>NC_090030.1:7150630-9958130 GCF_037176765.1 Anolis sagrei
ACTGACAACAACCCAGTGATTCTGGCCATGAACTACCTTTCAGGGTTCGTTCAGGGACTTGCTTTGCCATCAGTGGATGTGCTGTGAGATGCCATGAAGATGGCCATCTATCTCCAATAACATAAACTGCAATAGTTTCTATTCCCATGCTTTGGTGCAATTATGGCTGCTAAAGAGGACAGTGCATCTTGAATTGTGCTGGGTGTATTATCCCACTCTCGCATAATACGTTAAGCAGGAACAACAGTCAAATGCCTACACTAATATGAAAACTGGTGGCACTGTTCTGCCATTTAAGCACCTATTAGTGAAACACTTCACATCAGTAAATGGCTGCTCATATGAGTTCAGTATTTCAATCATTCTTATTTTATAGTAGGCTGGATTTTGTTAAGCATAATTTATATGGCCCATTCACTGCTGAATGAGTAATGCTGTATGAGGATGGCTCTGGAAAATATGAGCCTGCAAATAGGAGCAGGCAATGTAAATGAAAATACCTATATGTGTGTGTGCATAGGAATTAAGGAAACACATTGCTTTTCTTTTGATGGATTCACAAGCGCACACACATTTTTTATGGAATGTAGTGGAATATGTGCATATTAGGTTTGTGCAATTGGTTCCTTTATTACGTACAATAATATCCCACCTAAATTGTTCCTAAAAAGTGATTTAATGTGACTACTCAGAGCAAATTACGCCCATAGAAGAACAAAAATAAAAAGCTTTGTCGGTGATGGAAATTATTCTCACTTTTTTTTTGCCTCTTTGCAGAAATGAGTTAGAAAAATTCATTTGAGCTGAAGGGGAGGTGAGATGTGTTGAGGAAAATCCACTGCTGATGCCATTCAAAAGAATTCCACCAACTTCCTCAAGTTGGTAATTTTACTGCACACCCAACTTAATGGCATTTAGAACAACAATGCACACAGTGCCCAAAGGCAGTTGTGTAGTTTATGCACCTAAGGCAGTGTTTCTCAGCGTGGGGGTCGGGACCCCTGGGGGGGGGGGGCATGAAGGGGTTTCAGAGGTGTCGCCAAAGACCATCAAAAAACATATATTTCTCTGCCAAATAGGTCTTAGGAACCTATTTGGCAGAGAAGGCTGAAGATCTCTCCTCCTGTCCTTCTCTTCATTTTTGGAAACAAACGGTGAGTCCTCCCACCAAAAGCCCTCCCATGATGTGATTGGCTGGCCAATTAACCAAGGGGAGGGCTGTTTCTGAGACTCCAATGGGAGAGGGCAAAGCAGGTATGCTTGGCGCATGGCAGCATGGTGTACATGTGCGGGTGAGGGAGAGCGTGTGAGGCTGGAGGGAGGCTCACACGAACAAATCTCTTCAAGGCATGAGGGTTCTGTGGGAAGTTTGGCCCAATTCTATCATTGGAGGGGTTCAGAATGCGATTTGATTATAGGTGAACTATAAATCCCAACAACTACAACTCCCAAATGTCAAGGTCTATTTTCCTCAAACTCCACCAGTGCTCATATTTGTGCATATTGAGTATTTGTGCCAAGTTTGGTCCAGATCCATCATTGTTTAAGTCTATAGTGCTCTCTGGATGTAGGTGAACTACAACTCCACTAAACTCTTCTAGTATTTTCATTGTTTGAGTCCACAGTGTTCTCTGGATGTAGCTGACAACTCTAAAACTCAAGGTTAATGCCCAATCACTCTTCCAGTATTTTCTTTTGGTCATGGGAGTTTTGTGTCCCAAGATTGGTTAAATCTCATCATTGGTGGAGTTCAGAATGCTCTTTGATTGTAGGTGAAGTATAAATCCCAGAAACTACAACTTCCAAATTTCAAGGTCTATTTCTCCCAAACTCCACCACTGTTCACATTTGGGCATATTGAGTATTTGTGCCACGTTTGGTCCAGATCCATCATTGTTTGAGTCCACAGTGCTCTCTGGATGTAGGTGAACTATAACTGCAAAACTCAAGGTCAATGCCCACTAAACCCTTCCAGTATTTTCTATTGGTCATGGGAGTTCTGTGTGCCAAGTTTGGTTCAGTTCCATCACTGGTAGAGTTCAGAATGCTCTTTGATTGTAGCTGAACTATAAATCTTAGCAACTGCAACTTCCAAATTAGAAAATCAAATCCCGCCCCACGACCAACCCCAGCGGTGTTCAGATTTGGGCGTTTCTGGTATTTGTGCCAAATTTGGTCCAGTGAATGAAAATACATCCTATGTATCTAATATTTACATTACAATTCATAACAGTAGCAAAATTGCAAAATTAATTATGAAGTCGCAATGAAAATAATGGTATGGTTGGAGGTCACCACAACAAGAGGAACTGTATTAAAGGGTCACGGCATTTGGAAGGTTGAGAAACACTGACCTAAGGTGAAGATCTCACTGCCTTCTTTCCTCATCCCACCCTAGTCATCAAAATACAGCAGTAGCAAATAACATTAGTAATTCTCAAGTCTGCAACCTTTCAGTTCATCTTGGAAATTGCCACGTGTTTCTCTCCACCTGTCACTTGAATTGGAAGGAAGAGAGACCTGCCTCTGCAATCTTGTCGATTAGACCTGGAATAGTTAGCGTTCCAAAAATGTGTGGGAGGCTGGGAGCTTTGCACAAAGTAGTCTGTCACTGTTTTCTGTTGCAATTGTTTGGAATCTGGTAATAGTTAGACTGCAAGGAAAATGTAAACTTAGGCAACACCGAGCATATTATAAACACTTATTTTCCCCAGCATCCAACAAATCTATATTCAACTTTCCCATAAAGGGAGGGGAGGAATTCATTTTAGATGGTTGTGTTCTTTTTTTTCTCATGAAATGTTCTTAACCTGTATTTTGTCCTTTCTTCTTTATTTTCCAGCTCTTCTTGGTGTTTGGTGGAACAACCCACAGCCATTCTGGAGATGGACTTGCTTTCCAGGACCTACCTTTTGGCAGTCTTATTAGCCTCCGTCGTGTTCCAGTCTGGTGCGCAGGAGAAGAATTACACAGTGCGGGAGGAACTGCCAGAAAATGTCCTAATTGGCAATTTGCTTAAGGACCTCAACTTGACCCTAGATCCTGATGTGGTCCTCTCGTCGCCTCTTCAGTTCAAGCTGGTGTACAAGACCGGAGATGTCCCACTTGTCCGTGTGGAGGAAAATTCAGGAGAAATATTCACCACCTCCAACCGCATTGACCGAGAAAAGCTTTGCTCCGGTATTTTCAGCGAGAACCGCTGTTTTTATGAAGTGGAAGTTGCTGTCCTGCCTGACGAAGTCTTCAGGCTCGTTAAGATTAGGTTCCTGATTGAGGATATAAATGACAACGCTCCCCTTTTCCCATCGACGGTCATTAATATCTCCATCCCGGAGAATACAGCCATCAATTCCCGCTATTCCGTCCCATCGGCGGTTGATCCTGACATTGGAGTAAATGGCATTCAGCACTACGAACTCCTTAAGGTGAATGGTGGTCCTTTTGGTGAAACACTCCTTGTTTCATTCTCTTTTATTTCTAAAGGTTCTAAATGTATCTTACAGGAAAATTAAGTGGAAATGATGGGCAGATTAAAATACAAAAAGTGGAACCAAAATTGGTAGGATGGGAAACTAACTAGTGTAGTGGGAAAGGATCCATTAAAGAGGGTTAAAAGGGTTTCTCGTTTGGACATCTTTGCATTTTCTTCGGTTACTTTTGCCCTTCCATTTAATCTATACTTGATGTTTCTAGTTGGGTTTTATTGGGTACTAGCCATCCCCTGCCACATGTTGCTGTGGCCCAATCTGTGTATATGTGTTTTGTGTGTGTGTTTGCATTTATATATGTGGTTTTGCACATGCGTTGTAATGTATTTTTTACTTTTTGGCTTTTTAAGTCTCTTTCCACTGTGCTTTTATGAGTGATGGTCACTATTTGGCTTGATAGGTGTATTATGTCCAAATTTGGTGTCAATTTGCCCAGTGGTTTTTATTTATATAGACTAGCCACACCCTGCCACACATTGCTGCGGCCCAATTGGTTTATATGTGTTTTTTTGTGTGTATAGGTGTATATGTATGTTTGCATATATATGTGTGGTTTTGCACATGCGTTGTATTTTTTACTTTTTGGCTTTTTAAGTCTTTTCTGCTGTGTTTTTCAGTGTTTTTATGAGTGATGGTTACTCGTTGGCCTGATAGATGTATTGTCTCTAAATTTGGTGTCAATTCATCTGCTGGTTTTTGAATTATGTTAATTCCACAAACTAACATTACATTTTTATTTATATAGCCTAGCTGTCCCCCGCCATGTGTTGCTGTGGCCCAGTCTGTGTATATGTATTTTTTGTGTATATATGTGTGATTTTGCACATAAGTTGTATTTTTTTTTGCTTTTAAAGTCTCCTCCACTGTATTTTTCAGTGCTTTTATTAGTGATGGTCACTCATTGGCCCGATAGGTGTATTGTGTCCAAATTTGGTGTCAATTCACCCAGTGCTTTTTGAGTTATGTTAATCCCACAAAAACATTACATTTTTATTTATATAGATGTGACTTAAAATACTAGAATATTGGGAGAAGCATGCTGCTTGTAGGCTGCACCAAAAATATGTATGGGTTTTTGTAAGTTTTTTGGACTGTCTGGCCATATTCCAGAAGCATTCTCTCCTGACGTTTCACCCACATCTATGGCAGGCATCCTCAGAGGTTGTGAAGTTTGTTGGAAACTAGGCAAGTGGGGTTTATATATCTGTGGAATGTCCAGGGTTGGAGAAATAACTCTTATCTATTGGATGTGAATGTTTCAATTGGCTACCTTGATTGGAATGTAATAGTCTAGCAGTTTCCAGGTGTGGCTTCTTACTGCCTAGAGTAATCTTTTGTTGAGAGGTGATTAGCTGCCCCTGATTGTTTCTCGAGTTCCCCTGTTTTGGACTGTTGTTCTTTATTTACTGTTATGGTTTTAGATATATTTTTAATAATGGTAGCCAGATTTAGTTCATTTTCATGGTTTCTTCCTTTCTATTGAAATAGTCCATTCTAATCAAGGTGGCCAATTGAAACATTCACACCTACCTCCAATAAACAAGAGATCTTTCTCCCACCCTGGACATTCCACAAATATATAAACCCAATTTTCCTAATTTCCAACAGACCTCAAAACCTCTGAGGATGCCTGCCATAGATGTGGGTGAAACGTCAGGAGAGAATGCTGCCGGAACATGGCCATACAGCCTGGAAAACTCACAACAACCCAGTGATTCCGGTCATGAAAGCCTTTGACAATATATTAAAGTTGTGTGTGTGTGTGTGTGTGTGTTCTTTCCTTTAGGACAGTTTTCTCCCAAACTTGGTGAATTCCCCCTTCCGTATTTATTCAACTGCTCCTCTCTAAATATGTCTTGGCAGTGAAGTGTAGGAAAAGGCTTGATGAAGAAGGATTGGCCTGGCCAAAGAAAAATGACAAGTATTCCCACCATGACATATATCTCGTAGCTTTTGGTGTATGCCCTGAAATCCAGCTTGCTGGGGTTGTCGTCATGGCAATTGGCCCATCTTTTGCATCCCATCACTTCGAAATGTCAAGGAATTCAATCAATTTGTGTTCAACTGCCTCTATTTCGGTACCGCTTGGTTTATATTTTGTGAGCTGTTGGTCCCACAAGAGATGTACATTTCAGACGTTTTTCAAAATTCACATCCTTTTTTTTTCTTCATTTGTCTGTCAAGAGGAAGCTGGATGTAGGGATGTATTTAGTGAATGTGACCAGCAGCTCTGGCAGTGAAGCATATGAAAGTGAACAAGGGAGCCCCGTGGAATAGAGATACGCAGTCAAGCAAATTAACATTCTTGGAGAAGCAAAGAGGAAGCCCTCTGTCTGCCTGGCTTGATCAGCCTGCTTTGGTAATGCTTGGATAGGTTAATAGTAAAGGGAAATGAAAAGTTATTCACACACAAAATGCAACTGTAGCCATGCGCTTTCTTTCGAAGCAAGCCGAGCATTTGACATTACAAATAAGTGTGTGGTATGCTTGGCAGAAGAAGAGTGAGGAGCCTTTGTTTTGTTTGTTTCTTTTTTTCCTTTGGCAACAAAATCTGAAATGCAAACAGAGGGATGGTGACATGCACAAAGAAAAGGAATCTATTCAGAATGTGGAAAATATGGAGTTGGTATTAAAAAAAAAAAAAACCCAGATGGTGGCCCAAAATGATATCTCTGCTGGCTTTGTTTGTGACCTTGCTACACCACAGGCATAGCAGAAGTGCTTCACGCCTGTCGAACAAACCTATATTTCTATTATTGCTATTGTACTATAGCAGTTATGGGAGACCCAGGCCCAGGGGGCTGGATGTGGCCCTTTGAGCACTTCTCTCAGGCCCTCCGCTCTCACCATCACATCATTCCTTCCATCCTTCTCTTTCTCCCTCCCTCCCTTCCCTCTTTCTCACTCCTCCCTCTTTCTCCTTCCTTCTCTCTTTCCTCCCTCCCTCTATTCCCTTCCACCCTTCCATTCTTCTCTTCCTTCCTCCCTCCCTCACTTCCCTCTTTCTCACTCCTCTCTCTTTCTCCTTCCTTCCTTCATTCTCTCTTTCCTCCCTCCCTCTATTCCCTTCCACCCTTCCATCCTTCTCTTCTTCCCTCTTTCTAACTCCTTCTCTCTCTTTCTCCTTCCTTCCTTCCTTCCTTCCTTCCTTCCTTCCTTCCTTCCTTCCTTCTCTCTTTCCTCCATACCTCCCTTCCCTTCCACCCTTCCATCCTTTTCTTCCTCCCTCCCTCCATTCCCTCTTTCTCACTCCTCTCTCTTTCTCCTTCCTTTATTCTCTCTTTCCTCCCTCCCTCCCTCCATTCCCTTCCACCCTTCCATCCTTCTCTTCTTCCCTCTTTCTCACTCCTTCTCTCTTTTTCTCCTTCCTTCCTTCCTTCTCTCTTTCCTCCATACCTCCCTTCCCTTCCACCCTTCCATCCTTTTCTTCCTCCCTCCCTCCATTCCCTCTTTCTCACTCCTCTCTCTTTCTCCTCTCTCCCCCTTCCTTCCTTCTCTCTTTCCTCCATACCTCCCCTTCCACACTTCCATTCTTCTCTTCCTTTTTTCCTTCCTTCTCTCTTTCCTCCCTCCCTCCCTTCCCTTCCACCCTTCCTTCCATTCTTCTCTTCCTCCCTTCTTTCCTTCCCTTTTTCTCTTCCCTTTTCTCTCTTTCTCCTTCCTTCCTTCCTTCTCTCTTTCCTCCCTCCCATCCTTCTCTTCCTCCCTTCCTTCTTTCTCCTTCCTTCCTTCCTTCCTTCCTTCTCTTCCTCCCTCCCCCTCTTCCTTCCTTTCCTCTTTCTCATTCCTTCTCTCTTTCTCCCTTCCTTCCTTCCTTCCTTCCTTCCTTCCTTCCTTCCTTCCCTCCTTCCTCCCTCCCTCTATTCCCTCCCACCCTTTCTTCCTTCCCTCTTTCTCACTCCTTCACTTTCTTTCTCCTTCCTTCTTTCTCTCTTTTCTCCCCCCTTCTCTCCCTCCATTCCCTTCCACCTTTCCTTCCGTCCGTCCTTCTCTTTTCCCTTCCTCCTTTCCTCCAGGTGGATGTTTAGCTGGGAGAAGAGACAGTAGAGAGAGAACAGGAGAACCAGGTTTTAAAGGATTTAAAAAGGTGTCCCTTTGGGGAGGAGGAGGGGAAAAATACTGGCTTTCTGTTGCTCTGAAGACCAGAGCTCAAGGGAGCAATGCGTTCAAATGGTAGGGACAGAGATGCGACTGAAAAGATTAGGAAGAACTTCCTGGAGAGTGGCCTAGACTACCTGGGAGTGTGAAGGAGTCTCCTTCTCTGGAGGCTTTTCCACAGAGGCTGTCTATAGGGAGTGCTTTGATTGTGCCTTCTTGCATGGCAGGGGGTTAGATTGGATGGCCCTTGTGGGTGTCTTCCAGCTCTAGGATTCTATATCAGGAGTGGGCAATATGGGATCTAATGGGTACACTTTTTCTCTCCCATCCATCACCTCATCCTGACCCTTCATTGACCGCTGAGTAATGTCATTCTGTGTGAGAGAGCAAACACATTTTTGTTTGCAGGTGTTTGCCATCATCTTGGAGGTGCTGGGCCAAAGACAAACTGTTGCAACAGCTAACATTGACTGAAAAGTGATTTTGTAGCTCAGTTACAGCGGATACTTTGAGAATGGAAGATAAGTGTTTTAATGCATGAGGAGACAACATAGAATGAGGATTCTGAAATAGATAAGTGCTAGATTTCTTCTTTAAAAGACAGAGTAGAATATGACCTTTATCAAGCCGGATAAAATATATGTTGGCGACTTTTAATGCAACTGAAGCATCTGTAATGAATGTACAGGGGGAAAGAAATTGTTGGTTAGAGATGCTTTATAACAGAGTGTCAGCTTTGCTGAAATGTTCAGCTAGTTAGCTATTAAAACAGAGTGTGATTATCTATCCCAGTTCAGCACAGAAGTAATGAAAGGGCAGACCTGTTGCCCTGTGGACAAACACAGTGCAGCTGTTGTCACTTACCAGTAATAGAGGAAAGCCTCACAAATCATAGGGAGGAAGGAGGTAGGTGTGAGCATAGCTCTGGAGCTTGACCTGTCTTTTCCAGTACCAGATGTCTATAGAAACCCTCAAGGTTTTGGAGTGATACAGAGGGAATTCAAGGTATGTGCTATAACAGTTTGTCTTAGGGACTTCCCAAGTGTGGAAACTTCCTCCAAGTGGTTATGTTTGGATAGGTCGCTCCAATTGTTATCTGAGTCATGGTTATTAGAGATGCAAAATAATAATAGTAATAATTTCCTACTAGCCACCCCCTACCAGGTATTGCTGTGGCCCAGTTTGGTGATATGGAAAATAAAGTAATAAGAATTGGTGGCCCAATACTGTGTATGTTTTTTGTATGTATTCTTAATTTTAATTTTATATGCTTAAGTGAATTGTATATTTTAACATGTTGTAAACCGCAATGAGTCGCCGCACAGGCTGAGATATTAGCGGTATACAAGCATACCAAATAAATAAATAAATAAATAAGAAACTGTTGGTTTCTAATCTATGTAATGTCTTTCTGCTTGTGGGTAAACAGTATTTCCTGCTGTTTCTTTGTCAGTGTTGATGTGGAGATTGTATGGTTTGCCTACTCAGGAACATACAATATATCATTGTCTTTCTTTAGGGGTCCCTTTCAAATCTATGATACTACATCTCTCTGTGTGTGAATCATATATATCTATCTATATCTCTGGCTGGATGGCTCTTTGTCAGGAGGGATTTGATTACATTTTCTTGCCCTGGTGAAGGGAGTTGGACTTGATGGCTTTAAGTATTTTCTGTTGGTCATGGGGGTTCTGTGTGGGAAGTTTGCCCCAATTCTGTCATTGGTGAGGTTCAGAATGCTCTTTGATTGTAGGTGAACTATAAATCCCAGTAACAACAACTCCCAAATGTCAAGGTCTATTTCCCCCAAACTCCATCTATGTGCATATTTGGGCATATGGAGTATTCGTGCCACATTTGGTCCAGAAATATCATTGTTTGAGTCCACAGTGCTCTCCCAGCATCTCCCAAACTCAAGGTCAATGCCCACCAAACCCTTTTAGTTTTTTCTGTTGGTCATGGGAGTTCTGTGTGCCATGTGTGCTTCAATTCCATCATTTGATTGTAGGTTAACTATAAATTCTAGCAACTACAACTCCCAAATGACAAAATCAATTTTTTGAGTGATGGTCACTCCTTGGGTTAGCAGGTGTCTTGTGTCCAAATTGGGTGTCAATTCACCCAGTGGTTTTTGAGTTATGTTAATCCCACAAACAAACATTACATTTTTATTTATTTAGTTTGTGTGTGTATGTATAAGTATGTATATGTGTGTATACACACACACATATATATACACACTTATTTCCTGGAAAACTAGAAGAAAATAGTTTTTGTAATACTTTCTTTTTAGAACATTAAACCATATGTTTAAGAGCTTCATGTTCATATTTTTGCTTTTAAAATCTACATGTAAAACCATTTTATGTAAAATGAGGTACTGCATGAGACCAATGCAATTCTTGCCTTAGTTTTAATTTCTCTCTTTCTACAAAAAGTGTTACTTTTGCTTGAGACTTGCTCCTCAAAATGGCAAAAACCAATAGGTGTTGTATAATTCTGGTATTGCTTACAGTTCAGGACTTTTATTGGAGTCCCTATTGGAGTAATGGGTTAGACTACTGACCAAAAGGTCGGTGGTTCGAATCCAGGGAGTGATATGAGCTCTCATCTATCAGCTCAAGCTTCTCATGCAGGGACATGAGAGAAACCTCACACAGGATGGTTAAGCATCTGGGCATCCCCTGGACAACATCCTTGCAGATGGCCAATTCTTTCACACCAGTAGCGACTTGCAGTTTCTCAAGTTGCTTCTGATATGAAAGAAGGACTTTTATTTCTATTATTATTTTAAAGTGACTCTGGATTTTAATTATATACTGAATAACCTGCATTTCTCATATATCAAATATTATATATATATATATATATATATATATATATATATATATATGAACTTGCAGGAAGAGGGCAAATATTGAACTGCTTTATATGCCATGTATTTTATATTCCATAGTAGCAAAGTTAATTGTATTGGTCGTTTGCAAAAATGTAACATTGTTGCTTACTTGCAGCAGGAAAATAAGGGAGGAAGGGAAGGAAGGAAGGGAAAAAAGAAATGTGGCAGCAGCTTTTAGACATTTTTTTTATTTTCACAAGCACATTCATGGATTTAAACCCACTTTTTCAGATGTTGAACTGAGTGACATTAAGACTTGAGGCACAAAGCCATATTTATACAGTTGTGCTAGTGGGACAGAATGTAATAGGATCCATAAAGATGCAAATTCTATCACTTGCCCTAAATTTTCCAAGGACTGGGCGAGGCAAGACAAATCTTTCAGCTGTTTACAGTCGTCAGTACTGATGGGTGAAAGCAATAAATCGGCTTATCTAAAGTCGGTTTCCCAGGGTTCAAAAAACTCTCTAAGTAAGGAGATAATTGTTGTTGTTGTGGGTGCAGTCATGAGGACTCTTCTATCAATATATGCATTGTGCAATGGTCTTTATTCATACCTTTACTACTGGACTAGAACTTGTGGATATAATTCAATTTAGCAGTTTACTTGGAGGCATATAAGTATGTGTAGCACTTTGTGGATTTTCGACAGAATGTGGTGCTTAGAAGTCAACCTTTCTTCACACGCAGTAAGGCATTCACAGGTTGTGGGCCATGAACAGAGACATTACAATGCGAGATTAGAACCTAAATCTTTTCTAGATCCATGCAGAGATGATGGCAGAGTCATCACACCAGAAGGATCACAGTCCTCCCTCAATCTGCCATTCAGCTCATGTAGACCACTAAATGCAATGCAGATCCTCACTTTCCAAAGGGGCCATTCTGCCCTCTCCAGCCCTGCGAACCACTGCAAAAATTTTGTTCTTTGTCCTGTCCAGAGAAAATGTGCCCATCTCACATTTCATGAAGTTTCTGGCACACTAACAGAGTTTTTGCCTTCTACTCAAGTGTCAACTTCTTTTTAGGAACAGACCAATCAGGAACAAATATATAAAACCTGGGAGCAAACCCAGATTAAAAAAAATCCTGTGATTTCCGATTGCATGCCAAGATCTGCATATTCGACTCAAAACCGCGATATTCCTGCACCTGGAAATCTCACATTTTTTGCCTTTTGTAGTGATTGCTTCCACATTTACAGGAAATAGCATCTGGCCAACCTCCTGTTTGTGTGTTTTTTGAAGCTCCTGGGATAAAAGAACTGTCTGGACAGGCCCTGAGTGTTGGGAGATATGACCACTCTCTGGGCAATGAAAAGGGAAAGGCAATCGAATGAGGGAGGGTGTTGCACTCCAGGACAGGAAAAGCCCTCTGACTTTAAACACCACACTGTTGGATAGGGAAACAACCCTTTTATTAAAGATAATTAAAAAGCTGTAAAGTAAAAAAGCACTTTAAAGAAATAGGTAAATCCAATTAGGTAGGAAGATAAACAAGAACAAAGTAGTCCAGGGTAATAGTCCAGCAAAGTCCATAAAAACAAAGTCAAAACTTCCCAAATAAAATGCAAGAAATCGGGAAACATGGATCCAAGGCATGAATATAAAAGCATAGAATCTAAGAATCAAAACCATGAAACAAAAGCACATAAAACATGAATGAGACTACATATCCTGTACTTCGGACTTTTATCTCCTCATTAGGTATGTCTCTAGCACTCAGAAATTGGTTTTGCTTTAGCTGTGAATTTCTTATCTTTTTCTCTCAGAGCCTGGCAGAATGCCGAAGGCATTATTCGGCTCTCCTGTTTTGACTGATCTCCTCCCGTCTGTCTATTTGCTCATTAATTTCTGCAGCTGGGCCAGGTGCTGAGCTGTTTTTATGTTCCCTATCATGGGAACTCTCTGGTAACAATTCAGAGAGCACACCATCATCCCCACACCCCTCGGGGACATTCTCATGGGAAACTACACTTTGAACAGGGATCTCCTGATCATTCTCTGCATCAATATCCTTGACCAAACCATTGCCATCTTGAAACTCATCTTGCAACTCATTGACATAAGTCCCCACATCCAAAACACCCTGATCCTGAAACACAATCACAGGCTGAGCTCCAACAGAGGGATCCAATGAGAGTGCAGTGTAGACAGCTAAAGAAGTAAGGCTCTTGGTTGAGAGTTGTGCATGCTGGAAAGAAAAAAGAAGTGTGTCATTTTTATAATGATTTTCATATGCCCCCGGTGGCGCAGTGGGTTAAAGCACTGAGCTGCTGAGCTTGTTGATTGAAAGGTCGCAGGTTCAATTCCGGGGAGCGGCGTGAGCTTCCACTGTCAGCCCTAGCTTCTGCCAACCTAGCAGTTTGAAAACATGCAAATGTGAGTAGATCAATAGGTACCGCTCAGGTGGGAAGGTAACGGCACTCCATGCAGTCATGCTGGCCACATGACCTTGGAGGTGTCTATGGACAACGCTGGCTCTTTGGCTTAGAAATGGAGATGAGAGTCAGACATGACTGGACTTAATGTCAGGGGACAACCTTTACCTTTACTTTTCATATGCAGATAGAAAATATGTGGAGTCTGGATTATTTGAAATAGATGTGTAACTGGCAGGGTGAATCTAGGGAAGAGTACTGTGAATTGCATCTGAATAATGTTGCTGGTGTGGACAACCCCTTGGTGTCTTTCTTTGTCTACATTTAGCAAATGATGAACTTTTCAACTCATTACATCACCAGTGCACTGCACTAAAGCCAATTCTATTCCCAAACCCTCCGAACACTCTATCAAGATCATCCTTCCCTTTCTTTCTTCCTTCCTTTCTGTTTTTCAAAGGCGCTTAATAGGGTTTGATGACTGCTTAAGGCCAATGTCTTCAGATGGCAAGCTGGTGATGGCTCGGTATGCTTATGGGTGATCCCGTTAAGCACAACGCATTGACCGACTTCGTGCGGCATTTTTCAGAGCTCATTTCACTTCGCTTGAAAGTGGCACAACAATTTCAACTGGGAAAGGAGATGTGATTATATGAGGAGGGTAATTGAACCTTTTTAGAAAGGATTTTAATTAACCATTTTGATGGAGAAAGAGATATTGAAAATAAAGTATATCTGCTGGAGAGAAAGAGAGAGAGATTAAAAGTAAAGTTTTCTATTTTGGCTGCCTGAATCTGATGAATGATAGCGGACTCGTAGCTCTATGACTCATGACATGCAATTGTTGAAAAACCACATGAAATAGAATTACTTTATGACAGAATTACTGTCATAGAGTAAGTCAGAGGAGGTTTTCCTTTGCCTTCCCCTAAAGCTAAGACAAGGTTTCTCAACCTTCCTCATGCTGTGACCCCTTAATGCAGTTCCTCATGTTCTGGTGACCCCCAATCATAAAATTATTTTTTTGTTGCTACTTCACAATTGTAATTTTGCTACTGTTATGAATTGTAATTTAATTATCTGATATGCAGGATGCATTTTCATTCACTGGATGAAATTTGGCACAAATACCCAATATGACCAAATTTGAATACTGGTGGGTTCAGGCAAATTGATTTTGGGAGTTGTAGTTGCTGGAATTGATAGTCCACCTAAAATCAAAGAGCATTCTGAATTCCACCAATGATGGAATTGAACCAAACTTGGAATACAAACTCCCATGACCAAGAGAAAATACTGGAAGGGTTTGGTGGGCATTGACCTTGAGTTTTGGAGTTGTAGTTCACCTACACCTAGAGAGCACTGTGAACGCAAATAATGATGGATGTGGACCAAACTTGGCACGGATACTCAATATGCCCAAATGTAAACACCGGTGGGGTTTGGGGAAAACAGCTTGATATTTGGGAGTTGTAATTGCTGGGATTTATAGTTCGCCGACAATCAAAGAGCATTCTGAACCCCACCAATGATAGAATTGGGCCAAACTTCCCACAGAGAACCCCCATGACCAACAGAAAATATTGTGTTTTCTAATGATCTTTGGTGACCCCTCTGACACACCCTTGCGACCCCCACATGGGTCCCAGCCCCCAGATTGAGAAACCCTGGGCTAAAAGAATGTAACTTTCTTTCTATGACTCAGTGGGAATTTGAACCCTGGTCTCATAGAAGCATAGAGTTGGAAGACCACAAGTGGCCATCCAGTCTGACCCTTTGTTTTTTTATTTCTATGTCAGGAACAACTTGATAAATTGCAAGTTGCTTCTGGTGTGAGAGAATTGGCCGTCTGCAAGGACGTTGCCCATGGGGTGCCTGGATGTTTTGATGTTTTACCATCCTTGTGGGAGCTGGAGCTGACAGAGGGAGCTCTTCACATTCTCTCCAGATTTGAACCTCCAACCTGTCAATCTTCAGTCCTGCCGGCACAAGGGCTTAACCTATTGCACCATCGGGAGCTCCTCTGGTCATGCAGGGATACACATTCAAAGCACTCTCAGCAGATGGCCGACCAGTCTCTGTTTTAAAACCTCCAAAGAATTCATCTTCGGAACCAGGCATGTAGCCAGGGGAGGGGCTCGGGGGGCTTCAGCCCCGCCCCCGAAATTCTCATGGTGGTTCGCGAAAAGGCCTTACTGGTGCATTATTTAAACTGTTATGTTTATTAATATCTAATATCATGATTTGATCACCATTCTCAATATATCCCATATGTATGGGGGTATTGGGGTAATGATACAAAAGGTTTGCTAGGCTAGACCCTCTTTCACTCAGACTCAGCCCTCCCCCCCGAAACTCAGCCCCCCCCCCGAACCCCCCCTGAAATTTTTTTAGCCCCCCCCCCCCCCCCCCGAAACGAAATCCTGGCTACGGGCCTGTTCGGAACAGTCCCAGAGTCCTAGTCCAGCTCTCTAATCACTTTGCCACTTAAACAAAAACATCATTGAATATAATGTGGATGGCTTCTTAGCAAACAAGATTGTGTTCTTAATTTACCCAGAGGCTTGGATAGAGTGCAGACCTGTCAATTTACCTTTGAAGCAAAATTTGGATTCCCTTTGAGCGCCGTTGTGATTAAACATAGAGTAAGCTCTGGCCTGTCATTAACCTATAAGCAAAATATTTGAGGGCAGACTGCGAAACATAACCAGTTGTTGTTGTGCCATTCTAATTCAATCAGCAATGTGATTCCCCACAGGAATATGCTTCAGATTCAATATATTCATGGACAGGCATGTCATGCTGTGATATCAATTCCCCACAATGATTATAACAGCATTTTCTCTTAATTTGAAAGATCTATAGCTCAGATTTATGGCTCCACTTGCAACTTGGTGCAATTTCTCCATCAGAAGCCACTTTTTTTTTTCAAGCGATGCTATTTTCTAAGTACAGTGCTGGCCCAGAGAACTGGAAATGGAACTAGCACTTTGCTTCTATAGGGGCTAATTTGATTATCTATTATAAGTGATATATGTATTTTGTTGAAGATGGGACATTTCTTGGCAGTAATGAACCTTCCCCTGTCAATTCCACAGAAAGATGCCCTTAAGGAACAAAACTTGGCCATCTCGTCTGTCGTTGAAAAAAATGTCCACTGACTTTTAAAAAATCTAATTGGAGAATTTATTCTTTTATGAAGTTAAATATCTATAGACTGGGCAAGTGGGCAGGCAACAATGGCAGCAGTAGGTGCTCGTTTCTACCCAGTGCCTCCCTCTTTCAGACTGCGCAGACCAATAATTACTTGGAGTCACTTTGGGATGCAATGTCCAATTTCTAGGAAAACTACAAGGGTTGAATGAAAAGTAATGCCTCCACCTTCGTAACTACTTAACAGATGGGAGTACTGGTATGCAGCAGGTACTGGCTTGTTCAGTATACTCTCCTCTACAGTTCCATTTTGGTGAGAAGCCTTAGCATTGAATGGTTGTGTTCTTAAAGTGTGAAGTATGGAACCCTGTGCAGACAGTTGGTCAACATGACTTAAGCAACGTTCAGTCATTGAATTCTTGACAGCAGAAGGTGTCACCCCAAAGGAGATTCATGAGAGAATACAAGCTGTTTATGGTGATTGTGTTGATGTGAGGACAGTGCATCATTGGGCAAGTTTAAAGATGTTGAGGTGGGAACATCTGACTTGCATGACAAACAAAGAGTTGGACATCCTGTGACAGCAACCACCAAGTTTCACAATCAAAAGGTTGACAGATTGATTCAGGACAGCCATCGTATCAGAGAGAAATTTCAAGCATAATCAGTATTTCAAAAGAGCGTATGGGTCACATAATTGCTTTCCTTGTCTATTGGAAAATCTGTGCACAATGGGTTGCGGAAACAGTGTTGACTTCTTTCGTAACGGTTCCAGAAAACTTGTTCATCGTTGGCAGAAATGTATCCAATTGTCTGGTGATTATGTGGAAAAGTGAATAGTGGTAGTTAAAGAGCACATTCTAAGGATTAATTCTGTGTTTGATTTATTAAAATATTCACATCCAAACCCAAATAACAAAGGTGGAGGCATTACTTTTCATTCAAACCTCGTATTTGGATATGTGGTTACGGCAAAGAATGTTGTGAGAGAAAAGGGGTAGAAATGCAGACAATGGATATTAAGAGATTTTGAATGCAAGCACCACCCTCAGGACATAACACCCTAATAGAATAATTCTATTCCAACATGAAAATGAATTCAATCCCTTTTATAGCACATGCAACACTTTTGCTAGAAGCCTGATGTCACATGAATGTGGAGTGTCAGAATCTCTTGACAGTGATGACCTCATCACATGGGGCTAAAATCAGAACCGGTCAGTTCCCATCAGATGATCTCGTGCCGGCCTTGTGGGGAAAGGAGGGTGGAACCCTACATGGTTCCGGCCTGATTTACCTGTCCTCCTATAAACCATCAAGGACATTAAGATCATCCGGAGAGGCCCTGCTCTCGATCCCACCTCCTTTGCAGTTGCGATTGGTGGGGATGAGAGACAGGGCCTTTTCTGTGGTTGCCCCCCAGCTGTGGAACTCTCTCCCTGGCAAGATTAGGTTTGCCCCCTCCCTGCTATCCTTCAGAAGGCAGCTAAAATCCTGACTCTGGAATCAGGCATTTGCAGTTTGATGGATGATCTGGCATGTTGCCATTTACCTTAATAGGGGAAGTTGCATATTCAGTGTGTGCACCATGCTTCTTCCTCATGAGATCCACAACTGCAATGTGGGGCAAGGGGCAGTGGCTTCTCTATGCGCCCCGACGAAGTGAAACAAGATGAGCCTTTTTGGTGGCCATGTGATGAGGCTGTTAGTCTCCAACTTTGAAGACCATGGCATTGAATTGTTGCCTTGTGAACTGCCTCAAGTCACTTGTGGGCTGAGAGGGGCGGCATACAAATGTAGCAAATTAATTAATTAATTAATTAAATCCATGCTCAGCCATGGAAACCTATGGAATGATCCTGGGGCAAATTGGATTCTCTCTGCCCCAGAGAAAAGCAATAGCGACCCCCTTTGATCAAATCTGAACAAGAAAAACTCATGGCCTTAGTGTCACCATAAGTTAGATCCTCAAACATTTTAAGCTGAGGGCTGGTTCATGGCCTCCAGACTGTTGAGAATGCATACTATAGTTTGAAAAAAAGAGAACAAATTATTTGTAGTGCAAAAAAAAAATGGAAAGAACAATACAATATTTAAAATTTCAACCAACATAAACTTGCAGGTATTTCAATGGAAAGTGTGGGCCTACTTTTGGCTGATGAGATAGTCAAGTAAATTTGGATTGTTGTTGTTGTTGTTGTGTGCATTCAAGTTGTTTCAGACTTAGGGTGGCCATAAGTCTAAAGTTTATGGTAGGGCCTGAGTTAGTGATCTTGAGGGCCGCATTTGGCCCACGGGCCTTAGTTTGGGGACTGCTGGCAAACAACAATGTACAACCTGCACAAGTAGATTGGTTACTTTCTTCAGAATGACTCAAGGCAGCAAACCAAATGTGCCACATCTCACATCACTACTGTGGGTATCTGCACGTGCAAGAACTCTCTTGTGTTCTGTGGGGAGCGTGGGAGGCCCAAGAGAAAGGGAGAAGACAATGAAGTGGTGTCCTGGCCCTTTAAGTAGGTCACACACAGCCTACGGTGGTGGCTGTCAGCGTCCACCTTATGTGGAAAACAAAACCTGTCAATGTGAAGCTCCTCCACTTGTAAACAGACCTTTATTAAAGCTGGCAGGCCTTGCCGAAAATTATGAAGTTTGACACAAATAGGATTGGGTAACTTCTGACTTCATTACTGCAGTGGTATTAAGGACCTCTGGTATATGTGAGGCAACTCATTTATACTCCAAAATATTATCTGCTCTGGGAGTCTTCAGTGAAAAATGTCTTTTGAAGGTCTTCATGGGGGGAAAAAACACTGCAGACTTGAATTGTAAGAAAAGTACCTAATAGAAGGAAACCCTAGTAAGAATTGTGAGAAAATTCCTAGTAGTAGGAATACCTATTATAAGGATTACTTTGGCTGGATCTACACTGTCATATAATATAGTTTGAATGCATGTTATATGGTTGTATGTCAGTGTTTCTCAACCTTCCTAATGCCGTGACCCCTTAATACAGTTCCTCATGTTGTGGTGACCCCAAACCATAACATTATGTTTGTTGCTACCTCATAACTGTAATTTTGCTACTGTTATGAATCATAATGTAAATATCGGATATGCAGAATGTATTTTCATTGATTCCCTCATTTAGGAGTTGTAGGTGCTGGGATTTATAGTTAATCTACAATCAAAGAACATTCTGAAGCCCACCAATGATACAACTGAACCAAACTTGACATATAGAACTCCCACAGCCAACAGAAAATACTGGAAGGGTTTGGTAGGCATTGACCTTGAGTTTTTGAGTTGTAGTTCCCCTACATCCAGAGATCACTGTGGACTCAAACTATGATGGATCTGAACCGAACTTGGCACAAATACTCAATATGCCCAAATCCGAACACTGGTGGAGTTTGGGAGAAATAGACCTTGACAATTGGGAGTTGTAGTTGCTGGGATTTATAGTTCACCTACAATCAAAGAGCATTCTGAACTCCACCAACGATAGAATTTAACCAATCTTGTCATATAAAACTTCCATGACCAAAGGAAAATACTGGAAGAGTTTGGTGGGCATTGACCTTGTGTTTTGGAGTTGTAGTTCAGCAGCATCTAGAGAGCACTGTGGACTCAAACAGTGATGGATCGGGACCAAACTTGGCACTGATACTCAATATGCCCAAATTTGAACACTGGTGGAGTTTGGGAAAAATAGACCTTGACATTTTGGAGTTGTAGTTTCTGGGATTTATAGTTCACCTACAATCCAAGAGCATTCTGTACCCCACCAACAATAGAATCGGGCCAAACTTCCCACACAGAACCCCCATGACCAACAAAAAATTCTGTGTTTTCTGGTGGTCTTTGTTGATCCCTCTCACACCTCCTGGAGACCCCCAGGTTGTATGTGAATCCATATAATGTTGTTTCACTGTATTGAACTGCATTGCATGGATCTACATTGACCATATCATGTCAATTCACACTGCATGATTTGGCAGTGTAGACCCAACCTTTGACTCACTGAGCAGAAATTATTCAGCTGGATTCCTCTCTTGGCTGGTTGTTAATGTGCGGTTTACCAGAGTAGGTTTTTCTCCTTATCTTTCAGAGGTCTACTGTCGATCACACAGAGATTAAACAAGCCTAGGTTCTTGTAGGTTTTTTCGGGCTATAGGGCCATGTTCTAGAGGCATTTCTCCTGACGTTTCGCCTGCATCTATGGCAAGCATCCTCAGCCGCTTCCCTTAAAAACAAAGAATAGCAAAGCTTTATGATGTTCCCACATTGCTTTACCGAAAATACTGAAGCTCTCTATGGGGAAAAGATAAGGAATACTGTAGCATTGCTGCAAAATATGTGTTGATGTTACAAAAGGAAGTTCTCACATGTATGGCGCCTACAAAAGGCTGGCCCAACTTGGGTTCTGCCCTGCCTGAGTACAGCCCAAGCGTTGTAGCTTTTGTGGTCCTTTATAAGGATCCCATTCCCTTGTTTCTAGCTCCAGGCAGAGGGAAAAAAATAAGTTTATTGAGTTCTGAGTAGGTCACTTTCTGGTCTGGAGCTTCCCTTTGTCTCCATTCATCACAGTTTGTGCGGGCCTGCCCTGCAGGTATACCTGAGGCTGTTCACTGGCGTTCATGCGGATGTTCTCTGTGCAACCGAATACATGTCTGATTACAGCCTTGAATTTCCATTAACATTCACACTTCTTGGGCTCATGAGTTCAAGGTTTGACAGATCTCTTGTACTCTTTCGACATGAATTTTTTAAAAGGCCATTATTGGCTATTCCCCAGTTTGCTAGCTAAGTGTGCTGCAAAACAACCGAACGAGCTCCCAGCAAATGAGTTGCAAGGGTTTCTTATGAGGTCTGAAAAATGACACCTGGAAGACAAATGGGAGCTGTCATTGCTGAACCTCCGAGGAAAGCCTGGCGAGCCTAGTGGCTTTGCATAGGAAAATCTCAGCGTGTTGCATCAAAAGCTTCACACCCTGAAGGTGCTTCCAGGGGTTCCTGCCTCAGTCAAGAGTCATCGCCATTCTCAATCGTAAATTCATTTTAAATATCTTTCTCTTCCTGAGGAACTTGCCCAGTAACTTACATAGGTTGGATGGCAATGAAACCTGTTATGGCCCACCAGGGAGGACAAATGGTAAGCTATGATTCAAAAGAAAATAGCTTTGGACACCCTGCAACCTCGCCATTTAGTTGTATTCCCAAAGGCTTTATGATAACCAGATTAACAATAACTGTGCCGTCACACCCAGACGCTATAATGTTAAAACTAAGATGTGCTTCTCTCTTTATCTGGGCGAACTGCTGGGGGTCTTTCTTTGAAGCAATAACTCAATACTTTCAGCAACTGATGCCAGTCAAGATATGAACATCAACAAAATGTTTATTTCCAAAGTCCTTGGCAGACTTGGCACAGCTTGATAAAGTTACAACACAAACAGTCAATTTGAGAAACCATACAGATGTTCTTTCTTTCCCCTTTCCTTCAATTACTGAGGTAACCTTTCTCCAAATGGTAGAAAAAATCCTGAGATATTTCACCCTAACCCTGAGCTGCAAGTGTTAGAAAGAACAAGTCTTCCCCTATCTAAGCACAAGGTTAGTTTTGAAGATGAAGTAATTCTCAATAGTACTCAATAACTATTTCTCTCTATTTCTCAATAACTCAATTACTCAATTACTATCTCAATATCTTAATATCTCTCTCTCTATAACTCAATAGCTTTCTTCAATAACTATAGTATCTCAATAAGCTTCTCTTTATCTCAGTTGCCTTTCTTAATAGCTAAATATCTATCTATAATTCAATATGTATCTATAACTCAATTGTACTCACAATGGCTTTTCAGAGCTACCTGTCTGACCAACAGCACATCTGAGGTTCTTTTCTCTACTGAAGGAGGCAGGGGAGATTCCAAAATGGAGATCTCAACCCCAGGAAAAAAGGCAGACTCCAAACCCAAAGAGATACTTTCTAGCAACCCTGCGGAAATGCAAAGGAATGCTATCCCATGCAGCTAAAAGGCAGTGCAAAACCAAGCTCCTGGAAGACGGAACAATAACACACACACAATTGGAACAAAATATAATATAATATATTGGATATACATATAATGTTTATAATATTATAACATAATGCAATATAATAAAACTACTACTAATAATACAATATTATAATTATATATTTTATATTACATGTGATGTTACTAATAATAATAGAATGGTGTAGTACAATATAGTAATATATAATACTGATATTGTACTATGCTAATAATTTAATTTAATATATTGTATGCCACTCTGAGTCCCCTTTGGGGTGAGAAGGGTGGCATATAAATAAATATATAAAAAGTTTAACACCATGGAGATTCCTGCTGCCCTATCTCTATGTGTAGGGGCCTCGGTGGTGCAGCGGATTAAGCCGCTAAGCTGCAGAACTTGCTAATCAGAAGGTCGGTGGTTTGAATCCATGGACAGGGAGAGCTCCCATAATTAGCCCCAGCTTCTGTCAACCTAGCAGTTCAAAAACATGCAAATGTGAGTAGATCAATAGGTACTGCTTTGGTGGGAAAGTAACAACGCTCCATTCAGTCATGCCAGCCACATGACCTGAGAGGTGTCTATGGACAACGCCAGCTCTTCAGCTTAGAAATTTATATGAGCACCACCACCCAGAGTCAGCCACAACTCAGCTAAACATCAAGGGGAAACCATTACTTATCTCTGTGCAGCGTGTTAAAAGTTTATACGTTAGCCATTTGAGCATTGTCATGTGAATCAACTTAGTAAGACCTTGGCAAGGTTCCCATATGGCAGTGGTTCTCAACCTGTGGCTCCCCAGATGTTTTGGCCTTCAACTCCCAGAAATCCGAACAGCTCATAAACTGGCTGGAATTTCTGGAGTTAGTGGCCAAAACACCTGGGGACCCAGAGGTTGAGAACTACCTCCCTATGCCATTCTCACACTAGTATAATGTGGGTTGGACAATGCTACATGCCTTGGATTCATGTTTCCTGGTTTCTTGGATCTTATTAGAGAAGTTATGACTGTTTCCATAGACTTTGCTGGACTATTTTCTCTGGACTTTGTTCTTGTTCATCTTTTAGCCTAATTGGATTTACTCATTTCTTTAAAGTGCTTTTTTACTTTACTGCTCTTTAATTATCTTCAATAAAAGGATTGTTTTCCTACTCAACAGTGTGGTGTTTAAAGTCAGAGGGCTTTTCCTGCTCTGGAGTGCAACACACTTGATCTCAGCTGATTTTGCTTTCGTAGTCGTGCTAAGCCACCCTTGTTCTCTTTTGACAGTAATGGTGGTTTGTGTAATACAAGTAAATGTCATGGCAATTGAAAGGTATGCTTCATGCGGGTTGATACCATGGCCTTTAGGGTATTTTACAGCATCACAGCTGGACAAAACATCAAAGGAATCCCAAACTGTCACGTCCGATCATATTAACAACCCTCCGAGGCCTTGTCTTATAGACTGTAGGAGAACATTTTGCTTCCAGTCAGGGAGAATCAAGAAGTTTGGAGTAAGAGACAAGTCAGTGTATCCCTTGACTTCCAAGGCAGTGATTTTCTCACTAGCTGTCAAGGAGAAGTAGTGTACAGTTTCACTTCTCTGTGTGTAAAAAGGATGATAGGCCAAAGCTGGAAGGGACAAAACTGTCATGTGGCAACCCTCACTCCATCTGTCTTACGGAAACGTACTGTTTTGCCAGTGTCTCTGCATATCAAGAATGGTGACCATTACTGATACGGCAATCATCTCTTAGCGCTGTCAGAAACGCAAGGCTTGCTGCTTGAACCCACTTTACAATCACCCGTTCAAAAATCCGAACTTTCCTTTGCTTTTTTCATTTTAAGATCCTAAAAAGTGGATTAAAATGTATGTTTTCTCTGCAGCAAAAGCAAAACAATCGATAAGGGCAGCCTTAAGGCCCACACCTATAAATCACCATGAAAGCTTGAACAAATTGTATGATACCACAACATGATAGTGCGTGCGCATGATGGGTAAACATAGCTGCTGGCTTTCAAACAGCTATGAAATGCTGCCTTAGACAAAGTTCCAGTTCATTATCAAGTCGTTTTTGTTTGCAAATTCTTATCACACAATGTGTTGGTCTAGGTCTATTTTTGCTGTGTTTTGTTGTATTGTTTTATCATTGTATTGTCGAAGGCTTTCATGGCCGGAATCACTGGGTTGCTGTGAGTTTTCCAGGCTGTATGCGCATGTTCCAGAAGCATTCTCTCCTGACGTTTCACCTGCATCTATGGCAGGCATCCTCAGAGGTTGTGAGTTCTGTTGGAAACTAGGACAGTTGGGTTTATATATCTGTGGATTGTCCAGGGAGGGAGAAAGAACTCTTGTCTGTTGGAGGTAGGTGTGAATGTTTCAGTTGGCCACCTTGATTAGCATTTAATAGCCTAGCAGTTTTCAAGGTGTGGCTTCTTACTGCATGAGGGAATCCTTTGTTGACAGATGATTAGTTGTCCCTGAATGTTTCAGAGAGCATTTCTAGAGTCAGGGATCTGGTCCTTAAGAACAGAGAGCTTGTTTGTTGTAAGTTGTATGGCCATGTTCCAGAAGCATTCTCTCCTGCTGTTTCACCTGCATCTATGGCAGGCTTCCTCAGAGGTTGTGAAGTCTGTTGGAAACTAGGAAAGTGAGGTTTATATATTTGTGGAATAATTTCCACTGTATGGGAAAGAACTCTTGTCTGTTGGAGGTAGGTATGAAAGTTTCAATTGGCCACCTTGATTAGCATTTGATGGCCTAGCAGTTTTCAAGATGTAGCTTCTTACTGCCTGGGGGAATCCTTTGTTGGGAGGTGATTAGCTGTCTCTGATTGTTTCTTGTCTGGAGTTCCCCTGTTTTTGAATGTTGTCCTTTTCCAACAGACCTCACAAACTCTGAGGATGCCTGCCATAGATGCAGATGAAACGTCAGGAAAGAATGCTTCTGGAACAGGGCCATACAGCCCAAAAAACTTACAGCAACCCTGTTTTACCATTTTTGTTTGCAGCAGTTGCCAAATGTCCCTGGAGTCCTCTTTAACTGATAGATAGCAATAAAATACATAGCTAGGTTCAAGAGGAAGATGTGGAAAATGTAGGTACTGAAGCTGTGGGGTCTTTTGCAATGTTACCACTGGGCTCCAATTGTCAATCCCCACATAAAACTTAAAATTAGTCAATTGTGAAAGTACACACACAAACTAGCCCAGATATTCCTATTATGTTACCCGATGTAAGTCTCTGGGTAGGGTTTTTGTCAGTTCCCCAGGCAAAGGAAGTTAAAGAGTTCAAATGCAGCACACAGTGTGTTCAGACTCTGAATTTTACCAAAGGAATAAGCTACAATAAGAACCTACTATTCTCCCAGGATTTCATCCTCCTTCCACTCTCCTGCGTGGCCAAGAGGAGGAATTCAGATGCATTTACTTCTGTTTTTAGCCATCTCTAACGTCTGATTTTGTCTAAACTGGGAATTGTGGGCAACGTTGGACAGGATTAGACAATGACGTGTTTTAAACCAAGAATAGAGAATGTGTGTGTCTCTCCATGTGTTGGTGGTGTTTAACTCCATCAACTCCAGATCTCACAGACAATGTTGGTTTGTGCTTATACTTGGGTATACATATACTTGTGTGTGTGTGTGTAAACAAAGATGGAAAACTTGGTGATATAAAGAACTAGATTGGCCTCAATCCAGTAGGTTGGGTGACATGGCATGGTCCTGTGTCATCCATTAATGGCACTTTATTTTCAGGATATCTTCTCTTCTCCTTGTGGAGGTAGGCATGGGGTCCTGTGTGTCTTTTGCATGGCGTATGTGTGGTGGCATAGTGGGTTAAATCATTAAGCTGCAGAACAGGGTGAGCTCCCATCATTAGCCCCATGATTAGCTCCCATCATTAGCCAGCTTCTGCCAATCTAGCAGTTCAAAAACATGCAAATGTGAGTAGATAAATACATACCGCTTCAGTGGGAAGGTAACAGCACTCCATGCAGTTTCCAGCCACGTGACTTAGGAGGTGTTTATGGACAATGGCTGCTCTTTGACTTAGAAATGGAGATGAGCACTACCCCCCCCCCCCCAGAGTCGGACTCGACTAGATTTAATGTAAAGGGGAAACCTTTACCTTTACCCTTATGTTCTTATTACCTTTCTTCTGATACTATGCTCATGGTCTCATTGAGAAATGTGCAGCTGGATGAAAAGCTGTGATTCCCTTTCTGATTTCCAGTCAGAAATTTCCAACCCAGATTGCATTCCTCATCTGAAATTAGACTTAACAGAAAGGATCTTCTCACCCAGTAGTAATGTAAGGTGTACTTAAAGAGTAGGAATATAGACAAGGATGACTAGTGATTATGAGCAGTTCATAAATGGAGTGACGACTATAGTAGCTATGTCCAAAGAGACCTTTCCCCATATTTACGTCAATCCTGCATAGATAGAAATATCCACCACACTCCAGAGCCGGAGATGAAGGGGAAGCCTGTACCTTTATCTGTGTGTCTGTGTTTCATTGTTTTGAGCCATTGGATGTTTGCCTTGTGTCTGTATATATTGGAATCCACCTTGAGTTCCCTTGGAGAGATAGGACAGAATACAAATAAAGTGTTGTTGTTGTTGTTGTATAGTCTTTGCTTGAAGACCCCAAAATGTGGACAAATTCATGTGGGAGAAAACAACCCTTTAGATCAGTGGTTCTCAACCTTCCTAATGCCATGACCCCTTCATACAGTTCCTCATGTTGCAGTGACCCCCAACCATAAAATTATTTTCATTGTTACTTCTTAACTGTAATTTTGCCACTGTTATAAATCATAATGTAAATATCTGATATACAGGATGTATTTTCATTCACTGCATCACATTTGGCACAAATACCCAATATGCCCAAATTTGAATACTGGTGGGGTTGGGGGAAGGGACTGGATTTATCATTTGAGAGTTGTACTTGCTGGGATTTATAGTTCATCTACAATTAAAGAGCATTCTGAACACCAATGATGGAACTGAACCAGTCTTGGCACACAGGACTGCCGTGACCAACAGAAAACACTAGCAGGGTTTGGTGGACATTGATCTTGAGTTTGGGAGTTGTAATTCACCTATATCTGTGGACTCAAACAATGATGGATCTGGACCAAACTTGGCACAAATACTCAATATGCCCAAATGTGAACACCAGTGGAGTTTGGGGAAAATAGACCTTGACATTTGGGAGTTGTAGTTGCTGGGATTTATACTTCACCTACAATCAAAGAACATTCAGAACTTCACCTATGATTGAATTGAACCAAACTTGGCACACAGAACTCCCATGAATAACAGAAAATACTGGAAGGGTTTGGTGGGCATTGACCTTGAGTTTTGGAGTTGTAGTTCACCTCCATCCAGAGAGCACTTCTGGACTCAAACAATGATTGATCTGGATCAAACTTGGAACAAATACTCAATATGCCCAAATGTGAACACTGGTAGAGTTTGGGGAAAACAGACCTTGACATTTGAGAGTTGTAGCTGCTGGGATTTATAGTTCACCTACAATCAAAGAGCATTCTGAACCCCACCAACAATAGAATTGGACCTAACTTTCCACACATAACCCAGATGACCAAGAGAAAATACTGTGTTTTCGGATGGTCTTTGGCGACCCCTTGGACACCCTCTCGCGACCCCTCCCCCAGGGGTCCCGACCCCCAGGTTGAGAAACACTGCTTTAGATATCCTGGACTTGTCTTGCATTAGTCATAACCAACACATTGAATTGTGCTTGGAAACAGAACAGCTGAACTATGATAGCAAGAGACTAGGGATTGAGGGAATGTTTAATGAAATTCCCAACATGTTTTTTGCATGTTGAGAAACTCTGGTGGAAGAATCTTTGATTGACAAGATTTCTCACAATTTGGCACTTATTTTGCAAAACATTTGCACAGAAAACAGCCTTATTCTTTCTTGAGAAAACGTTGTCCCATGTTGTTTACTACCAAAAGAAGAAAACAATCATGTGCAGAGTTTGTGTAAGAAAGTCTCAAATTGGTATTTATTTATTGTATCAGTAGTAAGCAGAGGGTACAATTGTGATGCATTTTAAAAGCACAAAGTTTAAAAACTTGGCATTATACTAAATGTCCTTTGACCAGAAGCTGGCCACTGGGAGTGCCTCTGGTGTTGCTGTAAGAAGGTCCTCCATTGTGCATGTGGCAGGGCTCAGGTTGCATTGTAGTAGGTGGTCTGTAGTTTGCTCTTCTCCACACTCACATGTTGCAGACTTCACTTTGTAGCCCCATTTCTTGAGGTTGGCTCTTCATCTCGTGGTGCCAGAGCACAGTCTGTTCAGTGTCTTCCAAGTTTCCCAGTTTTCTGTGTGCAGAGAAAGGCATCTCTCATTCAGTATCAGCCATGGCTTGAGGCTCTGGGTTTTTGCCTGCCACTTTTGGACTCACGCTTGCTGAGGTGTTCCTGCGAGTACCTTTGTCAATCATAGAAAACTATTTCTTGATTTAAGACATTGGCATACTGGCTGATAGAAGCCAGAACCAGAAGTGACTCAAATTGGTGATGGGCTTTGAAAACTGTAGTCTTTTTTTAAAAAAAGCCTACCAGACAAGAGTACACAAACAGGAAGGGCTCAAGCTCATTCATATACTGCCAAACTGTATATTTTAGTCTTTGGTCTGAATGTAGCCCGAATTATAGACATAGTAAAGGTTCTTAAAAAGAACCCTTGAGGTTAAAGTCCACAATTAATTCATGATATAAAACCTAAGGGATAAGCTGTAATGGGCACAATTTATCAGACTTGGTAAAATGTTTTCTTGCACAGCCTTGATTTATTTAAATAGGGATTCTGAAGCCTGCAAAAAAAGAAAAGAAAGTACAGTGAGGTTTCCTCAAGGGAGTGGACACAAACATTCTGTTTTGCAGCCCATAGATATAGAGAGTTTTTACAAAGAGGCTGGGGTGGGGGGCGGGGGTAGGAAGAACAAGACTTTTCCAGTTCTCTAAACTTTACATTGCGTCAATGAGTTATCGGTGCTTCTTTCGGCTATAATTGTGGTGCTTTACCACAATGAGTTATTGACAGTTTTTCCAACTGGTAACAGCTTTAGTGTGTTGCACAGTGCTGAGTTATTGAGAGATTCTTTGAGATAACTGCTTAACTCCCTGCTTTCTCCTCCACTTTATCAGTGGCTGTTCCATGAATAACTGTCAGATGCTGACTTTGCCACTGCGGTTATCAGCTGCTCCTTAACGGGCTAACTGCCTTCAGGGACACTGCCCCAGGAGTATTTATGGCTCTTCCATTGATAACTGCCTGCCTTGGCTCTGCCTGGAAGGATCACAAACTGGGATGATGAAGGGGACCATCCAATTGTTAATAATAGATGGTTACCATTGGCCAGTTGCCCTGAATTTCTTCATCTACTTGGCTCAGAAATATAGAATGAAAGAGTTGGAAGGAACCACATAGGCCCGCAAGTCCAACCCTCTACACCAGTGTTTCTCAACCTGGGGTCCCCAGATGTTTTGGGCCTACAACTCCCAGAAATTCCAGCCAGTTTACCAGCTGTTAGGATTTCTGGGAGTTGTAGGCCAAAAACATCTGGGGACCCCAGGTTGAGAACCACCACTCTACACAATTAGAAACCAAACTACAGCATCCCAGTGGGTAGGTATCCAATCTCTTTCTGAAGATATCTAGAGGAAGAGACTCCACAAACCTCTAGGTCATTGTTTCTCAACCTTCCTAATGCCTCGACCTTTTCATACAGTTCCTCATGTTGTGGTGAACCCAAACCATAAAATTATTTTCATTGCTACTTCATAACTGTAATGTTGCTACTGTTCTGAATAGTAATGCAGGAAGTATTTTCTGATATGCAGGATGCATTTTCATTGTTACTTCTCTTTCTCCCTGGGATTTGGCCATGGAGGGGCCACTCAACCCCTCTCTAAGCCCTGCCCCTCGCTAAGCCCCCTTCCCTCACCTTCTCCCTTCACACTTCCACCTCCTCCACCTCCTCCTTTATTTATTTATTTATTTATTTATTTATTTCGGGTACTTTTACCCCGCCCTTCTCAACCCCCAAGGGAGGACTCAGGGCGGCTTACAAAAAAGGCACAATTCGATGCCTATACAAATTACACATAATATACAAAACCACAGTTAAAAGCAATTATCACAGTTAAAACAATCAAACAACCAGTACATAACATATCATATAAAACTATTCTCGTGCTCAGCATTTCGTCTTCCAGAGTTCCATAGTTCTAATCCATTAATCATTTCCTAATCATCATCAAGGTTCTTTCTTTATCTGCTCGTTTGTCCGAATGCCTGGTCTCAAATCCATGTTTTCAGTTTTTTCCTAAAGGAAAGGAGCGATGTTGCAGATCTAATTTCCCCGGGGAGTGAATTCCACAGGTGGGGGGCCACCACCGAGAAGGCTAACCTCACTTGTGATAAAGGCAGGGTCGAGAGCAGGGCCTCCACGGAAGATCTTAGACTCGGGTGGGATGTAAAGGGAGATGCGTTCGGACAAATACACTGGGCCGGAACCATATAGGGTTTTGAAGGTCAAAACCAGCACTTTGAATTGTGCTCGGAACTGGATCGGCAGCCAGTGGAGCTGACACAACAGGGGGGTGGTATGCTCCCTGTATGACGCCCCAGTGATCAGTCTGGCTGCCTCCCACTGGACTAGTTGGAGTTTCCGAACAGTCTTCAAAGGCAATCCCACGTAGAGTGCATTGCAGTAATCTAATTGGGATGTAACAAGAGCATAGACCACCGTGGCCAGATCCGACTTCCTCTTGGCTTCAAAGCAAAGCTCACCTCCATCACTCCCATCTCTTCCTCCTAAAATGGCAGAGGAGGCAGGGCTGAGTGTCATCACCACCTCCCTCCGAAGAAGAAGAGTGCTCTGGGAAGTGAGGAGGTGGGAAAAAGTTAGTGTTGTCTCGGTTCCTAAGACCATCAGAAATATGTATTTTCCAATGGTCTAGGCGACCCCGTGAAAGGGTTGTTAGACCCCCAAAGGGGTCGCGACCCACAAGTTGAGAACTGCTGCTCTAGATAAATGGTTCCATTGTTAGAACACTCTTACAGTTAATAAGGTCCTTCCAGAGTACAATCTAAACCTACCCTCTTGCAGTTTCAAACCATTAGGCATAGTCATACTTCTGGGGCAGTAGAAAACAAACTTGAACCCACCTTTTGTGACAGCACATGAGACATTTAAATAGTAAAAACATGTCCTTGGTTGCTGGTTTCGTACTTGACCATTTCCACTGCTGTTATCCTCATGAAGATGTAGGAAGCAACACATCTCACTCGGAGCAATTCTGAACCCCTTCTCTGTAGTATGCTACTGACACGGACTGTCATCCAGGGTGTTTCTTCCCTGTTAAAAGGTTCTTCATTCTCCTCCTAGTCACAGTCCTCTTCATTTTCCTTAGCAGTTCCTTCCTGTTGTTTCTGTATGATCGTTTCTCTTCTGTTCTGTCCAGGAAGCTTTCCTCTGATGCAGTGAAGGGGCTCCACACGTAGCTGTAGTGCACTGACCTTCTATTCCAAGTGAGCTCCCAATTTGCACTTGCTGCAGGCACAGTTGGCAAGGTTTGCTGGCAAGGAGATCAACATTGCACATACATTGTAGCTGACAACTACAAATCCTCCTGCCTTCTTCACTGCAGTATTTTTCTATCTATATGGAATATAAATGTGCACGCCAGGAGACTTCAGCAAAGACTGACTTCAGCAAAGCCTTCCATAGCTTTTGGCCTCAAGAGTTTTCATCCATGCTAAATTGCTTCCAGAAATTAGTACTTTTTCCCCTCTCTTTGATTTCTCTCCATATAGTGACACTTCCAAAATGTATATTAAATCCTTTGGGATACAGACTAGACTTATTGTAGTTTTGCTATTTTGTGATTGTCTCACATGTACACAAATGCCCTCACTGTCAGCATCACATCACCTATGTCCATAGCCCCTGGTGACAGAATGGGTTAAACCCTTGTGCCAGCAGGACTACTGACCAAAAGTTTGGTGGTTCAAATCTGGGGAGTGGGGTGAACTCCCATCTGTCAGTTCCAGCTTCTCATGTGGGGACATGAGAGAAGCCTCCCACAGGATGGTAACTGTTGCACACCAAGGCTGTGATGAGCACCTTTGAATCCACAAACACACCAATGTTCTAATAAGCAAGCAGTTTATTGAAGATTAATATAGCAAGTGCCGAAAAGGTAAAAGGCAATAAAAAAGGAAATAAGAGAATGTCCAAAAAGCAATCTATAAGCAATGTAAACTTATCCAGCAAAGTCCATATCAGGAGAACAGGATAGTTCCAAAGTCCAGTTAATCAAGTCCACAGGAAATAGTCCTTACTAGGGCTGGGCGGTTTTGTTTCGTAATTTCGTAATTCGTTAAAAATTCGTTATTTTTTTTATAACGAAGCGATAACGAACCATTCAGGAGCAACTAAAAAATGAAACGAATTTTTAAATTCGTTTCGTAATTGTTTCGAATACGTTTTGTATTTGTTTCGTTATCGTTTTGAAATCGTTTCGTTATTATTTCCGCATGTCTGGGGCAAGTTTTATAGTTGTTGTTTGTTTAATCAGTGAAAAAAAATATAAATATCACACCAACAGTCAACAACAGAGGGAGAGGGAAGCTTCAGAAGTTCCCCCTGCCCCATTTGGAGGTTTTTTAGCATATTGCGCGGTCGCGTCCGCCATTAACGAATCGATTCGTAATTGTTTCATAATTGTTTCGTATTGTTTTGTAATTTACGAAATTTCGTAAATATCGAACTTTTTTTAAAAAAAATTTCGGAATTCTTTTAAAAATCGAAACGCAAAAACCCCTAAAAAACGAATCGATTTTAGAAACAAATTTTTCCGTGGTTGCCCAGCCCTAGTCCTTACCCCTAAAAAGTTGTAAGAACAAAGTCCCTTGAAGAGTCAGGGGCAAACTTGAACACCAAATGTCGTAGCTTGAAATCAGGATGGAACACTTACAAAGATCTCAGCATGAACATGAATCTGGAGCAAGATATTACATGAGTCTCAGCATGAAACAGAAGGCATGAAGCAGGCATGGGAGCTAAATGTTGGACTCACTGAAGAGCATGCATTCACAGGCCCTATATTTATTCAGAGAGCCATGGCAAAAGCATTCTGATTCCTTTAGGAAAGCTCTCTCAAACCTCTTCTTTCTCTTAATCTTGCTGAATGCCTCCTCCTTAAGTCCAGGTGGTGATCATGATAGATTTGCCCTCTGCAGTCAAATATTGCCTCCTCCGATTTGCCCATTGGCACATTCCTTTTGCTCTCACTTTCTAACCTTGACTCTTTGGCCTCAGCCTGTTTCACAACAGACTGTCTCAAGACATCTTTGCCTTGGGAACCAGCAATCTCAGAATCCTCCTCAGCTTCACTCTGGCTAACTGCATTTTCTAGGCCATCATCTGCATTCACAAGCCCCCGAGAATCAACAGAAACCTGATTATTAAACTCAAACATGGGAATCTCTGAAGGCTCCTGATCATGATCATTCTCCTGTGGCAAAGAGACAATCACAGGCTGAACCCCTATAGTAACATGTCTGAGTGTCCCCTGGGCAACGTCCTTGTAGATGGTCAATTCTCTTACACCAGAAGCGACTTGCAGTTTCTCAAGTACTAGCATGTGGCCCCCAAGTTAGAAAGTTTGCCCAGGCCTGGTCTAACCCCACAATGGTTATGAAGGAAAGAGAGCAATCCTAACTGAACTGCATTTTTACAGACAAAATTGTAGCTCCTTTTGTTCTTATTATTTTGCACTCTTCACTTACTAGAGCGAGGAAACTCTATCAACAGCATTTCAGAAGGAGATGTGGTTGTTCCTGCCTAGGAAAATACAAACTCAGAACAGTGCTAACATGCATTTTTTCCCCCACAACACTGATGCTGATGCTTGAAAAGCTACCATACAGAAGGTGGATTTCTGTTGCTCTGCAGGCTATTATCTGCTTCAGCACTTCCATGCATTTGCAATTAAAATGTCTGTGATTCTGGATGCATTTGTGGAGGAGGCAAAACTACCAGAAGGATGAAGTTGCAGATGGCTTCCCTTTGTCCATTTAATCTTCAGGAGAAGAGGGTGGAGCAGGCTACTTTCAGAACTGCTGAGTAAGTCCTATAAACAGGGAGCACTTACTTGAAAGCTCCACAGTTTTTGAAGGCATTCTTGCAGAGTAGAGGAATTGCAAAATAATTTATTCTTGTTTCCTTAACTCACCTGATCTGCACCTCTCAAACTAATTAATAATTTGGAACGCACGCCTCCTATGGGTCCCAACACTCCACAACGTTGATGGTTTATCGATTGGCATTTAATCCCCTGCTCTTTTTAATAGCATTTAGTAAGAGTTGTTTAAAGTGTATGGTTCAAGATTTGCATGGTGAGAAATCTGAAAAAAAAAAATCCTTTGGCAAGTAAAAGCCCACAATGAAGTATTGCCTATAGAAAGAACAGAAGAAAGTAGTATATGGCTCTTAGACCATCTTAAAATCATAGAATCGTAGAGTTTGTATATTATTATTAATTTACCGCATTTGTATACCGCCTTTCTCAGCCAGAGGCGACTCAAGGTGGTTCACAGTCGGCGGCGATTCAATGCCATAACAAATATCAAAATACAGTTAATACAATTATAAAAACAGTTCAACATTTAAAATGTAATATAAAAAGCAAATATATCTGTAAAAAACAAGATCCTCGTCGTCTTCTTACTAAAATCGTTGTTCAGTTGCATCGGCAGTCATTCCATATATTCGTTTATGTCTAATTGTGCTACAGTAGAAAAAGCTTGCTCGAAGAGCCAGGTCTTAACCATTTTGTGGAATTTTAGAAGGGAGGGAGCCAATCTTATATCCCTGGGGAGGGCGTTCCATAGCCGAGGGGCCACCACTGAGAAGGCTTGTCTCTCGTCCCCACCAAACACATCTGCGAGGAAGGCGGGATCGAGAGCAGGGCCTCCCCAGACAATCTTAAAGTCCTAGATGGTTCATAAGGAGAGATACGTTGGGATAGGTAATCCAGACTGAAACCGTTTAGGGCTTTATAGGCTAAAGCCAGCACTTGGAGTTGGAAGGGGCCATCCAGTCCCACACCCCACCAAGAAGCAGGAAAATCACATTCAAAGCACCCCAACAGATGGCCATCCAGCCTCTGCTTAAAAGCCTCCAATGAAGGAGCCTCCACCACACTCTGGGGAAGAGAGTTCCACTGCTGAACAGCTCTCACAGTCAGGAAGTTCTTCCTAATGTTCAGATGGAATCTCCTCTCTTGTAGTTTGAAGCTATTGCTCCATGTCCTGGTCTCCAGAGCAGCAGGAAACAAGCCTGCTCCATCCTCCCTATGATTTCCTCTCACATGCTTATACATGGCTATCGTGTCTCCTCTTAGCCTTCTCTTCTTCAGGCTAAACATGCCCAGCTCTTTAAGCTGCTCCTCATAGGGCTTGTTCTCCAGATCCTTAATCATTTTAGTCACTCTCCTCTGGACACATTCCAGCTTGTCAATATCTCTCTTCAATGGTGGTGCCCAGAATTGGACAATGTGATTCCAGGTGTGGTCTAACCAAGGCAGAATAGAGCATGGGGAGCATGACTTCCCTGGATCTAGACACTAGATTCCTATTGATGCAGGCCAAGATCCCAATGGCTTTTTTGCCGCCGCATCACATCGTTGGCTCATGTTTAGCTTGTTCCCCACAAGGACTCCAAGATCTTTTTTCCACGTCCTGCTCTCGATTCAGGTTTCCCCCATTCAGTATCTTGCATAGCTGTAAATAAATTTGTAGTTGGGTTGTTGTTGTTTTTGTTGTTGTTGTTAAAGAGCCTAAAACATTTACACTTCAGTGCTGAAGTGCCATTTACAGGAAAAACAAAACTGCCCATCTGAGCTGATACTAGTGTATCTGTACTTGTACTTGTTATTGAGGTGCAAATCATAATAATTCCTTGCTTGGACCTTGCTACTATCAGGTGGCTTTGCAACCGGTTGAACAGCTGAACGCAAAGAATGCTTACTAAGTCGTCCCTCCTTATCTGGCAAAGAATTGAAGAGTGGATTGTCTCAGGGTTGTGTCCTAGGCATAAATGACTTGGATGATGAAATAGAGAACATGTTTATCAAGTTTGCAGATGAAGGATTAGGATTAGGAGGGATAGCTAACAGGATTAGGATTTGAAATAGCCTTAACAGACTGGAGAGTTGAACAAAATGAATTTCAAGAAGGATAAATGTAAGGTAGTACACTTAGCCAGGGAAAATGAAATGCACAAATATAGAACGTCTGACAGCAGTACCTTTGAAAAGGATTAGCAGACCACACGATAAACACAAATTATGCGATGTGACATCCAAAAATATGAATGTGATATTGTGATGTATCATCATGGGTTTGGAATCACAGTCAGCCAAAAATGCAAGACATATTTATTGACCAGAAGGTGGTGGAGACAACAAGGAGAAGAGCTATTTTGGATTTGATCTTAACCGAACAGAGATGAACTGGTCTTTGGGGTGGAAATAATGGGATCCTTGAGTCCTCTTCACATAACCTAGAGTTGCACATGTATGACTGTTATGTATTCATGATTTTTACATAGCCTCTAGCTGAGGAACTACATAGAGGAAGTTCCCTAGTTACCAGAAGACAGCCTCTCCAAGCAATGGAAGTCTGTTCCCCTGTTAATTGGGAAGAAGCGGGTGGAGATCACTGAATATCACTCATAGGAAAGGATGGGATATTAAATCAGCTGCTTCCCAATCAGGAGAGGAACTGAACACCTATTGCTCACAGCAGTTGCTTTCCAAAAAAGAGGGATCGGGATGGGATTTTCTTTTATTTTTTTCCAAGTCAAGATCGATTTGAGAAACTGCAAGTTGCTTTTGTGTGAGAGAATTGGCTGTATGCAAGGACATTGCCCAGGGGATGTCTGGATGTTTAACTATCTTGTGGAAGGCTTCACTCATATCCCTGCATGGGAAGCTGGAGCTGACAGATGGGAGCTCACCCCACTCCCAGGTTTGGTTCAGCCAGCACAAGGGTTTAATCCATTGCACCACCAGAAGCTCCATCAGAATGGGATTTAATGCAATGGTTAAATCCTTGTGCCTGCTGAACCAAACCTGGGAGTGGGGTGAGCTCCCATCTGTCAGCTCCAGCTTCCTATGCAGGGACATGAAAGAAGCCTTCCACAGGATAGCAAAATATCCAGACATAACCTGCATGATTATGCATTCAGATATATATCATAAAGGATTCCTGTCATAGGTTTAAGCTATTGCAGATTTTACATTTCCTGAATGCATTTCTTTCTTCTTTGAATTAATCTGAAAGTTTAAATCATTTATATTGGATACCATTCTGAGATCCTACAATAAAGTGCAGGATGTCAATATTCTCTCTCTCTCTCATATATATATATATATATATATATATATATATATATATAGCCACTCTGGCTACCAAAATAGCATGTTGGCCAATTGTACATCACATGATACTTTTATGAGCAAAATATCTAAAATACATTTCTTTTTAATTATTTTTACACAAAATAATTGTAAAAATTTTTTTAAAAAGGCAACAAATGCCCCAGAAACCCCCTAAATGACCCATCCAAAACCAGTTCCATAGAGCTAATGGTTATCATGTGTTGTTTTGATACTTTGATATCAGTTGGTACCTTCCTTTGCACAAAGTAACATTATTGTAGCCTTCAGAATCAATGTGTGTTATTTGCAATGGGATTGCTCCAGGTTCTGCCACATTTACAATCTTTGCATACATAGGTGATAACTAGAAATCTCTGGGGAGGCAGTACATTAGGACCTTGCTTTTGCCTAGCATCCCCTTGAAAAAAAAACTCTGCAAAAGCAGTGGACATGGAAAATTAATCATGATCACATACTCATTTTTGCCTAATGCAGAAGGAAACACAGCCCAAATTGCTGGACCACTCCAACAACCACCATGTCAGACTACACAGAGAAGCCATTGAAATCCACAAGCATGTGGACAATTTCAACAGAGGGAAGAGATCATGAAAATGAACAAAATCTGGCTACCAGTATTAAAAAAACTCTAAAATTACTACAGCAAAACAGCAGAGAGGAAACAACCAGGCACATCTTAACACCTCTCAACAAAAGATTTTCCCAGGCTCAGCCAGGCCTTCAAATGCTAATGAAGGTGGTCAGTTGAAACATTCACACCTAGCTCCAGCAGAGAAGAGCTCTTTGCCCCACCCCAGCCATTCCACAGATATATAAACCCATTGTCTTAATTCCAACAGACCTCACTACCTCTGGGGATGCTTGCCATAGATGCAGGCGAAACGTCAGGAGAAATGCCTCTAGAACATGGCCCTATAGCCTGAAAAAACCCACAAGAACCTACAGCCCAAATTCTTTGAACTTTCCTGACCAATTTATAAACAGAGTTCATTAAGAGATTAATGTCTGCACAAGAAGTTTTCTTCCTTTCCATAACAGATTTGGGGTCTGATCTGAAGCCCACAAAGTTGAATATAGCCTTTGGGCTTGTCACCAGGAAATGTTGACCAGGTGTTGGTTTAAGTGGTGATGATATTCCCTCACTCCAGCCCCAAAAATTTCAAAAGAAAGAGTGGAATTAAACAAATGGCCTGACATTTCAATTAGCATTCTCCTACTTTCCCCCAGTAATACAATTTCCTTCACCAACTAAGCACTTTGCAGAATCCTTTGGAGGGAAAATGCCTCAATCCGTGCGGAGAGATGGAGAACTTGGGGCAATCCATTTTACCTGCATTCTTGCAGAACCATATAATGCCTCATTCACACTTGTTATAGCTTGTGGAAGTTGTTTGGGGGAATATGAGAAATAATGGTCCCTTAACTCCAAAACAACAGTCGTAAGCAACGGTTTTGCCGTCTTTGTGTTCCTACAGAGACTGCAGCCATGAAACTATTTCTTCAGGGGGAAAAAACTGCACTTGAATCATACAATTTAATGTCTTGTATCAATGAGATTCATTCTATGTGCTTCACTCTTGTGGTTTGCCATTTCTTTCTGCTCATGCAAAACCAAGACAATAGGCATCCATCATGTATACATCTCAAATATATGGAGTATGTAATCAATGAAATATATATACAATATAGATCCAGATCTGGGGCTTATTATGTTTTTCGGAGATGATATAACTAAAGGTTAAATCTAAGGAGTGCAAGTGAAGATTTGACAAGGAAACAATGGAAACTGGAGAAATGGAGGATGTCCACTGGTTATTTTTAATTCATACTAGCTTGGGAACCCGGCATATTTGAGAAAGGCATTTTTGAAGTTTGGTAATAACAGTTTGGTAATGTATAATGCTATTTCTTAGGGAAAAAACGGTCTTTCCTTTTGTTTTTTAATGAATGCTCCCATAAGAAAATGCATAAGGATGTGAGAGAGCTACAATTCCCAGAATCGTGTGTCAATCCTTCCCAAACCCTGCCATTAATCAAAGTTGGCCCTGTTGGGTCTGTGTGCAAAATTTCATCCAGATCCGATATCAGGTGGGTGCAGTGCTGTCTCAAGAAGGGTGAACTACAGCTCCCAGATTCCCAGGGCAATCACGCCCAAACCCTGCCAGTATGCACAGTTGCCCATGGTGGATCACTGTGCCAAGTTTGGTCCAGAGCCGTCATTGGCTGGGTTCACAATGTTCTGTGGATATAGGTGAACTACAATTCCCAGGGCAATCATGCCCAAACTCTGCCAGTATGCACAGTTCCCCATGTGGTTCTGGGTGCCAAGTTTGCTCCAGATCTGTCATTTGCTGTGTTCACAGTGCTCTCTGGATGTAGGTGAACTACAACTCCTATAAATAAAGGTCAATTCCCTCAAACCTGGACATGGGGGGTTCTGCTTGCCAAATGTGGTCCAGGTCCATTATTGAAGGGGGTACTCCTCTGCCTTGATGCAGGGTCAACAACAACTTCCATCCTGTTGAGTCAGTCCTCCATTCCTCTGTGTTTGCTGTGTGCCATAGGAAAGGATTAAGGGGGCAGTGGGTGGGGTCATGCAAATTACACACAAGGAACCCTGGGGTACCTTTCTGTGGTGGAGGAAACACCTAAAATCTAGGATGAAATTCTTCCTGAATGAAAGCATTCCTTGGATGCTTAGTGTTTGGGAGGGCATTGGCTGCGTTTGGTGCTATATGTTCATGGCACTCGCTATAACCTGCAGTGTCAGTGCCTTTGAACATTTCTCAGTACTTGAAAGTACAGCATGTTTGTGGAGGCCAGAGAGTGTATAAGTGGACACCTCCATCACATACACCCATTTTTCACTTTTATTATGTGTATAGATAGATGTCACTCATTTCATTCCTGTGTGGTTATCAAATGATTTAAATTGTGCAATACTACACAATACTTGATTTAAATTCAGGATGCGGCAATGCAACTGCAGCTTGACTCAAAATATTAACATTCCAGTTTTGAGGCAAGTATGTTTTGCATGAAACCATGAACCAAGGATGAAGAGATGTAATGTTATTGGGTGACACCTGTTCAACTCCACAACCGTTGTTTTGTGGAGTTCCTCAGGGCTCAGTACTGTCCCTGATGTTGTTCAACATCTACATGAAGCCACTGCGGGAGATCATCCAGAGTTTCGGAGTAAGATGTTATCAGTACGCAGATGATATCCAAATCTGTCACTCCTTCCCACCTGTTACTAAGCAGGCTGTCCAGGCCTTCAACCAGTGCTTGGCTGCTGTGTCGGACTGGATGAGGGCTAACAAATTGAAATTGAATCCAGACAGGACAGAGGTCTTCTTGGTCAGTTGAAAGGCCAAACAGGGCATAGGGTTATAGCCTGTGTTAGACGGGGTTACACTCCCCCTGAAGATGCAGGTTCGCAGCTTGGGAGTGATCCTGGATTCATCGCTGAGCATGGAACCCCAGGTCTCAGTGGTGGCCTGGGGAGCTTTTGCACAGTTAAAGCTTATGCACCAGCTGCGCCTGTACCTTGGGAAGTCTGATCTGGCCATGGTGGTCCACGCTCTGGTTACATCCTGAATAGATTACTGCAATGCACTCTACATGGGGTTGTCTTTGAAGACTGTTCAGAAACATCAACTAGTCCAACAGGCCGCAGCCAGATTGCTCACCAGAGCGCCATACGGGGAGGACACCACCCCTCTGTTATGTCAGCTCCACTGGCTGCCGGTCCATTTCCGAGCACAATTCAAAGTGCTGGTCTTGGCCTATAAAGCCCTATACGGCTCCAGCCCAGCTTACTTGTCTGAACGTATCTCCGTCTATGTTCCGCCTCATAGTGTAAGATCCACTGGGGAGGCCCTGCTCTCGGTCCCACCGGCTTCGCAAATGCATCTGGTGGGGACAAAGGACAGGGCCTTCTCAGTGGTGACTCCCCACTTGTGGAATTCGCTCCTCGGTGAGATTAGATCTGCATCCTCCCTCCTTTCCTTCAGGAAAAAAAAATTGAAATCGTGGTTTTGGAACCAGGCTTTTGGCTAGCAGGCACAACAGCACTTGGACATTGAACTGGACCATTTGACTGCTATGACAATGGAAATGGCTGTGTAACTATATAATTAGTGCGATTGTTTTTAATCTATTGTATATTTATGGTTTTATATTGTTTTATATTATGTTATTGTGGCATTGAATTGTTACCAATGTTAGCCGCTCTGAGTCCCCCCTCGGTGATTGAGAAGGACGGGGTAGAAATGTTGTAAATAATAAATAATAAATAAGAGAAACCAATTTGAAACTGCAAAGGGTAGTGAGTGCATGCACTCCGTTTAAACCATACTAAGCAGGTCATGTTAGAGGATTCAGATTTGAAATGTGTTGATATGTCTTCTGGGCTTTTGTTTTGCTTTGTTTTGGAATTTTGAGTTGAAGAATAACCAATGTACGAGTATAAATCATTTGGATGCCTTTGAATTTGGGTCTGGGGAGGCCATGTGGTCCTACAAATCCAAAACTAAGGAAATGGCAGACAAAAGGGATAGGTCATAGAGAACGGCTAGCTGGTGCATGGCGTTTGTCAGTGTCCAAGTGCTATTAGATCTGAATTTTTGGGAGCAGCAGTTGTGCACCAGTCTTCCTGCAGAGCTCTCCGCTGAAATGCATTTAGGCAGCAGCCATTTGGAATGCAGCAAAGAGTGTGTCGTGTGTGTGTGTGTGTTGTAAGGGCATGGGGTTTTGGCCAAGAATCTCTGAAATAATCCTGGCACTTTTCAGTCCAGCTCTGTGCATGGCGGAGTTGAGAAGCATTTGTGGATGAGGCTCTGCTGCATGATTAGAATATTAATGATACTAACCCATTTCAGAAATAGGCCATTTGTTTCGGTTAAACAGTACTGTCTGCTTCCAATTAGACCACATTACTATGATCAAAGATTTTATCTGTCTTGTGTGTGTTAAGTAACCCCCTTCAGCATTTAAAAGTTAAGAAACTTTTCATCTTACATTAATGATTGGGAGTCTCCGTTAACTGTTCATCTCCCTCTCGCTCGCGCTCAATCTCCCTCCTTCCACCGTCCATATATGAGTGTGTATGTATGTGATAAATAAACTCATGGAATGTATATTGTAATGTACAAGCCTCCAGGAGTTCTTCATATTCAGGCAGTAATTGAGATTCACAGGGAAATATTTGCTCGATGGCGTTCCTGGTAAAACCAAGAAGAGTTCAGTTCATTATTTAGTCTGGAATGAAAGGATTTTTGAATGTTACCAGTTCAGTCTATAGAGTTCCCTCAATTAAAAAAAAAACCTTGGCTTTTCCATGTGTTGAACCAAAACAGCAGAAAGCTCTGCTGCATAAATTCCACTATGTTTTTTGGAATTGGGATTTTTCATTGGTAGTCCCAATGAAAGTAGCCATTTCATTTTCCTGAAAGCAAAAACACACATCACCTTGAGAAATGATGGATTTGGGAAGCCTTCAGAGCTTTTCAGAGAAATAAAATTCTATTTTTTTATATTTTTATACTTGTATATTTCAAGCTGTATTGAAATGCTTTGAGGGCAATTCCAGACAGCACCAAATTGCGGTTTTAATCAGGGGCAAAAAAATCCCAGGACTTCAGAAGAGGTCCACATACAGATTTGTTGTTCCCGGGATTTCTGCCTCCATCATCCACACTTGCTGCGTCATTGCAGGATTTAGAGCAGTGGTTCTCAACCTTCCTAATGCCGTGACCCCTTAGTCCAGGTCCTCATGTTGCGGTGACCCCCAACCATAACGTTATTTTCGTTGCTACTTCATAACTGTAATTTTGATACTGTTATGAATTGTAATGTAAATATTTGATATGCAGGATGTATTTTCAGTCACTGGAGCAAATTTGGCACAAATACCCGATACGCCCAAAATCTGAATACTGGTGGGGTTGGGAGTGATTGATTTTGCCATTTGGTAATGCTGGAGTTGCTGGGATTTATAGTTCTGAACTCCATCAATGATGGAATTGAATCAAACATGGCACACAGAATTCCCATGACCAAGAGAAAATATTGGGATCTGGATAAAAACATGGCACAAATACTCATTGTGCCCAAATGTGAACACTGGTAGAGTTTGGAGAAAATAGACCTTGCCATTTGGGAGTTGTAGTTGTTGGGATTTATAGTTCACCCACAATGAAATAGCATTCTGAACCCCACCAATGATAGAATTGGACCAAACTTTCCACACAGAACCTCCTTGACCAACAGAAAATACAATGTTTTCTGATGGTCTTTGGCGACCCCTCTGACACCCCCTCGCGACCCCCACAGGGGTCCCGACCCCCAGGTTGAGAAACACTGATTTAGAGGGTCCCAAGACTGCCGCCATAGGACTTCCACTAGAAATTTTAGCATTTTTTAAAAAAACCTGTTAAGATGCAAACATGCGAAGCATTGTATAAGTTTCCTTCCTGGGTTATATAAGCTGCAGGGCCATCTGTGCAGACAGGGGGTTGTTCCTGGGTTATACATGTCTGCCCTGATTGCTCTTATTGTGAAAAGACTTACAACGTTGACTAGGGGGACACAACTTTGTCCTGGCCAGAGAAAATGTGCCCTCCACACATTTCATTAAGTTTTTGGCACACAAACAAAGTTTTCACGTTCTACTCAACTGTCACCTTATTTTTAGGAACCGACCAATCAAGAGCAAACATCTAAAACCTGGGAACAAACCTCGATTAAAAACTCCTGTGGTTTCCAAGTGCAGGGACATACAGACATTGAAAGATGCAGATTGTTGGCTAAGAATTGGGATATTCCTGCACCTGAAAATCTCACAGTTTTTGCCGTTTGTAACACTTCGTCCTGCATTTTGAGGGATTGGCATCTGACCACCCTCCTGTTTGCTGCAGAAACTCCTGGGATAAATGTAATGTCTGAATAGGCCCAGAGTCTCCTTGTGGAGAGAAAAAGTGGGGTATAACTAATAACAATAATAATAATAATAATAATAATAATAAGCACTGAGTTTCTGAACTTGTTGACCGAAAGTAGCAGGTTTGAATCCGGGGAGTGGCATGAGCTCCCGCTGTCAGCCCCAGTTTCTGCCAACCTAGCAGTTTGAAAACATGCAAATATGAGTAGATCAATAGGTACCGCTCAGGTGGGAAGGTAATGGCACTCCATGCAGTCATGCCTATGGCCACGTGACCTTGGAGGTGTCTATGGACAACGCTAGCTCTTCAGCTTAGAAATGGAGATGAACACCACCCTCCAGAGTCGGACAAAACTGGACTTATTGTCAGGGGAAATCCTTTACCTTTGCCTTAATAATAATAATAATAATAATAATAATAATAATAATATGCAAACAAAACAGTGCACCTTTATATACACACACACACACACACACACACACACACACACATATATATATATCTGAAATATGTACCAGTACATTATGCTTTATTGAGGAAATTTATGGATAAATAAAAGTATATATTAGAAACATGGATAAACTTTAATGCAGGAAGAGAGAAACAAAGCTTTATAGTCTAATATAAAACAAGGGTAGGAGGAAACTGTAGCTGTGATTCAACACAATTCAATGAAACCGATACAGAATGATATTCACATTCCTTCTGCCGCCATAACACCTCCCAACTCATGTTATCGATGTTCAAAAGATCTGAAGTGGGGATCCCTCCCGGGAGATAGGACGGGATAGAAATAAAGTTTGCATTCATTCATGTTCCCTGTTTGGTTGAGTCCTTCTCATACAGGGTTAGAAATCATCTTGAACCGCTTTGCATTGACGGCCTTTGCATTGACGGCCTTGGCAGATCCAACAATGGCCCTGTGTGTAGCATCATAAAAATTCCTTCCCATCCAAACTTGCTTTAATTCAGCCTCTTAATGTGGATTTTATGAACCCTTTTTTCCACTTCCAGCCAAGCAAGGAAGTGTGTCTGGTTTGTTTTGGTTTTGATTGTGACAAACAGCAGGAGACAATGACAATAGTGCTCTATAGCGCCAAAGCTATTTTACAGTATTTCTATTTCCAACTTGCTGGAAGGAAAACTTTTGCCCTCAACCCCTCCACCCCCTCAGGTTGCAATGATGTGACAGGCGGCATGTGGATCACGATAAAGGCATCTGGAGATAACCTGAAATGTGCTACAGAATTCGGTTGTTAAAGGGGAATCGAGCAAGAATTTGAATCGGTTGGAGTTCCAGCGAAATGACAATAGGCTTGCCAATGAGATAATATCAGATTCTGTCTCCCTGCATGTGTTTAGGCTTTGAAATGACACAGGAGCTTCCTAAGAGCAGGATGATTTCTCCATTCCTCTCTCCACAGTAAATGTAGTGTTTCGTGATGCTGAAATTATCTGTGTTCACAGGTAACCACACTTTCCCACACTCTGTGAAAGCTAAATGCAACCACAGTGTTGCAAAAGCCAAGCGCTCATGCCAACCGCTTGAGGACAACAACATCCTCATCATTTATCTATAGTTGTCAGGGCTGAAGCATGGCGGAAGTTATAGAAGACTCCAGACTCTAGGAACATTCTGGGCAATGGGGGAAACGAGGATTTAGCCACATACAACAAAACACAGTTGCCTTGGAATATGTGTTAATGTTTTAATCCAAAAGGTTCAAATTGTTTTTCCATTAAGGCATTTAGCTGAAGTATAATAATTATTGCAAAATTATAGCAATTTACAGTTTTGTATTTTTAACCAACTAAGAACATAAAAAGAAACATAGCAATTATGCTTTCAAAATCCCTAAGCCAGTAGAACAATAGCTATTTGTGACATATATGAAAATTAGTGTTGTGTAGTTGTTTGAACATTGGACTGTGATTCTGGAGACTACTGTGGAGATCATCACTTGCTTCGCTACTCAGCCGTGGAAACCCACTGGGGGAGTCACACAGTAGGCATCTAGATAGACCTTTAAAAGCAGGAACACCTGCATTTTAAAGGTGGGCATCCAGATGACGTCCCACAGAAAAGCGGTCACATTTGCCACAAAGCAGGAAAGCTCTGATTTATAGTGAATTAATTTGTTAGTGGGTTTGTTCTGAGACTTCTTGAAAGGCACGGGGCAAACCCACTATTTCCACTGTACTTTGGATGGCCACATGTTCTTTCAGAAATATTCGGAATGGCATGTGGACAGCCAACGGGGAAAGACAATTTTCCCCCCGTTTGTGTGGATTTGAACCCCCTTTGGAGCAAGTTTCTTAAACTTCCAAAGTGGGTTTATGTATGTGTGGAACCGCCCATTGTCTCAGCCCCAGAAAAGCCCATGATGAGTTCCCTTTAAACGTAAAGGTACTGGTTTCCACTGACATTAAGTCTAGTCAACTCTGACTCTGGGGTGTGATGCTCGTCTTCATTTCTAAGCCAAAGAGCTGACGTTGTCCATAGACACCTCCAAGGTCATGTGGCCAGCATGACTGCATGGAGTGCCCTTACCTTCCAGTTGAAGCGATACCTATTGATCTACTCACATTTGCATGTTTTCAAACTGCTAGGTTGGCAGAAGCTGGGGCTAACAACAGGAGCTCACCCAAATTCGAACCACTGACCTTTCCATCAGCAAGTTCAGCAGCTCAGCAGTTTAACCCGCTGTATGACCAGGGGCTGCCAGGTTCCCTTTAGGGTTGCCAAAAGTCAGAAATGCATCAAGACAAACAAAAGCAAAAGCGACAACAACAACATTGTATATTTGTTGGTTCAGGTGCATTTCTGTTCATGCATGTAGAGGGAAAATGTAGATAGTTTTGTGCATGAGGAGACATTATTATTATTATTACTATTTATTTATTTATATCTCGCTTTTCTCCCAATGGGTGGGATTCAAAGTGGTGTACAATGGTTTAAAGCAGCAAAAATTATCCAACATAAACATCCAACAAAAGCATCATTGTGCAGAAGTCATTGTTACTATGTGTGTGTTTAACTGTTAGAGTATATATTTGGTTTGTAACAGTAGTTAAAACTAAAGTTATCTGGTTTGAATCCACAGTGAGCGTTGCCAAGGAGACCAGGCAGGCTAGCTCAGGAGAGTGAGAAGTGGGCAGAGCCAAGCAGGAAAAAGTTATGTGTGTTTTAAAAAGAACAGCGGTTAGAGGCTTGAAGGAGCCTAAGAGTTAGAGTGTGGAGGCTTGAAAAGCCTGGGAGAGAGGTGTGTGTGAGCAGCTGGAGGTTTTTCAGTCTAGAAGGGCTAAAGAGAGAAACCTGGCCAGTTTCTTTAGTCAAGGAAGACTAAAGGAAGCCTGTTAAGATCCCTAGTCAAGGAAGGACTAGAGATCAGAGATTTGATCAAGGAAAGATCAAATTGGAAGTCTAGTTATAGTAGGAAACATTGTTCACTAAAGAGCTTCACCTCAGTAAAAGTTAGCCACGAGCTGTGTTATTTGGAAGAGTGGACTGTATTACAAACCAAGTGATATTCAAAGTTCTATAAGTTATTTAACAGCCTGCAACCATACGCTTTGTACACAATAAACTTGTTATCTTTTGTTAAAAACCGTCTCATCTCAACTAATCTGCGTCTGTAGAGCCAGATCTCATCGGTGGTACCTCAAATACCTCACGTTGGTGGCAGTTACCTTAATCTACAACTAATAATTGGCCTCCTCTATAATATATTCTTATACACAATTGAGGCCTGAGATTAATTCCCTCCATAATCATCCACATCTGCACAATTGGTTTGCACATCTTCTCAATTGGTGGCAGCGGTGGGATGGAAAGGTGCCTGAGGTAAAGTACCTCCATTATTGGGCCCTGCCGTTGCCAACCTCAGCAACGTACCTTTATACAATTGGCTAGCTTTTTCTAGTTAACAGATGACACACTATATAAACCATATATAAACAATTAATAAATGACAGCATAAACCATTAAAAATTCCCTGTTTGCCTCTCCAAATCTCATTCTTAATTTCACCCTTCCCATTTCTCATTACCTGAAGGTATTTCCTGTGCACCTGCACTGATACCTGCAGCTGGCACAACATGCCTCCTCACGCTAATCTCCATCTCGGTTCTCTTTGCAATGTAAACAGAAACAGATCTGTGTTTGCACCTGCACACATCCATTTGTCTCACGTGTGTGTGTGTGTGTGTGTGTGTACGTGTGTGCGTGCACGTGTTGGATGGCAGCCCTGTCCAATGATTGGTTGTAAAATGCTGCTGATGAAAGGGTGGTCAAAATCAGTTACCTCTCATTACCATCACAAGCAGGCAATAATAAAAACATTAAGCAAAGACACCGGAGAGAAAGAGAGAAGGAGACAGTGTCATTAATCAATGCAAGGCGAACAGGTTTCTTTAATTTCATCCTGGGAAAGACCTTCTAAAACACAGTTTGGGGATACAGCTAATTAATTTGGACAGTGTTCTTACCCCTGTTAGAAGTATATTAATATTTGTTTTGGATCTTCAAAAGAAAGCTCAATGAAGAGCAGAGTGTCAAAGGCTGAAAAAACAAATATGTTTTGGTGTGTACACACATTAGGATCAGTATTAGAGCTCCTAACTTGGATCCCTTCCCTGCTCTATGCCATCTAAGTGGATCTATAACAAAGCACTTTTCAGCCAGAGTGTTCTTATAGGAATGTGACAAGCTGTCTAGAATATGGCAGGCTCTTCTGTATGTTGTGTCCATGTGCCTTCAAGTCATTTCTGACTTATGTCCACTCTATTTTTTGCAATATTTATTCAAAGCTGCCCTCTAATGAAATGAAATGCAAAGATACAGAATGGGGGGTGATGCCTGGCTCGACAGCAGTACTTGTGAAAAAGATCTTGGAGTCCTCGTGGACAACAGGTTAAACACGAGCCAACAATGTGATGTGGTGGCAAAAAAAGCCAATGGGATTTTGGCCTGCATCAATAGGAGTCTAGATGCAGGGAAGTCATGCTCCCCCTCTGTTCTTCCTTGATCAGTCCACTTTACCATCCTTCCCTTCCACCCTTTCATTGTTCTTTCTTTTTCTTTTTCCTTCCTTCTCTCTTTCCTTCCTCCTTCCTTGCCTCCCTCCCTTCCCTCCCTCTTTCTCCTTCCATCCTTCCCTTCCATCCTTCTTTCCTTCCCTCTCTTTTGTCTTTCCTTCCTTCTCTTCCTTTTCTCCTCCCTTCCCTCCCTCCATTCCCTCCCTCTTTCTCCTTCCATCCTTCCCTTCCACCCGTTCGTCCTTCTTTCCTTCCCTCCCTTTTGTCTTTCCTTCTTTCACTCTTTCCTTCCTCCTCCCTTCCCTCCATCTTTCTCCTTCCATCTTTCCCTTCCACCCTTTCATTCTTCTTTCCTTCCCTACCTTTTTTTTCTTTCCTTCCTTCTCTCTTTCCTCCCTCCTCCCTTCCCTCCCTCCCTCCCCTCTTTCTCCTTCCATCTTTCCCTTCTACCCTTTCATTCATCTTTCCTTCCCTCCCTTTTGTCTTTCCTTTCTTCTCTCTTTCCGTCCTCCTCCTTCCCTCCCTTGTTCTCCTTCCATCTTTGCCTTCCACCCTTTCATTCTTCTTTCCTTCCCTCCCTTTTGTCTTTCCTTCCTTCTTTCTTTCCTTCCTCCTCCCTCCCCTCCCTCCCCTCCCTGTTTCTCCTTCCATCTTTCCCTTCCACCCTTTCATTCTTTCCTTCCTTCTCTCTTTCCTTCCTCCTCCCTTCCCTCCCTCTCTTCCCTCCCTCTTTCTTTTTCCATCTTTCCCTTCTACCCTTTCATTCATCTTTCCTTCCTTTTGTATTTCCTTCCTTCTGTCTTTCCTTCCTCCTCCCTTCCCTCCCTCTTTCTCCTTCCATCCTTCCCTTACACCCTTTCGTCCTTCCTTCTTTCTCTCTTTCCTCCCTCTTTCTCCTCCCTCCCTCCCTCCCTTCCTTTCCTTCCATCTTTCTTCATGTCACAATTTCTCCTTCCATCCTTCTCTTACACCCTTTCGTCCTTCCTTCTCTCTCTCTTTCCTCCCTCTTTCCCCTCCCTCCCTCCCTCCTTTAATTCCTTTCCTTCCATCTTTCTTCATGTCACAATTTCTCCTTCCATCCTTCCCTTACACCCTTTCGTCCTTCCTTCTTTCTCTCTTTCCTCCCTCTTTCTCCTTCCTTCCTTCCTTCCTTCCTTCCTTCCTTCCTTTCCTTCCATCTTTCTTCATGTCACAATTTCGCTTTGAAACATCTGCCATAGACTAAGTGCTTTTACAAGCAATGCTTGACCCCTCTCTATACTTATTAATAGGTCAGCGTTGCACAAGTCATGCCCATTTTTTCCCCTCTCGTCATCTCTAATAGCTTCATTTTGAAATCCTAAATCCAGGTTTAACAGCAGGCTTGCCGACAGAGTGAGGCAGTGACATGATTGCTTTTCCCAGGGCTACACACATCCTGTACCAGATACATGCCGTCCACTTTAAGTCCATGTTAAGCCTTAATTTAAAGTACTGCAAGATATTTTTTCTCCTTGAAAATGGTAACGCAATCTCTCTCCGCACACATACGCATTCTTTTTTAGGCTGAGAATGTTCAAAGACTTTTTGAAAGAGGAGTCCAAATCTTCACAATATCTCCCTATTCTTTATATGGGAAAGCATCACACTATCAATTTGGTAATCTGCAAATACAGATATAGCCGCTTTTCCTGCGCCTCATATGTAGACACTGACAGCAACCATTCCAGTCTGGCAAACTATTGCCTGCTTTAACTGTATCTGGTCCTATATCTATTTGTTTTTCCCAGGCGATGTGACCATACTTTGTCCTGCATCTTGCAGGTGTAGCTGCATAATGTGATGGAAATGACACTGATATCAGAGAGGATAGAGAGAGTAGTTTGGATCTAGTGTTACTGGAGAATGCCTCAAGCTCAGTGTTTCTCAACCTGGGGCTCAGGACCCCTGGGGGGGGGGGGGGTGTCACAAAGGGGTGTCAGAGGGGTTGCCAAAGATCATAAGAAAACACTGTATTTTCTCAGTTCTTGTGGGTTTTTTTCGGGCTATATGGCCATGTTCTAGAGGCATTTCTCCTGACGTTTCGCCTGCATCTATGGCAGGCATCCTCAGAGGTGAGGTCTGCTGGAGCTGGGAAAAAAGGGGGTTACCAATATTCCAGCAGACCTCACCTCTGAGGATGCCTGCCATAGATGCAGGCGAAACGTCAGGAGAAATGCCTCTAGAACATGGCCATATAGCCCGAAAAAACCCACAAGAACTGAGTGATTCCGGCCATGAAAGCCTTCGACAATACACTGTATTTTCTGTTGGTCATGGGGGTTCTGTGTGGGAAGTTTGGCCCAATTCTCTCATTGGTGGGGTTCAGAATGCTCTTTGATTGTAGGTGAACTATACATCCCAGCAACCACAACTCCCAAATATCAAGCTTTATTTTCCTCAAACTTCACTATGACTCACATTTTGGCATATTGAGTATTTGTGCCAAGTTTAGTCCAGAGCCATCATTGTTTGAATCCACAGTGCTCTCTGGATGTAGGTGAACTACAACTCCAATATTTATTCATTCATTCATTTATTTACTGTATTTGTATACAGTAAATAAAGCCCTAAACGTTTCCGGCCAGCTTATCTATCTCAACGCATCTCTTCCTACGAACCCTCCAGGAATTTGAGATTGTCCGAGGAGGCCCTGCTCTCGATCCCGCCTGCTTCGCAAGCACGTCTGGCGGGGACGAGAATCATAGAATCATAGAATCAAAGAGTTGGAAGAGACCTCCTGGGCCATCCAGTCCAACCCCATTCTGCCAAGAAGCAGGAACATTGCATTCAAATCACCCCTGACAGATGGCCATCCAGCCTCTGTTTAAAAGCTTCCAAAGAAGGAGTCTCCACCACACTCATATCAGCCTGGGCCTTCTCTGTGGTGGCCCCTCGGCTGTGGAATTCCCTGCCTAGGGACATTAGATCAGGCCCCTCCCTCCTGACCTTTCAGAAAAGAGTAAAAACTTGGCTCTTCGAGCAAGCATTTGGAACCTCCGAATAAATAGACAAACTTGAATTGGAAAATGACCCAGGAACGGCCCAAGACGATGAAACGGATAAGGACTTGAATGAGAGGATATAGTTTTTAGCTTTTAATATTGTTATTATGCACTGTCTTATGTCGATTTGCACTATAATGGTTCTTTTGCTTATCAATGTATGTATTTTTATGGCATCGAATTGTGCCGATTGTGTATGCCGCTCTGAGTCGCCTCTTGGCTGATATGAGCGGGGTATAAATAATGCAAGTAAATAAATAAATACATTATTTATTTATTTATTGTATTTGTATACAATACTCAAGGTCAATGCTCACTAAACCCTTCCAGTATTTTCTATTGGTCATGGGAGTTCTGTGTGCAAAGTTTGGTTCAATTCCATCATTGGTGGAGTTCAGAATTCTCTTTGGTTGTAGGTGAACTATAAATCTTAGAAACTACAACTCACAGCAACTCCCAAATGACAAAACCAATCCCACCCAACCCCACTAGTATTCAAATTTGTATATATTTACAATTCATAATTTATTATGCACACCTTCTATTTTTATCAGTTTTATACTAATTTATGCAATGCTCTTGATATGAAATAAATTTAAAAATTATTATTGATTTATTTCAGAGATTTGTACCTCACCTTTCTCAACCCCCGGGGGGTGGGAGGACTCACGGCAGCTTCCAGCTGGCAACAATTCAATGCCTCCATGTACACATAATAAAATACATAATAAAAACCAATAATTTCATACAGTTAAAACATTAAGTCAGTTCAATTTGAAATATGCTTAAATATTGTAGCCTTATTTAGCCGAAATCTGTGGTTGGAGATTCCATCAAGCTTTCCATAGTCCATTGCCATAGCAATTGTCATCCTTGTCATTGTCATTGTCAGCATAATCACATTTTCAACTTCTTTCTGAAGGGGAGGATGGAAGACAATAACCTATTTTCCTCAGGGAGTGGGTTCCACAGGCGGGGAGCCACCACCGAGAAGGCCATGTCCCTCGTCCCCGCCAAGTGCGTTTGTGACAAAGTAGCAAACTGACAGTTGTGAAGCAGCAACAAAAATAATGTTATGGTTGGGGGTCACCACAACATGAGGAACTGTATTAAGGGGTCATGGCATTAGGAAGATTGAGAAACACTGCTCAAGCTAATGCACTCTCCCTTCTCTTTTGACATGGCTGCCAGAAGATTGGCATTGTTAGTTTTTAATTAAGCACCGTTAGCATGTTCAAATACTCAAATCTAGGCAAACTGTGATTCATCTTCAATGTGGTTATGGAACAACACCCCCTTCTAAACATGATTAATGAGGCTGGCTTGCTTAAATCAAATGTAGATTCACCATAGGTCAGGGTTCAAATACAATGGTAAACTGTAACAACAAAATCCCCCAGGAACTCTCTGCATTTAGTCGATCTACGAAATCAACATGGATGGAACATTTTTTGTTTCTTTTTTTAAATGCTACACAGGAGAAAAGATCCAAGAGAGAATCTCTCCTTCATATTTCGTCAAATCCTCCCTCCGTCATTGTCATGCAGTTCTTGACACACTTCTGTCTGAAAGATTCCATCATTCCTTGTCAAAGGGATCTGAAGGGCTGCTAGTGCATCCTGTCAAGCTGCATTCTTTATTCTGAAATCTGAAATGAGGTGGACAAGTATTACTATGTACATTCACAGGAAGTGATTGGCTGCCTTTTACCGTTCAACAGATAGAAGAACTTTCCTGTCGGAATTGAACATAAACAAATATTGGTTTCAGCATTCGTTCATCACAGGAGCATTTTCCTATGCGTGTAGTCCTTCCTCTCAATGTAATACTGGTGGCATATCAATTCTTTGGGCCTCCTGATGGCACAGTGGGTTAAACCGCTGAGCTGCTGAACTTGCTGACCGAATGGTTGGTGAACCCAGGGAGTGGAGTGAGCTCCTGTTATTAGGCCCAGCTTTTGCCAACCAAGCAGTTCCAATACATGCAAATGCGAGTTGATCAATCGGTATTACTTCTGAGGGAAGGTAACATTGCTCCATACAGTTATCTTGGCCACATGACCTTGAAAGTGTCTATGGAAAGCGCTGGTTCTTTGGCTTAGAAATGGGGATGTGCCTAATAGATCTATTAGGAACAATTGAGGATCCGGAGAAAAATTTACAAAATTGGATAACTAAAATAGAACAATTCGGAAAAGTGGCAGGCTTTAAAATGAATATGAAGAAAACAAAGCTCCTATTTAAGAATGTGGAAAAGGAGAAACAAGCAAAGATACAACAACAAGTGGGGATAGAGAGTGTTAAGAAAATTAGATACCTCGGAGTCTGGATTACAGCGAGAAATGGTCAACTTCTGAAGAATAATTACGAAATAGTTTGGAAGAAAACTCAAAAAGATCTACTAAAATGGAACTCTTTAAACCTATCACTTCTTGGCCGGATATCTTTAATAAAGATGAATGTTCTACCAAAACTTATATTTCTATTTCAAAATATTCCGATAATAAGAAATCAAACCCTATTCAAAAAATGGAAGAAGGATTTATTGAAATTTGTCTGGAAAGGAAAAAGGCCAAGAATAAACTACATAAATCTGATAGATAAAAAATCTAGAGGAGGGTTGGGATTTCCTGATTTGAAGACTTATCATGAGGCATGTGCTCTGTCATGGATAAGAGACTGGATGACGTTAGACAAAGAAAAGTGTTTAAATTTAGAAGGTCATGACCTGAGAGTAGGATGGCACGCATATGTTTGGTATAATAGAGAATTAAAAGAAAAAAACTTTGGTAATCATTTTGTGCGAGCCTCCCTACTGAGGACATGGATGAGATATAAAGCTCTCTTTTACAAAAACACACCATTGTGGGTCTCAGCAATGGAGGCACATCAAAGAAGACTGTTAGGATGGAGGGTTTGGCCAAGATATAAGGACATCTTGGTAAAAGGGAAAATGGAGATTAAATCTTTTGAACAACTCAAGAACTCTTATGGCAATATAACTTGGTTACATTATTTACAAATTAAAGAATATTTCAAACAAGATCAAAAAATTGGTTTTGACTGGGAAGAAAACACATGGGATAAAGTATTAAGAATACAAAAGAAAACAGTGACAATACTCTATAATAAATTGGTCCAATGGCAAACGGAAACTGAACAGGTGAAAACATGTATGATTAAGTGGGCCGAAAATTTAAGACGACCCATCCAGTTTAGAGAATGGGAGCAAATATGGAACAAAAAGTTGAAATATACATATGCCATGGACCTGAAAGAAAATTGGTATAAAATGTTTTATAGATGGTATTTGACACCGAATAAACTTAGTCATATGTATCAAAATGTCTCAGATAAATGTTGGAAATGTGGGGAACAAACAGGCACATTCTACCATATGTGGTGGACTTGTAAGTATACAACTAAGTTTTGGGCTTCGGTCCATGAGGAAACACAAAAGATGTTGAAGAAGAGATTCAAAAAGAAACCTGAGTATTATTTACTGGGATTTACAGATTCGGATTTTAAACTGGATGAGAATGAAGACAAATTATTTACATACTACACTACAGCGGCAAGGATTGTTTTTGCCAAATATTGGAAGAATGACCAAATACCGACCATTGAAGAATGGTTGGAGAAAGTTAAAGAAACAAGAGACATGGATGAACTAACTTTTTTGATGAGAAGAAATACTGGAAAATCGCTAAAGAGAACAGACTGGACCTTTTTCTATGACTACGAAAAGAAACTTAAAGATAAAAGTTTTAGAGGACAAGAATAGATAAGTAAGTTGGAGAAGTAGAGTGAGAAGATCCTGAGGTTGGAGTGGAGGTCATTTTAGATTAGTTTAAGTGTTTTTTTTGTTGTGTTTTTGTGCTACCCTTCCTTCTTTTCTATCCTCTTGTTATTGTTCCCCCTCTTTCCCTGTGTTGATTTATAAAATGTTTAATAAAAATTATTTGGAAAAAAAAAAAAGAAATGGGGATGTGCACCACCCCTCAAAGTCAGACACAATTAGACTTAATGCCAGGGGAAACCGTTACCTATCGATTCCATAATTTGCTCTTTTCTTGAAGGCATAACATAGTCCCTTCCTCTTTTCCTGCCTTTGTTGTTTATTCCTTCAGTTGCTTCCAACTCTTCATGACCTCATGGACCAGCCCACACCAGAGCTCCCTGTTGGCCATGGCCACAGCTCCTTCAAGGTCAAGCCATTCACTTTCAGGATACCATCCATCCACGTTGCCCTTGGTTGGCCCTCTTCCTTTTTCCTTCCTTTTTTCCCCAGCATCATTCTCTTCTCCAAGCTTTCCTGTCTTCTCATGATGTCTCCAAAGGACTTCGTCTTTGCCCCTAATATCCTTCCCTCCAGTGAGCAAGTTGGGCATTATTTCCTCCAACAACACCACAGTTCAATCTTCCTTTGCACAGCCTTCCCTATGGTCCAGCTCTCACATCCATAGCTTACTACAGGGAAAACCATTGCTTTTACTATGTGGATCTTCTACACTGCCATATAAACCAGGTTATCAAAGCAGATATACCACATTATCTTCTTTGAACTGGATTATATGTGTCTACACTGCCATATAATCCAGTCCAAAGCTGATAATCTGGATTTTATATGGGAGTGTAGACGGCACTAAGTGACTATATGTAGTTGAAGGCTTTCATGGCTGGAATCACTGGATTGCTGTGAGTTTTAGCAAACTTCCAGAAGCCTTCTCTCCTGGCATTTCGCCCACATCTATAGCAGGAGTCCTCAGAGGTTGTGAGGTCTGTTGGAAACTAGGCAAGTGAGGTTTATATATCTGTGGTATGTCTAGGATTTTGGTATGTTGGAGGCAAGTGTGAATGTTTGAATTGGTCACCTTGATTAACACAGAATAGCCTTGCAGCTTCGAGGCTTGGTTACTTCCTGCCTGGGGGGATCCTTTGTTGGGAGGTGATTAGCTGGCCCTGAGTGTTTCTTGCCTGGAATTCCCCTGTTTCTGAGTGTTTATTTATTTACTGTCTTGGCTTTAGAGTAAGCAACTGTTCCCACCATCTCAATTTCTCGTGATGCAAAGTAGCTTGGTTTTGTGCAGATTGTGATCATATAGATTTCCTCAACTAGTTTACATGGTAACTTCTTCAAAACTTCTTCTTTGTGGTGACATCAGATGCCATATACAGCTAGATGGTATACCCCATCCTTTTACCCTTCAATGAATGCAATATACTTGTTTCCTGCTAATTGTTTGAGCTACAGCTGCTCTGCAATCCATGCTAAAGTAGTCCCAGGCCTGCTAATAGGAGTGCAACAGTATGACACATCCAACGCACACTATGAAAATGCTATCCAGTTATAGCCATACTCCGTTCATTCATGGCTTCATAGAATGAATGCCTGCAGGCATTGGGGGCTTTGCTCCAGTGTTAATGCAGATATAACCCCATTAGGGAAAGAAGCCCAGTTAATTGCTGAGCTTCACAGGGAGAGGTGAGCTTGTTTGGGGCTCTATCCTCCTTAATTAATATCATTTGATGAGTCTGATTAGCTGTGCATGTCCTTTCTTTTAAATTATAGAAGCCATGTGTCTCATTTGGAAACCTTCCTTTTTTGACTTGATCAATAATAAGAGGACAGTTATGCTCCCCTCCCCAAATTTTAGCATTTGAATGAGGTAGTAGGAGATGCCACTTTTTCTATGTTTGTTTGTCTGTTTGTTTATTTTTTACAGTATTTATATTCCACCCTTCTCACTCCCGAAGGGGACTCAGAGTGGATCACAGAACACATATACGGCAAACATTCAATGCTGTCATACAATGACAATGACAACTATACATAAATACAGGTAGAGTTGAGTCTTCCTTATCCAACGTACATGGTCCGGCACAACATTGGATAAGCTAAAATATTGTATAATAAGGAAGTATTAAGGAAAAGCCTATTAAATGTCAAATTACATTATGATTTTACAACTTAAGCACCAAAACTAACAAATCGACAAAAAAACAACAACAAACAATTCAATACACGGTTATGTTCTGTAGTAATGACTGTATTTACGAATTTAGCACCAAAACATCGCAATGTATTGAAACAGCTGTGGATACGGGTGGGATAATACAAAACGTTGGATGAGTGAAGGTTGGATAAGCGAGACTCTACTGTACATAGGGTTTTCCCTATCTTCAGCATCTTGGAGGCTGTGCTCAGTTCTGGCCACAGGGAGTGCTGTTGCTCCACTTTCCCTACCAAAGAGCTTTGTTTGTAAACATCCTCCTTGATCGAATCACTGGCATTTTCTAGCATTTCCTTATGGGTGCCTTAAATACCTCTCTGCTGTAAAAAGAGATCCCTATTTATCTACTCACATTACTGCTTTTGAACTGCTAGATAGGCAGAAGCTGGGCCGAAGGCCAGGAGCTCACCCCAACTTGGGCTTTGAACTGTCAACCTTTCGGTTGGCAAGATTTACTGCAGCTGGTGCTTAACCTGCTGTGCTAAAGCCCGGCCTTGTTGTTAGTATGACTAAGAACATAGCTTTAAAATGCCTGGTGTTTTAGTGTAGGAGACAGAGTTGTGTGTTGATTAATTTTGAAAATACCGAGGTACAGAATGGTTCCAATGGATTTTGGGTGCAATAATAATAATAATAATAATAATAATAATAATAATAATGCAAAGACTCTGGTACAAGCCAGTAAAGGTGGTCCCAGTGGTGATTGGCACACTAAAGACCTTGGCCTGCACTTAAACACAACCAGCGCTGACAAAATTACCATCCGTCAGCCACAAAATTCAGCCGCATTATTCGCCGATACATCACACAGTCTTAGACACTTGGGAAATGTCCGATGTGTGATCCAATACAAAAGCCAACAGAATGATCTTGTTTTCTGTGTACTCATCCAGTTATGTACCAAATAATAACAACAATAACAACAGCAGCAGCAACAACAACAAAAACAACAACAATAATACTATTTCTGGCACAATTCTTCAAAAGTGGGCTGTTGTTTTCAATCAATATCTCTCTTGAATTGTGGTGCGCATCTGGAATATTGTGTCCAATTCTGGGCACCACAATTCAAGAGAGATATTGACAAGCTGGAATGTGTCCAGAGGAGGGCGACTAAAATGATCAAGGGTCTGGAGAACAAGCCCTACGAGGAGCGGCTTAAGGAGCTGGGCATGTTTAGCCTGAAGAAGAGAAGGCTGAGAGGAGACATGATAGCCATGGATAAATATGTGAGGGGAAGCCACAGGGAGGAGGGAGCAAGCTTGTTTTCTGCTTCCCTGGAGACTAGGATGCGGAACAATGGCTTCAAACTACAAGAGAGGAGATTCCATCTGAACATGAGGAAGAACTTCCTGACTGTGAGAGCCGTTCAGCAGTGGAACTCTCTGCCCCGGAGTGTGGTGGAGGCTCCTTCTTTGGAAGCTTTTAAACAGAGGCTGGATGGCCATCTGTCAGGGGTGATTTGAATGCAATATTTCTGCTTCTTGGCAGGGGGTTGGACTGGATGGCCCATGAGGTCTCTTCCAACTCTTTAATTCTATGATTCTATGATTCTATGAAACTAGTATGAAAAGGCATACAATAACTCACTGCCTGAACTAGGCAAGTGTCCCATGCATCTGTCAGCAACTACACCACATCTGAATACATTGGCTGAGAAGGTGTTCTATTGGATGTGGGAGCAGAACAAACCTATTAACACCAACAAGCTGATTGAAATGGTGCTAACAAAGAAAGCCATCTCCTTATGAAAACATGTAAACCAGACGTCTGTAGTTGGAAGTGTAGTAGAGAGAACCCGAACTTTTATGGTGGTGCTTCCACTGCATTGGAGGAATATTTGCTTCCTGAGTTCTGCCAAAAGATATTACAGGGCAGTCTGTCACCAGTTTGACCCATTTTGGCTGCCCAGTGACTTTGCTTCAGTCAGCTGATGTTCAAGGAAAGCAATATATAGGAATGAATGGCTCTTCCCATTTTCCATGAAGGAGAGGAAATGGGTTTGTTTGAGCTTGAGCGGAGTTGCAAATACTATTTATTAGTCACAAATCAAGCCTATCTTTAAAATGAATTGTTTCCATTTCAGATGCAGTTGTATTTCTATGGATGCCAAAAATGTTAAGCTCAGTTTGGGTCTGGAATTAAGATTTTGGGGTTGGACAGGATCCAAGGCTTCCGAATTCTTTGCTGCTTGGATTCTGATTTCATCTTGTGGTTGGTGAGGGAACAACCAAAAGCCTTTTAGGGGCAGGAATGGACAAGGCTTCACCAAACTATCCAGTAGTGGACTATTCTTTGTCCCTTGAGCACTGTTTTTAGGACAGAAGTCTCCCTACATTTCCATGTTAAACACAATGGAGATATCAATGTTGTCATTGATTTCCTTGGAGTGCTCAGATTAGCCTGGAAATGTGATGTGTTCTTTTCTAATTTTCTTGTGAATGAAGATAGAGGAATAGACTGGCTGGTTAATTAATTAATTAATCAATGTATTATTTAATTTACATCTCTGCTTTCATGGAAAATTAAACCACAGTGAAAGTCTTAATACAGAAGTAAAAAAAAAACACCAAAAGCAAGTAAACAATTCTATCAAATGATTTGAAACACAATTATATTATATGAAAATATATAAAAACACAGTATTTAAAAGATGCCACATGAATGATGAGCTAGAGACCTGCAGTAATACAGGTCTCTAGCTCATCATTCATGTGGCATCTTTTAAATACTATTGCGCCTAGAAATACTAAGTCTGTCACTGCCTCCACATTTTCTCCCTCTATTTGCCAGTTATCAATCAGTCTGGTTACCAGAATCTTGGTTTTTTTAATGTTTAACTGCAACCCAGCTTTTGCACTTTCTTCTTTCACCTTGATTACACACAGACACACACACTGTGCCGTCGCACCTGGGGGCTATAACTCTTAGTGAAAGAGGCATGGACGTGACATCTTTCCCCAGGGGATTGCTTCTTGCCCTCCTTTAGGGAAACTAGAACTCCCAAGGACCAAAACACTGTAGATAATTCAAAATAGGTTTTATTGTTCACAAAGAGTTATCCCTTTAAGGCAATAAGCTGGAAGTTTCAAAGGGGTAAAGGAAAATATACATTACAGTCTCTGGTTGTCTTGGGTCCAAAGAGTTTTGCCGCTGAGAAGCTTTTCCAGGTCCCTCTTTCTCAATGGCTGTGAATATCGGAAGAATCACAACCCCAATTCCAATGGCCTATATTTTGAAGGCACAAAGCCTTCCTCTGATGCCAAAGAACTGGTTTGAAGGCACTTGAGACTTCTCAACGTCATCCAGGGTGATCTGAACATGAAGCATAAGTCTCAAGGGTAAGAACCTCAGAATTGGTGCTGAGAGGTAACTTAATCAAGGACTTTTAGAGCCAAGTCTCTCTCTCACGTCCATCTGATAGAAAGTTTGAGGGTGGAATGAAAAAGGGAACACTGTCCTGCTCTCTAGGAAGAGGTGGGGTCAAACAATTGATAAGGAGGAGCAGTTCAACTGGTGCAAACAACATTGATTGACAGCTATAAATAACCAATCAATCCAACTATACATTTACAGGATAAAAAGGCAAAATCAGGAATGATACAACTGTTCAAATCCTGCAACTTACAGTTCTACATATAGGTGGCACCACTCACGCCGTCACACACACTATTTATATTTTGCTCTGTCTCCCTGAAGGGACTCAGAGAAGATTACAGAACACATATATGACAAACATTCAATGTCATTATACAATTAACAACAAAGACATACAGTACATAGACAGAGGTAAATGCTTCCCCCTTTTCATCTCTGGCATCTGGAGGCTGTGCTCAGCTTCCGGTCATGAGGAGGTACTCTTGTTTCATTTTTCCATGCTAAGGAGCCTGTTGTCCATGGACACCTTCCTGATCAAATTGCCGGCATGCTTGCATGGGTATCTTTTACCTCCCCACCAAAGTGGTACCTATTGATCAACTCACATTATTGTTTTCAAACTGCTAGGTTGGCAGAAGCTAGGGCAAAGATGGGAGCTCACCTCGACCTGCAGGTTTAAACTGCTAGTTTTCTGGTTGGTGAGATTTTCTGCAGCTGGATGTTTAACCCGCTGTGTTACTGCTGCCACAACACTTCCCAAATAATACTTTGGAAATACTTATTTGGAGAGATGCAGTCTTTTGGACAGTGCTAACGGTGCTGTAACACTTCCCAAATAACACTTTGGGAAGATTTATTTGGAGAGATGCAGTCTTTGGGACAGTCTGAACCAAACTGTTGTTGTTGTTTTTTCGTTCAGTCACTTCCGACTCTTCATGACTTCATGGACCAGCCCACGCCAGAGCTCCCTGTCGGCCGTGGCCACCCCCATGTCCTTCAAGGTCATGCCAATCACTCCAAGAATACCATGCATCCATCTTGCCCTTGGTCAGCCCCTCTTCCTTTTTCCTTCCATTTTCCCCAGCATCATTGTATTCTCCAAAATGTACAAGGACCAAACTGTACAGCAGTGTTTCTCAACCTGGGGGTCGGGACCCCTGTGGGGGTCGCGAGGGGATGTCAGAGGGGTTGCCAAAGACCATAAGAAAACACTGTATTTTCTGTTGGTCATGTGTGGGAGGTTTGGCCCAATTCTCTCATTGGTGGGGTTCAGAATGCTCTTTCATTGTAGGTGAACTATAAATCCCAGCAACCACAACTCCCAAATATCAAGCTTTATTTTCCCCAAACTCCACCAGTGCTCACATTTGGGCATATTGAGTATTCATGCCAAGTTTAGTCCAGAGCCATCATTGTTTGAGTCCACAGTGTTCTCTGGATGTAGGTGAACTACAACTCCAAAACTCAAGGTCAATGCCCACCAAATCCTTCCAGTATTTTCTGTTGGTCATGGGAATTCTGTGTGCCAAGTTTGATTCAATTCCATCACTGGTGGAGTTCAGAAGCCTCTTTTATTTTAGGTGGACTATAAATCCCAGCAACTCCAACACTCCCAAATGACAAAATCAATCCCCCCAACCCCACCAGTAATCAAATTTGGGTGTATTGGGCATTTGTGCATCCTGCATATCAGATATTTACATGACGATTCATAACCGTAGCAAAATTACAGTTATGAAGTAGCAACGAAAATAATGTTATGGTTGGGGGTCACCACAACATGAGGAACTGTACTAAGGGGTCGCGGCATTAGTAAGGTTGAGAACCACTGCTGTACAGGGATGTAAAAGTCAGAATCCAGCTAAACTGTTTCAATAAGCAAGCTAAATTCTCCTTGTAGCCACCCTGGGTCAGTGACTTGGTTGCTTCATTTTGGGTTTGTTCAAGTGTCCAAATAATTTTGCACAGCAGTCCTACATAGGCTGTGTTACAGTAATTCACATGGGGTTTAATCAAAGTATGTGTTCCTGTAGCAAAATCCGTTATCTCTAGAAAAGGACAAAACTTGGGCAGTAGAATCATAGACTCTTAGAGTTGGAAAGGACCACAAAGGCCATCTCCCTGTCATGCAGAAACACACAACTACACACAGTCATTTAGTACTTAACCACTTGACCAGTGCCCCTAGAGACTCTTTTGCAACATGAAGGGCATAGGTCTGGGACTCTGCCAAAGATCCTATCCACAATTTCAGGATGCACACTGAGAAACATCTCATAACAGAGGCAAGGAGGAAACAAGGTTACTTCCACTGGATCTGTATCAAGTACAGCATCAAAGTCAGCTAGGATCTGGGCACATTTTTCTGCAAAATGGTGTGCAAATTCTTCATAACAAGCTGTCAAATAATCTGCACTTTCTTCTTGTGGGGCAGGGCATAGAAGGCCACTCTAAACAGCTGCACAAGATGACACTGTGTGCAGACGTAGTCCTGGCAAAAAGTAAGCTCATTTCAAAGTTATTCCAATGGAAAAAAAAACCTAAAGATTTAGACAAAGTAGTTACTTAACCTCTGAACATCTCTGCAAGGTGTTATTAATCATCTCTTTTGAAAAAAACAGGGCAGAAAGCAACCACTAAAATGACTTTTCACTCATTATTTCAAAGCACACAAAAAACATTCTTTCCCAGTAACATTCTTTAGACAACTCTCTTCTCAGGATGGCATTTTAAATCAACATGACACCACAGTGAAGGTTATAAGCAGATGAAATAGGAACTGAATGAACAAAGGTGACAATAATCTTATATATTGTAACAATAAATCACCCAGTTGCTTCTGTTGGGAGAAATAAAAAATAGCTCTTGTTTCTTGATCATACACACTGGTCTTGGTACAGTGTCCTATTTCCATACATATAGAAATCGAGGGTATAGAACTGTAAGCTTTTTCATCCAATCCAGGAAAGTGCACTGATATTATAGATGTATGTCTGGATCACTCAATTCACAGATTTATCTCTCGGTTTATACAGAGAGATATGCTGAACATGTCTGATTTATTGGTTGCTATTACACATAGATCTAGGTCAGTGTTTCTCAACCTGGAGGGGTCACAAGGGGGTGTCAGAGGGGTCGCCAAAGACCATAAGAAAGCACAGTATTTTCTGTTGGTCATGGAGGTTCTGTGTGGGAAATTTGCCCCAATTCTCTCGTTGGTGGAGTTCGGAATGCTCTTTGATTGTAGGTGAACTATAAATCCCAGCAACTACAATCCCCAAATGTCAAGATCTATTTTCCCCAAGCTCCACCAGTGTTCAGATTTGGACACATTGAGTATTTGTGCCAGGTTTGGCCCAGATCCATGATTGTTTGAGTCCACAGTGCTTTCTGGATGTAAGTGAACTACAACTCCAAAACTCAGGGTCAATTCCTATCAAAACCTTCCAGTATTTTCTGTTGGTCATGGGAGTTCTGTGTGGCAAGTTTGGTTCCATTCCATCATTGGTGGAGTTTGGAATGCTCTTTGATTGTAGGTGAACTATAAATCCCAGCGACTACAACTCCAAAATGACAATATCAACACCCCCCCCCCCCCCCATCTCCAACCCCACCAGTATTCAAATTTGGGCATATAGGGTATTTGTGCCAAATTTGGTCCAGTGAATGAAAATACATCCTGCATATCAGATATTTGCATGACGATTCATAACAGGAGCATCATGACAGTTATGACGTAGCAACAAAAATAGCAACAACATGAGGAACTGTATTAGGAAGGTTGATAAACACTCTAGGTCCATCTAGATCAGTTAGGTCAGAAGCTTTGTTAACTCATTGTGTTAAACAAAATCTATGGACAAAGCAGAATATATGCAGGAGAACTGAATGATTGGATCTTATTTGATTTTATTTAAATGATATATGTAACCCTTTTGGGCTAATAAGAGCTTCAAGGAGAAGAGGAAAGCTATATCAAGGAAATGACACAGAGGAAAAGCATAGCTCATGCCACAGCCAAAGGCACTATCCAATCTCCACTCATAGATACAATTAAATTAAAACGAAACATCAGGAGATCTTATCGCAAACCGTTTCCATTTTTATCTTGTTTTGATCCCTCATAATACTGACTCAGTCAACAGCATGATTCTGTGTAGCAGCTATAAAAGCCAATGCAATTCTTGGCTGCATCGATAGAAGTATGGCATTTAGATTGATATTCTGTTTTGGTCAGACCTCACCTGGAATACTGTGCTCAATTCTGGGTACCAAAATTGAAGAAGGATGTTGTCAAAAGTGTCCAGAGATATGTTCTGTAACAGAAACTAGAGCTGATGTGGTCTATCCAATGCAATTTCTGAATCAGCATCTCATAACCAAATCAAATCTAAAGTTGATCCAAAACTGATTCGTAATCCTTTTGGTTATGAATAATGATTCTCCGTACAGTCATGCTGGCCACATGACCTTGGAGGTGTCTATGGAGAATGCTGGGTCTTTGGCTTAGAAATGGAGATAAGCACCAACCCCCAGAGTCAGATACGACTGGACTTAATGTCAGGAGAAAACTTTTACCTTTACCTTTAACTCTTTTGGTATTAATGTTGGTGATCTAGCCTCTGGTCATCTGGTCCCTGGTCAAGAAAAGGTTGGGAACCACTGATTTAGATGTATCACTCTTCAATTGAGAAGGATTCTGAATATCTGAATCTCAAGATTATCATTAAGTTGCCTGCGGTGTTATTGGTCATGCTTCTTGTGTATTGTGACTGTTTTTAAAAACATCAAGTTGTAGGACATGAGTTTATATAGAATCATAGAGTTGGAAAAGACCTCATGTGCCATCCAGTCCAACCCCCTGCCAAGAAGCAGGAAAATTGCATTCAAAGCACCCCCAACAGATGGCCATCCAGCCTCTGTTTAAAAGCCCCCAAAGAAGGAGCCTCCACCACGCTCCGGGCAGAGAGTTCCACTGCTGAACAGCTCTCACAGTCAGGAAGTTCTCTCTGCAATGCATGTTCAGACTATTCCGATATTACATTTCAAGTATATGTGTACAGAATCAAGAGAAGGTCAAGCGAGATTGAGAAAAGAGCAGGTTATTACTGGAGGTAAATGAGTAGCCACCCAAAGAAGCCTATCTAAATTTTAATCTTGAACAGGCATTCAGGTCTAAATACAATCTTCTCACCCTTCCCCTTCTGAAAATCAATAGAGTCATCCCATTGACTCAGTGGCCCTTTTCTAGCTGTGTCTAACAATTGAGTTTGGCACAGAGTCCAGTATTGTCTAGTTTACATTCTGGTCACTACCTATCAGGAAGCAAACCACCCCCCCCCCCATCACCACCACCACCAACATGCTTCTTTGTATGGGCTTTATGAGTCCCAAGCATGTTCCGAGAGGCCTGAGGAAGAGAGAAATTCAACAATCACAGGTGAATTTCAGCCTGCCTACAGCGCTTCTGACCTATACCGAAGAGATTTGTACACTTAGCCCCAGTAAAACAATTGTTCTTCATACTTCGTTTTTATCATAGCATCACTGTAAAATAGAGGGGAAAGGTATATATATTTTCTGGGACAGTTGATGTATCTGGAATCTTCCTTCAGGCTGTAGAGAAACTAGTGTATTTAAAGTAAAGTACCGTCATAACCAATATCTTAGTCTGTCCTTCATCCGTGGAATCCGTTTCCTGTTCTCTGTCTTTTGTGCAAATGTTTCTGGGCAGTTTGAATAGTGTGTGATGGAGGAAAGAATTGGCTTCCTTAATTCATCTGTCTGCAAATTGCATCTCATCCCTTTTGTCCTTATATTGAATGGAATATACAGAGACTAGAAATCTTTTTTTTAATTAAAGGTAAAGGTTCCTAACTATTGGTGCCAATTGAGCCAGGTTAGTTGCCATAAAAGAGAATGCCACTGATAAATGCATTGCTTTCATTAGTTTACAATAAAATAGAATGGCTCTTTGCCTGCAAAGCTGCATGCTACTCAGAAGTTGCTTTCCTTCAGGGTTTGAGATCCATGTTTGCAGTTTAGTTGGATAGCCTCTATACCACTGTTTCATAGAGTTACAGCTTCCATGTCAGTAGGATGCCGATTCTGGTCCAGATTTTAATGTGAAGTAACTTGAAAGGAGCTATCCAAGGTACTGAAGTTTATACCCAAAATAAGTACAGCACTTTAGATAGCTGCTTTAATGTTGATCCTAAAACAGTTATGGGCAAACCTAGGCTCGGGGGTAGGATGCAGCACCTTGGGCTCTTTTCTCAAGCCCCCCCTTTCTCACCATCCTATCTTTCCTTCTTTTTCTCTTTCCCTCCTCCTTCCTTCACTCTTTCTCCTTCCCTTCCACCCTTTCATCCTTCCTTCTCTCTTTCCTTCCTCCTTCCTCCCTCCCTTCCATCCATCCATCCATCCATCCATCCATCCATCCTTCTATCCTTCCCTTCAACGTTTTCATCCTTCCTTCCCTTTTGTCTTTCCTTCCTCTTTCCCTCCCTCTTTCTCCTTCCATCCTTCTCTCAATAATAATAATAAACCTTTATTTATGCCCCGCTACCATCTCCCCCAGGACTCGGTGCGGCTTACAAGAGGCCGAGCCCAAATACATTATAAAACATAACAACAACAAAACAATAAATAACTCACGAGAAAGCAAAACAATACAATAATGACACAACACATTTTAAAAACATGTGGCAGGGCCAAATATAAGAATTAAAATTTTAAAATGCTAGGCATGACTAAGGGAAATAGGATGAATATTTTAAGGATAGGTGGGCATGCAGACAGTTCTGAATCTCTCGTAAAGTGCATTTGGGACATATTGCTTGGGATTCCTTATTCTGGGAAGGCACACGGGAACATCCACATTTTCAAGCTCCTTCTAAACCAGTGTTGGGGCCTGTCTGATGTCCTTGAGGAGGGAGTTCCAAAGTCATGGGGCCACCACCGAGAAGGCGCTGTCCCTTGTTCCCACCAAACACGCTTGCAATGCAGGTGGGATCGTGAGCAGGGCCTCTCCAGATGAATGAAGAGATCGTGTGGAAGTTATTATTATTATTATTATTATTTAGGCACAATGGTCCAGTTTTTTAAAGTTCTGGTTAACGTTTGAGTGGAATCTCTTTTCTTGTGCTATGAAGATTATAGAACATATTCAGATGATACTTAACAGCAGGTCTCTTTTCAAATAAAGTTTGGCCAGGGTCTAAGAGATGGGATTTGCATGTGAAAAGGCTGAGGGACAAAGGCATGTAATAGTGTCACAACCAATTCCTTTAGAAATGGTTCATCTGAGCACCTCCGCTGTAAGCCTTGCATACATTTGTGCCTGATTTTGTTTTGTTCTTCAAGACTCTGAACTGTTCTGCCAGCACCAGTTCAAATGCTTATTAAACCCAAGTGATACACATTGAGTATGTTATACCTTATGTTATACCTGAACCCAACTGTAGGAATGAAATAGATGTGGTTTTGGTATTTGTGATGACGTCTATGTCCAAGATTTTATGTTTTGGAAAGTATGATTCAATGTATGTCACTTAAATATACTTACTTGCTTTCTTTCTTTTTTCTAATTTATATCACAGCCCAAAACAGCTCCAAAAAGGACCTTTGGATCCATTACAAATGAACAGGTAAATAATCCTGCAGATAACATGTAGAATGTGTAAATATGCTACTTTCATACCATAGAGCACTAAATGGTCTTAAGCTTTGGTTCTACTTGACATCCAGAATTTCAGCTGATTGACACATGCTTCCCCATCACTCGATCTCATTTGACAACTTGATCCTTTACAGCCGTCAGCTTGAACTGATGAGCTATCTCCACATAAAAGATGTTAGTTGAGATATGAAAGTTATGTTTGTGTTGCTAGGTATGATGTATGATGATCCAGTGTGGACTCAGATAACCCAGTTCAAAGCAGATATTGTGGGATTTTCTGCCTTGATATTCTGGGTTATAGGGCTGCGTGGAAGGGCCCTAGGCCACACTTATCCCAGTTTTAACATATCAGGAAGTAATAATTTTTGCATCATCATTTCTTGACTGAGCAGTCAGATACATCCTGATCGCTGATGCAAGAAATGGGATATTTCTTGAGATCACATCTGAATTATGGAATTCACCTTCATGGAAGATCTGTTCCACCTTGGGTCGCTAAATTAAGCCTCCCTTTTTTGCTCTTTGAGCCTTTGAGAGTGAAGCCATGTTGATGAAGACCATCAAACCCCAGATTTATTCCTGTTCTCTCTGATTTGATTTTGATTTTGTCCATCCTGGAATATTTTCTGTTAAATCCCGGTCTGGTCAAAGAGTTTTTAGATCAACTCCTCAGGTCAATTTATTTTAACACAGTGGGAAAAACCAGGAACTAGAACTGAAAGTCTTTGGCCCCTTCCACACAGCTGAATAAAAGCCCACATTATCTGCTTTGAACTGGAATGTCTTTGACCCCTTTCAGTCCAAAGCAGATATTGTGGGATTTTCTGCCTTGATATTCTGGGTTATATGGCTGTGTGGAAGGGACCTTCATTCTATCTGGATGTGCCTTTAGTTTGCTAGGTTTATGCTTACTTTCTTGCTTACATAATTAGGCAATCCCTTGTAGCCCAAGGATGATGGTCCTCCAAGTGTAGTGTCTTGGTGGTGGGTCCGTAGGTGACTGTAGAACCCTATTCTTGATCCTCATGTTTTCCTGCAGTGAAGGCATCGGTTTCCAGGTGGAAGGCAGTCCTGGTCAGAGTTGACTTGATGTGCCTTCCTCTTGGCACATTTCTCCCTTTCGCCCTCCATTTGTGCCTCTTTGAATTCCACAGCACTCCTGGTCACAGCTGATCTCCAGTTAGAGTGCTCAAGGGCCAGGGCTTCCCAACTCTCAGTGTCTATGCCACAGTTTTTAAGATTGGCTTTAAGCCCATCTTTAAATCTCTTTTCCTGTCCACCAACATTATGTTTCCCATTCTTGAGTTAGGAATAAAATAACTGTTTTGGGAGATAGTGATTGAGTATTTGGACAACGTGGCCAGTCCAGCGGAGTTGATGTCGTAAGAGCGTCACTTCAGTGGTGGTGGTCTTTGCTTCTTTTTCCAGCACACTGACATTTTTCCACCTATCTTCCAAAAAAGATAGGATTTCTTTGGAGGCAACACTGATGGAATCATTCCAGGAGTTGACTTCTGTAGATAGTCCACATTTCATAGGCATATAGCAGGGTTGGGAGGACAACAGCTTTATAAACAAGCTTGTTTATGCTGGAGATTACCATAGAGCATGCTTTCTATCCACTGAAAGAAAGCATGAAACTCAACAGTAAAGAGTTTTGAGCCTCATGCATGAGAGAATGTTTATTTATTTATTTATTTATTTACTTCACTTGTATACCGCTCTTCTCAGCCCTCAGGCGATTCAGAGCAGTTAACAACCAATTCAACAGTACAAAACAGATCATTAGTCAATTAAAACAGCAATATCAATTAATTAGCATCAAGACATCAATACAACAATACAACAAAATAACAATCAATCACGCCTCATCAATAGAATCAGCATCCACTCTCATTGTCCATTAATCCATATTCCAATAGTCAATCAATTGCACTGCTTAGTTGAAAGCCTGTTCGAAGAGACAGGTCTTCACTCTATTCTGGAATGCCAGATAGGAGGGGGCCGATCTGATGTCTGTAGGAAGGGCATTCCACAGCCGAGGGGCCACTACTGAGAAGGCCCTGTCTCTCGTCCCCGCCAGGCGTGCTTGTGAGGCCGGTGGGATCAAGAGCAGGGCCTCCCCAGACGATCTTAACGTCCTAACTGGTTCATAGGAGGAGACGCGTTCGGACAGATAGATTGGGCCAGAACCGTTTAGGGCTTTAAAGGCTAAAGCCAGCACTTTGAATTGTGCCCGGTAGCAAATTGGCAGCCAGTGGAGCTGGCGCAACAGAGGAGTTGTATGCTCCCTGAGTGCCGCTCCTGTTAGCAACCTGGCTGCCGATCGTTGGACCATTTGAAGCTTCCGAGCAGTCTTCAGAGGCAACTCCTCGTAGAGAGCGTTGCAGTAGTCTATACGGGATGTAACTAGAGCATGGACTACCATGACCAAGTCAGACTTCCCAAGGTACGTGCACAGCTGGCGCACAAGTTTTAGCTGTGCGAATGCTCCCCTGGTCACCGCTGAAACCTGGGGTTCCAGGCTCAGCGATGAGTCCAAGATCACCTGTTCGATTTCAGGTAGAGCTGAGAGTTTTCACCTTGCACTCTTCATATCTTCACATTATGGATGTTAAAGCATTAGACCTCTGTGCTCCGCATTCCAGATGTGCATCACATATTCTTATAAAGCAAATGGAAAATGAGAGGCCTCTTGTTTCCTGTTGCCTGTTTTCACCTCCATCCACTGCGCATCCGCATTATCATTCCCTTTCTCATTTCTGGTACAGCAGAGCTGGCAGAGTTCCCTTTGGAGCCTGTCAGCACCGTTTTCCATCACTCAGAGAGATTGCTATTGATGAATGTTAATCACTCCTTCCTCCTCAGGGAATGTGTTTGCACGCTCTCGCTCTTCTTTTCCTAAAAGAAAAAAAAATAGTGGGGGATTCCTACATTTGCAGGCTTGGGCACCCATATAATAGGTTTTGTTGGGAGGGGAAAAATATCACACTATGCAATCAAAACATCCTTCTCACACTTCCTCTGTAGAGTGAGCTATGTTTATAGAATCCTTCTCTGCATGCCCACGCATCTGTTTTGCTGTAACAAGGGCAGGATTATTATTATTCATTGTGTAAATGTAATGTTGTGTTATTTTAACGCTCGGAATCTAATATTCACTGCATGCATGAAATGCATTATGATAAAATGAGAAATACTCAGATATGCTGATCCGGAGTTTGTAATAATCCCATGTATTTCGCTTGTAACTTTTCCATTTCTGACGCATGCAATAAACCAAGGCGGCAAGGCGTAGGATTTTGCATGGGATAAATGGCATTCGCCACCCCCACCTCCAGTTTTGCTCACTTGACAAAGGACATTGCGGATTCAATTTGCTGGGATCGGTTCATTATAGCTGTGGCAAGTCACACAACGTGAGAAAGAATCATCCACAATAGGGAAACCATGATAAACACAATACTGGCAATCTAGTTTCCAGTATAGTAAATGATGAGAAAAGTAATGCCATTCTGTGCCAATTTAGGACACACATCAAGGTAATATTGTATTGTTGGAAAAGACCATAAGGGCCCTAGACATGCAAGCCATCTGACTGATTGGAGCTACACATTGCCAGTTCACAAGATCGGCTCACTTTCAAGGGCATCATAGAATCCTAGAGTTGGGAGAGACCTCATGGGCCATCCAGTCCAACCCTCTGCTAAGAAGCAGTAAAATTGCATTCAGAGCTCCCCTTATGAACCTTCCAGGAATTTAAGATCACCTGGGGAGGCCCTGCTCTCAATCCCACCTGTCTCACAGGTGTGCTTGGCGAGGATGAGGGACAGGGCCTTCTCAGTGGTGGCCCCTCGGCTGTAGAATCCCTTCCTGGAGATATTCAATTGGCCCCCTCCCTCCTGACCTTTAGGAAAAGAGTAAAAACCTGGCTCTTCAAGCAAGCTTTTGGAACCTCATTGTAACCAGATAAACTCCGTATTGTGAATGAATATGGAATGGCTTAACGATGCAAATAGACATAGATTTAAACCCAGAAGTCATTGATTTTCATAGTTTTAAATTGTTTTTATGAATTCTATTATGTGATTTAACCTGTTTTAAACAATGTATTTATGTGTGTTCGTCATCTAATTGTTGCCAGTCTGTACGCAGCCCTGAGTCGCCTTTGGGCTGAAAAGAGCGGGATAAAAGTGTGGTAAATAAATAATTTCAATTAATTTGTTTACCCTTGAAATTTTGATAGGTTTGCAAGTCATAATCTGTTGAGAATTCTGGAAGTTAGGGACCAAAATGTAACATGTTCAAGCTCAGACATTACTGTGTTTTGCCACTCTCTATCACACTCTTAAATGCGGCTCATGAGTGAACAGAGTTCTTGCTTAAGTCCTTTGTGATATTTATGGTCATGCAAAACCTGATAATTCTTGGTTTAACGAGAAAAGCATAAAACATTGTTTGGTTTAAGTTGAGACCTAATGAAGTTTAAGCTCATGGAAAACCAAGTGATTGCAGTGACATTTGTTTTGAAATCAGTATTTGTATAAGAATTGTCACCTTAAAACCGAATGCTTTCAGTGACATTTACCTCCAAGTCGGTATATCTTTAGAACTGTGTTTCTTTGCATAACAAAGCATAGATGTATTGCATACTAATCAACTTGAAAGAAAATAAAAAAAGCAGATACAGTGTTCCCTCACTTATCGCGGGTGTTCCAGAGCCACCAGCGAAATGTGAAAATCCGTGAAGTAGGGACTGCTGTAATGTTTGTTTGTGGGATTAACATAACTCAAAAACAACTGGACAAATTGACACCAAATTTGGACACAGTACACCTCTCAGGCCAACAAGTGACCATCACTCATAAACACACTGAAAAACACAGCGGAGGGGACTTAAAAACCAATAAAGCAAAAAGACACTACAGCACATGCACAGAAAGACTCCCCAGCAATTAAAACACACAATAGCATATACACACTCTTTTCTGGACTACAGCTCCCAGCATCCCCTAGACCAGGCCCTTTAGGAGAGGAAGATGATCCAAATGCAGTGCTTCCAAGATGCAAGCTTGCTTCTCCTTGGATTTCTTTGAGAGCATCCCAATCCCTGCATATTTCCAATTTCCTATTCCCGGACTGCAACTCCCAGCAATCCTCCAGATGGCTAGATTAGATAGAGATAGGTAAATAGGCAGAGTGAATAGGGGGACTGCTGGGAGCTGCAGTCCAAGAATATGTAGAGAAGAAAGAACGGGGAGAAAGAAGGAGTGAAGGAAAAGGTGGGGGAGGAAGGGAAGAGCAAGAGAAGGAAGGAAGAAAGGAAGGAAAGGAAGAAAGAAGGAAAGAAAAAAAGGGAAGGAAGGAGAGTAAGAAGGCAGGAAGGTTGGCCACAGCAACATGTGGCATGTGGTGGGTGCAGCCTATATATATATATATATATATATATATATATATATATATATGCCATGCCCTGCCACACGTTGCTGTTGTTAATGATTCCTATGTTATCCTCTATTACAGTGTTTCTCAACCTCGGGGTCAGGACCCCTGGGGGGGTCATGAGGGAGTGTCAGAAGGGTCACTAAAGTCAACAGTATTTTCTGTTGGTCATGGGGGTTCTGTGTGGGAAGTCTGGCCCAATTGTATCATTGCTAGGGTTCAAAATGCTCTTTGATTGCAGGGGAACTATAAATCCCGGTAACTACAACTCCCAAATGTCAAGATCTATCCCCCCCCCCCAACTCCATCTGTGTTTGTATTTGAGCATATGGAGCATTCGTGCCAAGTTTGGTCTAAATCTTTCATTGTTTGAGTCCACAGTGCTCTCTGGATGTAGGTGAACTACATCTCCAAAACTCAAGGCCAATGCCCACCAAACCCTTTCAGTATTTTCTGTTGGTCATGGGAGTTCTGTGTCCCAAATTTGGTTTAATTCCATTGTTGGTGGAGTTCAGAATGCTCTTTGATTATAGGTGAACTATAAATCCTTGGAACTACAACTCCCAAATGACAAAATCATAAATTTTTGAGTGATTGTCACTCCTTGTGTAGTGAGACGTTTTGTTGCCAAATTTGGTGTGATTTCGTTCATTGGTTCTTTTGTTTTTAAGGTACTCATTATGCACAGAGCATTTTTATATAGATAGATATTAGGGCTGGGCGGTTTCATTTCGTTAATTCGTAATTCGTTAATAATTCGTTAATTTTTTCAATTACAAAACGATAACGAACCATTCTGAAGCAGGAGAGGGAAGCTTCAGAAGGTTTTGGAGGTTTTTTAGCGTATTTCGCGGTCGCGTCCGCCATTAACGAATCGATTCGTTATTGTTTCGGAAATCGATTCGTTAATTTTTTACCATTTACGAAATTTCGTAAATATCAAACTTTTTAAAAGGAAAATTTTGTAATTATTTTAAATATCGAAACAAAAAAAAACCCCAAATACAAATCGATTTTAGAAACAAATTTTTCCGTTGTTACCCAGGCCTAATAGATATATATCACAATTCAAGGGTGAAGCAGAAGTGAGGTGAGATTTAAAGGCACCACACTTTTTTTTGTTAGCTATAAGGAAGGGCTATAAGGCTGTGATTTGCATACTGCTTTGTATCTCTCTCTCTCTTTTTATGATTGGCTGCCTCTCTCCCGAGGGAGAAGATGAAATCCCCTTCCACACTCCATCATTGCCAGGAGGCAAAAACCCACGAAACAGCGAGTCCGTGAAAAGCGAACTGCAAAGTAGCGAGGGAATACTGTATATGTGAATCAGTGCTGTTCAGAAGTCTGTCCGACTCTTAACAGATCTAAATAGTAACACAAACCTCTTTCTCTTTCATGTTTTTTTAGGGTCAAAATGTATTTGGACTTGATATAATTGAGACACCCGAGGGGGACAAGTGGCCCCAGTTGATTGTGCAGCAGATCCTCGACAGAGAGCAGAAGGACACCTACGTGATGAAGATTAAAGTGGAAGATGGTGGGAACCCTCCGCGATCCAGTACTGCCATCCTCCAAGTGACAGTCACTGATGTGAATGACAACCGGCCAGTGTTCAAGGATAATGATATTGAAGTCAGCGTTCCTGAAAATGCCCCTGTGGGCACCTCGGTTTCTCAGCTTCATGCCACTGATGCTGACCTGGGATCAAATGCTCAAATCCACTTCTATTTTAGTAGCCAAATTTCCAACCTCGCCAAAAGGTTGTTTGCCATTGATAACACCACTGGTCTCATCACCATCAAGGAACCGCTGGACCGGGAAGAGTCCTCGATGCACAAGTTAACCGTGCTGGCAAGCGATGGCAGCTCAACACCCTCAAGGGCAACAGTGACTGTGAATGTCACCGATGTTAATGACAACATCCCATCAATAGACACAAGGTACATTATAAATCCTGTGAATGGGACTGTGCTTTTGTCGGAGAAAGCGCCACTCAATACGAAAATTGCTCTGATTACTGTAATGGATAAGGATGCTGACCTTAATGGTAAAGTGACATGCTTCACCGATCACGACGTGCCATTCAGATTAAAACCTGTGTTCGATAACCAGTTTCTACTGGAAACAGCCACATTTCTGGACTTTGAGACTACAAGAGAATATGCTATTAAAATAGTGGCTTCTGATTCGGGGAAACCGCCTTTGAACCAGTCTGCCATGCTCCTCATTAAAATTAAGGACGAGAATGACAATGCCCCGGTGTTCACGCAGCCCATTATTGGACTTTCCATCCCTGAGAACAATGCCCCTGGCACACAGCTGACCAAGATAAGTGCTACAGATGCAGACAGTGGCCGCAATGCCGACATCAGCTACATGCTGGGATTGGATGCACCTCCCATTTTCAACCTGGACCGCCGCACCGGCATTCTGACAGCAGTACGGAAGCTGGACAGAGAAAAGCAGGATAGATATTCATTTACAGTGCTCGCTAAAGATAATGGCATGCCGCCTTTGCAGACTAATGCTACAGTGACAGTTTCAGTCTTGGACCAAAATGATAATAGCCCCGCTTTCACACACAATGAGTATAATTTCTATGTGCCAGAAAATCTACCCATGTATGGCACTGTTGGACTCATCACTGTGACAGATGCAGATTCTGGAGAGAACGCGGCAGTGACTTTGTCTATTTTGAATGGGAGAGATAATTTCATCATCGATCCCCTCACTGGTGTCATAAGGCCCAATATAACCTTTGACAGGGAGCAGCAAGGCTCTTATACCTTTCAGGTGAAGGCTGTGGATGGAGGAAGGCTACAGCGCTCATCGACTGCCAAAGTGACCATCAACGTGGTTGACGTGAATGACAACAGACCTGTGTTTGTCATCCCATCATCCAACTACTCGTATGACTTGGTTCCAATGTCCACCAGCCCTGGCTCTGTTGTCACAAAGGTTTTTGCTGTTGACAATGACACAGGAATGAATGCAGAGCTTCGCTACAGTATTATAGGCGGGAATTCAAGAGGATTGTTTGTAATTGATCAGTTAACCGGCAATGTTTCCTTAAGAGAAAAAGTCGTATCAGCAGATCATGGTTTGCACAGACTAGTAATCAAAGTCAACGATTTAGGACAACCCGAGTCACTATATACTATAGCACTGGTGCATTTATTTGTGAACGAAACAGTCACCAATGGATCGTATGTCCAAGAGTTAGTGCGCCGAAACATGGAAACGCCAGTTGGCCAAAATGTTGGGGATGGTGAGATCACCCCACAAACCAATGATTATGTCAAGATCATTATTGCCATCATTGCCGGCACCATGACCGTAATATTGGTGATCTTTGTTACCGCTCTGGTGCGATGCCGCCAAACTCCTCGGCACAAAGTTGTCCAGAAAAGCAAGCAGAGTGGTGAGTGGGTTTCCCCGAATCAAGAAAACCGTCAGATCAAGAAAAAGAAGAAGAAGAAGAAGCGTTCTCCAAAAAGCCTTCTTCTCAACTTTGTGACAATCGAAGAATCGAAACCTGATGACCCGGGTCACGAGCACATCAATGGCACTTTGGACATTCCTGTCGAGCTAGAAGAACAGACTATGGGAAAATATAACTGGGCCACCACGCCAACAACCTTTAAGCCCGACAGCCCAGATTTAGCAAAGCACTACAAGTCTGCCTCTCCACAGCCCACGTTTCAAATCAAACCTGAGACTCCCGTGCCACCCAAGAAGCACCACGTCATTCAGGAACTGCCTCTGGATAACACCTTTGTGGTGGGCTGTGACTCTCTCTCCAAGTGTTCCTCCAGCAGTTCGGACCCTTACAGTGTTTCTGAATGCAGCTGCCAAGGAGGATTCAAAACTCCAGGCTCCATCCACACCAGACAGGTAATCCCAAATTTCTTTTTCCTCCTTGCACCTCTATTTTTCTGCTTCTCTCACTCCCTTTTGCTTTATCTTCCTTTTACTTTCTACTGCCTTTAGAGTTTTATTTTTCTTTGAGCCACTGAATGTTCATGCATGGCTGGAGCACTGAGAAGTAAACAGTATTGTGATTCATCAACACTAAAAGGAAGAAAATGAGAACGGAGTGACTCTTAGCTATGAGGAAATTTTGGATTGCTAAATGCACGTATTAGGGGGGAATTCTTGTCTGCAGATGGCAGTGTGGCACTTCTCGCTCTACATACGATATCCCTGCAAAACAAAACAAAAATAAAGGTTGTAGGCATGCCCTCCCTAGCTAGCATCTTATGCTCAGGAATCTCAGTAATGTAGGCCAGGTGGAAAGCAATAAGACTTTACAGGATCTGATAAGTGGTTCTTAATGCTAATGGAGTCTGGGATTGCAGACTCCATTCGGTCGAAACAGATTTCTCTCCCCTTCTGCTACCCAACCACTTGTTTTTTCCAGACTTGAAACATATTATCTCAGTTCCAAATACAATCAACAACACTGAAGTTAGAAGGGGAAAATAACATAGATACTGAAAATATTGTCCAGCCTTGAGGGATGCATTGTCGTAGACTCACCCTTTGCTGCAACATTGAGGCACAGCGGCTAAACATCAGCTCCAATTTAATTGTTGTGAGGGTTGGCAAGAGGAAGACTTAGGCTACATATTTCTATTAAGAATATTAAGATAATTCCAAGGGAAATATCTGCCTTGTATATGTTATTATTCTTAGGACATGGTTCAAGGTTTTCCATATTGGGAATGAAATGCCTACCGTGACACTGTTTTTGGAGGAATGAAGTACGCAAAACATTTTCATCCCATCTCACTCCTTTTAAAAGAGGCAAATGTTCTTTGTATCACAGCAAAGGTGACAATTTCTACCCTTTTATTGAAAAGCTGGATCTAAACAACTTGTCTCAGCTGAAAATTAAATCAGTTAATACCACGTATTATTTTGTAGATGTCTCCACATTACACTATGCAGTTTTAAAAAAAAAAATCATGTTAGAAGTGAATTGAGAATATACTGCAAGTCGCTTCTGGTGTGATAGAATTGGCCGTCTACAGAGATGTTGCTCCGGGGACGCCTGGATGTGTTACCATCCTGTGTGAGGCTTCTGTCATGTCCTTGCATAGAAAGCTGAGGCTGATAGATGGGAGTTCATCCCATTTCACGGATTGGAACTGCTGACCTTCAGGTCAGCTGTTCAGCCGGCACATGGTTTTAACCCATTGTCCCACTACAGCTCCCTTACTATTCAGTTTAAATGGGAAGGATTATAAAAAATACAGTCCTTTTATACTTTTCCATGGGGTGGTTGAGCCTGTTTCATAACTCAAACACAGCACAGCTCACTCTCTCATGTATCTTTGAGATACATGACAGGAAAGACAGTGAGTGATGTGTTATTTTAAGTTGATAAGGTGTAGTACAACGTATTTTAAACAGTTTTGCATGCTATCTGGCTAACTCAGGTTGGTTATATTTATTACTGGAGAAAACACTAAAGCTGCTGCCAAGTCACATCCAAACTACATGGTATCTTTTATATTTTACCTTGTGAATATATATGTATCCTTTTCCTAAGATATCTATCCCTGCTGTGGTCCTTGATCTGGGCTGTCCATAAACAATCATAGTCCATGAGGAAATACACACACACACATGTGCATGAAATTCAACAGTTTCTTCTGTGTCTTCCATTTCTTCGGAAGCACAAAACAGGAAGACCCCTCCCCACACAAAAATCTGCTCAATCATCTGAACATGCTTCTTTATCTTGGAAACAGAGTGCGTGTTTGGTGGGGAGTGCAGGTAAGCAGGTCCGGAGCTCACCTGCAGGCAAACTCTGGGGCTACCTGCATGCCCCACAACACACGTCCCACCACTCTTTCTGAGACTGTGTGTGTGGCAGGGCATGTAGCCAGGCAGGCCCAGAGCTCAGCTGCAGGTGTGCTTCTGGCCTGCCTACCCACCTCACCATGCACGCACTCTCTTTCCAAGGAAAATGTGTATGTAGCGGGGCATGCAGGCAGGCCCAGAAAACATGCCTGCCAATGCCTATAGCTGAGCATCTCTTACTCTAAAGTAGAAACAGGAGGTGCCAGGTAAGAAGAACACAATTTCAGGAGGCTTACGAAAAATGGATCAGGGATGCCAACAAAAGCCAGGACATAAAACAAATCAAGGTTTTCACTGAATGCACATGGTTGATTGAGATAGATCACATGGTTGAGATATATATTCCTCCTATGCTTCCTTCTCCTGATCTTGATGAGGACCAAAGCAGGGTCCTCTAACCCCCCCCCCCCCCCCGCCTCCAATTCATGGGAACTGGTGTTATGTCTCACATACTTATTTTTGAGTAGGAGAAATAGGTACATACTAGGTGTTAAAGGCACATATTGTTAGAATAACTGCTAGATAAACAAGTAGTGGACCTGACTTACTTTCCAATGCTGTGAAGGAGTAGAAGTTCAGGGCTGGGCATGCTTTTCCTCTATAAAGCAAGTAGTGGAAGAGAAGGATCTGGGAAGCAAAAAACCCTAAGCTTTCCCCTAGGCATAATTGCAGCAGTGTTTACTATAGCAGTTAGAGACAGGAGTAGGTCTATTCTTTCATCTCCCCCATTTCTGTCTTCTATCTTTTGTTCCATTCAACCTGAAAATTCTTATGTTCTTGATGTTTGGTGGCATCTTTACTTAAGCTCAATAAAACATTTTTTTTGTTTTTCTTATTTATACATTTGTAAACTATATGTAAAGGGAATTCTGCCAGTACAAAATGGTTAACTTTTTTTTAGTGGTTTGATTTCACTAACTAAAAATGAGCAAGAAACTACTTTGCTATTTACTGTTAGATTGTATGAGAGAGTACTGGTTGAGCCCCCCCCCCCTTTATTTATATTCCACTTTATCTCCCAGGAGGGACTTAGAGTGGATTACAGTACACATACAAGGCAAACATTCAGTGCCTTTTTACACACACAGTAAACAATGCCATACAACACAGTCAAGCGTACAGACTTTTCCCTTTTTCCATCTCTGGCGTCTGGAGGCAATGCTCAATTTGCGGCCACAGGGAGGTGCTCTTGTTCCATTTTGCATGCCAAAGGAGCCTTGCTGTCCATAGACATCTCTGATCTTTCTGCCCTCATTTAACCTTCCTGCTGAGGCAGTACCTATTAATCTACTGGCATTGCATGCTTTCAAACTGCTAGGTTGACAGAAGCTAGGACTAACAAATGGGAGCTCATGCTGACGCACAACTTCGAACTGTTGACCCTCTGATCAGATTTATTTACAAAAGCCTTTAGTGATGGCAGATAAAGTCTTTCTTTTAAGGGATGGGAGTATAGAGAGTTTCTATTTTTATTATCAAAATGCCTCTTAATCCTGTAAACTTGTATTTTAACTTGCATTTCAAATTAAACCTAGGAGATATATATAGAGTGGTGGATAAGGAAGGAAACTACTTGATACAAAATAATTGCTTGGTCGCAGGTTGGTACAGCCTCATAACAAATCCCATAACTCAGCCTAAACATTCCTGACTAATGAGATTTTGGGCATACCAGCCTGCTACCATGCATTATTTTCTATAAAGCGCTTTCATATATAAGCATTAAAACATGTAATGTCTAATATATGATCGTAATATTGCACATTATAAGCATATAACTGGGTAGGTGATATATTGTGGTACGGTGTAATGCAGAAAGCGTATTTGGATATACAAAGTAGCAGTAACAGAGGGAGTAAGTAAGACAGGGCATAAGAATAGGATCCTGACACCTCCTCATCTCAAATATTGCAATGCTTATATAGTCCTCTATTTTTCTGCTTTTTTATGTATAGCTTCCCCTTATTCATGCCACTCAGTTTCCATGTTCCTATAATATGTAATGTGCAGCTTCCAACTTTTCTTTCACTTCTGAGCAGAGCAGCAGCTGAACATCTTTCAGCTTCAGCCTAGTTGCATCATTAACCACTCTGCTTCTTGTCATTGACCTCTGCAGTGGTCAACAACATTCCTTCCACCTTCCTACTACTACCTGTTGTTTTCTTTTAGACTTTCTCATCATAGGGTTTTCATGATAAAAGACACACCAAAGTGGTTTACCATGGAAACCACTTTGGCTTCTGGAACATGGCCATACAGCCTGGAAAACTCACAGCAACCCAGTGATTCTGGCCAGGAAAGCCTTCAACAACACAGTATACCATGCTTTACCTTCTACACCCCTCTCTAAACTGCAAATCCCAGGATTCCATCTGATGTTGCCATGGCAATTAAAGTGGAATCATAGTGCTATAGGTATCTAGTGTGGAAATGGTCCATAGTCCAGAATGAAGTGGTTGAATTATAAGAAGACAGACTCAGCTGCATTGCACCATATTTCAAGTGGGCTCACGTCTAGACGGCCATGTGATTCCCATCCCTGCCTTAAAGACCTAGTTTTTCCACCGATGCTCTGTAGTATATTCGATGTAGGAACAGACACAGGCTTTGTGGGACTTATTTTCAGCTTTGTGCCTTATTTCTATTGCTAATTTGTAAAAAAAAAAAAGTGCATTATTTCCTGTTTGCTTATATTTTCCATTCATGCCAATTAAACCTGGAAGCGTTTTGTTTTGTTTCAAGCTCCTTGTCTTTCTCCCTATCCCAGCTTTTCCCAAACTGAGTTGTCTCTGTACTATTTACAGCATGGCTCAATTGCAGTAATAATAAGTCTAAAGCAATTCTCAAAATGATAGTTGCTCTGTGGCTTTGTAGCCAGATTGCCTATACAAAACAAAGAACAAATAAGTTCATTCGGTACTGTTCCATTATCCAAGCGGAGGCCACTAGGAGGTGCTAGAGAGAGAAGGGTAGTCCATTTTATGTGGGTAGACGTTGGGTTGAAAGAGTAAAAGCATTTCTCCCTGTTTTCCTGTGATTCCCCCCACTCATGTGCCCTGGTGGCACAGTGGGTTAAACCACTGAGCTGCTAAACTCAGGTTCAAATCCAGGGAGTGGCATGAGCTTCCACTGTCAGCCCCAGCTTCTGCCAACCTAGCAGTTCGAAAACATGCAAATGTGAGTAGATCAATAGGTACCACTCCGGCGGGAAGGTGAATGCACTCCATGCAGTAATGCTGGCTGAATGACCTGTAGACACCCCAAGCTCTTTGGTTTAGAAATGGAGATGAACTCCAACCCGCAGAGTCAGACATCCTGGACTTATTGTCAGGGGAAAACCTTTAATTTTACCTATGTGCCCATCATGAAAAAAAAATACTTATTTATGATATGGGAAGTGGAAAGGGGACAAAACGAGCGAAAATGGGGAAAATGCTTTTCCTCTTTCAACTCTCCCCTGTAAAATGGTCTATCCTTTTCTTTCTAGCACCCCCTTGTGGCCTCCGATTGCATAATGGAACTGTACTGTTCATTCTTATTTAATGTATTGTCGAAGGCTTTCATGGCTGGAATCACTCAGTTCTTGTGGGTTTTTTTCAGGCTATATGGCCATGTTCTAGAGGCATTTCTCCTGACGTTTCACCTGCATCTATGGCAAGCATCCTCAGAGGTGAGGTCCTCACCTCTGAGGATGCTTGCCATAGATGCAGGCGAAACGTCAGGAGAAATGCCTCTAGAACATGGCCATATAGCCCGAAAAAACCCCACAAGAACTGAACATTCTTATTTACTTTTCCAGCTAGAGTGCCAAGGATCAGGATCAGGTCATTTGGTTGCATGAAACTTTATAATGAATTGAAAATGACATTTCTAAAAACTGGAGTCTGACATATCTATACTGGGAAAACCTAATAGTTGCATTAATCCTAGGTAATGTTTTTTTTTTCCTATTAGAACATATATACACTATGAATCTATATTTTAGTCTTTTAAGTAAACATGCAAAGTTAAGCTCTAGATATATATTCTGATGTCATTTACGAGGGTTGAATGAAAAGTAATGCCTCCACCTTCGTAACTCCTCAACAGATGGCAGTACTGGTATGCGGCAAGTACTGGCTTGTTCAGTAGACTCGCCTCTACAGTTCCATTTTTGTGGGAAGCCCTAGCATTGAATGGTTGTGTTGTTAAAGTGCAAAGTATGGAACCCTGCTCAGACGGTCAGTCAATGCAACTTAAGCAATGTGCAGTCATTGAATTCTTGACAGCAGAAGGTGTCACCTCAACATCTTTAAACTTACTCACCCAAAGACACACAGTACTCACATCAACACAATCACCATAAACAGCTTGCATTCTTTGATGAATCTCCTTTGGGGTGACACCTTCTGCTGTCAAGAATTCAGTGACTGCTCATTGCTTAAGTCGTATTGACCAACCGTCTGCACAGGGTTCCATACTTCACACTTTAACAATGAAACCATCCAATTCTAAGACTTCTCACCAAAATGGAACTGTCGAGGAGAGTCTACTTAACAAGCCAGTACCTGCTGCATAGCAGTACTGCCATCTGTTGAGGAGTTACAAAGGTGGAGGCATTACTTTTCATTCAACTCTCGTAGTAGGGCAGTTTGTAAGCATAGTTTTCCCTCTGCCTTTTGCTTTATAAGAGCTTGGCCTGATTTGTCCTTTCTATCCAAATTACTGTTTAGTCCTTTAAAAACTGAATTGTCCTTCCTATTCAAATTATTGTTTAGCCATTTACAAACTGAGTACCCGAGCCTGCCCCCATTTCCCCGACAGTGTTCAGCTAAGTGGTATTTGGCAGGTAGTGCCAAGCTAGGGAGGGAGATGTGATGCTAAAGGCAGGGGCTTTTCTCATGCTGTTTCTCTGTTTGCCAGCTCTGAACGTCTTCGCATCAGCTGTTAAGTACTGAAGTCGTATACAATGATGTTAAGCCAGCAAACATGGAAATATGGGAATAGCACGAGAAAGCCCTTTGTCCTCTCTCCCTGATTGCTGAAGAATGTTATCGTCCGATCTCCAGAGGGGTTTTCGAAGTGGCGCTGAACATTTCAAGCTGCCCTACTGAAAGGTATTCAGGGCAAGAACATTCAGAATGGAAAGGAAAGAAATGACAAGACAAGACAAAGAGAGACTTTAGAACATGCTGTTGTAGTTGCTCTATAATGTAGTTTTTGCCAAGACAAAGGAAGTGGTGTCAACCATCACTTTATGGGAATGGTGGGTAACTATGATACAACTTTCATTTTCTTTTGATCTCCTTTTATTTTTTGTTGCTTATCAATATTTTTGTCCTTTATAGATTCATGCTTTTAATTTATTTATGTTGAGAATATGCGCTATCCCTTTCCCCATTCCTTTTTGCCTACTGAAAGAAAGGAGCAATAATTTTTACGCATATACGTTTTGAAAGACAAAGATAAAGTTCTTTATACTCCCTGCATTTCTCAATAATCTCTGTTGTCTCATGCACCGCACAATGAGAAGTTGTTGTTTTGAGGTATTGTGTAAGAAAGGCATTGGTTTGGATCTAGAGGCAGACTTAGGCTGAGGTCTTGTCTACACTGCTCTATAATCCGGTTTCTGAATCTAAATTATCTGCTTTAAACTGGATTACAGTGTTCCCTCACTTTTCGCGGGAGTTACATGTCAGGACCACCCACGATAAGTGATAATCCACAAAGTAGGAACGCTCCGCCCACACCTCTCTCTCCCTCCTCCCTTGTCCCTCACTATGGTGTTCACTCACTTATTGTGGGTGTTACGTGTCAGGACCACCCACGATAAGTGAAAATCCATGAAGTAGGAACGCTCCGCCCACACCTCTCTCTCCCTCCTCCCTTCTCTCTCACTAGTGTTCGCTCACTTATTGTGGGTGTTACGTGCCAGGACCACCCGCGATAAGTGAAAATCCACAAAGTAGGAATGCTCCGCCCACACCTGTCTCTCCCTCCTCCCTTGTCTCTCACTACAGTGTTCCCTCACTTATTGCAGGTGCTACGTGTCAGGACCACCCACGATAAGTGATAATCCACGAAGTAGGAACGCTCTGCCCACACCTCTCTCTCCCTCCTCCCTTGTCCCTCACTACAGTGTTCCCTCACTTATTGTGGGTGTTACATGTCAGGACCACCCACAATAAGTGAAAATCCACGAAGTAGGAACGCTTCGCCCACACCTCTCTCTCTCTCCTCCCTTGTCTCTCACTATAGTGTTCCCTCACTTATTGTGGGTGTTACGTGTCAGGACCCCCCACAATAAGTGAAAATCCACGAGGAATGCTCCGCCCACACCTGTCTCTCCTTCGTCCCTTGTCTCTCACTACAGTGTTCCCTCACTTATTGTGGGTGTTACGTGTCAGGACCCCCCGCGATAAGTGAAAATCCACGAAGTAGGAACGCTCCACCCACACCTCTCTCTCCTTCCTCCCTTGCCTCTCACTACAGTGTTCCCTCACTTATTGTGGGTGTTACATGCCAGGACCACCCGCAATAAGTGAAAATCCATGAAGTAGGAACGCTCTGCCCACACCTCTCTCTCCCTCCTGCCTTGTCTCTCACTACAGTGTTCCCTCACTTATCGCGGGTGCTACGTATCAGGACCACCCACGATAAGTGAAAAACCACTTCGGCTTGTCTATCCTCTTTCCCCCTCCATTCCTCCCTCCCTCCCCTTGCATACCACACTTCCCACAGGCTCCTTCTCGTGTGTCTGGCTCAACCTCCCCACTCTACCTCCTCTTCCCCCTCCTCCTTCCCCGCTCAGATACGCCTTTGTCACCTTACTCTCCTCCTCCTCCTCCCCCCCCCCCCCCCACCTGCCTCCTTGTCAGTGCAATGGCTGTCAGGGAAGGAAAGAAGGAAGGAAAGGAAGCAAGCCCTCCTTATCTTTCCCTTCACTGGGTGAAGACAGAGAGAGCAAAGGAAAGGAAGGAATAATGCCTCCACTTTGGTAACTTCTCAACAGATGGCAGTACTGGTATGCGGCAGGTACTGGCTTGTTCAGTAGACTCTCCTCTACAGTTCCATCATGGAAAGGTCCTTCAAGGCTGGAGGGACGACTGTGGAGGGAAAAACCCGCAAAACAGCGAGTCCGCGAAAAGCGAACCGTGAAGTAGTGAGGGAACATTGTATATGTGTCTATACAGCGTTCCCTCACTACTTCGCGGTTCGCTTATTGCGGACTCATTATTTCACGGATTTAAAAAAATATTAATTTAAAATATATATCATGGTATTTTCGCTGTTTTGTGGGGTTTTGCCGCTGCTGCTTTCCAAGGCGCTTTCCCTCCTCAGTCCTCCCTCCCTCCAGCCTTGAAGGGCCTTTCCTTTCCTTCACTTTATTTTAAGTTTATAAAGACTTAAAATAATGTAAGGTAAAGATTTTCCACTGACATTAAGTCCAGTCGAGTGCAACATCTCCGAAGTCATGTGATCGCAATGACTACATGGAACGTCATTACCTTCCCGCTTGAGCAGTACCTATTGATCTACTCACATTTGCATGTTTTCAAACTGCTAGGTTGGCAGAAGCTGGGGCTGACAGCGGAAACTCACACCGCTCCCCGGAATTGAACCTGTGACCTTTCAGTCAACAAGCTCAACAGCTCAGCGCTTTAACCCATTGCACCACAAAATAATGTATAAATATTAAAATAAATAGAGCATCCCTACATCACGGTTTTTCACTTATTGCGGAAGGTCCTGGAACCTAACCCCAGCAATAAGTGAGGGAACACTGTACTGCCATTTAATTCAGTTCAAAGCAGATAATCGTGATTCAGAAATTATATGGTAGTGTAGATGGGGCCATTGTGAAATTGCTGAGAACTTAGTCATGGCTAATTAAAGTCCTGGCTGGGTTGTTGTAGGTTTTTTTTCAGGCTATATGGCCATGGTCTATCGGCATTCTCTCCTGATGTTTCGCCTGCATCTATGGCAAGCATCCTCAGAGGTAGTGAGGTCACTACCTCACTACCTCTGAGGATGCTTGCCATAGATGCAGGCGAAATGTCAGGAGAGAATGCCTCTAGGCCATGACCATATAGCCCGAAAAAAACCTACAACAACCCAGTGATTCCGGCCATGAAAGCCTTCAATAATACAAAATCCTGGCTATTTCAATGCATTGACTATAGATTCAATGTAATCTGGGTCTGATCCAATGTCACTATGAAGGATGGCTAGATGGATAGATAAATAGATTGATAGATAGATATAGATAATAGGTGTTACTGACTTGTGGCTTGGTTCACACATTAGCCAGGTGTTGGTGAGATGGCAGAACAGCTGTCCATCCTTTCAACGCTCACATATTTAATGTAAGATGAAACAGAAGAGCTCCATGCCAAGTACAAACTATATGCAGAGGGATAATTCCCGTTATGATTCACACACATAGAGTAGTGCGGACAATGTAAGCCAAGTTTGCATACATACAGGCTCCTGCATGAAACACCAACCTCACATGTTATGCCTTGAGGTCAGAGGAGGTGTCTTCCCTCTTCTCCATGATAGAAATCTCCAGCCATAGTCTTAAAGGCACAGACTAGGAACAGTAGTATGTATGCTTCATTGAAAACAATGTTAACACAGCACCAAGTAAATATAGGATTGTGTTGAGTGTATATGAATTGGTCCTGAAAGAGAGTATCCAGCTCCTTTCATCCTGTCCATATGTATGCATTTATAGCCTCTCTTCTCAGTCTCTCTCATTTTCTTACCAGCTAGCTCGTATGTAAACATTTCAAAGAAATATTATTTTATATTATTCTTCATAGTGTTTTTAAGAAGTCCTGCATAGACACAGTTCACATAGATTTTTTTTCCTTACACCAAATGCCTTGCATTGAATATTTATAAAAACTGTTAAGAACCTAAACTTTTAACAATGGCTATGACAAATTAAAAGAACTGCTGCTACTTGGCCTTTTTAGACAATTTGAGAAAACTGACTTCATTTATTGTTTGCTGCCATATAAGATGTAATGTTTTCATTCTTCCTTGGTATTTATTTATCTCATAGTTACAATGTGTACAATGTCTATTGCAGTTGCATTAATGTGTTCCACGGTGTCATCTTTCGGGCAATAATATGTGAAAGAATGTACATTTTCATGTCATAGCGTTGACACTTGCTACAAAAATTAGTGGGAACAGGCCACACTGAACTTTGTGGACAACTCTATTGAATAGAAGGGGGAAAAAAGCCAATTACATTCCATGCAGTGGGTTATATTAGACAATAGACTTGGGCCCAAATCACTGTCAACAAAAAAGATTTGTAGTTTCCGGAGGGCTGTTTTCATTCAATTTCCATAAACAGGAAGGGGAAGAGAAAGATGAAAAGCTGAGCGAAACGGATTCAGAGAGCCAATATTTTCAGAAAGAGTTAAGTCCACAAATACCTGAGGTAGGGGGATCTGTGGTGTCTTTTTCTCTCCCCAGCAGAAGAAGTCTCCTCCTTTTTTTCTTGGAAAGTTACCTTGGGAACTCACTTTTCCAATGGCACTAGCATAGGGCGGCCAGTGAAATTTTCCTCTCGGAGCATGATGAGAGTTGAAGTTGTTATTATTATTATTATTATCTTTATTTGTACCCCGCTAGCATCTCCCGAAGGACTCGATGCGACTTACAAAGGCCAAGGGCTCAAAACACAACATAACAATACACAACCTAAAGCAATTTTTCTCTCTCTGTGTCTCCCAGCCAATAAAAGCCAGGTAGTGTCCATACTCTGATTGGCTGAGAACAGACACAACCAGTGACTACCATTCCCGGAACCCTCTCTTGCAATATGTCTTATTTTAAAAAATGTTATGGTTAAAACTTTAAAAAATTCTAAAAATTCAGTAGATTGTTGAATTGTTTTGAAACTTGGTAGGCCTGCAGTTGTAAGTGGGGGCTAAAGCTGAGGTAGGTTTCATGCAGCTTGGCCTTAAATGACTGAGGATTGAGCCTTTAAAGTTTCCCATTGTAGCCAATGGGCCAAATCTCTGCTGAATGAAACAGCAACACCCTTCCCCTTTTGAGTAACTTTCCAATGAACAAAATAAACAGACAAAACAGACAAAACAGACGGCATGCCTTTTTGCCCAAGTGCACATGCCTATTGCACAACATTGCTACTGAATTGTATTCATTTTCTTTGCATTTTTTGTTTAGAAGGAAAAAGGAGTATAAAGAAGCTTGGGATTTGTTTTGTTTTGTTTTGTTTTGTCATTGTATGAATATAAGATTAGCTTGTCGGTGGGTGGGAACAGTGTCACTTTATCCTCTTCTAATGTTCTTTGCCTGCCTGGGTCAACATTGAATGCCACAGAAAAAGTGCTTTAGCACCTAATATATATGCACTAAAAGACCATATGTACAAGTGGCATGTGTTTCCACTTTTTGTCACAAGTCTCCTTTAAAGGGAGAGGCATACATTCATCCAAACCCTGTGTATTTGTCTGGAGATGCTTCTTCAGACTCGACAACGTGCAGCAAAAACTAAATGCAAGTCACAGTCACATTTCCTTTCTAGCACATGTTCGATGCCGCCTTACCAGAACTATATACCTTTAAAAATCTTTTAAAAGTTAGGTACTTGCTTAAATTTTATCTCTCAAAATCAATTGACTGGATTGATCCCTAATAAAAAGTGTTTCCTTCTGTTCTTGAATTGGAAAGACAAAGGAGTTTCATATCCTTACTTTAACACTCACTCACGGAAGTAGGTGGTGACCATTGTATATGTTCAAAGGAAACAAAACAAATACACGTACACACCATATGCTTACTGTTTACTTGAAAGTTTTAAAACTATTGAGAATCCATGAACTAGGCTACAGAACTGAAAAAAAATGCCACATGCTCTTGTATATCTGATGTAACTGTACTTCTAGCAGTACTTCTCACCAGTCAAACTTCAGATTGTCAGCGAGAACTCTGAGCTCAAGTTCCCATCATGTTTGCTCTCTGGCTCTCTTGAAAGGAACTGCTTCTTTGGCTATCTGATCTGTACAATATAATAAATCCTATTTATAATGCTCTATTTTAATTTACAGTCCTGTATTTCATGTTGGCTTTTTGTGGGGAGGGGAGGTTTTGAATGCCTTACACGGAGAAGCTTCCCGTTCAATCCAGATTGTGTTCGTTCTTACAACATGTTTGGCTCTTGTTTTACACAAGTTTGTAACCATCTTGATCATGCAGTTCAGACTGTGTGGATTCTCTGAGCTACCGAGCACACATTCTACACTTTTCTTTAATACAAGAGCCGTTAACAAGAAACACACACCCAGGTTTCTTTAATGCCAGATTCAATAATACTGTAGCAGGAGATAGGAGAGATAATACCAAGAGCGATCCTTTGTTTGGAGGCAGAAAAGTATGTTTATTTTCAGCTGAGACTCTGGTGTGGAATTGTGTCCAAAAGCAAACCAGAGTGAGGATAAAGGCATTGACTTTCCTTTTATACATCTTTAAATGCAGGCAAACAAATAAACATGCTTCTACATACGTAACATCATCTGTACGTCACCTTAAGCCCACGTTTCTCAACCTGAGGGTCGGGACCCCAGGGGGGGGGGGGGGTCGCAAGGGAGGTGTCAGAGGGGACACCAAAGACCATAAGAAAACACAGTATTTTCTGTTGGTCATGGGAGTTCTGTGTGGGAAGTTTGGCCCAATTCTATCATTGGTGGGATTCAGAATGCTCTTTGATTGTAGGTGAACTATAAATCCCAGCAACTCCCAACAGCTCCCAAATGTCAAGGTTTATTTCCCCAAAACTCCACCAGTGTTCACATTTGGGCATATTGAGTGTGCCAAGTTTGGTCCAGATCCATCATTGTTTGAGTCCACAGTGCTCTCTGGATGTAGATGAACTACAACTTAAAAACCTTTCCAGTATTTTCTGATTTGTGTGCCATTTTTGGTTCAATTCCATCGCTGGTAGAGTTCAGAATGCTCTTTGATTGTAGATTAACTATAAATCCCAACAACTACAACTTCCAAATGACAAAGTCAACCCCTCCAACCCCCACTAGTATTCAGATTCGGGCATATTGTGTATTTGTGTCAAATTTGGTCCAGTGTATGAAAATACATCCTGCATATCAGATATTTACATTACAATTCATAACTGTAGCAAAATTACAGCTATGAAGTAGCAATGAAAATAATGTTATGGTTGGGGGTCACCACAACATGAGGAACTGGATTAAGGAGTCGTGGCATTAGGAAGGTTGAGAACTGCTGCCTTAAGCATCATAGAAATATCAAATTCTATCTTCCAACATGCAAGAGGCATGTTTCTATATTTTTTCTAAGAGCAGTCTACAGCTTTATTTATTTATTTATTTATTCGCTTACACCAATCCATCAAGGGGCCTACTTTGACCTCTCAGGAGGGAGAGAGATTCCTTACTTTTTAAACGTAAGAATGACTTTCAGATATCCCAGCCAGCTGTGCCATGAGAACTTGCTATTCTCATAAGTTTAACTATGGAATACAGTGGGAAAATGACCAAGAGCTTCTCACAAATACGTATTTCCAAAGAATAATAGTAATGTTTTCCATTTTTTCCTTACCTTAGTGTGGTGCTTTTATCATTGGGCATTGAGTAATTGAACCATGAACAGGGTTCACAGGGTGACTTTGGTAATTTAGACTCTACCAACCTCAGAGAAAGGCAATGGAAAACCTCCTCTGAACAAATATTTATTTATTTATTTATTTATTTATTTATTTATTTACTATATTTGTATACCGCTTTTCTCAGCCATCAGGTGACTCAAAACAGTTATCAGTAGCAAAATTCAATGCTTAAAACAACATAAAACAGTTAAAAACAATTAAAACAGTAGCATATTAAACAATCAATTATACATCAATAAACATCTTGTTAGCATCTCGTAATTAGAATCAGGATCCAGTCTCATCATCCAATTGTTCCATATTCGTATATTCATTACACTGCCTATTCAAATGCCTGCTGGAACAACCAGGTCTTCACTTTTCTCCGAAATGCTAACAAGGAAGGGCTGATCTAATAGCTGTAGGAAGGGCATTCCACAGCTGAGGGGCTACCACTGAGAAGGCCCTGCCTCTCATCCCCGCCAAACGTACTTGTGACGCAGGCGGGACTGAGAGCAGGGCCTCCCCAGACGATCTTAATGTCCTAGCTGGTCCATAGGAGGAGATGTGTTCAGGCAGGTAAGTTGGCCCAGAACCGTTTAGGGCTTTATAGGCTAAAGCCAGCACTTTGAATTGTGCCTGGTAGCAAACTGGCAGCCGGTGGAGCTGGCACAACAGAGGAGATGTATGCTCCCCGAGTAATCTGGCTGCCGTCCATTGGACCATTTGAAGCTTCCGGACAGTCTTCCAAGGCAACCCCATGTAGAGAGCATTGCAGTTTACCAAGAAAACCCCAGGATAGGTTAGACTTGGGAACACCATAATTCAGAAAGAAGGCACACAACAGCAACTTGAAAATTAAGCACATACACAATCATCACTGTTATTGTCATCTGTATATTCGTATGACATTTCCCCATCTTAAAACTATGCTCAAAGCAGCTTACAATGAGATTAAGAAAATATACATAATCAAATCCAGAGACATTTGCAAATAATTCAATAAAAATTTCAAGACTGAAATAGTCATGTAAATAAGCTAAATGCCGAACATTCATTTGCATTAAAATTAAATAATCCACTCAACGTTGATCCAGCTGTAAACTCTAAATTATACTTTCTCTGGTGATCTCTAAGCACCATCATGAACAGAAGCATAGGCTTCATAGTGGAACTATTTTATTTTATTTTATTTTATTTTATTTTATTTTATTTTATTTACAGTATTTATTTCCTGCCCTGCTCACCCCACAGAAAGGGACTCAGGGCAGATCACAATGTACATATACATGGCAAACATTCAATGCCATAGACACACAACATATTTAGTCACACAGAGGCTATTTAGCTTCCAGCTTCATGAGAGTATGTTCGAATTCCAGCCACTGGGGGAGCTGTTGCTTCACTGTCCACTTGTGAAACCGATGGAGTACTTCCTCATTCTTTTGCATGCTGCTGGAGATTTTTATGGCACCGTAAATTAGATAAACTAGTCTACCCGCATAAGCGGTACCTAAATTTCCTACTTGACAGATGCAACTATCTCTCAGGCTTCAAAAGTTGACAGCAAGCTAGACAAATGGTTGGGAGCTTACTCTGACCCATGCTGGTTTCAAACTCATGACCTTTTGGTCAGTAGTGATTTTAATGCAGCTGATTCCTAACCAACCCGGTGGCCCAACCAGCTGCATGATAACCAGGCGCTCCCAGTGGCTCAATGGGTTAAACCCTTGTGCCGGCAGGACTAAAGACCAACAGGTCAGAGGTTCAAATCTGGGGAGAGTGTGGATGAGCTCCCTCTGTCAGCTCCAGCTCCCCATGCAAGGACATGAGAGAAGTGTCCCACAAGAATGGCAAAACGTCAAAAATATCAGGGATCCCTTGGGCAATGTCCTTGCAGAGGCCAATTCTCTCTCACCAGAAGCAACTTGCAGTCTCTCAAGTCACTCCTGACATGGAAAATAGTGGAACTGCATTATAGGTCAGTGTCAACTCATACAATGCAGTTCAATGGATTTCCTCCCAGTTGTATTTACTCCCATATGAGATCTAATATAGAGGTAGATATAAATGTGAATAGCAATCTGACACAACAGTATCCAGCCTGAATATAGAAAACAGAAATGTTCAGTGAGCCAGTATTATTATTTGATTTTCAGTTAAAATAATGGGGGGGGGGGGGGGGGAAGGGAAATCTAGATGCAGGTGAACAAATAATGCCATATTTCTGCCATATTTTCCCTTCATTACAATGGGATATGCACAATAAAGCTTCTCAGTCGTCTGCGCCATATAAATATTTTGTATTTCCACGTATAACATTCATCATGGTGTCACTAGTTAGGCAAACACACCATAAACAGTGCTATGTTTTTTGTCATGGCTTCTTTCTAATTTTTAATAAGTTTGTCGTCTCCAAAGACATACATCAGACTTAACATCAACTGCTCTCTGAATCGTATTACGGCACATCATCACTGGAGCAGTAAGAAAATACAAAGGTTAAGAAACATGTAGATTACTTATTATTTAGATTATATAACCGTACACAAGAGCATACAATAACTGCAACATTATGCAAATAGTTCTTTTATGGTCTTTTATGAATGAGCACAGATTTAAAAAATGCTTTATTCAAGTCTCTGATTCAATAAAACATTGCAACAAACTTATATGATTCTGTACAACCCTAAAACTTGAAGACGACCAGACATCACTTTTGGATGTCCAAATGATGCCATAGTCTTTAATGCTGGGCAAACTGGGCTGAACCAGTTTAAGTCACCATTAAGCAAAGTTGGGGGTGCTTGGATTTCACTGAAATGCCTCAATAGCATCCCACTTTGGGTAGAGAATGACTCCAATTGAGAATATTTGGTAATGCAAGGGAAGCAGGATGGATCCCCCATTGCCCTTCCTTTTCCCTGGTTGTATGATTGTCTTGACTTTTTGTGAAAAACCAAGACCTGGGTTGTTGTAGGGTTTTTCGGGCTATATGGTCATGGTCTAGAGGCATTCTCTCCTGACCTTTCGCCTACATCTATGGCAAACATCCTCAGAGGTAGTGACCTCACTCACTACCTCTGAGGATGCTTGCCATAGATGCAGATGAAACGTCAAGAGGGAATGCCTCTAGACTAGTGGTTCTCAACCTGGGGTCCCCAGATGTTTTTGGCCTACAACTCCCAGAAATCCCAGCCAGTTTACCAGCTGTTAGGATTTCTGGGAGTTGAAGGCCAAAAACATCTGGGGACCCCAGGTTGAGAACCACTGCTCTAGACGATGGCCATATAGCCCGAAAAACCCTACAACAACCCAGTGATTCCGGCCATGAAAGACTTCGACAATACATTAAACCAAGAGCTTTCTCTGGAGTTCCTCTGACTGTTTGCCACAGCAATGGAATGACAGTAAAGGTAAGTGTGACAGTCCAGCCAGGCCAAATTGGTTTCAGCTTGGCCAGATCATCTGGACTCATCCTCACTGCTATTGCAGCTCCAGGGCAGAGTGTCTAAACACTTCCAAGGATATTCCAGAGCATTTCTGCTCCAGGATGGCCCTGGATTTTATGATAGGCTTAGGAGGTCTCAATGAAAAGGAAAGTATTTCCTTGCTTGCAAGAAAAGTAGAGAGTGCCTGGAACAGAACTGTGATCCATGTAACAGAATCTCTGCATATCTGCATATATTTATTTATTTATTATTCAAACTTATATGCCGCCACTCCCCTAGGGCTCGGAGCGACTTACAAAACAAACTGGAATCTAAAACAAATTAAAACAACAGATCAAAGATCAAAAGCCTGTCGAAACAAATATGTCTTACAAGCCCTGCGGAAGGCTGATAAGTACCGCAAGGCACAAACTTCGAGTGGCAGAGTGTTCCAGAGCAATGGTGCCACTACTGTAAAGGCTCTGCATTTCGTTGCTGTTAGACGCAAGGTTTTAAAACTGGGAACTTCCAATAAATCTTGGTCCTCATAACGTAGAGATCTCTGGGGTTGGTAGGGGGTGAGGCGGTCCCTCAGGTACATCGGCCCCAGACCATATAAGACCTTAAAGGTAAGTACCATCACTTTAAATGTGATCCGGTGCTCAATTGGTAACCAATGCAGCTGCAGTAAGATTGGTGTTGTGTGGCATCTCATTGGAGCTCTCGCAAGAAGCCGAGCAGCTGCATTTTTTTTACTAACTTGAGCTTCCGGATCACCAGTAGGGGAAGGCCAATGTAGAGGGCGTTACAGTAGTCCAGTCTTGAGATGACCATGGCCTGGATCACCGTAGCTAGGTCGTCCCTGGACAGGGAGCGGGCCAGCCGTCTAGCCTGCCGCAGGTGAAAGAAGGCGGTTCTGCTCACGGCGGAGACCTGGGCCTACATCATCAGCAGAGGGTCCAAAAGGACTCCCAGGCTCTTAACCAATGATGACGGGCGTAGTGTCTCGCCATCCAGGGTAGGCAGCTGGATATCCCCACTGCCCGGTCAACCCAGCCATAGGATCTCCGTCTTTGCCAGGTTTACCCTCAACCTGCTGGCACGCAGCCATCCAGTAACGGCCTCAAGGCATTGATGAAAATTATCGGTGGCCAGGGCAGAACTGGAATGGATGCTTTCCCCAATATGTAGAATGGCCAGGGACTTATCCAAAAAGTCACATCAAAATTCATAATTTCAAACCCAATGTCTGCCTTTGACTTATACATAAGGTCAACCTATATACTAGTATATACAGTAGCACTCCTCTGTTTGTTTTTGAACTGGAGATCATAGAAGCATAGAATTAAAGAGTTGGAAGAGACCTCATGAGCCATCCAGTCCAACCTCATTCTGCCAAGAAGCAGGAATATTGCATTCAAATCGCCCCTGTCAGATGGCCATCCAGCCTCTGTTTAAAAGCTTCCAAAGAAGGAGCCTCCACCACACTTCGGAGCAGAGAGTTCCACTGCTGAATGGCTCTCACAGTCAGGAAGTTCTTCCTAATGTTCAGATGGAATCTCCTCTCTTGTAGTTTGAAGCCATTCTTCCGCGTCCTAGTCTGCAAGGAAGCAGAAAACAAGCTTGCTCCCTCCTCCTCCCTGTGGCTTCCTCTCACATATTTATACATGGCTATCATATCTCCTCTCAGCCTTCTCTTCTTCAGGCTAAACATGCCCAGCTCCTTAAGCTGCTCCTCATAGGGCTTGTTCTCCAGACCCTTGATCATTTTAGTCACTCTCCTCTGGACACATTCCAGCTTGTCAATATCTCTCTTGAATTGTGGTGCCCAGAATTGGACACAGTATTCCAGGTGTGGTCTAACCAAGGCAGAATAGAGGGGGAGCATGACTTCCCTAGATCTAGACACTATGCTCCTATTGATGCAGGCCAAAATCCCATTGGCTTTTTTTGCCGTCACATCACATTCCTGGCTCATGTTTACCTTCCTGTCCATGAGGACTCCTAGATCTTTTTCACATGTACTGCTCTCGAGCTAGGCATCGTCCCCCATCCTGCCTCTTTGCATTTCGTTTTTTTTTCTGCCTAAGTGGAGTATCTTGCATTTGTCCCTGTTGAACTTCATTTTGTTAGTTTTGGCCCATCTCTCTAATCTGTCAAGATTGTTCTTGTCCTGCTCCTGTCCTCTGGAGAATTGGCTATCCCTTCCAATTTGGTAGATATTTGGTTTGATATGGATAGAATCATAGGGGCACAAATCCTGGGACCAACAGATCTGTATGTGGACCTCTCCTGAAGTCCTGGGATTTAGTGCTGTCTGGAAATGTCCTATATTTTCTGCCCTTTCTGCCCTCACATTGAAAACAAAAGGAAAACAAAACAAAAGCAGAAGTATCCAGAAATCCACTTCTGCCTTTAAAAAATTACTTGACTGTCTTAAACATCTGGAGGAGATTGGGGTGGGATGGGGTGGGTTGGGGGAACTGTTTAAAAGGGCATTCTCCAGGTATGGCTCAACATGCTAGGACTTGGAGTTTCAATTCTTGGCAGATTAAAGTATTTTATTGCACTCTTCCTCAGTGATGAAGAAAAGGGAGGTGGTGAAAGCAGCTTGTTGGACTGCGCTTAGTGAAGTATTCTATATTCACAGAAGTCTCTCATTGCAACATCTTCTGTATAGAATTAATACTTCTGCCTTAGAGTGATATCCCCAGTCATATAGCTTGGTTGCATCTGTGTGTCGTATTCTATCCGCTGCTTCTCTCCCTCGTGCTCCACTCAGTCACCTCTGACCACATTCCACTCAGTGATTTTGCATCTGTTCCAGAGTTAGATTTCAATAAGCACACATCTAGCAAGCATGAATCTGCACATCTATGCATACAAATATTTGTAAAACCATTCATCGCTTCCTTTTAGACAGACTCTAAGCATAATTACAATGCATCCATAAAGAAAAATGGTTTTGCCTTGAGTGCCTTTATGGTCTCTGAATTGCCGTTCACACCTCTCTAGCAGTGCAAGCAATTTTTCCATTTCTTCTAATGCCTCAAAAATTATAGTCTTTTTCCCAACAATAAATCTAAATTACCATCTTCCTCCTTCCTCTGTCTTGTGTCTCCATCCCACACAGGGCTCATAAAAATCACTTCTGGAAATTTCCAGGCTCATTCAACAATGACCAGTATAAGCGCTACAACAAATTTTGCGTCTCAGAAGAAGAGGTGCTGCTTCTGCTGCATGCTAATATCTCTAGACACACAAAGGCACTGTTTAAAGAATCTGTATCGAATGAAACCGCAGACTACTGAATACCCAGGTGTGTGGGGCAAAATCCCTGCAAGCACTGGGCAAAATCCAGAAAGGGAAATGGCACCTTTGCTTGGAATTTCAGATGTGTCATCCAATACATTTGCCCATGCAATTTAAATATTTTTTTCCTTAAATGGGTTGAAGAGCTGTTCAGCAGTGGAAGTCTCTGCCCCGGAGTGTGGTGGAGGCTCCTCCTTGGGAGGCTTTTAAATAGAGGCTGGATGGCCATCTGTCGAGGGTGCTTTGAATGCAATTTTCCTGCTTCTTGGCAGAATAGGGTTGGACTGGATGGCCCATGAAGTCTCTTCCAACTCTATGATTCTATGAGCATCTTCAGTTCAAAAACAAACAGAGGAGTGCCAAGGTTGATAAGTACTGTATATACTAATGTATAGGTTGACCTCATGTATAAGTCAAGGGCAGACTTTGGGGCTGAAATTATGAATTTTGATGTGATTTTTGGATAAGTTTTGGACTTATCCAAAAACATAATGGGGAAAGCATCAATTCCAGTTCCGCCTTGGCCACTGCCATTTATTTAAAAATTAGAAACAGAAATTGCACTGTGACAGACAATGTTTAAGGGCTTGGTGCCTCTGTTATATTGTCCTGGAATGTACAATACTCACATTGACCTGCACAAGATGTTTTGGGATGAGTTTTTGACTAACAGGTCTAGACTAATACATGAGTATATAGGGTAAGCAGATTTAAAGATGGGATTCTCATCTTGATTCTTTGTTTTGGATGCTTGACATAGAATGAGGTTTTTGTTGTTAATTCATTCAGTCACTTTTGACTCTTTGTGACATCATAGACCAGCCCACACCAGAACTCCCCATTGGCCATCACCACCCGCAGCTCCTTCAAGGTCAACCTACCTGTCCAAAGGTATCTCCCACTACAAACCACTTAGGACTTTAAGATTCTCTGGGGAGGCCCTGCTTGCTGTTTCCCCCTCCATCGCAATCATGGTTAGTGAATCAAGAGACAGGGCCTTCTCCATGGTAGTCCCTCAGCTATGGCATTCCCTCCCAAGTGAAATCCAATCCACTCCATCCCTCCTGACATCCGGAAAAAAGTGAAATCCTGGCTCTGGGATCGGGCCTTTGCAGGTTAAACTGACTTAATGGCAAAGCTATGGTTTTATGGACTCCAATGGACTGCGTGAAGGATGATGTCTTAAATTGGCAATTGTTTTAATGTTTTTATAATGTTTTTACAATTTTTATACTGTTTTTGCTTGATATGTATACCTATGTTTTTTGTTAGTCATACTGAGTCCCTCTGTGGAGGTTGAGATAGGATGGGATAAATATCCTAAATAAATAATAAATAAATAAACATAGTCACTTCTAAAGAGGATTGATCCCTTTTAAACCTCATGGATTACATCCATCCATCTTGCCCTCTTCATTTTTCCTTCCATTTTCCCCAGCATCATACTCTTCTCTAAGCTTTCCTGTCACCTCATGATGTGCCCAAAGGACGTCATCTTTGCCTCTAATATCCTTCCCTCCAGTGAGCAGTCAGGCTTTATTTCCTGGAGGGTGGACTTCTTGCGGTCCAAGGCACTCTCTGGATTTTGCTCCAACACCACAGTTCAAAAACGTCTCTCTTCCTTCACTCAGCCTTCCTTATGGTCCAGCTCTCACATCCATAGGTGACTATGGGGAATACCATTGCTTTAACTATGCGGATCTTCGTTGCCAGTGTGATGTCTCTACTCTTCACTGTCTTATCAAGATTGGTCCTTGCTCTCCTCCCAAGAAGGAAACGTCTTCTGATTTCCTGGCTGCAGTCTGCGTTTGCAGACATCTTTGCACCTAGAAAGACAAAGTCTGTCACTGCCTCCAAGTTTCCTCCCCCCCTTTATTTTCCAGTTATCAATCTATCTGGTTGCCAGAATCTTGGGGTTTGTTATGTTTAACTGCAGTTTTAAGTAAGGGATGAAATATATAAGGCTGTCTGCAGAGATTGTGGTATCTGCTTTGAATTCAATTCTGCACAACTCCTTACTTAACACAACCCCATCCCATTACTTCAATGGCATTGAAATACCCACAACACCCTCTCTGCAGATAACCATATGCACTTAATATTTTACTTTACATGGCTTCATTCCATCTCTTGCACCCCAAATGGCTCCCTTATGTTGATGCTTAACTCTGTTCAGAACTAAAAGAAACATGGCAAAGAGATGCCCTTCTTTTTGTAGTTACCACCAAAGGAGTGGTAATGGGGTAGGGACACTCTGGCTTTTGTCAATGCTTTTGCACCAAGTCGCTTATAGGGACATGCTGCTTTCCTTCCCTCTTCTCCTCCTCCCCCCCCCTTTTCCAGGCTGCAATCTCATTCCTTTTCCTCATTTATATTCCTTTTCCTATCTGTATTTGTACAGATGTAGACAATCTAAGACCACCAATGCAATTTAAACCCTCCCCATTGTAACTCGTCAAATAAACAGATCCTTTCCTTTTCTTTAGCTCTTCCTAATTCCCTCTCATGCATTTTTAACAGGAGAGGAAAAGAGTTGTTTGTTACATGCCTCTAAGTTTTTGCCCTTGAGTTATCCACTTACAGTATTCAAAACAAAATCCAAACTGATGGCCCAAAATCAACTTGGACATGAAGACAACAAATACACCAGTATATGCAGTTAGCACATACTTGTAATTCATTATTATAAATTAACATCATTGCATTACAGTTGTAACTTTCTGATGGACAATCCCAACAATGTGTTCCTACTGTATCCAACCAGATATCAAAGAGCATCCAACATGAAGAAAATGAATGTCATGGTAGGGTTGTGCAAGGATCCCATTTCCTTCGGTACCTGTGGCATCTCCAGCATCTCCGGTGCCTTCGGGAACATGAAATGGGAAGGGGGACCATGGCACGAATGCCCCCTCGAAATGAAAGCAAGCAAGAGACTATCTTGGCTCCTTCTCCCCTATTCGGCATCACAATCGAATTGTTTTGATTTTCCTTTATTTTTCTTGGAGATTCTGGGCTTGGAGATGGAGAGTCACCCATTTAGCTTCTTTTACGTCTTCCCTTCCTCTCCTTCAGAAAATATGTTTAAAAGATAATAATAATTATTAATAATAGTAATCACAACAAAGAAAAAGAGAAGCCTACCTCTCTTTTAGAGTAGAAAGTAGAAACAGCTTTAAGGAAGCAAAACCCAAAACAGAAACCAGACTGCAGCCTTTCAGGCAAGTGAGGGAATTTTTAAGATAGTCCAGGATGGATAGCTCGACTGAGCTCCAGGTCATCAGCTCTTGGCTCTTCTTGTTTGAAATGCTTCTTGGAAAACCGCATGGCTTCTGGTGCTGTTGAGAGAAAGCAGGTGCACCTGCCTCTCTTCTAAAGTACAACAGCTTTAAGAAGCATTAAACCTGTTCTCCTCTAAAAAAAAGTAAAGGATACAGAAGGAGTGGTATCCTAACACTTTTAATCCATGTATTGTAGGAGGCTTTCATGGCCGGAATCACCAGGTTGTTGTAGGTTTTTTGGGCTGTATGGCAATGTTCTAGAAGCATTCCCTCCTGAAGTTTCACCTGCATCTGTGGCAGGCATCCTCACAGGTTGTGAGGTCCTAATAATAATAATAATAATAATAATAATAATAATAATCTGTGTCAAAGAACTGGTAGGATCACAAGCTGGAAAAAAGTTACAGAAAATGAACATGTCAAGCTACTCTGTGACTTCTGAAATCAGACTGTCAGAGTTTTGGAGCACAATACTCCTGACCTCATGATCGTGTTAAAAAACAAAGTATGGATCGTCGATGTCACAATCCCAGGTGACAGCAGGATTGAAGAGAAACAACTGGAAAAGCTGACAGGATATGAGGATTTAAAGATTGAACTGCAAAGACTTTGGCACAAGCCAGTCAAGGTGGTCCCAGTGGTGATCGGCACACTGGGTGAGGTGCCTCAAGACCTTGGCCTGCACTTAAACACAATCGGCGCTGACAAAATTACCATCTGCCAGCTGCAAAAGGCCACCTTAATGGGATCTGCACGCATCATTTGCCAATACATCACACAGTCCTAGACACTTGGGAAGTCTCCGATGTGTGATCCAATACAACAGCCAGCAGAGTGACCTTGTTTGCTGTGGACTCATCTTGTTGTGTTTCACATAATAATAATAATAATAATAATAATAATAATAATAATAATAATAATAATATAAACACATATAGATCTCATTTGCTGTGACATACTGTGCTTTTGTGCAGTAAAATAATAATAATAATAATAATAATAATAATAATAATAATAATCTTTATTTATACCCCGCCACCATCTCTCCAAGGGGGACTTGAGGTGGTTAACATGAGCCCAAGCCCAAAGATACAACATAGCAAAATAAAATACAATATGCACAACCTCTGAGGATGCCTGCCACAGATGCAGGTGAAACATCAGGAGAGACTGCATCTAGAACATGGTCTTACAGCCTGAAAAACCTACAACAACCCACTTTTAATCCAGTTCGTAATGAAGGATATAAGGACAAACAATCCCGGACAGAGGGGTATCTTAAACCCCTCTTTCTAAATCTAGCTTTTTTTTCCTCCACCACCATGAAAAACTTTAGCAGTAGCAACAGCTAGGCATCCACCTTGCGTCGACAGAAGGGGGGTCAAGGGTAAGTGTACACAGCCAAGAAGTCCCACTCCCCTCCCAGTCACCTTCTCTACAACACGAAAGGATCCAGAAAGAGTGGTAATTCTGAGAGATATCTCAAGAGAGATATTGACAAGCTGGAATGTGTCCAGAGGAGGGCGACTAAAATGATCAAGGGTCTGGAGAACAAGCCCTATGAGGAGCGGCTTAAGGAGCTGGGCATGTTTAGCCTGAAGAAGAGAAGGCTGAGAGGAGATATGATAGCCATGTATAAATATGTGAGAGGAAGCCACAGGGAGGAGGGAGCAAGCTTGTTTTCTGCTTCCTTGGAGACTAGGACGCGGAACAATGGCTTCAAACTACAAGAGAGGAGATTCCATCTGAACACGAGGAGAACTTCCTGACTGTGAGAGCTGTTCAGCAGTGGAACTCTCTGCCCCAGAGTGTGGTGGAGGCTCCTTCTTTGGAAGCTTTTAAGCAGAGGCTGGATGGCCATCTGTCAGGGGTGATTTGAATGCAGTATTCCTGTTTCTTGGCAGAATGGGGTTGGACTGGATGGCCCATGAGGTCTCTTCCAACTCTTTGATTCTATGATTCTATGATGCTTTTTAAATCCAGGTCTTAATGAATGATATAGAAGGGGAGCCTTTGGGAAGCCGGATAGGGTGCTTTCTTAACCCAGTTAATGCCAATGGGCCAAAAAAAAAAACACAAACAATTTTTTCCGGATGCTGAACAAAAACTCCCATTTAGTAGTGCGCCCTTTTTTGGGAGGTGATGGAAAACAGATTTGGGGGGCTCCTGGTATCCGGCAAGCAGAAACGGATAGCGATTCACCCCAAATGCACAAACCTATGACATAATATCATCCCATTCATTGGCTCAATATATTGATTGAGATAATGGACTGTTGAATTCATTTTTAGGTGAAGGGAAACATTCTGCTTCGAGGGACGCTGTAACATTAGGACTCTTTTCTTTCTAAACTGCCCCATTTTATTTCATTCAGGCCAGTGTATATGTTGTGTTCCGCACATGATTTATCATATACTTTAGAGTTCAAGTGGTACATTCACAGCCTTTGGCATGGTTTGAAAAAGTGAGTGAGTCCTGGCATAGCAGTAATGTACTCATTAAAATGTGCCTTTTTTTCTTCTAACAGGACAAATGCCCTGTCAATGGCACAGGCCAAACTTTAATAGGAACTGATGGATGATTTCCTTTGAAAGGTTAACTATTATTAGAACAGACAACCGGAGGAACTGAAAGTGAAACACCAAAATAAAGTTGTATTATTGTTGTCAGGCAGGTCGTGTCAGATGCTGTTTTATTTTTTTCTTTTCTATCACCTTTTGTGGCTTGATTGGCTGCAACATAATACATATAATATCTTTGGTTGCATGAGTTTATTGTCTTGTGTTGCAGTTGCATTCCACAAAATTGGTGACAAAACAAAGTTGAATTCTTAGCAATCAGAAAATATTGGCCAGTGTCGTAGTAAAAGGGCTTAAAAGGTTATTATTACAGGGGAAATTGGCTGAAGTGAATGGGATTAGTTGAAAAGAATGTGGGAGTCTGACAGCAAAACTACAGTTGCTTTTTGAAGGGAAAAATGCTTTCCTGTTACCTCTTTCCTGTTACACTTAGGTTTTTGTTGTCACTGCTTTTGTTAAGAACTAAATAAAATACAAACGATATGACACATACAACAAACTTGAAAACATATTCCTAAATACAGACGGCACTATACAAAATCTAAATTGAAAACTTATCTCACATAAGGTAAAGGCAAAGGTTTCCCCTGACATTAAGTCCAGTCATGTCCAACTCTGGGGGTTGGTGCTCATCTCCATTTCTAAGCCGAAGAGCCGGCATTGTCCGTAGACAACTCCAAGGTCATGTGGCTAGCATGACTACATGGAGCGCCATTACCTTCCCACCGGAGCAGTACCTGTTGATCTACTCATATTTGCATTTTTTTAACTGCTAGGTTGGCAGGAGCTGGACCTAACAGCAGGAGCTCGCCCCACTCCCCAAATTCAAACCACCAACCTTTTGGTCAGCAAATTCATTAGCACCACCAGGGGAGCTTATCACACGTACCACTATACTACTACTACTTATACTAATAGTAATTATAATAATAAACTTTATTTATATTCCGCTCTATCTCCCCGAGGGGACTCAGAGCGGATTACAGAACACATATATGGCAAAGATTCAATGCTGTTATACAATTTACAGCAAAGACAGACAGTACATGAACAGAAGCCAAGGCTTCCCGCTTTCCCATCTCCAGCATCTGGAGCAGTGCTTTTCAACCTGTGGGTCCCCAGATGTTTTGGCCTTCAACTCCCAGAAATCCTAACAGCTGGTAAACTGGTTGGGATTTCTGGGAGTTGTAGGCCAAAACACCTGGGGACCCATAGGTTGAGAACCACTGATCTGGAGGATGCGCTCAACTCTGGCCATGGGGAGGTGATGTTGTCCCATTTTCCACACTAAGGGGCCTGTTGTCTATACGTGCCTTCCTGATCAAATAGCCAGCATATCTTCATGTGCACCTTTTTACCTCCCTGCCAAAACGGTACCTATTGATCTACTCACATTACTGTTTTCGAACTGCTTGGTAAGCAGAAGCTAGGGCTGATGGTGGGAGCTCACCCTGACCTGTGGCTTGAACTGCCAACCTTCCAGTTGGCAAGATTTTCTGCAGATGGCATTTCATCCCGCTGTGCTATTTAGGCCCCTATACGAATACTTAATAAACAAAAAGGTAATGAAGAAAGATACTTAATAAACAAAAAGGCAATGACGAAAGACATTTTGTCCTCAAATTCATCATTCCTCTTACCTGTTTTATCAGGAAATTGTTCTTCAGACTAAATTGTAAAATAAACAGTCACCAAACCAATATTTCAGAAACATTACTAAAGAATTTTTCAAACACGATAGCCATGTATAAATATGTGAGAGGAAGTTAAAGGGAGGAGGGAGCAAGCTTGTTTTCTGCCTACCTGGAGACTAGGACGCAGAACAATGGCTTCAAACTACAAGAAAGGAGATTCCATCTGAACATGAGGAAGAACTGTGAGAGCTGTTCAGCAGTGGAACTCTCTGCCCTGGAGTGTGGTAGAGGCTCCTTCTTCGGAGGCTTTTAAACTGAGGCTGGATGGCCATCTGTCGTGGGTGCTTTGAATGCAATTTTCCTACTTCTTGGCAGTATGGGGTTGGACTGGATGGCCCGCGAGGTCTCTTCCAACTCTATACATACCCAATTTTACTAGCTTTCTGAATATTAGTGTGATAGTTCTTGACAGTGAATGTCGAGAAGACTTCCTTTTCTCAGCAGTTGGTCTAGAAAAGACCATCAGTCATTCTCAAAAGTTACATCCTCAACCATATAGTATCTGTCACCTTTTCATAATTAAGATGAAAGTGAAGAGCTCTGGTTTAATGGAGAGGTATTCTCTCCATTCAGGTTTCCTCTCTTGGCTTTAAAACGTGGATGATGGATAGAGCCAACGCATGCATCTGTAATAGCTGCACTGTGACAGCTGAATAGATGTGCCTCTGTCTTTGTTTTCTTTTGTGAAGCCAAGCCACTGCTTGCATATATAATGTCACTAAACAGAACTTGCTGCACGGCTTCCTAATCTAAAGGAACTTCAGGCAGGCATGGAATTCACAACTGGTATTTAGGAGGGTGACCTTCACAAGGACCTTGTGCAATACTCAGTTCTGAATGAACTCAAATTCCGTGTCTCAACCAGAACGTGTGCCCTTTGTATCTAGCTTCAACTTTAAAATTGAACACACTAAGTGGTTCACCTATCTTATTGCATATTCAAAGTCAGTTTGTATCACATTTCAATATGATATGACTGATATGACATCAGACTGGCAACCAAGATCCATTGCCTAGTCAAAGCCATGGTATTCCCTGTAGTAACCTATGGATGTGAGAGCTGGACCTTAGGGAAGGCTGAGCGAAGGAAGATCGATGCTTTTGAGCTGTGGTGTTGGAGGAAAGTTCTGAGAGAGCCTTGGACTGCGAGAAGATCCAACCAGTCCATCCTCCAGGAAATAAAGCCCGACTGCTCATTGGAGGGAAGGATACTAGAGACAAAGTTGAAGTACTTTGGCCACATCACGAGGAGACAGCAAAGCCTAGAGAAGACCATTATGGTAGGGAAAGTGGAAGGCAAAAGGAAGAGGGGCCGACCAAGGGCAAGATGGATGGATGGCATCCTTGAAGTGACTGGACTGACCTTGAAGGAGCTGGGGGTGGTGACGGCCGACAGGGAGCTCTGGCGTGGGCTGGTCCATGAGGTCACGAAGAGTCGACTGAATGAATGAACAACAACAACATGACTGATTAACTGAAAATGAGACCTATCCTGAATACATTGTTTCCTGTTTTGCCCAACCTGGAAAACTACTGTTCGTGTATACTGGACGTTTATTTATTTATTTATTTAACTTGTATACCACTACTCCCAATTTGGCTCGAAGCGGTTTATTTATTTATTTATTTACTTACTTATATACCGCTGTTCTCAGCCCGGGAGCGACTCACAGCGGTGTACAACATAGGAACAGCAAAATTCAAGACAGAGTATAAAAACAAATCACAATCCAGCATTATACAAAAACAACATCATTACTACGAAAACCATTCAGCGTCGTCTCATCGTCCAAACCACAATCCAATATCAATTTCCGTTGTTCTATTCCTATAGTCATTACCAATCATTCCACTTCTTATTCGAACGCCTTCTTGAACAACCAAGTCTTTAATTTCCTGCGGAATATCATCAGGGAAGGTGCCAGTCTAATGTCCACGGGAAGGGTGTTCCACAGCCGAGGAGCCACCACCGAGAAGGCCCTATCTCTCGTCCCCGCCAGCCGTGCTAGTGAAGCAGGCAGGATCGAGAGCAGGGCCTGCCTGGAAGATCTCAAAGTCCTGGTGGGCTCATAGGCCGAGATGTGGTTGGATAGGTATCTTGGGCCAGAACCATTTAGGGCTTTATAGGCCAACGCCAGCACCTTGAATTGAGCCCGGTACCAAATCGGCAGCCAGTGGAGCTGGTACAACAAGGGGGTTGTATGCTCCCTGTGTCCCGCTCCTGTTAGTATCATGGCTGCCGCACGTTGGACCAATTGAAGGTTTACAAAAATAGATTAAAACAAAACAATTAGCTTTAAAACAACCATAAAAATAACAGTAGGCAGCAAGGACAGACATAGCTCGGGTTGTTCACCCATCAAAAGCTTGCCTGAAAAGAAAAGTTTTACAGGCTTTCCGAAAAGCAAATACGTCTCAAATGGTTCGAGTTTCCACCGGCAAGGCATTCCATAAATAAGGGGCTACGATCGAGAAGGCTCTATGCCTAGTACATGACAAATGATAGGTCCGGATGTTAGGGACTGTAAGCAAATTTTGGTCTTCAGACCGGAGTAATCTCTGAGAAATACAGGATATTACATCCGTTTTAATGGCAGCTGAATATCCTTACTTTTATGAAAGCCTTTAATGATACCATATTTCATTGCATAACAGTTGCACTTTTTCCCCTTCTTCCCTTTTTGTTAAACAAAAAAAAAGGGGGGGTGCGACTATTACACAGAGAAAGAAATCTGCCTTTCATTCCCTGGTTTCTGTTGTTATTGTTGTTGTTTCCCTTCTTCCTTTTTTTTTTAAACAAAAAGGGGTGTGACTATTACACAGAGAAAGAAACCCGCCTTTCATTCCCTGGTTTCTGTTGTTGTTGTTTCCCTTCTTCCCTTTTTTAAACAAAAAGGGGTGCAACTATTACACAAAAAAAGAAACCCACCGTTCATTCCTTGGTTTCTATTGTTGTTGTTGTTGTTTCCCTTCTTCCCTTTTTTTAAACAAAAAGGGGGTGTGACTATTACACAGAGAAAGAAATCTGCCTTTTATTCCCTGGTTTCTGTTGTTGTTGTTGTTGTTGTTGTTTTAATAAACTGTCTTACCTCTGAAAGAGGGGAGGAGATGGAGGGATGATCCAGCCTCAAACAAACAAAATGTTTCTTTTAAAATTGCAGAGCCATTTGGGTTGATTTTCACTTACTTCTGTCTTCGAAGGCAAAGCAGTTTAAAAACTATGAAATTAAGATTTCTGAAGCTCCACTCTTCTTTCCTTTCTCCTTCTTCAAAAGCAAGGCAGTTTTAAAAAATGGAATTCTATGGATCTCCCTACAAAGAACTCCATTCCAGGTTTTGTAAACAGTCTTGCCTCAAAAGAAGGAGGTAGGAGGAAGGAGAGAAGAGTGGAGCTTCAGAGAAAAAGAAGTCTTCTCAACATTCACTGTCAAGAACTATCATACTAATATTCAGAAACCTAGTAAAATTTGGTAAGTATAGCTGTGAAGATGGGGAAAGAGAAAGTAGGAAGGAAGGGAAAATCAGTCCCAAATGAGAGTGCAACTATTATATGATTTTGGCACCCCTCAAAAATGGGGGTGTGACTATTATGCGTTGGTGACTATTAGTATATAGAGAAATAAAAGATTTGTTCTTATGTTAAAAAACAAAGATGTGCCATTCAAATCCACAAACATGTGGACAATTTCTTTCTTTTTTAATTTAATTTTTATTGTGCATTTTAAGTGGTATTTACAGCGAAAGTGGGTGAAAACATTTGTGATAGAAACAGTACCGGAGTAGGTATTGAAGAAAAAGATATGAAGATATGGAAGTTATAGATTGGAGAAGAGAGAGAAAAAAGGCTTGAACTTCCCAAAAGTCTTCTGAGGGTGCTTGACTTCTCGAAGTTTTCTCGCTTTGTTTCTCATCATCGCTTCTTTCAGTTACCTTTTTTTGTTGTTCATTCATTCAGTCGTCTCCGACTCTTCGTGACCTCATGGACCAGCCCACGCCAGAGCTCCCTGTCGGCCGTCACCACCCCCAGCTCCTTCAAGGTCAGTCCAGTCACTTCAAGGATGCCATCCATCCATCTTGCCCTTGGTCAGCCCCTCTTCCTTTTATTTATTTATTTATTTGATGCACTTATTAACCGCCATTCTCAGCCCATAAGGGCGACTCATGGCGGTGTACAGTACACATAAAAGACAATTACAAAAGCCAATTTCAACAACATATAAACTAACAACAATTACAGATTACACTAAAAATCCGCTTCGTCTCATGGTGGAATCATAACCAGTCTCATATTCCTTGTTCCATTCCAGTTCTCTTTACCGTAAGGTTAGCACTTAATTAAATGCCCTCTCGAACAGCCATGTCTTAAGGCTTTTTCGAAAGGACATGAGGGAGGGCGCCTGTCTGATGTGTGCAGGGAGAGTGTTCCACAGCCGGGGGGCCACCACCGAGAAGGCCCTCTCCCTCGTCCCCGCCAGCCGTGCCTGTGAGGCAGGCGGGATCGAGAGAAGGGCCTCCCCAGATGATCTCAAGGTCCTCGTGGGCTCGTAGGCCAAGATGCGGTCCGAAAGGTATCTTGGGCCGGAACCGTTTAGGGCTTTGTAGGCCAAAACCAGCACCTTGAATTGGGTCCGGTAGCAAATCGGCAGCCAGTGGAGCTGGGACAACAAGGGCGTTGTGTGCTCCCTGCCACCCGCTCCAGTTAGTAACATGGCTGCCGCACGCTGAACCAGCTGAAGCTTCCGGGCCGTCTTCAAGGGCAGCCCCACGTAGAGAGCGTTACAGTAGTCCAGGCGGGATGTGACAAGAGCGTGTACCACCGTGGCCAAGTCAGACTTCCCGAGATACGGGCGCAGCTTTTACCTTCCACTCTCCCCAGCATCATTCCCTTCTCTAGGCTTTGCTGTCTCCTCATGATGTGGCCAAAGGACTTCAACTTTGTCTCTAGTATCCTTCCCTCCAATGAGCAGTCGGGCTTTATTTCCTGGAGGATGGACTGGTTGGATCTTCTCGCAGTCCAAGGCACTCTCAGAACTTTCCTCCAGCACCACAGCTCAAAAGCATCGATCTTCCTTCGCTCAGCCTTCCCTAAGGTCCAACTCTCACATCCGTAGGTGACTACAGGGAAGACCATGGCTTTGACTAGGCAATGGATCTTTGTTGCCAGTCTGATGTCTCTACTCTTTACTATTTTATCGAGATTGGACATTGCTCTCCTCCCAAGAAGTAAGCGTCTTCTGATTTCCTGGCCACAGTCTGCATCTGCAGTAATCTTTGCACCTAGAAATACAAAGTCTGTCACGGCCTCCACATTTTCTCCCTCTATTTCCCAGTTGTCAATCATTCTTGTTGCCATAATCTTGGTTTTTTTGATGTTTAGCTGCAACCCGGCTTTTGCGCTTTCTTCTTTCACCTTGATTAGAAGGCTCCTCAGCTCCTCCTCGCTTTCGGCCATCAGCCACTTTTTGGCCACCTTTTATATGTTAGACAAATCTATCACAAGTGGAATTTCGGTTGTTTTAATAAAGTCTTTGAAACCTGACCAGTCCGTCTTTTTGTTTACGTTATTCAACCTTTGTGTTAAACAATCTATTTGCACTATGTCAAATACTTTGGTTATCCAGTCTTTTACCGTGGACAATTTCAACAGAAAGAAACAAACCATGAAAATGTGCAAAATCAGAAAGGAACAAATCATGAAAATGTGCAAAATCACAACCTCTGAGGATGCCTGCCATAGATGCAGGCGAAACATCAGGAGAGAATACTTCTGGAACATGACCATACAGTGAATCCGGCCATGAAAGCCTTCAACAATACAGAGATAATAGTGGTCTAAATTCTTAGTTGGGTGGTTTGAATCAGGAACAAACAAACAAACTATAGCACAATCTCCCAAATGCCTTCTTCTCACTAAGCAGTTTCTGGAAAAGTTCTCAGTGTGACAGTGACTCACTTTAGGAAGTCCTGTACTGGTTGTCACCTGCTGACTGGGGCACAAAGAAGTCCCAGGAAGCATCTGATAGGTGACGAGAAGCGTACAATTAAGGAATCAAAAAGCAACAGACAGAACTTTGAAATACGGTAGGGGGTCCTTAGCCGTCTGCTGTTCAGAGGCTAATGGGGGAAAAATATCCTCCTAGGTTACAACCAAGCCTCACCGCTCCCACGTGGCACTATAAATAATGAGGCCACTCTCCACGAATCTATCAGCTCACAACTGACTGTTTAAATGTCAGAACTGTCAAGGACAGTCAGCACTCAGTAGATGACAGGGCTGGCTTTTTATCATTTAGACACCATCTACAAATTAAGTTTGAAGTCTCCCAAAAAAAGATTAACCCCCTCCCCCCAAAACACAAGACATACCGGCACAGCAGTCTTCCGACATTTTTATTAATGGATGCTCTTATGATTGATACTGTTTTCCAGCTCCTGGCAGAAAAAAAAAAAAAACAACTAAGGTTCATCTGAGTTTACAAGCTGTAGACAGTTGTCCATTAAAACAATCACATTAACGCATTAGCACATCAGGACAGCTAGAAATCAATAGCACATCATAGTCAAGCAACGGGATTTTCTTCACTCGGCCACATTTTAAAAGCACACAAGTCAATGCTGAAACCCACAAAACGTTTTAAGGCAGTACCAATTGGAATCGGAGCAAAGCGGGTTAAACCGCTGAGCTGCTGAACTTGCTGAACGAAAGGTCGCAGTTTTGAATCCGGGGAGTGGGGTGAGCTCCCATTGTTAGCCCCAGCTTCTACCAACCTAGTTGTTCGAAAACATGCAAATGTGAGTAGGTCATTAGGTACCGCTCTGGCAGGAAGGTGACGGCGATCCATGCTGGTCATATGACTTTGGAGATGTCTACGGTCAACACCGGCTCTTTGGTTTAATCTCACTGGCAACATTCCAACATTTTAATGTGCCTTGTAATTTTATATAAAAAATAACTAGATTGTAATAATTTTAGGAGGCCTCTGGTGGTGCAGCGGGTTAAACTGCTGAGCTGCTGAACTTGCTGACCAAAACATTAGAGGTTTGAATCTGGGGAACCAGGTGAGCTCCCGCTGTTAGGCCCAGTTCTGCCAACCTAGCAGTTCGAAAACATGCAAATGTGAGTAGGTCATTAGGTACCGTTCCGGCGGGAAGGTAACAGTGCTCCATGCTGGCCACATGACTTTGGAGATGTCTACGGACAACACCGGCTCTTTGGTTTAATCTCACTCGCAACATTCCAACATTTTAATGTGCCTTGTAATTTTATATAAAAAAAATAACTAGATTGTAATAATTTTAGGAGGCCCCTTGTGGTGCAGCAGGTTAAACCGCTGAGCTGCTGAACTTGCTGACCAAAAGATCAGAGGTTTGAATCTGGGGAACCAGGTGAGTTGCCGCTGTTAGGCCCAGTTCTGCCAACCTAGCAATTCGAAATCATGCAAGTGTGTGTAGATTAATACATAGCGCTTCTGCGGGAAGGTAACGGCGCTCCATGAAGACATGCTAGCCACATGACCTTGGAAAGAAACCAATTGGGACCTTGTAAAAGACTACATAAAACAGATGAAAATAGATCTCATCTGCTGAAGACATTCAATCTTAAGGGGAAATGGAAGACGTAGGGGAAGCAGAACAATTATAACATAATATTAATTCCAAATAAACTTAATGACCATCAAAAGCAAGAAGAAAATCAACATATATCTTTTTTTTACAGTTTTAGAGTTTCAAATTTTTCCATTTTTTCTCTTTTTCTTTTTCTCTCTTTTTCCTACAATCTATACAAGCAAATGTTCTCACACTTTCAATGTAAAGGAAATAGTATCTTTAGATTTCTTTTTTATTTTCTTTATTTCACATGATAACATTTCAATAAAAAGTTCAATTGAAAGGTACCGCTCTGGCGGGAAGATAACAGCACTCCATGCAGTCATGCTGGCCACATGAGCTTGGTGGTGTCTATGGACAATACTGGCTCTTCGACTTAGAAATGGAGTTGAGCACCACACCCCCAGAATTGGACACAACTGGACTTAATGCCAAGGGAAAAACCAATTGGAATAGTTTTGCATATCTCCAACCCAGATTGCTTTAAATACAGAATTTTTCCTTCTTGGTCTTCAAAAATGAATTATAAGGCATAGAAATATGTGTGTGTGTGTGTGTGTGTGTATAATATGTCTGCTTCAGAAATAGAAGAAAACTCAACACTGATGAAAAGAACATGATAAAATATAAGCTAGGGGATACAATTGCATGTTAGATCATGAATGTAAGCATGTCCTAAGGTAAAGACTTCAGGCTTAGCTGCACAGTCGGGGGCAGAATTGCCTGGTTACACCTTCTTTTAGGGCCCACGAGAGATGATTTGGATTCCTTTCAAAAGTAAGGGTAAAAGGAATCCTAATTAAAAGTGTTTCTTACTGAATAATATATATGCTTCCCAATCCAGCTTTAGGGCCCAGCATTGACCAACATTATTTTCCTTTCACCTAATTTTATTTGCAGGACTTCTCTTTGACTTGTTGAGGATGTTCTGATTTTTTTTTCCTCTGGAGCTTGTTGGAGTATAGCATGATTACTAGACGTAACTGTAACTTGGGAGTAATACAAAGGTGCCTCGGGGCAAAGTGCACTAGTTCCAGGGCAGTTTGGAGACATTCTGTGCAAAATTTTGTATAAAATAAGGATGCTCTTCACTGCACTGGAGGCACTTTTTGAGTTTCAGCCAAGTCTCCAGTAAGTTAGATCAGTAAAGTTCATATTATTCATTAGACATTATTATTATTATTATTATTATTATTATTATTATTATTATTGACACAAAAGCACAGTATGTCACAGCAAACGAGATCTATATGCTGGATTTCTTATCACAAAATCACAAGTCGAACACTTCCCAAGTGTCTAGGACTGTGCGATGTATTTTCGAATGATGCACGCAGATCCAGGTCAGGTGGCCTTTTGCAGTTGACAGATCGTGATTTTGTCCATGTTTATTGTTTCCAAATGCCGGCTGACATCTTTTGGCACGGCACTCAGTGTGCCAATGACCACTGGGACCACCTGTCCTGGTTGATGCCAAAATCTTTACAGTTCGATTTTGAGGTCCTGATAATGGCTGAGTTTTTCCTGTTGTTTTTTCCTCAATGCACCTGTCACCTGGTATGGCAATATCAATAATCCAAACTTTTTTCTTTTCCACAATCGTGATGTCTAGTGTATTGTGTTCCAAAACTTTGTCAGTCTGGAATCAAAAGTCCCACAGTATTTTTGCGTGTTCATTTTCCACTGTCTTTGAAGGTTTATGATCCCACCAATTCTTGACTGCTGGCAGGTGGTCCTTGTGACATAAGTTCCAGTGAATCATCTGGGCCACAGAGTTGTGTCTTTGTTTGTAGTCCGTCTGTGCGATTTTCTTGCAACAGCTGAGGAGATGGTCCATGGTTGCATCAATTATTATTATTATTATTATTATTATTATTATTATTATTATTATTCCGACACAAAAGCACAGTATGTGTCTCTGTGCTGGATTTCGTATCACAAAATCACAAGTTGAACACTTCCCAAGTGTCTAGGACTGTGCGATGTATTTTCGAATGATGTGTGCAGAACCAGGTCAGGTGGCCTTCTGCAGCTATTGTTATTGTTGTTGTTGTTGTTGTTGTTGTTGTTGTTGTTACTATTATTATATTGTTGTTTTCATTATTGTTTTTGTTGTTATTTGCACGATGACTACTACTACTACTACTACTACTACCCAGCTTTTTCTCTCCACAAAGGAGACAATGGCTTTGGTCAAAATCTGTATCAAAATGTTTATCTTTTGGATGAATTAGGAAGGATATCTGTGGTACTGAAACTTTTCTAATAGCACTGTATGGTGAACAGGTTTTTTTTTTCTATTAAAACCACTTACAGTGGATCCCAAACCCAGTGAGTGAAGAAATGTTTGAAATGTGTTTTTGAACTGGATAATTGAATGGCTGGCATTTATAGTTATGACATTATGGGTGTAAGAATGTCACACATGTGGATTTTTTTACTTCCTTAGCTTTAATCATTTGATTGCAGAGAAAGATGTCCTACTTTTTGTTGGTTTTTTTTTTTTTTGCTATCATCTTTCATAGTGTCTAAAGCATGTTGTCTCCTTCATATACCCACTATCATTAACATTTCATGTAGTTTTCAGTACTGTAATATTTCTAATTACACACCAGCCAAAAGAACGCCTTGATTCTCACTTTCATTGTCCTGTCTGAAAAGGAAGTCTGAAGAAACCGGCAAAATCGTCTGACCTTTTCTTTGTCCCCTAAAATCTATACCTGTTTAAGAAATAAGCTCTTTAGTCAGCATCTTAATCACTATAATCCCATCTGAAAATCTTAATTTACTTGCCAAACAAGAGATTGAGAAAGATAAGGGATTGCTGCCTCTCTTAGCGCATTGTGGGATCTAGATAGCACAGGGACATCAGTCAATTGGCTTTTCCTCGCATGGAAAAAGAAATGCCTGTCCCTTTTAAAAGCCAAAGAGAAGAAAGGACAAAGCAAGCTAAGCAAAAAGCAGATGGCAAAAGACTGTGGCATTAAAGTTTTCTGCTTATCTCATGAGAATGAAAAAAAAAAGAACAGTTGATTATAATCAACATTGTTTATTTCACTGCTTGAGTTCCTAAATACCAACGGCTGGATTATGAGCTTGTCTGCGGATAATCAGTAAGGGACGAGAATTGCACCCGTTTCGAAAATCTGCTCTAGCGGGTTGGAGCAGGAATCTGTGCTTCGCAAAGCTGATGCTAGCTTTTAATTCCTGATTAGTGCTATTTGAAAAGCCAAAGAAATTAACTGGGCAGACAGTAATCAGAAAGCACAAAGGGAAACGGAGTGAAGGAAGGATGGTTGAGAGATAGTCTTTGTCAGTATTAGCCTGATAAGGAGGCATTAGCTACATCCCTCTGTGCTGGCAAGGTGACATAAATTGTAATTTGGGAAATATAGGTGGCAGGGAGATCCCTATGGTAACATGCAATGTGATGGAAGACATGATAATCAAGTTCTGTGGAACAATGCATGCGTCCAAGGCTATCACAATGTTCACTCTTCTGGACTTGTGTCTTGAAGACTACACTTTTGGTCACTGTACCTTTCTATTAAAACATACCAAATATAGGAGTGGGCAGATCAAAAGACAACCTGGCCAAATGGCACGACCTAAAAGAATCCCACACTTTGTGTGACTGTGGAGTGGAACAGACTACTCCGCATCTGTATGCTTGTCCACTATGCTCTGCCTCGTGTACAAAGGAAGAATGGTTGGAGGATACAGACAATGCCATTGCTGTTGCCCGTTTTTGGTCAAAAGATATTTAGCCGCCTGCCTCCTTCTATTTTTATCAGTTTTATACTAGTTTATGCAATGCTTTTGATACGAAATAAATAAATAAATACTTATGTATAAGTCAACCCCATGTATAAGTTGAGGGTAGATCTGGGAGCCTTAATTATACATCGTGATGTGACCTATGGACCTATATAGAACTTGATGTATCCCATTCCACAGCCAACACAGTCTAAGGACCTCATCAGACGCAAATCCTCTCCCATTTCCACACACGTCTAAAGCATTTCAGGGAACCCTTCACATGACATAAAACTACCGATTGTCCTCTGTTGTGTTTCATCCCTGAAATGTAGTAGAAGTGTAGTGAAATGGGAGGGAGGTAAAGGAGATGGGAGAAAATGGTCTTCTGAGCTTCCAGTGTGAGTGGAAATGGGAAAAATGGGGGAAAACATATAGGATTGGGTCTATCAGATTCCCTGGGTCATTTCAGTTCAGTGGTGTGGAGCAATGGATGGAGAGTGCTGCATTCTAGCCCAGGAAGGAAAAGCTTTTCACCCAGCACCATCACAAAGTCCAGTATGAGCTAATTACAGCAGTTTATTTACAAAAAGCATATACAAAAGGGTAAATGGGCTTTTTTCCAAAAAGCATTGGAAAAGGCACTATGAAATAGAAATTGTCCAAAAATGCAAGATCAATAGTCCAAGAAACAAAGGTAAATGAAATCCATGAAGTCAGGAACATGGGCATATATCTATAAGCATAAAAACAGGAACAAGGCAAAACGAACAAAAAACAAACTTGACAACTAAACATGAACTTGACATTAATACAACATTGTCTGCTCTGAAGAGTCCAGGAAACTACCACTCAATTTAAGCTCAAACCTGACCAAGAAGCCATGAGGTCATCCCTGCGGCACCTGCATTTCAAGAACTGTTTCTCACAAAGTCCTTCTGATCTTCTAATGAACCTTTCTTTTGTGCTCTCTGAGCAGAAGCCTAATCTCATATCACGGTTCAACTCCACAACCTCTGAAGGCTGCGAAGGCTGATTGTCAAGAGAAACAGACTCCCAAACATCCTCTATCTTGTCTCTCTCTTCTGCAGCTGTCGGCCCCTCTCTCTGATCTATGGTCTGAATTTCCGTCTGAGTTTCATCCTGATCACACACAGACTCAGTGAAAAATCCATCATTCCCCTCATCCTCTGTGGCAGAATCCCCAGTATCCACAGCATCCCCAGTATCTTGCTGCTGAGCGCCAACAGGGAGTCTGCTAATGCTCTTTCAGATGGTGTGGATCCTACTGAAGCACGTGTTTAAAAGGGGTGCCTTAACTCTCCTTTAGTGGAAGAGCCTTGAAGGAAAATGATCCAAGGGAATGGTTGAGTTAGAGCAGTGGTTCTCAACCTGAAGGTGCCCAGGTGTTTTGGTCTACAACTCCCAGAAATCCCAGCCAGTTTACCAGCTGTTAGGATTTCTGGGAGTTGAAGACCAAAACATCTGGGGACCCACAGGCTGAGAAACATTGAGTTTAGAAGCTGGAGGAGGGTATCTTGTGTGATGGGGTGAGTAAGTTCTTCTTTAAAGATGGAACCCAATGAAACTCCACACAAAGATTTTTCCTGCTTCCCCCCATTTTTCCCAGCTCTGTCTGATGAAGTCCTAAGTATTCACTTGCCAGCATTTGGGGTGCAATTGTGTATCTATGTAGGGAATAATAATAATATAGAGAAATGGGTCTGCAAACATAATAAGAATTATTGTTATTTTAAAATAGACTCAAAGTGCAAACAGTGCTCAAAACAATACAACGTACAGTTTAAAACCCAAAGCATTTAAACAGGAAAGAAAAGAATTAAACATAGGACTATAAAAATAAATAGTTAAAACCATTAAAAGCCAGTAAACATTTTGTTTTTTGATAATTTAGGGGGGAAAGATCAAATTATAAAGCTAAAAAGCAAAGATCGTATAAGTAGGTCACATGAAAAAGTCTCCGTAGGAACTGGGCAAGCTTAACCTAAAGAAACGAGTGGGTTTTGTTGGAAAGGGAAGGGAAAAATTCACATTAATTGTCAAACTGAGTAGATGTCTCTGAATATTAGTTTCCTGGGGAGTATGAATCAGCAAGGGCAGATTTCAATTTGAATATACTTTTATATTTTAGTCCATTCAAATGTGAACTTTGAGGGGATGAGGGAGATCTCTGTGATCTAAGAGCTGCAGGGGTCCGACAACTGGGAAAGGAGTTGCAAAGGCATGAGATCTATAGTTTCAGGTAAATATGTTATTACATTTCTTTTTGTACAGAAGGAGAAAGAGAGAGTTGGATAGAATGGAGAGGAAGTTGAGAGAGTGAATTTGTCTCATTATGATTTAGGTCATATCCCCATCAAAGGAAAGAGAGAGAATTGCATAGTGCGTTAATTAAGACAACAATAGAATTCATTTAGTCAGACATTCCATTCTTTTTTTAAAGGACAGGTAAATGCTCCACATCTGCATAGGACATTTGAAGCTTTGTTTTTCAGCTTAATGGGGAATACTCTTCAACACTAGCATATATCATATTGTTCAGTTTCCTTAGCAGTACAGTTCAGTCTTCCTTTTGTATGTGTATTGGACACATTCCTTTTCTATGTGTATTATAGGAGTATTGGACAGGATGGAATTGGAATTCGACATAACTAACAAATTAGAATGATGGGCCAGGTTAAAGAGTTTAGTAGACCACAAGCTGAACATGAATTAACAGAGCGACGTGGCAGCTAAAAAAACCAATGTGATTACAGGCTGCATTAATAGGAATATGGTGTCTAGACTGATGGAAATTATAGCACTATTCTATTCTTCTTTTGGTTAGGCCTCATCTGGAGTATTTCCAGTTCTGGGCATCACAAATTCAAGAAGGGTATCAAGAAGCTGGAAAAGGGGTGACCAAAATGATGAAAAGTTTGGAAGATGGAACACCTTAGGGAGTTAGGTATGTCTAGCACAGAGAAAATATGGTTCGGAGATGACATGATAGCCATGTTTAAATATTTGAAAGGAGGCCACAGGGATGATAGAGCCAGCTTGGAGTAACATAGAATAATAGAATAATAATACAGTTGAAAGAGACCACATGGGTCATCTAGTTGCGATCCCGCCTCCGTAGCAAACGTGCATGACAGGGACGAGGGACAGGGCCTTCTCGGCGGTGGCCCCCCACCTGTTGAATTCGCTCCCCAACAAAATTAAGTCAACTGCATCCATCCTGTCTTTCAGGAAGAACTTGAAAATCTGGTTGTGGGAACAGGCCTTTGGGTAGCAAGCTGACAATGATGACAATGCTATGGAGAATGGACTGTAGACAGGCTTGGGCAGAGTCGTTGGATGCAGAATTCAGATTTAGATATGGCCAACAGTTAATTACTATTTTAAATGGATTTTAATGTAATTTAACCTAATGTTTTTACTCATTATGTTTTTACTCATTATGTAATTGTTATGTTTACTATGTTTTGTATGTGGGGCATCAAATCGCTGCCGGCTGTAAGCCGCCCTGAGTCCCCCTCCGGGGTTGAGAAGGGTGGGGTAGAAATATTTGAAATAAATAAATAAATAAATGGTCCAACCACCTGCCATGCTGGAAAGGCACAATCAAAGTCCCCCCAAAAGAAGGCGCTTCCACCACACTTCGAGGCAGTGAGTTCAATTGCTGAACAGTCTGGAAGTTCTTCCGAATGTTCAGGTAGAATCTCTTTTTCTGTAATTTGAACCCATGACTCTGAGTCCTAGTTTCCAGGACAGCAGAAAGGTAGCCTGTTCCCTCTTCCTTATGACAGCCTTTCACATATTTATACATGGCTCCTCTCATGTATCCTTTCAACCTTTTCTTCTGAAGGCCAAACAAACCAATCTTTAAGATGCTCTTCAGAGAGATTTATGGTCTTGAGACCTTGCATCATTTTGGTTGCTCTCCTCTGGACACCTTCCAGCCTGTCAATATATTTTTTTGCCTGCCCACCACTGAAATAATGAGACTAACAACCATAACTTGGATTTAAAACTGGGCATATTTTATTAAAATTACCTATTTAACACTTTAGTATTCTAACTAACATGTGTCTTGAATTTGGTGTGCGGCAAAGCCGAGGTAGCATCCATATCTGGACTACTCCTTGGCTATTTGGGTGAATCACCTGGGTCCCCTGTTAAGTTACAACTGGGCAACCTCTATGGAAAACATGGAGAGGCCGCCCTCAAAGTTACTGAGGCTAGATTCTCACCATTTTAAGGCCAGTCAATTTCCTCTCACCCCGTCTAAGTGATGAGGTTAATGTTTTAGCTACAGGCTAAAGGGGGTGCCTTGGGTGTATGCCGAATATCCGATCTTCCTACCTATTTATGCTAACCTATTTAAATACCACACCATCCTAGCTAGCCCCTAGAACAATATAGGGTAGGCGAAAAACCTTCCTAGAACATAAGAGAGGAAAAAATTACTACCTGGCCCCGCAGGCAACTATGGATATACTATCAATGGGCGGGCATGGTGGGTTGCAGTGCAGGATTGCAATGAGTGAAGGTGGCTGAGCCAGGCTAGAGTCTGGCTCTGCCCCTTATGGATTGTTGTACAGAACCAACTATTCCATTTTTGGGGGAGGAGGCAAACCTCTCTCTCCGCCCCAGCTGTGCCGGGGTTGAAAAGTTCCTTAAGTTGTGGTGCCCAGAATTGAATACATTCCCATTGACTTTTTTAGCTGCTGCATCACACTGTTGGCTCATGTTCAACTTGTTGTCACAAAGACTCCAATATCTTTTTCACATGCACAGATGGAGGAATGGATTTAAACAAAAGCAAATGGGATTCCACATAAACATTAGGAATAACTTCCTAACCATAACAGCTAATCTACAGCAGAATAAGCTGACTCTGAGTCAAGTGGGATCTCCTTATTTTGAGGTTTTAAAAAGAGGTTGGATGGGCATCTGTCAAAGTTCATCAGTGGTCTAGTCCTCAATGGTTAGGGGTTGAAACAATTGGCCTTTGTGGTCTCTTCCAAGTCTATAATTCTAGAATTCTAAATGTGAAATATTAGAACAAAATGCTACCAACCTTCACCTTTTTCTTCAACTAGACTGCAAGGAGAAGTCTGTTGTCTAAGGAGTTGAACTGGAAGACATTGATTATTATAGTTTTAATTGGTTTTATATTATTATTATGTAATAATTGATATGTAAGTATGTGTGTTGTGGCATTTAATTGTTGCCAATCTCTACACCACCCTGAGTCGCCTTCAGATTGAAAAGAGCTGTAAATAAATAATAAATATACAAATATGATGGTTTAACTGGAAAAATGACAGTGGTAGGAAAATACTGCCATTCTAGTAAATATATATATATATATATATATATATATATCTCCATTGTGTTTTGTTTCTAAGTGTATAAGCTTCATTTTGACATATTTCCCCTACTATAATAGCTCATTATTATTTCTTTTGCAACATTTATGGGAAGGGAGGATGGATAGCCCTCTACCTTTAAAGGGGTTCAGAAGAAACATCTCCACAGGTTTTATAAATATTTCCACCTTGAGGGTAATGGATTACATCAATCAAATTTGTCACCCTCCAGAGAGTACCATGTGATAACATGAGGGACTAGGCTCGTGTGACACAAACATATCTCATCTCCTCAAAATGAAGCAGAAATTTTCAGAAAGGGACATTGGGGACTTTGCAAACACTGTTGTTAGGCTGTTACAATGAATAAATTTAACGTCGGTAGAATATTACTGCTATATTTGGAAGCTCATTTGGGGAAGAGAATCACATTTACTTGAGGCCAATTTTATGCCGAGCAGTTCTGCAAGTTATCTACTAATATAGAGTAGAAAAACGCAGTCTGTTGAATATCAGGAATTTGAACCAGGAAAAAAAAAGGGAGAATAATTAGAAATGTATAATAGTTCTCCTGTTGTTGTGCAAGTGAATTATCATTGGGAATGAATGGAATATAAGATTTAGTTGAAGCTTTTAAGGGATCAACTCAGCTCAGATCTATTCAGAGGAAATCTACTTCAATAGAGGTCTAAATTTGAACCTTGCATTGGAAAATCCAGATTTCTATGGCTGAATTTACCCTGCCATATAATGCACTGGGTACATTTGTGTTGCACTCTAGCTGTGGAACACCTTTTCACTCAGCACCACACAGAGTCCAGAAGTAGCTAACTACAGTTTATTTATAAAAGGGAAAATTGACATTTCCCAAAAAGCAGTAGAAAAGGTGCTATAAAATAGCAGTAGTCCAAAATACAAATCTCAATAGTCCAAGACAGGTACATGAAATCCACGAAGTGAAAAGCAAGGTACATTAAATCCATGAAGTCAAGAGCATGGGCATAAATCCATAAATCAACTCAACTCAGCATGAAACAGGAACAAAAGCACTAATCCCTAAGTGTGAAAACAGGAACTTTTCCAAGACAAAACTATTTCAGGAACATAGGCAACTTGAGAGTTAAACATGAACTTGATTTTAAGGCAATGTTGTCTGCTCTGAAGAGACCAGGAAACCAACTCTTAATTTAAGCTCAATCCTGACAAAGAAACTGTGAGGTCATCCCTTCAACACGTGGGTTTCAAGGACTGTTTCTCATGGACTCTTTCCAACCTTCTAATGAACCTTTCCTTTGCTCTCTCTGAGCAGAGACTTAATCTCATATCACAGGGAACTCCCCATCCTCTGAAATCCAGGAAAGCTGGGAAGGGAAATGGAGAAATGAAACCCCAAACATCCTCTATGTCTTCTGCAGCTGCTGGCCTTTCTCTCTGATCTACGGCCTGCATTTCTGCCTGTGTTTCAGCCTGATTACATACAGACTCAGTGAAAAATCCATCTTTCCCCTCATCCTCTGAGGCAGAATCCACAACATCCCCAACATCCTGCTGCTGAGCCCCAACAATTTGAGCAGATAGCAAAATCTGCCCAATAATTGCAGGAGAAGATGCCATTCTCATTAAGATCATATCACAGGTGTCTTTCTTGTCTATGACACATGTGACATGTGCAGGTTTTTCCCCCAGGTCCTGGAGCTCATCGAAAATTATAAGTTCCTCCTAGAAAGAGATTTAATAATCAGTTATGCTTTTATCACACTATCTATTTCATTAATATTTGTATTACTTCTTAATTACTTATTTCAGAAGGAAATAAAACCTTGGCTTTGATCAGAGAGTCGCAATTAAAGTGTTTCGGGTGCATTTAAATATAACTAAAATATCTCATTTAACTAGAAAATACTTCTTTTTTTCAAATTGTTTTTATTGAGAATAAAATGTCTCTGATAGATTGGAGCATGAAAGAAATTTGTAAAATCACGGTAGGTTTACAACAAAAGTGTGAGAACAATATGTGTAAGAAAAGTAGGAAAGGAAGGAGATGGGGGTTGGGGAGAGAGAGAGAAAAAGGAAAAAAAGCGGGGGGGGGAAGGATTAGGTTGTGTTAACAACTCTTTTTGTTGGGTTCTCTCAGTCAGACTGCCATTTGGTTTCTTTCTAAACTTTAGCCTTTGAAACTTTTTCATACTTCCTGAATATAGATTTCTACATTGTCTTTTCTAATAAATTCAATAAATTTTTCCCAGTATGTTTTTTGTCTTTGTATATTATTGTCTGTTAATTTTTGCGTAAGCAGATCCATATTCATTATGCCCCAAACTTTCAATAGCCAGTTTTCAATTGACGGTATTTCTTTGGTTTCCCATAGTTGGGCCAACTTGATCCTCGTTGCCGTTATTAGATAAATAAAGATTCTATTTACATTTCAAAGTCCGTTAATCCTAGTAAGAAATATGATGGTTTAAACTCAAAACTTTTTTCCAAAATTAATTCTATCCAGAAGGATTTGATTTTCTTGCACTTCCACCATAGATGTATGAAGGTACTATTCTACAGATGGTACCTGACAACAGAAAAATTAGCAAAAATCAATAACCACCATGTCAGACTACACAGAGAAGCCATTGAAATCCACAAGCATGTGGACAATTTCAACAGAAAGGAAAAAAAAAAACATGAGAATGAACAAAATCTGGCTACCAGTATTAAAAAAACTCTAAAATTAGAACAGCACAACAAGAGAGAGGAAACAAACAAGGACATCTAATCACCTCTCAACAAAAGATTGCTCCAGGCACTGCCAAGCAATCCAATGCTAATCAAGGTGATCAGTTGAAACATTCACACCTAGCTCCAGCAGACAAGAGTCCTTTGTCCCACCCTGGTCATTCCACAGATATATAAATCCTTTTTTCTAGTTCCGACAGACCGCACTACCTCTGAGGATGCTTGCCATAGATGCAGGCGAAACATCAGGAGAAAATGCCTTTAGAACATGGTCATATAGCCCAAAAAAACCTACAACAACCTAATAAAGGTAGAATTAGTGACAAATGTTGAAAATGTGGGAAGAATGTTGGTACCTACCTAGAAAAATCCTTCTTGTAAACCAACCCAAATTGTTGTTTTCAGTATAGCCATGTTATGTTCTGATTACTAAGAAAAGGAAAAGAAGAAGAGGAGAAAAAAGCCACAGGAATTCATTGCAGGTAACTGTTAAATGACTACTACAACTCCTTTTGAAGATTTGCATCTAAGCTCAAAGTTTTTTTTTTTTTTTTCCTTAACTCTAGTTTTACAAGGTCTCAAACACTTGCTAGGATAAAAAATGAGAATGAAATCTGTCACAGTAAAGCACGGCGGCTACATTATATACATCACCCTAGTGACACTTGACTGTAACATCTATGTTGTGCATAGCCTTGCGATATATGGCTCTTTCATGGCAATACTAATCACAATCCCCAAACCCTGAGAGAATTAATCTCTCACAGGTTGGTAGAAGAGGGAAAGAATGTTAGACAGATGGCATGAGAAAATAATGCATGAAGTTTTATTTTATAAACTGTGATTAATTCTATTTCATTTTATTACCCTAGAGGCCCAAAGCTTCCCCACCCGCCCAAATCCCCAAACCTTATGTGCATAAATATGGTGACACTTAAATTTCTAAACTATAGCACAGTGTCAGCTGGTTATATTTACCCTAGCATGTGTATGTCTGTAGGGATATTTGGGGAGACTACAAATGGCATATTGCATTCAAAGCCATACACAGGAATGTTTAGATAGATTCTGATAAGGGATTAGAGAAATCTTTATACATCAATTCTGTAAATAGTAGTTATTACTCATGGCCACAAACTAGAACCTCCAGATTTGGAGGCAATGTTATGAAGACTGCCAAAAAAAAGAAATAACAGTGGGGTTTCCTGGTTGTACATTGTTGGTTAATAAATCATGATATCAATCTCCATCAGCCTTCCTGAACCTGGCTCCCTCCAAATATGTTGCCTATCATCCCAGACACCTCCTGGGTGAAACTGCTGGAAGCCATAGTTGGAGAACATCTGAAAACCATGCTGTTTGGTCCAAGCCAGGAGAAATGTTTTATCTCAGGCCAAAACAACAGTTATAATATTTATTCAATTAATTTTGGGTAATCACTTAGCAATATTTACAAAATTCTTCATAGAATCATAGAGTTGGAAGAGACTTTATGGGCAATCCAGTCCAACCCCCTACCAAGAAGCAGGAAAATCGTATTCAAACCAGCCCCAACAGATGGCCATCCAGCCTCTGTTTAAAAGCCTCCAAAGAAGGAGCCTCCACCACACTCTGGGACAGAGAGTTCCACTGCTGAACAGCTCTCACAGTCAGGAAGTTCTTCCTCATGTTCAGATGGAATCTTCTTTCTTGTAGTTTGTAGCCATTGTTCCATTGTGTCCTAGTCTCCAGGGCAGCAGAAAACAAGCTTGCTCCGTCCTCCCTGTGACTTCCCCTCACATATTTATACATGGCTCTCATCATGTCTCCTCTCAGCCTTCTCTTCTTCAAGCTAAACATGTCCAGCACTTTAAGCCACTCCTCATAGGGCTTGTTCTCCAGACCCTTGATCATTTTAGTTACCCTCCTCTGGACACATTCCAGGTTGTCAACATCTCCCTTCAATTATGGTGTCCAGAAATAGGACACAGTATTCCAGGTGTGGTCTAACCAAGGCAGAATAGAGCATGGGTAGCATGACTTCCCTGGATCTAGACACTAGACTCCTATTGATGCAGGCCAAAATCTCATTGGCTTTTTTTGTTGCCGCCACATCACATTGTTGGCTCATGTTTAACTTGTTGTCCACGAGGACTCGTCGTAGGGAAAGAACTTTAGCTTTAATAACAGTGAATGTAAGTAAATTCCAGTAATACAATATGGATCTAAGAGTAGTTTCCATGAGTTATGTTACACTGTGGAGCCTCTTTCAGGAATCATTATAAAATGGATGATATAAAAAGCCTGTATTAAACCCTTTGTATCTCCTTCCCAAAGCAAAAGGATTCTCTTGCCTTGGTCCCTATTTAATCTTTCTGAAAAAATAATGTATTATTGTTTATGATATGCCTCACTCACCTTTCCATAGAGTAAGGAGAGCAAGGTAGAGTTCTGAGAAGTTGGGGTGTCCTGGATTCAAACTCAGGTCTACCTGATTCTGTTCCACTACTTGATCTACTATATCCCATTGACTTTGGGAATTTAAGGTTTCTGAATCATTAAGTCCTGTCTCACTGAAGACATTGAGTTGACGTGTCACTAAGAGGCTTTGGTTCATGCTGTCACCATTTTCTTGGAAATATTCCTCTTCTTCTTAAGCCGCCTTATGAAACATATGGATCTCCCCTTTCAGTAAGGCAACATTTGTGTCTCTGTGTGTCGGTAAATGTTTACCACAGAGATCAAGCATATTAAGAGGAGGTTCTTATAATCAAATCAGCAACACAGGAAAAGCTGTTGAATGCCATGGGGCCTGTAGTTTTGGTTGTTGCAGTTAAGCTTCAAAGTTAACTTTACATTGTTAATCGCATAAAATCTCTCAAATAATTAGCATTTGCTATTCACTGGGGCTAAGCATTTAGTAGGATTTAACAGTAATTAATTAGGTGCTTCCCCCAAAGTTTGCCAACCATTTAGAGTAAAATTTGCAGAAGATGAATCTCATAGAATATTCCACTGATGTGCAAAACATATCTCGGTTATTTAAGTATTTTCATTCCCAACATGGCTATAGCTAAGGAGTGTGAATCTTGAGACTCTTTGGTTGTTGAATGCATTTCCAACAGTTCCATTAGTCAATGGTGAAACATATTGGGAATTACATTCCAACCACATGTTCTGATATGTTCACAGCAAAAGAATGACCAAGAAAATGGTGGCACTGCTGTTGAGTATAGATGGTAAAATGGCACCAGATCATAATGGACAAAACAAAACTGTTCGATACATGTATTTTTCATTACTCCCAAAGAAGAACTGTATGCATACATTCTGTTGCAAACAGTTTGAGTGTGGTGACTATACAGTGTTCCCCTTTTGACTTCAGGTATTTTAGTATGGCAGAAAAACTCCTTTGTGCATTCTCAGCCACATAAACTCCATGTGCTTTTCTGCTTTTGGAAGAGTGGAAGACTACCCCTAGATATTTGAAACATGGGATTTGCTCAATTTTATTTTCACCTATACTCCAGTGGTGAAGCTTAGGTCTTTTGGCAAACACCATGATTTTCATTTTCTGGTAGTTAAGTTGTAACGGATCCTCCCTACAACATCGTGCTAATGCTTTCATTTCTCTTTTGAGCCCTATTGGTGTTCTTGAAATCAGAGCTGCACTGTCAGCATAAAGTAGGGTGGAGATATATCTTGAGTTGGGTTTTAATAACTACTTATAAGTGGTTTTTAGTTTAGATTTTAAAATTTGTTGAAATTTGAAGTATATAACCCCTTGGGTTTGATGTGGATGTGTGGAACTGGGTCCTCCTGTTATGATCTAGTTGTTGACCATAATAAAGTCTGTTGTACTCGAAGCCTGGGAACATCATGACCACTGCACCACACAAGAGTCCAGGAATATAAGCAACCAGTTTATTGTAAAACAGATAAAACATATAAAAAGAAAGAATAAGAATGGAAATAATCTAAAAGTCTCATAAAGTTCCAGAGGTGACAAAATCCAGGAACAATCAGACATCATAGGAACAGCATAAGTCCACAAGCAAGAAGGTATAACTAGTAAAAATTTGAACAGGAATACATGAAAAGGAACATAGAATGCTTTCAGGATATATCAAATCAAAAACCAAGACTTGATTTGAACCAAGAACCAGAGAACTCAGGCTTAGCTTCTCACTCTAACACGATGTTGCCTGAACTGTCTATTAAACAAGGTAAACAGCTTGTTCAATAGACATCTATGAAAGAATTACATCTCCTGTGAATTTTCTCCACAGCTTTCCCATGTAATCTCTCTGAACGATGCCATATATGTTCAGCTCTGATTTGTTAAAAAAAAAAAGACTTTGTTGATCTCCGTAGCTACAGGTGGTTTCTCTCGGGAACCTTCATTATCACTCAGTTCTTCACTTGGTTGCTTATCTGCTATTGCTACTTCTGGCTCCCCTGACTGACCTTGAACCCCTGTAGTTTCTGAGCCAGTTTCGTCACAGAGTGAACCATCATTTCCTAGACCTGAATTTCCCAGACTTGAGGGCCTATCACTTTGTGCCACAGGAATAAGTGAGATATGAGGAAAATTAGAGATGAGCAAATGTTGTTTCTTTCATCAAAAAGGGCAAAAGAAGAGGAGGGAGAGAAGGAAGGAGGGAGGGAAGAAGGAAGGAAGGGAGGGAGGAAGGGGGGGGGGAGAAGGAGAAGATCTAGAGAACCAGTCAGCCTGACCTCAATATCAGGGAAAAATTAGAATAGAGATTAAAAGGATCTATTTGCAAATATGCAGTTGACAATGCAGTGATTAGGAAAAAGCATGGGTGTGACAAAAAGTAATCTTGCCAAACTAATCTTATTTTTTAAAAGCAAACCACTACTTTAATAGCTGTTAAAAATACTATATATGTCATTTATTTAGATGTCAACAAAATATTGATAAACCCCTCAGGCCATTTTGATCAGCAAACAGAATAGGTATGATCACTACCAGATGACTCCACACCAAGGTGGGAAATCATGTTGAAAGAGTTGATATAAATTGCTTTACTCCAAACCAGAAGCAAGTCTTGAGCAGAGTACTGCGGAGGGTTGTCTGGTTGGTTACTACATGTAGGTGGAATTTCAAAGAAACATTCATAGTCTGCAATATTCACATTACAAGCCAATGGAGGCTTATCCTAAGCTCGAAAATAGTTTTGTTGCAATTTCACAGCTAATTACTTCAGAACAGGGATTTCCCTGCCATTAGGACTGTGTGGGGAGCCTAGAACCAGAGCTCATTGTGCTTTTTACATGAGACTGTGTTTGTGAGAAAGAACTTATTACCACACCACTATCTAATAAGGAGACACCAGGAACCTGTGGCCAGCTTTGGGATATAGTACTATCATTTAGTGTATTTTTGTTTAATGGCAATCACATGTACCGTGGTTAGGAGGCTGGTGCATGATTTTGGATTAGATCAGAACTCATATCTGATTTGTTAAATTTTGGCACATACAAAGGTGAGTTCGAGTCATGCAGGAAAGATGGGGGGGGGGGGATATGGGATTTGAATCACTTGGCTATTTTTTTGTAAACGTTCTGTAATGTTTGGATGTCTCCCAAGGTCAGTTTAATTTTCAGTATAACCATTGAGCAACAGTGGTAAAGCGGCTTTTAAAATCTCATTCCTTTGGCCCCATCTTTGCTGGCGCTGCCATAAGGGAGTCGCTGTGGGTGTGGCTAATCATCTTTACTGTAGTTTGGGAAGGCAAGGCCTCCAATGGTAGAGATTGCAAAACACCCTGTCTTAAACTACATTTAAGCATGCCTTGGAAGGAGAATGCCTCAATCAGGAGAGGAGAGAGAATTTTTTTCTGAAAACTTAAGTTTTTCTGAAAACTTTAAAAAAATCCCTTAAATAAGGAAATGTATTAGTATTTCTGAAAGTTGGGGTAATGATCCCCTGCTATCTTGCATAATTGGACAGAAAATTGAAGATTATAGTTCCTGTAATTTATTTTTTAAATGTTGTTTTGAAAGAATTTGAAAATTCACCAAAAATCTATGGATAAGTCAAACACCATGAAATGTGGTGGACTAACAGTGGTTCATGGCTTCTACTTCTGTGTCAAGTTTCATCAGGATAACTCACAAAATGAGGGTGAGAGGAGCCCCTGAATTATCCCCAATGCCAGTGGTTTTCCCTATTGCACAATTGTGACTGCAATTAACAAAGTACTTATGAAGATTTGAAGATTCGTAAGTCTCATTAGAGTTCCGAAACTTTTACCCCAAGAATTCGGAAATGAAGCACCAGTACCCCTACTTTTGAACACAGTTTAAAACCAATTTTAATGTATTGCACATGCCTAGTGGTTGTTGTTCATTCATTTAGTCATTTCCGACTCTTCGTGACCTCATGGACCAGCCCACGCCAGAGCTCCCTGTTGGCCGTCACCACCCCCAGCTCCTTCAAGGTCAGTCCAGTCACTTCAAGGATGCCATCCATCCACCTTGCCCTTGGTCGGCCCCTCTTCCTTTTTCCTTCCATTTTCCCCAGCATCATTGTCTTCTCTAAGCTTTCCTTTTTTCTCATGATGTGGCCAAAATACTCCATCTTCGCCTATACTATCCTTCCCTCCAATGAGCAGTTGGACTTTATTTCCTGAAGTATGGACTGGTTGGATCTTCTTGGACCTCAATTTTCCTCCAACACCACAGTTCAAAAGCATCCCTCTTCCTTCGCTCAGCCTTCCTTCTGGTCCAGCTCTCACATCCATAGGTGACTATGGGGAACACCATTGCTTTAACTATGCGGATCTTCATGCCAGTGTGATGTCTCTATTCTTCACTATTTTATCGAGATTGGACATTGCTCTCCTCCCAAGAAGGAAGCGTCTCCAACACCAACAGCCCTTGTGGGTTATATAAGTAGTACCATTATCATTATTGCTCATTCTGATGCGAGTGAGTGTGCAAATGAGTACAGTTTCTAGAAATCCCTTCCCTTTCTTTCTTTCTATGCTTTTGATTACATATTTTTAATTGATGTTTAGATACTTAACCATTATGTGTCCATTTCGTGCTGTATTTTCATATGTTTTCCCCCGTCTCAGTCTACTGGGTAAAAATTATCGTTACGATGATGAAGTTGGATCCAACACTTTCTCTCTTCCTGCTACTCCAGACATGAAATTAGGCTAGCAGCTAGAGGCGGCCCATGGCTGCTATATTTCCCACGCCAGCTCTTCGGTGTCCAATTAATATAAAGCCGAAATGGAAGCTTGCATGTGCGGGATATTTTTTAATGAATCTTCTAAAACTAATTTGCTTAATCTTTGAAAATAACTATTTGAGGACTGAATACCCAGTGCCCTTAAAACGGTGTTTTCCATTGCTACAGTGTCGAGATAACGTTTCTTGAACATCAAGGTGTATGATTCCGGGTTATTTTTGCTTTAGGCAATATTTCATGGTTCCTTGTGAATATTACAATTTCTCTCTCCAACTTCTCAATCTGTTAGAATTTAGCATTAGTCCTGCTTCATTTTACCTAAGGCTGGCCTACTTGGAGATGCCTTGATTTGTGGTTTTCAAAGTGCTCTTGAGTACACCGGCTACAAAGTTCTTACTCAAGCACTTAACTGGATTTTTTCACCCTGGCTACTGTAAGTGTGAACTCGGCAGCTGAACTCTTGACTTTGTCTGTATAACTTGATTGCTTATGCAAACTGCAACTGACTGGCCACTTGCTCAGATTCTCATGTGTATGTGTACTCTTTCTGCAATGCAGACAAATGGAAACTTGCACTAAAAGGCAGGATGAAGTTGAGGACAAGTCTGCTAGGGCTGGGCGGTTTCGTTTCGTTAATTCGTAATTTGTTAATCATTCGTTAATTTTTTCAATTACAAAAAGATAACGAACCATTCTGGAGCAATTTTTTTAAAAAACGATTTTTTAAACACGTTTTGTAAATGCTTCGTATTTTGTTATTGTATTCGTTTCGTTATTGTTCTGAGGTCGTTTCGTTATTATTTCCGCATGTCTGGGGCAAGTTTTTTGTTTAATTAGTGAAAAAAAATTATAATATCACACCAACAGTCAACAACAGAGGGAGAGGGAAGCTTCAGAAGTTTTTGGAGGTTTTTTAGCGTATTTCGCGGTCGCGTCCGCCATTAACGAATCAATTCGTTATTGTTTCGGAAATCGATTCGTTAATGTTTTGTAATTTTTTTCACATTTACGAAATTTCGTAAATATCGAACTTTTTAAAAGGAAAATTTTGTAATTATTTTAAATATCGCAACAAAAAAAAACCCCAAATACAAATTGATTTTAGAAACAATTTTTTGCGTTGTTACCCAGGCCTAAAGTCTGCAGCATGTAATCACTAGGCATGGATAGAGTCGCTCGGATAACTTGTTGCTCATAATAATTTTGTTAAAATTACCTTTTTGAAGTGATATCAAAGCTTTTTAAAAAAACGGAAGTCCTTTTGCCCTTCTGAAGCTTTTTCCGCTATTTATTTATTTATTTTAAAGTTTTGTATACCGACCTTCTCACCTCTCTTGAGGGACTCAGACCGGTTTCCAACCATAATATCACATACAATCAATACATATCACATCATAATACATATTACAGTAAAACATTAAAACAGCAATTACAATCAATAACTACAATGGTCAGTCGTCACACTAAAATCGTTGCTCATCATCCTCCATCCATATCTCAGGGTGTTGGCTCACTCGTCGAATGCCTGTCTCCATAACCAAGTCTTCACTTGTTTCCTAAATGTCAGGATAGAAGGAGCGGTTCTGATCTCCAGTGGGAGAGAGTTCCAGAGTCGAGGGGCCACCACCAAGAAGGCCCTGTCTCTCGTCCCCACCAGACGCACTTGCGAGGCCGGTGGGACCGAGAGCAGGGCCTCTCCAGACGATCTTAATAATCTTGATGGTTCATAGGGGAGAATACGTTCGGAGAGGTAAACAGGGCCGGAGTCGTTTAGGGCTTTATGATATGTCTCAGGAAGTGAGTCAGAAATGATTCAGCTTTTCCCAGCTTCTGGTCCCTGGCCTCAGATCAAGCCAGAGAAACCAGTTTTAAACCAGAGAAGGAAGGAATTTCCTGGCCTCGGCTCAAGCCAGAGAAGCCAGTTTTAAAGCAGAGAAGCCAGTTTTAAACCAGAGAAAGAAGGAATTTCCTCCGCTTGCTTTTCCCCGCTTTTGGTTCCTGGCCTCAACTCAAGCCGAGGCAGAGGGTCCAGAAACAGGGGCAAGCGGAGGAAATTCCTTCCTTCTCTGACCTTGGCTCAAGCCAGAGAAGCCAGTTTTAAACCAGAGAAGGAAGGAATTTCCTCTGTTTGCTGGAGTAAAACAACTACTTTCAAAGTAAAGACCACCCAATGAAACAGTAAATAATACTTTCAAACCATTAATGAAAAGATTTGGAAGTCTTGGAAGTTTCAAAAAGTTTTGAATTTTTTTTCTGTGAAAATCGGAATTGACTTTAGAATCGAACCACCAGTGCCCCCTACATCTGAAACGAGTTTTGAACCATTTTTTTGATCAACCAAACCTAGTAATCACATCCGTTTCAAAACTATTTACGTATAAAAATTCCAAATCAAGATCCTCAGATCCAGCATCAGCCCTAGTATGTAAATGCAGAATGACCCGTGTACCTCAAGCTACAGTTTTGGAGTACCCGGGGAAGAGGAGAAAGTGTTCAGTTCCTTAATTTATTAGGTTGCTGGGAATTTTCCAGGCTATATGACCATATTCCAGAAGCATTCTCTCCTGATGTTGCATCCACATCTATGGGAGGCATCCTCAGAGTTTGTGAGATCTGTTGGAAACTAGGCAAGTGAGGTTTAAATATCTGTGGAATGATGTCCAAGGTGGAAGAAAGAACTCTTGTCTGTTGGAGGCAAGTGTGAATGTTGCCATTGGCCAGCTTGATCAACAAAAGATTCCCCCAGGCAGGAAGCAGCCAGACTTTGAAGCTGCAAAGCCATTCAATGCTAATCAAGCTGGCCAATGGCAACATTCACACTTGCTTTATATAGACAAGAGTTGTTTCTCCCATCCTGGACATTATTCCACAGATACATAAACCTCACTTGCCTAGTTTCCAACAGACCTCACAAACTCCGAGGATGCCTGCCATAGATGTGGATGCAACATCAGGAGAGAATGCTTCTGGAACATGATCATATAGCCTGGAAAACTCCCAGCAACCTAATAAATTAAGGAACTAAACACTTTCTCACTTGCCTAGTTTCCAACAGACCTCACAACCTCTGAGGTTGTCTGCCATAGATGTGGGCAAAATGTCAGGAGAGTGCTTGTGGAACATGGCCACACAGCCCAGAAAACTCACAGCAACCCATTGATTCCATCCATGAAAGCTTTTGACAATACTTAATTTGTTATTGCTATGGTGTTTTTTAATGGAATGCCCAGGGTGGGAGAAAGAACTCTTGTCTGTTTGAATGTTGCAGTTGGCCACCTTGATTAGCATTGAATGGCCTTGCAGCTTCAAAGCTTGGCTGCTTCTTGCCTGGGGGAATACTTTGTTGGGAGGTGTTAGCTGGCCCTGATTAATTCTTGTCTGGAATTCTCCTGTTTTCTGAGCAGTGCTCTTTATTTACTGTCCTGTTTTTAGAGCTTTTAAGTACTGGTAGCCAGATTTTGTTCATTTTCATGGTTTCCTCCTTTTTGTTCAAATTGTCCACATGATTATTGTGTATTTCAATGGCTTCTTTGTGTAGTCTGACATGGTGGTTGTTAGAGTGGTCCAGCATTTCTGTGTTCTCAAATAATATGCTATGTCCAGGTTAGTTCATGAGATGATCTGCTCAACAATGTGCTTTTACTTGTTTCCATCTGGTCCTTTTGTCTCCTTTCTTCTGGGATAGGTAAAGGTAAAGGTTGTCCCCTGACATTAAGTCCAGTCATGTCTGACTCTGGGGTGTGGTGCTCATCTCCATTTCTAAGCCAAAGAGCCAGCATTGTCCATAGACACCTCCAAGGTCATGTGGCCAGCATGACCACATGGAGTGCCGTTACCTTCCCGCCGCAGCGGTACCTATTGATCTACTCACATTTGCATGTTTTCGAACTGCTAGGTTGGCAGAAGCTAGGGCTGACAGCGGAAGCTCACGCCGCTCCCTGGAATCTAACCTGCAGGTGTGTACAAACTATTTCAACTATCGAAGCTGAAGACAAATGGGAAAAGTGGAGGTACTGAGAGAATCCGGTGTATTTTCAAAGCAGCTGAATATTGGAGGGCTGAGGATTAGTCAGAACTGGCCCCCTCCAAACTGGAAGAATTGGAGGGTGTGTAGCATGGATTGGTTGATATTTATGGAAGGCTTTGTGAGTTTGAGTTAGTGCCTTGCAAATGCTCAGGATGATTATTGTTGCATTTTGCTTTTGTCTGAAGCAGTGTCAAGATGAAGGTTCTGCTGATCTGCATTGCAACACACGCGCACACACGCGCCCACCATCTTTCAAATGTCTGCCACATGATTGTGCTGTCTGTGCCGGTACATAAATGTGATTTTTTATCGCTTCCAATCCGGGGGGCAGCCTTGCATCACAATTAAAATTGAGGCTGTCAGTTGTACTAGAGCATTCGGGATCGTGTGCCAACATAAATAATTTATCACTTGCTGAGGAGTTTTCTCCTCCTTTACTTTCTTTATCGCTTTCTTTACCCCTTACTCTATCGTTTGATCGTGGAAAACAGGGGGAGAGAAAAATAGGAAAGAAAGAAAGGGGCAATTTGATTTTCTATTAAGAATATAGTGAGATGGTAATTACATTACGCAAAGTGGGGGCGGAGGTGTTCTTAATGTGCACACAGTCCAACAACAGTGCGCTGAAATAATGTTTAATGTAGAACACATCCCCATAGGATGAGAAACAAATTAACTGTGTTGGTAAAGAAGAAGAGGGAGGAGGCTGCTTATGTCTATGAATTTAGAATATCTGGGTCTTTCAACACACTTGGGGTTTCCTTCTCAACCCTCTCACACTGAAATAATAATAATAATATTAATAATCATAGAATCATAGAATCAAAGAGTTGGAAGAGACCTCATGGGCCATCCAGTCCAACCCCATTCTGCCAAGAAGCAGGAATGTTGCATTCAAATCACCCCTGACAGATGGCCATCCAGCCTCTGTTTAAAAGCTTCCAAAGAAGGAGCCTCCGCCACACTCCGGGGCAGAGAGTTCCACTGCTGAACGGCTCTCACAGTCAGGAAGTTCTTCCTCATGTTCAGATGGAATCTCCTCTCTTGTAGTTTGAAGCCATTGTTCCATTGCGTCCTAGTCTCCAAGGAAGCAGAAAACAAGCTTGCTCCCTCCTCCCTGTGGCTTCCTCTCACATATTTATATATGGCTATCATATCCCCTCTCAGCCTTCACTTCTTCAGGCTAAACATGCCCAGCTCCTTAAGCCGCCCCTCATAGGGCTTGTTCTCCAGACCTTTTATCATTTTAGTCGCCCTCCTCTGGACACATTCCAGCTTGTCAATCTCTCTCTTGAATTGTGGTGCCCAGAACTGGACACAATATTCCAGATGTGGTCTAACCAAAGCAGAATAGAGGGGTAGCATGACTTCCCTAGATCTAGACACTATGCTCCTATTGATGTAGGCCAAAATCCCATTGTTTTTTTTTTTGCCGCCACATCACATTGTTGGCTCATGTTTAACTTGTTATTATGTTGTCCATAATAATAATAATAATAATAATAATAATAATAATAATAATTCAAGAACCAACATTGAGGAAAGTCAATCGTAGTAAACTGCTTAAAGAGCAAAAGACAAACAGTGAATACCGTAAAAACACAATCCAGAGCAGAAGAGAAAACTGGCCAAAGAAGGCTCTCCATGGACAGTTCCTGGGAAAAATTGAGAGCCAAATTGACAAAGAATAAACATGGCTGTGGCTCACAAATGGGACTTTGAGAAAGGAGACAAAGGAGGGTTTGATTCTGGCAGCCCAAGAACAAGCCATTAGAACCAAGGCCATCAGAGGGAAAATTGAAAAGTCGACGACAGATTCTAAGTGTAGACTCTGCAAGGAAGTAGATGAAACAATAGATCACATCCTCAGTTGCTGCAAGATCACGCAGACAGACTATAAGCAGAGGCATAACACCGTTGCTCAGAAAATTCATTGGAATTTTAGCCACAAATACCATCTGCCTGTGACAAAGAACTGGTGGGATCACACGCCTGAAAAAGTTAAAGAAAAAGTTAAAGAACACGTCAAACTACTCTGGGACTTCCAAATTCAGACTGACAGAGTTTTGGAGCACAAGACTCCTGACTTTACAATCGTGTTAAAAAACAAAATATGGATCGTTGATGGGAGTCAGCTGCATTAAAATCACTACTGACAGAGAGTTCATGAGTTTGAAGCCAGCCCGGATCAGAGTGAGTTTCTGGCCATTTGTCTAGCTTACTGTTGACCTTTGCAGTCCAAAAGACAGTTGCATCTGTCAAGTAGGAAATTTATGTACCACTTATGCGAGGAGGCTAATTAACTAATTTAGGGTGCCATAAAAATGCTTCAGCGTGCAAAAGAATGAGGACGTACTCCATCGGTGTCACAAGTGGATGGTGAAGCAACATCTCCCCCGGTGGCCAGAATTCAAAAAGCATACCCTCATGAAGTTGGAAAGTTAAATAGCTTCTGTGTGTCTGTTTATATATGTTGTGTGTCTATGGCATTGAAAGTTTGCCATGTATATGTACATTGTGATCCACCCTGAGTCGTCTGCGGGGTGAGAAGGGCAGAATATAAATATTATAAATATATAATAAACTAGCGGTCCCCTGTCATGCGTTGCTGTGGCCCAGTCTGGTGATCTGGAAAATAAAGTAATGAGAAAGTGTTCGTTTCTAATATAAGTAATTTCTTTATGTTTGTGGGTAAACAGTATTTCTTGCTGTTTCTTTGTCAGTGTTGATGTGAAGATTGTCTGGTTTGCCTACTCTGGAACATGCAACATATCATAGTCCTTCTTTAGGGGTCCCTCTCAAATATATCTGTGTGTGTGTGTGTTTGTGTGTGAGCGCGTGTGTGAATCATACCTATCTATCTATATCTATGGCTGAATGGCTCTTTGTCAGGAGGGCTCTGATTACATGTTCTTGCCCTGGTGAAGAGAGTTGTACTGGATGGCCTTAAGCATTTTCTGTTGGTCATGGGGGTTCTGTGTGGGAATTTTGTCCCAATTCTGTCGCTTGTGGGATTCAGAATGCTCTTTGATTGTAGGTGAACTATAAATCCCAGTAACTACAAATCCCAAATATCAAGGTCTATTTCCCCCAAACTCAATCTGTGTTCATATTTGGGCATATGGAATATTTTTTGCCAAGTTTGGTCCAGATCCATCATTGTTTGAGTCCACAGTACTCTCTGGATGTAGGTGAATTACAACTTCCAAACTCAAGGTCAACGCCCACCAAACCCTTCTAGTGCTTTATGTTGGTCATGGGAGTCCTGTATGCCATGTTTGGTTCAATGCCAGCACTGGTGGAGTTCAGCATGCTCTTTGATTGTAGGTGAACTATACATTTATTTATTTATTTATTTATTTACAGTTCTTATATTCCACCCTTCTCACCCCGCAGGGGACTCAGGGCAGATTACAGTAAACACATATATGGCAAACATTCAATGCCAGTTTGACAAACAACGTTTAACAGACAAATACACCGAGGCTATTTAACTTTTTCTGGCCGCCAGGGGAGCTGCTGCTTTTCATCGTCCACCAACGACACCGATGAAGTTCTTCCGCATTCCACATTCCCCGGAGTCTTTTTTCTTTATGGGCTCATAAATTAGTTAAATTTAGCCTCCCCACACTTTTAAGGTGGTACCTTATTTTCCTACTTGACAGATGCAACTGTCTTTCGGGTTGCAAAGTTCGACAACGGGCTACACAATGGCTGGACACCCACTCCAGCCCGGGCTGGCTTCGAACTCATGACCTTTTGGTCAGAGTGATCTTAATGCAGCTGACACTCAGCCAGCTGCGCCACAATCCCGGTGCTAAATCCCAGCAACTACAACTCCCAAATGACAAAATCATATTTTTTTGAGTGATGGTCACTCCTTGGGTTAGTAGGTGTCTTGTGGCCAAATTTGGTGTGATTTCGTTCATTGGTTCTTTTGTTTTTAAGGTACTCATTATGCACAGAGCATTTTTATAGATAGATAGAAGATAAATAAACCCACTGATTCCAGCCATGAAAGCCTTCAAGAATACATTTTTTGTTTGTTTGATTGATTGTTTTCATGTCAGGAGTTGCTTCCAGTGACCAGAATCTATCAGTGACCTGGAAACATTGGGGGCTAAACTGAATCAGAGATCACCAATGGACTGTTTTGGGACCGAGCCTTGCACCATGTATTCTTGAATGAATCACTTCTGGGAACTCATGAATGTCCAGCAAGTCATATATTCATAACACCGTAATGATTCTGCCCCTGAAGTTCAGAGAAGATGTCAGTAGTCCTGCTATATTATTTTTAGTCCTGGGCATTGCTTTGGCACCTACAGATACCTAAAATTAAAGTTGACTTTGTTATCTGCATGAATGACAGCAATAAATTAACTCCCCAGTGCAGTGAACATTAACTTTACTATTCATCTTGACAGAAATGTTGATTCCATTAATATGGATGACTAGAATAAATTGCAGGAAGGGTAATGCTTTGTTCATAATGACAATGTTTTTCAAGTGAGATGTTTAATACCTATTTATTTGTTCAAATATTGATGGCTGCGCCCAGTTTGCCACAATGAAATTCATATTGTGTTGACCACACACTTCGTTTCAAATCTAAGGTGATATCAAACATTGTTTTGAACTAAATGAAATATAATACCTTAAGTGATTTCAACACTTGCCAAGAAGCTTTGAGGGTATTTATGCAGCCATCAAAACTCCCATGAACAATGCACTACTTCATAAAAAATCAGCACAAGCTTTAATCAGAAGGAATTAATGTCACAAGCAACATTAATTTGGTTGTCAAGTTGAATAAATTATTTTGCATGATTTCGTCTTTTTTATTATTATTGCACTTAACGATTGCGGCATGCACACACTGATGAAAACACAGGTCTGTCATGAGTTGTCCTTACTAGTATGATTTTTATTTTTGAAAGTCTTATGCTATACTAAGGAATCGGAAGCAGCTCAGTGGGTTAAACCGCTGAGCTGCTGAACTTGTTGATTGAAAGGTCGCAGGTTTGAATCTGGGGAGCGGCATGAGCTTCCGCTGTCAGCCCCAGCTTCTGCCAACCTAGCAGTTCAAAAACATGCAAATGTGAGTAGATCAATAGGTACCGCTTCTGAGGGAAGATAATGGCGCTCCATGCAGTCATGCTGGCCACATGACCTTGGAGGTGTCTACGGACAACGCCGGCTCTTCGGCTTAGAAATGGAGCTGAGCACCAACCCCCAGAGTCAGACATGACTGGACTTAATGTCAGGAGAAACCTTTACCTTTACTATGCTATGCTACCAGGTAAAACCACATCTCATAAAGACTTGTTTAAATTTAATTTAAATTGTGCTGACGTTTACTAGATTTTATGGGTCACCAAACTCATTCGTATGGTGAGCTTCTGTTTTTCCTCCAGCTGTCTTTGAATCTAATGTTAGATACTAAACTTGAAACAGCTTCGAAGCCTTCTCAACAATTATTTAATTTTGAAAAAATCAATTTCACTTAATTTAGTTTTAGGTATTGGTGCATGTGCGCGCACGTCTTTGTGTGTAATAAAATGTGCATTCTCTTACAGCAGTAGTTCCCAACTTTTTTTGACTGTGAGAGCTGTTCAGCAGTGGAACTCTCTGCCCCGGAGTGTGGTGGAGACTCCTTCTTTGGAGGCTTTTAAACAGGCTGGATGGCCATCTGTCAGGAGTGCTTTGGATGCAATTTTCCTGCTTCTTGGCAGAATGGGGTTGGACTGGATGGCCCACGAGGTCTCTTCCAACTCTACGATTCTATGATTCTATGACTAGGGGCCACTTAGTGAGGGACCACTTTGACCAGGGACCACTCTCCAACATTAGTAACAAAAGGGTTACGAATCGGTTTTGGGTCAACTTTAGATTCGGTTTGGTTATTGGCTGCTGAACTTGCTGACCAAAAGGTTCAGAGAATGCTTGCCTTTGCCTTCCCCTGAGGCTGAATATGGCTCCATCTACACTACCATATATATATTTATTTACTATATTTATATACCGCCCCTCTCAGCCTGCAGGTGACTCAGGTGAGTTTATAGTCAGCACCAAAACCATAAAATACAATCAAAACATTAATATAAATATAAAACCAAGTAAAAATGATCAATCAATAAAAACATGTATCACCAGAGTCTCCTTGTTAAAAGCATTGTCCAGTCACGCTGTCCAGTTGTTCCATTTTCCTATGTCGATAGGGACTGACCTGATATTCCTAGGGAGGGCATTCCATAGCTGAGGGGCCACCACTGAGAAGGCCCTGTCTCTCATCCCTACCATACGTATTTGTGATGGTGGCGAGATCAAGAGCAAGGCCTCCCCAGATGATCTTAAAGTCCTGGAGAATTCATAAGGGGAAATGCGTTCGGACAGGTAAGTTGGACCAGAACCATTTAAGGTTTTATAGGCTAAAGCCAGCACTTTGAATTGTGCCCAGTAATCCAGCTTCAGAATGCAGATTAAGTGCATTGAACGGGATTATATGGCAGTGTAGACTCCTATAATATGGTTTGAAGCAGTTCAGTCTGCATTATATGAGTCTCCACTGACAATTATAATACAGGTCAAACTGGATTATATGCCTGGTGGCACAGTGGGTTAAACCACTGAGCTGCTGAACTTGGCAGTTCGAAACTGGGGAGTGGGGTGAGCTCCTGCTGTTAGGCCCAGCTTCTGCCAACCTAGCAGTTCAAAAACTTGCAAATGTGAGTATTTTTTTAAAAATATAGGGTTAGCTACTAAACTTGAAATAGTATTACTAATAATATTACAATATAATGGTGTAATGCAATATAGTAACATATAATACTGATATTGTTCTATGCTAATAATATGTGTGTGTGTTTGTATATATGTGTTTGTGTGTGTGTATATATATATATAGAGAGAGAGAGAGGGAGGGAGCGGGTAAGCTGCTCTTTGGGGTGAGAAGGGCGACATTTAAATGTTGTAAATAAATAAATAAATAAATAGGTACCACCCAGGTGGGAAGGTAACAACGCCCTATGCAGTCATGCCAGTCACATGACCATGGAGGTGTCTATGGACAATGCCGGCTCTTCATCTTAGAAATGGAGATGAGCACCACCCCCAAGAGTTGAACATGACTGGACTTAATATCAAGGGAAAACCTTTACTGTTACCTAACCCTAACCCTATAGCTAGGATAGAGTAGCTGTAAGTGTACTAAAGAAGCACAAGCTTCTATGGTGATGGTGGGTGATGAGAGAACAGAGTTGTTGTGTGCTGTTGGAGATGAAGCTGCAAAGAGACTGAAGGATTGGTGAAGAAAAATAGTGAGAGCCTTTTGCCGAGAAGAAGGTATGAACAAACTGAGAGTATCAGAAGAAAGGGTTGGAGGAGAGACAAGATCTTCTGCTCCACATATGTAATATTTCTGTATAAAGAGACAATAGAACACATCCTCAGCTGCTGCAAGAAGATTGCGCAGACAGACTACAAGCAGAGGCACAACACCATTGCTCAAGGCAAGTTGTATTTGTCTGCTCCTTAACTGGAGGGGGAGTGCTTCCACTATAGAAGGCGATTGTTTTGCTGCTACACACAGGACTCCCAAATTTTTGCTGCGACAAGACATGCAGAAACAGGAGTTGCCTTCAAAGGACAAAAATCCATTGAAAGCTTCTTCTGTGAGTCCCTCCCTAAGATGCACGGGCACTGCTAAGTAAAAGCACTTGTGTTGTGTTGCCGCTTCATGTGAATGAATGAGCCTGACTGATGTCATTTCTTTAAAAACTGTAGTATATCACATCCCACTCCAGCAAATCTCTTATTGCTCTGGCGAGCTGCCACAATGGGCAGCTCTAGGTTGGCTTCTAAGGGTTGGTTTTCTTGGTTATCCCTCACATAGTGCATTGAATCAGAGACATGCGCTGAAGTAATAGCTTTCTGTGCACAGAGTTGGCCTTTGCTGGGGAGCCTGCTACCTTGCTTCATCTCTTAAAAGACCACGGAAGCAACTGCACTGCTTTTGTTGCTGCTCCTATGCCTGCTCTTTCAAGGAAACCGGCAGCGGCGGCTGCTCGGCAAGGATGGTAAAGTGCTAACAGATCAAAATGAGAAGGTAGAACAGGTCAATACTTATTTAGCTTCAGTTTTCTCTGACAAAAGAGAACCGTGTTCTTCCAAGCTTCAGCAGAGTCCTTGCCAAGGAATTCAGACTGCAAATGGAAATGGACAAAGAGATAGTTGGGAATCATATAGTTAACATAGATTTATGCCTACCGGCAAGGATTGTATTGTAGAGTACTGAAGGAACTCTAAACCACTTGCCAACAATTTAGGGACATTTTGGACAACAACAACAACAATAACTACAGCAACAACAACAATAATAATCTTTATTTATACTCCGCTACCATCTCCCCAAAAAGGACTCGGGTTTGCTAACATGAGGTCACACCCAAAGATGCAATACAACAAAATGAAGTGCAAAAAACAAACAACAAAAATTACATCAGAATAAAATACATACAGTAGCAAAGTAAAATAAATAAAGCAAATTGACATAGCATGAAATCGGACACAATGGGGAGGCCAAATGGGCGAGGTAAAATGATAAAACCCTGGATGAGGTAGTGGGTTGGAAATGATCAAAAGATACACACACACACACACACACACACATATACACACACATACACACACTCACATACTAGCTGTACCTGCAGTGGCCAACCTTCCCTCCCTCGTCCTCTCCTTTCTTTCTCTCCTTTCTTTCTCTCCTTCCTTCCTTCCTTCCTTCCTTCCTTCCTTCCTTCCTTCCTTCCTTCCTTCCTTCTCTTTCTCTTCCCTTCTTTTTCCCCTTTTTCTTTCCCTTCCCCTCTTTCTCCCCTTTCTTCCTTCTCTACCTATTCTTGGACTGTAACTCCCAGCAGTCCTCCTGATCGATTATCTACCTACCTATATAGCTCTATCTAATCTATCATATCTTGCTGAGAGTTGCAGTCCAGCAGTCCTCCTGATTAATCTATCTTCCTACCTATCTATCGCCATCTAATTTATTTATCTGGAGGATTATTGGGAGTTGCAATCTAGGAATAGGAAATTGGATATATGCACGGATTGGGATGCTCTCAAAGAAATCCAAGGAGAAGAACGCTTGCGGCTTGGAAGCAGTGCATTTGGGTCATCCTCCTCTCCTAAAGGTCCTGGTTTAGGGGATGCTGAATCTGTAGTCTGGAAGACAGTGTGAATATGCTATTGTGTGCTTTGTTTGCCAGGGGGAGTTGTAGCATCTTTTTGGGGTTTTTTGCTTTTAAGTCCCTTCTGCTGTGTTTTCAGTGTTTTTATGAGTGATGGTCACTTATTGGCCGGATAGGTGTGTTGTGTCCAAATTTGGTGTCAATTCGTCCAGTGGTTTTTGAGTTATGTTAATTCCACAAACGAACAGTCCATATATATTCAGCTGTAAAAACCACAAGGGAAAAGCCAGGCTGAGCATCTTAAGATCACACTCACACTATTATCACATAAAATGACTGCAGCGAATGCTTAAAGACAACATTAAGGATATGATACACTTTGTACACTTTCGTGCTAAGTGCCAGTGATTGCGAAACTTTGTTCTGAGTGAACACACATGGGATTGCTCATATGTGTGTGTATGACTAAATACGTGGATTAATCTATATTCTTGTAAAAATGTTCAACTAATTCGTGTTTTCAAATTGATGACTGAAAACAGAATGTGGGAGGAAGACACGGTCCTATTTTCTACCATTAATGATAACGGGGGGGGGGGGGGTGGATTGCAAAGCAATAGAGATATTTCAAATGAAGCCAATGGCTTTCTTACTCTGGTATTTCTTCTTCTTCTCCCTTTTGCCCTCCATTCATGCTTCTTCAAATTCTGCAGCACTGCTGGTCACAGCTGACCTCCAGTTGGAGAGCCAATGTGCCGTCGCGCCTGGGGGCTATAACTCTTAGTGAAAGAGGCATGGACGTGCCATCTATCCCCCAGGGGATTGCTTCTTGCCCTCCTTTAGGAAAACTGGAACTCCCAAGGACCAAAACACTGTAGATAACTCAAAATAGGTTTAATTGTTCACAAAGAGTTATCCCTTCGAGGCAATAAGCTGGAAGTTTCAAAGGGGTAAACAAAAATATACATTAGAGTCTCTGGTTGTCTTGGGTCCAAGGAGTTTTGCAGCTTAGAAGCTTTTCTAGGTCCCTCTTTCTCAATGGCTGTGAATATCGGAATAATCACAACACCAATTCCAATGGCCTATATTTTGAAGGCGCAAAGCCTTCCTCTGGTGCCAAAGAACTGGTTTGAAGGCGCTTGAGACTTCTCAACGTCGTCCAGGTTGATCTGAACATGAAGCATAAGTCTCAAGGGTAAGAACCTCAGAATTGGTGCTGAGAGGTAACTTAATCAAGGTCTTCAGAGCCAAGTCTCTCTCTCACGTCCATCTGATAGAAAGTTTGATGGTGGAATGGAAAAGGAAACACTGTCCTGCTCTCTAGGAAGAGGTGGGGTCAAACAATTGAGCAGGAAGAGCAATTCAACTGGTGCGAACAACATTGATTGACAGCTATAAATAACCAATCAATCCAACTATACATTTACAGGGTAAAAAGGCAAAATCAGGCATGATACAACAGTTCAAATCCTGCAACTTACAGTTCTACATATAGGTGGCACCACTCACGCCTTCACAGCCAAGGACCAAGGCTTCCCAGTTCTCAGTGTCTATGCCACAGTTTTTAGGGTTGGCTTTAAATCTAAAGTAATGTCAACTATGGCAATGCAAAGATAAAAATATATGCATATCTATATAATCCCAAACTACAGATTCCAATATTCTGTTGGATGAAGCCATAGCAGCAAAAAGTGGGAAGAAATGCAGTACGTATTGTGTAGATAGATGCTACTGGTTCTTGGTAACCTGTGATCACAAATAGAGTTTATGAAAGATGAGATAGGCATTATAGCAGATTGCAGGTCTTCTCTCAGACAATGTTTTTTTTCTTGAATTAGTAAAGGTTGTGATGTTTTCTCTTCATGTTCCCTCCTCATCATGTTCTCAAAGGTGAGTGGATATCGATGCTTAAAAGAGAGGCAATATCTCCGAGGGATGGGTAATGTAAGGCTTGTGTTTTAGTCTGGGAACGTTTGCATTCATTAAAATAATGACATTCCAAAATGGGCAGTGTCATTATTTGCACTGTTAACAAATAGAGGAAAATGGCTTTCTCGTATCTCTGGTCGTATCATTGAGAGAACTGTTTTAATGATTTCTGGGTGAAGCTTATGATGAAAAAAAAACCCACAGTTCTTCTAATTAGGCCTGTTTATGTGAGTCTGACACAGGGTTTGGATATGCATTATTTAATTTAAATTGGATCGTCCCAACACTGAATAAACATCACATTTCCCAACACTTAATGCATGCAGTCTGAACATAGTGAGATGTGGTTGTTTGTTCTTTCAAAATAGCTTAGTTTTTGATGAATCATTGACCACCCTTAAATGAATACAAACTGTGCGACAGACAAGTAAACAACCATTAAAGAAAACGCAGAGGCAGATCACTGTACACAGCAGGAGAGCTACACAATATTTGTAAAGGTAGGTTGACCAGGTACAGGAAGACTAAATTAAGGTATTCCAAAATAGTCAGAATACATGTTTCTTTAGTGTCAGGAAACCCTTCTGAAGAGGATCCTGCACTGACAAGAATATTCACTGTTCATTTTGGCAAAGGCATGACTTTTTAGATCAGTGTTTCTCAACCTGGGGGTTGGGACCCCTGGAGGGGTCGCCAGGAGGTGCCAGAGGGGTCACCAAAGACCATCAGAAAGCACAGTATTTTCTGTTGGTCATGGGGCTTCTGTGTGGGAGGTTTGGCCCAATTCTATCATTGTTGGGGTTCAGAATGCTTTTTGATTGTAGGTGAACTATAAATCCCAGCAACTACAACTCCCAAATGTCAAGGCCTATTTTCCCCACACTCCACCAGTGTTCACATTTAGCATACTGAGTGTTTGTGCCAAGTTTGGTCCAGATCCATCATTGTTTGAGTCCATAGTGCTCTCTGTAGGGGAACTACAATGCCCAACAAACTCTTCAAGTGTTTTCTGTTGGTCGTGGGCATTCTGTGTGTCAAGTTTGGTTCAATTCAATCGTAGGTGAAGTTCTGAATGTTCTTTGATTGTAGGTGAACCATAAATCCCAACAACTACAACTCCCAAATTATGTTTCATAACAGGAGCAAAATTACAGTTATAAAGTAGCCAAAGAATGTTATGGTTGGGGGTCACCACAACATGAAGAACTGTATTAAGGGGTCGCGGCATTAGGAAGGTTGAGAAACACTGTTTTAGATCATAACCTTTGGGGGAAATGATACCATAACCTTTTGGAAATTGGCGTTCATTGCCGTTTGGGAAAATCAGCAATCTCCCTGAGAAGAGTTAAAAACTCACTTGAGTTAACCTTCTCCTTAATGGTAAATAATATTTCCACTGGTATTGGGTTGTTGTAGGTTTTTCAGGCTGTTTGGCTATGTTCTAGAAGCATTCTCAGTGATTCTGGCCATGAAAGCCTTTGACAATACTAATACTAATATTTATGCAAGGAAATTAAGTTTCTCAGCTGTTAAACAGATATGCCTAGATATCTCTTTGAATTGTTAAGGACAAAGATATGCCAATGACTAGATAGATAGATAGATAGATAGATAGATAGATAGATAGATGAGTTTCAGAAGTGTTACTTCTGTTGCCCCAAAACATCTACTCTTCCTTAAAACATCTTGGTTTAAATCATGCTCTCAAGAGATCAAAAAAAGTAGACTTCTTTAAAAGTAATATAGTTGGTTTACTCACAAACTTTATGTATTCCGCATACAGGTACTTTGCATGTCAATCCAGTTACAGATAGAATTTGAAGTAGTTTCTTATATTATGGGGCATCTTACTAATCAACAGTCCATAGACTAAAGCATCTCTCTGGTCTGAGAGTCTTCTAGAGTCTCATGGCGTTAGTTCTCCAAAGCATTCAGCTTTTACTGACTTCTAAACTGTACAGTTTCTAGGTTGTAAGTTTTTCAGGCTGTATGGCCATGTTCTAGAAGCATTGTCTCCTGATGTTTCGCCTGCATCTGTGGCAAGCATCCTCAGAGGTTGTGAGGTTCCTCAAAACCTCTGAGGATGCTTGCCACAGATGCAGGTGAAACGTCAGAAGAGAATGCTTCTAGAACATGGCTGTACAGCCCGAAAAACCTACAACAACCTGGTGGTTCCAGCCATGAAAGCCTTCAACAATACATTGTACTATTTCTACATTGAAAGTCTAATGGCTTCTGTTTCTATTGGCGTCTGAAAGCATACTATTTCTAAAATGGAGTCTGAGTCCTGAATAATCCCAGATTTGATCACATGGTCTGCAGCTCCTCCCACAACATAGAGTTAGGGAAAACTGCATACCAATGCACACATATACAATACAGTAAGCAATCTGAATTATATACAAATAAGTAGTGGAGGCTTGAAGAAAGTTGGTATTTCCAACAATTCAAGACCTACAGTGCAAACCTAACTAAGCAAGAAAGCCACAAGAAAGATTGCCAGTGATGATGTCAAACAAAACTTTGCATTTGTGTCAACTTGCAAATGAAGCTTATGTTCAGGGGACCATTGTACTACAACATCTCTCCCATGATATCAAATTTATCCTTAGGTCTCAAAGAGTCAGATTTTTTTAAAAAAAATGCATTCAAGAGAGGCTTTAATTCAGACATCTCAGATCTCTATGCAACACATCTGTTTCCTTGCTCTCTGCAGGGTTTTCTATCACGTAGAGTAAGGACAGCAGATGCTTCTTTGCCTTTTAGCTGGCTTCAGTCCTGCAGACGGTACTTCTATGAAAGCTTCCAATAAGCTCAAATTAGCTTATTTGAGAAACGTTAGCCTCAGCATTTCCACTAAAACCTTTTAGGCGAAATATTTTGCTTGAACAAGACAGGAAAAAGATTGAGTCTGAAGCAGGGAACCCCAGAAGAGCACAACAAAGGAAATGTAGGGCAAGGTAGCCATTGTTGGAGAAGGAGGAAGGGAGGAAGTCATCAAGAGGAAACTGTTCAGAGCAAGAAGAAGAGATTGAGCATGGAAGGGCAAGAAAGAGTGAAAAGGAAGACTGGCAGCTGCTTTTTAGATACTTCTCATAACTTCCCATAGCCAGCCTTCTAAGGATCAAGGGTGTCATCTAGGCAAAGTTGAAGGCACACGCATGCACAAAAAGAGTTCTTCTGTTTCCAATTTAGTCTGTCTTAGGGCCTCATCACACTAGAAAATGAATCTACAAGGGTTGAATGAAAAGAAATGCCTCCACCTTCATTTTTTTTGTCGTGTCAGGAGCAACTTGAGAAACTGCAAGTCGCTTCTGGTGTGAGAGAATTGGCCGTCTGCAAGGACATTGCCCAGGGGATGCCCGAATGATTACATGTTTTTATTATCCTTGTGGGTGGCTTCTCTCATGTCCCTGCATGAGGAGCTGGAGTTGATAGAGGGAGCTCATCCACCTCCCCCCGGATTCGAACCTGCGACCTGTCGGTCTTCAGTCCTGACAGCACAGGGGCTCCTCCACCTTCATAACTCTTCAACAGATGGCAGTACTGCTATGCAGCAGTTACTGGCTTGTTCAGTAGACTCTCCTCTACAGTTCCATTTTGGCGGGAAGCCTAAGCATTGAATGGTTGTGTTGTTAAAATGTGGAGTATGGAACCCTGTGCAGATGGTTGGTCAATGCGACTTAAGCAGCGTGCAGTCATTGAATTCTTGATAGCAGAAGGTGTCACCCCAAAGGAGATCCATCAGAGAATGCAAGCTGTTTATGGTGATTGTGTTGATGCAAGTACTGTGCGTCGTTGGGCAAGTAAGTTTAAAGATGTTGATGTGGGAACATCTGACTTGCGTGACAAACAAATAGTTGGACATGCTGTGATAGCAACCACCGAGTTTCACAAGCAAAACGTTGACAGATTAATTCAGGACAATCGTCATATCACTCAGAGAGAAATTTCAAGCATAATCGGCATTTCCGCTCCCAATAATGAAAAAAGATCTGTGGAGACATCATTATGCTTCTGATGAAGACATTGAGAGAACTGTGAAACGCTGGTTGTGGAAACAGAGTGTCGACTCCTTCCGTGACGGCTTCAGAAAACTTGTTCATCATTGGCAGAAATGCATCCAATTGTCTAGTGGTTATGTGTGGGTCACATTATTGCTTTGCTTGGTTATTGGAAGATCTGTGCATAATAGGTACCCAGGATGCTGATGCCTGAAATGAAAGCGCACAGACTTGAAACTTCAGAGACTGGATCACATCACCGTACGACATCCTCCATGCAGTCCATATTTAGCACCGTCTGACTTCTATCTGTTCCCGATAATAAAAGAAGATCTGCGGGGACATCATTATGCTTCTGATGAAGACGTTGAGAGAACTGTGTGACACTGGTTGTGGAAACAGAGTGTCGACTTCTTCCGTGACGGCTTCAGAAAACCTGTTCATCATTGGCAGAAATGTATCCAATCCTCACCTCTGAGGATGCTTGCCATAGATGCAGGTGAAACGTCAGGAGAAATGCCTCTAGAACATGGCCATATAGCCCGAAAAAACCCACAAGAACTGAGTGATTCCAGCCATGAAAGCCTTCGACAATACAATGTATCCAATTGTCTGGTGATTATGTAGAAAAGTGAATAGTGGTAGTTAAAGAGCACATTCTAAGGATTATTTCTGTGTTTGATTTATTAAAAATATTCCCATCCAAACCCAAGTAATGAAGGTGGAGGCATTACTTTTCATTCAACCCTCGTACTTTAAATCCAATTGCTGCCTCCTGCATAATTCTGGAGTTTGTAGTTTAAGTAGGAGCCTTTAACAGCGTCACTAAACTACAAACACCAGAATTCTGCAGGAGGCAGAAACCAGATTTTTAGTAGATTTATCCCCTAGTGTGATAAAGTAGTTAGAGGATCCAAAGCAAATGCTCAAAGGAAGAGTCATACCAATCACAGCTACTGAGAACCAAGATCTTGGATGAGCATAGGCAACCATAGAAACAGTGTTGCTTTGTGATAGAACACTGGTAGAGTCCCAAAACTCTGGAGGATAACACCAAACTGGATTGTTGTAGGTTTTTCGGGCTCTATAGCCATGTTCTAGAAGCATTCTCTCCTGACATTTTGCCTGCATCTGTGACAAGCATCCTCAGATGTTATGAGGTCTGTTGGAAACTAGGAAAATTGAATCAGGAGGGAATGCTTCTAGAACATGGCCATACAGCTCGAAAAACCTATAACAGCCAAGTGATTCCAGCCATGGAAGCCTTCGACAGTACATCAACACCAAATTATTTGAAACCAAGGCATGATCCAGCTCCTGAGTGCAGATCTAGCATATTTTTGCCTCATTTATTTTCAAAGGAAATTGAGAAAAATCTCCTGATCTGGTGTCTGCAGCTGCCGCCATTTTCCATCTTCCAAATTTATTTATTTATTTATTTATTTATTTATTTACTTTACTTGTATACCGCAGTTTCTCAGTCTAACAGGCGACTCAACGCGGTTTACAACAAGGATAAGATCAATCAACGATATACAATTTAAAACCATTAGAGCACAATATACAATATTGACACAACAATAACAACGCAATGCATCTCATAACTAGAGTCGTGATCCAAATTCATCGTCCATATTTCCATTCCTGTAATCGTCACATTCATTGCACTGATTAACCAAATGCCTGTTCAAACATCCAAGTTTTTAATCTCCTTCGGAACACCATTAGCGAGGGGGCTGATCTTACCTCCATGGGAAGGGCGTTCCACAGCCGAGGGGCCACCACAGAAAAGGCCCTGTCTCTTGTCCCCGCCAGCCGCACCTGTGAAGCAGGCGGGATAGAGAGCAGGGCCTCCCCAGAAGATCTTAGGGTCCTGGCGGGCTGATAGGCAGAGATACATTCGGATAGGTAGCTTGGGCCAGAACCGTTTAGGGCTTTAAAGGCCAACGCCAGCACTTTGAATTGAGCCATTGATCCATTGTTTTGAATTGATCCATTGTTTTGGATCAAAACAATGATCCAAAAGGAACTTCTAGATCTTTCACTAGAAGTCTCTAGCTCTCTTTTATTTTCTACACTGACTCGTGGCTCAGAGATGAAGCACCATACCACGAAAACACATATATTAAAATACATAAGACAAAGATTAAAACACCAATGCTAGTAAAGTTAAAATTCATTGTTTAAGACTGACTTGGTAGGCCTGCCGGAAGAGATAAGTCTTTAATTGTGTCTTAAATTTTGACAGCTCATTTAGTTGTCCAATCTTTTCTGGCATATCATTAACAAGTTATATTAGGCCATGGTGTTATATGGAATCACTGCAATAAAAATATTAAAGTAGGATTGTGTGCATTCATTTATTTCTCTATTTCTCTCCAAATGTGAAGATTCTTGAGGAGCAACTTTATATTAACGTTTGATGCACTTTAATTTTGAGTTAAGCTTTGGTAGTCCATGGTATTTAAATGGAGTTCATGCTAGAGAGGCCACTGAGCTGCTGAACTTGCTGCCTGAAAGATTGGCAGTTCAAATCCAGGGAGCAGGGTGAGCTTCTGCTGTTAGCCCTGGCTTCTGCCAACCTAGCAGTTCAAAATGTGAGTAGATCAATAGGTACCGCTTCTGCGAGAATCATGGAGCCATAGAATCATACAATTGTAAGAGACCTCATGGGCCATCAAGTCAACTTTCTGCCAAGAAGCAGTAAAATCACATTCAAGGCACCCCAGACAGGTGGCCACCCAGCCTCTGCTTAAAAGCCTCCAAAGAAGGAGCCTACACCACACTCTGGGGCAGAGAGTTCCACTGCTGAACAGCTCTCACAGTCAGGAAATTCTTCCTAATGTTCAGATGGAATCTCCTTTCTTGTAATTTGAAGCCATTGTTCCACATCCTACTCTCCAAGGCAGCAGAAAACAAGCTTGCTCCTTCTTCCCTATGACTTCCTCTCACAAACTTATACATGACTATCATGTCTTCTCTCAACTTTCTCTTCTTCAGGCTAAACATGCCCAGCTCTTTAAGCTGCTCCTCATGGTGCTTGTTCTCCAGACCCTTGATCATTTTAGTTGCTCTCCTCTGGACACATTCCAGCTTGTTAACATCTCCCTTCAATTGTGGTGTCCAGAACTGGACACAGTATTCCAGATGTGGTCTAACCAAGGCAGAATAGAGCATGGGTAGCATGACTTTAGACATTAGATTCCTATTGATGCAGGCCAAAATCCCATTGGCTTTTTTTGCCACTGCATCACATTGTTAGCTGATGTTTAACTTGTTATCCATGAGGACACCAAGTTCTTTGGAGGATCTTTGGAGGTAACAGCACTCCATGCAGTCATGCTGGCCACATGATTTTGAAGGTGTCTATGAAAATGGACATGAGCACCACCCCCAGAGTCAGACGTGACTAGACTTAATGTCAAGGGAAACCTTTACCTGTATCATGCTACAGATAAGATTATGAACTGATTGGCTACATAACCGGAAGCGGAAGATGGAAGAGCTCTGTTCAGAAAAAATAGGACATGGCAGAGGTCATGAATAGCTAATATGAAAAAAATAGAGTATATCTGAAGAAGAGCACTAAATCAATCATTTTGCCAAAATATGACATGAAGAACATCCCTGTAGAAGTTAAGGACCATGATAAAATAGATTTGCACTGTTAAGCATAATGGAGCCAGAGAACTCTGGACCAAAGCCAGGGACATTGTTAAGGAGGAACGTAAAAAGACACCATCTGCAGCCAAAAGGGAAGAGGAGCTTCCTTGGATGACGGATGAAACTCTTCAAGCAATTAAGGACAGATGAGAAGCAAAAGTAAAAGATAACAGAAATAGGGTCAGAATCATGGATACGACTGTTCAATATTTTGTGTACAGATACAAAAGAAAATTATTATCACAATGTTGAGAAATAGATGAAGACAACAAAAAAGGTAGAACAAGAGACTTTATCTGCAATATCAGAGAACCCAACAGGAAATTTCAACCAAGGATGCAATACAAAAAGTAAAAGCACTAAAAAAAAAAAAAACCAACATTGGAACAACATTCTAAAGATGAAGACATGAAAGGAAGAGAGATTAATACAACAAAGAAACATTTGAAGATAAAGCCACATTTTTTTTAAAGTGACTTAGAAGCTGCATTCACAATGCACTTGAGAGGGATAAATCAGGAATAGCTGAAATGCCAATAGAGGTGTTTGAATTTCACAGACAAAAATCACTTGTATTCCAACTAAAATAGTAACGGGAAAAGAAACAATGACCTATATATTGGCAACTCTCAATATACATTGTAATACCCAAGAGTGGGAGATACCTGAGTATACAGTGACCACCAAATCATTGCATTTATCTCCCATGCAAGCAAAGTGAAGCTCAGTCCTTTGCAACAAAGACTTTTACCATATATTCTTATGGAATGCTACAGATCTATACTGGGATAAGAAAAGGAAGAGACACTAAGGACCATATTGCAAAAAAGGATCATACCAAAATTTCTAGAATCTCTGCCCTTTTCCATCATGGAAATTTGTCTTCTTTTTTCATTGCTCCTCAGCTTATATCAATCTATTTCAAATTCACCTGGAGTGAAGGAAACACCTCCAGGCAGGGCAAAACATGGCCTTAATGTTAATCTATAGGGATTTGAAAAAGAAAATCCTTGTTGTTGAAGTGGTATGTGCAGAAATAAGGATTTGTGTGCGAACATGGAGATGGAAAGATGATCTCTGGTGATGTCTCCTCATCATCACCAGTCCTCTGAGCATATAGTGAGGTTGCAGTCCATGGGACAAAGCCAGCAAGGTCTAAAGTCTCCCTTTGGCAAGATCTCCCATTTGTTAGGAGTAAAGTCCTCATTGCTCTCTTGAATAAAGCCATGAGTTCATTCATGGCTTCACTTAGAATCATAGAGTTGGAAGAGACCTCATGAGCCATGCAGTCAACTTTCTGCCAAGAAGCAGGAAAATCACATTCAAAGCACCCCCGACGGGTGGCCATCCAGCCTCTGCTTAAAAGCCTCCAAAGAAGGAGCCTACACCACACTCTAGGGCAGAGAGTTCCACTACTGAACAGCTCTCTTTACAATTAGAAAGCTATTCCTCATGTTCAGGTGGAATCTCATTTCCTGTAGTTTGAAGCCATTGTCCTGCATCCTAGTCTCCAGGCCAGTAGAAAACAAGCTTGCTCCCTCCTCCCAATAACTTTCCCTCACATCTTGATACATGTCTCCTCTCAGGCTTCTCTTCTTCAGGCTAAATATACCCAGTTACTTAAGCCATTCCTCATAAGGCATGTTCTCCAGACGCTTGATCATTTTAGTCACCCTCCTCTGGACATTTTCCAGCTTGTATTGTCAAAGGCTTTCGTGGCCAGAATCATTGGGTTGTTGTAGGTTTTTCTGGGCTAGAAGGTCAGCCCAGAAAAATGTCAGGAGAGGCATTCTCTCCTGACATTTTGCCTGTATCTATGGCAAACATCCTCAGAGGTAGTGATGTCTCCTCATTATCACTAGTCCTCTGAGCATAGAGTGAGGTTGAAGTCCTGGGACAAACCCAACAAGGTCTAAAGTGTCCCTTTGGCAAAATCTCCCATTTGTTAGGAGTAAAGTCATCATTGCTCTCTTGAATAAAGCCATGAGTTCACTTAGAATCATATAGTTGGAAGAGACCTCATGGGCCATCAAGTCAACTTTCTGCCAAGAAGCAGGAAAATCACATTCAAAGCACCCCCGACGGGTGGCCATCCAGTATCTCCCTTAAACTATGATGCCCAAAATTGGACACAGTGTGATTCCAGGTGTGGTCTGACCAAAATAAAGGAGTAGCATGATTTCCCTGGATCTAGACACTAGACTCCTATTGATGCAGGCCAAAATCCCATTGGCCTTTTAAGCTGCTGCATCACAACAAGAGGTAGGGGATTTTGTAGGAAAATTCCAGAAATGAGATCTTCCAAGATGACCAGGGAGCCAGGAGATCACCCCATACTGATCCATTGTTCTGAATATGACAAGAAGCATCTCTCTACCTAGAAGTCTGTTTGAAAGCATAGTTCCTTATAGTCTCTAATACAGAATTTGAGTCTTGTTTTATAATTTGAGAAACTCTATCTCAATCTGGGTTGTTGTAAGTTTTTCCAGGCTCTATGGCCATGTTCTGGAGGCAATTTTTCTCCTGACGTTTCGCCTGCATCTATGGCAAGCATCCTCAGAGGGAGTGAGGTCTGTTGGAAGTAGGAAAAATGGGTTTATATATCAGTGGAATGACCAGGGTATCTCAATCTTCTTTTCAGATGCTAAATACAAATGTAGGCCACCATGATTGCACTTTCTCTTACAAATGGGACACAACAACTAAAATTATGAACGGATATGAACAATTTATTTTGCTCAAGGAAATATATTAATCTGCCCATGAGTCTGTAACCTCAAAACAGATGGAACATATGTCCTGTTCTGTTGCTTAACCCCGTACCCAGCTCTTACTGGTTTTGTCAGTTCAAATGATCAACAAAGAGCTACATCACCCTAAAATGAACTGTGTGTTTGCCTTCTGTGGTGGAACAGCTAAGTTTTCTGTGTTTGGTTAGTTTTGCCAAGACAACAAAGTCCTTAACTATATTGTTTGCGTCTTAAGAATATGCCTAGATAGCTCTAATTTAGGGGAGTAGGTGTTCTGTGTCTAGCAATGCGATTAAGTGATTATTTTAGAATCCAGACTTAATAATCTTAATTGCGGGCAGACCGAGGGAGGAATTTTTAAAATGGCAATGCACATTACTTAATTTACACCGGCTCTGCTTCAGAAGGAGGCTCTCCTGCTCATGCTGCTGAATGAGGCTCTGAATATTGGCTGCAAAACACTGCTTTCATGTCACAGCTGCATTTAGTAATGAATCCTTGTATTGCGGCAGATATTTGTGGAAAGCTTTACTGTGTTCCGTTCCTTCAAGAGCCTCACACCACTCTTATACATTCCTAGGCACATCTTTTAGAAAAATGTTTCCACTGACAAAACTTTGGTCCTAAAATATTTGGTTTTCTGCAGATATAGATTTAGAGGTAGCATAAGCCCAATGCAAAAATGAAGAATGTAAGACAATTTTATTTATTTAGAACTGGATTGTGGCACAGCTGGTTGGGAGTCAGCTGCATTAAAATCACTACTGACCAAAAGGTCATGAATTCGAAGACAGCCCGGGTCGGAGTGAGCTTCCAGACATTTGTCTAGCTTACTGTCAACCTTTGCAGCCTGAAAAACAGTTGCATCTGTCAAGTAATAAATGTAGGTACTGCTTATGTGAGGAAGCTAATTTAACTTATTTACGATGCCATAAAAAAACTCTCCATCAATGTGCAAAAGAATGAGGAAGTACTCCATCGGCGTCACAAGTGGACAGTGAAGCAACAGCTCCCCCGGTGGCCAGAATTCAAAAAGCATTCCCTCATGACGTTGGAAAGTTAAATAGCCTCTGTGGTCTCGGTCTATATATGTTGTGTGTCTATGGCATTGAATGTTTGCCATGTATGTGTGCATTGTGATCCACCCTGAGTCCCCTGCACAGTGAGAAAAGCGGAATATAAATATTATAAATGAATAATAAATAAATAAATAAATACATTTATTTAGAGCAATTTGTATCCCACCTTTCTCAGCCTTACTGCGACTCAAGGCGGCTTACAGAATTGGCAGAATTTGATGCCATATATTCATTAAACTACAGTTAAAAACATTAAGCCTAATATTATAAAAACCATATACAATATTAAAAACCTATCATCACCAGTGTTGTCCTGATAAAATCATTATCCAGCAGCAGCATCTAGCCATTCCGTGTTCATTCTTCCTATTTCATAATTATTTATTTCTCTGCATTACTAAAAGCTTGTTCAAAAAGCCAAATGTTTACTCTTTTTCGGAAGGTCAGGAGGGAGGGGGCTGATCTAATATCCCTAGGGAGGGAGTTCCACAGCAAAGGGGCCACCACCGAGAAGGCCCTGTCTCTTGTCCCCGCCAGATGCACCGATAGATCAGACCAAAGTCTCACCTAGTCCGAAATCCTAATAATAATAATAATAATAATAATAATAATACTTTATTTGTACCCTGCTACCATCTCCCGAGGGACTCGGTGCGGCTTACATGAGGCCGAGCCCACAATACAACAATAACAATAACAGCAATAATACAAAAACAATACAAAACTCATAGCAAAATAAGCAAAAACAATAACAATAACACGACACATTTAAAAACCAATTGCTGGGGCGAATGTAATAATTAAATAATTTAAAAAATAATGCTGGGCATGAACAGATAACATGTAATTGGAATAAAGGTTTTGGAGAAGGAAGAAATGTGCAGACAATCCAAAATCATTATTAAAGTGTGTTTGAGGACATATTGCTGGAAGTTTTCTTATTCTGGGAAGGCACACTGAAACAGCCATGTTTTCAGGCTTCTCCTACAGACTGTCAGAGTTGGGGCTTGCCTAATATCCCTGGGGAGTGAGTTCCAGAGTCGAGGGGTCACCACCGAGAAGGCCCTCTCCCTCGTCCCCACCAATCGTGCTTGTGATGGTGGTGGGAGCGTGAGCAGGGTCTCCCCAGATGATCGAAGAGAACGTGTGGGTTCGTACACAGAGATGCAGTCATATTCTTTTGGAAAACCAATTCAATGGGACTGTTGTCCATTTTTTTTGTTGTTGTTGTTAATATGCTTTGGGAGGTGTCGGAGATTTAGAAGAAACAAGCTGCTGTATTTTGGTTGGTTTGGGAAGAGTTTAGGTGGTTTCCAGAAAAACAAAATCTTGATGGATAGTTTGTTCTGTCTCCCAGAAGTGTCAGATGAACTATTTTGTTCATGGCAGCATATGTCCTCCTTTTATATGAAAGCTGATGAGGTTCATGAGCAAATGATGTAGATCATAAGCTTCCCTCTGGAAAAGGCCAATTATTTTGATATGACCTTATGTTTGAGCCACTGTCAGAACAAGAAGCTAATTATTGTTGTTTATTAATGTTACGTAGCCTTCTTGATGCCTCAGATAATCTAAAGGGGGGACAATATTGATCTGTATACAGTAACTCTTTAATTAGTGTCAGTGACCTAGCAACAAGCTAAATTTCAAGAGTAAGACAACAGATCAAGAACTATGGGGCTTCCGATGGATGCTGAGAAAGTGTTCATTTTTATTTGGTTTTTTAAAACTCATTCTTTAGTGGAGAAATGTTTTCACAACTTACAAATATGACAATTCCCTGCTGCCTGACAAAAGGGGAAGAGGCTAAGGCACTAATTGAAGGGTTTCCAGGGCTAGAACAGCTCCCATAGAGAACAGAGGAGGAAAAGACATTGGAGGAAAAGATCCTGAAAGTGGCTGGAAACCTACTTCCAAAGTTTTTTTTTTTTTTTTGGTGTGGGGTATTTTTGGTGTGGGGACTCAGAGTGGTTGTTACATTATGCAGTTGGTACAGTGGGTTAAACCGCTGAACTGCTAGGCTCATTGACCGAAAGGTCACAGGATCAAATCCGGGGAGCAATGTGAGCTTCTGCTGTCAACCCCAGCTTCTGCCAACCTAGCAGTTCAAAAACATGCAAGTGTGAGTAGATCAATAGGTACTGCTCCAGTGGGAAGGTAACGGCGCTCCATGTACTCATGCCGGCCACGTGACCTTGAAGGTGTCTACGGACAATGGCAACTCTTTCGCTTGGAAATTGAGATTAGCACCCCACCCCAGAGTTGGACAAGACTGGGGAAAACCTTTACCTTTACCTTACGTTATGCAGGACCTTGGAACCTATAAACAAACAGTTTATTGTAAAAAAAACATATTAAAACCATATAGAAATCAGGAATAAGAAAGGAAGATATATAATCGAAAAAGCTTTAGCAACAGGAAATAACCAAACAATAATCCAAATGTCCTGGAACAGCCAGAAATCACAGATACAGCATAAGTCCACAATCAAGAAGGCATAACTAGCAAAACTTAAAAAGGAGTACATTAACAGGAACATAGAAAACTTCCACGATATATATAAAATCCAAAATCAAAGCTTGACTTGAACCAGGAACAAGAGAACTCAGGCTTAGCTTCTCACTCTAACGCAGTGTTGCCTGAACTGACTTTAAGGTAAACAACCTTTTGTTTAATAGACACTCATGAAATCATTCTGTTTCCTGTGAATTTCCTTCATAACTTTCCCATGTAATCCCTCTGAAGGACATAATCTATTTTCAGCTCTGATTTGTAAACAAAGGCTGTTATTGATCTCTGTAGCTACAGATGGGTTCCCATAAGAATCCTCCTTGTCACTCAGCTCTCCATTCAATTCCTTATCTGCTGTTGTTACTTCTGACTCCACTGAATGCTCTTGAGGTCCTGCACTTTCCGAGCCCATTTTCTCACAGAGAGAACCATCATTTTCCCAGACTTGAATTTCCCAGATTTGGGAGCCCATCACTTTGTGCCATAGGAAAGCTCACAATCCCCTCTAAACAATCAGTTAAACCATGCTCTATAACAGTAGCTCTGCTTTCCTTCTCTCCAACCCAGTGTTGTCAGTTGAGAGCTGATGGAGGAAGGGGCTTGAGTTTTCAACAGGACAAAAAGTCCCTCTGCTTTTCCATTTCCCACTACCCATCTTGGCTTATTGCAGCATACACTTTTTCACCAGCACCTGATAAATGTCTGGCACCAGATGATATTTGCTAGAAGAAGGAATTTTATGTAATGGGTTTTGCAACAAAGGTGATGTAGTCTTACTTTCTCACATCCTCTATTGCAGTCTGATGTATGTATTGGGTAAAAAACATGAACAGAAGTACATGAGCATGCCAGATGAATTTTAGATATCTATCTACTCTTCCAGCCATTCTTTTGCTATAGCAAAGTGGGAAAAGAGATGTTAGCCCATGCATTGTCTCATTCATCCCTGCATCAGTTATGACTACAGGGGTATTCCATGCATAAAAAGTAGCTATTATAGAGCTGAAATAATTTCATATTTAAAGCCTGTTAATGTATTTAGGAATCTCTTAGCTTTCCACATTATCTGCAATTTCAGGTCATTTAGGATGACGATGCTCTAAAATCCATTGCAGATTGTAATATTTCCCTTAAAACTACAGATGAATGGAGTCACAGACACAAACCATAACAACATTGCCAATGATGTCTTAAGAGGAGCTGGAGAAAACTTATTTATAAGAGAGCAGGAGAAGGGAAGCGGGGAGGAGAAGACAATGATAGTGGAGGAGACTGTACATAATATTTGCAATCCAGTACTATCTTCTGTGTCAGTGGGATTGCGTGAGCATGTGAGGTTATGCTGCTGGTAGGATTTCTCATGTCAGAGAAGGCTCACTATATGCCATGCAACTTATAGATAGCAGGAGCAGTTGAGGATGACAATGGCAGAGGATCTCTTAGAGACACTGGCAGTTGCACCATCACTAATCCTTGATAGTAGTGCATGGAAAGATGCACCAGCAAACCACTTCTCAAGGTTTATTTTACCTTTTTTTTATTTATCATGTCAGAAGATTGGATCTGCATCTCATAGTGCCAGAGCGCACCAGCAAACCATGGCTGTCTATTAAACAAAAGGTTGTTTACCTTAAAGTCAGTTCAGGCAACACTACCTTAGAGTGAGAAGCTAAGAACTAACTCTTGTTCCAGGTTCAAACCAAGCTTTGATTTTGGATTTTATATATATCCTGGAAGTTTTCTATATGTCTGTTAATGTACTCTTGTTTAAGTTTTGCTAGTTGTGCCTTCTTGATTGTAGGCTTATGCTGTATCTGTGATTTCTGGCTGTTCCGGGACTTTATAACCTCTGGAACTTTATTTGGATTATTGTTTGGTTATTACCTGTTGCTAAACTTTTTTTGGATTATATAGCTTCCTTTCTTATTCAATGTTCAATGCCTTCCAAGTCACCCAGTCTTTTGTGTGCCCAGGGGGGCGGAGAAATGGGGGGGGGGGGGGTTCATGATGGGAATATGGAGGAGGAGAGTTTTTGGATACCATGGTTACTTACCTACTTACTTACTTCGGCGATCCCTCATTGTCCAAGTAAGATTGTCCTCCAAGTTTGGGTACGTAGGTGACTGTGGAGCCCTATTCTTGACCTGCATGTTCCCCCGCAGTGAGGGCATCGGTTTCCAGGTGGAAGGCGGTCCCGGTCGGGGTTGGCTTGACACGCCTTCCTCTTGGCACGTTTCTCTCTTTCGCCCTCCATTCATGCCTCTTCAAATTCTACAGCACTGCTGGTCACAGCTGATCTCCAACTAGAATGCTCAAGGGCCCAGTTCTCAGATACCATGGACTGCCAGAGAGACAAATAAATGAATCCAAGACAAAAATCACTGTTCACTTCAGAAATGTATCTCCATATACTCCTCATAATGTCCAAACTGCCATATAGGTAATCTTAGTTATGGAGAAAACAACTTGCTTTGCTTTGCATCCTGTCCAGAGAGGAATAGATGCCTTTTTTGTTTTCCATTTGATCTTTCCCTTTCCTTGACAGCACAATAAACGATTATGCCACTTTTAGATGCTGACACTTTAGCTAGGCAAGATGGTTTTTCAGCATTCTGCAGAAATGATGAAAGCTTAATGAAAGTTATTTTCTCATAATAGTCCCAAATTGCTTCTCTTCCTGGAGCAGAGCTGGCCCGTGGATTGGGTGTGAACTTTTGCCCTGTCTCCGCAATCCAAAAGTAGTTGCATTTACATCTAAATGTAAATCTTTTGAGGAAATCCAGAGCGTACAGAGGTGATTTGGCTCGGAATGTGTTTCACACTATTCCCAAAGGGATGGAGGCATTATTATCACATGACAAAGGACTAGACTTTCAAGCTGTAATCCACAGAAAAACAGAAATCAGAACATGTTTTATATCCAGGATATAGGATAGCAGAGAGGAAAAGGGATCTGAAATCTATAGTTGTGGCTAAAGCTAGCGTCATTGTGCAAACTCTGACTTAATCTTATCCTAAGCTACCACTCCGCCAACCATATGATTTTTTTTTATCGTGTCAGGAGCGAACCAAACAGTTGTATTTTATTTTTAAAAAAAACAAAGTTTGTAAACTTGGCATTCTATGAAATGTCCTTTGACCAGTAGCTGACCACTTGGAGTGTCTCTGGTGTTGCTATAAGAAGGTTCTCCATTGTGCATGTGGCCGGTCTCAGACGGCATTGTAATAGGTGGTTTGTGTGTTGCTCTTCTCCACACTCACATGTTGTGGGCTCCACTTTGTGGCCCCACTTCTTAAGGTTGGCTCTGCATCTCGTGGTGGCAGAGCGCAGTCTGTTCAGCGTCTTCCAAGTTGACCAGTGTTTTGTGTGCCCTTCTTGACTTAAGTCATTGGCGTGCTAGCTGATATCCAAACAGAGGATGGGCCAGAGATGTGACTGCCTTGGTCCTTTCACTATTGGTTGCTACTTCCCAGCAGATGTCAGGTGGTTCAATACTGGCTAAACAGTGTAATTTCTCCAGTGGTGTAGGGCGCAGACACCCCGTGATAATGCGGCATGTCTCATTAAGAGCCACATCTACTGTTTTAGTGTGGTGAGATGCGTTCCACACTGGACATGCATACTCAGTCGCTAATAGACTACTGCAATGCACTCTACGTGGGGCTGCCTTTGGAGATTGCCCAGAAACTTCAACTAGTCCATCAGTTGGCAGCCAGCTTGCTCACTGGAGTGGCATACAGGGAGCATACAACTCCTCTATTACACCAGCTCCACTGGTTGCTGATCAGCTTCCGAGCACAATTCAAAGTGCTGGTTTTAACCTTTAAAGCCCTAAACAGTTCTGGCCCAGACTACCTGTCCAAATGTATCTCCTGTTATGAGCCATCACTAAGTTTAAGATATTCAGGAGAGGCCCTGTTCTCGATCCCACCACCATCGCAAATGCGGTTGGTGGGGATGAGAGACAGGGCCTTCTCGGCAGTGGCCCCCCATCTGTGGAACTCTCTCACCAGGGCCATCAGGTTGGCCACCACTGGAAAGAAGACTTAGGATACTTACTTACTTAGGTGATCCCTCGTTGGACGAGTAAGATGGTCTTCCATCATGGGTTTCCCTGTGGGTCCGTATGTGGCTGTGGAGCCCTATTCTTGACCTGCATCTTCTTCCGCAGTGAGGGCATTGGTTTCCAGGTGGAAGGCGGTCCCGGTCGGGTTTGGCTTGATGGGCCTTCCTCCTGGCACGTTTCTCTCTTTCGCCCTCCACTCGTGCCTCCTCGAATTCTGCAGCACTGCTGGTCACAGCTGACCTCCAGCTGCAGCGCTCAAGGGCCAGGGCTTCCCATTTCTCAGTGCCTATGCCTGAGTTTTTAAGGTTGGCTTTGAGCCCATCTTTAAATCTCTTTTCCTGTCCACCAATGTTCCATTTTCCGTTCTTAAGTTCAGAGTAGAGCAACTGCTTTGGGATACAGTGGTCGGGCATCCGGACAGCGTGGCCGGCCCAGCGGAGTTGATGTTGGAGGACCATCGCTTCAATGCTGGTGGTCTTTGCTTCTTCCAGCACACTGACGTTTGTTCGGTTGTCTTCCCAGGAGATTTGCAGGATTTTCCGGAGGCAGCACTGACTTAGGATACTGCGACATTGAATTAACCCCAGACTTGGATTTCGTTTTTAACTGGTGTGTCTAATCTATTGTTTTAATGAATTGCTTTTAATTGTTTTAATGTATTTGTTGACTTTTTATATGATGATAGCATCATACGGTGCTTATGTGAGGCCACCCCAAGTGGGGTAAAAGTGTATGAAATAAATAATGAAATAAATAAATAGCAAAGCACAAGGGCAGATGTCTTCAGTGTGTCTGGTTGTGATCCACAGGTTGTACCAGTCAGCTTTCGTATGATATTGTTTCTAGCACCCACTTTTTGCTTGATATTCAGGCAGTGCTTCTTGTAAGTCAGAGCATGGTCCAGAGTGACTCCCAGGTCTTTGGGTGCTCTGCAATGCTCCAGTGAGATTGATGCTGATGTAAGAGTAGAGGAAGGGAATGTCCGTAACAGCTTACCTGGCAGAAAAAGTTAAAGGTAATTAATACTTCACTTTATAGTTCAGAGTTCAGAGTTTTACAGCTTCACAATGTTCTCATTATGAATGGCGTCGTAAAAAGACCGCGGTATCTATTCACACCTTGATGCGCCCACCTGAATCTCATTAGCACGTATGGAAGTTATGCATAGGCAACAAGGATCCAGTAGACTTAGCTGAATCTGAAGCACTGGAAATGTCATAAGAAGAATGAAAAAAAGAAGATAGCATTGCACATATAGGAGAGGAGGATTGACATTTCTTTCCATGTAAGATTACACATGTATTATTGATGTGGTCCATAAATAGGCCTCACCTTTAAGCTGTCACAGCAATGCAGTCCCCTTTTCAAAAACAGCTTCCCTCTTTTCTGCTCTACTACTGAATATAGGTCATTTAAAAAGACGGTATATTTATGCAAAATACCAACACGAACATTAGTTTTAACCGCGATACCTGCAAAAGTGGGAGAAAAACCAGATGGCATAATAAATTGTTATGATAGAAATTCACATGTTCAGTGTGTGTTCAATGGTTTATCTCTCTGTTACACAACACACTCTACTCTAGGTAACTAATTGCCTTTCTTACCTAGAAGACACAACCTATGTGTTTACAGAGGAGGAGTGTAGTAAACGCCATCTGCTTATTTATCTAAACTAATGAGGATAAATACACCAACCATTATTGGTGAAGTAGCAGGTGCTTGGTCAACTGAAGAGAAATTTATTTTCCCCAACGTAAGCCACTTTGGAAAATGAGCTTGAAAGGTAGGTAAGGCATAAATACTCTAAATAAAATATAAGTAAAGGTAAAGGTTTTCCCCTGACATTAAGTCCAGTTGTGTCTGACTCTGGGGGTTGGCGTTCATCTCTATTTCTAAGCCGAAGAGCCGGCGTTGTCCGTAGACACCTCCCAGGTCATGTGGCTGGCATGACTGCATGGAGAGCCTGTTCTGGTACAACTGTACCAGGAGCTCCAATTTTGTTTGCTTTGCATTGAATGTTTGTTTGCAGTCCTAAGTTTCAGGGATTCTGCAGATAGGTGGCTTCTTTTGGTTGCAGTTATAGGGCAAGCCACCTGCCCATCATCATTAAGTTTTGGTCCCGTCCCTTGCTCAGGGCAATTGGGAAGGGAAGGGAGCCATTTTTTAGTTAGTCTCAGCAAGGAAAGCTATGTATAGGATGTGTGTAAACTTCCCCTGTACAAAAGCTTCAACCTTTAAGAACTCCAGGGAAGTATCCCCACAGTTTTAAGAATCTCCAGGAAAACTGCCCTAAAGACCAAAGAACTCCAGCTGGAGAACATCTACTGCCTTGCTGGTAGGTCCACTTGGCGTTTGAGACGCAGTTCGACCCGGTAGCAGAGCCCACATCAGTAAAGGTTAGATTACAGTCAGCCTGGGAGAAGTTAAAAAGGGGGATTTTTCTTTAAAGAAGAAGTTATTGAAGACAGTTGCCTATCCTTCGTGAGCAAGATTAGGAATTCACCAGTTGCCTAAAAGCTTGGAATCATTTGCTTAACTTTACTGAAGACAAGAGAAGTTTCTGCTTGTTTGTTCATTAATAAAAGACTTTGTTGTACTTCTCAAGCCATCTAAAGACTGTTTGTGGTGGAAACCTCTGAGAACTTCTCCTTGGGTCCCTGGCTTCCTGCTGGGCAAAGGTTACACATCCTGTTTTAAAGACAATTAATTACAGGCCCAGCGCGCGACAGAACAGCATCATTACTTTCCCCTCGGAGCAGTACCTATTGATCTACTCACATTTACATTTTTTCCAATTGCTAGGTTGGAAGAAGCTGGGGCTGACAGTGGGAACTCATTCTGCTCCCCGGATTCAAATCTGCGACCTTTCAGTCAACAAGTCCAGCAACTCAGTGCTTTAACCCACTGCACAACTGAAATATATAGCCCAACTGAAACTCATTGGCATTATGGAAGCAAAAATTGAACAAGCAGTGGAGGCTTTTAGGTCATCTACCTCCACCTCCAGATCAGTGCTGAAGCTGGAGGTAAAGCTCAAGCATGTCCTAAAGAGCGTTTTCTCTCTTGCCTGGTAATTACTGGCAAGAGGATTTAAACATTAGGTTTGTGCTATATGGGTAAACCATAATCCATTTCGGTGTCCCAGATTTTGGTGGGGGTCCCGATATATTTTTCAGGAGCCTCCCAAATATGGGAGGACGGAAATCCATTTTTGATCTGGGAAGCCAAAAATATTTGTTTTCTATCTGGCCCATTATGGGTGAGGGAGGAACGACTTCTGAAGCTCCCCCTCATTTTAGGCATTGTTTGTACTTCTATCCTTCATTGAGACCTGAATTAAAAGCATCAGAGTTAACATACCACTCTTTCCAAGGCATTTTAAGGAGTCTTTTCCATTTCCAGGAAAGGAAGAGGGGTGACTGCTGGAGCTATCCTTCCTGGGCTTCCTTTAATAAAACACCCTCTTTTTTGGCATGCTTCAATCTCCTTTCTGCTTTGAGTTTAATGTTTCCTTAGAGCTGCTTATTTATTTATTGTTATTTATTTATTTACGGCATTTGTAGCCAGCCTATCTCAGCCTTACGGTGACTCAAGGCGGCTCACAGAATTAGCAACCTTGATGCCATACATTCACAAAAACCAGTTTAAAACATTCAACTCAACATTATAAAAAGCATATATAAACCATTTAAAAACATATGATCACTAGTGTCATCCTGTTGGAATCATTATCCAGCAGCATCGTCTAGCTATTCCGTTTTCATTCTTCCTATTTCATAATTACCTATTCCGCTGCACTTCCAAACTCTTGTTCAAAAATCCAAGTGTTCAGTCTTTTTCTGAAGATCAGGAGGGAGGGAATCGATCTGATATCCCTAGGGAGGGAGTTCCACAGCCGAGGGGCCATCACTGAGAAGGCCCTGTCTCTCGTCCCTGCCAGACACACTTGCGAGGATGGTGGGATCAAGAGCAGGGCCTCCCCAGCCAATCTTACTTTCTACTTTCTACTAGGCTTGTTTGATTAAAAATATGGTTCAAAACTCATTTCAAATTCCGATTTTCACAGAAAAAAATGTTCAAAACTTTTTGAAAACTTCTGAGACTTCCAAATCCTTTCATTAATGGTTTGAAAGTGTTATTTCCTGTTTCATTGGGTGGTCTTTACTTTGAAAGTAGTAGTTGTTTTACTCCAGGAGCAGAGAAAAGCAAGCAGAGGAAATTCCTTCCTTCTCCAGTTTAAAACTGGCTTCTCTGGCATGAGGCAGAAGCGGGGAAAGCAAAGGGAGGAAATTCAGTCTTCCCTGGTTTAAAACTGGATTCCCTGGCTTGAGACGAGGCCAGAGACCAGAAGCGGGGAAAAGCTGAATCATTTCTGACTCACTTTCTGAGTCGGAAGAAAAATGGTGAGACTAGCTTCGGAAGGGCAAAGAGACTTCCGGTTTCCTAAAAAAGTTCAAAATTGCTTCAAAAAGGTAATTTTTCCAAATTTATTCTGAATTATGAAGACTGGACCTAACCATGCCTACTTTCTACTCTAGAGGAGAGATAACTAGGTGGTAGTAATTTTCAGAGAATGGGGTTTTTCTTTTTAGTAGGTTCTTGTAGGTTTTTTCAGGCTATAGGGCCATGTTCTAGAGGCATTTCTCCTGACGTTTCGCCTGCATCTATGGCAAGCATCCTCAGAGGTAGTGAGGTCTGTTTTCTTTTTGTTTGCTGGGATTAATATAAAGATTAAACTGCGATGCTGAATAGGGGAGGAGGAGACAAAATTGGCTGCCATGTGGTCCCGTTACGGACAGGAATCCGTGATGGCTGGACTTTGCCATTTTGGGCACTCAAACAAACCAAAGAAACTGGATTGGCCAAAGGAAACTGCTTAAAACAGTTCCACGCACAAGACTATCAAACATATCTACATTTTATTTTAAACTTAGTAAAGAATTCCTCTGAATCAAAAGAGGAACATGTCCTTGCCTTTTTCAAGCCAACAGGAATAGTATAAGGATATCTAAAGGTCAGAAAGCAAGGAATAACTAAAAGGTTTTTTTATAGATTTGAAACAAGACAAAGACCAAGGAAATGGTTGGCCCACTTCTGAGTAAGGATGATAAAATGCTAACAGATCACAAGAAAAAGGCAAAGCTTCCCCAGAAACCTTGGCAAGGGATCCGGACTGCAAATCAAAATTGACAAAGGATATAGTCAGGAATAACCCAGGTCACCTAAATGAGGTCCAGTCTGCAGAGCTGGATTAACTACATCCGAGAGTACCGGAGGAACTTGCAGGTGTACTCTCTAAACTATTTGCCATCATTCCTGAGTAATTTGGAGAAGAGAAGAATATAGCTTGTTCCTCTTTTCAAAAAGGGCAAGAAAAGAAGATTTGGGGAATTGCAGACCAGTCATCCTGACCTCATGCTCTAGATTAATTTCCTGTATTGAGTGGGTGTTGGACTTAATGGCCTATGAGACCCTTTCCGGCGTTCTGATTCCATTCTATGTGCATAATGTCCAGGGCATGAAATTGCATTCCTTTGTAACATAAGCAATGAAGAAAGACCTCAGAATATTATTTTTTTGGTGCTCAAATGAAAAGTTTCCATTTCCATCTGACTTATTTATTCATCTCAGTGTATCATCATCTAAGGACATCAGTATGTTGTTTACCATATTAGTCACTGATTGATCTCATTTTACTCAGAGCCTCTCAGTTCATTCCCATTAGTAGATGTCAGTCTATTTTTACTCAACATCATCAGTGTGACTGTATAGCAGCTTTGGCAAAATCCAGTAAATTAGGCTACAGATCATTTAGTACATTTGAGGTTAGCGCAAATCTGATGTTTTATTTAAGCAAAAAAAGGGTGGGCAGAGTTGTGCAGCTGTAACATTTCCATAAGTTTAAATTATATATATATATATATATATATATATATATACACACACACACACACACACACACACACACATATATATATGCCATCCCCTGCAATGTGTTGCTGCTGTGACCCAGTCTGTGTATATGTGTTTTGTGTGTACACATATATTTGTGTATATGTGTATATATGTGTGGTTTTGCATTTGCGTTGTAACGTATTATTATTAATTTTTTTTGGCTTTTTAAGTCTCTTCTGCTGGGTTTTTCAATGTTTTTATGAGTGATGGTCACTCGTTGGCCTAAATACGTGTATTGTGTCCAAATTTGATGTCAATTCATCCAGTGGTTTTTGAGTTATGTTAATCCCATAAATGAACATTACATTTTTATTTATATAGATACTAGCCGTCTCCTGCCATGCGTTGCTGTGGCCCACATCGGGGTTCTGTGTGGGAGGGTTGGCTCAATTCTATCGTTGGTGAGGTTCAGAATGCTCTGTGATTGTAGGTGAACTATAAATCCCAGCAACTACAATTCCCAAATGACAAAATCCAATTTTTTTTAGTGAAGGACATACATTGGGTTGTTAGGTGTCTTGTGTCCAAATTTGGTGTCAATTCGTCCAGTGGTTTTTGAGTTCTGTTAATCCCACAAACGAGCATTACATTTTTATTTATATAGATATATGCCTACTTTTGTTATTTCTATATATGACTTACATTTAGAGTTTTGAATCCCATCCAGCCTTCAAGAAGCTTATGACCATGTGAATCCTGTGCTGTGCTCACTATTTCACAGAAAGGATTAGATATGAGCAGTGTTTTATGGCTTGGCTGTCCTTTTATCAACTTGTGGAATAATCTTGAGAAAGGGGAGACCACAACCACAAATGATCTTGTTTCTGCATGATAGCGTGTTCTGTGCTTGGGTGATATCTTTCCAGACTGGGAAGCTTTTAATGCTTTCCCGCTGTTCTCATTAGGATACTAGAGAAAGTACAGGAAGACTGGGTCCTCCTTCTTCCATTGTGGCTTGGTGATTGTGGTTCTTGATTCTTTTACAACTTTCCCACAATAATTAAGTCTGGCTTCCCTATTCCACAACTTCCTGATCTAAGCATAAGGTTCTGTGTGCCACCTGGATATCCATACCCAGCACTTGACAGTTTGGCACCTTCACAGGAGGTTATTAAACTGCAACCACTTCATCCTCTTGGCCTCCAAAAGGCCCTCTTGCACCATTCCTGCAGATAGGTCATCACTCTCATCAGTCTGACATATCGGCCTGTGGCTTTGTTCTCATCCCACTCATCTTCTGATTTTCAAGTTGTGCTCACATCCATGGTGAAATGGGAAAGTGAATGCCATGCTCTCCATTTGGACTGACTTTACATGACCTTTCACATTGATAAAGCAATCTTCTGTTTTGATCCTGCTTTTCTACCAAAAGTGGTATAGCCAAGATGTAGTCCACCCTTCCCTCTATCAAAACCTTTCCACAACATTAGAAATGGCTTTACATTGTTTGGACATTTGCAGAACTCTTGCCTCTACACTCAACAAATGTCCAGTCAATTTCCCAGACTACTTGTTAGCTATGGCAGGTGGAAGACTGTCTGCCAGTGTCTCCACAAATATTATCTAGATGAGTGGTTCTCAATCTGTGGGTCCCCAAGTGTTTTGGCCTACAACTCCCAGAAATCCCAGCCAGTTCACCAGCTGTTAGGATTTTTGGGATTTGAAGGCCAAAACATCTGGAGACCCATAGGTTGAGAACCACTGTTGATTATCAGTCTTAGCAATCTGACGTATCAGCTTGCTCAGAAACCACATCCCTTGTGACTTTGTTCTCATCCCACACAAGCTGTCACCTTGTTGTGCATGGCTATGGAGTGACTCTTTTCCTGAGGTCTTCAGAGCTGCTACTTGAACTATATCAGACTATCACCTGGACTGTAGACTAAAGAGCTCAGCACAAGTGGATGCTGATTTTGAATGCTTTGCTCTCTCATCCATCATAGGCTGACCTGCCATCTACTCGACTGGTAAACTACCTTATCACCTAATTGTGTGAGGTACAGGGACCATGAACAAGAAAAACATATTGCTTACATGGAATTGTAGTTCTTCGTGTAGTCATCTATGCCCTCACACATTCTGCCTTCCTCTTCTTTTGTGGATTGACCAATCTCTCTTTTGGACAGCAGAATTTGGGGAACAGTCTTTTGGCACTACATCTATAGTTCTGCCCAGGAGGGTGGGACTATCCTTGGAAACATTCCATGGATGGAGTTCCACATCCCTAAGACCCAATTGTGTGAAAACACAAACAATGACTACATCTAAGTACATCATGAGGAGACAGGAAAGCCTAGAGAAGACAATTATGCTGGGGAAAGTGGAAGGCAAAAGGAAGAGGGGCCGACCAAGGGCAAGATGGATGGATGGCATCCTTGAAGTGACTCGACTGACCTTGAAGGAGCTGGGGGTGGTGACGGCCGACAGGGAGCTCTGGCGTGGGCTGGTCCAGGAGGTCACGAAGAGTCGGAGACGACTGAACGCATGAACAACAACACATCTAAGTAACTTGTCTTTTCCCAAACTGAACGATTCTTCTGTTCCACAAAACCAGCTGTTTGACTTCGATTCCTGAAAGTTCTCTTTCTTTTCTTCCATCCTGTCCTGGAACCATATTATCTCCATGCATAATTATGTCTTAAGTTTGGATTTTGTGCATCTCTATGCACAACAAGTTCTTAACTTCCTGTGCATAGAGATGCATAAAATCCAATGCTACTTCTATTCGACCCCTAGGCATAGCTCTTCATCACAAACTCCATTACCTGCATTCTTCCTACACTTCATGTATTCAGGTGTTACAATCTGCTGCCCTCAAGCTGTGTAGGAAATCCGGGCATGCCCACTGGCACAGGTAAAGCTTCCTTTACTCTTAACTTGTGCATAGCCTCTTAATATTATTATGACTGCATTTTGGAAATTATTGATAGAATTAACAAGTAGGGTGTTATTTATTTTGACCAACATTTATTGCAAATGATTTATTTAACTTGGTGGTGTTAATACAAGGATGTTTTGTGCTTCCTAAGGATATATTTTAGTTGGCTGGTGATCTGCGGTGGAGACATTTATTTAACATTCAGTGAACACAGGAAGGGAATAATTTATTCAAATCCAGTGCTTATTGAATCAGGATTTGGCTTCCCTGGCCCCTGGGGAAACGTGTGTGTGTTTATTTATTTATTCTAACTAATGAAATGGACTTGACAAGTGAAATCTCAGTGGAATAGATACAAGCTAATTCTGACAATGGCATTGTCTCTTAATTTTTATTTTTCAGTTCCAGAAGCTGTGAGCCAAAACGGCAGTGAATATATTTCTCGTTGTCCATTCATTGTCAGGAAGGGATTTATTTTTTTAAACAGCCCATTGTCTCAACAGCATCCCTGTTTCAAGATAAATAACAAATAGGTGACGTTTTCTGCATTTTATTAGGCCCGTGAAAGGGGAAAATATTTTACAAGAGCTGTGGCGTTCCTTCCTTTTGAGGATGCCTTCCTCCAATCTTCAGTGTGTCGGTGACACTTTTGTTATAACCAAAAGCACACCACAAATATGCAAGAATACAAATCAGAGTTGGAAGAAGTTCATATGAGACTTTTGCCCCTTATTCTACCAGCTTCTCCACTTTAAGGGAAAGCCTTAATCACATTGCAGTCACCAAGAGAAAGCGCTTTGCCTTATTGCCAACCACATGTTCCACCTGCATGATCATAGTTGGCCAACTATGTTGAACTATGGGGAACCTCCCAATGCGCTCAAGGTTCCTGTGTGAAATATTGTGCAACTTCTATCCTTAAGACAGTACTTCTTTCGATTCACCATTTCCATCACAGACACTATGCCTGAACCCAGTATTTCTATATGTAGTATTTTCAGAGGGCAAGATTGTTATTGTCGAAGGCTTTCATGGCCGGAATCACTGGGTTGCTGTAGGGGGTTTTTTTGGGCTATATGGCCATGGTCTAGAGGCATACTCTCCTGACGTTTTGCCTGCATCTATGGCAAGCACCCTCAGAGGTAGTGAGGTCTGTTGGAACTAGGAAAAAGGGGTTTATATATCTGTGGAATGACCAGGGTGGGACAAAGGACTCTTGTCTGCTGGAGCTAGGTGTGAATGTTTCAACTGACCACCTTGATTAGCATATAATGGCCTGACAGTGCCTGGAGCAAACTTTTGTTGAGAGGTGATTAGATGTCCTTGTTTGTTTCCTCTCTGTTGTTGTGCTGTTGTAATTTTCGAGTTTTTTTAATACTGGTAGCCAGATTGTGTTCATTTTCATGGTTTCCTCCTTTCTGTTGAAATTGTCCACCTGCTTGTGTATTTCAATGGCTTCTCTGTGTAGTCTGACATGGTGGTTGTGAGAGTGGTCCAGCATTTCTGTGTTCTCAAATAAAATGCTGTGTTCAGGTTGATTCATCAGGTGCTCTGCTATGGCTGACTTCTCTGGTTGAAGCTGTGGACAAGTCTACACAGGGACCACCAAACACAGCATTGCCCAAACACAAATCAAGGAACATGAAAGGCACTGCAGACTACAACAACCCAAGATTATTATTATTACTAGCCATCCCCTGCCATGTGTTGCTATGGCCCAGTTTGTGTATATGTGTTTTGTGTGCATATATGTGTGTATATGTGTGTGTATATGTGCATGTATATGTGTGTTTGCATATATATGTGTTTCTGCACATGTGTTGTAATGTATTTTTTCTTATTATTATTTTGGCTTTTTAAGTCTCTTCTGCTGTGTCTTTCAGTGTTTTTATGAGTAGAATTCATGCAGTTTGACACCACTTTAACTAGGAGCCGCTTTGGCACAATAGGTTAAACCTTTGTGCTGGCTGAACTGCTGACCTGAAGGTAGGTCGTTCAAATTTGCGAGACGGGGTGACCTCCTGTCTCTCAGCTCCAGCTTCTCATGCAGGGACATGAGTTAAGCCTCCCACAGGATGATAACACATCTGGGTGTCCCCTGAGCAGACAGCCAATTTTCTCACACCAGAAGTGACTTGCAGTTTTCTCAAGTCACTTCTGACACATGAAAAAAACCCCACTTTAACTGACATAGCTTAATTCTCTGGGTTCCTGGGATTTGTAAGATACGTAGATGCTTAAAAGAAAAAGCTAGAATCTTATGGCTGGATTCTACCCAGTATTTCTCCCAAATCTAAGGTCCATGTTTGACTATATTCTTCCTGGTATTCCTACACAAATTTCAGTGACCTGAACCAGGCCCGTAGCCAGGATTTCGTTTCGGGGGGGGGGGCTGAATTTTTTTTCAGGGGGGGTTTCGGGGGGGGGCTGAGTTTCGGGGGGGGGGCTGAGTCTGAGTGAAAGAGGGTCTAGCCTAGCAAACCTTTTGAATCATTACCCTAATACCCCCATGCATATGGGATATATTGAGTATGGTGATCAGATCATGATATTAATAAACATAACAGTTTAAATAATGCACCAGTAAGGCCTTTTCGCGAACCAGCATGAAAATTTCGGGGGGGGGGGGGGCTGAAGCCCCCCGAGCCCCCCCCCCCCCCCCCCCCCCCCGGCTACATGCCTGACCTGAACAATATCTCCAAGCACTTTGAAACATTCACACCTTGATACCAGCTGGGGAACTAATACAAGAAATGCTTCATTTTGGAGAAAACTACAATCTGAATGTCTTAAGCGCACTCCCAAATCCATAACTAGCAATAGTAAGAATGAAACGTTCACATATGTAATAATTTCTTGAGTTCCTCTCATCGTCTGCTTTCATTTGTCATTGCAGATACTCTTAAGTCTCAATCATTCTGCTCTAGTTCCAGTATTTAAATATCTTCAAAGCAAAATGGGTATTGTTTATCCGAGAAATGAGATATTTGGATCATGCACCCCTCTGCCCCATCTCTCAGTCACTTCTTTTTGAGCACAAGCATGTGTGGATCCGAACAACCAGTAGGATTTGTCTTAATGGGATATTATCAACCTGGATGGATGTTTAAAGCCAACACAGATTGATTTACCCTGTTTGATGTATTATAAATCACACAGGAATAAAAATCACAGTGAAAATTTCATTAAACTTCTGAGGCAGAAAGGATCCATAAATAAAGCAAACTGAAATGCCAGGACAAGTGTCATATGTTGTTTCTTTACTTTTCAATATTTCAGATTCACTTCTTTTGGCCAGGATCTGCTTAGCATATGCATATGAGTATGTGTGTGCAGTGAGGAATAAATACACTTTTAAAAGTTCTTCTAAGATGCAGTTGTCTAAATACAGGGATGGATGTATATGTTTTCTAAATGCAGGGATTGATATATTTGTTGTCTAAATACAGGAATTGATCAATCTGTTTCCTTGGCTTACTACAGTGTTTATTTTTTTCCAAGCTCATATACAATCACGCACATTTGTAATTATTTTTAAAGTCCACATAGAAAATCAGATACGGGTTGTGTGCATAAATATTAATTGATTTCTCAATATAATTACTTACTTTGAAAATATTACTGAAATATAATACAGGTTCGGAATCATAGAATCAAGAGTTGGAAGAATCTTGGTGGTCCATCCAGTCTAACCCTATTCTGCTAAGAAGCAGGAAAATGGCATTCAGGTACTGGCTTGTTCAGTAGACTCTCCTCTACAGTTCCATTTTGGCAGGAAGCCTTAGCATTGAACAGTTGTGTTGTTAAACTGCGAAGTATGGAACCCTGTGCAGACAGTCGTCAATGAGACTTAAACAATGTGTAGTCATTGAATTATTGACAGCAGAAGGTGTCACCTCAACATCTTTAAACTGACTTGCCCAATAACACAGTACTCACATCAACATAATCACCATAAACAGCTTGCATTCTCTGATGAATCTCCTTTGGGGTAACACCTTCTGCTGTCAAGAATTCAATGACTGCTCGTTGCTTAAGTCGCATTGACCGATCGTCTGCGCAGGGTTCCATACTTCGCACTTTAACAACACAACCATTCAATGCTAAGGCTTCCCGCTAAATGGAACGGTAGAGGAGCATCTACTGAACAAGCCAGTACCTGCCGCATAGCAGTACTGCCATCTGTTGAGGAGTTAGGCAGGTGGAGGCATTACTTTTCGTTCAACCCTTGTATGTGTCCCTTTGGGAGTATGTGAAAAATTCTATCCCAAAGGATAGATTTCTATTTAAAGCAGAGGAGAAATACTAAATATAAGTGTTAACCTTTGCTTTCTTGGAGGCATATGGAAGACTTGTCTGGTTCTTTCATTCCTTTCCATTAAAAGACTGTCCTATTCAAGTTACAAAATGAAATATGGGTATTAAACTCTTTGCCAGACCTGGAATCTAAATTCTCCATAAGCCGACAAGTGCCACTTTACGGCACTTGAAGCCTTGGCTTATTTTCATAACTCCTGAGGCTTGTTTGTTGCACTTCAAATCTGAAACTGTAAAATTAAATACTTGATAGGTATTTCTAAGAGTTTGACTAGTTGCTCATTGCAAGCAACTAGTGTGGAGTGTTTCTAAAATGATGGACCCAATTTCAAAGGAAAGCAAGGCTAAGTGAATATATCTGTCTTATGAAAGATAACCTATAAAATCTTCCTTCCTTGGGGAAACTCATCATAGAAGTATAATTCTAGCCTTTCACCACAATTCTGTACCTTTTTATAATACCCAAAGTCTGCTGCCAGATGCAGTCATCTCACTCAACTCAGTGGCTGTAAATCTGCTCTCTCAATTGAGCTCGGTGACGTTTGCATTAAGTACAAACGCATCCTCAAAGGACACAAAATCAACCCTGCAGCCACAGAGATGTAGACAAACTTCAATAGTCTGTGGCTGTATTCACCTGATATTCACCTGAAAAATGAAGCAGCAGGGTGACACTCTGCCATCCCCCATTTTTCAGTATCTTGGAGTGTAAAAGACCTCAGATATTTCACTCATTTCCTTGTCCCCAGCATTTCTTCTCAGAAATTGCTACTTTAGTATTTCCCTCATTCTACCCAGTATAATCAGCTGGGTGCTGGTGGGAAAGTCTGGAAAGAAGACAAACCTCCTCCGTTCTTTAGACTATGGTGCAAAGATTTATAGTAATGCAAGCAGGTAACCAAGCTGGAAGGAATTGAGGTAGAAAGTGCAGTAGCTGAACTGCCAGGTCCTGAAAGGGATTAAGGCCTCACCACAAGGATGTCCATAAACCGAGGGACAACGGGGGAATCAGTGGGGCAGTGGGGAAAATCTGTAGGGCAGCAGGGGAAACCTGTCGAGCAATGTCCCGCATTACCCTCTTACCACCTCACAGCATTTTCCATCTGACCCTGACTGTGATGCAAAGATTTATAGTAAGTCAAGCAGGTGACCAAGCTGGAAGGAATGCTAGGTAGAAAGTGCAGTAGCTGAACTGCCAAATACTGAAAGAGAATAAGAACCTCATCACAAATATGTCCATAAGCTTGGGGACAGCAAGGGAATCAGTGGGGCAGTTGGGAAAATCCATGGGGCAATGGGGTGAGACTGTCTGCCAGCACCCTGCATTACCCTCTTACCATTTCATAGCATTTTTCATCTGACCCTGACCGTGATGCAAAGATTTATAGTAAGTCAAGCAGGTGACCAAGCTGGAAGGAATGGTAGGTAGAAAGTGCAGTAGCTGAACTGCCAGGTATGGAAAGGGATTAAGGACCTCATCACATTGATGTCCATAAGCCAGGGGACAGTGGGAGAATCCATGGGGCAGTGGGGGAAAACCATCAGGCAATGCCCCACAATACACTCTTACCATCTCAAAGCATTTTCCATCTGATCCTGACCGTGATGCAAATATGTATAGTAAGGCAAGCAGGTGAAACAAGCTGGAAGGAACTGAGGTAAAAAGTGCAGTAGCTGAATTGTCAGGTATGGAAAGAGATTAAGGACCTCATCACATAGATGTCCATAAACCAGGGAACAGCAGGGAAAATCCATAAGGCAGTGGGGGAAAACTGTTGGGCAGCACCCTGCATTACCCTCTTACCATCTCACAGCATTTTCCATCTGACCTTGACCGTGATGCAAAGATTTATAGTAAGTCAAGCAGGTGAACAAGCTGGAAGGAACTGAGGTAGAAAGTGCAGTTGCTGAACTGCCAGGTACGGAAAGAGATTAAGGACCGCATCACATGGATGTCCATAAGCCAGGGGACAGCGGGGGAATTCGTGGAGCAGCGGGGAAAATCCATAGGGCAGCGAGGGAAACCATTGGGCAGCACCCCACATTACCCTCTTAAAATAAACAACGGTTTCCATTTGACCCTAGCTTCGTCCCATGCCATCCCTGGCTATTAAATAAGAACATGGGTAGTTAGTTAACCAAGTTTTCAGGGCAGCATCTCAACACACTGCCAAAATGTAGCCAGAAGGAATCCCTGTTGGAAGTAGCATCATGTGATTGGCTCTGGCAGACTTTGTCCTGGCTGTGTCTCAGCAGTGTCGTAGGACAGAGAAAAAGCCCTGTCTGATGAGTTCCTAGAGTTCAAGGCTTCAATGTCAGAACCAAAAGTTAGAACTGTTCCCTGCTCCAGACTGGTGGCAAGAGGAGGGATCTATAGAGAGAAGAGACCTCTTGATATTAAGGAAGATAGTACTGATCTGGATTGAAACCAGGAAACGGAGGAAGAAGAAGAAACCAGGAAACTATTATATTAATCCAGCGATGTCATACCCCAAGGCTTGGACAAGCATTGGGGTATTACATAGCCATGATGAGACAGATGGGCAGTCTCATCTTGGTTAAAAGCCTGTGTTTCCTACTGATCTGATACTCAAAAATGTAAATTCTGTGCCTTTGCTTTGCCCAGGGCCCTTCCACACAGCCCTATATTCCATAATCCCACATTATCTGAGTGTGGACTCAGATAACCCAGTTCAAAGCAGATATTGTGGGATTTTCTGCCTTGATATTCTGGGATATAGGGCTGTGTGGAAGGGCCCCCAGAGAAAGGGAAACTGGGACAAACAACCATCCAGATTTATTAAGAACAGAGCCTCTCTGAAGTAAATGGTACAAGGCCATTTGTGAAAACCTCATATTGAAATGGAAAGCAACTATCTCCCCGAGAGTTTGAGAACGACTGTCTGCATTACAAATACGAGTGTTGATGGAGGAAACACCTCTTTATTGCTCCATTGACTGAGAGCATAGTCCTCCCTCTAAAGCAAACAATGACATTTGATGGTGACAGGCACAGGTAAACAATTCTTGCTCTGAAAGTGAAAGCTTTGACTGAGTTAAATTGACTTGGGACAAATCTGCCTCTCAAGGGAATTCAAAATCAGCACACAATGGAATAAGGGGCATCCATTAAACATTAGTAGGAGATACTTTTTTCCATATAAAGTGAAAATAAAAAGATATCGCAGAAAGGAATGCCATGCCTTAACAGCCTTAGGTGGATGCTTTATCGATGCAGGTTGCCCCCATCTATGGGTATAGCGTTAGTTCTGTTGACCTAGTTAATTAGCTCTTTATGTTGTGTTAGCACTTTTCGTAGATTTCTTAGCTTATCTCTGGGCGTCTTACACATGCTAGCAGTGTCGCCTCCATTTCTGCTCCATGCCTACCAGTGCCTACAGCCAACTGCTCTTATTCTAGCATAAGAATAAGCTTATTGATCGAAAGGTCGCAGGTTCGATTCCGGGGAGCGGCATGAGCTTCCGCTTTCAGCCCTAGCTTCTGCCAACCTAGCAGTTCGAAAACATGCAAATGTGAGTAGATCAATAGGTACCGCTCCGGTGGGAAGGTAACGGCGCTCCATGCAGTCATGCTGGCCACATGACCTTGGAGGTGTCTACAGACAACACTGGCTCTTCGGCTTAGAAATGGAGGAGCACCATACCCCAGATCTGGAGGATGCCTGCAGCCTAGCTCTGGGCCTGCCTCTCTACACGCCCTGCCACACACATGCTCTCTTTCCAAGGCAAGGTGGCAAGTTTGGATTCACACGAAAGTAGGCTTTTGTGTTGTGTTGGTTTTCATGTGCAGAGGAACCTTTCCATTTCATGCTTCTGAAGAAATGGGAGACATGAAAGAAATGATAGAAACTAATTTCTTGCACATCTATATAAATAAACTAGCCGTGCCCTGCCAGGCATTGCTGTGGCCCAGTCTGTTGAACTGGAAAATAAAGTAATGAGAAAGTGTTGGTTTCTAATATATGTAATGTCTTACTGCTTGTGGGTAAACAGTATTTCTTGCTGTTTCTTTGTCAGTGTTGATGTGGAGAGTGTCTGGTTTGCCTACTCTGGAACATGCAACATAGAATTGCCCTTCTTTAGGGGTCCCTTTTAAATCTATGATACTATATCTGTGTGTGTGTGAATCTTATCTATCTATCTATCTACCTACCTACCTACCTACCTACATCTATGGCTGGTTGGCTCTTTGTCAAGAGGACTTTGATTACCTTTTCTTGCCCTGATGAAGGGAGTTGGATTGGATGGCCTTAAGTATTTTCTGTTGGTCGTGGGGGTTCTGTGTGGGAAATTTGTCTCAATTCTGTCATTTGTGGGGTTCAGAATGCTCATTGATTGTAGGTGAACTGTAAATCCCAGTGACTAAAACTCCTAAATGGCAAGGTGTACTGCATCTGTGTTCATATTTGGGCATACTGAGTGCTTGTGCCAAGTTTGGTCCAGATCCATCATTGTTTGAGTCCAGAGTGCTCTCTGGATGGAGGTGAACTACAACTCCCAAACTCAAGGTCTATGCCCACCAAACCCTTCCAGTATTTTCTGTTGGTCATGGGAGCTCTGTGTGCCAAGTTTGGTTAAATTCCATCATTGATGGGGTTCAGAATGCTCTTTGATTGTAGGTGAACAATAAATCCCAGCAAGTACAACTCCTAAATGACAAAATCATAATTTTTTGAGTGATGGTCACTCCTTGTGTTGTGAGATGTTTTGTTGCTAAATTTGGTGTGATTTCATTCATTGATTCTTTTTTCTTTAAGGTACTCATTATGCACAGAGCATTTTTATATATATAGATATGTAATGTTAGTTTGTGGGATTAACATAACTCAAAAACCACTGAACGAATTGACACCAAATTTGGGCACAATACACCTATCAGGACAACGAGTGACCATCACAGATGAAAACACTGAAAAACACAGCAGAGGGGACTTAAAAAGCCAAAAAAGCAAAAAAAAAATGCTACAGCATAGGCGCAAAAATGACTCCCCGGGCAAAAAAAAGAAACAGAATAGCATATTCACACTCTCTTCCGGACTACAGCTCCCAGCATCCCCTAGACTAGGCCCTTTAGGAAGGGAGGATGCTCCAAATGCACTGCTTCCAAGCTGCAAGCTTTCTTCTCCTTGGATGTCTTTGAGAGCATCCCAATCCCTGCATATTTCCAATTTCCTATTCCTGGACTGCAACTCCCAATGATCCTCCAGATAGATAGATTAGATAGAGATAGGTAGGTAGGTAGGTAGATTGATCAGGAGGACTGCTTGGAGTTGCAGCCCAAGAATAGGTAGAAAAGGAAGAATGGGGAGAAAGAGGAAGGGAAAGAAAAGGGGGGAAGGAAGCGAAAAGAAGGAAGGGAAGGAGATAAGGAAAGGAAAAAAAACGGGAAGGAAGGAGAGAAGGAGGGACAGAAGGTTGGCCACAGCAATGCGTGGTGGGTACAGCTAGTGCCTAATATATATCTATTTTTCCCAAGACGATTTTGGAATTAGTGCAGGCTCAGTGGTGCAGTGGATTAAAGCACTGAGCTGCTGAGCTTGTTGATCGAAAGGTCGCAGGTTCGATTCCGGGGAGCGGCGTGAGCTTCCGCTGTCAGCCCTAGCTTCTGCCAACCTATGAGTTCGAAAACATGCAAATGTGAGTAGATCAATAGGTACCGCTCTGGCGGGAAGGTAACAGCGCTCCATGCAGTCATGCTGGCCACATGACCTTGGAGGTGTCTACAGACAACGCTGGCTCTTCGGCTTAGAAATGGAGGAGCACCACACCCCAGAGTCAGACATGACTGGACTTAATGTCAGGGGACTACCTTTACCTTTACCAACTATAAATTGCAGGTGTTGCGGTCTTCCGACCTAAAATATTCTAAAACTGTGAAAACATGGGCATGTCAGAAACACCCTTTTGTAATGAACTGACTGTGGTAATGGAGGCTCTGTGGCTTTCAAGGCCAATTTGCTTTTGGAGTTAAATGAGCATAACCTAAGGAGGTTCAAGCAAGGCAGAATAATGTTCATTGGAGATAGAAGATATCCCTTGTGTGGATTCAGCCTAAGTCTTCACTTCTTATTACAGTCACTATGCAAAGGAATTTACTTCTGTACAAAGGAATTAGCAACATAACCCCCTTACGAAAGTTTCTCCTCGGAAAGAAGCCTAAATCCCTCACATTTGAGGACTTTGGATCTCTTAGTCATTGGCATTGTTGTTGTTTTAAGCCAATATAAATATCCTTAATTACAGCAACACAGCCTGTTTTTGCATAGTGTTTATCGGGTTAATTTAATCTTTTTGAATATTGCCAAGCTGAAATAGTACAAATGTTAACCAACAGTTTCCAGAGATCAAAGCAATCAACTTGAATAATTTATTTACATGTAGCATTGAAGAGAAAATAGTTTTCATCACCATACGTCTAGGGTTTAGATATCCTAAGATAATTGCCCCTCTGGAGAATTACGAATAGCGGTTCCTCTTGTCTTGACCTATTTTTTCCACCCACTGACAGAGAACCCCTTGACCTTTTAGTTTTCATCAGCGACTACATTCTTCTGTGTCTCATCAGTCATAGTAAGTTCATCTCCTTCTTTATACCATCCCCAACATTTTAACAGATTTCTTACCAAGCACCACTCTTGCTTTTGTAGTTTAGGGGTGGAAATACTATTTGAGTGCTTTGAGAATGCTAAAAGCTAGGGATGTGCAAATCAGAAGAAATGTGGGTTTTTTCGTTCTGCTTTCATTCTGTTTTTGTGTCCCCGTCCCCAACCCTCTAATTCTGTTTTCAGGGAGATTACAGGAGATTAGGAGGATGGGCCATTTGGATTCATAATTTGGGATGGGGAGTTCCGATTCCATTTTGAGAAGAATCTTCCCAAAAACAGAAGCAGAGGGTGGGAGGCACCTGAAAATCAAAACAAAAAGAGAATGGATACCCCTACTGATACCTCAATGCAGAGACTCCTTTTAAAGCCACTGCCTTGGTGTTCTCCCTATTTTTAAATTATTTATCTATTTCGGACATTTATATCCCATCCTATCTCGACCTCCGCAGAGGGACTCAGGGTGGCTAACAACCGACACATCGTGGTGCCCACAACCAAAAGCATAAATATACAATTTAAATAAAAACAATATAAAACAGTATAGAAACAGTCATTCAGTCAGTCAGTCAGTCAATCAATTGCCAATTTAAGTCATCATCCTAAAAGCAGTCCGTCAAGTCCATTTAACTGCAGGTCAGCCTAGTCTGCAAAGGCCTGATCCCATAGCCAGGATTTCACTTGTTTCTGAAAGGTCAGGAGAGATGAAGCAGATATAATTTCACTTGGGAGGGAGTTCCACAGCCGAGGGGCCACCACATAAAAGGCCCCATCTCTTTTCCCCACCAAAGGCAATTGCGATGATGGGGGACAACGAGAAGGGCCTCCCCGGATAATCTTAGGGGCCTAGATAGATCGTAGTGGGAGATACGTTTGGACAATAAACTGGGCCAAGTAGATTCAAGGACTGCTCCTGCTCCCCCAACCTCCTGCCCTTCCAAAATCCTGCTCTTCCAAAGTGAAGCAAAGGGGAAGAGAAAATAGCCCAACAAGGATGGTGATCATCATCATGTGCTGTTCCCACATAACTGGCGCACATTGACAACATCCATTTTTCACCTTTGGAAGGTGCCCTGGATCCCTTTGCAGAGAGAAAGCAGGTTAAAATAAAGTTTATTATTGTTATTATCCTTTAGAAGATAAAAAGGTGGTTATCATCTTTTTTGTGAACCATCTTACACCGGGTATGGGTTGCAGGTTTTCTCTTGGCTTTCCCTTTTCTCAATGGCATGCAGAGAAAGGAGCTAGGAGAAGACCCTGGATGGTTTAGCCAGTCTTCAGGAGACCTTCTCAATGTCATGCATCAAGGAGCCAGGCCTACTGCCAGAGACATTCTCTCCCCTCCAGTAGGGAAACATTGATTAAATTATTTGTTCTCCCTTATGGGAATGAATCATTTAACATGCACATTCCTAATGTCTGTGTATGTGTGCCTGAGTGCCTGCATATAGCTCATCTGTAACCTTATTCATTTTGTTTGGTCAATGAATTTCCCTTCTCACTAACTTAAGTAGTAAGCATAAGATGTGGCTACAGTTGAAAAGTAGGATTTTGCATCATGGAGGACTCTACATCCTGAGATTCTCAAAATTTTCATGCTAGGTGTAACCCTTCTCTTGCCTCTAAGGAAAACTGAAAATGTATGATGGGTACTGACAGCTGGAGGCCTCGGAAGCTTGAGCAAGGGCTTCTGAATGTCAAGGAATAGAGAATTATTGCTGTGTGTCCCTTTTTCATAGGAAAAAGAATAACTAACATGAAACAAATACAAACTTAAAATCCATAAAGATGGATTTCCCTGATGCACTAATAAAGAAATTCATGGTGTGCTGATAAAGATGTTTTCCATGATGTACAATGCATATATGACTGAAATTGTATGCAACTTAAAATGCTACACATTTCTCTGTATATTAATTTCGTATTATGTCACCTTCTTTCTAATGGACATGACATATAATGGAGTGTATAAGATTTGCATTGACAAAAGATATTCACTACATTTTCATGTAGAAATCAATATTGATGAATGTGTTACCTGAAGCCTCTTTTCACCACAAACTACACACTATGCAGGTGATCCAATGTATAAGTTTATTAACAGTAGGTAAAGGTAAAGGTAGTCCCCTGACATTAAGTCCAGTCATGTCTGACTCTGGGGTGTGGTGCTTATCTCCATTTCTAAGCCGAAGAGCCAGCGTTGTCCGTAGACACCTCCAAGGTCATGTGGCCGGCATGACTGCATGGAGCGCCGTTACCTTCCCGCCGGAGCGGTACCTATTGATCTACTCACATTTGCATGTTTTCAAACTCATAGGTTGGCAGAAGCTAGGGCTGACAGCGGAAGCTCACGCCGCTCCCCGGAATCGAACCTGCGACCTTTCGATCAACAAGCTTAGCATCTCAGTGCTTTAACCCACTACGCCACCGGTATAATATAGTATAATAATATAGTATAGTAGAGTATAATAAAAGCTGAATATATGAAAAGCAAGCAAATATTTAAAAGGGGGAATCAAAGTTCAAAAGGTTATTTCCATAAAACCAAAAGCCCAAAAATCCAATCAAGGAAAGTCTCTAAAATAATTCCACCGGGACATTCAAAGACAAGGTACATAAATCCAAGGCAGGCAAAACTATGCTTCCAAGACCAGGACACAGGAACAGCTTGGAAACTTGAATACATGAATTCCAAGCCCATGAAACTGAGAGCTCTTCACCTGAATGCAGTGTTGCTCTCACAAGGATTATACCAGTATGAACCACTTTTAAAAAGCCAGATTCCCACCCATGAAATCATTTCTCTTGCACCTGTTTTCCCATTCCTTATCTCTAAGGGCCCTTCCACATAGGCATATAACCAGAATATCAAGACAGAAAATCCCACAATACCTGCTTTGAACTAAGTTATCTGAGTGCACACTGCTATATATTCAAAAATGTGGGATTTTATTCAGCTGTACGGAAGGCGCCTAAGTCACTTGGAGAAGAGAGTCTGTCTTAATTGCGTGCCCTGCTTCTTCAACCTCAATCTCTTTGACCTTGACAAATATTTGTTTGCCACATTTCCCTCAATCTACACTTCTGGCAAGTTCACATGGGAACAGATATTGCCTTCACTCTTCCAGGAAGAACCAGTAGCCAACATCTCTGCATTTCTTTCAGTATGTGTTCCCTAACCACCTTCTTCCCATGAAATATAGTTGCTGTGAGCATGCACTGGAATGAAGCTTTATGGGAGCATAGTAACATAATCTCTATAAAATATTTAAATTCCTTATCATAAATTTTAATTTGGTGCTGAACTGCTTGTAAATCTGAGGAGATGTTAAGTACACTTTTGCAAGGCCCAGTGATGGATACAGTCTGGCATTAGTGTCATTGAACATCTTTATCAATGTACCTTGGTATTCCATCTCTCTGAGCTATAAATGGAGCAGGCTAGCATAATCCTCTTCCCCAACTGCAAGCATCTTAATTCCACAGGGGAGTAAAAAATTCTGTCAAGATGTTTCCATTGACATGGTCATGAAAAATCATGGAGGACACTTAAACCACCTATATTTATCAGCTGCATAAGTGCTAATACATCTGGAAAAAAATGTATCTTTGGTTTGCTGTGAGTTTTTCAGGCTGGTTGGCCATGTTCCAGTAGCATTCTCTCCTGCTGTTATGTCTGCATCTGTGGCTGATGTCAACCATAGATGTAGGTGAAACATCAGAAGAGAATATTAATGGAACATGGTCAAGGAGCTCCACTGGCTGTCATTCATCTTCCGGTCCCAATTTAAGGTGCAGGTTATCACCTACAAAGCTCTCAATGGTTTGGGACACACCTAACTTCGCGATCACATCTCCTACTGTGAACCTGCACAATCTCTTCGATCTTCTGGGGAGGCCCTCCTCTCGCTCCCACCCCCATTGCAAGTGCGACTTGTGGGGATGAGGGAGAGAGCCTTCTCGGTGGTGGCCCCCCAGTTTTGAAACTCACTTCCTGGGGAGATTAGGCAAGCACCCACCTTGTTAGACTTTAGGAAGAGCCTGAAAACTTGGCTGTACCTGCGCGCTTTTCAGGAATGAACAACAAATCCCCATTCCATGACCGTCCCAGCATCAACTTGTCCTCTTGATGCACTTTACCTCATCCCTTAGTGGAAAATTAAACCCCATAGTTTGACCCATCCATACCTCTTACTAGATAAACTACTCAATTTTCCTATCTCACCCAGAGTTCTCTGTTTTTATCCCTTCATTTAGCTCACCCCATTTTGTCCAATTTCTTGTTGTTGTTTTTAACTCTGATCTTTTCTTATACCTGGTGTTTTATCCCACTGTATTATTTTTCTTTCATTGTCTGTATTTCATTTGATTTATTAGTTGAGTGTACTTTATTTTGTTTATTGTATTTGCTGGGCTTGGCCTCATGTTAGCCACCCCGAGTCCCTGAGCAGTGATGGTCGCGGGGTATAAATAAAGTTTAATAATAATAATAATAATAATAATAATAATAATAAAGGTTTTGAAGAGCAAATTAAATGGTGGAAATACGATCAAGGCTATCAACACCTGGGCCATCCCCATCATTAGATACACTGCTGTAATTGTGACACAAGCAGAGCTGGATGATCTGGACAGAAAAACAAGAAACCTGATGACAATCCACTGCTCATTGCTCCCGTGTAGTGATGTTGACTGGCTTTACCTGCCCAGAAAATCAGGAGGCAGAGAGAGGGCTTCTGCAAGTGAAGTAACAGTAGAAGAAGAGAAACATGCACTGGCAGATTTTGTGAAAGGCAGTCAAGAACCAACATTGAGGGAAGTCAAGAGTAGTACACTGCTTAAAGTGCAAAAGACAAAGAGTGAATACTATAAAAACACAATCCAGAGCAGAAGCAAAAACTAGCCAAAGAAGGCTCTCCATGGACAGTTCCTGGGAAAAATCGAGAGCCAAATTGACAAAGAAAAAACATGGCTGTGGCTCACAAATGGAACTCTGAAAAGGGAGACAAAGGAGGGCCTGATTCTGGCAGCCCAAGAACAAGCCATTAGAACCAATGCCATCAGAGCCAGAATTGAAAAGTCAATGACAGATCCCAAGTGTAGACTCTGCAAGGAAGCAGATGAAAAAAATAGGTCACATCCTCAGCTGCTGCAAGAAGATTGCACAGACAGACTACAAGCAGAGGCACAACACTGTTGCTCAGATGATTAATTGGAACTTGTGCCACAAATACCATCTGCCTGCGACAAAGAACTGGTGGGATCACAAGCTGGAAAAAGTTACAGAGAATGAACACACCAAACTCCTCTGGGACTTCCTAATTCAGACAGACAGAGTTTTGGAGCATAATACTCCTGACCTCACGATCGTGTTAAAAAACAAAGTATGGATCGTCAATGTTGCAATCCCAGGTGACAGCAGGAATAACGAGAAACTACTGGTAAAGATGACACAATATGAGGATTGAAAGATTGAACTGCAAAGACTCTGGCACAAGCCAGTAAAGGTGGTCTCAGTGGTGATTGGCACACTGGGTGCAGTGCCTAAAGACCTTGGCCTGAATTTAAAGACAATCGGCGCTGACAAGACTACCATCTGCCAGCTGCAGAAGGCCACCTTACTGGGATCTGCACGCATTATTCATCAATACATCACACAGTCCTAGACACTTGGGAAGTGTCCGACGTGTGATCCAATACAACAGCCAGCAGAGTGTTTGCTGTGGACTCATCTTGTTGCATTTATAATAATAATAATAATAATAATAATCTAGCCCAAAAAACTCACAGCAATCCAATGATTCTGTTCATGAAAGCCTTCAACAACACATATATTTGTTTGGTTAGAATTTTGGAAGGGAGTCCAAAAACATCCCCAAGAAAATAATCATATGAGAATTATGAATTTGATAGAGATCCCATTTTTCCTTTACCAAGACCATTTTGAATTACTAATGTTGACCTTCTGGGTGCATCATTCTATTGACTAATCCTTTCCCCCCATTAATTCATTGATTTCATGGCTTGAATCCAGTCCCATGAATCCTTTGTGTTATACAAGCCATCTCCAGATCACTATGTGTAATAAACAACAGAAAGATAGAGTTGGGTATCCTTTGCCAAGCATTTCCTAGATGCACTTCGAGCTCAGCAGCTAACCTGATGTTCCTGCCCTGAAATGTCCCTGCACCCTGCCAGCATCGCAAGCATTCTCCATCTGTTCTAGCTCAACTGATTCCACTCATTATTGATGTCAGACTCATCTAGCAAGAACCAATACACATTGCACAGATACCTTCACTTGGGTTGTTCACTTAGGAAGATACACTGTGTGTGATACTTCTTGTTGCCTTGATACTTCAACAAAGTGCAGGGCTCCTCCAAAGTATGAGGTTTTGTTTTCTCTCTCCGTGAACCTATTACCGAAAAGAAATTAATTTGATTTTTCTAACAACTGACCATTGCAACCTATACCACTTTGTATGCCAAACTACATAATTGCAGATTTTCAGTTATATAACAATTCACAGAAAAGCTCTAAACAGGTGTTCATGGAAAGCTTTCAGAGCCTTTTGAAGAACTTCCAAATCCTTTTAGTAGGTGTTTGTGATAAATGTGCAGAGCTTTAAAAGGCCAACAGATGTGTGGTTCAAAATTCATTCCATATGGCACTATATGTAGAGTGATTTATTTGTTTTATTTATTTACAGTATTAGTTAAGAACTTTATTATGGTCCATGGACCCACAACTATTTACAGTATTTATATTCTGCTCTTCTCACCTTGAAGGGGACTCAGGGCAGATTGCTGAACACATATACAGCAAACATTCAATGCAGATTATAAAAATGACAAGACAGACAACAGATAGAGGTATATATAAGCTTCCCCATCTTTCAATGTCTTTGGAGGCTGTGCTCGGTTCCAGCCACTGGAGGGTGCTGTCGCTCCATCTCCCTGCCGAAGAGCTTTCTTTGTTCATAACATTTCCCCTTTTTCTGATTAAATGCTGAACGTAAATACCTCCCCGCTTTAATGTGGTTCCTATTTAGCTACTCACATATGTTTTCAAACTGCTAGTTAGGCAGAAGCTGGGTTAAAGGTCAGGAGCTCACCCTGACCTGGGCTTCAAACTGTCAACCTTCTGGTTGGCAAGATTTATTGCAGCCTGGTGATTAACCTGCTGTGCTAAAGCCCAGCCCCAAAAGAAGAGTTTGTTTCAAAAAGGCAAAAGAAAAAATAAGGGAAAAATGAGTTAGTAAGGTAGGAATAGAGGAGCTCCCGGTGACACAACGGGTTTAACCGCTGATCTGCTGAACTTGCTGACCAAAAGGTTGGTAGTTCAAATCCGGGGAGTGGGGTGAGCTCCCGCTGTTAGACCCAGCTTCTGCCAACCTAGCAGTGCAAGAACATGCAAATGTGAGTAGATCAATAGGTACCGCTCTGTTGGGAAGGTAATGAACCAGAGTGAAGAGAGGGGGCCCTGTTCCATCTTGTCTCCTGTGTTATGCTAATAATATAATAATATAATATAATATATTGTATATACATATAAAATTTATAATATTATAATGTAATACAATATAAAAATATATTATAATTATATATTTTATATTATATGTAATATTACTAATAATATTACAGTATAATGTTATAGTGCAATATAGTAATATATAATACTGATATTGTGCTATGCTAATAATATAATATAATATAATATAATAAAATATAAGGGGCCGACCAAGGGCAAGATGGATGGATGGGATCCTTGAAGTGACTGGATTGACCTTGAAGGAGCTGGGGGTGGTGACGGCTGACAGGGAGCTCTGGTTTGGGCTGGTCCATGAGGTCAAAAAGAGTCGGAAATGACTGAACAAACGAACAACAACAACAACATAATATATTGTATGTATATATATATCTTGTAAGCTGCTCTGAGTCCCCTTCGGGGTGTATATACTGTATATACTCGAGTATAAGCCTAGTTTTTCAGCCATTTTTATAGGCTGAAAAAGTTCCTCTCGGCTTATACTCGGGTCAACATTATTTAATATTTTACTCTGTTATTATTATTTTATTACATGTATTATTTTACTCTATTTATTATTATTATTGCATTTATTATTTTACTCAATTATTATTACATTATTATTTTGCTCTATTATTATATTATGTTACTCTCTTTATTCTTATTGGAAGGATACATAAGCACATTTACGTTGAAGAAGGTTAGAATCAGAGTTGGAGAGTCTTATCTTAAATTACAGTGTTATGTAAATATTCAAAAACATTTAACCTTCTAATGCCTCAATTAATGTAATTTTGTTGGTATCTGTTTTTATTTTGAAACTGACCAGTAGCTGCTGTATTTCCCACCCTAGGCTTATACTCGAGTCAATACATTTTCCCAGTTTTTGTGGTAAAATTAGGTGCCTCGGTTTATATTTGGGCCGGCTTATACTCGAGTATATACGGTAAATGCCATAAATAAATAAACAAAGGCACTCCATGCAGTCATGCTGGCCAAATGACTTGGAGGTGTCTATGGACAACGCCGGTTCTTCGGCTTTGAAATGGAGATGAGCACCACCCCATAGAGTCGGGCACAACTAGATTTAATGTCAAGGGGAAACCTTTACCTTAACTTTTAGTTAGTTTGTTTTTTAATCATGTCAGGAGCGACTTGAGAAACTGCAAGTCCCTTCTGGTATGAGAGAATTGGCCGTCTGCAAGGACGTTGCCCAGGGGACGCCTGGATGATTTGATGTTTTTATCATCCTTGTCCAGCTCCTCATGTGGGGACAGGCATGTAGCCGGGGGGGGGGGCTGAAGCCCCCCAAGCCCCCCCTCCCCGGCTACATGCCTGTCCCCACATGAGGAGCTGGACAATTTATGGCATTTACCGTATATACTCGAGTATAAGCCAGCCCAAATTCTCATGGTGGTTCGCGTTGTCCATAGACACTCCAAATCATTTGGCCAGCATGACTGCATGGAGTGCCTTTGTTTATTTATTTATGGCATTTACCGTATATACTCGAGTATAAGCCAGCCGAAATTCTCATGGTGGTTCGCGAAAAGGCCTTACTGGTGCATTATTTAAACTGTTATGTTTATTCATATCATGATCTGATCACCATACTCAATATATCCCATATGCATGGGGGTATTGGGGTAATGATACAAAAGGTTTGCTAGGCTAGACCCTCTTTCACTCAGGCTCAGCCCCCCCCGAAACTGACCCCCCCCCAAAACCCCCCCTGAAAAAAATTCAGCCCCCCCCCCCCCCGAAACGAAATCCTGGCTACGGGCCTGTGTGGGGACATGAGAGAAGCCTCCCACAAGGATGATAAAACCTTTAGGTAGGAATAGAATATTATATACAGATCAAAACTATTCACATTTATCAAATCACTTTAGTATGCTTGGAACATAGCATTTTCCAACAAAAGAAAGCCTATCTTCGGATCTTCAAATTTTAAATTCCTGTAAAAATTTGTTCAGATGGATTTGGTACCGTTTGGAAACAAGCTCCACGTACGCACTGTCATGACATACATCATGTCTTCAATTTCACTGGATTTACCCCCACATTGTGAAAAAATCACCATGCTGCACAATGGAAAAGAATAGTCTTTTCTCTTCCATTATTGTATTCTTCCATAATGCATTCAAAAATGTAATGCGGTGTTTTAAATTCAGCCTCCTAGAACGCCGATACTGTGTATATAATAACAGAAAAGAACAGCTCAGTTTCAATATGGTTTTCCTTTTTTTTTTTCTTCCTGCCTCTCAATAGTCAGCTATGTTTCTAACAAATGAAGGTAGATTTAAGGGAGTTGTACTTCACTTGACAGGAAATAAAGCCATAACAAGTGGTTTAATTGCTAATGCACTTGTATTAACAGGGCAATTGGAGGCAATTGTGCTATCAATAATTACTGAGATATGGTTAAGGAACAGAGCACAAGGATGGCTATTTCCAGCCAAATGGAGATCCAGTAATTGTCTGCTGATCCAATTGTAAAGTCTAATGTCTTCTGAAGGTTGAGGTTTATGAGAGTGCTTCATTATGCGTGCCAAACAATGCCTCGGTTTGCTATTGTTTCTCCTGCAAGCGCTGCAGCTGAAATTGGGCTCAAGGGACCTACTGTCTACCACTTGGTTAACCTTGTGACATTCCACTAAAAAGCACCAGCATCAAAAATATATATATATATTGAAATACATAATACATGAACTTCTCTGATTGTTTAGCATTGATCAGCACTTGAATAAATCGAGTCACTGTCATATTAACAGAAGCAGAAGAGCTTTGGTAGAGATGATGCTTTTTTTGGGAACACAGAGTAATTTTGTGTTTTTTTTCCCCTCCTGAAAATGAATTGAAGTAGAGGCAGGGTTACAAATATCTTGCAAAGGATGAGAAAATGCCATGCTGCTCATTCCTTTGATGGCTCGCAATGTTCCAGTTTACTTCCTAGATGAGACTGCCAGTATGGATTTGTTTTCAGACTTCTTGTCTTCTCTGTTGTCAGATATGTCTGTCTTTGCATTTTTCTCTTAGTGCCGAAACCCAGGTAGGCTTCTCTAGGAAAGTAATTGGACGATGTGTCAACAGGCAAACCAATGTAATTTACTTCCTTTAGTACTCAACATGGTGCAGCAGTGAAGATTCCAGTCTTTGCCCTAAAAAATGAAAAAGGAAACGTATTTTAACCCGATCTTTCTCCAAATATACATAAATGAAATGTACACATATAACGCCATGTAAACTTAGCTTAATTAGAGGCAAGGCTTAGGTTCAGGCCCTACTCCTAATATGTAGACGTGGCTACATTTGAGCGTGGCAATTAGCAGTACTAATTCATTTGAAACTAGCTGTACCCCAGCCATGCGTTGCTGTGGCCTTGTGTGGTGAGGAAGGAAGGAAGGAAGGAAGGAAGGAAGGAAGGAAGGAGGAAGGGAAAGAGAGAGAAAAGGAAAGGAAGGAGAAGGAAGGAAAAAGGTAACTGAAGGATGGAAGGGAGTGAAGGAAGAAAGGAAAAGGGAGGAAGGAAGGAGGGGAGGAAAGAAGGAAAGGAAGGTGGAGGAAGGAAAGAAAGGGAAGGAGAGAGGGAAGGAGGGAGGGAGGGAGGAAGGAAGGAAGGAAGGAAGGGAAGGAGAGAGAAAAGGAAAGGAAGGAGAAGGAAGGAAGAAGGTAACTGAAGGATGGAAGGAAGGGAGTGAAGTAAGGAGGGAAAGGGTAGGAAGGAAGGAGGAGAGGAAAGAAGTAAAGGAAGGTGAAGGAAGGAAAGAAAGGGAGAAAGGAAGGAGGGAAGGGAGGGAGGGAAGGAAAGGGAGGGAGGGAGGAAGGAGGGAGGGAAGGAGAAAAAAAGGAAAGGAAGGAGAAGGAATGAGGTAAATGAAGGATGGAAGGGAGGGAGTGAAGGAAGGAGGGAAAAGGTAGGAAGGAAGGAGGGGAGGAAAGAAGTAAAGGAAGGTGAAGGAAGGAAAGAAAGGGAGGAATGAGAGAAGGGAGGGAGGGAGTAAAGGAAAGAAAGGGAGGGAGGGAGGGAAGGAGGAAGGAAGGAAGGAAGGAAGGAAGGAAGGAAGGAAGGAAGGAAGGAAGGAAGGAGGAAAGAAGGAAAGAAGGGAAAGGAAGAAGGGAAGGGAGGGCAAGAAAGAAATAAAGGAAGGAAAAGGAAGGGAAGGAGAGAAAGGGGGGAAGGAGGGGGTTGGACTAGATGGCCATTGGAGCTCCTTTGCAACTGGTGGGCCAGTTGTCGTGACGGCATTGATGGTGTCTTCCTTTACTACCAAATGAGCTTTTTTGGATTGACACCCTTTTTTTGGTGATTTTTGACTTACGGTCACTCGTTGGCCTGATAGGTGTCTTGTTCCAATATTTGGTGTCAATTCATCCAGTGGTTTTTGAATTATGTTAATCCCACAAACAAACATTCCATTTTTATTTATATAGACTAGCTGTCCCCTGCCAGGCGTTGCTGTGGCCCAGTCTGGTGGTCTGGAAAATAAAGTAATGAGAAAGTGTTGGTTTCTAATATATGCAATTTCTTTCTGCTTGTGGGTAAACAGTATTTCTTGCTGTTTCTTTGTCAGTGTGGATGTGGAGATTGTCTGGTTTGCCTACTCTGGAAAATTCAACATATAATTGTCCTTCTTTAGGGGCCTTTTCAAATCTATGATGTTATATCTCTCTGTGTGTGAATCATATCTATCTATCTATATCTATGGCTGGATGGCTCTTTGTCAGGAGGGCTTTGATTATGTTTCCTTGCCCTGGTGAAGGGAGTTGGACTTAATGACCTTAAGTATTTTCTGTTGGTCAGGGGGGTTCTGTGTGAGAAGTTTGACCCAATTCTATCATAGGTGGGGTTCAGAATGCTCTTTGATTGTTGGTGAACCATAAATCCCAGCAATTACAACTCCCAAATGTCAAGGTCTACCAGTGTTCACATGTGATCATATTGAGTATTTGTGCCAAGTTTGGTCCAGATCCATCATTGTTTGAGTCCACAGTGCTCTCTGGTTGTAGGTAAACTAAAGGAAAATCAAAAAGATTTAAGAGAGAGGCCAAGCCAGAAACCAAGCCGAAAAATACACTGAAGCCAGGATGCAACTGAGATGCCAAATAGGAAAGGAGGAAACGCGATTGACTGCCACGTGGTCACATTGTTGTTGTTGTTCATTCGTTCAGTCGTCTCCGACTCTTCGTGACCTCATGGACCAGCCCATGCCAGAGCTCCCTGTCGGCCGTCACCACCCCCAGCTCCTTCAAGGTCAGTCCAGTCACTCCAAGGATGCCATCCATCCATCTTGCCCTTGGTCGGCCCCTCTTCCTTTTGCCTTCCACTTTCCCCAGCATAATTGTCTTCTCCAGGCTTTGCTGTCTCCTCATGATGTGGCATTCAAAGGACTTCAACTTGGTCACATTACAGATGGAAAAATGTGACGGCTGGGTCCTCACCATTACGGCCATCTGGTCAAGCCAAACAAGTCAGATTGGCCGAAGGAACCCACCACTCCAAATCTGTGCACAAGCCTACTTACTAGTTTGTAGGTGATCTCTCCAACTGAAATATTTCACAAAGCTGGAAGATGAGCTGAATGAGATATCATACCAGCAGCATCTCGGCATTAAATCAAGAGTTTGATGCATGACTTGGTTGCATCCTATGTTCCATCTGTTCAATCTTGAAGGAGAACTTTTCAGTCGAGGGAAAAAGTACTCACAGATCTACAAATGAAGAGGCTGCACAAAAGGTTGTGTCTCAGTGGATTTGAGAAAATCACCCGCACAGATCCCCTAAGGTTTAAATACTCAAAATCAATTTTCTCAGTACATGTTTATCTTTGATCATTTTCTATAGTGGTATTTGAGCTATTTTGTATGTTGTGAAGTGCATCGGGCTAATAAATTCTGCAAAGACCCTGGAGCGGCAATCTTGCAAAATTCAAATCTTAGGATGAGAGTATAAGAAATTGTGTTTGGTACTTGAGCAGATTTGTTGACACCCTTCTTCGGCTGGAAGTGAAGGCCCCTTTTCTAAGGCCACTGCCATATAAAATCCAGCTTATCTGCTTTGAAGTGGATTATACAGTATGAGTCTACACTGCCATATAATCCAGTTCAAATAAGATAATCTGGATTTTACATGACAGTGTAGAAGAGTCCTATGATCATTTCTTTTTCTGGCAAGGGATGGTCTAGATAAAAAGGTCAAGCATACCAATTTTTGTGGGATGTCTTACTCCTATACATCTTAGAGGTATTCGTTTTGGTCTTGGAATATCATGGACTATGTTTGGATCATCAGCACTGAATCCAGGTAATAACCATGAGTTTAGAGACGGTCTCTGTCCAACCTATATTGCAAGGGTGTTTTGGAGATGAAATGGAAATAGCTGTCATGAAAGTAATATACAAATGCAACAAATACAAAGATGTAGGTTTTTCAGGCTATGTGGCCATGTTCTAGAAACATTCTCTCCTGACATTTCACCTGCATCTATGGTTGTGACCTCACAACCTCTGAGGATGCCTGCCACAGATGCAGGCAAAATGCCAGGAGAGAATGCTTCTAGAACATGCCCATCTATGGTTGTGACCTCACAACCTCTGAGGATGCCTGCCACAGATGCAGGCGAAATGTCAGGAGAGAATGCTTCTAGAACATGGCCATCTATGGTTGTGACCTCTCAACCTCTGAGGATGCCTGCCATAGATGCAGGCAAAATGTCAAGAGAGAATGCTTCTAGAACATTGCCATCTGTGGTTGTGACCTCACAAACTCTGAGGATGCCTGCCATAGATGCAGGTGAAATGTCAGGAGAGAATATTTCTAGAACATGGCCATATAGCCCGAAAAACCTACAATAACCCAGTGATTCCAGCCATGAAAGCCTTCGACAATACATAGATACTGGAGGTTAGGGGCCAGAGGTTTAGCACAGCTGGTAAATCATCAGCAATTATAAGATCAATCAACCAAAAGGTTGCAAGTTCGAACCCCCCAGGTTGGCATGAGCTGCCAACTGTCAGCCTAGCTTATTGTTTACCTAAGTAATTCGAAAACAGCTTTAGCTGTGATTAGAGAAATTAGGTACTGCAAAAAGCGGGGGAGGTGTTTTACGACGCAATAAAAGAAAGAAGTTCAGAAAATGCTGGGCAATCAAAAGGAAGTAGGAATTCCTGACGGCTCTTCATCATAGAGGATAGTGCAACAGCATCCCCTGTCCTTGAGCCCAACCTTCCATGGCACCAAAAACAGCTGAAACAAACCACTTCCTTCTGTTCTGTCTGTCTGTGTATTGATTATACAAATGGCATTGAATGTTTACCGTGCATATGTACTGTGATCCGCCCTGAGTCCCCTTTGGGATGATAAGGGCGGAATGTAAATAAAGTGTTGTTGTTATTATTATTAATAATAATATTATAAATACAGACATCATGGTAAGGATGAGCGTGAATGTCAAGTAGAACAAAATCTGTGTGCCCTCCTCTTGTTTCCCCCATTATTATAGGGGTACAGTTAGCTCACATGTTTGTTTCTCAATATAGATCTTTTGAGCAAACCAAGTATATCTCTTATGTGCTCTCAGTCCAGGTATACATTGCAGAATTCTGATGGAGGATGCAGGTGATTCACCACTTTCCCAATTTTCAGAACCATGAAAAGAAGGCACCGTTGATTTATGAATACTTGGACATTTTTGCCTTGCAGAGCGCAAGGTGGTTCCCTGGATGCCAATTATGACTGCTAAAGCCTTCCATTCTTTATGTGACTCCCTAATAGAAAGGGTGACCTATAACTCATTCTAGAGATAATCAGGTTGTTAGCAGTCTCTTTTGTTACCAGCCGATCTCGAGTCAGGCTCTGTTTGTGCCACAGGAGTACGAAAACTGGAATCCCCATCATGCAAGATATGACCCCTCATCTCCCACCCCCTTTCTGTTGGAGAAAGAGAGGTTTTCTATCCGAGGAAGTGCATCTCTCTCTTCCCTCAAGCTGCATTTCCAGACTCCCTGCTTAGCATCCAGATGCTCCATCTTCTCAGTTGCTCGGCCATCTGCCAGCTGGGTGGTCCAACTTTCCTTGCTTTTAAAAAAACTAGCCAAAGGCAAGACATTGGGCTGAGAGGCAACACTGCAGTCACACTCCAACCCTGCTATTTCTGCCTTTCTTAGAGAAATACGCTTTTCAAAATTTTGTGGATAACTTTTGACTTTTCCCTACCCCGAATATGCTTAGAGGACATTGTGATACATGATAATGGCAGCAATTTCTGCTATTCAGTCATTTTGACTCGTGGTGATGGCTAAATTGCTTTCAACCGCAGTGCTCAAAAAGTTTGTTTTCCAACCTAGTGAAATAATTCAATCCTCTTTATATGTCTTTCTACTTTCTTATTTATTTATTTATTTCGTATCAAAAGCATTGTATAAATAAGCATAAAAGTGGTAAAAATAGAAGGAGCACAAGCGGCTAAATATTTTTTTGACCAAAATAAGGCAATATTGACTGCATTGTCCATAGGTAAAGGTAAAGGTTTTCCCCTAAAATTAAGTCCAGTCATGTCCAACTCTGAGGGTTGATGCTCATCTCCATTTCTAAGCCAAAGAGCTGACATTGTCCATAGATGCCTCTGTAGGGGCAACGAAACCAGAATATTTCCCAAAAAGGCAGAAGCCCCCTTTCCAATAGGGAGGACAAGGATGGACACCACGAAAGTTGAATCTTTTAAACTGCAAAAAACTATTTATTGTGTGGCCATAGCAATAACGACAAACGAGCATACAGGAATGCAATCAAAGCGTTTGTCGCAACCCCCAATGGGGCTGCAGAGCATTTATAGTCAATGGAATATACATTTTCATTGGTTCCCAAAGACAAATCATTTCATTGGTCTAAGCTAGCTATACAGTTGTTCATTTGTTGTTTATGATTTTGATTGACATTATAGCACACGTAGGATCCTAACAATGGCACAACGATAACATAACTACAGTCCATTGTTCTCTGACCATGACTGTATCTTATCTCTTAGTCTGTTGCAAACATGGCTCCAGAGCAACTGGGAAACTTGAGGGTTCTAACTAGCCAACAGCTAGCTGGTTTTGTCCGGATATGTTGTTATCCTTGAATAGTAACTTCTTCTTTGGAGCACTGATTTCTCAAACAATAAGCATTTTCTGTGAACATAGGCCTACTGCAGAAATACGCCAATATGGCAGTAAATCATGACACCAGAAGCGACTTGCAGTTTCTCAAGTTGCTCCTGACATGACCAAAAAATTGGGGAAATATCTGAAAATTCCCTTTTTAAAACCATGTCCCCTCCACCTTCAAGGTCATGTGGCCGGCATGACTACAAGGAGTGCCGTTACCTTCCCACCAGAGCGGTACCTATTGTTCTACTCACATTTGCATGTTTTCAAACTGCTAGGTTGACAGAAGCTGGGGCTGACAGCGGAAGCTCACACCACTCTCCGGATTCGAACCTGCAACCTTTTGGTCAACAAGTTTAGCAGCTCAGTGGTTTAACCAACTGTGCAACCAATGTCCATAGCTTTAAAAAATTCTTTTTCTGTACATAAGGCAGGGCATTGTGGACAAGCATTGAGATGAGGAGTTGTTTGTTCTGCTCCACAAAGATGGAGAATCCTTCTAGGTAGTGCCATTTAGCCAGGTTGTCTTTTGATCTGACGACTCCATTTCTGAGTCTGTTCAGGGACTTCCAAGTTGCCCAGTCTTGGTTTGCTCCTGGAGGCAAACCCTCATGGAGGGCCATCCAACTGGGATTTCCTGGTTTAGCTGCCCAGAGGGATGCTCTTGCTGTTGCTGGGGAAACATTAAGAGGAGTGATGGTTCTCATGAAGCTTTTCCTTGATGTGAGTCTACTAGGAGGAGGCTGATAGCTATGCAGTGGGTGGCTTTCACAGTGCTCAGCCTATATTTATCTCCCAGTTCACAGAAACTTCCCGTCGCACATCCGGGGGGAGGGCAGTGCCAGCTAGCTTGTAGAGTCTATCAGCAGGTGTAGGTTTTAGTCATCCTGTGATTATTCTGCATGTTTCATTCAGTGATGTATTCACTTGCTTCGCGTGGGCAGACTTGAGCCAAATAGGGCAGGCATCTTCCGCAGTTGAGTAAGACAAGGCCAGGGCTGACGTTCTTATTAATTTTGGGTCTGCACCCCATGCATTGCCAGTTAGTTTCCACAGGAAGTTATTGCATGCAGCTACTTTTTGCTTGGTGTTCATACAGTGTGTCTTATTTTCTTCTGTTGTGATATGCATTAATATACTTCTTCTTGGAAAAAACAACAACTCTCAAGCTATAAGCTTTCACTGGACCCTGTTATTTTCCTCTTCCAAAAAATGAACAAACTTAAACCAGGATCCTGCTAAAGGTCTTGTGTAGCTATACCTGCAGCAAAGGAAAGTTAGTTACTTGTTGGAAGAGAAGGTCCATCAACTTCACACTCATGTGTTTAATTTCCCACATATTAGGAGACATGAGATGTTTTCAGACACATTGGATCAAGCAGTATTGGGTGAGGAACATACTGTTCTGGGCACCACAATTCGAGAATGGTCTTGACAAGCTGGAATGTATCCAGAGGAGGGCAACCAAAACAATCAAAGTCTGGAAACCTTGCCCTATGAAACTATGCTTAGGGATCTGAGTATTTTTAGTCTGGAGAACAGAAGATTAAAAGGTGAGGTGATAGCCATATTTTAATATTTGGAAGGAAGCCAAACTCAGAGACTAGGAGACAATGCAATGGAGTCATTGGCAAGAGTTGAGCTGTGTGGTATTGTTTCGAAAATGGTATATCACATATGCTTGGGCAATTCGGATCCCAAATTGATATCATGTGGCAAGGACTGCTCATAGGACTGTTGTTCTAACCCTCTTTAGTTATCGCTTCCATGTTTTGTAATAATACAAGAACTTTTTTCCAAACTTCAATCAATTGGCATGGATTTTGCGGAGCAAATTGCAAATTATGATGGAATTAGTTGGTGCAGAACTGCCGCGAATTCTTCTTTTCTTCCCCTCCCTTGGATAGACTTCAACATTTTGTTCTTTGTTTAAGGGTTTGAGCTGCTCCTTCTGTTGGGAGCATAAGAGCAGTTGCTTTTCTTCCTTCTCCTCCTCCATATGTGCAATTGTTCTGCCTTCAAACCACCCACACGGTTTTGCCACATAGTCTCCCTTCCACCTGCTATCTCTTCCTGGCCCATTCCTTGTTCTGCCTCCTGCTTGGATCCCCTGCCGCTTTCTCTCCCTCCCTCCATCCCTCCTTTTTCACTCAGCAGCTCCTGCTGTGGTTTCCTGCATTCTTTCCCCTTTTTTGTATAATTTTCCAAACTGTTCAAACATGTTGCCTATACTGGTTTTAAACATAATCCCCCATTTCTTTATTTCCACCACTCCTCTTTTGTGTACGTGTATATACTTTGCTTCCCATTCATGCAATGTCTCAGATAATTGCCCAAATTTAGTGACTTGACCAGGGAACAAATCTTATTGTTTCAGGGCGCATCTGTATTGTAGAATTAATGCATATTGAAACCACATCAATTGCCATGGCTTATACTATGGAATTATAGGCAACGGGATTGTGGCGCAGCTGGCTGAGTGTCAGCTGCATTAAGATCATGACCAAAAGGTCATGAGTTCGAAGCCAGCCTGGGTTGGAGTGGGTTTCCAACCATTGTGTAGCCCGTTGTCGACCTTTGCAACCCGAAAGACAGTTGCATCTGTCAAGTAGGAAAATAAGGTACCACCTTAAAAGTGTGGGGAGGCTAAAATTAACTAATTTATGAGAAGAACTCCAGTGGGGAAGCATGCGAGGAATGCGGAAGGTACTTCATCAGTATCGCAGATGGACAATGAAAGCGACAGCTCCTCTGGTGGCCAAAAAAGTTAAATAGCCTCTGTGTATGTCTTGTATATGTTGTAAGTCAAAATTGGCATTGAATGTTTGCCATATATGTGTACACTGTAATCTGCCCTGAGTCCCCTGCGGGGTGAGGAGAAGGGCGGAATATAAAAGCTGTAAATAAATAATAAATTATGAGGGGTGTCATTTTACAACAGCTTTAGCCTTCTCTTTCAAAGCATGTTGGTGACACATCAAGCTACAAATCCCAGGTCATGGTGCTTAAAGTGGTGTCAAACTGCATTACTTCTACAGTGTAGATTCATACTTACACTCAATATAGCAATAAACCAAATTGTTTGCCACGATATGTGTAAATGTTTTGATCATGAACTACCCTGTCTCAAGACACAGGGAAGAAAAAATGATGTGTTATATCTGAAATGTCTTTTAAATCAGTAGTAGGCAACCATGGAAGGCTAGAGTTGCCTACTATCCCCACTCTAGGAGAACTTTGAGGTACATAGGTAAAGGTAAAGGTTTTCCCCTGATGTGAAGTCGAGTCATGTCTGACTCTGGGGTGTGGTGTTGCTCATCTCCATTTCTAAGCTGAAGAGCTGACATTGTCCATAGACACCAAGGTCATGTGGCCAGCATGACTGCATGGAGTGGTGTTCCCTTCCTGGCAGAGTTGTACCTATTGATCGACATACATTTGTATGGTTTCGAACCGCTAGGTTGGCAGAAGCTGAGGCTGACAGCAGAAGCTCATGCCACTCTTTGGATTCGAACCTGCAACCTTTCAGTCAACAAGCTCAGCAGCTCAGCACTTTAACTCACAAAAAACAATTAAATGTCTCTTGCCCCAAATGCCATTTAAGGGGCACCTTCCTGGATCCTTAGAATGGATTTTCCTTTCTTTAAAAATGCAAAAAAAAAAATTATTATTTTGCAGGGCAGTGGGTCTCCAAACATGGGGGAAGTGCCATCCAAACCCATTAGAATCCACTTTAGAACCAAAACAATTTACTACCACATGATGAGAGGGGATTACATATGTCCTTTCTTTGCTCACCCCTGTTTTTAAAAAGTGATGGCCAATTGGGATGAGCTTGACAAGAGAATGCCCACTGTGGCCAAAGCCCCTCTACTCTATGAGGAACTCGCCTAGATGTTCAATAAGAGAATTGAGTTGAGGGGGGTCTGATATAGAGCTAATGAAAACCATATGGACATTTCAGGTGAACTGTATGTGGCTCTGACCATGACAGATCCCCGCCTTTATTTTCTGTCTAAATACCGTATGGAATGAATGGGAAAGATCAACTAATATTTTCAGCACCATGGACAGCACCACAGGCAGCAGAAGACATAAAGTGCTCATTTAAGTTCTGATTTCATTTAGTTTCCCACCTGCTTATTTTATTATATTTTCACTGTAATTAAAACCCAGTTTCCCTCCTGGAGTTTTAAGTTTTCATTTGCTGCTACTTGAGCAAGAGTTTCTCTGCATTCATTACATTATATTCTATATTTCTTTCTTCAATGTATATGCCACTTTTCTCCAAGCATTCCAAGGCACTCTGTTGATTTCTCTACTTCCCAATCTAACCCCATCTACACTGCCACTTCAAACTGCATTATATGGTCAGTGTAGATGGGCCTTCTCTCTCTTTCTTTGGAAGGTTTTGTTTTATTTATTGATTTATTTCGAGTATTTCTACCCCGCCCTTCTCAACCCCCTAGGGGGGACTCAGGGCGGCTTACAACTGGCACAATTCGATGCCAACAATTCAACAATTAAAATACATAACAGCAGTAATCACAAATAGTTAAAAGCAATCAATTAATACAATAACAACTTTAAAAAAGCCAATCTAGTGGCTAATGTTCACCGAGTTCTAAAATCCGTAAGTCCATTCAGCATTATCGTAATCCTTTCAAAACTCTGGTCGTCATTACCTTGTCAATCTGCCAAATTACCCAAGGCCTGGTTCCATATCCATGTTTTCAACTTCCTTCTGAAGGAGAGGAGGGATGTCGATGACCTAATTTCTCCGGGGAGTGAATTCCACAGGCAAGGGGCCACCACTGAGAAGGCCCTGTCCCTTGTCCCCACCAGCCTCACTTGTGATAAAGGTGGGGCCGAGAGCAGGGCCTCCCCAGAAGATCTTAAGCTCCAAGGTGGGACATAGAAAGAGATACATTCAGACAGATATGCTGTGCCGTTTTGTTTTTGTTTTGTTTTTGCAGAGCCAAAAAGAATTGCATTCTTTGTAAAACAATATTCAGAGTGGCATATATATATATAATCTTCCTAATAGTCAGTGATTGGTTTAGTGCCTAGATGGAGAAAGACAGTTTAAGTACACCTTCATTGTAGATGCGTGCATATGAATCATTTCTTCATGTTGTTTATCGAGGCAGCATTGTGGAAAATAGATTTGTAACACAAATGTGGAATTAGCATTGCGAGACCCCGAAGGTTTCTGTGTCTTCTTTTAGAGTTGTGACACATGAGCTCTCTTTGGATTTCTTTCAGAATATATTTGTTGCACCCTAGCCCTGAAACACCTCTCACTCAGGGCCACACCAGAGGCCAGTGGTCCAAATAATGAAGTGTTTATTGAATAAGGAATATAAAAGGGGGGAAGGGTTATACTTAATAATAATAATCAGCCCTGAGTGCCTCCAGGGAGATAGAGTGGAATATAAATAAATTATTATTATTATTGTGCCGTCACACCCAGACACTATAAAGTTAAAACTAAGATGTGCTTCTCTCTTTATCTGGGTGAACTGCAGGTGCCTTACTTAGAAGCTCAGGATTCTCAGCCACTGAGGCCAGTCCAGATTTGAACATCAAACAGAACATTTATTTCTCGAAGTCCTTGAAAGACTTGGCACAGCTTGATGAAGTTACAAACACAAACAGTCAACTTGTGAAGCCATATAGATGTTCTTTCCTTCTCTTTCCTTCAGCTGCTGAGTTAACTTTCCCCAACGGTAGAAAAATCCTGGGATCTTTTACCCTAACCTTGAGCTGCTATCTTTTAGAAAGAGCAGGTCTTCCCCTATCCAAGCTCAAGGTTAGTTTGGGGATGAAGTAATGGAGCCTCTCCCAATGGCAGAGAAATCCTGAGATATTCTCTGTCCCAGTGCTGAGCTGCTATCTTTTAGAAAGAGCAGATATTCCCCTTTCTGAGCTCAGCACCAGTTTCCAAGGCAAGAGTGTAACCGTACTCATGATGGCCTGTCCGAGCTGCCTAGCTTGGCCACCAGCACATCTGAGGCTTTTTCTATACTGAAGAAGGCAGGAGAGCTTCTCCAAAATGGAGATCTCATCCCCAGGAAAAAGGGCGGTCTCTGGACCAAAGAAATACTTTTTTAAGCCAATAGCTGCAAAAGGTTTGCAGGCTGGCTTGCAGCCTCTGTTAATGTTTGACTATTAGGGTGCTGCTAAGACTGTAGCAACCCTGGGGGAATTGCAAAGGGATGCTATTTCAAGCAACTAAGGGGGCAATACAAACAAAGCTCCTGGAAGATGGAACAATTATTATTATTATTATTATTATTACTACTACTATTACTACTACTTGTTTAATTTTTCAATTGCTTCCGACTCTTTGTGACCTCACGGACCAGCCCATGCCAGAGCTCCCTTTCAGCCATAGCCACCCCCAGCTCCTTCAAGGTCAATCCAGTCACTTCAAGGATGCCATCCATCCATCTTGCCCTTGGTCAGCCCCTCTTCCTTTTTCCTTCCATTTTTTCCAAGCATCATTGTCTTCTCTAAGCTTTCCTGACTTCTCATGATGTGGCCAAATACTATTACTAATACTAATAATTTATTTATATTCCGCCCTATCTCCCTGGAGGGACTCAGGGCTGATTCCAAACATAAAAGGTCCAAACTCAACAACAATACACCCATAGTAACGAAATTTGGCAACCCAACATATAAAAACAAATTATGACTTAACAACTAAAATTAAATATAAAACACAACCTGTTATCTCAGACATAAGACAAAACATCAAACAGAAGCACCAATTCCTCTGTTCCTTGGGGGAACTGGGAAAAATATAATTCCCAGTATATATTGGTATATAATTATACAAATTTGTCAGAATCCATTTTGTTTTATCTTTCCAAGACCACTAATCAACACTCCTTAGTGACCTCATGACCCTCCCCATCTTCTCCAGGGAAACTTCAGTTTCACTTTCTCCGGCATGCACAGCATCTTCTGGGTCAGGCCGACCTGTCTTAGGCTTGCCTGTCTGCAAATCTCCCTGAATGCTCTCAGAATCTCCCTGAACATATTCAGATGCTTCATTCTGCAACCTCACATCTTCAGAATAGCCTGGCTTTTGTTGTCAGGCCACAACAATATTTGCCCCTTTTGGTAGTTGTTAGTGAGAAGGAAAACCAAATCTGATTTCAAGCAATACTTCTAAATTTTGGTGACATGCAAATGAGAGAACAACTCCTTCTTCCCATTCTTCCTCCTTCTCCATTTTGGTCTGAAGATCATTCCAAATTTTATAAGCAAAGGCAGCCTTGCCAAGAAGTAAAAGGAGGTAGTGTGTCAAGCAAGAAATTTCAACTTCCTCCAAAATCCTCTTCTTCTGTGTTCCATTTATGAACAGAAAAAAGGGAAGAGAGACAAGGACTCTGCATCTCCGTTTCCTCCCACTGTTTAATTCTTTACTTTCAGCTTCACACCTTTCCTACTTCCTTGTTATAATAAGACCCAGCCATTCTGTGCAATAGAAGTAAGCCTTCTCTGAAATCCATGGGAGCAAACCTCAACACGTATTTTTGAATTCCAATAATCTCCAGGGTTTGTTGAAAACTCTAACACAAATACTCCGAAAATCTCCTCTGCTAATGATAAGTCCTTCCGAGCTGCTTCTTATATGAATGTAAAAGAAAAAGACAGAAATGTATGGTTTTAAAGCAGATGAATACTTGAACATATCGAACGAAATATCCCTTGCCCCCCAAGGCGTGTAAATCAACAGGCCCCAGCTGTTATGCCTTCTGCAACTTTAGGCAAAATCTCTTCTTCTTCTTTTTAGCAGTTGTGGATCTTCATTATTAGCCCATTCCTTTATGAGATCATATCAACAAACCTGCAGAGGGAGGGCAAAGTTCAGTGTTGGAAACCATGCTTGGCAGGTCTAAAGTCTTGGCTCTGGCAATCAGCATCTCCACTTCAAAGGATTCCTGGTGAAGGAATTGATTCAGAATTTTTGGGAAACGACAGAACAGCTGCCAATTGCAGAAGACAAAGTGGAGCTGCTTCAGATATTTTGAAATCAAATCAGGGGATGAGCGGCTTCATGTGTGTTTCAGAGAGAATGAAACATATCCATGATGGATACCGTGGCTTCCTTAATGCCATGCAGTGATTGTCAGGATTAGGACAGACTTCATCTGGGCATTTCTCGATCTCCAGCTTCCTTCTCTTTTAAATTCTTTGCTTTCTGCTCATTGGCAACCTTCAAAATAAACCTGGGGTTTCTGGAGTGTTACAGGACTTACTGTTTGGTAGGGGGAAAGTCCATGGGAAATAGAGAAACTGCCCTAAGACATTTGTCTATATAAATAAAAATGTAATATCTGTTTGTGGGATTAACATAACTCAAGAACCACTTGATGAATTGACACCAAATTTGGACACAAGACACCTCTCAGGCAAACAAGTGACCATCACTCATAAAAACATTGGAAAACATAGCAGAAGGGACTTTAAAAAAAACATGTGCAAAACTATCCTGGGTATTTAATATGTAATTTATAGAAATACTAGCTGTCCCCAGCCATGTGTTGCTGTGGCCCAGTCTGTTGATCTGGAAAATAAAGTAATGAGAAAGTGTTGGTTTCTAATATATGTAATTTCTTTATACTTGTGGGTAAACAGTATTTCCTGCTGTTTAATTGTCAATGTTGATGTGGAGATTATCTGGTTTGCCAACTCTGGAACATGCAACATGTCATTGTCCTTCTTTAAGAGTCCCTTTCAAATCTATGATACTATATCTCTCTCTGTGTGAATCATATCTATCTAGCTAGCTATCCATATATATCTATGGCTGGATGGCTCTTCATCAGGAGGACTTTGATTATGTTTTCTTGCCCTGATGAAGGGAGTTGGATTGGATAGCCTTAAGTATTTTCTATTGGTCATGGGGGTTCTGTGTGGGAAGCTTGCCCCAATTCGGTCAAGAGAGATATTGACAAGCTGGAATGTGTCCAGAGGAGGGCGACTAAAATGATCAAGGGTCTGGAGAACAAGCCCTATGAGGAGCGGCTTAAGGAGTTGGGCATGTTTAGCCTGAAAAAGGCTGAGAGGAGATATGATAGCCATGTATAAATATGTGAGAGGAAGCCAGAGGGAGGAGGGAGCAAGCTTGTTTTCTGCTTCCCTGGAGACTAGGACGCGGAACAATGGCTTCAAACTACAAGAAAGGAGATTCCATCTGAACATGAGGAAGAACTTCCTGACTGTGAGAGTAATTCAGGAGTGGAACTCTCTGCCCCGGAGTGTGGTGGAGGCTCCTTCTTTGGAAGGCCATCTGTCAGGGGTGATTTGAATGCAATATTCCTGCTTCTTGGCAGAATGGGGTTGGACTGGATGGCCCAGGAGGTCTCTTCCAACTCTTTGATTCTATGATTCTATGAATATTCTCATTCTGAATTAGCAGAGTTTTTACCATTGGCCAAAGTTGGAGTCACTACCTGAAGTGGCATATAGTAGGAGAGAGGGAGTGATCGCAAGTTGCCGCAGCGCCTGTTCCCAATCCGTCTATCTGCCCTCAAGTTGGCAGAAGACATTGCCCCAACACCAGAGCAGTCACAAGCCTCAACGACCACTTTACTCAGCTTCTCTACTTTCAATGGGTTGGGCATTATCTTCCACCCTGGGAGGCATACACGTCCTCTTATCAGAGGATGTACAATTTATCTTAAACTGACAACAGTACAGCAGAAGTATTTTGCACTTGGAATCTGCATTCCTCTGGGTTTTTATAGCCTGCTCTTCTTATTTTTTATTTTTGGCTTCCTCCAGGCAAAACATCCTTTCTTTGAATAATTGAGGTTTATTGAAGTAGCTGGAGTAGTTTCTTCTATCAACTTCTGTTTGCATTTTCGTTTGCAAATTGACATTGCAGTTCACAGTTAACATGGAAAGTTAGCAAAGACCTTACACAAGTGTATATGTTTTAAGCACACTTGACTGTATTGGCTCCTTTTCCCCCCTACACCTTAGATTTGGCACAGAAGCCTCCCGTGCAGATCATTACAGACTGCCCTATGGATGCTCCATCTTTCTGCTCTACTAATTATGCACATTATGATTCATATTCTCTAATCCATGATAAGAATGAGGACAACAATAAATAAACAAATTGGGAAGGGAAAAACTGGTTGGCTACACACACACATATACGCATGTATACTAATCTCTACATCCCAATCTAGATTTAATTGAGTCCCTCATTTCCTCTCTTCCTCCCTTTCTTTTTTATTATTCTGTTTTTTTAAAATCTATCCCACATTTATACATCTCATCATTTAGTTGGGTCATAGTTAGTTCCATCCCTAATTCACTAATCTTTTTAAACACTGCTCCTTGGTTCTGTTAATCTTCCTCAAGAAACATTAAGAATTAATCTGTTTCCAAAGATGGCTTGAAGTATCTTCTCTATAACAAATTGGGTGTTTTCTATCTTTCTCTTTATCTATATAAATACTAGGCTTGTTTGATCAAGAAAAAAATTGGTTCTAAACTCGCTTCGTTTCCAGGGGTGCCAGCGTTTTGAATTTCTGAGGACTTCCAAAATTTAAGATTTCAAAATTTGGAAATTTACGAAATTTCGTTAATTACGAATCGATTCGTTAATGGCGGACGCGATTGCACAATGCACTAAAAACACCTCCAAATGGGACAGGGGGAACTTCTGAAATTCAGGATGAAATTAAAATACATTAAATTAGTAAAAATACAAATTAAAATCACTTAAAATTAATTAAATAATAATAAAATAATAAAATAATAAAATAATATAAAATAATAAAATAATAAAATAATAAAATAATGAAATAATGAAATAAATAATAAAATAATAAAATAAAAAATAATATAATAAAATAAAATAATAAAATAAGTAATAAGATAATAAAATATCTCCAGGAGGAGGATGGGGAGGAAAGGCAACGCTGGCACCTTTTCTCTCCTTCTTTCCCGTCTTAATAATTACGAAATAATTATGAAAATTTGGAAAAATTGTTTCGATTCTTAATTACTCTTCACACTATTCCTGCATGGCTCGATATTGGATCGTAAGCTAATTTAAATACAAATTAATAACGACTTTAGAAACTAACGAACACGATCAAACAAGCCTAATAAATACAAATGTAATGTTCGTTTGTGGGGTTAACATAACTCAAATATTACTGGACGAATTGACACCAAATTTGGACACAATACATGTATCAGGTCAACGAATGACCATCACTCACAAAAACACTGTAAAACACAGTGAAAGGGATTTAAAAAGCAAAAAAAAAAGCTACTGTGCATGTGCAAAAATGACTTCCCTGGCAAACAAAACACACAATAGCATATCCACACTCTCTTCCAGACTACATCCCCCAGCGTCCCCTAGACCAGGCCCTTTAGGAGAGGAGGATGATCCAAATGCACTGCTTTCAAGATGCAAGCTTTCTTCTTGGATTTCTTTGAGAGCATCCCAATCCCTGCATATTTCCAATTTCCTATTTCTGGACTTCAACTCCCAGCAATCCTTCAGAAGGATAGATTATATAGAGGTAGGTAGGTAGGTAGAGAGGTAGATCAGGAGGACTGCTGAGAGTTGCAGTCCAAGAATAGGTAGAGAAGGAGGAAAAGAGAGAAAGAGGAAGGGAAAGAAAAGGTGGGGGGAGGGAAGGGAAGAAGAAGAAAAAAAGAAAGGGAACGAAGGAAGGAAGGAAGGAAGGAAGGAAGGAAGGAGGGAGGGAGGGAGGGAAGGAAGGAAAGAAAGAGAGAGAGAGTGTGAGAGAGAGAAAACAAAAACCAAGAGGAAAGGTTCACCACCACAACATGTGGCGGGTACACCATATCTATATAAATAAAAATGTAATGTTCGTTTGTGGGGTTAACAGAACTCAAAACCCACTGGACAAATTGACACAAATTTAGACACAAGACACCTAACAACCCAATGTATGTCTTTCACTAAAAAAAAAATGATTTTGTCATTTGGGAGTTGTAGTTGCTGGGATTTATAGTTCACCTACAATCAAAGAGCATTCTGAACCCCACCAACGATGGAACTGAACCAGACTTGGCACACAGAACTCCCATGACCAACAGAAAATACTGGAAAAATTTGGTGCGCATTGACCTTTGGTTTTGGAGTTGTAGTTCACATACATCCATAGATCACTGTGGACTCAAACAATGATGGATCTGGACCAAACTCTATAAGAATACTCAATATGCCCAAATATGTACACTGGTGGAGTATGGAGGAAATAGAATTTTGACATTTGGGACTTGTAGTTGCTGGGATTTATTGTTCACCTACAATCAAAGAGCATTCTGAACCCCACCAGCAATAGAATTGGGCCAAACCTCCCACACAGAACCCTCATGTGGGCCACAGCAACACGTGGCAGGGGATGGCTTGTGTGTGTGTGTGTGTATGTGTGTGTGTATAGCCAGCAGCATCACAGGCATGCCTTTGGCTCGCTGAGTTCTGTATTTTTATCATGCCAGATAGCCCACACTGAAAGGTCAATCTCATTGTCTCTTTTGTTGGTTGTAAATGAAGGTAATTTGATTGCAGCAGTTCATTTAGATCTTGTAAGCAATTTATTCGATGCAGTTAAGGATACACATTAAACTCTGAATTAATTCACATTTGGCAGGATTTGTTGAATGCACATTAAGCTCTGGATTTTATGCACACGGTTAAGATAATAGCAATAAGTGTTGTGTATGTTCAAGTCATTTCTGACCTTAAGGTGATCCTAAGGTGAACCTGTCATGTGCTTGGAAACTTGAATACATTCCAGGCCCATGAAACAGAGAGCTCTTCACCTGAATGAACCACTTTCAATAAGCCAGAATCTTACCCATGAAATCATTTCTCCTGCACCTGTTTTCCCATTCCTTATATCTAAGGGCACTTCCACACAGGCAGGCATGTAGCCGGGGGCTTCAGCCCCCCCCCCCCCCGAAATTCTCATGGTGGTTTGCGAAAAGACCTTACTGGTGCATTATTTAAACTGTTATGTTTATTCTGCCATAATATCTAATAGGTGATCTGGGGCTACTATATGCTTTGAAATATCTATCTGCCTGTCTGCTTTAAGCTAGAAGAGAAGAAATAGCAAAATACTATAGTTTATTTATTTATTAACAGTATTTATATTCCACCCTTCTCACCCCACAGGGGACTCAGGGTGGATCACAATGCTCATATACATGGCAAACATTCAATGCCATAGACACATAACAGATGTAAACAGACACACAGAGGCTATTTAACATTCCAGCTTTTTCATGAGGGTATGATTGAATTCCAGCCACCGGGGGAGCTGTCGCTTCACCGTTCACTTGTGACACCAATGGAGTACTTCCTTTTTATATATATTTTCTCTCTCTTTTTAACATATTTTATTATGCTATAAACACAAATCAACAAGCCATATTCCAAGTATTACAAGTATAAATCCTAAGTAATTCAACAAATATTAAAGACATCATGCTAATTTACACTGGTGTAGTTTATACGAGGGTTATTTTTTAAGTAAGGTCCGTTTTCTTGTAGACACTAGTAGTTTGCGCGCATGCCGCAAAGAGCGTGTGTGTCGTGTACCGGCATGCCTCGGGAACAACTGTGCTCAGTTTCCGCTCTGTAGCTCACCTGTACGGTTCTGTTCTGTGCTTTAAAAATGTTTAAGACTCTCAACTCATGCGCCGCATGTGAGGTTCGCTCAGTGATACAGTTTTTGTCAGCAGAAATTCATCGACAGATTTCTGAAGTGTACGGTGATACTGTTATGAGTGAAAGCAAAGTGCGTAAGTGGGTACGACAATTCAAAGGTGGCCGTGACAACGTCCATGATGAGGACTGCTCCGGTCGCCCTTCTTTGATTACAGACGATTTGGTGGCTTCAGTTGAAGCGAAGATTCGTGAAGAGGGTATTTTAAAATTGGTTCAGAGGTATGATAAGTGTTTGAACAAACTTGGCAACTATGTCAAAAAATAGAGTGAAGTATGTACTTTCTGAAAATAATTTTACTTTTTTGAAGTAAACTTTCGTTGTGTACTTATGTTCCAACGGACATTACTTAAAAAAATACCCTCTTTCTAAATGATGGAGTACTTTCTCATTCTTTTGCATGCTGCTGGAGAATTTTATGGCATCTTAAATTAGTTAAATTAGCCTCCCTGCATAAGCGGTACCTAAATTTCCTACTTGACAGATACAACTGTCTTTCGGGCTGCAAAGGTCTACAGCAAGCTAGACAAATGGCCAGGAGCCTACTCCGACCCGGGCTGGTTTTGAACTCATGAACTTTTGGTCAGTAGTGATTTTAATGTAGCTGACTCCCAACCAGCTGCATCACAACCTGGTCCATGTGAGAACTTGCAGCAATTTATACCTGGGAAATATGGAAAAGGAATCTGGGAGGATGGAGACCTTGGAATCAAGGTCATTTCGTAATGTGAACTGGTTTTCAGCCAATGTTTAGATTTATGAGCCAATAGGTGACCTCGATGTGATGAGGCCTTAGAACATGGAGTAATGCACCCCCCTGTTATGTCAGCTCCACTGGCTGCCGATCCAGTTCCGAGCACAATTCAAAGTGCTGGTTTTGACCTACAAAACCCTATATGGCTCCGGCCCAGTGTACCTGTCCAAACGTATCTCCTTCTACATCCCATCTCAGAGTTTAAGATCTTCTGGAGAGGCCCTGCTCTCGGCCCCACCTTTGTCACAAGTGAGACTGGTGGGGACGAGGGACAGGGCCTTCTCGGTGGTGGCCCCTCGCCTGTGGAATGCGCTCCCTGGGGAAATTAGGTCATCAACATCCCTCCTCTCTTTCAGGAGGAAGTTAAAAACCTGGATATGGGACCAGGCCTTCGGGTAAGCTGGCAGATGGATAAAAGACAATGACGACCAGAGTAGGAAAGGACAATGACAATGCTGGATGGATTATGGATTTATGAATTGGCGAACGTTGACCACAAGATGATTTTATTGCTGCTATTGTTTTAATTTGACTGTTTTAATTAGTTATAACTGTTGTCGTTATATTGTAATTTGTAGATTGTATTTCGTGAATGGTTGGGCATCGAATTGTGCCTTTTGTAAGCCGTCCTGAGTCCCCCCCCCCCCTAAGGGGTTAAGAAGGGCGGGTAGAAGCACCCCAAATAAATAAATAAATAAATGATTCGAATTGCAGGAAAATACATTCCACCTAAACATGAGGAAGAACCTTTTGACAGTAAGAGATGTTCAGAAGTCGAATCCTCCCCCTCAGCAATGCAAGCAAAACATTTTACATCTTTCAAGAAGAAACAGATTATTCTGATAATCTTTCAAAGACAAGCCGTCAATTGCTGCCATTCATGAGCAAAACAATATAGAAACAATTGTGGTGTGTTGTTGTAGTCTCCGTATGCCTTCAAGTCACAATAGTGTCGATCTTTAATTTCATTTCTCACTCTTTCTGACAAGTTTTACTGTAGTTCTTGTTAGTTACTTGTCAGAATTGAAAAGGAGAGGTTAATAGTCCAAGCAAGAGAAAACAGGGGTTAGGTGGGAAGTGACGCATTCTTTCTTTCCTTTTCAGAAGTCGAAAAAGAAATCCTATGAATGAGGCTTTGTTTTGTATTTATTTGTTGGCAGCACTCTGCCAATATTGTTCGGAGGATCTCGAGAGAATAGGCACTTTATGTGGTTGCCAAGTATCTCTTTGATTAAAACATCAATTAATTCTTCTGTAATTTAAGAAAATAGGATCCTTCTTGACTTTGACCTTGCTTAATGTGGTGTGCCTGGTTTGGATACAAAAGTGCGTTTTGTGTGGGGAAAGAGGAGATAATGTTTTCCGTGTAAGATATACAAATATACAACAAAGATATATTTGGGTTCTTGTGGGTTTTTTCGGGCTATAGAGCCATGTTCTAGAGGCATTTCTCCTGACGTTTCGCCTGCATCTATGGCAAGCATCCTCAGAGGTTGTGAGGTCTGTTGGAAGTAGGAAAAATGGGTTTATATATCTGTGGAATGGCTGGGGTGGGGCAAGGAGCTCTTCCCTGCTGCAGTTAGGTGTGAATGTTTAGCTGATCACCTTCATTAGCTTTTGAAGGCCTGCCTGAGCCTGGGAAAATCTGTTGCTGGGAGGTGTTAATCTGTGCCTGGTGTTTTCCTCTCTGTTGTTTAGCTGTTATAATTTTAGAGTTTTTTAATACTGGTAGCCAGATTTTGTTCATTTTCATGGCTACCAGTATTAAAAAACTCTAAAATTATAACAGCTAAACAACAGAGAAGAAAAAACCAGGCACAGATTAACACCTCCCAGCAACAGATTTTCCCAGGCTCAGGCAGGCCTTCAAATGCTAATGAAGGTGATCAGCTAAACATTCACACCTAACTGCAGCAGGGAAGAGCTCCTTGCCCCACCCCAGCCATTCCACAGATATATAAACCCATTTTTCCTACTTCCAACAGACCTCACAACCTCTGAGGATGCTTGCCATAGATGCAGGAGAAACGTCAGGAGAAATGCCTCTAGAACATGGCTCTATAGCCCGAAAAACCCCACAAGAACCCAGTGATTCCAGCCATGAAAGCCTTCGACAATACAAAGATATATTTATTGTCGAAGGCTTTCATGGCCAGAATCACTGGGTTGTTGTAGGTTTTTTCGGGCTGTATGGCCATGGTCTAGATGCATTTTCTCTTGACGTTTTGCCTGCATCCTCAGAGGTAGTGAGGTCTGTTGGAACTATGGAAAAGGGTTTATATATCTGTGGAATGACCAGGGTGGGACAAAGGACTCAACAACAGAGAAGAAACAAACAAGGACCTCTAATCACCTCTCAACAAAAGTTTGCTCCAGGCACTGTCAGGCTATTATATGCTAATCAAGGTGGTCAGCTGAAACATTCACACCTAGCTCCAGCAGACAAGAGTCTTTTGTCCCATCCTGGTCATTCCACAGATATATAAACCCACTTTCCTAGTTCCAACAGATCTCACTACCTCTGAGGATGCTTGCCATAGATGCAGGCGAAACATCAGGAGAGAATGCCTCTAGACCATGGCCATATAGCCCGAAAAAACCTACAACAACCCTAAGATATATTTCCACAGAAGGGCTGGATTTATAGCAGTGAACTCAGTGTAATTGAGGGGTAGTATAGTTTGTGTATCGATTTGAATGTAGATAAGTGTGCCTTTAGTATGCTTGTCTTTGTCTTGGTTCTGTAGTAGATTGTTGAATCTCTAGTCTTAGCAATATATATTATTCTGCTTCTTTTTTGTATCTGTATTGTTCTTTACTATGTTTTCTTACTTCTGAATTAAAATTAGTGTTGCCATCAACAATATACTGGAAAAAATACTGAACTTCCTGTAGAATTAATGGAAGAATACATTGACATAGTTATTTGGAAAGAGAAACATAGAATCAATGAATAACAGAGTCACAGAGTTGGGCCATCCAGTCCAACCCCATTCTGCCAAGAAACAGGAAAATCCCATTCAAAGCACCCCTGACAGATGGCCATCCAGCCTCTGTTTAAAAGCCTCCAAAGAAGGAGCCTCCACCACACTCCTGGGCAGAGAGTTCCACGGCTGAACAGCTCTCACAGTCAGGAAATTCTTCCTAATGTTCAGGTGGAATCTTCTATCCTGGAGTTTGAAGCCATTGTTCCGCATCCTAGTCTACAGGGCTGCAGAAAACAAGCTTGCTCCCTCCTCCCTATGACTTCTCCTCACATCTTGATCCATGGCCATCATCATGTCTCCTCTCCACCTTTTCTTCTGCAGGCTAAACATACCCAGGTCTTTAAGCCACTCCTCATAGGGCTTGTTCTCCAGACCCTTGATAATTTTAGCCTCCTTCTTTGGACACTTTCCAGCTTGTCAACATCTCCAGCTAATCACCTCCCAACAAAGGATTTCCTCAGGCAGTGAGAAGCCAGACCCTGAAACTGCTAAGACATAAATACTAATCAAGGTGGCCAACTGAAATATTCACACCTACCTCCAAAAGACAAAAGTTCTTTCTCCCACCCTGGACATTCCACAGATATATAAATCCCATTTTCCTAGTTTCCAACAGACCTCACAACCTCTGAGGATGCCTGCCATAGATGCTGGCAAAATGTCAGGAGAGAATGCTTCTGGAACATGGCCAGATTGCTGGGAAAACTCACAGCAACCAGTGATTCCGGCCATGAAAGCCTTCGACAATGGCACAATTAGTGTTTGTGTATATATAAATCTAATACTTCTCCAGTAGCATACAAAGTGAGGAAGCAGTAAACATACAGCTCAGGTAATTGACAATGGTCATAACTAAAGCTGATCAGTGCTGGGTGATTCTGTGTTTCAGGAACGTACTTGACAATATAGCCACCGCCAATGTTTTTGTCAGCTCCCCTTGTCAGAGGTACCATTGTCTCCCTCCTTGCAACACAATCTGGTTTGTTGTATTGTTACCAACTGCATTGTGCTCGCCATGCCCCATCAAACAAAAGATCTTTTGTGCTGAAATTGAGATGAATTATTTCTTTTTCCTTCTGAACAAAATAAATCTGGCACAAAGACAGATTGGTCTATGGAAGGAGAGGGGGACTGACACTTTCTGGTTCTCTTCTTTGTATTGTATGCACCGTTAAATCAAGCAGGCATATCCACATCTGGACTGAAAAGGTTTGGCCTTTTGCATGCTAAAGCGAATGGAATTTGGCTGCACAATAGAGCCCTTTCTTTACTCGATAGATCGCAGAGGGATTGACAAAGTAATGAGATAAATACTGCTAGCGACAGTGACTTGGCAGGGAATTGGTGCAGACATTGTGCACAGAACAATAGTTCACTCATTGCCCTGGATGTTAATTACATCAACTGGTTTGTAAAGAGGGATGGGGTATATTGGCTGGCAGAAAACCCAAATAGATGCAGAAATGCAAGTTCCATCAACTCAGCAGAAGGAGGGAGAGAGCGCCCAATCAGACAGGAACGCTAGTGCATTGAAAGGGAGCGAAAGAGAAGCAGAATTTCCCATCTAAGAAATTCCCCACCCCTCAATCTCAGCTCATCCGTGTATTGGGCAATCTGTAGCCAAGCACAAGTCCTTATTGCCTCTGTTTCTAAAACATTATTCCATTTTTATTCATGTGGGGTTCCTAACCCTGCTAGATGTGGCTGTCTTTTCCTAGACACCTTTTTGGGGGCCAAACATAATGGTAAGAATGTATTGTTGAAGGCTTTCATGCCAGAATCACTGGGTTGGATGATGCTGCACTCCAGGACAGGAAAAGCCCTCTGACTTTAAACACCACACTGTTGGATGGAAAACAATCCTTTTGTTGAAGATAATTAAAATGCAGTAAGGTAAAAAATACTTTAAAGAGATAGGTAAATCCAATTGGGTAGGAAGATAAGCAGGAACAAAGTAGTCCAGGGTTATAGTCCAGCAAAGTCCATAAAAACAAAGTCAAAACTTCCCAAATAAAATGCAAGAAATCAGGAAACATGAACCCAAGGCATGAATATAGGAGAATAAAATCCAAGAATCAAAACCATGAAAGAAAGGCACTTAAAACATGAATTTCCCAAGCAAAACCTCTATGAACAAGAATGAGATCTTGACTTGATTCCAAACAATCCTTCATCTGACTACATATCCTGTACTTGGGACTTTTATCTCCTCGTTAGCTAAGTCTCTAGCATTCAGAAATTGGTTTGGTTTTAACTGAGAATTTCTTATCTTTTTTTCTGGGAGTCTGGCAGACCACCAAAGCCACTGTTCGGCTCTCCTGTTTTGACTAAACTCCTCCTGTCTACCTATTTGCTCATTATCTATTTGCTCATTAATTTCTGCAGCTGAGCCAGGTGTCGAGCTGTTTTCATGTTCCCTATCATGGGAACTCTCTGGTAACAATTCAGAGAGCACACCATCATCCCCACACCCCTCAGGGACATTCTCATGGGAAACTACACTTTGAACAGGGATCTCCTGGTCATTCTCTGCATCAAGATCACTGACCAAACCATAGCCATCTTGCAACTCATCTTGAAACTCATTGGCATCACTCCCCACATCCAAAGCACCCTGATCCTGAAACACAATCACAGGCTGCACTCCAACAAGTGAGTTTTTTTGGTCTGTATGACTATGAATTGACATGAAATTTGGACACAATACACCTATCTGGCCAACAAGTGACCATCACTTATAAAAATACTGAAAAACACTGGAGAAGGGACATAAAAAACAAAAAAAGCAAAAAGACGCTACAGCACATGTGCAAAAATGACTCCCCCTGGCAAACAAAATGCACAATAGCATATCCACACTCTTTTCCAGACTACAGTTCCCAGCATCCCCTAGACCAGGCCCTTTAGGAGAGGAGGATGCTCCAAATGCACTACTTCCAAGTTACAAGCCTTCTTCTCCTCCCTCTCAAATACACTTTTTCTATTCCTATCTCACCCAGGGTTTTAACATTTTAACGTTTTATCCTGTATATTTGGCCTGCCCTGAGTTTGATTTTATTATGTTATTTTGCACTGTTTATTTTATTTTGTAACTTTATGTATTTTGTTGTGATGCAGTTTTTCTGTTGTTTTGTGTCTAACTTTGCGGTATTATTTTTGGGCTTGGCTTCATGTTAGCTGCCCCGAGTCCCCTTTGGGGAGATGGTGGCTGGGTATAAATAAAGATGATGATGATGATGATGATGATTGGATTTCTTTGAGAGCATCCCAATCCCTGCATATTTCCAATTTCCTATTCCTGGACTGCAACTCCCAGCAATCCTCCAGAGAGAAAAGATAGATAGATTGGGTAGAGAGAGGTAAGTAGGTAGGTAGATTATCAGGAGGACTGCTGGGAGTTGCAGTCCAAGAATAGGTAGATAAGGAAGAAAGGGGAGAAAGGGGAAGGGAAAGAAAAGAGGGGGAGGAAGAGAAGAGGAAGAGAAGAAAGGAATGAGAGAAGGAAAGAAAAAAAGGGGAAGGAAGGAAAGAAGGAAGGAAGGAAGGAAAGGAGGAGATGAAGAGGGAGGGAAGGTTGGCCACAGCAATTTGTGGTGGGTACAGCTAGTAGTCAGGGATAAAGATGTATTTATGATTTTTCCCCCCATCGCTTTGTGTCAAATGGATGTCTAGGGATAATAAAGATCACACTGCAGAAACTATTTCTGTGTTGGGGAGGAATCCTTTTCGGGAGAAATGCAATTTTTTGTTTCCTGTTGGGCGTACATAGTGGCCCAATTGCTGCGCCTATCTCTGAAGCCAATTTGACGTCTCAAATGATCATCTGCATGCCCTCCCCACCCTACATACACACACCTCCTTAAGGCTTTGGTGCATCGTTTTGTGTTCATTTGGTGTGTTTCTAAAAGGATAGAAAGTTGAACGATTAAACAGAACAGAGAGAGAGATGTTCGGTTCAGTGCTTACCCTGAAGCACAAACCCCTTGAATATATGGGGACTTACTCATCCAACCGTTACAGGAAATGGTAAGAGAGTGGGGCAGGCAGTAAGTTGAGATTCACTGACTCCATCAAACAGAAGGGCCCGAGGCCATCCCATGGGGTCTGACATAGCAAAGCAGGGGCTGCTTGGTGGAAAGGAGGAGAAGGAAGACTGGCATGTCCAAGTCGGGAAAGTAGTTCAACTATTTGCTTTTCCCCTGAATAAGAATAATGCATTTAATTAGGTTTTCATTGTGACAAATTGGTTGTGATAAGGCAGTGGCGTTCTCTGGGAGAGTGATGCTAACCTCACATGTAGTTTTCAAGGCACTGATGCATGGGCATGAGACAAATCACCAAGTTTATTGTGCGCAATGGGGAGCAGGATGTACGGATTCCTCCACTGGAAGACAATAGACCTGCTGAGGTCATACAAACATAAAACAGAATTAATTTTCCCCATTTCCTTAGACATATATTAGTAAATCCCCTAGGTCAGTGGTTCTCAACCTGGGGGTCGGGACCCCTGGGAGGGTCACGAGGGGGTTTCAGAGGGGTCGCCAAAGACCATCCAAAAACGTATTTTCTGTTGGTCATAGGGGTTCCATGTGGGAAGTTTGGCCCAGTTCTATCATTGGTAGGGATCAGAATGATCTTTTATTGTAGGTGAACTATAAATCCCAGCAACTAAAGCTCTCAAATGCAAGGTCTATTTCTCCCAAACTCCACAAGTGTTCATTCACATTGGGCATGTTGAGTATTCATGGCAAGTTTGGTCCAGATCCATCATTGTTTGAGTCCATGGTGCTCTCTGGATCTAGATGAACTACAACTCAAAAACTCAAGGTCAATGCCTACCAAACCCAATATTTTCTGCTGGTCACGGGAGTTGTGTGGCAAGATTGGTTCAATTCCATGGTTGGAGTTCAGAATGCTCTTTGATTGTAGGTAAACTATAAATCCCAACAACTACAACTCCCAAATGACAACATCAATCCCCTGCCAACCCCACCAGTATTCAAATTGGGGCATATCACGTATTTGTGCCAAATTTGGTCCAGTGAATGAAAATAGATCCTGCATATCAGACATTTATATTATGATTAATAACAGTAGCAAAATTGTAGTTGTGAAGTAGCAACAAAAATAATACTATGGTTGGGGGTCACCACAACATGAGGAACTGTATTAAGGGGTTGCGGCATTAGAAAGGTTGAGAACCACTGCCCTAGGTAAAGGCAAAGGTTTTCCCCTGACATTAAGTCTAGTTGTGTCCAACTCTGGGGTGTGGTGCTCATCTCCATTTCTAAGCCGAAGGGCCAGCGTTGTCCGTAGACACCTCTAAGGTCATGACTGCATGGAGCGCCATTACCTTTCTGCTGGAGCAGTACCTATTGATTTACTAACATTTGCATGTTTTCGAACTGCTAAGTTGGCAGAAGCTGGAGCTAGCAGCGGGAGCTCGCCCTGCTCCCCGGACCTGTGACCTTTTGGTTAGCAAGTTCAGCAGCTCAGTGGTTTAACCTACTGTGCTACCAGGAGCTCCACTGACATTTATTATTATTATTATTATTATTATTATTATTATTAGGACATTAAGATCATCTGGGGAGGCCCTGCTCTCCGTCCCGCCTGCATCACAGGTACGTCTGGCAGGGACGAGAGACAGGGCCTTCTCAGTGGTGACCCCTCAGCTGTGGAACGCCCTTCCTACAGAAATTAGATTGACCCCCTCCCTATTGGCATTTCAGAGGAAAGTGAAGACCTGGTTGTTTGAGCAGGCGTTTGAATAAACAGTGTAATGAACATAGGAATACGGAACAACGGATGATGAGATTGGATCGTGATTTTACTTGAGACGCAAATGTGATGTTATATTGATGTTTAACTGTTTATTATGTTATTATTTTAATCATTTTTAACTGTTTTTATGATGTTAAGCATTGAATTTTTGCTATTGTTAACCGCTTTGAGTCGCCCGAGGGCTGAGAAAAGCGCTATATAAATGAAGTAAATCAATCAATAAATCAATATTATTAATTTTTTTACTGACACAAAAACACAGTATGTCACAGCAAATGAGATCTATATGCTGGATTTCGTATCACAAAATCACAAGTCGAACACTTCTCAAGCGTCTAGGATTGTGCGATGTATTATTAGTGTTGTTATTATTATTATTTGTTAGTTTTGGCCCATGTTATAGTTGGAATAGTAAAACAAAGCCTAGGCTCCATCCTCAAATAGGGGAAGATGGTTTGTCAACAACTCGTACTTTTATTTGAACTAATCAGATTCCAGTGCTTTCCAAAGAATCATTTTGCAGGGTGGAAAAGTCAAATCCCCCAGCAAACATATCTTGCCAGTTATTGCAAGTGTTGCTCAGCGCTCGTTGGATTCTTTTTTATCCATTATTAAGAAATAATTTGATAATTAAAGGTGGATGCCTTGTTTACCTTCGCCATCTTCTGGGATCGAGTTCCTGTGCCAGCGAGTTTATTGGTTTGATTAGAGCTATCTTGATGGATCTTCTACAACAAGCAAAATGTGTGTTTAATGAGGTTTGATTACTACTTTGCTACTTAAATGACTGAGCTTAGACAGGATTTTTCATGCTCTAATGTGTATCGTAATATCAATCGTTTCATGGATGCATGCACTTTCTTGGAGGCTTCGTTCTGTAAAAAATGGGGGGAAAGAAATATAATTAAAAACTATCCTTCTTGAGCTATGTTGTCTGTTTAATGGAAGATATTTTCAAAAAGAAGTAACATGAAAAGAAGGACATTAATGAAATAATTAGAAATGTTATTTATGCAACACATATGCATTACGAACCTTTTATTCTCAGTCCTGATCTAAATGGATAGATATGTAAGAGGGACTCAGATTTTCAGAACTGTCTGCACTCTCTTGCTGGCTTACAATTAAATTTTTGGCAGATGACATCTTCCCAAATTTTTGGATCCTTCTTTCTAAATGCTATGTGGAAAGTGACAAATGTGAGTAGAAGTTTGGAGGAATCACTGAAATCTACCAATGTTGGAACATAAATCAGAAACAGAAGTTTTTCAATAGACACTGTATGAGAGAAACACTTTTTAACATGGTGAATGGAGTTGTGCTTTTGGTGATTAACCATACAATTTTATATCATTATTATTATTATTATTATTATTATTATTAAACTTTATTTGTACCCCGCTAGCATCTCCCAAAGGACTCGATGCGGCTTACAAAGGCCAAGGCCTCAACACAACAACAGCATAGCAAATACAACTCAAAGCAAAATCAAAAACATAAAGCAATAACAACAGAACATTACACCATAACACAGTAAAAACTAGGGCCGGGCAAAGTAATGGGTACAGATTAAAAAGTGCTGGGTGTGACAGGTGGTATGTTGGATTTCTGGGCAAGTGCAATGTGCAGAGAGTCTTAAAATTCTAAGGAAATGCTTCTGGGCAAATGCTGGAGTTTTCCTATTCCGAAAAGGCACATCGGAATAGCCAGGTCTTCAAGCTCTTCCTAAAGACTGCCAACGTGGGTGCTAGTCTGATGTCTTTGAGGAGGGTGTTCCAAAGTCGGGGAGCAACCACAGAAAAGGCCCTGTCCCTCATCCTCACCAAACGCGCCTGCAACGCAGGCGGGATCGCAAGCAGGGCCTCTCCGGACGAATGAAGGGAACGCATGGGTTCATAAACGGAGATGCGGTCACGCAAATAGGCAGGTCCCAAACCATTATGTTGCGGCTACCCCTCTACATTTGTCCTTAGAGTTCACCTCCTCCTCTCTTGTATGGAGACCCTTCTTGACCCCACTGCTGAAGAGTTTCTCCCTCACAAATAATCTGCTCCATCCCTATCTCACCTCCGTGTTCTTAGCTCTTAGTTTTAGTATTTTATTCTCTGCATGCGTCCCGCTCACTGTTACTGTGTTACAAATGATTTTATTTTAATTTTATATTGTTTGCTGTATTTTTATGTTTTATGTAATTTATTATGTTATTGTATTGTCGAAGGCTTTCATGGCCGGAATCACTGGCTTGTTGTAGGTTTTTCCGGGCTATATGGCCATGTTCTAGTGGCATTTTCTCCTGACGTTTTGCCTGCATCTATGGCAAGCCTCACTACCTCTGAGGATGCTTGCCATAGATGCAGGCGAAATATCAGGAGAAAATGCCTCTAGAACAAGACCTCACTACCTCTGAGGATGCTTGCCATAGATGCAGGCGAAACATCAGGAGAAAATGCCTCTAGAACAAGACCTCACTACCTCTGAGGATGCTTGCCATAGATGCAGGCGAAACGTCAGGAGAAAATGCCTCTAGAACAAGACCTCACTACCTCTGAGGATGCTTGCCATAGATGCAGGCGAAACGTCAGGAGAAAATGCCTCTAGAACATGGCCATATAGCCCTACAACCCTATTATGTTATTGTTTGTGTTTTTGACTTCTTTTATTGTATCGTGTTGTAGGGCTTGGCCTCATGTAAGCCACCCCAGGTCCCCATCGGGGAGATGGTGGCAGGGTATAAATAAAGATTATTATTATTATTATTATTATTATTATTATTATTATTATTGAGGTTTTTCCCTGACATTAAGTCAACTTTGGTCCACCTCTGGGGTGTGGTGCTCATCTCCATTTCTAAGCCAAAGAGCTGGTGTTGTCCGTAGACACCTCCAAGGTAATGTGGCCAGCATGACTGCATGGAGTGCCGTTACCTTCCCACCGGAGCGGTACCTATTGATCTCCTCGCATTTGCATGTTTTGGAACTGCTAGGTTGGCAGAAGTTGGGGCTAACAGTGGGAGCTCACCCCGCTCCCCGGATTCCAACCTGTGACCTTTCAGTCAACAAGTTTAGCAGCTCAGTGGTTTAACCCATTGCTTCACCGGGGACTTGGATTACCTATTAATGGAGGAAAGTCAAGTTACCCCACGTCACATCAGATTGGATCTGTACATTGGGGGTTATTGATGGCCTATCCCACCTAAGTGGTCAGTGCAGATGTGACCCGTGGCTTCAGTGTCCAAAATAACCATAAGCTTGACCCAAAGAGTAGGGTAGAGAACGCTCATCACAAAGGCCCATGGAGTCGCCCCTATCATAGCAAATCCATGGGGTCCCGGAGAGGGGCGTGTAGAATCTGTCACTTCACACCCCATATTGCCCACCTTACCTTGACACCCACATCAAACAGGGTGAAGTTTTGCCACCCAGCTCCCCCCCCCCCCAATTGCTTCTAAGCCAACAAAAGGAGTTTCCCATGTTGGCACAGTGGCAGAGTACACTACTTGCTCTCCTTTCTCGGCACCAAGCCCAGCAAGAAATCCCTGTGCATCATATAATGGGCTCTGGGTGGAAAGTTGAGAGCAAGCAGTGTACTCAGGTAAATCAGCCTGTCTGATGAGATTGTGGGAAATCCTACCCTACTCCTAGAGCTCTACTGTCCCAAAAGCTAGTACATCAAGACCAATAGTATATGCTCTAAGGATGCCTAGAAATACAAGGGTTGAATGCCTCCACCTTTGTAATCTCATCAACAGATGGCAGTATTGGTATGCGGCAGGTACTGATTTGTTCAGTAGACTCTCCTCTACAGTTCAATTTTGGCGGGAAGCCTTAGAATTGAATGGTTGTGTTGTTAAAGTGCAAAGTATGGAACCCTGCACAGACGGTTGGTCAATGCGACTTAAGCAAAGTGCAGTCATTGAATTCTTGACAGCAGAAGGTGTCACCCCAAAGGAGATTCATCAGAGAATGCAAGCTGTTTGTGGTGATTGTGTTGATGTGAGTACTGTGCATTGTTGGGCGAGTAAGTTTAAAGATGTTGAGGTGGGAACATCTGACTTGCATGACAAACAAAGAGTTGGACGTCCTGTGACAGCAACCACTGAGTTTCACAAGCAAAAGGTTGACAGATTGATTCAAGACAATCATCGTATCACTCAGAGATAAATTTCAAGCATTATTAGCATTTCACAAGAGCATGTGGGTCACATTATTGCTTTGTTTGGATATCGGAAGATCTGTGCACGATGGGTATGTTGAGAGAATTGTGAAACACTGGTTGCGGAAACAGAGTGTCAACTTTTTCTGTGATGGCTTCAGAAAACTTGTTTATAGTTGGCAGAAATGTATCCAATTGTCCAGTGATTATGTGGAAAAGTGAATAGTGGTAGTTAAAGAGCACATTGTAAGGATTATTTCTGTGTTTGATTTATTAAAATATTCCCATCCAAATCCAAGTAATGAAGGTGGAGGCATTACTTTTCATTCAACCCTCGTATGATGAAATGTTAGGAAACAAGGATCTAGTCTTGGAGAGCAGTCCTGAATTCGCAGTATAGAGAGTCTTCATTCAGCCCAGCCAACTCTGGAGCCAGATGTTCACTTGACACTATCATTGCTGTTGTTTTTGTATCCCTCGTGTGTGGTCTCATATCTCTCATTTTGTCCTGTGAGTTAGTGTAGGATACAAAACAAGTGGCTGCTCAAGTTCATTGGATGCTCCCCTGTTCTTCCTCTTCTTACAGATCAGGAGACTTCACGATTATTTAAGCAGTTAAACCAACAGAGCTGGATTTCTTGGGTCCCACGGTGGGCTCCCACCAAGCAAATTCAAAATACCATGTGCCAGAAACATCAGTTGGAATATTCGTTAAGCCCTACAACAATCACTGAGACAAAAACAAGAGTAGTGTTGTCATTATGCATAGAATACCTGTCCCACAATGAGGAGATAATGGATAATACAGAAGAGCAATCATACCGGAAGACCAATCCGCTTGCTAATCAGTTTTGACACTTTGGAGCCTGGTAGTGGAACGCTCCAAGATATCCAGATCTCTCTCTGGGCTGTTCAGAACATGCTAAATGAAGACAGAGCTTCAAAGGCCCTCATGCTATTGCTTACTGAAAAGTACAACAGCTAGGAGGGATTTAGCTTGAGAAAAAGTACTTTGGATGAATCTCGACACCTAGACTTGCCAAAAGGGATATTCAGTGTAGGATTTAATAAGTGGGGAAACGTTAGATTAGAAGCATTCCGTTGTTATCTCTGTGTTGGTGGCTGTGGCAGATAGTGGCCAGAACAGTATTAAGGCATCTCCAGATTCCTCCATTCTCTTCCAGATTTGGTCAGTGTAAGATACTTTCCCAATTGGAGTGCTGAAAGTCAGGCTGATGCAGTTGATGCCCATTTTGGAGCTACTGTCTGACTGCTGTTTTTGTGGTTATTGTTGTTGTTTGTCTGTCCTCTGATATGTTTCAATTTGTGTGAAGGCTTGACTCCACATATTTGTTTTTCAAATAGATTATACATTATTATCAATTCTGGGCACCACAATTCAAGAGAGATATTGACAAGCTGGAATGTGTCCAGAGGAGGGCGACTAAAATGATCAAGGGTCTGGAGAACAAGCCCTATGAGGAGCGGCTTAGGGAACTGGGCATGTTTAGCCTGAAGAAGAGAAGGCTGAGAGGAGATATGATACCCATGTATAAATATGTGAGAGGAAGCCACAGGGAGGAGGGAGCAAGCTTGTTTTCTGCTTCCTTGGAGACTAGGACGCGGAACAATTGCTTCAAACTACAAGAGAGGAGATTCCATCTGAACATTAGGAAGAACTTCCTGACTGTGAGAGCCGTTCAGCAGTGGAACTCTCTGCCCCGGAGTGTGGTGGAGGCTCCTTCTTTGGACGCTTTTAAGCAGAGGCTGGATGGCCATTTGTCAGGGGTGATTTGAATGCAATATTCCTGCTTCTTGGCAGGGGGTTGGACTGGATGGCCCATGAGGTCTCTTCCAACTCTTTGATTCTATGATGCTATGATTCTATTTTATTATTTCATCTTGTCCATTTGGCCTGCCCATCCTGTTCGATTTTATTTTGTGTGAATTTGCTTTATTATTTTACTTTGCTATTGTAATTATCTTCTGGTGTAATTTTGTTTCAGTATTCTGTATTTTATTGTGTTGTATTGCATTTTTGGGCTTGGCCTCATGTTAGCTGCCCCAAGTCTCCATTGGGGAGATGGTGGCGGGGTATGAATAAAGATTATTATTATATTATATATATATATATATATATACTAGTGTGTGTGTGTGTGTGTGTGGTGTGTACACATACAAACACACCCCCACAGAAACACACAGTTTCAATACACATAGTTTATTGAAACTGAAACTAATGATACAAGTGTCATGGAACTACAACAGGTTTTCACTATGCAATGTATTTTTGTACTTTTTAGAAGACTTGTGCATGGATCTGTTTTGCACTACCTGTTTTTACTCTAGAGAAGAGACGCTGCAGGCAACAGTGTGTGTAGATAGATAGATAGATAGATGATTGATAGATAGATAGATAGATAGATAGATAGATAGATAGATAGAAGCTAGTCATTCCATGCCACACATTGCTGTGGCCCAGTCTGTGTATATGTGCTTTGTGTGTAAATGTGTGTGTATATATTTGTGTTTATATGTGTATATGTGTATTTATGTGGTTATGGACATGCATTTTTTTTAAAAAAATGGCTTTTAAAGTCTCTTCCGCTGTGTTTTTCAGTGTTTTTATGAGTGATGGTCACTTGTTGGCCTGATAGGTGTATTGCATCCGAATTTGGTGTTAATTCGCCTAGTGGTTTTTGAGTTATGTTAATCCCACAAATGAACACAGACACATATATGTAAAAATTTGATAAAATTTATTCCCTTAAAATAGATTTTTGAGTGTCTTTTAGAGTGTCTTTGCTGTTATAAAACAGATGTATTCTATTTGGTATCAAACATTAATTATATTGTGTTCCGTTAGCTTTCAATACAGCTATCTGGCTTCTAGAACATTTATGTGAAGCACTCACATTTGGCATAATGAAATCAAGCATTCCCTTGGATTTCAGATCTGGATTTGCTTTATTTATTTAATGATTTACTTTTGAGGAAGAGAGCCCTGCCTCTTAACTGGCATCTTTGATGTTGGCTCCTCACAGATGGCACAGAGCCCGGTTTTAAAAAATTAAAAACCCAAACATCAAAATGCAATTTTTAGAAAGAGCAAAAAAAAAAAAAAAAGATTCAGGATTGTAATTGTGCTACATGCCTTTCTGGATGCTTTTGCTCACTTATGGGAGAACCTTAAATGGTCTGAGAGTTCGAGAATTCAGAAGAAATAAAAGAAATGTGATGTCTCTCTTACTTCTTCTACAGAGTATCTGCTTTCATGGTAGAAATGCATGTCTAGCAGTGAAAGTAGGGCATCGCTGAAAACTGTGCATCATGACCCACCAGAACTTTTCTCCATCATATTCAGCCTACCTTCAATGAAGATATGGATGAATGTAGGTGATGTAATATGCATCAGGGACAGCTCTAGCAATAGGAAGAGTGAGGAGCTTCCTCAGGCAGCCAAATTTATTTATTTATCTATCTATTTACAGTATTTATATTCCACCCTTCTCACCCCGCAGGGGACTCAGGGCGGATTACAATGTACATATGCATGGCAAACATTCAATGCCATAGACACACAACACACACACATATATATAGACAGACATAGAGGCTATTTAACATTACAGCTTCTGCATGAGGGTGTTCTGGCCACCAGGGGAGCTGTCGCTTCACCATCCATTTGTGACACTGATGAAGTGCTTCCTCATTCTTTGCATGCTTGCTGGAGATTTTTATGGCCTACTCAATTAGCCTCCCCACATAAGCGGTACCTAAATTTCCTACTTGACAGATGCAATTGTCTTTCAGACTGCAAAGGTCGACGGCAAGCTACACAAATTGGTCGGAAGCTCACTCCGACTCGGGCTGGCTTCGAACTCAAGATCAGTAGTGATCTTAATGCAGCTGACTCCCAGCCAGCTGCGCCACAGTCCTGGTGCAGTCATACAATGATAGTGAATTGTTAATTATTTAATTTGTTATTGCTATATTTGTCTTGCCGTGTGTTACAATGTTCCATCTGAACATTAGGAAGAACTTCCTGACTGTGAGAGCTGTTCACCAGTGGAATTCTCTGCCCCAGAGTGTGGTGAAGGCTCCTTCTTTGGAGGCTTTTAAACAGAGGCTGGATGGTCATCTGCCGGAGGTGCTTTGAATGCAATTATCCTGCTTCTTGGCAGAATGGAGTTGGACTGGATGGCCCATGAGGTCGCTTCCAACTCTATGATTCTATGATTCCCGCAGAATCTATTGATCTACTCACATTTTCGAACTGCTAGCTTGGCAGAAGCTGGGGCTAACAGCGGGAGCTCACCCCACTCCCCAGATTTGGATTCAGAAGCACCTGTGGTAATCCAGATCTAAAAAGAATTTGAAGGAATAGCGGGAAGGGCAAAAAGCAAGCCATCAAATCCTCCCAATGTTTGCATTTGTATGATCACAACATTGCAGGATATTTTCAAGAACATGAAGGAGAAAAGCTTGTGAATGAATCTGAAGAACCAGACTTGGCAAAATGCAGCTTAGAGTGGCTTTCTGCAAAGGGATAATGTATGAGTGAAAGCAAGCACAATCCATCATAATGAAGAAAAGGTATTTGTTACTTGGCACCGCCCATTGCCAAGTGTTAGGTTTTTGTTATTTTAATTCCCTTTTTCCTAGAAGAGGTGTCATTTCCCATAGCATTCCGCTTTTCATTCCAAAATACCACTATATTGGCACTTACGCTTCTTCTGATCACATAGTCTGTCTTGTACAATCCATTCTGTGACTTCCTAGCACAGTGTTTCTCAACCTGGGGGTCGGGACCCCTGAGGGGGTTGCAAGGGGGTGTCAGAGGGGTTGCCAAAGACCATCAGAAAACATAGTATTTTCTGTTGGTCATGGGGATCCTGTGTGGGGAGTGTGGTCCAATTCTATCGTCGGTAGGGTTCAAAATGCTATTTCAATGTGGGTGAACTATAAATCCCAACAACTACAACTGCCAAATGTCAAGGTCTATTTTCTCCAAAATCTACCAGTGTTCACATTTGGGCATATTGAGTGTTTGTGCCAAGTTTGATCCAGATCCATCATTGCTTCAGTCCACAGTGTTCTCTGGATGTAGGTAAACCACAACTCCAAAAACTCAAGGTCAATGTCCACCAGACCCTCCCATTATTTTCTCTTGGTCATGGGAATTCTGTGTGCCAAGTTTGATTCAATTCCATCATTGGTGGAGTTCAGAAGGCTCTTTGATTTTAGGTGAACTATAAATCCCAGCAACTCCAACATTCCCAAATGACAAGATCAACCACGCCAAACACCATCAGAATTCAAATTTGGGCATATTGGGTATTTGGGCCAAATTTGGTCCAGTGAATGAAAAGACTGCATATCAGATATTTACATTACGATTCTTAACAGTAGCAAAATTACAGTTATGAAGTAGCAATGAAAATAATATTATGGTTGGAGGTCACCACAACATGAAGAACTGTACTAAGGGGTCGCGGCATTAGGAAGGTTGAGAACCATTGCCTAGCAGGTATCTGTTGAAGGTTGTTGCCCCGTGTTTCTCAACCTTCCTAAAAGCCCCCTTAATACAGTTCTTCATGTTGTGGTGACCCCCAACCATAAAATTACTTTCATTGCTACTTCATAAATGTAATTTTGCTGCTGTTATGAATCATAATGTCAATATCTGATATGCAGGGTATATTTTCATTCACTGGACCAAATTTGGCACAAATACCCAATATGCCAAATTTTAATACTGGTGGGGTTGGGGTGGGTGGATGGGGGGGAGAATGATTTTGTCTTTTGGGAGTTGTAGTTGCTGGGATGTATAGTTCACCTACAATCAAAGAGAATTCTGAACTCTGCCGATGATGAAATTGAACCAAACTTGGCACACAAAACTCCCACAACCAACTCCCTACCTAGGGATATTAGATCAGCCCCCTCCCTCCTGACTTTTTGCAAGAGAGTAAAAACCTGGCTCTTTGAGCAAGCATTCGGAACCCCAGAATAGATAGTCAAGCTTGAGATGGAGAATGACCCAGGAACGGCCAAGACGATGAAACGGATGAGGATTGGAATGAGAGGATATAGCTCTTTTTAAATTGTTATTGCACTGTCTCTTTTGTCTAAATGCACTTAATTGTTTTTGCTTTTGTATTGTATTGATGGCATCGAATTGTGCTGATATGTAGACCGCCCTGAGTCACCTGCGGGCTGATATGGGCGGGATATAAGTGATGTAAATAAATAAATAAATCAGAAATAATGGAAGGGTTTGGTGGGCATTGGAGTCAGTTTTGGAGTTGTAGTTCACTGTGGACTCAAACAATGTCAATATCTGATAGGCAGAATGTATTTTCATTCACTGGACCAAACTTGGCAGAAATACTCAATATGCCCAAATGTGAACACTGGTAGAGTTTGGAGAAAATATGCTTGACATTTAAGAGTTGTAGTTGCTGGGATGTATAGTTCACCTACAATCAAAATCATTCTGAACTACACCCCCCCCCTTACTTCCCTATATACCACCTGTCTTGCAATTTCTTACCTTTCTATCATGATTATTGTTCCCCCTCTTTCACTGTTAAAGGAAAAATTCACAAAAATAAATAAATAAATAATCATTCTGAACTCCACCAATGATGAAATTGAACCAAACTTGGGACACAAAAGTCCCCCAACCAACAGAAAATACTGGAAGGGTTTGGTGGGCACTGGCATTGAGTTTTGGAGTTGTAGTTCAACTATATCCAGAGAGCCCCTCAGTTTGCTTCATAGAGCGACTAAGGGCTCTGAAGAGCACAGTTTGAGAACCACTCCTCCAGAGTTTGTGGAACTCTAGTTGCTATCAGGTCTAGGCGACCTGGCCAATTTGGAATGCGGAGGCGAACTATTCCCCATGTGGTGCATAGACCTTGAAGTTCAAGACTGATTCCTTTCAACAAGTGGCATATAAGGTATTGATCTTGAGACACTTTTGTATCACCACCTGGAATTTGGAGCCCTAAATCCCCTCAGATATTTTGGAAACATTTTCCCAAGGAACACACGCTGCTCATTAAAATGCCTTTGGTGTCTCGACCGCTGTGTTCTACTCCCAACAGCATAAAATATTTATTTTAAAAGCTGGATATCACTACTGAAAGGCATAAGACACCCCCCAAGGGAGAGTGTATATGGCCTATCATGTAAATCCTCCTTAGTTGGTGGATTATAGAACTGATATGGCACAGCAGCCACCTCAAAGCCATTGCAAGTCTATTGTGTCACTATGTATTAGTGACAGCTGGATTATGTCTGTGAGCCAAAAATCAGCTGGAATTATTTTCTTGACACTAAATAGCATATTCATTTTTTTTCAGTGACACAACTTATGATCCCCTCCCTCCCGTTGCCTTCACAATACCCAAAGGCATGAGGCAACATTCGAGGCTAAGTGAACTCTTTCTAGCTTAAAGTTACTGTTACTTCAAGTCGAGGTGACTTATAGGATAGTAAAGAGGTAGAGTACTTAAAAAAAAATCCATAAGATCCCGTGATTTCAACTTTTTTTTTCTAATTATCAAAAATACTGAGTTTAAAAATACTGATTTTCATAGAAACATTGAGTTGGAAGAGACCTCGTGGGCCATCCAGTCCAACCCTCTGCCAAGAAGTATTTACATATAAACATGGAAATTGATCTTTATGTTACTTTTATGATCGTAATTTTGATTTAATGAGCATATATAACTTAAAATTATTTCTGACACATGAAGATATACATCCCATTTTAATATCATCAGAATGCATCTCTTCATCTATATAAATAAAATGTAATGTTTGTTTGTGAGAGAGAGAAAGAGAGAGAGAGTTTGTGGGATTAACATAACTCAAAAACCACACGACAAATTGCCCCAAATTTGGCCACAAGACACCTACACACCCAAGGAGTCACCATCACTAAAAAAAAAAAAATGATTTTGTCATTTGGGAGTTGTAGTTACTGGGATTTATAGTTTACTTACAATCAAAAAGCATTCTGAACTCCACCAATGATGGAATTGAACCAAACGTGGCACACAGGACTCCCACGACCAATAGAAAACACTAGAAGGGTTTGGTGGGTATTGACCTTGACTTTGGGAATTGTAGTTCACCTACATCCAGAGAGCACTTTGGATTCAAACAATGATGGATCTGGACCAAACTTGGCACTGATACTCAAAATGCCCAAATATCACTGCTGGAGTTTGGGGGAAATAGACCTTGACATTTGGGAGTTGTAGTTACTTAGATTTATAGTTCACCAACAATCAAAGAGCATTCTGAAGCCTCCGAACTATATAATTCGGGCAAATTTCCCACACAGAACCCCCATGACCAACAGAAAATACTTAAAGCCATCCAGTCCAACTCCCTTCACCAGGGCAAGAAAACATAATCAAAGTCCTCCTGACAAAGAGCCATCCAGCCATAGCTATAGATAGATAGATAGATAGATAGATAGATAGATAGATAGATAGATAGATAGATGATAGATAGATAGATATGATTCGCACACAGAGAGATATACGTGGGGTTGCCTTTGAAGACGGCCCGGAAGCTCCAATTAGTCCAACGGGCGGCAGCCATGGTATTAACAGGAGCAGGGCGCAGGGAGCATACAACTCCTCTGCTGTACCAGCTCCACTGGCTACCGATTAGCTACCGAGCCCAATTCAAAGTGCTGGCTTTGACCTTTAAAGCCCTAAACGGTTCTGGCCCTACATACCTATCCGAACGTATCTCGGCCTATCAGCCCACCAGGACCCTAAGATCTTCAGGAGAAGCCCTTCTCTCCATCCCGCCTGCTTCACAAGTGCGGCTTGCGGGAACGAGAGATAGGGCCTTTTCTGTGGTGGCCCCCCGGCTTTGGAATGCCCTCCCTACTGAAATAAGATCAGCCACCTCGCTAATGGCATTTCGGAAAAAACTGAAAACTTGGATGTTCGAGCAAGTTTTCAACTAATTCCGATGTGATGATGTTTTGATCATGGACTAGCAATCAAGGATAACGAATTGGATTACGACTTTAACTATGAGATGTTCCGGTCTGTATTGGTGGCCCAATACTATGTATGTATATGTATGTATTTTTATATTTTATTTTATATTTTTAAAGTGAATATTGTATTTTTAAATATGTTGTAAACCGCAATGAGTCGCCGCACAGGCTGAGATATTAGCGGTATACAAGTGTACTAAATAAATATAGTATCATAGATTTGAAAGGGACCCCTAAAGAAGGACAATGATATGTAGTTCTCCAAATATAATACTATTAAACATTTCCTTCTGATACACTTTTTACGATTGAAGACCTGCATCACAAAAAGTCTCTGACTCCCCAATTGCAGATTAATTCATTAGGTGACAGTTGGGGTGCTTCAGTTCAAGGTGTAACCACGAACAATGATGAAGCATAGCTGTGTGATAATAACCCAGTTCTGTCATAAAGGAGATTGTGAAAATATCTGAATTCTGACTTAAGGTATTCAAATGCCTTGAGAACATGAGTTCAACATCATAATAGTTTAATTAACCTTTGCTTCCTGTCATGTAATTCACTTTCATTTCGGTGGTTCTCTTCCATTCATCTTTCTAATTTATCAAAGTAAAGCTTTCAGAAAGCAAGTCATAAGTAATAGTAAGGAAAGGCTGTCCAATTGACCCAGTTTGATAAGGTTGTTCATCACCATTTAGAGTTGTCTAGCTTAGGGTGCATTTGCTCTACAGTATGACACCACTTTAACTGCCCTGTCATGGTGTTTCCCATGAACCTTCTCTATCTGTTTCCCTCATAATCTTGTTGACCTACAGAGCTGATTCTCTGCCCTGATCTGCAAATGGAGATAATTTCTTATCTCCGTAACCCTAGGTGTTTTCCCTTGAGAGTTTACTGTTAATTCATCTTCACTCGACCCCTTATCTAATGATGTTGTTTCTGGCTCCTATGATTGACCTTGGAGTTCATCACTGTCTGAGGCAGTTGCATTTTCTTGGCCTGCAAATGGGAATCCTTGCTTATATCCATACCACTAGGTGTTTTCCCTTGAAAGTTTTCTGTTAATTCATCTACACTCGACCCCTTATCTAATGATGTTGTTTCTGGCTCCTGTGATTGACCTTGGAGCTCATCACTGTCTGAGGCAGTTGCATATTCTTGGCCTGCAAATGGAAATCCTTGCTTATATCCGTACCACTAGGTGTTTTCCCTTGAAAGTTTTCTGTTAATTCATCTACACTCGACCCCTTATCTATTGATGTTGTTTCTGGCTCCTGTGATTAACCTTGGAGCTCATCACTGTCTGAGGCAGTTGCATTCTCTTGGCCTGCAAATGGAAATCCTTGCTTATATCCGTACCACTAGGTGTTTTCCCTTGAAAGTTTTCTGTTAATTCATCTACACTCGACCCCTTATCTATTGATGTTGTTTCTGGCTCCTGTGATTGACCTTGGAGCTCATCACTGTCTGAGGCAGTTGCATTCTCTTGGCCTGCAAATGGAAATCTTTGCTTATATCTGTACCACTAGGTGTTTTGTCTTGAGAGTTTTCTGTTAATTCATTTTCACCTTATCTAATGATGTTGTTTCTGGCTCTTGTGATTGACCTTGGAGCTCATCACTGTCTGAGGCAGTTGCATTCTCTTGGCCTGCAAATGGAAATCCTTGCTTATATCCATACCACTAGGTGTTTTCCCTTGAGAGTTTTCTGTTAATTCATCTTCACTCAACCCCTTAACTAATGATGTTGTTTCTGGCTCCTGTGATTGACCTTGGAGCTCATCACTGTCTGAGGCAGTTGCATTCTCTTGGCCTGCAGGCCAAGGCAATTTCATTCCCTTGGCCTGCATCACTTTGAATCCCAAGATATCTCACAGTCCCTTCTGAATCAGAATAATCAGTGAACCTATCAGCCCCTGGCTGTTGAGCTGCAATACTCTGAGCTCTTCTCATCTTTCTAATGTGATGCTACTTTGGATGTCTGAGCAGGAAAATGATGGCGCTGCTTTCTCCATGTTGTGTCCTCAACTTATCCATGAGTCATATCAAAATCCATAATTTTGGCCCCAAAACCTGCTCTAGACTTATACATGAAGTTGACTTATATATGAATGTAGGTCATAAAAGGCACTTTGAATGACAAAAAAATTAAATATTTAAGAGGGAGGAGCCAAAACAGAGCAGCAGTCAGGGACAGAGCACAGTCTTTAGCTGCAGAATGCTGATTGACTGAGAAGCAAAGGGATTAACAATTTTGCCGAAAAGGAAAATGGAATTGCTTGTCATAAAGCAGACATGCCTGACTGGAACCGTGAATAGGAACTTTGTACAATGGCATTTCTAGTAAAGAAAGCCCAAAGAGAGAAGCCTATATACACAAGAAAGACCAATGAGGTAAAGCCAATTCTCTTTTCACTGTTGAAAATGTGATTTTTCTCTCTTTTGCATATTTGATTCAGCCAAGTGCAGTCTTCTATAATCAGCAAATTAAACAGAACAATGACAACACTCCAGATTTGATTTTAATATGAGGAATGGAACCATTAATTCCTAAATAGTCTCATAAACACATACACATACATGTACCATCTAGGAAAATAATTCAGCATGTATTTAAAATTAATACGAGTGTTTAGTCTCATTAGTTGCACCATATAGTTTGAGAGAGAGAGACTATATTGGGGCAAAGTCCATTCCAGGCAGCTATTTTGATGATCCTAAGATGCAAAAATATATTTATTAGTCTTTTAAAATATTTCATAGAATCATAAGAGTTGAAAGAGACCTCGTGGGCCATCCAGTCCAACCCCATTCTGCCAAGAAGCGGGAAAATTGCATTCAAAGCACCCCCGACAGATGGCCATCCAGCCTCTGTTTAAAAGCCTCCAAAGGAGGAGCATCCAACACACTTCCGGGCAGGGTTAGGGTTATTATATTGTATATATTGTATATATCGTATACATTATATATATATATACACACACACACACACACACACACACACGTGTGATATCCAATATATTATTACATGATATTATGTATTAATATACTGATATATAACACAAATACTGTAGCCTGTAACTGATAATATATAGAACTATATATTACTATATTACAATATATATATATATATATATATATATATATACACACACACACACACACACACACACACATACATACATACACACACACACACACACACACACTAGCTGTCCCCTGCCACGCGTTGCTGTGGCCCAGTCTGTTGATCTGGAAAATAAAGTAATGAGAAAGTCTTGGTTTCTAATATATGTAACGTCTTTCTGCTTGTGGGTAAACAGTATTTCTTGCTGTTTCTTTGTCAGTGTTGATGTGGAGATTGTCTGGTTTGCCCACTCTGGAACATGCAACATATCATTGTCCTTCTTTAGGGGTCCCTTTCAAATCTAGGATTCTATATCTCTGTGTGTGTGAATCATATCTATCTCTATCTATGGCTGGATGGCTCTTGGTCAGGAGGGCTTTGATTACGTTTTCTTGCCCTGGTGAAGGGAGTTGGGCTGGATGGCTTTAAGTATTTTCTGTTGGTCATGGGGGTTCTGTGTGGGAGGTTTGGCCCTATTCTGTCATTGGTGGGGTCAGAATGGTCTTTGATTGTAAGTGAACTATAAATCCCAGTAACTATAACTCCCAAATGTCAAGGTCTATTTTCCCCCAACTCCATCAGTGTTTATATTTGAGCATATGGAGCATTCATGCCAAGTTTGGTCTAGATCTTTTATTGTTTGAGTCCACAGTGCTCTCTGGATTTAGGTGAACTACAACTCCAAAACTCAAGGTCAATGCTCACCAACCCCTTTCAGTATTTTCTGTTGGTCAGGGGAGTTCTGTGTACCAAGTTTGGTTTAATTCCATTGTTGGTGGAGTTCAGAATGCTCGCTGATTGAAGGTGAACTATAAATCCCAGCAACTACAACTCCCAAATGTCAAAATCATAATTTTTGAGTGATGGTCACTCCTTGTGTTGTGAGACATTTTGTTGCCAAATTTGGTGTGATTTCCTTCATTGGTTCTTTTGTTTTTAAGGCACTCATTATGCACAGAGCATTTATATATATAGAGATATATTAGGGCTGGGCGGTTTCGTTCGTTAATTTCGTAATTCGTTTTTAATTCGTTATTTTTTTATAACGAAGCGATATTGAATCATTCAGGAGCAACTAAAAAATGAAACGAATTTTTCCAATTCGTTTCGTAATTGTTTCGAAATTGTTTCGTAATTGTTTTGAAATTGTTTCGTTATTATTTCGTTATTATTTCCGTATGTCTGGTGCAAGTTTTATAGTCGTTGTTTGTTTTATCAGTGATAAAAAAATAAATTATCACACCAACAGTCAACAACAGAGGGAGAGGGAAGCTTCAGAAGTTCCCCCTGTCCCATTTGGAGGGTTTTTTAGCGTATTGCGCAATCGCGTCCGCCATTAACGAATCGATTCGTTATTGTTTCGAAATTGTTTCGTAATTCCCGAAATTTCGTAAATATCGAACTTTTTAAAAGAAAAATTTCGGAATTCTTTTAAATAACGAAATGCAAAAAACCCCTAAAAACGAATCGAGTTTAGAAACAAATTTTTCCATGGTTGGACAGCCCTAAGATATATATATATCTATGTATATTGTGTCGTGATCATCTATTTCGTTGTCACCTTTAACAAGGCTCTATTCCAACACGTGTGATATTCATTTGTTTTGATATATACTTTTTTTCATATCTTTCTCTGTAATACAATATTTTTAATACATATTTTCCCATCACATACTTATTTTAATGCCTTTTTAGCTGAGATCTTCATAGTTGTTTAGAATCTGGGGGATGGCTCTGTTCTGATCAGGCTATCGGTCCAGTAAGTGCTAATTAGGTAAGTTTGTTCCAGAAAGCATGTTACACAACACACTCCAGCAATTCCTAATAGGTTTGCAGCTTAAGGCAACAGTGCATAACCCACTATCTTGCATGCTTTAGCTGCTAAGGTATATTTAGAATTGCAATAGAACATTGTTAAGGAGAAAGAACTCTTTATATTTTTCTGTTTCACTGGAATAAGAAGCACTTTCTTGCTTTCAAAATATGAAGAGAGCCTAACCTACCGTATTCAAGCAGTGGAATGAAACTTTTAGAAATTGTTATCTGGGTGGGAAGGAGTACTCAAGCTGTGATCTTTGGTAGGCTTGTGCATAGATTCAGATTGGTCAGTTCCCCTTGGCTAATCCAGCTTGTTCGGTTGGCCATAATGGTAAGGGCTCAGTTGCCATGTTTCTTCACCTGAAATGGCTCTCATGGCTGTTGGATGCAGTTTCCCTACTATTTGGGAGCATGCGGCACATGCTTCCTTAACCCCGTTTCTCAAAGCTAGGCTCCCTTGAAAGGAAGAAAGTAAAGGAGCCCAGGAAGGGTACTTCCTTAACCCTTTCTTCAAACCCACACTCCCTTGAAGGGAAGATAGGAAAGGGTCCCAGGAATTGAAAGGGAAGCCTCATAAGTTCCCCATTCCCACCAAAGGGCCGGATCTTCCTGGATCTTTTGGCTGCCTAGCCAAAAACAGATGTTTCCATTAGCTGATTTTCGAGAGAAGACAGGCGGACAAACGTCAGCGAGCTGGAAGAAGCAAAGACCACCAGCATTGAAGCAATGGTCACCCGCCATCAACTCTGTTGGACTGGCCACGCTGTCCGGATGCCCGACCACCATCTCCCAAAGCAGTTGCTCTACTCCGAACTCAAGAACGGAAAATGGAATGTTGGTGGGCAGGAAAAGAGATTGAAAGACGGGCTCAAAGCCAACCATAAAAACTCTGCCATAGACACTGAGAACAGGGAAGCCCTGGCCCTTGAGCGCTCCAGTTGGAGGTCAGCTGTGACCAGCAGTGCTGCAGAATTTGAAGAGGCATGAATGGAGGGTGAAAGAGAGAAACGTGCCAAGAGGAAGGCGCATCAAGCCAACCCCGACCAGGACCGCCTTCCACCTGGAAACCAATGCCCTCACTGTGGGAGAAGATGCAGGTCACGAATAGGGCTCCACAGCCACCTAGGAACCCATCCCCAAGACACTGAACTTGGAGGACCATCATCCTCAGACTACGAGGGATCGCCTAACTGAAACTGAACTTTCAAGAGACTCCCAAAATCAGATCTGTGTACCCTACAACATTTGGATTCTAAAAATGGATGGCCTTCCAGCTGAATTTCACAGGCCTAATCTTCGGTATGAAACTGGAATATTACTGGCACTGTGTTTTGGATTGTACTGGCCTTGAAAATCTGCCAGTGACTGTAAGCACAGGAAGAAAATGTTCGTTTTGATTCCTAAATGTCATCTCTAATTGTATTTGGAAATATTGTTGCATGTTTATCAAAATAGCAATCAGAGAGAGCAAAAATTCCTGGCATGCATGGTCTACGATCACAAAGTTATTGGGTTATAGTTAATTTTTCAAGTAGAGCACCTATTACGTTAGGCAAAAGTTTGAACATCTCACCAACCCACTCTTGCACCTCACAATATGTAGCAGGGAACTAAATCAATCTTATTGTTCATAATATACAATCATAGAATCTTAGAGTTGGAAGAGACCTCGTGGGCCATTTACTCCAACCCTCTGCAAAAAGCAGGAAAATAGCATTTAAAGCAAATTAAAGTAGTTCTACTCACAAAATTTTTATTTTCTTGTACAATGCTCTGTAGGTCTTAACCAGCACTTTCAAAAGTTAAAAACCTTCCTGATATCATGTAGAAAGAGTGTGACGTAGCATGGGAAAACTTGGAGCATCACACCAGAGATAACGTCCATTACACATGCACCATGGAGGAGAAAACAGTGGGGAAGGAGGAGGAATGAAAGCAATAGACAAAAATGGGAAGGCTACATGATGTGGGAAGAGAGTTGGTGTGAAGAAACACACAAACCATTGTGATACATGGCACATCTAAAACTCCTAGAACATCATAGAATCATAGAATCAAAGAGTTGGAAGAGACCTCATGGGCCATCCAGTCCAACCCCATTCTGCCAAGAAGCAGGAATATTGCATTCAAAGCACCCCTGACAGATGGCCATCCAGACTCTGTTTCAAAGCTTCCAAAGAAGGAGCCTCCACTACACTCAGTGGCAGAGAGTTCCACTGCTGAACAGCTCTCACAGCCAGGAAGTTATTCCTCATGTTCTTGTAGTTTGAAGCCATTGTTCCTTGTCCTAATCTCCAGGGAAGCATTAAACAAGCTTGCTCCCTCCTCCCTGTGGCTTCCTCTCACATATTTATACATGGCTATCATATCTCCTCTCATCCTTCTCTTCTTCACATACAACCTGCTTAGTACTGAGTATATGTATGCAAAAGGTTGCATTCTCTTACATCCCTTCTCAAACGTGCATGAACCCTGAGTAACTTCCCTTTAGATTCAGACTGTTTTGTCCTGTTTTGCCCTTTTCTTCAGCAGAGAATATCTTTTCAAGATGCCTTTGTACTGTTGTATCTGGAAAAATAATTAGGTACTTTATAGGAAAAGTCAGCCAAATGTAATCTCTGGTCCCATCTACACTGGTCAGTTCAAAACTAAGGAGCCACAGTGGTGCAATGGGTGAACAATTGACTCACCCTTGTGCCGGCTGAACTGCTGACCTGAAGGTCAGTGATTCAAATTCAGGGAGTGGATCCATCTGTCAGCTCCAGCTCCCCATGTCGAGACATGAGAGAAGCCTCCCATAGGATCACAACACATCTGGCATCACCTGGACAGCGTCTCTGCAGATGGCCAATTCTCGCATATCAGAAGCAACTTGCAGTTTCTCAAGTCACTTCACTGGGAGCCCTCGGTGGCGCAGTGGGTTAAACCCCTGTGCAGGAAGGACTAAAGACCGACAGGTCACAAGTTTGAATCCGGGGAGAGTGCAGATGAGCTCCCTCTATCAGCTCCAGCTCCAGGACATGAAAGAAGCCTCCCACAAGGATGGTAAAACATCAAAACATCCGGGTGTCCCCTGAGCAACGTCCTTGCAGACAGCCAATTTTCTCGCACCAGAAGTGACTTGCAGTTTCTCAAGTCACTCCTGACATGAAGAAAAAAAACTTCTGAAATAATAATAAAAAATTGAAACTGTATTATATGGCAGTGTATATGGGATCTTACTTTAAAAAAATACATTGTTTGAGATAGAAACACCAGAGAAGCTAAATACCAGTCCCTTAGGTCTCTTTACTTTAGGATTTTCCTCTTTTAGCTAAAGATGTGGTATTCTCAGATCCCAAAAACATATCCAGGACTCATTGTGTTGGTTATACAGCAAAATACAATAACATCCCACATCTACAAAACAGCAATACCTTTATTGGAGGAACCAAAAATGCACAAAGGAGTTTCAGCCTATAATGGCTTTGATCTTTCTGCCTGACTGATTTTTCAGGTAATGGAATAGAAGTCCCTTGAGTAAAACAATGGGTCATTAATGTGTGCCCAGTAGCAGCTACTGTCACTCTTTTATGACATCTCTCTCTCACACACACACTCTCTCACTCTCTTGCTTTTAATGTTTCCATTCCTAGGGGCAGGATCCATTAGGTATATGATGTCACACATATGCCGGACCAAGATAGCGCAACCTACAAAGGCATTCAGGGAAAGAGAAAGAGGCTCCAAAGCTGCATGTAGCCATTCCAGTTATGTAAGGCTGTACATCTCCACTAACTTTGGTGTAATTATACCCACTGATATATTATTGATTTAAAAGCAATTTTAGAATTATGCAATGGCGATTCCCTAAGGTTGTGATACAGAGTATAATTGCTTTGTTAATGCAATGGATGGTTCCAGCAAACCTTGACTTGGGCAGCGAGTGCATCAGAGTAGTTTTGTTCAAATGTTATGGCTCTAACAATGTTTCCTAACCTTCCCAATGCCACAACTCCTTAATACGGTTCCTCATGTTGTGGTGACCCCCAGCCATACTTCATTACTGTAATTTTGCTGTTGTTATGAATCATCTGATATGCAGGATGTATTTGCATTCACTGGACCAAATTTGGCACCAATACCCATACGCCCACATTTGAATGCTGGTGTGCTTGAGAGATTGATTTTGTCATTTGGGAGTTGTAGTTGCTGAGATTTATAGTTCACCAACAATCAGAGAGCATTATGAACCCCACCTATGAAAGAATTGGGCCAAACTTCCCACACAGAACACCCATGAGCAATAGAAAATACTATTTATGGATGGTCTATGGCAACCCCTCTCGCACACCCCTCATGACCCCCAGGTTGAGAAACACCGCTCTAACAGGTAATTCACACTTCCATTCATTTAGTGTCTATTTCAAAACAGTCCTGAAATTCTGGCATATTTTCATGATTGTAAGATATTTGATGTGTTTGAATTCAAGAAAGAAAAATAACTGATTTTGCTGGGTTAAGCCTGCAGTATCTAGTCCTGCAACGTCTTTCTTGAGACAGCATCACTCCATGGCCAGAGCTGAGCACAGCCTCCAAGATGCTGAAGATGGGAAAGCCTATATATATACTTCTGTCTATGTACAAGTTATCTATCTTGTCATTGTATAATCGACATTGAATGTTTGACATATATGTGTTCTGTGATCTGCCCTGAGTCCCCTTTGGGGTGAGAAGGGCAGAATACAAATACTGTAAATAAATAAGTAAATAAATAGGGGTTTTTATCATATCAGGAGTGAACCAAGGGTACAGTTGTAATGTAGTTTTTTTTAAAAAAAACACAAAGTTTAAAAACTTGGCATTATATTAAATGTCCTTTGACCAGTAGCTGGCCTCTTGGAGTCCCTCTGGTATTGCTATAAAAACGTCCTCCATGGTGCATGTGGCAGGGCTCAGGTTGCATTGTAGTAGGTGGTCTGTGGTTTGCTCCTCTCCACATTCGCAAGTCATGGACTCCATTTTGTGGCCCCATTTCTGAAGGTTGGCTCTGCATCTCGTGGCTCCAGAGCAGTCTATTCAGTGCCTTCCAAGTCACCCAGTCTTATGTGTGCTCAGAGGGGAGTTTCTCATCTTGTCTCAGCCACTGATTTTTCACCTGCCATTTTTGGACTCTTGCTTGCTGAAGTGTTCCTGTGAGTATCTCTGTAGATCTTAGGAAGCTATTTCTTGATTTAAGGTGTTGGCTTGCTGGCTGACATCCAAACAGAGGATGGGCCAGAGATGTCACTGCCTTGGTCCTTTCATTACTGGCTGATACTTCTCAATGGATGTCAGGTGGTGCAATGCCAGCTAAACAGTATAATTTCTCCAGTAGCGTAGGGTATAAACATCTTGCGATAATGCAGCATGTCTCATTAAGAGCCACATCCACGGTTTTAACATGGTGAGATGTATTCCACACTGGGCATGCATATTCAGCAGCAGAGTAGCAAAACACAAGGGCAGACGTCTTCATTGTGTCTGGTTGTGATCCCCAGGTTGTGCCAGTCAGCTTTCATTTGATGTTATTTCTAGCACCCACTTTTTGCTTGATAGCCAAGCAGTGCCTCTTCTTTATCTTTCTTCTTCTTCTTCTTAAATCATTTTCTTTGCTCTTTTGTGGTCTAACCTGGCTTTAGCCAATGGTCTTTCTATACTATGCAGGTTGGCTCTGCATCTCGTGGTGCCCGAATGCAATCTGTTCAGCACCTTCCAAGTCACCCAGTCTTCTGTGTGCCAAGGAGGGAGTCTCTTGTTTAGTATCAGCTATGGATTGAGATTCCATGGTTTTGAACTATTTGAATAAATAGTTCAAAATAGCCTTATAGATCCCATCCGCCCCCAGACCCTTGCTTGTTTTCTTGGAATAATCTCATTGTGATGTCAAATGTGATAACTACCCAGAATGATAAAAAAAACCTCACCTTTGAAACAAGAAATAAATACATCCTTTGGATTGTTACATAGAAGCAGGGAAACGGTGTCATTATCCATCTGTCTGCCTTTTCCCTTTTGTTTTGGATTAGAGAAAGGGAGAGGACGATGCTTCTTTGGCCTTCTGAATAAACAGTGGAGCTGAAAAAGCACACTTTACTTGTTTTGTTAAAAACTTAACAGGAGAGAAACCACAAATTATTTTTGGAAGTATCAATCAAGCATTACTCTACTGAACTAGCAACTATAATCGAGTGTCGGTTTGACCAGACACCATTTCCTTTAACATATGGGTTATGAGAAATTCTTACCCAACAAAAGAGGCAATTAGTTTGCTGAATGGCAACAGGAAATGTCACCATTAGCCATAAACTATGACTCTATTCATTATTATATCGGCAAGTCTCATCAGTAGGAACATTACAGTAATCACTTCCCTGTTGCCGGCGATCTGCACCTGAATGTTTCTTCCCAAACACCTTAATTTTCAGTCAGAAGCATTTCGTTGTTGTTTTACGTGTTACTTTTTAAATCTTATTTCTTTTTTCGCCATGGGATGTGACAATAATCTCTAATGAAAAGCTTAAGCATCTTCCATAACAAGAATTAAAAATGGAAGGTGTGGATGCAAATATATCCCATCTTTGCTAAATGGATGCCTAACGGAACAGAAGAGCCAAATCCTTTTGAAGGAAATGAGGATAAACACTGCGGAGAGCTTGTCAAACCTATTGGCATATCATTAACACAGGTAATATTTTATGTAGGAGCTGAAAGCAAGCGATTAGTACTTTACGATCAGTGAGACTCCCTTTCTTAGGTGTCTTGATGAATGCCCTTGGGATGTAAATTCACAGTATGTCCACTCATCCAGCAATCTCTGTAGCCACTGTCTAGATTAATGCTTTTGAAATGATATTTCATAGTATTTGGTAGTTCCCAGGATGCACATGCAGCTCCCGGTGGCACGGTGGGTTAAACCACTGAACTGCTAACCTCATTAACCGAAAGGTTGCAGGTTCAAATCCGGGGAGCGGCATAAGCTCCCACTGTTAGCCCCAGCTTCTGCCAACTTAGCAGTTCAAAAACATGCAAATGTGAGTAGATCAATAGGAACCACTCCAGCAGGAAGGTAACAGCACTCCATTCAGTCATACCAGCCACATGACCTTGGAGGTGTCAATGGGCAACGCCGGTTCTTTGACTTAGAAATGGAGATGAGCACCAACCTCCAGAGTCAGACACGACTGGACTTAATGTCAGGGAAAAACCTTTACCTTTACTAGGATGCACATGCTTTATTCCTTGATCAGAAGCACAGCTACTGATAACCTATCCTTCAGCTTGGTTTTCCAATCAATTATGGATCCATCTGATGACAATGCTGTATATCCATAATCAGTCAGTTTGATAATCAGAGGTTTGTGTGGGATCTTCTCAAATGTGTTGCTGAAATCCAGATAATTTTTTTTTGTCGTGTCAGGAGCAACTTGAGAAACTGCAAGTCGCTTCTGGTGTGAGAGAATTGGTCGGACTGAAGACCGACAGGTCGCAGGTTTGAATCCGGGGAGAGGTGGATGAGCTCCCTCTATAAACTCCAGCTCCTCATGCGGGGACATGAGAGAAGCCTCCTACAAGGATGATAAAACATCAAATCATCTGGGCGTCCCCTGGGCAACGTCCTTGCAGACTGCCAATTCTCTCACACCAGAAGCACCTTGCAATTTCTCAAGTAACTCCTGACACGACAAAAAAAAATTACTGATGCAAAAACACAGTATCTCACAGCAAATGAGATCTATATGCTGGATTATTGAAGTGTTGTTGCGATTATTATTATTATTATTATTATTATTATTATTATTAGCGTTCCAAGTTGCGGGAGTGCAAGCGGAGCCGGTGGAGGGAGTTCCGGCCCGCACACCACTTTCCCTTTCTGAGTCCCATTCTAATGTAAATATTTGATATTAATATTTATTTTAAAAATCCGCGAAACAGCGAGTCCGCGTAAAGCAAACCACGAAGTAGCAAGGGAACATTGTATATCCAAGCAAGTGATTTAGCAGAAGCCGCCCCCTTTGACCATGTGCTCAGATAGAGCTGCAGCTCTCAAACACACGCAGTCAAAAGTCAAGGATGATCCCCAACACAGCTCACCTCCTGCCATCTCCTTGGAGACTGAGATCAATCTCTAAGGACAGGTGCGCATGAAGCTGTTATTGAAGCTCCCTCCAGATATCTTTCTTCTTCACCTCTGGGGGAGCTCATTACGCGATATTTATAATACATCTCTTCCTTTTGTCTTGTGAACACCATTGGGGAAAATCCAGTGGTGCAGCAGGCAATTTCAGTCTTGTACCTTGCTGTTAATCCTGAAATAATAATAAACATAGCCGAGTTGTCCTTATGCAAGATGCTTGTACCTCGTCCCCGTCAAAGCGAATATTTCCTTGTATTTAAAAGGAATCAATCCATTATTCATCTATAAAAGCCTAGTGCTGGGGCAGAACACGTAAAGAGAAAAGCAAAGATTACCAAAAGAGATTTCACATAAAAATAGACCTGTGCGGAAACAAAGCTTAAGCCTGTGACTGCAATGCTCTCTGCTTTCAAGTCCAGGAAGCCTTTGTACTTGGGGAGGGAATCTAAAACAAAGCTCCTTTATTCGTGTCATAAAAACAGTCCCAACTGAAAATGGGATCTTTATCTTCCCTACCCGAAAACGCATTTATCAGAGCTGTGTCTTCTATTCCGCCAGAAATGAGATATGTTGGCTTCATTCGAGTTCCTCCGATGCCTTTAGAAGGAGGAAGCAAGCTGCATAAGTTGGTTTTTGCATCTTCTTTTGAGGAACATGTTTTTTCCCCTTCCTATCCCGAGATTGAGATCCTTCTGGGGATTTTGTGAAGTCTGCAAGCCTTTGGTTCACATCAAAGTTGTACTACAAAAGATGCTGCTCTTTATCAGAGTCTCAGATGCCGGTTGAAATTGTCTTTAGGTGCAGTAAGTCAAATACAGGAAGATTTTCTGTCAAATTATTGATGGGATGAGATTGGATGCAAGGCAGGCAGATGGAGTGCAGGATGGGTATACGGTCCTATCCCTTCTAATGTGAGATAATTGGATTCCAATGTATGTTGGAAATCTGAGTTTCCCCAAGGAATAAATACAGAGGTGAATGGAGATGAATTCTGACAAGAGTGTCTCTTTTTATCACTACTTGGTAACTATTTAATTAGCAGGTAGCATGCCTGTCTCCTCTTGCTACTTGCACCCTTTCAAAGATGCTGGATTCATCGCAGTATGGGAGAAGCATGCCTACCACCTGATGCCTTCAGTATTTAATTGTAAGTTGCATATGCGGCGGTGCAGCTTCGATAATAACTTCAGACTATGTGCTATTTTCAGTAGAGTCGGTTTGTAGATTTAGTGGCTGGTCATTAAGTGGAGAACTGAATAAAGGGGAAGTACTTTCCCCCTTTGTTATAAATGCCTTACATTGAGCCACCGCATCCCTCCATCAAGCCCAGTTTTGATGGAATGTGCTTATGTGCTTGCAATTTTGATTTAAGAAGGCATGACGACAATGGCTAAAAAACCCATAAGGTGTTAGTGTAAGAACTCCATTAAAGATATGATGGCTCTCTAAAGGTGCTAAACGAGGACTTTAAGATCATCTGGGGAGGCTCTGCTCTTGGTTCCACCGCCATCACAGTCGCGTTTGGTGGGGACAAGAGACATGGCCTTCTTCCTGGTAGCCCCTCAGCTGTGGAACTCTGCTGAGTTTAGGTCTGCCCCCTCCCTCTTGACCTTCCAGAAGAAGCTTAAACCCTGGTTAGAGGAGCAAGCGTTTGCAGGTTAGACAGTATTTACTGGCAACGATGAGATTCTATTGGACTGCAATTTGGATGGATTTGGATGAGGTTTTTAACCTGATGAACTGTTTTAATGTATCTTTATATTGGTTTTTAAAGCATTTTGATTGTATTTTATTATGTGTTTTATTGTTTTGGCATCGAATTGTTGCCTGTTGGTAGCCGTCCTGAGTCCCTCCTCAGAGGTCAAGAAAGGGCGCGGTATAAATGTTCCAAATAAATCTATATAAATGAAAATGTAATGTTTGTTTGTGGGATTAACATAACTAAAAAACCACTGGACAAGTTGACATGAAATTTGGACACTACACCCCTAACAGACCAACAAGTGACGATCACTCACAAATCCCTCCCGAAAAACAGGGGAAAGGCCTTAAAACCCCAAAAAGCTAAATGATGATACAACACATGCACGAAAACAACAGCTCCCAGCATCTCCTAGACCAGGCTCTTTAGGGAAGGAGGATGCTCCAAATGCACTGTTTCCAAGCTGCAAGCTTGCTTCTCCTTGGAATTCTTTGAGAGCATCCCAATCCCTGCATATTTCTTATTTCCTATTCCTGGACTGCAATTCCCAGCAGTCCTCCAGATATATTATTATTATTATTATTATTATTATTATTATTATTATTAACTTTATTTGTGTGAAGAGGTCCCATGTCTGCAATGTCGAAGGCAATGTGGATCCAGACATTTACATATTAGGCCTGGGTAACAACGGAAAAATTTGTTTCTAAAATCGATTTGTATTTGGGGGGGGGGGTTGTTTCGATATTTAAAATAATTACAAAATTTTCCTTTTAAAAAGTTTGATATTTATGAAATTTCGTAAATGGTAAAAAATTAACGAATCGATTTCCGAAACAATAACGAATCGATTCGTTAATGGCGGACGCGACCGTGAAATACGCTAAAAAACCTCCAAAACCTTCTGAAGCTTCCCTCTCCCTCTGTTGTTGACTGTTGGTGTGATATTATAATTTTTTTTCACTAATTAAACCATAAAACTGGCCCAGAAATGCGGAAATAATAACGAAACGACCTCAAAATAACGAAACGAATACAATATCGAAATACGAAGCATTTACAAAACGTTTTTGAAAATTCGTTTTTTTTAATAATTGCTCCAGAATGGTTCGTTATCGTTTTGTAATTGAAAAAATTAACGAATTATTAACGAATTACGAATTAACGAAACGAAACCGCCCAGCCCTATTACATATCCATCACTAAGTCTTTACCTCTGGAAGACAATCAAACTTGGCCACAAATGACTTTTTCTCTTTAGACAAAGTGAGCAAATAATATATACCTTCCAGATGTCAAAATGCACTTTCTATCAGTCTTCACCATTGGATCTCCTGACTGGGGTTAATGAAAGTTGCAGTCCAGCCACAGCTTTTGAGGTCCCCTAATGTCCTGCTTCATCTTAATATATAGTTATACTTTCCAATATAAATATTGGATGGCTGAGGGATGCAGAACATTTGAATTAACTGGTTGGAAAAGGAAAAGGACATTTCTTCCACATATTAAGATGGCAGGGTGCAAAGGTGCCTATATACTGCAGAAGTGGTTGGAATAAGTAGGTTAAGTATTTCTCTCCCATAAATCTATGATCTTTCCTTTTAACTGATGTATGAAGCATAGATTTGAGATCATGCACTTGCCGAGATAAAAATGTAAGTTCCCTATGCAACCATGTGGCTGTCATTCCACAGTCATTAATAAATGGGGTTTTATAAGGAGATGAACCCTTCTCTCCTGTGATGCTGCTCTTTCAGTCAAGCTCAGAACTGAAAGGGGGATTTTCTTTAAAGAAAAAAAACACAACAACAATAAGTATTCTACTCTTAGTGCAATATGATTTAATACTAAACATTGTTCAGCAGAGGGCCTGCTTGCTCTACTGCAATGCAGACTCAGAGTTATCTGGTTTCCCTAGAGAAGAGATGAGAAAGTTAAAAAAAGAAAGGAAGTCTGCTATTCAAAAGATCCAGAGATTATAATAAACTGAGGGGAGGGGTGGCAAGTAGTAGAAACTCTTTTCGCAATTTATTGCTTGGGATATTGCTGATTAATCCTTAAAAATAAAGAGCTAACAGCGTCAATGAAGAGTAGCAGATACGCCTTGCATGTTTTAATGTTATGTGTTTCTCCCTTTGTGTTAGTTCTGTGTGCTTTAGAAATATGAAAAGGATTTTTTGCAATTATGGGATAATTACCACAGAGAAATATTATGGACAGTAGTATTTGTTCAGAAATTTCAGTGTAAATAAGTCAATGACATAAAGTGAGCTTAATGGAGGTGGAAACCTAGTCTTCCTTGGCCCTCAGTTAGAGATTGTGTACAATCTGCAGCAAGTAACTGAGACTGTAGTAAGATGGTAGGTGGCCTATTACATATCCCATGAAGATGTGATCACAGCAAGATAGTAGAGTTGTGCACAGAATCAATTTCTTCTGTTTCTTTTGGTAACTTCGATACTTCAGGAGCCTATAAAGGTAAGGGCCCTCCCGGTACAAAAACCTGCCTGACACAAAAGCAATCAGGAACTGATTCCAACTCCTCCTCTGTTTTTTGGCATCACAGATTAATCTTTTTTATTAATCCCCAGAAAACAAAAAAATCCTCATTCCCTGAAACCTACTCTCCTCTTCTAGGACAGCATTTCTAAACCTGGAGGTGGGAGTATCAGAGGAGTCTCCAAAAACCATCAGAAAACACAGTATTTTCAGTTGGTCATGGGAAGTATGGGAAATTTGGCTCTTTGATTGTAGGTGAACTATAAATCCCAACATCTACACCTCCCAAATGTCAAGGTCTGTATCCCCAAACTACACCGGTGTTTACATTTGGGCATGTTGAGTATTCATGTCAAGTTTGGTCCAGATCCATCATTGCTTGAGTCCACAGCGCTCTCTGGATGTGGGTGAACTGCAATTCCAAAACTCACGGTCAATGCCTACCAAACCCTTCCAATATGGGAGTTCTGTGTGCCAAGTTTGGTTCAAGTCCATTGGTGGTGGAGTTCAAAATGCTCTTTGATTCTAAGTTAACTAAAACTCCCAGCTACTACAACTCCCAAATGACAAAATCAAACCCCCTCAACTCCACCAGTATTCAAATTTGGGTGTATTTGTGCCAAATTTGGTCCAGTGAATGAAAATACATCCTGCATATCAGATATTTACATTACAATTCATAACAGTAGCAAAATTACAGTTATGAAATAACAATAGAAATAATTTTATGGTTGTGGGTCACCACAACATGAGGAATTGTATTAAGGGGTCATGGCATTAGAAAGGTTGATAACCACTGTTCTAGGAGGTAATTGCTGCTCCTTATCTGGAAGTGGGAGGCCTCCTTAAAATGCCTTGGAAAGAGTGCATGTGTGGCTGCTGGCATGGTGCAGCCTGGGAGAGAAATCGTGGGCACCTGCCTGCAGCTGAGTACCTCTCCTCTAGAATAAGAAACAGAACTTGCCTTGGAAAGCGTTTGTGTGGTGTGCAGGCCTGGGAGAGAAAGCTTGGGTGCCTGCCTGCAGCTGAGCACCTCACCTGTCTCCTATAATATATTTGTATGAAATATATTATATTACACAGAGCATATATATTAAAATACACAGAAGAAACCAAAATGCAGAAAACACATGAGGACACATGTTTAAAACCCATAGTTAAAAACTGAAGAGGAATCCACTGGCAATGAAGATCTGCATAGTTAAAGCAATGGTACTCCCTGTAGCAATCTATGGATGCAAGAGCTGGACCATAAGGAAGGCTGAGTGAAGGAAGAGAGACACTTTTGAACTGTGGTGTTGGAAGAAAATGCTGAGAGTGCCTTGGACTCAAACCAGTCCATCCTCTAGGAAATAAAGCCCAGATCCTCACTGGAGGGAAGGATATTAAAGGCAAAGATGAAGCACTTCGGCCACATCATGAGAAGACAGGAAAGCTTGGTGAAGAGCATGATGCTGGGGAAAATGGAAGGTAAAAGGAAGAGGGGCCGACCAAGGCAAGATGGATGGATGGTATCCTTGAAGGGACTGGTTTGACCTTGAAGGAGTTGGGGGTGGCCTCATCGAAAGCTGGGACATGAAACGGGTCAAGATTTACCCAGATTGCACAATCCTACAAGATAGCAGAATGAGAAATATTTTTTTATGAAGAATCTCACTGGATGCTTTGATTTATGTAACAGTTTTGCCCACATGGATGAGGAACAGCTCTTTTCATAAAAACTAAACTGATTATATTCTCGCTGATCAGTGTCGTGAAGGGCAATAATGTCTTATTCTCTGGAGGCTTTGAAGCAAAGTCTGGATGGTTCACTCTCTCTCAGCCTGACTTTCTTACCCATGTTATTTTGAAGAGGAAAAAAATGGAGGAAAGGATGTACAACAACTCAATTTCCTCAGACGAAAGATTATATATAAATATCATAAAGTTTTGCTTTTTTCTCAAGGTAGGACTTGTGGAATGGTATGAACTCTAATTAATGGAGATGTTGTTGTTGATGATGATGATTAATAGTAATAATAGTAGTAATAACAACATGTTGTTGTTGTTCATTCGTTCAGTCATCTCCGACTCTTTGTGACCTCATGGAGCAGCCCACGCCAGAGCTCCCTGTCGGCCGTCACCACCCCCAGCTCCTCTAAGGTCAGTCTAGTCAGTTCAAGGATGCCATCCATCCATCTTGCCCTTGGTCGGCCCCTCTTCCTTTTGCCTTCCACTTTCCCCAGCATCATTGTCTTCTCTAGGCTTTCCTGTCTCCTCATGATGTGGCCAAAGTACTTCAACTTTGTCTCTAGATTAAGATGGAAAGCAGCTCACATTAAAATGAGAAATATTAAATTCACAACATACAAATATTAAAATAGAATTCAATAACCAATCAATTAAAACCCCTTAAATCATTTTAAACATTGCTGCAATAATCAGCAATAATCTTACAGCTTTTATGAAAATTAAGAACCGCAAATCATCTTCCTAAAGAGAAAAAAATGGAATAAACTTGTTTGGGGGGTCAGAGATAAGTAGAAAAAAAACAGAGAGCTTGAATGTCACAAAATGTTTACATTGGAAAAACAAAACGAGTCCCGGCTTTTTGGTTCCTTCCAAACAATTTAAATCTGTAAATATGCAAAATTCATTAAGAACTATCAAGTAGTTTGATCTCTGACGGTCTTGCCCCTTTCATAAAGCACAGCACTTAAATATCAGACAAAGAGATGGACACCCAATTTTGTATCACTGTGTGAAATATCTCCTCTGGGAAATTTCATAGCTCGAAATTGAGAATGGATGCATCAGCCAAAAAGCTAGACAAGAATATAACACTCTTGGGGAGTTGGGCGGGTGTGACTCATTTATTATGTTCAACAAAGACAAAAAAAGTGTAGCAGGGCACGCGTGAGACAAGGATATGAAAATCAAATCCCTTTCCCTTAGGAATGCCTGCTCTTATTATGCATACACCCTTTTCAACGTTTAAGACTCATCAAGCCCCTGGTATTAAACTGTATTAAATCTGTATCACTGCATCCGATGACAGAATGCTTCTTTTCCAGAATGATGATGAAAAAGGAATCTTGGGAGTATTTTCTCCTTTCCTTTTTTTTAAAAAAAGATGTCATAAAGTACTTTATTGTGTGGAGCTAAGCTAGAGATAGGGATCATCTCATCTGGGTCAGTTGTATGTGGTTATATAGAGAAAGTATGGCAATGAGGCTTGTGCATAGATTCGGAGTGGTCGGTTCCTTTTCAACAATTCGGCTTGGTTGGATGGCCGTAACAGCAAGGGCCCAGCCACCACGTTTTTTTTCATTTGTAACTGGATCACATGGCAACCAATAATGGCTCCTCCTCTCTTGTTTAGCATCATAGAATCATAGAATCATAGAATCAAAGAGTTGGAAGAGACCTCATGGGCCATCCAGTCCAACCCCCTGCCAAGAAGCAGGAATATTGCATTCAAATCACCCCTGACAGATGGCCATCCAGCCTCTGCTTAAAAGCTTCCAAAGAAGGAGCCTCCACCACACTCCGGGGCAGAGAGTTCCACTGCTGAACGGCTCTCACAGTCAGGAAGTTCTTCCTCATGTTCAGATGGAATCTCCTCTCTTGTAGTTTGAAGCCATTGTTCCATTGCGTCCTAGTCTCCAAGGAAGCAGAAAACAAGCTTGCACCCTCCTCCCTGTAGCTTCCTCTCACATATTTATACATGGCTATCATATCTCCTCTCAGCCTTCTCTTCTTCAGGCTAAACATGCCCAGTTCCCTAAGCCGCTCCTCATCATGCAGAATGTACAGAGGCTGCCATATGTAGGGTTTCCTTGTGAGCCTTGTCTGTTGGGCTAATCAGAATAGAAGAATGCTGTGATGTGTCTTACGCAAGCTATGTCTAAGAAAGGGTCCCAGAAGGGGTACTTCCTTAACCCTGTTCTTCAAACCCAAACTCCCTTGAAAGGAAGCTAGCAAAAGGTCCCAGGAACAGAAAGGGGAGCCTTGTAAGGAATGGATATTGCTTGGAGCTTTGAGACTCTTTGAACTGATGAAGTCAAAGCATATGATGAATTTATAAACCACTGTATTAGAAAGATTCTCCTCCGAGTTTGGTATAAATATAAACAGAGACATTTTTCCTATGTAGCCCTTCAAAAAAAACTAATGTGTTAAAATGGGATATATTTGTTTTACGATGATCTTTTGTATCTCCATTGAGTCCCATGTAGGTAGTTTGGTGCAGATCCATTGTGGGCTGGGTTCAGAGTGCTGTTTGATTGTAGGTTAACTATAAATCCCAAACTCCACCACTGTTTCTCAACCTGGGGGTCGGGACTCCCGTAGCCAGGATTTCGTTTCGGGGGGGGGGGGCTGAATTTTTTTCAGGGGGGTTTTGGGGAGGCTGAGTCTGAGTGAAAGAGGGTCTAGCCTAGCAAACCTTTTGTATCATTACCCCAATACCCCCATGCATATGGGATATGTTGAGTATGGTGATCAGATCATGATATGAATAAACATAACAGTTTAAATAATGCACCAGTAAGGCCTTTTCGCGAACCACCATGAGAATTTCGGGGGGGGGGGGGGGGCTAAAGCCCCTCAAGCCCCCCTCCCCCCACTACATGCCTGATTGCCACCAATGGGTAAGATCTTCCCAGATCTTTTGGCTGCCTAGCCATAAATAGATTTTCCCATTAGTCAAATTTTGGGAAGCTCTTGAAAAACTGAACTGGGGACCCAACAAAATTTGGATACCAAAAATAGATCGCCCTCCAGCCGAATTGCACAAGCCTATAGGTAATGTCTTAAGGAGCCTACAAAAGTCTTCCCTGAGGCTCAATCTACACTGCTATTTAATGCAGTTTGAACTGCGTTCTATCATCAGTCTAGACTAGTGGTTCTCAACCTTCCTAATGCCGTGACCCCTTAATACAGTCCCGCATGTTGTGGTGACCCCCAACCATAATATTGTTTTCATAGTCATTTTACTACTGTTATAAATCATAATGTAAATATCTGATATGCAAGATGTATTTTCATTCACTGGACCAAACTGGGCAGAAATACCCAATGCACCCACTTGTAAATGCTAGTGGGGTTGGGGGAGGATTGATTTTGTCATTTGGGAGTTGTAGTTGCTGGGATTTATAGTTCACCTATAATCAAAAAGCATTCTGAACTCGTTGGAATTGAACCAAAATTGGCACACAGAACTCCCATGACCAACGGAAAACACTGGAAGGGTTTGGTGGGCATTGACCTTGAGTTTGGGAGTTGTAGTTCACCTACATCCAGAGAGCACTGTGGACTCACACAATGGTGGATCTGGACCAAACTTGGCACAAATACTCAATATGCACAAATGTGAACACTGGTGGAGCTTGGGGAAAATAGATCTTGACTTTTGGGAGTTGTAGTTGCTGGGATTTATAGTTCACTACAATCAAAGAACATTCCGAACTCCACCAACGATAGAATTGGCTCAAACTTCCCACATGGAATCCCCATGACCATCAGAAAATACTGTGTTTTCTGATGGTCTTTGGCGACCCCTCTGACACTCCTTCTTGACCCCCTCAGGGGTCCTGACCCCCAGGTTGAGAAACACTGGTCTAGACTCATATACAGTGTTCCCTCACCTATCGTGTGGGTTCCGTTCCAGGAAGCCCTGCGATAAGTGAAAAACCATGATGTAGGGACGCTATACTGGATATGTACAGTACAGCTCCGCCCACTCCTCTCTCCCCGTCTTTTCTCTCTCTCTTCCTCTCCTCTTTCCCACTCTCTTCCTCCTGCCCTTCCTCCCCGTGCTGGAGCCACCCATCTGCCTCCCTCCTTGCTTCCCTACTGGCATGGGGCTCTCACCCGGTCGCCTGAGGAAGAGTGACCGGGAAGAAGCCCCGATGGAAGCTGCCTTGGTGGCCCTCTCTGGCCCCAGCAGAAGCTGCCTTGATAGCCCTCTTTCGCCCCGGAGGAAGCTGCCTTGGTGGCTCTCTGGCCCCATAGGAAGATACCCCGGTGGAAGCAGACTTGGCACCCTCTCTGGCCCCAGAGGAAGAAGTCTGTGAGTAACTCTGTAACTCAAGTCTGTTATATACAGTCTTCCCTCGCTACTTGTGTTTTGAATTAATTTTTTTGGAAAGCCGCGAAACAGCAAGTCCATGGTTAGCGAAGCGGCAAGGGAACACTGTAATGCAGTTTCAACTGCATTATATGGAAATTTAGATGCAGCCTGAGGTCAACACTGCCATATAATGCAGTACAGCAACTGTATTATATGGCAGTATAGACTCATATCATCCAGTCCAATATAGTTAAACTGCATTCTGAAACTGCATTATAGGGTAGGGTAGATGGGGCTTGAGATTAACTTAGAACAGGAACAAGAAAGCAGAGGAATTGGATACCATGGATTTTCAGTAGACAGATGCATCAATTGCCATTTCACTTTGACGTATGTTCATTAGGCCTGGGTAACAACGGAAAAATTTGTTTCTAAAATCGATTCGTTTTTTGGGGTTTTTTGAGTTTCGATATTTAAAAGAATTCCGAATTTTTTTAAAAAAAAAGTTCGATATTTACGAAATTTCGTAAATGGTAAAAAAATTACAAAACAATAACGAAACAATAACGAATCGATTCGTTAATGGCGGACGTGACCGCGCAATACGCTAAAAAACCTCCAAATGGGACAGGGGGAACTTCTGAAGCTTCCCTCTCCCTCTGTTGTTGACTGTTGGTGTGATATTTATATATTTTTTTCACTGATTAAACAAACAACAACTATAAAACTTGCCCCAGACATGCGGAAATAATAACGAAACGACCTCAAACCAATAACGAAACGAATACATAATGAAATACGAAGCATTTACGAAATGAATTGAAAAATTCGTTTCGTTTTTAAGCTGCTCCAGAATGGTTCGTTATCGCTTCATTAACAAAAAAATAACGAATTTTTAACGAATTACGAATTAACGAAACGAAACCGCCCAGCCCTAATGTTCATCTATAAGCAAGCCAAGCTGGTTTTGCTTTCTGCAATGACATTTTTTTTCAAGCACAAAATTGCACCCCGTTTCTACATTAATTTGCAAATAAGAAGTCTATGTGAAAAGTCATTTTACCTGCATTTTTGTGCATACCTAAAAGCAATTTGTATGCATTCCTTTCTAATACAAGACTTTGCAATTTTTCCCTTAAATTAATCCTTTTGTATACTATATACTATTTACAATTTTGATGCGCTGATTTCCCTAAAGAGTGCATTTTGTATACCTTGTTTTGATCTGCGAATTATATTACAAAATTAAGAGAAGTACAAAAAAAACTTGAAGGATAATTGTGTTCCCATTTGCATATTCTTTTAAGAAGTTCAAATTAGGTTGATTCATATTAAAATGTGGATCCCTGCCATGCTCTGTCTCGTTTCTGCATTAATCAGCCTCCTAATTCATAATAGTCTCCTAAGCTTTGTAACTACATTATCTGTTGTGGGTAAAACCATAGATTAAAACCTACCAAAGTTGACAGAGGAACATAAAGAATGAAATAAAAGCAACAGTTTCCTGGTTCCTGTTGGCAGCATATATATTTTTGCTTATTTCATTTTAATAATATCGCCTCTGGGTGTATGTACAGAAGCAGACAGTACAAAATTGCTATTAAATGTTAACTAGAAAAAAAATAATAATGATGTATAAATATATTCCTCAAAGCAGGATAGGGAGTAGGGGCAGGGTGGAGGAAAGCATGAGTAAATTTTTGTGCCTTGTTCCATACCCTGCAGGTTAACACGCATGATTTATTAATAGTTATCAATATTGTATAATATATAGAAAATAAGGAGGAAAACAAAATGCAACACTATTAAAACTGGAGAGTTCTCTGGAGAGCATGAAGTTGCAAGGGTACGGAATTATTCAGAAAGTTTAGTATGGGCTGTAAACTTGCGGATATTCACTTACATTTGCAGCCATGGTCTTTTAGTCCCCATTTCAAAGTTTGCTTGTTTTTTCCTTTAGACCAGTGTTTCTCAACCTTCCTAATGCCACGACCCCTTAATATAGTTCCTCATATTGTGGTGTCCCCCAACCACAAAATTATTTTTGTTGCTACTGTTATGAATCATAATGTAAATATCTGATATGCAGGATGCGTTTTCATTCACTGGGCCAAACTTGACACAAATTCCCAATATGCCCAAATTTGAATACTGGTGGGGTTGGGTGGGGGCATTGATTTTGTCATTTGGGAGTTGTAGTTGCTGGGATTTATAGTTCATCTACAATCAAAGAGTATTCTGAACTCCACCAATGATGGAATTGAATCAAACTTGGCACACAGAACTCCCATGACCAACAGAAAATACTGGAAGGGTTTAGTGGGCATTGACCTTGAGTTTTGGAGTTGTAGTTCACCTACATCCAGAGAGCACTGTGGACTCAAAAAACAATGGATCTGGTCCAAACGTAGCTCAAACACTCAATATGTCCAAATGTGAACACTGGTGGAGTTTGGGGAAAATAGGTTCTGATATTTGGGAGTTGTCATTGCTGGGATTTATAGTTCACCTACAATGAAATAGCATTCTGAACCCCACAAACAATAGAATTGGACCACACTTCCCACACAGGATCCCCATGACCAACAGAAAATACTATGTTTTCTGATGGTCTTTGGCAACCCCTCTGACACCCCCCTGCGACCCCCTCCCAAGGGTCCCGACCCCCAAGTTGAGAAACACTGTGCTAGGAAGTCACAGAATGTGAGTATTCTGAACCCCACCAATGATAGAATTAGAACAGACTTCCCAGACAGAAGCCCCATTCCTTGAAGGGACTCTCTGGCATGAGCCTCCCTCCAGCCTCACATGCTCTCTCTTGCTTGCACACGCACACCACATTGCCATGTGCCAAGCACACCTTCTCTCCCTTCCCCGCTTGGAGTCTTGGAAACAGACCTCCCCTTGGCTGAGAGGCTGGCCAAACACAGCAGGAAAAGGGCTTTTGGTGGGAGGATTCACCTGTCTGCTTCCAAACATTTGTTGTTGTTCATTCGTTCAGTCATTTCCGACTCTTTGTGACCTCATGGACCAGCCCACGCCAGAGCTCCCTGTCGGCCGTCAACACCCCCAGCTCCTTCAAGGTCAATCCAGTCATTTCAAGGATGCCATCCATCCATCTTGCCCTTGGCCGGCCCCTCTTCCTCTTTCCTTCCATTTTCCCCAATATAATTGTCTTCTCTCAGCTTTCCTTTTTTCTCATGATGTGGCCAAAGTACTTCATCTTTGCCTCTAATATCCTTCCCTCCAATGAGCAGTCGGGCTTTATTTCCTGAAGTATGGACAGGTTGGATCTTCTCACGGTCCAAGGCACTCTCAGAACGTTCCTCCCAAACCACAGTTCAAAAGCATCTATCTTCCTTCGCCCCAAACATAACGCAACACAAATCCACAAATCCAACTCGCTAACTGACAGCATCCAGTATAACTATTGCTTCCAGCAAAGCTCTGTTCTTGGTGTCCTTCCTATATGCTGCCTCTCTAACCGCTCAACAGCTGGTCTTTCTTCTGTTGAGCCAATCTCTTTGACCAGCACATCTGCATCGAGTCTACTTTTATCTGCAGCTGGGCAGAGCATGTCAACTGCTGCCCTCCTTCCTGAAGAATAGTCATGGTGATGCACATCCATACATTTCAGTGTACTTTTTAAGGGGGGGGGGGACTACTCCTGGGGCTGTTTTGGGTCACCAATTATTAGATACTGTGGTCATTTGTGTAAATGTTGAACATGGATGGAGCAAGCACACTCCCCTGAGGCAGGCTGTTCTTTTGTTTCCGCCATCTGCTTCTCTGGCCCTGGAACTCAACAAAAAATCTCCTGTTTTGTAGCAGGTTTCCTATGAGGTGGGTGAGGTGGTAGTCCTTTGTGATATTATACATTTTTCTCAGGAGGAGGCGGTGGTTCACAGTATCATAGGCTGCTGACAAGTCTATGAAGACAGCTCCTGTGATCTGCTGCCTTTCAAAGCCATCTTCTATGTGTTGAGTCAGGTTCAGCACTTGCGATGTGCAGCTTTTGCCCTTCCTGAAGCCAGCTTGCTATGGAATCAGACATGGGTCTATTTTTTCCATAATTCTATGCAAAATAAGTCTCTCCAGAACTTTGTAAAGGTGGCACAACAGGGAGATTGGTCTATAGCCTTTTGGATCATTACTGTCTTTGCCTGGTTTCAAGATGGTTATGACTCCTGCTTTCATGCAGATTTTAGGGATCTGACAGGATGCAGTGCAGTTGAAACATGCCGCATTATCACAGGGTGTCTGCGCCCTACACCCCTGGAGAAATTACACTGTTTAGCCGGTATTGCACCACCTGACATCCACTGGGAAGTAGCAACCAATAGTGAAAGGACCAAGGCAGTGACATCTCCAGCTCGTGCCCTGTTTGGATAACAGCTAGCACGTCAATGACTTAAATCAAGAAATAGTTTTCTAAGATCTACAGAGACACTCGCTGGAACACCTCAGCAAGCGAGAGTCCAAAAGTGGCAGGCTCAAACCCAGAACGTCAACCAATGGCTGATACCAAATGGGAGACTCCCCCATGGGCACACAGAAAACTGGGCGACTTGGAAGGCGCTGAACAGGCTGCGCTCTGGCACCACGAGATGCAGAGCCAACCTTCAGAAGTGGAAACCACGACATACGAGTGTGGAGAAGAGCAAAGTACAGACCACCTGCTGCAATGCAACCTGAGCCCTGCCACATGCACAATGGAGGACCTTCTTGCGGCAACATCAGAGGCACTCCAAGTGGCCAGATACTGGTCAAAGGACATTTAATCAACTACCAAGCTTGCAAACTTTATGTTTTGTTTGCTTGCTTGTTTGTTAAAAAATGCAATGCAACTGTTTGGTCTGCCCTGACACGATAAATAAAAGATACTGTGGTCACTGTCCCAGCCTTGAACTGATTCCTGAATGATTGTGTAGGTATGTGAAGTGAAACTAGTTCATTTAAATCCATGTGCAACACCCACACAATGTTGAATGGAACTTAACTCTCAGATCGATGTGTAAAGTTGGTTTGGGCATTTGTAGCCAATCAGAAGTTAATATATTTCACTTCCCATCATCACTCACTATTGTCTGTGCAAGGCACTCCTGATTACAGCCTATTTCTTATATCTGGCTTTGCTTTGGTGAAACACCATTGATTTTACCTTTTTTATTTTAGATTGGTATCATTATATTTAGATGTGATATATTTAGATGTATTTAGAGCAAGCAAGCAAGCAAGAGAATGATGCACGGACATATGACAGTGCAAGGATAATACCAAATGTTTGCATAACTGTGCCATATGCGTTTTGATTTCATAGAAGGAAACAAGAAATGTAATTATACTATGGATGTACAAACAATGCATTTAAAAACAATTCCACACAATCAAAAGAATTCGTTTCTATTCGGTGTGGTTAATGCCATTAGATTTTCATTTTCCCAAACAGTTTGGTAATAAAATGTGCATTCTTCATTTCCATATATGTAGCGATGCATTTTGATTTTATTACTCACATCAGAAAAAAGGGATGTATATCTTCATGAGTCAGAAATAATTTTAAGTCATATATAAAAGGTAAAGGTTTTCCCTTGATATTAAGTCCAGTCATGTCCAACTCTGGGGGTGGTGCTCATCCCCATTTCTAAGCCAAAGAGCCAGCATTTTCCATAGATGCCTCCAAGGTCATGTGGCCAGCATGACTGCATGGAATGTCATTACCTTACCGCCAAGGTGGTACCTATTGATCTACTCACATTTGCATGTTTTTGGAGTCCTCGTGGACAACAAGTTAAACATGAGCCAACAATGTGATGTGGCGGCAAAAAAAGCCAATGGGATTTTGGCTTGCATCAATAGGAGCATAGTGTCTAGATCCAGGGAAGTAATGCTACCCCTCTGTTCCATTTGGTTAGACCACACCTGGAATATTGTGTCCAATTCTGGGCACCACAATTCAAGAGAGATATTGAAAAGCTGGAATGTGTCCAGAGGAGGGCGACTAAAATGATCAAGGGTCTGGAGAACAAGCCCTATGAGGAGCGGCTTAAGGAGCTGGGCATGTTTAGCCTGAAGAAGAGAAGGCTGAGAGGAGATATGATAGCCATGTATAAATATGTGAGAGGAAGCCATAGGGAGGAGGGAGCAAGCTTGTTTTCTGCTTCCTTGGAGACTAGGACGCAATGGAACAATGGCTTCAAACTACAAGAGAGGAGATTCCATCTGAACATGAGGAAGAACTTCCTGACTGTGAGAGCCATTCAGCAGTGGAACTCTCTGCCCCGGAGTGTGGTGGAGGCTCCTTCTTTGGAAGCTTTTAAACAGAGGCTGGATAGCCATCTGTCAGGGGTGATCTGAATGCAATATTCCTGCTTCTTGGCAGAATGGGGTTGGACTGAATGGCCCATGAGGTCTCTTCCAACTCTTTGATTCTATGATTCTATGATTGATTTGATTCTATGATTCTACTAGGTTGGCAGGAGCTGAGGCTAACAGCGGGAGCTCACCCTGCTCCCTGGATTCGAACCACCAATCTTTTGGTCAGCAAGTTTAGCAGCTCAGTGGTTTAACATGCTGTGCTACCAAGGGGTCTATATAGTCATATATGCTCATAATTAAATCAAAACTATGATCATAGAAGTAACATAAAGATCAGTTTTCAACTTTATATGTAAATACTGCCCTTTTGATATCGGAAGACTACAAAGTTCAGAAATGTTTATGTCATTATTATAATGGAAACATGAACTTTTCTGTGGTTCTTTTAAGTTGATGGACATTTCTGCACGATCCGTAGCCTTTTGAGAATCCTTTCGCCTAGATTTCCCAAGTGTAATGTGAGAACAAGCCATTATTTCTGTTGTTTCTGAATTTCATTTCCTCACTCCAATGAAACAGGGTGAAATTTAGAAATCATGTGCAGTGGGAGAAAGAATAGATGTCATGGGAATTCAGTGCTGCACAGGCTAACTGATAGGCTGAAGTTGTATTTCTACTTGATGGAAATTCAGCAAAGTTTCGAGGTGGGAATAGTGTACATCATTTCGGAAAACAGTCTCTTGTCAGCCAGTACAGGCTATCTAATAACAAATTGAACAATCTCTCAAAGGGTAAGCCTGACTTAATCATGATTCTATGAACAATAACACATATAGGTTGCTGTGAGTTTTCTGGGCTGTATGGCTATGTTCCAGAAGCATTCTCTCCTGACATTTTGCCCACATCTATGGCAGGCATCTTCAGAGGCTGAGGATGTGAGCAAAACGATTGTGCTAAAAAACTCCTGACCTCACGATTGTGCTAAAAAACAAAGTATGGATCGCCGATGTCGCAATCCCAGGTGACAGCAGGATTGAAGAGAAACAACTAGAAAAGCTGACACAATATGAGGATTAAAGATCGAACTGCAAAGACTGGCACAAGCTAGTCAAGGGGGTCCCAGTGGTGATCGGCGCACTGGGTGCAGTGCCTAAAGACCTTGGCCTGCACTTAAACACAATCGGCACTGACAACATTACCATCTGCCAGCTGCAGAAGGCCACCTTATTGGGATACGCACACATTATTCACTGATACATCACACAGTCCTAGACACTTGGGAAGTGTCTGATGTGTGATCCAATACAACAGCCAGCAGAGTGATCTTGTCTGCTGTGGACTCATCTTGTTGTGTTTCTAATAATAATAATAATAATAATAATAACAACAACAACAACAATTTATTTATATTCCGCCCTTCTCACCCCAAAGGGGATTCAAGGCACATCACAGCACACATACATAGGAAACATTCAATGTTGCTTTGTATAGACAATACAAAGACAGACAAAACAAAAAGGAGATGTGTTGTTTCGATGCCATTGAAGGTTGAGTCCAGCCACAGGGGGTGCTGTTGCTCCATCCTCTATGACGAAGAGCCCTCAGGATTTCCTTCTTCCTTTTGGTCGCCCAACATTTTCTGATCTTTCTTTATGGCGTCGTAAAACACCTCCCACGTTTTTTAGCGGTACCTGATTTCTCTAAGTACAGCTAAAGCTGTTTTCGAACTGCTTAGGTAAACAGTGAGCAGGGCTGACAGTCAGCGGCTCATACCAACCCGGGGCTTCGAACTTGCAACCTTTCGGTTGGTAGATCTTATCATTGCTGGTGATTTACCAGCTGTACTAAACCTGCAGCTCAGATCTGGCTTTCTGGACTGCTTCAAAACCACATGATGCTCTGGAGTTTTCAGCAAACCCGAGTATATCCTTCAAAGTTTATTTATTTATTTATCATGTCATCAGCAACCAGACATTTGTATTACATTTTAACAAAAACAAACAAACAAACAAATAAAAAGACAAAACACAGAATTTTGCAAGCTTGGTAGTTGATTAAATGTCCTTTGACCAGTATCTGGCCACTTGGAGTGCCTCAGGTGTTGCTGTAAGAAGGTCCTCCATTGTGCATGTGGCTGGGTTCAGGTTGCATTGCAGCAGGTGGTCAGTGGTTTGCTCTTCTCCGCACTCGCCTGTCATGGATTCCACTTTGTAGCCCCATTTCTTAAGATTGGCTCTGCACCTCATGGTGCCAGAGCGCAGTCTGTTCAGCGCCTTCCAAGTCGCCCAGTTTTCTGTGTGCCCAGGGGGGAGTCTCTCATTTGGTATCAGCCATGGATTGAGGTTCTGCGTTTGAGCCTGCCACTTTTGAACTCTCGCTTGCTGGGGTGTTCCAGCGAGTGTCTCTGTAGATCTTAGAAAACTATTTCTAGATTTAAGTCGCCGACGTGCTGGCTGATACCCAATCAAGGGATGAGCTGGAGATGTCACTGCCTTGGTCCTTTCACTATTGGTTGCTACTTCCTGGCGGATGTCAGGTAGTGCAATACTGGCTTGACAGTGTAATTTCTCCAGTGGTGTAGGACGCAGACACCCCGTGATAATGCGGCATGTCTCATTAAGAGCCACGTCCACTGTTTTCGCGTGGTGAGATGTGTTCCACACCAGGCATTTATACTCAGCAGCAGAGTAGCATAGCACAAGGGCAGATGTCTTCACTGTGTCTGGTTGTGATCCCCAGGATGTGCCAGTCAGCTTTTGTATGATATTGTTTCTAGCACCCACTTTTTGCTTAATGTTCAGGCAGTGCTTCTTGTAGGTCAGAGCACAGTCCAGAGTGACTCCCAGGTATTTGGGTGTGCTGCAATGCATCCTCCAAAGTTAAAATCCATTTAAAGGGGATGGGGAGCCTATAATACTCACCAGGGATTCGGAGGTGCCTGCCTTTTCCAAGCAACTACTGTGTATCCGTAGATGAGTTGATGGGTAGGAAAGTGAGGTGAGGGCTATTTTCCATTCTTCTAGCTATTCGCCCCTTCTGCAGGAAAATGGTTGTCTTTGCTCTTTTGTGGGCTAACATGGCTTTAGCCAAGGGTCTTTCAGCACTATGCAGCAATGCAGCATTTTGGAAAGAGGAAGGTATTGCTAAGGATTTACCTCAATCCAGAAAAAAGTCAGTTGCTGCTGACCATTTATATTGCCCACAGTGCTGTGCATAATATTATCAGGCCTTCCGAATGCTTACAAACTAAAGGTGCACTGGAGGATCTCATGGGATTCTTTCCCAGTAAGCAGTTCTAATTTATAAAGCTCATTTAGTATCAGCAGGAGCCTCTGTCTTCACCGTCAGGCAGAGTTCCAGCCTCCCAATTTATTTGCAACATGCAGGGTTTGATCTCTCTTTCCTTCTAGTGTATCAGCTTTGATATAAAACTTGAATGCATCACCAGAATTGGGAAACTTTGCTAGAAGGAACCGAGACTTTAAAGGTCTAATGTTTTATGCTATAAATATAATTCATTTGGAAGCCTGTCCATCTGGTCTCACTGCAGATTGCCAATACCATCCAAGGAGCAACTGGCTCTTTTTTTTCTCCTTCTCCCTTCATGGACTCAGCTAATGACTGCTAAAGGCATTGGAGAAATCAGCAAGGTGACTCTCATTAACAAGACAAATCGCTTTCCCCTCCCATATAATTTCTGTTTGATTGCTTATTGGTGTGGCTATAAGGGAACAATAATTTCCAAACATAGTAGGACCAGATTGAGCCATTAGGGAAGACCCTGAAAAGGGTAGCACTGAAAGTACATAATCTATTGGGGAGAGGTCCTTTGAGCCACTCTTAAAGCAAGATACTTTGGGAGGATCTTTCCTTCCTTCCTTCCTTCCTTCCTTCCTTCCTTCCTTCCTTCCTTCCTTCCTTCCCTCCCTCCCTCCCTATTGGGGAGAGGTCCTTTGAGCCACTCTTAAAGCAAGATACTTTGGGAGGATCTTTCCCTCCTTCCTTCCTTCCTTCCTTCCTTCCTTCCTTCCTTCCTTCCTTCCTTCCTTCCTTCCTTCCCTCTTTTGTTCTTTGTCCCTATTCTTTCTTTCTTTCCTTCTGTTTTCCTTCTTTCTTTCCATTTTTCTTTCTTTCCTCCTTCCTTCCTTCACTCTTTCTTTCCTTCTTCCTTCCCTTCCCTTTCTGCCTGCCTGCTTTCTTTCTTTCCTTCTTTCTTTCTTCCCTTTCTTCCTTCTTCCTTCCTTCCTTCTTTCCATCCTTCTTTCTTTCCTCCTTTTTTCCTTCCTTCTTTCCTTTCCTTCTTTCCATCCTTCTTTCCTTCCTTCTTTCTTTCCTTCTTCCTTCTTTTCTTTTCTTCTTTCTTTCTTTCTTTCTTTCTTTCCTTCCTTCCTTTTTCCATCCTTTTTTCTTTTCTTCCTTCCTTCTTTCTTTTTCTTTCCTTCCCTCCTTCCCTCCCTCCCTCCCTTCCTTCCTAATTTGTCTAACAGACAAAGAAACCCAGAATAAAGATTAAAACACTGCCGGGAAGGGTTGTTTTGGGAGCTGCTAATTCAAACTGTATCATGGTTGAAAGAATGGCTGTTGCTCGGAGATGTGAGACTCTTGGAACTTGAAGGCTGTAATTTAAGATTTGGTTTCCCCATTTACTCTTGGCATGATAACACCAAGGCGCATGTTACAGAACTGAACCAATCTTCTTACTAAGCTTCTAATGCTATCCCATTTTCAGTTGATGGTTGAACAGAGCAATTTCCTGTAATAATTTCATCATAATTTGTAAGGTGTAATCATACACATTCATACTACTTATTTATCTCAATTTCTTGAAGGAAAATAATAAACGATTTGCTTTTGTTTTGCCTAAAGTAAAGAATACCTTAGATTACAGTGTCACATTACAGTACGTGAAAATATGAATGTTTCCATGAGAGAATGTGTGCCGTCCATGCTTATCAGCGATAATGATACATTACTGTATGCAATTATTTTATTTGCCAGAACAAGAGTTGGTGTTTCTTATTTTCATTTTCTGTTTGTTCAGATCTAGGGCTAGAAAAATAGTGCTAGAAAAAGCCCTTCTGCTTTATTTCATCTCATTGGATATGTGCTGTCACGCGCTGGGCCTGTGAAAGAGTCTGTAAACAGGACGTGTTTTCTGAATGCCCAACAGGACGCCGGGGGTGCCTCAGCTGAGAGGCCCTTCAGATTTCCCCACACAAAGTTCTTTTAAAGACTTAGAAAGTTCAACAAAGTTTTTATTGTTGCTTAAATCTTCAATAAATCAAACAAATACTTCAAGGCTTTGAATCAACTGGTGGCTTGTGTAATCTTGTCCACAAGGGACAGGCAACTTTCTTCATAAACTGTTTCTTCCTTCTACAAGGGAAATCCTTGACCCCTCCCTGGGCAATCTGGCTTAAGGTCTGCTGGTGTGGGCCCCTACACCCGGTCCAAATTGCGTTATGGCTGCCGCGAGTGGTCCTTACCAAACAGAGTCCTTTAGTAGATTTCCAAGAGGAAAGAAGGCTTTTAATTCTCAGCGAAGGCTGGCTGTAGAGTTGAGGAACTAAATTCCCCATCAAAGGCTATGCTGTAGTTCTCTGTAGAGCTGTGGGACTGGATCCCCCCAGCAAAGCTACAAAAGACGAAGCTTTCTACAGGTGGAACTGATTCACATCCTGTACGAAAGGATTCTCTGTGTGAACTGAACTGGGTCCCCCTTTTCCCTCCTTAACCCAGAAAAATGGGCGGAACTAAATAACATAATGATAATTGATGGGTCACTGGCCCTATAATTGCAAACCAAGGGAAGCCACCTTATTGCAAAATGCATGGAACTTTGGAATACATGCAAACACTCAATAGAAAGGAAACGAAGTTGGAGCTCCTGGTACAGCCGTACCAGCACAAGATATTTAGCTGAGTCTCTCAAAGTTCAACTGGTGAATTTTGACTCTACCAAAAGTAGGGTTATATGTGTAATAAATGTGGTCTCCTTTTGGATAGTGAACATTGAATTGATGAGAGATGAAATCAAGGTGAATATCACCCAGTAGAATATGGAAATAGCTAGCAACTGGACCCAAAAATCAGTTACTGTATATATTCGAGTATAAGCCTAGTTCTTCAGCCTGTTTTTTAGGCTGAAAAAGTCTCCCTTGGCTTATATTCAAGTCAAGGTTATTTATTATTTTACTCTGTTTCTAGCCATCCCCTGCCACGCATTGCTGTGGCCCAGTCTGTGTATATGTGGTTTTTTTTGTGTATATATGTATATATATGTGGTTGTGTGCATGCTTTGTAATGTTTATTTTTTCTTTATAAGTCTCTTTTGCTGTGTTTTTGGTGTTTTTATGAGTGATGGTCACTCGTTGGCCTGATAGGTGTCTTGTGTCCAAATTTGGTGTCAATTCGCCCAGTGGTTTTTGAGTTATGTTAATCCCACAAACGAACATTACATTTTTATTTACATAGATTAGTATTATTTTATCATATTTATCATTTTACTCTGTTATTATAACATTTGTTATTTATTATTGTTATTATTACAGTTATTATTTCGCTCTGTAATTATTATTTTTACATTTATTATTTTACTATGTTCTTACTCTTATTACATTTCAATCATTTTACTCTAGTGTTATTATATTTATTATTTCACTCTCTTTATTATGTAAGCATATTTACTTTAAAGAAGGTTAGAATAATGGTTTAATCAGAGTTGGAGAGTCTTCGCTTAAATTACAGTCATATGTAATTATTCTAAAACATTAACCCTGCTGATGCTTTAATTAATGTAAATTTATTGGTATCTGTTTTTATTTTGAAATTTTCAGTACCTGCTGCATTGCCCACCCTCGGCTTATTCTTGACTCAATCCGTTTTCCCAGTTTTATGTGGTAAAATTAGGTGCCTCGGCTTATATTCAGGACAGCTTATACTTGAGTATATATGGTATGTCACCTGAATGAAGCATGGCTAAACCTATTTCCAACCCACAAAAAATGATTTTACATTCACTTCCAGCCAGAAAGTCCAGCCATATGTCATAAATAGGTCTCACTGGCAAGAAGTGAGGGAAAAGCATGAATCAGTGTGTACGGTGTTGTGACCTTGGTTTTGGCTTTCAGTCTGCCGAGGTTAAATAGCTTGCCATCGGTCCGATAGATGATTTCCACTCCGGTGGGAAGCTTTCCATCAACAAGGTGAAGTATCATAGCGATGAAGATGGAGAATAAAGTTAGGGCAATAACATCTGGAGCATATTAGAGTTCTATAACATCTGTTATAGAACTCCAGTATGCTGATGACAATGTCGCCTGTGCGCATTCAGAAGAAGACCTACAAGCCACTCTAAACACCTTTGCAGAAGCATACGAGAAGCTCGGCGTGTCATTAAACATCGAGAAAACCAAAGTGCTCTTCCATCAGTCACCAGCCAGTCTCTCTCCAATGCCAGAAAAACAGCTCAATGGTGTAATATTAGAAAATGTTGACCATTTCCACTACCTTGGCAGCCACCTCTCCACAAAAGCAACATTGACACTGAAATACAACACCGCCTGAGCAATGCAAGTGTAGCATTTTTCTGAATGAAGCAGAGAGTGTTTGAGGACCGGGACATCCATAGGGAGACCAAGGTGCTTGTTTATAAAGCTATTGTCCTCCCAACCCTGCTATAGGCCTGCGAAACGTGGACTGTCTACAGACATCACATGCAACTCCTGGAATGAATTCTTCAGCGTTGCCTCCGGAAAATCCTGCAAATCTCTTGGGAAGACAAGCAGACAAACATCAGCATGCTGGAAGAAGCAAAGACCACCAGCATCGAAGCAGCGGTCCTTCGCCATCAACTCTGTTAGATTGGCCACGTTGTCCGGATGCCTGACCACTGTCTCCCAAATCAGTTGCTCTACTCCGAATTCAAGAATGGAAAATGAAGTGTTGGTGGGCAGGAAAAGAGATTTAAAGATGGGCTCAAAGCCAACCTTAAAAACTCTGGCATAGACACTGAGAACTGGGAAGCCCTTGCCCTTGAGTGCTCCAGCTGGAGGTCAGCTGTGACCAGCAGTGATGTAGAATTTGAAGAGGCATGAATGGAGGGTGAAAGAGAGAAACGTGCCAAGCAGGCATGTAGCCAGGGGGGGGGGGGCTCGGGGGGCTTCAGCCCCCCCCCCCCCCGAAATTCTCATGGTGGTTCGCGAAAAGGCCTTACTGGTGCATTATTTGAACTGTTATGTTTATTAATATCATGATTTGATCACCATTCTCAATATATCCCATATGTATTGGGGTAATGATACAAAAGGTTTGCTAGGCTAGACCCTCTTTCACTCAGACTCAGCCCCCCCCCCCCCCGAAACTCAGCCCCCCCCCCCCGAAACCCACCCTGAAATTTTTTTAGCCCCCCCCCCCCCCCGAAACGAAATCCTGGCTACGGGCCTGGTGCCAAGAGGAAGGTGTACCAAGCCAACCCCGACCGGGACCGCCTTCCACCTGGAAACCAATGCCCTCACTGCGGGAGAAGATGCAAATCAAGAATAGGGCTCGACAGTCACCTACGGACCCACCAGAATTCTGATCTTGGAGACCATCCTACTTGGACAATGAGGGATCACCTACGTTAGTAAGTACCCCAAAATATCACCTTTGGGGCTTAGCTCTCGCCTATTGGGTCCTGGGGTTTGGGAGGGAGGACCCCAGGGATGGCCTTCCACTAATGACTAGCTAGGATAGCAAACCATCTTTATGGATTGCCCTCAGAGTCAGGTGCTTCACCCAGAGGTTGGCTTGGCAGGTAGTCAGAGAACGATACCTGGCCTCACGCCATTTCCCATGTCCATTACTAGTTAGTAAACATAAAGGTTTCCCCTGACATTAAGTGTAGCCATGTCCAGCCATGTCCAACCTTGGGGTGGTGGTACATATGCATAATTAGTTAAAGCATAACACTGTAAATTGAAAAGAAAAAGAAAAAAACAAGTCTAGTTAAATCCCAATGTGATAATTCTTTTGTGCAAGAAGTGAAATTCAGATATAAAATGACCGGGTCCCACACCATTCAGAAGGAAAATGCAGCTGCCAATCAGGTTTTGTACGTCTGCAATGCATCCCCTGTAGTCATGAAAGCCTCTTGAAACTCTTCACTGACCCGTGTGCATAGAAACTGGAGTGCAGGGAATTATTGAATTTCCCTTGGAAGAGATTACATTTTCTAAAGGTTTCTCAGGACTGGAACTCAACATTAATAGCAGCAGGGCTTGTGTGATTTCTTTTTCTTAACTCCCTTTGCAAGTCAATGCAAATTGAAGCACCAACTGCTGTGTTGACGGCCTTACCGCCATTTTTATATTCGCTCACAAGCCAATGTATAGGAGAAATTGAAATATTATGGCTCATTTTCAGAGAATACTCTCCAAAACAGCCTCCCCTCCTCTAAAGTAAACAGAGTAATGATTTAAATCTGAATATTTATATTTGTGTTTTTTGAGAACAAGCATATTTTAATCCCCACCGTGAAATAAAGAGTCCATACACAAGATATATGGAGAAATAAAGGGATTTATTGACCTATTAAACTCGAAAATGCAATTAAGTACATAGTTGTGCCACAGCAGGTTAAACCACTGAGCTGCTGAATTTGCTTACTGAAAGGTTGGTGGTCCAAATCTTGGGAGTGAGGTGAGCTCCCACTGTTAGCCACAGCTTCTGCCAACCTAACAGTTCGAAAACATGCAAACATGAGTAGATCAATAGGTACTGCTCCGGTGGGAAGGTAACAGTGCTCCATGCAGTCATGCTAACCACATGACGTTGGGGGTGTCTACAGACAATGCTGGCTCTTTGGCGGTTCAAATTTGGTTCGAATCTGAGGAGTGGGGTGAGCTTCCGCTGTTAGCCCCAGCTTCTGCCAACCTAGCTCGAAAACATGCAAACATGAGCAGATCAATAGGTACTGCTTCAGTGGGAAGGTAACAGTGCTCCATGCAGTCATGCTAACCACATGACGTTGGGGGTGTCTACAGACAATGCTGGCTCTTTGGCAGTTCAAATCTGGTTTGAATCTGGGGAGTGGGGTGAGCTTCCGCTGTTAGCCCCAGCTTCTGCCAACCTAGCAGTTTGAAAACATGCAAATGTGAGTAGATCAATAGGTACTGCCTTGGCATGAGGGTAATGGCGCTCCATGCAGCCATGCTGGCCACCTGACCATAAAGGTGTCTACGGACAGTGCCTGCTCTTTGGCTTAGAAATGGAGTTGAGCACCAAGCCCTCAGGGTTGGACAGGACTGGACTTAATGTCAGGGGAAAACACTTACCTAGAATAACTTTGGCATTATTTTTTCCTTTCTAGCAATGAGCGGGTTTAGTGAACTGATGTCGGAACATGGATTGGGGTTCCCTGCTTAGGAATGCCTGGGCTTTATGGAACCATTAGGATTCCGAATCTGCGGCATGAATGGAGGGATTTGCCCGAGCTCTGAGTGGAAAGGCATTGTTCTTGTCTGGATGACCTCTTTGCACAGTATGATCACTTTATCCTTCTTAACATCATTATGTTTGCGGGCGGAAAAAAAAGAAGGGGAAGAGAAGAGGGGAAGGGAAGCCCGCTGGGCCCACATCATAATAACATGTAATCTCCTTGCTCCGTTTAGCTGTGATTTAAGAAGCCTCTGTTCATGGGAACAGTTTTTCAGAAGGTCTGATCTATAATTTACTAGAATCAATCCAGCAAAAGAGCAAGGAGCTTTAGTGTAGGGATGCAACCTTAAAACTCTTAAATGAAGATTAGTTTAAAGTTTGACAATCTCCGCAGAACCATCTGCCAAATCTCCTGGCAGATTTCGTTAAACCTTTTGAGCGTTTCCTGGCCGCGTTCGAGTCATTCTTCCCCTCCCCATCGTCTTCCCATTCCTAGTTGTTCCTCTCCCGAAATCTGAATGTGTGTCATTTCGCCGGCAACTGAAATGCAACACGTGGGGGAAGGGAATGAGCCTCCTCTCCCCAAATTCCATCCCAGAATACCGAGCAGAATGTATCGAGGATCGTGTTCTACATTTCCAAACTCCAAGTAATTTATTGACATCATGGAAGAGATAATTTCAATATAAGTAGTTATCCACTGGCCATAGATATTGATGCATTCCTGGATTTAATTTTCAGTTGCAGAAGCTGTTGATTAAGATTGGGATGAAGAAATAATGTCATGCCAGACACAGCCAAGAGGATGCTCATAGTAGGATAATATCTACAGGAAGAAATTCCCCATAAAGGCACTGCACCTTTAATGTGCTGCACATGTTACCATTCCCTGAGGATGCTGCCTAGTGTTCACTAGGCTTGTGCACGGATTCGGAGTGGTCAGTTCCCTTCAGCCAATCTGTCTTGTTTGGCTTGGAAAGATGGCCATAACGGTAAGGGCCCATCCATCACGTTTTTTCATCCGTAACTAGACCACATGGTAGTTGATCACAGCTCCTTCTGCCCCTGCACATGTTACCATTCCCTGAGGATGCCGCCTAGTGTTCACTAGGCTTGTGCACGGATTCGGAGTGGTCAGTTCCCTTCGGCCAATCTGTCTTGTTTGGCTTGGAAAGATGGCCATAACGGTAAGGGCCCATCCATCACGTTTTTTCATCCGTAACTAGACCACATGGTAGTTGATCACAGCTCCTTCTGCCCCTGCACATGTTACCATTCTCTGAGGATGTCGCCTAGTGTTCACTAGGCTTGTGCACGGATTCGGAGTGGTCAGTTCCCTTCGGCCAATCTGTCTTGTTTGGCTTGGAAAGATGGCCATAACGGTAAGGGCCCATCCATCACGTTTTTTCATCCGTAACTAGACCACATGGCAGTTGATCACAGCTCCTTCTGCCCCTGGACATGTTACCACTCTCTGAGGATGTCACCTAGTGTTCACTAGGCTTGTGCATGGATTCGGAGTAGCCAGTTCCCTTCGGCCAATCTGTCTTGTTTGGCTTGGCCAGATAGCCATAACAGTAAGGGCCCATCCATCACATTTTTTTCATCTGTAACAGGACCACATGGCAGCTGATCACAGTGTTGTGGCTCAGCAGGAGCCTCAGGAAGAGCTGGAAGAGAATGATGGGTTTCAGATTCCTGAATATGTTCCTATTGTTGATACAGACTATATGGTTGCGGATGCTGAAGATGAGGCGTTCCAGTTTCCCATGGGAAGGGATGTTATTTTAGAAGATGTTTCTGATCTTAGTGAAACTTCACAGGTGCAGACGGAGGAGGCGAGTCACCAGAAGTGACTTGCAGTTTCTCAAGTCACTCCTGAGGTTAGAGGAATGCTTTCATGCTGGGAAAGTATATTTAGTGAGCTGATTGAAGGCCACCTATTGTCAGTGCAACTTCAGCAAACACCCTGATAACTTCTTGGGATTGCCTGGGTTTTTGGTCAATGCTTTTGGCTTCTTGGGACTTTGCTGTGGACCTTGGCTTCTTGGGACTCTGTCATGCTGCCATGGAATCTTGTTTGATCAATGCTTATGGATTATGCTTCATGTTATTTATTTATTTATTTCGGTCACTTATACCCCGCCTTTCTCACCCCCTAGGGGGGACTCAAGGCAGCTTACATCCGGCACAATTCGATGCCCACAATTACAATAAAATGCAATAGCAAAACACAATAGATTAAAAACAGACAATTAACATAGAACAATATAACACAATATCAACTAAAACCGCTCTAAAGCCTGCGTTCATCGTGTTCTAAAATCCATCAATCCGTTTAGCATTGCTATAGTCCTTTCCAACTCTAGTCATCATTACCTTGTTACCCTGCCAGACTACCCAAATGCCTGGTCCCATATCCATGTCTTCAGCTTTCTCCTGAAGGAGAGGAGGGATGTTGACAACCTAATTTCCATGGGGAGTGAATTCCACAGGCGGGGGGCCACAACTGAGAGGGCCCTGTCTCTCGTCCCCACCAACCTCACTTGTGATAAAGGTGGGGCCGAGAGCAGGGCCCCCCCCAGAAGATCTTAAACTCCGTGGTGGGACATAGAAGGAGATACGTTCGGACAAGTACACTGGGCCCGAGCCGTAGAGGGTTTTAAAGGTCAAAACCAGCACTTTGAATTGTGCTCGGAACTGGATTGGCAGCCAGTGGAGCTGACGTAACAGAGGAGTGGTGTGCTCCCTGTATGACGCTCCGGTGATTAATCTGGCTGCCGCCCGTTGGACTAGCTGAAGTTTCCGAACAGTCTTCAAAGGCAACCCCACGTAGAGTGCATTGCAGTAATCTATTCGGGATGTAACAAGGGCGTGGACCACTGTGGCCAGATCAGACTTCCCAAGGAACGGGCGCAACTGGCGCATGAGTTTTAATTGTGCAAAAGCTCCCCTGGCCACCTCCAAGACCTGGGGTTCCAGGCTCAGCGATGAGTCCAGGATCACTCCCAAGCTGCGAACCTGCATCTTCAGGGGGAGTGTAACCCCGTCCAACACAGGCTGTAACCCTATTCCCTGTTCGGCCTTGCGACTGACCAGGAGTACCTCTGTCTTGTCTGCTTCAATTTCAATTTGTTAGCTCTCTATTTGCCTTTGGACTTTGGAAACTCTGCCTTTGCAAGTCACTCCTGACACGAGAAAAAAACTACTTGTACACATTTAGATTATTTCAAAAGACTATACTTTTAAAACTTAGTTGTGGTTTAGTTAAGCATGACATTATATGAACCTAATTTCTCCTAACAACCGTGTCTCGCTGTCAGAGAAATTTTTTATTGGTGACAGGATTGGGGCTTTGGGAGCCGTAATTGTGCTGCCGAAGCCATAATGTAACATTCAGACTGAAATCAATCATACCATCTTTGTCTCATTACGGATTTAATTTTCATCTGTGTATTACGTTTAAATGTCAGGTGGATGAAAGTGACGGGAGCACAAACAAAGGATTCTGGAAAGGTGGTTTCAATGTTTCATAATATTGGGAGCTCTGGTGCAAGAGTATGTTTGTGATTGAATGAGAAGGATTGAGAGAGAGAGGGAGGGAGAACTGTTTCGCTGAAGGTTGATCACTTTGAAGCAAAGTAACAAAGATGATAAACAGCAAAGAGACAAATATTGACTTCCAATAGATAACCTGTGTCTACTGTTATAGGATAGGATCTGCTCCACCACCAGTGACTCCCATTCACTTACTTAAGCTAATGACTACTTAAATGATTTCAGTTCACCTAAACCATGAGGTGCTTGAAGGCACAAACCAAATTGGTATGTGTGTTATTAGGAAAATGTATGTGTAAAATAGAGAGAAAAATACTTTTTTGCACTATGCGGTGTCTTTTCTTTTCCTTCAAAATATGGGAAAGTGTTCCAAAGGTCTGGGTAATGATCTGGGTAATATGGAAAATACAAATAATGTCTATATTGTGTTGTCGAAGGCTTTCATGGCCAGAATCACTGAGTTGCTGCGACTTTTCCAGACTGTCTGAACATGTTCCAGAAGCATTCTGACCTGACATTTCACCCACATCTATGGCTGGCATTCTCAGAGGGTGTGAGAGGTTGTTCCCTTGTTTAACCATTAAAATCCAACTTTATCACCTTATCAGACAGGCTACTTTTGTAGCCATGCACCGCTTGCTCTCTCCTTTCAGAATGAAGCTCATTACATGACACACATGTACTTCTGGCCAGACTCTATTGTGAAAGGGGAGAGCAAGCAGCGTGTGCCGCAGCAACATGGCAGACTTCTGTATGGCCATGTTCCAGAAGCATTCTCTCCTGATGTTTCATCCACATCTATGGCAGGCAACCTCACAACCTCTGAGGATGCCTGCCACAGATGTGGGTAAAACGTCAGGCGATAATGCTTCTGGAACATGGCCAGGCAGCCTGGAAAGCTCACAGTAACTCATTAATAATAATAATAATAATAATAATAATAATAATGTATTTTCGAAGGCTTTCATGGCTGGAATCACTGGGTTGTTGTAGGTTTTTCGGGCTATATGGCCATGCTCTAGAAGCATTCTCTCCTGACATTTTGCCTGCATCTATGCATCTATGGCAAGTATCCTCAGAGGTTGTGAGGTCAAACCAGAAAATGCACAGCAACCAAAAGGAAGGAGGAAACCCTGATGGCTCTTCATCATAGAGGATGGAGCAACAGCACCCCCTGTGGTTGAATTTGAGCACAACCTCCAAGGGACCAAAAAGCTGGATGTTGTTGACATAACATACCTTCTTTCTGTTCTGTCTGTCTTTGTCCTGTCTATCCAAAGATAATAATACTTTATTTATATTCCATCCTATCTCCCCAAGGGGACTCAGGAAGGATCACAGTACACACATACACCACAAACATTCAGTGCTGTTTTGGATAGACAGAACAGAAAGGAGGTATGTTGTGTCAACATGCAGCTTTTTGGCGCCTTGCAGGTTGTGCTTGAATCCAACCACAGGGGGTGCTGTTGCTCCATCCTCTATGATGAAGAGGCATCAGGATTTCCTCCTTCCTTTTGGTCACTGGGCATTTTCCGATCTTTTATATTCAACTGTTATGCAGCAGAGTTCAGAAAACCGGTAACTTCAACACAAACTTGCAGTATTGCATTAATACAGTCACAATCCTTCTGGGAGTAGCACACTCACGTACAGTCCTTGCATTTAACTCATGCATCAAATAGGCAGCAATCCAGGAGCTAACACAGAGTAAACTCAGGAGCAAACATTCAGGAAGCCCAAATTTGAATTACAAACACTCCCCAGGAGTGACCAAAACTTGCTGACCTTAATTCTCCCATTCACCCAACATGTGTATTGTAATAAACCAGGGTGAGTCTTTTTCTCTTAAGACACAAATGCAATAGTGATTCCACAAAAACTTAGCCAGTTCCTTACATGTACCATAATAAACTTCACCTTGCTCTTCTAATGTTATTGAAACATTCAAGTCAACTTTGGGAACTAAGGTGTCATTATCTATTGTTGAGCCGTATTTATTTTTTAAAAAATACAAAGATAGGAAAAGGTTAAGAAGAAATTCATTGCAGGGCCCATTTCTAAGTGAGTCGGAGCAATAGACTCACACAATAATTTAGTGAAGGATCTCTGGAGGCCACAGTGGTGCTTCTGTCCCTTTGTTCATAAAACCGGGAGCATTTATGGGCAGTCATTATGCACATTAGCGGGTTTTGCAAGGTGGTTGGGAAATGAGATGTAATTTCACCAGGGAGAGGAGAACAGGCTGCTTCAGCAAAAGAAATTACTTCTAGATGACTCCAGATCACTTAAATCACGAGTGTTTTCACATTTAATTCAGTTTAAATGTATTCAATCATTTCTAAATTTGGGATGAACAAAGGTGCAACGGGAAGGACCATGAGGTGATTGAGATGCTACTCCAATCTCCTCTTGACGTGTTGTAAGATGCTCTAAAGTGCTTACAGTATAGAAACCACAATAGCCCTGGTGTGACAGAAACCTCTATTCATGCTTTATGAAGCTCATACTGATGTTAGTATTGATAATACCATTTTATGATAATGCGTGTTTGCTTTTGGACATAACTGGTTATTTCCAATGACACACCAGCATAACCAAGTTGGCTTGGATTTGTCAATGTATATTTCATTTATTGATTATTTTTCAAAAAAAAAATTCTCTCATATTTTAAAACAGTGTGTTAAAACTTCAATGTATTGGTCTAGGAAATAACTGGCAACTCTTTTCCTCCAAAAAAAGCATTCAAAAGAAGCAGGAAGACAACAGTCACCATTAAAAGAGACCAGCCTAGAATCGTGGACTCAACCCCAGGTAAGCAAAAGCATTTCTTTCTCTCTTTTACATATAAAGACTTGGAGTGAACCCTCACCCTTACTGTCTGAGTTTTGGAACTATATATCATTTCTAAAGTGACAATAAGGGATTGTAAGAATCAGGACCTTTCCAGCAGCAAGCTTTAAGGCAGTGGTTCCCAACCAGTGGTCCACAAGAACAAAAATATGGTCCGCAGCCTCACCATTACTACACCATTGCCTCAAAACCACTCGGAAACAAAGGGATTGGTCTCGCGAAACCCTCTCATAGTGCCAAGTCTACAGGGATGTCAGGAGGGGAGAGGCTGACTACTTATGAAAGATTACTACTACCACATCAGCTCTAGATTATTAAAGATGGTTTTCTGTGGGCAAGCAGATGGCGACTACTGGATGGCATGTGTTCCGTATCAGGAACTAGAGCTGATGTGGTCTATCCAATGCAGTTTTCTGAATCAGCACTTCAAATAACCAAACCAAATCTAAAGTTGACAAAAACAGATCCGTAACCCTTTTGGTACTAATGTTGGAGAGTGGTCCCTAGTCAAGTGGTCCCTGGTCAAAAAAAGATTGGGAACCACTGCTTTAAGGACTTTAACACCTGGTTATTATGGAGTAATTTGCAGCCAGGGTGAAGTAGCTAAAGAATAATAAAATAATCACAAGCTTCTCTGTAGGTTGAGTGTGTAGGAGAGTGTTGGTCACAGAGAGGAGAGTGTTGGAGGAGTGATATGTTGGAGAGAGAAAGAGTTGTGTGAGTTGGAGCTGCTGCCACAGTGTTGAGCTTCTGGAGTTCGAGAGACAGTGAGATTGTAGGATCACTGAAGACCAGAGAGAAGAGCAAAATACTATGATGAAGGTATGAACTCAGTGGGAGTATAAAATAGAGCTGGAAGAGAGTCAACAAACTTCGCCAAGACTGTTGTAAATACTGTATGAAACTTGTCTACTCCTTAATCGGAGGGGGAGTGCTTCCACTGAAGAAGGGGGTTGGCTTGTTGCTAAACAAACAACCCCATACAATTTGCTGTGGCAATTATATAAATAATCTAGTGTTCATCTAAATGAAAGCAATGTCTTACAGTTTCAAGCAAAGTTATCTTTATTTAGGACATCGAAATGGCATAATATATGGGCATTATGATCATTATCTATATAAATAAAAATGTAATGTTAGTTTGTGGGGTTAACCTAACTGAAAAACCACTGGACGAATTGACACAAAATTTAGACACTACACCCTTAAATGAGTGACCATCACTCATAACCAACCCTACCCCCCACCAAAAAAAAAAAAGCAGAAAGGACTTAAAAACAAAAAAAAAACACTAAAAGACAATACAGTGCATATTTCCAATTTCCTATTCCTGGACTGCAACTCTCAGAAATCCTCCAGATAGATAAGATAGATAGATTACACAGAGGTAGGTAGGTAGGTAGGTAGGTAGGTAGATCAATCGAGCAGGAGGACTGCTGGGAGTTGGAGTCCAAGAATAGGTAGAGATGGAAGAAAGGAGAGAAAAAAGGAAAGATAAAGGGAGGGGAAGGAAGGAAGGAGAGAATGAAAGAAAAAAAGGGAAGTAAAGAAGGAAGGAAGGAAGGAAGGAAGGAAGGAGAGAATGAAAGAAAAAAGGGAAGGAAGGAAGGAGAGAAAAGGGAAGGAAAGGTTGGCTACAGCAATGTGTGGTGGGTACAGCTAATCACAAATAATTTCTTAGATGCACTTAAGACTGATATTCAGAGAAACAGAATATAACTTGTAAAATTACCTCTTTAAGAAGCTTTCAAAACCTCTGTGGTATTTGTGTGTGTGTGATGTGTATATGCCATTGTTTAAAACATATTTTGGATCACGTAAAAAGGGTTTTCCTATTTCAAATTAAATGCAGATACATTCAAATCTGAGTTTGTCTCAATATTGGCTTCATTCCTTACCCGTCCTCAGTGTCCTAAGAGTGGCTTATTGATTACAACACTTACAACTCCCCAAACAGACATCAAACTGTCAGGAGTGAGTTCCACTTTGGATTTCTGGGTCGAAATGGGATGCTGGAACCTACCCTAGGTGTGTGGGGTTAAAGCTTTGCACCATCCCCTAATGTATTAGGATATGGATGGAAAGGTCATGTTTTCTCTTTCTTTAGCAAAGTGGGAGTTTAAAGAGGTTTGGCATATGCTTAACTGAGCCAGCTATTTGTGTAGCTTGGGCTTCCATTTCTCACTTGCTTTGATTTACAACTCTTTTGCATATTTCGACTTGGATCACCTGCAGCGTATTTGGCAGAAGATGAAGATTTATTACCATTGAAAACAAGGGAATTACTTACAAATTGGCAATATTGGAAATATCAGCCTGTGCCAAAGTGTGCTTAGGGGCAACATAATGTCATAACCTTTCACTTCACTGTTCCTGACTGACAGGAGGAAGCACTGGCAGTCAATTGCATTGCATTGTTTTCTTTAGTGACATTGTCATACAGCCATAGGGTTGCCAAGTCAGCAACATCCCGCTCCTTGAGATTTCAGGGCCAGAAACCGAGATCATTGCCCTTGTGATATCACTAAGAACTTGCAACTGGGTAAAGATGGCATATTGGTGGTATATGACCCCAAAGAAGTTTGGAAAATGTTATAGTAATACGAATTCATCCTCAGATAAGTAGATAAAACTATATGGCAGAGGAAAATGTTTTTCAGTAACTGGACAGACAGCGCAATGTGTGTGGGAAATCTAACAGCTTTCATTATTCTCAGTTGAGTCCAACATAACCTGACAGCATGCATGACATCAGGGGATGGACCAGGGAAAAGGCAAAAAGTAATTGTTTTATTTTGCTTCACTTTATTCGTCTGACATAGCTTACCCTAAGCCCTTGGGCAAAAATGAGAGGGATAGTCAACAAGAGCTCCCAACTCCTATCCACACACTCCACAGTCCCTTCTTCACCTTTCACAGAAGATGGCAGAAATATGTAACATAAAATAAACCACTTTTCCATTCCTTCCCCCTGGAGAAGAAAGACACGCGTGTCTGTGTGCCAAGTAGCCAAAAGCTTAACATAGATTTTTAAGGCAGTTTTATTCTGACATCTCAAGTTTCTGGGTATCTGGGTATCTTCTCTAGGCATAGCTTTGAAAGTTGCAAAGTTACAGAAACAGACCACATTCCAAAGACACCTTGGAAGTGAAAACCTATAAGCAAAGCACAATAAAAAAACAACAACACAGATGTCCCTTAACAGAGAAGGATACGGAGAAGTAAACCTTCTGTTCTGAAGTTCCCCATAGTTAAGGAGGGGATATCCTGAGCCTTTGGAGATCAACCTCTACCAAACATCCTCTTGCCAGTAGTCAGCATGAAAGAACAAGACAAGAGAAACTTTGATATCCCTGCCCTCTGAAGAGTCTGAATATTTTAATATCTCAATAATAACACAAGGCTGTGTCAGCAAAGGTATATTCCACTTTAAATGCTGAATTAGCTAAATGAAGCTTGGGTCACAGCCTCTAAGTAACATTTCAATGCATTATCACTTTTGCTTTAAGTCCTATGCTATGCCATCACTCATGCTGTGGTTGGAAAGAATATTTAATAATACAGGGTGAGGCAGCATAACTTCCTTTTTTCAAAACTCAACAAAACCCATTGTATGAATCAGAAAATTTTAATTTTTTTAACAATGTAGTCACTTTTCTAAAGTTTTGTTTTACGTAGTTTTGAAGATCAAATTAGGTAGGTGAGGTCCCCCATTCTCCATCCTCCATACACTGAGTCAACCGATTTCTGGCGTTTGTTTGACTCTTGCCAGCATAGCAGGCGTTCTGTTGGCCATTTCTTCCTGGATGTTGGTCTTCCAATCTTGTAGGGTCCTTGGAAGGTTCACATAAACACGAGATTTCAAAAAAACCCATAAAAAAATCACAAGGGGCCAAATCTGGAGAGCAGGCCGGCCACTCCAAATCTGCTCAAAAAGTAGGCCTCGACGGCAAAAGTATGCTCCTCACTGTTCCAACGAATGATGGTGACTGAACTGTGTCAGGACAAAACTTTATACTCCCACCTCTCGAACGAGACCACTAGTGCTCTGCTACGTCTTCAACCGACTGAATGGTGCGCATTTTAAAACAGGAAGTTATGTTGCCCCACCCTGTACTTTAAGATATTTTCCAAGTGTTAAGAAACCCTGATAAAAAGACTCCTGGGCTGATGAGAAGCTTTGCTAGTTCCAGACTTATTCTGCTTAAAATTCACAAGTTGTGGTTTTTTGTGCAAAAAAACCCCACAAAAATGAAATATTGCTTTATTTGTTGTGCAGAAAATGCAATTTTTGCACATAATAATAATAGTAGTAGTAGTAATAATAATAATAATAATAATAATAATAATAATCTTTATTTATACCCTACCACCATCTCCCCAAGGGGACTTGGGGTGGCTTACATGAGGCCACGACCATCAATACAGTAACACAATATAACACAAAAACACAACAGAAAATCAGAAAATAAAATAATCTAAAACACAAAAACAATGTAAATAAGCAACACGACAATATTAAATCGAAGCATTAAGTTATTGAGTTTTTTTCTGTGTAAAATTAACACAAATGATTTGCATAGAAAACACAATTTTCTCTGCAGAAAACACCTTTTCATTGTGAAAGTGATATTTCTGCTCTGAAACACTGTTTTCTTTTAACGTTCTCTATAGAGAACATTCAGTGTGGGTGTTTCTTTTAACAGTGCTGCCTGTTGCGCAAAAGAACAATGTGTAGATTTGGCACAGAATAATTTATATGTTGCAAATACTTTTTGAAAACGGTGTGGTTTTCAAAGACATGTCTCAGAGGGAAGAAAATGACTGAAATTACCTTTGAGAAAAGACCTAGTGATTTCAGTAAAGCCTTCAGCAATTAAACTAGAAAACTCTGAGTTGGACAATGCTACAGTTAGGTTGGTTTGTAATTCATTGACTGGTGAACCCAAGGGATGGTCAACAATGGCTCTGGGCCTGAGGTTGGAATTGCTAGTATCATATATGTTCAAATTGCACCATTTAGAAGTTTAATGCAAGCTGAAATTGTATGTACTAGTTGTAGTGCAAGGGCTGTACCAATATGTGTGAACTCTAGAACTTTAGGTGATGTATGTAGAACTGACAAACTAATGAAGAGAAACTCAAAAAATAAGCTGGTCAGCTCAGAGACTTGGCAGGACAGCTTTTTCAGTCTATTTTTGCTGCATCTCCATATAAACTCTGGTTTGCTGTATCTCAATAAAACTTGGTATTGGTGGAGATGGTAGATATGGTTGGATTTTGCAAAATGAAATTTACCAGGATTCATATAGAGGCACTGGATATAGTACATCATGCTGACAATCCCAGCATGTTTCATCCTCCTGAACATTCTTGATACTGTTCGGTGTATATGCCTTAGAAAGGGGGCAGCTCAATTTCAAAGGCAGTTGGATGTATTACAGGAGCTCAGGGAATAGGAAAGAGAAGCTGGTCTATGATGTTAATTTATGGTGCCCATGCCCTTGCCTTTCAAGCTACCTGAACACATTTCCAACAGAGAGAGACCAGGCATAAATATACATCAAACCAAATTGCCTTCTCTTTGTGGCAAACCCAGTTCCAAAGATGAAATAATATGAGAGCATTCTTGTCAGCTGCCATATATCCACCAATACTCCAGTTGAGCTAAGGCCAAGACATAAGGGACCCTGAAGGTTAGCATACTCCTCCATAAACCATTTTTCAATGAAGTCCTTCCTGGGCTGTTTGCAATGCCCAGTGATTAAAACCTCATTTGTAATCATTTCCACCTGGTGGACAATAACTTACACAGTGTGGCAAATGTTGTTGTTTTTTTTTAGTTTCAGCTCAAATACTAAAAACAGAATGTTGGTTCTTTTATTACCAGTTAACACTGCTTAAATTAATGACTGGCTAGTAACACAGTAAGGAATATGCAGAATATCAAGTTTTACAACATGAAGATGACCAACGCATTGGAGGATATGAGAACTGGAACTATAAATGTTCCAAGGAGAAATTCAGCCCTGATATCAATCATAATTGGATATAGTTTGTAGGGCTGGGCAGTTTCGTTTCGTAATTCGTTAAAAATTCATTATTTTTTTATAACGAAGCGATAACGAACCATTCAGGAGCAACTAAAAAATGAAACGAATTTTTAAATTCGTTTCGTAATTGTTTCGAATTCGTTTTGAAATCGTTTCGTTATTATTTCCGCATATCTGGGGCAAGTTTTATAGTTGTTGTTTGTTTAATCAGTGAAAAAAAATTATAAATATCACACCAACAGTCAACAACAGAGGGAGAGGGAAGCTTCAGAAGTTCCCCCTGTCCCATTTGGAGGTTTTTTAGCGCATTGCGCGGTCGCGTCCGCCATTAACGAATCGATTCGTAATTGTTTCATAATTGTTTCGTATTGTTTTGTAATTTACAAAATTTCGTAAATATCAAACTTTTTAAAAGAAAAATTTCGGAATTCTTTTAAAAATCAAAACGCAAAAAACCCCAAAAAAATGAATTGATTTTAGAAACAAATTTTTCCGTGGTTGCCCAGCCCTAATAGTTTGGTCCCAGAAAAAGATTTCATGGTGTTCACCACAGACACTGTATTAGTAACATGAAAGTGAATGATATCAGTGTTGGTGAAAATCAGATCTCTTTGGAGATTGTGCTTCACAATTGGTTTGTCTTGGCTGAGAAGTCCCTCTCCCATGTCCCTCATTGGTAGCACATAAATTGTAAATTATTAGTGAGCTCATTTTATTACTAAAGTATTGTTTTTCTGCTAAAATATCCATATGTGGTTTATAGTTTTAAAATCCCTAATAAAATAAGGGGGAAGGCTACAAAAGGACATTATTTTATGGTATATCCATGAACATGAAAACAGGAACTTTCCCATGATAAACTCTCCAAGGAAACAAAGGCATAACAGGGACAGGAAACTTGACAATACTTGAACCAAGAACTTGAGATCATAAACAGGAGAACTGTCTTCTTTAGCAATGCTGTCTCCTCTGAAAGGCCTGAAAGCAAGCCATTAATTTAAGCCCTCCAAGCCACCCATGATATCATGCCTCACACACCTGGATCTCTGGGCCTTATCTCGGAGTCTCTGAGTAAACCTAGTTTGTTGGCTTTTCACACCCTGTGTTCTCGAGTCTAATCTATTTTACCTTGAAAAAACCCCATCTTCCTGGGGCCATTTCTCAAGGGAACTGGTACTTTTATTTTCCCCTTTTGCTTGGGAATGAGTTGGAGAATCCAAAACACCAGCCTCATTTGTCTGCAATTCCCTTCCCAAATCTCTCATAGACTCTTCACTCTGAAACCCATAATCCCTGGGTGACTCATCCCATGAACAGTCAGAAAAATCCTCTGATGCCTGCCAGACTACAACAAACTCTGGATGTTCCTTGTTTTGAATCAGATGTATGTCCCTGAACATTTTATCCATTGACTGGCATATTTCTATCCTGTTGGATATCAAAAAAGATCACAGGGCAGTTTACAAGTAAAATTAAAATGATAAATAAACCAGTTTGCAACTGATTTGACATTTGTGAAATTCAAAGACTTTGATGAACAACCAAGATTTTACTTGGTGCCTAAATAATGTCACCACTGTTGTAAATCAGGCCTTCACAATTGGGTTGCCATGATTGAGAAGTCTCTCTCCCATGTCCCCCATTGGTGGTACATAAATAATAAATTATGAGTCAGGTCATATTCTGTCTTCCAGGATGGGGAATGTCATTACTAGCAAAATTTCAGCAATACTCAAAGACATAGCCACATTAGTTGCATCAGCATAAAAAGATACAAGGGGAACTTTATATCATAGTTGAGACTGAGACCGGATTCGTGCTAGCAATATAAATCAGCTCAACCATGCCTCATCCTGTTCTGGTTTGACTTCTGGTACCATCACATTAACACATTATAACATGAACCTAATGCATATTGACAGCCAGAGGTTACTTCAGGACAAAAGGGAGTGTCTCACTATTTCCATGTGATTGTTGTATCAAATTGTTCTCAGTTCCACTACTGTGGATGCTTCATATTTGAAATTGTACAGAGCCAGAGAGGAAGTGATGCAAGAGGTTGAGGGTGCCTTGATGCTGTAGAATGAATGCATTTTGACACCCTTTTAACTGCCATGCTATGGGATTAGGATGACTTTAGCCTTCTTTGCTAAAGAGTACTTTAGAAATAGATCTTCTGTTCTGAGTTTTCTCATGGATCAGGAAGCGAGAGCCTGACCCTTTGGAAATCAATGCCTGCCCCCCTTCCTTATGCCGATGGTCAGCAGCGCAAGAACAGTTTGAAAGAAGAGACCAAGAGCAAAAGCATGAAACCTTTATAACCCCAAGGTTCTGAATGTAGTTTTTATCATCTCTGTAATCACTACTGGTGTGTGAAATGGCAGAAATCCATTTTGTTTTGGTTTCAAATTTTGGACAGCCCGCCCCCCGCCCGCTCGTCTGCCCCATTTTGTTTTTGGGAAGATTCATAATCCGAAATCCGGATTTCCATTTTTGTTTTGGTAAGATTTGGTGTGAAATGCACAGATATCCTGGCGTTATGAGTTAACAAACTTGTTATTTTGGAAGCTGTATTTTTTTTTTTTTTGACTCGCAGCTCCTGGACTTATTATGACTAGTTGTTTCTATATGCTTTTCTTTATGCCTGTTACTTATTTCGTGAATAGTATATCCTTAATGTATTATCGAAGGCTTTCATGGCCGGAATAACTGGGTTGTTGTAGGTTTTTCCGGGCTATATGGCCATGTTCTGGAGGCAATTTTTCTCCTGATGTTTCACCTGCATCTATGGCAAGCATCCTCAGAGGTACTGAGGTCTTGTTCTAGAGGCATCCTCTCACCTCTGCAGGAGTCTACCGTGTACCATGCAGCTGTGGACAAGTTTACATAGGGACCACCAAACGCAGCGCCCAGACACGCATCAAGGAACATGAAAGGCACTGCAGACTACTCCAACCAGAGAAATCAGCCATAGCAGAGCACCTGATGAACCAACCTGGACACAGCATATTATTTGAGAACACAGAAGTGCTGGATCACTCTCACAACCACCATGTCAGACGACACAGAGAAGCCATTGAAATCCACAAGCATGTGGACAATTTCAACAGAAAGGAAGAGACCATGAAAATGAACAAAATCTGGCTACCAGTATTAAAAAACTCAAAAATTACAACAGCAAAACAACAGAGGGGAAACAAACAGGCACATAAAATCACTCTCAACAAAATATTTCCCCCAGGCACTTCCAAGCCATTGAATGCTAATCAAGGTGATCAGCTGAAACATTCACAGCTAGCCCCAGCAGACAAAAGTCCTTTGTCTCACCCTGGTCATTCCACAGATATTTCCTACTTCCAACAGACCTCACTACCTCTGAGGATGCTTGCCATAGATGCAGGCGAAACGTCAGGAGAAAAATTGCCTCCAGAACATGGCCATATAGCCCAGAAAAACCTACAACAACCCAGTATATCCTTAGTTGAATTATAATATGAGAATCGTACTTTTACTACTGCGAATTTTGAAGTCTTGTCGACATAGTAGTACAGCATGAAAGAACCTACTCTGAGGCGGAGTTTTGGGAGTCACGCACATACATTGTTGTTTCGTTGGTAAGATTCGGTTCATTGGCACCGATGGGGAAATTTGTGAGGCTTGTCTTTCAGTCATTTTTATGGCTATCGGAATGAAACTTGAATTTCACTTGTAGGCCACATTTAGCAGCTGATTTAAGAGGTAGTACCAGAGATGTACAAAGCCTAGCTTCACCCCCTGTCATTCTCCTTTGACGCTGAGCTTCAGGAGAGAAGGCTGAGCTGAAAGAGCTTACTAGGCTGATTTTGCAATGACTGGGGTCACTTGCCCTTGACATATGGAAGAGTGAGTAAATAGACACCTGCTTCAGCACAAACTGCTCTATGCAGCTCTTCTGCAGATTAATTTTAAATAGTTAATAAATTGACCCTTAGTATACCCATCCATTTCTGCCTCTTTCTCTTGACTAGGTGGAGGAAATGGTCTTTCTCTGGCAGTCCCTGAGAGGGAGCTGACATTGCATGGTTGTCTTTCAGATGGAGTGACAGCTCTCTGTTTCATCTATTTGTCGCAAGCAACCCATTTTAACCATTATAACTCAATTCTGTATCACTTTGTTGCGTGGCATATTACTGAATTTCCAGACAGCCATACAGATAATAGTCACTTTATCTCATGCGGTAAATGACAAGATAGCTGTCTGAACAATATAATGTAACCCTATAGCACTTTATTATTCCTCTTTCATCATTCATAGCAGTTATTTATTTACTCTGGTAATCCCATTTAGCTTCTACTCTTAAACAGTGAGTTACATCACTATTGACTCAGTAAGATCTTTTGTTTTCCCGAGAGACCATAACACCGGATTGTGATAAATTAGTGAACATTAGGCCTTTCCCTCCTGGTTTTAAAACATATCCTTCCACAATAACAATCTCAGATCTATTTTCAAATAATAATGTTCCTCTGAAGCGCTGTGTTTCATCTTTCTACCTTCAGGGTATGTTCTCCTCTTTGACTAGACTGTCAAGGAACTCCTGTGAATTGAGGAAAATTCTGCGTAGTGATGGATGAATGCAACACCTCCATTTGTAATTGGCTCATTCTTTCCATTCTGCCATGAAATCTCTTTAAAGAAGTATGGCATTTGCTAGACTAGAGATCTCCATAAGTGTTCTGCTAACACTAGCTCGCCATTCACACTTTCTCCCTTCCCAAGCATAACTTGTGAGATGAGGTAGAAAGTGTCTGAGCGATGGCACATTTCACAGTCACAATTCTCCAATATAGCAGTGAGAGATATTTTTTGTGGGTGTCAAGAATTTCTGTTGCCATTTTTCTAGCCTTTTCAGGGCAAATCAGACCTGATTACAAAAATCAAAAAAGTCTCTGATTTTTGGTACTTATTTTGTTTATCCTTTTATGTATTTTTTCCACTACTGGTACAATCACAGATTGTTTTTACGCCAGTTCCCAAAGCTGGTTAATTTGAACCCAGCATAAAATTGGAAAGAATAATAATAATAGTAATAATAATAATAATAATAATAATAATAATACTTTATTTATACCCCGCTACCATCTCCCAAGGGACTCGGTGCAGATTACATGAGGCCGAGCCCATAGAACAACAATCATAAAAGCAATAACAAAACATCAATACAAAACAATCAAAATAAATCTCATAAACAAAAAATAAACAATAAACAGTAAGAGTTACAACAAGCATTTAAAACCTATGGCTGGGCCAAATATGATAATTAACATTTAAAAAAATAATGTCGGGCATGAACAAGGTAATATACTGGGATATAATAACAAAATCTGGGACTCAGTTAGGCTTTGTTGCCACATTACATTACAAATGAACATGTGAATGAGGCTTTGCCAAGTTTCTTGATATCCGGCTGAAACACTACATGTTTGGACTTATCTTATAAAGGAGTATGGGACAAAATCTGAAGTAAGCTAGTTTGCACCCATTTCAAATCTTACAACTGTTGCACTCTCACCTCACCCAGCACCACATCATTTATTGTTGTTTATTCGTTCAGTTGCTTCCGACTCTTCGTGACTGCCTTGACCAGCCCAGGCCAGAGCTCCCTGTTGACCATGGCCACCCCCAGCTCCTTCAGAGTCAATCCAGTCACTTGAAGGATACCATGCATCCATATTGCCCTTGGTTGGCCCCTCTTCCTTTTTTCTTCCATTTTCCCCAGCTTCATTGTCTTCTCTACACTTTCCTATCTCCTCATTATGTGGCAAGAGTACTTCATATTTGCCTCTAATATCCTTCCCTCCAGTGAGCAGCTGAGCTTTATTTCCTGGAGGATGGACTGGTTGGATCTTCTCGTGGTCCAAGGCACTCTAAGAATTTTCCTTCAACACCACAGTTCAAAAGCATCTATCTTCCTTGGCTCAGCCTTCCTTATGGTCCAGCTCTCACATCCGTAGGTTACTATGGGGAATACCATTGCTTTAACAATGTGGATCTTTGTTGCCAGTGTGATGTCTCTACTCTTCACTATTTTATCGAGATTAGTCCTTGCTCTCCTCCCAAGAAGGAAACATCTTCTGATTTCCTGGCTGCAGTCTGTGTCTGCGTCTGCAGTAATCTTTGCACCTAGAAATACAAAGTCTGTCACTGCCTCCACGTTTTCTCCCTCCATTTGCCAGTTATCAATCAATCCAGTTGTCAGAATCGTTTTTTGATGTTGAACTGCAATGCAACTTTTGCACTTTCTTCTTTTACCTTGATTAGAAGGCTCCTCAGCTCTCCTTGCTTTCAACCATCAAAGTGGTATCATCTGCATATCTAAGATCATATTTCTTCCAACCTTGCATTCGTCAAGCCCCGCACATTGCATGATGTGTTCTGCATACAAGTTGAATAGGTTGGGTGAGAGGCACCACATCAGTCGAGTAGAATTAACTACAGCAGTTTATTGAGAAATACAGGTACAAAGGGAAAAAAATATTTATTATTATTTCAAGCATTTATACCTAGTCCTTCTCACCCCTGAGGGGAAACTCAGGTTGGCTTACAATAGGCAACCGTAAGATGCTGGACATCAAATTAACAATAATAGTTAAACAACAATTAAAAGAATTATAAACATTTTAAAAATGACATTGAAATTATAAAATATTGGCAATTTAAAATCATGATCCAAATTCCCTAAAAAGCAGCAGAGAAGGTAATATAAAATAGCAAAACAGTGGCAATCCAAAAATGGCACAGGAGAGCCAAAAACTCAGACATAAATCCATAAGCATAAAACAGGAACTTGATCCAAGGCAACTCTTCCAGGAACATAGGCAAATACAGAAATAATGAACTTGAACATAGGCAAAAGACAGGAACTTGAGAGCGGAGACATTTGTTTCCTTTAGCAATGTTGTCTCTACTAAAGGCACCAAGAAAACGTCACTTAATTTTAAACCCAAGCCCAACCAAGAAGCCATGAGATCACTTTTTATGCACCTGGGACTCACGGTCTTCCCACATTCCTTCTCATGTAGTTTCTCTGAACATCTAATTAATCTATCTTTCACTCCCTCTGTCCGGATCTAATCTAACTTCACGGGAAAATTCCCCATCCTTGTAAGGTCTGCTATCTTCAGTGTCTGTTGCTGGGTATTGAGCACAGGAATCCCAACCAGGGGCCTCTACAACCTGTAGTTCTCTTATGTCACTGACAGATTTTGAACTTTGAAATCCTTCAATTCCCTCATCCTCTGAAGAAGCATCAGAAAAATTCCCAGCCCATTGCTGAGCCACAGCAACTATCCCAAATGCAGGCATATTATTTCAAGTTCCTCCCATTCAACTCCAGTGTAATACTATGCACATGGTGAGTGTGACCTAGAACATGCAGAAGTTGTAGTGGGTCTGAACAGTCCTGGGGAAGACTGTAAGTAAAAAGCAAGCGATATTTCAGAGAAAACATTAGACAAATATGATTTGATTTGGGAATGGTTTGTACAGATTGTGAACACTTTATAATTGATTTACCCAACAGTTGGTAACAGTTGTCAGAAGATGAGCAATCCAATTATATTTATGTGCCATTCTTACAGTTTGGGATTTCTGGGAATGAACAGCATGAACAGTCACAGCATAGAGAGTGAATAGTCAAAAAATCTGTTTATATTATATGATCCTTATTGTTGGTAATCGTATGTTTTCATAAGTAAACTCTGTGTGCTGACTTTTTTTTTACTGCCAACTAAAATGTTGAAGGGATGTCTCAGCAAGTGAATCTGGACCAACCACTATCTCTTTGTCCTCACTTTCAGCTAAGCATATCCTGATGATTATTCTTTGGGATGGGAATAAAGTCACCGAGAATGATGCCATCCACCCTAAACTGCTGGAATATTGAGTCAAAATGAAATACATACATACATACCCAATTTATGCCATACATTTCTCTTTGGATGTATTTATTTTCAAATTTCTACTCAGGAAAAATATGATTGCAAGAAGGATGTCTCCTCACGGTGAGCCATTCTGTTAAAAACTGCCACTTGCAGCAAGGGTTTTCTTGCCTCCTGCATAAGAGCAAAATGAGTGCTTAGCATCCCTGGAAATATACAAGAAGGCTTTCTGCAAACAAGTCTGTTTTTCTTTCTTTTTTGTAAAGCGAACACATGCAATCATAAGGATGATCAAACCAATGATTGGATGAACCCATCCAGTATATATTCTTTTAAAAATGAATCTATGCAACTAGACAATGGCAATCATAATTTGGAGTAGCAACTGTAATTTGGCTTTGCAAATGTGAATAGATTTGAAAATGCATAAAAATCTCTTTCTATCTCAACAGCTGTATTCTACATTTACCAAGTTTTTGTGGGGGAGGATAGCATCAGGGTTAAAATCTTCTTTTGTATTCCTTTCCAAGACCAAGAGCCGCAAACATCCTACATCTTTAAAATAAATAGGTTGTTTAACAAACTATATAAAATCTGGAGTTTAAAAATGATCTAAGATGATATCTACCTGAATGGTCTGTAAATGAATTCTGCAATGAGAATATGTTGTGTATATAAGTCAGGAGATGCATTTGGGTTCAACTCCACTTGACGATAAAACACCAACACATATATTTTGGAACACAGTAGTCCACAACTTTTATTGGTTATAGCTATGCATCGGCTTGGCAGATGCCAGACTCAGGCATCAGCAAGTCCACATATTGATGGACGTGCCAAATCCCATCGCCGGAGTGTGTGGCCGAGTCAAGTATGGGATTCACATAGGTAGATATATTACTGCCACCTGTTCCCTGAGCTGGGTATGACCATATCTGCTCATTACCCTCAGCCTATTAAGGCAGTGTTTCTCAATCTTCCTAATGCCATGACCCCTTAATACAGTTCCTCATCTTGTGGTGACCCCAACCATAACATTATTTTTGCCGCTACTTCAGAGCTGTAATTTTGCTACTGTTATGAATCGTCATGTAAATATCTAATATGCAGGATGTATTTTCATTCACTGGACTAGATTTAGCACAAATGCTCAATATATCCAAATTTGAATACTGGTGGGGTTGGAGGGCAGGATCGATTTTGTCATTTGGGAGTTGTAGTTGCTGGGATTTATAGTTCACCTACCATCAAAGAGCATTCTGAACTCCACCAAAGATGGAATTCAACCAAAGTTGGCACACAGAACTCTCATGAACAAGATAAAGTACTGGAAGGGTTTGGTGGACATTAGCCTTCAGTTTGGGAGTTGTAGTTCACCTACATCCTGAGAGTACTCTGGACTCAAATAGTGTCGGATCTGGACCAAACTTGGCACAAATACTCCATATGCCGAAATGTGAACACTGGTGGAGTTTTGAGAAAATAGACCTTGACATTTGAGAGTTATAGTTGCTGGAATTTATAGTTCACCTACAATCAGAGAACATTCTGAACCCTACCAACGATAGAATTGGGACAAACTTCTCACAGGGAATCCCCATGACCAACAGAAAATACTGTATTTCCTGATGGTGTTTGACGACCCTCTGACACCCCCTCATGACCCCTCAGGGGTCCCGACCCCCAGGTTGAGAAATGAATCTCTATATAATAATAATAATAATAATAATAATATATTTACAGTATTTATATTCTGCCCTTCTCACCTCGCAGGGGCTGAGGGAGGATTACAATGTGCATATACATGGCAAACATTCAGTTCCATAGACACACAACATATATAGACAGACACACAGAGGCTATTTAACATTCCAGCTTCATGAGAGTATTCTGGCCACCAGGGGAGCTATTACTTCACCGTCTATTTGTGACATTGATGAAGTACTTCCTCATTCTTTTGTTTGCTTGCTGGAGATTTTATGGTGTTGTAAATTAGTTAAATTAGCCTCCCTGTATAAGCGGTATCTAAATTTCCTACTTGACAGATTCAGATGCAACTGTCTTTCGGGCTGCAAAGGTTGTCAGCAAGTTGCACAGATGGTCAGAAGCAGGGGCGGCCCAACCCATTACGCAAAGTAAGCATTTGCAGTATAGTTGATGTTGCCCAGGGGCGCTCTTGAGGCGCTCTTGGGGGAAAATAGACCTTGACATATGCGAGTTGTAGTTACTAGGATGAATAGTTCACCTAGAATCAAAGAGCATTCTGAACTCCACCAATGATGGAATTGAACCAAATATGGCACTCCCACAACGAACAGAAAATATATATCAGTGATTGGTTGGGGGGGGGGGGGGCAAAATACTATTTGCTTACCGTTGAAAATTACCTAGGGCTGCCTCTGGTCAGAAGCTCACTCCAACCCGGGCTGGCTTCTAACTCATGACCTTTAGGTCAGTAGTGATCTTAATGCTGCTGACTCCCAGCCAGCTGCGCCACGGTCCTGGTGCTAATAATAACAGCAACAGCAACATCATCATCAACATAATCAATAACAACACTTCATTTGTATTCCACCCTATCTACCCGAGGGGACTCAGTTTGGATTCCATCATATATAGAGACACAAGGTGGCATACAGGGAGCATTCCACCCCCCTGTTATGCCAGCTCCACCGGCTGCTGGTCCATCTCCGAGCCCAATTCAAAGTGCTGGTTTTGACCTATAAAGCTCTATACTGTTCGGGCCAAGCTTACTTGTCTGAACGCATCTGACCCTACATCCCACCTCGCAATTTAAGATCATCCAGGGAGGCCCTGCTCTCGCTCCCAGCAGCAGCGCAAATGCGGCTGGCGGGGATGAGGAGCAGGGCCTTCTTGGCTGTGGCCCCCCGCCTATGGAACACACTTCCAAAGGAGGTAAGATCTGCTCCCTCGCTCCTGACCTTTAGAAAAAAAATTAAAATCATGGTTCTGGGATCAGGCCTCCGGACAATAGATGGATAAGGACTGGAACGGCAGCTCGACTGATGAGATTGTTTTATGGTTTTAATAACTGTTTTTGCTATTTGGGGATGTACTGTTTTTAATATGATTTATGTTTAAAGTGTGGTTTTAGTATTGTAGTTGTAAGGCATTGAATTTTTGCCATTATCTATGTGTAACAGAGGCTGTCATGGGTGATTTGAATGCAATATTCCTGCTTCTTGGCAGGGGGTTAGACTGGATGGCCCATGAGGTCTCTTCCAACTCTTTGATTCTATGATTCTATGTGTAAACCACTTTGAGTCCCCCTAAGGGTGAGAAAAGTGGTATATAAATGCTGTAAATATATAAATAAATAAGGCAAACATTCAATGCCTCAAAACAATGAAACACAGACACAGAGATAAAGGTAAAGACTTCCCCTTTCATCTCCGACTCTGGAGGTGGTGCTCATCTCCATTTCTTAAATGAAGAGCTTGCATTGTCCATAGACATGTAGCCAGCATGACTTACTCCTAGATTGCAAACTCATCATACATACAGTAAGCTGCAGAGTACTTTTTCTGTTTTCCAATACAATTTTATTGTAGCAAGAAGATGTTTGGCCCTATGTTGTGAGGTGGGTTGCAAATTTCCGGCACCTAAAGCTGTCAATGTTTCATAGCTTTAAGTCCTGGAACCTTCCCTCAACCCACCCTTCTATCCATCTGATTAATACAGGGCCAACTGATGAATGTGAAGAAAAGGGCAGAAATTGCAATTTCATTAACCACTTAATAATTGGGGTCTGTGGCTCCTGTTGTGACTCCAAGTGTTGGCATCCAAAGGAATTAAGAAGAAGTTCCTATTCATCACAGGGTCACTGGTCTTGACAAAAGGTCTGTTGCTAACAATAGAGCCGATCATTTTGCATTGAACTACGTTTAAGGGGCTATGAGATAAAAGAAGCACAGTGCCGGTCCTCTAAGACCCAAATGAGAAACCTTTCCCTTTTCACCATTATTAACATCAGATATCATTCATTAAATCCCAGCCTCCTTAGAGGTTTATTTATGTATCAAGCCTTTAATGAAGTCAACTCTATTTCCTATTTTAAATCAGTAGCAGTAGGGCACTGGTGCAGGGGTGAATGAATACTCCTTCATCAAAAAGTTAACCCAGGCGTTGTCCTGCTCAGAATCCATCTATCTATCTATCTATCTATCTATCTATCTATCTATCTATCATCTATAAATGCTCTGTTCGTTTTGAGTGACATCATAACTCAAAAACTGCTGGACGAATTGCCACCAAATTTGGCCACAAGACATCTACTAACCCAAGGAGTGATCATCACTCAAAAAATTGATTTTGTCATTTGGGAGTTGTGGTTGCTGGGAATTAATAGTTCACCTCCAATCAAAGAGCATTCTGAACTCCACCAGCAATGGAATTGAACCAAACTTGGCACACAAAACTCCCATGACCAACAGAAAAAACTGGAAGAGTTTGGTGGGCTTTGATCTTGAGTTTTGGAGTTGTAGTTTACCTACTATCACTAAAAAAAAATGATGTTGTCATTTGGAAGTTGTAGTTGCTGGGATTTATAGTTCACCTACAATCCACCAGCAATGGAATTGAACCAAACTTGGCACACAGGACTCCCATGACCAACAGAAAACACTAGAACAGTTTCATGGGCATTGATCTTGAGTTTTGGAGTTGTAGTTTACCTACTATCACTAAAAAAAATAATGATGTTGTCATTTGGAAGTTGTAGTTGCTGGGATTTATAGTTCACCTACAATCCACCAGCAATGGAATTGAACCAAACTTGGTACACAGGACTCCCATGACCAACAGAATACACTAGAATGGTCTCATGGGCATTGATCTTGAGTTTTGGAGTTGTAGTTCACCTACATCCAGAGGGCACTGTGGACTCAAACAATGAAGGATCTGGACCAAACTTGGCACTAATACTCAATACGCCCAAATAGACCTTAACATTTGGGAGTTGTAGTTACTGGGATTTCTAGTTCACCTACAATCAAAGAGCATTCTGAACTCCACCAATGATAGAATTTGGCCAAACTTTCCACACAGAACCCCTGTGACCAACAGAAAATACTGTGTTTTCTGGTGGTCTTTGGCAACCTTTCTGACACCCCTCCCCAGAGGTCCCATCAGCCAGGTTAAGAAATGCTCCCTTAAGGCCATCCAGTACTACTCCCTTTACCAGAGCAAGAAAACTTTGCCATCCAGCCACATATGATTCACACACACACATATATAAGTATATGACAGGTATAGTATCATATATTTGAAAGAGACCCCTAAAGAAGGACAATGATATGTTGCATGTTCCAGAGTAAGTAAACCAAACAATCTTCACATCAACACTGACAAAGAAACAGCAAGAAATACTGTCTACCCACAATCATCAAGACATTACATATATTAGAAATCCACATTTTCTCATTGCTTTTTTTTCCAGATTACCAGACTGGGCCACAGCAATGCATGGTAGGGGATGGCTAGTAACTTATGAAAAAAGGGATATTGAGAAGGCATTTCTAGATTAACATGTGTATGCATGACATCCCAGATTTCCTTGAAGCTTATTTGTGGGGTTTGGCCTACTTGCGGAAACTTCCCATCCTAATTTATTATTTATTTATCTTGAAGTTTGTCTACCAAGCATAGTGCTGACAGCATCGTTTTGGAATTTTCTCCCGTAATAGTTATATTATGATAAATTTCAACTATAAAAAGGTCATTTTTTTCCACGAATTTACCCTTTAGCCATGACAGCAAAATGTGACGAAATGGAAGCTGCAAAGAGATGAGGCGGGGCAATGTTAAGCCTTGCAGCGATGGCTTTTGCAGTCAGATCTCTCACACTTGATTCTCTGAAATCCATCTTCTCTGAAGAGATGCTCCACTGGCATGTTGTGTCTCTCAACCTCTCGTGACTTATAATTCATCACGTTACACATGACCACTCTTTGAGACATGAAGCTCTCTTTGGGATTTATTTTTTTTGTATACCAAATGCAAATTGTATGCTGAATACTCATCTAAATTGGTATTTCCCAACCTTCCTAATGCCGTGATCCCTTAATACAGTTCCTCATGTTGTGGTGACCCCCAACCATAACATCATTGTCATTGCTACTTCTTAACAGTAATTTTGCAACTATTATGAATCATCATGTAAATATCTGATATGCAGGATGTATTTTCATTCACTGCACCACATTTGGCACAAATATGATATGCCCAAATTTGAATACTGGTGGAGAGGATTGATGTTATTTATTATTATTATTATTATTTGCTTTATTTCTATACCGCATTTTTCAGCCTAAATTAGGCGACTCAATGCGGTTTACACAATGCAAGTTATACAATAATATACAGTTAAAAACACATCACACATTACAACAAAATCAACAATTATTATCAATTCATGACGCCTCGAAACAGAACAAGATCCATTCTCATAATCCTTGTGCCATTCCTATGTTCAATTTTACCATCTTTCTGTGTTCAGTTGTTCAGTTGCACTGTTAGCCAAACGCTTGCTCATAGAGCAAAGTCTTAACCTTCCTCCGAAACGCCAGCAACGAAGGGGCCTGTCTGATGTCTACTGGTAGGGCATTCCATAGCCGAGGGGCCACCACCGAGAAGGCCCTGTCCCTCGTTCCCACCAACCGTGCCTGTGATGCAGGCGGGACCGGGAGCAGGGCCTCCCCGGACGATCTTAATGTCCGCACCGGTTCATAGGCGGAGATGCGTTCGGAGAGGTAAGAGGGGCCAGAACCGTTTAGGGCTTTGTAGGCTAACGCCAGCACCTTGAATTGTGCCCGGTATTGTAGTATTGGGTATTGTAGTTGCTGGGATTTATAGTTAACCTGCAATCAAAGAGCATTCTGAACTCCACCAATGATGGAATTGAATCAGTCTTGGCACACAGAAATCCCACAACCAACAGAAAATACTGGAAGGGTTTGGTGGGCATTGAGCTTGAGTTTTGGAGTTGTAGTTCACCTACATCCAGAGAGCACTGTGGACTCACACAATGATGGATCTGGACCAAACTTGGCATGAATATTCAATATGACCAAATGTGGACACTGGTAGAGTTTGGAGACAAAAGACCTTGACAATTGGGAGTTGTAGTTGTTGGGATTTATAGTTCACCCACAACGAAATAGCATTCTGAACCCCACCAATGATAGAATCGGACCACACTTCCCACACAGAACCCCCATAACCAACAGAAAATACTATGTTTTCTGATGGTCTTTTGTGACCCCTCTGACATCTCCTCACGACCCCCCAGGAGTCCCAACCCCCAGGTTGAGAAACAGTGGTGGAGTTTGGGATTTATAGTTAACCTACAATCAAACAGCACTCTGAACCCAGCCCACAATGGATCTGCACCAAACTTGGCAAACTACCTATAAGGGACTCAATGGAGATACAAAATATCATCATAAAACAAATATATCCCATTTTAACCCATTAGCTTTTTTGAAGGGGTACATAGGAAAAAGGTCTCTGTTTATACTTATACCAAACTCTTAGGAGAATCTTTCTAATACAGTGGTTTATAAATTCATCATATGCTTTGACTTCATCAGTTCAAAGAGTCTCAAAGCTCCAAGCAATATCCATTCCTTCAACCATCTAAAATAAGATGAACTGACATTAGGGATTCTCGAAGTGTCCCTTTTGTTGGCACCAGTGTTTTAATTTTTACTCTGGGTTTCTTTGGCCTGCTGGAACAATCTAGAAATCTTTTTCTGCCATGAAACATAAAAAGGATTCCCTTTCTTGGAATATGCAGAGCTTTGAACATACAGAACATACGAAAAACATCAATTTCTGGATAAGGTTGTTGAAGAAAAGTGCAAAATTATTTGTCTTCACATGAGCCCCTAGTGCAAATTTATTCTCGGAGCTGAATCAATCAGAGCCAGCAAACACCTCCAAACAAAGGATTCCCCCAGGCAGGAAGCAGCCAGACAATTTCTGGGTAAGGTTGTTGAAGAAAAGGGCAAAATTATTTGTCTTCACATGAGCCCCTAGTGCAAATTTATTCTCGGAGCTGAATCAATCAGAGCCAGCAAACACCTCCCAACAAAGGATTCCCCCAAGCAGGAAGCAGCCAGACAATTTCTGGGTAAGGTTGTTGAAGAAAAGGGCAAAATTATTTGTCTTCACATGAGCCCCTAGTACAAATTTATTCTCGGAGCTGAATCAATCAGAGCCAGCAAACACCTCCCAACAAAGGATTCCCCCAAGCAGGAAGCAGCCAGACAATTTCTGAGTAAGGTTGTTGAAGAAAAGTGCAAAATTATTTGTCTTCACATGAGCCCCTAGTACAAATTTATTCTCGGAGCTGAATCAATCAGAGCCAGCAAACACCTCCCAACAAAGGATTCCCCCAGGCAGGAAGCGGCCAGACAATTTCTGGGTAAGGTTGTTGAAGAAAAGTGCAAAATTATTTGTCTTCACATGAGCCCCTAGTGCAAATTTATTCTCGGAGATGAAATATCACAAGAAACAATCAGGAACAGTGAATCACCTCTCAACAAAGGATTCACCCAGGCAGTAACAAGCCACATCTAAAAACTGTCAGGTCATCAAATGCTAATCAAGGTGGCCAATTAAAACATTCACACTTAGCTCCAACAGACAAGAGTTATTTCTTCCACCCTGAACTTTCCACAGATATATATACCCAATTTTCTTAGTTTCCAGTCTCAGAGGATGCCTGCCATAGATGCAGGCAAAACATCAGGAGAGAATGCTTCTGGAACATGGCCATATAGCCCAAAAAACCAACAAAAACCCAATGAAACATCATTTGTTTGAGTCCTGCTAAGAGAAATGCCACAAGGGAAACACAATCTCTCTTTTCCATATGAAGTAGTCAAATGAAATTGGTAATTCAGCCTAATATTGGTGGCACTTTTGAAAGCTGAGGGTGTCACTGGGAGGCAAACTGGGAGGGATGTGGCCTGACATATGTTCTCTCCAATGTTCACACAGGCTGCATGCCCTCCTATTCAACGCAACCACACCGACTGCACTTGTGACAGCTGTTTTGAAGAAGAATGGCCAGAGGCAGGTGGAGACTTTTACATTAGCAGCTTCTAAAGCGACTCTTTCAGCGACTGCCTCACCTGAGTTTGATGGAAGCCACTTTGTAAATTCACCCCAGGCATATTTGGTGAAATAAGAAAAGGCACTCTTTGCAGAAATCCCACTCGATTTAGTTGCTGCCACCTTTGCTTTAGCACTTTGGTGAACACTCTGTTTTACAAGGCTGCCCATTTGTTTTAGGCTCCAGGGCAATTCAAACATTCAGGCATTAGTGAGGAGAAGAAAGAGGGAGAGAGAGAGAGAGGACGAAGTAGAGAGACGTGCCAGGATGGAACCCAATCAGCCAAACTCCAGGGGAAGTCTTTCCAGCAGGAAAAAAGATGGTCCGGTATTTTATTTTTGGCTTCTAATTTGAGCAAGTCAGATTGGGATAAAAAACACTGCAAGCATTCAAAAATAGAACATCTACATTATTGTTTTCCTGCAACAAAAAAGGAACAAAATTAAGAAGGAAATGGAAGCATGAGGTACTTTTATTTATTTATTTTTCATGTCAGAAGTGATTTGAGAAACTGCAAGTCGCAAGTGTCTAGATCTAGGGAAGTCATGCTACCCCTCTATTCTGTTTTGGTTAGACCACATCTGGAATATTGTGTCCAATTCTGGGCACCACAATTCAAGAGAGATGTTGACAAGCTGGAATGAGTCCAGAGGAGAGCGACTAAAATGATAAAAGGTCTGGAGAACAAGCCCTATGAGGAGCAGCTTAAGGAGCTGGACATGTTTAGCCTGAAGAAGAGAAGGCTGAGAGAAGATATGATAGCCATGTATAAATATGTGAGAGGAAGCCACAGGGAGGAGGGAGCAAGCTTGTTTTCTGCTTCCCTGGAGACTAGGACCCGAACAATGGCTTCAAACTACAAGAGATTCCATCTGAACATGAGGAAGAACTTCCTGACTGTGAGAGCCATTCAGCAGTGGAACTCTCTGCCCCGGAGTGTGGTGGAGGCTCCTTCTTTGGAAGCTTTTAAACAGAGGCTGGATGGCCATCTGTCAGGGGTGATTTGAATGTAATATTCCTGCTTCTTGGCAGAATGGGGTTGGACTGGATGGCCCAGGAGGTCTCTTCCAACTCTTTGATTCTATAATTCTATGATTCTATGATTCTATGATTCTGGTGTGAGAGAATGGGCCATCTCCAAGGATGTTGCCCAGGGGACACCCAGATGTGTTATTTATTTACTTCATTTATATACTGCATTTCTCAGCCCTTGGGTGACTTAAAGCGGTTAACAATAGCAAAAATGCAATGCTTGACATCATAAAACAGTTAAAAAACGAATAAAATGATTACATAATAAACAGTTAAACATCAATATAACATCTCATTAGCGTCTCAAGAAAAACCACGATCCAATCTCATCATCCGTTGTTCCGTATTCCTATGTTCATTACACTGCCTATTCAAATGCCTGCTCAAACAACCAGATCTTCACTTTCCTCCGAAATGCCAATAGGGAGGGGCCGATCTAATTTCTGTAGGAAGGGCATTCCACAGCTGAGGGGCCACCACTGAGAAGGTACGTCTCTCGTCCCCACAAGACGTACCTGTGATGCAGGCGGGACCGAGAGCAGGGCCTCTCCAGATGATCTTAATGTCCTAACTGGTTCATAGGAGCAGATGCGTTCAGAGAGGTAAGTTGGGCCAGAACCATTTAGGGCTTTATAGGCCAATGCCAGCTCTTTGAATTGTGCCCGGTAGCAGACTGGTAGCCAGTGGAACTGACGCAACAAAGGAGTTGTATGCTCCCTGAGTGCCGCTCCTGTTAGTATCCTGGCTGTTACCATCCTGTGGGAGGCATCTCTCATGTCCCCGCATGGGAAGCTGGAGCTGACAGATTGGCGCTCACATCGTCTCACATATTTGAACCACCAACCTTCAGGGCAGCAGTTCAGCCGGCACAAGGGTATAACCCATTGCGCCACTGTGGCTAATAATAATAATAATAATAATAATAATAATAATAATAGAATTGGAAGACCTCATGGGCCACCCAGTCCAACCCCCTGCCAAGAAGCAGGGAAATTGCATTCAAAACACCCCCGACAGATGGCCATCCAGCTGTCTATAATAATCATCACCATCATTGTCATCATCATCATCATCATCATCATCATCATCATAGAATCATCATCATCATAGAATCATAGAGTTGGAAGAGACCATATGGGCCGTCTAGTACAATCCCCTGCTGCGTAGGAAAAACACAATCAAAGTGCCCCTGACAGATGGCCATCCAGCTTCTGTTTAAAAGCTTCTAAGGAAGAAGTAAAGTTCCCTCATGACCACTTGTCCTGTTGTAACATGGGAATTTTAAAGATAGTTCACATATTATCCAATAAAAACAATTTAAACAGATCTGGGATTCAGAGCATGGATTAGGCAGCAAGAGAAGCTGGAGCTGACAGATGGGAGCTCAACCTCTTCTCCGAGTTCGAACTGCCAACCTTTTGGTCAGCATCCTTGCTGGCATATTTACATATCTTTTAAAAATATATACTTATTGAACATTTCCATCTTAGAAACAAGTCTAGTTTGAGCAGAAACTAAAATCTAAGCATATTTTGATTTCAGGGAATTTGGAAGCCTTGTTTCCATCATGTGCTTACTTTCATGTCTAATCTAACTCAGACATCTCATTGTCCTCGTGGGTCCGGTGTGTCGGTTGTCCAAACAACAGAGGCAACCTTGCCCAAGGTTACAGACAGACCGTCCTGGCCACAGGCAACCCAGCATGCCTTGAGACAAGGCTCCGCCAAAGCAGACCAGACCCTCGGCATTGTGCCTCCGGCTCACGTCAAACTGATATTTTGCTTTGTGTGCCTCCCACAGACAGCTGTGAATGCTTGCAGGTTTCTAGGAGGCACGGAGGCTGGTTCATTTCGGAGGAATGCAGCTCTTTCAGCAGAAATACCCTTTATGTTACTGTGACGCTGAAGCAGAAGGTCAGATATATTTTTGATGAAGAGAGAGTATTCACAATGACAAAAAGTATGAGAAGCAAATTTCTCTGAATGTGGTAATCCTTTCATTGGGTTGCTGTGAGTTTTCCGGCCTGTCTGGCCATGTTCCAGAAGCATTCTCTCCTGACGTTTCACCCACATCTATGGCAGGCATCCTCAGAGGTGGTGAGGTCTGTTGGAAACTAGGCAAGTGGGGTTTACATATCTGTAGAATAGTGTCCAGGGTGGGAGAAAGAACTCTTGTCTGTTTGAGGCATGTGTGAATGCTGCAAATGGCCACCTTGATTAGCGTTGACTGGCCTGACAGTTTTTAGGTGTGGCTTGTTACTGCCTGGGGGAATCCTTTGTTGAGAGGTGATTCGCTGTTCCTGATTGTTTCTTGTGATATTTCAGCTCCGAGAATAAATTTGGACTAGGGCAGTGGTTCTCAACCTGTGGGTCTCCAGGTGTTTTGGCCTACAACTCCCAGAAATCCCAGCCAGTTTACCAGCTGTTAGGATTTCTGGGAGTTGAAGGCAAAAAACATCTGGGGACCCCAGGTTGAGAACCACTGCACTAGGGGCTCATGTGAAGACAAATAATTTTGCACTTTTCTTCCCAACCTTACCCAGAAATTGTCTGGCTGCTTCCTGCCTGGGGGAATCCTTTGTTGGGAGGTGTTCGCTGGCTCTGATTGATTCTTGTCTGGAATTCCCCTGTTTTTTAGTCTTAAAGGTAAAGGTTTTCCCCTAACATGAAGTCCAGTCGTGTCCAACTCTGGGGTCTGGTGTTCATCTCCATTTCTAAGCCGAAGAGCCGGCGCTGTCCGTAGACACCTCCAAGGTCATGTGGCCGGCATGACTGCATAGAGTGCCGTTACCTTCCCGCCGGAGCAGTACCTATTGATCTACACACACTTGCATGATTTCAAACTGCTACGTTGGCAGAAGCTGGGGCGGACAGTGGAAGCTCACGCTGCTCCCCAGATTCAAACCAGCGAACTTTCGGTCAACAAGCTCAGCAGCTCAGTGGTTTAACCCACTGCACCACTGGGAGTCTTACTTTATTGTCCTTATTTTAGAGGTTTTTTTAATACTAGTAGATATATTTTGATCATTTTCATTATTTCCTCCTTGCTGTTTATGCATGTTCTATATACCTATATACTAGGGGTCATATATTATATACATTTCTCGGGCCAGAAGGATTTGCAACTGAAAAAGGTTTAAGAAGTCCTGTACTAGAGCATAGCTATGCTGGTTTCCTCCTAATTGTTTTTGTGCACTCAAAGAAGAAGAAGGAACAGCCTCCTTATAAACAAATGGATTTTGTCCATTATTCAAATATATAATATCAATGGAGAATTCCTTGTATTTTCTCCATCTATATTCATGGAATAAATATGAGATAACTTCCTGTGTACATCCTTACCCGTGTGCATGAATGGAATGAAAACATAATAAGGTGATGGAGAGATGTTTTAGTTGAACACATCTCCAAACAAATCCACCATAGGCTTCCTGGAAATGTCCCTATATGGGACCCACCAGAGCTGTTCAAACTATATTATTTTTTTATATCAAACTATACAACTAATTTCCATAATTGTCAGCAAGACTTATATCTATTGGCAACTCAAATGGAGAGAAGTTGAGGAAATCCAGTCGACTATATTTATTGTGTGATCTTTGCTTATGTAGCAGATTTCTCCAAACCCATTCGGTTATGTGAATTTGTGTGATTTCTCTCTCTTTTTCTCTCTGCCACACATAATAAACTCAGACATACACCCCAGAATATAAATACACACCCTTTATTTATTTATTTATTTATCTATTTATTTACTTATTTGTATACCGCCCTTCTCAGCCCTCAGGCGACTTAGGGTGATTTACAGAGGCAACGATTCGATGCCCAATAGGCAACCCCATGCTGATCTAAAATCACGCCTAACTGCCACTCCAGTCTCAGCATTTTTAACCTCCCTGAATTTGCTACCTTTTTAAAAACTATTTTTGGGGGTTTTTTTATAAAGAAAAAGTTAAAAGTAATAATATTCCAGAAAGGAGCAATTTTATAATGCGTAATGCTGAAACTTGCCTTGGACCACCGGAAGATCCAACCAGTCCATACTTCAGTCCAACTGCTCATTGGAGGGAAGGATAGTAGAGTCAAAATGAAGTACTTTGGCCACATCATGAGAAGACAATGATGCTGGGGAAAATGGATGGAAAAAGGAAGAGGGGCCGACCAAGGGCAAGATGGATGGATGGCATCCTTGAAGTGACTGGCTTGACCTTGAAGGAGATGGGGGTGGTGACAGCCGACAGGGAGCTCTGGCGTGGGCCGGTCCATGTGGTCACGAAGAGTCAGAAATGACTGAACGAATGAACAACAACAACTATACTGAAACTATGCAGCTAACTAACTGGCTACTACAACAAAGCACAAAACTAAATTAGAAACAAACAACCAACAAAACACTCTTACATAAACATAAGCACACACAAACTATAACAACAAACAACAAACAGACTTGGGTCTAATTCTACAAACCTTGCATTTTTCTATTTTTATACCTTATTATTCGATTTAGACAATCCTATATAAGCATACTTCTGCCTTCGGTACAACTTTTCTAATTCATAAATCTTGTTGTTGTTGTTCATTCGTTCAGTCGTCTCCGACTCTTCGTGACCTCATGGACCAGCCCACGCCAGAGCTCCCTGTCGGCCGTTACCACCCCCAGCTCCCTCAAGGTCAGTCCAGTCACTTCAAGGATGCCATCCATCCATCTTGCCCTTGGTCGGCCCCTCTTCCTTTTGCCTTCCACTTTCCCCAGCATCATTGTCTTCTCTAGGCTTTCCTGTCTCCTCATGATGTGGCCAAAGTACTTCAACTTTGTCTCTAGTATCTTTCCCTCCAGTGAGCAGTCGGGCTTTATTTCCTGGAGGATGGACTGGTTGGATCTTCTCGCAGTCCAAGGCACTCTCAGCACTTTCCTCCAACACCACAGCTCAAAAGCATCGATCTTCCTTCGCTCAGCCTTCCCTAAGGTCCAGCTCTCACATCCGTAGGTGACTACAGGGAATACCATGGCTTTGACTAGGCGGATCTTTGTTGCCAGTCTGATGTCTCTACTCTTTACTATTTTATCGAGATTGGACATTGCTCTCCTCCCAAGAAGTAAGCGTCTTCTGATTTCCTGGCCACAGTCTGCATCTGCAGTAATCTTTGCACCTAGAAATACAAAGTCTGTCATGGCCTCCACGGTTTCTCCCTCTATTTTCCAGTTGTCAATCATTCTTGTTGCCATAATCTTGGTTTTTTTGACGTTTAGCTGCAACCCGGCTTTTGCGCTTTCTTCTTTCACCTTGATTAGAAGGCTCCTCAGCTCCTCCTCGCTTTCGGCCATCAGAGTGGTGTCATCTGCATATCTGAGGTTGTTAATGTTTCTTCCAGCAATTTTCACCCCAGCTTTGCATTCATCCAGCCCCGCGCATCGCAGGATGTGTTCTGCATACAAGTTAAAAAGGTTGGGTGAGAGGATGCAGCCTTGCCGTACGCCTTTCCCAATCTTGAACCAGTCTGTTGTTCCGTGGTCAGTTCTTACTGTTGCTACTTGGTCCTTGTACAGATTCCTCAGGAGAGAGACAAGGTGGCTTGGGATGCCCATCCCACTAAGAACTTGCCACAATTTATTATGATCCACACAGTCAAAGGCTTTAGAATAGTCAATGAAGCAGAAGTAGATGTTTTTCTGAAACTCCCTGCCTTTCTCCATTATCCAGCGGATATTGGCAATTTGGTCTCTCGTTCCTCTACCTTTTCTAAACCCAGCTTGAACATCTGGCAACTCTCGCTCCATGTATTGCTGGAGTCTTCCTTGCAGTATCTTGAGCATTACCTTACTGGCATGAGAAATAAGGGCCACTGTGCGGAATCTTACACTTGACAAATGTCCCCATTGTTGTCATGAAAGAGTGATTTTAAATGATTTGTCAAAGGCTTTCATGGCTGGAATCACTAGGTTCTTGTAGGTTTTTTCAGGCTATAGGGCCATGTTCTAGAGGCATTTCTCCTGATGTTTCGCCTGCATCTATGGCAAGCATCCTCAGAGGTTGTGAGGTCACTACCATGCCTCTAGAACATGGCCCTATAGCCCGAAAAAACCTACAAGAACCTAGTGATTTTAAAGTGCCAATGTTTCTTGAACGGGACCAAAATTTTTCCTTAATCAGCACTATCAGTTTCTACTTTTCAGATCTTCATCAGTCAGTTCCGAGCACAATTCAAAGTGCTGGTCTTGATGCATTTATTTGATGCATTTGTTAACCGCCATTCTCAGCTCTTTGGGCGACTCTTGACCTATAAAACCCTATACAGCTCTGGCCCAGCTTACCTGTCTGAACGTATCTCCTTCTACGTCCCACCTAGGAATTTAAGATCTTCTGGAGAGGCCCTGCTCTTGGCCCCGCCCTTGTCACAAACGAGACTGGTGGGGATGAGGGACAGGGCCTTCTCGGTGGTGGCCCCCCGCCTATGGAATTCACTCCCCGGGGAAATTAGATCATTATCATCCCTCCTCTCTTTTAGAAGGAAATTAAAAACATGGATATGGGACCAGGCCTTTGGGTAATCTGGCAGACTGACAAGGACAATAACGACAAGACCTATGGGAACTGATTACGATAAGCTGAACGGAATCACTAATTACAGAACTCGGCGAGACAATGGCCACCAGGCTGCCTTCTTTTCTAGTAGATTTTATTGTATGAACTCAATGTTTTAACTATTTATAATTACTGTTTTGTTGTGATTTCTATTGTGTTTAATTGTGGGCATCGAATATGTGACGGCTGGAAGCCAGCCTGAGTCCCACCTAGGGGGTTGAGAAGGGTGGAGTAAAAAATACCCGAAATAAATAAATAAATAAACTTAAGTTCAGATAACTTCTTCCTTCCATCTCTGAGGATACAGATTCTTGCAGCAATTATCATATATTTTAGTACTCTTTCAAATTTTCTTTCTAGATGACCATCCAGCATTCCTAAGAAACAACTTATTTCCATGCATTGTATAGGGTTTCTCCCCAGTGTGAGTCCTGTGGCGTCCTGTGGTATTCTGGCCTGTACTTTTATTTTCAGCTTATATTTTCATTCATTTCATTTCAGATTGTTTTGGGAATTACACAGTTCAACTCAGACACAAAACAGAATCCCCTTTAAAGTGTAGCATTAGCTAAAATATGTGTACTTACAGTACAACTATGGAACGCTCAAAGATAAATTGTGTAAAACTGCACTCACTGAAGTTGTTGAATTTGCCACCTCTTCTATTGCTCTTGAGTATGCACTAAACGTCTGTGATTTTTTTCCCTCCCATTGACAACATTATGGCTGAGATAAGGGGGAGTATAGAAAAGTGAAGTTATGTTTCTCACCAGAAAACTACTAGTCAACACAGACACAAAAACTCCTGAAATTCTGAATTGATAGTCCATCGCAGACATTTGAGAGCTTTAAGTATCTTTAGTGCTTTTATCTCAACACAGTTGTCTGCGTCCTATTGTTTCCTAACAAAATTTTTAAGGACAATAGTACTTCAACGCAGCATCCATTCTTATCCGAGGCAACTCTGATGCCACTTGATGAAATATGAAAGCAGGAAAGAGAACTCAATGGAACTACAAGGTGACAGAGAAAAAGCAAATGGAACTTATTGCTTTGTTTTCATTGGGCAAAGAGAGAGATAAAAACAGTATGGAGAAACTGGAGAAACTACTAAGAGCAATATAAGTAGTTTCCAGCTTTGTGTTGCATGTAATCGCCACCTTCAAGATAGCAGCATAGTTATCAAAGAAAATTGTGAATAAAAGAAACCGAAAAGTAGTTCTTTGTATTCTTTGTCGGAGGCACGGCAGGTTCAGGGTGGTGGTGTGAATTAATAACTCTCTGTGTAGGACTTGGTATGGATACAGAAGAGATATCCTTAAGATTAAAGATGAGAGTAATAAGGGAAATAGGTGGAAAACGGCTGGAAATTCTCCAGAATCTTGCAGATTTACTTGTTTATTTTCTTTATAAATAAATTCATGCTATGTACTAGGCTTGTGCAATCTGGGTAAACTGTTTCAGTGTCCCAGATTTCAGTGGGAGTCCTGATCCATTTTTTGGGAGCATCCTGAATTCGGTAGAACAGAAATCCGTTTTTGATCCAGGAAGCTGAAAGATTTGTTTTCTATCTGGCCCATTAGTGGCAACGATGGTGGTGGTGGGGAACTTCCCAGGCTCCCCTTCCCAAAACAGCAGAGAGGAAACAACCAGGCACATCTTAACACCTCTCAACTAAAGATTCCCCCAGGCTCAGCCAGGCCTTCAAATGCTAATGAAGGTGGTCAGTTGAAACATTCACACCTAGCTCCAGCAGAGAAGAGATCTTTGCCCCACCCCAGTCACTCCACAGATATAAAAACCCATTTTCCTAATTCCAACAGACCTCACTACCTGTGAGGATGCTTGCCATAGATGCAGGCGAAACGTCAGGAGATAATGCCTCGGGAACATGGCCATATAGCCCAAAAAACCCACAAGTACCGCCCCTACCCATTATTTTAATAATAATAATAATAATAATAATAATAAATAACTAAAATAATAATAATAATAATAATAATAATAATAATAATAATAATAATAAATAACTAAAATAATGGGAAGGGGAGCCTGGGAAGTTCCCCACCACCACCATTGCTGATTATTATTATTATTATTCCTCTGGGACTTCTGGATTCAGACAGACAGAGTTTTGGAGCATAATACTCCTGACATCACAATTGTGTTAAAAAGCAAAGTATGGATCGTCGATGTTGCAATCCCAGGTGACAGCAGGATTGCAGAGAAACAACTGGAAAAGCTGACACAATATGAGGATTTAAAGATCAAACTGCAAAGACTCTGGCACAAGCCAGTCAAGGTGGTCCCAGTGATGATCGGCACACTGGGTGCAGTGCCTCAAGACCTTGGCCTTCACTTAAACACAGTCGGCACCTGCCAGCTGCAAAAGGCCACCTTACTGGGATCTGCACGCATTATTATCCGATACATTACACATTACCATTACCAAGCCACCTTGTCTCTCTCCTGAGGAATCTGTACAAGGACCAAGTAGCAACAGTAAGAACTGACCACGGAACAACAGACTGGTTCAAGATTGGGAAAGGCGTACGGCAAGGCTGGGATCCTTTGGGTTTTTTTTCTAGCGACTCCCTCCCTCCCTGCTAACGGAAAGAAACCTAAAGCAGCCGCTTTTCGACAGCCACTGTTCTGTTGCAACCAGTAAAAAATGGAGGTGGAATCCATGCCGTTATGGGCTTCCAAACCAGCCAAACAAGCTGAAGGCAAACTGTCAAAATGAATCTGTGCACAAGCCTACTATTTACTTACCTGAGTACAGTATATAAAAATGTATGTCATCCTTTGCAGCTTTTGCATTTGTCAGAATGCAGACATAAAATGCAGACCTTAAAAATAGGCACCACAAATTTTGAGGTGAAGAGCAACAAATTTTGAGATGAAGGTGACCCCACGGCTGAGAGGAAATTGCTCTCATTGTCAATAATATCTCAGCATTTACTGGCAGTCAAATAGCGATTGCTCTGGAAGACTTCCCAATTTAATATCAGCATAACACATGGCCTTTATGCTAACACCGCAGCACAGAGTTGGCATGACAATATTTATTTGAAATAGCCATCTTTTGAACGGATACAAGAGAGACACATTGGCTTTTAAAAGCGTAAATCTAAAATCAAGTTTTCTCTGGGTTGTTGTAGGTTTTTTCGGGCTATACGGCCATGGTCTAGAGGCATTCTCTCCTGACGTTTCGCTTGCATCTATGGAACCATTTATGGATTTATAGGCTAAGGCCAGCTCTTTGAATTGTGCTTGGAAGCAAATTGGCAGCCAGTGGAGCTGAGATAACAGTAGGGTTATGAAGGATTGCCTACATTTTGGAAATGTGAGTCTAGTCTGGCAAATAACCCTATGATGGTCAAGTTTGTACAGTCTGAACCAGTGGGAAAATTTGGAGTTATTAATAGCCTGCCTATCCTTGTGAACACAGTGATTAAAAAATATATTCATGGAGTTTCTCCTTTAAGTTCAAAATAGAGAGCTTATCAGGCAGAGGAGGGTGAAATTCAAGTAGCTTCTGCTATCTTGTGTTCCAGACTTTGCATTTTACTAACTGTACAAAATATCCCTGAGGAATCTTTTATACTTCTCCAATAATTAAATATGGTGAAGCGAACATGTGATCTAATGACGGGGAGAACAATAGGTTTCTTCTGGATGTGGACAAGTAGTGCAAGGTTAAGACACCTGCTGTTTTTCTCACTTGTACCACTTCGATAAGCTGTTTCCCTATTTTGTTTTGTTTTTCTGAGCACTTTATTTATTTATCATGTCAGGAGCAAACCAAACAGTTGTATTGCATTTTTAACAAACAAACAAACAAAACACAAAGTTTGCAAGCTTGGTAATTGATTAAATGTCCTTTGACCAGTATCTGGCCACTTGGAGTGCCTCTGGTGTTATTATAAGAAGGTCCTCCATTGTGTATGTGGCAGGGCTTAGGTTGCATCGCAGCAGGTGGTCAGTGGTTTGCTCTTCTCCACACTCGCATGTCATGGACTCCACTTTGTGGCCCCATTTGTTAAGGCTGGCTCTGCATCTCGTGGTGACAGAGCGCAGTCTGTTCAGCACCTTCCAAGTCACCCAGTTTTCTGTGTGCCCAGGGGGGAGTCTCTCATTTGGTATCAGCCATTGATTGAGGTTCTGGGTTTGAGCCTGCCACTTTTGGACTCTCGCTTGCTGAGGTGTTCCAGCGAGTGCAATGCCAGCTAAACAGTGTAATTTCTCCAGTGTAATTTCTCCAGTGGTGTAGGGTGCAGACACCCTGTGATAATGCGGCAAATATGGATTGAAAAATTGACACAGTCAAAGTGTTCTCCAAATGAATATTGGGAAATATGGCTATATCAGCTGAGCAGATTCTGTTTGGCTGTCAAGTGGCAGTTGATCCAAGTTGCCATTGCAAGGGAACAAGTGTAGATTAATGACTAGTTCATGGGCTGAGCTTTGTATCGCTTTAATCAATGGCAAAACTTCAATATATTATGCTAACTTCTCATGAACATAATATGCATGGCTAAAGAACTGCAAATAATATATTCCTTTCTCTCTTTTTAAGGGCTAATGGTTTTTCTCTCTCTGAAGTACTCAGCAGTTGTTTTCTAAAATTACTTTCAGTATTAACATAAGAATTAGTACTGTTCTTGTCCCGGTGATGGTCTGATTATGTCGATGAGTACTTTGCATCTACTTGAAATGTTCTTGGTTTAAATGTGGCAAAAAATATCAAATGGGGGAGAAAATTGCACAGTTTAGATTTTGTGCATGGATTTCATATGAATATTTTAAAAAAATCACAAACTCATAAGCAAAAACAATCTGAGGGAAGGAAAAAATTAGTACTCAAGAGATGAAATTGACAAATCATTCTGCTCCTTGTTATTTCCTGTTTCATGAATGCTGTGACACTTAATGCATTCTCTTCTTGGTAATGGCCTATGAAGCCCTATACGGCTCCGGCCCAGCTTACTTGTCTGAATGTATCTCCCTCTGCGTTCCAGCTCATAGTTTAAGATCCACCAGGGAGGTCCTGCTCTTGGTCCCACTGGCCTCGCAAACGCATCTGGTGGGGACGAGGGACAGGGCCTTCTCGGTGGTGACCCCTCACTTGTGGAATTTGCTCCCCAGTGAGATTAGATCAGCGTCCTCCCTCCTTTCATTCAGGAAAAAAAATTGAAATCATGGTTTTGGAACCAGGCTTTTGTTTAGTGGGCACAGCGGCACTTTGGTTATTGAATTGAACCATTATTGTTATGATAATGGAAACGGCTATGTGATTGTATAATTAATGTTATTATTTTTAATATTTTGCATATTTAAGGTTTTATATTGCTGTTATATTGATATCGTGGCATCAAATTGTTGCCAATGTTAGCCTCTCTGAGTCCCCCCTCGGGAGATGAGAAGGGCGGGGTAAAAATACTGTAAATTAAAAAATTAAAAAATACTTTCTCTGCTGTGCAATTTGGCCAAAAAGCATCCTGTTTCTGGGGCCATCGTTGGCTGGCCCCTCATTCTGTTTACTGGGAAGTCACTCAAAATTGGGAGGGGTGTTGCAGTTTTCATTTGGTGAAGGTGAGGCCCATTCACTACAATGTGGAACATTAAACACTCAGTCATTTTAAGGCCTATCTGCATGAAACCTACCTCAGTTTTAGACCCCATTTGCAACTGCAGGCCTGCCAAGTTTCAAAACAATTCACCAATCTACCGAGTTTTTAGAATTATTTTAAGTTTTAACCATAACATTTTTAAAAAAATAAGACAAATCACGAGAGAGGGTTCTGGGAATTGTAGTTGCCAGTTGTGTACAACATCTGTCATCCAGAGCATAAACACAACAAGGTTTTTTTATTGGCTGAGAAACAGAGAGAGAGACAAAAACTTCACCTCCCATCATGCTCCAAGAGGAACTCAGAGACTTTTCGATGCCTGCCTATGCAAGTGCTGCTGGGAAAGCGAGTTCCCAGCAGTGCCGTCTATGGAGGAGAAGCCTAGGAAACTTTCCAAAAAAGAAATGGAAGGATGCTGCTTCTGCCGGGGAGGGAGAAATGAAAAGACATGGCAGTCTTAACTTCTTCCTATTCAGCAATTGATAAAATCCGGCTCCCTTAATCTGTTTTTGCCGGGTTTTGTGGCTCCCTCCTCCCCATTCTGTTTCCGGATATTATTCAAAATGGCCCACCAAATATTACCAATCATTCTTGTTCAAACTGATTCGGGCTCAAGTCTATTTTTTTGTGTAAGCAAAGCGATGTCTGACTTGTTCCATATGAGAATTACAATTAGAATGCTGAACCCGTGGAAATAAAGCTTGAAATTTGCACGCAAGGTTTTCATCATCATCATCATCATCATCATCATCATCATCATCTTCATCATCATTTAATTACTTATTAATCGCCCTCCATCCAAGATGCTCTAGGCGATTTACAAGCTAAATTGTAAAGGATAAAAATACATACATACAGATATGGATAAAATTAACAGAGATCAAATGCTCTAGTAAAAAGCCAGGTCTTAAGTGCAAGAGTAAAAGGCCCTAAGTCACGCATGGCTTTCATATAGGGTGGCAAGGAATTCCACAAGACAGGGACAGAAATAGAAAAAGCTCTGCGCCTGGTCCTTTCCAAGTGCACTTCTCTAGGACCCGGTATATGGAGTAAGTCACGTTGGGCTGGTCGTTGTGACCTCCGATTATGGGAGAAGGAGAGATGGTCCCTAAGGTACGATGGACCCTGACTGTAAAGAATTTTAAAGGTCAGAACTAGCATCTTATATAGACCATGGTAATCAGTTGGAAGCCAATGCAAATGCTGCAACACTGGTGTTATATGGTATTTCATGGGTGTTCTTGTGGGTAACCTGGCTGCCACATTCTGAACAATACGGAGCTTTCAGGTCGTAGACATCGGAAGGCCATCATACAGGGCGTTGCAATAGTCCAGCCTAGACGTGACCGTGGCATGGATGACCGTTTGCCAGAGCCTCATCAGATAGGTAGGGTGCCAATTGCCTCGCTTGTCGTAGATGGAAAAAGGCCTGTTTGCTGGCAGTAGCGACCTGAGCTTCCATTGTCAGTTGCGAATCCAAAACAGCACCCAAGCTCTTAATGGTAGGCAATGGAGATAGGGCAGCACCATCGAAGGTGGGTAGCAAATAGGTCAGACCAATCGAGCAGCCATGCCAGAGAATCTCAGTCTTTGCCGGGTTCACCAGTCTACTAGCACATAGCCGGTTCGACAGAGCCTCCAGACATAAGGTGAAATTATCTGGTATTGACGTTGCTCCAGGCTCCAAACGCAGAAAGAGTTGGGTGTCGTCCGCATATTGATAGCAGTCTAGGCCGAAACTCCGAGCCAAACTAGCAAGGGGTCTAACATAGATGTTGAAGAGAAGAGGGGAGAGAATTGCACCTTTTGCATTCATAGGGAACCTTTCAATGTAACTCTAAATAGTGAAGTTTGATATTCCAACTTAACACTAATTTAAAGATGTATCCCATTAATGTCAGAGCTCTATACTGTGACAATTTGTCTTCAACCACGTATAATAAAGAAGGACCATCAGAATGACAGGCCTGACTCATTTAAAGATCAGCATATAATGTGCCATGTATTAATCAAGCGAAGTTTCTTCATGTTGATAATAAAGCAGGACTGTGTCATTAAGCTCGGTTAGTATCCTTTGCAAAGAGCACAAAGGATAACATCTCCCCCTACTGCCTCCTGAGTGTAACAGCCATAGGGCAAAGAAGGAGAAGGATGTGACAATGTCAAACATGTTAAGGTACTTTAAGAAAAAGTCTTATAAATGTCAGTTCTGTATATGAAACTGCATGTACCATATGATTATAGCTGCCTCTTATAAAAACACATATTGCATTAATGAAATGTATGCAGAACTAGACATCTTGGTGGACGTTATGTTCCTTCAGTATGCAGATGAGTGAGAATTAGGCAGCTCTTCAGATGTTATCACACTACAATCAAAAGTTTTGGGAAATGCAATCTGAGAACATTAGAGGGCCACATGATTCCCAGCTCTGATATGTATATTAATTATTTTCAGTTTGTACATGCAGTGAAATAGACTCATGCTCTTATATTAGGCATGGTTAGGTTCGGTTGGAATCTTCGTAATCCGGAATAAATGTGGAAATATTTACTTTTTAAAGTGATTTCGAAGTTTTTAAGGAAACCAGAAATCCCTTTGCCCTTCAGAAGCTTTTTCCGCCATTTCTGTTACAAAGGAGTAAGTGAGTCGGACATTATTCAGCTTTTCCCCGCTTCTGGTCTCAAAACTGGGAAGTGTATTGAACCAGACTGGATGAATTTCCTGCCTTTCCTCTCCCCTCGCTTCTGGTCTCAAGCCTGGGAAGCTTTTTAAACCAGACTGGATGGATTCCCTCCCTTTGCTCCCCCCCCCCCCCCCCCCAAGCTTCTGGAGTAAAACAACTACTTTCAAAGTAAAGACCACCCAGTGAAACAGGAAATAACACTTTCAAACTATTAAGGAAGGATTCAGAAATCTCGGAAGTTTCAGAAAGTTTTGAACATTTTTTTCTGTGAAAATCGGAATTGACTTCTGAATCGAACCACCATCCAAATTTATTATTATTATTTCGATTTATTTCGAGCATTTCTACCCCGCCCTTCTCAACCCCCAAAGGGGGACTCAAGGCAGCTTACAAAAGACACAATTTGATGCCAGTAATACACATAGTAAGATAAAATACATAGCAGCAACAATTATAAAATAATTAAAACAATCCAGTTATACAATACAACTACTAAAAACCAATCTAGTGATCAACGTTCGCCAAGCTCAAAATCCATGAGTAGTTTTGAACCAATTGTAGTTTTGTACCAAAAGTAGTTTTGAACCAATTGTTTTTTATCAAACAAGCCTATCTTATATCCTTATAGGAAATTTGCAAGATTTTCCCCTTGCTGGGTGATTTTTGAATTACTGATTTTTTACACTTTTGGATAAAATTTCTGCCACCAACAGAATGACTGTTAATGTAGTCATCCATCACAACAAAATCCATACTTTCCCCCCAACAATGTGCTTTTGACTTATACATCTCTATCCTTCTGTAAAATAAAAATAAATATTCAATAACCAAAAGAATAAAATAAGGTGTAAGCACTGAACTAATCTAGGAATTTGCTATTGCAACACATCCAATGAAGTGGTTTAAAACCCGTTCAAAGAGATAGGTAGGTATTAGGGCTGGGTGGTTTCGTTTCGTAATTTCGTAATTCGTTAAAAATTCGTTATTTTTTTTGATAATGAAGCAATATTGAACAATTCAGGAGCAACTAAAAAACGAAACAATTTTTCCAATTCGTTTCGTAATTGTTTCGTTATTGATTCGTTATTGATTTGTTATTGATTCGTTATTATTTCCGCATGTCTGGTGCAAGTTTTAGGGTTGCTGTTTGTTTTCTCAGTGAAAAAATATATAATTATCACACCAACAGTCAACAACAGAGGGAGAGGGAAGCTTCAGAAGTTTTTTTAGCGTATTGTGCGATCGCGGCCGCCATTAACGAATCGATTTGTAATTGATTCGTAATTGTTTCGTAATTGTTTTATGATTTCTGAAATTTCGTAAATATCGAACTTTTTTTAAGGAAAATTTCGGAATTCTTTTAAATAACGAAATGCAAAAAACCCCTAAAAACGAATCGAGTTTAGAAACAAATTTTTCCGTGGTTGCCCAGCCCTAGTAGGTATATCAGTCTAACAGTTGAAAAACCTAATTGCCTTGCATGAATACTAGTGGATATTTATTTACCACTAAAGAGAAGGTTTATTTATTTATTTATTTATTTATTTATTCACACAGCCCAGAGGCAACTCAGAGCGGTTCACAAATTGGCAACAATTTGTTGCCATAACACTTATAAAATGTCCTCAGAAGCACTTTATTTTTCTGGTCTGTGCAATTAAACTCTACCTTATCCCCTGGATCCTCTGTCCTGATACATTACATTGCCCTACCCCCCAGTGTTTTTTAAAAAATTAAAAAAATTAAATATTTGCATTTGGCCCTGCCCACTATGATTATTTCAGTGCTTTAATGTTCTGATTTTATATTGTTGTGCCATTGAAATCCACAACCATGTGGACAATTTCAACAGAAAGGAGGAAACCATGAAAATGAAAAAATCTGGCTGCCAGTATTAAAAAAACTCAAAAATTGCAACAGCACAACAACAGAGAGGAAACAAACAAGGACATCTAATCACCTCTCAACAAAAGTTTGCTCCAGGCACTGTCAGGCCATCAAGTGCTAATCAAGGTGGTCAGTTGAAACATTCACACCTGGCTCCAACAGACAAGAGTCCTTTGTCCCACCCTGGGCATTCCACAGATATATAAACCCACTTTCCTAGTTTCAACAGACCTCACTACTTCTGAGGATGCTTGCCATAGATGCAGGCGAAACGTCAGGAGAAAATGCCTCTAGAACATGGCCATAGAGCCCGAAAAAACCTACAACGACCTATGGTTGTGCTTTTTATTCATATTGGTTTTTGCATCCTATGTTATTTTATTTTCTTATTTTTCTGTTGTGTTCTTGTGTTACATTGGTTTTCTGTATTGATGGCTGTGGCCTCATGTAAGCCGCCCCGAGTCCTCTTGGGGAGATGGTCGCGGAGTATAAATAAAGTATTATTATTATTATTATTATTATTATTATTATTATTATATCAAATAAAAACAATCATAAAATTCAGTTAAAACAATAGCATATGATATAAAAATATAAAAACCATACAAAGCCTTAAAACAATATCATGAGCGTCTCCATGTCAAATCATTATTCCATTGCATTTTCAGTAGTTCCATAATTCTGTTTAACAATGCCGTATTTGGAAAGCCTGCTCAAAAAGCCAGGTTTTCATCTTTTTTTGAAAAGTCAGGAGGGAGGTTGCCGATCTTATATCTCTAGGCGAGGGCGTTCCACAGTTGAGGGGCCACCGCTGAGAAGGCCCTGTCTCTCACCTCCACCAGATGCATCTGTGAGGAAGGCAGAAGTGAGAGCAGGGCCTCCCAGAAGATCTTAATGTCCTAGATGATTCATAAGGAGAGATACATTCAGACAGGGAAGTTGGACCAAAACCATGTAGGGCTTTATAGGCTAAAGCCAGCACTTTGAATTGTGCCCGGAAGCAAACGGGCAGCCAGTGGAGCTGGTGCAACAGAGGAGTTGTGTGCTCTCTGAGCACTGCTCCTGTTAGCAACCTGCCGCTCGTTGGACCATTTGCAGCTTCCAAACAGTCTTCAAAGGCAACCCCACATAGAGCATGTTGCAGTAGTCTATATGTGATGTAACCAGAGCGTGGACTACCGTGGCCAAGTCAGACTTCCCAAGTACGGGCACAGCTGCCGCACAAGTTTTAATTGTGCAAATGCTCCCCTGGTCACCGCCGAGACGTAGGACTCCAGGTTCAGCAATGAATCCAGGATCACACTCACGTGAGTTTTTAACTCTTCTCAGGAAGATCATACATTAAAAATGGTTACGATCTCTCACAAGGTCATGCCTTTCCAAAGGACTGTTTTCCCAAAAGGTTATGAATACCATTTTCCAAAAGGTTGTTGTTTTCCAAAACCCACTTACGGAATAATTTGTTCTATTTTTCCTGCTTTTTGAAAGATTGGAGTAACTATTCAGTTTTGCAGAAATATTTCCAGGATAATAAACTCCAATAGTTTGCAGGTTTCCAGCAACATAGAAGCATGCAAAGTAATAGAGGCATTATTTTAGAAGCCAGTAGAGATTTACTCTACTGAAGAATATAGCAGCTGTTATTGTTTAATATGTTGGCGACCATGTTAATGCAGCCCCCTTTCATTCGTTAATGATTATAACCATGATGCTCTCTGACAAATGTGCGGGTCATTAAAACAACACAACGGCCCAATATGTTGATACAAATGTTTAAAATTGGGGTGCCAAAAGAGTACTTAGCACCTGCCTGGTTATCTTAATCATGTTTACAAATACGTTTTGTTTCCAATTAAGTGTGTAGGTGAACCTATTTGCTGCCTGTCATAAGAACGTTGCCATCATAATTACTTCCTTGCATGACTTTATTACACTTAATTTTGCTGTTATCTCGCATAATTATGCCTTTCCAATTAAGCTCTCCCCCCACACACATACTTTCATGCTAGACAGTCACAACGATTATGTAATTTGGAGTAATTTTAGGGAAGATTTCACATGCTGAACATACGAGAATATGAGTTTTTTTAAAAAAAAAAATCCAAAATGGGTTGATCAACATGAAGAGCAACATCCAACATTTTGCTGTGATGCTGTCAAACTGATTGAAAATATACTCATGGAATTACTGGCCAATGTCAAATGATGACAATGTCAAAATTCATTGGCTCCCATCTGAGCCCAATAACTTTAGAGTCTTAAGTTGTCTTGGCATAGAACAACAAAACAATTGGGTTTTACATGACCAGAATTATTTACGCTCAGAATTAGCTGGTAGTGGAACATTTGGAACATGCTGAAGTGGATCCGTATTCTCCATGTACATCCCTTGCTTAAGCTTCACAATCCTAGAAAAAAATGCATTGGCATATTCAGGAAAAATTATTGCTCAGGAATACACACAATTGCAGCAGGTCAGCCTCCACTTTCCCCGTATCAATATTTGTCAACAGCTGCATTTTCTGTGGAAAGGTATGCTGTCCCATCTGAATTTGCAAAAGCCTTCTATGGTTCCTCAGTTTCCCCAGAGTGCAAGAGCATTCTTCTATCGGCATTTGACCTTATCTACACTGCCATATAATACATATATAATGCAGTGTAGATTCATTTAATGCAGATTTTACTGCATTGAACTGGATTATATTAGTCTACCCTTCTGTACAATCCAATTAAATCTGCTTTATAATGGCGGTGTATATGAGGCCTGAGAAGATCAGAATCGTAGGGCTGGGCAACCACGGAAAAATTTGTTTCTAAACTCGATTCGTTTTTACGGGGGTTTTGTGTTTCGTTTTTTAAAAGAATTCTGAAATTTTTCTTTTAAAAAGTTCGAAATATACGAAATTTCGTAAATTCCGAAACAATTACGAAACAATTACGAATCGATTCGTTAATGGCGGACGCAATTGCGCAATATGCAAAAAAAACCCCTCCAAATGGGACAGGGGGAACTTCTGAAGCTTCCCTCTCCCTCTGTTGTTGACTGTTGGTGTGATAATTTATTTTTTATCACTGATAAAACAAACAACAACCCTAAAACTTGCACCAGACATACGGAAATAATAACGAAACAATTTCGAAACAATTTCAAAACGATTTTGAAACGATTTCGAAACGATTTTGAACCAATTACAAAACAATTACGAAATAAATTGAAAAATTCGTTTCGATTTTTAGTTGCTCCTGCATGGCTCAATATCGGATCGTAAGCTAATTTAAATACGAATCAATAACTAATTACGAAATTAACGAACGAAACCGCCCAGCCCTACAGAATCGGTCTGTGCTGTAGGCTTGTGCAATACGGGTAAACTGCGATCCATTTTGGTGTCCTGGATTTCGGTGGGGGTCCCGATCCATTTTTTCGATCTGGAAAGCCAAATGGTTTGTTTTCTATCTGGCCCATTATGGGGGTGGGGGAGGCTTCCTCGACTCCCCTTTCCATCATTTTAGGCATGATTTGTCCTTATATCCTTCATTAAGACCTGGATTAAAAACATCAGTGAAGATACCACTCTTTCTGCAATCCTTTCCCTTCCTTAAAGCTGTTTCTACTGTAGACAGGTGCATGTACTAAATTCTTTACCTGCAGCACACACAGCTTTCCAAGGCAAATTAAGGAGGCTTCCCCACTTTCCTGGGATGGAAGAACGATCGATCTGGAGCTATCCTACCCTGGACTTCCTTTAAAAAGCCCTCTCTTTTCTCTTGATTTGCAGGCCCTGAAGTGGTGCCTCCCCACCACTCTGCTTCAGGTTTAATGTTTAGTACTTAAAGCTGTTTCTACTCTAGAGGAGACAGGCATGTGCAGGCACTCCTTCCCTGCAGCATGCAGCTTTCCAAGGCATTTCAAGAAGGCTTCCCAACTTCCCAGGGAAGGAAGAGTGATTAACCTGGAGCTATCCTGCCCTGTGCTTCCTTAAAAAAGCCCTCTCTTTTCTCTTGATTTGCATGGCCTGGGGTGGTGCCTCCCCCCACCACCCTTATGCTTCAATCTCCATTCTGCTTTGGCTTTAATGCTTAATAGTTAAAGCTGTTTCTACTCTAGAGGAGACAGGCACGTGCATGCGCTCTTTCCCTGGAGCACATAGCTTTCCAAGGCATTTTAAGAAGGCTTCCCAACTTCCCAGGGAAGGAAGAGTGATCAACCTGGAGCTATCCTGCCCTGTGCTTCCTTAAAAAAGCCCTCTCTTCTCTCTTGATTTGCAGGCCATGGTGCCTTTTTCTCCCTCGTGTTTTTCCTTCTAGCAGTTGCCTCCCCTTGCTCTCCACTTGTAATTGAAGGCAGCCAGTTTTCAGCAGCCACTGTTCTGGTGTGGCTGGAATAAACATGGAGGCTGATCCCCTTGCTGTTACGGTCATCTGAACTAGCCAGAACAGCTGTATTAGCTGAAGGGAACCGGCCAAAATGAATCCATGCACAAGCCTACTGTTCTGCTGTGTCACTGGATGTGCTTTAGCAGCAAGCAAGACAATATCCCACATGGCCTCATATCGATTGACACATAACTTGGCAGAAAGATGTGTCTTTACAAATTGAATTAGTTTGAAGTGCATTACATAATTAGCAACCAATAATGGCATTTTCTGGATCATTTGTTCTAAACAGAACCTAAGTATAATTAGATCACCTTAATGCATTATGAGTAAGCTGCTGTTAAAAACGGCTTGATTTCTGATGACACCTGCATGTATCACCCATGATATATGATTGAAGCCAATACTTTATTTTCCCCCCAAAAGCTGGTTGTCTTTAATCATGAAATTCCGCACACATTAATGACTCAAAACAGGGAGCAGTTTCTAATGAAAGGGCATGAGAGGACAGTTCATGTTCCTTCACAATAATGAAGAGAGCTACATGTTGCTTAAATGATTAAATAACCTGATACATGGCTTGCTCCTTCTTCACTATCATCTCAGGTCACAAAGATTATTAATTGTACCCAAAGGTCAGCTGTTCAGTGGAAATGAAACAAGGAATACCAACTATATCTCTCATCCAAAAGGTTTGATACCAAAGGTATTTTGCAGCTTGGACTTTAAAAAATAACATGGGAAAATACTTATATTTGTATGCATGTATCCATTGAGATATCTTAGTTGGGTTTTTTTTTTTTTTTTGTCATGTCAGGAGCAACTTGAGAAACTGCAAGTTGCTTCTGGTGTGAGAAAATTGGCCATCTGCAAGGACGTTGCCCAGGGGACGCCCGGATGATTTGATGTTTTTATCATCCTTGTGGGAGGCTTCTCTCATGTCCCCGCATGAGGAGCTGGAGCTGGTAGAGGGAGCTCATCCGCCTCTCCCTGGATTCGAACCTGCGACCTGTCGGTCTTCAGTCCTGCCGGCACAGGGGTTTAACCCACTGCGCCACCGGGAGCTCCAGATATCTTAGTGATGGGACCCTAGTCTAAACATGAATGTCACTTATGGTTCATATATACCACGTATGGGCAAGCTTGGCTCCTACAAGTGTTTTGGACTTCAACTTCCACAATTCCTAACAGCCTCAGGTCTGTTCCTTTCCCCCCTCACCCACTTTTCCTCAAGCAGACCCACTTAAAAACCACTAATATATTTTATCTGAGTAAAAATGTAATGGTAGTGGTAGTTTTTCAGAAAAATATATAATGCTTTTGCCAGTAAATGTGTCAATCAGAGGCAAAAGTTGAGAAAAATCATAGAGGTTTTCCATAACAAACCTCACCTATCTTCCATGGGAAACATCATCCACTTCAGCAGAGGAAAGAGTAGAGACATGCAGGAGAAAAATCTATAACCTGTTGTATGTGTGTATACTAGGCTTGGGTAACCACGGAAAAATTTGGTTCTAAACTCGTTTTGTTTTTAGGGGGCCCTTGCGAAATAATTACGAAATAATAACAAAATAATTACGAAATAAATTGAAAAAATTGTTTCGAATCTAATTTACTCCTCACACTATTCCTGCATGGCTCAATATTGGATCGTAAGCTAATTTAAATACGAATTAATAACGAATTACAAAATTAACGAACGAAACCACCCAAAAGAACATTACATTTTTATATGTTCTTTTGTGGGATTAACAGAACTCAAAAACCACTGGACGAATTGACCCCAAATTTGGACACAATACATCTAACAACCCAATGTATATCCTTCACTCAAAAAAAATTGGTTTTGTCATTTGGGAGTTGTAGTTGCTGGGATTTATAGTTCACCTACAAACAAGGAGCATTCTGATCCTCACCAATGAAGGAATTGAACCAAACTTGGCACACAGTTCTCCCATGACCAATAGAAAATACTGGAAGGGTTTGGTGGGCAGTGTCCTTTGGTTTGGGAGTTGTAGTTCACCTACATCCAGAGATCATTGTGGACTCAAACAATGAAGCATCTGGACCAAACTCTACACGAATAATCAATATGCCCAAATGTGAACACTGGTAGAGTTTGGGGAAAATAGAATCTTGACATTCGGGAGTTGTAGCTGCTGGGATTTATAGTTTACCTACAATCACAGAGCATTCTGAATCTCACCAATGATAGAATTGGGCCAAACCTCCCGCACAGAACCCCAATGTGGGCCACAGCAACACGTGGCAGGGGACGACTAGTGTGTGTGTGTGTGTGTGTGTGTGTGTATGTATGTGTATATATATATATATATATATATATATATATATATATATATATAAAGAGAGAGAGCCTAACTTCATTTTGAAAACTACCATTGACAGTTTTATCTTCAGGGAATCAGGGAAGGTATTTTGGGGAAAAAACAAACAACATTATTTAGCTATAATACAGAATACTTAGTCGTCCAAATTGAGCCAAAAGTTACTTCTGGCTACCTAGATGATGAAGCAGCAATGGATTTGGGTGCCCAGGTAGGTTGGCTCTCATACAGAGGATGATATATAGCATGCGATTGCTCATTATTCATTAATCTATCTTCAAAGTTATCCAAACAAACAATCACTGAAATATCTTCCAACAATGTATCCAAATTTGTTGTTGATCTATGACAGTTCCATGAATTTCACAGGATATTCTTAGAAAAGGAATACTCAAAAGTGGTTTTGCCAGTTCTTTCCTCTGAAATGTAGTTCATAGCATGTGGAATTCATTGGCAGTCTCTCAATACTGGAATTTAATTGGCTGTCCCTGCCTTCCTGCCTCTTTTCCTTGGATTTGGCTGCCAATTCAACCGAATCCCCCAAATATGGAACTGGTCAGATTCTGAGTGTTATGAAGATGAGGCTGGGGTTGCTGGGAATGGTGTAGAGGGCTCAGAAACAAATGTTTTGGAATCTCCTGGTGATGGCCATTCCCATGGGAACTTATCAGAGTTGCAGACAGAAGGAGAGAAATGATTATCAAGGCAAGAAACATTTGAGACAACAGGGTCTCCAATTAAGGACTCACTTCTCCAAACAGCTTCAAGATAAGGCTCAGGAAAGCAGGTGCAAATGGAATGATCTCAAGGGAGGGATTTTGGCCTTTTAAAAATTGTTCATGTTGTTGCAATCAGTGTGAGAGCAAGGTTGTATTCAGGTATCAGGCTGTTCCTGATTTCTTGTCTTAGAAAGCATAGTGTTTGCCTGTTCTGGATTCATGTAGTTTGTCTTTGAGTGGCATAGTTTGCCTGCCTTGGATTTATGTATCTTGCCTTGGATTTATGTCCCTTGCGTAGGATTTAAGTACCTTGCTGTGTGCCTTTTGCACTGGAATTATTTCAGAGCCTTTCTGTAAAAGGATTTTTGGTCTTTTGGCTTTCATGGACATAACCTTTTGAACTTTGATTCCTTTTTAATATTTGCTTGCTTTTCATATATCCAGCTTTTGGATATTCTGCTTTTAATACACTCTTACATTGGATTATGTGGACATCGTGTGGTTTGTGGTGAAAAGAGGCACACCCCTACTATTCAGCTTTAGGACTAAATAGTGGTCTACAAGCCAAGCACAAACCAAACCCAGATCAGGTGGAATGTATGAGGGTTGAATGAAAAGTAATGCCTCCACCTTCTTTACTTGGGTTTGGATGGGAATATCTTAATAAATCAAATGCAGAAATAATCCTTAGAATGTGCTATTTTAACTACCACTATTTACTTTTCCACATAATCACCTGACAATTCAATACATTTCTGCCAATGATGAACAAGTTTTCTGAAGACGTAGCGGAAGGAGTCAACACTCTGTTTCCGCACCCTGTTCTGGTACAGCTGTACCAGGAGCTCCAGCTTACCTTGCTATTTGTTATTTGTTGCATGTATTTTAAAGTTCTATGCTTTTGCAGTTAGATGGCTTTCCTTACTTTGCAGTCATTGGGTCAATGACCTGTCAATTATCATTAGTTTCCCTAGTTCCGCCCCCTTTTGGGTTTTGCGGAGAATAGGAGCCATTTTGGCTCAGTCCACACAGAGAAGCCTTCCTTACAGGACTTAAACCAGGGCCTCCTGTAAAAGGCTTCATCATTGACAGCTTGGCTGGGGAGAAATAGTCCCATAGCTTGGCCAGGGATATACAGATACAACCTCACAGCTGTCTTGCTAGGCATCCAGTCCCACAGCGCTTCAGCCAGCCATCACTGGGAAGTGAACATCTTCCTCCTCCTGGAAGTTCTGCAAAGGTCTCTGTTTGGTAAGGGCCCTTCGTGGCAACCATAAAGCAGATTGGACCGGGTGTAGGGGTCCCACACCAACAGAAGAGAAGACAGATTGCCCAGGGTAGAAGTCGGGGATTTTCCCAAGAGTGAAGGAACAGTTGCCTGCCTTTCGGGGCAAGATTGAGAAAGCCAATAGTTTATTAAGAAAACTTTGAAGCTAATTGTTGAAGATTTGTTATTTGTTCAGTAATAAATATTTTGTTGCATCTTTAAAGACTTTGGAGCCCATCTTTTCAGGAAAATCCCAAAAAAACCTCTCTCTGAGGCAACCCCAGCGTCCCGATGGGCTAACAGAATTTAAGTCCTGTTTACAGTCTTTTATAGGAGCCCAGCGTGTGACAGCACACACCCCATCATACACAGATCTTCCGATAGCCAAGCAAAGCAATAATGTGACCCACATGTTCTTGTGAAATGATGATTATGCTGGAAATTTCTCTCTGAGTGATACGATGATCATCCTGAAACAATCTGTCGACTTTTTGCTAGTGAAACTCTGTGGTTACTGTCACAGGATGCCCAACTCTTTGTCACGCAAGTCAGATGTTCCCACCTCAACATCTTTAAACTTATTCGCTCAACGACACACAGTACTCACATCAACACAATCACTACAAACAGCTTGCATTCTCTGATGAATCTTCTTTGGGGTGACACCTTCTGCTGTCAAGAATTCAATGACTGCAAATTGCTTAAGTCACATTGACTGACTCTCTGCGCAGGGTTCCATACTTCACACTTTAACAACACAACCATTCAATGCTAAGGCTTCCTTCCAAAATGGAACTATAGAGGAGAGTCTACTGAACAAGCCAGTACCTGCCGCATACCAGTACTGCCATCTGTTGAGGAGTTATGGTGGAGGCATTACTTTTCATTCAATCTTCATACCAAGGTTATTGCACTAACTGGCTGAATATATCCCTCTATCTTATCTGTTGTTTAGAAAAGCTATGTTTTCCTTGTTTTCATACTCACTCCTGGAAGGGTTAATGGCAAACATCTAGCCAGGAGAAGATGTTGACTACAGCAAAATAGCTTCCCCAGTTCCTCAATGGCTTTTTATTTTATCCCACAAGACTCAGCACAATGGAAGAGACATTGATTGTAACTGAGACAGAAGACTCTGGGGGCTTAAATGTGTTATCCAAAAAAGGGGCTCTGGCATTTTCCTTTCCTCTTTCCTTGAACCACAGCACTTTTCAGCCTCCCTAAATCCAAACCAGGTCTGCCTTTGCTACTTTGCAACTGCTGAGTGTCAGCCTTCCTTCCCCTTCCCCCGTTACGGTAAAAAAACAAATTGTTATCTTGTATTTCTTGCACTTTTACCAAAAAACAAATTACTTCCTATTTCCATAGGGGTTTAACAGCTTGGATTGTCAGCCCAACAATGTAGCAGTTGGACTGTTGTTCTACAAGTGCAAATAGAAGCAAATTAAATTTTATGTTCATAGCAAACTCATATGTGGAACAAAACTTCCATCTTTTCACATTGGGGCTGCCAATGCATTCATTAATTAGGTTCTTGTAGGTTTTTTCGGGCTATAGAGCCATGTTCTAGAGGCATTTCTCCTGACGTTTCGCCTGCATCTATGGCAAGCATCCTCAGAGGCATCCTCACTACCTCTGAGGATGCTTGCCATAGATGCAGGCGAAACGTCAGGAGAAATGCCTCTAGAACATGGCCCTATAGCCCGAAAAAACCTACAAGAACCTAGTGATTCCAGCCATGAAAGCCTTCGACAATACATTCATTAATTGGTTTTGTCTGGATTTCACCTCCCCAAGTGTCCCAAATTTGTTATGGTTTCTTCAAAAGGAAGGAAGGAAAGAAAGATTCAGTAGGGAAGGTAGGTGGGAAAGAAGGAAGGAAGCAAGCTCAGACTTTTGATGAATTATTTTATAAGGTAAAATTATGGTTATGTTTTGATAGCTTAATGTTTTGTCTAAGTATTTTAATTGTGTTGTACACCTGCGTCTATCCTTAATCGTGTCAGAAGCAAATTGAGAACATACTGCTAGTCACTTCTGGTATGAGAGAATGGGCCGTCTACAAAGACGTTGTCCAGGGGACGCCTGGATGTGTTACCATCCTGTGGGAGGCTTTTCTCATGTCCCCGCATGGAAAGCTGGGTCTGACAGATGGGAGCTCACCCTGTGTCGTGGATTCGAACCACCAACTTTCAGGTCAGCAGTTGAGCCAGCACAAGGGTTTAACCCATTACAGCCTTGTGGTGAAATTGATAGGAGGAAGAGGAAGAGGAAGGATGGAAGGAAAAAAGAAGAGGAGGAAGAAGAATTAGAATTGTCCAAGGCTTTGTAGTCTGACATGGTGGTTGTGAGAGTGGTCACAACACAGAGAAGCATGAACCATGAAATCGAACAAAATCTGGCTACCAGTATTAAAGGACTCAAAAATCACAACAGCAAAACAACAGAGGGGAACCAGACAGGCACATAAAATCACTCTCAACAAGGGATTCCCCCCGGGCACTTCCAAGCCATTGAATGCTAATCAAGGTGATCAGCTGAAACATTCACATCTAGCCCCAGCAGACAAAAGTCCTTTGTCTCACCCTGGTCATTCCACAGATATATAAACCCATTTTCCTACTCCCAACAGACCTCACTACCTCTGAGGATGCTTGCCATAGATGCAGGTGAAACGTTAGGAGAAAAATTGCCTCCAGAACATGACCATATAGCCCGGAAAAACCTACAACAACCCAGAATTAGAATTCTTCTTCTGGTGTGAGAGAATTGGCTGTCTACAGAGACATTGCCCAGAGGATGACTGGATGTGTTATCATCCTGTGGGAGGCTTCACTCATGTCCCAGCATGAGAAGCTGGTGCTGACAGATGGGAGCTCGCCCTGTCTCGTGGATTCGAACCGCTGACCTTTAGGGTTTAACCCAGCACAAGGGTTTAACCCATTGCACCACTGTGGCTCCAGCCTTGAGGTGAAGTTGATAGGAGGAGGAGCAAGAGGAAGGAAGGAAGGAAAAAAGAAGAGGAGGAAGAAAAATTAGAATTATTAATGTTCCTAGAGTTTAGGTAAAACTAAACTAACTAGTATAGCAAGGGACAGTTCTTTTTCAATGGAAGTTGTAGCTGTGGCAAGGGCTTGTTTACAGTAGCCAGAAAAACTTGGACTCAACTTGAATGGAAGACAAATTGTCTTCCTGATGCACAGTTACTTCCAGTAAGTCCCTGATTTGTTTGTGTCTTGTATCTTTTTGTGTTTTGCCCCACTTTGGGCAAAGTCAAGGAGATATTCTAGTTTTGGAGCAGCCTGGACAGCTGGATAGGATCCGATTTGACCCAATGTTCTAGCCAGACAAGACACTGGCACCATCATTGTAGGAAAAGGGAATGGATTGTGGCTGTGCCACCACCCTCACTCCTAACTGCATGGATGCCTTATTCTTATTATGGCTGAGAGGTAGGCTTGTTTGATCCAAAAAAGGGGAGGAAATTCATCCACTCTGGTTTAAAACGCTTTCCAGGCTTTGGACACAAGCGGGGGAGATGAAAAGGAGGAAATTCATCCACTCTGATTTAAAATGCTTTCCAAGCTTGAGACACAAGCAGGGGGAGACGAAAGGGAGGAAATTCATCCACTCTGGTTAAAAACGGCTTTTCTGGCTTGAGACAAGGCCAGGGACCAGAAGCGGGGAAAAGCTGAATCATTTCCGACTCATTTACTGCTTCGTAACAGAAATGGCGGAAAAATCTTCGGAAGGGCAAAGGGACTTCCGATTTCCTTAAAAACTTCGAAATCGCTTCAAAAAGGAAATCTTTCCGAATTTATTCTGAATTACGAAGATTCTAGCCGAACCTAACCATGTCTACTGATAGGAGAGATAATACCAAGAGCAATCCTTTGTGTGAGGCAGAAAAGGCATGTTTATTTGCAGCTGAAACCCTAGCGTGGAATCACATCCAAAAGCCAACCAGAGCCCCGATAAAGGGTCGACTTTCCCTTTTACATATCTTCAAATGCAGGCAAACAAAGAAACATGCTTCTACATATGTAACAGCATCACTACGTCACTCTTGCATCATAGAAACATCAAAGTATATCTTCCTACATGCAAGGGGCATGTCTCTATATATTTTTTTCTAAAGCAACTTACACCAATAGAGATAACTAGGATTCAGCCCCATCAGGGGCCTACTTTTGACCTGTCAGGAGCAAGGGAGAGAAACTCCTTACATATAGAAGTAAGAAGGTATGGCCTGTGCTAAGCTGTACCAGTCTCTGGAGTGTATAGATAACATGCCCCTCTTCTCCTTCCCGTTTCAACACAGATCTCCTTCAGCATTCTTTCTGTCTTGTCAGCTTGGCTTCCTAAGACAGAGAGAACCTGATTTTTCTATATTTCAGTGCTAATAATGTATACAATAATAATAATAATAATAATAATCCTTTATTTGTACCCCGCTAACATCTCCCGAAGGACTCGATGCGACTTACAAGAGGCCGAGGCCCAACACAACAGTAAACAACAACATAACGAATACAACAATAAATAAACTCATAAAAAGAAAACAATAAGCATTAAAACAATAACAATACCCATTAGACGATAACACCACGACGCATTTAAAAACTAAGGCCGGGCCAAATTTAATGATTATTTTTTTTTTAAAATGCTGGCCATGACCAGGTGAAATGAATAAGTTTTTGGAGATAGGTGTGGTATGTAGACAATCTTAAATCTCTAGTATAGTGCATTTGGGACATGATGCTTGGAGTTTCCTATTCTGGGAAGGCACACTGGAACAGCCACGTCTTCAAGCTCTTCCTGGGGCTTGTCTGATGTCCTTGGGGAGAGAGTTCCAGAGTCGTGGGGCCACCACAGAGAAGGCCCTGTCCCTCGTCTCCACCAATCACACTTGCGATGCAGGTGGGATTGTGAGCAGGGCCTCTCTAGATGATCGAAGAGATCGTGTAGGTTCATATACGGAGATGCAGTCACATAGGTAGGCAGGTCCCAAACCATTTAGGGCTTTGTAGGTAAGCACCTGCACCTTGAATTGGGACCGGAAAATGAACGGCAGCCAATGGAGCTCCTTAAACAGGAGGATTGACCTCTCTCTGTAAGGAGCACCAGTTAACATCCTGGCTGCCGCCCATTGGACTAGCTGAAATTTCTGAGCCGTTTTCAAGGGCAGCCCCACGTAGAACGCATTACAGTAGTCCAGTCTAGTGGTGACCAAGGCATGGACTACCCCGACCAGATCCGCCTTCACGAGGTACGGTCGCAGTTGGCACACAAGTCTCAATTGTGCAAAGGTCCTCCTGGCCACCACCGAGGCCTGAGCTTCAAGCGTAAGTGATGAGTCCAGGAGGACACCCAGACTGCGGACCTGTGACTTCAGGGGGAGTGTAACCCCATCCAGCACAGGTTGCCACCCTATAGCTCGATCCGGTTTATGATCGACCAGAAGGACCTCTGTCTTGTTGGGATTAATCTTCAGCTGTATAAATATTTATATTTCCAATATCTTCACATCTTTCTGACATTGGCAAAGGCAACTTTTTCCATTGCAGCCCAACTCCCAAAGCTCAAAATGACCCTGACGTTCCCAAGTTGTCTTTGGTATTTATGGAAATACTGTGTCTAACTTGGAGAAACTCACCGAAACAGATGTGGAGACTGAAAAATATTGAAGCTTCCCTGTTAAAATGCAGTAACTGATACAAGATCATGTAGCAGTGTGTGGAAACGCATTGGGGTGAAAGAGAAACAATCCTTCTGGCTCACAAAAGCGCTGTGCAGAGCTCACAGTTGGAACAGAATACAGATTGTTAGTCGCTACAATGCCAGTAGTCATTCCCTAGCAACGGGGGATTCGGAGGGCAGTGAGTGCGAGTAATTTGGGAGACGGATTCAAGGTACTTCTGCTGCATCTCACTGCTCCCTCACTCATCTATTTCTCTGCCTTGCTCTCATAAAATCAGCAAAGGACAAAAAAGGCTGCTCAGTTTCTCTTATCATATTCAGCAAAGGGAGCCGTATGCAGAAATGAGGGAAGGAGAATGTGGAGGGCTAGAGCCAAATATGAAGTTTGCACAGATCTTGATGGCGGGGGTACAGATTGCAATATGTCAGCCTAACTAAAGCATGACTCATCTTTGATGTTCTTGATTCCTGACTATTTGGACATTAAAAGACATTTCATCTGGCCAGAGATTTTTGTGTTTAGATGGAGCAATGTGGAAAGCATGTGCTGCTCTTTGACAATTGCTTTTGCATTGTTCAAAGTTCATTATATTTCATTCCAAAAACCAGAATAGTGTCAGATCCACCACTTGCCTCCTGTGCCTTCACAGCCACAGAGAGTTGAGCGAAAACTGATTTGTAACCCTTTTGGTATTAATGTTGGATAGTGGTCCCTGGTCAAAATGGTCCCTGGTCAAAGTGGTCTGTGGTCAAGTGGTCCCTGGTCAAAGTGGTCTGTGGTCAAGTGGTCCCTTGTCAAAGTAGTCTGTGGTCAAGTGGCCCCTGGTCAAAGTGGTATGTGGTCAAGTGGTACCAGGTCAAAGTGGTCTGTGGTCAAATGACTCCTGGTCAAAGTGCTCTGAGGTCAAGAGGTCCCTGGTCAAAGTGGTATGTGATCAAGTGGTCCATGGTTAAATGGTCCCTTGTCAAAGTGGTGTATGGTCAAGTGGTCCTTTGTCAAAGTGGCCTGTGGTCAAGTGGCCCCTTGTCAAAGTGGTTTGTGGTCAAGTGGCCCCTTGTCAAAGTGGTCTGTGGTCAAGTGGTCCCTGGTCAAAGTGCTCTGAGGTCAAGTGGTCCCTGGTCAAATTGGTATGTGGTCAAGTGGTCCCTGGTCAAAGTGCTTTGTGGTGAAGTGACCCCTTGTCAAAGAGGTCTGTGATAAAGTGGCCCCTTGTCAAAGTGGTTTCTGGTCAAGTGACCCCTTGTCAAAGTGGTCTGTAATCAAGTGGTCCCTTGTCAAAGTGGTCCGTGATCAAGTGGTCCCTGGTCAAAGTGGTCTGTGGTCAAGTGATCCCTGGTCAATAAAAGGTTGGGAAACACTGATTTAAATGCTCTAGATTGATGGAGGCAAATTGATACATCTTGATTTGCAGGTCATAATAGCTTCACAGGCTAATCATCTGTTTCTTTGCATCACTCAAATGCTGGTTATGCTTTTGAAACAATATATAACTTTGGCGCTGCCTCCTTCAAACTTAATTATGATATCAGGCTATGATGGGAACGCCTTTTCATGGTGCTGCCTCATCAGATAAAGTCACAGAAAGGGCCTTCACAATGGCCGCTCCCTTGCTTTCTAGAGAGAGACTACGTTGGTCCCCGTTCTGTTGTCCTTCTCCTAGCGGGTAAATGTCTTTCTTTCCTTCTTTCTTTAGACTGACCTTGGGCATTGCATCTGAGTTTCTGTTGGAGAGCTTTTAACTGGTTAGATAATACTATTTCTCTTTTTTAATTTATTAATGTGTTTTAAATTGTGCTTTACATTTTTAATGAGCCCCCAACTTTTAATGTTATGATTTTTATTAAAATACTATTGTTAGTTGCCTTGAGTGTCATGTTGTAAGAAAGGCAGGATATAAACCGAATGAGTGAATGCCTTGTAAATATGCATGGAAATACATTTGGAGGCTCTCCTGATGATTGAAGAAAGTGGGTGAAGGAGAGAAAAGATTTAGTTGTTTTCTGTGCAATTAAAGACCCAGAGTTTTTAAGATGAGACACTGCCATGTAGTCCTTGGACATTCAAAATGTTAGTAGGAAGAAGGCAAAATATATATCTAACATAGATTTGGGGTTTGACATTGCTGTATGTGCCAAACAATTGGATGACGATATTGGTCCAAGTTTTTCGGGCTGTCTGGTCATGTTCCAGAAGCATTCTCTCTTGATGTTTTGCCTTCATCTATGGCAGGCATCCTCAGAGGTTGTGAGGTCTGGGTTGTTGTAGGCTTTTTTGGGCTATATGACCATGTTCTAGAGGCATTCTCTCCTGACATTTTGCCTGCATCTATGGCAAGCATCCTCAGAGGTTGTGAGGTCTGGTCTATTGGAACTAGGAAAATTGGGTTTATATATCTGTGGAAAGACCAGGGTGGGACAAGGAACTCTTGTCTGCTGGAGCTAGGTGTGAATGTTTCAACTGACCACCTTGATTATTTATATATCTTTCCACAGATATATAAATCCAATTTTCCTAGTTCCAACAGACCTCACAACCTCTGAGGATGCTTGCCATAGATGCAGGCGAAATGTCAGGAGTGAATGCCTCTAGACCATGGCCATATAGCCCGAAAAAACCTACAACAGTCCAGTGATTCCGGCCATGAAAGCCTTCGACAATACGTTGTGAGGTCTGTTGGAAACTAGGGAAATTGAGTGTGGAATTATGTCTAGGGTGGATGTCTTGTCTGTTTGAGGCAGGTGTGAATGTTTCAATTTGGCCACCTTGATTAGCATTTCATGGCCTAACCATTTACAAAGTGTGGCTTCTTACTGCCTGGGGGCATCCTTTGTTGAGAGTTGATTAGCTATCCCTGATTGTTTCTTGTCTGGAGCTCCCCTGTATTTACTTACTGTTACGATTTTAGAGGTTTTTTTTAATACTGGTAACCATTAGTCCATTTGCTTCAGAACCATGTCAGAATTTCTCCAACTCGGTGACCCTGAGGCTGAAGAGCCCACATGCATCTGCTTTTGATTAGATTAGAACGAAATGCACATATAGCTATGTGAGATTTCCCAACCCCTCTGACCATCAACTGGAGTCCTGATATCTGGAACACCTTCTTGAATTGACCAAGAGGAATGTTTGTATACTTTCAAGCTTATTTGAACAACCAGTAGAAAGAACTGGATCCAGATCAAGGATTTCTTTTTCCAGAACAGTTCTTAACGTATGCCAAACAATTTATCTATTTCTACATACATTGTTCTTGGCTTGTGCTCTTCGTTAACATCAATAACAAATGGTCACTCGCCACACATTTTATGTGCAATCAAAGGAACAATATTCATGCTTGTTCCTTAATTAAAGCAACTCACCTTTTATAGTAATAGATAGCATAGAAGAAATACTCAAGATTGTTATTTTCGTGTCAAGAGCAAGAAACTGCAAGTCGCTTCTGGTGTGAGAGAATTGGCCATTTGCAAGGACGTTGCCCAGGGGACACCCAGATGATTGATGTTTTTTTACCATCCTTGTGAGAGGCTTCTCTTATGTCCCCACATGAGAAGCTAGAACTCGACAGACAGGAGCTTACCCCACTCCCCGAATTCAAACCGCCAACCTTTCTGTCGACCAGTCCTGCCGGCACAAGGAATTAACCCATTGCACCACCAGCTCAAGATGATTTTAAGCTATATAGCATAGGACATTTTGGGGGAGCTGAGATATTTTAAAAAGGTGTAGTTATGGGCTTCATCACATTGATGAGGTCCCCAATGCCAGTTCGCCAGCCTCCATGGTGAATTGGCATGGCAGCACGTTTTCCCAGTTTTTTTTTTGTGGTAACATTAGGTGCCTCGGCTTATATTTGGGTCGGCTTGTACTCCAGTATACATGGTAAGTGCTGTCTCCTGTTTCCATGCACATTTCTGGTTCCTTCTGGAACACCTTCTGGAACATACTTAGGGACACTCGCTAGAACACCTCAGCAAGTGAGAGTCCAAAAGTGGCAGGCTCAAACCCAGAACCTTAATCAATGGCTGATCCCAAAAAAGAGACTCCCTCCTGGGTACACAGAAAACTGGGTGACTTGGAAGGTGCTGAACAGACTGCACTCTTGCACCATGAGATGCAGAGCCAACCTCAAGAAATGGGGCCACAAAATGGAATCCACAACATGTGAGTGTGGAGAAGAGCAAACCACAGACCACCTACTACAATGCAACCTGAGCCCTGCCACATGCACAACGGAAAACCTTCTTATAGCAACACCAGAGGCACTCCAAGTGGCCAGCTATTGGTCAAAGGACATTTTAAAGAATGCTATTTTAAAAAACTTTTGTGTTTTCTCAAATACATCACAATTTATTTATTTATTTATTTATTTATTTATTTATTTCTTGCACTTATTGACCGCCACTCTCAGCCCTAGGGGCGACTCGTGGCGGTGAACAACAACACAGAAAAGACAGTGTACAAAGAATCACAACAATACATACACACTACTACTACCTAACATATACTTATGCTAAAAATCCGCTTCGTCTAATCCTGGGGTCATAGTCGCATCGTAGTCATAATCCATTCCAGAGTCGATCCAATGATACCACTCAGTTGAAGGCTTGCTCGAAGAGCCATGTTTTCAGGCTCCTACGGAAGGCCATCAAGGAGGGCGCCTGTCTAACTTCAGCAGGGAGGGTGTTCCACAACCGGGGGGCCACCACCGAGAAGGCCCGCTCTCTCGTACCCGCCAAACGTGCCTGTGAGGCAGGCGGGACCGAGAGAAGGGCCTCCCCGGACGATCTCAAGGTCCTCGTGGGCTCGTAGGCCGAGATGCGGTCTGCAAGGTATTTTGGGCCGGAACCGTTTAGGGCTTTGTAGGATAACACCAGCACCTTAAATTGGGCCCGGTAGCAAATCGGCAGCCAGTGGAGCTGGGACAGCAGGGGCGTTGTATGCTCTCTGCGCCCTGCTCCTGTTAACAACATGGCTGCCACGCGTTGGACTAGCTGAAGCTTCCGGGCCGTCTTCAAGGGCAGCCCCACGTAGAGAGCGTTGCAGTAGTCGAGGCGGGATGTGACCAAAGCGTGTACCACCGTGGCCAAGTCAGACTTCCCAAGATACGGGCGCAGCTGGCGCACGAGCCTAAGCTGTGCAAATGCTCCCCTGGTCACCGCTGAAACCTGGGGCTCCAGGCTCAGCGATGAGTCCAGGGTCACACCCAAGCTGCGAACCTGCGCTTTCAAGGGGAGTGCGACCCCGTCCAGCACAGGCTGTAACCCTATACCCTGTTCGGCCTTGCGACTGACCAGGAGTACCTCTGTCTTGTCTGGATTTAGTTTCAGTTTGTTCGCCCTCATCCAGACCATTACAGCGGCCAGACACCGGTTCAGGACTTCGACGGCCTCCTTAGTAGCAGGTGGGAAGGAGTGACAGAGTTGGACGTCATCTGCGTACAGGTGACACCGCACCCCGAAACTCCGGATGATCTCACCCAGCGGCTTCATGTAGATGTTAAACAGCAAGGGGGACAAGATGGAACCCTGAGGAACGCCACAGGTCAACGGCCGTGGCGTTGAACAGGAGTCCCCCCATAACACCTTCTGGGTACGACCCTCCAGAAATGACCGGAGCCACTGCAGAGCAGTGCCCCCGAGACCCATCTCTGCAAGGCGCCCCAGAAGAATACCGTGGTCGACGGTATCGAAGGCCGCTGAGAGGTCCAAGAGCACCAACAGGGACACACTCCCCCTGTCTAGCTCCCGGCGCAGATCATCCACTAAGGCGACCAAGACCGTCTCGGTACCATGTCCCGGTCTGAAACCAGACTGTGCCGGATCCAGATAATCCGTGTCTCTCAAGAATACCTGGAGTTGTGAGGCCACCACGCTTTCCATGACTTTGCCCAAGAAGGGAAGATTGGAAACAGGCCGAAAGTTGTCCAATTTAGTGGGGTCAAGTGATGGTTTCTTCAACAGCGGCTTTATAACAGCCTGTTTTAGGCTCGCTGGAATCTTGCCTTCCCGAAGGGAGGCATTAACCACCACCGTTACCCACTCGGCCAATCCCCCTCTGGCCTCCTTCAGAAGCCAGGATGGGCAGGGGTCTAGGATGGACGTGGTGGGTCTCATTCCTCCAAGTATCTTGTCCACATCCTCGGGTTTCACAAACTGAAAAGAATCCAACAAAATAGGACAAGCAGGTGCTTGTGTCACATCCACAGAGACTGCATTTAATGTGGCGTCCAGCCCAGAGCGGATCAAAGCGACTTTGTCTGCAAAGAACCGAGCAAATGCTTCACAGCGTGTTGCCGGGTTGTCAGGGCTCCCACCTGAGATAGGGGGAGTTAAAAGACCTCTGACAATCCGAAACAGCTCCGCCGGACGGTTTTTTGCAGACGCAATAGTGGCCGCAAAGAAAATTTTCTTTGCGGCTTTTATTGCCGCGGCATATGCCCTTAAAAAGGACACAAACCGTGTTCGGTTTGGCTCGCTTGGGTCCGAGCGCCACACGCTCTCTAGAACCCTCTTCCTTCGCTTCATCGCTGCCAGCTCCTCAGTAAACCAAGGGGCTGGTTTAGCTCGGTTACTTGAGAGGGGACGTTCCGGAGCGATCATGTCAATTGCCCTGGTCATCTCCCCATTCCAGAGAGCGACCAAGGCCTCGACATGGTCACCTACCGAGGTGGCGGGAAACTCCCCAAGAGCCGTCAGGAATCCATTCGGATCCATCAGCCTCCTGGGGCGGACCATCTTAATGGGTCCTCCACCCTTGCGAAGGTTAGGGGGCGCAGTGAGCCTAAATCTAACCAGGAAGTGGTCGGTCCATGGCAACGGAGAGATAGACAGCTCCTCCACACCGCCACCCTGCTCCCATCCCTGGCAGAAGACCAAGTCCAATGTGTGTCCAGCACAGTGGGTGGGGCCAGTTATTTGTTGGGACAGCCCCATGGTTGCCATGGCGGACATGAAGTCCTGAGCCGCACCTGTGAGGGTTGCCTCGGCATGGATGTTGAAGTCCCCCAGCACAAGGAGCCGTTGGGACTCCACCGCCAGGCTCGAGACCACCCCCGCTAGCTCAGGTAGGGAGACTGTAGTGCAGCGAGGTGGACGGTACACTAACAGAATCCCTATTCTGTCCCGGTCACCCACCCTCAGGTGGACGCATTCAAAATTTGTGGTCTGCGGGATGGGGCTCCTGGTCAGATGGATGGAATCTCTATAGACCACTGCGACACCGCCTCCCCGTCCTCCGGCTCTTGGTTGGTGTTGCACGGAGAAACCTGGAGGACAAAGCTGGGAGAGGTTTACGCCCCCAGCTTCATCCAGCCAGGTCTCCGTGATGCACGCCAGATCTGCCCGCTCCTCCAGGATTAAGTCCTGGATCCAGGTCGTTTTTCCGTTGACAGATCTGGCGTTCAACAACACCACCTTTAAGCCAGAGGGCCCGCTCACCTGGTTACACCAATTTACCTTAGGAGACCGATTGGGAATTGTTAATTTGGGTAGGCGGTCCGAATTAGGCCGAATTCGAGGTCTCCTTTTCCCGCATCTCCTCCTTCCCACCACGACCTCTATGGGGGCCCCTCGGCTAGTGGAACACCTCCCCCCCTCCATGCCGCAGTCCAGAGCCCAGATATTACGTTCTACTAGGTCCGTTGTTAGGTTTTTTGGTTCTTGCCAACATCCCTTCTCCCCCTCCTCCCCCCTCCCCACCACACCCTCATTCACAGGTTCCCACCCACCTCCTCCTCTGCCCCTTCCGCTACACAAGAGCAACAGAGACAGTACACAAAGAGGGGCGGGAGGCCACATGGGTAGCAGCGGTAAAGATGGTAGTCGATGTTCCGGTTACTCCAATAGATTAGTTCTTAAAGTGCAAAATATAGTTCTTAAAGTGCAAGGATTTTTGGAGCACCCCGTCAGTAATCGTATTCAGTCAGCAGCAATACACATTCATAGAGGGCACATTAATAAAGTGCTAGGTCTAAAGTGCTCTATTTAGCAAATTAAAGTGCGGCACAGAGGGGCGGGGAAGGGACGTAAGTGCTGGTGCAATCTAGCAGCAACTGGCAGGCGCCTAAGAGCTCTATTTCGTTCTTATCACATTGGCGACTGATAACCACAGATGACAACCAGGAATGAACTAGTTGGTAATATACGATCACCCCTTATAGGAGTGGATAAGGTGGTAGTTAACTAAATATTGCTATGACCCCGGTGAGTCTCTAGACGGTTGGTATACCAGCGGATAGGCTTCCGGAGATGATGACTTGGGGGTGGGGCAGCACAGATGGTTAGTCACACTCTTGCTCAATAAGTATCAGCATAAAGAGCCAAATTAAGGTCAAAAATCTACAAAGAGGCCAGCACAAGATCTATACAGCGGTCTACACAAAGAGGTCAATTGCAGTTCTTCATACGCAATTTCAGCCCTTCATAGGACCCATATATAGGTGATCAACAATGTCCTACGTGGCTAGATGAAACGTCTACACAGCCGTGGTCTAGCTAGGGCAGCGTCCAATGGCGCCGCCAACCCCTCAGGGGGCCAGTCAGCGCACCCCGGAGCTTATCTTACTCCGCAGTCTCGCCGCTTCACCCCGGCAAGGGGACGAGCTGGCCGTTCAGTTGGACCCGGCGTGGTTCGGCCTCCGCAGCGGCAGCGACAGTCCCTCTCGGCGCAGTGGCTCCAGGCGGCGGCTAGGCCTCTTTGGTGGCGGCGGCCGCTTCGGGGGGCCCCTGTAGGGCCACGGTGATCCTCTCCCGGGTGGCCCCCAACGGGATCCTGGCCTCTGTGCCAGCGGGGGGTGGGTTCGCTCGTGAGTGGCGCTGGCCTCGCAGCTATGCAGGCAGACGGCCCAGCGACGGCCCAGCGCCGATGTACTCCCCGGCGGCAGCGTCGGGGGCCAGGCCGCATCCGGCTTGCCTCCTCGGCAGCCGGCGGCGGCGGCAGCACTCTCGGCGGCCGGCGGCACTCTCGGCGGCGGACCGATGACGGCGGCCCAGCGGCAGCTCCTGCAGTTCTTCCGGCGGCCGCCAATGGCGATGGTCTGGTGGCGGCGGCCAGGCAGCGCTCTGCCTCTCCCCCCGGTGGCCGGCCGCCTGCGGCGGCGATGGTTCAGCGGCGGCGGCCTGGCGGCAGCGCTCAGCCTCTCCCCGGCGGACGGCCTCCCCCGGCGGTGGTTCAGTGGCGGAGGCGATGGTCCAGCCCAAGACCCCCTTCGATGGCGGCCTGGCAACGCTCGGCCTCTCCCCCGGCCGCGGCGGCCCAGCAGCCCAGCGGCAGCCCGGCAGCCCCGGTCCCACCTTTCTGCAGCCGGCGGCAGCGGCCCAGCAGCCCAGATGGTAGTTACTCCGCTAGCGGTGGCGGTGGCGATGGGGCCAGCAGCGGCGGCAGCGGTGGTCTAGCCAGCCAAGCTTGGGGTCCCGACGGCGATGCCGACAATGCCGGCAGTGTGGGATAGGCCGAAAGGTAGCCTTGGTTCACAATTGTACCCTTGGTTCACTCCTGACGTGATAAATAAATAAATAAATAAATTCACATTTCTCCTTGGCTGCTGTTCCCTGTCATGTATCATGTTCTATAGTTGATGGTGGTTGGTGGTGGTAGGCCATCACCAGTTGGTGATGGAAGGGTTGTAAGTATTAGTTCTAAAGGGTTGAGTAATCTGTAAGTAAGAGTTCATGGGTGAAAGCAATTAACCGAAAGCAATTAAGGGGGGAGGTATGCAAGAGATAGGTTACAGCTGGGTGTTTCTGGATATAAGGAGCTAGCCTTGGAACTGATCTTCGGGAGAAAAGTATTTGTTTTATCTTGGTGGTAGACGCTGCTGGTTTCCCCCCAGGTTTGTGGATTTTCGGTGTCCTGACCTGTCTCCTGAACATTGCATCATTGGGCTGGCTTTTGACTATGGTCTAGACTCTTGATCGCTGGACTTTGCTCATTGAACTCTTGGCATTTGACGACTGGACCCTTTGACTATGGTGTAATGTTTGCTATCAGTTTTTGTTTATTCTGTGGCTGAGTGCCATCTTTATGTTTTATATTTTGGACTATTCAAACAGCCAGACAGTAAGTGCTGTTTTAATTAAATTGTTTATACAAACTGAGTTTTTGTTTGGTTCATCTCTGCCTCTATAAAGGCAGAGCCCTCCTGGCATTGTAACATTCCCCCTGTTTCTCTACATTTCTAAAACAGTTCACCAACAACATTCCACAGACAACAGGTGGAAGTTTGTTTGTGTAGTGTGATGGGTTCCATGGTACTTCATCTATGAAGTGTTGTAGAAGTGTGTAGAAATGGGGGCAGGACGGACTTGCAGGTGATGAAGTCCTTAGAAGCTATTTTATAGCTTTATTTATTTATTTATTTATTTACTTCATTTATATACCGCTTTTCTCAGCCCTCAGGCGACTCAAAGCGGTTAACAACAGCAAAATTCAATGCAAAACATCACAAAACGATTATGGGACAGTTAAAACAATAGCATCATCAACAATTAAACAACAATATAGCAATAATTAGCATCTCATCAATAAAATCAGAATCCAATCTCATCATCCGTTAATCCGTGTTCCTATATTCATTACACTGCTTAATCGAATGCTTGTTCAAACAGCCAGGTCTTCACTTTCCTCCGAAATGCCAACAGGGATGGGGCCGATCTGATATTTATAGGAAGGGCATTCCACAGCCGAGGGGCCACCACTGAGAAGGCCCTGTCCCTCGTTCCTGCCAGGCACGCCTGTGATGCAGGCGAGACTGAGAGCAGGACCTCCCCAGATGATCTTAATGTCCTAGTTTATTCCTACATTTCCCTTTTAAAAAATTCATTACATGATTGATTTCAGGGAAATTTTAGCCTAAAGAGTAGATATAGAAAACTATTTTCAAAAGGTGCAATTCAAATATTTCATTCTGTCCACCGGTTCTTTCTACCTGCCTCCCTCTCTTCCTCTGAAATCCATCTTGTCTTAGAAGGATCACATGGGCTGTGCTCTTGTATTAATGATTGGCAATTTGCAGGCTGTACCTCTGCAGATAAGGTTGTCCCATTTTGGCAGACTCATCACTGCCAGTCAGCATTAATAGCTGATAGGTATGTTTCAGATAGACAACGCAGATACAGAGGTGAAGGAGAAAATCTGGTGAAGGGAATGGCCTGGGGCTAAACTAAGAGAGAGAGAGAGATTGCAACTTACAAATCCCATAGCTTTGCAATTTATTTTTGTACCTTCCAAACAGGCTCAATTGGAATGCATTTAGATATGTTAGGAGAAATGTGTATCCCTCCTTAAAGGGGAAAGCTACGCGATAATGTCATTCTTTCAACAATCCAGCTTTTCTTCAATGATGAGATAGGAGCTGGCGTGAGAACGGGACGGTTGCAAATTGATACAGCCAGCAGTAAAAAGAACAGGTGAAGCCAATCTCAATCCAAGAGGTCAATTTGTACAGAAGGAACATTTAAAAAAACGAGAGGACCCTGCCTCGCCATTCCTTTCGCAAGAACAGAGATCTTAATGGATGGCATTTACTATAGAAGCCCAGATTAATGCGTTCTGCATTGAATTACTAATTGACATATCTCAGAAAGAAATGTTCATTTTATGGAGAGATAAAGATGTTTCAATGGGGAATGGATATTGTAGAACAAGCAATTAGTTTATGCAGGGCCGCTGTCTCTGATCATGTAAAATATCCGTTCTCCCACTGCCTTGAGGGAAAGATCTGTTTCTCTCTTTGCCAAAGTCTTTCTCATCCTTTCTCACTGAACTTCTTGCTGATTTTATTTTTGGTAAATTCTTAGACTAACAGAAAAAAGAGGGTTAGTGGGGAAAATAAGACTTTTTTCTTAAGGTATCAGGGCCACAGGTGGTCAAGCCAAGAACTAGATCAATGGTGCATGTCTCCATGCGCAGAAGCTGGAATTGAGTGGCAACGTCTGAAAATAAATTTGAGTCGCAATGTCTGAAGTCAATATGGCAGAAATTAATTCCACTTCAAGAAGCAAGGTTTTTTATTTTATTTATTTTATGTATTTATACAGTATCTAGGGCACCGCGGTGGCACAGCAGGTTCTCTTTATGGTAATTTGTTGTTCGAGCCTGGCCCCATGTAAGCCGCTTCGAGTCCCCATTGGGGAGATCGTGGTGGGATACAAATAAAGTTTATTATTATTATTATTATTATTATTATTATTATTATTATTTATTAAACCACTAAGCTGCAGAACTTGCTAACCAGAAAGTTGGTGGTTCGAATCTGTAAGATGGGGTAAGCTTCCATTGTTAGCTCCAGCTTCTGCCAACTTAGTAGTTTGCAAACATGTAAATGTGAGTAATGCAATGATGATGATGATGATTTATTTATTTATCGTGTCATCAGCAACCATACCGTTTTGTTACAATTCTAACAGAACAAAACAAACACACAGATTAAAAAGAAAAAGAAGAAAAACACACAGATTTTGCAAATTTGGTAGTTGGTTAAATGTCCTTTGACCAGTATCTGGCCACTTGGAGTGCCTCTGGTGTTGCTGCAAGAAAGTCCTCCATCGTGCATGTGGCAGGGCTCAGGTTGCATTGCAGCAGGTGGTCAGTGGTTTGCTCTTCTCCGCACTCGCATGTCGTGGATTCCACTTTGTGGCCCCATTTCTTAAGATTGGCTCTGCACCTCATGGTGCCAGAGCGCAGTCTGTTCAGCGCCTTCCAAGTTGCCCAGTCTTCTGTGTGCCCAGAGGGGAGTCTCTCATCTGGTATCACCCATGGATTGAGGTGCTGGGTTTGGGCCTGCCACTTTTGGACTCTCGCTTGCTGGGGTGTTCCAGCGAGTGTCTCTGTAGATCTAAGAAAACTATGTCTTGATTTAAGTCATTGACGTGCTGGCTGATAGCCAAACAGGGGATGAGCTGGAGATGTCTCTGCCTTGGTCCTTTCACTATTGGCTGCTACATGATGATGATGATGATGATGATGATGATGATGATGATGATGAGAATGAACACGTCAAGCTACTCTGGGATTTCCGGATTCAGACAGATAGAGTTCTGGAGCACAATACTCCTGACCTCACGATCATGTCAAAAAACAAAGTTTGGATTGCCAATGTTGCAATCCCAAGTGACAGCAGGATTGAAGAGAAACAACTTGAAAAGTGTCTGCTGTGGACTCATCTTGTTGTGTTTATAATAATAATAATAATAATAATAATAATAATAATATACTTTATTTATATTCCACTCTATCTCCCCGAAGGGACTCAGGGCAGATTACAGAACACATACACGGCAAACATTAAATGCGGTTATCCAATTAACAAGGACAGACAATACATAAACAGAGGTAAAGGTTTCCCATCTTTTTCCATCTCTGACATCTGGAGGCTGTATTCAACTCCAGCCATAGAGAAGTGCTGTCATTTCCAAGCCAAGGAGCGTTGTTGTCCGTAGACGTCCTCCAGATCTATTCTGCCTTGGTCAGACCACACCTGGAATTACACTGTGTCCAATTCTGGGCACTGCAGTTGAAGGAAGATGTTGAGTCTTAAGCTGGAATGTGTCCAGAGCAGGACAACTCAAATAATCAAGGGTCTGGAGAACAAGCCCCATGGGGAGCGGCTTAAAGAGCTGGACATGTTTAGCCTGCAGAAGAGAAGGCTGAGAGGAGACATGATGAGGGCCAAGGATCAAGATGTAAGGGGAAGTCATAGGGAGAAGGGAGCAAGCTTATTTTCTGCAGCCCTGGAGACTATGGTGCAGAATAATGGCTTCAAATGACAGGAAAGAAAGGAGATTCCACCTGAACATGAGGAAGAACTTCCTAACTGTGAGAGCTGTTCAGCAGTGGAACTCAGTGGAGGCTCTTTTTTGTTTTAAAAAAGAGGCTGAATGGCCATCTGTCAGGGATGCTTTGAATGCAATTTTCCTGCTTCTTGGCAGAATGGGGTTGGATTTGATGGCACATGAGGTATCTTCCAACTCAATGACTGAAGGAGAAGGAGAGGGAGAGAAGGTGAAGGAGAGGAGAAGGAGAGTAGGAGATGGAGAAGGAGATGAGGATGGGGATGGAGAAGGAGATGGAGAAGGAGATGGGGATGGGGATGGAGAAGGAGAGTAGGAGATGGAGAAGGAGAGTAGGAGATGGAGAAGGAGATGAGGATGGGGATGGAGAAGGAGAGTAGGAGATGGAGAAAGAGATGAGGATGGGGATGGAGAAGGAGAGTAGGAGATGGAGAAGGAGATGAGGATGGGGATGGAGAAGGAGAGTAGTAGATGGAGAAGGAGATGAGGATGGGGATGGAGAAGGAGAGTAGGAGATGGAGAAGGAGATGAGGATGGGGATGGAGAAGGAGAGTAGTAGATGGAGAAGGAGATGAGGATGGGGATGGAGAAGGAGAGTAGTAGATGGAGAAGGAGATGAGGATGGGGATGGAGAAGGAGAGTAGGAGATGGAGAAGGAGATGAGGATGGGGATGGAGAAGGAGAGTAGGAGATGGAGAAGGAGATGAGGATGGGGATGGAGAAGGAGAGTAGTAGATGGAGAAGGAGATGAGGATGGGGATGGAAAAGGAGAGTAGGAGATGGAGAAGGAGATGAGGATGGGGATGGAGAAGGAGAGTAGTAGATGGAGAAGGAGATGAGGATGGGGATGGAGAAGGAGAGTAGTAGATGGAGAAGGAGATGAGGATGGGGATGGAGAAGGAGAGTAGGAGATGGAGAAGGAGATGAGGATGGGGATGGAGAAGGAGAGTAGGAGATGGAGAAGGAGATGAGGATGGGGATGGAGAAGGAGAGTAGGAGATGGAGAAGGAGATGAGGATGGGGATGGAGAAGGAGAGTAGTAGATGGAGAAGGAGATGAGGATGCGGATGGAGAAGGAGAGTAGGAGATGGAGAAGGAGATGAGGATGGGGATGGAGAAGGAGAAGGAGGTGGAGAAGGAGGTGGAGAAGGAGAAGGAGATGGAGATGGAGATGGAGAAGGAGATGAGGATGGGGATGGAGAAGGAGAAGGAGGTGGAGAAGGTGGTGGAGAAGGAGAAGGAGATGGAGATGGAGATGGAGAAGGAGATGGAGGAGATCTGGAAATACGACATCTTGTCAAGAAAAGCTATAATAGGCTCACCTTAGTATTGCCATAAGTCAGACATAACTTGAAAGCACACAACAACACAACAATAAGGGAGAAATAAAAAAAATCAACTTTGCTGTTGGCATTCTGGAATCACAGGCAGTGTATTGTAAATCAGACATGGATTTTTTATTCAAATTTTCCACCTTGTTCACTTTAATGAAACAGCACAAGTTTTTGAGGGGTCAGTAATTAACAAAAGAGAGCCCCTCAACCAATATTGGCTGGTAGGATTATGCTTGCTTTCAAGATCGATGGTAGTCTGTGAGTGAAGATCAAATTATTATTACTGAGATTTTGCTTTTCTACTCTTTTACTTTTCTACGCTTTCTAAAGCTATCTGGAATCACCTGTGCCAATCTGTTGTCAGCTTGCCCATGCAGCAATGTCAGTGGCAAGGAATTTGACAGACGGGGAAAGGGAGAGCTTGAGTAATGTGCGAGATCTCACACTTAATTTGTCAAGTTGGTCAGCTTCGAGAACTAATTACATCTTCAGCATTCCTCTCCGAGCCATCTGATAGCCATTAAAAACAAAAGCGCGCATGAGTGAAGCTTTTAATTTTCTTTGAAAAGGCAGGTGGGCTGCTGCATTTTGTATTATTCTGTTTTAAGCCGCAGATTGTAACGCCAGCACTTGCCAAAAAGTCAATCAAAACATCTCTACAGATAAAGTACAAGAAGAATCTTTGGCAGGGGAACTGCCAACTCCAGAACCTGAAGTGAATCCCTCTTTGATGAGAAACTGATTTAGTTTCCAGCCTTTGCTCTGGTAGCCTGTTTCAAACTGTAAACGCTCCTTTTCAAATTGCATACAAGATATTTCTTCCCAGGAATTTGAACTTCTGAAGGCTGTTCTATGTAAAGTTTCCCATCTAGTCCACTATGCAGGAAAGCTGTTTTAACATTCAGTTGTTGAACATACAGGTTTTTGTAGGTTTTTTCAGGCTATAGGGCCATGTTCTAGAGGCATTTCTCCTGACGTTTCGCCTGCATCTATGGAAAGCATCCTCAGAGGTAGTGAGGTCTGTTGGAACTAGGCAAAAGGGTTTATATATCTGTGGAATGACTGGGGTGGGGCAAAGAGCTCTCTGCTGAAGCTAGGTGTGAATGTTTCAGCTGACCACCTTCATTAGCATTTGAAGGCTTAGCTGAGCCTGGGAAAATTTTCTGTTGAGAGGTGTTAAGATGTCCCTGGTTGTTTCCTCTCTGTTGTTTTGCTGTTGTAATTTTTGAGTTTTTTAATACTGGTAGCCAGATTTCGTTCATTTTCATGGTCTCTTCCTTTCTGTTGAAATTGTCCACATGCTTGTGGATTTCAATGGCTTCTCTGTGTAGTCTGACATGGTAGTTGTTGGAGTCAGACTACACAGAGAAGCCATTGAAATCCACAAGCATGTGGACAATTTCAACAGAAAGGAGGAAACCATGAAAATGAACAAAATCTGGCTACCAGTATTAAAAAAATTCTAAAATTACTACAGCAAAACAGCAGAGAGGAAACAACCAGGCACATCTTAACACCTCTCAACAGAAAATTTTCCCAGGCTCAGCCAAGCCTTCAAATGCTAATGAAGGTGGTCAGCTGAAACATTCACACCTAGCTTCAGCAGAGAGCTCCCTGCCCCACCCCAGCCATTCCACAGATATATAAACCCATTTTCCTATTTCCAACCGACCTCACTACCTCTGAGGATGCTTGCCATAGATGCAGGCGAAACGTCAGGATAAAATGCCTCTAGAACATGGCCCTATAGCCCGAAAAAACCTACAAGAACCTAGTGATTCCAGCCATGAAAGCCTTCGACAATATGTTGAACATACATTTTTCTTGGACGCCGCTATAGCTAGGAGAGTACTAATAGTTGTGTGTAGAAAAAAAGTTCTTGTTGTAGTCTTCACCATATGCTTGAACATTTATTTATTTGTTTATTTATTTACAGTATTTATATTCCACCCTTCTCACCCCGCAGGGGACTCAGGGTGGATTACAATGTATGTATACATGGCAAACATTCAATGCCATAGACCAGGGGTCCTCAAACTTTTTAAACAGAGGGCCAGGTCACAGTCTCTCAAACTGTTGGAGGGCTGGATTATAATTTGAAAAAAAAAAATGAATGAATTCCTATGCATACTGCACATATCTTATTTGTAGTACAAAAAACACTCAAAAACAATACAATAATTAAAAACAGTTTTAACAAATATAAACTTATTAGTATTTCAATGGGAAGTGTAGACCTGCTTTTGGCTGATGAGATAGGATTGTTGTTGTTATTGTATGCTTTCAAGTCATTTCAGATTTAGGTTGATCCTGAGCGAGGGCCGGGTAAATGACCTTGGAGGGCCGCATCTGGCCCCCGGGCCTTAGTTTGAGGACCCCTGCCATAGACACACAATATATATAGACAGCCACACATAGGCTATTTCCAGCTTCATGAGGGTATTCTGGCCACCAGGGGAGCTGTTGCTTCACTGTCCATTTGAGACACTGATAGAATACTTCCTCATTCAGCGTGGTCCACGCTCTTGTCACATCCCGATTGGATTACTGCAACGCACTCTACGTGGGGTTGCCTTTGAAGACTGCTCGGAAACTCCAACTAGTCCAGTGGGAGGCAGCCAGATTGCTCACCGGAGCGGCATACAGGGAGCATACCACCCCTCTGTTGTGTCAGCTCCACTGGCTGCCGATCCAATTCCGAGCACAATTCAAAGTGCTGGTTTTGACCTATAAAACCCTATACGGTTCCGGCCCAGTGTATCTGTCCGAACGGATCTCCCTCTACGTCCCACCTCGGAGTCTAAGATCTTCTGGGGAGGCCCTGTTCTCGACCCTGCCTCTATCACAAGTGAGGGTGGCGGGGACGAGGAGCAGGGCCTTCTCGGTAGTGGCCCCTCACCTGTGGAACTCACTCCCCAGGGAGATTAGATCAGCGACTTCCCTTTTGTCATTCAGGAAAAATTGAAGATCTGGATGTGGGACCAGGCTTTTGGACATTCTGGCAGCTAAAGGAAAGACCTTGATGATGGGCAGGAATTGACGGAACGGAATGGATTTATGGAACTCTGAACACTGACCATGAGATTGTTTACTATTGTGTTATGTACTGATGTTTTTAACCTGTTAACTGTTTGATTGCTTTTATGTATGTATGTATTTTTGACACAGGCATCGAATTGTGCCTTCCTTTGTAAGCCGCCCTGAGTCCCCCCTTGGGGGTGAGAAGGGCGGGGTATAAGTAACTGAAATAAATAAATAAATAAAATTCTTTTGCACGCTGCTGGAGAGTTTTATGGCATCATAAATTAGTTAAATTAGCCTCCCCGCATAAGCAGTACCTAAATTTCCTACTTGACAGATGCAACTGTCTTTCAGGCTGAAGAGGTCGACAGCGAACTACACACAGTGGTCGGAAGCTCACTCCGACCCAAGCTGGCTCTGAACTCATGACCTTTTTTGGTCAGTAGTAATCTTAATGCAGCTGACTCCCAGCCAGCTGCGCCACAGTCCCGGTGCCTTGACTTTTGCTAGTAATCTGGCCTTAGATCTATGAATTTTCTCAAGCTGATGTTTAGTGTCTATGTAGAACAATTTATTTTATTTATTTATTTCAATTACTTCTACCCCGCCCTTCTCACCCCCGAGGGGGGACTCAGGGCGGCTTACAAATGAAGGCACAAATCGATGCCTGAATCAATAAACAAACAATACATAAAAGCAATTTAAACAATTAACAAGTTAAAAACATTAATACATAGTAAGATAGCAAAACAATCTCATGCTCAGTGTTCAGAGTCCGTTTATCCATTCCATTCCGTTGGCCCATGTTTAACGTCAGATCTTTCCTTAGCTGCCAGAATGTCCAAAAGCTTGGTCCCATATCCAGGTCTTCAGGTTTTTCCTGAACACCAAAAGGGAAGTCACTGATCTAATCTCCCCGGGGAGTGAGTTCCACAGGTGAGGGGCCACCACTGAGAAGGCCCTGCTCCTTGTCCCCGCCAACCTCACTTGTGAGAGTGGCGGGGTCGAGAGCAGGGCCTCCCCAGACGATCTTAAATTTCGAGATGGGATGTAGAGGGAGATCCGTTCGGACAAATACACTGGGCCGGAACCGTATAGGGTTTTGTAGGTCAAAACCAGCACTTTGAATTGTGCTCGGAATTGGATCGGCAGCCAGTGGAACTGATGCAACAGGGGGGTGGTGTGCTCCCTGTACACCACTCCGGTGAGTAATCTGGCTGCTTCTTGCTGGACTAGTTGGAGTTTCCAAGCAGTCTTCAAAGGCAACCCCACGTAGAGTGCGTTGCAGTAATCCAACCGGGATATAACAAGAGCGTGGACCACCGTGGCCAGATCTGACTTCCCAAGGTACGGGCGCAGCTGGCGCACAAGTTTTAATTGTGCGAAAGCTCTCCCAGCCACCGCCAAGACCTGGGGTTCCAGGCTCAGTGATGAGTCCAGGATCAATCCCAAGCTGCGAACCTATGTTTTCAGGGGGAGTGGAACCCCGTCTAACACAGGCTGTAACCCTATGCCCTGTTCGGCCTTACGACTGACCAGTAGGACCTCTGTCTTGTCTGGATTCAATTTCAATTTGTTAGCTCTCATCCAGTCCGACACAGCAGCCAAGCACCGGTTCAAGGGCTGGACAGCCTCCTTGGTGACAGGTGGAAAGGAGTGACAGATTTGGACATAGGACTTCATCACATGGGTTTTTTTCCCCATCCTAGGATACTGCCGAGACACAGCCAGGATGGTGCCCAATGGAGCCCATCATATGATGGAGGACTACTTCCAGTGAGGCTCCATCCTGGCTCCATGCTTGTTGTGTCTCAGCAGTATGCTAAGAGGCAGTCCTGTGAACAAGGGTAACTACCCGTGTTCCCATAAACTAAGCCGGGGAAAGTGCGGGACCAAGTTGGGAACAGATAGGAAATACTGTATGATGGTAGGAGTGATGCAGGGCGCTGCCTGATGGTTTCCCCTGCTGCCCCGCAGATTTGCCCCACTGCCCGACAAATTCTCCCACTGTCCCCCGGTTTATGGACCTCCATGTGATGAGGTCCTTAGTCTCCAGAGCAGAAAAAAAAAACAACCTGGTTCCCTCCTCAACAGGACTTCCTTTCAAATATTTAAATAAAGAAAGTTGAAGATTAATTACAACTGTGATTAATTACCTGAAGCCTTTATTCTTGGGATGATAGAGGGACACCATGAAAATAAGCATGGAAGGGTTTTTTTAGTGTATGTGCTGTTTTCAGGGATTATGTGAAACGGACCACTGAATATTACAAATAATTTTCATTCAAACTGATTTGGACCCAAGCCTCATAGATGATGATGATGATGATGATGATGATTTCTTATCCACCTCTCCTGTGGACGGAGGCAAGAAAAAGCCAATTAAAATACAGCAATGAATAGACAAATAACACAGTTAAAAACACGAACACCAATTAAAAATACATAATCGGTTCAAAAAGCATAACATCTGCTTTAAATTCACACTTATTAAAAACAATAAATCCATAATTTAAAAACTATCTGGAGAGATCAGCCAGAAGGAATTACTTTCAGATCATTTTTATTCAAGAAAAACACGGAAATAAAACACACAAATAGCCATTTACACACACACTCACATATATGGAACTACTAAGGATACACAACTACATCAAAAGGTGAAGGTTTTCCCTTGACATTAATACTAGTCATGTTCAACTCTCGGGGATGATGCTCATTTCCATTTCTAAGCCAAAGAGCCGGCATTGTCCATAGACACCTCCAAGGTCATGTGGCCAGCATCACTGCATGGAGCATTGTTACCTTCCCGCCAAAGCGGTACCTATTGATCTATTCACATTGGCATGTTTTCGAACTGCTAGGTTGTCATAAATTGGGGCTAACAGTGGGAGCTCACTCTGCTACCTGGATTTGAACCACCGACATTTCGGTCAGCAAGTTCACCACCTCAGTGTTTTAACCTGCTGCGCCACTGAGGGCTCCCACGCAACTACATACATTCCCCAAAATGAAACAACTATGAAAAACAAAAACAAAAAAACCCTACAAATGTATCACTTTCTATTTGATGGTTATTATCCCTTATTAGTGTATTTCCTTAAAAATAATAATGTAATCACACATAGACATAATCACACATAGACTTTACTAATTCATGAGTCCCAAAGTTAATAAATGCCTCCATTGCTGTTGTGAAAAGGTAATGGATGAGTTTCCACCTTTCTGAAATTTCTCCTTCATCGGCATAGTCAATTTCTCCATTTCTGCTATATCACAGATTCTCACCAGCTATTCTTCTCTTGCATTGGGACAACTGGTTCCCCTCATCTCTGAGCACATATACGAGTGTTGAATGAAAAGTAATGCCTCCACCTTCGAAACTCCTCAACAGATGGCAGCACTGGTATGCGGCAGGTATTGGCTTATTCAGTAGACTCTCCTCTACAGTTCCATTTTGATGGGAAGCCTTAGCATTGAATGGTTGTGTTGCTAAAGTGCAAATTATGGAACTCTGCACAGACAGTCGGTCAATACGACTTAAGCAATGTGTCACCTCAACATCTTTAAACTTACTCGCCCAGTGACACACAGTACTCACATCAACACAATCACCATAAACAGCTTGCATTCTCTAATGAATCTCCTTTGGGGTGACACCTTCTGCTATCAAGAATTCAATGACTGCATGTTGCTTAAGTCACATTGACCGACCATCTGCGCAGGGTTCCATACTTTGCACTTTAACAACACAACCATTCAATGCTAAGGCTTCCTGCCAAAATGGAACTGTAGAGGAGAGTCTACTGAACAAGCCAGTACCTGCCACATACCAGTACTGCCATCTGTTGAGCAGTTACAAATGTGGAGGCATTACTTTTCATTCAACCCTCATATAGTCCTCGTGGTAGTTATCGTGTATTGCACCATTTCCCCAAATTTTCATTCTAAATTATCATCGAGCATTCCCAACAAATACAACTCAATTCTAGATGTGGTTGAGACCTCACAACCTCTGAAGATGCCTGCCATAGATGTGGTTGAAATGTCAGAGGAGAATGCTTCTGGAACATGGCAGCACAGCCCAAAAAACTTACAACAACTCACACTCCATTCTTATCTTAACTATAACCTTAGTAAGATCTTCCAGCATCAAATGTATTTGAATCCAGTATTTCTAGGGCTTTGTGCATGACCACCACATATGATGAAATGTCCCCAACAATAGTGCTCATATTTCCAATATTTGTTTTATCTCATAAACCAATTCTTCTGTTATGCAAAAGTCAACACAACAAATGGTTGGTGGATTGAATTAACATACTTTATCTCTGTTCACTTCCTTTTTAGATAATACAGATAGAAAATATGTGCACGTGTGTGTCATAAGAAGTTGTTTGGGTTTTTTTTACTGTTAGTCTCACATTGTTTCTCTGTGCTGCTGGTAGGAGGGAAAGCATGAAGAAGATGCAATTAAATCAAGCAAAGTGGCATTTTGTGAGCTTCACAGATGTTTTATTTTTGTCATTCTGTTCCCACTGGAAGGTCAGCATATGTTAACTTCGAAATGAACTATCCCATGAGGTCCACTGAAGAATAGGGGGAAGCAAAATAGGAGAGGACTCTTACTCTTTGTACGTATTTGACAACTCATTTCAAGATTCGCCTAACATGCATTTCTTAAAAGAGTACAGACACTAAAATGTGCTTCCTGATGCTTCTCTACACCACTCTATGTGCTCTGGAGTGTTGTGCTTAGTTGACTTAATGATATCACTCTATTCTGCTTTAGACAGACAGTTCAGGGAGTATTGTATCCATTGGGAATTGGCTTGAAAAACATGATATCAAGCATTATCATGTAGCAAGGAAGGAAACAACAATGATAAGGGTTGGAAAACAATCCCAATGAGGAACTGATAAAATAAAATTGAAAAGACAATATTATAGGCATCTATCTATCTATCTATCTATCTATCTATCTATCTATCTATCTATCTATCTATCAGTATTTATTCATATGTGTTTGTTTGTTTGTTCAACAAAGACTCCTTTGTGGCTTGATGTGTACCAGATTTAGTACATGTACCCTTCATCATCTTACTTAAAATAATGGTGAGGTTTGGAGTTCAAAAATGCACCCCTTTTGTTGCTTGTCTTATTTTTTTGAATGACAATGCTATCTATCTATCATCTATCTATCTATCTATCTATCTATCTATCTATCTATCTATCTATCCATCTATTTATCAGTATTTATGTACATTTGTTTGTTTGTTTGGTCAACAAAGACTCCTTTGTGGCTTGATGTAGACCAGATTTGGTACATGTACCCTTCATCATCTTACTTAAAATAATGGTGAGGTTTGGAGTTCAAAAAATGAACCCCTTTTGTTGCTTGTCTTATTTTTTAAATGACAATGTTATCTATCTATCTATCTATCTATCTATCTATCTATCTATCTATCTATCTATCTGGCTATCAATCTATCAGTATTTATGTATATTTGTTTGTTTGTTTGTTCAACAAAGACTCCTTTGTGGCTTGATGTGTACCAGATTTGGTACATGTATCCTTCACCATCTTACTTAAAATATTGCTGAGATTTGGAGTTCAAAAAATGCACCCCTTTTGTTGCTTGTCTTATTTTTTAAATGACAATGTTATCTATCCGTCGGTATTTTTGTATGTTTGTTTGTTCAACAAAGACTCCTTTGTGGCTTGATGTGTACTAGATTTGGAACATGTACCCTTCACCATCTTACTTAAAATAATGGTGATGTTTGGAGTTCAAAAAATGCACCCCTTTTTTATTTGTCTTATTTTTTAAATGATCCACGTTGTCAGCAGTACCAAAAAGCAACCACAAGAGGACACTAGAGTGTAGCCATGGAGACATTCTACAGAAAGCCTTCTCAGAGAGCTTATGGAAGAAGGGAGGGAGGGAGGGAGGGAGGAAAGAAAGAAAAAGAAGGGAAGGAGAAAGTAGAAAGGTAGAGAAAGGAAAGGGGAGAAATATTATGGTTAGGCAAAAACTAAATAAGTGAAAAGAGGGAAGAAAGAATGGAAGGACGGGGGGAGAGGAAGGAAGGAAGGAAGGAAGGAAGGAAGGAAGGAAGGAAGGAGCAATAGAAGAAAGAAGGATAGGGGAAGTAAAAAGAAAGGAAGAGGAAGGAAGGAAGGAAGGAAGGAAGGAAGGAAGGAAGGAAGGAAGGAAGGGAAGAAAGAAAAAGAAGAGACTGGAAAGTGTACAAGGGGAAAGCAAAGGAAGAAGCTGTACTTATCATAGAATCATAGAATCAAAGAGTTGGAAGAGACCTCATGGGCCATCCAGTCCAACCCCCTGCCAGGAAGCAGGAATATTGCATTCAAATCACCCCTGACAGATGGCCATCCAGCCTCTGCTTAAAAGCTTCCAAAGAAGGAGCCTCCACCACACTCCGGGGCAGAGAGTTCCACTGCTGAACGGCTCTCACAGTCAGGAAGTTCTTCCTAATGTTCAGATGGAATCTCCTCTCTTGTAGTTTGAAGCCATTGTTCCTTGAACCACAAAGAAAATGCAAACCTGAGCAATGCTGGATAGATACCCATTTCATAAATATTTGGATCACTGTTAAGACAAAGAAAGTTTTTTCTCCCTGATGCTCCAGAACATCTGAACTCAAAATAAAAGAAATAGGATTTTTATTTAAGCTAAAATATTAGGAAGAGAGGCATTCATGTCATCAATTCAGCAGCACAAGGTTTTAACCCATTGTGGTGGTGCAATGGGTTAAACCATTGTGCTGCTGAACTGCTGACCTGAAGGCTGGCAGTTTGAATCCACGGGATGAGGTGAGCTCCCACCGTTAGCCCTAGCTCCTGTCAACCTAGCAGTTCAAAAACATGCAAACGTGAGTAGATCAATAGGTATCGCCTATTGGTATCTATTGCGGAAAAGGCAAAATGACATTCCGTGTAGTCATGCCGGCCACATGATCAGGGGGTGTCTATGGACAATGCAGTCTCATTGGTTTGGAAATGGGGAACAGCAGCTCCCCCAAGAGCCAGAGATGAGCATTGCTTCCAGAAGCCAGAAATGAAAGGAGAAGCCTTTGCCTTTGTCTGTCAATGTAACAAGTCATTGAATGTTTGCCTGTGTCTGTTTACATATACTGTGATCTGCTCAAAGTCCCTTCTGGGAGAAGAGTGGAATATAAATAAAGTGTTATTATTATTATTATTATTATTATTATTGAGGTTAAGAGCTGCTCTACAGTTGAAATTTTATTACAGATTGGATAGAAATCAATCAGGTATGATTTAGCTGTTGATGTCTTGTGTCAATAGGCCAACCACTTGTTGATACAGCAGACCAGATTAACTTTGCACTCTGTTCTAACCGTATTTTAGTTCTGTGTGTTACATAAATAGAAATAAAAACCCGAAACTTTCAGCAAGTTTCTCTTCAAGCTGACAAGATTGCCTATATTCTATTTTTCTATGTATTTCCCATCGGGTGCTCTTGAGTCCTATCTTCTTAATGCTAGAAAAGAGAGGTTGAATGCAAACATTTTCACAGTTCTGGTAGGTGAGCACAGAGACTCAATTTATTTTCAGGACCACGGATAGAGAGACAGATGATAGTATCCACAGTGTTATAAAAGTAAGAGACAGAGGCTGACAAGCTGTGAAAATCATTTCTGAATTATTGAGTACTCTGATAGTCTAGTTCCTATCAAGAGAGGGTGTCCTCGTTCCTCCTAATATTTTTCTTATATTTTTCTAAAACCAAAAGTTGCTAATACTCTTAAGCTTGGGCACAGAAGCACAATGAGACTATTAAGATGAACAACAATAGGATTTCTGAATCTGTGCAATGTTTATGAAATATTTATTTATCATAATGAACTGGATTGTTAATTGGTTAGTTATTTGCCTAAGCAAGCAAATAACATGTGATAGATTGGGTCATTATTCTGAGATTATATGAAGCCGGAGAAAAAGCTGCAATCCATATTTTTGGCTAGAAGCTATTCCCTGTGGCTTGTAATCTTCTATATATATAAAAATGCTCTGTGCATAATGAGTACCTTAAAAACAAAAGAACCAATGAATGAAATCACACCAAATTTGGAAACAAAACGTCTCACAACACAAGGAGTGACCACCACTCAAAAAATTATGATTTTGTCATTTGGGAGTTGTAGTTGCTGGGATTTATAGTTCACCTACAATCAAAGAGCACTCTGAACTCCATCAATGATGGAATTGAACCAAACTTGGCACACAGAACTCCCATGACCAACAGAAAATGCTGGAAGGGTTTGGTGGACATTGACCTTGAGTTTGGGAGTTGTAGTTCACCTACATCCAGAGAGCACTGTGGACTCAAACAATGATGGATCTGGACCAAACTTGGCACAAGCACTCAATACGCCCAAATATGAACACAGATGGAGTTTGGGAGAAATAGACCTTGACATTTGGGAGTTGTAGTCACTGGCATTCACAGTTCACCTACAATCAAAGAGCATTCTGAACCCCACGAATGACAGAATCGAGGCAAGTGGGAAGTTTGGCTCATTTCTATTGTTGGTGAGGTTCAGAATGCTCTTTGATTGTAGGTAAACTATAAATCCCAGAAACTACAACCTCCAAATGTCAAGGTCTATTTCCTCCAGACTCCACCAGTGTTCACATTTGGGTATATTGAGTATTCGTGCCAAGTTTGGTTCAGATCCATCATGTTTTGATTCCACAATGCTCTCTGGATGTAGGTGAACTACAACTCCAAAACTCAAGGGCAATGCCCACCAAACCCTTCCAGTGTTTTCTGTTGGTCATGGGAGTACTGTTTGCCAAGTTTGGTTCAAGTCCATCATTGGTGGAGTTCAGAATGCTCTTTGATTGTGGGTGAACTATAAATCCCAGCAACTACAACTCCCAAAGGACAAAATCCACCCCCCTCTACCCCAGCAGTATTCACATTTGAGCATATTGGGTATTTATCTCAGATTTGGTCCAGTGGAATACCTGCATATCAGGTATTTACATTACGATTCATAACAGTAGCAAAATGACAGTTGTGAAGTAGCAACACAAATAATGTTATGGTTGGGGGTCACCACAACATGAGGAACTGTATTAAGGAGCCTCGGCATTAGGAAGGTTGAGAAACACTGCAGTAGAGTCTTGCTTATCCAATCTTCACTCATCCAACATTCTGTATTATCCACAGCTGTTTCAATACATTGTGATGTTTTGGTGCTAGATCCCTAAATACAGTAATTAATGTTACAGTGTATTGAGCTGCTTTTTATGTTGATTTGTTGGAAAGCATCATGTTTTGGTGCTTAATTTGTATAATCATAATGCAATTTGATGTTTAATTGGCTTTTCCTTAATCCCTCCTTATTATCCAACATAATCACTTATCCAATGTTCTGCCAGCCCATGTATTTAATTATTTATTTATTTAATAGCATAGTATTTATATTCCACACTTCTCACCCCGCAGGGGACTCAGGATGGATTACAATGTATGTATACATGGCAAACATTCAATGCCATAGACACACAACATATATCAACAGGCACACAGAGGCTATTTAACTTTTCAGCTTTCATGAGGGTATTCTGGCCACCAGGGGAGCTGTTGCTTCACCATCCATTTGAGACACTGATGGAGTACTTCCTCATAATTTTGCATGCTTGCTGGAGATTTTATGGCATCGTAAATTAGTTAAATTAGCCTCCCCGCATAAGCGGTACCTTGACAGATGCAACTGTCATTCGGGCTGCAAAGGTCAACAGCAAGCTACACACAATGGTTGTAAGCTCACTCCGACCCAGGCTGGCTTTGAACTCATGACCTTTTTTGGTCAGTAGTGATCTTAATGCAGCTGACTACCAGCCAGCTGTGCCACAGTCCGGGTGCTTATTTTGAATAAGTGAGATTCTACTGTAGATACATTTATAGTGTCAGAAGCAAATTGAGAATACAGTTATAATATATAGAAAATCCATAAGCAAAGTTAAAAACTTGGCATTATACTAAATGTCCTTTGACTAGAAGCTGGCCACTTGGAGCGCCTCTGATGTCACCCTGAGAAGGTCCTCCGTTGTGCATGTGGCAGGGCTCAGGCTGCATTGGAGTCAGTGGTCTGTGGTTTGCTCTTCTCCAAACTCGCATGTCGTGGACTCCACTTTGTAGCCCCGTTTCTTAAGGTTGGCTCTGCATCTCGTGGTGCCAGAGTGTTCTGTTCAGTGCCTTCCAAGTCACCTAGTTTTCTGTGTGCCCAGGAGGGAGTCTCTTATTTGGTACCACCCATTGATTGAGGTTCTCGGTTTTTGCCTGCCACTTTTGGACTCTTGCTTGCTGAAGTGTTCCCGCGTGTATCTCTGTGGATCTCTGTAGATCTCTGTAGCTGAGATAATCATAGTGGAAATTCTGAGAAATTATTCTGGAACTGTTGCATGCAAAGCATGTGCTCTGCTATTGAGCTATGGTCTTCCCCCAGATTTGATTCATGGGGCTATATTGTTTGAAGACTCATATCCACCAGGGAACATTATCTTTGTTTGCAAATACGCTGCTGCCTCAGCAGTTGCTACAAACCTTGGCAGCTCTATCACTTGAGATACTTAAACCTGGCGTGTGTTTGCCTGTGTAGGTGCATGTGTTTCCTTAAAGCCAAATTCTCTAATTGCTGCAATATTTCGAAGCTCTATACCTGTCAGCCGCACCACTTTGGCTGGCATAGCATTATTTTTATATAGGCTTCTCTCAGTAACGGGATATAAATAATAGCATGGTGCTTTATTTCTAAGACATTGCTTCCATACAAGGCAGCTGATGGTAAAATGGCACCTATTCTCCTTGCAGAAAGGATTTAGGGAATTAAAACACCTAGGATGCCTCCTTTGTCGAGCTATACAATGACTCTGACAGTGATTCGTTCTTCATTTCTTTATTTCTATTTTGACTTCTGATTGAAGGAGACCCAACTGTGTCCCTTTCTATTCTAATGTGTCTAGTTCTTAGAGTTATATATTAGTGTATAAAGAAGCAAACAAATGTTGAAATGTAAAGTTCATGACGGGTCCTACTATAAGTACGAAATCACCTATCCTGTTCCATCTCAAGCAAATTTGTGAAACCCTCCTGGGTTTTTTTCCATTCAAGACAAATGCTGTTTGTCAATCCGAACATTCTTTCATGAGTCTGAACATTGAATTATTATTATTATTATTATTATTATTATTATTATTATTATTATTATTTGGGGTTCTTGTACCCCGCCCTTCTCACCCCGCAGGGGACCCAGGGCGGCTTATAACAGCAAAGGCACACTTAGATGCCTGCCACACAAAACAATCATCACAAAAGTACAACAATTCATAGTTACCACAATTCATGCAATTATCTCGATGAAATCAATAAAATCCATAAAATCAATAAAATCAATACAAACCTAATTCTTCCTCCTACCCTGTCAGTGTACACTAACTCATAGATCTGTTTTTGATTCCACTTCGACAATCCTGCTGATCTTGTTCGTCTGATTGTCTTATTTAATTGTCTTATTTAATTGCCTAGTTGCCCAAAGACCTGGTCCCATAACCATGTCTTCACCCTCCTCCTAAAGGAGAGGAGGGATGATGATGCTCTGATTTCCCCCGGGAGTGAGTTCCACAGGTGAGGGGCCACCACTGAGAAGGCCCTGCTTCTCGTCCCCACCAGCCTCACTTGTGACAGTGGTGGGGTCGAGAGCAGGGCCTCCCCAGATGATCTCAAACTCCGAGGTGGGACGTAAAGGGAGATACGTTCAGACAGATACACTGGGCCGGAACCGTACAGGGTTTTGTAGGTCAAAACCAGCACCTTGAATTGTGCTCGGAATTGAACCGGCAGCCAGTGGAGCTGACACAGCAGGGGGGTGGTGTGCTCCCTGTATGTCGCTCCAGTGAGCAATCTGGCTGCCGCTCGCTGGACTAGTTGAAGTTTCCGAACAGTCTTCAAGGGCAACCCCACGTAGAGAATATCTTAAGTTCTATAAAAGTTTGTGAAATCCCCTTAAACTCAACCCTTATACTTGATTACATCTGAATTCAATAATGTTAATTTGTGTCCAAACAAGTCTACATTGTACACAAGCCTGATGTTATTGGATTCAGATGAAATTTTGGGTGCAAATCCTGGCTGTGCAAGTGATTATACATTTACTCCCTCCAATATATATGTTGTAATACTTATACATGAATATTCATTATACATATCTATATAAATAAAAATGTAATGTTCGTTAGTGGGATTAACATAACTCAAAAACCACTGGACACAGCAGAAGAGACATTAAAAGCTAAAAAAACAAAAAATACATTACAACGCATGCGCAAAACCATATGTGTGTGTGTGTGTATGGTTTTGCGCATGCAAAAACACAGTACACACACACACACACACACACACATGTCGCAGGTTCAAATCCAGGGAGCAACATGAGCTCCCACTGTTAGCCCCAGCCTCTGCCAACCTAGCAATCTAAAACATGCAAATGTGAGTAGATCAATAAGTACCGCTCTGGCAGGATGGTAACAGCGCTCCATTTAATCATGCCAGCCACATGACCTTGGAGGTGTCTACGGACAACGCTGGCTCTTTGGCTTAGAAATGGAGATGAGCACCAACCCCCAGTCAGACACATCAAGGGAAAATCTTTACCTTTACCCTACACAAATATAGATACACACAAAACACATATGCATAGACTGGGCCACAGCAACATGTAGCAGGGGACATATAGTATAATCTATATAAATAAAAATGTAATATTTGTTTGTGGGATTAACATAACTCAAAAGCACTGGACAAATTGACACCAAATATAGACACAATCCACGTATCAGGCCAACAAATGACCATCACTCATAAAAACACTGAAAAACACAGCAAAAGAGACTTTAAAAGCCAAAAAACAAAAAATACATTACAACGCATGCATAAAGCCACACATATATATGCAAACACACATATACACATATATACACACACAAAACACATATACAAAGACTGGGCCACAGTAACACGTGGCAGGGGACGACTAGTACATTATATAATTACACATGTAACACATTTGCTTGCAACTTCTGGTTGTGTGAGCAATTATGCATTTTCCATGCTTACTAAACTAGAGCTTTCGTGCCTTCTTTTGCCAGCAGTTATAGTGGAGCCAGGTGGTGAACATACATGCTTAAGTAGAGCTTCACGCTGGATGCCTCCTCCTACGCTCTCCACCCAGGTTCCTTCTACACATGCCTAAAAACCTGGAAGAAACCAGGACATAAAGAGGGGAGCTAAATAATTTTGGGAAACTGCACACTGAATTGGGTTAACTTCTGAAAGTGTTCAAAAGGTGCTCTTAAACCCCGATTCTGTCCAAAAAATGTGCATCTTCACATGATTGTATGCCCCTGCAGTCATGCAAAACATGTGCTTTCCTTCTAAGCCTCTTGTGTGGACTGCTCCAGTGCATGTGCACATTTCAAAAGCTTGAAATAGCTGATTGAGCTATCAAAAAATGGAGCCATTGACACACATGTGGCTAAACAGAAGCACAGTTGGAAAGCAAACCCACTAGAACTCTCTGCAATTATTCCTTTCTTCTGATCTTTATAATAGTAAACAGAGCTTGAATTTACAGTTGGGTTATTTATCTATTTATTGTGTCAGGAGTGAACCAACGGTACAATTGTGATGTATTTGAGAAAACACAAAGTTTTTTTTTTAAATGCATTCTTCTAAATGTCCTTTGACCAGTAGCTGGCCACTTGGAGTGCCTCTGGTGTTGCTATAAGAAGGTCCTCCATTGTGCATGTGGCAGGGCTCAGGCAGCATTGTAGTATTTATTTATTTATTTATTATAATTTTATTTACTGTATTTGTATGCCCCCTTTCTCAGCCAATCGGCGACTCAAGGCAGTTTGCTCTTCTCCACACTCGCATGTCATGGACTCCACTTTGTAGCCCCATTTTTAAAAGTTGGCTCTGCATCTTGAGGTGAGAGCCCACCTGTACAGTTGGGTGAAGCGAGAGAATAAGAAATCTGCTTGTGTGTACATATCTGCATGAGCAGATATGTGCATTTTGATTTTTTATAAAACTTCTGCCAGATGTCCCCGTCCCTCATCCATCTTGTGGATTTGTAAAATCCACTAAAAAGGAAGGTGTGAGGGTGGCAGGGGAGGTCTCAGGATTTTCAAACCCACTTTTTAAACCCACATTTAGACGCTGTCAGGAAGCGCCCCCAGTTTCTTCAGAAGTTCACTGCCAGAGCTTTTCAATCTAGTGACAATGAGTTGGATCTTGTCCATAACTTTTTCAACAATATGTATTTTTTTGCAAGAATTATTACAAAATGCACACCTTTGACAATACAATTAGGCAGACACTCCATAAAATGTGATTGTAAATCTGAATATGAATTTTATTGCCATTTGCTCATGCATTCCATTTAGTGATCACATAAACATAAATCAAAATCCATAGTACATATTGACCTACTCTTTCTGTATTCTCCATACCATTTTGAATTTGGGTAAATTTGAATGCAAGTGTGAAATATATTATGTCTTGGCAATGGAATTGAGCTCTGAGCGAGCTCAGCTCTTGCTGAGTTTGGTGATACATTTTTCTATGCCTCCGCTTCTGAATTTGCACTGACCTACCTTAAACATGACAATATGTGAAATCCTTTAAATATGCAAAAGTAATTTGTATAATAGATACTAGGGCTGGGTAACAACGGAAAAATTTGTTTCTAAACTCATTTCGTTTTTAGGGGGTCCATTGCGTTTAGTTTTTTAAAAGAATTCCGATTTTTTTCTTTAAAAAAATTCGTTATTTACGAAATTTCATAAATTTCGAATTGATTTGTTAATGGCGGACGCAATTGCGCAATACGCTAAAAAAACCCTCCAAATGGGACAGGGGGGACTTCTGAAGCTTCCTTCTCCCTCTGTTGTTGACTGTTGGTGTGATAATTTATTTTTTTTTATCACTGATAAAACAAACAACAACTATAAAACTTGCACCAGACATACGGAAACAATTTCGAAATGATTTCGAAACAATTTCGAACCAATTACGAAACAATTACGAAATAAATTGAAAAATTCGTTTCGATTTTTAGTTGCTCCTGCATGGCTCAATATTGGATCGTAAGCTAATTTAAATACAAATCAATAACGAATTACAAAATTAACGAACAAAACCGCCCAGCCCTAATAGATACATGTTGTTAGTGACAGGATTGCCAAGCAGATCCATCTAAACCAGTGATCCTTTTTCTAAGCTTGCTTGTTGCACTATCCCTCAGAAACAGAAGGATGTTCTCTTCAAATGCTTTAAAAGTAAACTCTGATATTTCTGTGTTATCGCTGCAGAAGTTATATTTACTTGTTCTATCGCTCACTCAGTGGTGACGTCTAGTAGACATTACAGATGTTTACACTATTTGAAAGCAATTGCTTTATCTGGAGAAACCAGACTGATTTGGAACATATCCACATTCCACAGAGACTACATTCCTCCAATTTGTTGTTGCTGCTATTTGACTTTCTTTGGCTCTTTCAAGGTAAACCTTGCCTCTCTGTTATGTCTTTTTTCAACAATGCAGACACAAGGAAACTGTTTTTGATTCGTCATTCATTTGAGCAAAGCGTTCTGATATAAAAATGTGTCAAGAACAAGTAAGAAGCTTATAAGTCCTGTTAACCATGACAATATGTTGGGATTATTGTTGCTGGGTTTTTGTTGTGTTCTGCCAACAATTCACCTATAATAAGATTTGAATTCAACTTAGGAACAATATCCAAGCAGTTCTAAAGGAATTTGTAAGAGTTTCAATGGAAGTAAATTCCTTAGTTGCCTTGCTGGCAATGTCATTGTCCATAAGATAGAAGAGGCTATGAGGGAATCATCTCACAACCTCTTAGGATGCCTGCAAAGATGCAGGCAAAACATCAGGAGAGAATGCTTCTAGGACATGGCTATACAGCCCTGTAAAGGAGATAAGCATAATCTTGGGCAGGGGGGAAGGCAATCCCACCACCGCCCAACAGTGTAAAGGGGATCAAGGACAATCTTGGCAGGGGGGACAAGCAATCTCATCCGCTGCCCACCAGTGTGAAGCATTAACGTTCAGCTGGACACTACTTTGTAGGATGTATTAAACGTTGTACACCAATATACTAAAAATAATTGACTATGGCGAGGGGGAAAGGACTCTCTTATCCTACCTCAATAATATTATTAAGTGACCAACTGTATTAACGATGTTAATGACCGATGTATTAGGTAGATTCGCAGCCACCAACTCAATTAAATGTCTGAGGAAAACATAAGTGTGAATGTGAAATAGGTAAAGTGTATTCAAGCCCTTGTTCTTCTTCAGTGACTGCTTCTCTTACTGACTGGACTGAATTTAAATTGTCTTTAGACTTGCTGAGATCTGATGATTGTGACAGACCAAGGCAGACACCAGTTTAAGATGAAATTAGAAACAGGTTTATTTCAAACTTGGTGAACAAATCAACTCTTAATAAGAGTGGTACAAAATCTTAATGCGCTGACTGAAGCTTAGCTGGTTAGACAAGCAGTCTTCTCTCAAGACTTAAACTTTTGTTTCTTGTGAGTCTCTTGCTTCACACTGATCACTTCACTGACACAGTGTGTCCCTGAGATCAGTCCACTGACTGCCTCACAGAGCAAAATAGGCTTTCCTTCACTGACCCTTCTAAGTACAGTGAACCAGGAACCTTTGCCTTTCCTATGCTCTAGCTCCAAGGCTCACTTCAAAAGTTTTCCCTCCCTGTCTAAATTCCTCTCAGCTCCCTCTTCCTAAATATACTTCTACACTCTTCGATGTTTAAAGCTCTTCTCCCCAGCTTGTCAAAAAGACACAGCCTTTTTTCCCTCTAAAAGCTAACTCCTCCCCTGATTGCTCTAGCCAATCAGGAGTCGGCTGACTCCTCCCTCTTGCCTCTTAGCTCTCCTGCCTATCTCTCAACATGTCAGCTACTGACTTTCCAGGCTTCAGCCTTCCTGGCAAAAGGTTAGATTCATTACAAGCCCCAAAAGCCTATAACAACCTAGGGAATCAATTGTTTTAGAACTGATCCTAACCAACAGTAATGACCTGGTTTAATGGGGTAAGAGTGGAAAGATTCTTAGGTGGGACTGATCATGTTCTTCTAAAGTTGCTTCTGTGATGAAAATGGGAAGCCAAGCATAAGTTGTTGCTTCTTCTTCTTCTTCTTCTTCTTCTTCCTCTTCCTCTTCCTCTTCCTCTTCTTCTTCAGAAGGATTGATGGTCTCCAGACCTTTTATCATTTTAGTTGCCCTCCTTTAGATACTTTCCAGCTTATCGACATCTCTTTTTAATTGCTTTGCCCAGAATTGGACATAATATTCCAGGTGAGGTCTAACCAAAACAGAATAGAGAGGCACCATGACTCCCCTTGACACTAGACTCCTTTTGTTGCAGCCCACAATCCCATTGGCTTTTTTAGCTGCTGCATCATATTGTTGGCTCATGTTTAACTTGTTGTCCACGAACGATGTTATATATATCCTTTCAAAGACTATAATTAATCCTGTTCTGTTTGAATTTCTTTACTGCTGAGCAAACTCAAAGCAAGGACTTTGAACTTAACCTTTCTAGATATTTTTCTTCTCTTTCTCTCCAACTCCACCTCTTTTTTTCCCTCCAAGTATAAATTTAAAGCATAAAAATCAGTTTTTATGCCTCAGGTGTAGGTCACCAAACAGCATGGATCATAAATCGATGCCTAAGCATACAACATTAGAATGCAAATTAATGAGTCATGCAAGAGCACAGCTAAGCTGCCTTATTCCGACCTCAAAGAAAAAGGATAAGAGTGCAATTGGTTACCGAGTCATCTTATATAACCAGACTCACAAACGTATCAACATCTTTCCAGAATAGGATTATGGGGCAGGGAAGAATTCAATACTTTTTTTATCCAGCATTCCTTGCAAAATGAGGAGAGACTGGCAGGCCCAGGGATCTTATGAAATGGGATATGGGATTTCAAAGGGGGAAAAACATTTACAATAGGTCAGTGTTTCTCAACCTTCCTAATGCTGTCACCCCTTAATACAGTTTCTCATGTTGTGGTGACCCCCAACCGTAACATTATTTTTGTTGTTACTATTATGAGTTGTAATGTAAATATCTGATATGCAGGATGTATTTACATTCACTGGACCAAATTTGGCACAATACCCAATATGCTCAAATTTGAATACTGCTTGATTGACACCAAAGGGGATTGATTTTGTCATTTGGGAGTTGTAGTTGCTGGGATTTATAGTTCACCTACCATTAAAGAGCATTCTGAACTCCACCAACAATGGAATTGAACCAAACTTGGCATACAGAACTCCCATGCACAACAGAAAATACTGGTTTGGTGGGCATTGACCTTGAGTGTTGGAGTTGTAGTTCACCTACATCCAGAGAGCACTGTGGACTCAAACAATGATGGATCTGGACCAAACTTGGCACAAATACTCAATATGCCCAAACACTGGTGGAGTTTGAGGAAAATAGATCTTGATACTTGTGAATTGTAGTTGCTGGGATTTATAGTTCACCTACAATCAAAGAGCATTCTGAACCCCACCAACAATGGAATTGAACCAAATCTGGCACACAGGACTCCCATGCACAACGGAATATACCGGAAGGTTTTGGTGGGCGTTGATCTTGACTTTTGGAGTTGTAGTTCACCTACATCCAGAGAGCACTATGGACTCAAACAATTATGGATCTGGGCCAAACTTGGCACGAATACGCAATATGCCCACACACTGGTGGAGGTTGGGGAAAATAGATCTGGACACTTGTGAATTGTAGTTGCTGGGATTTATAGTTCACTTACAATCAAAAAGCATTCTGAACCCCACCAATGAGGGAATTGGGCCAAACTTCCCACACAGAACCCCCATGACCAATAGAAATATTGTGTTTTCTGATAGCCTTTGGCGACCCTAAGAAACACCGAGAAACACTACCCTAAATAAACTTCTAGAGATCATAGAATCATAGAATCATAGAATCAAAGAGTTGGAAGAGACCTCATGGGCCATCCAGTCCAACCCCATTCTGCCAAGAAGCAGGAATATTGCATTCAAATCACCCCTGACAGATGGCTATCCAGCCTCTGTTTAAAAGCTTCCAAAGAAGGAACCTCCACCACACTCCGAGGCAGAGAGTTCCACTGCTGAACGGCTCTCACAGTCAGGAAGTTCTTCCTCATGTTCAGGTGGAATCTCCTTTCTTGTAGTTTGAAGCCATTGTTTCGTGTCCTAGTCTCCAGGGAAGCAGAAAACAACCTTGCTCCCTCCTCCCTGTGGCTTCCTCTCACATATTTATACATGGCTATCATATCTCCTCTCATCCTTCTCTTCTTCAGGCTAAACATGCCCAGCTCCTTAAGCCGCTCCTCATGGGGCTTGTTCTCCAGACCCTTGATCATTTTAGTCGCCCTCTTTCTCTGGACACATTCCAGCTTGTCAATATCTCTCTTGAATTGTGGTGCCCGGAATTGGACACAATATTCCAGGTGTGGTCTAACCAAAGCGGAATAGAGCATGGGGAGCATTACTTCCCTAGATCTAGATATCTAGGGGCATCTAAATAACTGCTCCAGGTTATAGTGTAATATATAAATATAAGCATGCTTCACATTGTCTCTTTTTCACAGGTTATTTGAAAGTATCTCTCCTCTTTTATCTTTAACAAAATATTTCTGTTAAACTGGAACACATGAAAATAGCTGGAAAATTATTTCCTCTCTTCCTATTCCTCTCCCTTGCTCTATCCTATTTTATTGTAAGCATCTTTTGAAATTGTAACTACTTGTGAAATAGTCTTTCTAAAGGGAAAAAGACTATGCCGGGAAGGCGGATTAAATGACCTTGGAGTTGATTTCTGGCTTTTGAGGAATCCACAAGGAATGAGATGTTTCTATCAAGCTATCAGGAGCTATTGTTCAACCAGGCTTGGGAGATAATGACCTCTAATCAGATACAAGAGTGATTCACAACACTAAAATTATCTTGACTTTTACAAGATTGGCTATAACCTTTCTGGGGCTTTCTTTTCTGCAGACTCGGTTGAAATCAAACAGTATTTTTTCCCTTCTCCAACATGGGTGTTTCATAGCAAAGCAAATACAGTTGGGCAAATTATATACCTGGATTTGAGTCTTTGAGTGTTGATCTGCTTAGTCATTCATTTCTTGAATCACTCAATATGTTTTTTTTAATTAATGGACTGAATTTTCTTCAGTTTTAAACAGCTGTGTGTTTCATTGTACATCTGCTAGATATTTGGATAGTACACCAGACTGCATGCTTTTAGGAAAACCTTTCTCCTAGGAACCCATATTGCAACCCCGTGCTAGGAAGTGTGCTAGCTTTTCCTTTATATGCCAGATGTCAGGTACACTTGCTCATCCCCCCAAAAAGGTTAAAACCTAGTGCCGGCAGGACTGAAGAGAGACAAATCAGAGGTTTGAATCTGGAAAGAGCACGGATGAGCTCCCTCTGCCAGCTCCAGCTCCCCATGCGGGGACATGAGAGAAGCCTCCCTTCCTTACTTACTTAGATGATCCCTCGTTGTCCGAGGATGATGGTCCTCCAAGATCGGTGTCCTGGAGGTGGGTCCGTAGGTGACCGTGGAGCCCTATTCTTGATCTGCATCTTCTCCCACAGTGAGGGCATTGGTTTCCAGATGGAAGGTGGTCCCGGTTGGTGTTGGCTTGATGCGCCTTCCTCTTGGCAAGCTTCTCTCTTTTGCCCTCCATTTGTGCCTCTTCAAATTCTACAGCACTGCTGGTCACAGCTGACCTCCAGCTGGAGCATTCAAGGGTCAGGTCTTCCCTGTTCTCGATGTCTATGCCACAGTTTTTGAGGTTGGCTTTGAGCCCATCTTTAAATCTCTTTCCTGTCCTCCAACATTCCATTTTCTGCTCTTGAGTTCAGAATAGGGCAACTGCTTTGGGAGACAGTGGTTGGGCATCCAGACAACATGGCCAGTCCAGTGGAGTTGACGGCGGAGGGCCATCACTCCAATGCTGGTGGTCTTTGCTTCTTCCACCACGCTGACATTTATCCACTTGTCTACCCAAGAGATTTGTAGGATTTTTCGGAGGCAGCACTGATGGAATCATTCCAGGAGTTGCATGTGATGTCTGTAGACAGCCCACGTCTTGCAGGCATATAGCAGGGTTAGGAGGGCAATAGCTTTATTAGCAAGCACCTTGGTATCCCTACGGATGTCCCGGTCCTCAAACGCTCTCTACTTCATTTGAAAAAATGGGTTCGAGTCAGTAACTAATATTAGTATTCTGAGCCTGAAGGAGTGCTCCCCAAATTCATCAGCTGACAACCTTGGCTCCTCCAGCATTAAGCGAAGCACTGCCATGAACTAGAACTGTGACAGAGGGGCCTAGTCTGAATGTATACCCCCCCCCACCCCCAATTGGATGGCCAAACATTCAGCCAGTATCTTGATTGGGCAAGGGCCTTGCCATCAATTTTCCTGGAAGATGCAGCCTTTCTCCCGCTGATCAGCCTTGGATCAGTGACTGTGAATGTCCACTACCAATCTGCAAATCTCCACATCCCCAATGTGTAAAGGCCAACCCTCTTGGACCCTGCCACCCGATCCCCCACCCTTATGGCCACAAAAATGAAATTAATCCAAACTAGACTTGTGCATTTGTATAGAATCACTATTCTTTTCTGTTTTCTTTATTCATAAGGTCCTTGTTTTCCTTTTCGTGCAACTTCCAAAAATGGGTACTTTCCGAATGGGGCGTTTTCATTCTGCATCCAAAAAGAAAAGAAAAGAAAAAGAAAATTTCTGATCCTATGGGCAGATTTCCCCAGGCTCCCCTTGACCCTCAGTTTTAAGGCTACAGGGGTGAAAATTGCTACACATAGAGGGCACATCTACCACTCTTAGCCCACCAAGTTTTATAACCTTTGGGTCATCCCCCAATTTTTAGGGATTTTTTTTCTTTCTCCAGGAGCAGCAGCAGGAGGGAGGCAGGGCAAGGCACCATTTCTTCCTGCCAAATGTCAAAGATGCTCCACACACCACACACACACAGCCCAATGCCCACCCCAAGTTTATTTTCATTCCAAGGGATGGGTTCCCATTTTGTGCTCCCACCCGAAACAAAAGGAATGAACGAACGAATGAAATGGGAGAAACGGGTACCGCACACACCTCTAATCCAAACTGTGTTTCTGTCATGTATCATATCCTGCAATTGATGGTGGTTGGTGATGGTAGGCCTAGCAGTTGGTGATGGAAGGGTTAATGTAAGTCTTAGTTCTAAAGGGTTGAGTAATCTGTAAGTAAGAGTTCATGGGTGAAAGCAATTAAAGGTGGAGGCATGCAAGAGATAGGTTGCAGTGGGTGTTTCTGGATATAAGGAGCTAGCCTTGGGACTGATCTTTGGGAGAAAAGTATTTGTCTTATTTTGGTGGTAGATGCTGCTGGTTTTCCCCCAGGTTTATGGAGTTTCGATATCCTGACCTGTCTCCTGTACTCTTGGAACCCTGGAACCTTGAATCTCTGGACTGGCTTCTGACTACAGCATAGACTCTTGATCCCTGGACATTGCTCATTGAATTCTTGGCATTTGACCACTGGACTGGACCCTTTATCTACGGTGTAGCTTTTTCTATGAGTTTTTGTTGTATATTCTGTGGCTGAGTGCTATCTTTATGTCTTGGACTATTAAAACAGCCAGAAAGTAAGTGCTGTCTTAATTAAATTGTTTTCCACAAACTGGGAGTTTGTTTGGTTCATCTCTACCTGAATAAGGTAGAGCCCTGGCATCGTGACAGTTTCTTATCAACTAATATAGGAGTTCTCACACCTTTAAAACACTGGAGCCTTTTTGAAGGAAAAGTTGTTCATGGAAATTATGGACACTGGGCCCCTACAGAGCCCCTGATGGTGCTTTGCAGAGCTCTAAGGGCTGAGTGTAGCACAATTTGAGAACCACTAAACTAACCCATTTCCCCCCTTTCAAACATGGCGCGGAGCTCCCAGTGGCACAGTGGGTTAAACCTCTGAACTACTAAACTTGTTGACCAAAAGGTTGCAGGTTCAAATCTGGGGAGTGGCGTGAGCTTCTGCTGTCAGCCCCAGCTTCTGTCAACCTAGCAGTTTGAAAACATGCAATTGAGAATAGATCAATATGCATCTCTTCGACAGGAAGGTAAAGGTGCTCCATGCAGTCATGCCAGCCACATGACCTTGGAGGTGTCTGCGGACAATGCCAGTTCTTCGGCTTAGAAATGGAGATGAGCACCACACCCCAGAGTCGGACATGACTGGACTTCATGTCAGGCGAAAACCTTTACCTTTACCTTAAACAAGACAGAAAGAAAGATTAAAAAGAAAGAAGCCTGGTATTTCTGTTGGAATTCTGTACTGAACTGGGGTGAAGATGCCATCAGCGATCACTGCTTGCAAACTAATATTGTGGTATGATGAAAAATTCACTCTACAAAACAGCTTTGATCCTTTCCAGAAAGCAACATCTCAAAGAAAAGGCTATTTTCTTACTTCATTTACTGCCCCCGATCCATTTTCACAAGTAGAACTAATTATACGAAACTAGAACATGAACATCATGAGAATAAATATATATCCATGGTGGAATTATAAAAATATCTTTCGTGTATTAATAAAGCATGCCGAAGATAGTTATTTTTTCCCCTTTCGAATGCCAACGCCATAAAGGCAAGCTTGATCGGAAGCAGCTATAATAAGAGTGAGAATGAATACAGATGCGGGCTGTGTTGGCATTTTCCCAGCATCTGTGTTGCCATCAGTCTGCCCTTAGATATGCAGCTCAATGAGTGTAATGTTGTTAACAACAGACATAACATTATAAAACTGCAATTATATGAAGGTGATTGGAGGACCCATTAAAATGTCATCTTCTTTTAGTTCACTGCTTATAGAATTTTAATGAGGTTTATATGAAGATTGAGGTTTTTATTTAATTAAAGGAACATAACATATTTGCAAATGGTCTCTGGAATATTTCGCTGGACCAGACCAAGGGCTAGCTAGTCAATTGTAATGTTTCCTGCAATTTGTACGACAGCTTCTGTTGGTATTAATTTCACAATTCAGCAGCAGACCAGTTGCACAACTTCAGTGCTTTCCAGTAGCTTCTTCCTGCACAATATTTTCAGTCAACTTCTTCCACAGCCTGAAGCCACTCTGGAACCTTTTACAGACACTTGAGCACATGCCCGGACATTGTCAGTTTTACCATTGCCTTTCCCCCAGTCTAGATGACATTACAAACTTACCACAGCATACAGTTATATCTTGTCTTAGCAGACAGGTTCTTTTAATTACATATAGCCTTCGATGAACAACATCACAGCACAAGGAGAGAGAATACACTGTACATGACTTCCTTATATACAGTTCTATACAATTACACATAGCAATCTCTGATTGGTTTCCAACTCATTAACTTAACTCATACCCAGGATTACATCATTCACAATCACCTGGACTAGGCCAGAACACATTCCCCAAAAGAAGTTCTATATACAGTTAATGCATGACTCATCATTTCCAATAGAAGACTATTAACAGTGCATGACTCAGCTATATTACATTACAATACATTGTAAAACCTGACAGCTTCAGACCTAAGCTAGAAGCCGTCACAGTTTCTTGTAACACTCTGTTCTGGGCACCACAATTGAAGAGAGATATTGACAGGCTGGAATGTGTCCAGAGGAGGGCGACTAAAATGATCAAGGGTATGGAGAACAAGCCCTATGAGGAGCGGCTTAAGGAGCTGGGTATGTTTAGCCTGAAGAAGAGAAGGATAAGAGGAGATATGATAGCCATGTATAAATATTTGAGAGAAAGCCACAGGGAGGAGGAGGGAGCAAGCTTGTTTTCTGCTTCCCTTGCGAAACAATGGCTTCAAACTACAAGAGAGGAGATTCCATCTGAACACGAGGAAGACCTTCCTGACTGTGAGAGCCATTCAGCAGTGGAACTCTCTGCCCCAGAGTGTGGTGGAGGTTCCTTCTTTGGAAGCTTTTAAGCAGAGGCTGGATGGCCATTTGTCAGGGGTGATTTGAATGCAATATTCCTGCTTCTTGGTAGAATGGGGTTGGACTGGATGCCCACGAGGTCTCTTCCAACTCTTTGATTCTATGATTCTATGTGTTTGTAAAATGTTATGTGCCACACACATGTAACGAAACAGAGAAGCATGCTCTTTTTTCACAGTGTTTCCAGAGCTAGAATTCAAAAGTAGCAAAAATATTTTTGAATATACCAGAATGCCGCATGACTGCACTGTAATACAAAACACATTTTAGTATTGGGATCATATATTCCACGTGACTACAAATGTACCGTATATACTCGAGTATAAGCCAGCCCGAATATAAGACGAGGCATCTAATTTGACCACAAAAACAACTGGGAAAACATATTGACTCGAGTATAAGCTACGAGTAAAATTCAAAATAAAAATAGATATCCATAAAATTACATTAATTGAGGCATCAATAGGTTAAAAGTTTTTGAATATTTACATAATACTGTAATTTAAGATAAGACTGTCCATCTCCGATTAAACCATTATTCTAACCTTCTTCAATGTAAATGTGCTTACGTATCCTTCCAATAATAATAAAGAGAATGAAATAATAAATGTAATAATTGCAATAATGCATAAAGTAGTGGAAATGTAATAATAACGAATAATAGAGTAAAATAATAAATGTAATAATAAAAATAGAGTAAAAGAACACATGTTATAATAATAATAAAGAAAGAAAGCAAAATAATGGTAATGCAATAACAATAATGAATAGAGTAAAATAATAAATGTAATAATAATAAATGAGGTAAAATAATAAAATTAATAATAATAGAGCAAAATAATGTAAATGTAATAACTAATAACAATAAAGTAATAATAAATGTAATAATAATAACTAGAGTAAAATAATAAAAATGTAATAATAACAATAAATAGAGAAAATGCCAGAGATGCAGCTTAATAGTGTAACATTAGAAAATGTCAATCATTTCCGCTACCTTGGCAGCCACCTCTCCACCAAAGTCAACATCGACACCGAAATACAACACCGCCTGAGCTCTTCGAGCGCAGCATTTTTCCGAATGAAGCAGAGAGTGTTTGAGAACTGGGACATCCGTAGGGATACCAAGGTGCTTGTCTATAAAGCTATTGTCCTCCCAACCCTGCTCTATGCCTGCAAACGTGGACTGTCTACAGACATCACATGCAACTCCTGGAACGATTCCATCAGCGCTGCCTCCGGAAAATCCTGCAAATCTCCTGGGAAGACAAGCGGACAAATGTCCGTGTGCTGGAAGAAGCAAAGACCACCAGCATTGAAGCGATAGTCCTCCGCCACCAACTCCGCTGGACTGGCCACGTTGTCCAGATGCCCGACCACCGTCTCCCAAAGCAGTTGCTCTATTCCGAACTCAAGAACGGAACACGGAATGTTGGTGGACAGGAAAAGAGATTTTAAGATGGGCTCAAAGCCAACCTTAAAAACTCTGGCATAGACACTGAGAACTGGGAAGTCCTGGCCCTTGACCACTCCTGCTGGAGGTCAGCTGTTACCAGCAGTGCTGCAGAATTTGAAGAGGCACGAATGGAGGGTGAAAGGGAGAAGTGTGCCAAGAGGAAGGCGCATCAAGCTAACCCCGACCGAGACCGCCTTCCACCTGGAAACCAATGCCCTTACTGCAGAAGAAGATGCAGGTCAAGAATAGGGCTCCACAGCCACATGCGGACCCACAAGAATGTTGGAAGACAATCATCCTCGGAAAACGAGGGATCGCCTAAGTAAATAGAGAAAAATAATAAATGTAATAATAATAATAAATAGAGTAAAATAATAAATGTAATAAAATAATAATATTAACAGAGTAACATAATAAATAAACGTGGCTCGAGTATAAGCTGAGGGGCCTTTTTTAGACCTGAAAAAATGACTGAAAAAAATTGGCTTATATACAGTAACTTAAACTGGAGTATATACAACAACTAAAATTATAGCAATTATACAGCAAAAATAATATATTGAACATTGTCATTTGGAAGTTATAACATAACTTTGCAATTCCATAATAACTACAAAAAAAATTACAGGCCACATGTTGTTTGCTCAGATTATAATTTTTGTAACATTTACATTTATACATTTACTTTTAAAACCCCTTCTTATCACAATGTGGCGGTCTTGCATTGCATTATGTTATATGCTACACAAGGGACAGAGAAGATAAATGTGCATTTACATTATTTCCCATTGTTTGCTCAAACCAATATGTTTCAGATCTGAGCGGAACTGCTCCACACTCCTTTTTGCTTCGTTTTTCCTCCCTTAAAAGAAACAACAACTGTGTTCTTCCTTACATAAGCAGAAACCAGGGGAAGGAACCCAGATTGCAAATGGAGATTGATAAAGAGGAACAATGTAATTAGCCCAAATGAGTTAAGATCTACAGGACCAAGTGAACAACATTCCTGAATATTGCAGAAACTTGCTGACATACAGTTTGATCCACATGCATTCATTTATGAGAATCCTTGAAGAACAAGTGATGTGCCAACAGGAGGAGGAGGAGGAGGAGGAGGAGGAGGAGGAGGAGGAGGAGGAGGAGGAGGAGGAGGAGGAGGAGGAGGAGGAGGAGGAGGAGGAGGAGGAGGAGGAAGAGGGGAGAGCAGGACTGCTGACTGACAGGTTGGTGGTTCGAATCTGGGGAGAAGGGGTTGAGCTCCCTCTGTCAGCGGTTCTAATCCAGGGAAAGTGGGTTGAGCTCCAGGTCAGTGGTTCAAATCCGGAGAGAATGGGATGAGCTCCCTCTGTCAGTGGTTTGAATCTGGGGAGAGTAGGTTGAGCTCCCTCTGTCAGTGGTTCAAATCCGGAGAGAATGGGATGAGCTCCCTCTGTCAGTGGTTTGAATCTGGGAAGAGCAGGCTGAGCTCCCTCTGACAGCGGTTCAAATCCGGAGAGAGTGAGATGAGCTCCCTCTGTCAGTGGTTCGAATCTGGGGAGAGTGAGTTGAGCTCCCTCTGTCAGCAGTCCGAATCCAGGCACAGTGGGTTGAGCTTCCTCTGTCAGCGGTTTGAATCCAGGGAAAGTGGGTTGAGCTCCAGGTCAGTGGTTCACACCAGGGAGAGCGGGTTGAGCTCCCTCTGTCAGTGGTTCAAATCCGGAGAGAATGGGATGAGCTCCCTCTGTCAGTGGTTTGAATCTGGGAAGAGCAGGCTGAGTTCTCTCTGACAGTGGTTCAAATCCGGAGAGAGTGAGATGAGCTCCCTCTGTCAGTGGTTCGAATCTGGGGAGAGCGGGTTGAGCTCCCTCTGTCAGCAGTCCGAATCTGGATAGCTTGGGTTGAACACCTCTGTCAGCAGTTTGAATCCGGTGAGAATGGGTTGTGCTCCCTCTGTCATCAGTTCAAACCTGGGGAGAGTGGGTTGAACTCCCTCTGTCAGTGATTTGAACCTGGAAAGAGTAGGTTGAGCTCCCTCTGTCAGCGGTTCGAATCTAGAAAGAGGTTGAGCTCCCTCTGTCAGCAGTTTAAATCCGAGGAGAGCGGGTTGAGCTCCCTCTTTCAGTGGTTCGAATCTGCAGAGAGCGGGTTGAGCTCCCTCTGTCAGCAGTTCAAATCTGGAGAGTGCGGGTTGAGCTCCCTCTGTCAGTGGTTCAAATCTGGAGAGAGTGGGTTGATCTCCCTCTGTCAGCAGTCCAAATCCAGATAGCGCAGGTTGAGCTTCCTCTGTCAGTGTTTTGAATCCGGGGAGAGTGGGTTGAGCTCAGAGGCAGCCCTAGGTAATTTTCAATGGTAAGCAAACAGTATTTTGGCGCCTCCCCCCCCCCCCCCAACCAGTCATTGATATATATTTTCTGTTTGTCGTGGGAGTTTTGTGTGCCATATTTGGTTCATTTCCATCACTGGTGGAGTTCAGAATGCTCTTTGATTGTATGTGAACTATACATCCCAGTAACTACACTTGCCGCACTTGCTCCCTTGCCTGGCCCACTTTGGGTCTGGAGGCATGCCTGAAGACCCCGGCATGTGCACCAAAAGTCACCTCTTCTCCTGACTTTCTCCTCAGCCATTGGGACCAAGAGAGAGAGAGAGACAGAGACAGAGATGGAGATGCCCACCTTTCCTGAAGGTAGGCGCAAAAAAAAAGGAGGGAACGGAGGTGGGAGATACCTCCAGCCGGAGGGGCTCTCTCTCTCTCTCTTTCTCTCTCTCTTGGTCCCAATGGCTGAAGAGAAAGATAAGAGGCAACTTTTGGTGCGCACGCTGGGGTCTTCAGACATGCCTCTGGACCTGAAGCGAACCAGGTGCGGCGGCTCCGCCCCTTGGCCCACCCACGGATTGGGGAGAGGAGAGGAAGCGGGTGGAGCGCCGGGGGATCGGGAAAGGGAGCCGGTCATGGGGAAGGGATCGAACGTGGAGAATGATTGAGCGCCGGCTCTGCTCGTGCACCCAGTGGACAGGTGGAGCAGGAACGAGAGGGGCGAGGTGAGGCTCAAGGGCCTGGCTCCTTTGGGAAGAGGATCGCCCAGCAGTGAAGCAAGAAAGCCAAGGCTTCCCTCGGACTGCTAGGGCTGTTGTGAGCTGAGGGGGCGCTCCTCAAGTGGCGGTCGAGGGGCATTTACAGAGGCGCCTCTGTGCCCCTGGCAAAAAAAAGTGTTCTGCGACCGCTTACTTCGCGTAATGGACGAGCCGCCCCTGGTTGAGCTCCCTCTGTAAGTTCCAGCTCTCCATGCAGGGACATGAGGGAAGCCTCCCATCAGGATAGTAAAATATCAAACATCCAGGCATCCCCTGGGCAACGTCCTTGCAAACAGCCAATTCTCTCACACCAGAAGCAACTTGGCATTTCTCAAGTTGCTCCTGACACGAAAAAAAATATCTCCACTAGCCAGCTTGATAAAGAAAAACATAGTGGTTCTGATTCAATGTTGCCTGTAACTCCTCTTAAATCAGTGATTATTGTAGAACTGCTTCCTGTCTCAGTTGTACTTTCAGGAAATAAATCTGATGATGACGCCAATAAAATGACCATGAGTGATATAAAAGCACAGGTGTACAAAAATCTGGCAGATAGAAGCTCCAACTCTGAAAAAGGCTTAGATTATCCAGCCTGCCTTTCAACAAAGTCCGGACCATTCCCCAAAGGGCACTTTATTACGTTATTTGTCTCTAGCCTCCCACAACCATGCAATCAATAAAGCAAAATGAGGCAAACAACATGAAACAGCAAGGTAAACCAAACGATATTGAATCTTTTGCAGAAGGGCAGTCCCCGTGCACTGGCATATATTGAGCAAGAGAAAAAACATGCCCGATCAGCCTTAGCGCAGACATTCAACAAGCCAAACAAATCCTGTCCTCTTTTCTGTTTACACTTGGAGACTTCCATGGTTACCAATAGATTCTTAGGATAACTCAAGGAATATTTCACGGTTTAAAATATTATCTAGACCAGTGGTTCTCAACTTTACTCATGCCGCTACCTTTTAATGCAGTTCCTCATGTTGTGGTGACACCCAACCATAACATTATTTTCATTGCTACTTCATAACTGTAATTTTGCTACTATTAGGAATCATCATCATGTTGTTGTTGTTGTTGTTGTTGTTGTTGTTGTTGTTGTTCATTCATTCAGCCATTTTCAACTCTTCGTGACCTCATGGACCAGCTCAGGCCAGAGCTCCCGGTCGACTGTCACTACCTCCAGTTCCTTCAAGGTCAATCCAGTCACTTCAAGAATGCCATCCACCCACCTTGTGTTTTCTGATGGTCCTTGACAACCCCACTGACACCCCCTTGTGACCCCCTTGGGGGTCCCAACCCTCAGGTTGAGAAACACTGTTCCAAATGCAAAGTCTGTCTAGTCTGCCATGGTCAACTTTCTCAATTGGTAGCCCACTTTGAGGGTATAACAAACTTTGGAAGTAAAACCTTTTGCATGTTCATGTAAGAGGTCACTGTATCTTTTATTTTAACCTGCGGAGCGTGTCTCAGCGATCAGAAGCTTGGGAATTATGGAAATATTTGCATGGTAGAAGATTGTTCAAGCATGATAAAACAAAATTAATGAGGGCATCTTAGTAAAAAAAATGCATAAACTTAAATTATATATCTAAATATGACAGATCATCTGACATAACATTTGTTTCCCTTGATGAAGTGACACCTGGTAACTCTGTAGTGATTAACTTGATAGTAACACACATAAATAAAAGAAAATGTAGACACCTCACTATTTATTTAGAATGTTTACCCCTTTGATATACATGCATAATTTGAGTGTCTGTCAAAACGAGAAAACTAAGGAATGAATAGAAAGCCAAGGATGAATAACTCTTGCGCAGAGCAAGGGATAAAAGCCTGGTGTCTCCTTATTAGCGTAGTCCTGGCATCATGGCAGCTGATGAAAATTCAAGGTTTCAATCACTTGATCTGTAAGCTGACAGCACTGAATAAATTACTATTCCACATTATACTTTCAAAAAATGCCCCCTAAAACACAGCAAACCTTTCTGAAGATATGAGAGGGAGAAAAGCGGTGGAGGTAGCTAGAAGAGCAGGAATGGTAAGAGCTTGTGGCACATCCCACCTTGGAGCTAACTCTCAGAGAACATACATTCAATTAACGAACAAACCCCAAGCACCAATTTGCAAGCGAACTAATTGCCACCTGGTGACTTTCCATCTTTATATTCTTAAAGTTATTGTGTGGAAAATCCCTATGTGTTGCACCCCAGGTCTGGAAACCCCTATGACCACAGAACCACACAAGAGTCCAGAGTATAAGCAAAGAGTTTATTATAAAAACACATAAAAATATATGAAAAATCAGGAATAAGGATAGAAGATGTATAATCCAGGAAAGGGTCAGCAATAGGTGATAACCAGGCAGTATTCCAATTTTTTTATGCGAATCCCAATGTAATATAGTCCAGGGATGGCCAGAAAGTCACATGTATAGCGTAAGTCCATGAGTAAAACTTGAACATAGAAAGCTTCCAGGATACTTGAATGAAAAACCAAGACTTGACTTGAAACAAAAAACAGAGAATTCAGTCCTAGCTTCTCCCTTGAATGCTACATTGCTTAAACTAACTCTTAGGAAAACAACTTGCTAATTAATAAGCAGCCATGAAGTCATTTCATTTCCCACGAATTCTCTCCTCAGCTTTCCCACATAGACACTCTGATTGGAGCTCTGATCAGAGCTATGTATTTTCTGCTCTAATTTGTAACCAAAGGCTTTTGTTGACCTCCATAGTTCCACTAACACCTTCCCTGGGAGCCTTCCATATCACTTAGGTCTTCGCCTGATTCCTTATCTAATGTTGATGTGTCTGGCTCCTCTGCCTGTCCTTGAAGCCTTGTACTTTCTGAGTTAGTGTGCCGTCGCGCCTGGGGGCTATAGCTCTTAGTGAAAGAGGCATGGACGTGACATCTTTCCCCCAGGGGATTGCTTCTTGCCCTCCTTTAGGAAACTGTAGATAACTCAAAATAAGTTTTATTGTTCACAAAGAGTTATCTCTTTCAGGCAATAAGCTGGAAGTATCAAAGGGGTAAAGGAAAATGTACATTATAGTCTCTGGTTGTCTTGGGTCCAAGGGGTTTGCAGCTGAGAAGCTTTTCCAGGTCCCTCTTTCTCAATGGCTGTAAATGTCAGAGCAATCCACAACCCCAGTCCAAATGGCCTATGTTTGAAGACACAGGGTCTTCCTCTGGTGCCAAAAATAACTGGTTTGAAGGCACTTGAGACTTCCCAACGTCGTTCAGGTTGGTCTGAACATGAAGCATAACTCTCAAGGGTAAAAACCTCAGGATTGGTGCTGAGAGGTAACTTAATCAGGGGCTTTTAGAGCCAAGTCTCTTACCGCTATCTGGTAGAAAATCTGATGGTGGAATAAAAAAAGGGAAGTACTCCCCTCCTCCAGGAAGAGATGGAGCCAAACAATTGAGCTGAGAAAGCAATTCAACTGGCGCAAACAACATTGACAATATAAATAACCAATCAATCCAACTATACATAAGCAGGGTAAAAAGGCAGGATTAAGCATGATACAACAGGTTCTTGTGGGGTTTTTTTCGGGCTATAGAGCCATGTTCTAGAGGCATTTCTCCTGACGTTTCGCCGGCATCTATGGCAAGCATCCTCAGAGGTGTGAGGTCTAGGTTCTTGTGGGTTTTTTCGGGCTATAGAGCCATGTTCTAGAGGCATTTCTCCTGACGTTTCGCCTGCATCTATGGCAAGCATCCTCAGAGGTTGTGAGGTCTGTTGGAAGTAGGAAAAATGGGTTTATATATCTGTGGAATGGCTGGGGTGGGGCAAGGAGCTCTTCCCTGCTGCAGTTAGGTGTGAATGTTTGGCTGATCACCTTCATTAGCATTTGAAGGCCTGCCTGAGCCTGGGAAAATCTGTTGCTGGGAGGTGTTAATCTGTGCCTGGTTTTTTCCTCTCTGTTGTTTAGCTGTTATAATTTTAGAGTTTTTTAATACTGGTAGCCAGATTTTGTTCATTTTCATGGTCTCTTCCTTTCTGTTGAAATTGTCCACATGCTTGTGGATTTCAATGGCTTCTCTGTGTAGTCTGACATGGTGGTTGTTGGTGTGGTCCAGCATTTCTGTGTTCTCAAATGAGACATGAGAGAAGCCTCCCATAAGAATGGAAAAAACATCAAAACATCTGGGCATCCCTTGGGCAACGTCCTTGCAGACGGCCAATTCTCTCACACCAGAAGTGGCCAGGGGGGCTTTTGCACAGTTAAAGCTTGTGCGCCAGCTGCGCCCGTACCTTCGGAAGTCTGACTTGGCCACGGTGGTCCACGTTCTGGTTACATCCCGTATAGACTACTGTAACACTTTCTACGTGGGGTTGCCTATGAAGACTTCCCGGAAGCTGCAACTAGTCCAACACTCGGCAGCCAGGCTACTAACAGGAGCGGGGTACAGGGAGCGCACAACTCCTCTGTTGTGCCAGCTCCACTGGCTGCCAATTAGCTTCTGACCACAATTCAAAGTGCTGGTTTTAACCTACAAAACCCTATACAGTTCTGGCCCAGTTTACCTATCTGAATGTATCCCCCCCCCCCCCCATGAGCCATCAAGGCTGTTAAGATCTTCTGGAGGGGCCCTGCTCTCAGTCCCACCACCCTTGCAATCGCTTCTGGTGGGAACGAGAGACAGGGCCTTTTCTGTGGTGGCCCGCTGGCTATGGAACTCTCTCCCGATTGAGATCAGATCTGCCCCCTCCCTCCTGACCTTCAGGAAGCTTGTGAAATCCTGGCTATGGAACGAGGCATTCCCAGAATAATGGCGGAGACTGAAAATTGACTAAAGTTATCGACCACATATGCGGACTGAGTTGGACATGATTTTATCTTGACAAATCATTTTTTTATGTATTTTAGTCTGTATGTATTTTAATTTATTGTTGATTTACGAGGTTTTAGATTGTATTGTTAGCATTGAATCCTTGCTGTTAGCTGGTCTGCGTTCCTCTACGGAGGTAGAGAAGATCGGGATACAAAAGTTTTAAATAATAATAATAATAATAATAATAATAATAATAATAATGTAACTTGCAGTTTCTCAAGTTGCTCCTGACACGGGGAAAAAAAGTAGTTTATCCTATCAGACACAGGCAGTGACATTATTCACTCTTGCTTTCTCTCCCATTAAAATTGTGTGATTTAAAAAATAAATTCTGATAAAAACCAATCTGAAATGGAATTCTTGCCGGTACTGAACCGATACCTGATTCACACCAAGCATATGGTTGCATGCCTATAATACCAAATCAGACAACGCCATGAAGTATAAAAGGGTGTACCAAAGTGAACATAACCATGCTTCCTTGCCTGCAGGAATTCCTTCATTCCCATTTCAAACAACAAAAAACAGCAGAAAGCAACAGAGATGGCATACAAGGAGGTTGGTTGGAGCTAATTTCTCTCCCCCGTTCGTTTCCTTCTTCACTATTCTTTTGTCTAATTGAGCCCTCGGGGAAAATATCTCCTCTTTCTACATTGAATGCTACTTGGATAGGAAGAGAAGGAATGACTTTTTTGAAAAATGCCTGAGTTGGCTTTTACGCATTACAAAAGCTGGTAGGAATAGACACTCTCTGTGTTGGATATTAATCTAAGACAGAGAATAATATGGGCATCTTTAGAGAGTCTTCCCTTTTCTGAAGCAGACCTTTAAGACCCTCAAGCATTCATGGCTGAACCTGGGTCAGAACATCTTTGCTGGGATGTCTGAAGCTCAGTTGCAGAAAGATGCTTTACCAAGGCAGGTGTTTAGTAAACATCTCACTGCATCCCCAATTGTCTCTATTATAAGTTGAGATACTTTCTAAAGTTTTGATCCAGCCACTCAACATGGGAGGATAATTAGCCCTGAAAAAGACAGGGCTAAGTCTTTCATCCACTTTTTTTAGGTTACACTGACAGAATGCAGCATAAAAGGGAGACGTAATGCAGTAGCACTCTGGGAGAAAAGAGAATTTTACCATCACAGACCTAGTAACCATGAAGGAATCATTCCAGCCCTGTATATACACACCAAATCATAGTAACCTTGAGCTTATTTCAGCCACTTGGTTACTTGCATTAGTACAGCATCAGCAAGAGCAATGGATACAATCACTTAGGACCTTATCACTTTCAGTTGCCCAATGCAGTGGGATTCATCAGGCAGCATGGTGAATCTGACGGGCAGTGGGGGAATCCATCATCCCACAGCACCCGCAGGGCAAAGCATAGCTGCCCAGCTTCCCCCTGGACTCATGTCATTGTAGGCACGAAAAGTATGGGAAGCCTCCTGTGTTCTCATTGCTCCTTTGTACAAAAAACACAATATTTTCTGTTGGTCTTGGAGGTTCTGTGTGGAAAGTTTGGCCCGATTCTATCATTGGTGGGGTTCAGAATGCTCTTGGATTGCAGGTAAACTATTGTTATCATTTCGTATCAAAAGCATTGCATAAATTAGTATAAAACTGATAAAAATAGAAGGTACGCAGACCGCTAAATATCTTGACCAAAAATGGGCAACGGCACGGAAAGAGCCTCCTCGAAGACTGAGTAAATACAGTCGGGCATCCCCCGAGCAACGTTTCTCGTAAATGGTTAATCTTTGCAAATCCAAAAGCATTGCTTTTAAACACTTGAAGGTGAATTATAAATCCCAGCAACTAAAACTCCCAAATGTCAAGGTCTATTTTCCCCAAACTCCACCAGTGTTCACATTTGGGCATATTGAGTATCCATGCCAAGTTTGGTCCAGATCCATCATTGTTTGTGTGCAGGTACAGCTGTACCAGGAGCTCTAATTTTGTTTGCTTTGCATTGAATGTTTGTTGTAGTCCTAAGTTTCAGGGACTTTGCAGATAGGTGGCTTCTTTTTGCTGCAATGATAGGGCAAGCCACCTGTCAATTATAGTTAGGTTCCCTTGTCCTGCCCCCTTTTTGGTTTTTTGGAGGGAATATGAGCCAATTTGGGTTCAGTCCACACAGAGAAGCTTTCCATGCAGGACATAATACCAAGAGCTCCTGTAGAAAGCTTCGTCTTCTACAGCTTGGCCGGGGTTATATAGCCCACAGCTTGGCCGAGGATTTTACAGCCTTACAGCTCCTTTGCTGAAGGACTTCAGCCAGCCATCACCGGAAGCCTGAATTCTTTTCCCCTGGAAGTCTACAAAGCTCTGCTTGGTAAGGGTCGCTCGCGGAAGCCAGAAGAAGTTGGTACCAGGTGTAGGGGTTCCATGCCAACAGAGGCAAAGACAGACTGCCTAGATGAGAAGTTAAGGATTTCCCCATTAGTTACAGTTAAGAAGATAGTACCTGTTCCCAGTGAACAAGACTGCAAGAGCCAATAGACTGTTAAGAAAGCTTGAAAGTACCTGTTTGTTTTCATCAATAAAGAACTTTGTTGGACTTACTTTAAGCAATCTAAAGACTCTGTTTGGGGGAATCCAAGGGCCTTTAATCTGAGACAGCCCCGGTGTCCCATTGGGCACACAGAATTTATGTCCTGTCTACAGTCTTATGCACAGGCCCAGCGTGCGACAGCACAGTTTGGATCCGCAGTGCTCTCTGGATGTAGGTAAACTACAACTCCAAAATTCAAAGTCAATGCCCTCCAAATGTCAAGGTCCGTTTTTCCCAAACTCCACCAGTGTTCACATTTGGACATATTGAGCATTTGTGCCAAGTTTGGTCCAGATCCACTATTGTTTGGGTCCACAGTGCTCTCTGGATGTAGGTGAACTACAACTCCAAAATTCAAGATCAATGCCCTCCAAATATCAAATGTCTATTTTCCCCAAACTCCACCAGTGTTCACATTTGGGCATATTGAGTATTTGTGCCAAGTTTGGTCCAGATCCATCATTGTTTTTTCACACTCCTTCCTTACCCCACAGGAAAGACTGCAATACAGAGCTGAGTTTTAACAAACAAAAAAGGTTATTTTCCATGCAGAGGAAATATTAAAATATATTTTAGGTATTTTTTTTACACCGAAGCTTCAAAAACAGGACACACCTTAGATCTCATGGTGTCTTAGATTCAGTGAAATAAGTTACTTTATCAGGCTTCGGGCACATTGGCAGAAAGAGACCCATTCTGTTGGCAATTGGAGCATGGTTGAACGATAGTTTCGTAAAGTTTGAGGAGAAGAGTCGGCCTAGTAAAGTTATGTACTTAGTTAAAAGTAAGCAGATGCAAGATTCCCACCTATATTTCAATGTCAGTGTTACGTCTCCAAACAATTAAGAAAAGGAATTGAAGAAAATGTATCTGAAATCAATTTGTTTTTCTCATATTTTGCAAGTTCTGAAAATATCAGCAAGCCAGTAATTAGGTCGTTGAGCTTACAGGAAACAGAGGAAGCCTTTCATCAGAGCCGTTTAGAAGTTAAATGATGTATAAATTCCAGACAACAAAACCAAATAAATAAATATTGGTAATCTAGTGTTTTTCTTTATTGTTTTGAGATTGCCTTGACCCGGTCTGTCATGCTTCATTTGCAGCCTCTGAATTAAGCATTAGGTGATAAGATTCCATGACCCGAGGAGCAACTAATTGCTTCCTTTTTTCCCCCATTGCTGCTTTGAAGAATACGACTTTGAAATGGGTGCAAAATAAATTAATCTGGGAGCTTCTTGTGTGCAGCTTGGAAAGAAACAAAATTTTAAAAAATTACTGCTGTGGCATTCAGTGCATTTTTCAAGAGCTACAAGGGTGCATCATTTCCTGGAACATGATCTACAGCAATCATTTTAAAGCTGCAGAATGAATTAAATTGGCTGTCATATAGAACTGTATGTCTAATAAGAAGAAACCCTAGCTGGCCAAAAGCCAGTTTAAGCTTCTGTACTTGAACATTTATATAAAACTGTCTTGTTCAGTAGCTCTCATTTTGGAACTTGAAACCGTGTCAGATGTGTCAATCTTTTCCTCCATTTTAAGACTTGGTGTGGAAATTATAATGTCGAAGAGCAGGAAAAGTTCCCAATTTCAGGCAGCGTCAGTCCTTCTCTGAGGCTGGATGTACACTGCCAAATAATGCAGTTCAAATAATGCAGTGCAGACCCCTAACATAGAATCATAGAATTATAGAATCATAGAATCATAGTGTTGGAAGAGAACTCATGGGCCATCCAGTCCAACCCCCTGCAAAGAAGCAGGAAAATTGCATTCAAAGCACCCCCAACAGATGGCCATCCAGCCTCTGTTTCAAAGCATTCAAAGAAGGAGCCTCCACCACACTCCGGGGCAGAGAGTTCCACTGCTGAACAGCTCTCACAGTCAGGAAGTTCTTCCTCATGTTCAGATGGAACCTCCTTTCTTGTAGTTTGAAGCCATTGTTCCGCGTCCTCCATGGAAGCAAGTGGACAATTTCAACAGAAAGGAAGAAACCATAGAAACCTAGAGTTGGAAGAGACCTCTTCGGCCATCCAGTCCAACCCCCTGCCAAGAAGCAGGAAAATTGCATTCAAAGCACCCCCGACAGATGGCCATCCAGCATCTGCTTAAAAGCCTCCAAAGAAGGAGCCTCCACCACACTCTGGGGCAGAGAGTTCCACTGCTGAACAGCTCTCACAGTCAGGAAGTTCTTCCTCATGTTCAGGTAGAATCTTCTTTCTTGTAGTTTGAAGCCATTGTTCCACATCCTACTCTTCAGGGCAGCAGAAAACAAACTTGTTCCCTCCTCCCTATGACTTCCTCTCACATATTTATACATGGCTGTCATATCTCCTCTCAGTCTTCTCTTCTGCAGGCCAAACATGCCTAGCTCTTTAAGCCGCTCCTCATGGGCAGGGCCGTAGTGAGAACATTTTTTGGGGAGGGTTGAAAATTGGGGGGGGGTTGAAAATTTCAGGGGGTGTGTGTTGAAACCTGCCTCCTAGCTCACGCTGAAGCAAAGAGCACGGGGGGGGGGGAGGGCAGAGCATCCTTCAATAGCCTGCATCTCCGCCCCTGCCAACCACCTCCACCAAGTCTGGCCTCCTTAATGAGAGCATTCAACCCCCCCCCCCCCCAACTTGGTTGCTTCGCTACGTCGGCTATTGCTGCAAGTAATGACAGTGTGAATAAATGGTCAATATTTGCTTGAGATAGTGCTTGCAGTTCTGGAGGGACTCTTAATTTTTTGCGTCTCATAGACTTAGCATGGGGATTTGGTTAACCAGTTAAAATTCATGAGTAAACCAGGTTTTTTTTAACCTGAAAAATTTCAGGAGGGGAGGTTGAATTAATATAACTCACATATAAACAATAACACAGAGAATTTAAAACAATTGTGTTATAAAACAAAGTATAGATCGTTGATGTTGCAATCCCAGGTGACAGCAGGATTGAAGAGAAACAACTGGAAAAGCTGACACGATATGAGGATTTAAAAATAGAACTGCAAAGACTCCGGCACAAACCAGTAAAGGTGGTCCCAGTGGTGATTGGCACACTGGGTGCAGTGCCTAAAGACCTTGACCTGCACTTAAACACAATCAGCGCTGACAAAATTACCATTTGCCAGCTGCAGAAGGCCACCTTACTGGGATCTGCACGTATTATTCGCCGATACATTGCACAATGCTAGTCACTTGGGAAGTGTCCAACGTGTGATCCAATGCAACAGCCAGTAGAGTGTCTGCTATGGACTCATCCTGTTGTGTTTCAAATAATAATAATAATAATAATAATAATAATAATAATGTAATCATAATAGTTAAGTAGAGTAAAATAATAAATGTAATAAAAATAATAAATAACGTTGATCCGAGTATAAGCCGAGGGGGAATTTTTTCAGCCTAAAAAAAAAGAGCTGAAAAAGTCAGCTTATACTCGAATATATACAGTGACCTGGGATAAACAGAAAATCTGGGATGAGATCTTGGAATAAAAGGCCTGTCTGGAAGGGTCCTCAGTGTGTTCCCCTCCCCAGCTCTTTGATGATTTTCAATAAACACCTGCTTCAATGTTTTTATTTCTTTTTTCCATTTCTTTTCACCTAAATACTCCCAATTGGTCAAGTCCGATCACTCACATGGATTTCTATACAAGTAAATTTGTCTTTGATCTATAAGCTACTCGCCTTCTTTTTCCATCCCATCTCTTCATTTGGAATAGTTTATATCCTTCATTCATTATACTCCAATCCACCAGATCTTCATTATATCCGTAAAGTCGTATTGAGCTTCCTGAACTAGGCTTTCAAGCTCATCTTGTTGCTTTCCCAATCTCTGTGCATTAGTGCATAGATCTACAGTCTTGTTTTTTCACCAGCAGGTTTAACTTTAGCTCATCTTCTATTTTAGATATAATTGAGGGCCAGTTTTACAACATATATATATATATATATATATATATATATATATATATATATCTGCATGCAATAAATAACTAATATTATTTCCTTGAAGGAGAGTTTCTTGGTTATGCTATTGCAACTTCTCCATCACTTTCTTACAGTGTATAGCTGGAACAGAAAAGTACTATCCTTTTCCTGACTTCAAAAGAAGGATGAATATCATCTGGATTTATGTGTAACATTATGTTGAATGCATCATCTGTGGAATTGTGCTCCTGAATATAACTGTAAAAGGCTTTTGAAGGAAAGAAGATAAAAGACCAAATCGAATTTTGATCAGCTGCTCCTAACTTCTTTTGAATCCCCTGTGTTCATATTACTTCATCATGCAGGCACTTAATGATCTAACCTTAATTGTTACCGTATAAAATGAGGGTCCAGAGGACAATAAATAAGGCAATTCAATAGTACACACCACTGCAAATCTTTACATACACATGGGAAAGGGGGAAATGGGCCGGTTTGAAACACAATTGGACAAATCTAATTTTAAATACTGATACTTTTAAAAACACATAAATAATATAGCACAAATGGAAAATGCAATGTCACACTGTTCTCAATGTACTGGGAGAAAAGATCCTTCGCCATGAAGCTCAAACGCATATTACGAGAAACTAAAACAAAGAGCCCTCAATCCTAAATACTTTTACTATAGAGAAAATATCTGTGCTTCTTTCAGTGATTCTATTAATGCAAACGAAGACTGCACTTGCCTTCTTTGTTGTAGTATCAGTATTTTCTGCACAGGCAATAGAAATTTGTGTATATAAATTGATATTTTTGCATTGAAATACTTTTTTCTTTGCAGAAAATTGTGTTTTCTGTGCAAAATAAACCATGTGTGGATTGGAGAATGAGTCTAATATTGAAAGGTTCTTCTCCTCAGGGTTCCTCAGTATATTTTTCCAAGAAGATTATTTTGTAAATATTTTTTAAATACTCTTTCCATTCCTAAGGAAGGTTTAATTCCTAATTCAGTGGATGGGATGACAGGGAATCTTACTTGGGCATAAGTTGCTTTTTCATAGTTCTTGCCTGTGGTCCTCCAAACCATGTCTGGAAAGAGTCTCAGTACTAGATGAACTCAGCAGTTGGTGGTAAAAAAAAGAACCAGTGTCCCTCCAAATACCCACATCTCAGAACTTTTGTGTTGAAACCGAGACTGTGAACTGTGTAAAGAATCCTAAGTGACAGTGATACTCTACTTAGGGAGACAAAAAGGGAATTGCAAAGATACAGAATGGGGGACGATGCTTGGCTCAACAGCAGTATGTGTGAAAAAGATCTTGGAGTCCTCATGGACAGGAAGGTGAACATGAGCCAGGAATGCGATGTGACAGCTTGAAAAGTCAATGGGATTTTGGCCTGCATCAATAGGAGTCTAGTGTCTAGATCAGTGGTTCTCAACCTGGGGTCCCCAGATGTTTTTGGCTTTCAACTCCCAGAAATCCTAACAGCTGGTAAACTGGCTGGGGTTTCTGGGAGTTGTAGGCCAAAAACTTCTGGGGTCCCCAGGTTGAGAACCACTGGTCTAGATCCAGGAAAGTCATGCTCCCCATGCTCTATTCTGCCTTGGTTAGATCACACCTGGAATATTGTGTCCAGTTCTGGGCATTACAATTGAAGGGAGATGTTGAATGTGTCCAGAAGAGGGTGACTAAAATGAGCAAGGGTCTGGAGAACAAGCCCTATGAGGAGTGCCTTAAAGAGCTGGGCATGTTTATCCTGCAGAAGAGAAGGCTGAAAGGAGATAAAGTGAGGGTCAAGTGTAGGCACTTTTTTTTCATCTATGGTGGACATGCAAGAAGGCGAATAAATTTTGGAAGAAAATGCATGATGCAACACAGAAGATACTAGAAATAAATATGGAATTTAAACCAGAGTATTTCCTCCTAGGAATTATAGATTTTAAAGTCGAAAAGAATAAGGACATCCTACTATTCCACATGGCAACTACAGCAAGGATAACATTTGGGGGAAAATGGAAGAGTAAAGGCATACCTAATTAGAGGAATGGTCACTTCAGTTATTAGACATTATGAATATGGACAGCCTAACCTATTATCTGAGAAATCAACAGAGGACCAGGTCAAGAAGACTAGATTGGGCCCCAATTAGAGACTTCCTCGACATAGGACACTCAAAAGATCAAGTGGAAGAAACCAAGAACAACCGGGAGGAGACGTCAGGATGAACACAAACACGTTGGAGACATCAAAAAGCAATTCAAATCTGCCCTACTCGCATCTCATCTTTCCCTCTCCCTATTTCCTCTTCCCCTATTTCCTACCCCCTTTTTCTTTTTTCTCTCCTCCCTCTCATCTCCCCCGCTTTCCTACAGTCTTGCAACCAATTTTATTTAAACGAAATTCTATCATCACAAATGGTTTACCCCAAATACCCCTTAATAGACCTCACTACCTCTGAGGATGCTTTCTGTCAAGACCCAGGCGGACCAGCGAGGCAACACAGCCTCGTTTCCTCCTACTACCACTAGTAGATACATGAGGCACACGCTGAGTCACAACACTTGCCATAGATGCAGGCGAAACATCAGGAGAAATGCCTCTAGAACATGGCTCTATGGCCCGAAAAAACCCACAAGAACCTAGTGATTCCAGCCATGAAAGCCTTGGACAATACATTACCCCTTAATAATTTTTTTTAAAGAAAGGAGTGGCTTAAAGAGCTGTGCATGTTTAGCCTGCAGAATAGAAGACTGAGAGGAGACATGATGAGGACCATGTATAAATACGTGAGGGGAAGTCATAGGGAGGATGGAGCAAGCTTGTTTTCTGCTTCCCTGGAGACTAGACGTGGAACATTGGCGTCAAACTACAGGAAAGGAGATTCCACCTAAACATGGACTTCCTAACTGTGAGAGCTGTTCAGCAGTGGAACTCTCTGCCTCAGAGTGTGGTGGAGGCTCCTTCTTTGGAGGCTTTTAAACAGAGGCTGGATGGCCATCTGTTGGGGGGTGCTTTGAATGCAATTTTCCTGCTTCTTGGCAGAATGGGGTTGGACTGGATGTCCCATGAGGTCTCTTCCAACTCTAGAATTCTCTGATTCTAGAAACTGACTGTGATCTTATTGAGAAAAAGGCAGAGTAATATGTTCTAAATTGTAAATTAGTTTCACTGTCTTCCATAATTTTGGCTACTAAAAGAGGGAAATTGAATCTATGCATTCACTTAACCCTGGAGATGCAACCCACAAACCAGGCAACACTTAGCTTTGTATCTTTTATGAGCAATTTGAAATTCATCATATGTCAACGTGAAATCTCACATGCACATTAAATGTTAAAAGCTACTTTTAAGTCAAATTGTGGCACCTAGTTAGCATACAATAACTGCCTTTCAGAAGCTGAATTAAATATTTGTGACACTTTAAATTTTTTTTGGATATCTTCTCCCTTTTCTTTTTATTTGTTATTTTATTTCAATTCGGAGGCTCTTTTCTCATGTTGAGAACTGTGAAAGATGATAGTTTAATTGGTAGATGTTGTTACGGGAAAGTGATTATTAACACATCAAACATGCTATAGCTTTTGGCATGAAAGAGAATTACAATGATCTCGAGGTGATCCTTGTGGCTTCTTCTCATAAATCATTGAAATCTACCTTTGATCAGTTTCACAAACAATGAAAGGTGTAGTGAAGCCCACCTTCCAACCGTGTGTGACATCTGCAGAGGTTTCAAGACATAGAAAACTGCTCAAAGAGATTTGGGAAGAGTGAGGAAGAATGGATCAGGCCTCCTGCTTTTTGTTAAGTAAGAGGAACCCACATTTAATAAGTTAAGGTTGTTAATGGTATTTCTTTTAAACAAAGGAGTCCCTGGTGATGCAGTGGGCTAAACTGCTGAGCTGCTGAAATTGCTGACCATAAAGTCACAGGTTCAAATCTGGTGAGCGGGTGAGCTCCCACTGTTAGCCCCAGCTTCTGCCAACATAGCAGTTCGAAAACATGCAAATGTGAGTAGATCAATAGGTACTGCTCAGGCAGGAAGGTAAAGGCACTCCATGCAGTCATGCCGGCCACATGACCTTGGAGGTGTCTACGGACAATGCCAGCTCTGGCTTAGAAATGGAGGTGAGCACCACACCCCAGAGTTGGACACGAGTGGACTTAACGTCAGGGGGAAACCTTTACCTTTAAACAAATGAAATATGAAAGCTATTGTATTGTCCAAGGCTTTCATGGCTGGAATCACTAGGTTCTTGTAGGTTTTTTCAGGCTATAGGGCCATGTTCTAGAGGCATTTCTCCTGATGTTTCGCCTGCATCTATGGCAAGCATCCTCACTAACCTCACTACCTCTGAGGATGCTTGCCATAGATGCAGGCGAAACGTGAGGAGAAATGCCTCTAGAACATGGCCCTATAGCCCGAAAAAACCCACAAGAACCTAATGAAAGCTATTGTTTTTACTGCTTAGGTGTACTGGAGACTCATTCAAAGAAGAGTATCTTGGAAATATTTAAAAATTTAAATGAAAATGACAATGTTAATCTTTTAAGAGATTTTTTTACCAGATTTCATTCTTTTCATTTCCTCCTTTCTTGGGATTTTTGTTTTGCCTTTGTGGATGGATACTTTGATTATCAATGTTTATGCCATATCTAGATCAACACATAGCTCTGAATTTTTTTGAAATTATTGAGTACTAGCCATCCCCTGCCACGCATTGCTGTGGCCCAGTCTGTGTATATACGTTTTGTGTGTATAAATATATGTGTATATGTGTGTGTGTGTATTTGTGTATATGTGGTTTTGTGCATGTGTTGTAATGGGGTTTTTCTTTTGCTTTTTAAGCCCCTTCTGCTGTGTTTTTCAGTGTTTTTATGAGTGATGGCCACTCGTTGATCTGTTAGGTGTATTGTATCCAAATTTGGTGTCAATTTGCCAGTGGTTTTTGAGTTATATTAATCACACAAATGAACGTTGCATTTTTATTTATATAGACTAGCCGTTTCCTGTCACACGTTGTGACCCAGTCTGTGTATATATGTTTTGTGTGTGTATATATATGTGCGTATATGTGTGTGTATATATTTGTGTATATGTGGTTTTTCGCATGCGTTGTAATGGGTTTTGTTTTTTTGCTTTTCAGTCCCTTCTGCTGTGTTTTTCAGTATTTTTATGAGTAACTAGTGGTCCCCTGCCACGCATTGCTGTGGCCCAGTCTGTTGATCTGGATAATAAAGCAATGAGAAAGTGTTGGTTTCTAAGATATGTAATTTCTTTCTGTTTGTGGGTAAACAGTATTTCTTGCTGTTTCTTTGGCAGTGTTGATGTAGAGATTGTCTGGTTTGCCTACTCTGGAACATACAACATATAATTGTCCTTCTTTAGGGATCCCTGTCAAATCTTTGATAGTGCATCCGTCTTATACATATGTGTGTGTGTGATAATGGCTGGGTGGCTCTTTGTCAGGAGGGCTTTATGTTTCTTGCCCTGGTGAAGGGAGTTGGACCGGATGCCCTTAAGGCAGCATTTCTCAACCTGGGGTTCGGGACCTCTGGAGAGGGTTGTGAGGGGGCATCAGAAGGGCCGCCAAAGACCACCAGAAAACACAGTATTTTCTGTTGATCATGAAGGTTCTGTGTGGGAAGTTTGCCCCAATTCTGTCGTTGGAGGGGTTCAGAATGCTCCTTGATTGTAGGTGAAGTATAAATCCCAGTAACTACAACTCCCTAATGTCAAGGTCTATTCCCCCCGAACTCCATCTGTGTTTATATTTGGGCATATTGAGTATTCGTGCCAAGTTTGGTCCAGATCCATCATTGTTTGAGTCTACAGTGCTCTCTAGGTGTAGGTGAACTACAACTCCAAAACTCAAGGTCAATGCCCACCAAACCCTTCTAGTGTTTTCTGTTGGTCAGAGGAGTCCTGTGTGCCAAGTTTGGTTCAATTCCATCGTTGGTGGAGTTCAGAATGCTCTTTGATTATAGGTGAATTATAAATCCCAGCAACTACAACTCCCAAATGACAAAATCATAAATTTTTGAGTGATGGTCACTCCTTGTGTAGTGAGACGTTTTGTTGCCAAATTTGGTGCAATTTCATTCATTGGTTCTTTTGTTTTTAAGGTACTCATTACGCACAGAGTATTTTTATATATATAGATGGTCACTCGTTGTCCTGAGAGGTGTCTTGTGTCCAAATTTGGTGTCAATTCATCCAGTGGTTTTTGAGTTATGTTAATCCCACAAACAAACATTACATTTTTATGTATATAGATTAAATTTTCTATGAACTCATAAATCTGATAGAACAACATCAATGCTTGAAGACTTCTGTTTATGTACAAGTGGTATTCTTTGTAGACCCTGGGATTTATAATGTTTATAAGGAAGTTAGGTAAAGCTGAAATATTATTTGAAGCTTAAAATATATACACAGCCAACAAGGAAAAGATCACATGCCCTTTCTTTTTATTGACTTGATGCATTTCTGCCGTTGGATATATTCATCTGTTTGTTGGGAACACTGCTAGAACGCTGTGGTTTTCTTCCCTCTTTTCCAGTCACAGCGCCGGGTTACATTTCACCTGCCAGATGGTTCTCAGGAAAGTTGCAGTGACAGCGGCGTAGGAGACCACGAACCCAGCAGCACTGCAAGCACGTCACATCCTTTGCCCCTTGGTTTTCCGCAAGAAGAGTACTACGAACAGACATCGCCCAACAGCCGGACAGAAGGAGATGGCAACTCAGATCCAGAATCAAGTACGTTTGCTGTAGCTTGCCATAGTTACTTTAGAACAGGGCTTCTTGAGCCTTTTCCACTCGTGACCCATTTAAGTAATTTTTCTCAGGATCCCAGGTAGATAGATATATAAAATGGTTATAAAAATCAAACATTTACTGATAATAAGTCAGCATTTACAGAGCTTGATAAACAGGCTGATTTTCCTTTTTATTGGAGTGTAGTTGTGTTTTCTGCAGACTCGGCTGAAAGCAATACAGTGTTCCCTCACTTATCGCGGGTGTTACGTTCTAGGACCACCCGCGATAAGTGAAAATCCGTGAAGTAGGGATGATATATGCCTCAGTGCGTGTGAGGCAAAGGACCACCCCCTCCAATTATTATTAATATTTATTTATTTACTATACTTGTAAACTGCCTTTCTCAGCCTTATCGGCAACTCAAGACAGTTTCCAACAATTCAGTACACATTACAACAAAATACAAATGAAACATTAAAACAGTATAAAACCACAACAGAAGCAATAAAAACAATAAAAACCAACATCTTTATCAGCAGCGTCTCCTAGTTGTCCAAATTGCATTGTCGAGTGATTCCATTTCCTATGTCAGTTACTCTGCATTTGTAAATGCTTGCTCATATAACTATGTCTTAACTTGTCTCCAAAACGTTAAGAGTGAGGGAGCCGATCTAATCTTCTTAGGGAGGGCGTTCTATAGCCAAAGGGCCACCACAGAGAAGGCCCTGTCTCTCGTCCCCACCAAACATACTTGTGATGAGGGTGGAATCAAGAGCTTGGCCTCTCCGGATGATCTTAAAGTCCTAGATGATTCATAAGGGGAGATGCGTTCGGACAGGTAAATTGGGCCAGAACTGTTTAGTGGCTCCACCCACTCTTCTCTCCCTTTCCCCCTTCTCTCTCACTCACTCAATCCCTTTGGCTTCTCTTTCCTCTCCTCTTTTTCCTTCCCTCCCTTCTTCCCCCCTCCCCTTGCTGGAGCCACCCTTCTCCCTCCCTCCTTGCTTCTTCATTGGCTTGGGGCTCTCACCTGGTCACCTGAGGAAGAAGCTCCAGTGGAAGCTGCCTTGGTGGCCCTCTCCACACTTCTCGCCGGCACCACTTCAGCTAGGTTCTGGGAATGTTGGGGCACTTTGCCAGCCACACACACACCTCTCTCCCAGCCCACCACCTCCACCAGCCAGGGTGATGCTTCCGGCTTCCAGAAAACATGTAAACATCACTTCCTGTGCAGCTACGTCACTACCAAGGGGTTCCTGGGTTCCCCCCTCCCCAGGGCAGCATGAGAGTCATTCTTCCGCTCTGTCCAACTGAATCATAGAATCATGGAATCAAAGAGTTGGAAGAGACTTCTAGGGCCATTCAGTCCAACCCCCTGCCAAAAAGCAGGAATATTGCATTCAAATCATCTCTGACAGATGGCCATCCAGCCTCTGTTTAAAAGCTTCCAAAGAAGAAGCCTCTACCACACTCCGGGGCAGAGAGTTCCACTGCTGAATGGCTCTCACAGTCAGGAATTTCTTCCTCATGTTCAGATGGAATCTCCTCTCTTGTAGTTTGAAGCCATTGTTCCATTGCGTCCTAGTCTCCAAGGAAGCAGAAAACAAGCTTGCTCCCTCCTCCCTGTGGCTTCCTCTCACGTATTTATACATGGCTATCATATCCCCTCTCAGCCTTCTCTTCTTCAGGCTAAACATGCCCATGAAGTCTGTGGCAGCATCTACGTTGGAGAAACAACACACTTTGATAACAGGTATACAGTGTTCCCTCACTACTTGTATATTTTAAATTCATATTTTTTGAAAAACCACAAAACAGTGAGTCCACGAAGTAGTGAGGAAACACTGTACATACTGTGGCTAAGGGATTTGTGTAAATGGCTAAAACAGTCACTAGGTGGCATTCAGAAACGTTTTACTGTTGCAAAGTATTTTGTGACCCAAACATCAAGCTCAGGAGACCTCGTTTGGGGTCTTGATCCACAGTGCTTTAGAAGATGCGTATTATGTACATTCATTGTTTCCATACTCATGAGAACTTAAGCTGATAGAAATTAGATTCCTTTTGCAGTCACTGAAAGCAGAACAGGTCATCTGTCTGCCTGAAAAGTTTTCTTGTAAATGTAACGTATTGGTCTTATCTGTTTGATTAGTCTTTATTTTGAAATTCAGATAAAAATAGCGACTTCCAAATGATTGTACTTAGCGTATAGTAACATTACTTTTGGACCATGACAAAGAAGACACAACAATCCTGTCGTATTCAAGGATACAAGCAGCAATTGTGAAAAAATATTTACATAAATGTGGGATTTATTTTCATAGCAAAAAAATGTATCATGTTCCAACTGTTACTTCTGAGGGTAATGAAAACAAACATTTGTTTATGCAAATGATAAACGAGTAATGTTACTTTTAGATAATGATAACATGTAGCACTAAAATGTTTGGTGATGTTTTGAGGGTTTTTTAAAAAAAATCAGGTCATTTTCTTACATTTTCATTAAAAGCATGGGAAAATAATTATGCAATGAGCAATTCAATGCACTTTTTTTAAAAAAAAAATCCTATTACACTTTCCAAAATGCAGTACTTCTGGTTGTTGTGCAATGTGTTATATAATATACTAGGGCTGGGCGGTTTCGTTTCGTTAATTTGTAATTCGTTAAAAATTCGTTATTTTTTTTGATAACGAAGCGATAAAGAACCATTCTGGAGCAACTTAAAAACGAAACGAATTTTTCAATTCGTTTCGTAAATGCTTCGTATTTCGTTATGTATTCGTTTCGTTATTGGTTTGAGGTCGTTTCGTTATTATTTCCACATGTCTGGGGCAAGTTTTATAGTTGTTTTTTGTTTAATTAGTGAAAAAAAAATATAATATCACACCAACAGTCAACAACAGAGAGAGAGGGAAGCTTCAGAAGTTTTTTTAGCATATTGCGCGATCGCAGCCGCCATTAACGAATCGATTCGTTATTGTTTCATTAATGTTTTGTAATTTTTTTACCATTTACGAAATTTCGTAAATATCGAACTTTTTTTAAGGAAAATTTTGGAATTCTTTTAAATATCGAAACGCAAAAGACCCCAAAAAACGAATCGATTTTAGAAACAAATTTTTCCGTTGTTACCCAGGCCTATAATATACTATTATTTGAAAAGGTAATTTCCCAACCTCTGCTCATAACAGAGTCCTTTTTTCTTTTTCTTTTTTTGCAATTCAATGGTATGTTTTTAAAATGAGGATGTGTACATCAACATTATGCTTTCTTTTCTTTTTTTTATCATAATAATTTTTTATTTATTGTAGCTTTAACATATTCGGTATTTAAACATTCTTATACTTATCACTTTCCATTGACAATTGTACAGAACATGTATGTCTTGATACCTATAATATTTCATTCTCCTGCTTCATTACATCCAATCACCCAGTGCTAACCCTTCACCCCCGACCAGCCAATTACAATACTTATTTCCAAAAATCAGTTGTTTCTATTACAGGTTTGGTACCCTTACCTTCTATATATACATATTCTATCAATTTCCCCCAGATCTTCCCAAAATCATCTTTTTTTGATAATCCTCTTTTAACCTTAATGTTTCCTGTCAGTTTATCATTTATTGCGATGTCCCAGATCTCCCTATACCACTCTTCCAATTGGCACTCCCCTCCTTCTTTCCATTTTTTAGCTATTAATAATCTTGCTGCTGTTACCAGATTGGCTATTAATTCTTTTAGTTCTTTTGGTATTTTAACATTGTCAATAAATGACAGCAGTGCTATCTCCTGCATTACTTCTGCTTTAACTTCAGATTGTGTGTCATTGTTGAGCAGGATACACATTTACACATTTTGCATTTTGGTTGTGCAACTATCAGTCTCAATATTTCAACACAGCCAGCAAAGAAGAAAATGCATTTGAGAAAGGAGACATGGGGAAATGTGTTGGACCTGATATTCTTGGCCAAGTTGGTCTTCCAACAAATAGCAGAATAGTTGAAATCTCCTAATACTACTACATCTCTCCTATCCAAATGTGTGGTTCTTTATTCCAGGAAGGCATCATCCAAGTCTTCAGCTTGGCTTGTGTGCCACGTTTGGTTCAGTTCCATCATTGGTGGAGTTCTTTGCTCTTTGATTGTAGATGAACTATAAATCCCAGCAACTACAACTCCCAAATGACAAACTCAATTTTTTTGAGTAATGGTCACTCCTTGAGTTTGTCGGTGTCTTGTGTCAAAATTTGATGTTAATTCATCCAGTGGTTTTTGAGTTACGTTAATCCCACAAACGAACATTACATTTTTATTGATATAGATATTTTTGTGATTTTTTTCCCAGTAGTTTTTGGCTTTACTGCACATCCACCACATGTGGAAATATGAACCTTCTATTTCCCTGCATTTCCAGCATTTTGTGTTTGTATTTTTGTAATACTTTCCAATTTTTTGTGGTGTCAGATGCCATCTATATGCCATTTTTATCCAATTTTCTTTTAAATCTATCGCACTCGTATATTTTAGTTTCTTGTTCCATATTTCCTCCTATTCTTCTTTTCTTATATATTTTTTTCTTCTTTGATTTTTATTCCTGGTGGCATAATGGGTTAAACCCTTGTTCTAGCAGGACTGAAGACCAACAGGTCAGAGGTTTGAATCCAGGGAGAGTGTGGATGAGCTCCCTCTGTCAGCTCCAGCTTCCAATGTGGGGACATGAGAGAAGCCTCACACAAGGATAGTAAAACATCAAAACATTCGGGCAATGTCCTCTGGGCAACATCTTTGCAGACGGCCAATTTTCTCATACCAGAAGCGACTTGCAGTTTCTCATGTCGCTCCTGACATGAAAAAAAATCACCCAGAAATGCTCAACGTGGCCTCCAGAGAAATGGAGAAGTGTGAAAGTTGCAGAATAATTGCACTTCAGCTTGTTTGAGACATTCAGTTTAAATCAATTAATACTAAAAGGCAAAGCAACACATTTGAGTCCTTTTTATGTTATTATAACTTTTAGAAGGAGCATCTTGTGGTTTAATTTCTAGCACTTAAAGCTCATTTTGACAGGACCATGAACTGCTGATTGTGAACTGACCGTTTTTTATCCCCAGGCCAAAGTCAAGTGCACACCATTTCTAGATTCTCTCGCAATAATTATAATTATAGACAGAGTTCTTAATAGCATAACACAGACAGTTATTTCCATCGGAGTTTCAATGCCCTGGACAAGACTAGAGCAAGTCAAGTCAGCGTTATCAAAATTAGTTTGAATTATGGCATGGAAAGCTGCTGATCAAAAATAAAACAGGCCAAAATCCCATTGCTTGGTGATCATTTTAGATATTATTAGTATCTGTGTTGTAATTTTGAATTTATAGGTAGTACGTCATGGTTATTGTCCTATCACCAACTTTTGTGTCGAGTTTTGGGTTTGGGAATTGAAGACATGTACCTGGTTTCGGTTAGAATCAAAGAGTTGGAAGAGATCTGGTGGGCCATCCAGACCAACCCTATTCTGCCAAGATGCAGGACAATCGTGTTCAAAGCACCCCCAACACATGGCCATCCAGCCTCTGCTTAAATCTTCCAAAGAAGGAGCCTCCACCACACTCTGGCACAGAGAGTTCCACTGCTGAACAGCTCTCACAGTTAGGAAGGTGTTAGGAACATTAGGAAGTTCTTCCTAATGTTCAGGAATCTCCTTTCCTGTCGTTTGAAGCCATTGCTCTGCATCCTAGTCTCCAGGGCAGCAGAAAACAAGCTTGCTCCCTCCTCCCTATGACTTCCTCTCACATAATTATTGTGCCATCACACTCAGACACTATGAAGTTAAAACTAAGATGTGCTTCTCTCTTTATCTGGGTGAACCGCGGGTGCCTTTCTTAGAAGCTCCAGATTCTCAGCAATTGAGGCCAGTCCAGAATTGAACATTAACAGAACATTTATTTTACAAAGTCCTTGACAGACTTGGCACAGCTTGATGAAGTTACAAACAGTCAATTTGGGAAACCATATAGATGTTCTTTCTTTCCTTTTTTCCTTCAGTTACTGAGTTAACTTATCCCCAATGGTAGAAAAAATCCTGGGATCATTTACCCTAACCCTGAGCTGTTATCTTTCAGAAAGAGCAGGTCTTATTTATTTATTTATTTATTTATTTATTTATTTACAGTTCTTATATTCCGCCCTTCTCACCCCGCAGGGGACTCAGGGCGGATTACAGTAAACACATATATGGCAAACATTCAATGCCAGTTTGACAAACAACATTTAACAGACAAAGGCTATTTAACTTTTTTTCTGGCCGCCAGGGGATCTGCTGCTTTTCATTGTCCATCAACGACACCGATGAAGTTCTTCCGCATTCCACATTCCCCGGAGTCTTCTTTCTTTATGGCCTCATAAATTAGTTAAATTTAGCCTCCCACACAAGGTGGTGCCTTATTTTCCTACTTGACAGATGCAACTGTCTTTCGGGTTGCAAAGGTCGACAACGGGCTACACAATGGCTGGACACCCACTCCAGCCCGGGCTGGCTTCGAACTCATGACCTATCTAAGCTCAAGATTAGTTTTGGAGATGAAGTAATTGAGCCTTTCTCAATGGCAGAGAAATCCGGAGATATTCCCTGTCCCAGCACTGAGCTACTGTCCTTTAGAAAGAGCACGTCTTTCTCTATCTGAGCTCAACGACAGTTTCCAAGGCGAGAGGGTAACCTCAACCCCAATCTCAATCGTACTCACAATGGCTTGTCCGAGCTGCCTAGCTGGCCACCAGCACATCTGAGGCTTTTTCTATACTAAAGAAAGCAGGAGGGCTTTCCAAAATGGAGGTCTCATCCCCATGTCTCCTCTCAACCTTCTCTTTTTCAGGCTAAACATGTCAAGCTCTTTAAGCTGCTCTTCATAGGGCTTGTTCTCCAGACCCTGGATCATTTTAGTCATCCTCCTCTGATGGTGGATAAAAATATATAAAGGTCCCTGAATGTCAGATATTTAACATCAACTTGGTGTGTCTAAACAAGTTATGCAAGTACAGATAACTTGACAAGAAAAGTTCTAGAGACTATATACCATAAAGAATATTTAACCTGTGCACAAAAACAAAACAATTATTTTTATTTTATTGATCAGCCAATTGGCCTTATCAAAACAGACAACATAAACACAGCATACAGTATAAATCTAGTCCGAGTCAAAATGTAAATATACAAGTAAACCTGTAATCAAATGTACCTTAATCTTAGGCGCATACGTCAGATGTCCTCATCTCCTTTCCACTGTATACCAATCTGTTCAATATACTCTAATCTCCTTTTAGGAATTTAGATGCTTTAAAAAGATAAAGGGCAACTTTTGTTGTATCCCAGTTTGTTTTATTACAAATAAAAGGCCATCACTGTTGTCGAAGGCTCTCATGGCCAAAATCACTGGGTTGCTGTAAGTTTTCCAGGCTGCATGGCCATGTTCCAGAAGCATTCTCTCCTGATGTTTCACCCACATCTCTGGCAGGCATCCTCAGAGGTTGTGAGGTCTGTTGGAAACTAGGAAAATGCAGTTTATATATCTGTGGAATAATGTCCAGGGTGGGAGAAAGAACTCTTGTCTGTTGGAGGGAGGTGTGAATATTGCAATTTGCCACCTTGATTAGCCTGGTTGAAGGTCTCCATGAGTTGAAGGTCTCCATGAGGTCGCCTTGATTAGCATCGAATGTCTGCTTCTTGCCTGCAGTTTCAAGGTCTGGCTTTTCACTGCCTGGGGGAATCCTTTGTTGGGAGGTGATAAGCTCGCCCTGATTAATTCTTGACTGGAATTCCCCTGTTTTTGAGTGTTGTTCTCTATATACTGTTATGATTTTAGAGGGTTTTTTTTTTACTACTGGTAACGAAAGATTCCCCCAGGCAGTGAAAAGCCAGACCTTGAAACTGCTAGGCCATTCAATGGTAATCAAGGTGGATCATGGTGGATTATCACCCTGGACATTTCACAAATATATAAACCCCATTTTCCTAGTTTCCAACAGACCTCACAACCTCTGAGGATGCCTGCCAGAGATGTGGGTGAAACATCAGGAGAGAATGTTTCTGGAACATGGCCGTGCAGCCTGGAAAACTTACAGCAACCCAGTGATTTTGGCCATGAAAGCCTTTGACAACAGTTATGGCCTTTTATGTAGAATGTCCAGGATGGGAGAAAGAACCCGTCTGTTGGAGGTAGATGTGAATGTTGCAATTGGCCACCTTGATTAGCATTTAATGGCCTTGCAGTTTCAAGGTGTGGCATCTTACTGCTTGGGGGAATCATTGTTGAAAGCATTCAACAATATATTGTTGAAGCCTTTCATGGCCGGAATCACTGGGTTGTTGTAGGTTTTTTCGGGCTATGTGGCCATGTTCTAGAGGCATTCTCTCCTGATGTTTCGCCTGCATCTGTGGCAGGCATCCTCAGAGGCAGTGAGGTTGGTTGGAACTAGGAGAATGGGTTTATATATCTGTGGAATGACCAGGGTGGGACAAAGAATCCTTGTCTGCTGGAGCTAGATGTGAATGTATTGTCCAAGGCTTTCATGGCCGGCATCACTGGGTTGTTGTAGGTTTTTTTCGGGCTATATGGCCATGGTCTAGAGGCATTTTCTCCTGACATTTCGCCTACATCTGTGGCAAGCATCCTCGGAGGTAGTGAGGTCTGTTGGAACTAGGGAAAAGGGTTTATATATCTGTGGAATGTCCTTTGTCCCACCCTGGTCATTCCACAGATATATAAACCCTTTTTCCTAGTTCCAACCAACCTCACTGCCTCTAGAACATGGCCATATAGCCCGAAAAAAACCTACAACAACCTAGGTGTGAATGTTTCAACTGACCACCTTGATTAGCATTTGATGGCCTGGCAGTGCCTGGGGCAATCTTTTGTTGAGAGGTGATTAGATGTCCCAGATTGTTTCCTCTCTGTTGTTTTTCAACAACACTTCTTGCATCTATGGCAGGCATCCTCAGAGGTTGTGGGGTCTCCTGAAATGTCAGGAGAGAGTGCTTCTGGAACTATGTGAACTGGAACCACGTCTGATTCCTTTTGAAGAAATGAGAGCTGATGTTCAATACGCTGCTTCGAGCTAATGCCGGAGAAATGTCTACATTCTAGATGTTTGCCATAAAATTTGACTTTGATTCTTTTATTATCCCTCGAAACCAGACTTTTAAAAAATTGCTTATGTGCTGAAAAATAAAGTACACAAAGGTGTGCTTGTAATTCTGCGGTTAGAGCTCATTCTGACTCGTATTGTGAAGGCTCGGTTTCAATCAGGATTTTTTGAAGAAGAGCCAGAGACTAAAATCAATCGACCTACCACATTCTATTCATCAGTTTTTGCTTATTGGCAGCTTATCCTCGGAAAATTAAGTCTCACAAAAGAAACCTGAGAAGGGGGTTAAAATATTGTCTGCCTGATACTTGTGTTGCCAGATATTATCTCGGAGACAAAGACCTGCTTAACGCTGGGTCTTCTCCACTCCACTTCTGATTGCAATCTCATTTTACTTGTCCTTGGCAGTGCTGCATCTTCTCTGACCTCCAGCTTGTTAAATATTCAGCAGAAAGTTTATGGACTTTTCCATAACCTTGATTAAAAGCCTATTGGGAGCCCAAATGCTGAGCTAAGAACTTTCCCTCTCCAAAAGCAACTGGTGAAGTTCATGCTGATTTCTGTTTTGTTAAGTGTACTTATAATCAGCAGGCCGAGAGTTTGAAGAAGGGGCTCGGATGAGCGGAAAGGAAAGCCAAGGCGGAATAAACCTGGAGCCAATTTCCATTCTATTTCGTCCTTTCCGATGAAAAGAAACCATCGTTGGCCACGCAATGCAATTTGCAAAGCAGGCTCCTCGGTGTTCGTTCGAAGCAAAATTAGAGTCTGTCTAAAAATAAAGTCTGCCTTCAGACCTCATTCTCAAGCACAGATCTCTCTGACAACGATTTGGCAAATAACACTTTCCTTTACTATATTTGTTTGAAGTTATCTGAGCATGCTTCAAAACACATCTCTCCTTGAAATACAATGTTTCCTTCAACCGTAATTTTAATTATTATTAATTTTTTTTGCACTTTGGGGATCGGGAGTGACAAAGAAGACAGTAATATTACTGGGTGGTTGTAAGTTTTTCAAGCTGTATGGCACAAATTACTAAAGTTCAGCAGAAATTATTATAATGACCAACCCATTAGTTTCTGAAGCTTCTAAAGAAAATTTCAGGATTGCTTTGCTTCTGGGATGTTGTAACTTTTTCGGGCTGTATGGCCATGTTCCAGAAGCATTCTCTTCTGACATTTCACCCCCATCAATGGCAAGCATCCTCAGAGGTTGTGAGGTTTGTTGGAAACTAGGAAAATGAGGTTTATATATCTGTGAAAGGTCCCGGGTGGGAGAAAGAACTCTTGTCCATTGGAGGTAAGTGTGAATGTTTCAATTTGTCACCTTGATTAGCATTTGATGGCCTGACAGTTTTTAATTTTGACTTGTTACTGCTTGGGAAATTCATTGGTTGAGAGGTGATTAGGTGCTTCTGGAACATGGCTTTACAGCCCTGAAAACTCACGGCAACCCAGTGGTCTCAACCATGAAAGTGTCCAACAACACAAAGGCAAGTATATATATGGATATCAGTGTTTCAGAAGCTTTTGTTTTTAGAAGTACTAACCTGCTGAGGTACTATGGTTACCACCAAAAAAAGTAATTCTTTTACCCATGGGTTTGAGGTTACTTTTTCATTCCACTTTAATCCCCTCCCCCTTTTAAAATGTAATATAGTAATGTAGGGAAGGCTGAGCGAAGGAAGAGAGATGCTTTTGAGCTGTGGTGTTGGAGGAAAGTTCTGAGAGTGCCTTGGACCATGAGAAGATCCAACCAGTCCATCCTCCAGGAAATAAAACCCAACTGCTCACTGGAGGGAAGAATAGTAGAGGCCAAGATGAAGTACTTTGGCCACATCATGAGAAGAAAGGAAAGCTTAGAGAAGACAATGATGCTGGGGGAAAGGGAAGGGAAAAGAAAGAGTCCTTGAAGTGACTGGATTGACCTTGAAGGAGCTGGGGGTGGTGACGGCTGATAGGAAGCTCTGGCTTGGGCTGGCCCATGAGGTCATAAAGAGTCGGAAATGACTTAACGAATGAACAGCATAGTAATGTATTACTATATTATTGTGTATGTGCATGTGGGGGAGAATCCAAATGTCTCTGAAATATTTCCTCAAGCTAATGATAAAACGGAGCCCCCGGTGGCGCAGTGGGTTAAAGCACTGAGCTGCTGAGCTTGTTGATCGAAAGGTCGCAGGTTCGATTCCGGGGAGCGGCGTGAGCTTCCGCTGTCAGCCCTAGCTTCTGCCAACCTATGAGTTCGAAAAGATGCAAATGTGAGTAGATCAATAGGTACCGCTCCGGCGGGAAGGTAACGGCGCTCCATGCAGTCATGCCGGCCACATGACCTTGAAGGTGTCTACGGATAACGCTGGCTCTTCGGCTTAGAAATGGAGATGAGCACCACACCCCAGAGTCAGACATGACTGGACTTAATGTCAGGGGACTACCTTTACTTTTAATGATAAAACATTACAGGAGGGGATATTAGCCAGCAAGCCAACACCTTAAATCAAGAAATAGCTTCCTAAGAACTACAGAGAAACTTGCAGAGTTCTTTCTGGACATTCCACAGATATATAAACCCAGTTTTCCTAGTTTCCAACAGACCTCACAACCTCTGAAGATGCCTGCTATAGATGTGGGTGAAACGTCAGGAGAGAATGCTTCTGGAGCATGGCCATACACCTCGAAAAAAGCTGGGAGAGACTACCATATTCTTAACCATTTTTAAAAAAATGAACTTACCAATAAACCCCCATCTCATTTCATCAGGCATATTACATTTTTTTTAAAATTGCTTGCCTTCATTCTTATTTCCGAATGTGAAACAAAAAAACCTCAAAATGTATTGGGATCAAATATGCTAATCTGTAGTTAGCAGCAAATGATAATACGGAACAATTACACTGTGGTGAAATTCCATTTTTGCAGGCCTACTACGGAGCACGTTTTGAGGTTTAATCTGCGAAAGCTCCTTGGATGATAGACAAGCCATCGCAGTTAATTTCGAGTGAAAAGCAGGAGTGTTCTTTGTAATCACTGAAAGCTTCTGCTAGAGGCAGTTACAGGCTATTTAGTCAGCCATAAAAAAGGAAGAATATAAGGTGATCCTTATGAAATGCGCACGGAGCTCCTGATTGCTTTCAATAACTAACAGTCAAACTATAGATAAAACAGCATCATGTGGCATAAAATGTATTTTGCTCTGGGTGGTACTACTGGAATCACAGAAAGGAGAAACCATGTATTTAAATGACTCTTTGAAAAACAATCTTCACTCTGAGATGCTTTAAATGCAAGGAGGAAGCTGCTATTCTTCTGTTTTCTTTTCATGATCTTGTTTTCTTTAGGAATCCACCTGCTCAGGAATAAATCTGCTCCTTAAATCTTGATCACAGTGGTTTTCTGAGTCACAGATCCAGGGCTAAGTAGATACAAACACTGCATAGAAATGTGAAGTTTGGGTTTTCTATTTACTTTGCAAAATTATGAGATATAAACATTATCAAGGTGGCCAATTGCAACATTCACACTTGCCTCCAACAGACAAGAGTTCTTTCTCCAACCTTGGACCTTCCACAGATATATAAACCCAATTTTCCTATCTTCCAACAGAAATAAGCCTTTATACCAGTATTTCTCAGTCTTCCTAATGCCGCGATCCCTTAATACAGTTCCTCATGTTCTGGTGACCCTCAACCATCAAATTATTTTTGTTGCTACTTCGTAACTGTAATTTTGCTAACGTTATGAGTCGTAATATAAATACGTGGGATGTATTTTCATTCACCGGGCCCAATTTGGCACAAATACCCAATTCGCCCAAATTTGAATACTGGTGGGGTCAGAAAGGGGATTGATTTTGTCATCTGGGAGTTGTAGTTGTTGGGATTTATAGTTTACCTACAATCAAAGAGCATTCTGAACTCCACCAATGATGGAATTGAACCAACTTGGCACACAGAACTCCCCTGACCAAGAGAAAATACTGGAAGGATTTGGTGGGCATTGATCTTGAATTTGGGAGTTGTAGTTTACCTACAACCAGAGAGCACTCTGGACTCAAACAATGATGGATCTGGACCAATTTGGCACAAATATTCAATATGCCCAAATATGAACACTACTGGAGTTTGGGGAAAATAGATCTTGACATTTGGGAGTTGTAGTTACTGGGATTTATAGTTCACCTACAATCAAAGAGCATTCCACAGATATATAAACCCCACTTGTCTAGTTTCCAACAGACCGCACAACCTCTGAGGATGCCTGCCACAGACCTACCTCAAACAAACAAGACTTCTTTCTTCCACCCTGGACATTATTCCACAGATATATAAACCTCACTTGCCTAGTTTCCAACAGACTTCACAATCTCTGAGGATGCCTGCCATAGATGTGGAAGAAATGTCAGGATAAAATGGTTCTGGAACATGGCCAGCCAGCCTGGAAAACTCACAGCAACCTAGGTGACTGTGGAGCCCTGTTCTTGATTTGCATCTTCTCCCACAACGAGGGCATTGGATTCCAGGTGGAAGGCAGTCCCGGTCGGGGTTGGCCTGACATACCTTCCTCTTGGCACATTTCTCTCTTTTACCCTCCATTCGTGCCTCTTCAAATTCTTCAGCATTGCTGGTCACAGCTGACCTCCAGCTGGAGTGCTCAAGGGCCAAAGCTTCCCAGTTCTCAGTGTCTACGCCAGAGTTTTTAAGGTTGGCTTTGAGCCCATCTTTAAACCTCTTTTTCTGTCCTCCAACATTCCGTTTTCCGTTCTTGAGTTTGGAGTAGAGCAATTGCTTTGGGAGACTGTGGTTGGGCATCCGGACAACGTGGCCGGCCCAGCGGAGTTGATGGCAGAGGAACATCGCTTCAATGCTGGTGGTCTTTGCTGACATTTGTCAGCTTGTCTTTCCAAGAGATTTGCAGGATTTTCCGGAGGCAGCGCTGATGGGATACTAGTTAAAACTGATAGTGAACACACTCCTGGCTGTCATACCTCTCTGGGTTGTCATTTGGAATGACAGATCCCAAAGCTTCCCAAGATTGCTAGCACTCTTACAGAAGGAGCGTAGCCCCATTCAGAACTTGCTGGCATATCTTAAATCTCTAACAGTAGGTCCAACTTGACTGAATTCCAGTTTGTTTTTCCTCATTCAGCCCATTCTATTACCTCTTCCAGGCAGGAGAAGAAACACAACCCTTAGTTGGAGGCATGGAGAAGTGCTTTTGGGTTGCATTTGCTTACTGGTAGAACTTTATTTACGCATGTTGAGGTCAATAATTGGCATTGTTTTGTCTCTCCTGTAATGTGTAGTGCACGTTCCCAGAAACTACATCTTTACAGTTGTTTTAAACTACAGTATTTCTATGGTCAGTAAGAGTTAGAACTTGAGCACAAGAACATCTGAAGTAGATAACGTAGTCAACCATCAGAATAATAATAATAATAATAATAATAATAATAATAATAAACAACTTTATTTATACCCCGCCACTATCTCCTCCAACGGGGACTCGGGGCGGCTTACATGAGGCCAAGTTATGATGTCACCATGCTATTTAAAGCAGGATGGGAGACAAACTTTTGGATGTCAGTAAATACTACTAAAGAGAGTAGAAAAATGCAATACACCTGTTCCTTTCTTTGAAGTGCTTGAACCGATAGCATGTGGCAGATTCTTAACCCCCTGAAATTGCAGACTGAGTTCTTTCTTTATTTTTGAAGATCCTTGATGGAATTATCCTGCACATTTCCCTTAATGCTCCTGCAGGTAATCATTGCATAACACATTTTAAGCAGAATTAAAAATAAAATCTCTTTTGAGCAGCGTATGGATTTAAATGGAGCAATGAGGGGAACCTTTTAAGATGCTTTTATGATTCCTCCTACAAACGTCACTTAAAATCACACCGCAGAGTCAATGCTCTGAGACATTTGCAGGAGGAGCCCTTTCGGTCAGGTAATCACAGTAGATGGAACTGTACACAGAAAAAGAGTTTTCTCGTTAGCCCAATTAGTACAAATATAATTTCTGCATTTTTGAAATCAGAGTGTATCAGAATGTATCAATATTCAAAGATCAGTCATACAGAGATTTCAGCTTAAGACTGAAAAGATGCAGATCCTATTTGAAGGAGCAGATGGACTAATCGGTAGGGATATGCTTTGGGAGTAAACTTGACCCATTTTGCGTCCCGGCTTTCGTTGGGGGCCGCAATCCATTTTTGGGAGCCTCCCAAGTTTTCGCTCTGGGGTGCTGAAAGATCCATTTTCTATCAACCCATTATGGGGGGAGCTTCCCAGTCTCCCCTTCCCTACTGTTTTTACTCTAGAGCAGTGGTTCTCAACCTGGGGTCCCCAGATGTTTTTGGCCTTCAACCCCCAGAAATCCTAACAACTGCTCAATTGGCTAGGATTTCTGGGAGTTGTAGGCAAAAAACATCTGGGGACCCCAGGTTGAGAACCACTGCTCTAGAGGAAAGGTGCTCAGCTGCAGGTAGGCATGTGCTTTAAGGAGGCTTCTTACATGTTTCTTACTCTAGAGGAGTCGCTTGGACGCAGGCAGGCATGTGTGCTTTCTGGGCCTGCATGCATGCCACACGCACAATAATAATAATAATAATAATAATAACAACAACAACAACAACAACAACAACAACAACTTTATTTATACCCCGCCACCATCTCCCCAAGGGAACTCGGGGCGGCTTACATGAGGCCAAGCCCGACAATACATTCAGCAGTAAAACAAGGAAAATAAAAATACAATACAAAGCCATTATAAATAGCACATCAGTAAAACAAGACATTTAAGAACTTTCCAAGGCAGGGAGGCAAGTTCTCTGTTTCCTACTCTAGAGGAGGTGTTTGGCTGCAGGCAGGCGCACACATTTTCTGGGCCTGTATGCACACCACACACACTTTCCAAGGCAAGGAGGCAAGTTCTCTGTTTCTTACTCTAGAGGAGTTGCTCAACTGCAGGCACTGGCGGGCGCATGTGCTTTCTGGGCCTGCACACACACCACAGTCATTTTCCAAGGCAAGGAGGCAAGTTCTCTGTTTCTTACTCTACAGGAGGCACTCAAGTGAAGGCAGGCAAATGCTTTCTCTCCCGGGCTGCACTACACCAGCAACTGTGCACTCTTTCAAAGGCATTTTAAGGAGACCTCCCACTGCCAGGTATGAAAGAGCAATGACCTCCTGGAGAGTAGTTTTCAGGGAATGAGTGTTTCTTTTTTCTTTGCTGGAGGTTTTGTGTTAGTCAGGTTTTTGTACCAGGATGGGTCTTACCATTACGAGCTCCCGAAACACCAAAGAAACAGTAGAAATAAATTCTGTGCACAACTCTACTCATCAGTGACCTTTGTCCAAGGACAAAGTGGTGTCTGGTCAATGGTCACATTCTGTCTCCTGTTGAACAGTTTAGCAAAGTACATTATGCTGTGAGATCTTGTCTGTATTTTTAAGATTTACATCCCTAAGAGGAGCCTGGTAAGAATGAAGAAGAAATTCAGATTCATGCATATACGCTCAAGACTATGGATGGTTAAAACTTTTACATCTGGATTTGAAATGATATGTATTTGACGGTGCCCTCTGCTATCTTTGGTGTCTCTTTTGGAATTGCCCCACTATTATGGCAAGGAGCACAAGCAGACATTACTTATTCCAAGGTCAGTCAGCATAAACTAAGCTCTCAGATATTTGGAGTGTATTTATTATTTATTTATTTACAGTATTTATATTCCACCCTTCTCACCCTGCAGGGGACTCAGGGCGGATTACAATGCACATATATATGGCAAACATTCAATGCCATAGACACACAACATATATAGACAGACACACAGAGGCAATTTAACATTCCAGCTTTTCTTGAGGGTATTTTGGCCACCAGGGGAGCTGTCCCTTCACTGACCATTTGTAACACTGATGGAACACTTCCTCATTTGTTGCATGCTTGCTGAAGATTTTTATCACCTCACAAATTAGTTAAATTTGCCTCTCCACATAACTTGTACTTAAATTTCCTACTTGACAGATGCAACTGTCTTTCGGGCTGCAAAGATCTGCAGCAAGATACACAAACTGGTCAGACGCTCACTCCAACCCGGGCTGGCTTCAAACTAATGACCTTTCGGTCAGTAGTGATCTTAATGCAGCTGACTCCCAGCCAGCTGCACCACAGTCCTAGTGTTTAAATGTATCATTTTGAATTTAGGCCACTGTGTGGAGTTGTGTGTCTTTTTAGGGTTGTTTATTCCATTCCTTTACAATAGCATGATTCCAGCATCAAAACGATGCTGGTTTAGGTCTTGTCTATGCTGGTCCACTAGTGCAGTGTTTCTCAACCTGGGGGTCGGGACCCCTGGGTGGGTCACAAGGGGGTGTCAGAGGGGTCACCAAAGACCATCAGAAAACACAGTATTTTCTGATGGTCATGGGGATTCCATGCGGGAAGTTTGAGCCAATTCTATCATTGGTGGAGTTCAGAATGTTCTTTGATTGGAATGAACTATATATCCCAGCAACTACAACTCCCAAATGTCAAGATATATTTTCCCCATACTCCACCAGTGTTCACATATTGAGTATTCATGCCAAGTTTGGTCCAGATCCACCACTGCATGAGTCCACAGTGTTCTCTGAATGTAAGTGAACTATAATTCCCAAACTCAAGGTCAATGCCCACCAAACCCAGTGTTTTCCGTTGGTCATGGGAGTTCTGTGTGCCAATTTTGGTTCAATTCCATCGAGTTCAGAATGCTTTTTGATATAAATCCCAGCAACTACAACTCCCAAATGACAAAATCAATCCTCCCCCAACCCCACTAGCATTTACAAGTGGGTGCATTGGGTATTTGTGCCCAGTTTGGTCCAGTGAATGAAAATACATCCTGCATATCAGATATTTACATTATGATTTATAACAGTAGTAAAATGAGTAATGTATTGTCGAAGGCTTTTATGGCTGGAATCACTAGGTTCTTGTAGGTTTTTTTGGGCTATAGGGCCATGTTCTAGAGGCATTTCTCCTGACGTTTCGCCTGCATCTATGGCAAGCATCCTCAGAGGTAGTGAGGTCTGTTGGAACTGGGAAAATGGGTTTATATATCTGTGGAATGACAGACATGGTCTCCTCCTCAAAGGAGGAGACCATGAAAATGAACAAAATCTGGCTACCAGTATTAAAAAACTCTAAAATTACAACAGCAAAACAGCAGAGAGGAAACAACCAGGCACATCTTAACACCTCTCAACAGAACATTTTCCCAGGCTCAGCCAGGCCTTCAAATGCTAATGAAGGTGGTCAGCTGAAACATTCACACCTAGCTCCAGCAGAGGAGAGCTCTTTGCCCCACCCCAGTCATTCCACAGATATATAAACCCATTTTCCTATTTCCAACAGACCTCACTACCTCTGAGGATGCTTGCCATAGATGCAGGCGAAACGTCAGAAGAAATGCCTCTAGAACATGGCCCTATAGCCCGAAAAAACCTACAAGAACCTAGTAAAATGACTATTATGAAGTAGCAACAAAAAAATGTTATGGTTGGGGGTCACCATAACATGAGGAACTGGATTAAGGGGTCGCAGCATTAGGTGGTTCGAGAACCACTGCACTAGTGAGTAGTTAGAGAGAAACACAGTAGTATTCGTGAGGAAAAGCTTAATTGGGAGGCTTAATGCAACAATGGAAAACAGAAAAGAGAGGAAAAGAACAAGAGCAAACGACCAGTACAAATCTTCTTCACCTTTCTTTAGTAACCCCATTGGTAGGAGATTTGCTCCATCTCCTCACTGATCCAATGCATCTCCCTTGAAGAAATCCTTTATTCTCTGTTTTGGGAAAATTAGAGAGGCACTGCCTGCATGGTTCTTATTTGAAATACATGATTTGTTTCTCAGATGGAGACTTGCATGAACTTTCCCTTTAGTTGGCTTGGTCTTTATCATTTTTCATAGCTAAAATGCTCAGCAATCTGTTAAAGTAGAGTCGAGCTGGTGCTTATTAGCTTTGCAATCAGCAGGAGATTTTGTAGGGTGATTTGAATTATACATCAAGAGGGGACTGCATAGTTTTGCACCTGTGGAGGAAATGTTATTAAAATTAATATTGCTCACCATGCTAACGTATCCAGACATTATTATGGTACTTCATGCTTCGGGATGTATTGTTTTTCATTCAAACTTTACAACATGTTTTGACCTTCGGAACAAGCATTTTTCTGCCTGAACAGGAAGGGAAATGGTTCTGAAGCTTCGTTCTTTATACAAATGAGTCTGGAATTTCAGAAAAGCAAATAAAAGGCTCATTGGCAAAGAGCCGCAAATGGGACATTTTGTGTATGAAACAATAGCATTCCTAAAGTTATAGATCTCATTGAGTAATGACATTGTAACCAATGAAAGCAATCATAAAAGTGGATGAATCTTTAATCTTTTTTCTTCAATAGTAAACATTATGTAAAAAGGTAAGGTTATGTTGAATGTAAGTTGAACAGAAGGGTTTTTTTTACATGTGTTGTTCACTTTTTTCTCCTAAAAAGAATTCATTCTTCCTGAACAGAATATTATTCTTTTTTTATTAAAGATTATAAAGAGTAAAAATATGCAAAGAAAACTATCTACAAATGACATAGTATGTGTGTATGTGTATATCTATGTTTACCAGTCAGTCTATAAAAATTTTAAATAAAAACTTTGAAAATTCACCAAAAATGCATGCATAAGTCAAAAATTATGAAATTTGGTGAGATAACAGTGGTCCATGTGTTCTACCACTGTAGTAAGTTTCATCACAATTGGTCTAAAAATGAGGGAGGGACAATCCCCCAAAGTTTCCCCAGTGTCAGTGCTGTTTCTTTCCTACTATGCATGCATGTCTGCCATTAACAAAGCAATTTGGAAGTTTCGGAAGTTTCAGAAAGTTTTGATTTTTTTTTTAAAAAGAGGAAGTGACTTCCGAATCGAACCACCAGTGCCCCCTACTTCCGAAATGAGTTTTGAACCATTTTTTTTTATCAGACACGCTTACTATGTATATGTACATGCAACGTGTGTGTGTGTGTGTGTGTGTGTGTATGCTTGTGCAATGCAGATATACCTTGACCCACTTCATGTCTGGCTTTTGGTGGGGGGCCCAATCTGATTTTTGGGAGCCTCACAAAATTGGAAGGGCAGATATCTATTTTTGCTTTGGGGTGCCAAAAGATATGTTTTCTATCAGCCCATTATGGGGGGGGAGGGATTCCCAGGCTCCTCTTTCCTCATTATTTTAGGCATTTAAGCTTTACTCTAGAGGAGAGGTGCTCATCTGCAAGCAGGCACACGCTTTAAGAAGGCTTCTTACCTGTTTCTTGCTCTAGAGGAGGCTCGGCTGCAGAGATTGATCATTGCTCTCCTCCCAAGAAGGAAACATCTGACTTCTTGGCTGCTGTCTGTGTCTGCAGTAATCTTTGCACCTCCACGTCTTTGTCATGGCCTCCACGTTTTCTCCCTCTATTTGCCAGTTGTCAATCAGTCCAGTTGCCAGAACCTTGTTTTTTTTTATGTTTAACTGCAACCCAGCTTTTGCACTTTCCTCTTTCACTTTGGTTATAAGGCTCCTCAGCTCCTCCTCACTTTCGGCCATCAAAGTGGTATCATCTGCATAACTAACGTTGTTAGAATCATAGAATCAAAGAGTTGGAAGAGACCTCATGGGCCATCCAGTCCAACCCCCTGCCAAGAAGCAGGAATGTTAATGACTAAAAACTAAATTGATCCAACTTAATTAATTTCAAACCCAAGAAGTCAATTCCTTTCAGATATTCTTCTGATTAAACCTTTTTTCGTTACACATTTTATTACTTTCAATTTATTGCTTTCTCAATTCTGTAGGTGATTTTTTGGTCATTATTTCAAAAAGAAGGTCGTCCCAAGATGTCTTTATTTCCAGATGTTGATAGCTGAAAAATATAATTTGCACAGAGAAAGAAAAGATTTTGGGCTTGCCTCCATTGCAGAAATGGTTTCCAACTCTTCAGGGACATGGCGATGGGAGGGCATGGTGGACTCCAGCTCACCCAGACAGTGTCAGCAATTGCTCAGTTCAGTTAGCACGACAACCAACCAACCGCTGGGCTAAAGAGCACTCTTAAATAATCCCTTTAGATCTTCCTTTGATCCAGGAAGATCAATTACTGACTAAGCTTATCTCCAGCTGGTAGAATAGCCATCAACACGTTTCCTTTCTAGCAGAACTCTGCAGGACGGAACCTCGGTTCTCCATTTTTCATGGACGCCTTACAGAATGCCCTTGACAGAAATGGGAGTTATCCTTGTTGTTGTTGTTATTTGCCATCAAGTCGACTTCAGATTTATAATCTCATATGAATGAGAGACTCCAAGAATCCCTGTTATTGATATCCTTGCTCAGATATCAGAGATGCAGAGCTGTGGATTCCTTGATGTGCCTCCTTATTTTCCTACTTCCTTCCACATTACTAAGCATTGGCATTTTCCCAATGGGTCACATTATCCCATGGTATGTTTGCAACCTAGCAGTCTTAATTTACTCATGTTTGGTTCTAGTGAGGGGTCAGATGCATTCTACAAATACCATGGACCATTTAGCAGATCATCAACTTTATAGAATCCTTCCCCAGCATCATATTTAACATTAATTGATTAGCTTTCTTCATTGGCCAGCATTCAAACCATACATAGAAATCAAAAATACAATGGCCTGGATGATTTGGACTTTGGTACTTAACAAGATGCCTTTAATACTTGAAGAACTTATCTTGGGGAACATCTATACTGACCATTTACCATGAAGAAGCCCTGGATCAGCTCTGTGGTGGCCAAACATTGCACAGAACAGATCCAGAGTAATGCAGGGCAAAGCCATCTTAATGGGCCCTAAATCTGCATTAACTAAAGTCATGGAATAATCTGAGTTCTGGGACAGAACTTGGAGTTTTCTGTGACTTATGGTCCATATAAACAGTTATAAACAGGTCAATTGCAAGCTTGGGTGGCCTGCCATCACTAGATGTCACTTATGGTCCCCCAAATTGAACAAAACTAAATATACGAAGGTTATCCAGAAAGTAACGTTACAAATAATGAATAGATTTTAATAAACCTTACATGGGTTGTAGCATAGGTATTACATTATTTTTCCATACAATCACCATTCAGTTCAATAAATTTTGTCAACCGTGGGAAGAGTTTTTGATGCCTGTGTCATAGAAGTTTCCCTCTGCCTTTTTCAGCCAGTTCATCCCTTTGATTTCAATCTTGTTGTCATTGGGAAAGTGTTTCCCACCCAGGTGTTTCTTCAGTTTAGTGAACAGATGGTAGTCACTGGGTGAGAGATCAGGGCTGTGAGAAACATCCCAACCAAATGAAGTCATCAGCTCTTGTGTTGCATGAGTGGTGTGTGGTCACACATTGTCATGAAGGAGACAGACTCCCGCCATCAGCGGCTCTGCAAAGTTTCTTACAATATATTCCATACCCATTTTGTCACATGCTATCTTGACATTACGTCCTCTCCATAAACTGAAATGATTTTGTTCATTCCCTTAGCATTTAGGTTGTGTATTGCAGCATGAACTTCACACTTGAAGGGAAACTGTTGCACTCCAGGACAGGAATAATCCTCTGACTTTAAACAACACACGTTGAATAGGAGAAACCAATCCTTTTATTTAAGATATGTAAAAAAAACAGCAAGTAAAAAAGCACTTTAAAGAAATAGGTAAATACAATTAGGTAAGAAGATAAGCAGGAACAAATTAGTCCAAGGTAGAGTTCAGCAAAGTCCATAAAAGCAAAGTCCAGACATCTCTTAATGTAATCCAGAAAATCAGGAATACACAGATCCAAGGCTTGGATAAGCAAGCATGAAATCCAGGAATCAAAACCAAGAAATATCTTAGCATGAAACTTCAAAGCAAGGCTTCCATGAAACAAGGACAAGAACTTTGGTGTGATTCTAAACGATGCTTCATCTGACTATACATCCCAAACTTGAGACTTTCATCCCCTTGTTTGCTAGGTCAATAGTGGTCAGAAATTGGTTTCTCTTTAATTGAGACTTTTTTTATTGTTTTCTGTCGAAGCCTGGCAGAGCGCTGAAGCCATTGCTTTGACTGATCTCTTCTTGTCTATCTCTCTGCTCGATATCTGCTTGCTCATCAATTTTTGCAGCTGGATCAGGTGCCGAGCTATTTTCATGTTCTCTCTCATGAGAACTCTCTGGTAACACTTCAGAAAGCACACCATCATCCCTCACCCTTCAGGGACATTCTTGTGGGAAACTACAGGGATCTCCAAGACATTCTCTGCATCAATATCCCTGACCAAACCATTGCCATCTTGAAACTCATCTTGAACCTCATTAACATCATTCCCCACTAGGGCTGGGTAACAACGGAAAAAAATGTTTCTAAACTCATTTCATTTTTAGGGGGTCCATTGCGTTTCGTTTTTTAAAAGAATTCCAAATTTTTCTTTAAAAAAATTTCGTTATTTATGAAATTTCGTAAATTTCGAATTGATTCGTTAATGGCGGACGCGATTGCGCAATACGCTAAAAAACCCTCCAAATGGGACAGGGGGAACTTCTGAAGCTTCCCTCTCTCTCTGTTGTTGACTGTTGGTGTGATAATTTATTTTTTAATCACTGATAAAACAAACAACAACTATAAAACTTGCACCAGACATACGGAAATAATAACAAAACGATTTCGAAGCGATTTTGAAATGATTTCGAAACGATTTCGAACCAATTACGAAACAATTACGAAATAAATTGAAAAATTCGTTTCGCTTTTTAGTTGCTCCTGCATGGCTCAATATCGGATCGTAAGCTAATTTAAATACGAATCAATAACGAATTACCAAATTAACGAATGAAACCGCCCAGCCCTATTCTCCACATCCAAAGCACCCTGATCCTGGAACACCATCACAGGCTGAACTCCAACAGAAACAGAATGAAGACGCTTATCTCTAACCTTCACCACAATGTCAGTTGATGAGCTACTGACGACTGGCACTGCTCGTTCACTTCTGCTGGCTTCCCTATACATGGCAGTGATACCAACTTCCCCTGAGAAAATTCTTTGTGAGATCTACATGCCTTGTAACCTTACCTTCCGGATAACCCTCGTAATAGTAGCCCATAAACAATGGCCAAGTTCGGATCCAGACTGAAATTGCTATAGACTCAATGGAGAGCTTCTACACTGTAGAATGCAGCCAAAGGTAGAGATTGTGGCCACCTTTTATGTCTTTCTCATGGAAGACATAAAATATCACAAAACTGATGCAGCAATAAATTTGCTAATTGTTTTTGGAAACAAACTGCATCAATTAACAACAATAAAATATATTTTTCCTTGCCCTAAAATAAAATTAAATCATGATTATTTTCTTTCTGGCTGGATATTTGTTTTGCATAATAAATCCAACATATTGTTAAATAAAAGCAAAGCTTGTTATTTAGTTTAGCCTGTCATGTTCTTCTATGCTTGGCATCCATATAAAATCACATTATTCATAAGCTGAGCATTTATGCAGTAAAGGAAGCAGGTGCTGCGCCTTTTGCTGACATTTCTATAACGCGTTGTGCACGCATTGCTTATGCCATCATTAATCCTCCTGTAGTTTAGGATTATGATATGAATTAGCATACTGTCTTGAGAATAATCTGCCTCGAGTGTTAGATGGCATTTAAAGTAGGTGTCAGGAGGACATATATTGTGCTGTCTGCATTTATTATTATATCATCTGCCCCATTCGTTCTGACTTAGAGGCAAAGCTCCTTCAGTCACAATCCTCCAGAGATGTAGCTTGTGAACTACAGCCTGTTCACTTACCAAAGTCATGGTTTTAGGACCTGTTTTGGACCACGTCATGCCTTGCTGCGAGTCACAACACAACCTACCTTGGAATTCATTTATTTCAGATATTCCAAAAGGAAAGCGGAGAAGTCAAGATGCCATCAGGAATGGTGGATCTTTCACACATCAGGAATGGTGGATCTTTCACACTCAGGGTTCTTTTACCTTTAGATTACTTCTTTACTTACGTAGGCGAGCCCTCATTGTCAAAGTATGATGGCCTTCCAAGTGTAGTATCTTAGCGGTGGATACATAGGTGACTGTGGAGTCCTATCCTTGATCCGCATGTTCTTCCACAGTGACAGCATCGTTTTTCCAGGTTGAAGGTGGTCCTGGTCAGGGTTGGCTTCACACTCTAGCCCAGGTGTCCTCAAACTACAGCCTGGGGGCCGGATACGGCCCTCCAAGGTCATTTACCCAGCCCTCGCTCAGGGTCAACCTAAGTCTGGAATGACTTGAAAGCACACAACAACAATCCTATCTCATCATCCAAAAGCAGGTCCACGCTTCCCATTGAAATACTAAGAAGTTTATATTTGTTAAAAACAATACAATAATTAAAATGAAGAACAATTTTAAGTGTATTTTGCACTACAAATAAAATATGTGCAATTTGCACAGGAATTCATTCATTGGTTTTTTCAAATTATAATCTGGCCCTCCAACAGTTTGAGGGACTGTGACCTGGCCCTCTGTTTAAAAAGTTTGAGGACCCCTGCTCTAGCCTCTTGGCACATTTCTCCCTTTCGCCTTTCATTCGTGCCTCTTTGAATTCCGCAGCACTGCTGGTCACAGCTGACCTCCAGTTAGAGTGCTCAATGGCCAGGTCTTCCCAATTCTCAATGTCTATGCCACAGCATTTAAGGTTGGCTTTAAGCCCATCTTTAAGTCTCTTTTCCTGTCCACCAACATTACATTTCCCATTCTTGAGTTGGGAGTAGAGTTACTGCTTTGGGAGATGGTGATCGGACATTTGGATAATGTGGCATTCAGTCCAGCGGAGTTGATGGCGGAGGACCATTGCTTCAATGCTGGTGGTCTTTGCTTCTTCCAGCACACTGGCATGTGTCTGCCTGTCTTTCCAAGAGATTTGTAGCATTTTTCAGAGGCAACGGTGATGAAATCGTTACAGGAGTTGAGTGTGACATCTGTAGACAGTCCATGTTTCGCAGGCATATAGCCGGGTTGGGAGGACAATGGCTTTACAAACAAGCACCTTGCTCTCCCTACGGAAATTAATCTAAATACAATACGATTCCAAAAAAAAAATCATCAGCTATACCATAATACAAAAATATGATATAAAGTCAATCAAATTGATAAACACATATAAAAATGTACGAGATGATGAAACAATGTTGACTTTAAAAAGGTGAAAGACATTATCTATTTTCCAGCTTCGCAGTCTCACGCCAGAGCCCAAATCACATGAAGCAGTTGATAGATAATCACAGTGCTGTATTGCTATTCCGAGAGGGCCAGATTCAAGGGAAAAAAGTCATGGGAGCAGCGAGAGTCTTTAACATCCCTACGAGAAGGGTTATTTGGTCATATAAGCAGGTGCAGTCTGAAGAGGTACAACCCAGAATAGCTTTCCCATCAAGCAGGATAAAGTGCAGCCATTGAAAACTGGGAGTAGAATGAAAGCCATTTCTTAGTGGGTAATTTTCAGCAGTCCATTATGGGCTACGAATGCATGTACTCCAGGATAAGTGCAATTCCACTCATTGGGTCTGACTTCTGAGTAGAAATGGAGAAAACTGCATATTTTTTGCATACAAATGCACAAATCTAGAACTTCCCAAACAATAATACTACCTACAAATCCTGTAGCAGTTTGCCTTCATTCGGTTTATTATGGAGAGATGATGCTTTCTGGATCTGCTTTGCATCACGCAATTGAAAATCATTTCCAGAATCCCTCCCGGGACTTTAGGGAATCAGGGGGCTGCATGACTCACCGCATGACCGGTTAACAGTTTGGGGTGGCATGGATTTAAAAGGCTTATCTAAACAGCTAATTGCTAGAAGCAAAACACTACTAATGCTTCTCTAACTGGTGTGTTTTGGAAATGTCCTGTACTTACCGCATTCTGGGTAGAAGTAATTATATGAGTAAGCTTGGTGACAGCAAGTTTTTCAATATTTTGGCCAAGATACTTGCAAAGATTTTGTAGTTGGCATTAAGAATTGAGATGGGTCTATAATTTTTTAAACCCTTTGGATCTTGATTTTCTTTTGGTAGCATTGTGATAGAAGCCTGTGTCCATGTATCAGGGTTTTTTTGTTTGTTTAGTATCCCATTCATTAGCCTCTGGAGATGGGGTGTTACTTCATCTACCATTAGCTTGTAGTTTAGGCCTGAGAGACCATTAGGTCCTGGGGCTTTGTTGACATCTATTTTTTTATCGCTTTCTTTCTCTCATCTTCCATTATCTCTTCGTTTAGGGTTTGTCTTTGATAGTCTGTTATTTTGTCTAGTTTCTGTCTGCTCAGGAAGGACATAATCTTTTCTTTACTTATCTGGTCTTTCATATATAGTTTTTTATAGCACTTGTAGAATTGATTGACTATGTCATGATCTCGTATATATCATTTGCCCTCTTCCTCAATTACTGTAATGATTTGGGTTTGACTTTTTTTTCTCATTTTCCTTGATAGCCAGCCTCTGCTTCAAAGCCTCCAAAGAAGGAGCCTCCACCACACTCCAGGGCAGAGAGTTCCACTGCTGAACAACTCTCACAGTCAGGAAGTTCTTCCTAATGTTCAGGTGGAATCTCCTTTCCTGTAGTTTGAAGCCATTGTTCCATTGTGTCCTAGTTTCCAGGGCAGCAGAAAACAAGCTTGCTCCCTCCTCCCTATAACTTCCTCTCACATAGAATCATAGAATCATAGAATCAAAGAGTTGGAAGAGACCTCATGGGCCATCCAGTCCAACCCCCTGCCAAGAAGCAGGAATATTGCATTCAAATCACCCCTGACAAATGGCTATCCAGCCTCTGCTTAAAAGCTTCCAAAGAAGGAGCCTGCACCACACTCTGGGGCAGAGAGTTCCACTGCTGAACAGCTCTCACAGTCAGGAAGTTCTTCCTAATGTTCAGATGGAATCTCCTCTCTTGTAGTTTGAAGTCATTGTTCCGCGTCCTAGTCTCCAAGGAAGCAGAAAACAAGCTTGCTCCCTCCTCCCTGTGGCTTCCTCACATGGCTATCATATCTCCTCTCAGCCTTCTCTTCTTCAGGCTAAACATGCCCAGCTCCCCAAGCCACTCCTCATAGGGCTTGTTCTCCAGACCCTTGATCATTTTAGTCGCCCTCCTCTGGACACATTCCAGCTTGTCAATATCTCTCTTGAATTGTGGTGCCCAGAATTGGACACAATATTCCAGGTGTGGTCTAACCAAAGCAGAATAGAGGGGTAGCATTACTTCCTTAGATCTAGACACTATGCTCCTATTGATGCAGGCCAAAATCCCATTGGCTTTTTTTGCCGCCACATCACATTGTTGGCTCATGTTTAACTTGTTGTCCACGAGGACTCCAAGATCTTTTTCACATGTACTGCTCTCGAGCCAGGCATTGTCCCCCATTCTGTATCTTTGCATTTCATTTTTTCTGCCAAAGTGGAGTATCTTGCATTTGTCACTGTTGAACTTCATTTTGTTAGTTTTGGCCCATCTCTCTAATCTGTCAAGATCGTTTTGAATCCTGCTCCTGTCCATATTTATACATGGCCATCGCATCTCCTCTCAGCCTTCTCTTCAATAATTAAAATGTTAAATTCAACATTAACCCAACCATACATTAAAATATAATTCAACTAATATCAAAAATAGTCTTAAAATACTCAGTCATATATACAGGTTTGCTGATTTGATTATTTCATAGATTTGATTCTCTCTAGAAATTCCTAGGTGTTCCAATGCAATTCTATAGTCAACTTCTGTCAGAGTTAACCATAGAGATACATTAGTCAATTAACCATTGTAGTTGTTTGGAGTTGCAGCATTCATAGCCTATATATACTACTGTATGCCATTTGATGAAGGTCAAATAGTAGAAAAGCGCCATCAGCACCTTGATTGCTTTAGGACTTTCTAGAAACATCTGGAAAGCAGAATAGCTGCAAACATTCTTACATTACATAATGTGCATCTGTTTTTGTGATTCTGTAATTTGAGTTCACCAGCTCTCCCTCAAATGGTTGTGTTCTGCATGTTCAACAATTATAGAGAAACATGTTTGAATGCATTCTCTACTATTCGTTTTTCTGAAAGCTTGACCTGAGGATGATGGAGATTGATCTTGCTACAGTGTGACAAATACAGCAAGATCAAAATGCCATGAATTTCAGACAGTGCTTGAGATTTTCAAGAGATGGCATAAATCATTACTTGGCATTCTTAGAAGACATAGGCCACATTGCAGTTTGAACTTGGTTAGGTGGCTATTTTAATGCCCAGTGGTGGCCTGGCCTCCTCCATCAAAGAAAGTGTCTCTTGTCATAGCAAAGAATGTCAGTTTGAGGGCTTTGTGTAAGCTACTCCTAATTCAGTTGCAAATGTGGAAATCAATAGCTGTACCATGTTTAGATTTAGACTGTCTTGGAGAAATATAATTAATTGCAATGGACTTTTGACATGACCTGAATATTTTGGACTTGAGTAGAATATATCCTTGTTTAACAGCATAAAGGGGGAGAATCCAAAGCAATTTTATTCATAGACACGCTTGGACATTTAGCCATTATAATTAATGTTTCCTTAAGATCTCTGAATTGTCCCCTCCTTCTTCTAAACCAGTGTTTCTCAACTTGGGGGTCGGGGGTGTGAGAGGGGTCACCAAAGACCATCAGAAAACACATTATTTTCTGTTGGTCATGGGGGTTCTGTGTGGGTAGTTTGGCCCAACTCTATCGTTGGTGATGTTCAGAATGCTCTTTGATTATAGGCGAACTATAAATCCCAGCAACTACAATTCCCAAATGTCAAGGTCTATTTTCCTCAAACTCCATCAGTGTCCACATTTGGACATATTGAGTATTTGTACCAAGTTTGGTCCAGATCCATCATTGTTTGAGTCCTCAGTGCTCTCTGAATGTAGATGAACTAGAATCATAGAATCCTAGAGTTGGAAGAGAGCTCATGGGCCATCCAGTCCAACCTCATTCTGCCAAGAAGCAGGAAAATTGCATGCAAAGCACCCCTGACTGATGGCCATCCAGACTCTGTTTAAAAGCCTCCAAAAAAAGCAACCTCCACCATACTCCGGGGCAGAGAGTTCCACTGCTGAATAGCTCTAACAGTCAGAAGTTCTTCCTAATGTTCAGATGGAATCTCCTTTCTTGTAGTTTGAAGCCATTGTTCTCCATCCTAGTCTCCAGGGCAGCAGAAAACAAGCTTGCTCCCTCCTCCCTATGACTTCCTCTTACATACTTATACATCATCATCAACATCATCATCATCATATTTAATTACTTATTAATCATCCTCCATCCGAGAATGCTCCAGGCGATTTACAGCTAAATTGTAAAAGATAAAATACATACATACAGAAATTAAAAATTAACAGAGATCGAATGCTCTAGTAAAAAGCCAGGTCTTAAGTGTGAGAGTAAAAGGCCCTAAGTCACGCATGGCTCTCATGTAGGGCGGCAAGGAATTCCATAAGGCAGGGGCAGAAATAGAAAAAGCCCATCTGCGTCTGGTACTTTCCAAGTGCACTTTTGTAGGACCCGGTATATAGAGTTGGGCTGGTCGTTGTGACCTCCGATGATGGGAGAAGGAGAGGCGGTCCCTAAGGTATGATGGACCCTGGCCGTAAAGAATTTTAAAGGTCAGAACTAACATCTTATACAGGCCATGGTATTCAGTTGGAAGCCAATGTAAATGTTGCAGCACTGGTGTTATATGGCATTTCATGGACATTCTTGTCGCATTCTGAACAATACGAAGCTTTCGGGTCGTAGACATAGGAAGGCCAACATACAGGGCGTTGCAATACATCATGTCTCCTCTCAGCCTTCTCTTCTTCAGGCTAAACTACAACTCCAAAACTCAAGGTCAGTGCCTACCAAACCCTTCCAGTATATGGTCGTGGGAGTTCTGTGTGCAGAATTTGGTTCAATTCCCTCATTGGTGGAGTTCAGAATAATAATAAGAAATGATAATAAAAAATTATTTATACCCCACCACCATCTCCCCAAGGGGACTCGGGGTGGATGCTCTCTGATTGTAGGTGAATTATAAATTCCAGAAACTACAACTCTGAAATGGCAAAATCGATTCTCCCCCAACCCCACCAGTACTCGGGCATATTGGGTATTTGTGCCAAATTTGGTAAAGTGAATGAAAATACATCCTGCATATCAGATATTTACATTACAATTCATAACAGTAGCAAAATTGCAGTGATTAAGTAGCAACAAAAATAATGTTATGGTTGGGGATCACCACAACATGAGGAACTGTATTAAGGGGTCGTGGCATTAAGAAGATTGAGAAACACTGTTCCAACCCATAGCTTTGCAATAGATTCCCAATGTCTTCTTTTTTCCCTCCAAGATTCTTTCCTGCAGGTTAGCACTTCTTTGTTTCATACTAAATGTATGATAGTATTTTTTTAAAGGAAGTAATAGAATCTTTGACATGTCTCATCATCACAGCCATAGTTTATTGAGGTGTTGTTATTTTGTTACGCAGACATCCTGAGGCAAAGAATCCATATCTCTTGAATGCAGCTTCAGTTTGTGCAAATAATCACTTTTGTTGCAAGCCACAAGCCCAACTGTACACATGTCCAATATAGCAATAATCCTCAATGATACAGTGCTTTGGAGACAAAGGAAAAAAGGTTTAAAGAGTGCTGCTCATTCCCTGATGAATATATATTGTAGGGGAATCTACAGTTGATGGATTATAAATGACAACTGAGTTTATCTCTTGACTGCAATGTCAAAATATATTGTAGAAATGCTGAATTCTGTAACGTGGGGCTGCAAACAATCTGATTTCTTCAAGCTGACTAAGTATAAGGCATTCCTGATTTTCTTCCCATTCTCCATTCCTATTCGGAGATGCAAAGGGATTTGGTTACGGATGTGTGATACAAAAAATAGTCTAAAGGTCATTACAAATCTGGGAGACACTGCAATTTCATTTCTAAAATGTTTCTAAAGTTAGTAAAAATTTGTTACTATTTCATTATGGTAATTGTGCATAATTACTCTAATTGAGGAAACTTCAGGGGCTCCTTTTCCCCTAATTTTTAAAGCTTTTGAAGTGAAACTTGCTAAAATGGTAGAACTCATTGACTACTGTTAGCTTGCCAAATTTCGGAACATTTCCGTTATCCGTGGACTTTTGGGGATTTTTGGGGTATTTTGGGGAATACGTTTAAAGATGTTGAGGTGGGAACATCTAACTTGCATGACAAAGAGTTGGACGTCCTGTGACAGCAACCACTGAGTTTCACAAGCAAAAGGTTGACAGATTAATTCAGGACGATTGTCGTATCACTCAGAGAGAAATTTCAAGCATAATCAGCATTTCACAAGAATGTGTGGGTCTCATTATTGCAGTGTTTCTCAACCTGGGTGTTGGGACCCCTGGGGGGAGGTCATGAGGGGGTGTCAGAGGGGTCACCAAAGACCATCAGAAAACACAGTATTTTCTGATGGTTATGGGGATTCCATGTGGGAAGTTTGAGCCAATTCTATCGTTGGTGGAGTTCAGAATGTTCTTTGATTGGAATTACAATCAAAGAAACTACAACTCCCAAATGTCAAGATCTATTTTCCCCAGACTCCACCAGTGTTCACATTTGGGCATATTGAGTATTTGTGCCAAGTTCGGTCCAGATCCACCATTGCATGAGTCCACAGTACTCTCTGGATATAGGTGAACTACAACTCCCAAACTCAAAGTCAATGCCCACCAAACCCTTCCATATTTTCCTTTGGTCATGGGAGTTCTGTGTGCCAAGTTTGGTTCAAATCCATCACTGGCAGAGTTCAGAATGCTCTTTGATTATAGGTGAACTATAAATCCCAGCAACTACAACTTCCAAATGACAAAATGAACCCCTCCCTAACCCCACCAGTATTCAAATGCTGGTGTATTGGGTATTTGTGCCATATTTGGTTCAGTGAATGAAAATACGTCCTGCATATCAGATATTTACATGACGATTCATAACAGTAGTGAAATGACTGTTATGAAGTAGCAATGAAAACAATGTTATGGTTGGGGGTCACCACAACATGAAGAACTGGATTAAGGGGTCACGGCATTAAGTGAGTTGAGAACCACTGCATTATTGTTTTGCTTGGCTATCAGAAGATCTGTGCACGATGGGTACCCAGGATGAGTGAACTGTGAGACACTAGTTGCGGAAACAGAGTGTCGACTTCTTCTGTAACGGCTTCAGAAAACTTGTTCATCGTTGGCAGAAATTTATCCAATTGTCTGGTGATTATGTGGAAAAGCGAATAGTTAAAGAGCACATTCTAAGGATTATTTCTGTGTTTGATTTATTAAAATATTCCCATCCAAACCTAAGTAATGAAGGTGGAGGCATTGCTTTTCATTCAACCCTCGTAGATATTGTGGGATTTTCTGCCTTGATATTCTGAGCTATCGGGCTGTGTGGAAGCGCCCTCTGAAAGCTACCATCTTCCATTTCTCAGTCGCTAAGGTGCGACTAGATCCCTTTGCATATCAGTATCACTATTCCAAATTAATATAGCCATGTGTTTGAATGCTGCATGGAAAGGAGAACATCTAGATTTGGAAAAAAAGTAAAGGTAAAGGTTGTCCCCTGACATTAAGTTCAGTCATGTCTGACTCTGGGGTGTGGTGCTCATCTCCATTTCTAAGCCAAAGAGCCAGCATTGTCCGTAGACACCTCCAAGGTCATGTGGCCAGCATGACCGCATGGAGTGCCGTTACCTTCCCGCCCTGATCTACTCACATTTGCATGTTTTCGAACTGCTAGGTTGGCAGAAGCTAGGGCTGACAGCGGAAAGGCTACCTTAAATTTAAGTCGAACCACGAGACATCTCCATTAACAACACTTCAAGATTTTGAGCTCATGGATTACTGTCAAGATATCTTCTGTGAGATGCTTTTCGCCTCTGAATAGCTGCTGATTTGACTAGCTCTGCAAAATGCAACGATCCAAGTAAAAATGATGATGACGATGATATCTATTTTTACCTGTTTTTAAAAGGGATGTGCCCAAATTTCAATTAGTGCATCGAAACAGGCAGCCACACTCGGATTTGACTTTGAAAAGTTCATTCTCTTGGCAGCAGGGAGCTATAATTAAAATGTATTATAAACACTGATCTATCATTTAATACACAAGGGCTTCCTCTACACTTCTAAAGACATAGCAATGGACCCTAGCAATAGTACTTAGTGTAGTAAGAGTCTATTAGTAATTCTGTTTTAATTTAGAGTCTTTTAAGTGAAGGCAAAAATGCTGAACACTAAGTCTGTTTAAAAAAAAGTCTCCAAAGGAAAAGACGAGTTTATTAATAAAGACTCCGCATGCAATTTTTCAAGTCGGGATGAATTATTTTAGTCATTTTTACCTGGATTTTTAACCACCCTTTTGCGCTCGAATCATTCTCAATACAGAGAGCATTGCATATGTTTTTAATCACAAATAGGGAAAAGTGGAGTCATTGCAGAACTTTTTTGTGGAAGTTATTTTTGCTTCTCATGTCAGGAGGTGCATTGTCATGTCAGGAAAGGCATTGTCCATTCCTGATTGCGATTTCTGATAAAATCGACACACAATCATGAACCATTTTGCAGAAGCTCAGTCGAAGAAGATACAGTCACAATGAGCCTTGACAGAGTCATTTTGGAAATGCATTCTGATTTTTCTGCATGGAAATACTGAGCAGTCATCAAATGTATCTTCAACAAGTCCCCACAGGATCCCTAAGATGTAAGCCAATGACCTCAAAAAATGTGTTTATGGGGGGGGGGGGGGGGGAGGATCTCAAACAGATCTTAAATCAGAGTACTTTGAATGATGATGATGATGATGATGATGATGATGATGATAGTATTTTGAATAATCTATATAAATCAAAATGTAATGTTCGTTTGTGGGATTAACATAACACAAAAACCACTGGATGAATTGACACCAAATTTAGACACAATATGGCTAACAACACAATGAGTGACCATCACAACAAAAAATGATTTCGTCATTTGGGAGTTGTAGCTGCTGGGATTTAGCGGAGAGTAATAATAATAATAATAATCATCATCATCATCATTCCTGGGAAAAATTGAGAGCCAAATCGACAAAAAATAAACATGACTGTGGCTCACAAATGGGACTTTGAAAAAGGAGACAAAGGAGGGCCTGATTCTGGCAGCCCAAGAACAAGCCATTCGAACCAAGGCCATCCAAGCCAGAATTGAAAAGTCAACAACAGATCCCAAGTGTAGACTCTGCAAGGAAGCAGATGAAACAATACATCACATCCTGAGCTGCTGCAAGAAGATTGTGCAGAGAGACTACAAGCAGAAGCACAACACCGTTGCTCAGATGTTTCATTGGAACCTGTGCCACAAATACCATCTGCCTGCAACAAAGAACTGGTGGAATCACAAGCCTGAAAAAGTTACAGAAAATGAACATGTCAAACTACTCTGGGACTTCCGAATTCAGACAGACAGAGTTTTGGAGCATAACACTCCTGACCTTACAATTGTGTTAAAAAAGAAAATATGGATTTTGATGTTGTGATCCCAGGCAACAGCAGGATTGAAGAGAAACAACTGGAAAAGCTGACATGATACAAAGAATTAAAGACTGAACTGCAAAGACTCTGGCACAAGGCAGTAAAGGTGGTCCCAGTGGTGATCGGCACACTGGGTGCAGTACCTAAAGGCCTTGGCCTGCACTTAAACACAATTGGTGCTGACATGATTACCATCTGCCAGCTGCAAAAGACCACCTTACTGGGATCTGCATACATTAGTCGTTATACATCACACAGTCCTAGACACTTGGGAAGTGTCTGACGTGGAATCCAATACAACAGCCAGCAGAGTGATCTTGTCTGCTGTGGACTCATCTTGTGTTTCAAATAATAGTAGTAGTAGTAGTAATAAACAACTTTATTTATATTCCACTCTATCTCTCCAAAAGGACTCGGGGTGGGTTATCATGTTTGTTTTTTTTGGTTCAGGGAACAATATTATGCCGTCACGCCTGGGGGCTATAACTCTTAGTGAAAGAGACATAGACGTGACATCTTTCCCTCAGGGGATTGCTTCTTGCCTTCCTTTAGAGAACTGGAACTCCCAAGGACCAAAACACTGTTAGATAACTCAAGATAGATTTTACTGTTCACAAAGAGTTATCCCTTTAAGGCAATAAGCTGAAAGTTTCAAAAGGAGTAAAGGAAATATACATTACAGTCTCTGGTTGTCTTGGGTCCAAGGAGATTTCGCAGCTAAGAAGCTTTTCCTGTTCCCTCTTTTCTCAATAGCTGTGAAGGTTGGAACAAACACAACCCACAGTCCAATGGCCTATGTTGAAGGCACAGAGTCTTCCTTTTGATGCCACAAGACCAGCTTGAAGGCGCTTGGGTCTCCTCAATGTTGTCCAGCGTGATCTGGACATGAAGCATGAGTCCCAAGGGTAAAAACCTTAGAATTGGTGATGAGAGGTAACTTAATTAAGGGCTTTAGAGCCAAGTCTCTTTCTCACGTCTATCTGATAGAAAGTTTGATGGTAGAATGATAAGAAAGCCCTGCCCTCTTCCCCAAGAAGGGAGGAGCCAAACAATTAAGCAGGGGAGGCAATTTAACAGATGTAACAACATTGATAGAAATCAATAGATAGCCAAACAATTCAACTGCACTTTTACAAACTAGGCAAGTTTGGGCATGTTATACAGTTTAAACCTTTGCACTTTAAAGTTCTACACACAGGTGGTGCCACTCGCGCCATCACAAATATGGAGCAGGCTGCATACTGCCAAGTAGGTGAAGCACAGCAAGGAGGCAGACAACAGATATTTTTCCAGGGACGAAAATGATGCCATTCTCTTTCCCACTTGTTGGCTCCCCTCCTCTGCTCCCACACATTCTGTGTCCCCCATGAGATAATTCCTTACATCTGATTTTTTTCTGAGAAGATTTGCAGCTTTACAGAATAATATGGGACCAATACATACACACAAAATGCACCTTATGAAGATCAAATTATGATTTTAAATAACCCATCACTATGCAAAACTCAAAGGGAATTTTAAAGCTTCTTGAGAATGAGTTAGAAAAACAGATGCCTCTTTCATCAGGTAAAAAAAAAATCAGGAAACTAGAGGATGAATTTTATCATGGCGCTCTTTTCTTTTCCATCAGATTGTGCTTTTCTACATCTAACCCCAAACTGCTTTCTTTAATTGTGTATGTGGGGTCTTGATAGGGGGGCAGGAAGGAAGATAATGATGTCACTTTAAATGTCTATGGAATGACCGCACCAAAGAAAAGGAGAACAGTGCTTTAATTGTATTGAGATAACAGTTAATCTGTTTTGCCACAAATCAAATCAGTCATCAGGTGTATTCTCTTTTCTTTTAATGCACATTTTCAGGACACTTTGTATCTTCCCATGGAGACAACGACTTTACAATCCCCGCCCCATCTGTACTTCATTTATCTTTGACATTTAATATCCAGATGGGTCCGTAATGTGACAGATACTTTATTTCTTGAGGAATCCCGGTAGTGAAATCATTTCTGAGAACCCAGGAAGCTGATGGCTGCCAAAAAGGTAGCCGACTTGTTTGCATTTTGATATATTAGCTGATTGCTTTGGATTCATTCGGTGCAAAATAGATAATGTCAACGTAGAGAACAGGGAGCGGAGGTTCATTTGGCTGCATAAAGTTGGAGAAAAAGAAGGCGTAGTTTGACTTTCAGTAATAGTTTGGTGGCTTTAAAATACATTGAAAATAGCATCGTTTTGATGCTGGAATCATGCTGTTGTAAAGGAATGGAATATACAACCCTAAAAAGACACACAACTCCACACAGTGGTTTAAATTCAAAATGATACATTTAAACACCGGTACTGTGGCGCAGCTGGCTGGGAGTCAGCTGCATTAAGATCACTACTGCCCAAAAGGTCATGAGTTTGAAGCCAGCCCGGGTTGGAGTGAGCTTCCGTCCAATTTGTGTAGCTTGCTGTCAACCATTGCAGCCCGATAGATAGTTGTATCTGTCAAGTAGGAAATTTAGGTACCGCTTATGAGGGGGAAGCTAATTTATGATGCCACAAAAATCTCCAGCAAGCATGCAAAGAATGAGGAAGTACTTCAACAGTGTCACAAATGGACGGTGAAGCAACAGCTTCCCTGGTGGCCAGAATACCCTCATGAAAAAGCTGGAATGTTAAATAGCCTCTGTGTGTCTGTCTATATATGTCGTGTGTCTATGGCATTGAAAGTTTGCCATACATATGTACATTGTAATCTGGCCTGAGTCCCCTGTGGGGTGAGAAGGGTGGAATATAAATATTGTAAATGAATAAATAAACATATTTAAGCACTACCATACAAACAATGCCAAAAGAATTACTATACCTCCTCAGTAAATGTAAACCACATGTAATGTCATATCACACATCTATATACATATAATAAAAGTGAAAATACGTGTGTATTTGTGTGTTTGTGTGGCTTGGGTGCCCACTTCCACAGGCAGACTCCCGCTTCCACAAACACCTTTAACCCACAGTGCTGAGGAGCCACCAAAAAACCTCCCTCCAATGACATTACAGGTTATAGTGAGTGCCATGAACATGTAGCCCAACCCCTACCAATGTCTTCCCCAAACACCATACTTCCCACCACCCAAGGAATGCTTTCAATTTCATCCTACATTTTACATGTTTCCTCCACCACAGACATCCCAGTGTTTCTGACTCTCTCAATTGGTGTGGAATTTGCACTATCTCGCTCACTGTCTCTCCCTTAACTCTTTCCTACTCTTTTCAACTCTATCTACACAACAAAAAGAGCAGAACTAATCAGCTACTAAATATATTAGAGGGGTTTGGGGGATTGACTCCACATGATGGAAGCTGTAGTTCACCCTGCATCAAGTCAGAGCACTGTGACCTTTACTGACAATGGACCTGGACCATATTTCGCACACAGAACCCCAGGACCTAAGGAAAATACTGGAGAGGTTTGTGTGGAATTCACGTTGATTTACAGCCATTGCAGGTACTGGGATTTATAGTTCACCTGCAATCAAAGAGCACTCTGGACACTGCCAATGATGGTCCTGGACCTAACTTGGCATACAGAACCACCATGAGCAGCTGAAAATACTGGAGTGGCTTGAGGGGATCTGACCTCCATTTCTGGAAGTTATCGTTCACTTAAATCCAGAGACACTGTGACCACCACCGATGACGGATCTGGACTAAACTTGGCACACCAAATCCCTATGACCAACTGAACCTACTGGAGAGATTTGCATGAGCACTTGTTTTGTCCTAGGTCCTAGATCCTTCAGAAATTGTACAGGCAGGCTGATTTTAGCCAACTCATTATTTAGAACCACTATCCACTTTTGGTCACTCTGGAAGTCTACTGAGATTCATCCAGACTTCTCCTTTTTGCCTTGTCTTTTACTCGTGTTGTATTTTGAAATGGTCATGTGACTGGTCAAATAAATTATTATTATTATTATTATTATTATTATTATTATTATTATTATTATTATTATTAGAAACACAACAAGACGAGTCTACAGCAGACAAGATCACTCTGCTGGCTGTTGTATTGGATCACATGTCGGACACTTCCCAAGTGTCTAGGACTGTGTGATGTATCGGCGAATAATGCATGCAGATCCAGAAAGGTGGCCTTTTGCAGCTGACAGATAGTAATTTTGTCAGAACTGATTGTGCTTAAGTGCAGGCCGAGGTCTTTAGGCACTGCACCCAGTGTGCCGATCACCACTGGGACCACTTGTACTGGCTTGTGCCAGAGTCTTCACAGTTCGATCTTTAAATCCTCATATTGTGTCAGCTTTTTCAGTTGTTTCTCTTCAATCCTGTTGTTGCCTGGGATCGCAACATCAGCGATCCACATTATTATCATTATTATTATTATTATTATTATTATTATTATTATTATTTGAAACACAACAAGAGGAGTCCACAGCAGACAAGATTACTCCGATGGCTGTTGGATCACACGTCGGACACTTCCCAAGTGTCTCGGACTGTGTGATGTATTGGCGAATAATGCATGCTGATCCCAGTAATGTGGCCTTTATAATTATAATTATAATTATAATCATTATAGTCATAATAATCATTATTAGAGGGATTTGAGGGGACTGACCCACCATGGTGCAAGCTGTAGTTTATTTTGCTATTATTTGATGCATCCCACCAGTGATGTATCTAGAGCAAACTTGGCCAACATTTATTTATTTTTATTTATTTACTTTATTTCTATACCGCTTTTCTCAGCCCATAGGCGACTCAAAGCGGTTTGTTGTTCATTCGTTCAGTCGTCTCCGACTCTTCGTGACTTCATGGACCAGTCCACGCCAGAGCTCCCTGTCGGCCGTCACAACCCCCAGCTCCTTCAAGGTCAGTCCAGTCACTTCAAGGATGCCATCCATCCATCTTGCCCTTTTTCGGCCCCTCTTCCTTTTGCCTTCCACTTTCCCCAGCATAATTGTCTTCTCTAGGCTTTGCTGTCTCCTCATGATGTGGCCAAAGGACTTCATCTTGACCTCTACTATCCTTCCCTCCAATGAGCAGTCGGGCTTTCTTTCCTGGAGGATGGACTGGTTGGATCTTCTCGCAGTCGAAGGCACTCTCAGAACTTTCCTCCAACACCACAGCTCAAAAGCATCGATCTTCCTTCGCTCAGCTGTTCCTAAGGTCCAGCTCTCACATCCGTAGGTGACTATGGGAAATACCATGGCTTTGACTAGGCGGATCTTTGTTGCCAGTGTGATGTCTCTACTCTTTACTATTTTATCGAGACTGGACATTGCTCTCCTCCCAAGAAGGAAGCGTCTTCTGATTTCCTGGCCACAGTCTGCATCTGCAGTAATCTTTGCGCCTAGTAATACAAAGTCTGTCACGGCCTCCACATTTTCTCCCTCTATTTCCCAGTTGTCAATCATTCTTGTTGCCATAATCTTGGTTACAAAGCGGTTTACATAGTACGTATTATCACAAGACAGTATCATAGGCAATTAGAACACATTAAAACACATTATACATAACAATCAATATCAATAAACAATCATTATCATAACGCCTCAACACCAAATCAGAATCCATTCCCATAATCCTTGTTCCATGTTCCTATGTTCGATTGCACCATATTCCTATCAACAATTGCACTGTTTAGCCAAACGCTTGTTCGAAGAGCCAGGTCTTCACCCTCCTCCGGAATGCCAACAGCGAAGGGGCCTGTCTGATGTCTACAGGTAGGGCATTCTACAGCCGAGGGGCCACCACCGAGAAGGCCCTGTCCCTCGTCCCCGCCAGGCGTGCCTGTGATGCAGGCGGGATCGAGAGCAGGGCCTCCCCATGACAAACTTTGACTACTGATAGAGTTTCAGGGGGTTAACTTGGCATGATGTGAGTTGTAGTTCACCCACAACCTTATGTATTTTGTAATTTTTTTAACAAAATGACTTTTTCAACTAGCCCAGGCAACGCTGGGTACCCAAGCTCCTTAAAATATAAATGTCATTGCTATCAGTGACATTGTCTTGAAAAATAACAAAACAAAAATAGCATATTTACCACAATGAGAAAATACGTGCTACTCATGATTATGTTCGGCAGAAAATGATGTACCTTTTACAAAACATCCACCTATTTTTTCTATTCACCTTTCTTGGAAATCTCCTAGGGAAACAAGATACATCAAAATTTGAAACGGCACCAAGAAAATCATTTACTGAGGTGAAGCTGTGGAAAGCAGAAGTGACAACAGTTATACGGGAACCTTGGCTCTTGATGTTAAGCTGTTCTGTCACATACCATCAGCTGGGTTATTATGTGGCACGCAAGCTGTAATAAATTGTCAGATTTGCTTTTTAGCCAAAACAGCACAATGGAAATTTGAGCTGTGTTTCGGGATGAAGGTGGAAGGGGTTGGAGTAGGATCCACGTGAAGCTTCTGATTTTCTCTTGATATTCAGAAACTTCTGAAACATCTTGTATGACCTTACATTTGTGCTGTCTACTGCTACTGTTCCGTAATTTGCAAAATGGAAGTAAGTGCCTGGAACATCACTGCTCCTGCTTTTTATTTTAATAGACTAAAGGGTTGTTAGTGCATCCTCTTCTCTTTCTCTGTAGCATCAAGGGATGGCTGGCATGTAGAACTAGGGCCCCATCCATGCTGCCTTATAATGTAGTTTCAAACGGAATGATATACTCCGTGTAGACTCATGTAATGTAGTTTAACAGCCTGTGGTTCACCCTCAAATAGATGACGTTTGTTGTTGTTCATTCGTTCAGTCGTCTCCGACTCTTCGTGACCTCATGGACCAGCCCACGCCAGAGCTCCCTGTCGGCCGTTACCACCCCCAGCTCCCTCAAGGTCAGTCCAGTCACTTCAAGGATGCCATCCATCTTGTCCTTGGTCGGCCCCTCTTCCTTTTACCTTCCACTTTCCCCAGCATAATTGTCTTCTCTAGGCTTTCCTGTCTCCTCATGATGTGACCAAAGTACTTCAACTTTGTCTCTAGTATCTTTCCCTCCAGTGAGCAGTCGGGCTTTATTTCCTGGAGGATGGACTGGTTGGATCTTCTCGCAGTCCAAGGCACTCTGAGAACTTTCCTCCAGCACCACAGCTCAAAAGCATCGATCTTCCTTCGCTCAGCCTTCCCTAAGGTCCAGCTCTCACATCCGTAGGTGACTACAGGGAATACCATGGCTTTGACTAGGCGGATCTTGGTTGCCAGTCTGATGTCTCTACTCTTTACTATTTTATCGAGATTGGACATTGCTCTCCTCCCAGGAAGTAAGCGTCTTCTGATTTCCTGGCCACAGTCTGCATCTGCAGTCATCTTTGCACCTAGAAATACAAAGTCTGTCACGGCCTCCACGGTTTCTCCCTCTATTTTCCAGTTGTCAATCATTCTTGTTGCCATAATCTTGGTTTTTTTGACGTTTAGCTGCAACCCAGCTTTTGCGCTTTCTTCTTTCACCTTGATTAGAAGGCTCCTCAGCTCCTCCTCACTTTCGGCCATCAGGTTGGTGTCATCTGCATATCTGAGGTTGTTAATGTTTCTTCCAGCAATTTTCACCCCAGCTTTGCATTCATCCAGCCCCGCACATCTCATGATGTGTTCTGCATACAAGTTAAAAAGGTTGGGTGAGAGGATGCAGCCTTGCCGTACGCCTTTCCCAATCTTGAACCAGTCTGTTGTTCCGTGGTCAGTTCTTACTGTTGCTACTTGGTCCTTGTATAGATTCTTCAGGAGAGAGACAAGGTGGCTTGGGATGCCCATCCCACTAAGAACTTGCCACAATTTATTATGATCCACACAGTCAAAGGCTTTAGAATAGTCAATGAAGCAGAAGTAGATGTTTTTCTGAAACTCCCTGCCTTTCTCCATTATCCAGCGGATATTGGCAATCTGGTCTCTTGTTCCTCTGCCTTTTCTAAACCCAGCTTATGTCATCTTATTTCTGTTGCGGTTTGTTGAGTGCATGCAGGTCCAGAAGTATGCAAGTCCCGGGTTGTTGTAGGTTTTTTCAGGCTATATGGCCATGTTCTCGAGGCATTTCTCCTGACGTTTCGCCTGCATCTATGGCAAGCATCCTCAGAGGTAGTGAGGTCTGTTGGAACTAGGAAAAGGGGTTTATATATCTGTGGAAAGACCAGGGTGGGATAAAGGACTCTTGTCTGCTGGAGCTAGGTGTGAATGTTTCAACTGGCCACCTTGATTAGCATTTGATTGCCTGGAAGTGCCTGCAGCAATCTTTTGTTGAGAGGTGATTAGATGTCCTTGTTTGTTTCCTCTCTGTTGTTGTGCTGTTCTAATTTTAGAGTTTTTTAAATACTGGTAGCCAGATTTTGTTCATTTTCATGGTTTCCTCCTTTCTGTTGAAATTGTCCACATGCTTGTGTATTTCAATGGCTTCGCTGTGTAGTCTGACATGGTGGTTGTTGGAGTGATCCAGCATTTCTGTGTTCTCGAATAATATGCTGTGTCCAGGTTGGTTCCAGTATTAAAAAACTCTAAAATTAGAACAGCACAACAACAGAGAGGAAACAAACAAGGACATCTAATCACCTCTCAACAAAAGATAGCTCCGAAACTAGAGCTAATGTGGTCTATCCAATGCAATTTTCTGAATCAGCAACCCAAATCGAATCTAAAGTTGACCAAAAACTGATTTGTAAACCTTTTGGTACTAATGTTGGAGAGTGGTTCCTGGTCAAAGTGGTCTCTGGTCAAAGTGGTCTCTGGTCAAAGTAGTCTCTGATCAAGTGATCCCTGGTCAAAGTAGTCCCTGGTCAAAGTGGTCTCTGGTCAAAGTGGTCCCTGATCAAGTGGTCCCTGGTCAAATTGGTCTCTGGTCAAGGTGGTCTCTGATCAAGTGGTCCCTGGTCAAAGTAGTCCCTGGTCAAAGTAGTCTCTGGTCAAAATGGTCCCTGGTCAAAGTGGTCTCTGGTCAAAGTGGTCTCTGGTTAAAGTGGTTCCTGATCAAAGTGGTCCCTGGTTAAGTGGTCCCTGGTCAAGTGGCCCCTGGTCAAAGTGGTCCCGGGTCAAAATGGTCCCTGGTTAAGTGGCCCCTGGTCAAGTGGCCCCTGGTCAAAGTGGTCCCGGGTCAAAATGGTCCCTGGTCAAAGTGGTCCCAAGTTAAGTGGTCCCTGGTCAAGTGGCCCCTGGTCAAAGTGGTCCCGGGTCAAAATGGTCCCTGGTCAAAAACAGGTCGGGAACCACTGGGATAGGGTGGAGAGAGAGAGGTCCAGTTTAAAGGTGTTGAGCAGCTATTGGCAATATAGCAAGGAGTTGGTCTTATAGCAGGAGGTTGGACTGGATGGCCCTTGAGTTTCTTCCAACACTATGATTCATTCTACTATTCTATGAGGCAGCTAATGCTCTCTGTTCACAAACACAACTCTATATCAGAATTTTGACAAGTTTAATTTTTGACCATTAGATGCTAAAATCTGGGGAGGAAAAACAAGGGAGAAAAATAATGTATGTTCACTGAAATAATAATAAAAAAACTGGCTGGGAGATGCAAAACAGTCTTAAGCCAACGTGCTTATGATCTGTCGCAGTTTCCTATAGCTCAGGCAATTTCCACCATATAATAACAGGAGCATGGGCTTGTTGTTCTGCTTTTGTGATTAGAAATCTAAGCTTTGGAAATGGAGTGAAATGAGAAAAATAGCAGATTAATCTCTTTTTGGCTGTGTAAACATAACTCTGCATATTGAATGGAGGGGGTTGCTTAATCCCTTCCAATCATGTTTCTTCCAATTAACTCACAAGCTTTAAATACCTTCAATCCCAGGCAGCTGAAGGAGCATGTGTGCCCACACGAAGAGAGGCGCGCGCTAATCCTGAATTAAAGTCCTTTTCTTTGGGACAAAAGCAAGCAGCAAATGGAAGTCTTGGAAAATAAAACAATGTTGTGGGCGATGGGGAGGGGAGAGCATTCTAGCAAAGGATTCCAAGGAGGTTGGACTGGAGCAAGTGGCATTCCTAGCCATTGAAGTTTAGTTTAAGAAGCACTCGTTGGTAAGAGGTCTTGGAAGAGAAGACGCAAACACTCAATTGAGCTTCAAGGAAGGAGATGCTTTTGGAAATTGGGCAATGTTGTTATCATGATTTGTTGTTGGCAGTAAAATTAGCACAAAAATATTTGCCTATTACGTCTCACGAGATGGAAACAGCAGTGTTCTTCTTGTATAACACACAATGTTTTGAAACAAAAGGAAAGAAAAAGGTCTGAAGAACGACAGAATAATGGTTCAAATTAACAAGCCCAAATACTCAGGATAATTTAAAATCTTTACATCAGGTTGATTCAGATATACGAGGGTTGAATGAAAAGTAATGTCTCCCCCTTCGTTACTTGGGTTCGGATGGGAATGTTTTAATAAATCAAACACAGAAATAATGCTTAGAATGTGCTCTTTAACTACCACTATTCACTTTTTGACATAATCACCAGACAATTTCTGCCAACGATGAACAAGTTTTCGGAAGCCATCAAGGAAGAAGTCGACACAATGTTGCCACAACCAGTGTCTCACAGTTCTCTCATCCTGGGTACCCATCATGCACAGATCTTATGATAGCCAAGTAAAGCAATAATGTGACCCACATGTTCTTGTGAAATGCTGATTATGCTTGAAATTTCTCTCTGAGTGATACAATGATCATCCTGAATCAATCTGTCAACGTTTTGCTTGTGAAACTTGGTGGTTGCTGTCACAAGATGTCCAACTCTTTGTTCGTCACGCAAGTCAGATGTTCACACCTCATCATCTTTAAACTTACTCACCCAACAATGCAGACAGGACTCCCATGACCAACAGAAAACACTAGAAAGGGTTTGGTGGACATTGACCTTGAGTTTGGGAGTTGTAGTTCACCTACATCTAGAGAGCACTGTGGACTCAAACAATGATGGATCTGAACCAAACTTGGCACAAATATTCCATATGCCCAAATATGAACACAGATGGAGTTAGGGGGAAATAGACCTTTGGAGTTGTAGTTACTGGGATTTATAGTTCACCTACAATCAAAGAGCATTCTGAACCCCACAAATGGGGCAAATTGGGGCACATTTCCCACACAGAACTCCCATGACCAACAGAAAATACTTAAGGCCATGCAGTCCAACTCTCGTCACCAGGTCAAGAAAATCTAATCGAAGCCCTCCTGACAAAGAGCCATCCAGCCATAGATATAGAGAGATAGATATGATTCACACACACAGAGATATAATATCATAGATTTGAAAGGGACCCCTAAAGAAGGACAATGATAAGTTGCATATTCCAGAGTAGGCAAACCAGGCACTCTCCAAATCAACACTGACAAAGAAACAACAAGAAATATTGTTTACCCACAAGCAGAAAGAAATTACATAGATTAGAAACCATTACTTTATTTTCCAGATCAACAGACTGGGCCACAGCAACGCGTGGCAGGGAACAGCTAGTGATCATCATCATCATCCTCATCATCTTATATAAATAAAAATGTAATGTATTGTCAAAGGCTTTCATGGCCAGAATCACTGGGTTGTTGTAGGTTTTTTCAGGCTGTATGGCCATTGTCTAAAGAGGCATTCTCTCCTGGCGAAACGTCAGGAGATAATGCCTCTAGACCATGGCCATATAGCCTGAAAAAACCTACAACAACCCACTAAAAATGTAACGTTTGTTTGTGGGATTAACATAACTCAAAAACCACTGGACGAATTGACACCAAATTTGGACACAAGACACCTATCAGGCCAACAAGTGACCATCACTTATAAAAACACTGAAAAACACAGCAGAAGAGACTTAAAAAGCCAAAACACAAACAAACAATACATTTCAACGTATGCGCAAAACCACATGTATATACATATATTCAAATATATTCACACACAAAACACATATACACAGACTGGGCCACAGCAACTCGTGGCAGGAGATAGCTAGTAGTATAATATAATAATATATTATATAATAATATAATAAGCCTCGGCATATAAGAGGGTTTCACGACACCAGTCACTCTCATTGCAACAGTTTACTAACACTGATGCCGCGGACCATATTTTAGTTCTTGCGGACCACTAGTGGTCCACAGACCACAGGTTGGGAATCACTGTGCTAGGAAGTGGTTACCATGGAAGTGGTACCATGGAAGTGGTACGTGTGAAAAGGATCTTGGAGTCCTCGTGGACAACAAGTTAAACATGAGCCAACAATGTCATGTGGCGGCAAAAAAAGCCAATGGGATTTTGGCCAGCAGCAATAGGAGCATAGTGTCTAGATCTAGGGAAGTCATGCTCCCCATGCTCTATTCTGCTCTGGTTAGACCACTTTACCTGGAATATTGTGTCCAATTCTGGGCACCACAATTCAAGAGAGATATTGACAAGCTGGAATGTGTCCAGAGGAGAGCGACTAAAATGATAAAAGGTCTGGAGAACAAGCCCTATGAGGAGCGGCTTAAGGAGCTGGGCATGTTTAGCCTGAAGAAGAGAAGGCTGAGAGGGGATATGATAGCCATGGATAAGTATGTGAGAGGAAGCCACAGGGAGGAGGGAGCAAGCTTGTTTTCTGCTTCCCTGGAGACTAGGACACAATGGAAGAATGGCTTCAAACTACAAGAAAGGAGATTCCATCTGAACATGAGGAAGAACTTCCTGACTGTGAGAGCCGTTCAGCAGTGGAACTCTCTGCCCCAGAGTGTGGTGGAGGCTCCTTCTTTGGAAGCTTTTAAACAGAGGCTGGATGGCCATCTGTCAGGGGTGATTTGAATGCAATATTCCTGCTTCTTGGAAGGGGATTGGACTGGATGGCCCATGAGGTCTCTTCCAACTCTTTGATTCTATGATTCTATGGGATTGCATTTCTCCCACTTCTTTAAGACGTGTGGCTTTTAAGCCCATACTTTTGCCCTCAGAATGTCAACATCCAATTCTGCCCTTAGAATATCTAGAATATGCATGAAACAGACATTTCGGAAATCTTGTGTGAGTGATTTTGAATTAAGTTGCTTAAGTGATAACATTTAATACATTAATACTAGGCGCCACTAGGATGTTCTTGATGTCACTGTCTGGGTAGTTAACCTTGTTATCCTGCTACTGAACCCTTTCCATTTCATGCTCCTTTCCAAATTCTGTCACCTGCCTCTTGTGTTGAACCTCATTATTTTGGAGAGATATGGTCTTATTTTTAGCTTGCCAGATAATGCCAACCTTCATTTCTCCCTGCAGGCATCTTTCCCTCCCATGGATCTTATATTTATAGTTTCTCACTGCCTTGATCCCATGCTAATATTTTCAGGAATATGCATGGAGAAAATATTGCTTTACGATGTAAAACCCACATCCATCCCGGATGAAAGATGCATCTTTCAACATGATGCTTCCCTTGCTTAATGTTGTAGGTGAAATATGTTTGTGCGTGCTGTGTGTCTATGGCTTGGAATGTAAGGTCTGAAAGTCAATTTGATAGAAAAAGCTGGAAAATAAATTCATTAGCATAAACAATAATAATCTATATAAATAAAAACATGTAATATTAGTTTGTAAGATGAACGTAATTCAAAAACCACTGCACTAATTGACACCAAATTTGGACACAATACACCTGTCAGGCCAATGAGTGACCATCACTCATAGAAACACTGAAAAACACAGCAAATTTTTTAATTAATTTATTTATTTATTATTTAAACTTATATGCTGCTACTCCCCTGGGGCTCAGAGCGGCTTACAAGAATAGCTAAAATCTAACAAAGTTTAAAAGCAATTTAAAACAATTTAAAAACAACAGTATCAAATATTAAAAGCCTGTCGGAACAGGTATGTCTTACATGCCCTGCGGAAAGCTGGTAAGTCCCGCAGGGCATGGACCTCAGGTGGCAGAGCATTCCAGACTGATGGCGCCACTGCTGTGAAGGCTCTGCGTCTGGTTGCCGTTAGACGCAAGGTCTTGACACTGGGGACTTCCAATAGATCTTGGTCCTCAGAACGGAGGGATCTCTGGGGTTGGTAGGGGGTGAGACGATCCCTCAGATACATTGGCCCCAGACCATGCAAGGCCTTAAAGGTGAGTACATTCACTTTGAAAGTGATCCAGTGCTCAATTGGTAACCAATGCAGCTGTAGTAAGATTGATGTTATGTGGCATCTCATCGGAATTCCCGCAAGAAGCCGAGCAGCTGCGTTTTGTACCAACTTGAGCTTCCGAATCACCGACAGAGGGAGGCCAATGTAGAGGGCGTTACAGTAGTCCAGTCTTGAGATGACCGTGGCCTGGATCACCGTAGCTAGGTTGTCCCTGGACAGGGAGGGGGCCAGATGTCTAGCCTGCCGCAGGTGAAAGAAGGCGGTTCTGCTCACGGCGGAGACCTGGGCCTCCATCGTCAGCAGAGGGTCCAAGAGGACTCCCAGGCTCTTTACCAATGATGACGGGCGTAACGCCTCACCATCCAGGGTGGGCAGATGGATGTCCCTACTGCCCGGTCCACCCAGCGTAGGATCTCCGTCTTTGCTGGATTCACCCTCAACCTGCTGGCATGCAGCCATCCAGTAACGGCCTCGAGGCACTGATGGAAACAATCGGGTACAGAGTCTGGTCGGCCTTCCATCTTCAGCACCAGCTGAGTGTCATCGGCATACTGATAACACTCAAGCCCAAAACCTCGAACTAGCTGAGCAAGTGGTCGCATATAGATGTTAAACAAAAAGCAAAAAGCAAAAAAAACCCCCCAAAATTACATTAGAACGCATGTGTAAGACCATATATTATATATAGATACACACACACGCAAACACACATATACTTACTTACTTACTTAGGCGATCCCTCGTTGGACGAGTAAGATGGTCTTCCATTATGGGTTTCCTTGTGGGTCCGCATGTGGCTGTGGAGCCCTATTCTTGCTCTGCATCTTCATCCGCAGTGTGGGCATTAGTTTCCAGGTGGAAGGCGGTCCCGGTCAGGGTTGGCTTGATGTGCCTTCATCCTGGCATGTTTCTCTCTTTCACCCTCCACTCATGCCTCCTCGAATTCTGCAGAATTCTGGTCACAGCTGACCTCCAGCTGGAGCGCTCAAGGGCCAGGGCTTCCCAATTATCAGTGTCTATGCCAGAGTTTTTAAGGTTGGCTTTGAGCCCATCTTTAAATCTCTTTTCCTGTCCTCCAATATTCCGTTTTCTGTTCTTGAGTTCGGAGTAGAGCAACTGCTTTGGGAGACGGTGGTCGGGCATCCGGACAACGTGGTCGGCCCAGCGGAGTTGATGTTGGAGGACCATCGCTTCAATGCTGGTGGTCTTTGCTTTTTCCAGCACACTGACATTTGTCTGCTTGTCTTCCCAAGAGATTTGCAGGATTTTCCGGAGGCAGCGCTGATGGAATTGTTCCAGGAGTTGCATGTGATGTCTGTAGACAGTCCACGTTTCACAAGCATATAGCAGGGTTGGGAGGACAATAGTTTTATAGACAAGCACCTTGGTATCCGTACGGATGTCCCGGTCCTCAAACACTCTCTGCTTCATTCAGAAAAATGCTGCACTTGCAGAGCTCAGGCGGTGTTGTATTTCGGTGTCGATGTTGACTTTGGTGGAGAGGTGGCTGCCAAGGGAGCGGAAATGGTCAACATTTTCTAATGCTCCACCATTAAGCTGTATCTCTGGCATATACACAAATATATGCACACATATATATACACACAAAACACATATACACAGACAAGGCCACAGTAACGTGTAGCAGGGGACGGCAAGTTTATAATATTTTATTTGGTAGGTAATTGTTAAGTTCCCCCATGATGTGCATCCAGACGAGCTGGTGAACTGTGTACAATGCAATGCCACATGTTCCATTTCTTGTTTTACTGTGTCTGGCTTTCCATCAGGCATGTAGCTTCAGCCCATCAGATCAGCATGCTCAATATATCCCATATGCATGGGGGTATTGGGGTAATGATACAAAAAGTTTGCTAGGGTAGACCCTATTTCACTCAGACTCACCCCCCCCCCCCCCCCCCCCCCCAGAATCAAACTCAGCTCCTGCCGAATCAAAATCCTGGCTACGGGCCTGCTTTCCATGATTCCTGCTTCTCAAATGTTCCTATTATACATGTCGCACAGCCTTGGACTTGCACCTCTGAGCATGTCAACAGCTGAAATCGTTTTGGCTTGAATCCAGTTGCAGCATTAACTGCAGCATTCTTTGTAGTCATCCTCTGTTCTACTCCAGTATTATTATTTATTTATTTGCCGTATTTATTTATATTCCGCCCTTCTCACCCCTCAGGGGACTCAGGACGGATCACAATGCACATATACATGGCAAGCATTCAATGCCATTTGGACATACAACATATATAGACAGACACATTGGCAATTTAACTTTCCAGCTCCATGAGGGTATGCTTTTTTTAATTCCAGCCACCGAGGGAGTTGTTACTTCACCTTCCACTTGCAACACCAATGGAGTACTCCCTCATTCTTTTGCACAGAATTTTATGGTGTTGTAAATTAGTTAAATTAGCCTCCTTGCATAAGTGGTACCAAAATTTCCTACTTGACAGATGCAACTGTCTTTTGGGCTGCAAAGATCAACAGCAAGCTAGACAGTTGGTTGGGAGCATACTCTGACCCGGGCTGGCTTCAAACTCATGGCCTTTCCATCAATAATGATTTTAATGCAGCTGACTCCCAACCAGCTGCACTACAACTGGTTGGGAGCTTAATTCTTTTACAGAGCTTAATTGTTTTACAGTGATAATTTTTTTGAACATTTTTGACCTGGACTTGTGTTTGATCGACAATATAGCTGTTGAAATTTTGTTGTGAGTTGTCAGTTGTCGCAGTTCTGGAAGAAAGACAAACAAATATATTATACAGAAATGCATTGGCAGTGAGTCTGTTGTGTAAAATACAGTTCTAATGGACATGTGATAACACACCTGTGGAATGATTAAGTGGGTAATGATGTAATACCTAAGGGATATGCCAAAAAGGCTGAGCCATGATCATGTGACATTTGTGACAAGGGGTTGCATCATTCATTTGTCTCATTATTATTTATTATTTATTTATTGTTCTTATACCCCGCTACCATCTCCCGCAGGACTCAGTGTGGCTTACAAGAGGCCAAGCCCCACAACATCACAAAACAACCACAACAAAACAATGAATAACTTATAAAAGCAAAAAACAATACAATAATAACATGACACATTTTAAAAACATGAGGCAGGGCCAAATGTGAACATTTAAAGTTAAAAACTGGGAGATCAAGGGAGATAGGAGGAGTGTTTTTGGATAGGAAGATGTGCAGACAATTCTAAATCTCTCATAAAGTGCATTAAGGACATATTGCTTAGGATTCCTTATTCTGGGAAGGCACACTGGAACATCCACGTTTTCAAGCTCCTTCTAAAGACTGCCAGTGTTGGGGCCTGCCTGATGTCCTTAGGGAGGGAGTTCCAGAGTCTCGGGGCCACCACCGAGAAGGCGCTGTCCCTTGTTCCCACCAATCGCGCATGTGAAGCAGGTGGGATTGTGAGCAGGGCCTCTCCAGATGAACGAAGTGATCGTGTGGGTTCGTATACTTGCATAAGCGGTACCTAAATTCCCTACTTGATGCAACTATCTTTCAGGCTACAAAGGTTGACAGCAAGCTGGACAAATGGTCGGGAGTTTACTCTGACCCAGGCTGGCTTTGAACTCATGACCTTTCAGTCAGTAGTGATTTTTTGATGCAGCTGACTGCAAACCAGCTGCGCCACAACCAGTATTTGTAGCTTGTTAAGTGTCTCCAAACCAGCTTTTGAAGTGTCTCCAAACCCAGTAGTTTCATCTTCTGACACCATCTCACCATCTCATTTTAGATTCTCTCATCAATGTGTCTTATTTCCAAGCTGTCAAACTATTTCCCTCCTGAAGTTCACAGTGTCATTAGCTTGGTATGAACGACATAAATATAGGAGTGCATATCTTCTATTTGTGCACATTAATGGGAATGATGGCTCAAACAATATTCTGTTCCTATTGTGATACAGGGCAAACTGCTTTTCTAAAAACAATACAGTACAATCAGCTCCGCAGCATTTTCTTTTTGCCCTACCTGTTCAAGTGATTGTTTGCTCTCTCACCTTCTGCTATGTGAATTGCTTTCAATCAGTAAGTCCACAGTATCTTGGATAGACAAAGTATGGAGTTGCATTCCTTCACAAGAGCCGTCTTTTTTCTTTACACGTTCAGTGGGTTTCAATTTCTCATTCCATTTGAATTGTGGGGAGAAAGTCTTTATTTCTGACATCAATCCTACAGATGAAGGGTGACGTAAAATCATTGTTCTGTGCAGCTCTTTGAGCACTAAACTTTAAAGACCTGATGGACAAAAATAGTGGAAATGTATTTTAAAAAAGGATGGGACTTTGAATATGTGGGTTTGAATTCTTCTTCATGATCTCTGGGCCTTGCATAATTGGGATCTCATGCACACGGAGATCAATCGAGGAATGTTCCAAAACTGCGGTAGCCCCACCCTCTGAGGCTGCACTATATACATAGCACCAAATCTGGTTCCTCCAGTTCCTTTTTGTCCATCTAAAGAATCACTGTATTTTCAGATGCTGAGTAGCTAATTTTTCTCTCTTGTCATTCTGATTTTTTATTCTTTCCTGAGACCTCTGACTCCATTGGTAGTATTTCCCTACCTTTTTGCATGTCCTTAAAAGCCTTCTCCAAATATAGCACTTAGTGCAAGGGAAATATTCTCCACTCTGAGTCACATGTGGAGTGTCTTTTTATTGCCCTGGGGAAGGCCACTGGATCTTATCATCATCATCGTTGTTGTTGTTGTTGTTATTATTATTGATAATATTTGAAACACAACAAGATGAGTCCACAGCAAACAAGATCAATCTGCTGGCTGTTGTATTGGATTATTACTATTTGAAACACAACAAGATGACTCCACAGCAGGCACTCTGGTGGCTGTTTAATTGGATCACACGTGATCACTAGGCTTGGGCAGTTTCGTTCGTTAATTTCGTAATTCGTTATTAATTCGTATTTAAATTAGCTTACGATCGAATATTAAGCCATGCAGGACTACTGTGAGGAGTAATTAAAAATCGAAACAATTTTTCCAATTTATTTCATATTGTTTCGTAATTGTTTCGTAATTGGTTCAAAATTGTTTCGTAATTGTTTCGTAATTATTTCCGCATGTCTGGTGCAAGTTTTATAGTTGTTGTTTGTTTTATCAGTGATAAAAAATAAATTATCACACCAACAGTCAACAACAGAAGGAGAGGGAAGCTTCAGAAGTTCCCCCTGTCCCATTTGGAGGGTTTTTTAGCATATTGCGCAATCGCGTCCACCATTAACGAATCGATTTGTAATTTTACGAAATTTCGTATATTTCGAACTTTTTAAAAGGAAAATTTCGGAATTCTTTAAAAAAACGAAACGCAAGGGCCCCCCTAAAAACAAAACGAGTTTAGAACCATTTTTTCCATAGTTACCCAAGCCTAGTGATCACACATGTCCAAGTGTCTAGGACTGTGTAATGTATCGGCGAATAATGCGTGCAGATGCCAGTAAGGTGGCCTTCTGCAGCTGGCAGATGGTAATCTTGTCAGCAACAATTGTGTTTAAGTGCAGGCCAAGGTCTTTAGGCACTGCACAAGGTGTGCCGATCACCACTGGGACCACCTTGACTGGCTTGTGCCAGAGTCTTTGCAGTTTGATCTTTAAATCCTCAAATTATATCAGTTTTTCCAGTTATTTCTCTTCAATCCTGCTGTCACCTGGGATTGTGACATCAACGATGCATACATTGTTTTTTAACACAGTCGTGAGGTCAGGAGTCTTGTTCTCCAAAACTCTGTCTATCTGAATCCAGAAGTCCCAGAGGAGTTTGACGTCTTCATTTTCTGTAACTTTTTCCAGCTTGTGATCCCACCTGTTGTCGCAGGACGATGTCGCAGGACGATGGTATTTTTGGCACAGGTTCCAATGAATCATCTGAGCAGCGGTGTTGTGCCTCTGCTTGTAGTCTGTCTGCGCGATCTTCTTGCAGCAGCTAAGCATGTGATCTATTGTTTCATCTGCTTCCTTGCAGAGTCTACACTTGGGATCTGTTGTCGACTTTTCAATTCTGGCTTTGATGGCATTTGTTCTAATTGCTTGTTCTTGGGCTGCCAGAATCAGGCCCTCTGTCACCAATATATAAAATGAAACCTAGCCAAAATTACTTAAAAGTAAAAGACAGACATTGAAAATGGACGAGCCTTCTCCCCCAAAAGCAGTATGCCAAAAGGGAGATGCAAAAGTATAGCAAAGGTAAATACTATCATAAAGCATTTGCTCCAGTACCTATTAGAACTTTTCTAAGTAACGCTGCCCCAAGGCAAATGCATGTTCAATACGTAATGTTAAAATAGTCTCCCCATACACCCGTCTCGATGATTAATTTTACATGGAATCACCTCCCAGATTTCAGTTCAAGGGAGGGCATGTCTCCCGTGTAAAATAAAAGGAGCCTTTTTGGTTTGAAGCATGGAGCGAGAGGCTGAACCAACACCTTTCAAAGAAGGGTTCACTCCAGGCACCGCTAACTAATGTGTATACAGAAAGAAACAACAAATGGATTTACATTATAAGATACGCGGATGCTCCTATTCTATGTCATTAAGGCAAGGCAGACAGCAAAGGTATGCTCCAGAATCCAGAAAGGTGTGGACATTAAAATTTCAAGAGACATTTCACGCTATCTCGGAGTACAAATAGAAAGAACAGTAATGGAAAATTTCTTACTTAATCAAAAGTGAGAGATAATGCATCTAAAATCAAGACCTTCAAGAAATGGGAACAAGTACAGTATTGAAGCTTACAAAAATAAACTCAGGCCCAGCATTGCAGAGACCACAGGAATATCATTCAAAATGTGAAATGCCTTTTTTTTTTTAAAAAGGCCTCATTGCAGTGAAGAGTGGCAATACAGTGAAAAGGAACTTCAAATCATTAACTGATGCTACCACCCAATGATATGCAATGCAAATAGAAAGTCAACCCAAGTGATTTATTATGGTGGAGGAGCCAGAGACCCTCTGACTTTAAAATACCACACATTGAATAGGAAAACAATTCTTTTTTTGAAGATAACTGAAAACAGCCAGGTAAAAATATGCTTTAAGAAAATAGATGAGTCCAATAAGGTAGGAAGATAAGGAGGAACAAAATATTCCAAGGTAGGTTTCAACAAAGTTCAGAAGTAAGATCCAGACTTTTGTAATTCAATCCAAAGTACCAGAAAAACATTAATCCACAGTATTGTCGAAGGCTTTCATGGCTGGAATCACTAGGTTCTTGTGGGTTTTTTCGGGCTATATGGCCATGTTCTAGAGGCATTTCTCCTGACGTTTCGCCTGCATCTATGGCAAGCATCCTCAGAGGTAGTGAGGTCTGTTGGAAATAGGAAAAAGGGTTTATATATCTGTGGAATGACTGGGGTGGGGCAAAGAGCTTTTCTCTGCTGGAACTAGGTGTGAATGTTTCAACTGACCACCTTCATTAGCATTTGAAGGCCTGCCTGAGCCTGGGAAATTCTCTTGCTGAGAGGTGTTAAGACGTGCCTGGTTGTTTCCTCTCTGTTGTTTTGCTGTTGTAATTTTAGAGTATTTTTAATACTGGTAGCCAGATCTTGTTCATTTTCATGGTCTCTTCCTTTCTGTTGAAATTGCGCCCAAACACGAATCAAGGAACATGAAAGGCACTGCAGACTCCTTCAACCAGAGAAGTCAGCCATAGCAGAGCACCTGATGAACCAGCCTGGACACAGCATATTATTTGAGAACACAGAAATGCTGGACCACACCAACAACCACCATGTCAGACTACACAGAGAAGCCATTGAAATCCACAAGCATGTGGACAATTTCAACAGAAAGGAAGAGACCATGAAAATGAACAAAATCTGGCTACCAGTATTAAAAAACTCTAAAATTACAACAGCTAAACAACAGAGAGGAAACAAACAACCAGGCACATCTTAACACCTCTCAACAAAAGATTCCCCCAGGCTCAGCCAGGCCTTCAAATGCTAATGAAGGTGGTCAGCTGAAACATTCACACCTAGCTCCAGCAGAGAAGAGCTCTTTGCCCCACCCCAGCCATTCCACAGATATATAAACCCATTGTCCTTATTCCAACAGACCTCACTACCTCTGAGGATGCTTGCCATAGATGCAGGCGAAACGTCAGGAGAAATGCCTCTAGAACATGGCCATATAGCCCGAAAAAACCCACAAGAACCTATTAATCCACAGCATGAGTATATAAGCACAAGAGACAAAGAGTAAAACCATGAACAAGAAATACTTAACATGAATCTTCCAAGCAAGACATAGCACAAGGACAAGAACAAGGACTTTGCAGGATTCTGAAGCGATGCTTCATCTGACCATATTTTCCCTGGTGGAAACTTTATATCCTTCCATTAGGCTATTCCCAGCGCCCAGAAACTGGTTTCATTTACCTTGACTGCCTCTCCCCCTTATCCCTCAAAGCCTTTCCGACCGGCAAAGACCTTGGCTGAGCTGTCTATTTTGGCTAATTTCCAGCCGTCTGTCTATTTGCTCACTATCTGTCTGCTCATTAGTTTTTCCAGGTGCCAAGTTGTTTTCAAACCCCAAATCCTGGGAACTCTCTGGGTTAGGGAGTAAACCATCATCCCTATACCCTGTAGGAACATTGTCATGGGAAACTACTCTTGGAACCGGCATCTCTATGTCATTCTCTTCATTAATATCATTGACCAGACCATTGCCATCTTGACCCTCAGAGACATCATTCCCCACATCTAAAACACCTTGATCATCTTGAAACACAATCACAGGCTGAAATTCAACAGAAATTGGTCAAATTAAGAGGCAGACTTCAATGGCTACTCAGTTGGATTGTGCATTATGGGTAAACCTTGAGCTGTTTTATGTCCCAGTTTTCTGTGGGGGCCCAATCCGGTTTTTTGGGAGTCTCCTGAAATTGGAAGGGCAGATATCTGTTTTCGCCCTGGGGTGCCAAAAAATCCATTTTCTATTGAACCATTGTGGGGGGTGGGGGGAAACTTCCGTCCCAGGTTCTACTTCCCGGCACACACTTTAAGTAGGCTTGCTCTTGCCTACTGTTTCTACTCTAGACGAGGCGCTCGGCTGCGAGCAAATGCCTTCTGGACCTGCATGCCACACACACACACACACACACACACTCAAGGCAAGGAGGCAAGTTATGGGAGGTGCTCAACTGCAGGTGCGAGCGATTTCTTCCATAGGTTACACCACATACTCTCCAAGGCATTTTAAGGAGGCTTCCCACTTCCAGGAAGAGGACTGTCTGGATGAGGAGAATAGTTTTTAGGGAATAAGTGTTTACTTTTCCTTTTCTGGGGGATTGCGACCATACCTCGTGAAGGCGGATCTGGCCAGGGTGGTCCATGCCTTAGTCACCTCCAGATTGGATTACTGTAATGCACTCTATGTGGAGCTGCCCTTGAAAATGGCCCGGAAATTTCAATTGGTTCAATGGGTAGTGGCCAGGTTGTCAACTGGTGCTCCTTACAGGGAGCAGTCAACCCTTCTGTTTAAGGAGCTGCACTGGCTGCCATTCATTTTCCGGTCCCAATTCAAGGTGCAGGTCCTCATCTACAAAGCCCTGAACGGTTTGGGACCCTCCTACCTGCGTGACCGCATTTCTGTGTATGAACCCACACAATCTCTTCGATCATCTGGAGAGGCCCTGCTCATGCTCCCACCTCAATCGCAGGCGCGATTGGTGGGGACGAGGGAGAGGGCTTTCTCGGTGGTGGCCTCTCGACTCTGGAACTCACTCCCCAAGGACATCAGGCATGCCCCAACTTTGGCAGTTTTTAGGAGGAGCCTGAAAACGTGTTTGTTCCAGTGTGCCTTCCGAGAATAAGGAAACTCCCAGCAATATGTCCTCTAAATGCACTTTACTGTGGATCTAGGAATGTCTGCATGCCCCATCCCTCTCTGAAAACTCTGTCCTAGTTCATATTTCATCTGTTCATGCTCAGCATCATCTTTAAATTTTAATTATTACATTTGGCCCGGCCATAGGTTTTAATTGTCGTTGTGTTACTGTTAATGTTTATTGCTTATTTCTGTTATGAGTTTTATTTTATTGTTTTGTATTATTTGTTGTTATTGCTTTTATTATTGATGTATTGTGGGCTCGGCCTCATGTAAGCCGCACCGAGTCCCTTGGGAGATGGTAGCAGGGTATAAATAAAGTATTTATTTATTTGTTTATTTAAAAGTTTTATATACCGACCTTTTCACCTCTCTTGAGGGACTCAGACCAGTTTCTAACCATAATATCACATACAGTCAATAAAACATCATACTTCATATTGCAATAAAACATTAAAACAGCAAAACAGCAATTACATTCAATACATACAATGGTCAGTCGTCCCATTAAATTTGATGTTCATCATCCTCCATCCATATCTCAGGGTGTTGGCTCACTCATCGAATGCCTGTCTCCATAACCACGTCTTCACCTGCTTCCTGAATGTCAGGATAGAAGGGGCGGTTCTGATCTCCGGTGGGAGAGAGTTCCAGAGTCGAGGGGCCACCACCGAGAAGGCCCTGTCCCTCGTCCCCACCAGACACGCTTGCGAGGCCGAGAGCAGGGCCTCTCCAGACAATCTTAATAATCTTGATGGTATTATTATTATTATTATTATTAATAAAGATTAAACTGTGATGCTGAAAAGCAGGCCATGAGCTGGGACCCACTCCCACTTGCTTTCATGTTGAGCTGATTTCCGTACCGGAAGGGACCTTCCTGTTACGTTCTCCCGAAGTACAGAAATAAACAAAAGAAACGAAGAAAACAGGAGAAACTAATTCCGTGCACAATTCTATTACTTAGTAAGAGCAGGATGTGTGCCTTCACTTTTCCTTTACCTTTTCTGTGCAACAAATAAGGTGAGTTCTTGTGAAGAACTAGATGAAGACAAAATCCCTCAGTGTCTGAGATCTTTCTTGCAAATGGCAAAATTATTCGTTCTTGCTCTCAGGAATGAAAACTATGAAGGTACACATCTGTAACCTTTGTCTTCTTTGTGTATGCCTTATTTTCCTCATTTGTAAACCCAAGCAGAGTTTTCTTCTCTTGGGCTGTTGTAGGTTTTTTCAGGCTATATGGCCATGTTCTAGAGGCATTCTCTCCTGACGTTTCGCCTGTATCTATGGCAAGCATTCTCAGAGGTAGTGAGGTCTGTTGGAAATAGGACAATGGGTTTATATATCTGTGGAAAGACCAGGGTGGGACAAAGGACTCTTGTCTGTTGGAGCTAGGTGTGAATGTTTCAACTGACCACCTTGATTAGCATTTGATAGCCTGGCAGTGCCTGGGGGAATCTTTTGTTGAGAGGTGTTAAGATGTGCCTGGTTGTTTCCTCTCTGCTGTTTTGCTGTTGTAATTTTAGAGTTTTTTTTAATACTGGTAGCCAGATTTTGTTCATTTTCATGGTTTCCTCCTTTCTGTTGAAATTGTGCACATGTCTTACGTGTAACTTACTCTAGAATGTAAGTAAATTGTGGATTAAAGCACATGTGGTTCAAGATTTTTCTCTTGCATCATAAGTGATAGGTAGGTATTCTTCCTGATTTTCTACTTTTCATATATATTTGGATGTGCAGAGGCTGTATATTAATGTCAACTTAATATATTTTGGTCTGGTTTGGAAAGAAATTCATTAAAATTAGAGGAGTCATGAGAAATATAGGTATTGGTTTACTAACAAAGAATTTGATTAAGTCATCAACTTTAATTAAGTCGAGATAGAGAATATCCACAGAAGTACACTGAGTGAGGTCTGCTGCCAATGTCATCTCATTTCTACTAATTTACTTGAGCCCAATTCTAAAATGACCTTTATTAAAGTAATTGATTAACTCTTTGTGGTTCACACGTTTTTACTTTTTTTCCCCCCAGACTTTCAGCCTCTCTTATAGGATTATTAATGACTGCGAAAGGCAACTCATGCTTGTTACATTAGCATACATGTTAGCATGTAAATTACAAATAGACAAAAGCTTAGAATCAATGCGATGTATTGATTGTTACAGTTCAAGGGTCTCTTTAATTTACTCCAAATCTATTTAGTGTTGCTTTATGTGCTCCAAAGGGGCAAAAAAATCAACAGCAAATTAGACCAGAATCAAATGTTTTGGGGGTTTTTTTTGGAATTTTTTAATAATTAAACAGATTTAGAACATTGATGTGTGTGTGTGTGTGTGTGTGTATGCTTACCAGATATTTTCATATTCCAACTCCTAACAGTCATTGCCACCGTAGACACCTCCAAGGTCATGTGGCCAGCATGGCTGCATGGAGCGCCCTTACCTTCCCGCCGGAGCGGTACCTATTGATCTACTCACATTTGCATGTTTTCGAACTGCTAGGTTGGCAGAAGCTGGGGCTGACAGCGGAAGTTCACGCCGCTCCCCGGATTCGAACCTGCGGCCTTTCGGTCAACAAGCTCAGCAGCTCAGCACTTTAACCCACTGCGCCACCGGGGGCTCCAATATATGTACTATTATAATGTAATACAATATAATACTACTACTACTAATATAGAGAAACTGCAAGTCGCTTCTGGTGTGAGAGAATTGGCCGTCTGCAAGGACGTTGCCCAGGGGATGCCTGGATGATTTTTTGATGTTTTATCATCCTTGTGGGAGGCTTCTCTCATGTTCCCGCATGAGGAGCTGGAGCTGATAGAGGGAGCTCATCCGCCTCTCCCCGGATTCGAACCTGCGACCTGTCGGTCTTCAGTCCTGCCGGCACAGGGGTTTAACCCACTGCGCCACCGGGGGCTCCACTATATAATAATAATAATATCATATTATTAATAATTATTATGATATTATAATATAATACAATATAATGCTAATAATAATATGATATTATAATTATATAATTTATATTATAGTACAATGGTATAGTACAATATAGTAATATATAATACTGATATTGTACTATGCTAATAATATAATATATTGTGTGTGTGTGTGTGTGTGTGTGTGTATTAGGCTTGGGTAACAATGGAAAATTTTGTTTCTAAACTCGTTTCGTTTTTAGGGGGTCCATTGCGTTTCGTTTTTTTAAAGAATTCCGAATTTTTTCTTTAAAAAATTTCGAAATTTACGAAATTTCATAAATTTCGAATCGATTCGTTAATGGCGGACGCGATTGCGCAATATGCTTAAAAAAACCCTCCCAATGGGACAGGGGAAACTTCTGAAGCTTCCCCCTCCCTCTGTTGTTGACTGTTGGTGTGATAATTTATTTTTTATCACTGATAAAACAAACAACAACTATAAAACTTGCACCAGACATACGGAAATAATTACGAAACAATTACGAAACAATTTCGAAACAATTTTGAACCAATTATGAAACAATGCGAAATAAATTGGAAAAATTGTTTCGATTTTTAATTACTCCTCACAGTAGTCCTGCATGGCTCAATATCGGATCGTAAGCTAATTTAAATACGAATTAATAACGAATTACAAGATTAACGAACGAAACCGCCCAAGCCTAGTGTGTGTATATATATATATATATATATAGAGAGAGAGAGAGAGAGAGTAAGCCACTCTGAGTCCCCTTTGGGGTGAAAAGGGTGGCATATAAATGTCGTAAAAAAATAAATAGTAGTAGTTTTCTTTAAATATCAATAGGGATGTCATCTAAAAGATTGCAGTGGTTTTAACCCCTGTGCCGGCAGAACTGAAGACCGACAGGTCGCAGGTTCAAACCCCGGGGGGAGTGCGGATGAGCTCCCTCTGTCAGCTCCAGCTCCTCATGCAGGGACATGAGAGAAGCTTCCCACAAGGATGGTAAAAACATTAAAACCTCTGGGCGTCCCCTGGGCAATGTCCTTGCAGACGGCCAATTCTCTCACACCAGAAGCGACTCAAGTCGCTCCTGACACGACAAAAAAAAAATCTAAAAGATGGAACCAGTTTGCTGCTCGAGAAACTAGAGAACACAAGTCAATGGATCCAAATTGTAAGAAAATATATCTACTTCACTGTAAGAGCTGTTTAGCATAGTATAGACTACTTTGGTGAGTGGAGTAGCCTTCATGTTTGGAGATCTTGAAACAGATCGCCATCTTTCATGATGGCAAGTGATCTGTATGGTCCCTTTCGACTCAAAGATTAAAGTGTGCGTCTTTTGACTACGCCCTCCAATTTCACTCTTCCCAAAGTTTTGTTTCTTTTCATTTCCCCCGCAGTGAAAAATCTCTCCAGGTACTATATTTTTCTTTAGCAGCTTTCAGAAACCTCAGTTGGTGGGAAGCTTATTTCCCAGCCACAATAAATTATTCTCTGTCAGAATCTTAACCTGCCTTTTCAGGTCTCATCATTTGCAGTGAATGTATCCCTACTAACATGAGCCTAAAATGGAATCAGTGGACCTACAATGAATTAATGCTAAGCCTGTTAATGACATTTTGAAGGGAAGATGGATGGATACCAGGACCAAGCAATGCTACAGTAGATGGGCAAACTCTTTCATATGGGAATCCTTTAATGAGAAAGGAAGCTGAACCCTTTTCTTTAACCAAAAAAACAACAACAATGCAGGTCAACCGCAGCATAAATATTCTTAAATTTATTGTCGAAGGCTTTCATGGCTGGAATCACTAGGTTCTTGTGGGTATTTTCGGGCTATAGGGCCATGTTCTAGAGGCATTTCTCCTGACGTTTCGCCTGCATCTATGGCAAGCATCCTCAGAGGTAGTGAGGTCTGTTGGAATTAGGATAATGGGTTTATATATCTGTGGAATGGCTGGGATGGGGCAAAGAGCTCTTCTCTGCTGGAGCTAGGTGTGAATGTTTCAACTGACCACCTTCATTAGCATTTGAAGACCTGGCTGAGCCTGGGAAAATCTTTTGTTGAGAGGTGTTAAGATGTGCCTGGTTGTTTCCTCTCTGCTGTTTTGCTGTTGTAATTTTAGAGTTTTTTAATACTGGTAGCCAGATTTTGTTCATTTTCATGGTCTCTTCCTTTCTGTTGAAATTGTCCACATGCTTGTGGATTTCAATGGCTTCTTAAATTGCTTTTAGTTTTTGATGTGGAAATTATGCAGATTTGGGTCATGGTCAATTATGATTTACTGTCACAGTGTGGCAGTCTCCGTGGTAAGTTTCATAAGAGGACAGCAGTAGAAAATAACAGTTGTATGGTGCTATCGTCATGCCATTGAACATCTCACAACGCACCAGAGTTGCATCATCACTATAAAACGAATGCAGTTTGACACCAGTTTAACTTCAATGGTTCGGTGCTATGGAATCATGGGAATTGTAGTTTGGCGAGGCACCCAATGACAGAATTTAAGATACCATCAAGAAACAGAGATTATCAAGGACTGCATGATTAAATGAGCAACTAATATAGGTTGGTTTATAAATTATAAAGAATGGGAACAGCTATGGAACAAGAAGATGAAATATACGTACGCAACAGAACTAAAGGAAAATTGTTACAAGATGATATACCGATGGTATATGACACCGCAGAAACTGGGTGAAACTGGGTCTGAAAAACCATATCCGGAAAGGCAAGCCATCAGATCAAAGAAGAAATAAATATAAAGAGAGGTAGATGGTGACACGGAGAAGAAGATTGGGAAATCAACCCCCCCCCTTTTTTTTTTGCCTCTCGCTTTCCTTAGTTTAAATCCCCTCCCACATCTCCCCCCAGTATTTCTTTTTTTCCTTTTTTTTTTCTTAATCCTCCCTTCCCTACTTTCTCTCTCCCATATTTACCCCGATCCTTCGCAAAAATACCCCCCCCCATATTTTTATGTACACTTTGAAAAAGCTTAATAAAAAAATATTAGCATCAACAAATGCACCTCTGAATGCCAAACAAAAATAGCTTAAATAAAGGATTGCACAGTGATTATCACCTGTGTACAGGTAACAATGTCCTTTTTCATTGAGATACAAAATTGTACACTCTTGCTGATTTTGGTGATCAAGATAAATAAATATAAACAACTCAAAGATCTCACAATTTGGAAACATGATTTTTCAAGTCTACAAGTAGTACAATTGGACAACCTTCTTGGTGGATTCTGGAAGTTGCAGGTCAAAATGAATTTTTGATTTTGGAGAAAACATGATCTTTGGAAAGGCATGACCTTGTTAGAAATCATAACCTTTTGGGGAAATGATGCCATAACCTTTTGGGAAATTGAAATCTCCATAACCTTTTGGGAAATGGCATTAATTACTATTTAGGAAAATCAAGAATATCCCTGAGAAGAGTTAAAAACTCGTTTGAGACAACCTTCTCCTTAGTAGTAAATATCTGCTATTATTCATGCAAGGCAATTAGGTTTCTCAGCTGTTAAACTGATATACTGAGATATCTCTTTGAACTGTTAGGGATAAAGATATGCCAGTGCACAAAAACGTGTGTGTGTGTGTGTGTGTGTGTGTGTGTATGTATAGCAGAGTTTCAGAAGTATTCTTTCAGTTGCCCAAAAAATCTGCTTTCCTTTAAAACATCTTGGTTTAAATTTAAAACATCTTGGTTTAAATCATGCTCTCAAGAGACAAAATAAGCAGACTTTTTTTTTTACAAGTAATATAGTTAGTTTACTCACAAACTTCATGCATTCAGCATACAGGTACATTGCTTATCAGTCCAGTTACAGATGGAATTTGAAGTAGTTTCTCTGTGCAGATAGCAAAGGACATCTTTCTCATCCTCAACAGTCCAAAGTCCAAAGCATCTCTCTGTTCTGAGAGTATAATAGAGTCTCTGTTTCTAAACCATTCAGTTTCTACTGACTTCTAAGCTGTACTGTTTCTACATTGAAGGCTTCTGCCTTTCTAACATGGAGTCTGAGTCCTGAACGGTCCCAGTTCTGATCACATGGTCTGCAGCCTCGAACACAACATAGAGTTAAGGAAAGCTGCATTCCAACACACACACATACATTCCAGTGAGCAATCTGAATTGTACACATAACAAATAACTAGTGGAGGCTTGAAGAAAGTTGCTATTTCCAATATTTGGTGAGCTCTTTAAATTTGTGTATTAGGAAATGTGTACTGAAGGAAAAAGGGGCCTTTCTTTGGGAAAATAATATTCTGCATCCCAATGTCTTCCTGCTAAGTTTTCAGGCTAAGAAAGAAAGAAAGAAAGAATTGAAACTTACCCAATCTACCTTCCATTAATTTGTTTACTGGTAATTTGTTGACCCCTCTTCATTATGCATGAATGCATGAACTTTTTAATGAGATTTTCAAGGCTTTTGTTGGAGGGCAAAGATCTCACCTCCTTCCTTTACATTTCCCCCTTTCTTCCCCAGAAGTAATGGCAAGTCAATGTGGTGCCGTGGTTTGAGCAATTGGACTAGGACTCTGGAGAAAAAGGTTTATATTCTCACTTATTCATAGAAACCCACTGGGTCAAACACTCCATCTCAGATGAAGGCAAAAGCAACCGCCTTTTGAACAAATCTTGCCACCAAAACCTTGTAATCAGCTCATTCTTAGGGTCACCATAAGTTGGAAACAACTTGAAGGCACACAACAACAAAGTAGCAAGTTATAGCTTCAAACCTATACCAAAATAGAGCTAGGTTTGGAATGTGCTGCTCTTTATGTTGTTGTTTATTTGTTCAGTTGCTTCTGCCACTTCATGACCTCCTGGACCAGCCCATGCCAAAGCTCCCTGTTGGCTGTCACCACCCCCAGCTCCTTCAAGGTCAAGCCAGTCACTTCAAGGATGCCATCCATCCATCTTGCCCTTGGTCGCCCCCTCTTCCTTTTTCCTCCTATTTTCCCCAGCAACATTCTCTTCTCTAAGCTTTCCTGTCTTCTCATGATGTGGCCAAAGGACTTCATCTTTGCCTCTATGTTCTTCTCTCCAATGAGGAGCTGGGCATTATTTCCTGGAGGATGGACTGGTTGGATCTTCTTGTGGTCCAAGGCACTCCCAGAATTTTCCTCCAACACCACAGCTCAAAAGCCTCTCTCTTCCTTCGCTCAGCCTTCCTTATGGTCCAGCTCTCACATCCGTAGGTGACTGTGGGGAATACTATTGCTTTAACTATGCTTCATCGCCAGTGTGATGTACTATGTACTATGTACTATGCGATATACCATTGCTTTAACTATTTGGATCTTAGTTGCCAGCGTGATGTCTCTACTCTTCACTCTTTGATCGAGATTGGTCATTGCTCTCCTCCCAAGAAGGAAATGTCTTCTGATTTCTTGGCTGCAGTGATCTTCACTCCTAGAAATATAAAGTCTGTCACTGCCTCCACGTTTTCTTCCTCTATTTACCAGTTATCAATCAATCTGTTTGCTATAATCTTGATGTTTAACTGCAGCCCAGCTTTTGCACTTTCTTCTTTCACCTTGATTAGAAGGCTCCTCAGCTCCTCCTCGCTTTCGGCCATCCAAGTGGTATCATCTGCATATCTAAGGTTGTTCATGTTTCTTCCAGCAATTTTTACCCCAGCCTTGCATTTGTCAAGCCCCGCACATCGCATGATGGAAATAAGGCACATTTTTTTGCCTCCAAAAAGTGACATTTATTCAAAAGGCAAGAAAACAAAACAAAAAATAGAAAAGGGCAAGTATTGGTTTTTTTTTTCTGGTTGGGTGGGAAGGATCAAGGGGTGTTTTGTTGTGCCCACTGGAGAGGTTGTTATAGGTTGGGGGAGAGTATACAACCTTGCCATACGCCAGGCATGTAGCCGGGGGGGGGGGGGGGGGCTTGAGGGACTTCAGCCCCCCCCCCCCCAAATTCTCATGGTGGTTCGCGAAAAGGCCTTACTGGTGCATTATTTAAACTGTTATGTTTATTCATATCATGATCTGATCACCATACTCAATATATCCCATATGCATGGGGGTATTGGGGTAATGATACAAAAGGTTTGCTAGGCTAGACCCTCTTTCACTCAGACTCAGCCCCCCCCCCCCCACGAAACTCAGCCCCCCCTGAAACCCCCCTGAAAAAAACTCAGCCCCCCCCCCCCCCCCCCGAATCGAAATCCTGGCTACGGGCCTGCCGTACGCCTTTCCCAATCTGGAACCAGTCTGTTGTTCCGTGGTCAGTTCTTACTGTTGCTACTTGGTCCTTGATTCCTCAGGAGAGAGACAAGGTGGCTTGGTATCCCCATAACACCAAGAACTTGCCACAATTTATTATGATCCACACAGTCAAAGGTTTTAGAATAGTCAATAAAACAGGAATAGATGTGCTGCTCTTTATACATGCCCTTATTTGGGATTGGCATTTCTTTTTTAGTTCTGGCAGGAAAGACAACTAAGAGGGTTTTTTTTTCTCCCTGTTGCAATATAACAGAATATTTTCAAAGCTTAATTGGAGTCAAGATTTCAATTCATTGTCGCGTGATTTAGTGAAGTTCTTTGAGTTTCCTTTCTGAGATTTAAATACATGCTGAAGGAAACCTAGGGAACTATATTTCCATGTGACATCACAAAGAATGACGCGAAGCCCTTATTTTTGGACCACAAAACTTCAAATCCATCACTTTTCCAATAGACACACACATTTCAGGGCTTGCTTTGTTTGAAGAAGTCTACATGGAATTCCATATTTCAGAGATGTTTTGCCATCAAATAGAATGTTATCTCAGCTTTACCCAGCATTCTCCGTGAAAAGAGTAGAGGAACCCGTGTAAAAGGCACAAGCAGAGCTATAACTTCTAAAATCCTCCATTCAGCATGATCAGTGACCGTGCTAGATGAAAGATTCTGGGTACTTTAGTGCAAGAATGATAGAAGTGAACATCTAAAGGAGGCCTAATCTTATGCTAAAGATTTCACATCCTTGCTGTAATAAAAGTCTGCAATTATGGAATGGCAAGGTTGATTTTTTAAAAAAAGAAAGAACAACTATAATATTCAGTGGCCTGCCCTATCTTTCCAGCAATTAAGTGAACATGCGTAAGATTGCCAGGAGTTCTTAATGAGAATGGCACATCCCTTTTGGTAACATGGAATCATGACTCCTTTGAGGAGGAGTGATCCGGTTGCCTACCCTGGATGGCATGACATTATGCCCGTCACCTTTGGTAAAGAGTCTGGGAGTCCTTTTAGACCAGTGTTTCTCAACCTTCCTAATGCCGCGACCCCTTAATACAGTTCCTGATGTTGTGGTGACCCCCAATCATAAAATTATTTTTGTTGCTACTGCATAACTGTAATTTTTCTACTGTTATGAATTGTCACATAAATATCTGATATGGAGGATGTATTTTCATACACTGGACCAAAATTGGCACAAATACTAAATACACTCAAATTTGAATACTGATGGGGTTGCGGGGAGGATTGATTTCATCATTTGGGAATTGTAGTTGCTGGAATTTACATTTTACCTACAATCAAAGAGTATCTGAACTCCACCAACAATAGAATTGAACTAATCTTGGCACACATAACTCCCATGACCAACAGAAAATACCTGAAGGGTTTGGTGGGCATTGACCTTGAGTTTGGGAGTTGTAGTTCACCCACATCCACAGAGCACTGTGAACTCAAATAATGATGGATCTGGACCACACTTGGCATGAATCCTCAATATGCCCAAATGTAAACACTGGGGTGTTTGGGGAAAATAGACCTTGACATTTGGGAACTGTAGTTGCTGGGATTTATAGTTCACATACAATCAAAGAGTACTCTGAACCTCACCAATGATAGAATTGAACCAAACTTCCCACACAGAACCCCCATGACCAACAGAAAATACTATGTTTTCCGATAGTCTCTGGGAACCCCTCTGACACTCCCTCGCGACCCCCACAGGGGTCCGACCCCCAGGTTGAGAAACACTGTTTTAAACCCTCTGCTGACGATGGAGGCCCAGGCCTCCACCGCGAGCAGAGTCGCATTTTTCCATCTGCGTCAGGCTAGGCGGCTTGCTCCCTATCTATCCAGGGACGACCTGGCCACGGTGATCCAGGCTACGGTCATCTCAAGGCTGGACTACTATAACACCCTCTACATAGGCCTGCCTTTATCGGTGATCCGGAAACCTAAACTAGTGCAAAATGCTGCTGCCCGGCTTCTCGCAGATGTCCCAGCGAGGTGTCATATCACTCCAATCATGCAGCAACTGCACTGGTTGCCAATTGAGCACCGGATTACCTTCAAAGTGCTGATTCTTACCTTTAAGGCCTTATATGGCCTGGGGCCGGAGTACCTGAGGGGCCGCCTCACCCCCTACCAACCCCCGAGATCACTCCATTCAGACGATCAGAATCTCCTTGAAGTTCCCAATTTTAGGACCTTTCACCTGATGTCTACTAGGTGTAGGGCATTCACGGTGGTAGCTCCTTACCCGTGGAATGCCTTGCCAGTGGAAACACGAGCTCTCCAAGACTTACTATATTTTCGTAGAGCTTGTAAAACTTATTTATTTAGGCTGGCATTTGAATCTTGCTGACTGAAATTTTCTTTGATTTTAAATGTAATGTAAATGTAATGTATCCGCATATGTATATTGTAAACCACTCCGAGCCTTCAGGGAGTGGCGGTATATAAAATTGATTAATAAATAAATAAAAATAAATAAATACTTACCTGCTCGTGGTCCCGCCTGCATCGCAAGCACGTTTGGTGGGGACACAAACAGGGCCTTTTCCGTGGTGGCCCCCCGTCTCTGGAACTCTCTCCCCAAAGATCTTAGACAGGTCCCTACATTGGCAGTCTTCAGAAAGAACTTGAAGACCTGGCTGTTCCGATGTGCCTTTCCTGATTAGGAAATCTCAAATACCAAGTCCCCAGACGCACTTTATTAGAATAAGGACTGCCGCACACTGCACACTGCACTTGCCCTATAATATCACCTGTCACATCAGCACTTTTTAATCCTGTACCCTCTACTCTGGCCTGGCCCAGTTTTTCTTGTTGATGTATTGTTTATTGCTTGTGGTTTTGTTGTTTTAATACTGCTTTAATTGTTTTTAATTTGCTTTAAGTGTATTGTTATGTTGTGTATTGAGGCCTTGGCCTTTGTAAGCTGCATCGAGTCCTTCGGGAGATGCTAGCGGGGTACAAATAAGTTTAATAATAATAATAATAATAATAATAATAATAATAATAATTGTGATCCCTCATTGTCCGAGTAAGATGGTCCCCCCAAGTGCGGTGTCCTGGCGGTGGGCCCGTAGGTGACTGTGGAGCCCTATTCTTGATCTGCATCTTCTCTCGCAGTGAGAGCATCGGTTTCCAAGTGGAAGGCAGTCCAGTCGGGGTTGGCTTGATGCGCCTTCCTCTTGGCACGTTTCTCCCTTTCACTCTCCATTCGTGCCTCTTCAAATTCTGCAGCACTGCTGGTCACAGCTGACCTCCAACTGGAGCGCTCAAGGGCCAGGGCTTCCCAGTTCTCAGTGTCTATGCCAGAGTTTTTAAGGTTGTCTTTGAGCCCATCTTTAAACCTCTTTTCCTGTCCTCCAATATTCTGTTTTCTGTTCTTGAGTTCGGAGTAGAGTAACTGCTTGAGAGACAGTGACCAGGCACTGGTTTAACCCATTGCAACACTGGGTGCTCCTTCAAAATAAGGTTACCACATATCATCACAAGGAGGCAGGTGTTATGTATTGAAATAATACAACTCCAAGGGCTATTGAACTATCATTCAGCTACTTCCACTAATGATTAGAGCTGCACCATAAAAGTAGGATAAGATGGCAAGACTTATATCTGTCCATTGTGGGTGAACAATTGTTAAGCTGAATTTCCAGGAGCAGGTTGTCATACCTTCCTCCCATCTCCACAACCATTCTGAAGGTAGTCTTACGTCAACTTTGAAAATATGATTACTACGGTCTGGGGTGTTGTTTGGTTTCCAGGCTATATGACTATGTCCTAGCAGCCTTTTCTCCTGCATCTGTGGCTGGCATCACAATACTCACTTGCAATACACAACCACGACAACCGTTTGCATGCATGTAGAGAGACCTATCTCTTGTAAGTGAAAGCTCTGCCATGCTTCTAGTGAGTCTTGATTAAATAAATAATTAAACTTAAATGTATACTCATCAGTTTAATTGGTGCTAATTGCTTCTTATATGCTTGGTTAATGAGTGAATGGAACAATTACGCAATTGTTAAAGGGATATAAACGCCTTTATACAGTAGCCAGAGTTACCTTCATTTGGCTAAGTAGCTCTGAGTTAATTAGCCTTTGTTTTGCTCCTAAAGTGCCAATTTAACTTGCCTTTTTTCCTGAAATAGCCAGATTGGAGTCCAGTCAACAAGCCATTGTGAACAAGAATGTCATTATTTCTGCACTAGGTTCCTTTCATTTAAACAGCATGCTGTCCCCCCATTTCATGGTTGCAAAGCTGTGTAATTTACTGCTACTAGGGACTTTAATGTAAATTAAATGGCCAACAATGAGCAGTACTGTTTTAGCGTGTGGTCAAATCAATGTACATTGAATCAGGCATGCACTTGCAACAATGTACTATTTAAAAAATTACATAGCTCTGTGTTTCTCAACCTGGGAGTTGGGACCCCTGGGGAGTCACAAGGGGTGTCAGAGGAGTCGCCAAAGACCATAAGAAAAACACAGTATTTTCTGTTTGTCATGTGGGATTTGTATGGGAAGTTTGGCTCAATTCTATCATTGCTGGGGTTCAGAATTCTCTTTGATTGTAGGAGAACTATAAATCCCAGCAACTACAACTCACAAAATGTCATGTCTATTTCCCCCAAACTATCTATGTCCCCCAAATTCAACCAGTGTTTCACATTTAGACATATTGAGTGCCAAGTTTGGCCCGGATCCATCATTGTTTGAGTCCAGAGTGCTCTCTGGATGTTAGGTAAACTACAACTCCTAAACTCAAGGTCAATGCCCACCAAACCCTTCCAGTATTTTCTGTTTGGTCATGGGAGTTCTGTGTGCCGAGTTTGGTTCAATTCCATCATTGTTGGAGTTCAGAATACTCTTTAAATGTAGGTTAACTATAAATCTGAGCAACTACAACTCCCAAATGTCAAGTCTATTTTCCCCAAACTCCACCAGAGTTCACATTTGGGCATATTGAATATCCGTGCAAAGTTTGGTCCAGATCAGGCATGTAGCCGGCGGGAGGGGGGGGGGTGGGGGGGGGCTTGAGGGGCTTCAGCCCCCCCCCCCAAATCTCATGGTGGTTCGCGAAAAGGCCTTACTGGTGCATTATTTAAACTGTTATGTTTATTCATATCATGATCTGATCATCATACTCAATATATCCCATATGCATGGGGATATTGGGGTAATGATACAAAAGGTTTGCTAGGTTAGACCCTCTTTCACTCAGACTCAGCTCACCCCCCCCCCGAAACTCAGCCCCCCCGAAACCCCCCCTGAATTTTTTTTAGCCCCCCCCCCCCCCCCACCCCCCCCGAAATGAAATCCTGGCTACGGGCCTGGTCCAGATCCATCATTGTTTGAATCCACAGTGCTCTCTGATGTAGGTGAACTGCAACTCCAAAACTCAAGTTCAATGCCCACTAAACTAGTGGTTCTCAACCTGTGGGTCCCCAGGTGTTTTGCCTACAACTCCAGAAATCCAGCCAGTTTATCAGCTGTTAGGATTTCCGAGAGTTGAAGGCCACAAACATCTGGGGACCCCAGGTGAGAACCACTGCACTAAACTCTTCCATTATTTTCTGTTGGTCATGGGAGTTCTATGTGGCCAAGTTTGGTTCAATTCCATTGTTGGTGGAGTTCAGAATGCTCTTTGATTGTAGATGAACTATAAATCCCAGCAACTACAACTCCTAGTGACAAAATCAACCCCCTTCCCAATCCCACCAGTATTCAAATTTGGGCATATTGGGTATTTTGTCAAATTTGATCCAGTGAATGAAATACATCCTGTATATCAAATACTTACATTACAGTTTGTAACAGCAGGAACATGATAGTTATGAAGTAGTAACGAAAATAATTTTATGTTTGGGGGTCACCACAACATGAGGAACTGTATTAAGGGTCTACTGAACAAGCCAGTACCTGAGATACACTGCATGGAATGACACACTTCAGATGGGTTTTTACCTTTTTCCAAACCAAAGAATACATTAACCATGCACATATGATAGAGTTAAGTTTCAAACGTTAACGCTGATATTCTTAAGAGTTGCTACTAGTGGCAACTTTGTGGGCTTGACGGTGCGGTCTTGCAAACTAAGAGCCGTGGCTTCCCTTGGTTGAGCCCATCTGCCTATAAGGTGGGTTTCTTTTTTTCCCTACTGAGCATTATCCACTTTCCTAATGAGTCATGTCATCTCAATAAAATGCCCACGTCCCTGTGAGTAGGTGGTTCTAATCTGATTTGTACACAAGCTGCTTTGGATTGTGGCCAGAATCCTTTTAGTGACATATGTAGGCAAATTATGCCTGCGTGTACTTTTTGGTGATTGCAGGAGGAGGTATTTATCCATTTAAAGGTCAGAGGAGACAAGTGAAAGGCTGTAAAGTGTTCTGTCAGCAAATGACTGAAAGGGACAGGATTGCTTTTGAATGTCCCACGCAAAACACCGCCTGCTGCTCCTTGTCCTACCTCAGCGACTAACTGACCATGGGAGGGTAACCTGCAGAAAAGTTAAGTGCAACAGAGGAGGAGAACATGTAGTTAGTTCCAGTGTAAAGCAGGATCTCAGCCAATGTTTTGTTCTCCAGGAAGGATTAGGTACATAAACAGGAGGATAACAGTTCTTTCCTGGAGTTTAGTTCATTATTTCTCTGTCTTTCTCTCTTTTAGTTACTGCAAGAGGATGGGAGACAATCACTGTTGAGTGGTTGCCTCATTCCTCCCTCTCATCTACAGCATAGGCCCTAGAGAGCTTAGCTACCAATGGTTGTGGAGGAGAGGTGTTTATGCCCCATGCATACCACCTAAGCATCTCAGTATTTCCTTTTGCTTATTTGTGAGGACACACAAGGGTTGAATGAAAAGAAATGCCTTCACCTTCGTAACTTCTCAACAGATGGCAGTACTGGTATGCAGCAGGTACTGGCTTGTTCAGTAGACTCTCCTCTACAGTTCCATTTAGGCAGGAAGCCTTAGCAGAAAGAGTAATGCCTCCACCTTCGTAACTCCTCAATAGATGGCAGTACTGGTATGCAGCAGGTACTGGCTTGTTCAGTAGACTCTCCTCTACAGTTCCATTTAGGCAGAAGCCTTAGCAGAAAGAGTAATGTCTCCACCTTCGTAACTCCTCAAAAGATGGCAATACTGGTATGCAGCAGGTACTGGATTGTTCAGTAGACTCTCCTCTACAGTTCCATTTAGGCAGGAAGCCTTAGCAGAAAGAATAATGCCTCCACCTTCGTAACTCCTCAACAGATGGCAGTACTGGTATGCAGTAGGCTTGGGCGGTTTCGTTTGTTAATTTCGTAATTCGTTATTAATTTGTATTTAAATTAGCTTACTATCCAATATTGAGCCATGCAGGAATAGTGTGAGGAGTAATTAAGATTCGAAACAATTTTTCCAATTTATTTCGTAATTATTTCAAAATTATTTTCGTAATTATTTCGTAATTATTTTCGCATGTCTGGTGCAAGTTTTATAGTTGTTGTTTGTTTTATAACACCAACAGTCAACAACAGACGGAGAGGAAGCTTCAGAAGTTCCTCCTGTCCCATTTGGAGGTTTTTTTTAGCATATTGCGCAATCTCGTCCGCCATTAACGAATCGATTCGTAATTTTACGAAATTTCGTAAATTTCAAAATTTTAAAAAGGAAAATTTTGGAATTATTAAAAAAACGAAACGCAAGAGCCCCCTAAAAACAAAAAACGAGTTTAGAACCAAATTTTTCCATGGTTACCCAAGCCTAGTATGCAGCAGGTACTGGCTTGTTCAGTAGACTCTCCTCTACAGTTCCATTTAGACAGGAAGCCTTAGCAGAAAGAGTAATGCCTCCACCTTCGTAACTCCTCAACAGATGACAGTACTGGTATGCAGAAGGTACTGTCTTCTTCAGTAGACTCTCCTCTACAGTTCCATTTAGGCAGGAAGCCTTAGCAGAAAGAGTAATGCCTCCACCTTCATAACTCCTTAACAGATGGCAGTACTGGTATGCGGCAGATACTGGCTTCTTCAGTAGACTCTCCTCTACAGTTCCATTTTGGCGGGAAGCCTTGGCATTGAATGGTAGTGTTCTTAAAGTGTGAAGTATGGAACCCTGCGCAGACGGTGGGTCAATGCAACTTAAGCAACATGTAGTCATTGAATTCTTGACAGCAGAAAGTGTCACTCCAGAGAATGCAAGGTGTTTATGATTATTGTGTTGATGTGAGTACTGTGCGTCATTGGGCAAGAAAGTTTAAAGATGTTGAGGTGGGAACATCTGACCTGTGTGACAAACAAAGAGTTGGACATCCTGTGACAGCAACCACCGAGTTTCACAAGCGAAAGGTTGACAGATTGATTCAGGACAATAGTTGTATCACTTAGAGAGAAATTTCAAGCATAATCGGCATTTCACAAGAACGTGTAGGTCACATTATTGCTTTGCTTGGCTATCGGAAGATCTGTGCACAATGGGTTGTGGAAACAGAGTGTCGACTTCTTGTTCATTGTTGGCAGAAATGTATCCAATTTTCTGGTGATTATGTGGACAAGTGAATAGTGGTAGTTAAAGAGCACATTCTAAGGGTTATTACTGCATTTGATTTATTAAAATATTACCATCCAAACCCATCCGACAGGCCCCCACTCTAGCGGTTTTCAGAAGGAACCTAAAAACCTGGTTGTTCCGATGTGCCTTCCCAGATTAGGAATTCCCCCCATCCCGAGTCCTAGAAGCACTTTAGCATAACCGATGTTACTGCACACCGCACCTTTAATCCATGTTCCTCCTGCCATTTCAGCATTTTAACCCTGTACCCCATTGCGCCGGCCGAACCAGTTTTAATTGTGTCTTGATGTAGTTATTGTTGTTATTTTGCTTTTTGCTTAATTGTTTTGATTTGCTTGTTTATTACTGTGTTGTGTTCTATTGTATTGTCTTGAGGCTCTGGCCAGTGTAAGCCGCATCGAGTCCTGCGGGAGATGCTAGCGGGGTACAAATAAAGTTAATAATAATAATAATAATAGTAAGTAACAAAGGTGGAGGCATTACTTTTCATTCAATCCTCATGTATGTGTGTGTGCACGCGCGCATGTGTGTATAGTATCTTTAGTGAACCCCCAGTGGTGCAGTGTGTTAAACCGCTGATCTGCAGAACTTATTTATTTACAAGATTTAAATTCTGCTCTTCTCACTCCTCAGGGGACTCAGGGTGGACCACAATACACACATACATGGCAAGCATTCAATGTCATAGACACACAACACATATAGACAGAGACGCAGAGGCTATTTAACTTTCCAGCTTCATGAGGGTATGCTTTGAATTCCGGCCACCGGGGGAGGTGTTGCTTCACCATCCACTTGTGACACTGATGGAGTACTTCCTCATTCTTTTGCATGCTGCTGGAGAGTTTTTTATGGCATCGTAAATTAGTTAAATTAGCCTTCCCGCAAAAGCGGTACCTAAATTTCCTATTGTCTTTCTGGCTGCAAGCTAGACAAATGGCTGGAACCTCACTCAAACCCAGGCTGGCTTCGAATTCATGACCTTTCAGTCAGTAGTGATTTTAATGAGGCTGACTCCCAAGCAGCTGCTCTACAACTCAGTCCTTGCTGACCAGAAAGTTCGCAGGATTAAATCTGGGGAGTGGGGTGAGCTTCCGCTTTAACCTCAGTTTCTACCAATCTAGCAGTTCGAAAACATGCAATAGGTGCCGGTCTGGCAGGAAGGTAATGGCATTCCATGCAGTCATGCCAGCCACATGACCTTGGAGGTGTCTATGGACAACGCTCTTTCTTCGGTTTACAAATGGAGATGGGCAACAACCCCCAGAGTTGCACACAACTGGACTTTAGTGACAACCTTATTACATGAGGCAAATTAAGCATCCTACCTAGAATGCTTTCAGTACTCTTCCTGGAGTTATAGGTGAATTATAACTCCAAAACTCAAGGTCAGTGCCGACCAAACTCTTCCAATATTTTCTGATGGTCATGGGAGTTCTGTGTGCCAAGTTTGGTTCCATTCCATCATTGGTGGAGTTCAGAATGCTCTTTGATTGTAGGTTAACTATAAATCCCAGCAACTACAACTCCCAAATGACAACATCAATCCCCCACAACCCTACCAGTATTCAAATTTGAGCATGTTGAGTATTTGTGCCAAATTTGGTCCAGTAAATGAAAATACATCCTGCATATCAAATATTTACATTACGATTCATAACAGGAGCGAAATTACAGTTATGAAGTAGCAACAAAAATACTGTTATGGTTGGGAGTCACCACAACATGAGGAAGGTTGAGAAGGTATTAGGAAGGTTGAGAAACACTACCTCATGCAATCCAAAATTCATGGATTATCATATACAATTGCATAGTAGAATGACGTTCCTTATATCAAACTAGCTGTGCCCTGCCACGCGTTGCTGTGGCCTATAGTAAATCTTTTCAAAGTAGAGGTAGATATCTGGAGTATTATGAACGAGAGGTACCTACCTATTCCTTCCCCCTTTTTCTCCCCCTTTCTCTCCTTTCTTCCTTCTCTACCTCTTTCTTTCTTTCTTTCTTTCTTTCTTTCTTTCTTTCCGTCTTTTGCTCCTTGGTTTCATCCTTCTCTCTTTCCTTCATTCCCTCCCCCTTTCTTCCTTTGCCTCCCTTCTTCCCTCCATGTTTCCTTCCTTCTTTCACTTTTTATTTGCTGTGGCCAACCTTCCCTCTTTCTCTCCTTCTTTCCCTCCTTCCTTCCTTCCCATCTTTCCTTCTCCTCTTCCTTTTCTATCTCTTTCCTTCCTTCCCCCTTTTTCTTTCCCTCCCCCTTTCTCTCATTTCTTCCTTCTCTCTTTCCTTCTTTCCTTCCCTCCCTCTTTCTCTACATCTTCCCCCTTCCTTCACTCCCTCTTTCCTTCCTTCATTCCCTTTTTTCTTTCCTTTTCTCCTTCCTTCTTTCCCCTTTTTCGTTCCCTCCCTCTTTCTCTCATTTCTTCCTTCTCTACCTCTTTCCTTCCTTCCCCCTTTTCCTTTCTCTTCTGCTGTCTATCTTATCTTTCCTTCCATCTTTCCTTTTCTTTCCTTTTCTTCTCCCTTCTTTCTCTTACTTTTCTTCCTTCCCCCTTTTTCTTTACCTCCCTTTCTCTTTCTTCTTTTTTTCTTTCCTTTCCCGTCTTTCCTTCTCTATCTCTTTCCTTCCTCCCCCCTTTTCTTTATCTTCTGCTGTCTCTTTTTTCCTTCCTTCTCTCTTTTCTTCTTTCCTTCTCCCTTTCTCTACGGGAAGGGGGGGCAGGGCTTGGAGGGGGCGGGGTTTGGAGGGGAAGAAGAAGGAGGGGGAGGAGGGATAGATTTGGACAGGGTGGGAAGGGCCGGGGCTTGGAGGGGGCGGGGTTTGGAGGGGAAGATGAAGGAGGGGAAGGAGGTAAGATTGGGGAAGAAGAAGGAGGAGGTAAGATTGGGGCGTGGTGTTGCGTGTGTGTGTTGGGCGGGGGAGTGAGGTGACGTGTTTTGGCATGTGTGTGTGTGTGTGTGTGCCGCGGGGGAGTGAGGTGACGTGTTGTGGCGTGTGTGTGTGCCGTGGGGGAGTGAGGTGATGTGTTGTGGCGTGTGTGTGTGTGCCGTGGGGGAGTGAGGTGACGTGTTGTGGCGTGTGTGTGTGTGTGCCGTGGGGGAGTGAGGTGATGTGTTGTGGCGTGTGTGTGTGTGCCGTGGGGGAGTGAGGTGATGTGTTGTGGCGTGTGTGTGTGTGCCGCGGGGGAGTGAGGTGACGTGTTGTGGCGTGTTCATGCTGGGCGGGGCGAGGGAGGGAGGGAGGTGTGGAGGGTGCGTTGGCCATTCGGCCATGTGCGCGCGTGCGCTGGGGACTTTGCGCCATTGCGCATGCTCTGTTGTTTTGTCCTTTTGTGAGTGTGTTGTTGTGTTGTTTTTCATTTTGATTCGGTTTGTTTGTACCTTGTGGGTTGAGGTATGTGCATGGGAATTTTGGTTAATTTCCGTTGGGTTTTTTTTGAGTTTTGCTGTCCCGTTTAACGCCCCTTACAGATTTATAGATATAGATTTTATAGATATAAAATCAAGGTTAAACTTTAAGAATTTCAGAAACATTTTGAACCTGTGGATGGCTGAGTCTTTGGATACAGAATCTGTGGATACGGAAGACTGACTGTACTTTAAATCTAGCTCAGTGTGGTACCTTTGTTCTGAAACTCATGCTGCTTCAGGATTTGGAGCATGCATCAAATTTCTCTGTAGAATAATGCGGAGCCATTCATTAGAGATTTTTGTTTAAATATTTAAGGATTCGAGGGGAAATAAATGTTTTCCAAGATATTGCCAGGGGGAATTAGGGTGTAATCGTTCCAAGAAACCCGCTCTCATTACGATTGCTTGGATAGCTTAACCTATTCCACCACTGTTGTGGTGACAATGTGTGGAGAATATATTAACTTAGCCCAAATTTGGGGGAAACTTTTTCTTTATTCACGATGTAAACGAGTTCACTTATCCCATTTTCAAAAAATAAGAATAAGTGCTTTCTAACAGCCAAAAGAGTAAAAAAGAAACCTGCCAAGTGCTAATATGTGTTCAGCTTGGGCCTGTGATTAAGAAGCTGTAAAGCTCTGGAACCTTTAATCATGGTCTTATTTTGCTTCAAATTTATGTTATGCTTATATGGAGAAAAAAACTAAAATATTCATAGCAATCTGCTCCCAAAAGTGTTTGATTATTAAACTGGGAGTGAGGAGGAATGGGGGAGGCATTATAACAGCAACCGTTTTAGGGTTTCCACATTAAAGTATATTGGTATTGAACTCATTAAAGCAACCCAACTCGATTTCTGCTTTATTCTTCACTAGCTGTACCTGCCACGCATTGCTGTGACCAACCTTCCCTCCCTCTTTCCTTCTTTCCCTCCTTCCTTCCCTCCCTCTTTCCTACCTTTCCCTCCCTTTTTCTTTCCCTTCTTTCTTCCTTTGCTATCTCTTTCCTTCCTTCCTTCACTCTTTGCTTCCATCCTTCATTCTTTCTCTCTCTCCTTCTTTCCTTCTCTTCTTCCTTCCTTGGTGGTGGGTGAGGCTCCCCCCCCCCTCGCTGGAGCAACCATTTTGCCCTCCGTTCCTAGCTCAGTGGTGCCACTCACACATGTTGTGTCCTCATGCTGGAGGGGGCAGGGCCATGGAATTCATTTGTGCGCATGTGCTGTGTCATCTTCTACCTTTTTTGGATTTTACAGTTCTTTTTGCCGTTTTGGGGTGATTTTTTGAGTGATGGTCACTCCTTGGGTTAGTAGGTGTTTTGTGGCCAAATTTGGTGTAATTTTGTCCAGTGGCTTTTGAGTTCTATGCGTCCCACAAACGAACATTACATTATATATATATATATATATATATATATATATATATATATATATATGGCAACAAAGATCTGCATAGTCAAAGCCATGGTATTCCCTGTAGTAACCTACGGATGTGACAGCTGGACCTTAGGGAAGGCTGAGCGAAGGAAGATAGATGCTTTTGAGTTGTGGTGCTGGAGGAAAGTTCTGAGAGTGCCTTGGACTGCGAGAAGATCCAACCAGTCCATCCTCCAGGAAATAAAGCCCGGCTGCTCATTGGAGGGAAGGATACTAGAGACAAAGTTGAAGTCCTTTGGCCACATCATGAGGAGACAGCAAAGCCTAGAGAAGACAATTATGCTGGGGAAAGTGGAAGGTAAAAGGAAGAGGGCCGACCAAGGGCAAGATGGATGGCATCCTTGAAGTGACTGGACTGACCTTGAAGGAGCTGGGGGTGGTGACGGCCAACAGGGAGCTCTGGCGTGGGCTGGTCCATGAGGTCACGAAGAGCCAGAGACGACTGAACGAATGAACAACAATATATATATATATATATATATATATATATATATATATAGACTACCTTTACCCACTACGTGTTGCTGCAGCCAACCTTCCTCTTTCTCTCCTTCTTTCTTTTTTCTTGTGCCTTCCCTCTTTTTCCTGCCTTTATTCCTTCTTTTTTATTTCCTTCCTTCCCTTTTTTCTTTCCTTCTCTCCTTCCTTCCCTCCTTCTCTTCCTCTTCCTTTCTCTCTTTTCTTTCCCTTCCTCTTTCTCCCCTTTCTTCCTTCCCTACCCATTTTCGGACTGCAACTCCCAACAGTCCTGCTGATCTACCTACCTACCTACCTACCTCCATCTAATTTATCTAACTGGAGGATTGCTGGGAGTTGCACTCCAGAAATAAGAAATTGGAAATATGCAGGGATGGGGATGCTCTCAAAGAAATCCGAGGAGAAGAAAGCTTCCATCTTGGAAGCAGTGCATTGGGATCATCCTCCTCTCTTAAAGGGCCTGGTTTAGGGGATGCTGGGAGCTGTAGTCTGGAAGAAAGTGTGGATATGCTATTGTGTGTTTTGTTTGCCAGGCGGAGTCGTTTTTGTGCATGCGCTGTAGCATATTTTTGCTTTTTTTGGCTCTTTAAATCTTTTCCATTGTGCTTTTTGGTGTTTTATGAGTGATGGTAACTCATTGGTCTGATGGGTGTATTGTGTCCAAATTTGGTGTCAATTCGTCCAGTGGGTTTTGAGTTATGTTAATCCCACAAACGAACTTTACATTTATATAGAGGGAGATTTCCACTGTCATTTTCACTTTCTTACATAGCGAAAACCTGCTAAATTATCCGCCCAAGTGGCTACCCCAGGCCACCAGAGTAATTCCAAGCCATCATTGCCTCACATTAGACGCCACTTCCTTCATACATGGGAGTACAACCTCTAGCAAGACACCGGTGCATTTCTTATGAGCTCTTGGCTGACATGAGCAGTTTAAGCTTGTCATGAGCATCACTTGTACAAGTTCCTGCAGAGCAGATAACGCCGCAAAGTGTTACTGGACCTGTTTAATAAGCAATGATTCGGCAACGGAGAGGCACTTCTGGCTGTTGAAAGAGCGATGCTGGCACGGCCAGCTTCACATTCATGTATGTGCTCAGTGCTGGATAAATATGAAAAGTAGTACAGCAATCGCATAATTACGGCAATTTGCTTAATTATGTGCTAATTCTTGTTTACTTTAGAGTGAAATAAAAGTCTATGAAATGAAAGGTTGGATGGCACCTGCCCAGAAGTGCACGGCAGCCTTTGGACTGGCTTTTGTGAAGGTTTCGGTGCATTAAACAACTACTCCATTGAATAACAGCAGAAGAATAGTATTTGAGATAGTCGCAGCGGTTTAAAAATAACTCCTCGTATTTGGCAGTGCAGATGGTTGAGAATGTATTTATGCTCATTTCTGATGACAACTTTACCAAATTTGTAAGTTTCTTCATCACGCAGAAGGGAAATTGGCAGATTCCTTCTTCCATAGCTAATGCAATAGATGAGATTATGCATATCCAATATTTCAAATGTATTCTGGTCACATGGTCTGTAGCCCTCCCACAACATTGATTTAAGGAAAGCTGTATACCAAAACATACATATATAATACAGTAAGCAAAACAATTATATACAGAGTGGGCCAGAGTGAAGAGAGAGGGGGCCAAGGGGCAGTTCCACCTTGTCTCCTGTGCTATTCTAACAATATAATATAATGTAATATAATATAATATATTGTGTGTGTGTGTGTGTATAAATAATATTATAATGTCATGCAATATAATACTACTATTAATAATATGATATCTATATAAATAAAAATGTAATGTTCGTTTGTGGGATTAACATAACTCAAAAACCACTGGACCAATTGACATGAAATTTGGACACATATACCTGTCACACCAATGAGAGACCATCACTCATAAAACCTTCCCCCTCACACACACACACACACACAAAAAGCAGCGGAAAGGACTCAAAACCCCAAAAAGCTAAATGATGGAAAGCTAAATGAGGATACAGAAAAAAGGCAAGGAAGAGGGAGGGAGGGAGGGAGGGAGGGAGGGAGGGAGGGAAGGAAGGGAAGAAGAAAGAAAGAAAGAAAGAAAGAAAGAAAGAAAGAAAGAAAGAAAGAAAGAAAGAAGGGATGGAAAGAAAGAAGGAAAGAGAGAAGGAAGCATGGAAGCAAAGAGCAAAGGAAGGAAGGAAAGAGGTAGAGAAGGAAGAGAGAAAGAAGAAGGAAAAAGAAAAGGGAGAAGGAAGGAAAGAAGTAGAGAAGGAAGGTAGGAGAGAAGGAAGGAAAAAGGGAATTAAAGAGAGGGCGAAGGAAGGAGGGAAAGAGAAAGATGGAGGGAAGGGAAAAAGGAAAGAGAAGGAAGGATGGAAGCAATAAGTGAAGGAAGGAAGGAAAGAAGTAGAGAAGGTAGAAAGGAGGTAAAGAGGGAAGGAATGAACGAAGGAAAGAGAGAAGGAAGGATGGAAGGAAAAAGCGAAGGAAGAAAGGAAAGAAGGAAGGAAGGAAGGAAAGAGGGAGTGAAGGAAGGAGGGAAAGAAGGAGAGAAAGAGGGAAGGAATGTTGGCCACAGCAACACATGGCAGGTACTGCTAGTAATTGTATATTTATAATACTAATAATATTACAGTATAATGGTATAGTACAATATAGTAATATTTAATACTGATATTGTACTATACTAATAATATAATATATTTTATGTATATATACCTTGTAAATCACTCTGAGTCCCTTTCGGGGTGAGAAGGGTGGCATTTAAATGTTGTAAATAAATAAATACATACATACATACATAACAAATATCTAGTATAGGAGGCTTGTAGAAAGTTGCTGTTTCCAACAAAAAAACAAGTTTTTGCAGTGTAATAAATTTTTCCTATGCTTTTATGATGGAACCAATTAGGAAATGACATTTATAACCTAGGAACAAAAATAGTGTTATCAAGCATATGTTGGATTTTGAGGCTCAAAAAGCATGATGTACACTAAACAGATATTTGGCAGGAAAAACTAAATGCAAAGATACAGAATGGGGGATGCCTGGCTCGAGAGCAGTATGTGTGAAAAAGATCTTGGAGTCCTCGTGGACAACAAGTTAAACATGAGCCAACAATGTGATGCGGCGGCAAAAAAAGCCAATGGGATTTTGGCCTGCATCAATAGGAGCATAGTGTCTATCTAGATCTAGGGAAGTCATGCTACCCCTCTATTCTGTTTTGGTTAGACCACATCTGGAATATTGTGTCCAATTCTGGGCACCACAATTCAAGAGAGATATTGACAAGCTGGAATGTGTCCAGAGGAGAGCGACTAAAATGACCAAGGGTCTGGAGAACAAGCCCTATGAGGAGCGGCTTAAGGAGCTGGGCATGTTTAGCCTGAAGAAGAGAAGGCTGAGAGGGGATATGAGAGCCATGTATAAATATGTGAGAGGAAGCCACAGGGAGGAGGGAGCAAGCTTGTTTTCTGCTTCCCTGGAGACTAGGACGCGGAACAATGGCTTCAAACTACAAGAGAGGAGATTCCATCTGAACATGAGGAAGAACTTCCTGACTGAGAGAGCCGTTCAGCAGTGGAACTCTCTGCCCCGGAGTGTGGTGGAGGCTCCTTCTTTGGAAGCTTTTAAACAGAGGCTGGATGGCCATCTGTCAGGGGTGATTTGAATGCAATATTCCTGCTTCTTGGCAGAATGGGGTTGGACTGGATGGCCCATGAGGTCTCTTCCAACTCTTTGATTCTATGATTCTATGATTCTATTTGAGTGATTTCTAATATTCTGCTTCTCTCTCCTTCTTCTTTTAAGCAATTGAGGTGAATCTCCAAAAGGCGCTCGCCGAGGCTTCTGAAACCTGCACGCAGGAGTGTCTCATCCTTGGCCATTCTGACAATTGCTGGATGCCTCCTTCATTGACCCAGTTCCAGCAATCCAATCCTCCTCTGCCAACCTTTGGCTTCCAGCAAGGATGGGTCCGAGGAGCGATGCCAGAAGGAAGGCATACCCTCGGAAGGCACCTTCCCAAGGATGACACCGAGAAAGGCCAAGGAGGGTGCCGGCCGCAGTTCTACAACACCTGCGAAAGACTTTGCGCCAGCGAGGACCCAGTCAAAGTTATTCCTCTTGCAAACTTCATGCCTACTCAGGCCGTCCCCGTGTCTGGAAGCACCACCACTTTGATACATGAGCACCAGCTATAAAGGCATATCTTGTCAAAGCAAGCTCTTTGGAGCATAAATGTGTGAGTGTATATAGTCACAGCTTGATGCAATTTTAATCCATATGCAAACCTCTTCGGGTTTGTGAATATTTATGTATATAGAATTCTGAATTGAATCTGAAAAGCTATATCCTAAGTAACAAGATAAAGATAACTTTGCTTACTCGGCAACTAACAGTATGCATAACAACAACACAAAAAAACAGGTGTGGTTCTTTTCCCTATACGTTGTCATGGCACAAAGTATCATTTGAAGTTTGGTCTTTTCCCCTATAGAAATAACTGTGTTTGAGATGAAGATCCACTTAGTGATAGTAAAAGACATGAGAATTTTCAGACCACCTCTTTGCAATCATACCACTGTTTATTTATACATTAAATTTATGAGTACAGGCAGTTCCCAAGTTAGAAACATACGGCTTACATATGACTCAGTGAAAAACAGGGTTGAGACAATAGGAAGCAAGGGAAATCCACCCCTGGGAAGGGAAATCCAATCCTGAAAGAGTTATTATCATGATGAAAAGGGGTCTCCACTGAAGCTTTCTCACCAATTCTTGTTTCCACAACAAACCATTTTTTTTCAAAATCCAATGCTCACAGGGACAGAAAACGAAGTCAGATCTTCTGAACAGGAGCACAGACAGCAAAGGAAACACAACAGAAGTGTTAACCTCTCCTTATTCTATCCAAAACTTATATATATATATACATATATACATATACATACATATACATATATATATATATATATATATATATATATATATATATATATAATACACACACACACACATCTCACTTCTCCAAATGTTGGATAATGAGGAATTAAGGAAAAATCATATTAAACATCAAATTATTGTCAAAGGCTTTCATGGCTGGAGTCACTGGGCTGTTGTAGGTTTCTCGGAATATATGGCTATGTTCTAGAAGCATTCTCTCCTGACGTTTCGCCTGCATCTATGACAAGGGCAACTTCACAACCTCTAAAGATGCTTGCCATAGATGCAGGTGAAACGTCAGGAGAGAATGCTTCTAGAACATGGCCATATAGCCCGAAAAACCTACAACAACCCAAACATCAAATTATGTTATGATTTTTACAAATTAAGCACCAAAACATTACGCTTTACAAAAATCGACAGAAAAAGCAGTTTAATACACAGTAATGTTATGTAGTAATTACTATATTTATGAATTTAGCACAAAAATATTGCAATGTATTGAAATAGCTGTGGATCCAGGTGGGAGGCAGTCTGTTTTGGATAATACAAAATGTTGGATGAGCGAAGGTTGGATAAGCGAGACTCTACTGTGTGTGTGTAACTCCAACCAGATAGATAGACAGATAGTTGGAGTTACACTTAAAAATGTACCATTTCCGACTTACATACAAATTCAACTTAAGAACAAACCTACAGAACCTATCTTGTTTGTAACTTGGGGACTGCCTGTAATTGCAAAATTATTAGTATACACTCATTGCAGGGCCTTGAAATTCTCTGTAAGTGTATCTAAAGAGACATGTTTCCTCTGCTCGATGTATCAACGACTTCCCTGTAATAGGAAGTTAGAATATCAAGGGTTGCACTGTGCATTTTGCAATTCATAGTGTAAACTGCACTGTGACCTGGAATCTGGTTTAGTGATGGAAAGCAGAAAATAGGTTAGGTTGTTGTATGGCCATGTTCTAGAGGCATTTTCTCCTGACATTTATGGCAAGCATCCTCAGAGGTAGTGAGATCTGTTGGAACTAGGAAATAGGTTTTTCAAAAATAAATTTTAAAATGTTCCATTGATAACTTTATGCACACATATATTCATGCATGCACACACATACACAAAACCCCTTAGAACGATCTGAGATTTTGAAAAACCATGCATATACCTGTTGGCCCATTGAGCCAAACTGAAATTTCTCAGTTTTTCCCCTAATGGAATGTATTCCTATTTTTGACTCATTTGAAAAAAGAAGGCAGTGATGTAATTTTTTGTACCTGTTCCCTATCGTTTATTGTGCCGACCATCACCATCCCTACCGTACGCCCTTGAATGATCCCCATTGCTAACTCACAGAGTCGGGCTCTCCAAATGGAGAAGGTTCCTGATATTTGCCCTCAAAGGTAGGGGTTGGTGGAGACAGCCAGAAAGAGGTGGAATAAACATGCTTCCTATCCCTACCCACCCATGATATGCGGAATGTGAATCCTGAAGATGGCTATTGTCTTTCTATGAGCAGGAGAGACAAACAGAGAGATGAGCTTTTAATTAGACTTGTACACTGATTCGGTTTAGTCATTTTCCTTCGGCTATTTCGTCTTGTTCGGCTTCTCCGGATGGCCGTAACGGCAAGGGCTCAGCCACCATATTTTTTCACCCGAAACAACCTGGCATGGTTTCTTCCCTTCTATTCAGAATCACATAGCACACATTTCCTTAACCCCATTCCACAAACCCAGGTTTCCTTGAAAGGAAGAAAGGAAAGAATCCCAGGAACGGAAAGGGGAGCCTTGTAAGTTCCCCTTTGCTGCCAATGGGCTCGATCTTCCTGGATCTTTCGGTTGCCTATCCGAAAACAGATTTTCCCATTAACCGATTTCTGGGAGGCTTCCAAAAACAAGATCTAGGTATATGTATTGTCGAAGGCTTTCATGGCCGGAATCACTGGGTTGTGTAGGTTTTTCCGGGCTATATGGCCATGTTCTGGAGGCAATTTTTCTCCTGATGTTTCGCCTGCATCTATGGCAAGCATCCTCAGAGGTAGTGAGGTCTGTGGATGCTTTCCATAGATGCTATCTCTGAGGATGCTTGCCATAGAAGCAGGCGAAACGTCAGGAGAAAAATTGCCTCCAGAACATGGCCATATAGCCCGGAAAAACCTACAACAACCCAAGATCTAGGTAGCCAACAAAATTTGGATACCAAAAACAGATCACCCTCCAGCCGAATTGCACTACTTTTAATCTATACTTAATGTTCCAGTGAATGGTTATAAATATATCCCAGTCCACCCAGAAAAATAATAATTTCTCCTTGGCAATAAGTTGATATCATGTAGGAAACCACATCGTTATTGTGATTATATGTTCCACTATGTTTCCATAACTTAATCTTTCACACACTAAAGCTATTAGGCAAAATATTCTGGTATATTCTGAAGCAAATCACTGACATTAGTCCAAACAATGAGAAAATGGAAAAGCACGTGTTGTGATTGGATGTAATTGCGAATTTCTCCTTGTTATGGTATTCCATTGCTACTCAAGGACATGGACCCAGAAAGATTAGATATTCGTGATAATCTCTATGTGCTTGCTCTCATATACAACATATGGAAAAGTAAGCAAAGTAAGCAGTGTGGACAAACAGTCCCGATCCTCTAGCTTTGGATCCAGTCTTATTTGTTCCATAGTCACACAACCTGCCTGTAACATAAGCACCTAGCTCCAGATTTTTCACAAAAAGGCAGTCATAATTAGATGAGGAAAAGGAAAAAAAACTAATTTCAGGGGAGAAAAACCCTTTCGAGTGAAGAGAACTTCGTGTAGGCTTATCAATGTAACTTATGAACAAAACTTTGTGTGTATAAATGCTGTATTATACAACTGCTTGTAAATTTATTGAAATTTTCTCATTGTCAAGAGTTCCAATGAATGCTGAGAGAGCTTCTCAGCAGGGATACGAAGCTTTATATAATATTGTGTTCCCATTGCTAATCTATCCATTTTGCTTTAATATGTAAAGATGATGATGATGATGATGATGATGATAGGAGAAGCTTCACGTTTAACCTTCCAATAGTATTTAATTCATGAAACTCCCCTCAAACTTTTTTTTCTAGGTCTTCAAAATGATTTGGCTAGAATATGGCATACTGGAAATCAGGTGCATGCAAAATGTGTAGTATGTTCAATGTGTTGTTGAAGGCTTTCATGGCCAGAATCACTGGGTTGCGGTGAGTTTTCCAGGCTGTCTGGCCATGATCCAGAAGCATTCTCTCCTGACATTTCGCCCACATCTATGGCAGGCATCTTCAGAGGTTGTGAGGCCTGTGGAAACTAGGCAAGTGGTGTGTGTGTGTGTGTGTGTATCTCTGAGGAGCCCCCAGTGGTGCAGTGGGTTAAAGCACTGAGTTACTGAGCTTGTTGATCGAAAGGTCACAGGTTCGATTCCGGGGAGCGGCGTGAGCTTCCGCTGTCAGCCCTAGCTTCTGCCAACCTAGCAGTTCGAAAACATGCAAATGTGAGTAGATCAATAGGTACCGCTCCGGCGGGAAGGTAACAGCGCTCCATGCAGTCATGCCGGCCACATGACCTTGGAGGTGTGTACAGACAACGCTGGCTCTACGGCTTAGAAATGGAGATGAGCACCACACCCCAGGGTCAGACATGACTGGACTTAATGTCAGGGGACTACCTTTACCTTTACCTATATATATCCATGGAATAATGTCCAGGGTGGGAGAAAGAACTCTTGTCTGTTGGAGGTAGGTGCGAATGTTTCAATTGGCCACCTTAATTACTCTCAGAAAGAGAGTAAAAACTTGGCTCTTTGAACAAGCGTTTGGAAATGCAGCAGAATAAATAATTATGAAATAGGAAAAATGAACACAGAATGACTAGATGATGCTGCTGGACAATGATTTTAACAGGACGACACTGGTGATTATATGTTTTTAATGGTTTATATGTTTTTTTATAATATTAGGTTGAATGTTTTTAATTGTACTTTATGAATGAATGGCATCAAATTCTGCCAATTTCTGTAAGCCGCCTTGAGTTGCCATAAGGCTGAGAAAGGTGGGCTACAAATGCCATACATAAGTAAATAAATAAACAATCAGCATTGAATGGCCTTGCAGCTTCAAGGCTTGGCTGCTTCCTGCCTGAAGGAATCCTTTGTTGGGACGTCTTAGCAGGCCCTGTTTCCTGTCTGGAATGCTGTCTGTCTATTCAATGCTAATCAAGCTGACCAACTGCAACATTCACACTTGCCTCCATCAGGCAAGAGTTCTTTCTCCCACCCTGGACATTATTCCACAGATGTATAAACCTCACTAGCTTAGTTTTCAACAAACCTCACAACCCCTGAGGATGCCTTCCATAGATTGAGTGGAACGTCAGGAGAGAATGCTTCTGGAACATGGCCACACAGCCTGGAAAACTCACAGCCACCCTGAGTAGTATATGTTGATCCATTATATATTGACACTTACAAGTTGACACCAAGTTAAGAGTATGACAAATTCATTGGAACTAATAATCAGTATCAGCGAATCTTCACCAAACCTTCCGCTGAAGACATTTGGATCGCTGCTCAAAAGAAGTTATATTATTATTTTCCAAAATAATCCTAATAGACCTAGTGGTACTTGCATGTACACCCACTTACTCACAACTATATCCGAGGAAGTCGCATGCTTAACTTCCTTTGCAAAACAGAAGATTGGATCTCATCTAAATTACCTACACGTACATAATCTGCGTATGTCGATGAGTTATATCCATTTTCTCTCTGAATGTCTAGACAAGTATATAAAAAGCCCTCTGTTTCCAAACAGTCGACATCTCAAAATACGCAGAGTAAATGTTGAAATATATATTTTACATTGGATACAATCCATCATTTGAAGAAAGAAAGAAAACCACCTTCATTCCATTGGAGGAAGCTTGTATTCAGAGGAAGGAAGGAGGAATAAATCTTTTGGATTCAGTTTGAAGACTTTTCCATTTCCAACTACACTGAATTGTCTATCAATAATGATTGTGGAAGTTCCTATTCTAAATGTATTTTTCCTATGCACAAAACTAACTGAAAAGATGAATTCTATTAATTTTTGTTGTGTGGTCTGAGAAGACCAAGACTGCTCCATAATTATCTCTCTTTCACACAAACACACACAATATTATAGGCTTGGATCAATCTGTGTCTCTTAGCATATATCTCTGTATCTTGAAAATATAAATAAATAAATACATCTTATAAATAATTGTACTACAACATCATTTGATTTATATTTATATTTTATATACAGCTGTAAAACTGCACAAAATTCCTTAAAAGACAACAAAAACTGTTTTAAGCCTTTTTCATATACTACAGGAAAGGACCATGAAGGGACAAAGAGTTCCACAGTTGAACAGCTCTTCTCATGGTCAAAAAGTTCTTCCTAATGTTCAGAGGGAAGCTCCTATCCTGTCATTTGAACCCATTGTTCAATGCCCTAGTCTCCAGGGCAGCAAAAAACAAGCTCGCTCCCTCCTGCCTATGACTTCCTCTCACATATTTATACATGGCTATCATGTCTCCTCTCAGCCTTCTCTTCTTCGGGCTAAACATGCCCAGCTCTTTAAGCCGCTCCTCACAGGGCTTGTTCTCCAGACCCTTGATCATTTTAGTCGCCCTCCTCTAGACACATTCCAGCTTGTCAATGTCTCCCTTCAATTGTGGTGCCCAGAATTGGACACAATATTCCAGGCGTGGTCTGACCAAGACAAGATAGAGAGGCACCATGACTTTCCTCAATCTAGACCAGGGGTCCTCAAACTAAGGCCCGGGGGCCAAATACGGCCCTCCAAGGTCATTTACCCTTGCTCAGGGTCAACCTAAGTCTGAAACAACTAGAAAACACACAACAACAACAACAACAACAATGCTATCTCATCAGCCAAAAGCAGGCCCACACTTCCCATTGAAATACTAATAAGCTTATATTTGTTAAAATTATTCTTCATTTCAATTGTTGTATTGTTTTTAAGTGTTTTTTGCACTACAACTAAGATATGTGCAGTATGCATAGGAATTCATTCATTCCAACAGTTTGAGGGACTGTGACTTGGCCCTCTGTTTAAAAAGTTTGAGGACCCTTGATCTAGACACTCAATTCCTTCTGATCCAGCCACATATCTCATTGGCTTTTTAAGCTGCTGCATCACACTCTTGGCTCATGTTCAGCTTGTTCCCCATGAAGACTCCAAGATCTTTTTCATATGGATTGTTATTGAGCCAGGCGTCACATATCCTATATCTCTGCATTTCATTTTTTTCTGCCTAAGTGTAGAATCTTGCATTTGTCCTTGGTAAAATACATTTTGTTATTTTTGGCCCAACTCTCTAATCTGTTGAGGTCGTTTTGAATTCTGATCCTGTCTTCTGGAGTATTAGCACTCCCTCCTAATTTGGTGCCATCTGCAAACTTGATAAGGATGCCCTCTAAACCTTCATCCAAGTCATTAATAAAGATGTTGAACAGTACTGGGCCCAGGACTGATCCTTCTTTATGGAACTCCACTAGTCACTTCTTTCCACGATGAAGAGGAACCATTGAGGAAGAAACACCCTTTGGGTTCTGTCACCTAACCAATTCCAGATCCACCTAATAGTAGCCTTGCCTAGCCCCCATTTGACTAGTTCAATGTACTGTTTAAGGCTTTCATGGCTTGAATCACTGGGTTGTTGTAGGTTTTTTGGACTGTTCTAGAAGCATTCTCTCCTGGCGTTTTGCCTGCATCTGTGGCAAGCATCCCCAGAGGTTGTGAGGTTTGTGGAGACTGTTTGTTGCAAGAAGTTCATGGGAGACTTTGTTGGAGGCCTTGCTGAAATCAAGATATGATACATCCACAGCATTCCCTGTATCTACCAAGCTTTTAACTCTATTGCAAATGAGATAAAATGAGTCTGGCATGACTTGTTTTTGAGTAATCCATGTTGACTTAGGGATCTTTTCTAAGTGACTTCAGACTGTCTTTATAATTATCTGCTCCAGAATCTTTCCTGGTATTGATATCAAACTGACTGGATGGTAAAATTTTTGGTCCTCTTTTTTTCCTTCTTGAAGATAGGGACAGCATTTGCCCTCCTCCAGTCTGTTGGGACTTCTCTCATTCTCCAATAATTCTCAGAAAGATAATACACATTAGTTCTGAAATGACTTCAAAGTTATAACTATCCATTCATACAGGGACATGAGAGAAGCCTCTCACAGGATGGTAAAACATCCAGGTGCCCCCTGGGCAACATCCTTGCAGAGTGCCAATTCTGTCACACCAGAAGCGACTTGCAGTTCCTCAAGTCGCTCCTGAGACACATACACAAATCCCAATCCATTCCCTAATGGTAAATTTGCAGCACTGTAATGGAAAAATTGAGACAAAAAACTCAAGTTATGATGTTTGAAGAAAAACTTTGCTTTCCTTGGTCCCTCCATGGTATATGAAAAAGGCTTAAGACATTTTTTTTGCACTTTGTAAAACTTTAAAGCTGTATAGGAAGAAGTAACTAAGGACCAAGAAAATATCAAAAGAATGATTTAGTATTATTGAAGGCTTTCATGGCTGGAATCACTGGGTTGTCGATTTTTCGGGCTATAAGGGCATGTTCTAGAAGCATCTATGGCAAGCATCCTCTGAGGTTGTGACCTACATCTATGGCATAGATGTAAGTGAAACATCAGGAGAGAATGCTTCTAGAACATGGCCATATAGCCCGAAAAACCTACAACAACCCAATTGTTTAGTATAATTTATTTGTAAATTTGCTTTTTGAATTGATTTTCTATCTTTCTGCCATCAAATGTCACTCAAAGTGGTAGTCGGTGAAATCGAATACAGTGTTCCCTCAGTTATTGCAGGTGTTACGTTCCAAAACCATCTGCAATAAGTGAAAATCCACGAAGTAGGGATGCTATATTTATTTTAATATTATTTTGATATTTATACATTATTTTAGTAATTATACACCTTTTTAAAGTTTTTATAAACTTAAAGTAAACCCTGTTTCTGTTTAAACGAGTACTCCTCCTCCTTCTCTCCCTCCTCTTCCTCGTCTTCCTCCTCCCCCCATGGCTCCCCCCACCCGCCTCCCTGTCAGTGCGGTGGCTGCAAAGGAAGGAAGGAAAGGAAGCAAGCCCTTCTCACTTTTCCCTTGGCCAGGTGAAGAGAGAGAGAGAGAAGGAAAGGAAGGAAGGAAGGAAGGAAGGAAGGAAGGGCCCTTCAAGGCTGGAGGGAGGAGAGGCTGGAGAGAGGACTGAGGAGGGAAAGCGCCTCGGAGAGTGGCGGTGGCAAAAATCCGTGAAACAGTGAAAATACCACGATATATATTTTAAATTAATATTTATTGAAAAACCGCAAAACATTGAGTCCGCTAAAAGCGAACCGAGAAGTAGCGAGGGAGCACTGTAAAACAAATATAATTAAAATAAACAACAACAGGAATATATATAAAAATGAAGACAATTGTTTTGGCCAATAAGCCAAGGTCCCCTTTCACAAAAAAACTTGCCTTACGTAGATAACAAACTTGTTTGAAGAAATTGTTTTGCAGTTACAGATATGGCCAGTGAAATTGTTTCTTTAGGATCAAATCCAGTTTGGGAAGGAGATTCTGGAGTTTAGGAGAGCCTCTGATATCCTCTTTCATTTCCTTACAAAAAATGTGTAATTGGACCAGGAGAAAGACTATTTCAAAAAATAAACAAACAATGCTTTGGCAGAATATTATAAAATGTTAGCGTTTGCAATTCTAATGGGAGGTCACGAAAAGTAGCAAAATAAATTCAGCTAGTAGATACAGATTGATTCAGGTTAATGTTATATTAATTGTATGAACTTCATGACTGAGTTGGATTTTAAACCAAAGTGTCCTTGAATCAGGTCATTAAACACTTTATTATATTAGGGTGTTTTTTTTAACTGAAAGGAACTGGAGTTCCTCTTAATATTGCTGTGCGACTATTCATGATACCATTCTGGTTGCTTTTGGAATGATATTGAAGTCCCTAAACATTCCCACTTGCAACTAAGATTACTCCCAACTGATGAATTCTTTAAGTTAGTGAGAAAAGGAATCCACACTTTTTATTTTTCCTCCTCTCGCCACCCAGGGACGGTCAGAAAATGCACGATCCACAGACAAAGGCTGATTGGTTTCCTTGGGAACAACCATCATTTTCAAGACTTTTCTTCTTCTCTCTTTGTCTTCTTCTCTCCTCACCTGTTGGATCTCAGTTTTCTTCCTTGTGTCCCCTAATAACTTTTAATTTTTGATTTATTCTTCTCTTCCCTTAGATTTCTCTCCTTAAAACCTGAGTTAAAATCCTCATACTAGTTCAGAATACCTCAACTTAAAAATTCCTGCAGAAACGTATCTGCCACTCAAGCAACTTCAGCAGTTTCATGCAGGAAGCAACAGAGCCCTTCTCTCAGATGGTTGCACCACGACCTGTGGCACCACTAAAGTGGCCAGTGATGTCCATTGTGCTCTCAGATGGACATCACTGAGAGCACAATGGGAAGAAGTGGTGTCACCTATCCAGTGATCTGTTGCTTCCTAATGGTGCTGAAGATGATAACCAAACTATTATTTGAACTTCTTGATATCTTTCCTCTCAGAATAGTCCCTGATAGGGCTGTCCAAACACGGAAAAAATTGTTTCTAAACTCGATTCGTTTTTAGGGGTTTTTTTGTGTTTCGTTATTTAAAAGAATTCCAAAATTTTCCTTGAAAAAAAGTTCGATATTTACGAAATTTCGGAAATCATAAAACAATTACGAAACGATTACGAATCGATTACGAATCGATTCGTTAATGGCGGCCGCGATCGCGCAATACGCTAAAAAAACTTCTGAAGCTTCCCTCTCCCTCTGTGGTTGACTGTTGGTGTGATAATTATATTTTTTTTCACTGAGAAAACAAACAGCAACCCTAAAACTTGCACCAGACATGCGAAAATAATAACAAAACATTTATGAATCAATAACGAATCAATAACGAATCAAATCCGAAACAATTACGAAACGAATTGGAAAAATTCGTTTCGTTTTTAGTTGCTCCTGAATGGTTCAATATCGCTTCGTTATAAAAAAAAATAACGAATTTTTAACAAATTACGAAATTACGAAACGAAACCGCCCAGCCCTAGTCCCTGAAGGTGTAACCATAGCATGCTGAGTATCAGAACGGACTGCCCTATCTGTTAAAGAATGTGTTTGCATTATGACCTTTCCTTCCAAAGTCAACTTCGACATTTGGCCTTTCTTACTTCATACTTACTTACTTACTTTTACTTTTTGGTAAAAGTCTTCATTGGAGAATTTTGGTCATCACTGATCTACAGCAAGAGATTCATACAGATAGTCTGCCAAGCATAAACAAACTTGGCCATCGAGTTGTTTTGGACTTCAACTCCCACAATTCCTACATCCTCAAGCCCCTTCCTTTCCCCCTTCAGCCTCTTAAAATGAAAGGATCTGAGGCTGTTAGGAATTGTGGGAATTGAAGTCCAAAACACCTCGAGGGCCCAAGTTTGCCCATGCCTATGGTATACCAATACTTAGTGCCTCTTTCCTTGGGGATGGGAATGTACATGGAGTATTCCCAATCTGTGGGCTATTTTTTTCACATCATCATTGATAAATTTAACCAAAATCTTAGTAGATTTAATCCCTGTAGATTTTTTTCTTTCGTATCAGGAGCGACTTGTGAAATTGCAAGTCGCTTCTGGTGTGAGACACTTGGCCATCTGCAAGGACGTTGTCCAGGGGATGGCTGGATGTTTTATCATCCTGTCAGATGCTTCTCTCGTGTCCCCACACGAGAAGCTGGAGCAGACAGACAGGAGCTCACCCCACTCCCCAGATTCGAACAGTCCTGCCAGCACAAGGATTTAACCCATTGCGCCACCAAGAAATCCATCCCTGTAGATGGAAACAGCTTATTGGTATGCCATCTGTTCCTGGTGATTTATTTCCCCCAAGTGCTTTGAGTGCAGCTCCCACTTCACTTTTTCAAATTGTGTGTTCATCTTTAAATGATTCTTGAATGAAGCCATTGTCCTTTCATCTCTATTATATAATTTTTCAGTGTATTGTTTTCATCATTTTTTAAATTTCTTTTTGATCCTGCCGTCACGCCAGTCATGAAACATTCCCATTCTCTGTATACTTTGATTTCTCAGATCTTATGAAAGAGGCCTCTTGTTCTACCTTTGTTGTGGTCTTCTATTTCTTTGTGCTAAGTGTTATAATAGTTCTCTTTGTCCTTGTTCGGAAGTCACTGAACCATTGCATTTATGGATTTGATCCAAATATTATCCCTTTTTAGGTTTGCTCCTCACCTGTCCTTAACTGCCATTCAGTTGGGTTTTTTCTTTCTTTTTAGCTTTAGATAATTGCCTTTTTGCCTCTTACAATATTCCTGGCAGTAGTCCAGTGCTCTTTTATCTGAAAGTTGAGCCGCCGGTGGCGCAGTGGGTTAAACCCTTGTGCTGGCACGACTGAAGACCGACAGGTCAGGGATTCAAACCCAGGGAGAGTGCAGATGAGCTCCCTCTGTCAGCGCCAGCTCCCCATGTGGGGACATGAGAGAAGCCTCCCACCAGGATGGTAAAACATCAAAACATCAGGACATCCCCTGGACAATGTCCTTGCAGACGGCCAATTCTCTCGCACCAGAAGCGACTTGCAGTTTCTCAAATCACTCCTGACATGAACAAAATTCCAAGTCAATTAGACACAATAGTGATTACTTTTTTTGCATTATCTGAAAATTCTACATGAATTCTATTCAAATTGATAAAAATATTGATTTACTGGTCTTTAGATTTGTTATATTTTTTTGCTATAGCTGTCAGTGGTCCATGGCACAATCTGCTCCTGGTCTTCTTTTTGAAGAGTTTCTCCATCTTCTTTTCCCAGTTATTTAGTCTGTTTGATTTCTATATTTACATTGACGTGATGCCCACATGTAAACTTTCTATTGCAGAATGTATTCACAATGAACAAACCATTGGTTTCCCAAATTCTATCAGTTGCTCTCCTGCTTCATTCGTTGATCCGAGGTCAAATTATCCAACCATGTTTAGTTTTGCTGTTTCCTACTCTATGCTTACGATTGATCTGTTTTGGTATGTGATCAATTTTCTCCTGGACTGCTGTGTTGAATCTTTTGATTTCTTCCTCCTCTGCCTCTATAGTGAAGCATAAACTTGGATTATGGTTATATTGATGGGCTTTCCTTGAAGTTTTATTGATGTCATTCAGCCAAACTTTGCATTATATCCCTTGACAGCCTTTGCTGTCTCCTCACTATTAATGCCACCCAATTTTTTTTCCATAGGTTTTCATTTCCAGAGTAAAACACTGTGTTATCTATATGACTTGAAATGTTCATGGCCACCTTAGCTCACTCACCCCAAGTATTGCAATGTTTATATGCGCCAGTTCTTGTTTTACGATGTCTAGCTTCCCCTGATTCATGCTTCTCACATTCCATGTTCCTATAATATGTGTTGTGTATAGAGCAATAAAATTTATATAGATAGAACCAAGTCTTTCAGACAACCTGATTCCATATTTGTCTCATCGAATCCACTTTTAATGGTTTGTAAGGCCTCTAGGTCAACACAGTCTATATGGATCAAGCTGTGTATTGTGATCCATGACCTCACTATTTGCACAGTTTCAATGCTTCAGTGATATGTATTTTAAAATATAATCTATATAAATAAAAATGTAATGTTCGTTTGTGGGATTAACAGAACTGAAAAACCACTGGACGAATTGACACCAAATTTGGACACAAGGCACCTAATAACCCAATGTATGTCCTTCACTCAAAAAATTGATTTTGCCATTTGGGAGTTGTAGTTGCTGGGATTTATAGTTCACCTACAATCTGAACCCAACCGACGATAGAGTTGGATCAAACTTGGCACACAGTTCTCCCATGACCAACAGAAAATACTGGAAGGGTTTGGTGGGCAGTGTCCTTTGGTTTTTGAGTTGTAGTTCACCTACGGACTCAAACAATGATGGATCTGGACCGAACGCTACATGAATATTCAATATGCCCAAATGTGAACACTGGTAGAGTTTGGGGAAAATAGAATCTTGATATTTGGGAGTTGTACTTGCTGGTATGTATAGTTACCTACAATCACAGAGCATTCTGAACCCCACCAACGATAGAATTGGGCCAAACCTCCCACACAGAACCCCCATGTGGGCCACAGCAACGCATAGCAGGGGACGGCTAATAATAATAATAATAATAATAATAATAATAATAATAGCAATATCATTACAAAGACTCTGGCACAAGCCAGTAAAGGTGGTGCCAGTGGTGATTGACACACTGGGTGCAATGCCTAAAAACACTGGCCTGCACTCAAAAACAATCGGCGCTGACAAAATCACCACCTGTCAGCTGCAAAAGGCCAACCTACTCGGATCTGCATGCACTGTTCGCTGATACATCACACAGTCCTAGACACTTGGGAAGTGTCCGACGTATGATCAAATACAACAGCCAGCATAGTGCTCTGGTATGCTGTGTACTAATGTTATTATGTATCAAATAATAGTAGTAATATTAATTTTATTGATTAGCCCTTAGGGCATATCACAATACCAAACCAAACAACAAGGCTTGATAAGATAGTAGTAATATTAATTTTATTGATTAGCCCTTAGGCCATATCACAATACCAAACCAAACAAGGCTTGATAAGATTTGGTTGCACTCTATGTGGTAAGTCAAAATTAGACGCTTATAACAATACAGTAAATAAATATCATAAGATATGATAAAACTGAGTATATAATAATAATACATTTTGTTGTTGTTGTTCATTCGTTCAGTTGTTTCCGACTCTTTGTGACCCTATAGGCCAGCCCACGCCAGAGCTCCCTTTCGGACGTGGTCACTCCCAGCTCCTTCAAAGTCAAACCAGTCACTTGCTTTTTTATTTTATTTAAATTGGTTTTATTTATATACAATAACAACTTAACAGTGTAAACAAAACACAAAAACAGTGAACATTTGACAAACACATAACCCCACCACCAAGGCCTGAACAAGTATCCTTTCCTTCACCCTGTATTTATAAATCAACCATTAATCAAATGAGGTGGATCTGTAATTGGTTAAATGGATGAACCCACAGGGTGCTCACCAATGCTTCCTCTTTATCCTGGAAAGAAGTGACAAGTGGAGTGCCGTAGGGTTCCATCAAAGAGTTGGAAGATACCTCCTGGGCCATCCAGTCCAACCCCATTCTGCCAAGAAGCAGGAATGTTGCATTCAAATCACCCCTGACAGATGGCCTTCCAGTCTCTGTTTAAAAGCTTCCAAAGAAGGAGCCTCCACCACACTCTGGGGCAGAGAGTTCCACTGCTGAATGGCTCTCACAGTCAGGAAGTTCTTCCTCATGTTCAGATGGAATCTCCTCTCTTGTAGTTTGAAGCCATTGTTCCGCGTCCTAGTCGCCAAGGAAGCAGAAAACAAGCTTGCTCCCTCCTCTCTGTGGCTTCCTCTCACATATTTATACATGGCTATCATATCTCCTCTCAGCCTTCTCTTCTACAGGCTAAACATGCCCAGCTCTTTAAGCCGCTCCTCATAGGGCTTGTTCTCCAGACCCTTGATCATTATAGTCGCCCTCCTCTGGACACATTCCAGCTTGTCAATATCTCTCTTCAATTGTGGTGCCCAGAATTGGACACAATATTCCAGGTAAAGTGGTCTAACCAAAGCGGAATATGGATACCTTCCACATACCTCTCTTCTCTTCAGGAATAACATGCATATATTTTTATATTTCTAAATTATTTCCATAGTTCCTTGTCCTCCATTCAGGAGCCTTGTCTCTTTGCATATTTCTATGAAATTCTTTTCAAAATAAATAAATACATAGCAGCTTGAAAGCAAAGGAATGCATTATTAATACCAAAATGTCATAAAACAATATAAATACTCTCTCTTTTAAAAAAAAAACAAGTCTGGCATACTATTCAAGAATTAATGAATATATGTGAATTATTCAAGGCATCTCAAATACTGCAAATTGTACTCCAATTGAATATTTGAAGTGCTCTGTTCTAAAATGCAACAAAAGGCATCACTAGTCCTATTAAGCACTTTTTTTTTCAATAAGAAGCCAGACTAAATTTTGCTCTTACATGCCTAACTAAGAATGAGGTCATTAAATGCATGCATCTTTATTGCAGTGTTGCATTCCCCTTCCAGACAGCGCGAGGCAGTTTATATGGCTGACATCCTCCATATTTTGTCCTAAAACCAAGCTTGTGAGATAGGTCAGAATGAAAAGTAGAGTGATTGCCTAAGGCAGTGTTTCTCAACCTTCCTAATGCCGTGACCCCTTAATACAGTTCCCATGTTGTGGTGACCCCCAACCATAACATTATTTTCATTGCTACTTCATAACTGTAATTTTGCTATTGTTATGAATTGTGATGTAAATATCTGATATGCAGGATGTATTTTCATTTACTAGACCAAATTTGGCACAAATACCCCATATGCCCAAATTTGAATACTGGTAGGGTTGGGGGAGGGGTTGATTTTGTCATTTGGGAGTTGTAGTGGCTGGGATTTATAGTTCACCTACAATCAAAGAGCATTCTGAACTCCACGAACGATGGAATTGTACCAAACTTGGCACACAGAACTCCCATGACCAACAGAAAATACTGGAAGGGATTGGTGGGTTTTGGAGTTTTGGAGTTGTAGTTCACCGACATCCATAGAGCATTGTGGACTCAAACTATGATGAATCTGGACCAAACTTGGCACAAATACTCAATACTCAATATAGCCAAATGCAAACACTGGTGGAGTTTGGGGGAAATAGACCTTGATATTTGGGATCTGTAGTTGCTGAGATTTATAGTTCACCTACAATCAAAGAGCATTCTGAACCCCACCAACCATAGAATTGGGTCAAACCTTCCACACAGAACCCCCATGACCAACAGAAAATACTGGAAGGGATTGGTGGGTTTTGGAGTTTTGGAGTTGTAGTTCACCGACATCCATAGAGCATTGTGGACTCAAACTATGATGAATCTGGACCAAACTTGGCACAAATACTCAATACTCAATATGGCCAAATGCAAACACTGGTGGAGTTTGGGGGAAATAGACCTTGATATTTGGGATCTGTAGTTGCTGAGATTTATAGTTCACCTACAATCAAAGAGCATTCTGAACCCCACCAACCATAGAATTGGGTCAAACCTTCCACACAGAACCCCCATGACCAACAGAAAATACTGTGTTTTCTGATGGTCTTTGGCGACCCCTCTGAAATCCCCTCACGACCCCCCCAGGGGTCCCGACCCCCAGGTTGAGAACCACTGGCCTAAGGTTACCCGGTGTATTTCATGGCTTATTGCACTCAAGAACGTTAATCAATTGAGTTTCATTCCAACACTCTAATCACAACATAATACGATGTTGTTTCTCTTACTTACTTAGGCGATCCCTCATAGTCTGAGGATGATGGTCCTCCAAGTGTAGTATCCTGGCGGTGGTTCTGTAGGTGACTGTGGAGCCCTCTTCTTGATCTGCATCTTCTTCCACAGTGAGAGCATTGGTTTCCAGGTGGAAGGCGGTCCCAGTCGGGGTTGGCTTGACGTGCCTTCCTCTTGGCACATTTCTCTCTTTCACCCTCCATTCGTGCCTCTTCAAATTCTGCAGCACTGCTGGTCACAGCTGACCTCCAAATGGAGCGCTCAAGGGCCAGGGCTTCCCAGTTCTTAGTGTCTATGCCAGAGTTTTTAAGGTTGGCTTTGAGCCTGTCTTTAAATCTCTTTTCCTGCCTGCCAACTTTGATTTTTGGAGTTGTAGTTCACCTGCATCCAGAGAGCACTGTGGACTCAAACAATGATGGATCTGGACCAAACTTGGCCCAAATACTCAATATGCCAAAATGTGAACACTGGTGGAGTTTGGGGAAAATAGACATTTGGGAGTTGTAGTTGCTGGGATGTATAGTTCATCTACAATCAAAGAGCATTCTGAACCCCACCAACAATAGAATTGGGCCAAACTTCCCACACAGAACACCATAACCAACAGAAAATATTGTGTTTTGCGATGGTCTTTGGCAACCCCCTCTGACACCTCCGTTGTGACCCCCCCCCCCGGGGTCATGACCCCCAGTTTGAGAAACATTGCCTTAGGGCAATGGTTCTCAACCTGGGGGTCGGGACCCCTGAAGGGGTTGCGAGGGGGTGTCAGAGGGGTCGCCAAAGACCATAACAGACAGTATTTTCTGTTCGTCATGGGAGTTCTGTGTGGGAAGTTTGGCCTAATTCTATCGTTGGTGGGGTTCAGGGTGCTCTTTGGTCGTAGGTGAACTATAAATCCCAGTAACTACAACTCCCAAATGTCAAGGTCTATTTTCCCCAAACTTCACCAGTGTTCACATTTGGGCATATTGAGTATTTGTGCCAAGTTTGATCCAGACCCATCATTGTTTGAGTCCACAGTGCTCCCTGGAAGTAGGTGAACTACAACTCTAAAACACAAGATCAATGCCCACCAAACCCTTCCAGTATTTTCTGTTGGTCCTGGGAGTTCTGTGTGCCAAGTTTGGTTCAAGTCTATTGTTGGTGTAGTTCAGAATGCTCTTTGATTGTAGGTGAACTATAAATCCCAGCAACTACAACTCCCAAATGACAAAATCACTCCTCCCATCCCAACCCCACCAGTATTCAAATTTGGGCATATTGGGTATTTGTGCCAAATTTGGTTCAGTGAATGAGAATACATCCTGCATATCAAATATTTACATAACGATTCATAACAGTAGCAAAATTACAATTATGAAGTAACAACAAAAATAATTTAATGGCTGGGGGGTCACCACAACACGAGGAACTGTATTAAGGGGTCGCGGCATTAGGAACGTTGAGAACCACTGGGTTTTAAATTAGCGTTTTGCCCCATTGGTTACATCCAGATCTTCTGTTTAACGACCAGATTTCTTTAGTATCCGAAGTAGCATCCCAGTTCTCAACATGGTGTCCAGTTGATTTAACTTTGAACTCAAGACAGTTCCTCAATGTATAAGGATGCAAAGCATCATCCAAACCCATTTTTGCTAACGATTCTGAGACACCACAAAACTGAAATGCACGCATTCATCTATGAAACATTGGGTCACCCAAAACCGGTGGTTAAACACCCTGATGTAAAAATGATGAGTATGAGTTGTGAAGTGACTGATCTAATTCTCCCTCATCTTTGCATATTTCTTCTTAAGTTCTTTTTTCAAATGAAAGGAATTGGTTTTTGAATAAACAAGGTTTGAACTTTTAATAAAATTTATAATAATTCCTCAGAAGATTAAGCTTGTTAAGGCTCTTAGCTTTCAAACTCTGAAAGTACAGCCTTCAAGTAAGCTTGTCTTTGCTGACCTGTCACCTTTAAGTTCTCTGGGAAAGAACAGCGATTAAAGTGTGCATTAGTTAAGGCTTTTCTTTAAATGGTTTGTGAGGGATTTAAATAGGTCATTCCGACACCCCCCAAGCCTCACTATCAGATTCTTCGTACAGAAGTCAGTGTCCTTCTTTTAATACTATATATTGCCTTCTTAAAAATCATCCTAGAACTAAGCAATTTATTCTTCATTAACCTTTAAATTGTGAATAAAGTTAATCATGACTTCATTGACTTTGAATTACTTCCCCCCAAAAACTGGGGGGGGGGGGGAGGGTTGGGTTTTTTCTTGTCCTACTACTTCTATATGTCACTTTCTTCCAAGGGTCTCAGAAGGCTGAGAGGAGATATGATAGCCATGTATAAATATGTGAGAGGAAGCCACAGGGAGGAGGGAGCAAGCTTGTTTTCTGCTTCCTTGGAGACTAGGACGCAATGGAACAATGGCTTCAAATTACAAGAGAGGAGATTCCATCTGAACATGAGGAAGAACTTCCTGACTGTGAGAGCCGTTCAGCAGTGGAACTCTCTGCCCCGGAGTGTGGTGGAGGCTCCTTCTTTGGAAGCTTTTAAACAGGGGCTGGATGGCCATCTGTCAGGGGTGATTTGAATGCAATATTCCTGCTTCTTGGCAGGAGGTTGGACTGGATGGCCCATGAGGTCTCTTCCAACTCTTTGATTCTATGATTCTATGATTCTTCTGTTTGGGAAGTGACCTCCTCATCAGAGGAATATTCTGTTTGTTTCTTCTCCGATATAGTCTTCTCTGCTGGGTCCAAGGCAACCTCTTCCTCCCTAATATATTGTAACTTGTCTCTTGTTCAATATATTGGGGAGGAAGTTGTTGTCTTGAACCCAACAGTTGGCCCTTTTCTTCAAAGAGGACCACCAACTTACACTTGCTGCAAGAATTTCTATCCACATCCTCTGGGAAGGACACAAACAAAGATGTCTCCAGTGTTCACGTGGACTCATTTTCCATTCCTTTTTTTAGAAATCTTAAGTAGGGAATAGAGAAGTGCACAGAATTTGTTTCTTCTCTTTCCGTCATTTCTTCCGGTACTTTGGGAGGACGAAACGGGAAGGCCTCTCTTGGTACAGAAATCAGCTCAGCACGAAAACAAGCAGGAGCGGGTCCCAGCGCCTGTCCTGCTTTTTGTAAGCATGTGCCACTTGCCTCCTTGCTTTGGAGAGTGCCTGTGTGGCCTGGCTGAGTGCCTTTCCTTCCCTCTGTAAGAAAGTCAGAAGAACTTGCCTCCTTGCCTTGAAGAGTGTGTATGTGGTGTGCAGGAAGTGTGCACGTCTGCCAGGCCAAGCGCCTTTCCTCTCCTCTGTAAGAAAGTCAAAAGAACTTGCCTCCTTGCCTTGGAGAGTGCACGTGTGGTGTGCAAGAAGTGTGCACGTCTGCCAGGCCAAGCATCTCACCTCCCCTTTGTAAGCAAGTCAGAATAACTTGCCTTCTTGCCTTGGAGAGTGTGTGTGTGGCATGCAGGGCAAGAAAGTGTGCACTCCTGTCTGCAACTGAGCACTTCTTCTCTAGAGTAGAAACAGGAAAAAGTGCATGCCTGCCTCCAGCTAAGAGCCTATGCTATCTCCTCTAGAGTAGAAACAGATTAAATGCCTAAAATGATGGGAAGGGGAGCCTGGGAAGCTATAATGGGCCGATAGTAAACAGATCTTTATGCACCCCAGAGCAAAAAAAGATAGCTGCACTCCCAATTTTGGGAGGCTCCCAAAAAATCAATCTGGCCCGCATCCAAAGCTGGGACACGAAACGGGTCAAGGTTTACCCCGAAAGCACAACCCTAGTAGGAAAAACAAAAGAACCGAGCCTCCCTCTTCCCTCAAACTGAACTCCTTTGCTCCTGTTTGCTGAGTTCCAAAGACTGGTACTGAAATTATATAGAGGTCTTTACTTTCAAAATGTTCGTTTGCTTTCTTGTGGGCAAATGAATCTTGCCATGTGGTCCAAACAATGCTGGAAAGGGGATGAGGCTAATATAAAAGGTAAAGATTGTCCCCTGACATTAAGTCCAGTCATGACCGACTCCGGGGGTTGGTGCTCATCTCCATTTCTAAGCCAAAGAGCCGGCATTGTCCATATACGCCTCCAAGGTCATGTAGCCAGCATGATTGCATGCAGCACCGTTACCTTCCTGCCGAAGTTGTACATCTACTCACATTTGCACGTTTTCGAACTGTTAGGTTGGCAGAAGCCGGGGCTGACAGTAGGAGCTCACGCTGCTCCCCGGATTTGAACCAGCGACTATTCGGTCAACAAGCTCAGCAGCTCAGTGGTTCAACCCACTGTGCCACTGAGGTCTCCTGAGGTTAATATACCATCCTCCTTATATGTTGATACAACTCAGGAATAACAAGTAAATGCCTCTTTAGCCATAGAGCTAGTTATGATTCATTGAAATGCCCTTGATTGCAAAGACTTCCCTACATATGGCTAACAGTGGATTGAGCCCAATGTGTTTACTTTTGCCTAGAGCATTTGTTATACCAGTTTATAAAACACCTAAGATAAACTGCTTTCTTTTGCAAACTTTAAAAAGACCTTTGAAACGTTGATTTCCCTGTACACCCTTGTTTTCAACGCACACCAGAATAATAGCATCATACCAGCGATCCTTATTAGTATGCATTCGACTCTTTGGGATGTTTTCGGTTGTGTTACTCTGGGCTCGTTAACTTAGCGAGTGGTCATTACCTAGATAGTTTTATCCACAATAATTGCTTAAGTGTTGTCATCATTTAGCAGTTGCTTGTGGATAGGTTCCAATGAAAAACTTTAATTTCTCTATGGTGACCAGAATCATGAAGTGATTAAACTCTTTTAAACTCTTATCACAGCTATTCCGAAAAGGCATTATTTGAGAAAGAGAGTTCTGTGGAGGATGCGGCAACCGGGTTGGGAGGCTGGAGTCTTTGCGTGTGTGTGTATGCGTGTGTCCCCGAAGGAAGTTTCAGCTATTAAGAAGATTGGCACAGCACTAATAAAATCTAAACACTTTAGTCAAATCTTATTCCTGATGCTGCTAAATGGAAACTTACAACTTAATGTAATAGGCAATTTAGCACGTAAATGTGCCCCATAAAAGCTTGATGTTGGCAGTGCACAACAATAAATGTTAACCTTTGGGCAAGTTGTTATGGAATGCTAAAGGCACTTACAATTTTAATGAACCTGTTTGTACATAGACATTGGCACTAAACACCAGAATTCATTTACCACCCCCAGTGGGACACCTTGAAAGACGATAATAATCAGACCTCCGGGGGCTTTCAGTGAATTGACAGCTCCGCTCCATCATATGTCATTTTGTAACTTGTCTCATTTTAATCGTCCACTGTTTGCTGTTTTGTAAAAACGTGGTTCTTTTTAGAATCCATGGCAGAATATACGGAAAGGAATATTAACGGGTGGTGTACGTAGCAGGTGCTGCGCTCGGAAGGCTTCACATCATAGAACGAGCCAGATAATAGTATCCAACTCTAAGTGAATTTCCCTCGTAACTGAAAAGCAATAAAATGGCTCTGTTTGAGGACAAACTTTGTCAAACTTAATTTTCCCCTTCAAGGGTATTTATTTACCCTACCGGTGACAAGAATTTTCAGTTTTGCTTTCTCCCGTTTCAGGCTTTTATAGACCTCATATTCTTTCCATCCTTATAAATACATTTGCAAACATGGTTTTCTTCAAAAATTTGCACCAGCAAAATTCACTATGTGCAACTATTCCCAGCATGAAGACAGTCATTCCATTCCTGGCTATATTAAACAAAAACTGGCACTCAAGGATCAGGGAGAAAAAAGAAGAAAAAGGTTGAATATATATATTTTTAAAAGAATAGTAAAAATGAGAAAAATGCATAAAAAGGAAAAGTGGAAAGAAAGAAAAAAACGAGGAAAAATAAGAAAAAGAAAAAATAATTAGAAAAAAAATAATTAAAACATTGTGGAATTGACTTCCAATCGACTTGGTCTCAAACCTGGCTCCAGCTTAATAGGGAGAAGGAGGTCCATTCTGCTGGATAAAAAGGGCCCTTTGGGTTTGGTTGGTCAACTATTAACAAATTTACTTAACAGTACCATTATCTACCCATAGTTTACTAATTTGTTTGCAAAAATATCATGGGAGCCTTTCCTTTTTTCCCTTCAAGAGAGCCTGGGTGTCTACAATGGGGTAAAGGAAGCACCATTGTTGTTGTTTGTTGTTCATTCGTTCAGTCACTTCCGACTCTTCGTGACCTCATGGACCAGCCCACGCCAGAGCTCCCTGTCAGCCGTCACCACCCCCAGCTCCCTCAGAGTCAAGCCAGTCACTTCAAGGATACCATCCATCCATCTTACCCTTGGTCAGCCTCTTTTCCTTTTTCCTTCCATTTTCCCAAGCATAATTGTCTTCTCTGAACTAGAAAGCACCATATCCAACCCATTCTGGGGGGGGGGGGGGGGGGACTTAATTAAGATCTGGATTTTTTTAAATCATCAGAGTTAAGATACTCTTTCTGGATCCTTTACCTTCTGTTTGTTGAGGAGACTGCGTTTAGGTTTAATGCTTTTTCTACTCTAGAGGAGAGGCAGGCATGTGTGCGCTTTCGCTCAACAGCACCAGCAGCACACCACATGCTGTTTTCCAGCATTGTAAGGAGGTCCAGAGTGATGACCTGGAGCTCAGTGAGCTATCCTCCCTGGACTACCTTAAAAATCCCCTCTATCTCTACTGCCTGCTTGCAATCTCCGTGGGGTTTGGCTTCCTTAAAGCTGCCAGTTTCTACTTTCTACTCTAGATGACAGGTGAGCAATTGGGCTTTATTTCCTGGAGTATGGACAGGTTGGATCTTCTCGCGGTCCAAGGCACTCTCAGAATTTTCCTCCAGCACCACAGTTCAAAAGCATCTCTCTTCCTTCGCTCAGCCTTCCTTATGGTCCAGCACCCACATCCATAGGTTACTACCATTGCTTTAACTATGCAGATCTTCATTGCCGGTGTGATGTTTCTACTCTTCACTATTTTATCGAGATTGGTCCTTGCTCTCCTCTCAAGAAGTAAACATCTTCAGATTTCCTGGTTGCAGTCTGCGTCTGCAGTAATCTTTGCACTTAGAAATGCAAAGTCTGTCACTGCCTCCACCTGTTCTTCCTCTATTTGCAAGTTATCAGTCAATCTGATTGCCATCATCTTGGTTTTTCTGGATGTCTAACTGCAACCCAGCTTTTGAACTTTCTTCTTTCACCTTGGTTAGAAGGCTCTTCAGCTCCTCCTCGCTTTTTGCCTGTGAAGGTAGGTCCCATTGAATGTGATCTGGATGCATCATTGCATTTCACGGAAAATGTAACCCACTGCATCTCTATCAACAAAATGAATGTGAGGCACAGTGAATTTGCAGGAACACAATTTTGTCCTTTAAGATAGTTATTTTAAGGATGGAGCAAGCTGATTGGGATAGCTATTGATCTGATAGGGATATATGACCTGTCTGCTATAGCATGACCTATCTTGCATTATTAAGTTAAGTTAGCTTTAGAAGATTGCAAGCCAAAGAGAAACACAAAAATAAGAGATATACACAGGAGGCAATTGTTGCATTTCCTTATACCTATATTACTGCAACATTTTAGTTTGCATTTTATGGCTTGATTCTACAAAAAATATGGTTCCTACAGGGCACAAAAAGCCCAATAATTTTCGTGGTTAATAATCCTGTCTGCAAGGAGCCAATCTAATTTGTGGAAATGAATTGCTCCTAAGGGAGATGTTATTTCAACCAAATCTGAATATATTACTCATTTTAAAAGTAGCAATAAAGATTATATAAGATGTAATTCATTATTTTTCTAAACGTTTCACCATTCTATTGGGAGGTGAGGCTTAAATGGCTTACAGGAAACCAACCTTAATTAGGTTGCTTTTTCAAATCAAATATAATATAATTTTAACATAAAAAATGTCACTCAAGGAAAGTCTTTTAATTTACACAGGATATTAATGAAAGGGGAAATGTCTGTTACTCTGTGGGCATTATTGTGTATGTAGGTGCGTATGACCTTATGGATGTATGGATTTTGGATATATAGCTTAAGTATCTATAATATCATATACATGGAAAGGGTTGAACTAATGACCCGTGTGGTCTCTTCCAACTCCATTATTATGATGAATCTATATAAATAAAAATGTAATGTTCGTTTGTGGGATTAATGTAACTCAAAAACCACTGGACAAATTGAGACCAAAATTGGACACAAGACACCTATCAGGCCAACAAGTGACCATCACTCATAACAACATTGAGAAACACAGCAGAAAAGGCTTAAAAAACCAACAAATGAAAAATACATTACAATGCATACACAAAACCACATATATACACATATATACATACACACAAAACACATATACAGAGACTGGGCCACAGCAATGCATGGCAGGGGACAGCTAGTGTCTATATAAATAAAATGTAATGTTTGTTTTTGGGATTAACATAACTCAAAAGCCACTGGACCAATTGACACCAAATTTGGACACAATACACCTATCAGGTCGATGAGTGACTATCACTTATAAAAACACTGGAAAACACAGGAGAAGAGACTTTAAAAGCCAACAAATAAAAATACATTACTTTACATGAGCAAAACCAAATATACACAGAGTGTTGGAACCCAGATGCCCTAAAGAGCTGGATTCAGCAGTATGTCCAAAAGTAGAGTTTATTAACACAAAGCAAAAGAGAATAAGAGACACTTGCTTCAGTGTCCCTGGTCAAAACTTAAAGTAGCAGCAAGTTCCAGTTCAAAAAACAAAGTAAAGCAATAATCCGGATTATCTGGAGAAAAGATCTGGATTAAACTAAACTGCATCAAAAGTCACGCAAAGTAACACAGGAAATAAAGGGTGAACAAAGAAAGAGCCACAAAGCAGGAAACAGTCAAACGAAGTCCAAGGTCGAAGTAAGCCAAGTCCGAAGTTGCGAGGTTCCAAAGTCCACATAGGCAGCGTTGTAGTCAAAAACCAGTCTGAAGTCAAAGAAGGGGAAATCCGCACTCACAAGAATCCAAGCCAAGTTGTAACACGAATGGAAACAGCAACCTGCAGTTCCAGGACCCAAACCCAACACGAAAGTGGCAGTGACAAAACCCAAGGCACGAAACCAACACCTTGCCTTCTGCAAAGATACTCCATTTCAGTGCCTACTTTTATCTTAAGCCTCATCATCCGATGATGAGCTGACCTCCACCCCACTGTTATCCCTTAAGCTGTCCTTGCCTCGACACCTGAATGCCGACGCCCATCCCTCCAACTCTTCCACCTTTTGTCAAGACTTAAATCTCCCCAAGACTCAGAAGTATCTCCCAATTACCAATCCCCACCATCAGAAAACCCCACAAACGTGTCACTAGACATTGGCTGAGTACATACATCTCGAACCTCTTGAACCTTGGTCCCAGACCCATCACTCCCAGACCCATCACTCCCAAAGAAACCCATGAAAGACTCTTCATCTGTGGGAGCAGTAAGTATATCCCGGATCTTCTTCCTTTGTCGCTCCCCATCTGATTCCTGCTCTCGAGTAACCCTCTTAATTCCCCTATTCCCATCCACTGTATCTCCTTCCTCCTCCTCACTCATTGACCCTTCACTCTCAGAAAACCCTTCGAAGGAGTCTTCGTTGGTAGGTGACATAAGTATATCCCGGATCCTTTTCCTTTGTTGTTCCTCATTTAGCTCTTGCTCACGAGCACTCCTTTTCCCCCTTCTGACACCCATATTACCATTTGCAGTGTTACTAACAGGCTCTACTACAACACAGAGACATATACACACACAAAACACATATGCAGAGACTGGGCCACAGCAACGTGTGGCAGGCGACAGCTGGGATCTATATAAATAAAAATGTAATGTTTGCTTGTGGGATTAACATAACTCAAAAACCACTGGACAAATTGACACCAAATTCGGACGCAACGCATCTATCAGGCCAACGAGTGACCATAAACACACTGAAAAACACAGCAGAATAAGCTCAAAAATAAAAAAAATACATCACAACGCATGTGCAAAACCACATATATACACAAATAATAATAATATTAAAACTTTATTTGTACCCTGCTACCATCTCCCCAAGGGATTCGGTGCGGCTTACATGAGGCCAAGCCCACAATACAACAGTAAAAACAATAACAACAGTAATACAAAACAATAATAAAACTCATAAGCAGAAAATAAGCAATAAACATTAACAATAACACAACGACCTTAAAAACCTATGGCTGAGCCAATGTAATAATTAAAATTTTAAAAATAATGCTGTGCATGACCAGGTGAAGTATAACTAGGATAGAATTTTCGGAGAGGGATAGGGCATACAGACAATCCTAGATCTCTAATAAAATGCATTTAGGGACATATTGCTTGGAGTTTCCTTATTCTGGGAAGGCACACTGGAACAACCACGTTTTCAGGCTCCTCCTACAGACTTCCAGAGTTGGGGCATGCCTGATGTCCTTGGGGAGTGAGTTCCAGAGTCGAGGGGCCACCACCGAGAAGGCCCTCTCCCTCATCCCCACCAATCACGCCTGCGAGGGAGATGGGAGCGCGAGCAGGGCCTCTCCAGATGATCGAAAAGATCGTGAGGGTTCGTACACAGAAATGCGGTCTCGCATATATACATATATACACATATCCGCAACTATATACACACACATATACACATATACATACACACAAAACACATATACACAGACTGGGCAACAGCAACGCATGGCAGGGGATGGCTAGTCACTCATAACAACACTGAAAAACACAGCAGAAGAGACTTAAAAAGCCAACAAATGAAAATTACAATGCATGCACAAAACCAAATATATATACACACACATATACACATATATACACACACAAAACACATATACAGAGACTGGGCCACAGCAACGCATGGCAGGAGGTGGCTAGTATCTATATAAATAAAAATGTAATGTTTGTTTGTGGGATTAACATAACTCAAAAACCACTGAACGAATTGACACCAAATTTGGACACAATACACCTATCTGGCCAACGAGTGACCATCACTCATAAAAACACTGAAAAATACAGCGGAAGAATCTTAAAAAGTCACTAGGAAGCCTCAACTACATTGTTATGAATATATTGGGTTTTAAGATGTTGGGCTTGCACAAGGATGCTCACTCTCACCTCTAATATTTACACTAACAGTGGAAGTATTGGTGAGGCAAATTGTATCTATCATAAATATGGAAGTTTTAACAATTAAGCGGGAAAACTAAAAGATAAAACTTTGTGTCATTGTGATTCTGGCAAAAAAAAATCCTCTACAAAATATTCCAAGAGAATTAGAAATAATACTTAAATTTGGAAATGTGGTGGAACTATCAGTCAATCGAGACAAAACAAAAAATTTAACTCATAATATGAATAAAGAGGATCAAGAGATGCCGAAACCAAAGACAAACATCAATATTACAATTAAAGTAAAACATTTGGGAATTCGGTTTACGAAGAATGATTCTGAACTATTCAAAAATAATGATGAAAAAGAGATACAAAGATTTACAAAGAAGGAAAATTTTGGCCTTGTCCCTCCTTGGAGGAATACTGACAATTAAAACGAGCAGACTTCCCAAAATGATATATCTATTTCAAACCATTCTAATTTTGACAACAGATATATATTTTAAATGTATTGTCGAAGGCTTTCATGGCTGGAATCACTGGGTTGTTGTAGGTTTTTCGGGCTGTATGGCCATGTTCCAGAAGCATTCTCTCCTGATGTTTCACCTGCATCTATGGCAGGCATCCTCAGAGGTTGTGAGGTCTGTTGGAAACTAGGAAAATGAGGTTTATATATCTGTGAGAGAAAGAACTCTTGTCTTTTGGAGGTAGGTGTGAATGTTTCAATTGGCCACCTTGATTAGCATTTGATGGCCTGACAGTTTTTAGGTATGGCTTCTCACTGCCTGGGGGAATCCTTTGTTGGGAGGTGATTAGCTGGTCCTGATTGTTTCTTGTCTAGATTTCCCCTGTGATTGAGTTTTGTTTTTTATTTACTGTTATAATTTTAGATTTTTTAAAAAATACTGGTAGGCTGATTTTGTTCATTTTCATGGTTACTTCCTTTCTGTTGAATATTTTAAAGTTTGGAATAAAGATCTGACAAAATTTATTTGGAAAAATTAAAAAAATAGAATAAGAATAATATGGAAGTTAAAAGCATATAAACAGAGTTGGATCTGATTTTTTATTGACGGAATTGAGATGAATGGCTATCTGATGATTACGCCAAAGAAGGATCCTTTGTGCCTTTGGTAACATAATATGGATATTCTGTGGGAACTCCTGCCTTTAAGACTGTCATCCTTTATCTTGGCAAATTTCAAATCACAGTGCAAAAGGGAGAAAATGAGCCATTGATTTTTCAGTATTGTCTTAACCTGTAGTGTAATGGAAGGTCACGGGATGTATTCCTATCAAATACAAGAAGTTTTGCTATTCATTTTGTGTCTGTCTCAGACAATCCACCTGTCTCAGACAAACCATCCAAAACAGGGTGACTATTCCTTAAGGGCAGCGAGACAGGAAACATTTGATCCAAACTTTTTAAGTGTTTTTATAAGAACAAGAAGAGCAAGACCCCAAAGAACCAAATATTGGATAACTGGACTGGAAAGCAAAAGTCCTAGATGTCAGGAATTGTCAATGTGCATGCCATAACATTGTTTCTGGTTTCTTATGTTCTTACAGTGACCCTATCATGGAGTTTTCCTCCAAGTCCAAGAGAGTTTTAGTGGGTTTCCACTAGTGTTATGCATTTGGGTTTTTTTTTTTTTGTGTCCTGGCTTTTGTTGGGGGACCCAATGTATTTATTGTGACCCTCCTAAAATCGGGAGGGCAGATATCTGTTTTTGCTCTGAGGTACTGAAAGATCCATTTTCTATCAGCCCATTATGGGGAGGGGGTTTCCCACTGCCTCCCCTTCCTGTCGTTTTAGGCATTTAAACTGTTTCTACTCTAGAGGAGAGGCATTCAGCTGTAGGCAGCGTATCTGTCCAAACGTATCTCTCTCTACGTCCCACCCCGGAATTTGAGATCATCCGGGGAGGCCCTGCTCTCAACCCCACCGCTATCACAAGTGAGACTGGTGGGGCCGAGGAGCAGGGCCTTCTCAGTGGTGGCCCCTCACCTGTGGAACTCATTCCCGGGGAAAATTAGGGCATCAACATCCCTCCTCTCCTTCAGGAGGAAGGTAAAGACGTGGTTGTGGGACCAGGCCTTCGGGCAATCTGACAATTAGACATGGACAGCCAGATGGATAGGACTGAAAGGACTGACAATTGTGGAATGGGAATTTGAACTATGAGATTGTGAAACGCTGACCGTCAATGAGGTTTGTATTGGTTTTTATTGCTTTTATGGTTGCTTTTGCCTATACTAATTATTGTTTTCTGTTAACTGTTGTTATTGCCAGAATGCTGTTTTGTTAACTGATGTTATTGTCTTTTGCTGTATGTGATGCGGGCATCGAATTGTGCCTTGCTTTTGTAAGCTGCCCTGAGTCCCCCCCCCCCCCCCCCGGGGTGAGAAGGGCAGGGTAAAAGCAACCGAAATAAATAATAAATAAATAATAAATAGGCAGGCATGCACTTGAAGGATGCTTCTGACCTGTTTCTTACTCTAGAGGAGGCACTTGGCTGCAGGCAGATGTGCATACTTTCTGGGCCTGCACACCACATATGCACACTTTCCAAGGTAAGGAGGCATGGAGTGCCACGTGCTCATGAAAAGCAGGCGACTGCTCCTAATGCCGAGACAAAACTTCATTAATTCCAGAGAGAGAAAAGACTTTTTGGCCAAATGGTTTTGCTTCCTTGCACTAAAACGAAAAAGTATGGAGTAAGTTTCAATTCTAAAATATTTGGTGTGGGCCACGCAAATGCTTTAGATATGGCTTCTGAATTACAAAACTTCAGATTTTCTTCCAATTTCCAACTCTTCCAAAAAGATTTGCACATGCCTAATAGCCTGTCTTGTAGTGTGGTGATTCTCTTACAAGAGAGTAGTGGTTCTCAACTTGTGGGCTGCGGACCAGCAGTGGGCTACGAGAACGAAAATCCAGTCCGCAAACTTCCTTCCTCTTTATTTATTTTATTTATTTCCTCTCCTTTCCGCAGAGCTAACCAGCCCCACTCATTTTGGTACTAATGTTGAAGAGTGGTCCCTGGTCAAAGTGGTCCCTGGTCAAGTGGTCCCCTGTCACGATGCCAAGGCTCTGCCGGTATTCAGGCAGAGGTGAATCAAACAAACACCCAGTTTGTATCAAGTTTAATTAAAGCAGCACTTACTTTCTGGCTGTTTTAATAGACCAAAATATAAAACATAAAGATAGCACTCAACCACAGAATATGAAACATAAAGATAGCAAACGCTACACCGTAGTCAAAAGGTCCAGTCCAGTGTTCAAATGCCGAGAGTTCAGTGACCAAAGTCCAGGGATCAAAAGTCTACACTGTAGTCAAAAGCCAGTCCAAAGATTCAAGGTTCCAGGGTTTCAAAAGACAGGCCAAGACACCAAAAATCCAGAAACCTGGGGGGAAACCAGCAGCATCTACCACTAAGATAAGACGAATACTCTTCTCCCAAAGATCAGCCCCAAGGTTAGCTCCAGTAACACCCAGCTTCAACCTACCCCTTGCATGTCTCTACCCTTAATTGCCTTTACCTATTTACAGATTACTCAGCCCTTTAGAACTAAGACTTACATTAATCCTTCCATCACCAACTGCTAGGTCTGTCACCACCAACCACCATCAACTGTGGGACATGATATATGACATCCCCATTCAAGTGGTCCCTGGTCAAAGTGGGTCTTGCTCAAATTGGGCCCTGGTCAAGTTGGCCCTGGTCAAAAAAATGTTGGGGACCACTGCAATTGAGGATTTTGGGCAGAATTTGCATAGCTATGTTTCAAGTGTGCTGTAGTTGAATATTTTTGCAGACCATTTTAACTCTATAACTCTTCCTGTTGTTGTTCATTCGTTCAGTCGCTTCTGACTCTTTGTGACCTCATGGACCAGCCCACGCCAGAGCTCCCTCTCGGCCATCACCACTTCCAGCTCCTTCAAGGTCAAGCCAGTCACTTCAAGGATGCCATCCATCCATCTTGCCCTTGGTCGGCCCCTCTTCCTTTTTCCTTCCATTTTCCCCAAAATAATTGTCTTCTCTAAGCTTTCCTGTCTTCTCATTATGTGGCCAAAATACTTCATCTATGCCTCTCATGTCCTTCCCTCCAATGAGCAGTCGGGCTTTATTTCCTAAGTATGGACTGGTTGGATCTTCTGGTGGTCCAAGGCACTCTCAGAACTTTCCTCCAGCACCACAGTTCAAAAGCATCTTTCTTCCTACCCCTCCCCTGTCTTCCACCCACCCCACCCACTTCTCTCTTACATTCTATCCAATTTCCCACTTTCCTATAAGCCAGATTATTCCCCCTCTAACACTGTTAGGCTTGAAAAATGCACTTAAAAAAAAAAGCATCTATCTTCTTTCGCTCAGTCTTCCCTATGGTCCAGATCTCACATCCGTAGATGACTATGGGGAATACCATTGATTTTACTATGCAGATCTTCGTTGCCAATGTGATGTCTCTACTCTTCACTATTTTATCGAGATTGGACATTGCTCTCCTCCCAAGAAGGAAACATCTTCTGATTTTCTGGCTGCAGTCTGCGTCTGCAGTAATATTTGCACCTAGAAACACAAAGTCTGGCACTGCCTCCACATTTTCTCCCTCTATTTGCCAGTTATCAATCATTCTTGTTGCCATAATCTGATGTTTAGCTGCAACCCAGCTTTTGCGCTTTCTTCTTTCACCTTGATTAGAAGGCTCCTCAGCTCCTCCTCGCTTTCTGCTATCAGTGGTGTCATCTACATATCTAAGGTCGTTAATGTTTCTTCCAGCAATTTTAACCCCAGCCTTGCATTCCTCAAGATTCGCACATCGCATGATGTGTTCTGCATACAAATTGAATAGGTTGGGGGAGAGTATACAACCCTGCCATACACCTTTCCTAATCTTGAACCACTCTGTTGTTCCATGGTCTTACTGTTGCTTCTTGGCCATTATACAGATTCCTCAGGAGAGAGACAAGGTGATTTGGTATGCCCGTACCACCAAGAACTTGCCACCATTTGATTCTGTAATTCTATATATTGCAGATGGAATAATTCCAGCGTGGAATAATTGCAAGTTTAGTTTCTTCAACACGTCTTACAAGCAATCTAGCTGCTGCACATTGCATTGGCTGCAGCCAGGTACGATGATTTGAACTGCTTCTCCTTAGCTTCTCCTGTAGAAAGACTGAGGTTGGGGAGGCTCAATAGGGAGAACTGATGTGATCTAGGACTGCTGTCATCACTACATTTCACTATCGTAGACTAAAATTGCCTTGCTTCATTCCATTTTATTTAAGAAAGACCAATGTTTCGGAGCACAGGGCATTAAAATCTAATTCCATTAATATATCGAAACTGCAAACTATTGTCTGAGCAAAATGTCTCCCTTTAAAGACTCTGCCAAATTGATTTCTTTCTCTTTTTGGAGGGGGGGGGGGAGAGGTTTATTTTAAAGCAAGCCCTGTTTTGTTCAGTGTGAATAAATGTCTTATGGTAACAGCCTGTCTTTCACATTTAATTGAGACTTGTCTCCTTGGATATCATCATTTGCATAATTGTGATTCTTTTCAATAAAAAAGGATTATATAATCTTGGGGAAGCAAACATCATAAAATTTAAATTTACATGAAATTAAAGGAATAAGTGCACCATGGTAACAGTACTATTGTCTTCCAACAAAAGAACATAATCTTTAAAATTACACTTCCTTTGGGGGGGGGGGGGGGGGGTGTTGCCGGAGAATCACTTCCCAATGTCAGTCTTTCTCAAATGTCACCGACATGAGGTCATACTGAAATGCATATCCACTGCAGCTTTAAGGCAAAAATTAAAAATGAAATAGGTTGCCTTGAGGTTAATTTTAGAGCTAAACAATAGACAGACAGACAGTCACCACAATAAAGAAAGGAAAAATTGGGAGTTACTCTTCACTCCGCACCTGAATGGCGATCATTTCCTTTTGTCAATTCATTGCATCCCACTAACAAGGGTATTTGTAGAATTCATTCTTTGGGATTTACTTGCAGATGCATCTAGTAGTAATTGTTTGAAACTCTATAACCCATCCTTTCAAGTGGTAAGAGTTTAATTTATGGGCTGTTGTTGTTGTTGTAATAATAATAATAATAATAATAATAATAATAATAATAACAACAACAACAATGAGAAACAACTGGAAAAGCTGACATGATACGAGAATTTAAAGATCGAACTGCAAAGACTCTGGCACAAGCCTGTCAAGGTGGTCCCAGTGGTGATCGGCACACTGAGTGCAGTGCCTCAAGACCTTGGCCTGCACTTAAACACAATCGGCGCTGACAAGATTACCAGCTGCCAGCTGCAGAAGGCCACCTTACTGGGATCTGCATGCATTATTTGCCGATACATTACACAGTCCTAGACACTTGGGAAGTGTCCGGCATGTGATCCAATACAACAGCTAGCAGAGTGTCTGCTGTGGACTCATCTTGTTGTGTTTCTAATAATAATAATAATAATAATAATAATAATAATAATAATAATAATTACACAGTCCTAGACACTTGGGAAGTGTTCGACGTATGATCCAATACAACAGCCAGCAGAGTGTCTGCTGTGGACTCATCTTGTTGTGTTTCTAATAATAACAATAACAACAACAAAGGTAAAGGTTTTCCCCTGACATGAAGTCCAGTCATGTCCAACTCTGGGGGTTGGTGCTCATCTCCATTTCTAGGCTGAAGAGTCCACGTTGTCCGTAGACACCTCCAAGGTCATTTGGCTGGCATGACTGCATGGAGTGTCGTTACCTTCCCACCAGAGCGGTACCTATTGATCTACTCACATTTGCATGTTTTCGAACTGCTAGGTTGGCAGAAGCTGGGACTGACAGCAGAAGCTCACGCCACTCCCCAGATTCGAAACTGCGACCTTTCAGTCAACAAGCTCAGCAGTTCAGTGGTTTAACTAACTGCACCACCGGGGGATCCCTAATAATAATAATAATAATAATAATAATAATTATTATTATTATTATTATTTATATGCTTCTTTTTCTCTCTTAAAAGACACCAACTGTTGCACTCCAGCCTTGGGACACCTTTTGTCCCAGCACCACGTCAGAGTCCAGTACAAACTCCCCCATTAACCATTTTGGATTAAGATTGTCCGGAGAGGCCCTGCTCCCAGTCCCACCCCCTTCACTGGCACGATTGGTGGGAATGAGACACAGGGCCTTTTCAGTTGTGGCCCCTCGGCTGTGGAACTCCCTCCCCAGCAATACTTGATCAGCCCTTTCCCTCCTGCTTCAAAAAGAGAGTGAAAATGTGGTTTTGGGATCCAGCCTTTGGTGAATAACACAGATGCAATAGATGGACTTTGATAGATGGTCATTGACCATAATAAATCTATATAAATAAAAATGTAATGTTCATTTGTGGGATTAACATAACTCAAAACCCACTGGATGAATTGACACCAAATTTGGACACAATACACCTATCAGACCAACTCATAAAAACACTGAAAAACACAGTGGAAGGAACTTAAAAAGCCGAAAGACGCTACAGCGCATGTGCAAAAACAACTCCCCTGGCAAACAAAACACACAATAGCATATCCACACTCTCTTCCGGCATCCCCTAGGCCAGGCCCTTTAGGAGAGGAGGAGGATCCAAATGCACTGCTTCCATGCTGCAAGTTTCTTCTCCTTTGATTTCTCTGAGAGCATCCCAATCCCTGCATATTTCCAATTTCCTATTCCTGGACTGCAACTCCCAGAAATTGTCCAGATAGATAAATAATATAGAGATAGATAGATAGGTTGATAGATAGATCAGGAGGACTGCTGGGAGCTGCAGTCCAAGAATAGGTAGGGAAGGAAGAAAGGGGAGAAAGAGAAAGGGAAAGAAAAAGGGGGGAGGAAGGGAAGAGGAAGAGAAGAAGGAGAGGAGAGAAGGAAAGAAAAAAGGGGAAGAAAGGAAGGAAAGAGAGGGACGAAAGGAGAGAAAGAAAGAAGAGAAAGAGGGAGGGAAGGTTGGCCGCAGCACCTTGTGGCAGGTACAGCTTATATATATAGAATCATAATATTCACTTTAAATATTGCATTGTCCTTTCATTATATATATATATATATATATATATATATATATATATGTATATATGTATATGTGTGTATATATATATATATATATATATATATATATATATATGCTGTACCTGCCAGCATATCTATCTATCTATCTATCTATTCACTTTAAATATTGCATTGTCCTTTCATATATATTGCACTACAAATGAGATATGTGCACCGTGCATAGGAATTTATTCATTTTTTCCCAAACTATAGTCCTCCTACCGATAGTCTGGGGAAACCCTTCTGCTTCGAAAGTTGGAGGACTCCTACCCTACCCTTTCATAACAGAACATCACCTATATGTTGTTGTAATAACTTCCACCATCTACACTGACCTAACCTATTGGACAGGACAGATACTGTAGTCTCAAATATCTGCAGTCCTGCAGGTGGAGTAGACCACCTTAAAATATATTTTATGTCGTCTGTTCTGGAAATTATTCCAATATTTTCCACCAGATGAAACTTCCAAATTAGCTTTTTAGGCTTGTCAGCCAAAACAATAAATAGCAATGCACTTTCAATTTGGCTTTTTTTTTTTGGGGGGGGGGGGTGCATTTTGGATCTCTATTCTTCTCTTATAAATAGGGACAAGCAGGTGCTACTAACATTTCTGTTAAACACCACTGCATACACCTTCTCTGAATAATGAAACCCTCATTGAAATGGGATTGGCATCAGTTCACAAAGAGTGCATTGCCACCTCTTGGCCATTCTCTTTCACTGTACACCCAGTCTCCTGTTTGCAGTATCTCCAAGCGCTTGTGTATAGTTCTGCACATAGTTCTGCACTGCAATCACTTGCTTTATTTTGCATTTGATTAACAACCATGGAATAACAGCACCAGACACAGAAAGGTGGGGGTCATTTTGGGGTGGGTTTTGGGAGCGAATGTGAGAACTGATAATATTTGGGTGGAAAAGAGATATTGAGAGTTCGTTTGTGGTGTGTTTTCGGGGGTGCTTCCTTGCCCAGGATACATATGGCAACTGATACATCTTGTTAGATGGCATAGAGAGAGAGAGAGAGATTGGGGAAATTTTGGGGTGGGTTTCGAGGGGCTTCCTTGTCCAGGATGCACATGGGAATTGATAACGCTTCAGGAAGAAGAAGAAGAGAGAGATTGGGGCTCATTTTGGGGTGGGTTTTTTTGAGGGGGGGGGATATGAGAACAGGGGGAAGAGAGAGATTGAGAGTTCATTTGGGGTTGGTTTTGGGGGGCTTCCTTGCCCTGGATGCATAGGAGAACCGATAAAGCTTCAGAAGGAAGAAGGAGAGAGAGATAGGGGGAAAATTTGGATGGGTTTTGGGGGGCTTCTTTATCCAGGATTCATATGGGAACTGATATAGCTTGAGGAAGAAGAAGAGGGGCTAAAGGTCATTTTTGGGGTGGGGTGGGGGGCAAATGTTAGAAGTGATAACATTTGGGGGAAAAGAGGGACTTGTTAATTATATAAAAGCATTGCATGTTTGCTGTATATGTGTTCTGAGTCCCCTTGGGGAGATAGAGCAGAATATAAATAAAGTATATATTATATTATAAAGTATATTATTATTATTATTATTATTATTATTATTATTATTATTATTATGGGCCTCTTTATTTGACCTATTTTAAATTTAGCTTAATTTGACCTGAAAGGAGCAACTGGGTGTGGGTCCAACTGAAACCAGATGTCCACCCTAGACTATCTCCTCATCCCTGGTGGAAATCCAATAATTGCTTTGCTCCCTGCCTAGCCACTTCCTGGAAGTTAAACACAGGATAATCCTAGTCAAAGAATTTTATATATGAGAGTAAAAAACCCAGATCAGCCTCAAAAGTCACAAGATGTGTACAGGCTATCCCAGTAAACTATGGCTGCAGATCATGACTTGTCATCTTGTCCAAAACACCTTCCAACCAACAGAAGACAGCTTTAGTGAAGTACAAAGCAATCTGAACTTGAGAGGATGCATGTACCTCTTGGATGAAGAAGACCTCTAATGTCCCATGTGTTGTATGGCAAGTGGCTATAAAAACAACCCCAGTTCAGAAGAAATGGATGCCTAGTTTGAATCCCTTACAGGTTCAAGCTGAAGTGAAGTGATGGTCCAAAAGGCCTCAAAGAATGTACTCCACACTATGGCATGGCAAAGCATAACCTTGTTGAAGGCATTCATGGCTGGAATCACTGTATTGCTGTGAGTTTTCCAGGCTGTATGGCCATGTTCCAGAAACATTCTCTCCTGACGTTTTGCCCACTTCTATGGCAGGCATACTCAGAGGTTGTGAGATCTGTTGGAAACCTGTGAGGATGACTGCTATAGATCTGGGTAGAATTCTTCTGGAACATGGTCATACTGTCCAAAAAGCTCACAGCTATGTTGCTGTGGTGCTGGAGGACACAAGGCTATGCTTTGGGTTGCTGTGAGTTTTTTGGACTGTATGGCCATGTTCCAGAAGAATTCTCTCCTGATACTTCACCCAGTTCTATAGCACACATCCTCACATGTTTCCAGCGGATCTCACAACCTCTGAGTATGCCTGCTATAGATGTCCACAGGGGAGCAGGAATCTAGGATCATGAAAATGTAGTGTTAGTACACACTAAAGATGAAACAAAACTTGGGAAGACAAACTTGCTTCTTCAACAAGAGGATAGACAAACGTGTTCCATGCTGAGGATCTCCAAGACACAATATGCTGAATTGATGGTGGAACCCAACCAAAAGTCCTGTAGGTAGCTTCAGGCCCAAATAATTGGATCCTCAACTTAAAACATTGTAGCCAAGCATTGAAAGGCAATTGAGTTAATGTGGATCAGCCCTGTGTTGGTGTGCGAAGTGATCATAAGACTGATCACACGAACCTAAGTGGTCAGTTTAGATATGCCCTAGAACAGCTATGAATGAACTAGGCAAGATCCTGAAGTGTAAACATATATAGTTGAATACTAAAGTTAGAATTGTCCATGGCATTATATTTCCCATTTCTATATAGTTATAGAAACTGGACAGTGAAGACAGCAGATACAGAAATGAATCAACCTATCAGAGTGGTGCTGGTTCTTCTCCCTAATCCAAAGATAGAATTGTGTGTTAAAAACCCTTTGTTTCTAATTAGATCATTCTTCCTGACAAGCGTAAAGCTAAAATAAAGATGAAGGTGATATTTAAAGACTACAAAATTGTAAATCAATAAGGAGAAGTTATATGAAAAAAGAAGAAAAGATTTACATACCAGGAGGAGATGAGCACAGATGCAGTTCCTACTCTTTGTTGGAATTTGAGAATTTGCAAACCAGTTTCAAATGTGAACAAACTGCGACCTCTACTGGCAAAATGTAAACACATACAGTAGATTCTTTATAGTTTCTTGTTGCTTGAAAATTACTATTAAAAATAGGTTTTTGGTACGCTATACCATACCAAAAACCCTGTATTGACTTGATATTACTATTAAAATACCACAATTAAAAACAAATTAAGACAAAGACAAGCTTAGCTTAAGCTAACACCTCTTTACTGTATTATAAAATCTGATTTTACTGTACTATAAAAATTGATTTACTTTAATTTTTATTTTAAGCATTAATTCTTTGATTTTTTTTGCCAGTTGCCTGAGTCTCAATCGTTTGTATATATTCAGCCCATTTGACAACAATAATCGGTCATGTAGTACAATAGTAATAGTACATAGATGTTGGCAAAACATCAGGAGGGTTCTTCTATCATCATTTTGATTTTACTTTACTGCTTATGAAAAAATACCAAAATATGTCAAATACAAATCATATGAATAATTGGGTTGCTGTGAGTTTTCTGGGCTGTATAGCCATGTTCCAGAAGCAATCCCTCCTGACATTTTGCCCACATCTATGACAACTATCCTTAGGGGTTGAGAGATCTGTTGGAAACTAGGCAAGTAGGGTTTATATATCTGTGAAATAATGTCCATGGTGTGATAAAGAACTCTTGCCTGCCATAGATGTGGAGAGAATGCATCAGGAGAGAATGCTTCTGGAACACAGCCATACGGCCCAGAAAACTCACAGCAACCCAGTGATTCTGGCCATAAAAGCCTTTGACAATACATATGAATAATTATATTAGAATAACAGAGTTGGAAGAGAAGACAAGGACCATTCAATTGAATCCCATTCTGTCATGCAGAAACATACAATCATAGAACCCCCGACAGATGTCCATCCAGCCTTTGCTGACAAACTTCGAGAGAAGGAGACTCCACCAGACTTCCACTTCTGTGTTGCTCTTGGTTGTTTGTTGTTTGGATATGTTTTATTGGTTTTATTTTTTAATATAGCTGATTGTTATTTGTTTCAATTGTGTTACTTTGCAACCTTGTTTATAGTGGCCTTGGTCCCCATCATGTAAGCCGCCTCGAGTCCCTTCGGGGAGATGGAGGTGGTATATAAGAATAAAGTTATTATTATTATTATTATTATTATTATTATTATTATTATTTTACTGACACAAAAACACAGTATGCCCACAGCAAACAAGATCTCTATGCTGGATTTCGTATCACAAAATCACAAGTCGAACACTTCCCAAGCATCTACGACTGTGTGATGTATTTTCGAATGATGCATACAGATCCAAGTCAGGTGGCCTTTTGCAGTTGACAGATCATGATTTCACCCCTCTTATATCGTCAGCAGTCCTATTTCGAGTTCTGCCTCCCCATCACACTCACAGGTGGAAACTTGGCAATACATGCATCGTACATTAATCAGAAAGTCAGTATTTTTTAAAATCAGGATAAACAACAATATCCAAAAATCAAAAGATTCCTTGCCCTGCCCAAAGCCCCTTACATTAAAGGAGACTGTCTCTAATTTAAAATCAATTCTTTCCATGGGATGAAATTGTTGTGTCCCAAACCCCATATGATACAAGCAACAGTGATCCAGGTTCAAACCATTTATTTCCATCAGATAATATTTTTCTGCCCAAACCCCATATGATACAAGTGACTGCTGATGGTTGAGCAATGAAATAGGATGGGAATCTTTGATGGTTCCCATCCCACCTTTTTTTCAGTTGTAAACATGGGAGTAAAGTGTGATAAGAGGTAGGAGCTCTGAACACCATGGCTGGCCCATGTACAGACTTCCTTCTTTCAGGACACTTCTGGCTCTTTTCAATCCCGGAATATGACAAGCTCCATGCTTCTCCATTCTTGAAGAGACTGAAGTGTTCTACGATGGGGAAATCTTTCAATATGATTGCTGGGGCTCAGCACCAAGATGCTGGGGATTCCACAGAGGATGAGGGAGATACTGGGTTTCCCACTGATGAGTCTGTGTGTGATAAGAGTGAATTGCAGGCCTTAGATCAGAGAGAAGTACTGACAGTTTCAGATGATGTTTGGCATTCTAATGTCAGTTCCTTAGCAACCAGAGAAAAGCCTGTTGCTCTTGGGAACCGGCCTTCAGATGTAGATAATGCAGATAGGGAGTTTTTCCATGATATCAGATTAGGCCTCTGCATGGAGGGAGTGAAGGATAGAGTAATTACACATTCAGAAAGACTTTGTGAGAAGTCCTTGAAAGCCAGGTCTCAAAGGCTTGACTTCATGGCTTCTTGGACGAGCCTGAACTTAAATTAAGTGATGTTTATTTGGTGTCTCCAGAGCAGACAACGTTGCCATAGAAGGAAGTTCCTGTTTCAGCTCTCAAGTTCAGGTTTCAAGTCTCCTGTGTTTGCCTATATTCCTGAAAGAGCTTTGTATTGGAAAAGTTCCTGTTTTCATTCTTATGGATGTATACCTATGTTATTGGCTTCCTGGATTTCATGTACCTTGCTTTTTTGGACTATTGATCTCTTGTATTTATGGGCTATTGCTGTCTCATAGCACCTTTCCTACTGCTTTTTGTGAAATGCTCCTTTTTCGCTTTTGCACATGCTTTTGTAAATAAACTTCTGTAGATACATAGTTACTACTGGACTCTGTGTGGTACTGCGTGAAAAGGTGTTCCACGGCCTCAGTGCAACAGTGATCATCTCTAGCGTCCCCAAAGCGGCAGCAAACTAGCTTGCACCTTCTTCAATGGGACACCCTTTCAAATATATTAACATGCTGCCCATATTGTCCCTAAGCCACATGGTTACTTCAGAGTTTCACATAAACGCCAGAGAGTCCCCTAAATTGTCCTAATGTGGGGCTAACCTGCAACACCAGAAGTGGAGAAACATTGTGGGGAGAGCCAAGAGTAAACTCAGGGTGAGTTTGGGCCATAATGCCAGTGTAGAAGAGTCCTTGATCTTGTGTTGGAGACAATATCTTGAGAGGCTTGGAGAATTCTTGGGGTCCTGTCTCAGTATGACATAATCACCAGATTTGATGGGAATCACAGATTTGTTCACATTCATACTCACAAGTATCCCCATGTGATACTCTAGTAAACCTTAACGGCAGCAGCAAAAAATTGCCTGTATATACTTAAAGATGAGTCAACTTTTCAAAGATGAAAGCTCCTGTAGAAAGTGTCGGAACCGTAAATTATATTAAAAATCTAGTAACTTTAGTGGATATAAAATGTATTTGTTGGGGGCTAGAAAATATTGTTGATGCGTGCAGCAATATGCTAAGCAAAATGCTAAACAAAATACATTGATATAAATCACTTTTATCCTACTTTTATTGATTATAATTGCGAAACATATTCCCTGAGAATATGAGCCTGCAACAGATGTTGAAGGCTTAATTTTTAGTATTATTGGATTCCATTAAAATCCATTCTTTTGGCAATTGTGCATTGGAACAGGAGTTTAGTGCTCTGGGAGTTGTTTTATTAACCACAAAGATCTGTTATATAAAAAAAGTTCAAACTTTTGGGAGAGAAATTCAAAATCCCCTGGAGACGAGATACTTTCTGAAAACTAATGCTCTATTTCAAGAAAGCAGGGCAGGTTTCATTATGCCTTTTGTTTCTATTTGCTTGAGCTTATTCAATTTTTAATTGGAAATTCATTATATAACAAGCTGAGACCCAAGTTGTTTTTAATTTCCTATGTGTTTTGTCAGCTTAATTTGGGTTGCCTTGAATCATGCCACGGTAATAAGTCATGATAAGAAATGAACACAAAATAGCAAAATGTCAAGAGAGAAGAGGCAAATACGGAGAAAAGGAGAAGGTAATAGAATAATCAGAGCCTGGAAAGGTAATTTTAAAATGCAGTTATATTTTCAATGTCATCTCAACTAAATAGTTAAATCAGTTATTTATTGTTATAGTTTCAATTTTTAACTTTTAAAAGCTTTTTTGCAACTTTGGAAACTCATCTGAATGTTGTAAGCGGCGCCAGGAAAAAAAAAGTCTCTTCCTATCCACTCAAGAAACATAGCAGAACATTACTCAATTTCCTTCTGACCAGGGCAATGGCGCAGGAAGGAAGTCGTTTGCTGGCCTCTTCTAAAGGCATCCTGGTGCTCAGCAGAGAGTGTTTGAGGACCGGGACATCCATAGAGATACCAAGATGCTTGTTTATAAAGCCATTGTTCTCCCAACCCTGCTATACGCCTGCGAAACGTGGACTGTCTACAGACGTCATATGCAACTCCTGGAACGATTCCATCAGCATTGCCTCCGAAAAATCCTGCAAATCTCTTGGGAAGACAAGCGGACAAATGTCAGCGTGCTGGAAGAAGCAAAGACCACCAGCATTGAAGCGATGGTCCTCCGCCATCAACTCCACTGGACTGGCCACGTTGTCCAAATGCCCGACCACCGTCTCCCAAAGCAGTTACTCTACTCTGAACTCAAGAACAGAAAAAGGAATGTTGGTAGATAGGAAAAGAGATGTAAAGATGGGCTCAAAGCCAGCCTTAAAAATTCTGGCATAGACACTGAGAACTGGGAAGCCCTGGCCCTTGAGTGCTCTAACTGGAGGCCAGCAGTGACCGACAGTGCTGCAGAATTCAAAGAGGAACGAATGGAGGGCGAAAGGGAGAAACGTGCCAAGAGAAAGGCACGTCAAGTCAACCCTGACCGGAACTGCCTTCTTTCTGGAAACCAATGTCCTCACTGCGGGAGAACATGCGGAAGAATAGCGCTCCACAGCCACCTATGAACCCACCACCAAGACACTATATCAGGAAGGTGATCATCCTTGATCTATGAGGGATTGCCTAAGTAAAAGCTCAGTACCCCAATGCAGGGAGGCAGATGGCAGAACCAAGGTTATTTAAGGATCATATCCTCGCCTTCTCTCCCTCTTGGCTGCTCTTCGTCTCTCTTTGGACAATACTTTGGATGTATTGTTGACTGCAACACATGGTTTGCACTGGATGAGCGAACCATCCATAGAAGAGATAGAAGGCATCATTCCTCAGGCAGACACCTTATTTGGGCTCCTCTCCTTTCTCTCCCAATCTCCTTGCTCTCAATCACTGAAGTCTAAAACCTACTAGGCACTAAAACTAAAGGGAAAACAAAGTTTAAAAGCTAGCAGTAACACTATTTTGAAAGTCAAGATTACAGTGAAGTAGAAATGACGGATGTATGGCAACCAGACTGATTGATAACTGGCAAATAGAGGGAGAAAACATGGAGACAGTGACAGACTTTGTATTTCTAGGTGCAAACATTACTGCAGACACAGACTGCAGCCAGGAAATCAGAAGACATTTACTTCTTGGGAGGAGAGCAATGATCAATCTCGATAAAATAGTTAAGAGTAGAGAGATCACACTGGCAATGAAGATCCACATAGTTAAAGTAATGGTATTCCCTGTAGCAACCTACAAATGTGAGAGCTAGACCATAAGGAAGGCTAAGCGAAGGAAAACAGACACTTTTGAAGGAAAATTCTGAGAATGCCTTGGACCACAAGAAGATCCAACCAGTCCATACTTCAGGAAATAAAGCTCAACTGCTCATTGGAGGGAAGGATATTAGAGACAAAGATGAAGTACTTTGGCCACATCCTGAGAAGACAGGAAAGCTTGGAGAAGAAAAAAATGATGGGGAAAATGAAAGGAAAAAGGAAGAGGGGCCAACCAAGGGCAAGGTGGATGGATGGCATCCTTGAAGTGACTGGCTTTACCTTGAAGGAACTGGGGGTGGCCACGGTTGACAGGGAGCTCTGGGCTGGTCACAAAGAGTTGGAAGCGATTGAACGAATAAACAACAAAGAAATGTCTGGAAAAGCAATGTGGTGATATCTTGAAATTGCAGTATTCCTAATGTTTACTTTATTTAAAAGAAATTACCATGCTAGGCTCATAAAGCAGGTTTTTGGGAGAGAAATGTCAATGCTCAGTAGGAGACCGCCCATAGGAACGACCCTTCCTCCATGTCATTGAGACAATTCAACCTGGGCAAATTTGACAGATCCCCTGATGTCTCCCACTTCCACGTGAATCATGAGCTCAGAAGATGATTTATCTCTTTCCCCTTCCCTTTCTAAACACTTCTAAAACAGTTCCAATGAAACTTCGCAGGCCAATAGGTGGAAGTCTGTTTGTGTTGTTTGATGGGTTCAGTGATCCTTCATTAGGAACTGTTTTAGGACTGTTTGGGAAAGTTGGGGGTGGAGAAATAGTGTGCGATGAAGTCCCTGGCCACTGATTTTCCTCTCTGCCATGTCTTGGTACCACTTCATGCCTGGCCTATAGTGCATCCCACTCACCATCATTTGAGGGCCTTGATGCCATTGCAGTGTGCACTCTTGCTAGCTTTTGGGCAGCAACCACTGGTTTTCTGCACTTCACCCAATGTGAACCACACCAAAGTAAGTCAGCACTATAAGTCCATTGATGCTGTGGTCCTTAAGTGAATTACTCTTGGTACACTAACTTCCAAAAACTGCCATTTTCAAAAGCAGGTATTGTTTGACATCTCAGGTGCATATGCTTTTCATACTTCACATGAAAGAGTGACAAAACACAGTCAGGATGACAGCTGCCTCAATATCAAATCTTTGTTATTTTTCGTCCTTCTTTTTCACTTTCTAGGAATGATAGTTCCCCCCCCCCCCCACACACACACACACACTTCTTTAGATCTGTGTTGTCAGCATAATTAATATAATTACATATAATTTTGTAATTACTCTAAATGTATGTAATTGGTAATTTTAATTTACAATTATGTACTTCAGATGTGTACTGATGTAAAACAAAATCCTCATGAGGTTTCAAGAAGGAAAAGCTAAACCGGGCATGTGTTGTTTGCACTTATTGAACTTCTGATGCCATACCACTTGATACATACCTTTCACATTCCAAAAGGAAATCAGTTTACATTAAGAACTAATTAGGTGCAAAAATGTGAATTTTGGAAAACAGGTTCTATAATGATTTAATTACAGAAGCTATGACATCTTTTCTTTCTTTAATTATTTTATTAGGACTTTAATAGATGACCGGTACTCTCAATCACTGAAGTCCAAAACTAAAACTAAAGGGAAAACAAAGTTTAAAAGCTAGCAGTAGCGATATTTTGAAAGTCAATGGAGCCCCCGGTGGGTTAAAGTGCTGAGCTTGCTGTTTGAAAGGTCGCAGGTTCAAATCCAGGGAGTGGCGTGAGCTCCTGATGTTAGCCCCAGCTTCTGCCAACCTAGCAGTTCGAAAACATGCAAATGTGAGTAGATTGCTCCATACAGTTATGCCGGCCACATGACCTTGGAGGTGTCTACGGACAACACCGGCTCTTCGGCTTAGAAATGGACATGAGCACCAACCTCCAGAGTTGGACACGACTGGACTTAATCTCAGGGGAAAAGCTTTACCTTTACTATAGTCAAAGTGCTAAATATTTTGTGGACAAATGAAACAAAACAATGAAATGCTATAGATATTTGCGGTAAATATGTTGTAGAATGACAGGAAGCAAGCTTGAATCCTGACTGGTGTATGCCATACAAGAAAGGGAATTCAGCACCAAGTTTGTGTGTAAACTGACTACAGAGAAGTGGCTGTTCTTCCTGACCTTTGGACAAAAGGTGAGTGGCATGATGCTATGTATCACAACTTCAACCCACATTGGGGGGGGGGGGGGGAGGGGATTGGGGGACATGGTCTTATTAGCATAGCGTTTTATGTTGCGTTATCTCCAAATGATCCGGTGAACCTATTTATCCTCATCACACAAGTAAATCATCCGTTTGCTTTGGCATCACATGGAAGAGTGCAAGCTCCTCCCAGTTTCTCCCTCTTTTGTTTTTTTTTAAAAAGAGAACTTCAATTATTATTATATTTATTTATTTACCCTAATCATACCCCGCCTTTCTCTACCCCAAAGGGGACTCAAGGCGGCTTACATATAGGCAATTGTTCAATGCCTTAAAACACATACAAAACATTAAACTTAAAATAAATTACATTAAAATTAATACATATCAAGCATTTAAAAGCATTACATTCAGTATTAAAATCACACCATCCAGAAGTACTTTTATTTCAGCATTGCAAACACTCGTTAATAAAAAAATAAAATTAATATAACTATTTACCACTCTGTCCACTGTCCTTACAGTAATGGCGATAACTACATCTTTGGGGCACATTTAAAGACCACCAACCGGAAAAGGTCATTGGCAATCATATTTGAGAGTTCTTGGAGAACGGGAGAAGTTCCAGCAGACTGGAGGAGGGCCAATGTGGTCCTAATCTTCAAGAAGGGAAAAAAGGATGACCCAAACAACTACCGTCCGGTCAGCCTCACGTCGATACCAGGCAAGATTCTGGAAAAGATTGTTAAGGAAGTGGTCTGCAAACACGTAGAAACAAATGCGGTCACACCTGGAATATTGTGTCCAATTCTGGGCACCACAATTCAAGAGAGATATTGACAAGCTGGAATGTGTCCAGAGGAGGATGGCTAAAATGATCAAGGGTCTGGAGAACAAGCCCTATGAGGAGCGGCTTAAGGGGCTGGGCATGTTTAGCCTGAAGAAGAGAAGGCTGAGAGGAGATATGATAGCCATGTATAAATATGTGAGAGGAAGCCACAGGGAGGAGGGAACAAGCTTGTTTTCTGCTTCCCTGGAGACTAGGACGCAATGGAACAATGGCTTCAAACTACAAGAAAGGAGATTCCATTTGAACATGAGGAAGAACTTCCTGACTGTGAGAGCCGTTCAGCTGTGGAACTCTCTGCCCTGGAGTGTGATGGAGGCTCCTTCTTTGGAAGCTTTTAAACAGAGGCTGGGTGGCCATCTGTCAGGGGTGATTTGAATGCAATATCCTGCTTCTTGGCAAGGGGTTGGATTGGATGGCCCATGAGGTCTCTTCCAACTCTTGGATTCTATGATTCTATGAAGCAGAAAGAACACTGGAAATGACAACCATTCCCATCACACCTAAATTTCACCATTTTAAACCATCTCTATGTACAAGGAGACATCTGGAGTCGATTCCTAAATGTCTTCAAAATCCACGTATTTCTACTTAAAAATAGACTCAAACAGGGAACCCACAGAATGATTCTGGGTCGTTTGATTGGCTCCATGTTTTAAGTATATAGTAACACTTGGAGAGGAACCATGGGATGAAGTCCTCAGAGGGGAAGTATGACACAAGATCATTTCTGTGCCTATGCTGCTCTCCCCGCCTCCTCTTTTCCAGTGCCAATGCTCAGGAGCTTGAGGCAAGTGTGCTCTGTACTTGCAAAAGGATGCACAGCATTAGACTGCTCGAAGGAAAACTACTGCTGAGAAGTACATCACAAGTGACATCCTTCAAACAGAAGCTTCAGGTGCTCCTGAAGCAGCTTCCCCTTTTGCTCTGGCTCAGAACTAAGATTACCCTATAAAGCGAAAATAATGTATGCCCTAATGTTGACAAGGTAATTTAGCCAAAAAGGATGTGCATTATATTAAATACCGTAATAATAATATCATGATGCCTATCTAATTTACAGACAAATTTACATGGGAAGAAGCCAGTTGTCACTCACCATATAAAGCACTAGATGGCAGTGTGCAACTACAAGCAGCATGTCAAATCTTGTAGAATATATATCATCTTTGCACTTTTCCAAATACATTAAAAAGCATACATAGAAAAAAGCAAAAGAGAAAACAGGAAGAAGAGAAAAAGAAGGAAAAACAAAGGAAAGAGGAGAGATAGAAAGGCTGCTTAGTCTCAATAGAGTTTAGATATTTTAATTTAAGGAGATCACAGAATTCATAATGTGCTGTTATATGAAGGGTTGTGGTATATTTTTTTTTAACAGAGTGGTTAGAGCAGCAGTTCTCAAAGAGTGCTCTGCAGAGCCCTTGAGGCTCCACAAAGCATTCTGAGTAGTTCTGTGCTATCCTCCACCACCAAGCTTTCTCCCCTCTTTCCTGTTCCTTTCCCTCAGCTCAAAGCCTTTTTTCCTCACCTCTCTTACTTCCCAGATCCTTTCCCCCTTGCCTTCCTTGCAATACCGGCTAAGCAGTGTACACTGCTTAGCCGGTATTGCACCACCTGACATCCACCGGGAAGGAGCAGCCAATAGTGAAAGGACCAAGGCAGAGACATCTCCAGCTCATCCTGTTTGGGTATCAGCCAGCACGTCAACAACTTAAATCAAGAAATAGTTTTCTAAGATCTACAGAGACATTCGCTGGAACACCTCAGCAAGCGAGAGTCCAAAAGTGGCAGGCTCAAACCCAGAACCTCAACCAATGGCTGATACCAGATGAGAGACTCCCCCCTGGGCACACAGAGGAGGACTGGGCGACTTGGAAGGCGCTGAACAGACTGCACTCTGGCACCACGAGATGCAGAGCCAATCTTAAGAAATGGGGCTACAAAGTGGAATCCTCAACATGCGAGTGTGGAGAAGAGCAAACCACTGACCACCTGCTGCAATGCAACCTGAGCCCTGCCACATGCACAATGGAGGACCTCCTTGCGGCAACACCAGAATCACTCCAAGTGGCCTGATACTGGTCAAAGGACATTTAATCAACTACCAAACTCACAAATTTTGTATTTTGTCTGTTTGTTTGCTTTGTTCTGTTAGAAATGTAATATAATTTGACTGGTTGTCCTGACATGACAAATAACAAATAAAATGCCTTCCTTGCTTCCAAAGCCCTATTTCCCTCCCTCCACTCAGGACGAGCTTTAATTGTATTTTTCCTGCATGACAGAAGGGGGTTGGACTGGATGTCCCTTGGGGTTGCTCCTATTATGATTACTACTATTATTGTTACAAAGGCTAGATGGCTACCTGTTGGCAATGTTCTGATTGTGTTTTTCTTGCATGGCAGAAAACAGTTCAACTGAAAGGCCTCTGGGGTTGCGCCTATTATTATTACTATTGTTATTATTACAAAGACTGGATGGCCATCTGTTGGGGGTACTTATTTATTTATTATTTATTTATTTACAGCATTTATATGCCACCCTTCTCAACCCGAAGGGGATTCAGAGCGGCTTACAAGATATATTTTCATACAATATATTATATTATTAGCATAGTACAATATCAGTATTATATCTATATAAATAAAAATCTAATGTTTGTTTGTGGGATTAACATAACTCAAAAACCACTGGACGAATTGACACCAAATTTGGACACAGTATACCTATCAGGCCAACGAGTGACGATCACTCATAAAAACACTGAAAAACAAAGCAGAAGGGGCTTAAAAAGCCAAAAAAGCAAAAAGATGCTACAGCGCATGCGCAATAACAACTCCCCCGGCAAACAAAACACACAATAGCATGTCCACACTCTCTTCCGGACTACAGCTCCCAGCATGCCCTAGACCAGGCCCTTTAGGAGAGGAGGATGATCCAAATTCCAAGATGCAAGCTTTCTTCTTCTTGTATTTCTTTGAGACCATCCCCATCCCTGCATATTTCCAATTTCCTATTCCTGGACTGCAACTCCCAGCAATCATCCAGATAGATAGATTAGACAGAGATAGATCGTTAGGTAGATAGATTGATCAGGAGGACTGCTGGGAGTTGCAGTCCAAGAATAGGTAGAAAAGGAAGAAAGGAGAGAAAGTAGAGAAGGGAAGAAAAGGGAGGGGGAAAGGAAGGGAAGAGAAGGAAGGAAGGAGGGAATGAAAGAAAAAAAGGGAACGAAGGAAAGAGGGAAAGAAGGAAGGAGAGAAAGAAAGGAGGAGAGAAAGAGGGAGGGAAGGCTGGCCACAGCAACGTGTGGCGGGTACAGCTAGTATTACTATATTGCACTATAACATTATATTGTAATATTATTAGTGATATTACATGTAATGTAAATATATAATTATATTATTGTATTATTATTACTAATATTACATTGTATTACATTATAATATTATAAATATTATATGTATATACAATTGTATTATTACTAATATTACACTGTATTACATTATAATATTATAAATATTATATGTATATGCAATATACTATATTATATTATTAGTAAAGGCAAGATGGAACTGTCTTCTGCTCCCCTTTGTCTTCACTCTGGCCAGAACAGCAGTTGCTGCCAGAGGGGGAAGGGGCCTCCCAACTGATGATACAGGAAGAAGACAAGATGGATTTGTACTTTGTTCTTTTCTTGCATGGTAGAAGGAGGTTGGACTGAATGGCCGCTTCCACTGAAAAACTGTTAAGTTTATGTTGGCCAGAAAGTTTACCCTGAGATATATATATGTTTACAGTATTTATATTCCGCCCTTCTCACCCTGCAGGGGACTCAGGGCGGATTACAGTGTACACATATATGGCAAACATTCAATGCCAATTTGACTTACAACATATACAGACATACACAGAGGCTATTTAACTTTTTCTGGCTGACAGGGGAGCTGTTGCTTTCATCGTCCATCTGCGACACTGATGAAGTACTTCCGCATTCCCCGCATGCTTTTTTGCTGGAGTGCTTTGCTGGAGTCTTTTTTATGGCCTTATAAATTAGTTAACTTAGCCTCCCCACACTTTAAGGTGGTACCTAATTTTCCTACTTGACAGATGCAACTGTCTTTCGGGTTGCAAAGGTCGACAACAGGCTACACAATTGGTTGGAAACCCACTCCAACCCGGGCTGGCTTCGAACTCATGACCTTTTGGTCAGAGTGATCTTAATGCAGCTGACACTCAGCCAGCTGCGCCACAATCCTGGTACACACACACACACACCAAATATATATATATATATATATATATATATATAATAACATATATTAACATTTCTTGAGGCTCCATGAGAACCTTTTGCGTCAAAGTGTTCAGCAGCTAAAAAGGTTTGAGAAGCCCTGGGTGAGAGGAATCAACTGGTGCTTTTATTGCTATATAACTATTTGTTTTATACTATTTAAATTGTATTCCAGCAGTGGGTTAATCTACTGAGTTGCTGAACATTTTGACCGAAAGGTAGCATGTTCGAAATCAGGGAGTGGTATGAGCTCCTGCTGTTAGCCCCAGCTTCTGCCAACCTAGCAGTTTGAAAACATGCAAATGTGAGTAGATCTGGGTTGTATGTTTTTTCGGGCTATATGGCCATGTTCTAAAGGCATTTTCTTCTGACATTTCGCCTGCATCTATGGCAAGCATCCTCAGAGGTAATAGGCAGTGCTCCGGCGATAAGGTAATGACACTAACATACACTCATGCTGGCCACATGAACTATGGATCTATGGATAATGCCAACTCTTCAGCTTAGAAATGGAGATGAGCAACGAAACCCAGAGTTGGACAGGATTAAACTTAATGTCAGGGGGAAAACCTTTGCCTTTACTTTTTTTCAGTTAAATCATACTATTTATTACTGTACAAAGCATTGAATGTTTGCCTTTTTATGTCTATGAGTCGTCCCGAGTCCGCACGGGAAGATGGAGCAAGATATAAATAAAGTTTTGGGTCATTGTAGGTTTTTCAGGCTGTATGGCCATGTTCTAGAAGCATTCTCTCCTGACATTTCGCCTGCATCTACAAAGTTTTGTTGTTGTTTTTGCATACATGAGAAATATATATTAAAATATGAAACCTGTGAATTCCATTCTGCCTGAACTAAAGGACACAAAGGAAGGAAGTCCTCTGTTTCCCATAAATTAGCATTGGTTTGTTTCAACAGGAAGAGGAACAAGGCAGAAGGAGGAAAACAGGAAATCTTATGGTGAAATCTATGAGTCTCCAAAGTTAGAAGAGCAGGGGCACAGCCTTCTTTCTAGATTCCCTGGAAATACCACAAATCCACATTTCTTGGCAGCTGGCATCTCTCTGTGTCTCTCTCTCTCACCCTCCTTTTCCTTAATCCACTGCTTTCCTGTGATTTCCGGCTTCCTGTCATCCGGGCACTTTTTCCTGCTAAAGCTCTTTCTCTCTCAGCCGCTTCCGGTCTCTTCATCCCCCCTCAGGATGGCTTGATCTCTACTACGCATGCGCAGAGATTCCTCCTTCTCAGTCTCAAAGCTGTGCTAACTTCAGCCCCGCCGGATCCCTACTACGCATGCGCTCAGGTTCCTCCTTTACCTCATTCTCAATACGCATGCGCGCAGGTTCCTCATTCTCATGTTAGTCGCAAGGCTTCGTGATGACTTCATCCCTGCTGGATCGCTACTACGCATGCACAGAGTTTCCTCCTTCTCAAGATAGCCTGCTGGCTTAATCCCTGCTGGATCCTTCGTACGCATGCGCACAAATTCCTCCTCATTCTCGATACGCATGCGCACAGGTTCCTCATTCCCCTCAAGCTTTGACTCAATCCCTGCCGGATCCCTACTACGCATGCGCACATTCCCCTCTGAAGCTTTGACTCCATTCCGGCCGGATCTCTACTACGCATGCGTACAGGTTATTCATTCCTCCTCATTCTTGATACGCATGCGCACTGGTCCCCTATTCCCAAACTGACTCAATCCCTGCCGGATCCTTACTACGCATGCGTACAGGTTCCCCATTCCCCTCATTCTCAAGCTTTGACTCAATCCCTGCCGGATCCTTCCTACGCATGCGCACATTTCCCTCTTAAACTTCATCCCGGCTGGATCTCTTCTACGCATGCGCACAGGTTCTTCATTCCGCCTCATTCCCGATGTGCATGCGCACTGGTCCCCCATTCCCAAACTTTGACTCAAGCCCAGCCGATCCCTACTACGCATGCGTAAAGGTTCTTCATTACCCTCTTAAGTTTTGACTCCAGCCCTGCCAGATCTCTACTACGCATGCGCACAGGTTCTTCATTCCGCCTCATTCTCGATACGCATGCGCAGTGGTCCCCAATTCCCAAGCTTTGACTCAAGCCCTGCCGGATTCCTTACTACGCATGCGCACAGGTTCCTTATTTCCCCCTTCACTCTCAATCTAAACTCAGGGCAGCCGAGCTTCTTCCTGCCAAACCTGGCACGCATGCGCGTCGCTCTTTCCTCAAGAGAAACAACACAGCCACCTCCGTCGCGCATGCGCAGCTCATTCAGCGAGCTGACAGGATTGAGGCGGCGGCCTGAGGCGGCGGCGGCGTCCCTCAAGAAGCGCTGATGAGGGGCGGGGATTAAAGCGGGGAAGGCCGGCATGGAGAGCCAGGGAGCCGAGGAAGGGCTGGGGAAGATGAACCCCAAGCGGGGCGGCGCCTCGGGCCCGGAGGACGAGAACAAGAACAAGCCCAAGCTGGTGAGTGAGGGAGTAAGGGAAGCCGTGTAGGCCTCGGCCAGGGACGGAGGGGCAAGGGCCCAGCCAGGGAGGCCTGTCCTCTCTCTCTCTCTCTCTCTCTCCCTTCCTTCCAAGGGGATTACGTATTGAACAAACACATTGCAAACTCAGGGCTCAGGCACTGCAGCCAGGCTCCTTTGTGTAGAGAAACAACAACAACAACACTATATGAAGCTGTTCCTGGGTTGTCAGTGTCATTTCCTAATTGGTTCTGTCTTCAAAACATGGGAAAAGTTTACTAAACTGCCAAAACTTTGGGACATCCTGCTTTAGCACATTTGGCAATAGTTTCCCAAGCAATATCTCAATATCTCATTCAACCTAAAGAACGCCACTTAGAAACCAGGGAATTCCAGACAGCAAACAACCAAGTGCCTGTAAACACCTCCCAAACAAGCACGCCTCCAGGCAGCAACAGCCAGGCCTTGCTGTCGCGAGGCTTCTCAATGCTAATCAATTTGGCAAATTGCTAACATTGCTAATATTATAAATAATAATAATAAACTTTATTTAATACCCCGCCACCATCTCCCCAATGGGGACTCGGGGCAGCTTACTTGAGGCCAAGCCCCACAGCATATTACAATAAAGTAAAACTAAAACACAATAAGGTCGATTTACCTGTCCCAACGTATCCTCCCCTATGAGCCATCAAGATTACTAAGATTGTCTGGAGAGGCCCTGCTCTCGATCCCACCGGCCTCACAGGGACGAGAGACAGGGCCTTCTCGGTGGTGGCCCTCGACTCTGGAACTCCCACTGGAGATCAGAACTGCCCCTTCGATCTTAACGGTCAGGAAACAGGTGAAAACCTGGCTTCGGGGACTGGCATTCAACTTTTGAGCCATGATCCTGTGATATGGATGGATGATGACAAATAATGACTTTGATGACGACTGAGCACTGTAATCATATGATTTTATTTTTGCCATTTTAATTGTTTCAATGTCTTAATGTTTTAGTGTGATTTAGAAATATGATGTTTTAATAACGGTCTGTAATACTGATGTTGGAAACCGGCCCGAGTCCTTCGAATCGAGGTGAGAAGACCGGTATACAAAACTACCAAATAAATAAATAAAATAAATAACAACACAGTAAAATACATACAAGGTATGAGTACAAAGACGATTAAGCAAACTCATACACAATAAAAAAAATAACATAACAATGAGTGGGCCGCATGTGCAAAATAAAACTAAAATACTAAAATCAGGATGAGATAGGGATGGAGCAGATTGTTTGTGGGGGAGAAACTCATAAAAGAACAAGGTCATAAATATAGACCTTCATACAGGTGGGGAAATATACTCTGGGGACAAAAACTGTTGAGGAGGAGCAACTCTGTATGATTGTTTTTTGTCGTGTCAGGAGTGGCTTGAGAAACTGCAAATTGCTTTTGGTGTGAGAGAATTGGCTGTCTGCAAGGACGTTGCCCAGGGGACGTCCGGATGATTTGATGTTTTTATCATCCTTGTGGGAGGCTTCTCTCATGTCCCCGCATGTGGAGCTGGAGCTGTTAGAGGGAGCTCATCCGCTTCTCCCCGGATTCGAACCTGCGACCTGTCGGTCTTCAGTCCTGCTGGCACAGGGGTTTAACCCGCTGCACCCCCGGAGGCTCCGTACTGTGTATGATAATATGGCTCCTCTCCAAAAGTGCATAAAAAAAAACAGGTTTTGAGATCTCTCTTGAAAATTTCTAAGGTGAGGGCCTTCCTAATCTCACTGGGCAATGAGTTCCAGAGTCAAGGGGCCACAGAGGAGAAGGCTCTCTCCCTTATTCTTACAAGACGAGCCTGTGATAATGGCAGGGGCGAAAGGAGAGAACATAACCTTTTAGATCAGTGGTTCTCAACCTGTGAATCCCCAGGTGTTTTGGCCTACAACTCCCAGAAATCCCAGTCAGTTTACCAGCTCTTAGGATTTCTGGGAGTTGAAGGTAAACATCTGGGGACCCACAGGATGAGAACCACAGTTTTAGAGGGAGCTCCCAGTGGCTCAGTGGGTTAAACTGTTGAGCTGCTGAACTTAATAATAATAATAATAATAATAATAATAATAATCTTTATTTATACCCTGCCACCATATCCCCAATGGGGACTCAGAGCAGCTTACATGGGGCCAAGCCCGAACAACACATTACAGCAAAATAAAACCAAAACATAAACAACAAGCAACATCATCAAAATTACATAAGGAAAAAAAAACATATGAATACAGTAACAAAATAACATTACAATAAACACAGTCACAGTAACTGGGTGGGCCACATGTACAGAATAAAATGTTAAAAATCTAATGAGATAAAAATAGGAACACGTTATTTGCAGGGAGCTCATAAAGACACAAAGGATTGTAAAACTAAACTTCCCATTTGGGGGGTGTATACTCCAGTGACAGAAGTGTTGAGCGGAACAATAGTGTCATGTTGTGCACCTACTCGCCAAAGGCACAGCGGAAGAGCCAGGTTTTAAGGCTCTTTTTAAGTGTAGTTTCTTGCTGACCGAAAGGTTGGCAGTTTGAACCCAGGGAGTGAGGTGAGTTCCAACTGTTAGCCCCAGCTTCTTCCAACCCAACAATTTGAAAACATGCAAATGTGAGTATTTATTTATTTTTTATTTAGAACATTTATACCCGTCCTTTTCAACCTCCGAAGAGGGACTCAGGATGGCTTCCAACAGACAACGATTCGATGTCAACACAATATAATAACATAACATAAAAATACAATTAGCGTTTGTTAAAACGTTATAAATATACATTAAAACAGTTTGCCGGTTCAAATCGTCATCCAAATCAGTACATTGAGGTCCACTAAAACCTTATCTTCACCAATAAATCAGTCTATTCTGCAAACTCTTGATCCCACAGCCAGGATTTGAGTTTGTTCTGGAAGGTCAGGAAGGATGGGACAGATCTTATATCATTATGGAGGGAGTACCACAGCCGAGGGGCCACCACAGAGAAGGCCCTGTCTCTCTTCCCCACCAAATGTTGCTGCTGTTAGGCCCAGCTTCTGCCAACTTAGCAGTTTGTAAACATGCAAATGTGAGTAGATCAATAGGTACCACTTCTGCGGGAAGGTAATAGCTCTCCATGGAGTCATGCTGGCCACATGACCTTGGAAGTGTCTATGAAAATCACCAGCTCTTTGGCTTTGAGATGGAGAGGATCACCAGCCCTCAGAGTTGGACATGACTGGACTTAATGTCAAGGGTGATTAGTTGTTCTGTGTTTTTATTTTGATATTTATCTCCCTTGAAGGGAACTCAAAGCATCTTAACATAAAAACATTAGCACAGCATTTGAAATATACAAATATACAAATACTAAAACAGAATTAAATATGAATAGTATCAAAAGATTCACAGTTAAAACAATCAAACATATCTGATGCATTTTCAAAGCATATTCAAACTACTACTACTTCCTCCTCTTCCAATGTTTATTTGTACTCTGCTTTTTCTCAAATGGAGACTGATTTATTCTTAGACCCATTTGGTTCCTGCAGATTTCTCCCCCAGCACAACATTTCAAAAGAGCTGGTCCTTTCCTTGTCAGCTTTCTTCACTCTCCAGCTTTCATAGGCGGAGCTTGTCTTCAAAAGGGACAGCATCCATCCAGACACATTTTACAGGAGGATACTGCATTCTTTTGCAGTATTTTTCCAAACCCCGTACTGAAATGATGTGATGCATTTTGATATATGTTCTACTCTTAGCTAACAATGTGCTGCCACCTATAACTCATTTTTGTTTGTTTGTTTTGGTACCTTTTGGAAACAATCTCCACATATAGAAGCAATAAATATCATGGCATGGATGAGGCTGGCTTTAGTATTCAGAGATGTATACTTCTTGGCATTTGGTCCCTTTATAGCTGCCCTTCTAAATACTTAGCCTTCTGATTTCTTAACTAATAATGTGCACTTTATTAGAGCATTATTCTAGTTCAAATATCATTATTTTGTTGGCTGCATTGATGGTATTTTGGAGAAAAGGAACATTGTTTGGGTCAGTTTTCAAGTTCCTACCTGCTTCTGTTAGGTAAATCCTTTGCTCTTTGTTTAGTAGACCTTGTTGCTTTTGATAACTGAATCTTGGTTATAGATGTAAACTTTCCAGAAATATTAAAAACATGCTGATTATCTCCCTGGTATGCAGCTGCTAAAGTCATTGGAAGCCTACTGATTTTTTTTAAAGGCATTAACATTATCCAAAATAGTGTCACCTCTTCTCTTAGCATAATTCCTAGCAATTTGACACATGCTTAGTGTTTTCATAGTTCCATGTCTTTCCGTCACTGCAGCTTGAGGCCAAAAAAAAAAATCTTGTGAAATTGCTGTTGGTTACACAACAATCACAGATGTCTGGTGGAAAGACATCTGTGAAGTGGTACTCTATTTTGTGTATTGTGGAGCTGTCTTGTTATCTAGATGTTTTTGCAGAAACTACATTAAATCGGCTGCCTTGTGGTGGTTTGGTCTGTGGGAGGCTTTTTTGTTGCCAAAAGGCATGGCAATAGATTTCACCTAACATTGAGGCTGAGGCTGCTTGGTATTGTGACCTGTTGCATTATTTATTTATTTATTTATTTATTTATTGTATTTTTATACCTCCTTTCTCAGCCAAAGGCGACTCAGTTAAAAGGCGTTGACTTTTAATTATCTTTGGGAAGTCAGATAGGATTTGGGGAAGATAAGATTGGGAAGCAGTTTGGATGTCAGAATGATTTGGTTTGGTAAAGGAAGAACAATCGGTTTTCCTTCTAGAGAGTTAGTAAGTTTGTATATTTTGTCTCCTTACTGTATTGTATTATATTTATGTGTTTTTATGTAGATTGTGGTATATATATATATTTAATTATAATATGTACATTATATATTAAATAATAAACATATTACAAAATATGAGAAAATATAAATGTGTATTAAATTTCCTTTTTTGTTTATTTCTTCTAACTCAAAGTTTTTGGTTTTTTTGTTTATGCAGATCTTTTTGTTTTTTTCTCCTAACTCAAAGTTTTTGGTTTTTTTGTTTATGCAGATCTCAATTTCCTTGCTAAGAGCAATATATAGAAAGTGAAGTGGTGGAAATATATTAAAGATGATGTGATGAATTATAGGGATGATACATAGTGAGGGAGAAAAATTGTAATGCTGATATTAAATGCTTGGTATATGAGGGAAAAATACACTTCTTTTAGTGAAATAAACAATTATTTTGAAACTCCAATAGAAGAAATTTAATGCTATTTTTAAAAGGGGTTAACCCATTCTTTTTCATTTCTTTTGATTTGAATAGAACCTTCAGATTAAAACTTTGGCAGATGATGTGGTAAGAGTTTCATGCTCTGGGTTTCTGTTCTTTTTTGTAGTGCATGCTGCTTGCCCTGCATAAGAGTAACTCTGCAAAGCAAAATGCAAAGAGTATTAAGTGCTTCATTCAATAATCTCTAATTTTCTATAAGGAAATGGTTCTCAAGCATAGGCTCCTAGATGATACTGAGTACAGCTTCCAGCAGCCCAGGCTGCATGGTACTTTGTTAGGGATTATGGGTGTTACAATCAACACTCAAATTGGAACCATAGTTTACTTTCAGTGCTGTTATTAACATAGGATAACGTTCTTAATGGAATAATGTTCAGATATGCATCCAGTGTTCCTGTTTTTCCTCCTGACCTTTTTATGCAGAATACAAACAAACAGAATAGAGATTATTCTTTTCTTTTTCTTTTTCTTTTTTTGTACTAACTTGCATGCATGTGTTCTGAAGAGGGTGAATATCTCCAGTATTGCACTTCTTAATGTTACCTGTAACTCTTGCCTATTAAGCTTGTAAATGGTTTGTTTTGAAGCAGTTTAACAGCTAACCTGTTGCATGATGAGTACTAAAAAGAGTGGTGTGGTTTTAAGGTGCTTTGATATAAGACCTCATGATTCTGGAACACATGAACTTGACCTTTTGGATAAATCCTATTGAAGTAACCTCCATTTGTGAGTCTATTGAGAACTGGATGTTTCCATAAAGTTATTATGCATACATGTACACTGTGATTCTGTTAACATTTTACAGATGGAATCTTATATTGGATGCAAAACTGAGCATCCTGAAAAGATTGTCTTCAAAGATTTAGTTTATTTAATCATATAGAAATGAATTAAATATATCAAATGTTTTCAGTGAAGTCCCACTGTTTCTCATGATGAGTACCAATACAAAATTAGCAAACAAAGCAGTTTATTCAGTTTATATAACATGCAGAGTTAATATTTCCTTTGCGCAAAATGTTAGTTTAGTGGTGTAGAATTAGGGGTTTCAGAACATAAGATAAGTATACATTATTCTGATTCTAGGCACCATATAATTTGCTTAAATTTTTGGGTATTATTTTTTACAACATTCCACTGGATTTAAAGACTTGTATTGTGTAAGTTTTATATTGGTAGAAAAAGAAAGCATTTTCAATTGGAACCAACACATTGTTAGATGAACAAATTGTATTTTTAGCGCAATCTCAGAACTGTTATGGTTTGAAATCTCTCTGGCATGGTTACCAGCATGTTAGCATGTTTAATGATGAATGCATGTGTTTTTCTTCCACACCAGCATTTACAGAAAAAAAAATGTTTCTTTTTGTAGCGTGACAGAATAACCAGTTTTAGGAAATCAGGTGTCAAAAAGGAGAAGCTTTTGATTCAGCACCCCATTGACGCACAAACATCTATAAATGAACTGCCAGTAGCTCAGCCACTGTTTGATGAGCGCTCAATGAATTTATCAGAAAAAGAAGTTATGGACCTGTTCGAAAAAATGATGGTAAGGGTTTTGCTCAATAGTTTCTTGTGTTATAAGCAATGTGAAAAGTGAGACTTCTTTAAGATTTCCCAGTGCTTTCATAGATATGAGTTGTTCCTTTCTGAATAAAAATATTAATGAAGGTTGAATAATCAAAGATGATAATTGGACTGGATGGTCCTTGGGGTCCCTACAACTCAGTTAATGTGTGAACACACCTCCATAAACTTACCTTTACTTGTCTTAGAGAGAGGCTTGGAAATCATATGAAATAGAGGTGCCAAAATGGCTTCTCTGAGGACTTTTTATATTCTTAGTGGCCAAAGTTTAATGGGTGAATCAGTGGATGGATGGTGGAAGTCTCTTAATGCATTAACATCCTATTTTACAATTGCTTCTTACATAATTTTTGGCAGATTTGTTTTCGTGTCAGGAGTGACTTGAGAAACTGCAAGTTGCTTCTGGTGTGAAAGAATTGGCCGTCTGCAAGGATGTTGTCCAGGGTACATCCAGATATGTACCATCCTGTGGAAGGCTTCTTTCATGTCCCCGCATGGGAGGCTGGAGCTGACAGATGGGAGCTCACCCTGCTCCCCAGATTCGTACCGCCGATCTTTTGGTCAGCAGTCCTGCCAACACAAGGGTTTAACCCATTGCACCACTGGGGGCTATCTTCAATGGCTACCTTTGACAGATGTAGGTTACCTTCAATTGCTTCCCCATGGACACTACTATGTATTCCAACTTTAAGCATTAGAAGAACAGTTGTAGTTCTCCTTTCTCTCCTTTTGAGACTTTACAAAGTGCCAGTCTTCGAGTGAGTAAGCATATTTTTGTCAGTCACTTCCTCATAGAAATGTCAGTATACAAAATATAATCGTACTGCAGCTTAAACACTGACAGTTTATTATGGCATGCATTTTCTTTGATTGAAGTCTTCATTGTCAGATGCATGGATTATTATTCTGGGCTAGTTTACATGTCTGTACTTGGAATAGAGATTTAAATATTTCTACATGCATCAGTTAGGTTATGCAATGCAAGGACATTTGTTCTCTTCAACCACTTTTGTATAAATAGGCCCTTAATAACGTGATTATCCTGTTTGTATTATCTGCTCAAATCTATCAGTAATGTGCATCCGTAGCTCAGAATAAAAAGTGCCATAAGAAAACATTCAAAGAAATAGCTGTTGTTAGTCTAGATCAATATGCAAAGGGATGTTACTGTGTGATGATAACAAGTGTTAGCTCTGCTCCCACTGTCTTGTCTCTTGGAAATCCTCCACTAGCCTCCCCTCTCTCCACTTGAACTGTTTAGTAACTGTTTAACTCATTTAGTATGGCTACTCAGCAAAAATCTGATCTTCTGTCGGCATAGCTTCTTGCCACACAGCAGCACAAAATCCCACCACAATAGAAAGGTAGTACTATAGATGGGGACATGTAGTTTTCCTTTACAACTGAAGCAAAATTGGATAATTTGGACAATAAAATGATACAACGTGGGTAGCCCTTATTCTTGTTACTTGGTTCTGCAAGAAGTTTGGATTTCAGACTCCCCACTTTCCCCTAGATTTTTTAATGACTGTATTTGTATTAGACATACTTAAGAGATGGGCTCCAAGTGTAAACATGTCTTTCATTTATGTTTCTTTTACAACTTATATACCAGTACATACACTGAAGGTAAATTTATACAATGTTTTAATCACTTTGTCCAGGAAACAAAGTTGTATACATTGAACCATTGACTCAGCTACACATGTGGAGTATTTTGGATTTCAGAATTCTGGATAAGGGATATTCAACCTGCTTATCCATATTCTTTCCCCATATGAGTATGTCATTCTGTTGTCCAGCTTTGCATAGGCGTGTTTTGACTATAAATGAGATGTGCATTGACGCCGCTCTTGCAAACTATATAATCTGGGATAATAATGTGGAATAGCATGTCTGTAGTTGCTCTGTCCTTGAATGTAAAGCCTTCTTAGTGTGTGTGTGGGCATGCAGGTTAAATAAACTATGAAATAATAATCCAGTCTTAGTACTGTTATAACCATTCTGTTTTACAGGAAGACATGAACCTGAATGAAGAACGCAAGACTCCTTTACGGAATAAAGACTTGACCACAAAACGCGAGATGGTTGTCCAGTACATTTCCGCAACTGCCAAATCTGTAAGTAGAATTTTCCCTTCATCCAGCCCTCAGTTCCAAACTCAAATCAGTTCTAAACTCAAATCTTAAGATTTCAGGGCTAGTAAACAAGGCAGGAAGCAGCCAGGCTTTGAAGATGCAAGGCCATTCAGTGATAATCAAGGTGCCCAGTTGCAACATTAACATTTGCCTCAAACAGACAAGAGTTCTTTCTCCTACCCTGGACAATCCACAGATATATAAACCCAACTTGCCTAGTTTCCAACAGACCTCACAACCTCTGAGGATGCCTGCCATAGGTGTGGGCGAAATATCAGGAAGGAATGCTTTGGGAACATGGCCATACAGCCTGGAAAATTCAAAGCAACCCTTAAGATTTCCGTTTCACATTATCCTCCCAGAAATGTTTTAAAATATTGTTTCCCCATAAAATCCTTCAAAATGACTTAGCAATCAGTTTAAGCCTTAATTAGAATGTGTTACATTTCTCACAACTGTTTGGTAATCCTAAACATATTTCTTTCTTTACTATAAAGCAATCAAGCATCCTAAATATGTTGAGCAAGAATAATAGTTGAAGGTTTTCATTAATAGTAGTAATTTGAAAATAATTGATAGCTACTCTTAGAAAAAACATAAGAATTCATAGATCACTTTTGACACTTGTTTTTGTTCTAGGTTCAGTACTATTGTTAATAAGGCTGGGATCACAGATCATATTCTCACATCTCTTTATTCAGTTTACCTTTGAAATACATTCATTCCAATAACAGTTCTATTACTCATACTTCATTCAATTTCCTCTTGCTTCAAAATACTGCTATGGAGATTTTTTTTTAATTTAGCTGTTTTTAAAATCCTGATTAATAAATTATTATCAATAAATGCAACATTGATAGTGTTGTATCATTTCAGTAGGGTAGTCCCACATATTGAGGTGTTGTCTTTTAGTCTCAAACTTCCCTTTCTAGAAAAAACAACTGTGCACTTCAGAGTCTTGGTTCGTAAGTGAGTTACATTTTAGGTTTTGGAATGACACAATAAATCAAGCTCTAAAACTAGAAATGTTACTCTTTCAATGTCTTTGCTAAAATAAAAGCATTGTTTACTCGCAGGGTGTGCACTTCTAACAGCACTGTGAGAACTCATACAGAGATATTTTTAGGTGAAATGCTACAATGTTGAAATTCTTTTCTAATGGATATAGAGTATATATTTGCTATTGCAGTAACAGAAAAAGAAACAGACTTGATTCTTGACAGTGCAGAGCATTTGTTAAAACATCTTTAGGAACAAAAATTGACACTACTTTGTAATATTACTTCCATGAATAAAATGTTAATGTTTTTGCTTTAATCTAATATTAACGCTTTTAGTTTCCAGCAGTTTCCACTACACTGGATACACAGCATCCAGCGGTTTCGGGAAAACACCTGAAGTTAATTTCTAATTGATTTGTTCCTTTTGCTTTCATGCCATTCCTTTACAATCTGCTGTTCAGTGTCATCTTATGCTGCGCATTGTAGCACTATCAAAACAGGCGAGCTGCATGTTTTTAATTTGCTTTGGTACCCAAGGGCATAAATATGTTTGATACGATAAATGAAATTACCACTAGGCTAATTCCAGTAAAATTAGATAATACACAGGTTTTACTTTGAAATTCTAACACATCTTTACCCAGTTTTGTACATAAGTTATTGTTTGTAGTAAAGTGCTTTGGGAAATACAAACTTGCGTATTTAGAACTATTATTCAACCTAAAGGCAGAAATACAATCTATCTGCATAACTAAGTCAGAGTGCAAAATACAGATAACAGTACATAAATAATCATGTCTTGCATTAAAATGGAGTAGAAAATGAGATTATATTTGTGTTTGACCAACTTGTTTATAAATTTGGAGCAGAAGGAAAAGAATGTGCAAAGGAGCTATAAATAGACATAGCTATAAACATACAATGATGTAACACTTAGCACAAATTAAACACACAAAACAGCATTCATTGTAATAGCATGTTTCACTATTTGTCTCTTAAATGCCACAATTGTCTCCTTTTAAAACAAGCCACACAGTTTTAATGTATGCTTCTTAACCATTGAGAGTTCTTGTTTAGTGTAATGTAGCCATGCAATTCATGGTGTTACAAAAATAAAATACAGGATTATAGGCTGAACTAATGTTATAATGTTTAATCTGGGTTTAGAAATATTCTTGGTAAGGCTAATCTAAAACAATACTTACTGTACTTATATTGCAACAATAAACACATTACTGAAAAGAATATTAACAGATTTTCCACTTCTATGGCTTTCCTGTGCTCTCATCCTTTGCAACTATCGAGGACTGACTGTACTAACTTTTGGATGCTACTAGTTCATAGCCTGTGTCATGATCGGTTTCTAGTCTTGCTTTTGCAGAGCTCTATTTATGCTTCCAATTAGGTAGTCTACATTATTTTTGTATTGACTATGCAGTCATGTCCATGTATCTGCTCTTCTCTTTGGTTGCCTGAAAAATGTATTTATAACGATAAAGCTGTTGGTGGTTTGTTGTTGTCTCTGACTCACACATGGGTTCTTTTCTGCCTTAGCTGGGCATGTGAGAAACCTCTAGAGCAGTTTTTCTCAACCTTCCTAATGCCGTGACCCCTTAATACAGTTCCTCCTGTTGTGGTGACCTCCCTCCCATAAAATTATTTTTGTTTCTATTTTGTAAATTTAATTTTGCTACTTTTATTAATCATAATGTAAATATCTGATATGCAGGATATATTTTCATTCACTGGACAAAATTTGGCACAAATACTCGATATGCCCAAATTTGAATAGTGGTGGGGTTGTGGGAAGGGGGGTTGATTTTGTCATTTGGGAGTTGTAGTTGCTGGGATTTACAGTTAACCTACAATCAAAGAGCATTCTTAACTCCACCAATGATGGAGTTGAACTAAACTTGGCACACAGAACTCCCATGACTAACAGAAAATACTGGAAGGGTTTGGTGGGCATTGACCTTGAGTTTTGGAGTTGTAGTTCACCTACATCCAATGAACACTGTGGACTCAAACAATGATGGATCTGGACCAAACTCGGCATGATACACAATATGCCCAAATGTGAGCTCTGCTGGGGTTTGGGGGAAAATAGACCTTGACATTTGAGAGTTGTAGTTGCTAGGATTTATATTCACCTACAATGAAAGAGCATACTGAACCCCACCAGTGATAGAATTGGGTCAAATTTCCCATGCAGAACCCCCATGCCTTGAAGGGACTCACTGACACAAGCCTCCCTCCAGTTCTGCATGCTCTCCTTCGCCTGTCCACGCGCACCACGCTGCCATGCGCAAACACGTCTGCTCTCCCCTCCCCTGAAGTTTCAGAAGCAGCCCTCCCCTTGGCTAAGAGGTCAGCCAATCACAGTGGAGGAGGGCTTTTGGTAGGAGGATTCACTGTCGGTTTCCAAAAAAGGAGAAAGACAGGCAGAGAGATCTTCAGCCTTCTCTGCCAAAGGGTTTACTAAGCATCAGAAATATATGTTTTCTGGTGGCCTCTGATTTAGAGGGACCATTTTACCATCTTTTACCCCTCTTCTCCTTTAGCCTATACAGATCTAGGAAGGAAATGACTATAGTAGGAAATGTGATTCCTATCTGATTTGACAAAGAATTAAATGGAAGGGGTAGCATGATCACTAGCGCTATCCTGAAGACTGAATGTCTGCTAGCCATTTTGTTTCAGGTCCCCCAGATCTTTGCAGGGAGAAGTTACTGTGCCTGCAGTCAATCTTTCACACCCACATACTGCATCGGTGTGATCCATCTAGATTCCTGGCAGCAGCCCACATTTGACTTACTTAATGTACAATACCGCCTGAATTAACATTTTTATAACAGTAGGTAAATACACATCAATCCATTAAAAGAATTCCTAATTTGGACTGCAGTATTAAAATGTATGCCTAATGAACTTTTTGATTCTTCCATTGTATGCACTAATATACGACATATCTCTAATTAAATAAGTGTTCATTTTCTGTAATGAAATGTTCAGGATGCATAAAACTAAAATGTACTTTGAAATTGCTGCTTTTACAGCTTGCAGGGATGGTTTCATGAATATTTTCTATGTCATGATTAGTATCTTTATAACAGTCACTAACTACTAAACGCTTGACTAGTTGTGTGGAATGCTTCAGCCTACTCATTTTATTCTTTTCTTTATTTTTTTGCTATCACTACCTTCGGTTGTTCACTGCATGCAGATTATTGGAAGTAGAGTTCCGGTAAGTATCAATGTAGTTCACAAGTGCACGATTTAACAATCAGAAAATGTTGGGGTTCTTGGCTATTGCTGCATATTGTCCTCTTGCATGGCTTTGTTAAAATGATGCGGCAAATGTATAGTTTAAGATTTTTTTTAATTTCGTTTAGTGTTAACTATATTAACTCCTGTAGGTTTTTTAAATAGTTTTATTAGTTTTTACTATATTAACTCCTGTAATCAATTCTATTTTAATGTTTATATGTTTTAGGGTTTAAGAGAAAAAGCAGAATATAAATACTGCAACTACTACTACTAATAATACATTGTTATTTAATTTTTATAAAAATAGATAAAGCTTCAAATGCCTTAACTGTGCGTTCGGATTGTGGTATGACGATTGTGATTATGATTATATTTATTTTAATTTACTTTTTTTCTCAGCACTGAAACTCAAAATTCTCCCCACTTATAAAGCAGCAATACTAACAACATACAAAAGATAAATATTAAAATGAGTTTAAAATATATACAAGTATTAAATCAGTTAATTTAAGATACTAATAGATGTTCAAGTTATAGAGTATGATGTCTCCCATAAACTGCTTTTTGTAAATACTTGAGGGCCCCAATTATTGGGGGGGGCGGGGGGCAGGGTTGACAAGAACAGCAAAAATTAACACCACAACCAACCATTTAATTAATTTAGTTCTTGGAAATTATAATGCCAATAGGATTGTGTTTTAAGTGCTCATAGATCTGTAATATACTGTATATACTCAAGTATAAGCCAGGTTTTTCAGCCCTTTTTTAGGCTGATAAAGCCTCCCTCTGCTTTTACCCAAGACAAAGTTACTTATTATTTTACTCTGTTATTGTTTTTATTACATGTATTATTTTACTTTATTATTATTACATTTGTTATTTTACTCTATTTATTGTTATTACACTTATTATTTTACTCTATTATTACCTTTATTACATTTATTATTTTACTTTATTATTATTGGAAGGATATGTAAGCACATTTACACTGAAGAAGGTTAAAATAATGGTGTAATCAGAGTTTGACAGTTTTATTTTAAATTACAGTTTTATGTAAATATTCAAACACATTTAATCTACTGATCCCTCAATTAATGTAATTTTATTGGTATATTATATTTTTATTTTGAAATTTACCATTACCATTAGCTGCTGCATTTCCACCCTCGGCTTCTACTCGAGTCAATAATAATATTATTAATAATAATTTATTTATTTGACCAGTCATATGACCATTTCAATATTCTACATGAATAAAAGACAAGGCAAAAAGGAGAGAACATCAGCAGACCTTCTATTTACAGTCAGAATCTTATTTTCCTGGTTCTTTTAGGAAATGTGCTATTTTCTTATATTCGAATCAGTACATTTTCCCAGTTTTTTGTGGTAAAATTAAGTGCCTCGGCTTACATTTGGGTTGTCTTATACTCGAGTATATACGGTACAACTTAAAATGTATAAATTTATTTGTTTGTCAAGAGACAGATTGACGTGATATGCTACTGCGGTTTGTTTACTTTCAGAGCGTATGCTTTAATAAAAAATGTTCACATTTTATGTCCCTTAAGTCTTCTTTTTCTTCCAAGATGATGCATTCATCCTCTTCTTTCTGTAGCACTTTGTTCAATGATACTCATCTCTACTGGTACTCAATATCTGGAATTCATCTTATACTGAACATGATGGTCCTTCTAAAAGAAATGTTTGCAATGGTTTTTAGTTCTCAATTTATATTGATTGTGTTGGCAGGAGAAGTGAATATGTAAGAAACAAAGGACTTTGGGGAAAGAAGTATGATGTTAGCATCATGATTGCAGAACGATTATGTCTTCACATCACTTACGATGCCATTCCAGAACAACGAAACTTGAGAATATGAAGAAACAGCCTTTAATACTAATATGTCTAAAGAACTCTATTATGTTTGTCTGCTTTAAGACTGTAACATGTTTGTTTCATCTTCTATTAAGGGAGGCCTGAAAAATAGTAAGCACGAGTGTACTCTGTCCTCCCAAGAATATGTCCATGAACTGCGGTCTGGTATTTCAGATGAAAAACTTCTCAACTGCTTGGAATCGCTGAGAGTCTCTTTAACAAGCAATCCAGTCAGGTACTTATTACAAATTATTATCCAAAGAAATTAGAGGAAATGATTAGTAAATCAGCATGTGCTGTATAATGTAAAGTGTTTACTAGGGTTTTTTTTTTTTTTTTTTTTTGTTAGGACATGTTTGAAGGACATAGCTCTATGAGTGTGGGTTTGGGTTTTTGAATGAAGACTTAAGAGGTGTTCAGAATAGGTTATATTCATATTTGCCAAAGCCACATCTTTATGGTTCTTGAACCAAATCTCACACTTGGCATCTATGTTGAAAAATGATGTGCTGTGCAACTGCATAGAAGTCCCTGTTCTTTCTGTGCTTTTTGGTTTATTATTCCAGATACAAAACCCACAGTTAATGTTTCTGAAATGTGAGGGAGATCTGTTTACTACTTTCCCAGCTACCTTGTTTCTTAGTTCATAGTCTGACAAATCCTTGTATCTGCATGTTCTGCAGTGCTTCTTAAATGGCAGGTTGAAAAGTAGATGACTCTGGAGAGCCATCTACTGACTGTGGGTTAGATACACATTTTCCAAAGCAAAATAAAAAAAGCACACATTTATCAGAGGCTGGCATATGTTGATTACTCTTTGCACGTTTGGTTGCTATTTCTTGATGGACCTTTTGTTTGTTTGTTTATACCAGGGGTCCTCAAACTTTTTAAATAGAGGGCCAGGTCACAGTCCCTCAAATTGTTGGAGGGTCAGATTATAATATGAAAAAAAAAAACCATGAAAGAATTCCTATGGACTCTGCACATACCTTATTTTTAGTGCAAAAAACCCCCACTTAAAAACAATACAATAATTAAAATGAAGAACAATTTTAATAAATATAAACTTATTAGTATTTTAATGTGTGGGCCTGCTTCTGGCTGATTAGATAGGATTGTTGTTGTTGTGTGCTTTCAAGTCATTTCAGACTTAGGTTGACCCTTAGTGAGGACCAGGTAAATGACCTTGAAGGGCTGTATCTGGCCCTCGTGCCTTAGTTTGAGGACCCCTGGTTTATACAAATGCCAAAGGTAATGGCTATTTAGCAAGTAAGGGGAGTAACAGCTGTGGAAACTGAACACTTGTGGAGTTTATCAGATGAATGCATGTTAGAAACATTAATTGGAGATTCATCCATGTTAGAAGCATTAACTGGAGATCTTGGAGCTTTTGTAACAATGCATAAATTAACTCCTTTACTTATATTTTTCTACAGTTGGGTTAACAATTTTGGACATGAAGGACTCGGGCTTCTTTTGGATGTTCTTGAAAAACTGTTGGATAAGAAACAGTGAGTATGAGAATTCAAAGAGATTAAATGAAAGCCAAAGGATACTGATGTAATATCTGTTGTAAATACTATCTCTCTGTTATAGGCAAGAAAATATTGACAAGAAGAACCAGCATAAACTAATACAGTGCCTCAAAGCATTTATGAATAATAAGGTGAGAATTTCAGTTCACTTTGCTTTTACCATCAGTAGGGAAACTTCAGCTTATCTAGTCATAAATGATTGTTTAAAAAGAGAAATTATAGCAACTGCGGAATGAATACTTTGTATATTGTTGATGATATTTGCTTATTTTTTGTAATTATTGCTCCTATCAGAAGTGAGAAGCTAATTTGAAATATGTTATTTCCTTGTGTAAAATATGATGAATGCCAGAATTGGACTATGAGCCATAGTAAACAAGGGCCGGGCTTTAGCACAGCTGGTTAATCACCAGAAGCAATAGATCTTACCAATTGAAAGGTTAGCAGTTCGAAGCCTGGGTCAGGGTGAGCACCCGACCATCAGCCCAGCTTACTGTCCATCTAAGCAGTTTGGAAACAGCTGTGAGTAGAGAAATTAGTCACCGTTTAAGCAGGAAGGTATTTTACGGAACCATAAAGGAAATACCAGAAAATCAAAGGAGGAAGTCTGTGATCAAGCGCTCTTTGTCATATAGGATAGAGCAACAGCACCCTCCTGTGAGCACAACCTCCAGGACGTTGGAGTTGGGAAAATGCCAACATAATACCTCTATCTGTTGTCTGTCCTGTCTGTTTAACGGCATTGAATGTTTGCCGTGTATGTGAAACTACATTCTTTATCAGTATACAAGGGGATCCTTTAGTACCTTCCCTTTCCTTACTAATATTCCAGACAAACTTGGTCATGTCTTTGAATTCTATATTATTGATATCACCTTTTTAATATGTCTAAAGATAGTGTATGCAAATATTATAATATGATTATAACATTTTAAACTGTAGACATGTTAAAATGAATGTCTTTCAAGTTGTGGATATCCTCATTTGAGAGAGATGTTTATGTGTGTAAACCTCTCTTTTTCTTTTAGTATGGACTGCAAAGAATTCTGGGAGATGAAAGAAGCCTTTTTTTACTTGCCAGAGCAATTGATCCAAAACAACCAAATATGATGACAGAAACAGTAAAAATACTTTCTGCCATTTGCATTGTTGGAGAAGAAAATATGTAAGTGTTGACAACTTTTTAGTAGTAAGAGTTACAAACCTGAAAATACATGAAACTGTCACTTAAAAGAACAACTTTTTTCTACATCACCTAGATCAGGCATGGCCAACTTTTGCCCCTCCAGATGTTTTGGACTTCAACTCCCACAATTCCTACAAGCCAGTGGGAGCTGAAGTCCAAAACACCTGGAGAGCCAAAGTTTGCCCATGCCTGCTTTAGAGAGTAGGACATGGAGCAGTAGATTCAAGCTAGAGCTAAAGAAATTCAACTTAAACATTAGGAAGTACTTCCTGATTGTTGGAACTGTTTGACAGCGGAATATACTGCCCTAGAATTTCTGCTGGACAATTTTAAATAGAGGCTAGATGGCCATCTGTTAGAGATGCTTTGAGGTTGGACTAGATGGCCCTTGGGATCTCTTCAACTGTTATGATTCTACAAAATAAATATGTTTGTGTTGTAGCCTGGACAAAATTTTAGCAGCTATAACAACTGCAGCTGAGAGGAATAATGGTGAACGGTTCACTAATATTGTGGAGGGTCTTGAGAACCATGACGCTTTACAGTTACAGGTGAGATTCTTGGAATTCTGTATTTGAATAATTAGAAAACAGTTGTGGGCTTCAGTAAACACAATGTAACAGAACGCTGCAAAAAGTATGGTCAAGACAGGATCAGAGATTGGAAGTCTAGGTGCCCAAAATGAACATGTTCTATGTACAAGTTTTTGTGTGTGTGTGTGTGTCGGGAGCGACTTCAGAAACTGCAAGTTGCTTCTGGTGTGAGAGAATTAGTCATCTGCAAAGACATTGCCCAGGGGACCCACGGATGTTTTACCATCCTGTGGGAAGCTTCTCTCATGTCCCTGCATGAGAAGCTGGTACTGACAGATGGGAGCTCACCCCGCTCCCCAGATTCGAACCACCGACCTTTTGGTCAGCAGTTCTGCCGGCACAAAGATTTTACCCATTGTGCCCCGGGGCCTCCTTATGTACAAGTTGCACTTACTGAAGTGTCAGAATCTATACTTTTGGCCTCAAAACCTCCATGAATGTATACAATAATATTAGTACCATTATAGAGAGTATTACAGATGCTACTCATGTGTTACAATCAGTTACACTGATAACACAGTAAATCCTCTTTAAAGCCCTTTCTTGGATTTTATAATCTCTTACTACTGTACTGATTGGAAGATTCATTAAGTCGTTTCTGTCAGAAACATTCTCTTTATTAGTCCCAACAATTGAGTAAAATGTTTTTCTGGCATAAACAATCAAAATAAATAGCATCTTCTCTCTCTATTAATAACTCACTGGACATATATTTTGATCTGTTCAATCAAGTCCTAAATGCAACCTAATAAAGAGTCATTCAGGAAAGAACAGCTATAATGCCGTAGCTGTTGATGGGATTTGAAGACTTTGCAAGTGTTATACATTTCATATTGAAAAGCAAGCTCTGCTTTCTTCCTGGATGTCCAGACATAGATTTTCATGTAGAACTTGCAGTAGTGTAAAAAAACCAAATAAAAGGTGATACTTGGAGATGGCAATATACATCTTGCCATCTTTATATTGTGAGCAGTTATTGCCAATGTTGTTTGCTACACAGCTTTTTAAAAAGACCTTGTTTCTTTCTCCTCCCTCTTTTGGTCTGTCTTAATAATCTCATTGGCTACCAGCAGTATGGTTGCTCCAGCATCAGTGTTTTGATTCATGCTTCTCTGAGGTCAGACCTAAGTGGGATCCATTATTGGCAAAATAGCGTTATATACCACTTGAGGTTTTGTAAAGTAGATTTTAGTGCATTTCTTTATTTAGAAAGCTGTGTTTATTGCTCTTGTGCATTTGGAACACTAAATCTCATAAGCTATTTTTACCATAATTTCTGATTACAGGTAGCCTGCATGCAGCTCATAAACGCCTTTGTCACTTCTCCTGAAGATCTTGATTTTAGGATACACTTGAGGAACGAATTTCTGCGCTGTGGGTTAAAGAAAATACTGCCAGTAAGTTATTTGCAGGAGAATTACTAATGCACGAACCCTGTGATTTCTCGTCTCATAATTCTTATACGAGTCTTGTTATGCTGTGGCCAAGTGTGACTTTATAATTTTTAATCACTCGCAAAGGGAACAAAATTTAGAAACATTAAAAACATCTGCTGATAGAAATGGGTTTGTTTTTTTTATTAAAAAATTGCAAAATGGGAGCAACCTTGCTGCTCTGGGATTATCAGTTAGCAAAATTGAAGATAGTTTTGCAAAATGTGAATCTCCATAACCATTTGGGAAATGGGATTCATAACCTTTTTTGGAAAAACCACTGGTCACAACCTTGTTAGAAGTCACAACCTTTTGAAAAGTGAGGTTCGTGAACATTTATGCAAGGCAACTAGGTCTCAGCTGTTAAACTGATGTACCTAGGTATGTCTTTGAACTGCTAGGGACAAAGACATGCCAATGCACAAAAATACATATACATATTCAGCAGAGTTTCAGAAATGTTCCTTTAGTTGTCCAAAAACATCTACTCTCCTTTAAAATATATTTGCCTTTAAATCAAGAAACAAAATAAACAGTGTTTTTCAAAAGTAACTAAGTTGGTTTACTCACAGAACTTCATGTATACAGCATATAGGCACTTTTCTTATTGATCCAGTTACAATAGGATTTTAAGTAGTTTTAAGTAGAGCATCTTCAAAACAATAGTCTATAGTTCAGTGGAGTCTTTAAGAATACATCTTACTGAAGTCTAAACTGTACTGTTCCTGCAGTCTTCTAAAGCAAACACAAGCTGACTTCTATAAGCATACAGATGGCTTCTAATCTCTCTAAGAGTCTAATAGCTTCTACAAAATAAAAATGAAGTCTTAGTCCTGAACATGTCCAGACCTGATCACTTGGTCTGCAGCCCCTCCCACAACAAAGAGGTGAGGTAAAATTGCAAACCAATACACACATACAATACAGTAAGCAATTATATACAAAAAAATACTGGTGGCTTGAGAAGGTTGCTATTTCCAACAGATATTAAGTAACAATAAGCCAGAACTGTATGGAGAAGAGTACGTGACAGTCATATTTAAGTATAGAAATTGCATTACCCATATTTGTGTGTGACTGAGGTATTGTACCCTGTTTTTAAAATTTATTGATAAGCTGCCTTGGATCCTGTGTAAAGAGGAAGGCAGAGCATTCAATAAAAAAATGAATGACAAATAATATAGCTGATTTGGAAAGTGAAATCATCTAGTGTCTTTAACAGCATAACAGGAGGAAATGTTGTATACTGCATAAAACTCCATTTTTAAAGGGTAGATAATATGTTGCAGTTTATGTGGAATATAACCCGACAAAGACACAGTAGCTTCACACAGAAAGAGGAAACATACATTTACTCTTTTCCAGCAGAGTCAAGAACATAAGCTTATGGCATTGCATCAAAACTAAATCTCTCAGAATAACAAAACCTACATAGTCCTTGTATGCATCACATAAATGCAGAGAGCATGCCTTCTCCAATTCTCACCACCCCAGAGAGTGAGCAAGGGAGAGAGCACCTTGTATTTCAAAGCACACCTAGTTATACCCGACCGCCTGTGGCCCATAGTTGCTGGCCTTAATTGGCACTTGCATATAATGATCACCGGCATGAGTTTTTTCCCCCCCTTAACAGAGATAGATAGATACACACACACACATACATACATACATACATACTTCAAGCTTGGTATTGATCCGTTTTTTGTATACCTTAACAAGATACAATACTATTTTTTTAAAAACCCACAATAGACATGGGTTATATAAATTTCATCATGGCAGATTAATAATCCAAATTATTTCTTTGCAATTGGTATAATTAAGGATCCATGTTTTTATAAATGAATTTGAAAGCACGAAGATAGACCAGTTGAAATAACTATTGAATAAAACAGAACATTAATCAATCCAATCCATGATAGCATTGTTTTGGGACAGAGCCAGCTCTCTAGTTAAGCATCCATATTGCTCCCAAAGCTCTATACAACATGTTCCTTATATGCTTATTTTTAAATTTTACTGTTATTTTCAGTAAAGTGGGTGATTTTTTTTTTGCATGGTGTGTGAAAATGTTTACTTTCCTTTGAAAATATTTGTTTCTAATTTTTACTTGACAAGAAGAAAATACGATTTGTAATGCTACGTGCATGATTAAATAACTCACAGGTCTTTCTGTAGTTGAAATGTGTGACTTGCAAATCCGTTAATCATGATTCAGTCCAGTGGCTTCTATGTGGCTAATTGTGGGCTCCACGTTCCTGACGTTTCTGTTGTAGGCACCTGGCCATCTCTACTTCTCCTATTCCCATCTTTGAATGTCCTCATTTGTGATTATGGAATGTCTTTTGAAAGCTACGAGATAAAAGGGAGCATAGTAAAAGAAACATCAAGGTGATATATTAATCCCAACAATCTCTAGTGTGGCATGCTGTAGAAGTTTGGATTTTTATTTACTCTTAAAAAAAAAAACCAAAAACAAAACAATGATGCATGTGGTTTTAATATGTTTAAATTATTTCATATTTAAACATGCCTTCTTTATGTGATGGAGGAGTGTGGCTGCATGACATGGCCAAAATCATTTTAGAACTTAATATATACATTTGTATATCTCAGCGATGCTGAAGAATGGTGGAAGGACATATATGTTATTTTCTTATGAGTATAGATGGATGATGATTTTAATTTTTATTAGTGTATCTATGAAAGCAAAATTACAGTTCTAAATTTATACGTGAAACAATCTTCTAGGATTAATCAGTATAGAATCCTTGAGATGAAGGAGACCTTGTGGGCCATCTAGTCGAACCCCATTCTGCTAAGAAACAGGAAAATCACATTCAGAGCACCCCCAACAGATGGCCATCCAGCCTCTCTTTTAAAGCCTCCAAAGAAGGAGCCTCCACCACACTCAAGGGCAGAGAGTTCCACTTTTGAACAACTCTCACAGTTAGGAACTTCTTCCTAATGTTCAGGTGGAATCTCCTTTCTTTCCTGTAGTTTGAAGCCATTGTTCCATTGCGTTCTACGTTCTAGTCTCCAGGGAAGCAGAAAACAAGCTTGCTTCCCCCCTCCCTATGATTTCCCCTCACATATTTATACATGGCCCTCAACCTGTGTCCTCTCAGCCTTTTCTTCTGCAGGCTAAATATGCCTAGCTTTTTAAGACACTCCTCATAGAGCTTGTTCTCCAGACCCTTGATCCTTTGAGTCACCCTCCTCTGGACACTTTCCAGCTTGTCAACATCTCCCTTAAATTGCGGTTGCCCAGATTTGGACCCAGTGTGATCCCAGTTGTGGTCTGACCAAGGCAGAATAGAGGGGTAGCATGACTTCCCTTATCTAGACACTTGACTCCTATTTATGCAGGCCAAAATCACATTGGCTTGTTTAGCTGCCAAGTGACATTGTTGGCTCATGTCATGTAGATCAAAGTTATGTGCAATAAGGAGGATGACATAAGCACAGATAATTCTTCACTTTAGGCTTCGGAATGAATTTGCTTTAGCCAACCTTCTCTTTTAAAATATTTGAATATCACTTTAAATACCATTTGGTATGTGGCTTGCTAATGCATGAGGTGCTCTTGTGTTCTTGACAAAAGCACACGCATACTGATTAATTATAAGGAGAATTAATCATGTGAATGTGGTGAATGTGTGCCAATTCTATAATAAGAGATAACTTTTTATAATATTACATTTGAATTTCCTTGTGAGAAACATAAACAAGGCAAATTCCTTTATTGGGCACACACCCTGGAATTGAACTTCACGGTTGTCATAGCAAAGTAGAAACAACAATTGAAACAGAATTCTCAATACGCCATACTTGGGACTGTTGTGCTTGAATATATCAAATGAATTAATAAGCCATGGTAAGAAAGAGTTTGTGTCAAGAGTTACATGAATCCTAATAGATCAGTGTTTCTCAACCTTCCTAATACCGCTGCCCCTTAATACAGATCCTCATGTCGTGATGACCCCCAACCATAACATTATTTTGTTTACTACATTCATAACTGTAATTTTGCTACTGTTATGAATCGTAATGTAAATATCTGATATGCAGGATGTATTTTCATTCACTGGACCAAATTGGGCAGAAATACCCAATAAGCCCAAATTCGAATACTGGTGGGGTTGGGGAGGGACTGATTTTGTCATTTGGGACTTGTAGTTGCTGGGATTTATAGTAAACCTACAATCAAAGAATATTCTGAACTCCACCAACGATGAAATTGAACCAAACTTGGCATACAGAACTCCCATGACCAACAGAAAATGCTGGAAGTGTTTGGTGGGTACTGACCTTGAGTTTTGAAGTTGTAGTTCACCCACATCCAGAGAGCACTGTGATGGATCTGGACCAAACTTGGCATGAATACTCAATATGCCCAAATGTGAACAGTGGTGGAGTTTGTGGAGAATAGACCTTGACATTTGGGAGTTGTAGTTGCTGGGATTGATAGTTCACCTATAATCAAAGAACATTCTGAACTCCACCAACGATCGAATTGGGCCAGAATTCTCACACGGAACCCCTATGACCAACAGAAAATACTATGTTTTCTTACGGTCTTTGGTGAGCCCTCTAATACCTCCTCATGACCCCTCCAGGGGTCCTGACTCCCAGGTTGAGAAACACTGTCCTAGATCAAGTCTAGAATAATGATTAATGCCTATAGAATAAGTGGATGAACGTGCTGCGTTTTGTCATAATGTCTCTTTGTCTTACATACAAATAGAATAGAATCATGTATCGTGCTGTGTTGGATGGGCTTCTACTCATAACCAGGGTATTTGGTGCCTGCAACATCTACTGTGAAACTCAGCATACAACTTTCAACTGTGTCTTTATATTTAGTTGTATTATTAAGTATAACAGAGATCATTTGAATAAATGCGTTGAGTCACATGGTTCCATGTATTTTGTGAAATATTAGGATCTGAAGGAGAAGGAGAATGAAGAACTTGATATTCAGCTGAAAGTGTTTGATGAAAACAAAGACGAAGATTTACTTGAATTGGCCCATCGTTTCAATGACATCAAAGTTGAAATGGAATATCCTTTTAAAAAGTGAAATGTTTTCACTTAAGAAAAAATGGCGATGATAAACAGACCGTTTTAAGTCAGTGTCCGTTTCTAAAAGAGTTTACATAAAGAATCAGTAAAGGATAAGAAAATTAGAGCACCAAATATTCAATAGATTTGCTTTAAATAATCAAAGCACACATGAAGATATTATTGATTACAAATAACTTTTATTAACAACATTGCTTAATATACTCTCAGATGGTTTGGAGCGGTGATGAACCATTTTTATAGTAACTTTCTAAGCTGAACACAGATTTCACTACGTAACAAAATTGGAAAAAAAATCTGTTCCTGGTTTGAAACTTATTTCCTGTTTTATTGTGCAGTCCTTTCTTTGAAAGTAATTGTTCTATTCCAGTTTGTGGCTGCCTCAAACTAGATGATTTTTTTTATTGTGTCAGAAGCAACTTGAGAAATTTCAAGTTGCTTCTGGTGTGAGAGAATTGGCCATCTGCAGAGACATTGCCCAGGGGGCGCCTGGACATCCTGTGGGAGGCTTCTCTCATGTTCCCGCATGAGAAGCTGGAACTGACCAATGGGAGCTCACCCCGTCTTGTGGATTCGAACCGCCGACCTTGAATTGGTTGAACCTCTGGGAGATATTCATTGAAAAATTAGAACAAAATGTGCAGTGGGATGTCCCCCCAAAAACAAAGTTTTTGCAGTTTAATGAACTTTTCCCATATTTTTATGATATAACCAATTAGGAAATGGCATTTATAACCCAGGAACAAAAATCATGTTGCACAGTGTTACTGAAACGGATTTATCTTCTTCAGTGTAGGCCTGTAGGGTACAGATAGGGTTTTTAAATTAAAATTATTTGCAAAGTGTTGGAAACAATAGATGTCTGTCTTCCTCATTTGCATGACCCACAGATTTCAGGATGCCTTGAATCCTGGTCACTGCAAATGTAATCTATTCTTGCGGAACTTTTTGTCATTTCCTTGACATTCCTTGTACTGATGTGAATGAAGTTTACCACCTTCTATACAACATGCTGAAAGAAACATCATCTGAAAGCTACTTCCTATCCATTTTGCAACATTTTCTACTCATCAGAAATGATTACTATGTTCGGTAAGTATATATATTTTTTTTCTGTTTTGAATTTGGTGTTGACATAACAAGGGTGTGAAAGATGCAGCCTTTCATTTTGCCATTTTGCCTCTCAGTATAATACAATTTGCTCATATTCTGTTTGGCTTGCAGAAATCTGTTAACATAGATGGATCAAGTTCAGATTTTAAAAAATCATTTGTTGTATGCCTGTAAGAACAATCCTCCCCCTCTAAATGATTATTTTTAATAGTTACTATATTAATAAAAATAATCCTCTTTTTTTGTTCTAGCCCTCAGTATTACAAGATAATAGAAGAATGTGTTTCTCAAATAGTCTTGCATTGTAGTGGTATGGATCCTGACTTCAAATGTAGAGGGCGGTTGGATGTAGATTTCACTCATCTTATAGGTATGTGTATCTTAGTACAAGATCTCTCTAAATCTTAGTAATTATTTTTAATATATTCATTTAAAATAAAATTATTGTCCATTCATCACGAGTGTGACTAGCCTATGAAATAATTCTTGGATGACCCAATTTAAAACGACTTTTACTCAGAAGACATTGAATTGCTGGTTTTAAATTGATTTTAATGTATATGTTGTGTTAACAGTTTATGCCTATGTCTCTGTTTTATATTGTATGTTTGTATTATTTTGCATATGTGGAAACCGCTCTGAGTCCCCTAAGGAAGATAGGGTGATATATATAAATAAAGTTTTATTATTATTATCATTATCATTATTATTATTATTATTATTATTATCATTGCTATGATTACATTGCATTTCAGATTTCTGAATTTCTGCTGTACCTGGAAATACTACTGTTTTCTGTGGGCTCTTGTCTCTCAAACTTAAGGGGGATTGTTACTAAAGGCAATATAATTTCATATGTATCTGCTTTGCAAAATCAAGTTTGCCCTTATAATTTCAGATAGCTGTGTGGACAAAGCAAAAGTAGAAGAAAGTGAGCAAAAAGCTACAGAATTTTCCAAAAAGGTAAGCCCAGTTATTCTGAGCACTGGTGTTTTCAAATCTGTAGACCAGATACTCTTAAGATTTAATGCAGTTATTATATTACATTAATAAAAGTAGTGCCTTGAGTATATTCTCTGACAGTTTGGGTATAAGTATATAATATCTTAAAATGTGCTGTAAAGTGTAATCAAAATGTATAAGATAGCGAGTCTTACATGTGTGATAGTTAACTTCAGTATGAAGACATCTGATTCCAGATGACTATCACAATGAACAAGTGTGAATATGATATGGTGTTGTTTCCCTCCTCCTCCTTATTTACTGATCTAGGAAGCCAAACATGTTCCTGTTACTTTTCTCACTCTGAATTACACCCTTGCTTTTGTGTTCCTATATCAGGGTAAAAATACAGTAAATAAGCAAAAAATTGAATGCTCAGTAAGTTTGATATTGTTTGGACAAATGTGTCTGTATTGGTGATCATTGCAGTTTGATGAAGAGTTTGCAGCTCGACAAGAGGCACAAGGTGAGCTTCAAAAACGAGAAGAGAGGATCAAAGAACTTGAAGCTGAAATTCAGCGGCTACAATCCCAGGTAATGGAAGGAGTTCAGCTATATACTGTGTCAAAATGTGCTTCAAGCTGAGACAGATGACGGGCCCTTTGTCTTCATTTACTGCCAAATTTGTGATGGCAGCCTACAAAATGAAGAAGCAATGTAGTTACCTTACATAATGAATTACCTTATTTCAAACACACAGCCATTATATAAAACGAAAACAAAATAACTTTGCAACACAGTTCAGTTATCTAACAAGTCAATAACCTTAATTTAAATAAGAAGCTGTTTGGTTACAGTGTAGAATATTGGTTTTGCAAGCATTTCAGAGATCAGTAGTTACTAGCTAGTTCCTCTGGAGCTGTTGGCTCTGCTGATTACCAAGTGTAAAAATTACCTAATGTAAATAAGCTATTGGTACTTGATTTATCTATACCAAAACACTATTATAAGATCTGTCTTCCAATCTAGGAATATTTTGTGCATAAGGTGCTGGTAGTTAGGGTGACATTTTTCTTGGCTATATTAAGCTCTCAAATGCTATTGGAAATTAATAAGTGGATTTTTTATTTCCACAGTGGTTAGTTAAGATTTCACGTTAATAGGATGGTAAGCATGATGAAGGATGTAAAGCTTCCGGTATAATTTGTTTATAGTTCTTGCATCAATAGTCTCTAGTATTTCAAGGGTTACCTTAAACATAAATGTTGGAAAGGCAGTCATTTGTTAGGTAGTCCCTATATAGACTTGTTCACACCTGCATAGTATACAAGTCTTGCAGCCAGGCTTTCAAGCTGCAAGGCCATTAAATGCTAATCAAGGTCATCAATTGCAACATTCACAGTTGCCTCAAACAGACAAGAGTTCTTTCTCCCATCCTGGACATTATTCCATAGTTATATAAACTTCAATTGCCTAGTTTCCAACAGATCTCACATCCTCTGATGATGCCTGCCCTAGATGTAGGTGAAACATCAGGAGAGAATGCTTCTGAAGCATACAGCCTGGAAAACTCAAAGCAACCCAGTGATTCCGGCCATGAAAGCCTTCAACAACACATACATTTGTTAGTCTGCCAGAGAAGTAGGACTTATTCTGAGCCCTGAGGAGTACATTTCCAGTTTATAGCTTTTTATGGGAGTAGTGCCACTTTTTATTGTAAGGGGGTCATGCTGATGTGGCACTGCTGTCCAGGCCTGAGAGGTTTTCACCGTGTGCCTGAAAGTTTATATTGGTACATATATGTGCCAGTAAAAATGAAATTTATTACAAACCTTATCCAGAAGCCAGATTTTCACCTTAATTTTTCTGCCTGTGCTGTTAACCTCATTTAAAAGATGGATTTTCTGAGGCAGTGAATATTTAAGTATGGGAATTATGGTGATAATTCTGTTTCAGCCAACTGACTTTATTTTTAGAAGTTCTATGAATATCTCAGAGATAAAAATATCCTAAAGCTCTGGGATGTATTTAGTTAATGAAATTTTTTTCTTGTCTTCAAATGTCATTAATTCTCTTGATCTATATTCATGTGTAACAAAAATTTGCATATAGAATTTAGTGCTCCTCAATGTAATGTCAAACATCTGATCAAACGGCTGATGCCAATATAAAATGATTAGGAATAATCACATTATCTATCAGTAATATAGATCAGTAGATATATAGATCTTCTTTTTGATTAGTTCACTGACCATATCAACAACAAAAGAGAGAAACACAGACACTAATCTATGGATTTGCTTTGTGAAGTACAAAATCTTTGTAAATGTCAGAGTTAGAGCAAATCCCAGTGTCAAGTATATTCCAGTCAAGGATTTATGGAGCAATGTTCAGTCATTAAGGGCGTAATTTCACTAACCGGCATACTTTTGTGTCAAGCCACATCAGTGGATGTGGCTCTTAATGAGACATGCCACATTATCACAGGATGTCTGCACCCTACACCACTGGAGAAATTATACTGTTTAGCCAGTATTGCACGACCTGACATCTGCCAGGAAGTAGCAACCAATAATGAAAGGATCAAAAACAGTGACATCTCCATCCAATCCTCTGTTTGGATATCAGCCAGCATGCCAATGTCTGAAATAAAGTAATAGCTTCCTAAGATCTACAGAGATACTTGCAGGTACACCTCAGCAAGTGAGAATCCAAAAGTGGCAGGTTAAACCCAGCACCTTAATCAGGAGCTGAGACAGGATGAGAAACTCCTTCCTGGGCAAGCTGGAAGGCACTGAACAGGCTGCCCTTTAGCACCACAATATGCAGAGCAAACCTTAAGAATTGGGGCACCAAATTGGAGTAGAAGGCATGTGAGTGTGGAGAAGAGCAAACCACAGGCCACCTACTACAATGCAGTCTGAGCCCCACCACATGCACAATGGTGGACCTCCTCACAGCCACACTAGAGGCACTTGAAGTGGCCAGCTTCTGGTCAAAGGAAATTTAACATAATGTCAAGTTTTCTCAATTTGCTCCTGACACTATAAATAAATAAAATATCCAAAATGTAATATTTCTCATATTGTGATCAGAATGCAAATTTGCCAGCTTCTTCTGTCTGTTGTGTGGGTTGTGCTCTCATATCTAAAACAGATTTTTTTTTTTTAGGCTCCTTCGTGTTCGAGTGGCTTACCTCCAGGAGGCATCCCTCCTCCTCCGCCGCCACCCCCTCTTCCTGGTGGTGCAACCCCTTGCCCACCACCGCCTCCACCGCCACCATTGCCTGGTGGTTTGCCACCGCCACCACCACCGCCTCCTCCTTTGCCTGGGGGGGCCATACCACCACCGCCTCCCATGCCTGGAGGTATTCCGCCACCACCGCCTCCATTTGGTGGCCCCCCTTCTTTAGGAACTGTGCCACAGCTGCCTTTTGGAATGACGCCTAAGAAAAAATACAGTCCTGAAGTGTCTATGAAGAGAATAAATTGGACAAAGGTATTTCATTGTGACATCTAATTCGCTTTTTGAAAAAATCCTGATCTTAAAAGACAAGAGTAGCACAATTTTCGTTTGAATGTGAAAATGTTGGTACTTATTACACAGCCCGACCAAAACAAAAAAGGTTTTGTTTTGGTTTTTGGGCTGATACAGAACATTGCATTGACTAGACCACATCAGCTCTAGTTTCTTAGATATGGTTATTTTTGTATTTAAAATAATGTTTTTATTTGGTTATGCAGACAAATTATAACAATTACATTTCTATACTTATATACTACTTAAACATATCCATTTCCCCTTTTCCTCTTCCTCCTTCCCCTGGGAACAGTTATACCTTTGCTCTGATTATTATTTTATTTGATCAATCATGAAAATTGTAGCTTTCGAATAGAAAAAGAGCAAGGAAATGGGAAATTAAAACATGGTATGACTATCAGATTATATGATACAAGATTATATCACTGAAAGGACAATAAAATATACCAATGGATATATTAAGGAGAATTGGGATTCGAAATGGAGGCTTATTGACAGAGTGAAAGGGAAAGAAAAATATAAGGAACTGAATCAGACAGTCTTAGATATAGTTATCATGTTTTTTTTAATGAGCCAATAGATGAAGACTTATAGATGGCATATTGTCTGGATCTCAAAAACTAGAGCTGATAAGGGAAAAGCGGTGCTAATTTTGGAATCAGCAGGTCAACTATACCCAGAAACAGAGATAACATTTGAGTCACGAAAATATGTGTTAGCCAGTGTTAATTAATTGTCATACTAGCCCTTGTAATAATAACCTGTCAGTATGCTAACCTCTTGAATGACTTTAAGAAGTTTTTTATGTACATTATTTGAGGTTTTGACATGTGTGGTAACATTTGTCAGCTTCATTTAATCACAAAGTTGAAAAAAGCTGCAAGGACCTTTCGGTCACACTCCTTGTACTTTTCTTTTATTTGTCCCACAATTTTGAATTCTAGCACTACATGGTCATAGAATCATAGAGTTGGAAAAGACCTCATGGGACATCCAAGCCCCTGCCAAGAAGCAGGAAAACTGCATTCAAAGCACCCCCAACAGATGGCCTTTGTTTAAAAGCCTCCACCACACTCTGGGGCAGAGAGTTCCACTGCTGAACAGCTATCAGAATGGGGGACAATGCCTGGCTCGAGAGCAGTACGTGTGAAAAAGATCTTGGAGTCCTCGTGGACAACAAGTTAAACATGAGCCAACAATGTGATGTGGCGGCAAAAAAAGCCAATGGGATTTTGGCCTGCATCAATAGGAGCATAGTGTCTAGATCTAAGGAAGTAATGCTACCCCTCTATTCTGCTTTGGTTAGACCACATCTGGAATATTGTGTCCAATTCTGGGCACCACAATTCAAGAGAGATATTGACAAGCTGGAATGTGTCCAGAGGAGGGCAACTAAAATGATCAAGGGTCTGGAGAACAAGCCCTATGAGGAGCGGCTTAGGGAACTGGGCATGTTTAGCCTGAAGAAGAGAAGGCTGAGAGGTGATATGATAGCCATGTATAAATATGTGAGAGGAAGCCACAGGGAGGAGGGAGCAAGCTTGTTTTCTGCTTCCTTGGAGTCTAGGACGCGGAACAATGGCTTCAAACTACAAGAGAGGAGATTCCATCTGAACATTAGGAAGAACTTCCTGACTGTGAGAGCCGTTCAGCAGTGGAACTCTCTGCCCCGGAGTGTGGTGGAGGCTCCTTCTTTGGAAGCTTTTAAGCAGAGGCTGGATGGCCATTTGTCAGGGGTGATTTGAATGCAATATTCCTGCTTCTTGGCAGGGGGTTGGACTGGATGGCCCATGAGGTCTCTTCCAACTCTTTGATTCTATGATTCTATGATTCTATCACAGTCAGGAAGTTCTTCCTAATGTTCAGATGGAATCTCCTTTCTTGTAGTTTGAAACCATTGCTCCATTGCGTCCTAGTCTGCAGGGCAGCAGAAAACAAGCTTGCTCCCTCCTCCCTATGACTTCCTCTCACATACTTATTCATGGTTATCATGTCTCCTCTCAGCCTTCTCTTCTTCAGGCTAAATATATCCAACTCTTTAAGCTGCTCCTCATAGGGCTTGTTCTCCAGACCCTTGATCATTTTAGTTTTAGTTGTCACTTCTCCAACAGTTGGGGAAGTGAGCTAGGATCAGGCTTTTGATTTCTGATCCACTTTTGCCTTCTTCTTTGTTTTGAAATTGGAAATTATCTGCAAGGCACATAAAGAATTTGTTGGACAGCATATGTTGAGCAGAATCCATGTATCAGCTACCAGCATTTTGCATCCTTGAGGTTTCTAGAGAGAAAAGAAGGCATTAATTAAGTACATCAATATTTACTATGCTTTGGGTTGCTGTGAGTAGGAAACTATGCAAGTAAGGTTTATATATAAACTTTACAATAGACCTCACACCTCTGAGAATGTCTGCCATATATGTTGGCAAAACATCAGGACAGAATGCTTCTGGAACATGGCCATAGATCCAGGAAAGCTCACAGCAACCCAGTTTTTCAGGCCATTAAAGCCTTTGACAACACATTACCATGTTTTATTGATTTAGAGAACAAAAAACCCTGCATTCTCATACCTATTTTCTGATTTGCCGAGGAAGATTAGAAATGTTGTTTTCAGATTTCCATGTTTTACTTCTTGCTTTTGAAAATGCGCTTCTGCTTGATTTTGGATTGTGCCGATCATTAGAATTGCCATTTTGTTAAAATTAGCAGCCTGCATAGTCCCTGTAGGTACCTAAGTAACTGTCTTTATTATGTTTTCAGGTTGAACCACAAGAAATATCAGAAAACTGTTTTTGGCTAAAAGCTAAAGAAGAAAAATTTGCAAGTCAAGATCTTTTTGCAAAATTGGCACTCACGTTCGCTACACAGATGAAGGGTAATTGGCTCACTGTATTTTTCATATCTAGCAGTGGTGTCTTACTATTGTCACTTTTATATAATTTCTCTGCACAGCACTTTGAAGGGCAAATTATAGATCCAAGTAGCATACCATCTGAATTTTGAGACTTGATGCTACAAAGACAGTGGAAATTCAGTCTCAATGTACAAACATTGCATCTGTTAAATATCTATATACTTTTAAAGTGCTTTTTTTTTTTACAGCTAAAAAAGCGGTTGAGGGTACAGAAGAAAAGAAGATAGCCATGCCTAAGAAGAGAGCTAAAGAGTTGAGGGTTTTGGATGGGAAGACAGCACAGAATTTGTGTACGTAACATATACATTATTTTGCTTTGCACAAAGCTTGTTTCCTATTTATTTGTTGCAAATAGTTCATTACGCTGTTTGTTGTGCTTAGTCAGCCTACATTCTATATCTAGTTCTGTGGTTTTACTCTGTAAAGAATGTCAATGAATGAAATACTCTGAATTTCAAATGAGCTGTTTCTCTATTGTCCTTATTATCTTGACGATATTTTCTCAATGTGTTGTTATGGTGTCTTTTTCAGCCATTTTCTTGGGGTCTTTCCGCATGCCTTACGATGAAATTAAAAACATTATTATAGAAGTAGATGAAGAAAAACTAAGTGAAGCATTGATTCAGGTAAGTTAGCAGAGCAACTTACTACAGTATTCAAAACTAGTTGTTCTAATATTTGTAAATTTAGCTGATGCTTATGAGGAACCTGTTTAATCACTTGATTGCTGTGAGTTTTCCGGGCAGAATGGCCATGCTCCAGGAGCATTCTCTCCTGATGTTTTTCCCACATCTATGGCAGGCATTCTCAGAGGTTGTGAGGTCTGTTGTAAACTAGGCAAATGGGGTTTATATATATGTGAAATGTCCAGAGTGGGAGAAAGAACTGTTTGTTTGGGGCACTTGATTAGCACTGAATGGCCTTGCAACTTCAAATCCTGGCTGCTTCCTGCCTGGGGGAACCCTTTGTTGGGAGGTGTTAGATGTCCCTGATTATTTCCTGCCTGGAATAGATGTGGCAGGCATCCTCAGAGGTTGAGAGGTCTTTTGGAAATTACGTCAGGAGAGAATGCTTCTGGAACATTGCCATATAGCCCGGAAAACTCACAGCAACCTAGTAATTTCAGCCATTAAAGCCTTCGACAAAACAGAAAATATGATAGTCATTCTGATTTCTGGTTTGTTTGTTTTTTCATACTAGAATTTAGTTAAAAACCTCCCTGAACAGAAGGAGCTCAGTGCCTTAGCCGACTTGAAGAGTGAATACGAAGACCTTTGTGAGCCAGAACAGTTTGGAGTTGTGGTATGTTCTGTATTATAATGTCATTCTGCAGTTCCGCTTCAGTGTCCAACTTAGGGATTGCTTTACCAAGTTTCTTTAACAGTTTATGAGGCACCCGGTGGTGCAGTGGGTTAAACCCCTGTGCCGGCAGGACTGAAGACTGACAGGTCGCAGGTTCGAATCTGGGGAGAGGCGGATGAGCTCCCTCTCTCAGCTCCAGCTCCTCATACGGGGATATGAGAGAAGCCTCCCACAAGGATGATAAAAACATCAAAAATCATCCGGGCATCCCCTGGGCTGCGTCCTTGCAGACGGCCAATTCTCTCACACCAGAAGCGACTTGCAGTTTCTCAAGTCACTCCTGACACGACCAAAAAAAATGTTTATGGGGATTTTCATTAGTGAGGTTACAATGATATGTTTAACAGTCTTGTTACTCGTGATCACAAGAACAGGTTAAGAAGTAAGTAAGGATGATTGAAGGACTGTCTTTGAAGTTTTTTTTTTCTTTTCAGAAAGTACATATCTATTTGCATATACAAATTAGCTAAGTTAATTATTAATATAAAGTTTTAATTAGATAATCAATATACTCATTGAAACTAATCAAGGTCAGGAATTAGATGTTTAAAATTCATTTTGAAAAGTCACACTTTGCAATTAGGTTATTTATTATAATAGACTAATTAGCTTAGCATTTCTCGCCTGTGAAGATCGGAGCATCGCATTTTCATATAGATGAAGCATTGAGATGAATTTTATATTAGATTAAACACAGTTTTGGAGTTATATCCTGCTGTCAAATGAAATTTTGCATCTAATGTGAGGAAGATGTGGTTAATGATGGTTGCCAAAAGGAAGCTATCACCCTTTGATGCCACATTATACTGTCCTATGTTTCAGAATTCAAAAAATCCCCTGATGTTATTTGACTAAAATTATTTCTGGTGTTTCAAGATAGGATTTATCTATCTATATTTATATACATCTACAAATATAAATAAGTGATAGGCTTCATATAATTATATTATTTTGAAACAAGAACATATAATAATCATGTAAAGATAAAGGTTTCCCCGACATTAAATCTCGTTGTGTCCAACTCTGGGGGTTCGTGTTAATCTCAATTTCTAAGCAGAAGAGCCAGCGTTGTCCATAGACACTTCCAAGGTCATGTGGTTAGCTTGAGTGCATGAGGCGGTGTTACCTTCCCATCAAAGTGGTACCTATTGATTTACTCACACTTGCATGTTTTCAAACAGCTTAGGTTGGCAGGAGCTCGGCTAATAGCGGGAGCTCAACCTGTCCTGTGGATTCGAACTGCCGCCCTCTCAGTCAGCAAGTTCAGCAGCTCAGCAGTTTAACCCACTGAGTCATATCTTTCTATAAAGTGGCAAAGGCAGCTGCAAGCTAAAAGAAATGCAGTTACATTGATGCTAGTGTTGTACAATAGCCCCAAATGTTGCAAAGTTTGTTAAATAACAAAAATGAAAACTGATTTGAAGTGTGAGATTGTTATTGCCTAGCTTTATGTTGCAAAACATGAATACAATGTGCAAAATAGATATGACTATAGTAGTTATTTAATAAACATTTGTAGTTTGTGTAGTTGATTTCCATCAAGTGACTACAAAAGGTGCACATTATCCACTCACTGACTATTAAAACCATCTACTTGGAATATGGATTAATGGACAACGAGACTGGATGCTGATTCTATTGATGAGACGTGATGGATTGTTGTTTTCCTGTATTGTTGTATTGATGTTCTGATGTTAATTAATGGATATTACTGTTTTAAATGATTAATGATTTTGTATTGTATTGTTGATACTGGTTGTTAACCGCTCTGAGTTGCCTGATGGCTGAGAAGAGCGGTATACAAGTGAAGTAAATAATAAATAAATAAATAAATAAATAATACTTAAATTAATAGCTGCAAAAATACCTTATTTATTTACTTCATTTCTACTCCACCTTTCTCGACCCCAGAGGGGTCTCAAGGCGGCTTACACATCTGGCAAAAATTTAATTGCCGCACAGATAAACAATAAAATACATCTCATCAAAATATAAACAATCTAAACATATAAGCAATTAAAATAATATCAATCAAACAGATTAAAACCATCTAAAACACCGAGTCATGATCTCACAACCATAATCGTTTTCCAAAACCCATTGTACATTATTCAAGCTGTTAAAGTCTCATTTTGTAGTTGCCTATTCACCAAATGCCTGCATTAAAAGCCAGGTCTTAAGTTTTTTCTAAACCTTGCCAACTATATCCCTGTATTTTGGTGCAGGGGAATGTAAGGTTTGCTACAACTAATAGAAGTTACTTTGTTCTGTTTCATAGAAAATGCTTTTCCGCATGATCCCCAAGCTTTGCCTTTTCTTTCAGATGAGCTCAGTTAAAGCGTTGCGACCTCGCCTGAATGGCATCCTTTTCAAGCTAACCTTTGAAGAACACATAAATAATATCAGGCCGGGCATTATGGCAGTGACGATGGCCTGCGAGGAGGTGAAGAAGAGTGAAAGCTTTAGCAAGCTGTTGGAACTGATGTTGTTGATAGGGAACTATATGAATTCTGGCTCAAGAAATGCCCAGTCATTGGGCTTCAATCTTAGTTTTCTGTGCAAGGTAAGCCCGATGTTTAGAAGCATTCATTGTTTTATCATAGTGATCTTCCAAAGCTTAACCGAATTCATGTTCCAAAGATCTTTAACGTTACTGTGAGTTTCTTGTGCCTATATTATGACATTTCTTGGAGGAGAGATATCTGCAAATAATGCTTTGTGGGCAAATTACCATTCTTCTGTCTGTTACTTTTTCGCGTGGAGTTGGACAAAACCTCCTAAAAACATGGGTTGGCCTTCACTCCTTATTATGAAAACAGGAACTAGAAGCCTCTGGAGAGTGTCCACTTAGGAAAGCCGCTGTCATCACAAGCCCAGTTTGGGTTCTACACTGTAGAATTAATGCAGTTTGGCACCACTTTATTATGACTCAGTTCAATGGCATTCTGGTATCTGTAGTTTGGTGACACACCAGCACCCTTTTGAAGAGAAGGCTAAAGAATTTGAAATTACATAGCATTGAGTTATTGCAGTTAAACTGCATTAATTCGACAGTTAGTTATACCCCCCACAAGCATGCTGGAGCAGACTTTTGTTCTCTCTCTCTCTTTCCTTTTAATTCATTTCATTTTTCAAAATAAAAACTGTAAAACTCTCTCTTTGCTTCACAGTCTTTGTGTCTCCTCGCTGCTCTCTTTTCCCAATATTGACAACAAAAAATTGGGTCTCTTACTAAATTGCAAACACCAATAATGCCATTTATCTTGAAATGCAAGTAATCTGTATCCGGCAGCTGATCCAGTGTCGTGTTTTGCAAATGTTTTTTTGGAGGGAATATTTCTAAAAATAGTGCATATCTCCCCCTCTCCATTTCTTTCCAATGACAGATTAGAGATACAAAATCATCAGATCAAAAAATGACACTCTTACAATTCTTGGCTGCCATTTGTGAAGAAAAATATCGGGACATCTTAAAATTTCCAGATGAGCTTCAGCATGTGGAAAGTGCAAGCAAAGGTACATGGCATGATGACAGTGATAAGAATGACCATATATACTTGGGTATAAGCTGCGTTTTTCAACCCACTTTTTAGGCTGAAAAAGCCCTCCTTGGCTTATACTCAAGTCAAAGTTATTTATCATTTTACTCTGTTGTTATTATTATTATTATTATTATTATTATTACATTTATTATTTTATTCATGTATTATTATTATTATTATTATTATTATTACTATTATTATTACATTCACATTATTTTACTATATATTTTTTATTATTTTATTACATTTTTTATTCTGCTCTAGTTATTTCATTTATTATTTTGCTCTATTTCTTATTACATTTATTATTTTACTCACTTTATTAAGATTGGAAGGATACGCAAGCACATTTACATTGAAGAAGGTTGGAATAATGGTTTAATCAGAATTGGGCAGTCTTATCTTAAATGACAGTTTTATGTAAATATTCAAAAACATTTAACCTACTGATGTCTCAATTAATGTAATTTTATTGGTATCTATTTTTATTTTGAAATTTACCAGTAGCTGCTGTATTTCTCACCCTCGGCTTATACTCGAGTCAGTACATTTTCCCAGGGTTTTTTGTGGTAAAATTAGGTGTCTCGGCTTATATTCAGGTCAGCTTATACTTGAGTAAATATAGTAGCATATACTATGAGAAAGCTCGAGACTAGAGTTTGCATCCCTGCACAACCACAAAAACCTACTGGGTGGCCTTGGGCAGGTCGGAGTCTCTCAGTATCAGAGGGAGCTCCCATTTGGTCCAATCTTGCCAAGAAAATCTCATGATAGATTGGCTTAAGAGTTTCCATAATTTGAAAACATCTTGAAAACGATACCCAGCCACAACCACCCACATGCTTTAATGTCAAATGTAGATTTCTACCCATGGGAGCTTAACTGTGTTACAAAAGACATGCGGGGACATGAGAGAAGCCTCCCACAAGGATGGTAACTTCAAAACATCAGGGCGTCCCCTGGGCAATGTCCTTGCAGGTGGTCAATTCTCTCACACCAGGAGCAACTTGCAGTTTCTCAAGTTGCTCCTGACACGCCAAAAAAACAAACAAACAAAAACAAAACAAAAACACAAAGGCATAAAATATTTTCAGTACTGAAGGATGTTTAAAAGATGCAATAGACTGTGGATTTCTGCTGGCTTATTCCAATGATCTGAATTGTGTTCTTGTGGCATATACATGTCCAGCTTACATTGTTTACAAACTGGGAGGCTACCAATTAAATTCTCACCTTTAAGCCTAGTTCTTTTCTGTTGTTTACATCTGGCAGAGTTGAAGCTCAGACCATTACATCGCCCTTTCCCCTTATTGCAGGCGCCAGTGATTTTGATTTATCAGCCTAACTAAACATTTTAGTAAGGCTGATAACTTGGAAGATAAGAAGGGTCAGGCCTGGGTAGTAAGTGTATTTGGAGACTGCCAACAAATACCAAATGCTGTAGGCTATAATTCTAAGTAAGGAACTGGCATCTCTGAATATTAATTCTCTAAGAAAATACACTGAAATCCATGGAGGCAGGATAAATAAATCTACATGCAGCCTTACATCAGCCTTGGTTATAAAATGAGGAAAATGTTGAAATTGTAAAGAGAAGTCGTTTCTATGGGCATGATCATACAGTTTGGGATACTACAACAGAGCCAGTTAAAACTCATCTCTTCTGTATCCTGTCTTTAAATTATTTACATGACTAACTATATGTATTATTAAGTTAGAATCATTTGAATCTTAGTTTGTGATTAATCCAAAAAATTTGATATAAAGGAATGAAATATTAGTATTTCTTTCAATACATTCAAAGAGAAAGTAGATTAATTCCAACTACTGTTGGAATAAAATTGTGACATCCCCCCATTAAGCAAGATAATTTCATATATTATGCTGTACATTCTCACATATTTTTTGAAGCGTAGACCTTTTGTGAGCATTAATTCAGAAAAATGGGATCACATTTTAATGGCGCTATCCAAACTGCCATTATGACGACTATCTCTGACAATGATTTTCTTTCCCATAGTTTTTCACTTGACATTTTTTTCCCTTCAGTTTCAGCTCAGATTCTTAAGAGCAGCCTTGATTCTATGAAACAGCAGATAGAGCGTTTGGAAAGTGATATTAAGAAGTTTCCGAAAACAGAAGATCCACATGATAAATTTGTTGAGAAGATGTCCATATCCTTTGTTAAACTGGCATATACCTTTGATTAATTGCACCCATAACAAGTAAAAAATATATATTCAGAACAAGGAATATCAGTTTTAATGCAGTACTTGTGCTCTATTATTTTAATGGAGGCTTTATGTTGTTAATGCTAATGTTGAATTATTAAGCCTTTACTGTCACAAAATTCCCCATTTTTTGCCCCATTTGTTTGTGATGGAATATGTGAAGTCAGTTGACATGAAGAACTCCTACGTTGTCTATACAGTAAGTTTGGTACCTAATCAGTTTGAACAAAAATGATTTGTAGTATTCGGTGGGCCATTTTATGTAATCTCCAAAAACAGAATGGGAAGGAGGGAGTCAGAAAGCCCGGCAAAATGGATTAAGGGAGCTGGATTTATCCAGTTCCTGGATAGGAAGGGGTTAAATCTGCAATATACCTGAAGCAGGGGACGAGGGACAGGGCCTTCTCGGTTGTGGCCCCTCAGCTCTGGAACTCCCTCCCACTGGAGATTAGAACTGCCTCTTCTCTCCTGACTTTTAGAAAACAGGTGAAAACTTGGCTCTGGAAACTGGCATTTGATAAGTGAGTCAATAACCCGTGACTACACGAACGGATGGTGAAGAACTACGATTTTATTTTGACGACTTGGCCAATGTAATTATGTGATTGTATTTTAGTATTTTAATGTTTTAGTGTATTATGGGATGTGAAGTTTTTAAACCATTGTCAGTGATACTGTTGTTGTGAACTGGCCTGAGTCCCTCTGCGGAGGTGAGAAGACCCATAGAATACCAGATAAAACAGCAAAATTAACCCCCAGCTCTTGGCCGTCCTGCCCAGGAACTCTCCGCTGTTCTAAATAAATAAATAAATAAATAATTTTTCTCCCTCCCCAGCAGCAGTGTATTTTTGGGAAAGTTTCCCAGGCTCCTTCTCCAGAGAGAGCCCTGCTGGGAACTTGCTTTCCCTACAACACTTGGATAGGACGGGTATTGAAAAGCCTCCTCTCAGAGCATGATGGGAGTTGAAAATTTTACTCTCTGTCTATTTCTCAGCCAATAAAAAGCCTGGTTGTGTCCATGCTCTGATTGGCTGAGAATGGACACACCCAGCAAATACAATTCCCAGAACCCTCTCTTGCGGTTTTTCTTATTTTTAGAAATGTTATGGTTAAAACTTAAAATAATTCTTAAAAATCAATAGATTGGTGAATTGTTTTGAACTTGACAGGCCTGCAGTTGTAAATGGGGTCTCAAACTGAGGTAGGTTTCATGGAGATAGGCCTTAAAATAACTGAGGATTGAGCCTTCCAACTTTCCCATTGTAGCCAATGGGCTGAATCTTTGCCAAATGAAAACGGCAATACCCCTCCCCATTCTAGTAACTTCCTGGTAAACAGAATGAGGTGTCAGTCAACAATGGACTCTGAAATGGGATGTCTTTTGGGTGAACTGCACACCTCTATTATACAGTACTAACTCCATATCCACAGAGGAATTTTTTTTCCTGAACTTACTGTGAAACAGGAAACCATAGATAATAGCAAACTCTGTTCTGCTTGAAATTACCATCGAGTCATAAGCAAGAGTTTTGCAAGGAGTAGTATCGAATTTTGCTGGTTCTGAAGCATTTAAAAATCCGAAACCATGTTTTAAATAAAAAGAAAGCAGTTAACTTAAGGATTAGTGACATTGTAGATGGATTGCGTCTAAGTGATAAAACTAGCTTTATGGTTTTTTATGCTGAACTGCTCCTTATTTAAACTCATAGTTCTTTAACATGAAGATTACAGCTTTGCAAAGAGTTCCAGAGAGCAGTACGAAAAATTATCAAACATGCACAACAACATGACTAAATTATATGACTGTTTGGGGGACTACTTCTGTTTTGACCCAAAAGCCGTGAGCAGTGAGGAATTCTTTGGCGATCTAAGTACATTCAGGATCCTATTCTTGGTAAGTTGAGAGAAAGCACTATCTCACATTATCTGTACATTTTTATGTTCATGTCTTAAAATAACTGTGCTGCATACATTTTACCATACACTTTGCTACTATCATGTATAACTATTAAGAAAAGTCACTACAATGGATTCCCCCAGTATTTTGTGTGTTCAGGTTACTGGACAATATTGTATACATATTTCTGCCTTCAATTTTGAATATCTGATTTATTTATTTCATTGTATCTGTTCTGCATCATGAATTCTTGTCTTGAAGTGGAAGGATTTTTTAAACAAAAAGGCAAGGGCAATATAAAAATCTAGATTCTTGTGATGGGGTTGCAACAATTATAACACTATATTGAAATCTTGAGATCTAAGCAATTTACAAGTATTTGGAAACAATCAAATCTGCCTTGCAAACTCATGCACCACTCTCTGGTGGATCACATTATGAGTTTACTCAGTTTTTGTGAGTTTTCTTGAAACTGCTCCAATTTTCCCTGTATGTAATTGTGAATTTACAGTGTGATGAAGAAACAGCCAAGTTGAGTGAGCACAGAACTATATTTTGCAGGTGTTTTTTTAATACTTGATAGATTCCTCAAAGTTTTCTAGTTTAATCCAATAGTAATTTTATAATAGACATAAAATTACCCAGAGTTGCTATTCTGGATGGTTTGTATATCAAAAGGGTATCAACTGAAAGATGCAGATGACTGTTCTATCTTTTTCTTTCTTCACTCTGCCTCAAGAAGAAAGTTATTTACGTGGTACTTTTGTCATGAATAACTTTTCAATAACCTTAAAGCACAGATTCTTTTTATTCTAATTTTTCAGTAAAATAAAGGGTATCAGAATTTTTACACTTTTACACACAGAACAACATTGTACATACAGATTCTATGTAACTACATTGAATTCACAAACAATATACATTGGCTAACAAACAGGCAAATGGGAGTTACATTTTTACTCAGCATTCACATTACCCATACAAATTTATTCATCCCCATGCATACATCACCATTTCTCCCACTGCCTCCTGGAGAAGAACATCTCTGCTTCCTTGCAAATCTGCCACTTTTCCAATAATTTCAAAATGTCTAAAATGCATCCTTTCCCCCTAAGAATAGTACCTCCAAAATTGCACTCCTTGCTTTTTCTTTGAGAAAAGGAGGCAAGTGACCAGACTGTGTTCCATTGGAGATCTGACATTCGCACGGTACACCATCTCGCCCCTTTCCAAGGAGCAGAGCATGGTGGGTGAACAGCACAGTTGCCTGTCACAATTTTTGGATTGTTATAAGGTCTCTTCTGTAGCAATATTTCTTTGCTGATGTTGTTCCAAAGTTGTAAATGAATGATAGATGTTTTTTTCCAGCCTGAAACATCCTGGATACCCAGTTAGTAGATGTTGATGGGTGTTGAAAAGTCTCTCTCAGAGCATGATGGGAGTTGAAAATTTTACTCTCTTGTCTATTTCTCAGCCAATAAAAAGCCTGGTTGTGTCCATGCTCCGATTGGCTGAGAATGGACACACCCAGCAAATACAATTCCCAGAACCCTCTCTTGTGGTTTGTCTTATTTGAAAAAATGTTACAGTTAAAACTTAAAATAATTCTTAAAAATCAGTAGATTGGTGAATTGTTTTTGGCAAATGTAATCCTTGTGTTGACTTCCTTCTTAATGTAAGGAACCTTATAAACATTTCCTTAACCTAAAGAGCTATTGTCTTCAAATGTAAACGTGTTGTTTCCCCCCAAAAATTCAACAGTTAATCATTGTCACAGTTCTTGTCAATGACAGCTGTTCAGCAACTTTTAATTACAATTCCCGAGTGTAGTTGTTTTCCAGGCCTCAATGTCTTCAGCCCAATTAGGTCCCTTTCATACACATTTCATACAATTCCATTCAAACCATACATCATATATTTCATGACACTTTCAAAGGTAATGTGCTTTTTAATTCTGGCAACTAAACATACAAGCCAGGTCTGTACAGATGCAAGATATCCTCGATTTACTGTGCATTCATAATGGAGGAAAACCCATGTTTTTCATTTCTAATCCAGGAGGCGCTGAAGGAAAACAACAAAAGAAGAGAGATGGAAGAAAAGACTAAGCGAGCCAAGCTTGCAAAAGAGAAGGCTGAACGTGAAAAGCTGGAGCGGCAACAGAAGAAGAAGCAGCTAATTGACATGAATAAAGGTAAAATATTATTTGCACTAGTTTAGGCTTAAAATCCTAAAGGCACCAGATTACATTTGATCTTGGAAACTTAGCAAGTTCAGTGTTTGAACCCAAGCCTTAGGAGAAGCAGTTAAGGAGCTGATTATGTTTAGCTTAGAGAAAAGAGGGCTGCGAGGACGTAAAAGTCCTGATTAAATATTGGGGAAAATGTCATATTGAGGAGGGGATAGGCTTATTTTTTGCTGAGCAATGGATTCAAATTGCAGGGAAAGCTATTCCACCAGAACATTAGGAAAAACATCCTGCCTTGGAGTATTTGTTTCAGAGGCTGGGTGGCTATCTGTTGTGAGTGCTTTAATTATGTGTTGCTGCATGGCCGTGGGTTTGCTTGGGCTGGTCCTTATGGATCGTCTCTTCCAGCTCTAAAATTCTATAATGCTGAACCCATGACTGTACATATACTGTGTATGAGGGCATTTAGTGGAAGGGACAGGAAGAAGAAGGGGGAAGACTGAATCAGAAGGCCCCTCATATCTGGGGATTTATTTATTCATTACTTTATTCTACATAATTTGTCGATGTTTTATCTTCCATCCCTTTCGCAAAGCTTGAGAAATGAGATGATGCAAATATGAATTAAACCGAGTGAGAAATTACTTCATCCTGCAGTTTGCTGTTTTCCCTTCTGTGACCATTTCAGTTCGGTTGTTAGGCAGAGAGAGCTTAATCAGTTACAATTATAGAACGCATAACAAGCTAAGTGTGCAACTGAAGCTGGTCTCTTCTACCCAGTGAAAGGGAATGTGATGAAATGTACTGCTAGCAAAACAAATAATAGTATTTATCTCTTGACATATAAGATGCCAAGGTATATTAGTAAGATACCAGAACAAATGATACAATTAAGGTGAACTGAGATAGTATTGCTGATCAGGATTTCAAGTCATTAGATGCACTTTAAAATAAAAGTAGTACTCATTGAAGTGATTGCTCAGTGACCATTTATTATTATTATTATCTTCATGAAGGTTCATTCTGTACTCATAATATAATATTGGCAGAAGGGTTAGTGATATGTTTAAGTATCTAGCTTAATGTCTTTGAAAATGAGTAAAGGCATATGTACCCCTACATCACTCTACCATTGTAGTTTTTGTTACTTTACTGCCTTCAGCAAAGCATTGCCTCCTGCATTTTTAGTATTTCTAAATTTTGTCAATTTTAGTGTGCACATCTGTGTTTATTCCTGAGTCCTGTAACATAAGAGGACACTATTATGCAAAGTTAGGTTGTGTAGCTATTACATGCCTTCCTGCCACCCTAAGTCTCATGTCTTGGTAGACTCCTATCTTGACCATTCTTACCATCTCACCTTAAAGAAGCACCATCTGTTGTGTATTTGTGTGTGCAAAAGGGAGCACAGAGACCCTCTTTTAGATACCTATCTAGGTTTTAACTAAAAAAATCAAAATAATACTGAAATGTGGTTTTGTCAGATTTTTAGATCCATTTAGATTTGCTGACAGTGGCAAATCCCCCCCCCCCCCCCCCCAATAAGATGAGACTCATGACATCTGCTCTCTTGCTGATAGGGACTGTATTATATTACCCTGCTGGAACCTAATTTAGCAACAAGCTATTAATTTGTGGAGGAAATGGAGTAGAACACTCATGTTCAGAAATAAGCTTTTGTTGATAGATTGTATTTGAAATACCTATTTTTAATTTCTGTCAAAAGCATTGCATAAATAAGTATAAATCTGATAAAATAGAGGGAGCACAAGCAGCTAAATAATTTTAGACCAAAAACGGACAACTGCGACTGCATTGACTGTAGATTTAAACAATTCTTCTCTGTGCATGAGGCAGGGGATTGTGGACAAGCATGTAGATGTGGAGTTGTTTGTTCTGCTCTACAGTCACACAAGGTGGAGGAATATTCTTTTAAGTAGTGCCATTTTTGCCAGGTTGTCTTGATCTTCCCACTCCACTTCTGAGTCTGTTCAAGGACTTCCAAGTTGCCCATTCTTGGTTTGCCCCTGGAGGCAGACTCTCATTGGGGGGGGGGGGGGTCATCCATTTAGGATTTCCTGGTTTAGCTGCCCAGAGGGATACTCTTGCTGTTGCTGGGGGGACTTTAAGAGGAGTAGTGGTTTTCATACAGCTTTTCCTTGATTTGAGTCTACTGGGAGGAGGCTGGTAGCCATGTAGTGGATGACTTTCACAGTTTTCAACCTTATTTCTCTCACATTTAGCAGCAACTTCCCATCACATATCAGGAAGGGGCAATGCCAGCTAGCTTGTAGAGTCTATCAACAGGTTTAGGTTTGAGACATCCTGTGATTATTCTGCATGCTTCATTCAATGCTGTCTTTACGTGCTTCACATGGGAAGACTTGTGCCAAACAGGGCAGGCATACTCAGCAGTTGATTAAGACAAGGCTAAGGATGATGTTCTTATTAATTTTGGGTTTGCACCCCATGCGCTGCCAGTAAGTTTCTGCAGGATATTATTGCATGCAGCTACTTTGTTCTTGGTGTTCATGAAGTGTTTCCTAAATGTTAGTGTTCCATCTAAGGTGACACCGAGACATTTAGGATGGAAACAGTGTTTGATCTCTTGGCCTTCCCAGGTAACTTTCAATTTCCTATTGGCTTCACGGTTGCATAGGTGGAAAGCACACACTTGTGTCTTAGCAGGGTTAGGCTTCAGGTGGTTATTTTTGCAGTATCTTTGAAAATACCTCAAGGCGATATTTTCTTTTTGTTGCTATTTGTAGTTATTAATTATGACAATTCTCCAAGCACCTGGTATTCAGGTATTGCAAATTCATGGCCAATTGTAGTGCATTCTTCCTGTTTTCCTACTGCACTCCACTTTCCTAGACATTTATCTTTTTTTCCAACTAATAACATCATCTTGTAGTATGCCCAGAATACAGCAAGCTCTGTTTAGTCATCTTCACATCTAGGAAGAGTTTAGGTTTAATTTTCTTAATCCATTAATTGTAGAAGTTGTAAAGTTGTGGAGTTTTCTTTTTATTATATTGGGGCTTTTTTAACATATGTGAAATAATCTTACATTTTATGCATCTAAATAACATGAAAAAAACCCCACTAACGGCACGATCTCTTTTAGGATCTACGATAGCAATTTTAATGCCAATATTATTTAATCGGAAATGGTTTCAGTCTTCATTAGCTCCTGTTACTACAGCAATTAAAATACCTGTTAACTACTGATACAAGAATGAAGGGGAAGAATGAGTGCCTCAGTCACAATTAATGTTAAATTAATTGTTTTTGAAAAGTATATTAACATTCCCTTAACACAGATGAGGATAATAGAGTGGAGTTCATTAATAGGCAGCTGACATCCATAATGGTGTCAGTGATATCACTTCTGAAAGCACATCAGTATCCCAGTAAAATTATAAGTCATTTAATAAGTTCATATCTATTCATGTTTAGCATCTCTTGATTGTTAGCAGTTCTATTGTAGTATACACGATAAGTATAATTCTGTCATAACTGTTTAACAGTCCCCAGCTTCTACTGAATGTGTTAGTCAACATTATCTTCAATTTGCATACACAATCCTTCAGATTTGGAATGTATGCCCTAGCTTCGTTAGAATGCCTATTTCTCTGTAGCAAAACAGTCATCTGTGTAGCTTGCATGGTTTATTTTAGCCCATTGTTGACTGCATGGATATCTCTTATTTTTATGAATAATAATAATAATAATAATAATCTTTATTTATAACCTGGCCTCTCTCCCTGCAGGGATTCAGGACTGTTTACAGAAATAACAAAAATGTCAAGCATTCAATGGCAGTAAAAAGATAAACAACAATCAAAGCAAAACATGAAATCAAATAACTCAATATAACTTGTAAACAGACAGAAGTCAAGGATTAAACTAAATACACATAATGAGTACAAGAGGGCAACACAATTAAAGCAGTATACATTGAAAGCACAGTATAATATATCGCGTCAGCAGACTAAGGAAGTATCCAATGTCAGGCAAGAATAAGTATGAAAGATACTAATCTTCCTCCTCTCCATAGGCTCGGTTACACAGATGGGTCTTTAAAAGCTTTTTAAAGGAAAGGAGAGAAGGGGGCATTTTTAGTTCTTTAGGGAGGGAGTTCCAGAGGCAGGGAGCAGCCACAAAGAAGGCCCCATCTCTCGTTCCTACTAGTTGTGCTTGAGATGGTGGTGGGACCGAGAACAGGGCCTTCTCCGCAGACAGCAGTGCTCATGCTGGTTTGTACGCAGAGATGCGGTTTTTCAAATAGTCTGGTCCTGAGCTGTATAGGGCTTTGTAGGTAATGACCAGCACTTTGCATTTCACCTGGAAGCGGACCAGCCAGTGGAGTCTACCATAAAATGGGAGTAATTCTCTCCTTGTATGGTGCTCCAATTAGTAACCTGGTTGGCGATCTCTGTAATTGGTGACTGAAAAGATACTAGTTTTATTTCTCCCACTAAAACAATGCATAGATCTAACTGCATCAAATGATAATGAAACCTTTCCTGTTATTGGGACTTATGATTAGATAACCTAGAGATCCAGCATGGTGTAGTGGTTTGAGGATTGGACTACAGCTCTGGATACTTGGGTTTGAATCTATCAGCCTCTGAACAAATCATGCTGAGAGAAACCCAGGATAGGATCACCTTGATGTCTCCCTAAGGCTGGATTTGCACTGTGATATAAAATCCAGATTATCTGCTTTGAATTGGATGATATGGCAGTGTAGACTCATATAATCCAGTTCAAAGCAGATAATGTGGATTATCTGCTTTGATAATCTGGATTGTAGGGCAGTGTGTAGATCCAATCTAAGTCAACTCCCTTCTCCCAGTGTTCCTGATTATGTGCTTTCAAATACCTTAATGTATGCTTCATCTACTATGAATGCTTACTAGCCTCTTGCTTGGGAATTTTGCAATAATACCTCAGGAATGTAATGGCAGTTACTGATGAGAAGTGGTGTATTTGCATATGGAGCACATCATCAATAATCAACAGGACAGGGCTTTAAAAATCAAGAGAATAGAAGTGAGGTAGGCATCCATTTCACTGAATTGGACTTCATAAGGAGCCTAGTCAGTGGTATCTCAGGAAAGTGACAGCTTTCATTACTGTACAATATATGTCTTTAATTTAGTGGTTTTATGTAAATGTGACCCCCTTTTTGTGTTCCATATTTTCCTCTGTTATAACCTTAATTGCAAAGAGATTAATTTTATTTCCTCTGCTATTCACAGAGGGCGACGAGACAGGCGTGATGGATAATCTTCTTGAGGCGCTGCAATCTGGGGCAGCATTCAGGGACCGCAGGAAGCGAATGCCAAGAACTCCAGGTAGGACGTTTTCATAGCTTTTTTTTTTCAGGGAATGGGTTATATGTTCCATTTTTGGTGTCAAAACGTAGAGAATATGTTTGGAGAACACTTCTGTGGCTTTTAATTAAAGTACCTTTAGGCTCAGGTTTACAGGGCATGTATATATACACCCACAGATTGTCATGTGTAACTGTTATAATTGTAGATATAAGTATTACAACTTGTATCTATAATGTAAAAAGATCAGCCAAACAACACAGACACAACAGGTTTCCTTCTTGTTTGATGCAACCATACATGTAACTAAATCAACACTCCACTGTTTCTGGAATATCATTTTCATCAGTCTAATGATATTATCTATTTTAAATTACTCTTCTTTTTAAAAAAGTAACAAAAATTGTGAAGCACTGCAATAACAGCCCTATCTATCTATCTATCTATCTATCTATCTCACTGGATATTCCATACTTGCACAAGTGAGTCATGTTTGATGTCCTATTTTGACAAATATCTTCATCTGAGATGTTTAAGAAAGCATTGACTTGTAGCCAAAGGAGGAATTAGTTTGAGAACATGGTCGGTCTGAAGGCACTAGTGTGGGATTAGGAAGGAAAAATGAAGATAGCTTGAATTTCAGTGCTTTTGAAAGGTTAAGGGGAGTGATATGTAAACTTCCTTGGGGTTAAAATGCTTGGCTGGAGTGAAGATGTGGAATCATTTTAGTTTATGTATTAGGAGATTTATATCTATAGATGTGTTACAGCTGCCTTGGTCTGGTTATAATACCCATGCAATTCAAAACAGATTAGGTTTTTTATTTTTTTCACACTTGACATGATTCTAGCCCTGATTTTGTTTTAGAAATTATTTCTTGAGATCTTGAGAGTGCAGTATTCCATGATTTCACTAGCAGCATTAGAAGAGTATTGCTTTATCCACTCATATTTTGCTTTGGCCTAAATCATATTCTTGAGGTAGGGAATCAACTTTTGCTTCCTCTGATAGATTAAGTACTAAAATAATTATGTTTTCTTTTCAATTATTATTATTATTATTATTATTATTATTATTATTATTATTATTATTATTATTTGAAACACAACAAGATGCGTCCACAGCAGACAAGATCACTCTGCTGGCTGTTGTAATGGATCACATGTTGGACACTTCCCAAGTGTCTAGGACTGTGTGATGTATTTGCAAATAATGCGTGCAGATCCCAGTAAGGTGGCCATCTGCAGCTGGTAGATGATAATTTTGTCAATGCCGATTGTGTTTAAGTACAGGCCAAGGTCTTTAGGCACTGCACCCAGTGTGCCGATAACCACTAGGACCCCCTTTACTGGCTTGTGCCAGAGACTTTGCAGTTCCATCTTTAAATCCTCACATCGTGTCAGCTTTTCCAGTTGTTTCTCTTCAATCCTGCTGTCACCTGGGATTGCAACATTGACAATCCATACTTTGTTTTTTAACATGATTGTGAGGTCAGGAGTATTATGCTCCAAAACTCTGTCTGAATCCGCAAGTCCCAGAGTAGCTTGACGTGTTCGTTCTTTGTAACTTTTTCTGGCTTGTGATCCCACCAGTTCTTTGTCGCAGATAGATGGTATTTGTGGCACAAGTTCCAATGAATCATCTGAGCAACGGTGTTGTGCCTCTGCTTGTATTATTTTTATATTTCTTACCCAACTCTCATTGGTGCTCAAGAATAGTCACAGCACAGTCAAAACATACAAACATTGCAAGAATTCTATAAACACACATATTTAAACATAGTTTAAACATATTTCTATAAAATACATATTAAATGCATTCTATATTACAATGGACCCCCCGGTGGCGCAGTGGGTTAACCCGCTGAGCTGCTGAACTTGCTCATTAAAAGGTTGCAGGTTTGAATCCGGGGAGCAGCCTGAGCTCCCGTTGTTAGCGCCAGCTTCTGCCAACCTAGCAGTTAGAAAACATGCAAATATGAGTAGATCAATAGGTAACACTCCGGTGCGAAGGTAATGGCGCTCCGTGCAGTCATGCTACTTACATGACCTTGGAGATGTCTATGGACAATGCTGGCTCTTCGGCTTAGAAATGGAGATGAGCACCAACCCCCAAAGTCGAACACAACTAGACTTAATGTCAAGGGGGAACCTTTACTTTTACCTATATAACAGTGACCACATTACCAACCCACCCAATCATTATGATCTTCCAGAGACCTCCTCTCGTTGCCATCACAAATACAGTTGGCTTCAATGAGAGAGAGGGCCTTCTCAGTAGCCACCCCAGCTCTTTGGAACTCCCTCCCCATTGAGATGAAAACTGCCCCTTCCATCTTTCAGGAACCTGTTCAAGCAAGGTTTTGATGAATAAATTCAATTGTTAATGACAGCAAGGTTAATTTACACTGAGCTTAGTGAAATATACTATTTAATTGATGAGTCTCCACAATAATTGTAATTGGTTTAAAATGTTTTTGATGCTTAATATTTATTTATATCCTATTTCTGGATGTTAATAGGCTCTGTGTAATTTTGTCTTATATTTTATGTTAAATGTGCTTTGATTTGTATTGCATTGTTGTGAGTTGCTTTAGGTCCCATTAGGGAGAAAAGCAGGATATAAATAAAGGATTATATTATTATTATTATTTTACTGACACAAAAGCACAGTATGTCACAGCAAATGCTATATATATGCTGGATTTTGTATCACAAAATCACAAGTCGAACACTTCCCAAGCGTCTAGGACTGTGATGTATTTTCGAATGATGCGCACAGATCCAAGTAAGGTGGCCTTTTGCAGTTGACAGATTGTGATTTTGTCAATGCTGATTGTTTCCAAATGCCGGCTGAGATCTTTTGGCATGGCACCCAGTGTGCTGATGACCACTGGAACCACCTGTACTGGTTTATGCCAGAGCCTTTGCAGTTCATAATAATAATAGTAATAATAATAATAATAATAATATAATTCTCGAACTGCAAATGAACAAGAATTATATCATCATCATCATCATCACATATTATTATTGATTATTGTGATTATTATTATCATCACCCAACACACAAGGAAGTTGGGCTTTTCACTAAGCATAGCTGAAATAGAGAAGATCATAATTCTTACTTTTTGAACTTCTGTTAATATAAAAGCACATGGGATTTTAACAATCATCCTTAAATGAGTCAGTGCATTTGCCCTTTATGTAACCTTTCAAAATCTTAACCGGTCAACAAATGTGATTGTTTTAGAAGATTGTCATTAGTACTGCATTGCTGAGAGATGAAAGTGCATTCATCATACTTGCATTTGTGAAAATGGCAGTCCCTAGAATGCCTTCTGATAAGTAAGACAGACTACTCCTATATGAAGGAGAATTCTATGTGCCGAGACGAGGAAATATGTTTCCCTTAGCTTCCTTATTTGTCTAATCCTTTTATACCATCTGGTATTTTCGCAAATGATCTCCACAAATCCTCCTGATTACCCTTGCAGAATAAATTCTGATAGAAGGTTGTACTATTGATCCTACCATAATGTATTGTAAATGTCACTTATTACTCCTTATATTTTAAAAGCTTGTGCTTTTCATAGTCCAGGAGCATGAGGTACAGGTATAGCCCATGTTTAGCCAACCTGATGTATTCAACGATAAACAATACAGTTGTCTCCAACTTGTGTTCCAATTGTAAAGCTGTTTCTAGGTCTTGGTTCATGAAATTGAACCTAGTCACCCTTGATATGCAAATGTATTAGAATTAAACATCCTTGAACAAATCACTTTCCTGCTCAGCCTGGAAAAACATAAAAAATATCACCTAAATAGTCATATGCTGATTGTGGCAATGCATTTTAATGAACTTGGTGTGAACAAATACACATCTGCACTAAGTACACTTTGAAAGAGATTGGCAGTGAAATCTTCAAAGTCCTTATGTGTTTATGTAAATACTAATGTCAGTGGGTAGGGCCTGAAAAATCCAACCTTTCTGTGACTCTGTTTCCTTTAAAGGCAACAGTTTAATAATTCAATAAAAATACCAAGGTTTTGGCATGACTGTTCCTTTAACGGTGCTGCAGGGATCCGATCGCAATGGAAACTGCTAAAGGGAATGGCGTCCATAACTTTTTTTGAATGTCATCCATAACTATATTGCCATTTTTCCAACACCTTTTATCCTCGCCTGAGGCCATGAGATATAAAACATGGCCAGTTCCAAAAAATATTCTCTCTAATATCGTTTTAATCATTTTCCTGCTTCATTAGCTGTCCTTTACTCTTAACTTTTAAGTGTTTTGGCCTGCTCAGTCTTTTTCTATTCAGCTAAATTTCTAGAAACAGTACTAGCTACTGCCTTTTCAGAAATGCGCCACTTTAGAAATATTGGAACTAACTTGTTACTATGTGTTGTTACATCTTTCCTCTTTTTTACTACTCAAAACATACTTGTGATGTACATGTTTGTTTAATATCTAACTCTGCATTTATACATCTAATACTTCTATTCTTTATCCCAACTATTGTGACGCATGTGTCTTGCAACATTTGAATGTGAGGTCCAACAATTTCAGTTTAAAATATTTGAGGAACTAGTGTTAACTTTGTTTTAGCTTAAAATAAGCAGAGAAGAAAGATCTCCTTTATATTTCAAACTTGGGTTGCTGTGAGTTTTCTGGGCTGTCTGGCCATGTTCCAGAAGCATTCTCTCCTGACGTTTCACCCACATCTATGGTAGGCATCCTCAGAGGTTGTGAGTTCTGTTGGAAACTAGGCTAGTGGGGTTTACATATCTGTGGAATGTCCAGGGTGGGAGAAAGAACTCTCATCTCGGTTGCTGTGAGTTTTCCAGGCTGTATGGCCATGTTCCAGAAACATTCTCTCCAGATGTTTTACCCACATCTATGGCAGGCGTCCTCAGAGGTTGTGAGATCTGTTGGAAACTAGGAAAGTGGGGTTTATATATCTGTGGGATAATGTCTAGGGTGGGAGAAAGAACTCTTGTCTGTTTGAAGTAGGTGTGAATGTTGCAACTGGCCAGCTTGATTAGCATTGAATGGCCTTTCAACTTCAAAGCCTGGCTGCTTCCTGCCTGGGGAAATCCTTTGTTGGGAGGTGTTAGCTGACCCAGATTGTTTTCTGTCATGGCCAGACAGCCCAGAAAACTCAGAGCAACCCAGTGATTCTGGCCATGAAAGCCTTCAACAACACATTTCAAACTTACTTGCCTTATGAAAATATGAACAAAAGGAATGGGTCTTTCACTTAACAAAGTATGTATTTGGGCCTTTCTCCATCAACAGAAAATTTTGGTAGTAGAAGCAGAAATAACATGAAAATAACAGGGATAGGTTTCTATGCCAGAATAAAACACACACATAAAATGAAGAGCAGTTCAACATATCTCAGCAAAAACCTTTTATTCAGATATAACAATGTGAATGTTTGAAATGAAACAAGGAGGTCAGGTAAGCCTTTCATCAGTAAACAAGAATGTTGAAGCTTCTAGAGACAACTTGAAAGCTTATTTCCAAATATATCCAGGATTTCTTTTCTTTCACCTCCCTCCACTTTTCTTTTGATTTCCACTTTGGTGGCCAACTCTCCTAAGCTTATATTTTTAAACATGTTGCAAGGAGGGAACTGGTGAGGCAAGGTTATTTGCTTCCCCCATTTCTCTCTTTTTCATCTATTCATGGATGTTCATTAAGAAATTCTGGAAGCAGTTGCTGTTTACTATGCTTGAAGCAGTGCACACATATCTGCAGTTGGATCAATGAGAATAGAATCCCATTCTTTCCCAGTTAAAGCTTTATTTGCATTGCTTACTGTAGACAAGACATGCTACTATAATCTGTTACTCTGCGTTTTTCCAGCCCTTCTTTATCAACCTATCAATATTGGTTCTAACTCTGTCTTCTAACTAGACAGACAACGAAGAGGAACAGTGAGACTATAGGTATAAAATGTTGTGCAGCAAGCAGATCATAGCCACATCCCATGCACAAGACACACAGACAAGAGTAGAAATTAACAGAAAATCTTTACTCTTAATAGCAGAGGTGAAATACAAACTTGCAATGTTTCATACAAAAAACAAACAGTGCAAGAAACTTACATAGTCTTTGTAATTAACACAAAATAAGACATCTTCATATTAAGTCAAATGAGAAAGCAAAGCATAAACCTTGAACAAACAGCTATTCCACCATAGCCTCCTTTAGAGCAGCATAACAGCTTCTCTCCAACCTGCTCCTCAGAGCAGAGTCTTTTTAGCATAGATCTCCTCAGAGAAAAAGCTCTCCAGAACTGTGTTCTAAAAACCCATACAGTTATACCCTATCAGGTGTGGTCCAAGATTGCTGGGTGACCTACATTACCAGCTGCACATAATAATTACTATCATAAGGTTTTTCTTCAACAGACACACACTTGGTCCTGCTACAACTTACTGTAACATAAAAGACTTTATAAAAATGTGTTTTTACTTAAGTTCTCTTGTACCAGAGATACCCATGCCATCTGTATATCCTGCTAGAATCAACATTCTCTTATTTGATAATCTCAACATTTTTATTATGGTCCAAAGGTCCTTATTATACTGTAGCATGCAAGTATATCTTGTATTTGATAACATTATCCATTTCTTTATACCAGTGGTTCCCAGCCTGTGATCCGTGGACCACCAATGGTCCACAAAAACAAAGATATGGTCCACGGCCTCACCATTGCTATACCATTGCCTTGAAACCATGCGGCAACTAGAGCAACTGGTCTAGCAAAACATTATAGTGCTGAGGCAACAGGGATGTCAGGAGGGGAGAGGCTGGCTACCCACCAAAGATTACTACTACCACATCAGTTAAAGATTATTAAATATGGTTTTCTGTGAGGGAACAGATGATGAATACTGGATGGCATATGTTCTGTATCAGAAACTAGAGCTGATGTGGTGTATCCAATGTAATTATCTGAATCGGCACCTCAAATAACCAAACCAAATCTAAAGTTGACCAAAAACAGATTTGAACCCTTTTGGTACTAATGTTGGAGAGTGTTCCCTAGTCAAGTGGTCCCTGGACAAAAAAACACATTGGGAACCACTGCTTTATACAAATCAGACTACACATTGTAAAGTAAATTGCGAGATCTTAAAGTTATCTCTTTCAGTTATCCTGCAGCACCGTCAAACTTTCTCTGAGGTTTTTTCCCTTTATAGTTTGGAAATGAAATAATATTCCTGGTAAACCAATATAATAGTAGATAAACAAAAAAAGAAAGTATATAGATGGCAAATTAGAAAACTATATAGAATGTTATGAAGCTCAAAAGGGAAAAAATATAGATTCTTGCTTATCAAAGGGGGGAGGAGAGAAAGAAGAAAAAAAATACTTAACACAACAAAAATGTCAAAAAAGTATAGAAAATGTGACTGTGCCTATATGTATATATATATTTGTGTGTAAGAAAAGCTAAACTGTAAATACAGTCCAATTATACATCTCTCCGCCAGAGGTCACTCTTCTGCAAGGCTTGCACTCAATATCATTCCTTCTCCCAATGCTCCCTTGTTCCCAGTTCCTTCCAGCTGTCCAGTCAGTTAGCAAACCTTTCTTGAGGAGTCTTGATCAGATTTAAGGGAGTCACTTTCTTAATTCATATTATATGAATAATATCAGTATTATAAGCCCTTATAGTTGTTATCCAAATATATGTGTATTTGGAATCATTCCAAAATGGTGTGAGAGAGAGCTTTTTCTCATTTTGCAGCTTGTGTTAATGAACTCAATATAACCATGATGCAGTCGTATTGTTATTTTAAACATAAAAATCAATACTTGAGCCTATGCAAACCAAGTACTAAATGAAGATGAAAAAAGCACAAAAACAGGTTAAATATGTCTATTAATATCTATGAACACAAGTTTTTTCTTCATTTTAGCCTTCTCAAGGAAATGGAGATTTGCTTTAGAGCCAGTGCAGGTGATTTCTTCTGCTTATCTCTAGGTATGAAAATATTACAAATGGTAAAGTTCTATCTACAGAAAGCACAAGGAAGTTAGATTCTTCTTCGTGGTCTCTGTGAATCATACAAATGGGTTATCCTGCACCTGCACTGAGCACTGTCAGAAGATTCTGGAGCTCTAGAGATCTGGATTGTAAGCCTGCCCAATCTCCAAGAGTCCTGTTCCTGTTTGTTTTTGTTTTTGACATCCTTCCTGTGCCTTCAATTCTATCTTGATTATGGTACTGCAAGCCTTCATGATGTCATTGACCACATTCTTAGAGAATTGCCTTGATTGCAGGAGAAAAATCCCAGATAAGGATGACCACTTCATCTGCCTCCTGTACCCAAGTGAGGATTATGTGGTGTACGTGGACAAGCATTGCCATAATTTTCCCCCTCATGCCTGCCATAACAGGGTCCTATACGAGATGCCCCTTAGCAATCATGGTCCTTTGAGACTGAAGGAGTCGATCAGACCATCCCCATCAGCTCCTGAGCCTCTATGAATGGCCTCAGTGTCCATGACAACAGTACAGTTTGTTTCAATGCCAGCTCCTTCAGTCTTGGTATCACTTCCTTCGACATGGGCAGACTCCCATGTCTTCTCCACCTCCGGCTTCCTCGGTTCATTAACCCATCAAACAGTTCTTACAAGACCCTCCTGCCTTGAGATCAAAGAACTCCAAGAAATCTGTAAATCAGCCCTCTCACCACCTTATCACATGGACCATGAGATCCATGGTGGTCTATCTATTTCATAGGCAAATGTACCTTTTAGATAGCCCTTCATCAAGTATTGATTTAGGTCAGGGGTGCACAAACTTTTTAAACAGAGGGCCAGGTCACAGTCTCTCAAACTGTTGGAGGGCCAGATTATAATTTGAAAAAAAAAGATGAGTGAATTCATGTGCACACTGCACATATAGTATTTGTAGTGCAAAAAACACTTAAAAGCAATACAATAATTAAATTGAAGAACAATTTTAACAAATATAAACGTATTAGTATTTCAATGGGAAGTGTGGACCTGCTTTTGGCTGATGAGATAGGATTGTTGTTGTTATTGTGTGCTTTCAAGTCATTAGACTTAGATTGACCCTGAGCGAGGGCCGGGTAACTGACCTTGGAGGGCCGTATTCGGCCCCCGGGCCTTAGTTTGGGGACCTCTGATTTAGGTCTTCCCATCACATGTGTTTTCTTCTTGTCTCTTTCCCCCATAGTTTTCTGCCTTCCTGCCGTTCACACATGTCTTTTTGGCAGAGAACACTTGTGACTCAAGAGAAAAAGGATTGGAGGCTGTGATATCTCCAACTGGGAAATAAAAGGTGCCTCTGGTTTTCAGTGCAGTGCAATTTTAATACACTTTCTAACATGCCCCATCCAAGGATGGGCTTTCCCTCGCAAGAGCAGTGTAATTGTAATCCACTTTCTGAGATGCCCCATCCAAGGATAGGCTTTCTCTCTCAAGAGACCACTGCTCTCAGAAGGCCCCTCCATCATGTGCCAAAATGGGGGGGGGGGAGAGTGTGACGGTTCCCTTCCCACACGCTGGTACTACGGATCTACCATGCAGTTAGAGCTCTGAACACGATTGCTCCTCTGTGTTCAGAGCTTACCCCTTTTGCCATGATTGCTCTCCAGTTCAACGATGTGGTGACAGAAATAACAACCAGAAGTATAAGTGTGTTGGCATGTGTGCCTCCCTGTCATTGAACTAGAGCTAAAGTGTCCCAAAGAGGAAAAAACTGTCCGTCTGATGAGGTTGTCAGAGTCAGAAGACTCCTCCAACCTCAGGCTTTTTCATCTCTTCTGAGGCTTGATAAGAAGAAACAGCAGAAGGGCAAGGACCAATGAGAGAAGAGGCAGGGATTTCCAATCTTGCCAGCATCCATTGATGACTCCATGATTATCATGTATGTTGGGTCTCCACAGCACTCAATATCATCCTTGGGAAGGGCATCCTCTTCCTACCTTTGTTCAGACCTCTGAACCTGAGGGTGAGATCCAGGATACACCATTGGTTTCAGGGCAACTCCAGCCGCATCCTACTGAGCCTGAAATAGCCTCTATAATTCTAGAGTGCCCTTCTTCTTACTTCCAGCCCATGAATATTCATCACTGCTTTCACTACTTCTTTGCAACCGAGATTATTGCCCAGGTAGATTATGTTGTGAAGTGAAGTTTCTTGAAGTAACTACTTCATGTGACTGTGTTAAACAATACATCAGCAAATGGGGAAAAATATTATTATTCCCCCAATATTGTAAGAGGAAATAATACCGAGTAGAACCAGTGAGTGGTGTTGTAGTACTGCAGTGTTTCCTCAAGGACAAAGTAATCCAAAGAGTAAGTAAGCAGGACATGCCACACAGCAATAATGGATCTTTCTACCATATTTTGTTGTTCTTGTAACTGTGGCTCTGGAAAGGTGAAACTTCTGTTTTTGCTTTTAATCTCTGCATCTGACACAGTGCAGCTGCAGACAGCAGGGGGAAGAGTTTGCCAAATTACCAGCCTCTGGGAAACATACACACATGCAATTTGCACGCAGATACACACAAAAAAATGTCATTACCAATGACAAATCAAAGCTGAAAGTTTGCTTTGCCTGTTGTCATTCATTGCCATTCATATTTAGAAAGTAGACTGCTGTGATAATTGATTTGATGGTCCAACTTGAGTGGAAGCACTTCTGGGCATAGCAGGCCTCACAGATGCCAAAAAAGAAGAAAGGTGGGAATGAAATAATGCACTACTTTCTCCTTAGAGGCATGTGGCCCAGTTTTGAGAGAAGAAAAACATCCTTTAGAAGAAGGGGGGGAAGAAAACTTTAAGAACTCAGCAATAAAATACAAAAATGACCCTCAGTCTCATAAAAATAGACATTCAAACTGAGATAATGTGAGTAGATACTTTACTGGCAGATGAATAATGGAAGAATGTTGTGGAAATAATACGAATTTTAGTGGAATCCATCTATGGGAGTATCTCTCCCTCTTTCCTTCCTCCCTTACTGTTGTTTTGGTGAGGACAGAACCGCTACCACTTTTATATTGATATATGTTCAGTACAGAATTAATAGCCACAAATTTCACCTCCCCTCTCCACAAATAAAACACTAATTAAAATTGAAGGCATCGTGTATGCTTAGGAATATAGGAACACTCTTAAGGTTATTTATTTGAAACTTGATTGGATTATGGAACTCATCCCTATTCTCAAAAGTGCAAAGCAGTATGCTTACCTTTAGCTCCCCTAACCAGCCAATGGATATGAATAACTTAGAAAGCTACAGTGACAGATGAGAGAGAAACAGATAAAAAAGGTACTCAGTTCAGTGCATGACCCAACAACAATCTCAGTCATTTGCCCTGTCATCAATTCAGGGAGTGAAGTAAAAGCAGATGAAAAATGTGAGCTGTAACATCACATATTTTAATAATAGAATCATAGGGTTGGAAAGGGACCACAAGGATCATTTGGTCAAACTCCGGGCATGCATGAATACAAAAACAGTGGATTGTTGTGAGTTTCCTCCTTTCTGTTGAAATGGTCCATGTACTTGTGGATTTCAGTGGCTTCTCTGTGTAGTCTGACATGGTGGTTGTTAGAGTGGTCCAACATTTCTGTATTCCCAATAATATGCTGTATCCAGGTTGGTTCCTCCAGTGTTCTGCTCTGACTGACTTCTCTGGTTAAATCGGTCTGCAGTGCCTTTCATATTTCTTGATTCGTGTTTGGGCAATGCTGCATTTGGGGGTCCCTATGTAGACTTGTCCACAACTGCATGGTATATGGTAGACTCCTGCAGATTTGAGAGCATCCCTCTTGTCCTTTGCTGAACGAAGCATTTGTTGCACTTTTGGTGTCTGTAGATTGTTTGTATGTTGTGTTTCTTCATCAGCTTCCCTATGCAGACCGTGATTTCCTTAATGTATGGTAAGAACACTATTCCTCTGGGTAGATCTTTGTCTTTTCCTTTGTGGCTTGTTCTTGGTCCTGCAGCTCTTCTGATGTCTGTGGTGGAGTCTCCATTGGCCTGCAGAGCCTGGTTTAGGGGGTTCTGTTCATCTTGGAGGAGATGCGATTCGCAGATTCTTTTTGCACGGTCTACCAATGCTTTAATTGTGATTCTTTTTTTATTTGGGTGATGGTTGGAGTTTCTATGTAGGTATCTCTCTCTGTGTGTAGGTTTTCTGTAAACTGTGTGGCCCAATTTTTGATTGGGTTTGCAGATGACTTGGACATCTAAAAGTGGCAGTTTTCCTTCATTTTCTTTTTCCATGGTAAATTGTATATTTTGGTGGATACTGTTGAGGTGGTCCAGGAACTTATTTAGTTCTTCTTCTCCATGTGTCCAAATGGCAAAGGTGTCATCCACATATCTGAACCATGTAGTTTACTTTTTGTTGCTGTTTAAGAAACAGTTTGCCTTCAGAAAGGAGTCTAGATCATCTAGATCAGGGGTCGTCAAACTAAGGCCCAAGGGCTGGATACAGCCCTCCAAGGTCATTTACCCGGTCCTCGCTCAGGGTCAACCTAAGTCTGAAACGACTTGAAAGCACACAACAACAACAACAACCCTATCTCATCAGCCAAAAGTAGGCCCACACTTCCCATTGAAATATTAAGTTTATATTTGTTAAAATTGTTCTTCATTTTAATTATTATATTGTTTTTAGTGTTTTTTGCACTACAAATAAGATATGTGCAGTGTGCATAGGAAATCATTCATGTTTGTTTTTAATTATAATCCAGCCCTCCGACAGTTTGAGGCACTGTGACCTGGCCCTCTGTTGAAAAGGTTTGAGGACCCCTGATCTAGATTGAAGGGAATAACAGTACCACTCTATTTCTCTTTGATCAGACCTCACATGGAATAGTGTGTTGAATTCTAGATAGTACAATTCAGGGAGAATATTGCCAAGCTAGAGAAGGGACATCAAAATGGTAAAAATATGGAAGATACATCCTATTAGAATGGGCTTAGGAAGCTGGGTATGTTTAGCCTGAAGAAAACAAGATTAAGAGGTGGCATGATAGCTATGTTTATGTATTTGAAAGGAATTCATATTGAATGAAGATGGAGTGGGTTTATTATTTCAAGTTGCTTGTCAACTTATGATGACCTCCATGAATTTTATAGACTTTTCTTAGGGAAGAAATATTTAGAGGTGCTTTTCCCCAATTCTTTCCTGTGAAATATAACCTATAGTACCCACTTTTCATTGGCAGTCTGCCATCAGGCACCAATTAGGGAGGAAGCTGCTTAGCTTCCCAAAATCTAGTGTTTGGAGGGGGGGGGGGGTGTATTTCGACCTTTGGTTTGAGCATAAATGTCCAAAAAATGAAAGCTAATCTTACATGTACTATTCTGATCCTCAAAATTCTTTAAATGATACTAGCTCAAATTCCCCTGCTGCAGTTTTTTGTAACTGAAGCTTCTTCTTTTTTTAATGTTGGCGTTAACTCACCATTGTGTGGAAATCTTTTATGAAAGTACGTTATCTATAATAAGCCTAGTGAGCAGTCTGTATGATATTGGTAGATAGAAACCTTTTAAACATTATCAGCTTGACTCGTGTTAAATCGTTGGCAGTTGAAAATAGAAAATGAATAGCAGTTTCAACCAAATATGGTATTTTAACTCTGTTGTAAACAAAATTTCATTCTCCTAATGCCAAGGCACTTTCATTTCAGGAACGTCCGCACTGAAAGGCATGAGTGAGCCTAATAATTTCACCCCTGAGTGTTCATATACAAGGTGCTTCTAAGAGTAGTCAGTGGGGAATATGCAAGGTATTAAAATATAAACTACATAGAATAGTGATCAAAAGATCTTCAGACCAAATATATCAAAACTCATTTGTTTCACTTTCCAAAAAATCGTAGTAGTCTAATAACTTGGTGCACTGCCAGATGGACACTAAATTCTGGGATAGTTCCTGGCCATCACTGGGTACCTTTGCTAGCATTCCCCTCCTTCTCCTTGGTCATGCTTTGCTGGTATCTCCAGAGTTTCAATGATCAGAGGGCAGCACATGCCAGATTTCTCTTCTTTTCCCTGTGTCAGCAAGCACAGAGAAAAGAGGATGGTGGCACTGGCCTGTATGGACAGTGAACTGGGGCTACTCACCCTCACCCCAAAGTACAAGGTTGCTCAGGATTGCTCACACGAATTGGAAAAACTGGACATTTCACAGATATATAAACCTAATTTTCCTAGTTTCCAACAGACTCACAACCTCTGAGGATGCCTGCCATAGATGCAGGCAAAACGTCAGGAGAGAATGTGTCTGGAACATGGCCATGCAGCCCAGAAAACTCACAACAACCCAGTTGCCCAGCAAGGTCTGGAGAGTTCCCTGACTGCGCAATTCGGGTGTAAACAGGGTTAAGGACTGGAGGTCCTTAGGCATCAACTGGACATCTGGGTTCAAGTTTTGATCCAATGCAACGTATAGAGCCAGTGTAGACATGGCCTGAGACATCAGCCTAAATGAACAGTTTGTATACCTGTCAATGTCCAATGTAGGAAGCATAGCAACAACTGCCTTTTAAATGCAGTGCATGGGAAAGCCCTAATGAAAATGGTAGATCAGTATGCTGATTTGAGTGTATGTGGCAAAAGAAGCCTTTCTGTCAGACTGTATGTGCACCATTTTATTTCTATCTTGCTCTTTCTCACAGTTGTTAAGATCCTTCATACACTACAGTAAGGACTGCCCAGGCTAAATGTCTCCAGGCACTGCCTGGTTGTGGGTAGATACGCGGTGAACAGAAACATTTCAGACTGTATGCTCATTGGTTGTAGACTGACCTGTTGATGTCTGTGGGAGCATTTTTACATGGCCATCATATTTATGTGACACTATGTTTATAAAGTTGTTTGGTTCATTTAACAAACCTTCTGAACCTTCTTCTGAATTAAAATAGGAAAATCACTTCTCCAAAGTGGAAAACTTGAATTGAAAAAATGTAATGGGGTTAAAGGTCTTTTCTAGCAAAGTATTTTAAAGGCATCATACAATGTTTTGCAAAAACCTTTTGCCGTGAAGATGATTTCTTACACTTCTATAATCTTGAACAAAATCAAACAACAATAAAAACATAACCGTTTCAAAGTGTTTTTGGCTTTTATACTTGCAAAATATCTAGTTGTATTATGGGAAAGCAGCAATTAGACCTGCTTTGTGGTGCATATGCTCCAATGTAGGTTGTTTGGTTTTGAGTTGCCTTGCTTTGTTGTCGCATGGCAGTGTCAGGATTGAAAGGAAGCATCTCCATCTCTCCTCCATACATTCCTTTTGAAATACTACTATTAGACGTCCTTAAATGTGAATCTCTGTTCCAAAAACGATACTGTAACATGTTACCTATCATTTGGAGAGAATAACAGTATAACAACAACAACAAAATCCAGCTTATACATCTCTTTTGCTCTGACATACTATGTTTTTGTGTAAATAATAATAATAATAATAATTATTATTATTATTATTATTATTATTTATATTCTACCCTATCTCCCCAAGGGCACTCAGGGCAAATTCCAACATGCAAAGGCAAACATTCAGTGCCACCATAGAACAAACAAGTACCAACAAAATAATCCCAGAAAAACCACACGTATGAAAACAACATTAGAACCTAACATCACTAAATTAACAAGATGTAATCAAACAAAAATATATATAATGACATAAAATCTGAACATAAAACATCCACATTGATTTACAAAAGCCAGCTGAAGTTCACAAAGTTAGGTGGTTTGGTTGTGTGTCAAGTATTGGTAACTGGGCTAACATGGACGAACAGAACTCAGATCCAATAATAGTTCTCAACCAGTGAGCAAAAGTAAGTCTTCAGTTGTTGAGGGAGAGAGGGAGGGGGCATTTTTATTTCTTTAGGGAGGGAATTCCAGATGTGTGTGGGAGGGGGGCAACCACGGAAAAGGCCCTCTCTCTTTCCCACCAGCTGTGCTTGAAATGGGGGTGGGACTGAGAGCAGGGCCTTCTTGGCTGTCTGCAGTGCTCGAGCTAGCTTGCAAGAGGTACTCCAGGTTTAGTTCTTGAGGTATGCAGTGTGAATGCTAAAATAACACTGTAATACTTGAAACAAATCCCAGTGGTCCATTTAATCTCCGAACGATTATAATACTTCAGTGTCTTTCTGATCTTTAGTTATCTTATCCAGAGGGTCCTTTACAGCTTAAAATGTTGTTTAAGCTCTCTTAAGAGAGCTTAAACAACATTTTAAGCTGTAAAGGACCCTCTGGATAAGAGAACTAGAGATCAGATAGACACTGAAGTGGTGAAGTCTCATTGGCTGGAGGTTTTTAAGCTATGAACGGATGGCCATCTGTCAGGAATGCTTTGATTGCATTTTATTTCATGGAAAGGAGTTAAACTGGATGGCCATTGCGGTCTCATTGCGGAACCTATGGAAGCGTAAAGCCCAGGACACAAAACATACATTTTTGACTTTGGTTTAAATGCACAAGATCCTTTGTATTGTGTCTTGCTTGTTTAATATCTAACACTTTTCGATGGAAATTATTGTATTGTTTTGCTTCCGCATCATTTGCAACAGCAGCTGTTCGGGTGTAATTAACCATCTGAAGTAATGAATTCTAAATTGCATTTGCAATTACTTGTAACTAAAATTATCTGAACTAAAAAGAGAATTATTTTAGTCCTAGGGATAGCTTTGCTGCTTTATCACTTTTGTTATACTAAAGCTTTAGATTAAAGTAACTTGGTTTTTAAATTAAATGTCAAATATAATTTGCCAGTGGAAACATGAAGTGTAGTCAGCTGTATTCCGAAGCAGGAAATGCTAGCTCAGCATCCTTTCCTATTGATATATACCTAAAATCAGCTTTTTTGCCCTATTAGATCATATTTGGCAAAATATAAATGTGACTTTACATATATATGCATGCATACGCCACATATAAATGTAGAAAATAAACTATACCCAAGGGTAAAATTTTCTTACAGCTGTCAGAGCCACGGATTCTGTAATTTTAATGTTTATGGAATATGGATGAGTTTTCACATTTTTGTGATTTTTCATGATATTTGACATTTTGAAATATCTGTATGAATAAATATCACTTACTGAGCTGCAGCCCAATAAAGTTTATGAGGATTTTTGACAGAGACCACCATTACTCAAGGAAGGCTGGACAATTGGGATTTTCAAGATGCTTAAGACTCTTGTTTAGTTCATCCAAGTAAGGTTTAATTCTATTAAAAAAAAACACAAAACCTCACACTATCCTCTTGTTTAGAAGATCTAAGGATTTATTTTCAGACCATAGAAGTAATAATAGTCAGTATCAACATTCATGACAAAAGACTGCAATACGTTAGTAACAGATATGGCCACCCATGAATATTCTTCACTACTCAGCTTCTGTGAATGGGAATTTAAGGACAGGAAGTTCTTTAATTGTGTTTTCCTGCATGGCAAGGGGTTTTAAAAAGGACATTTTTGCCAGTTCTAAGCACTAACATGTTTCAGTTTGTTTAAAGAGCTGGGTATATTTAGCCTGCAAAAGGGAAGGCTGAGAGGAGACATGATAACCATGTATAAATACAGTAGAGTTTCGCTTATCCAACCTTTCCTCATCCAACGTTCTGTATTATCCAACATAGTCTGCCTTTCTCTCAGATCCACAGCTGTTTCAATATATTGCTATGTTTTGGTGCTAAATTTGTAAATACAGTAGTTACTACACAATGATACCATGTATTGAACTACTTTTTCTGTCGATTTGTTGTAAAACATGATGTTTTGGTGCTTGATTTGTAAAATCATGATGTAATTCGACATTTAATAGGCTTTCCCTCAATCCCTCCTTATTATCCAACATTTTCGCTTGTGCAACATTCTGCCAGCCCGTTTATGATGGATAGGTGAGACACTACTGTATGTGAAAAGATGTCGTAAAGAAGAAGGATCAGGCTTATTTTCCACTGACCTGAGAACAAGGACTCAATAGAGCCATGGGTTCAAATTGCAAGAAAGGAGATTCTTCTTGAACTTTAGGAAGAACTTCTTGACTGTTAGAGTTGTTCAGCATTGGAACTCCCTTGCCTTGGAGTGTGGTGGAGGCTCCTTCTTTGGAGATTTTAAAGCAGAGGCTGGATGGCCATCTGTCAGGAGTACTTTGTGCTTTTCCTGCATGGAAGGGGTTAGACTAGATGAGCCTTGTGGTCTCTTCCAGCTCTATGATTCTCTAATCATCTGTGACTTAAATAAAATGAAATTAGACAGTAAACACAACTGTAGCTCAGAATTCTGAAGGATAAAAAAGAAATGTTGTGCCAACTTCTCAGAATGCAAAACTTGCTTACAGGCGGTCAAAAGATTCTGACGTTAATTGACAGAGGCAGCAAGCCTAGCACTGCCTAGTCCAAAAGTCCCTCACATTAGTGACAGTGTGCTTTGTATGAGATTCTGGTGTCAGAAAGCTGGACACTTTGACATCAAGGGATTTGAAAGTGCCATTCAGTTTTCTCCAGCTCTCTTGCCTAGGCACTTGGAAGTACATTTACCAATTTGAAGGTGCTTTGATACAGAAAGACACGGAACACAAAGTTCCGTTAGAGGGCATTGTGCCCTAGAATGTATCTGAGCAGCCTCTGCTTGGTTTTAGTTACCTACAAACTGAATTGTGATGGTAATAAAGGGAAACCATCAAAGAAACATATTACAAATTGCAAACACTACTGATATGAAATGCGAGTGGGAGATACCTATACATACCTTCTCTGCCTTTACTCTACCCCACACCTGGTACCGAGAGCTAAGACATCTTAAAGGATAATGCAAATTTAGGAAATATTCCAAAATTTGTGTCATTAAGACACAGAAAATGTGATGTAAATAGAATTTAAGCAATTTTAAAATGTACCCACTAAAACAGCAACCACCATAAATAGAGATAATATAGTATTTTATTAAAATTTTAATAAAATCACTTATTTATCCATAGTTAATTCTCAAAAGTTCCCCAAGCTTGGAGATGATAAGAGCTAAAACAGTGCCACCAACTCCTATCCCCAGTTTTGCAAACACTTTCATGGGTTTCACAGCTGCTTCCATCTCTTTAGAAGAACCACCACACCCTCTTTGCTATACACACAGGCACAATATTTAGAGAGCACATGCAGCTAACCCCACAGAAAACCCATTAAAGAATGTAATGGAATGAGATACATTCAAGTGTTTCTCATAGAAAGCTGTTTCACTTCTGTGGAATAGGTATAGATATTATTTTTCAAAATGCATACAATTAATCCAGAAATTTACAGTGAGTCATTTGGAACTTACCTAATTTTTTTGCATGTATTGGCAAACAAATTTGGACTAGTAATCATTCAGAGATCACAAATACATCCATATTTATGTTCCCTTATTCTTGTAATGATCTTGATTTTTTTTAAAAAAAAAAAATCCATCCCAAACAAAGGAAAATACCAGGCATTGAAATCAAACTAGCTCAGACTTTTGCATTACTTCTACTATTCATTGCAGGAGTTCTGAGTGTAAACTAAACTGATAAAGATGGAAATATGAAAATTACATGAGTGAAGACTAGTATAGATTGTCTTTGTTCCAACTACAAAACAATGCCCTGCCAATGTTTACAATTGACTACCCCAACATCTCACTAAAGTTAATGTGTGTGTCAGAAATGAACAGAATTTACCATTTCCTGTAAGGTTTGCTGCTCCTTTACTGAGATGATGGCGGTGTCTTTTAACCATGTGCAGGAAGCCTTCTGAATCAGCAGCAAGCTAGCTAAAATATAGTCATCATTCCACCAAAAGAGAGGAATCTCATAATACATGTTCATTCATATCATGACTTGAAACATTCGTTTTGTCTTCCAGATCTTTATTTGTTTGGTCTTGTACCATGAAGAGTAGCTCTTTTTTGTAACTCACAATCCTTCACAAATAATTTATAACTGAAAGCACATGCAGTATTTATTATTTCCCAGGAAGAACACACAGTAGGAGGAGTTCAGGTAAGCAACAGGGCGATCGAGTGAGGCTCAGACATGATTTGCTTTTTAATGTTAGATGATGGGCAAGCACTAATGATGGTTCCTTGCACCGACCGCTCACATAAGAAAGATGCCATCTTCCGTTTTCTCATAGCATATTCAGTTCCATTTAAATATTGCAAGCAGCAGAACTGCAAATGTTAGCCTAATCATGAATAAAAAATGGAGATATTTTATTCTAAAAATAATAATTATGGATAGGGTAGCTATATTGTATTATTTTAAATATTTCATTTTATATGTAGACTCCAGGCTTCTGCAAAGTTGCCAGTATTTTATTTTTTTTTATTTGTTCAAAGGCATTAAAAATACAAGAAGAAGGCTATTGCAGGGATATTGGGGGAAGGTTATTTCCTTTTGACAGAGACTGTCAGTAATTATAGGCTGGGGAAAAAGTGCTCCAGCCAGTTTCACTGAAATGGTAGTAGAAAATCCCAGAAGAGCGCAACCCAGCTCCCATTATACCAACGAAGGTGCCTCTCTTTAGTAGAAAAGACCCATCTTTTCCAACCATCAAAATCCTTTTGAAAGCAGTGCTTTTTGTACACAGTATACAAAGAATAAAAATATTTGTGCATGGATGACTAACTTCTGATATTTAAACTGCCAGCTGCTAAAAGTGATTAGATGTCCTGCTGAGGCAAACACATTTTCCACCCATCTTTAATAAAATATTGTAAGGAATCGCTGGAAGACCTAGCTTGTACTTTCACCTCCCCGCTTTAAAAAAACCTATTATTGCAGCCTTGTGAAAGAATCAGTATTGACTCCTGACAGGCACTTTTGGATAGGAGGAGCCTTCTCTTGTAGCTTTCTGTGTGTTTTGTCAAATCCCATACTTTCAGCTGAAGTGTAAAGTGAAAGCCGATGTCAGGGAATGCCTTCAAGCATGAGCTGGTGCTGGTCTCCTGCGACTTACTTTTATTTTAAAAATGAGGGAGAGAGAGGGAGAGGGAGAGAAATCAGATTGAATTGTAAAATGATGGCAATCTAACTGGACATAAACACATTTCTTGCCAGCTCAGCAACTGTTCTATATCATTAGTGAAGGAAGGTACAGTAGAAGGAAATTTATTTATTTAACGGAAAGTGTGTCCAGGTGAGAAAATGGTGACTTAATGGCAGAATTTTTATTTGAGCTATATAAATCCAAATTCAGAAGATGTTTACTTCTTGGGAGGAGAGCAATGACCAATCTCGATAAAATAGTGAAGAGTAGAGACATCACACTGGCAACCGAGATCCACATAGTTAAAGCAATGGTATTCTCTGTAGTCACCTACGGATGTGAGAGCTGGACCACAGGGAAGGCTGAGCGAAGGAAGATAGACAGTTTTGAACTGTAGTGTTGGAGGAAAGTTCTGAGAGTGACTTATACCACGAGAAGATCCAAACAGTCTATACTTCAGAAATAAAGCCCGACTGCTCATTGGAGGGAAGGCTATTAGAAGCAACGATGAAGTACTTTGGCCATGTAATGAGAAGACAGGAAAGCTTAGAGAAGACAATGATGCTGGGGAAAATGGAAGGAAAAGGGGAGAGGGGCCAACCAAGGGCTAGATGGATGGATGGTATCCTTGAAGTGACTGGCTTGACTCTGAAGGAGCTGGGGGTGGTGATGGCCACAGTGAGCACTGGCGTGGGCTGGTCCAGGAGGTCACAAAGAGTCAGAAGTGACTGAACAAATAAACAACAACAAAATCCAAAATTGTCTTTCATTCCACTCTTGTTGCCATGAAGGAAGCCCTTCTAAATGGCTAATGTAAATTCAAAATACTAGGGAGATTATAGCTGAAACTGATAGTAGGAACTGGAGATCCTGAGATTGGTGAAATGTAGCATCTGTAGCCGTAGGATTCTTCGCAGAATTTCCTAAGCTCAATTAAATCAGCTTTCCTAAAGCCCAAGGTTTGTATTTTAGCCATATTCTTCTTTGGCCAGTTCCCAATCATAAATTATAGCATTACATGATCCCCACCACCACCACCCCAAGTACCAACTACTATTCTTTTAGTGACAAACTCCTCCCTTTTAATTATGATCAAGTTCAAGATTGCTCATCATCTTATTTCTTTCTCCATCTTTTGAAAGATACATCACTCTGGCAATGAAGGTCCACATAGTCAAAGCAATGGTATTGCCTGTAGTAATCTATGGTGATGAGAGATGGACCATAAGGAAGGCTGAGTAGAGGAAGATAGATGCTTTTGAACTGTGATGTTGGAGGAAAATTCTGAGAGTGCCTTGGACTTCGAGAAGATCCAACCAGTCCATACTCCAGGAAATAATGCCCGACTACTCACTGGAGGGAAGGATATTCGAGGCAAATATGAAGTACTTTGGCCACATCATGAGAAGTCAGGAAAGCTTGGAGAAGAGAATGATGTTGGGGAAAATGCAAGGAAAACGGAAGAGGGGCCGACCAAGGGCAAGATAGATGTTATCCTTGAAGTGACTGGTTTGACTTTGAAGGAACTGGAGGTGGCCACGGCTGACAGGGAGCTCTGCCGTTGGTTGGTCCATCAGGTCACGAAGAGTTGGAAGCAACTGAATGAATAAACAACTATCTTTTGAAAGAGGAAATTATATGCAAGGCACATCTTTATAAAATTTATCATCTCAAATAACTCCCACCTCCTTATGATGTTTATTATTCCAAATAGTACCGCAGCCAAGTTTCTATGAAACATCGGTCTCAGCATTTACATCTCACATCCCATCACATTTAACACCTCATATTTTTGTTTTTGATATGAGAAGGAAGCATTCCGAAAAACTGCTTCCTCCAACTAAACATCTCAATAAACCACAGTTGTGTGCTACCTTCTGCTCTCCATTTCCAAGAAATGATAAAACTAATCAGTATTGCTGCGCAATGCAAGAAACATCCTCCTAGTGTTTGTATGTCTATGAACAAAGTTAGCATATTCAGTAAAAATGACACAGAAATAGAAGTTGGAGAAAAACAGAAAACTATTTAGGTTGGGCGTGGGGAAGGATCTGAATCCTTTGAAGTATGGTTCTGCGGTTGTTCCACTAAACGTTTAATGTAAATTTGCTCTATGGGACTGTGCATTCAGGTGTAGAACAATTCCTAGATTTGATATCTGAATGAACTCAGATTCCCATTAGAACGTAAATGCTTCAGCGACCCCATTATTTTTCTTCCAGTACTCCCAGACATGATCAGCTTAATTATTCTGACTCAAATAACATTAGGACATGGGTTTCGTATTTGTTGTAAATCAAACAGGACAAGTAAAGGGCTGAGTGCCAGGAACTCCTCCTCTAGCTTCTGTAATTTACCCGCTCTTGGAAATGAGTCACATATATGATAGCATTTCCCTTCCTTAAAGTTCTTACAGTACACTAAAAATTCAACATGGGTATATAGCATTTTTAAAGGATACCAAAGCCAAATAAGTGGTTTGTGATAGAGTGGGAGATAGTTTAGGAATGTAATGGGAAGTATAGTGACACTCTTATTTAACTATTTAAATTCAGAGTTAAATATGTAATCCACAAGCATAATCAGGACAGTTCCAATGATCATTGCACATTGTTCCAAGTCTGTCTATTGCACATGTATTCTAAAAGTTTGGTCACAAAGCCACGTTTTCACTCTTGTGGAAGGTCAGAAGGGAGGGGGCTGATCTAACATAGCTAGGGAGGGAGTTCTACAACTGAGGTGCCCCCACTGAGAAGGCCCTATCGTCTCCGCCAATCGCTCCTGCAAGAGAAGGCGGGACCAAGGGCAGGGTCTTCCCAGATGATCTTAAACTCTTTGGTGCTTCATAGAGAGGGACACGTTCAGATAAATAAGCTGGGCCAGAACCATTTAGGACTTTATAGGCTAAAGCCAGCACTTTGAATTGTGCTCGCTAGCAGATTGGCAGCTGACGTAACAAAGAGGTTGTGTGCTTCCTTTACGCCGCTCTAGTGAACAATCTGGCTGCCACCAATGGACCATTTGTAGCTTCTGAGCAGTCTTCAAAGGCAGCCCCATGTAGACATTGCGGTAGTGTATTCAGGATGTAACCAGAATGTGGACTACCATGGCCAAGTCTGACTTCCCAAGATAGGAAAGCTTTTGGCGACTTGGAAGGTGTCCAGAGAAGAGCAACCAAGATAATAGAAGCTGTGCAAATCAAGTTCATGAGGAATGACTTGAAGGGAAAATAGGTGAAAGAAAAGCCACCTTTAAATATCTGAAAGGATGTCATGTAAAAGATGGGAGTAAGTTATAAAACTATGGAATTCCCCTAGGCAACAGAATGAGGTGGGAATTGTAGTTAGTTTATTCTAAAAGCTTGTTTTGAGGGAGTCCACATCAACATAGCAGCATTTTCATTATCCCTTCTGTACTGTCCTTTTCAATATAGCCTCAGCTGCGAAGAATGACTGCGTATGGCTCTGTTTGTGTTGGCAAGGAGGACTATATTCCTGTGCGATTTTAAAGTCCAATTACCCTTGGAGGAAGAGAGAAAAGAGATTGATTTGTCTTGTTACTCTTGAGGCAGGCATGTGGTACTGTTTCAGAATAATTTTTTCCCATGGCTGTAGGCATGGAAATGAAAGTGCTTTCAGTCATTTCAAATAGGCTTCCTCCAAGTGGTGGCATTTCTGAGGAAAGTAAATATGGATTTTAAAAAATAACCATTCCAAAAGCTTGTTCTTTACGAACAAAATAAAATTAACCTGGGTTAGGATCTTCTTTCAAAGGACAAGCCATGTAAAGAAAATATATTTATGATATGCAGCTGCTTGGAATAGTAAAATGAATCTATTGGACAATTTGAATATGGATAAACGAAAAGCGGTTCACAGCAAAGCATGAACTATGCAATACACAAGACATTGTTATCCATGCAATAGGAACTTCAAAGTCACCATGCCTAGATTTAGGCTTCAAAGCTGGCAAATTCTCACATTTGGACTTGAGAATTATTCTTAGATATGGCACTAATATAAACTATTGATTCTAGGGAAACAAAAGCATATCATTCACTCTACCACCTAGAAGACCCTCTGAACTGTGAATAGTCTTTAGAGCCATCTTGAGTCCCAGTTCAAGAGGAATGGGCAGATTAATAAAGAGTGATGGTGGTGGTGGTGGTGGTTCTGGCTACAGTGTTATTTCAGAAACCAAATGCCCTTAATGCAAAATTGAGAGTCCTTTTTTCATTCACCAATATTTCATACTTAAGTCTATTATTTAGGTCCAATCTTTCATCCAATACAGAATCCACCAAGGGTAATACTAATGCTACTATCAGTACTACTACTACTACTACTACTACTGCTAATAATAATAATAATAATAATAGTAATCATCATCATCATCAGCCAGCAGAGTGATCTTGTCTGCTGTGGACTCATCTTGTTGTGTTTTAAATAATAATAATAATAATAATAATAATAATAATAATAATAAGGCATTTTAGATCACACCCTCAGCTGCTGCAAGAAGATCGCACAGACAGACTACAAGCAGAGGCATAACACCGTTACTCAGATGATTCATGGGAACTTGTGCCACAAATACCATCTGCCTGCAACAAAGAACTGGTGGGTATCACAAGCCGGAAAAAGTTACAGAAAATGAACTACTCTGGGACTTCCAAATTCAGACTGACAGAGTTTTGGAGCACAAGACTCCTGACCTCACAATCGTGTTAAAAAACAAAGTATGGATCATCGATGTTGCAATCCCAGGCGACAGCAGGATTGAAGAGAAACAACTGGAAAAGCTGGCATGATATGAGGATTTAAAGATCGAACTGCAAAGACTCTGGTACCAGTGGTTATCGGCACACTGGGTGCAGTGCCTAAAGACCTTGGCCTGCACTCAAACACAGTCGGCGCTGACAAAATTACCATCTGCCAGCTGCAAAAGAACTCCTGACTGGGATCTGCACACATTATTAGCCGATACATCACACAGTCCTAGACGCTTGTGATCCAATACAACAGCCAGCAGAGTGATCTTGTTTGCTGTGGACTCACCTTGTTGTGTTTCTGATAAGAATAATAAGAATAATAATTTATTTGTATGCCACCCTGTCTCCCTGAGGTGACTCAGGGCGGATTCCAACATAACAGTAGAAAACCCACAAGTCTAACAAAAATCCCAGAAAACCCCCACATATAAAAGTAACATTAAAGCCTAACATCAAATTAAGACCTAACATCAATAAATTAAATCTGACATCAATGAATTAAACTACACGTAATCAAACAAAATTCTATAATAAATCTAAACAAAACATCCACATTAGTGTACAACAGCCAGCAAAGGTTCACAAGGATGGTTGAATGTGGATTGATAGGTTCTTTCATTAATCCCATCCTTTTTGGTTAGATTGCTGTAATCTAATCTCTGTGGGGTTGATTTTCAAGAAAGATAAAGTGGCACAGCTAGAATTCGCCAGGGCAAAAGACAGAAGCATCAATTGGATCTGATACCAGTTTGTTTGTTTTTAAGAGATCCATTCATCTAGCTTCACAATATGTTCTCTCCTGGCAACTGTGTTTTGCTGATGAAGACTTCCCCTTTTTTTGGTTTTTCTACGGGCTAGGTTACAACAACAACAAAAGCACTAGCATAACAATGTGTTGTCGAAGGCTTTGCACGGCTGGAATCACTGTGTTGCTGTGAGTTTTCCAGGCTGCATGGCCATGTTCTGACACTTCACCCACATCTATGGCAGGCATCCTCAGAGGTTGTGAGGTCTGTTGGAAATTAGGCAAATGGGGTTTATATATATATGTGGAATGTCCAAGGGAAGAGAAAGAACTCTTTGTCTTTTGGAGGACGGTGTAAATGTTGCAGTTGGCCACCTCCAGGCAATTGGATTCCCCCAGGCAGGGAGCAGCAAGGCTTTGAAGCTGCAAGACCATTCAGTGCTAATCAAGCTGGCCAATTACAACATTCATACATGCCTCCAACAAACAGGAGTTCTTTCTCCCACTCTGAACACTCCACAGATATACTGTATAAACCCCACTTGCTTAACTTCCAACAGACCTCACAACCTCTGAGGAATCCTACCACAGATGTGGGTGAAACATCAGGAGAGAATGCTTCTGGAACATGGCCATACTGCCCGGAAAACTCACAGCAACTCAACTAGCATAACAAGTAGTAACTTTAGAAGCTGATGACATAGATAGATAGATAGATAGATAGATAGATAGATAGATAGATGTCAAATTGCATTTATTCTACATGTAGCTGCACTCCTAGACTGCATGTTGGAAGTTTATGTTTTTGACTTTCCAAAGAAATGGATCACAACTAATATAATCTACATTTTAGGAGGTATCAATACAAACTGTTGTGCCTTTAGAAATAATTTTACAGAATTTTGCTGGACAATGTTTTAAAAAGGAGACACTAATGACTTATGTTTTATTGATTTTGTTGTGGTTTTATATTCTATATTAATGTTTTTAAATTGTATTTATGATATGTGAGCATCGAATTGTTGCCCTGTAAACCGCCTTGAGTTGCCTGATGGCTGAGAAAGGCGGTATACAAATACAATAAATAAATAAATAAATAAATAAATAAATAAATAAAATCTAATTAGTCCAAACCAAAAAAATGCCAGTGCTTTGATACCATAAGATGAATGCATTTAGAAATCTTTTTTCAACCTTGCAGTCTTAGAAATGGAATAAATCAGCAAGATACAATTTTGGTACTCTTGTATTGATCTAATCTGCAAATGCAAAGAAAGTAGTGACAAAAGTGGTTCCTAGTCCTAAAGAATGGAATATGGATTCTTCGCCTTCCAATACGTTCTGATCCCAAAGATAATACTTTTAAGACTCACCAGAAAGACTCACTCCCAGGTCTGACTGTGGGCACTCTTCCCTACAAAGCTAAAATAATATATGAAGTTTTGAATGAAGGAAAACAAACTTATGATAAAACTTTCTGTTCAGACTTTCCCTATCGGTAAGGAGAAAACAGCGAAAGAACAGATAATTAGTTAATTGCTTTGGATTCATAAGAAATTTCAGCAATTTCCTGAAAACTGTCAGACCCTTTTCACAATGTTCTTTTTAATTATGGATTCTTCGTCTGCTGGTTTAGAGATCAGTCAGATACTCGGCAGGAACAAATTACTTGTCCAAAGTTTTCCAATTGGAACTTTACTGTTCTAATGAATCATATAATTGTTGCAAGCTCTCTAATGGCCAAGAAGACAATGTAGGGACGGAAATCTCCATATCAATACTTGGTCTGACTGCAAGCTTTACAAAAGGAATACTTCTTAAAGCAAGATGGGAACATAGTTGCAGTGAATCAGGTACTTTATAATCCTATTTCATTGGATTCATATATCCTATCCACTCAGTTATGGTTCTTTTCAGCTTGCTAAGCAAAAGTGCTTGTTAGAATGTTATAACTGCAATCTGCGAGTTACATATTTTCAGTTTTACTTGAAGATCTCTGTGAATGAAAGTGAAGGCAGCAGGAGACCAGATTGCTCACATTGAGCTTCCAAAAACAGCTTCCTTCCCAGGTTCTAAATCTGATGAGTGAAGTCATACACTCCAAGGAAGGGATTTGTCTTTTTCCTCTTCAGAGAGAAGCGACAGAAGTCCAGCTGTATTTTCTCGGAGAAAGGATTCTGTTTCCTTTCTTAACAGAGAGAAATGCAGTTGATTCTGTTCTCTGCAAAAGCACACAGACTCCTTTCTCCATGGAGAGAAATGTCACTGGACTTCTCTTACTTTACTTAGGAGATCCCTCGTAGCCCGAGGATGATGGTCCTCCAAGTCTGGTGTCTTGGCAGTGGGTTCGTAGGTGGCTGTGGAACCCTTTCAGGGCTGGCTTGACATGCCTTCCTCTTGACATGTTTCTCCCTTTCACCCTCCATTCATTCCTCTTTCAAATCTGCAAAATCTTTCTTTCTTTCTTTCTTTCTTTCTTTCTTTCTGTCTGTCTGTCTGTCTGTCTGTCTTTATTCATTTATTTATTTATTTATTTATTTATTTATTGTGTCAGGAGGAACCAGACAGTTGTATTACATTTTAAACAAAACAAATAAACAAACAGACAAAACACAAAGTTTGCAAGCTTGCTATTTCATTAAATGTCCTTTGACCAGTATCTGGCCACTTGGAGTGCCTCTGGTGTTGCCACAAGGAGGTCTCCATTGTGCATGTGGCAGGGCTCAGGTTGCATTGCAGCAGGTGGTCAGTGGTTTGCTCTTCTCCACACTCGCATGTTGTGGATTCCACTTTGTAGCCCCATTTCTTAAGGTTGACTCTGCATCTCGTGGTGCCAGAACGCAGTCTGTTCAGCGCCTTCCAAGTCGCCCAGTTTTGGTCATAGCTCACTTCCACTTAGAGCACTCAAGGGCCAGGGCTTCCCAGTTCTCTTTGTCTATGCCACAGTTATTAAGGTTGGCTTTAACCCCATCTTTAAATCTCTTCTCCTGTCCACCAATGTTACCTTTGCCGTTCTGGAGTTGGGGATATAGTAACTGCTTTGGGATATATGGTGATCGCGCATTCAGAAAACATGGCCAGTCCAGTGGAGTTGATGGTGTAGGAGCATCGCTTCAGTGCTGATGGTCTTTGTTTTTTCATCACACTGACATTTTTCTGCCAGTCTTCCCAAGAGATTTGTACGATTTTTTGGATGCAATACTGATGGAATCATTCTAAGAGTTGAGTGTGACATCTGTAGCAGGGTTGGGAGGACAATAGCTTAAGAAACAAGCACCTTGGTCTCCCTACGGATGTCCCGGTTCTCAAATACACTTCCTCATTAATAAAAATGCTGCACTTGCAGAGCTCAGGCAATGTTGTATTTCGGTGTCAATGTTGATTTTGTGGGGAGGTGGTTGCCAAGGTAGCAGAAATGGTCAACATTTTCTAACATTACACCATTAAGCTGTATTTCTGGCATTGGAGAGGGATTGACTGGTGACTGCTGGAAGAGCACTTTGGTTTTCTTGATGTTTAATGAGAGGCCGAGCTTCGAATATGCTTCTGCAAAGGTCTTTAGAGTGGCTTGTAGGTCTTCTTCTGAATGCGCACAGACTACATTGTCATCAGCATATTGCAATTCTATAACAGATGTTGTTGCGACCTTGGTTTTGACTTTCAGTCTGCTGGGGACTTCTCTTATTATGCAAACGGATCCCTCATCTAAGCATAAGCACCAGCAATATTGTATGATAAATCTAGGGACTAAATCCTCTAGGATTCACAGACCAAAGTCAGATAGCAATTCTTCTGTTTCATCTCTTTTAATAATAACAAGACTCCACTATACTTATGCCATTAAGACTTCTGGTGTTTTTGTTTTTTCCCCTCTTGTTTCAAGCTATTTCAGTTCCTTAATAAGGGCTTTACGACACGTGTGTATCTCTTGTCTGCTGTGTTTTTATATTGTACTGAAGTTACCCAGAAATGTATGAATAATATCCCATGGGTCTCTCATAAAAACTAGATGCTATCTCATTAGACTTTTCTAGTGACCAGAATTTTAAATGAAGAAACAAATAAATATTTGATGCAAATGCTTTCACTGTCTCCCAAAGGTATAGGCCACAGAAATGCCTTTAAAGGGGATTCTCGCCATTGTCTCTGAACCAAAATTACTCTCATAAGGTGAAGCTTTTGCAGAGCGTCTTTACCTTTAAAGAGGCATCAGCTCCTTATCTGATGTGCTTCTTGTTTACATTCAGGTCTTTAGGTGTAGGTTTTCTGTTGTGACAGCATTCGAAAACTCTTTGTTTTCTACAGCTATGAAATAAAATGAAACCAATAGTCTATGGACACATCATTCTATCAATTATTTTGAAGGGAATGGGACCATAAGCCACTCTGATACTACCTTAAGCACAAACTATCTGTGTGTACATGCCTCCATAGGAAATGCAGATATAAATAATGTAAAATGAATATAGAAAGCAAAACAAAAAGGAATTTTAGTATTGGATGGCCAGTTTTGGTCAGTGCAATTCCCCATTTCATTTAAAGGCATGAGAAATCCAAATGTTGTCAAGTCTCCAGGGAATATCCTTTAGCTTTTTAAGGCTGGAGACTGATAATAGCAATCTTTGTTGAAAACATCAAAGCCCAGTAGACTGTGGCCAACATCAAGTTGTGAGTTTCTTATCAGCGCCATCCCTAAAATTGATATCACCCAGCGCGGGAACTTGTGATTGCCTCCTCCATACAAAATCAGCAACTATTTAAAAAGCCACCAGCAATGAGAACCACAGAATTGGAAGCACTGTTGTCATGGGATAATAATGACAGCTCTAACTAGAATCCATACAAATTATAAAACTATTGATTGTGGAGGAAGCACTGGCATCTTTTGGAAGTATATGATTGTATCCTTGCCTGTGTATCCATTTAGGGAATATTTTTGTAAAATTACTGTATATACTCGAGTATAAGCTGAGTTTTTCAGCCTATTTTTAGGCTGAAAAATCCCCCTTTGGCTTATACTCGAGTCAAGGTTATTTATTATTTTACTCTGTTACTACTATTATTTTTATTGCATTTATTATTTTACTCTATTATTATTATCATTATCATTATTATTATTATTACATTTACATTATTTTAATCTATTATTGTTATTACATTTATTATTTCACTCTATTTATTGTTAGTAATTTTATTATTTTACTCTTATTATTTTTAATATTACATCAACATTATTTACTCAATTATTTATTACTTTTATTCTTTTACTCTATTTATTATTATTATTACATTTATTATTTTACTTTATTATTATTATTAAATTTATTATTTCACTCTATTTATTGTTAATAGTTTTATTATTTTACTCTTATTATTTTTAATATTACATCAACATTATTTTACTCTATTATTATTACATTTATTTTACTATATTATTACTGTTATTGCATTTACATTTTTTACTCTATTATTATTACATTTATCTTTTTACTCTCTTTACTATTATTGGAAGAATACGTAAGCACATTTACATTAAAGAGGATTAGAATAATGGTTGAATCAGAGTTGGACAGTCTTATCTTAAATGACAGTTTTATGTAAATATTCAAAAGCATTTAACCTATAGATGCCTCAATTAATGTAATTTTATTGGTATCTATTTTTATTTTGAAATTGACTCGTAGCTGCTGCATTTCCCACCCTCGACTTATACTCGAGTCAATACATTTTCCCTGTTCTTTGTGGTAAAATTAGGTGCCTCGGCTTATATTTGGGTCAGCTTACACTTGAGTATATACGATACTGTGATATGGAAAGCATCCTGTAGATTAAAATGTTACGGCAACATAATGGCCTAAAGAGTGAGAATTCTGGAAATTGTATCTATCACAAAGGAGCAGTTAAATGTAGAGAATTTTCCCCCCCTTGAAGACATGCACTAAGTTAGAACTACATCCTTGAATATTGATGTCTTGTAGCTGTTACAAGAAAAGTCATCCCTGACAAAGCTTGCAAATGAATGAAGGCAGTTATGATGCATTTGCATATTGGAAGTAATATATTCATTGCATTTCTATTTTGGCACATTTTATTACAATATCAAAATGAGCTCTAAGTAGGTTTTACAATTAAAATGCATCGGCATTGTTCCCGGCGTTGCATTAATTTCTTTTTCTCACTTTTTAAAAACTGCCATTGCATAGAGAAAACATCCTGGAAACATGCACGCTGAACTAGTCTCTCCGTTAAAACTGTGTATGAGGCACAATACACCCTGTGCTATCAATTCATCTTCTAGGAATTTTCCTACAGAACAGTTCAGTGTTTTCTGGCCTATGAAAACAAAAAATGATTCTGTCTCACCAAGAACTGGTCACCAATGATACCACAGTTTACACTTCCAGGATTACGTCAATTGGTTCATATTTGTATAATTCCATTCCAAAATGTGGAATGTCCTACACCAACAGGAATTGACTTCACTTCTACCAAACGCATCACAATGATGGTCTTTCTAGAAGTGGTTGGACCTGTTGCTATGCATAACAAGAACACTTCTTGAAGTCTTGTTTATGCAAAGGTAGAGGGAGAAGCCCAATATTCAACACCTTTCTCAATATTTATATTTCATTCCTGTCTGAATTGCTGCTGTCTGCTGTATCTGTAACACATCTATATTAAGCAGTATCAAAGGAGTCAACTGGCATTTATTCTCATCCAACAACTTGGTAAAACATGTGATGAAACAGTGTGGATTTGTTTGAAATGTATGTGTCTTCCGCTCCCGCCTCCCTTCTTTACAATTATTTATTTAATGTCATTATTCAATGCAATTATTGCTATAATGGAATTTATTTTTATTTATCATGTCAGAAGTGAGTTGGGGATACAGTTATAATGTATTTCAAAACACAAACAAAGTTAAAAACTTGGCATTATACTAGATGTCCTTTGACCAGGAACTGGCAACTGGGAGTGCCTCTGGTGTTGCTGTGAGAATGTCCTCCCTTGTGCATGTGGCAGGGCCCAGGCTGCATTGTAGTAGGTGGTCTGTGGTTTGCTCTTCTCCACACTCACATGTTGTGGACTCCACTTTGTAGCCCCATTTCTGAATATTGGTTCTTCATCTCGTGGAATAAGACATACTGATACTCCTAATAATAATGCTAATATTCTTCATCTGGAGCCCCTGGTGATGCAGCGGGTTAAACCGCAGAACTGCTGAACTTGCTGACCAAAAGCTTGGTGGTTCGAATTCAGAAAGTGGGGTAAGCTCCCGCTGTTAGTCCCAGCTTCTGCCAACCTAACAGTTTGAAAGCATGCAAATGTGAGTAGATCAGTAGGTACCACTCTGGTACGAAGGTAACAGAGCTCCACGCAGTCATGCCAGCCATATGACCTTGGAGGCATCTACGGACAACACCAGCTCTTCAGCTTAGAAATGGAGATGAGCACCACCTCCCAGAGTCAGATACAACTAGACTTAATGCCAAGAGGAATTCTTGACCTTTACTATTCTTCATCCAGACTAGGGTTAGTTTATTTGTTTCGACGAAATTGTCTTATTTTCTTGTAGTATGAGCTGGTTGCTGGATTTAGGTGATGAGGTGAAGGAAATGCTATGTGTATCCTCAGTTTCTAATGTACAACGACATCCATGAATTCCTCCCCACATCAAAAAGGGTGGCCTTCTGCCGCCTCCTTGGAACACCAAAGCTTAGAAGTTTCCTTACAGAGTGAGACTTTCCCAAGCATTTTTGTTGTCACCTGCTATTTCCAAGGGGAGAGTGCTGTGGAATTCTTCCAGTGCTTTTATCACCCCAGGAAAGCAATTTATTGCTGATTGCAGAACTCTTGAACTCCGCCTGGCAGCTGCATTCTGAGATTTCTCTGATCCATCCTCCTAATAATTTATTTATATATTCCTTTGAAATTATTTTCAGGACCGCTTCAGAACCTCTTCACTGCAATGTGCATGTTTTTAAAAAGTCGCCCTGTTGTTTCCTTCTGTTTTTCTATTCCAGATAACAGACGAGTTACTTTGGAAAGGTCGCGTTCCCGCCACAACGGAACAATCACAGCGGTGTGAATTCATGGCTTCCATTCCATGCCAAAGAACTGGGAAGGTTTTTATTTACTATTCATGGAGACAATATGAAGAATGTCTGAAGGAGCAACCCTGCTTGGAAATGAAATCCAAGTGGATTCCAGGGAACAAGAACAATAAATACATATTTTTACAAATATTATTTGTTCAGGAGGAAAAAAATGATTGGTTCTAACCAAGTTTTAAGACACTGTAAGCAGTGTTAAAATATAAGCCTCTCTCTTGACTACCTTAGTTTTTAAGTTGGTAACTAAGGCACAGATTACTGTATTTTTGTGCAGTTTCCCATATTTTCTTTGGGGGATACACAGCAAATCTGTGCCTAAAGAAAAGTGTACATGAATTTACATTAATCCATGATACGAAACTGACCAACGTCACGGATCAAATCCATGGCAGAAGTCCCTCTGTAGTATTGTTTTGACATGAAATTAAAAAAATAGCGTATTTATGAATTCAAATATAAGTTCACATTCCACGCTTTCAAATATACCTTTTGTTTTGAACTTGAGAAAATACTGTATAGACCCCATCCATTTCCTTGGAATCTTATCTCAAGTTTCAAACATGATGGATTCGACTACGTATTAAACTTTTATCACAAATCTATAGCCACACTGTATAAAGATATATAGCTTATCACTGCTAAAATAAAAACAACAGCATAGGATTGTACCAAAGTTAAACCATATCATTTGCAGAATATGTTTTTAACTATATTTAAAGATGTATTTTCAAAGTATGCACTTATAAAAAAAACTTTATATGGCTATTTTGAGGAAAGAAATCTTATGTATTTTGAAGGTTCCCAAGTCCCCTTGTGTTTGTTTAAGCGTCCAGAGACATAATCTTACTACTACGACGGTAATCAGTAAATATATATTATCTCAAGGTATCTGCTGGGATTTGGTTGCAGGATCCCCAATAGATACCAACATCCATGGATGCTGAAGTCCCATTATATACAACGGTGTAATGAATAAGTAGCATAGCATACAGAGAAAACCTGTGGAACTGTAAAACGGTGGAAGGTAACAGCAAGGGTGTCTTCACAAAAGCATAGTGCTCCTCAACACGTGTCAAAATCAAATTTTGCTTTTTGGCAAAACTAAAGCATGGTTGAATCCATGGATTCAGAACCTGTGGATACAGAGGGCCAACTGTCCTTAAAAAAGCTCTGACAACCCATATGCCGATGACGCAGGTGGTGCGCTCAAATACTAACAGCACAAAAATGGTGCCATATCCACTAATATTGGGAAAGGTGGCTCTAGAGCAGGCGTGGGCAAGCTTCGGCCCTAGAGTTGGATAGGTTTGGTTCGGAAAAACCTAAAAGTCGTAAAAATCTACTGACTTTGGGCTTCCGAAGCAGTTTTGAACCATGCAGTAAAAATGTGGGAGGGGCAATTCTGAATTTGAACCACTTACCTTCCTCCCCCCCCCCCCCCCCCGGTAAATATTCCATAATGTTCAGATGTCTCCCAAGGTTATTTTAATTTTCACAACCATTAAGCAACTTTTGCAAAACCTAACAGTTTTAAAACCTCATGCTTCCCCTCCCCAGGCGATGCAAGGGAGGGATGAGGTGGACGTGACTAAGCACAGCCATTGTTGTAGTTTATGAAGGGCAGGCCCCCAATGGTAAAGATTGCAAAGGGCCCTGCTGTTAAACTACATTTCCCACACTGCCTGGCTGCTCATTAGCCAAAATGGCCGGGCCGCATAGCCTCCTCCTCCGGGTGCCAAGCTTCAGCCTGACCGAGGAGCTCTTCCACTCCAGGCCTGCCTCGGCTGTTAATGCAGAGAAGGAGGAGGAGTAGGTGATGCGCCCCTCAAGTGCCACTTGGCTCCCGCTGCCGGGCTTCAGGCTGTTAGGAATGATGGGAGTTGAAGTCCAAAACACCTAGAGGGGCCAAAGTTTGCCCAGGCCTGGTTTAGTTGCAGCCATGCCACAGCTCAGGATTATGGGATCCTGGGGTTTGTAGCATGGCGCTCTTTGGCAAAAGGAGGCTCAAAAATGATGCAAAGCTACAGCTCCCAGGATTGCATAGCATTGAGGCAAAGCAGTTGGAAGTGGGTATCAAACTTGAGGCCTGGAGTGGAAAAGCCCCTCGGTCAGGAGTAGCCTGAGTGGAGGAGCTCCTGAAGTTTCCCCAGTGCCAGTGCCATTAACGAAGCTATTCCGAAGTTTTGGAAAGTTTTGAATTTTATTTTAAAATGAAGTGAATATAGAATCGAGCACCCCCAACATCCAAAACGAGTTCTTTTTGGATGAACCAAGCCTATTCGGCCCTCCAGATGTTTTGGACTCCAACTCCCTACCGGCTGTTAGGAATTGTGGGAGTTGTAGTCCAAAACACCTGGAGGGCCAAAGTTTGCCCACGCCTGCCCTAGTGCATCATTTCTCATTCTTCTTTGGTCATTTGGCACAGGTTGCTTTCAGACAAGCCCAAAGTCTTTCAAACTGATTCTGCCGATGTAAAAATACTGCACTGTAAATTTGTTTTACTACCTCTGTCTCTGTCATTCACTCACTCACTAATTGACTCTTTCTCTCTCTCTCTCTCGATTGCTGTGTTTGTGTGTGTGTCGTTCCTAAGGAAGGAATTGTGCTTTTCTGCCGTTGTGAACGAGAGACACTTAGATGCACAAATATATATATATATCTTCCAACCTTTACAGTCACTAGTAAGTTTACAGAAGGCATGTTAGTAAGGCATTCACTGCGCCAAAAAGGTTTGGTAGGCGAGAGGAAATTTCATATTCGATCAAAACTCAGGTAAACCAGGAACAAGCTGTCTATCACTTGTTCAATTTCCTTCGCCAGAGTTTTCACAACCACTCCAATATGCAGCAGACGATGTTATTGCATTTGGCTGTAGGGCACGCACACACAAGTATGGGAAGTATACAATGTTCTGCATGCAGTCTACTGACATTTTCTGAACCACTGTTTATCTAATGCCTTTTGCAGTAAGTAATATATGTATATTAAAACCAGTTGCCCAAAAATTCTTGTGTTACCTACTGAGTTGGTTGTACTTTAATGGAATTCTGAATCTGGCTTAAAGAAAAGGAGATTCGTAATTCCACTTCAACAAAGGTTGTGGCCAGCCTATTTGCACAACAGCAGTATTAGATACAAAGCACCTTATTTAAGGTTGTGTTGTCTGCTGTGGTTAGTTTTGGGTGAGAGACCCTTAACGGTTACCTGCTGTAAGCAGGAACTGGGGGGAAAAAATCAATTCTTAGGTCTTCCTTGCATAAGAAAACAGTATGAAATGAGGTTATCGTAAGTCAACAGGCAACTTGAGAGACCACATAAATTCAAATGCATGGAAATGAAATATTCCTCCTGGGGTGGTATGACAAGACCCCTAGAGTCGTTCATTTCCATACATTTGTCACACTAATTTCCTAGAGCATGGTTTAGGGCTTGTTCTTCAATGTTGACCTACCTCCCCTATGACTGATGACTCTTTCAAACACCGCAACAGCTGTGGTAAATTAAAAGTCATTTTATCTCCCGCTCAGTAGGAATTTATTCCTAGTCCCAAATAAACAGTTAAGTATATACCTATCTAGTTCCCTGGTGGCATGGCAGGTTAAACCGCTGAACTGCTGAACTTGCTGACCGAAAGGTTGGCAGTTCAAATCCAGGGAGCAGGGTGAGCTCCTGTTGTTAGCCCCAGCTTCTGTTAACCTAGCAGTCTGAAAACATGCAACTGTGAAGAGATCAATAGGTACCGCTCCGGCGGGAAGGTAGTAGCTCTCCATGCAGTCCTGCTGGCCACATGACCTTGGAGGTGTCTAAGGACAATGCCAGCTCTTCGGCTTAGAAATGGAGAGAAGCACCACCCTCCAGAGTCGGGCACAACTAGACTTAATGACAAGGGGAAACCTTTATCTTTACTATATACCTATCTAATCTATTTTCCCAACTCCTGTGTTTAGATTAAAAATATGTCTAGCACATAAAGTCAAAATGGTAACATAATAATAATTATTTATTTATTAACCATATTTATATACAGCCTTTCTCAGTCCGAGGGCGACTCAGTGCGGTTTACAAACGGCACAATTCGATGCCTACAATAACAAAGAAGAATTAAAACTTTTAGCATAAATAATATTTGCTAACATAAAATAAAACCAATAAAAGTATAGATCCACACCGTCTCATTACTAAAATCATTACCCAATTTGATAGAAAAAAACATGTTTTTGAATTTGTAGATTTTTGGCACAATGCATTGAAGCGGATAAGATGCCATCAGTAATTTAAAAACCAAACCATTAAAACAGTTTCCAGAGAACCTGTGTATCTAACCTTAATATATTGAAAGGGAACCAGCATAGTGTAATGGTTTGAGTGTTGGACTAAAACTTGAGAGAATAGGGTTCTCATTTACACTCAACGATGGAAACCCACTGGAAAGGATTGTATCAAAGGAAGGCAAAGGCACACCTCTTCTGAGCATATCTTGTCAAGGAAGTCTTGTAATGGGCTTGCCTTTGGGTCAGCCTGAGTTGGAAATGACCCAAATGACCCAAAGGCAATAATGACCACAGCATTATTACAACGCCAGCATTTCCCATTTCTGATACTTTGCAGTTGGGCAGATTTTATGAACCAAATTCTCACAATGAGCAAATCCAAAAAGGACCTAAACATGGTCTGATATTTCAGTTTTTCCCAACCCATGTGTGTTATACCCATGTTTGGAATATTTTGTGTAATTTATTGGACATGTATCTGAATTAAACAAAGGAGGGAAGAGAGATAAAATATATTGTAAATACAGGGTGCTAATATTTATAGAATCTACAAACTATTTTCTAAATTTTATGTTGGGTCATTGAATCTTTTGCTCTTTGTTTTCCTTGAAAATGCACGGTTTTTGAAAAAGATAATGTGATTCCTCCTCCTTATCGTATATTTGATGGCCTAGTAAACATGTGTTTTGGAGGTCATAGCACCTTTTCCTAAATTGCACTTAAAAGGAAGACTCCTTCCTCCCCTGCAAAAAAAAGAAGCCAGACTTGGATAGTAAACACTGGAATTTTTGGCAATCTTAAAACTTACTTATTTTAACACAGAGATACATTTCCAATACTGCAGAACATTATTGTGCATTAAATCAATAAATGAAATATAGCATTTGCACGTTTTGTAAGTTACGTTTTTCAAAACTGTTTACAAACCTTTTTTTAAAAAAAATGTCTAGATGTATGGAATAAAGATAAATTCTGATAACTCGCACTAACGCAACTGTGTCTTGTCATGCAGCCGTACACACATACATATGTGATTCATAAACAAAACATTATTGGTATGAGTTTGCTTAGGCGTGAGTGGAAATCGCATAATAGCACTTGGAGGAGTGGCATAAGTACCATCAGCAATAGACGCTGGTGAGGAATATTTGGAGATGCACTCTTAACAACATCTCTAGAGTTACAAGTACATTTAAGTACACTTTCTGATGTTTAGAGGGAGGAGGACAAGGACATACACCCATTTGTGTTCTGTCCCAAAAAATAATGATGTAAAAAATTAAACATTCAATTATAGTTTATCCTCTCCAAAACAGGCTCCTTGTGATTGAATACAATGCTGCTACTCTTAGAATCCAGGAGTTGGAATAGACCTCGTGGGCCATCCAATTCAACCCCATTCTGCCATGAAGCAGGAAAATTACATTCAGTGCCCTCCTGACAGATGGCCATCCAGCCTCTGCTTAAAAGTCTCCAAAGAAGGAGCCTCCATCACACTCTGGGGCAGAAAGTTCCACTGCTGAACAGCTCTCACAGTCAGGAAGTTCTTCCTCATATTCAGGTGGAATCTACTTTCCTGCAATTTTAAGCCATTGTTCCGCATCCTAGCCTCTAGGACAGCACAAAACAAGCTTGCTCCCTCCTCCCTATGACTTCCTCTCACATTTTGATACATGGCCGTCATCTCAGCCTTCTCTTCTGCAAGCTAAACATGCCCAGCTCTTGAAGCCACTCCTCATAGGGCTTGTTCTCCAGACTCTTGATCATTTTTGTCACCCTCTTCTGGACTCATTCCAGCTTAGAGTCAACATCTCCCTTGAATTGCAGTGCCCAGAACTGGACACAGTGTGATTCCAGTTGTGGTCTGAGCAAGGCAGAATAGAGGGATAGCATGATTTCCCTGGATCTAGGCACTAGACTCCTATTTATACAGGCCAAAATCCCATTGGCTTGTTTAGCCTCCACATGACATTGTTGGCTCATGCTTAACTTGTCCATGAGGACTCCAAGATCTTCTTCACACATCCTGCTGTCAAACCAGGCATTGTCCCCAATTCTGTATTTTTGTATTTCATTGTTTTCTGCCTAAGTGGAGTAGCTTGCATTTGTCCCTCCATTTTGTTAGTTTTGGCCAATCATCTCTCTAAATCTGTTGAGATCGTTTTAAATTCTGCTCCTGTCTTTTGGAGGATGGGCTATCCCTCCCAATTTGGTGTTGTCTGCAAACTCGATAATCATGCCTTCTAACTCTTCATCTAAGTCATTAATAAAGATCCTGAACAGGAACGGGCCCGGGACGGAACCCTACTTGTGGCACTCCACTCGTTGCTTCTTTCCAGGATGAAGAGGAAGCCTTGGTGAGAATCACCCTCTGGGTTCATTCGCTTAACTAATTACAAATCCACCTAACCATAGTTTTGTGTAGCCCACAGTTACCTGGTTTCCTTGCCAGAAGGTCATGGAGGTTCTTGTTGAAGTCTTTTCTGAAATCCAGATACGCTTCTCTGTGTAGCCTGACATAGTAGTCATTGAAATCCACAAGAATGTGGACAATTTCAACAGAAAGGAAGAAACCGTGAAAATGAGCAAAATCTGGCTACCAGTAATTAAAAAACACTAAAACTGTAATGCCCTCTACATTGGCCTTCCTCTGTCGGTGATCCAGAAGCTCAAGCTGGTACAAAACGCAGCTGCTCGGCTTCTTGCGGGAATTCCGATGAGATGCCACATAACACCAATCTTACTGCAGCTGCATTGGTTACCAATTGAGCACCGGATCACTTTCGAAGTGATGGTACTCACCTTTAAGGCCTTGCATGGTCTGGGGCCGATGTACCTGAGGGACCGCCTCACCCCCTACCAACCCCAGAGATCCCTCCCTTCTGAGGACCAAGATCTACTGGAAATTCCCAGTGTCAAGATCTTGCGTCTAACAGCAACCAGACGCAGAGCCTTCACAGCAGTGGCACCATCACTCTGGAATACTCTGCCACCTGAAGTCTGTGCCTTGCGGGATTTATCAGCTTTCCACAGGGCATGTAAGACATACCTATTTCGACGGGCCTTTGATCTCTGATTGTTTTTAAATTGTTTTAAATTGTGTTCAATTTTAGCCGTTCTTGTAAACCGCTCCGAGCCCCAGGGGAGTGGCGGCATATAAGTTCAAATAATAAATAAATGAAAACATAAATTTAAAAAAAATTATAACAGTAAATAAAGAACAACATTCAAAAAAAAAAAGGAACTCCAGACATGAAAGAATTAGGAACATCTAATCGCATCTCAACAAAGGATTATTCCAGGCAGTAACAAGCCACACCTAAAAACTGCCAGGCCATCAAATGCTAATCAAGGTGGCCAATTGAAACATTCACACCTAGCTCCAACAGACAAGAGTTCTTTCTCCCACCCTGGACCTTCCACAGATATATAAACACAATTTTCCTAGTTTCCAACAAACCTCACACCCTCTGAGGATGCTTGCCACAGATGCAGGCAAAACGTCAGGAGAGAATGCTTCTAGAACATGGCCATACAGCCTGAAAAATCTACTAAAGTTTTTCTAAAATGTTTTTGTGTCTTTCACAGTAGTTTGCTGTCCTTCAATATCCATTGAGTCCACAGATTCTTATTACTCTTTGCAAGTGGTGGTTTATTTTGACTTAGGCAATAAATTACCCTTATTACCTTAATCATTCCAAGATTGCTGAATAAGCTGCATTTCATTGCGCAGGAATCACATCCCAGTGGCTGCTGCCGCTCTTTGAGGCTAGCCGCTGTTTCCAAGGAACAGAGATATGAGTCAATCAATATAAAAGGCATTACAATTGCATGGAGTATCATGTGCAACAGAGTCGTGCATATAGTTTGAGCTCTGATTGAATCTCTGAAGAGTTTACACATCTGATGTGAATTAATACAGTAATAGGATCCTTGGAGGCATTTTCATGGCAAATTGCAAATGCAAATCAGTATGATAGACCAGATTCTTGTCATACTTCCTCCTGAAATACATTTCTTGGGCGAGTTCTCATCCTCTTATTTTATTCCAGATATTGGAATTGTGCTCAGATGAACAGCATCGTAAGGATGAATGTGGTTACACAGAGTGCCTCATCATAGAAATTGGGCAATATGTTGCCCGGGGGATCAGATGCAATAGGAACTTGCACCACTAAAGGCAGAGCACCTTTAATCCAAAGAGCCATCCGCTCCACCAGCTTCTCCAAAATGTGGAAACAAACTAATAAATACAGGTGTCATGAATAACTTTTCAATAAACTTAAAGCATAGGTTCTTTTTATTTCAGTTTCCAGTGTGAGAGGGTATATTAGATTACAGAAAAACATTTAGACAAAGAATGACATTGGACATACAGACATACAGATTCTATGCAACTACATTGGATGTACAACAACTTACAGTTACATTAGACCAGTGTTTCTCAACCTTGGGGTCAGGACCCCTGGGGGGGGGGGGGGTGTGAGGGGTTGTCAGAGGGGTCGCCAAAGACCATGCTCTTGGTCATGGGGGTTCTCTGTGGGAAGTTTGGCCCAATTCTATTGTTGGTGGGGTTCAGAATGCTCTCTGGTTGTAGGCAAACTATAAATCCCAGGACCTACTACTCCCAAATGTCAAGGTCTATTTCCCCTAAATTCCACCAGAGTTCACATTTGGCCATATTGAGTATTCGTGCCAAGTTTATTTATTTATTTATTTATTTATTATTTAGAGCTTTATAATCCGGTCTTCACGACCTCCGAAGAGGGACTCAGGCCGGCTAACAGCAGAAATTTCATACACATATAGAAGAAACATAATAGCATCATAATACATTAATACAAAAATACATTAAAATACAGATCATACAATTACAAAAGCCAGGTCGTCAGAGTAAAATCACAAATTCATCACCATCTGCCAGTGTGGTCAGCCGTGATTGACTCAATCATCATTCTGCAAATGCTTTATTCCAAAGCCAAGATTTTACCAGCTTTCTGAAAGTCAAGAGGGAAGGGGCAGATCTAATCTCCAACTAGAGAGAGTTCCAGAGCCAAGGGGCCACCACCGAGAAGGCCCTGTCCCTCATCCCCACCAAACACGATTGCGAGGGTTGTGGGACCAAGAGCAGGGCCCCTCCAGAAGATCTTAACAACCTTGATGGTTCATAGGGGAGAATCCGTTCAGACAGGTAAACTGGGCCGGAGCAGTTTAGGGATTTATAGGTCAGCACCAGCACTTTGAATTGTGCTCAGAAGCTAATTGGCAGCCAATGGAGCTGACGCAGAAGAGGAGTAGTATGCTCCCTGTACCCCGCTCCTGTTAGTAATCTGGCTGCCGCCCGTTGAACTAGTTGAACCTTCCGGGCAGTCTTTAGAGGCAACTCCACGTAGAGAGCATTGCAGTAGTCTATAGTTTGATCCAGATCTATCATTGTTCTGCAGTGCTCTCTGGATTTAGGTCAACTACAACTCCAAAACTCAAGGTCAATGCCCACCAAACAATTCCAGTATTTTCTGTTGGTAATGGAAGTTCTGTGTACCAAATTTGGTTTAAATCCATCGTTGGTGGAATCCAGAATGCTCTTTGATTGTAGGTAAACTATAAATCCCAGCAACTACAACCCATAAATTTCAAGGTCTATTTTCCCCAAATCCCACCACATTTGGACATATTTAGTATTCATGCCAAGTTTGGTCCAGATCCATCATTGTTTGAGTCCACCATACTCTCTGGATGTAGATCAACTACAACTCCAAAACTCAAGGTCAGTGCCCACCAAACCCTTCCAGTATTTTCTGTTGGTCATGGGAGTTCTATGTGCAAGTTCCATTCAATTACATCATTGTGGAGTTCGGAATGCTCTTTGATTGTAGGTTAACTATAAATCCCAGTCATTACAACTCCTAAATGACAAAATCAACCCCCCTCTCCAACTCCGCCAGTATTCAAATTCAGGCGTATTGGGCATTTTTGCCAAATTTGGTCCAGTAAATGAAAATACATCCTGTATAGCAGATATTTACATTTCGATTCATAACAGTAGCAACGTTACAGTTATGAAGTAGCAACGAAAATAATGTTATGGTTGGGGGTCACCACAACACGAAGAACTGTATTAAGGGGTAGCGGTATTAAGAAGGTTGAGAACCACTGCATTAGACTAACAGACAGACAAAGGGGAATTACATTTTCATTCAACATTCATACAACATGTGCACGCATCCATCACATGCATCCAAATATTATTACCATATCCTTTTCTCCCTCCTTGGAGAAGCACCTGTTAAGCCAGACCGTGGTTTCCTGCAGCCTGCCAATGCACAGTTCCAAAACTTCTATAACTCCAAAACTTCTTTCCCTAAGAACAATGCCAAGGATCAGATCTCTGTTTTCCATAGAGTAGAACCTGCACAAAATTCAAGACTTCTTCTTCCCTTGAGAAAGAAGCCCCAAAGTTTATAGAATCATGCTTTCCCATACCATATCTGACACTCTCCGAATTCACCATCTCTGTCCTTCCCATGGAGCAGGGAAGCGGGTGAACCAGACTCCTCAGGTCCATCACAATTGGAGAATTATTAGACTGAGTCTTTTTATAGGAATATTCTGCTGATGTAGTCTCAAAGCTGTAAATTAATGATGGACATAGTTCATCCTGGAATATGACTCCAACTCAGTTTCCTGGCCAGATGTTGACTCTTCTTGATTGGTATTAGCCTTGTGTTGACTTCCTTCTTAATATAAGGAATGTTGTAAATATTTTTCTTTTCCCTGTCCCATTCTTATCAGAGTTTACTTTTCGGTTCTCGTTTGTAGCATTTGTTCATTTGTTCAGTCGTTTCGGACTCTTTGTGACCTCATGGACCAGCTCACACCAGAGCTCCCTGTTGGCCATCACCACCCCCAGCTTCTTCAAGGTCAAGCCAGTCACTTCAAGGATACCATCCATCCATCTTGCCCTTGGTCAGCCCCTCTTCCTTTTTCCTTCCATTTTCCCCAGCATCATTGTCTTCTCAAAGCTTTCCTTTCTTCTCATGATCAGTTCTCATTAGCAACTTTTAATTACAGTCCTGCAAGCAGGTAGTTAGTCATTTCAGGCCTTAATATTTTAGCGATGTTTCCAAAATTATTGGCTCCATCCATACATCCTTCCATTCTTCTATTCATTCCCACACATATATCAAATTCACATTGATCAAATCTGCACATTGAATTTCTTATTACACAGAGTTTGCAATTTTACTGTTTTTACACATTACATTAACAATTATTTGGGTGCCATATGCCCATCTCCAGATGTTTCTGTTAGCTAGCAATTAGACATGTTAGTGATAACAGCCCAGTTGACTATGGTTTGCATTCTCCCTAAATAGATTATTTTGTTCTTTAATACGAGTCTCTCCTCATATGAGAATATTATCTGCTTAAATGATAGCACCAGAACTTCAGATGAAACATGCATGCATTTTCACCAAGTTCCAAAAGCAGATGTAAATGGGAGCTAGGCTTGGTTGATTAAAAAAATGGTTCAAAACTCATTTCAGATGTAGTGGGTGCTGGTGGTTTGATTCTAAAGTCAATTCCAATTTTCACGGGAAAAAAATTCAAAACTTTTTGAAACTTCTGAGACTTCCGAATCCTTTCGTTAATAGTTTGAAAGTGTTATTTCCTGTTTCAATGGGTGGTCCTTGCTTGTTTTACTCCAGAAGCAGGGAAAAGCAAGTGGAGGAAAATCCTTCCTTCTCTGGTTTAAAACTGGCCTCTCTGGCTTTAAAACCGGCTTCTCTGGCTTGAGCTGAGGCCAGGAAATTCCTTCCTTCTCTGGTTTAAAACTGGCTTCTCTAGCTTGAGCCGAAGCCAAGAAATTCCTTCCTTCTCTAATTTAAAACTGGCTTCTCTGGCATGAGCTGAGGCCAGGAAATTACTTCCTTCTCTGTTTTAAACTGGCTTCTCTGGCTTTAAAACTGGCTTCTCTGGCTTGAGCCGAGGCCAGGAAATTTCTTCCTTCTCTGGTTTAAAACTGGCTTCTCTGGCTTGAGCCGAGGCCAGGAAATTCCTTCCTTCTCTGGTTTAAAACTGGCTTTTGTTGCTTGAGCCGAGGCCAGGGACCAGAAGAAGGGAAAAGCTGAATCATTTCCGACTCACCTCCTGAGTCGTAACAAAAATGGCAGAAAAGGCTTCGGAAGGGCAAAGGGAGTTCTGTTTTTTTAAAAAAGCTTTGATATTGTTTCCAAAAGGTAATTAATGAAATTATTACGAGCAACGAGTTATCCAACGCAACTCTATCCATGCCTAATGGGAGCAAGCAAATTATACTTGCTATAATGTCTCCAGGTCAGGATTCTTCATTCTATGTATTTTGTTCCCCAGCAATTGTTTCAGAGCTCAAGAGAGGTGTGTGTAGTGTCTGTTTCCTTCACAGAAAGCAAATCATCCTTCTAGGTTAATCCTTAACTGTCCTTCTCTCAGCTCTTCCCTTTTTATATCCACCGTTGCTTTTGTTTTGGGTCACTGATCCAGGCACACTCTCGTGTTATCAGGGCTTTACAGTTGGCAGTTGGAAAAGGACCCTCCAGTTGTGAGCACAGATGTTGCAGGAAAGGAATATTTAAAGCATTTGCTCTGCACATAAACTGAGACACCGTGGCTGAAGGTGAGCAAAATACCATTCAGATAATGTACCAATCTGCTTCAAAGAGCTTCACCCTTTTGCTTTCTTTTTCTTCTTCTTCTCTCACCCTTCAATCCCTGCATAGAATTGCTTGGCTCTTAATTGTATTCGCTACAAAGGCGCACCGTGGATCCACATGCCCCCAAAGTCCTAATTCTTAACAACTAACAGATTTCTTATGGTACAGAAGTCCACGATCTGGAGAACATTTTGTACAATCATTGGTTTTTCTTGCTGACATTGCACACATTCCTTTATATTTAGACCAAATGAAAGCACAGAGTCTTTCCTCAGGAAAGAGATGGAAAGAAAAGAAAACAGAGGCAGGAATAAAACAGAGTAAGAGTACTGGAAGATAAGGGTAGCAGAGGATTAAGGGTCTGGAGACTGGATGGCTTTGCAAATGGTAGCATGTATCTTCTTTGCTAGGGAAATGATAAATAGGTAATAGGGACCAGGTTGTGGTGCAGCTGGTTAGGAGTCAGCTGCATTAAAATCACTACTGATCGAGTTCGAATCCAGCCTGGGTCGGAGTAAGCTCCTGACCATTTGTCTAGCTTGCTGTTGACCTTTGCAGCCTGAAAGACAGTTGCATCTGTCGAGTAGGAAATTTAGGTACCATTTATGCAGAGAAGCTAATTTAACTAATTTATGACACCATAAAACTCTCCAGCAGCATGCAAAAGAATGAGGAAGTACTCCATCCATAACACAAGTGGATGGTGAAGCGACAGCTCCCCCGGTGGCCAGAATTCGAAGAATACCCTCATGAAGCTGGAAAGAAAATAGCCTCTCTGTGTCTGTCTATATATGTTGTGTGTCTATGGCATTGAATATTTGCCATGTATATGTGCATTGTGATCTGCCCTGAGTCCCCTGTGGGATGAGAACGGTATAATATAAATACTGTAAATAAGTAAATAAACAAATGGTGCACAATTCTCTGAAAGATAAGAACTCTTTTGACTAAAAGGTAAAATACAACACATCCCATCTTTAGCTGGAGGTGATGTGATATAATCAGAGAGACATGTAGAAAAATCACAGAAGCAAAGAGCCAAGTTTGCATTCATCATAGGTGTTGTCTGTCTCTTCAGACACCTGATGGATGTTGACTACCTGTTGACTATCTTTATTAATGACTTGGATGAAGCGTTAGAAGGCATGATGAGGTTTGCAGATGACACCAAATTAGGAGGGAGAACCAATACTCCACAAATCAGGAGCAGAATTCAAAACGATCCTAACAGATGAGAGAGATGATTGGCCAAAACTAACAAAATGAAGTTCAGCAGGGACAAAAGCAAGATGCTCCTCTTAGGCAGAAAAAAGGAAATGCAAAGAGACAGAATGAGGGAGGATGCCTGGCTCGACAGCAGGACGTGTGAAAAAGATCTTGGAGTCCTCATGGACAGGAAGGTAAACATGAGCCAACAATGTGATGTGGCAGCTTTAAAAGCCAATGGGATTTTGGCTTGTATCAAAAGGTATCTAGTGTCTAGATCCAGGGAAGTCATGCACTCCCTCTATTCTGCCTTGGTCAGACCACTATATCTGGAATCACACTGTGTCCAATTCTGGGCACCACAATTGAAGGGAGATGTTGATGCTAAGCTGGTATGTGTCCAGAGGAGCGCAACTAAAATGATCAAGGGTCTGGAGAACAAGCCCTATGAGGATCGGCTTAAAAAGCTGGACATGTTTAGCCTGCAGAAGAGAAGGCTGAGAGAAAGGAGACATGAGGGCCATGTATCCAGAGGTGAAGGGAAGTCATAGGGAGAAGGGAGCAGGCTTGTTTTCTGCTGCCCTGGAGACTTGGGGCCCTTCCACACAGCCCTATATCCCAGATTATCAAGGCAGAAAATCCCACATTATCTGAGCGTGGACACAGATAACCCAGTTCAAAGCAGATATTGTGGGATTTGCTAGCTTGATATTCTAGGATATAGGGCAGTGTGAAAGGGCCCTAAGATGCAATAGAGCAATGGCTTCAAACCACAGGGGAAAAAAGAGATTCCACCTGAACATGAGGAAGAACTTCCTAACTGTGTGAGAGACCTGTTCAGCAGTGGAACCCCCTGGATCAAGATGTGAGGGGAAGTCATAGGGAGGAGAGAGCAAACTTGTTTTCTGCTGCCCTGGAGACTAGGACGCAATGGGCGAGTAACCGGCTCTGGTTTAACCTTCCTTGTAGGAGAATGGAGAGGGGCCCTTGATCTCCATTCCCTGTTCTTCATCTGAACATGAGGAAGAATTTTCTAACTGTGAGAGCCGTTCAGAAGTGGAACTCTCTGCCCCGGAGTGTGGGGGAGGTTCTCTCTTTGAAAGAGAGGCTTGATGGCCATCTGTTGGGGGTGCTTTGAATGCAATTGTCCTGCTTCTTGGCAGAATGGGGTTGGACTGGATGGTCGACGAGGTCTTTTCCAACTCTATGATTCTAGGATTGTATGTTGGGATGTTTAAGTTGTAACTCACCTTTTGCACCTTGCCTATGATCAGGCTGCACATTATCAATGAACCCAGCATGTCAGTACATCTCCAGGAGCTTGTTCTCAGATTACACCAAACCCATGTTTAGTGCCATTCTCTTGGAGCTTGTTATTATTCAGAAAAATGTGGAACTATTAATATATATGATTCCTGCAACGGAATGTTCCTATGTTTATTAACAGCAGGGTAATGGGAATGACAGCTTCTTCTTCTCATGTGCAGGTTGAAAAGGTTGCAAAGGAAACTGTATTCTGTGGTTCGGCTCCAAGGTCAATATGGCAACTGCGCCTTACAGAGAGATCTGTTTGTGCAGAAATTCAGGCTCAGGGAAGCCTTTGATATGAAAAATTGGCAAACCGCGGCCCAAAATTCCCACACTGGGTTGAACCGGGGAGATGCAGTTAGGCATTTGGAACAAGAACAGGGAACGGAGATCAAGGGCCCCTCTCCATTCTGCTACAAGGAAGGTTAAACCAGAGCCGGTTACTCGCCCACCAGCCAGCTGAGCCTCGGGGCCCCTCACTCTCCACATTGAAAACAACAATGCCCTGGAGAAGGCTTCACGATTTCTTGGCTGTCGTTTCACTTGGCTGTGAAACAAACAGGGATTTACAAGGAGAAATGTGAATAAGATAGAATGTGCCAGCCATCAATCACCCTAATCAGCTCGCTTATATTGTATTTGCCTAAATTTCCCTGTAGCTATTTATAATGTTGCAAGGTTACATTATAATATATGCATGCCCGGACGTCAACAATTTTCCTAACCCTTTGAAAACCAAACAAAAGAGTCTTAATAACTGGGTGGAGAATCCTCACCAAACTTTGTTACATCTCCAAATGCAAGTTTCACATATGTGATGGTGTGAATACTGAAAAATCCGGCAAATCTCTTGGGAAGACAGGCGGACAAATGTCAGCATGCTGGAAGAAGCAAAGACCACCAGCATTGAAGAGATGGTCCTCCGCCATCAACTCCGCTGGACCGGCCATGTTGTCCAAATACTCAAAGATCACTGTCTCCCAAAGCAGTTGCTCGACTCCAAACTAAAAAATGGGAAATGAAATGTTGGTGGGCAGGAAAAGAGGTTTAAAGATGGGCTCAAAGCCAACCTTAAAAACTGTGGCATAGACACCGAGAACTGGAAAATCCTGGCCCTTGAGTGCTCTAGCTGGAGGTCAGCTATGACCAGCAGTGTTATGGAATTTGAAGAGGCATGAATTGAGGGCGAAAGGTAGAAATGTGCCAAGAGGAAGGTGTGTCAAGCCAACTCCGACCAGGACCGCCTTCCACCTGGAAACCGATGCCCTCACTGCGGGACAACATGCAGTTCAAGAATAGGGCTCTACATTCGCCTACTGACCCACTGCCTGGATACCACTCTTGGAGGACAATCTTACTCGGACAATGAGGGATCGCCTAAGTAGCCTGAAATACCTACAACAACCAGAAACCGAATCCTTCTGCAGTCAATCTGCTGCACCTTTTGTTCATTTAGGTTTTGTATTGCAACAAGAGCGATTGGTCTCACAAAACCCTTTTACAGTGCCAAAGCTTATTAAATATGGTTTTCAAGTGGCGACTACTGTATGATATATGTTCTGTATCAGAAACTAGAGCTGATGTGGTCTATCCAATGCAATGTTCTGAATCGGCACCCCAAATAACCAAGCTGAATCTAAAGTTGACCAAAAATTGATTTGTAACCTTTTTGAGTAATCTTCTCTTGGGAAGACAGGCGGACAAACGTCAGTGTGCTGAAAGGAGCAAAGACCGCCAGCATTGAAGCGATGGTCCTCCGCCATCAACTCCGCTGGACTGGCCACATTGTCCAAATGCCCGAGAACTGGGAAGCCCTGGCCCTTGAGCTCTCCAGCTGGAGGTCAGCTGTGACCATCAGTGCTGCAGAATTTGAAGAGGCACAAATGGAGGGTGAAAGAGAGAAATGTGCCAAGGGGAAGGCGTATCAAGCCAACCTCGACCAGGACCACTTTCCACCTGGAAACCAATTCCCAGATCAAGAATAGGGCTTCACAGTCATCTATGAACCCACCAGAATACTGGTCCTGGAAGACTATTCTACTCAGCCAACGAGGGATCGCCTAAGTAAGCAAGTAAGTAGGTAAGTAAGATCCCTGGTCAAAGTTGTTCCTGGTCAAAAAAAAAAAAAAAAAAGGTTGGGAACCTCTGTTTGAAACAGAGATTTATTTATTTTGTTTCAAAAGCATTGCATAAATTAGTAAAAATACTGATAAAAATGTCTAATGCATTGTCTGTAGCCTCCAACCATGCGTGGCCCAACCCATTACGCAAAGTAAGCATTTGCAGTATAGTTGATTTTGCCCAGGGGCGCTCTTGAGGCGCTCTTGGGGGGAAATGGACCTTGACATATGCGAGTTGTAGTTACTGGGATGTATAGTTCACGTACAATCAAAGAGCATTCTGAACTCCACCAATGATGGAATTGAACCAAATATGGCACACAGAACTCCCTCGACAAACAGAAAATATATATCAGTGATTGGTTGGGGGGGCGGGCGCCAAAATACTGCTCTGCCTCCAACATTTCTTCCTCTGTACATAAGGCAGGACATTGCGGACAAGCATACAGATGAGGAGTTGTCTGTTCTGCTCCACAGTCACACAAGGTGGAGGATTCTTTTAGGTAGTACCATTTTGCCAGGTTGTCTTTGGATCTGCCCACTCCGCTTCTGAGATAGATATGGGCATTTTCAAAGAGTTGTATATTCCTGTATGGCAGTGAAGTTGGGCTAAATGGCTCTTGAGAGCCCTACCAACACTTAAGCTTCCTTCATAACACTTCACAATTCTTGAATCCAAAAAGGAACAGTGGGATATTAATTTCCTCCCACATACCAGGGCAAAATACGACCTGAACTCCCCAAAACGAATGAGAAAACAATGTTTAAGTATTGGAAGAGCACAGATATATAGGTTGAAACATATCCAGATAGTGTTACAAACAGAGAGAGAAGATCATACAACCTGGACATCACACCTTGAAAAATGTGTCGAGCTTCCTGCTGATGAGCTGAATTTAATGGTGCTAATACTGCTTTGCAGAACAGTGGAGAAAAACCTTGCCTTCCTTGTTGATTTCGCACAAAAGCATCTGTTCATTGAAGAAGCTGCGAGGACGTTTTGGCACCTCTGAAGCAGCCAAGATGTTGAGGAATACGGTTTGAAAAACTGCATTTCCTGAAGGTGTTTTGTACATTTTTTTAATAAAGAGCAACTCAACGCACCACATCGTCTTTCTGCTGAGAGACGGTGAAAAATCTTGAGCTGCAAATCAAGATGTCCAGAATTCTCTCTCCAGCCTCAATTTGCCCTCTGTGTTAATGAGAGGCCATAATAGTGACCTTGTGCAGGTACAGCTGTACCAGAAGCTCCAATTTTGTTTGTTTTGCATTGAATGTTTCTTGCAGTCCTAAGTTTCAGGGACTCTGCAGATAGTGGCTTCTTTTGGCTGCAATCATAGGGCAAGCCACCTGTCAATTATCATTAGGTTCCCTGGTCCCGCCCCTTTTTTGGGTTTTGTAGGGAATAGGAGCCATTTTGAGCCAGTCCACAAAGAGAAGCCTTCCATGCAGGACATAATACCAAGAGCTCCTGTAGAAAGCTTCATGTTCTATGGCTTGGCCGGGGAGATATACAGCCCACAGCTTGGCTGGGTTATACAGCCCTATAGTTCTTTTGCTGAAGGACTTCAGTCAGCCATCACAGAAACCTGAGTTCTTTTTCCCTGGAAGTCTACAAAGCTCTGCCAGGTAAGGGTCACTCGCGAAAGCCAGAAGCAGTTGGTACCGGGTGCAGGGGCTCCACGCCAACAGAGGCAAAGACAGACTGCCCAGATTATAAGTTAAGGATTTCCCCATTAGTTACAGTCATGAAGATAGTGCCTGTTCCCAGTGAACAAGATTGCAAGAGCCAATAGACTGTTAAGAAAGCTTTAAAGTACCAGTTTGTTTTCATCAATAAAGAACATTGTTGAACCTTTAAGCAATCTAAAGACTCTGTGTTTTAAGGAAATCCAAAGGCCTTTAATCTGAGGCAGCCCCGGCGTCCCGTTGGGCACACAGAATTTATGTCCTGTCTACAGTCTTATGCACAGGCCCAGCGTGCAACAGCATACATGCACTCTCTTTTCCATGGCAAGGAGGCAAACAAGCAAGTTGTGTTTCTTACTCTAGAGGAGGTACTCAGCTGCAGGTATGGGCAGGTGTGTGCACTTTCTGGGCCTGCAGCTTTGTGTGCTTTCTGGGCCTGTAACCACACACCCACTCTCTTTCCAAGGCAAGGAGACAAGCAGATAGTGTTTCTTATTCTTACTCTAGAGGAGGGGTTTAGTTGTAGGTACTGGCAGGCACACACACTTTCTGAGCCTGCACTCTACACACACACTTTCCAAGGCAAGGCAAGGCAGGCATGCACACTTTCTCCCTCAGGCTGCACCACACCAGCCGCACACACTCTTTCCAAGGCATTTTAAGGAGCCTTCCTACTTCTAGGTAAGGAAGAGTGATGACCTCTTAGAGTAGTTCTCAGGGAATGAGGTTTTACTTTTCGTTTGCTGAGGGATTCGTAAAAAAAGATTAAACTTTGATGCTGAAAAGCAGAGGAGGAGCTGGGACCCGCTCCCGCTTGTTTCTGTGTCGAGCTGATTTTCGTACTGGGAAAGGCCTTCTTGTTACATGCTCCCAAATGTAATAAAGTAACAAAAGAACGGATGCAACTAAGGAAAATGGTTCCAAGATTGGTGTGCTGGCAGTGGGTCTGTAGGTGACCGTGGAGCCCTATTCTTGATCTGCATGTTCTCCCAAAGTGAGGGCATCGGTGGAAAGTGGTCCCGGTACGGGTTGGCTTGACGTGCCTTTCACTTGGCACGTTTCTCTCTTTCGCCCTCCATCTGTGCCTCTTCAAATTCTGCAGCACTGCTGGTCACAGCTGACTTCCAGCTGGAGCGCTCAAGGGCCAGGGCTTCCCAGTTCTCAGTGTCTATGCCAGAGTTTTTAGGTTGGCTTTGAGTCCATCTTTAAATCTTTTTTTCCTGCCCACCAACATTCCATTCTTGAGGCACCATGCAATGGCATGGACAGAGGGAGTCTATAGGACACTGCTCTGGAAGTTAAAGAGATACCAAAGAGGTGGTACCTCTTTAACTGTGAGAGCTAAATCCTAGTTTGGTGACGCACTAAAGCAGTGGTTCTCAACTTGTGGGTCCCCAGATGTTTTGGTCTTCAACTCCCAGAAATCCTAACAGCTGGTAAACTGGTTTGGATTTCTGGGAGTTCTAGGTCAAAATACCTGGGGACCCACAAGTTGAAAACTACTGCTCTGGAGTTCTCTATCTCATGAATCCAGAAATCCCAGGGTCCCATAGAAGGATGCCATGGCTGTAAATGTAGTGTCAGAGTGTAGTTTAAAGAGTATATAGTTTAAAGAGACAAATTATCAGTTCATATTAATTCATAAATAGGTATGATTCTCTTTTATGTATGGTCTGGTTTGGACAACAAGTTGCTGATGGTACAAAAGGATAGGCAATTGTTCTTAATTCATCTGCAGCTGATCTTAGTGCATTATTTCATTAACTTTTTTTTGTTTTGCAGCTCAGCACTCTTTTATTTATTTAACTTATACCCCACCTACAAAACAACCACTATCGCACCTAAGAGCAGAGGAAGAGACATGTTCATACTTACGGACTTTTTTTTTTTACTTTCATTTCCATCTAGAATTTTTTATTTTCCAAATATTTGGAAAGACCACCCTCTGGTCTCCAGCTTGCAATACTTTTGAATCTTGCATGCAGAGTTTGGTAATGACAGTTTTCGCAGCTTTTGAAAATTGGACCATCTATATCTGGGGCAAGATTTGCCAGATGTACAAGCTGGGTTTGGAAAAGGCAGAGGAATGAGATACCAAATTGCCAATATCTGCTGGATAATGGAGAAAGGCAGGGAGTTGCAGAAAAACATCTATTTCTGTGTTATTGACTATTCTAAAGCCTTTGACTGTGTGGATCATAATAAATTGTGGTGGTCTGGGCATACCAAATCACCTTGTCTCTCTCTCCTGAGGACTCTGTATAAGGACCAAGTAGCAACAGTAAGAACTGACCACAGAACAACAGACTGGTTCAAGATTGGGAAAGGCGTGCAGCAGGGCTTACTACTCTCCCCCAACCTATTCAACTTGTATGCAGAACACATCATGCGATGAGTAGGTTTGACAAATCCAAGGCTGGGGTTAAAATGGCTGGAAGAAATATTAACAAACTTAGATATGCAAATAATACCACTTTGATGGCCAAAAGCAAGGAGGAGTTGAGGAGCCTTCTAATCAAGGTGAAAGAAGAAAGTGCAAAAGTTGGGTTGCAGTTCAACATCACAAAAGCAACCAGACTGATTGATAACTGGCAAATAGAGGGAGAAAATGTGGAGGCAGTGACAGACTTTGTATTTCTAGGTATGAAGAGTACTGCAGACACAGACTGCAGCCAGGAAATCATAAGACATTTTCTTCTTGGGAGGAGAGCAATGACCAATCTTAATCAAATAGTGAAGAGTAGAGACATCACGCTGGCAACGAAGATCTGCATAGTAAAAGCAATGGTGTTGGGGAAAAGTTCTGAGAGTGCCTTGGACCATGAGAAGATCCAACCAGTCCATACTCCAAGAAATAAAGCCCGACTGCTTTATTAGAAGCAAAGATGACGTATTTTGGTCACATCATGAGAAGAAAGGAGAGCTTAGAGAAGATAATGATGCTGGGGGAAAATGGAAGGAAAAAGGAAGCGGGGCCAACCAAGGGCAAGATGGATGGATGGCATCCTTGAAGTGACTGGATTGACTTTGAAGGAGCTGCGAGTGGCCACGGCTGACAGGGAGCTCTGGCGTGGGCTGGTCCATGAGGTCACAAAGAGTCGGAAGGGATTGAATGAATGAACAACAACATATTTGGGGCATCTAGGACTGTCAATCTCAGCACAGAAAAGGGGCTGCTGCAATTAATGCAGACAGCATTGACATGGGAAGAAGGCAAATCTGCAATCAAGAGCACCAATATTTACAGGTATTATGTAGTTGTTTGAGCATTAGATTCTGAAGGTTGGGTTCCAAATCGTCACTTGGCTGTCAAAATTCACTGAGTGGCATGGAGCAAGTCACGTTCTCTGAGCCTTAGAGGAGGAAGAGGCCCCTTTGGACAATATGATGAACCTCATGATAGGTTCACCTTAGGGTTGCCATAAGTCAGAAGCAACTTGAAGGCTTGCAATAACAACAGCTGCAAGCCTACTTAGAGAAGAGCCTCTGGTTTGAAATGTAGATGAGCCATCTGGCAGGAGGAAGGTGATAAAGTTCAGTGCCATGACAACACTGCCTTCGGTTGTTCTGCCTTTTCTCCTTCGTTGGCTGAAAAGGAGGATACTGGAAAAGAAGATGGGAAAGGACAAAGATATAGTGATAGCAATGACAAATCATCCCTATTGTGCGTTCACTTCCATGATGGAGATAAAGGTGAGAAATTCATAGAATCATAGAGCTGGAAGACACCACAAGGGCCATCCAGTCCAATACCCTTCAATGCAAGAAGATGAAACCTATTTATTTATTTATTTATTTATATTCCACCCTTCTCACCCCGCAGAGGACTCAGGGCAGGTTACAATGCACATATACATGGCAAATATTTAATGCCATAGACATACAACATATATAGACAGACACACAGAGGCTATTTAACATTCCAGCTTCATGAGGGTATTCTGGCCACCAGGGAAGCTGTCACTTCACCGTCCACTTGTGACACCAAGTACTTCCTCATTCTTTTGCACACTGCTGGAGATTTTTATGGTGCCGTAAATCAGTCATATGAGCATCCCCGCTAAAGTGGTACCTAAATTTCCTACTTGACAGGTGCAACTGTCTTTCGGGCTGCAAAGGTCAACAGCAAGCTAGACAAATGCAGATGATTCAATCGGGAGGACGTCTACGGACAACAAAGCTTCTTGGTATGGAAGATGAAGCGACAGCACCTCCTTGTGGCCGGAATTGAGCACAGCCTCCAGATGCTGGAGATGGAAAAAGATGGGAAGCCTTTACCTTTGTGTATGTATTGCCTGTCCTTGATAATTGTATAACAGCATTGAATGTTTGCCATATATATGTTCTGTAATCCGCTCTGAGTCCCCTCTGGGAGATAAAGTGGAACATAAATAAAGTATATTATTATTATTATTATTATTATTATTATTATTATTATATAATTTAAATCATAATCATCGCTACTGTTTTAAGATCTCAAAACCAATGCATAGAGTAGAACCACAAAATAAATATAGCATATTGGAAAAACGAATCAGCCATCCATAATACAAAACCATAATAGAAAGCAAAGCAGAAGGAACGTTCATCGTGATCACTTGCACATCCCATAGGGCAGGCTCATCCCTGCTGTTGAGAGTTTCTGTCGCAAAATAAGTGTGATTTCAAAGCTGGAGGACAGGCATATTCTGAACTCTTCCACACTTCAGAAATGTGCTTCAGACTCCTACTAGTCTGATGCTTCTCTCCTGCTTTGCCCTCCTCTCCTTTCGAGACAGAAGTTAAATGCAGTTTCTCTAACACTCTCCAGAATTACATCACAGGTTCAGATTCTTTAGATGCTAAGCTTTCATTTTAAAGAGCCATCGGTGGGCTGCAAGAACCACTTTAGTGTGTTCCACCGAGGGTGTTTTTCATTTCCGGCTCTAAACCGCGGTGCAATGTAATAGCAAACAGCTGCTGTGTTCCTTCCCACAGGTAGCTGCATTTTGACAATGAGCAAAATATGTCCTGTAGAGGAGAGCGGCCCATATGTTCCTTTTCCAAGGAAGAAATAATGGAAGGCGGTGTGTAGTTGGAACCACACTTTGGAGTGCAACAGTCATTTATCTGCGTTGGGCTCCTATTACAAGCCCTGCTTTACACTTCAGTGTGTTTAAGCAAGTTGTGTCAAACGAAAAGTGTTGTCTGGGGGAAAAGGGCTTAGGGGGGGAGGGTGACATACAACCCAATGGAGTTTTAGCCACCATATCCGCTATCCAAAAGGCCTTGGTTTTATTACATCCTGTAGCTATGCATTGTTGTTATTCATTCGTTCAGTCATCTCCGACTCTTTGTGACCTCATGGACCAGCCCACGCCAGAGCTCCCTGTCAGCCGTCACCACCCCCAGCTCCTTCAAGGTCAAGCCAGTCACTTCAAGGATGCCATCCATCCATCTTGCCCTTGGTCGGCCGCTCTTCCTTTTGCCTTCCACTTTCCCCATCATAATTGTCTTCTCTAGGCTTTGCTCTCTCCTCATGATGTGGCCAAAGTACTTCAACTTTGCTTCTACTATCCTTTCCTCCAATGAGCAGTCGGGCTTTCTTTCCTGGAGGATGGACTGGTTGGATCTTCTCGCAGTCCAAGGCACTCTCAGAACTTTCCTCCAACACCACAGTTCAAAAGCATCTAGCTTCCTTCGCTCAGCCTTCCCTAAGGTCCAGGTCTCACATCCGTAGGTTACTACAGGGAATACCATAGCTTTGACTAGGCAATGGATCTTTGTTGCCAGTGTGATGTCTCTCCTCTTTACTATTTTATCGAGACTGGACATTGCTCTCCTCCCAAGAAGTAAGCGTCTTCTGATTTCCTGGCCACAGTCTGCATCTGCACTCATCTTTGCACCTAGAAATACAAAGTCTGTCACGGCCTCCACATTTTCTCCCTCTATTTCCCAGTTATCAATCATTCTTGTTGCCATAATCTTGGTTTTTTTGATGTTTAGCTGCAACCCGGCTTTTGCACTTTCTTCTTTCACCTTGATGAGAAGGCTCCTCAGCTCCTCCTCGCTTTCGGCCATCAGAGTGGTGTCATCTGCATATCTGAGGTTGTTAATGTTTCTTCCAGCAATTTTCACCCCAGCTTTGCATATGCATAGCAAGGGTTTATATTAGCGTGACAAGCTGGGTAGCTGCAGGGAAGGCCGTGGATGGAGCATACCTGGATTTCAGGAAGGCTTTCTTTCGACAAGGTCCCCCATGACCTTCTTGCAAGGAAACTAGTCCAAATCAGGCAAAACTATGGTTAGGTGGATCTATAATTGGTTAAGTCAACGAACCCAGAGAGTGATTCTCCTCAAATGCTTCCTCTTCATCCTGGAAAGAAGTGACGAGTGGGGTGCCATCAGCAGGGTTCCGTTTTGAGTCTGGTCCTGTTCAACATCTTTATTACTGAGTTAGATGATGGATTAGAAGGCATGATCATCAAGTTTGCAGACTGGACCAAATTGGGAGGGAGAGCTAATACTCCAGAAGACAGGAGCAGAATTCAAAACGATCTTCACAGACTAGAGAGACGATTGGCCAAAACTAACAAAATAAAGTTCAACAGAGACAAATGCAAAATACTCCACTAAGGCAGAAAAAAATGAAATGCAATGATACAGAATGGGGGACAAAGGTGCTTGTTTATAAAGCTATTGTCCTCCCAACCCTGCTACATACCTGCAAAACGTGGGCTATCTAAAGACGTCACATGCAACTCCTGGAATGATTCCATCGATTTATTTCGAACATTTCTACCCCGCCCTTCTCAACCCCTGGGGGGACTCAGGGCGGCTTACAATTGGCAATAATTCAATGCCGCATCATAAAATACAGAATAACAAATATAACAATTAAACATGAACATTAATAAATAAAGATTAAAACAGTATACTTACACTCTGATTCGCTATTGCCCATCTGGTGGCTGTTTAGCTAGCCATCTACTAATGATTACTCCGCTTAACTTATCCAAATCCTCTTCCATGTCATAGTCAACATTATCAATTGTCCCTTAACCTGATTGCCCGAAGGCCTGGTCCCACAGCCACATTTTAACCTTTTTTCTAAAGGTGAGGAAGGATGACGATAACCTAATTTCCCCGGGGATCAAATTCCACAGGCGGGAGACCAACACCGAGAAGGCCCTGTCCCTCGTCCCCGCCAAGTGTGTTTGAGACAAAGGCGAGGCTGAGAGAAGGACCTCCCCAGATGATCTTAAGCTCCGAGGTTCCAAATCTCTTAGGAACACAGGCAGACAAATATCAGCATGCTAGAAGAAGAAAAGACCAACAGCACTGAAGTGATGCTCCTCCGCCATCAACTCTGCTGGACCGGCCACATTTTCTGAATGACCGATGACTGTCTCCTAAAGCAATTACTCTGCTATGAAGAATAGAAAATAGAATGTTGGAGGGCAGGAAAAAAGATTTAAATATGGGCTCAAAGACAACCTCAAAAACTTTGTCATAGACACCAAGAACTGGGAAGCCCTAGACCTTGAGGACTCTAAGTGGAGGTCAGCTGTGACCAGCAGTGCTGAAGAATTTGAAGAAGCACAAATGGAGGGCGAAAGAGAGAAATGTGCCAAGAGAAAGGTGTGTCAAACCAACCCTGTCTGGGACTACCTGGAAACCGATGTCCTCACTGCAGGAGAACATGCGGATCAAGAATAGGGCTCCACTGCCACCTACAAACCCACCACCAAGACACCACATCTGGAAGACCATCATCCTCGAAATATGAGGGATTGCCTAAGTAATAAGTAAGTAAACTCTTTGAACGATGTGGATGGAGAGAAATGTATTTGGGAGCAGAGCCAGAATCTGGCCCATGGGAATATTGTTTTATATTATGGGGTGGTATTGTGAGATTTTGATCTACAGCTTATGTAACACATAAATGTATTGCAAGAACAGCCAGGAGGTCAACTATTTCTATTGTACTGTTGTGTGTCTTCACAACAACATTATAAAGCAGGAGGTCTGTGCTGTCGCACGCTGGGCCTGTCCATCAGACTGCAGACAGGACATAAATTCTGTGTGCCCAACGGGACGCCGGGGCTGCCTCAGATTAAAGGCCTTTGGATTTCCTTAAAACAGAGTCTTTAGATTGCTTAAAGGTTCAACAAAGTTCTTTATTAATGAAAACAAACAGGTACTTTAAGGCTTTCTTAACAGTCTATAGGCTCTTGCAATCTTGTTCACTGGGTACAGGCACTATCTTCATAACTGTATACTAACTAATAGGAAAATCCTTAACTTCTAATCTGGGCAGTCTGTCTTTGCCTCTGTTGGCGTGGAGCCCCTGCACCCGGTACCAACTGTGTCTGGCTTCCGCGAGCGACCCTTACCAAGCAGAGCTTTGTAGACTTCCAGGGGAAAAGAAGGAGTTCAGGTTTCAGTGATGGCTGGCTGAAGTCCCTCAGCAAAGGAGCTGTAAGGCTGTATGATCCTCGGCTAAGCTGTGGGCTGTATAACCCCGGCCAAGCTGTAGAAGATGAAGCTTTCTACAGGAGCTCTTGGTTTTATGTCCTGTGCGAAAGGCTTCTCTGTGAGAACTGACTGAAAAAGGCTCCTATTCCCTCCAAAATTCAAAAAGGGTCGGGACCAGGGAACCTAACGATAATTGACAGGTGGGTTGCCCTATGATTGCAGCCAAAAGAAGCCTCCTATCTGCAGAGTCCCTGAAACTTAGGACTATAACAAACATTCAATGCAAAGCAAACAAAATTGGAGCTCCTGGTCAGGCCTGTAGCCAGGATTTCGTTTCGGGGGGGGGGAGGGGGGCTGAATTTTTTTCAGGGGGGGTTTCGGGGGGGGGGCTGAGTTTCGGGGGGGGGGTTGAGTCTGAGTGAAAGAGGGTCTAGCCTAGCAAACCTTTTGTATCATTACCCCAATACCCCCATGCATATGGAATATATTGAGTATGGTGATCAGATCATGATATGAATAAACATAACAGTTTAAATAATGCACCAGTAAGGCCTTTTTGCGAACCACCATGAAAATTTCGGGGGGGGGGGGGGCTGAAGCCCCCCGAGCCCCCCCCCCTGGCTACATGCCTGCTCCTGGTGCAGTTGTACCTGCACAGCATGTTTAGTGTGAAGACCCAGAAAGCACATGCGCCTTCTAGTGCCTCCACATGAGTGCTTCCTCTAGAGCAAGAAACAGCAGGTAAGAAGCCTCCTTAAAGCAGGTGCCGGCCTGCAGCTGAGCACTTCTCCTCTAGAGTAGAAACAGCTTAAATGTCTAAAATGATGGGATGGGGAGCCTGGGAAGACCCCCATATAATGGGTCAATATTAAACCGAACTTTCGGCACCCCAGATATCTGCTCTCCCAATTTCAGGAGGCTCCCACAAAATGGATCGGGGGCCCCCAATGAAAGCTGGGACATGAAACAAGTCAAGGTTTACCCTGAATGTACAACACTACCAGGTTCCCTCTGCTTCAATGAATCTACTTTTTTGGAATGAGCAACCGGACTTTGCCACTGGCTATTTGTTTGTTTCCTGGACAGCTTTCTTTTGGGTTGAGCAATTATTTTTTTGTTTCAGACTCAAAGGTATCTTAATATGTCTAATTAACACTCCTATTACAGATAGATTAAATAATCCATTGTGTTTTTCTGTGGAAAACGGCTTCTCTGTGTTAAATTACCACTTTCTGATGCTTCCTAATTAGATTTTCTACGACCTCCTGCCCTAAATGCCCTCCACGGCATTGTAATTCTGCTGCTCCTTTACAACATCCCACTTCGTTCAATCCCGTTCTCCAACCCCACTGTCACATCCAACCAGGCACCATCCTGATGAATTAATTATCAAAACTGTTCTACCAGAAATCTGTCATCACTTATGTGACCTCTTTTCAATTTCAGATCTTTAAATCTCAGGTATTAGTGTTAAACGAGCTACTCTTTCACCAAGGGATTGCAAAAGAGATTCCTCCAGGTCACGTGCCATTCTTCCCGTCTGGCCTTTCCATTCATCTTTTTAAGGACTAAGAGGAAAGGAAACCAACATTTTTTTTAATAGACTGAGATTTACGATCCTTGGGAAGCTATTACTTGATGTAATTGGTGGAGTTCAGAATACTCTTTGATTGTAGGTGAACTATAAATCCCAGCAACTACATCTCCCAAATGTCAATGGCATGCTGGCTGATATCCAAACGGAGGATGGGCTGCCTTGGTCCTTTCATATCCCATATTTATTTATTTAACCTGTCAGAAGAAAATTGAGAAGAAAATATAATGCATTTTAAAAAACCGTAAAGTTAAAAACTTGGCATTATACTAGATTTCCCTTGACCAGAAGCTGGCCACTTGGAGTGCCTCTAGTGTTGCTCTCAGAAGGTCCTCCATTGTGCATGTGGCAGGGCTCAGGTTGCATTGTAATAAGTGGTCTGTGGTTTGGACTTCAGAATGCTCTTTGATTTTAGGTGAACTATAAATCCCAGCAACTACAACTCCCAAATGTCAAGTCTGTTTTCTCCAAATTCCACCAGCGTTCACATTTGACCATATTGAGTATTTGTGCCAAGTTTGGTCCAGATCCGTAATTGTCTGAGTCCACCATACTCGCTGGATTTAGATCAACTACAACTCCAAAACTCAAGGTCAATGCCCACCAGACCCTTCCAGTATTTTCTGTTGGTGTTCTGTGTACCAAATTTGGTTCAAATCCATCATTGGTGGAATTCAGAATGCTCTTTGATAGTAGGTGAACTATAAATCCCAGCAAATACAACCCCCAAATTTTAAGATCTATTTTCCCCAAACCCCACACTGTTCACATTTGGACATATTTAGTATTCATGCCAAGTTTGGTCCAGATCCATCATTGTTTGAGTCCACCATACTTTCTGGATGTAGGTCAACTACAACTCCAAAACTCAAGGTCAATGCCCACAAAACCCTTCCAATATTTTCTGTTGGTCATGGGAGTTCAGTGTACCAAATTTGGTTCAAATCCATCATTGGTGGAGTTCAGAATGCTCTTTTATTGTAGGTGAACTTTAAATCCAAGCAACTTCAACTCCCAAATGACAAAATTAACCCCACCCCCACCAGTATTCAAATTTGGGTGTGTATTTGTGCCAAATTTGGTCCAGGGAATGAAAATACATCCTGCATGTCAGATATTTACAATATGATTCATAACAGTAGGAAAATGACAGTTATGAAGTAACAATGAAAATAATGTTATGGTTGGAGGTTACCCCAATATGAGGAACTGTCTTAAGGGGTTGCGGCATTGGGAAGGTTGAGAAATACTGCAACAGGCCAATGTGTGAACAGAATACTGGAACAAAAAGGCTTTAGGTCTGCGGGTTGTTGTAGGTTTTTGGGGCTGTATGGCCATGTTCTAGAAGCATTCTCTCCTGACGTTTTGCCTGCATCTGTGGCAGGTATCCTTTAGTCTCTTTGCAGCTTCATCTCCAACAGCACACAACTCTGTTCTCTTATCACCACCATCACCATATAAGCTTGTGCTTCTTTAGTACACTTAAAGCTACTCTATCCTAGCTATAGGGTTAGGGTTAGGTAATGGTAAAGGTTTTCCTTTGACATTAAGTCCAGCCGTGTCTGACTCTGGGGGTTGGTGCTCATCTCCATTTCAAAGCCGAAGAGCTTGTGTTGTCTGTAGACACCTCCAAGTTCATGTGGCCAGCATGAATATGGACTCACTTTATATGTATATTCTTATACGATGAAGAAAGGACTTAAGTCCAGTCATATCTGACTCTGGGGTGTGGTGCTCATCTCCATTTCAAAGCCGAAGAGCCGGTGTTGTCCGTAGACACCTCCAAGGTCATGTGGCCAGCATGAGTATGGACTCACTTTATATGTATATTCTTATACGATGAAGAAAGGACTTAAGTCCAGTCATGTCTGACTCTGGGGTGTGGTGCTCATCTCCATTTCAAAGCCGAAGAGCTGGTGTTGTCCGTAGACACCTCCAAGGTCATGTGGCCAGCATGACTGCATGGAGCACCCTTACCTTCCCGTCGCAGCGGTACCTATTGATCTACTCACATTTGCATGTTTTTGAACTGCTAGGTTAGCAGAAGCTGGGGCTGACAGCGGAAGCTCACGCCGCTCCCTGGATTCAAACCACCGACCTTTTGGTCAGCAAGTTTAGCAGCTCAGCGGTTTAACCTACTGTGCCACTGTGTTGTGAAGTAGCAACAAAAATAATTTTATGGTTGGGGGTCACCACGAAATGAGAAACTGTACTAAGGGGTCGCGGCATTAGGAAAGTTGAGAAACACAGCTATAGGCCAATGTGTGAACAGAATACTGGAACAAAAAGGTCTTAGGTCTGTGGGTTGTAGGTTTTTCAGGCTGTATGGCCATGTTCTAGAACAGGGGTCCTCAAACATTTTAAATAGAGGACCAGATCACAGTCCCTCAAACTGTTGGAGGGCTAGATTATAATTTGAAAAAAAAAACCATGAAGGAATTCCTGTGCAGACTGCACATATCTTATTTCTAGTGCAAAAGACACTTTAAAACAATACAATAATTAAATGAACAATTTTAAGAAATATAAACGTATTAGTATTTCAGTGGGAAGTGTGGGCCTGCTTTTGGCTGATGAGATTGTTGATGATGTTGTTGTGTGCTTTCAAGTAGGCTTGGGTAACAACGGAAAAATTTGTTTCTAAACTTGTTTCGTTTTTAGGGGGTCCATTGCGTTTCGTTTTTTAAAGAATTCTGAATTTTTTCTTTAAAAAATTTCGAAATTTACGAAATTTCGTAAATTTCGAATTGATTCGTTAATAACGGACACAATTGCCCAATATGCTAAGAAAACCTCCAAATGGGACAGGGGGAACTTCTGAAGCTTCCCTCTCCCTCTGTTGTTGACTGTTGGTGTGAGAAAACAAACAACAACTATATTATATTATATTATATTGTTATATATTATATTATATTATATTATATTAATATTATTATATTATATATTATTATATATTATTATATTATATTATATTATAGTATATTATATTATTATAATATATTATATTATATATATTATATTATATATTATTATATTATATTATTATAATATTATTATATTATATATTATTATATTATAAATTATTATATATTATTATATTATGTTATTATAATATTATTATATTATATTATTATATATTATATCATTTTATTATAATATTATATTATAAATTATTATATTATATTATATATATTATATTATATATTATTATATTATATTATTATAATATTATTATAATATATTGTATTATATATTATATATTATTATATTATATTACGAAAATAATTACGAAATAATTACGAAAATTGGAAAAATTGTTTCGATTCCTAATTACTCCTCACACTATTCCTGCATGGCTCAATGTTGGATCGTAAGCTAATTTAAATACGAATTAATAACGAATTACGAAATTAATGAACGAAACCGCCCAAGCCTACTTTCAAGTCATTTCAGACTTAGGTTGACCCTGAGCGAGGACCGGGTAAATGACCTGGGAGGGCCGTATCCGGCCCCCGAGCCTTAGTTTGAGGACCCCTGTTTTAGAAGCATTCTCTCCTGACGTTTTGCCTGCATCTGTGGCAGGCCTTAGGTCTGATCCAGCATTACTCTTCTTATGTTCCATGGTGAATGTTTCTATTTGTTGGTTTTTGCCTTTAACATTTCCCTTCTGAAAAGGAATTTACTTGCCACCGAAGAAATATGTTCCACCTTGAGACAAGAAATGCCTGACATATCACTGACATGGGTCAAACACAAATACAATTCCAGCTGGCATTTTGCACCCATTACAATTTGAAGGCAATGGTGGGGACGGGAGAGGGTTCCCTTTGAGCTCACAGAAAAAAATACAAGCCGAAGGATATCGAGTGGGGAGAAGAAGCTACCTGAAAGTAATGGGTAAAAAGAAGGAAAGATGTGTGCGCTTGTGTGGAGATGGGGACGATTTGCTAAGAAAAAGCCAGAATGAAAGACGGCTTGACAATGGGGGGAATTATTTTTATTTTCTCAAGATGTAGCTTTCAGTTAGGTATCTTGACAGATACACGGGTCAGACTGCAAAATTACCTGTGTGCCGATGGAATGTTATCCGTGGCGTTGAAAGTAAAAACCAATTCGACCCTCACCTCAGCAGGAGTCTGACACCTTGCTTCAAACTATTTGGCTGAATATGAAGGTTTCTTTTCATCTCTCTTTCCTGTATTAACTATAGCTTTCCAATAGATGGATTCCTGGTGAGCATCTCAACAAGCTTAGCTGAGATACTCACCAGGTAATATCCAAGGTGTGTGTATGTGTTGATGCTCAAGGGAGATAACCCGGGGATTTTATGGGCTACAGCTTTGTAAAAAATCCCAGCAGTGGAATGATTCTTGAACTAAATCTCTGTCTTGTACACAAAAGAACACTGAATGGTGCCCAGTTTCCAAAGCCAAGGAATATCAACCACAAAATACATATGAGGGTTGAATGAAAAGTAATGCCTCCACCTTCGTAACTCTTCAACAGATGGCAGTACTGGTATGTGACAGGGACTGGCTTCTTCAGTAGACTCTCCTCTACAGTTCCATTTTGGTGGGAAGTCTTAACATTGAATGGTTGTGGGATTCAGTCACGAAGATAGACAGGGCCCAAACCAGTAGGATATTAGGAATTCTGGGAGCTGAAGTCCAAAACACCTAAAAGGTCAAAGTTTGCCCATGCCTGTTATAAACTCACTGGTTGCCCCCTCATTGGCCCTATCCAAATGAGGGTTGAATGAAAAGTGATGCCTCCACCTTTGTAACTCCTCAACAGATGGCAGTACTGGTATGCGGCAGGTACTGGCTTGTTCAGTAGACTCTCTACAGTTCTATTTTGGTGGGAAGCCTTAGCATTGAATGGTTGTGTTCTTAAAGTGTGAAGTATGGAACCCTGCGCAGATGGTTTATCAATGCGACTTAAGCAACGTGCAGTCACTGAATTCTTGACAGCAGAAGGTGTCACCCCAAAGGAGATTCATCAGAGAATGCAAGCTGTTTATGGTGATTGTGTTCATGTGAGTACTGTGTGTCGTTGGGCGAGTAAGTTTATAGAAGTTGAGGTGGGAACATCTGACTTGCATGACAAAGAAAGAGTTGGACGTCCTGTGACAGCAACCACTGAGTTTCAAAAGCAAAAGGTTGACAGGTTGATTCAGGACGATTGTCGTATCATTCAGAGAGAAATTTCAAGCATAATCTGCATTTCACAAGAAAGTGCGGGTCACATTATTGCTTTGCTTGGGTATCGGAAAATCTGCGCACGATGGGTACCCAGGATGAGAGAACTCTGAGACAATGGTTGAGGAAACAGAGTGTCAACTTCTTCCATGACGGCTTCAGAAAATTTGTTCATCGTTGGCAGAAATGTATCCAATTGTCTGGTGATTATGTGGAAAAGTGAATAGTGGTAATTAAAGAGCACATTCTAAGGATTATTTCTGCATTTGATTTATTAAAATATTCCCATCCAAACCCAAGAAACGAATGTGGAGGCATTACTTTTCATTCATCCTTTGTATTTAAGAATACTTTTCGGGCAATGTCTGATGAAGTTGAATTACTCACTTTACTTAGGCGATTCCTCATTGTCTGATGGCCTTCCAAGTGTAGTGTCTTGGCAGTGGCTACGTAGGTGACTGTAGAGCCATATTCTTGATCCGCATGTTCTCCCGCAGTGAGGACATCAGTTTCCAGGTGGAAGACAGTCACAGTCAGAGTTGGCTTGATGCACCTTCCTCTTGGCATATTTCTCCGTTTTGCCCTCCATTCGTGCCTTTTCACATTCTGCAGCACTGCTGGTCACAGCTGACTTCCAATTAGAACACTCAAGGGACAGAGCTTCCCAGTTCTGGGTGTCTATACCACAGTTTTTACGTTAGCTTTCATCTTATCTTTAAATCTCCAACATTATATTTCCTGTTCTTTAGTTTGGCGTAGAGCAACTGCTTTGTGAGATGGTGATTAGGTATTTGGACAATGTGGCCAGTCCAGCAGAGTTGATGGTAGAGGAGCATTGATTCAGTGTTTATGGTCTTTGCTTCTTCTAGCACACTGACATTTGTCCACTTGTCTTCCCAAGAGATTTGCAAGATTTTCCGGAGGCAATGCTGATAGACTTGTTCCAGGAGTTGAGTGTGACATCCACGTTTCGCAGGATTATAACAAGGTTGGGAGGATAATAGCTTTATAAACAAGCATCTGGTCTCCTTATGGAAGTCCTGATCCTCAAACACTCCCTGCTCCATTTGGAAGAATGCTGCACTCGCAGAGCTCAGGCAGTGTTGTATTTCAGTATCAATGTTGACTTTTGTGGAGAGGTGGCTGCCAAGGTAGTGAAAATGGTCAACATTTTCTAATGTTACACTATTAAGCTGTTTTTGTGGCATTGTAGAGGGATTGACTGTTGACTGCTGGAAGAGCACTTTGGTTTTTTCTCGATGAGAGGCCGAGCTTCTCATATGCTTCTGCGAAGGTGTTTAGAGTGGCTTGTAGATCTTCTTCTGAATGCGCACAGATTATGTTATCATCAGCATATTGGGGTTCTATAACAGATGTTGTGACCTTAGTTTTGGCTTTCAGTCTGCTGAGGTTAAACAGCTTGCCATCTGTCCGATAGATGATTTCCACTCAACAAGTATCATAGCGATGAAGATGGAAAATAAGGTTGGGGCAATAACACATCTCTGTCTGACACCTGATTCCACCTTAATGGGTCACTTGAATTAATATGGTTATAACCAGAGTGTGATCAGGGGCGGCTCAACCCATTATGCAAAGTAAGCATTTGCAGTATAGTTGATTTTGCCCAGGGGCGCTCTTGAGGTGCTCTTGGGGGAAAATAGACCTTGACATATGCAAGTTGTAGTTACTGGGATGTATAGTTCACCTACAACCATAACATTATTTTATTTACTACATTCATAACTGTAATTTTGCTACTGTTATGAATCGTAATGTAAATAAATATCTGATATGCAGGATGTATTTTCATTCACTGGACGGAGTTGGGCAGAAATACCCAATATGCCCACATTTGAATACTGGTGGGGTTGGGGAGGGACTGATTTTGTCATTTGGGACTTGTAGCTGCTGGGATTTATAGTTCACCTACAATCAAAGAGCTTTCTGAACTCCACCAATGATGGAATTGAGCCAAATATGGCACACAGAACTCCCATGACCAACAGAAAATATATATCAATGATTGGTTGGTTGGGGGGGGGGGGGGAGGTGCCAAAATACTGTTTGCTTACCGTTGAAAATTACATAGGGCCACCTCTGAGTGTGAATATAATCAAGAGCTATTGCATTTTAAAATCACTTGTTTACCATTTCCAAATACGACAGAACCTAACAATTTTGACTAAGAACAATGAATGACAGAATATAAAACATACCAAAAAGAAAGCCACAACACTGTCAGGTCTGGAGATAATTTTAGGTGTTGTGCCAGGTAAATTCAGAAACATTCAACTTTGACGCAAGTGCTGACACCATACAGATATTCAGTGCAAAATTAGCAATCGTGGCTTTGGAAGTAATATATTTGAAGGGATTTCAAGCGCATGAGCTTCTCCACACGTTTGCAGAGAAATCATCACGCTTTACTCTTTATTAACAGTTCAATTTCTTTATAGTAGAATGATTTCCACAATCCGAGTCAATGCTATTTAGTTTATGCAAATAATTTGCATAAAGTACTCTATTTTCAGATACTTTGTGCTTTTTTTTTTCTGGTAAGCTTTACAATGGCATTTCTAATTGAGGTTGTGTGGCCAGGCATGAATGCAAATGCTTGCTTAATCAGTTTGCTCCCATTTCTGATCACGAAATATAAATTGCAATTGATAGAAAAACATCAATTCTCTTCCTATGTATTTTTATATGTGTCCCAGATATGGAGAAAACAACAAAACATCTTATTTCCAAACTGCTGACTCTTAGGAGACAATGGCTATTGAAGGCGCCAACATCACATTGGTCACAGTAGAGAAGAAGGCTGAAGGAGATAAGGGGAGAGATAATAAAAATCTACAAGGTTCATGATTTAGTTTAGCAAATACTGAATGCTAAGCTAAACATAATAATAACTCATCAGCTTGCCAGAGCTGAAAACACCGCTAATGAGGCATTAAATCTGACGATAATGAATGAAAAGAATTGGAAGAGAGAAACACAGGATTGTAATTAAGCAAATGCAAAATAAGATGGAGAGAACACAACATAGGGAGAAAAGACGTAGCATCCGACAGAAAAGGGGAACCTCATAGCTCCTCTTATCTCCTGCCCAGATTTGGATTTATCGTGTGAAATTATTGAAAAGTATACTGGGTTAATGTTTTTCCAAAAAGCTAGGCAACCACGTGATACCTGTTAGAAATAGCAACCTTCTCAAGCCTCCCCTAGTTATTTGTTATGTATGTACTATATATATATATATATATATATATATATATATATATATATATATACATACATACACACACACACACACACACACACACACACACACAATTCCCGTATATAATCATTCCTATCTCATCCAGTATTTTATCATTTAATGTCGTACATTTGGCCCGCCCATTGTGATTGATTTTTCAATCACAATGTTACTTTGTACTGTTTTATTTACTTCTATGTTCTATTTATTTTATTTATAATATATTTTTTGTTGTTCTGTAATAATTGTCTTCTCTAGGCTTTGCTGTCTCCTCATGATGTGGCCAAAGGACTTCAACTTTGTCTCTAGTCTCCTTCCCTCCAATGAGTAGTCGGGCTTTATTTCCTGGAGGATGGACTGGTTGGATCTTCTCGCAGTCCAAGGCACTCTCAGCACTTTCCTCCAACACCACAGTTCAAAAGCATCGATCTTCCTTCGCTCAGCCTTCCCTAAGGTCCAGCTCTCACATCCGTAGGTGACTATAGGGAATACCATGGCTTTGACTATGCGGATCTTTGTTGCCAGTGTGATGTCTCTAGTCTTCACTGTTTTATCGAGATTGGTCCTTGCTCTCCTCCCAAAAAGTAAACGTCTTCTGATTTCCTGGCCACAGTCTGCATCTGCATTAATCTTTGCACCTAGAAATACAAAGTTTGTCACGGCCTCCATGTTTTCTCCCTCTATTTCCCAGTTGTCAATCATTCTTGTTGCCATAATCTTGGTTTTTTTGATGTTTAGCTGCAACCCAGCTTTTGCACTTTCTTCTTTCAACTTGATGGGGAGATGGTGGCGGGGTATAAATAAAGATGATGATGATGATGATTATTATTATTGCTGTATTGTATATGTGTATATTGGTTTGTGGTTTAACTCTTTAACTCTTTGTTGTGGGAGGGGCTGCAGACCACGTGATCAGAACTGGGCTTGTTCAGGACTCAGACTCCATTTTAGAACAGTATGCTTTTAAGGAGACAGTGGGAACAGATGTATGCTTTTAAAACAGTGGTTCTCATCTTTTTTTTTTTTACCAAGGACTAATTGACCAGCGACCACTTGACTAGGGACCACTCCCCAACCTTAGTACCAAAAGTTTTACGAATCAGTTTTTGGTCAACTTTAGATTTGGTTTGGTTATTTGGAGTGCTGATTCAGAAAATTGCATTGGATAGACCACATCAGCTCTAGTTTCTGATACAGAACATATGCCATCCAGTAGTCACCATCTCTAACCGTTCAAAGACATACCAAGGTACACTGGTTTAACAGCTGAGAAGCCTAATTGCATTGCATGAATGCCATTTTCCCCAAAGGTTATGACTCTTACCAGGTCATGCTTTTACCAAGAGGTTATGGCATCATTTTTCAAACAAGGTCATGCCTTTCCAAAGATCATAAAAATCTCCAAAAGGTTATGGAGATCTCCATTTTCCAAAAACAACCATTACAATTGGTCTAAATAAACACCCTAATCTTGAAATAGACCTCAAGAAAAGGTGCTGAAAGACCTTCCCAGAAAAATACTCCAGAGTAGAAAAATCAATGAGAGAACTCACAGGGAAACTTAGGAGAGGTGGAATAAAATCTAAATGGAGGTTTCCATTAAAAGTTATTATGAACTCCAAATGTCAAGATTTGATTGCAACTATTACTGAACAGCTGTCTGAAATCTGTTTGAAGCGGTAACAAGTGACCTTCACACAATAGAAGGAATCCCTCTCAACGATGAAGGAATGGGAGGAAGACACACAACAACAGCAAGAGAGAGAAGACTCAAGAGACGGAAGAAAAGCATCCTGCATTGTGATACGTATCTAGATGGATTGATCTGAGTTACAAGAGCTAAAGGCAATCATAAATATAAATGACTTCGAATGTTTAATTTATGATAAATTAATTATACCATCAAACTCTTTTTTCCTCTATTCTTATTTTTCTCTTTTTCTTTCTTCTTTCTCTCCTTTCCATCTCTTATAAGAAATTGAAAAAAGGTGAAATTTCCATAAAAGGTAAAGGTAAAGGTAGTCCCCTGACATTAAGTCGAGTCATGTCTGACTCTGGGGTGTGGTGCTCATCTCCATTTCTAAGCCGAAAAGCCAGTGTTGTCCGTAGACACCTCCAAGGTCATGTGGCCGGCATGACTGCATGGAGCGCCGTTACCTTCCCGCCGGAGCGGTACCTATTGATCTACTCACATTTGCATGTTTTCGAACTGCTAGGTTGGCAGAAGCTAGAGCTGACAATGGAAGCTCACGCTGCTCCCCGGAATCGAACCTGCGACCTTTCGATCAACAAGCTCAGCAGCTCAGTGCTTTAACCCACTGCGCCACCGGGGGCTCCATAGGAACATATATATTAAAAGATCATTTTATTTGTGGGAAGCCCATATCAATGGAAGAACTGGATGACAAAGTAGTTAAATTAAAAGCCACTTGGTTTAAAAAATACCAAGTTTGCTACCGGGCACAATTCAAAGTGCTGGCGTTAGCCTATAAAGCTAAACGGTTCTGGCCCTGCTTACCTCTCCGAACACATCTCCTCCTATGAACCGGCTAGGACACTAAGATCATCTGGGGAAGCCCTGCGCTCTGTCCCACTTGCATCACAGGCGTGCTTGGCGGGGACGAGAGACAGGGCCTTCTCAGTGGTGGCCCCTCGGATGTGGAATGCCCTGCCTGCAGATATCAGATTGGCCCCCTCCCTGCTGGCGTTTCGGAGGAAAGTGAAAACCTGGCTGTTCGAACAAGCATTTGATTAAACAGTGTAATTGAACATAGGAATACGGAATAATGGATGATGAGACTGGATTCTGATTTTACTGTTGAGGTGCTAATGATTGTTATACGGATGTTTAATGACTTACGTTACAATTGTTTTTAATTGCCCTATACTTGTCTTGTGATGTTTTGTATTGATGTTGTTCACCGCTTTGAGTCGCCTGAGGGCTGAGAAAAGCAATATATAAATAAAGTAAGTAAATAAATAAATAATAAAAATTATGTCAGATCAATGGGACACCAAGACCTTTTACTACGTGTGAAAAATATTGTATTATTGTGTCCTTACTGATACTAATTCTAGAGGACAAGTAATGACAGTAGGCCCACATATTCTGCAAGACAGCCATTCCAAGACCCTTTGTATAATTTGATTTTTGCATATAAACTGGAACCCTGTTTTCCTTACATGACATGAATTACATCTTGGGCTTCTTCCGGCCTAAGCATATCGCAGAATTGCATAGGAGGATGTAATGATGCTTTGAGAATTTAAATTCCCCCTTTTGATTTGTAAAATTCAGGGTTCCACTGGTTGGTTCCACGGAACTTATTAGTGGAGCTCCAGTGCTGTAATAATAATAATAACAACATTATATTATATTATAATATAATATATTATTATATTATAGCCCAAGAACAAGCCATTAGAACCAATGCCATCAAAGCCAGAATTGAAAAGTCGACGACAGATCCCAAATGTAGACTCTGCAAGGAAGCAGATTATTGCAAGAAGATCGCACAGACAGACTACAAGCAGAGGCATAACACCATTGCTTAGATGATCCATTGGAACTTGTGCCACAAATACCATCTGTCTGCAACAAAGAACTGGTGTGATCACAAGTAGAAAATGAACACGTCAAACTCCTCTGAGACTTCTGAATTCAAACAGACAGAGATCTTGAGCACAATACTCCTGATGTCACAATTGTGTTAAAAAAACAAAGTATGGATTATCGATGTTGCAATCCCAGGCGACAGCAGGATTGAAGAGATATAACTGAAAACGCTGACATAATATGAGGATTTAAAGATCAAACTGCAAAGACTCTGGCACAAGCCAGTAAAGGTGGTTCCAGTGGTGATCGGCACACTGGTTGCAGTGCCTAAAGACCTTGGCCTGCACTTAAACACAATTGGCGCTGACAAGATTACCATCTGCCAGCTGCAGAAGGCCACCTTACTGGGATCTGCATGCATCATTTGCCGATACATCACACAGTCCTAGACACTTGGGAAGAGTCCAATGTATGATCCAATACAACAGACAGCAGAGTGATCTTGTCTGCTGTAGACTCATCTTGTTGTGTTTCTAATAATAATAATAATAATAATAATAATCATCATCATCATCTTTATTTATACCCTGCCACCATCTCCCCGAGAGGACTCGGGGTGGCTAACATGAGACCAAGCCCAAGAATTACAATCAAGCAAAATAAAATACAAACAAGCAAATAATAACATCAAAGTGACATGCATAGAGTAGCAAAATCTATCTATCTATCTATCTATCTATCTATCTATCTATCTATCTATCTATCTATCTATCTTTCTATCCATCCATCCATCCATCCATCCATCCATCCATCCATCCATCCATCTATCTATATGTGATGTTAGTTTGTGGGGTGTACATAACTCAAATACCACTGGACAAAATGACACCAAACTTGGCCACAAGACACCTACTAACCCAAGGAGTGACCATCACTCAAAAAATCACCCCAAAACAGTGGAAATAACTTCAAAATCCAAAAAACGTAAACGACAACACAGTGCATGTGCACAAATGAATTCAATGGTCTTGCCTCCTCATGCGCAAGGACACAGCAAGCGTGAGTGGCACCACCGACCATCCTCCGTCTTCCAGCCATTTTAAGGAGGTCCAGGGAAGGAAGAGCCGATGACATGAAGCTCAGTCAAGCTAGGAGTGCCACATCGTCACCAAAGCAGAGAGGGAGCTGGTTATTGGCTCCTGCTTGCTTTTGTGTCAAGCTGATTTTTGTACCAGGAAGGGATTTCCCATTCCATGCTCCTGAAGGGAGCAAAAGGAATGAAATAATGAATGAAACAGGAAAAATGAATTTCACGCACAATTCTAATATATGTTTTGTTGAGAAACATTTGGCTATGCACTGATAGCTAGATGCACAACAAAGACATCACTAAAGATCTCTCAAGGAATCCCCCAGAGGTCCTGGAGAATGGTGTTAACATAGCGCATCTGAGCATTGGGACCAAGCCAACATTTCCTAGTCACCTGTGACCTCCTGCAGGCACTACATGGCCACATTGATGGTATGGTGTGACATAGGAAGAAGGTTGCTCTGAATAAGAAGAGAACATTCTGCCTGAGTGGAACCCTATCATTCTCATCAACATTTTATTTTTAAGAGATTATTCTGTGGGTTAATAAAGTCAACAATTGACCATGCTTAAAGGGTATTAAAAGTAATGCATTGAAATATCTCAGGTTTACAACCCAAAATCGATCAGCACATCTATTCGAAGTACAAAGAATCAATATCATCAACTCCCCCCAGCTGTAAGTGCTAATGAATATTTTAAAGCACAACAGTGACAATTAAATTAGATGCAGAATTTAATTCTTTGCATAGGCCATGGAAGACTTATTGGAATAAACCTAATAACTACCCTCAGTTAGCGATCAAAATACAGGTATGCGTGCATGAGTATGGACTCACGTTACATGTACGAGGGGTATTTTTTTAAGTAAGGGCCGTTTTGTTGTAGACACTAGTAGTTTGCGTGCATACCGCAACGAGCGCGTGCGTCGTGTACCGGCATGCCTCGGGAACAACTGTGCTCAGATTCCACTCTGTAGCTCACCTGTACGGTTCTGTTCTGTGCTTTAAAAATGTTTAAGACTATCAACTCACCCGCCGATGAATTTCTGCAGCAGGCAGGTTCCTTGCTGACAAAAACCGTATCACTGAGCAAACCTCACATGTGGCGGGTGAGTTGATAGTCTTAAACATTTTTAAAGCACAGACCAGAACCGTACAGGTGAGCTACAGAGCGGAAACTGAGCACAGTTGTTCCCGAGGCATGCCGGTACACGACGCATGCGCTCGTTGCAGTATGCGTGCAAACTACTAGTGTCTACAACAAAACGGACCTTACTTAAAAAATACCCCTTGTATATTCTTATGCAATGAAGAAAGGACTTAAGTCCAGTCGTGTCTGACTCTCGGGGTTGTTGCTCATCTCCATTTCTAAGCCAATGAGCCGGCGTTGTCCGTAAACACCTCCAAGGTCATGTGGCCAGCGTGACTGCATGGAGCGCCATTACCTTCCCGCCGGAGCAGTGCCAATTGATCTTATCACATTTGCATGTTTTCGAACTTCTAGGTTGGCAGAAGCAGGGGCTTCTTAGGAGATCTAAGTTGCTGCCTTTCTCTCCGCCATACTCGTGCACCGGAGGTCCAAAAAACAAAAACAAAAGCCTGCCGCTCTTGAAGTTGTTATGCAGCTTTTACATTTCCCTCTTTAAGAATGAGTGTGATTGACTTCCTCAAAGGGGGGGGGGGGTTACGCTTAAGCAGAATTTAGTCTGGCCCAATGCAAAAGACTTTGCACAAAGGCAAGAGGAAAAAGAACAGAAAAACTTTACTCTTGTCAGCAGAGTCAAAACATAAAGTTGCAGTGTTGCATACGAAATAAACAGTGCAACAAACTCACAGAATGCAAAGAGCATGGCTTCTCCATCTTCCTTCAAATGAGCAGCGCAAATGGTTGAGCAAAATGCTGTGAGCATAAGCTCCTCAGAGCAAAAGCTGAACTGTATTCTAAAACACATACAGTTATGTCTCAAATTTACTAGCTGACCTAGATTAGCAGCTGCACAAAATGATTGACAGTATAGGGTTTTATTTATTTATTTATTTACTTTGCTTCTATACCGCTGTTCTCAGCCCGGGGGCGACTCACAGCGGTGTACAACATAGGAAAAACAAAATTCAAGACATAGTATAAAAACAATTCACAATCCGGCAATATACAAAAACATCGTCATTACTACGAAACCATTCAGCGTCATCTCATCGTCCAAATCACATTCCAGTATCATTTTCCGTTGTTCCATTCCTATAGTCATTACCAATCATTGCACTTCTTGTTCGAACGCTTTCTTGAACAACCAAGTCTTTAATTTCCTGCGGAATATCATCAAGGAAGGAGCCAGTCTAGTGTCCACGGGAAGGGTGTTCCACAGCCGAGGAGCCACCACTGAGAAGGTCCTATCTCTCGTCCCCACCAGCCGTGCTTGTGAAGCGGGCGGGATCGAGAGCAGGGTGTTGATCCTTTTACAACTTACTGTGACCAGGCCGGGGGGGGGGGGGGGGGGAGACATTAGAATTTGCAAAGGATCAGGGGCCCTTTCACACAGCCCCATATCCCAGAATATCAAGGCAGAAAACCCCACAATATCTGCTTTGAACTGGGCTGAGTCCACACTGCCATATATTCCAGTTCAAAGCAGATAATATGGGATTTTCTGCCTTGATACTCTGGGATATGGGGCTGTGTGGAAGGGCCCCAGGAGTTGTGTATGATTATCTATGATTCTGGATTGTTCATAGCTGCTTGGTTTGGCTGATGTCATGCCTAACATATGTTGCTCTCTTCAGTTCCTGGCCTTTGTAGGAAGGAGAAAGTGTGTTGCATGACTTCATGGTATGCATGCACCACCATCAATTTAATCTGACAGCTTTTGAAGGGAGCAAAATGAGTGTCAGGAAGAACTTACAGGAACTATTAAGTCATTTAGCAAAATTAGCAGTCTTGTGCCATCACATCCAGATTGATTTCTTTCCTTGCATCCTGTCCTTCCTCTGCATAAGCAAACAAACAAATTCTCTGTAAGTATACATCACAACGGAGGGACAGCTACTCAGCAACCCAAACAATTTACTTACAGAATCCATCATTCAGTCGATTACATGATGTCCAACAACCACAGACTGGCATGCGGAGATATGAGAGGCAGGGAGCTCTGAATGTATAGTGCTACTCCATATGGAAACCAATAGTAATAATTTCCCGAAATAACTCATTTGTCTTGCTTTTGTTCTTTGTCTTCTTCTTTGTTTCTCCCAGTTGTCTCCCACCCACAGCTTTATTACTGTTACTCTCAGGCCCCTTCAAGACTGCCATATAATCCAGATTGTCAAAGCAGATAATCCACATTATCTGCTTTGGACTGGATTATACGAGTTTACACTGCCATATAATCCAGTTCAAAACAGATAATCTGGATTTTATATGGTAGTGTAGAAGGGGCCTCAGTTTCTTTTGATTTATTCCCATTTATTTATTTATCGTATCAGGAGCGAACCAAACACTTGTATTGCATTTTAAAAAAAGAAACACAACGTGAACCAAACACTTGTATTGCATTAAAAAAAAGAAACACAAAGTTTGCAAACTTGGCATTCTATTAAATGTCCTTTGACCAGTATCTGGCCACTTGGAGTGCCTCTGGTGTTGCTATAAGAAGGTTCTCCATTGTGCATGTGGCAGGGCTCAGGCTGTATTGTAATAGGTGGTCTGTGGTTTGCTCTTCTCCACACTCGCATGTCATGGATTCCACTTTGTGGTCCCATTTCTGAAGGTTGGCTCTGCATCTCGTGGTGGCAGAGCGCAGTCTGTTCAATGCCTTCCAAGTCACCCAGTCTTCGGTGTGCCCACGAGGGAGTCTCTCATTTGGTATCAGCCATGGATTGAGGTTCTGGGTTTGAGCCTGCCACTTTTGGACTCTCGCTTACTGAGGTGTTCCAGCGTGTGTCTCTGTAGATCTTAGAAAACTATTTCTTCATTTAAGTCATTGGCGTGCTGGCTGATAACCAAACAGGGGATGGCTTGGAGATGTCAATTCTTTGGTCCTTTCACTATTGGTTGCTACTTCTCAGCTGATATCAGGTGGCACAATATTTATTTATTTCTCACACTTCTACCCCGCCCTTCTCAACCCCCGAGGGGGGGACTCAGGGCGGCTTACAAAAGGCACAATTCGATGCCAACACAACAATAAGATAAAAATAAACATATACAAACAATAATTAAAACAATTAAAACAATCAATTATACATCATAATCAATACAAAAACCAATCTAGTGCTAAACAGTGTAATTTCTCCAGTGGTGTAGGGCGCAGACACCCCGTGATAATGTGGCATGTCTCATTAAGAGCCACATCCATTGTTTTAGCGTGGTGAGAGTGTTCCACACTGGGCGTGCATACTCAGCAGCAGAGTAGCACAGCGCAAGGGCAGATGTCTTCACTGTATCTGGTTGTGGTCCCCAGGTTGTGCCAGTCAGTTTTCGTATGATATTGTTTCTAGCGCTCACTTTTTGCTTGATATTCAGGCAGTGCTTCTTGAGAGCTGACTAGTTACAGACCCCAGCCATGTAGGGGGGGAGAGGGTTCCGGAGGAGGGGGGTGCCATTCAAGTCGTGTGGGGGAGGAGAATAGCGGGTCACCGTCATCCCAGGGAGAAGCGCAACAGAGTCCTTGCGACCCTGGAGAAGGTAGGTAGTGGTAGGCTCCATGGCAGCCCCCTTGGTCTAAAGGTCCTGCTGATTAATGCCAGATCCGTTAATGGTAAGACTGCGGCCATCCAGGACCTGATCCTGGATGAGAGGGCGGATCTGGCATGCATTACCGAGACCTGGTTGGACGAGCTGGGGGGAGTAAATCTCTCTCAGCTGTGCCCACCAGGTTTTGGAGTGCATCAGCGGGCTAGACAAGGGGGGCGGGGAGGAGGGGTCGCAGTGGTCTTCCGGCAATCCATCGCCGTGACCAGATGCGTTGTCCCGCAAGCTTCTGGGTTTGAATGTGTCCACTTGAAGGTGGGGAGCCGTGACAGTGTGGGGTTCCTGTTGGTGTATCGTCCACCCCGAGATCCAGCAGCTTCCCTGTCTGAGTTAGCGGAGGTGGTCTCTAATTCGGCCTTGGTCTCCCAGCGCCTGGTGGTGCTGGGAGACTTTAACATCCACGCCGAGACCACTTTATCTGGCGCAGCTCAGGACTTTATGGCCACCATGACGGCCATAGGACTGTCACAGATAATATCCGGCCCCACACATCAAGCTGGGCACACTCTCGACCTTGTCTTTGTGGCGGACGACGAATTGATCAGAGTGGAAGATCAAAACATCCTTCCAGTGTCATGGTCTGACCATCATCTGATCACATTTAGACTTACTGCGACCCTAAACCTCCGCAGGGGTGGAGGACAAATTAAGATGGTCCGCCCTAGGAGACTGATGGATCCGGATGGATTCCTGAGGAATCTTAGGGTTCTTCCTGCCTTGGAGCCTGGCGATTCTATCGACGCCTTGGTAACTCTCTATAACGGGGAGATGGCCAGGGCGTTAGATATGATCGCACCCGAACGCCCCATCTCGTTGCGTCGTGACAGGCCATCTCCTTGGTTCACCGAGGAGCTGGCTGTGATGAAGCACACGAGAAGGGGGCTAGAGCGCAAATGGAGGAAATCTCGAGATGTATCTGATCGAACACGGGCTAGAGCCTCTCTTAAGGCATACTCCGTGGCCATACGGGTGGCCAGGAAGTCATTCACGACCGCTCGTATAGCATCTGCAGCAAATAGATCATCGGAGCTGTTTCGGGTCGTGGGAGAACTCCTCCACCCACCTGCGGTGGAGGAGGTCCCTGACGACCCCGCAGCTCGGTGTCGCGATTTCGCACACCATTTTGCAGATAAAGTCGCCCAGATACGCCTCGAGCTCGACTCCAATTCCATCGCAGTGCCTGAAGAGGTGACGGAGGTACCTGCTTGTCCAATTTTGTGGGATTCTTTTAGGCTTGTTCTTCCTGAAACCGTAGAGGAGGTTCTTGGGGCTGTGAGGGCGACCACCTCACCTCTAGACCCATGCCCATCTTGGCTCATTAAATCAGCCAGGGAGGGGTTGGTTGACTGGTTTGTATTGATTATCAATACATCGTTGGAGCAAGGGATTTTTCCATCTGGTTTGAAACAGGCAGTGGTTCGTCCACTCCTCAAAAAAGCTTCCCTTGACTCCACGGTGCTGAATAACTACAGACCAGTCTCCAACCTCCCTTTCCTGGGTAAGGTGCTGGAGCGGGTGGTCGCCTCGCAGCTCCAGGGCTTCCTAGACGATACCAACTACCTAGATCAGGCACAGTCTGGTTTCAGGCCTGGTCATGGCACCGAGACAGCCTTGGTCGCCTTGGTGGATGACCTCCGTAGAGAGCTGGACAGGGGGAGTGTGACCCTGTTGGTTCTCCTGGACATCTCAGCGGCTTTCGATACCATCGATCATGGTATCCTCCTGGGTCGTCTCTCTGGGATGGGCCTTGGGGGCACGGTTCTGTCGTGGCTCCGGTCCTTCCTGGAGGGACGTACCCAGTTGGTGAAGCTGGGAGACGCCTGCTCGGACCCCTGGCCTTTGACCTGTGGGGTCCCGCAAGGATCTATCTTGTCGCCCATGCTCTTCAACATCTACATGAAACCGCTGGGAGAGGTCATCCGGAGTTTTGGAGTTGGGTGCCATCTCTATGCGGATGACACACAACTCTACTACTCCTTTCCACCTAATTCCAAGGAGGCTTCTCGGGTGCTGGACGAGTGCCTGGCCGCTGTGTCGATCTGGATGAGGAAGAACAAGCTGAAGATCAATCCCGACAAGACAGAGGTCCTCCTGGTCGATCGTAAACCGGATCGGGGTATAGGGTGGCAACCTGTGTTGGACGGGGTTACACTCCCCCTGAAGCCACAGGTCCGCAGTTTGGGTGTCCTCCTGGATTCTTCGCTCACACTTGAGGCCCAGGTGTCGGCGGTATCCGGGAGGGCCTTTGCACAACTGAGACTTGTGCGCCAGCTGCGACCGTACCTCGTGAAGGCGGATCTGGCCGGGGTGGTCCACGCCTTGGTCACCTCTAGAATGGATTACTGCAATGCGCTCTACGTGGGGCTGCCCTTGAAGACGGCTCGGAAACTACAATTGGTCCAGCGGGCAGCAGCCAGGATGCTAACTGGAGCTCATTATCAAGAGAGGTCAACCCTCTTGTTCAAGGAGCTCCACTGGCTGCCATTTATTTTCCGAGCCCAATTCAAGGTGCAGGTGCTCACCTACAAAGCCCTGAACGGTTTGGGACCACCCTACCTGCGTGACCGCATTTCCATCTACGAACCCACACGCTCGCTCCGGTCATCTGGGGAGGCCCTGCTCGTTATCCCACCTACGTCGCAAGCGCGCTTGGTGGGGACGCGGGACAGGGCCTTCTCTGTGGCGGCCCCCCGACTTTGGAATGCCCTTCCAAAAGAGCTTCGTCAGGCCCCTACTCTGGCAGTTTTCAGAAGGAACCTAAAAACTTGGCTGTTCCGATGTGCCTTCGCAGATTAGGAATCCCCATCCCAAGTCCTAGATGCACTTTAGCACAACTAATGTTGCTGCACACCGCACTTTTAATCCTACGTTCCTCCTGCCATCTCAGCACTTTTAACCCTGTACCCCATTGCGCTGGCCGAACCAGTTTTAATAGTGTCTTGATGTATTGTCATTGTGGTTATTTTGCTTAATTGTTTGATTTGCTTTGTTTATTGCTGTGTTATGTTTTCTATTGTATTGTGTTTTGTGGCTTCGGCCCGTGTAAGCCGCATCGAGTCCTTCGGGAGATGCTAGCGGGGTACAAATAAAGTTAATAATAATAATAATAATAATAGGTCAGGGTACGGTCCAGGGTAACTCCCAGGTATTTGGGTGTGCTGCAATGCTCCAGTGGGACTCTTTCCCAGTCATCCTGTTAAGAGCAGAAACAATTCCTTAATGCCAAGCCAGGTTAATAGTATACTATACAGTGTTCCCTCGGTACTTCGTGCTTCACTTTTCACGGACACGCTTTTGCGTGGTTTTTTTCCTCCCAGTTTATGAATGGTTGTCATTGCCCAGAGCGGCATTCTAATCTTGCCTCCTGGCAATGATGGAGTGTGGAAGGGGGTTTCACCCTCCCCCTCAGGAGAGAGGCAGCCAATCAAGAGAGATTGCAAAATAAATGTTGGGGTTCAGCCTGAGTTTGAACTTGAACCTGATTCTCTGTTTGTTCCTCCTGAGGCTAATGAAAGTATATTTACTGATGCTAGTGGAAATGTACCTTTTGATGCCAATGCTCCTGAAATTAGTGAGGAAGAAACTGCTGTAGGTTTGGAAAATGCCAATGTTCCTGAAATTAGTGAGGAAGGAACTTCTGTAGATTTGGAAAATGAAAGTACCAGTGTTCCTGAGAATGTTTCAGAGGGAGACCTTGAACTTTCCCTCCCTTCTGCACCTGTTAACTGTAATGACAACAGAAGGGGCCAAATTTGGGAAGACAGAAGTAAATCACTCAGTTTGCGTCGATCCTCCCGAATTCAAGAATTAAAAACATTGGCTTCAAAACAGAAGGGCGGTTCACGGAACCAATTCTTGAGTTCTAATTGCAATACGCCAGGCTGATTGTCTCAGTTCAGGCATCGTTTCAGAATTGATGAAGACCTTGGCAGTTCTCCCGGTTCCCTGGCCATAGTTTGGGAAGATTTCTAGGATATCAAGTACGGTTAGTGGATTGCTAACAGATTCCAGTATTTCCCAGTGTGGCTTTGGGTTTTGTTTTTGTCCATTTAAATTCATGTTTGCTGATTTTGCTGTGGCTTTTGACTTGCATTTTTCTTTTATTTTGTAACCATTTTTCTTCAATAAAAAAGGATTGTTTTTCACAGCCAAGTGTGGTGGATAGTTATCTGAGGGCCTCGTTCCCTGCTCTGGATTGCAACAATAAAGCAGAGATAGCTAGCAAAAACAAAACAAAAAAACAAAAAACAAAAAAACGTGCACAGTGCCTTTAAATCTCTCCTCACTTCTGCCTCACCCTTAGAACTTGATATACACATATAGCATCCCTACTTTGTGGATTTTCACTTTTCGAGGGTGGTCCTGGAACATAACACCCACGGAAAGTGAGGGAACACTGTACAGGTTTACAGTTCCTGGAATTACATATTTGTTGATTCCTTTGCAACCTTTTTTAGAATGATCCAAACATAAGAGTTGAAAGCAGCCTCATAGACCATTGGGTCCAATGCAGGAAATTCAATGAGACCATCCTCAGTAAGTGTCTATCCTTTAAAAAATAGATGTGCAGAGAAGTAAAAACTCCAAGCCTAAACAATTGTTTCTGTTGCTGAACTTACAGTCAAGGAGTTCCTTCAAATGCTCAGTCAAAAGCTACCCTCTTGTACCTTCAAACCATTAGGCTCTCTAGGGTCACGACAAACTCAATGTAACAACCCTTGAAATATTATGTCATAGAATCATCAAATCATAGACTTGGAAGAGACCAGAAAGGCCATCCATTCAAAGTACTCTTGAGAGAAGGAGACTCCACCACATTCCTGGGCAGCATATTCCTCTGACAAACATCAGGTAGTTCTTTCTAATGTTTACGTGGAATCTCTTTCTCTGCAATTTGAATGCATTGCTCCCTTGTGTTGTAGTCTCTAGAGCAGCAGAATAAAATATGTCAGAGCTAATCACCTCTCAACAAAGGATTCCCCCAGGCAGCAAGAAGTCACACCTTGAAAACTGCTAGGCCATTCAATGCTGAACTGCTAACCTGAAGGTTGGCGGGTCAAAATCACGAGATGGGGTGAGTTCTGGTCTGTCAGCTTCAGCTTCCCATGTAGGGACATGAGCAAAGCGTCTCACAGGATGGTAACACATCTAGGTGTCCCCTGGGCAACGTCTCTGCAGAGGACCAATTCTCTCACACCAGAAGCAACTTGCAGTTTCACAAGTTGTTCTGACATGATAAAAACAATGCCAAGAGTGACTCCATTAATTCCAGGGTGGGGAATGGCAGGCACTAAGGCAGGCAGCCTTTTTGGCTTAATGCCTTTGCTTCCTTGCACAGAATATGAAACTGAATATGGGGGCCTTCTGAGATTTACAAAACTAAAACTAAAAAGTATGGGGAAAGTTTTGATTCTAAAACATTTGGTGTGGGCCATGCAAACGCTTTGGATATGGCTTCCGACTTACAAAACTTCCAATTTTCTTACAATTTCCAACTCTTCCAATATTTTTGCACTTATTGACTTGAGGGAAGAGGTGCCACTATCTTACAAGGGTTGAATGAAAAGAAATGCTTCTACCTTCGTTACTTGGGTTTGGATGGGAATATTTTAATAAATCAAATGCAGAAATAATCCTTAGAATGTGCTCTTTAATTACCACTATTCACTTTTCCACATAATCACCAGACAATTGGATACATTTCTGCCAACGATGAACAAATTTTCTGAAGCCGTCATGGAAGAAGTTGAGACTCTGTTTCCGCAACCAGCGTCTCATAGTTCTCTCATCCTGGATACCCATCGTGCACAGATTTTCCGATACCCAAGCAAAGCAATAATGTGACCCACACTTTCTTCTGAAATGCTGATTATGCTTGAAATTTCTATCTGAGTGATATGACAATTGTCCTGAATCACTCTGTCAATTTTTGCTTGTGAAACTCAGTGGTTGCTGTCACAGGATGTCCAACTCTTTGTCATGCAAGTCAGATGTTCTCACCTCAACATCTTTAAACTTACTCGCCCAATGACGCACAGTGCTCACATCAACACAATCACCATAAACAGCTTACATTCTTTGATGAATCTCCTTTGGGGTGACACCTTCTGCTGTCAAGAATTCAATGACTGCATGTTGCTTAAGTCACATATTTTATTATTATTTATTTACAGTTTTTATATTCCGCCCTTCTCACCCCGCAGGGGACTCAGGGCGGATTACAGTATACACATATATGGCAAACATTCAATGCGAGTTTGACAGACAATGAATACAGACAATACACAGAGGCTATTTAACTTTTTTTCTGGCCACCAGGGGAGCTGCTGCTTTCATCGTCCATCAGCGACACCGATGAAGTTCTTCCGCATTCCACATCCCGGAGTTTTCTTTATGGCCTCATAAATAAGTTAGTTTAGCCTCCCACACAAGGTGGTACCTTATTTTCCTACTTGACAGATGCAACTGTCTTTCGGGTTGCAAAGGTCAACAACAGGCTACACACAATGGCTGGACACCCACTCCAACCCGGGCTGGCTTTGAACTCATGACCTTTTGGTCAGAGTGATCTTAATGCAGCTGACACTCAGCCAGCTGCGCCACAATCCCGGTGGCCGACCGTCTGCGCAGGTTTCCATACTTTGCATTTTAACAACACAACCGTTTAATGCTAAGGCTTCCCGCCAAAATGGAACTGCAGAGAAGAGTCTATTGAACAAGCCAGTACCTGCCGCAAACCAGTACTGTCATCTGTTAAGGAGTTACGAAGGTGGAGGCATTACTTTTCATTCAACCCTTGTATTTGTAATGCAACGTTGGAAATTTATTATAATAGGGCATACTTATGGCTTGGTATGCAGGTATTAAGTTACCTACCTGTGAGCCCTCAATCAATTTATTGGAGACATGACACTTTTTGTTGGAGAGATGGCCATTCTTTGCTGGCAAACGAAATTTTCTCATTTACGGAAACATTTGACTTGTAATTTGCCACCCGATCCCAGGCTTCTTCTCTGGAGGTTTTCAAACAGAGCTTGTGATTCCATTATGTTTTCTTAACAAGATCTACTAGGTGCAGCTTGCTTCACACACATTAAAAGAAGAGAAAGCGAAGAAAAATAAGGGTCAGAAAAGTTTAAAAGCAACCCTAAAATACCACAGTGAAATCAAAAGTCAAGGCTAGAAAGGGACTTCAAAGGTGTGTTGAATTTAGTTAAAAGGTGAGGATAATATTAGAAGGTCTGAGTCTGATAGTGAGAGAGAAGTTCCTTGAAACACTGCAAAATAAAATAAGAGATTTATTTTAAGCACGGAAAAGCTCATTTTTAGGTGAAAGGTATAAGGGAATGAATGCCATTCTGCAAAACTTTTGATTGTTAATGTATTGTCAAATGCTTTTGTCGCTGGAATCCCTAGGTTGTTGTAAGTTTTTCAGGCTGTGTGGCTATGTGCCAGGAGCACTCCCTCCTGACATTTCACCTGCATCTATGGCAGGCATCCTCAGAGGTTGTGAGGTCTGTCGGAAACTAGGAAAATTGGGTTGATATATCTGTGGAATGAAAATGAGTAAAATCTGGTATTTAAAAACTCTAAAATCATAACAGCAAATAAAGAACAACACTCAAAAACAGGGGAACTCTAGACAAGAAACTATCTGGGACAGCTAATCACCTCTCAACAAAGGATTCCCCCAGGCAGTAAGAAGCCACATCTTGAAACTGTTAGGCTATTAAATGGTAACACTGTTCAATGGAGAAAAAGTTGCGGGCCTGAAAATAGTTGTTCTTTTATGATTGTGGGGTGCTGAAAACGAAAATGACATTTAAAAATGTATATTGGCTCTAGTTTTTATGATATAAGCAATCACGTGATCACATATGGTTGAAAAAATGCATGTTGCGACTTACACTATGGAAGATTCTAGAATATTCTAGAAAGTTTGATGACGCAGTATGAGTGCCGTGTGCAAAAGCCAGAAAGCCCTCTATAAGGCCAGACTTTTGACCGGTGAGGTTCAGTCAGTTGAAGACTGAGACAGTCTCGTTAAACATCGTTTGACATTGTTCTTTTGACTGTAGTTATGCCTCGCACGTGTGTAAATAAAGCACTATGGAAAAAAGGTATCAAGGCCAATGGACTCCGTCAATGCTGTCAGACTCCTGCAGGAACATTGTAAGAGACAATCCTTTCCTTGAATACAAAAGAAAAGTCAAGAGAAGCAAACAGGATATAAACTAAAGTCACTATTAAAGTGACATTTAAACTTTCAGACTTTTCAACTGCATTAGGCCTACTAATATAGTTTCTTGCTGCACAAACATAAACAATAGACTAATTAAATAAATATTTCTCATGTATAAACTATTGGCAATATAATTTGACTAAAATTTAGTAAATATTCACGGTTTATATACATGCAGTAAGGTTAGGCGCATTATCATAATATTAACGAATTACCTATTGTGGAGAAAATTGAAATAGCTGTTGCATAAAAACCAGAGCCAATTAACACATTTAATTATTACATTTGAATTCAGCATGTTAAATTTATTAAGAAACGGCACATTTCGTTTCCGCAACTGAGAAAAACTGAAAATTTGTAGAACAGTGTAATCAAAGTGGTCAATTGAAACATACATACTTGTCTCAAACAGACAAGAGTTCTTTCTCCCACTCTGGACTTTATTCCACAGGTATATAAACTCCATTTGTCTAGTTTCCAACAGACCTCACAACCTCTGAGGATGCCTGTTGGAGCTCAGCCTGTGATTGTGTTTAAGAATCAGGGTACTTTGGATGTGGGGAATGATGACAATGAGGTTCAGGAAGGTAATGGTGTTTCCAATTATAGTGATGCAGAGAATGACCAGGAGATCCCTGTTCAAAGTGTATTTTCTTATGAGAATGTTCCTGAATGGTGTGGGGATGGTGATGTGCTCCTTGAATTGCTACCAGAGAATTTCCATGTTTTGGAGCTTGAAAATAGCTCAGCACCTGGGCCAGCTGCAGAAATTAATGAGCAAATAGATAGATGGGATGTTATTAGTAAAATAGAAAAGCAGACCAGTCTCTCAGGCGTTCTGCCAGGCTCAAAGAAAGAATGATAAGAGATTCAAGGCTAAAAAGAAACCCATTTCTGGCCGCTTGGGACCAGAAATGAGAAGATAAACATCCCAAGTACAGGATCTGGAGTCAGATGAAGCATAATTTGGAATTAAATCAAGACCTCGTTTCTGTTCCTTGGAAGCCTTGCTTTGGAAAGATTCATGTGTTAAGTGCCTTTGTTTCATGTTTCTAGCTCTTGGATTTTACTATCATGTGTTAATCGCCTTGGATTCATGTTTCTATTTTCTGGGTTTTACTATACAAGTTTCTGCCTTTGTTTTTCATGAACTTTGATTGACTTATTTCCTGGATTATTTGCTCTGGCTTATCTTCTTACCTAATTGGATTTACCTATTCTTTAAAAGTGCTTTTTATTACTACTGCTTTTTTTATTAGCTTCAATAAACAGATGGCATTTCTACTCAGCTGTGTGGTGTTTAAAGTCAGAGGGCTTTCCTGGTCTAGAGTGCAATAATGCCTGCCACAGATGTGGGTGAAACATCAGGAGAGAATGCTTCTGGAACACGGCCATACAGCCACAAAAAGTTACAACAACACTTTTGATTATTACAGTGGTTCTCAACCTTCCTAATGCCGTGACCCTTTACTACAGTTCCTTGTGTTGTGGTAACCCCCAACCATAACATTGTTTTCGTTGTTACTTCATATCAGTCATTTTACTACTGTTATAAGTCATAATGTAAATATCTGATATGCAGGATGTATTTACATTCACTGGACCAAACTGGGCACAAATACCCAATACGGCCAAATGTGAATGCTGGTGGGGTTGGGGGAGGATTGATTTTGTAATTTGGGATTTATAGTTCACCTATAATCAAAGAGCATTCTGAACTCCACCAGTGATGGATTTGAACCAAACTTGACACACAGAACTCCCATGACAAAGGGAAAACACTGGAAGGGTTTGGTGAGCATTGACCTTGAGTTTGGGAGTTGTAGTTCACCTATATCCAGAGAGTACTGTGGACTCACACAATGATGGATTTGGACCAAACTTGGCATGAATACTCAATATGCCCAAATGTGAACACTGGTGGAATCAGGGGAAAATAGAACTTGACATTTGGGAGTTGTAGTTGCTGGGATTTATAGTTCACCTATAATCAAAGAGCATTCTGAACTCCACCAGCGATGTATTTGAACCAAACTTAACACACAGAATTCCCATGACCAATGGAAAACACTGGAAGGGTTTGGTGGACATTGACCTTGAGTTTGGGAGTTGTAATTTATCTATATCCAGAGAGTACTGTGGACTCATACAATGTTGGATTTGGACCAAACTTGGCATGAATACTCAATATGCCCAAATGTGAACACTGGTGGAACCAGGGGAAAATAGACCTTGACATTTGGGAGTTGTAGTTGCTGGGATTTATAGTTCACCTATAGTTTTGAACTCCTCGAATGATAGAATTGGCTCAAACTTCCCACATGGAATCCCCATGACCAACAGAAAATACTGTGTTTTCTGATGGTCTTTGGCGACTCCTTTGACACCCCCTTGCACCCCCTCAGGGATCCCAACCCCCAGGTTGAGGAACACTGGATTATTACATTGCAACTCAAGACTCATTTTTCCCCTGTTTAGGCCTGTTGGTAAGTGTCCAGTCTGCGTCCAGCCATATCTAATTTTCACAGAAACCAATAAAACACCTTGAAGCGCACAGTCTGCCTCCCTTCACATGGTGTGGCAGCTTTTAAACCAGTGTTTTATGTAATAATCCCTTGCAGTAATGCGGGGAGAGGAAATTAAGGTGCAAAAACTTAATAAAAATCCCATTTTCTCAAGCATTTGAGATGAATAAAACAGAGCCCCATGACTGGTTCTGGAGATATTATGAGAAGCCCTTTATCAGGGCTTCCTCCCTTATAGACAATCTCAAATCATGTTTAACACAATTGAGGCATTTCCCAGAATCAGGCCCCCCTGCAGATGTGCCGAGCGGCAGGCTCCTTTGAGACCCGGCTTCCCTTGTACAAAATAGAGTTAGATTTCCCGTTGTCAGTCATGAATGTTGAGCCTCGCTTGTTATAAACATTTTTATTTTATTTCATTTTATTGGCTTTTCCTTTCCTCGCTGTTATGTTATAAAGGTTAGACTCTATCAAAATCACAATGACTGTTCCCGGCAATTCACCCAAGAAAGAGAGATAGAGGAGACTATTTATGTATTGGTCTTGACCTATAAAACCCTGTACGGTTCCGGTCCAGCGTATCTGTCCGAACGTATCTCCCTCTACGTCCCACCACGGAATTTAAGATCATCTGAGGGGGCCCTGCTCTCGACTCCACCGCTTTCTCAAGCAAGGCTGGTGGGGACGAGGAGCAGGGCCTTCTCAGTGGTGGCCCCCCACCTGTGGAACTCACTCCCAGTGGATATCAGGGCATCGACATCACTCCTGTCCTTTAGGAGAAAGACAAAGACGTGGTTGTGGGACCAGGCCTTCGGGCAGTCTGCTAACTAGATAGGACAACCAGGCAATTAGGACCGGCAGGACTGATATATGTGGATTGATAAATGTGGAAGAAAACTCTGAACCATGAGATAGCGAACACTGACTGGCAAGAAGGAAGAAGCGGTTGTATCGGTTTGTATGAAATTTTACTGGTTTTATTGGTTTTAACGGGTTTAGATGCAATGTATTGTTGTTGTTGTTGTTTGCTAATTTGTTATTTTGTTTTATTGCTTATTATTGTGTATTATGTATGCTATGGGCATCGAATTGTGCCTTGGATGTGTAAGCCGCCCTGAGTCCCCTTCGGGGTGAGAAGGGCGGGGTAAAAGTAAACCAAATAAATAAATAAATAAATATTGCCCTTTCTCCCCTAACACTGGGAGGCACCCGAAGGCCAATGAAATTTAGCGTTATAAGAAGAGCTATTTTGAATCAGAGCAAAAGCTGGTCCATTTTTATTTATTTATTTATCTACAACATTTATTTATTTATTTATTTATTTATTTACGACATTTATATGCCGCTCTTCTCACCCCGAAGGGGACTCAGAGCGGCTTACAATATATATTTTCATACAATATATTATATTATTAGCATAGTACAATATCAGTATATATTACTATATTGCACTATACCATTATATTGTAATATTATTAGTAATATTACATGTAATGTAAATATTAGGGCTGGGCGGTTTCGTTTCGTTAATTCGTAATTCGTTAATAATTCGTTAATTTTTTCAATTACAAAACGATAACGAACCATTCTGGAGCAATTATTAAAAAAAATGAATTTTCAAAAACGTTTTGTAAATGCTATGTATTTCAATATTGTATTCGTTTCGTTATTGTTTTGAGGTCGTTTCGTTATTATTTCCGCATGTCTGGGCCAGTTTTATGGTTTAATTAGTGAAAAAAAATTATAATATCACACGAACAGTCAACAACAGAGGGAGAGGGAAGCTTCAGAAGGTTTTGGAGGTTTTTTAGCGTATTTCGCGGTCGCGTCCGCCATTAAAGAATCGATTCGTTATTGTTTCGGAAATTGATTCGTTAATTTTTTACCATTTACGAAATTTCGTAAATATCGAACTTTTTAAAAGGAAAATTTTGTAATTATTTTAAATATCGAAACAAAAAAACCCCCCAAATACAAATCGATTTTAGAAACAAATTTTTCCGTTGTTACCCAGGCCTAGTAAATATATAATTATAATTATAATATTGAATTATTATTACTAGTATTATATTGTAGTACATTATAATATATAACATAATTTATATGCCACCGTTCTCCCTCTAGACTGGATTACTGCAATGCACTCTACGTGGGTCTGCCCTTGAAAACGGTCCGGAAATATCAGATGATCCACTGGGCAGCAGCCAAGTTGTTAACTGGGGCTCCTTACAGGGAGCGGTCATCCCTCCTGTTCAAGGAGCTCCACTGGCTGCCATTCATCTACCGGACCCAATTCAAGGTGCAGGTTCTTACCTACAAAGCCCTGAACGGTTTGGGACCGGCCTACCTGCGTGATCGCATCTCTGTATACGAATCCACACGATCCCTTCGATCATCCGGAGAGGCCCTGCTCTCGATCCCACCAGCATCGCAGGCGCGATTGGTGGGGACGAGAGAGAGGGCCTTTTCGGTGGTGGCCCCTCGACTCTGGAACTCACTCCCTAAAGACATCAGACAGGCTCCAACTCTGGCAGTCTTCAGGAGGAGCTTGAAGACGTGGCTGTTCCAGTGTGCCTTCCCAGAACAATGATCCCATAGCACTTTGTCCTCCAAAGCACTTTACATTTCTTTAGGTCTGCTCGTATGCCAGGCATGTAGCCGGGGGAGGGGGGGGGCTTGAGGGGCTTCAGCCCCCCCCTACCCCCGAAATTCTCATGGTGGTTCGCGAAAAGGCCTTACTGGTGCATTTTTTAAACTGTTATGTTTATTAATATCATGATCTGATCACCATACTCAATATATCTCATATGCATGGGGGTATTAGGGTAATGATACAAAAGGTTTGCTAGGCTAGACCCTCTTTCACTCAGACTCAGCCCCACCCCGAAACTCAGCCCCCCAAACCCCCCCCTGAAAAAAATTCAGCCCCCTCCCTGAAACTAAATCCTGGCTACAGGCCTGTCATATGCCCTTCCACAAACACCAGTATCACCTTCTCGTCCATGTCCCAGCATTATTTCCAATTTTAACTCTACATTTGGCCTTCCCACTGTTTTTAATTGTGTCTTGTCTTATTGATAATTTTGTGTATTTTATTGTTTATGTTTTTTAATTGCTTGTATTGTTGTTATTATTACTTGTATTGTTGTGTTTGGACTCAGCCTCATGTAAGCTGCACCGAGTCCCTTGGGGAGATGGTATTATAAATAAAGTATTATTATTATTATTATTATTATTATTATTATTATTATTATTACCATCTACATTCCGCCTCATAGTCTAAGATCTGCTGGGGAGGCCCTGTTTTCGGTCCCACCAGCTTTGCTAACGTGGCTGGTGGGGACGAGGGACAGGGCCTTCACGGTGGTGACCCCCCACCTGTGGAATTCGCTCCCCAGCGAAATTAGATTGCCATCCTCCCTCCTTTCTTTCAGAAGAAAACAGAAGTAGTGGTTGTGGAACCAGGCTTTTGACTAATGGATATAATGGCACATGAACAGTGAATTGGACCAGGCGGTTGTTATAATGGAAATACCTTTATGATTGGATAACTAATGTTGTCTTAATATATTATATTGTATAATTTTATTTTGCTTTTATTGTTGTAATTAATGTGGCATCCAATCGTTGCTCTGAGTCCCCTTGTGGGGGTGAGAAGAGTGGGGTAGAAATGCTGTAAATAAATAAAATAAATAAATTCTCACCCCAAAGGGGACTCAGAGCAGCTTACAAGATATATAGACACACAATATATTATATTATTAAAGCATTATACTTTACTATATTGTACTATACCATTATAGTACATGCCTCGGCAGGAATTGCCCCCTACAGTCGATACCTTGAGTGAGCTCGAGACTTTGTGGCCGCTTAGTGGGCCTATCTTTGACCGATTTACTCCGCTTGACAGGGAAGATGTCGCCAGAATCCTGGCTGCTGCAAAATCAACCACCTGTTCCCTTGATCCATGCCCCTCTTGGCTGGTTAAGAGCTGCCTGAAAGGTCTACTCGATCCGTTGAGTAATATAATCAATGGCTCTCTTGAATGGCTCTCTTCTCAGACAACCTAAAAGAGGCAAGGGTTCGTCCCTTGCTAAAGAAGCCTAGCTTGGATCCCATGACTCTCGCCAATTATCGTCCTGTGTCTAACCTTCCATTCTTAGGCAAGATGATAGAGCGGGCTGTACTGGGACAATTGCAACAATTTTTGGATGACACAGCCGGCCTGGACCCTTTTCAGTCAGGTTTCCGCCCTGGCCATGGGACGGAGACAGTCCTGGTTGCCATTACAGATGAACTTCGTCGCCAGTCTGATAATGGCGGATCAGCACTACTGGTACTTCTCGACCTTACTGCAGCATTTGACACCATTGACTATGATCTAATGATTCACCATCTTGCCATGTCCGGAGTTCGCGGTCAGGCCCTCAATTGGTTCGACTCATTTCTCCGAAACCAGAGCCAATGCATGGAGTATATGGATCAAGTCTCTGAAAGATCTCCCCTCCTATGTGGGGTACCCCAAGGGGCAATTCTCTCCCCTCTTCTCTTCAACATATATGTTAGACCCCTTGCTAGTTTGGCTCGGAGCTTTGGCCTAGAATGCTATCAATATGCGGACGACACCTAACCCCTTCTGCGTTTGGAGCCTGGAGCAACGTCAATACCAGACAATTTCACCTTATGTCTGGAGACTCTGTCGAACTGGCTACGTGCTAGTAGACTGAAGGTGAACCCGGCGAAGACTGAGATTCTCTGGCATGGCCGCTCAATTGGTCTGGCCCATTTGCTACGCACCTTCGATGGTGCTGCCCTATCTCCTTCGCCTACCATTAAGAGCATGGGTGTCATTTTGGATTCGCAGCTGACAATGGAAGCTCAGGTCGCTGCTGCCAGCAAACAGGCCTTTTTCCATCTATGACAAGCGAGGCAACTGGCACCCTACCTATCTGATGAGGCTCTGGCAACGGTCATCCATGCCACGGTCACGTCTAGGCTGGACCATTGCAACACCCTGCATGTTGGCCTTCCGATGTCTATGACCCGAAAGCTCTGTATTGTTCAGAATGCGGCAGCCAGGCTGCTCACAAGAACGCCCATGAAATGCCATATAACACCAGTGTTGCAGCACTTGCATTGGCTTCCAACTGATTACCGTGGTCTATATAAGATGCTAGTTCTGACCTTTAAAACTCTTTACGGCCAGGGTCCATCATATCTTAGGGACCGCCTCTCCTTCTACCATCATCGGAGGTTGCAACAACTGTCTCAACGTGACTTACTTTATATACCGGGTCCTAGAGAAGGGCACTTGGAAAGGACCAGACGCAGAGCTTTTTCTAATTCTGCCCCTGCCTTGTGGAATTCCTTGCTGCCCTACTTGAGAGCCATTCATGAGTTAGAGCCTTTTACTCTCGCACTTAAGACTTGGCTTTTTACTAGAGCTTTTGATCTTTGTTAATTTTATCAATATCTGTATGTATGTATTTTTATCCTTTACAATTTAGCTTGTAAATCGCCTAGAGCATCTTGGATGGAGGGCGATTAATAAGTAATTAAATGATGATGATGATGATACTGTATTATTATTAGTAATATTACATACAATATAAAATATATCATTATAATATTATATTATTAGTATTAGTATTATATTGTATTACATTATAATATTATAAATATTATATGTATATACAATAAATTAAATTAAATTATTAGCATAGCACAGGAGACAAGGTGGAACTGTCGCCTGCCCCTCCACTCCTCTTCACTCTGGTCCAGAGTGGTCCCAACTGATGACATATGCAGGAGACAAGATGCAAATTGTCCCCTGGCCCCCTCTCTCTAGTCCAGCTGTTGGTCCTACACTGCCCAAACAGATGTTTATGTGAAGCCCATAAGCAACTCATCATTGTAAGAGCTGAGTCAAAATAGAATCATAGAATCATAGAGTTGGAAGAGACCACATGGGCCGTCCAGTCCATTCTGCTAAGAAGTAGGAAAATTTCATTCAAAGCATCCCTGACAGAAGGCCATCCAGCCTCGGTATAAAGGCTTCCAAAGAAGGAGCCTCCACCACACTCAGGGGCAGAAAATTCCACTGCTGAACAGCTCTCACAGTCAGGTTCTTCCTAATGTTCAGGTGGAATCTCTTTCCTTGTAGCTTGAAGCCAGTTTGGATATGTTCAGAATCAATGGAGTTGCAGCTGGCAAATCAGTCAAAATGACAGAAGGTAAACCCAATAGCAGGCACTATCTGAGCTTCTACAAACAGCATCAAGTTTAGGAGAAGCTTCACTGGAACCTTCAAGAGGACTGTAATCTCAGCCAACACCAGTTTTCTAGCCTTACTTCTTTATATCTGCAGATTTCCAACAATTTGTTGTTTATTCGTTCAGTCGCTTCTGACTCTTTGTGACCTCATGGACCAGTCCAGGCCAGAGCTCACTGTTGACCATCACCACCCCCAGTGTCTTCAATGTCACTTCAAGGATGCCATCCATCCATCTTGCCCTTGGTTAGCTTCTCTTCCCTTTTCCTTCAATTTTCCCAAACATCACCACCTTCTCCAAGCTTTCCTGTCTTCTCATGATGTGGCCAAAGGACTTCATCTTTACCTTTATAATACCAGCGCTATTACCTGGTAAAGACCTTCTGTTCGAGACTATACAGAAGACCTTTATAGGAAGGATAATAATATCGAGGATAGTTTTGACGGTGTGGTGAGTGAATTAGAACCAGACATCCTAAGGAGTGAGGTTGAATGTGCCTTAAGAAGCATTGCTAACAACAAGGCAGCAGGAGATGACGGGAGCCCAGTTGAACTGTTTAAAACCTTGAAAGATGATGCTGTCAATGTGATGCATGCCATATGCCAGCAAATATGGAAAACACAAGAATGGCCATCAGACTGGAAAAAAATCAACTTATATCCCCTTACCAAAAAAGGGAAATGCTAAAGATTGCTCAAACGTCCGTACAGTGGCCCTTATTTCTCATGCCAGTAAGGTAATGCTCAAGGTCCTGCAAGGAAGAAGACTCCAGCAAGACATGGAGAGAGAATGACCAGATGTTCAAGCTGGGTGTAGAAAAGGCAGAGGAACGAGAGACCAGATTGCCAATATCCGCTGGATAATGGAGAAAGGCAAGGGAGTGTCAGAAAAACATCTATTTCTGTTTCATTGACTATTCCAAAGCCTTTGACTGTGTGGATCATAATAAATTGTGGCAAGTTCTGGGTGGGATGGGCATACCAAGCCACCTTGTCTCTCTCCTGAGGAATCTGTACAAGGACTAAGTAGCAACACTCAGAACAGACCACGGAACAACAGACTGGTTCAAGATTGGGAAAGGCGTACGGCAGGGTTGTATACTCTCACCTGGGCTTTGTTCCATGATGGACCCACTGCAGCATCGCAGTGGGTTCTGGACCAGCAGGGCTGGCTGAGTGACCTCCTGGGCGGGCTGGAGGCCAGGACCGGCGTGCAGCTCTATTACCTGGTCACAGGCATGATGGCCTTCCTGGGATCGTGGGAATGGTTACAGATATGGAAATCTGAGGCTGGGCTGACTTACGTCTGAACTACTGGAGATTCATACAACAGCATGATCCACTATGTATTGACCCTTCAAATTCATGCATAGGATGAATGTATAATGGATCACATTTGGAGTGAGTGAAGTCATACTCTGTTATGCTCTAAGGTGGAGGACTAAAGCTAATGTGGTTTTATAACAGGAATGAAGATTGAAAGTCATGGTTGAACATTACAGGAAGCTTCTTAATAGGAAGACCTGGTCGCAACTGATGCCAGGTTGATGGAGTTGTGAATGCTCTCTGGGCTTTAGTTCAAACATTATATTGAGCTATGTAAGTGGATTAGGTTCAGCACCTTGGTTAGCTCCTTCACATTCACTGACAGGAGGTCACCAACCATTGACAGTAAGAGCATGAAATCGTAGAACCAATAATTTGGGAAGAGGTGGAAAGCCCTTTGCTGGAAATCTTCAGATAGTTCTCAACAGTGGTTCTAATTCTACTCCCCCTTCTCAGTCATTCAACTGTATGGGAAACAGCATTTATTTTATTTATCATATCAGAAGCAAACCCGGGGTATAGTTGCAGTGTATTAAAAAAAAACAGAGTTTAAAAACTTGGCATTATATTAGATATCCTTTGACCAGTATCTGGCCACTTGGAGTGCCTCTGGTGTTGCTATAAGGAGATCCTCCATTGTGCCTGTGGCAGGGCTCAGGCTGCATTGTAATAGGTGTTCTGTGGTTTGCTCTTCTCCACACTCGCATGTCATGGACTCCACTTTGTGGCCCCATTTCTTAAAGTTGGCTCTGCACCTCATGGTGCCTGAGCACAGTCTGTTCAGCGCCTTCTAACTCGCCCAGTTTTCTGTGTGCCCAGGGGGGAGTCTCTCACTTGGTATCAGCCATGGTTTGAGGTTCTGGGTTTTCACCTGCCACTTTTGGACTCTCTATTGCTGGGATGTTCCAGCGAGTGTCTCTGTAGATCTTAGAAAACTATTTCTTGATTTAAGGCCTTGGCATGCTGGCTGATATCCAAACAGAGGATAGGCTGAAGATGTCGCTGCCTTGGTGCTTTTGCTATTGGCTGCTACTTCCTGGTGAATGTCAGGTGGTGCAATACCAGCTTCTCCAGAGGTGTAGGGCGCAGACATCCTGCAATAATGTGGCATGACTCATTAAGAGCCACATCCACTGATTTAGCATAAGGTAAAGATAAAGGTTTTCACATGACAGTAATTCCAGTTGTGTCCGACTCTGGGAGTGGTGCTCAGCTCCATTTCTATGCCGAAGAGCTGGCATTGTCTGTAGACACCTCCAAGGTCATGTGGCTGGCATGACTGCATGGAACACTGTTACCTTCCTGATGGAGCAGTGCCTATTGATCTACTTACATTTTGCATGTTTTCAAATTGCTAGGTTTGCAGAAGCTGGGGCTAACGGCGGGAGCTCACCCACTCCCCAGATTTGAACTAATGATCTTTTGGTCAGCAAGTTCAGCAGCTCAGTGCTTTAACTGTGCAATCAGGGGGTTCCTATTGTTTTAGCGTAGTGAGATGTGTCGCACACTGGGCATGCATACTCAGCAGCAGAGTAGCATAGCGCAAGGGCAGATGTCTTCACTGTGTCTGGTTGTGATCCCCAGGTTGTGCCGGTCAGCTTTCATGTGATATTGTTTCTAGTGCCCACTTTTTGCTTAATATTCAACAGATATGGCTTGATATTGAGCAGAAGCTCTACGAAGCTCTAGGTGCCCTTACGAAACAGCAAGTCATTGCTAGAGCAACTCCTCTCCCCCTTTCCTCATTACTCATTCATTTTGGATATTTCATTACACTTGAATGTTGTTCTTTGACAGTTAAGTGTGTAAGTCACTGATCACATTTCTTTTTGGCCGTTAATGGAGTTTTTCAATAAAAAATGCAACTCAGATCAGCTGCTTACACTCTAAGTAAATGACAGCTCCTCTAATCAGATTACAAGTAGGAAGGGGAGAAAACCCGTTGAGAGTTTATTGAGTAACAAGCTGTTTCAGTTTTAATTCCGCCAGGAATAGAAATTAACAGTGCTAATAAATGTTCTTGCTAAGTGGCTGTATGGGAAAACATTCTCAGCAAATGAAATACAGAACCGGGAGGGAGAGGTCTTAAGACATTTCCTTCCTTGTGTTGTATGGCCGGAATCACTGGGTTGTTGTAGGTTTTTTGGGCTGTATGGCCAACTTCCAGAAGCATTCTCTCCTGACATTTCGCCTGCATCTTTGGCGGGCATCCTCAGAGGTTGTGAGGTCTGTTGGAAACTAGAAAAAATTAGTTTGTATATCTGTGGAAAGTCCAGGGTGAGAGAAAGAACTCATGTCAGTTGGAGCTGTGAATGTTTCAATTGGAATCCACAAGCATGTGGACAATTTCAACAGAAAGGAAGAAACCAAGAAAATGAACAAAATCTAGCTACCAGTATTAAAAAAAACTCTAAAATTATAACAGTAAATAAAGAACAAAACTCAATCACAGGGGAACTACAAACAAGAAACAATAAGGAACAGCTAATCACCTATCAACAAAGAAGCATACAAGAAGCTCGGCCTGTCATTGAACATCGAGAAAACCAAAGTGCTCTTCCAGCAGTCACCAACCAATTCCTCTGCAATTCCAGAAATACAGCTCAATGGTGTAACATTAGAAAATGTTGACCATTTCCGCCACCTTGCAGCCACCTCACCACAAAAGTCAACATTGACACTGAAATACAACACTGCCTGACCTCTGCGAGTGCAGCATTTTTTCTGAATGAAGCAGAGAGTGTTTGAGGACTGAGACATTCGTAGGGATATCAAGGGGCTTGTTTATAAAGCTATTGTCCTCCCAACCCTGGTATATGCCTGCAAAACGTGGATTGTCTACAGATGTCACATGCAACTTCTGGAAAGATTCCATTAGCGTTGCCTCCGGAAAATCCTGCAAATCTCTTGGGAAGACAAGTGAACAAATGTCATTGTGCTGGAAGCAGCAAAGACCATCAGCATTGAAGTGATGCTTCTACACCATCAACTCCATTGGACTGGTTACGTTGTCCAGATGTTGTACCACCGTCTCCCAAAGCAGTTGCTCAGAACTCAAGAATGGAAAATGGGATGTTGGTGGGCAGGAAAAGAGGTTTAAAGATGGGCTCAAAGCCAACCTTAAAAACTCTGGCATAGACACTGAGAACTGGGAAGCCCTGGCCCTTGAGCGCTCCAGCTGGAGGTCAGCTATGACCACAGCTATCAGTGCTGTGGAATTTGAAGAGGCATGAATGGAGGGCGAAAGAGAGAAATGTGCCAAGAGGAAGGCACATTAAGCCAACCCCGACCAAGACTGCCTTCCATCTGGAAACCAATGTCCTCACTGCGGGAGAAGATACAGATCAAGACTAGGCCTCTGCAGTCACCTACGGACACACCAATACACTGATATTGGAAGATTATGCTACTTGGACAATGAGGGATCACCTAAGTAGTAGTAGAAGTAGTAAGAAGGCATACCTAAAAAAATGTCAGGCCATCAAATACTAATCAATGTGGCCAACTGAAACATTCACACCTACCTCCAACAGACAAGAGTTCTTTCTCCCACCCTGGACATTATTCCACAGATATATAAACTCAATTTTCCTAGTCTCCAACAGACTTCACAACCTCTGAGGATGCCTGCAATAGATGCAGGTCAGAAGAGAATGCTTTCACACCATGGCCATACAGCCCGAAAAACCTATAACAACTCATTTCCTTCCTTTCTGTCCAGAAAGCTGCACTAAAACAGCTTTTGCTTCCTTCCTCTTTCTGAAAGATCTTTTCCTGCTGGGCAGAACCCATTTTCCCTTTCTGTCCTTGCCAACACGCTGGGTTGAACTCTTGTAAAGCAGACAAATCACAGAGATGCGTGTGCTCTTAAGAGAGGAGAAGCAAGTGAAAAATCAGAATTATCTCCTGAATGCAGTAACCTGCAAGCACAAGATATTAATCTATTTTTTATAGCTTACCCATTAGCGAAGCAGCACCCTGATAGTTAAAGATGCTTTTTCCGCAGCTTCCTTTTCCAGAGTTGTTATCTGGATCACTTGAGGCCTGACAGGATGCCAGTGACAAGGAATGCTAACTTGCATCTTTGTCAAGAAGGGAAAATGCTTTCAATCACCACGTCTTCGAAAGCCTTTGCGCCTTTAAAGAATTCATCTATTCACCACTTACAAGCTACTGCATCGCTCTGAGCGCTTGTTTGACTTGATTATTGCACTGTCAAATGAGATGATACAACTAAGATTTAGCACACATTTTGAGTGGGAAATCATTGCCGAAAACAAAAGCATTAATCCTGGAAAAATATATATACATATAGCTATGCAAAATCTTAACAAGGATCAAGTGCAAGAATTTTATGAAGGAGATCTAACAAAGGCAGGGGAATAAAATGGTTTATTTATTTACTATTTATTTATTTACTTACTTACTAGCTGTCCCCTGCCATGCGTTGCTGTAGCCCAGTCTGTGTATGTGTGTGTGGTGTGTGTATATATTTGTGTGTATGTGTGTTTGTGTATATATATGTAGTCTTGCACATGCATTGTAATGCATTTTTGGTTGTTTTTTTCTTTGCTTTTAAAGTCCCTTCCACTGTGTTTTTCTGTTTTGATGAGTGATGGGCACTCGTTGGCCTGAGAGGTGTTTTGTGTCCAAATTTGGGGTCAATTTGTCCAGTGCTTTTTGAGTTATGTTAAGCCCACAAATGAACATTACATTTTTATTTATATAGACTAGCCGTCCTGGCCATGAGTTGCTGTGGCCCAGTCTGGTGATCTGGAAAAGTAATGAGACCAGGCCCGTAGCCAGGATTTCGTTTCGGGGGGGGGGGGGGTGAGTTTTATCAGGGGGAGTTTTGGGGGGGGGCTGAGTTTCGGGGGGGGGGGGGGCTGAGTCTGAGTGAAAGAGGGTCTACCTTAGCAAACCCTTTGTATCATTACCCCAATACTCCCATGCATATGAGATATATTGAGTATGGTGATCAGATCATGATATGAATAAACATAACAGTTTACATAATGCACCAGTAAGGCCTTTTCGCGAACCACCTTGAGAATTTCGGGGGGGGGGGGGGGGGTTGGGGGCTGAAGCCCCTCAAGCCCCCCCCCCCCCCCCCCTGGCTACATGCCTGAATGAGACAGTGTTGGTTTCTAATATATGTGATTTCTTGATGCTTGTGATCTTTATTGCCAGTCTGATGTCTCTACTCTTCACTATCTTATCGAGATTGGTCATTGCTCTCCTCCCAAGAAGGAAGCGTCTCCTGATTTCCTGGCTGCAGTCTGCGTCTGCAATCATCTTTGCACCTAGAAATACAAAGTCTATCACTGCCTCCACGTTTTCTCCCTCTATTTGCCAGTTGTCAATCAATCCAGTGGCCAGAATCTTGTTTTTCTGTTTAACTGGCACTTTCTTCTTTCACCTTGGTTAGAAGGCTCCTCAGCTCCTCAATAATGCTTTTGGCCATCAAAGTGGTGTCATCTGCATATCTAAGGTTGTTAATGTTTCTTCCAGCAATTTTCACCCCAGCCTTGCATTCCTCAAGCCCCGCACATTGCATGATGTGCTCTGCATACAAGTTGAATAGGTTGGGGGAGAGTAGACAACCCTGCTGTACACCTTTCCCAATCTTGGACCAGTCTGTTGTTCCATGGTCAGCTCTTACTGTTGCTCCTTGGTCCTTATACAGATTCCTCAGGAGAGAGACAAGGTGGCTTGGGATGCCCATCCCACCAAGAACTTTCCACCATTTATTATGATCCACAGTCAAAGGCTTTAGAATAGTCAATAAAACAGAAATAGGTGTTTTTCTGAAACTCCCTGCCTTTCTCCATTCTCCAGCGGATATTGGCAATCTGGTCTCTGGTTCCTCTGCCTTTTCTAAACCCAGCTTGTCCATCTGGCCACTCTCTCTCCAAGTATTGCTGGAGTCTTCTTCCTTGCAGGATCTTGAGCATTACCTTACTGGCGTGAGAAACAAGGGCCACTGCACAGAAGTTTGAGCAGTCTTTCGCATTTCCCTTTTTTGGTATGGGGATATAAGTTGATTTTTTCCAGTCTGATGGCCATTCTTGTGTTTTACATATTTGTGTATTACCCCGAATACGCAAGCCTAATTAATACATAATCTACATTAAAGAGCCCCCGGTGGCTCAGAGGGTTAAAGCACTGAGCTGCTGAGCTTGTTGATCGAAAGGTCGCAGGTTCGATTCCGGGGAGCGGCGTGAGCTTCCGCTGTCAGCCCTAGCTTCTGCCAACCTAGCAGTTCGAAAACATGCAAATGTGAGTAGATCAATAGGTACGCTCCGGCAGGAAGGTAACGGCGCTCCATGCAGTCATGCCAGCCACATGACCTTGGAGGTGTCTACGGACAACGCTGGCTCTTCGGCTTAGAAATGGAGATGAGCACCACACCCCAGAGTCAGACATGACTGGACTTAATGTCAGGGGACTACCTTTACCTTTTTTACATTAAAGAACTGATTTTTAGATTGACCCTTCTGGTTTCAGTTTGAAACATTTGCCATATTTAAGGTATGATTTTCTTCTAACACCGTCCTAAATTTTCTTGCCAAAAAAGTATACATAGATTATACTTATAATGTAGCTTCATGGTGTCTCATATTCAAATATTGTCTATCATAATAATCCAAACAGGGTATAACACATCGTAAATCTTATTGAAATGTTATTTTTAAATGCTGTGCTATAGGCTTTATAAAAATGCTTTTCCAGATCTTTATGAAAACTAATTTTCTTGATGTGCATCTTTTAAGGAAATGGCATGCAAATTGGTTTATTATACACACTTTATTGGGAGAGCTTCTCTTCACAAATCATTGCATTGTTGGTTGCTTATGGATCCAAATTTATCAGCCATGTCTGTGTCAGGAAGCCAGGCTACTAGATATGTCTCCACATGCTAATGCAAGGAAGGAAGCGGAGCCTGGGCAGAAGCAATAAAGAGTCAATCATAATGAATGATTAGATTTTTAGGGCATGTATTGTTTCTTGCACTCAAGGAACCTGGAGCACTTTGCAGATGTTAATGGCTTGTGATTCAAATGATTTCCTCGAGATGAGTGCCTGTCCCCATTTTACATGGCATAACAAACCGATCGCCTCCTTTTTATCCCTGCCAACTAATATCCTCATGATGTAACTTTGGCTGTATTTAACCATGCTTGTTTGCACAAAGGAAAAACCTTGAAAGACGTGACATCACTTCCAAGTGATTAATATAATCAGGGAGTGACCTGCATGTTGAGATGTCTCCCTACCTCTCTGGCTTTCCAGACAATGTAGTTTCTGGGTTTGATTTCTCAGTTCCCAAAGCAATTTTCCCTGGGTGATTCCATCTCTGCCAAAAACTCACACAACCTTTAGTCCAAAGCAATGTAGAGATAAGAGCCGCATAGATCAACTTTATTACCAGCCTCTAAGCAGTTACAAATAAAGCAGCTTCAAACTACAACTACTGGAATATTCCAGGTATATGTAAACACTAGATGGTCTAATACCCCAAAGACACCAGATTTCATCTGATTTTGAAAACTTTTTATTTATTTATTTACAGTATTTATATTCCACCTTTCTCACCCGGCAGAGGACTCAGGGCAGATCGCAATGCACATATACATGGCAAACATTCAATGCCATAGACACATAACATATATTGTGTTGGCATGGCTGTGCCAGGAGTTTGAATTTCTTTTTCTTGCATGGCTAATTTGTTTAAGCTTTATTTGGGCCATGTATTTTGCAATAAGGTAGTTTCCCCCAGGTTGCAATCATAGGACCAACAACCTATCAGTCATCATTAGAGCCTTTAGATCCGCCCCTTTCCCCAGGTTTGGAGGGGAAAGGGGACTTTCAGTTTAGTTTTTACAGTGAAGCCTTACAGACAGGATGTTGTAGGCTTCTCTCTCTCTCCCACCTGTAAAAGGCTTCGATTTTCACAAAGTTCAGGGGGGGAAAGACAGCCAGCCTTTGCTGGAGAAAGACAACAGATCTTACAGTCAGCTTTGCTGAAAAGTAGAGGACTCCTTTTCATCTTGGAAAATCTACAGAGACTTTGCCTGGCAGGGACCACTCGGGTTAATGCAGATTGGAGCCAGTTGTGGGGGCCTCATGCCAGCAAAGGTAAAGTAAAAGATTGCCCAGTGAGGGGTCTAAAAATTTCCCTTAAAGAAGAAAGAAGCAGTTTATCCTCAGTTGCCTGCCCCTTGTTGGCAGATCAAGGAAGTTACCAGTTTTCTAAAGTTATAAAGTGTTTAATCCATGTCCTTGAAGATTTTAGTCATAATAAAGAACTTTGTTGGACTTGTTTTGAGCCTTGATAGAACTTTGTGTGGGGAAATCTAAAGGGCCTCTCAGCCGAGGCATCCCGGGCATCCTATTGGATATTCTAAAAGCACGTCCTGTAAATAGAAATTGCCACAGGCCCAGCGCGCGACAGCACATATATAGACAGACACAAAGAGGTTGTTTAACTTTCCAGCTTCATGAGAGTATGCTTTGTGAATTCCTGCCACCAGGGGAGCTGTCACTTCACCATCCACGTGTGACACTGATGGAGTACTTCCTCATTCTTTTTGCATGCTGCTGGAGAGTTTTATGATGTTGTAAATTAGTTAAATTAGCCTCCCCGCTTAAACAGCACCTAAATTTCCTACTTGACAGATGCAACTGTCTTTTGGACTGCAAAGGTCGACAGCAAGCTAGACAAATGGCCGTAAGCTCACTCCGACCCAGGCTGGCTTCGAACTCATGACCTCTCAGTCTGTTGTGATTTTAATGCAGCTGACTCCCAACCAGCTGCTCCACAACCTGGTCCAAGATAGATAGGTAGACAGACAGACAGACATCTGCCTCCAAAACTTTTTGTGGATGGATGGATTGATTGATGGTGGGTGGATAAGTGGATAGATAGGTGGATAGATAGATGGATGGGTGGATGGATGCATGCATGCATGCATGCATGGATGCATGGATTGATGTATCGATGGATAGGTGGATGGATGGATGGATAGATAGATAGATAGATAGATAGATAGGTGGATGGATAAGTCAATGGATGGAGATGACACATAGATAGGTAGGTAGGTAGGTAGGTAGGTAGATAGAAGGTAGATAGATAGATAGATAGATAGATAGAAGAATCATGTCTAGTTAGTAGACTTAGGCCCAAATTACTCTTAACAAAAAGATGTATAGTTTTTGGAGGGCTGTTTTCATTTAATTTCTGAAAGCAAAAAGGGGAAGAGAGAAACAAAAATACCAGCAAAACAGATTCATAGAGATTATATTTTCAGAAATAGTTAAAATCCAAAAAATACCTGAGGTAGTGGGATCTATGGCATTTCTTTTTCTCCTCTGCAGAAGAAGCCTGCTCCATTTTTTCTTGGAAAGTTACTTCCAGAGAGGGCCCTGGGAACTCGCTTTCCCAGTGGCACTCGCATAGGGTGGCCGTTGAAAGAGCATGATGGGACTTGAAATTTTTATTTCTCTGTTTCTCAACCAATAATAATAATAATAATAATAATAATAATAATAATAATAATTGAATTGCAAAGACTCTGGCACAAGCCAGTAAAGGTGCTCCCAATGGTGATGGGCACACTGGATGCAGTGCCTCAAGACCTTGGCCTGCACTTAAATACAATCGGTCCTGACAACATTACCATCTGCCAGCTGCAAAAGGCCACCTTACTGGGATCTATATGCATTATTCACCGAGACATCATACAGCCCTAGATACTTGGGAAGTATCTGACGTGTGATCCAATACAACAGCCATCAGAATGATCTTGTTTGCTGTGGACTCATCTTGTTGTGTTTCAAATAATAATAATACTTTATTTGTACCCCGCTACCATCTCCCCAAGGGACTCGGTGCGGCTTACATGAGGCCAAGCCCGCAGTACATCAATAAACAAAGGCAATAACAAAATAATCAATAAAAAACAGTAAAATATATCTAAAAACAAAAATAAACAATAAACAAGAACAAGAACAAGAACATACAAGCATTTAAAAACCTATTGCCGGGCCAAATGTAATAATTTAATTTTTTAAAAATAATGCTGGGCATGAACAAGGTAGGGTATAACTAGGATACGGTTTTCAAAGAAAGATGAGGGCGCGCAGGCTATCCTAAATCAATGTTAAAGTGCATTTGAGGACATATTGCTAAGAGTTTTCCTTATTCTGGGAAGGCATACTGGAAAAACCACATTTTCAGGCTAATAATAATAATAATAATACTTATTATTATAACTTTATTTGTACCCCGCTAGCATCTCCCGAAGGATTCGATGCGGCTTACACAGGCCGAAGCCCCAAAACACAATACAACAATACAATACCTAAAGCAAATTAAAAACAGTTAAGCAAAAAACAATAACAGTAACAATACAACAAGACACTATTAAAACTGGGCCGGCCAGAGTAGGGGTACTGGAGTAAAAGTGCTGATGTGGCGGGAGGAATGTAGGATTATAGAATAAGTGCAGTGTGCAGTGTGCAGTGTGCAGTGATCTTGGTTCTACTAAAGTGCTTCTAGGACTTGGTATTGGGGGTTCCTAATCTGAAAAGGCACATCGGAACAGCCAGGTTTTCAAATTCTTTCTGAAGACTGCCAATGTAGGGGCCTGTCTGAGATCTTTTGGGAGGGCGTTCCAAAGTCGGGGGGCCACCACAGAAAAGGCCCTGTCTCGCGTCCCCACCAAGCGCGCTTGCGATGCGGGCGGGATCATGAGCAGGGCCTCTCCAGATGACCGAAGTGAGCGTGTGGGTTCGTAGACGGAGATACGGTCATGCAGGTAGGGTGGTCCCAAACTGTTCAGGGCTTTCTAGGTAAGCACCTGCACCTTAAATTGGGCTCGGAAAATGAACGGCAGCCAGTGGAGCTCCTTAAACAGGAGGTTTGACCTCTCTCTGTAATGAGCCCCGGTTAACATTCTGGCTGCTGCCCGCTGGACCAGCTGAAATTTCCGAGCCGTTTTCAAGGGCAGCCCTATGTAGAGCGCATTGCAGTAATCCAATCTAGAGGTGACCAAGGCATTTGTATTCCACCTTATCTCCCTTAAGGGACTTAGTGGTGCCTGGTGGTGCCCATGGTATGATTGGCTGAGAATGGACACAACTAGTGACTACAATTCCCAAATGTTATGGTTAAAACTTAAAATAATTCTTAAAAATCAGAAGATTGGTAAATTGTTTTGAAACTTGACAGCCTTGCAATTGTATATGGAGTCTACAACGGAGGTAGGTTTCATGCAGATAGGCCTTAAAATGAGTGAGTATTAAGCCTTTAAAGTTTCCCATTGTAGCCAATGGGAAGAATCTCTGCTGAATGAAATGGAAAACACCCTTCCTATTTCGGGTAACTTTCCGGTAAACAAAATGAGGGGTCAGATGAAAACAGACCCCAAAACAGTATGCCTTTTGGCCTAAATGCACATACCAATAATTAGTACTGAGATACTAACCAGACCAAGGAATATCAGACATATATGCTATATCTCTAAGGAAGGGACTGGAAAAACCACCCCTAAGAAAACCTTATGAAATTAATGGGTTTGCTGTAAGCTGACAGTCAACTTGAAGGCAAACAGGAATACATATACACAGTAATAGAAACATAATGGGCACATGAAAAGAAGAATGAAAACCTTTTGATCAATATGTATCTGAAGGAAAGACTTTAGGTACAGGCTTGGAGATATAAAATATTGTTAATGTTAAAACAAGCACAAGTAAACCACTTGTTGGGCGTAAAGTAGAAGAAAAATAAATAAATTGTAGAGAAACCGACAAAATGGAAGCTGGAAATCCACTTCTCAAACTAATTTATGTATATGTTTGTAGTTTGGAGTTATATGCAATTAGAATAGAGATTCATGTTGTGTTGTTTGTTATGTAATTGTTGTCTATGTTTATGTACATATAAACAATGGTTGCTTTTGTTTTTTGTTTTGTTTTTTTTTCTGTTAAAATTAAATTAATTTAGGGAAAAAGAAGGGGACATCACAAGTAGAAATCAGGCACTCGTTTGGTAAATACACTGAAGTTGAATGGCTTGCAGTGCGGTTGAGATAATGAAAGCAGAGGCATGACAGGTCTACTGACTGATAAATAAAAATAGGAGTGTATTTCAAATACACACACATCTGGAACAAAATGAGGAGGAAAGAAGGGGAGAAAAACGAGGCAACTTGGGTATAAATTTCCCATGAGGTTGTAAAATTAGGTCACATGGAAATTGTATAGGAAGAGGAAGAGCTGAATGGACTAAATCCCTTAACAGAGGGAATGGCAGGAGCCCTGAATCCTACCTCTTCTCCTGTTGCAGCCCAATGGAGTTTTTTTTTGTCATGTCAGGAGCAAGTCACTTCTGGTGTGAGATAATTGGCCGTCTGCAAGGACGTTGCCCAGGGGACGCCTGGATGATTTGATGTTTCTATCATCCTTGTGGGAGGCTTCTCTCATGTCCCCGCATGAGGAGCTGGAGCTGGTAGAGGGAGCTCATCCGCCTCTCCCCAGATTCAAACCCGCGACCTGTCGGTCTTCAGTCCTGCCGGCACAGGGGTTTAACCCACTGCGCCACCGGGGGCTCAGCCCAATGGAGTAAGAAGTTGCTTCTTATCAAGCTCTGTTACTACATAATGTGTTATAACCCTGAACTATGATCCCTTCCTAAGACTGGTTTGAAATGATAAAAGCATCAGGACTGTGGAAAAGCACCGGGACTATGGCGCAGCTGGCTGGGAGTCAGCTGCATTAAGATCACTACTGACCGAAAGGTCATGAGTTTGAAGCCAGCCCGGTCAGAGTGAGCTTCTGACCAATTTTGCATAGCTTGCTGTCAACCTTTGCAGCCCGAAAGACAGTTGTATCTGTCAAGTAGGAAATTTAGGTACCGCTTATGCGGGGAGGCTAATTTAACTAATTTACGATGTCATAAAAATCTCCAGCAAGCATGCAAAGAATGAGGAAGTACTTCATCAGTGTCACAAATGGTTTTTTTTTGTCGTGTCAGGAGTGACTCCTGGTGTGAGAGAATTGGCTGTCTGCAAGGACGTTGCCTAGGGGATGCCTGGATGATTTGATGTTTTTATCATCCTTGTGGGAGGCTTCTGTCATGTCTCCACATGAGGCGCTGGACCTGATAGAGGGAGCTCACCCGCCTCTCCCCGGATTCGAACCTGTGACCTGTCGGTCTACAGTCCTGCCGGCACAGGGGTTTAACCCACTGCGCCACTGGGGGCTCCATAATGGTCACAAATGGTGGTGAAAGGACAGCTCCCCTGGTGACCAGAATACCCTCAAGAAAAATCTGGAATGTTAAATTGCCTCTGTGTCTGTCTATATATGTTGTGTGTCTATGGCAGGGGTCCTCAAACTAAGGCCCGGGGACCGGATGTGGTCATTTACCCGGCCCTTGCTCAGGGTCAACCTAAGTCTGAAACGACTTGAAAGCACACAACAACAACAACAACAACAACAATCCTATCTCATCAGTCAAAAGCAGTCCCACACTTCCCATTGAAATGCTAATAAGTTTATATTCGTTAAAATTGTTCTTCATTTTAGTTATTGTATTGTTTTAAGGGGGGGGGAGGTTGCACTACAAATAAGATATGTGCAGTATGCATAGGAATTCATTCACTTTTTTCAAATTATAATCCAGCCCTCCAACAGTTTGAGGAACTGTGACCTGGCCCTCTGTTTAAAAAGTTTGAGGACCCCTGGTCTATGGCATTGAATGATTGCCATGTATATGTACATTGTAATCTGTCTTGAGACCCCTGCAGGATAAGAAGGGCGGAATATAAATGCTGTAAATAAATAAATAAATAAATAAATATCCATATTCAGGTAATTTGCAGAAATATTTCAATATGTGTATTTTATGTATAATAATAATGATGTATTTTTAGCTATATTGCAACCCTCTTCGAGTTACGTGGAGAGGTCGGTAAGAAATAAAATTGTTGTTGTTCCATTAAATCGGGTTGGTTTGATGACTTTCTTCAGTGACATGGAAAATTTATTTAAAATGCTGTGCTCAATCCAGGTGTTCAAAAGGTTCCACATAGAGACAGGCAGATAGAGAACAATTTGTCCAATCCCATGTCAGATTCAAGCTCCATTGCACTAAGTGAGACTTAATCCAAAACAAGTGTGCCGATGAATTAGTGAAATAAATATGTGAATAAATATGGGGTTTCTTCTCAAAGGAGTTTCGCGTGTTCATTCTCTTTAACTTTTCCAACTTGTGATCCCACCAGTTCTCTGTCGCAGGCAGATGGTGTTTGTGGCACAAGTTCCAATGAATCATCTGAGTAACGGTGTTATGCCTCTGCTTGTAGTCTGTCTGCGCAGTCTTCTTGCAGCAGCTGAGGATGTGATCTATTGTTTCATCTGCTTCCTTGCAGAGTCTATATTTGGGATCTGTTGTCGACTTTTCAATTCTGGCTCTGATGGCATTGGTTCGAATGGCTTGTTCTTGGGCTGCCAGAATCAGGCCCTCCTTTGTCTCCTTTTTCGTAGTTCCATTTGTGAGCCACAGCCATGGTTTTTCTTTGTCAATTTGGCTCTCAATTTTTCCCAGAAACTGTCCATGGAGAGCCTTCTTTTGCCAGTTTTCTCTTCTGCTCTGGATTATGTTTTTACCGTATTCACTCTTTGTCTTTTGCACTTGAAGCTGTTTACTACTATTGACTTCCTTCAATGTTGGTTCTTGACTGCCTTTCACATAATCTACCAGTGCATGTTTCTTTTCTTCTACCATTTATTTCACTTATTATTATTATTATTATTATTATTATTTATATAACAAAAGCAACAGCAATATTTATTACAGTCCATAGACCTGTCAGTAAATGAACAGCCTGTGATATACTTTGTCTCACTAAAAATTGAAGAAACAAAGCTTTTTCAATAGGTTCTTGTAGGTTTTTTCGGGCTATAGGGCCATGTTCTAGAGGCATTTCTCCTGACGTTTCGCCTGCATCTATGGCAAGCATCCTCAGAGGTAATGAGGTCTGTTGGAAATAGGAAAATGGGTTTATATATCTGTGGAATGGCTGGGGGGGGGGAGCTCTCTGCTGAAGCTAGGTGTGAATGTTTCAGCTGACCACCTTCATTAGCATTTGAATGCCTGGCTGAGCCTGGGAAAATGTTCTGTTGAGAGGTGTTAAGATGTGCCTGGTTGTTTCCTCTCTGCTGTTTTGCTGTTGTAATTTTAAAAAACTCTAAAATTACAACAGCAAAACAGCAGAGAGGAAACAACCAGGCACATCTTAACACCTCTCAACAGAACATTTTCCCAGGCTCAGCCAGGCCTTCAAATGCTAATGAAGGTGGTCAGCTGAAACATTCACACCTAGCTCCAGCAGAGAAGAGCTCTTTGCCCCACCCCAGCCATTCCACAGATATATAAACCCATTGTCCTAATTCCAACAGACCTCACTACCTCTGAGATGCAGGCGAAACGTCAGGAGAAATGCCTCTAGAACATGGCCCTATAGCCCGAAAAAACCTACAAGAACCTAGTGATTCCAGCCACGAAAGCCTTCGACAATAGAAAGCTTTTTCATGTTTAACAAGTATCCATGACATAAATTGCTGTATCCGTTTCACAAATATTTAGCTGAATCACTTTTTCATCTCTGACTCAGGTCCTTCTAAATGGGAGAGAGGCCAAACGTACAGAGTGGCTAGCACATTCTGTACTTTCACTCTTTCAGTCCTTGAAAGTCTAGCACCCTTTGAGTTCCTTACTTATCAAATAAGTCTACTTAAGAGAGTCTGAGACGTTGATTTCAAGCAATCAGTCAAGAGGTGTTTTTGAATCATGTCGATAGGCATGAGTCTGGATTTAAAAGTGGATATTAGCAGCCATCAAGAGAAGAGAGAAAAGCACACACGGAAGGAAATCGCTGATTATATTTCAGGCTAGAGGACTTTGCCACAATTAATCTTTTGCATGAATTTTAAAAGAAGGATTTCTTTTGCTCTGCATTTAACTTTACATTTACTGAATCAAATCGTAATACTCCCAATGTTACTGGAAATATGCTTGTCCAAGAGGTGAGATCCAAAATTAGATGGGGTGCATTTCTGTTTGTTCTTAGATCTGATAGCTATATTATTTGGACTGAGAGGTATACAGTCTTATCTGAAGAGAAGGCAATAATATTTAAATTATTAACCATAACAAAGATGACCACAAGCAATGATTGAAAACAGTGAACCAATCCTCTAGCAACAAGAAGGTACTAAAAATTCTAAGGACCAAATTGGTAGATTCAGAGGATAAATGTAAATGGACAATTCATTGAACTATCAAACACATCGGGCATCTACCTGTACATGACCAATCTTATTTTGTCTAAGTTGCTAAGTAGGAAAGTTGCAATTTATTTCATTTGATGGCCAACCATAATTTTTTTGGGTGTGTGTCCGAAGCGACTTGAGAAACTGCAAGTTGCTTCTGGTTTGAGAGAATTGGCCCAGGGGATGCCCAGATGTTTTACCATCCTGTGGGAGGCGTCTCTCATGTCCCCACATTAGAAGCTGGAGCCAACAGATGGGAGCTCATCCTGCTCCCCAGATTCAAACCGCCAACCTTTTGGTCAGCAGTCCAGCTGGCACAAGGGTTGTGCCACCAGGGTTAAATCCTTGCTATAGAGTTTCCCTTCATCTGTAGAGTCATTTGCAGCATGGTCTTAAGTATGTGCTGATGACTACACATATATTAACAAGGCCAGATATAGAGAACTGGGTGAAACAAGGACCACTTTATTTGAACTATAACTAGAACCTATTTAAATGAGTTGTGTCTGGGGATACACAACAAAATGGAGAGCAACAGATTTCAGATTTAATAATGTATGAAGATAATGAAAATAGATATAAAACTCAAGACAAATTGGTGGATGTGACTAGACAGTGGTCTAGATTTAAGGCATGGGCATACTGGCTGATGTACCAACCTGGACACAGCATATTATTTGAGAAAACAGAAATGCTGGACCACTCTAACAACTACCATGTCAGGCTACACAAAGAAGCCATTGAAATCCCAAAGCAAGTGGACAATTTCAACAGAAAGGAAGAAACCATAGAAACCTAGAGTTGGAAGAGACCTCTTGGGCCATCCAGTCCAACCCCCTGCCAAGAAGCAGGAAAATTGCATTCAAAGCATCCCCGACAGATGGCCATCCAGCATCTGCTTAAAAGCCTCCAAAGAAGGAGCCTCCACCACACTCTGGGGCAGAGAGTTCCACTGCTGAACAGCTCTCACAGTCAGGAAGTTCTTCCTCATGTTCAGATGGAATCTCTTTTCTTGTAGTTTGAAGCCATTGTTCCATTGCATCCTAGTCTCCAGGGCAGCAGAAAACAAGCTTGCTCCCTCCTCCCTATGGCTTCCTCTCACATATTTATACATGGCTATCATGTCTCCTCACAGCCTTCTCTTCTTTAGGCTAAACATGCCCAGCCCTTTAAGCCGCTCTACATAGGGCTTGTTCTCCAGATCTTTGATCATTTCAGTTGCCTTCCTCTGGACACATTCCAGCTTGTCAACATCTCTCTTCAATTGTGGTGCCCAGAATTGGACACAGAATTCCAGGTCTGGCCAGACGATGTTACTGGATAACCTTTTTACAAGATGACTCTGATGATTATATGCTTTGACAGTTTTTATTTATATTTTATATTGTAATGTTGATTGTTTTTAATGGCACTTTTATGAATGCCTGACATCGAATTGTGCCAATCGGTAACCTGCCTTGAGTCGCCGTATGGCTGAGAAAGGTGGGCTATAAATATCGTAAATAAATAAATAAACCAAGGCAGAATAGAGGGGTAGCCTGACTTCCCGGGATCTAGGCACTACACTCCTATTTATGCAGGACAAAATCCCATTGGCTTGAAAAAGAACAAAATCTGGCTATCAGCATTTAAAAAACAGTAAATAAAGAACAAAATTCAAAGACAGAGAAACTCCAGACAAGAAACAATCTGGAACAGCGAATCACCTCTCAACAAAGGATTCTTCCAGGCAGTAACAAGCCACACCTAAAAGCTGTCAAGCCATTAAATTCTAACCTAGGAGACCAATTGATACATTCACACCTAGCTCCAACAGACAAGAGGTTTTTTTCCCCCACCATGGACTTTCCACAGATATATAAACCCAATTTTCCTAGTTTCCAACAGACTTCGCAACCTCTGAGGATGCCTGCCATAGATGCAGGCAAAACATCAGGAGAGAATGCTTCTGGAACATGGCCATACAGCCCAAAACATTTACAACAACCCAAAATAAATGAGTAACCCTATCTTAAGCATATCACCTTGTTTGAGGAGATCTTGCTATCCCCTTTGATGCTCTACATCTGAATGCGGAAACTTTCCGATTTCCAAGAGCTCCACTTGTAGTCCTTAATCTGAATATCATCATATTTTTCTCACGTGCCTCTTGGAAGCACATAAGTAGAACATGGAAGAGGTGAGAAGAAACCTCTTTTCCTCCTCTAAACCCCAACAGTTTTACCAGCACCTGCCTTTGGTTTTCTATTATTATTTGTATAAAAGTCGCTGTCATTTCCACAAGCCGACTAATGGACATAAATGAAATGCAAGTACAGAAAATACACGCTACTTACAAAAATGATGGGGTGCTCTCCTGGCAAAATGGTTTCTGAAGTGAAATGGAATTTAGTTACTGGTGTGAGAAATTCAACCTGCAGGCATCTCCTTCTTAAAAATTTGAGGTGGCATATTTCCCCCGAGCTGAAATATTTAGAAAAATAGCCACTGAAATCATTACCTTGTTTGCTGAAACCTAACACTGAGAGCATTTCTTTTTGATTGCTGCAAATTTCATCTTGGCTCTTTGGAAAATAACTCCTGGAAGTGATTTGGTTTCCATAGTGTATCAGGCTCTAATAGAAGCATCAAAAGAAATAAATAAAAAGGAAGAACTTTTGTTGGCGATGTTTCAAGATTTGATTTATATAAGGAAGTTGCATAAAGCTGAGGCCTTGAAATACAGGTCCTCTCCTATGAGTGGCTGAAAAGGGAGGCTGGGTAGGACATGTTTTGGGATTGCCCGGGGTTCCCCTGATGTCACAGCCTGAAAGAGGAGATTCCCATAGTAGGAAGGAGAACAGCTGGACGTTGGACAGTTTGAAGGTCCAATGCATTGCAGAGAAACCCTCTGGGAGGGTGCAAAACTGAAGGAAGTGGTAACGTGGGTATGCAGTAGGCCTGGGTAACAACGGAAAAATTTGTTTCTAAAATCGATTCGTTTTTTGGGGGTTTTTGCGTTTCGTTATTTAAAATAATTACAAAATTTTCCTTTTAAACAGTTCGATATTTACGAAATTTCGTAAATGTGAAAAAAATTACAAAACATTAACGAATCGATTTCCGAAACAATAACGAATCGATTCGTTAATGGCGGACGCGACCGCGAAATACGCTAAAAAACCTCCAAAAACTTCTGAAGCTTCCCTCTCCCTCTGTTGTTGACTGTTGGTGTGATATTATAATTTTTTTTCACTAATTAAACAAAAAACTTGCCCCAGACATGCGGAAATAATAACAAAACGACCTCAGAACAATAACGAAACGAATACAATAACGAAATACGAAGCATTTACAAAACGTGTTTAAAAATTCGTTTTTTAAAAAAATTGCTCCAGATCGGTTCGTTATCGTTTTGTAATTGAAAAAATTAACGAATTATTAACAAATTACGAATTAACGAAACGAAACCGCCCAGCCCTAGTATGCAGATGAATCTTTGATTAACTCAAGCATCCAGTTCATGTGAGACAAAGGTTGCAATTATTTATTTATTATTTACTAGCTGTCCCCTGCCAAGTGTTGCTGTGGCCCACATGGGGGTTCTGTGTGGGAGGTTTGGCCCAATTCTATCATTGGTGGGGTTCAGAATGAGCATTCTGAACTCCACCAATGATATAATTGAGCCAAATTTCCCATATACAACCTCAATGACCAACAGAATATACTGTATTTCCTGTTGGTCTTTGGTGACCCCTCTGACACCCTCCCTGGTGATCCCCCCCAGGGGTCTCGACCCCCAGGTTGAGAAACACTGTGCTAAGTATTAAGCATGCTTGTAGTCTTTGCCATGGATACACGTATTTGCAGGACAAGCTAAAGGCAAAACGCTTGATGTTGTTGGACTTTAGTATCCATCTGCCTCAGCCTCCATTGCCAGTGGGTTGGAATGACATGAGCTGGATTTCTTATGCCTCTGCGAGTGTTATGAAGGAAGGAAAAATCAATGTTGAGTGTTTGTGAAACCAAAAGACCAGAACAAGAAAGAGCATCTTGAATCAATATAATTTTAATAGATCTCAAGAAAAAGATACTTCAGAAGAAAAAGAAGAAGAAGAAAAACACTTTCTGGGTCTTTTGTCCCAAAGATAGTGAAATGAATCAATGTTTTCAGGTTTAAGCTGGTAAAACAGTGGTTCACTGAATGTATGACTTGTTAGGCTTATTCCTTATCTTGATTAATGGCAAATCACTACATGAAATGTGGGTCATTCGTCAGTGAATGAACGTGCTCTTGAAACAGGTGCTGGGGGAATTTTCCGGGCTCCATAACAAAAGATATTTTAAACTTGCACCTTGTAGAGCAAAGTGTGGGAATTCCCAAACTGAATGAAAAGAAAAATATTAAAACATGGAAGGCTGAGCTGAGCTGCCTTTCTGTCTCGCGCTGGCCTCTTGTTCCTCTTCCCCGGGATCTCACGCATTCATTGTATTGCATTGTGGGATTGTGAAGCCATTTAGACAGCTCGCATGACCCCATGCAAAGGCAGCCGGAGCTGCTCTGTCATTAATAGCTCCGGAGAAAGGCGAGATGGGAAACTGCAGTTTTGAGAAAGGTTGGAAATAAAAGACAAGGGCACTTCCTGGGAAGAAAAATTGCTTAGGAACATACTCAGACACGCTAACCTCCACAAGAAAAAGCTACATTTCGTCGCTGGAATTCGGGTATAAGAACAATTTAGCTTGCCGCTGCTCAAAAGCAAGGTCTGGGAGAAGATTTGGATTTATTTCTAGATCTCTGGGTGGCTTGCTGTGGGTCTCCAAAGGTTTCTGTTTTCAAAGCAAGTGATAGTCCAAAAGGGGAAACTAAATCTCTTAATATAGTTGGACTCGCTGCTCATATCCATCTCTCATAAACATTGGGTTGCTGTAAGTTTTCTGGGCTGTCTGGTCAATTGGGCACCACAATTGAAGAGAGATATTGACAAGCTGGAAAGTATCCAGAAGAGGGTGACTAAAATGATCAATGGTCTGGAGAACAAGCCCCATGGGGAGCGGCTTAAAGAGCTGGACATGTTTAGCCTGAAGAAGAGAAGGCTGAGAGGAGATATGATAAAAGGTAAAGGTAGTCCCCTGACATTAAGTCCAGTTATGTCTGACTCTGGGGTGTGGTGCTCATCTCCATTTCTAAGCCAAAGAGCCAGTGTTGTCCGTAGACACCTCCAAGGTCATGTGGCCGGCATGAATGCATGGAGCGCCGTTACCTTCCCGCTGGAGCGGTACCTATTGATCTACTCACATTTGCATGTTTTCGAACTGCTAGGTTGGCAGAAGCTAGAGCTGACAGCGGAAGCTCACGCCGCTCCCCGGAATCGAACCTGTGACCTATCGATCAACAAGCTCAGCAGCTCAGTGCTTTAACCCACTGCGACACTGGGGGCTTCTCAGGGAGATATGATAGCCATGTATAAATATGTGAGAGGAAGCCACAGGGAGGAGGGAGCAAGCTTGTTTACTGCTTCCATGGAGATTAGGACAAGGAACAATGGCTTCAAACTACACGAAAGGAGATTCCATCTGAATAAGAGGAAGAACTTCCTGACTGTGAGAGCTGTTCAGCAGTGGAACTCTCTGCCCTGGAGTGTGGTGAAGGCTCCTTCTTTGGAAACTTTTAAACAGAGGCTGAATGCAATATTCCTGCTTCTTGGCAGAATGGGGTTGGACTGGATGTCTCACGAGGTCTCTTCCAACTCTAGGGTTTATATATCTGTGGAATGACCAGGGTGGGACAAAGGACTCTTGTCTGCTGGAGCTAGGTATTAATGTTTCAACTGACAACCTTGATTAGCATATAATGGCCTGACAGTGCCTGGAGCAAACTTTTGTTGAGAGGTGATTAGATGTCCTTGTTTGTTTCCTCTCTTTGTTGTGCTGTTGTAATTTTTGAGTTTTTTTAATACTGGTAGCCATATTTTGTTCATTTTCATGGTTTCCTCCTTTCTGTTGAAATTGTCCACATGTTTGTGTATTTCAATGGCTTTTCTGCGTAGCCTGACATGGTGGTTGTAAGAGTGGTCCAGCATTTCTGTGTTCTCAAATAATATGCTGTGTCCAGGTTGGTACATCAGGTGCTCATTTCTTTTATTCCCAGCCACTGTTCCCCCCCCCCTCCAATATATGAAATTTTGGCATTCAAAACACCAACAAAACACAGAAGCTACAGTTTTTCCCTGTTGTTCCAATTTCCAACACATGTTTTTAACAGTGCCTCTCCTGCCTTTCTATCTGCTTGTAAGGTGCTCTATAAAAAGCTATCACCATGGTACCTAAGCCTTTTCCCATTAAAGGAACACTATTTTCACTGCTTACTTAGCAACACTGACAATAGCCTCCAGCAGCAGTGAGGCAAGCTGACTTTGTGGCATTTTGCAAGATGAATTCTTCACCACCTCAGTCTGTTTTCTCCTTGTGCTGTTCCTTTGCAAAAATGCAACCTTGGAAAAGGCGCTCCCTCATAAGCGATTGCGGATGGTACCGTTGTGCGCACACTACAGCCATGGATCAGCAGGTACACTCTGTACCTTTGCATGCCAAGAAGAGGAAAATCAATTTCTTCCTTGAAAAGGTGAAGCTAGTGTTGCAGAAGATCTGCACATAGTTCTCAGGTGCTCTAGGGCACTGGCAACGTGATGAGGTAAAGTTGAGTTAGAGAAGAGTCTCCACCCAAGCGTGAAGTGATGTAGTGCAAAGTAGACACTGCTCTGGAGAGGAATGTAGGGAAACCCCACTTATATTAAGTCATTAATCTAGATACCTAACTTTCCACCCACATTTCTGAATAGGTTAACAACATCCCTTAACAACAACAACCACAACCAAAACAACAACAAACTACTACTACTTTATGGACAAGTTATACTAATGAAATTGGGTGTCCTGTATGGATACAGATGCAAAACCCTTTGCCTGTCATCTGTATACATATGAAGTCCCCAATTTCATTACTATTACTTGTCCATGCATTTTTGGAATGATGGATTTTGTCTAGTTATACTGTAGTAGAACTGCTGCAAGCCACTTTGGTGAACATTTTGTTATGATGGTTTGTGGATTGTTGTAGGTTTTTTCGGGCTATATGGGCATGTTCTAGAGGCATTCTCTCCTGACGCTTCGCCTGCATCTATGGCAAGCATCCTCAGAGGTAGTGAGGTCTGTTGGAACTAGGAAAATGGGTTTATATATCTGTGGAAAGACCAGGGTGGGACAAAGAACTCTTGTCTGCTGGAGCTAGGCGTGAATGTTTCAACTGACCACCCTGACCAGCACTGAATGGCCTGGCAGTGCTCGGAGCAATCCCCCACTGAGAGGCGATCAGACGTCCCAATTGTTCTCCCTGCCATTCCAATTCTAGAGTTCTTTAATACTGGTAGCCAGATCCTGCCCATCCTCACGGCCTCCTCCCCTCTGCCGAAACTGTCCACATGCCCGCGGACCTCAATGGCCTCCCCGTGTAGTCCGACACGGCGGTTGCCAGAGTGGTCCAGCTCCTCCGTGCTCCCAAACAATATGCTGTGTCCAGGTTGGCTCACCAGGCGCTCTGCTATGGCTGACCTCTCTGGTTGAAGTAGTCTACAGTGCCCTCCATGTTCCTTGATTCGTGCCTGGGTGCTGCGTTTGGTGGTCCCTACGCAGACCCGTCCACACCTGCATGGCACACGGCAGACCCCTGAAGAAGTGAGAGGATCCCTCCTGTCCCCTGCCAAACGCAGCATCCATTGGACTTTCCTGGTGGGTCTGCAGATAGCTCGCATGCTGTGTTTCCTCATGGTTTGTGTCTGTGTGTCTGTGTCTGTGTGGACCATGACTTTTTCTCCATGCAATCTCTCTCTCAGAAACCTTTAGCAAGGCAGTAATCCTCACTCTTGGGACTCTAGTTGCTTTTATTTACAGCTTACATCATGTATGTGCAATGTGTTTGGTCATCTATCACAGCACTGCTATCCATGGTGCTGAACCCTATGTGCAAAATAGATTTATCATCTTAAGGTAGGTAATGGTTTCCCCTTGACATTAAGTCCAGTTGTGTCCAACTCTGGGGGTTGGTGCTCATCTCCATTTCTCAGCCGAAGAGCCAGCGTTGTCCGTAGACACCTCCAAGGTCATGTGGCCGGCATGACTGCATGGAGTGCCGTTACCTTCCCGCTAGAGTAGTACCTATTGATCTACTCACACTTGCATGTTTTTGAAGTGCTAGGTTGACAGAAGCTGAGGCTAACAGTAGGAGCTCACCCCTCCCTCTGAATTTTGAACCTTTCAACCTCACTCCTCAGGATGTCTGGGTCTAACTCACTCACTACACCATCAAAACTATCCTCAGTATTATTATCCTTCCTATACAGATCTTCTGTATAGTCTTGCCACCTTCTCTTGATCTCTTCAGCTTCTGTTAGGTCCTTGCCATCTTTGTTTTTTTTATCATGCCCATTGACCTTTCAGTGAACAAGTTCAGCAGTTCACTGGTTTAACTCACTGTGCCTCCAGAAGCTCTTTAACTCAATTAAAGTTTGGACACTGAGGAATTGCCCATGCCACCTGCATGACATTCACCAATGACCACTTTGTAACAATGTCTGAAACAATAGAATAGAATAGCTGTAGCATACTAAGTAGTATACTAAGTAGACAAATAGTCTTACAAGATACAGAAGAATATCATATGCTTTGGCTTAGCATAATGATCATCTAAGTTGCGATCAGAAGATCCAGGAGCCAATGTCTCCATCTGGATCCTGTGGGGGTGTTATTTGCATTGTTACTGTCATAATTGTTGTTAAACCCTTGTGCTGGCAGAACTGAACACTGACAGGTTGGAAGCTCGAATGTGGGGAAAGCATGGATGAGCTCCCACTGTCAGCTCCAGCTCCCCATGTGGGGACATGAGAAAAGCCTCCCACAATAATGGTAAAACATCAAAACATCTGGGAGTCTCCTGGGCAATGTCCAATTCTCTCACACCAGAAGCGACTTGCAGTTTCTCAACAAAAACACAACCTCTTCACCAAAAATTGGTCAAATTGGCTAACAAGATATGACAAAACAGAGTGTATTTCTGAATGCGCTAGGACCCACATACTTTGGCATAAAGAAGAAATGTACTTCCTGGAGCATGGCTCTCTGTTACAGTAAAATGTTTGCTCCCTGAGCATTTTGTTTTTAATGAGAAACGCACTGAATTTCTACAAATATACCTTTAAGGCGGCATACAGGCTGCACGCTGCCCACCTCTGCTCCGGTCCTGTACAAACACAAAGTACCCTTCAAGCCCGAGGGCATTGTCCATGTGTTATCATTGTTAGAAATCTATTATGCTTCTACAAGAGAGAGGCATTTCTTTCTTTCTTGGAATGTCGTCACTAGTGAATTAGGACTCTCGGTGGCTTTGTATTCTTTCTGGCATCCTACTTAAAATGTTCCTTTCACAGAGGTATTTTGATGAGATTTTATTTTAGTTCTGAATCAAATTGATGTCATTAAAATGAGCACAGTTTTCTTTCGGCTTTAAATTTTCTATTACACCTTGTAATACACAATTTTTGTTCCTGGGTTACAAATGTCCTTTCCTAATTGGATCTATCATAAAAAAATCATTGAAAAGGTTTATTAAACTGCAAAAACTTTGCAGTACATTTTGCTATAGTTTTTCATTGACTATCTCATCGAGTCTCAACCAATTCAACATATGTATTGTTGAAAGATTTCATGGGTTGTTGTGAGTTTTTTGGGCTGTCTGGCCATGTTTCTGAAGCATTCTCTCCTGACGTTTCACCTTCATCTATGGCAGGCAACCTCAGAGGTTGAGGGGTCTGTTGGAAACTAGGAATATTGGGTTTATATATCTATGGAGTGTCCAGTGTGGAAGAAAGAACTCTTGTCAGTTGGAGGTAGGTGTGAATGTTTCAATTGGCCACCTTGATTAGCATTTAATGGCCTAGCAGTTTCAAGGTGTGACTTCTTAATGCCTGGGGCAATCCTTTGTTGAGAGGTGATTACCTGGCCCTGATTGTTTCTTGTCTGGAATATATAAACCCCATTTTCCTAGTTTCCAACAGATCTCACAACCTCTGAGAATGCAGGCAAAACGTCAGGAGATAATTAGGCATGGTTAGGTACCGTTGGAATATTCGTAACTTGGAATAAAGTTGGAAAAATTACCTCTTTGAAGTGATTTTGAACTTTTTAAGAAAACCGGAAGTCCCTTTGCCCTTCCAAAGCTTCTCTCGCCATTTTTCTTCCAACTCATGAAGTGAGTCGGAAGGGACTCAGTGTTTGGAGGCAAGCAGCTTGCATGTTGGGATTCTTGCCTCCCAGCCAATTAGGGGAGAAGTTTTGGGGAGGGGAGGGGTTTTGGCACAGCAGCCATTGCGCTATATAAAGGGCAGCACATAGCTCAGAGGCTCATTGTGTGCCCAGGAAAGGAAGGGAGAAGGGAAAGGGAGGTTGGAAGAAGAGTAGTTGGAAGAAGAGCAGGGCAAGTGGAGAAGGGCTGTTGCCTGCCCTTGCCTGCCTACCTTGCAGCCACTTGTGTGTTGTTACTGTTGGGGGTGGGAAGAAGAGCCATGGCAGCCAAGAACTAGGGCAGGGAGAAGGGTTGTTGCCTGTCTGGCTGGCTGTCTTGCAGCCACTTGTGTGTTTTTGCTGTTGGGGTTTGAGACAGGTGGGCAACCTGTGGGTGGGTAATATTGTGGTATGAGGGTGCATTTTGCTTCCTTAATTTGCCTTGTGTTGCCAAAGAGTCAAAATATTATCCTTCCTAAAGTTGTGAAATCAACTTCCAAAAGCCAAAAAGGCCTCTCTCTGCTGTTTCTGTCCTTAGTATCATTTGCTGTATTTCGCATATTGCGCAATCGCATCCGCCATTAATGAAGCCATTCGGAAATTTCTGATTTTTTTTCAGAAAATTTTCAGAATTCAATTCCTTTTTTCTTTTTTCCCCTTTTTTTATTAACCACAAAAGAAATGCTATATACATAAAAAGAGGTGGAACAATATAGTGAAAGAAAAGTAGGAAATAAAGATGTATAAGTCTTAACAAAAACTACTTCATTCTTTTCTTTAAGCCAGATTCTTTACAGGGATTCAACTTGTTCTCCTCTTTTTTTTAGGGCTGGGCGGTTTCGTTTGTTAATTTCGTAATTCGTTATTAATTCATTATTTTTTTGATAACGAAGCGATATTGAACCATTCAGGAGCAATTAAAAATCGAAACGAATTTTTCAATTTGTTTCGTAATTGTTTCGTAATTGTTTCGAAATCATTTCGAAATCATTTCGTTATTATTATCAGTGAAAAAAATAATAATTATCACACCAACAGTCAACAACAGAGGGATAGGGAAGCTTCAGAAGTTCCCCCTGTCCCATTTGGAGGGTTTTTTAGCGTATTGCGCAGTCGCGTCTGCCATTAACGAATCGATTCGTAATTGTTTCGTAATTGTTTCGTAATTATTTCATAATTTCCGTAAATTTCAAACTTTTTTAAAGAAAAATTTCGGAATTCTTTTAAAAATCGAAATGCAAAAACCCCCTAAAAACGAATCGAGTTTAGAAACAAATTTTTCCGTGGTTGCCCAGCCCTACTTTTTTCCCCTAAACACCTAATAATTTTTATTGCGTTTATATAAGGAAATTTGGAAATTAGCAATAAATGACAAATTAACATGCAATTTAAAGGTTAAAAAAGGCCTAAGGAAGGATAATGATTTTGAAAATATATGGAAAATATTTATTGAGGAAACATTAAGGAAAGAAGATGGGAACCAACTTCCACCAGAAGAAATGAGGTTCTGGTGGGAGTATAAAGAGAAGAAGAACTCCGGAGATGGGGAGCACAAGGGGTAGCACAACTGGGGAAAGGAAAAAGTAATTATATGAATTATACAGAATTCAATTCCAAATCGAACCAACAGCATCTCCTAGATCTGAAATGAGTTCTGAACCATTTTTTGATCAACCAAGCCTAGAGAGAATGCTTCTGGAACATGGCCAGACAGCCTGGAAAACCCACAACAATCAGTGATTCCGGCCATGAAAGCCTTCGACAACACAAAAACAACCCACTTTGTCAAAAGAGCTCACAACAGGTGACTGGGCTGTGCAGAATGTGAAACAAAATAAAATTATTTTTTCTTTTAAGAGAAAAATCCTTTAATACTTTTTTACCTTGCATTTTTTTTGAAAAAGCAACAACTTTGGCCCCAAAAACACTTTTACTTCCCAGGTTTCCAATGCAGCTGCTTCGATGAAAGTGTTGCTTCTCTTTCGCCATTGATTAAGCCTTCTTTTCATCCTCTGTGTTGAAACAGAAGCAGGGGCCAACCTCTTGCCCAAACCCACACAAAAGGGATGATGAACTCATGAATTAACTATGGAAAACGGCTTCATTGTCCATCTTGTTTCATTCTTTCTGACAGTTGACAATATTGGAAAGAAAGCCCTTTTTGAGATGGTATACACGCATAGTGCTTTCAGCCCATGTTCAAATGAGGGGACTTTGTTTGGGGTTCATTGCACGATTAGCAGCTGTATATTTGAAGATCCTAATCCTGATTAAGACCCCCCCCCCTCCAAATTCTTTTCCTTGTAATGTTTTTAAATACTAGCACAGAAGACAATGAAATTCAAGGGAAGCCGGTCATACCTCTTATTTTTAGCTCAGTGCTATTTCATTGCCACTTATTTGCTACTCATAGTAGGACACAGAAGTGCCACTTTCCTATTCCCATTCACCCAACTGTTACCATAAGCAATGAACCTTCAGAAATAAGCATCAAAGTCAATTTTTCCCCAGCTGCGCATGGGATGTGTTGTGACAAATTGCTAAGCAGTTGAATGAAATTAGCTTGAGATGTGACACCATGGAAATGTAGTTGAAGGATTAAAAGAGCAACAATGAGAACAATACAACAACAACACGTATTCATTGCTGGAACTTGGAAGCCTTTCAGAAAATATTGGACAACACACATTTTTAGCCATATTTCTGGGTTTATCTGACCTGCTGATTCCAAAAATGGCACTCGTTTTCCTTTAGTTTTTCAGACACCAAATAGAGGTGTGCATGACTGAAAAATACTTGCTTTGTTTATCTTAATGAAATTCATGAAACCTTGTTTTGATTCTAAAGTTGTAAAAGGTACGTGTCAGATCTGTTATGGAGTTCCAAAAAGTAGTTAATTTTTCATTATCTTATTTGCCGATAACGAAAAATTAACTACTTTTCAGAACTCCATAATAGATCCAACACGGAACTTTAAAAACCAGGAGCCCCCAGTGGCACAACATTAGGAAGAACTTCCTGACTGTGAGAGGCGTTCAGCAGTGGAACTCTCTGCTCCGGAGTGTGGTGAAGGCTCCTTCTTTGGAAGCTTTTAAACAGAGGCCAGATGGCCATCTGTCAGGGGTGATTTGAATGCAATATTCCTGCTTCTTGGCAGGGGGTTGGACTGGATGGCCCATGAGGTCTCTTCCAACTCTTTGATTCTATGATTCTATTATTCTAATGGGTTAGCTCCCTCTGTCAGCTCCAGCTCCCCATTCGGGTGAGTTCCCTCTGTCAGCTCCAGCTCCCCATGTGGCGACATGAGAAAAGTCTCCCACAAGGATGGTAAAACATCAAAACATCCGGATATCCCCTGGGCAATGTCCTTGCAGACAGCCAATTCTCTCACACCAGAAGGCAAAGGCTTCCCTTTTCATATCTGGCTCTGGAGACGTCATCAGAACATTTAATCTACCAGTCTTCATCTGCGTGTCTACAGAAAATCATGATAACCATAACTACGAAACTAGAGGTGATACAGTCTATTCAATGCAGTTTTCTGAATCAGTGCCCCAAATAACCCCAATTAACCCCTAAAACCAAGGCATCAAGAAAAAAGGTTTTCAACACTATTTTTTGATCGGGATGAAACCAATTCATCGGTGGTCTTAATATCTGAGCTAGGTTCAATGGATTTCCCCAATCTCTCCAAATCCAAGTTCAATGGTACTGAAACTAGGTTGCTCTGAGTTTTCCAGATTGTATGGCCATGTTCCAGAAGCATTATCTCCTGATTTTTCTTTTGTCATGTCAGGAGAGACTTGAGAATCTGCAAGTCACTTCTGGTGTGAGAGAATTGGCCGTCTGCAAGGACATTGCCCAGGGGACGCCCGGATAATTTGATGTTTTATCATCCTTGTGGGAGGCTTCTCTCATGTCCCCGCATGAGGAGCCGGAGCTGGTAGAGGGAGCTCATCCGCCTCTCCCCGGATTCGAACCTGCAACCTGTCGGTCTTCAGTCCTGCCGGCACAGGGGTTTAACCCACTGCGCCACCGGGGGCTCTCCTGATGTTTCACCCACATCTATGGCAGGCATCCTCAGAGGTTCAAAGGTGCAGAAACTGTTTGCAGCCTAATTTAATTTCCTTTGGACCACTAAATCCTCCTCTTTTACTCATCAGTAGAGAGAACAGTGGGGAAATCATAGTCTTTTCGCCTCCCTTCCTTACTTGTTCCCTTTCTCCATTATGCAGGTGCACTGTTGACACTGGACAGACTGGATCAAAATGGGGGAAACGGACCCTTCTCTTTGACACGACTCTATTTTGTGGAGCACCTGGCGGTTTCTCCTTTCAAAAAGCCACAGCCGGAAAAAAAAGTCTCTCCATCCTGCCTTGTATTTCTATAATAAAACAATTGGTATGTCATCTTGCATTACATCACGCCGCACGCCGAAACGGAGCATGACATCTTGTACCCTCAAGGTATTTGAACGTATCATATCAGAAACCGAAATGAAGAGAAGCAAAACAAACCAACAAAGCAGCGCTCTCGTCCCCCCCCCCCCCCATGAGCGGTAATTGTTCGTCCTTGTTTTTAATTCCTTTACATTTTTATTCATTTTCAAATCAAGCAAGGACAGTCGGTCACATTGGCTAAGCACAATGCCTATTCACCAAATTCCTTTCTTTTATCAGGAACAGCGATAAAAGAAGAAAAGGAGCCAGCTAATCTGCTAGGCTGCAAAGGCAAGGGGGCAAACACACACACACACACACACACACACGCTACATTCGCCAGACATAAGAGCCTAAGGAAAGATTAATTAAAGTCAATGGAGAATTTAGAAGCGAGAAAAATGCAGGGCAACAAGAATCATGCTTGCAAGCCCGAGGGGCCCTGTGCCAGTCAACACTAATTTCTGGGATGGGATATGTCAGGAACCGAAAATTAGATTTGGCAGCTAATAGGAACTGGTCTTGGGCTTCTATTCAGGGAAGAAACAATGACTGTACTGGCAGCTTTGGGCTCTCGGCATTTGTTTGCCAGTCGTAGGTGTTTTCCTTTCCAAGAAATCTTATCATCTCCATCTTGCCCAGCGAGCTGCTGAGGTTTTTTTCTAAAAGCATAGCCTTATTGCAGTTATTCAGTTCAATGCTCTGGCTGTTATTATCTTTGTTCGCCAAACTATTCTCACTCCACTCATCCTTGCCCGAATTATTAATGTGAAGCTGAAAAGGTTTACCTAAAAAGAGTGGCCCTTAGATGGCACCAGAGGGAAGAGGCAGAGCAGCGAGAAGAGAGCCAAATCTGGGGATTCAAGGCAGAGTTTAGAAAAATTACCTTTTGTGCTACAAGATCCAGAATCCTCCATGCTGCCAGATTAAAAAGTAACTTTTAATTATTATTATTATTAACAACAACAATAACAACAAAAATAATAACACAATGCAGAGCAGAAGAGAAACACGCACTGGCAGTTTATGTGAAAGGCAGTCAAGAAGCAACATAGAAGGAAGTCAATAGTAGTAAAATGCTTAAAGTGCAAAAGACAAAGAGGGAATACCGTAAAAACACAATCCAGAGCAAAAGAGAAAACTGGCAAAAGAAGGCTCTCCATGGACAGTTCCTGGGAAAAATTGAGAACCAAATTGACAATGAAAAAACATGGCTGTGGCTCACAAATGGAACTACGAAAAAGGAGACAAAGGAGGGCCTGATTCTGGCAGCCCAAGAACAAGCCATTAGAACCAAAGCTATCAAAGCCAGAATTGAAAAGTCGATGACAGATCTCAAATGTAGACTCTGCAAGGAAGCAGATGAAAGAATAGATCACATCCTCAGCTGCTGCAAGAAGATCGCGCAGACAGACTACAAGCAGAGGCACAACACCGTTGCTCAGACGATTCATTGGAACTTGTGCCACAAATAATATCTGCCTGCAACCAGGCCTGTAGCCAGGATTTTGATTTTTTTTGGGGGGGGGGGGCTGAGTTTGATGGGGGGGGGTCTGAGTGAAAGAGGGTCTACCCTAGCAAACCTTTTGTATTGTTACCCCAATATCCCCATGCATATAGGATATATTGAGCATGGTGATGATATCATGATATGAATAAACATAACAGTTTAAATAATGCACCAATAAGGCCTTCTCACGGACCACCATGAGAATTTCGGGGGTGGGGGGACTGAAGCCCCTCAAGCCCCCGCCCCCCCCCCCCCCCCCCCGCTACATGCCTGCCTGCAACAAAGAACTGGTGGGATCACAAACCTGGAAAAAGTTACAGAGAATGAACACGTCAAGCTACTCTGGGACTTCCTAATTCAGACAGGAAGTTCTGGAGCATAATACTCCTGACTTCATGATTGTGTTAAAAAAAACAAAGTATGGATTGTCGATGTTGCAATCCCAGGCAACAGCAGGATTGAAGGCAAACAACTGGAAAAGCTGACATGATATGAGGATTTAAAGATCGAACTGCAAAGAATCTGGCAAAAGCCAGTCAGGGTGGTCCCAGTGGTGATTGGCACACTGGATGCAGTGCCTCAAGACCGTGGCCTCCACTTAAACACAATCGGCACTGACAAAATTACCACCTGCCAGCTGCAAAAGAACACCTTACTGGGATCTGCACGCATTATTCTCCGATACATCACACAATCCTAGACTCTTGAGAAGTGCCCGACGTGTGATCCAATTCAACAGCCAGCAGAGTGTCTGCTGTGGACACATCTTGTTGTAAAAAGTAAAGGTAAAGGTAGTCCCCTGACATTAAGTCCAGTCATGTCTGACTCTGGGGTGTGGTGCTCATCTCCATTTCTAAGCCGAAGAGCCAGCGTTGTCCGTAGACACCTCCAAGGTCATGTGGCCGGCATGACTGCATGGAGCGCCGTTACCTTCCCGCCGGAGCGGTACCTATTGATCTACTCACATTAGCATGTTTTCGAACTGCTAGGTTGGCAGAAGCTAGGACTGACAGCGGAAGCTCACGCCGCTCCCCGGAATCGTTGTGTTTCCAATAATAATAATAATAATAATAATAATAATAATAATAATATCTGCACGCATTATTCGCCGATACATCACACAGTCCTAGACACTTGGGAAATGTCCGACGTGTGATCCAATTCAACCAGCAGTGTTTCAAATAACAACAACAACAATAGCAGCAACAACAACAACAACAACAACAATAATATGTATTTATACCCTGCTACATCTCTCCCAAAGGAGACAAGACAATCCCGATGGTGGGTCTTCTATGCTCCCTTGCAAACAGTGCTCATCCCCCCCCCCCCCCAAGACCTTCCTTTTTCATATATAACATTTGTCTAATTGTCGTGGTATCATGTGTTTCAAATCCCCACTTTCTAGAATCTGACATTTAACCTGATGCATTTTCCCTCTTTTTATTTGCTGTGAGTTGTCATTAAAGGAAAGGGGCACAGAAGTTCTTATTTAATTAAAGCCGTTTTCAGAAAATCGTCATCCATCATTGTAAACCTCAACTATTTTTATTTCTTCTAAAAATCATAACCATTGAGCTAAGGATATGATACTTTGCCTCCATGATCTACTTGACAAGGTCTACAAATGTGTCACGAATTAAGTACATTGCCAGAGCTACGGTGAGTTAACAAGTGCTGGAAACTGACATAATGACCCAGTTTTCCTGCAATTTTACTAAACAGCTTATCATATATTCATCATTAAAAAAAAATTCTGATGCATTTTCCTTAGTTCTATTATGGAAAGAAATGTATTGGTTTGAGAAAGTTCTGAGCAGATGTTCAAAAGTTATTTGCGAAGACGGAAATGCTGGACCACTCTCACAACCACCATGTCCGGCTACACAGAGAAGCCATTGAAATCCACAAGCATGTGGACAATTTCAACAGAAAGGAGGAAACCATGAAAACGAAGAAAATCTGGCTACCAGTATTTAAAAAATCTCTAAAATTAGGAGTGTAAATAAACACAATAAATAAACTCAAAACACAGTGGAATTCCAGACAAGAATCAATCAGGGCCAGCGACCACCTCCCAACAGAGGATTCCCCCAGTAAGGAAGCAGCCAGGCTTTGAAACTGCAAGGCCATTCAATGCTAATCAAGCTGGCCAATTCCAACATTCACACTTGCATCAAACAGACATGCGTTCTTTCTTCCATGTAACATAAAAACATTGAAAAAGTTTATCAAACTGCAAAAACGTAGTTTTTATTGGAGGGACATCCTGCAGCACGTTTTGCTATATGTTGTTGAAGGCTTTCATGGCTGGAATCACTGGGCTGCTGTGAGTTTTCTGGGATGTATGGTCATGTTCCATGTTTACATAAACCCTGGACACTCCATGCCACGCTGTCCGGATGCCCTATCACCATCTCCCAAAGCAGCTATTATACTCCGAACTCAGGAACAGAAAATGCAATGCTGGAGGACAGGAAAAGTGATTTAAAGATGGGCTCAAAGTCAACCTTAAAACCACAGCATTGACACCGAGAACTGGGAAGCCCTGGCCCTTGAGTGCTCCAGCTGGAGGTCAGCTGTGACCTGCAGTGCTGTAGAATTTGAGGAGGCACGAATGGAGGGCAAAAGAGAGAAATGTGCCAAGAGGAAGGCACATCAAGTCAACCCTGACTGGGACTGCCTTCCACCTGGAAACCGATGCCATCACTGCAGGAGAAGATGCGGGTCAGGAATAGGGCTCCACGTACGTACACACGGCCTGGACACCAAACTTGGAGGACAATTTTATTCGGACAACAAGGGATCGCCTAAGTAAATAGTAAGTAAGTATTTAAACCCTACTTACCTAGTTTCCAACAGACCTCACAAGCTCTGAGGATGCCTGCCATAGATGTGGGTGAAATGTCAGGAGAGAATGCTTCTGCAACATGGCCAATTCACAGCAACCCAGTGATTTCAGCCATGAAAACCTTCAACAACATAAGGTATGGACAAATGTGCCCTGGCAATCCTAGTTCTGTATTTTTAAGTTCCATTTTTGCATAACCTTCAATTTACTCTCCTTGGAAATGAGCAACTCCATCAATCCTATTAAACTATATTATATGAGTCTACACTGACTTTTTAAAGCCGTTTCAAACTGCATTATATGGCAGTTTAGATGGTCCCTCTTTTTGCTACAACTGGATGCTAATTTTGAGCAATATAGCTGATTATGAGAGCATAACACACTTTAAAACAGGGTAGAAGTTGTGAAATTGAATATCATTCCCCTTGATTTGTTAAGGTCTGAATTTTTAACTTCAATTTTGTTCGATTTTATTGTGTTAATTTGCTTTATTTTATTTTGCTTCTGAACATATTTTATTCTGATGTAATTTTTTGTTGTCTGCATTCTGTATTTTATTTTGCTGTATTGTATCTTCAGGCTTGGCCTCATGTTAGCCGCCCCGAGTCCTGTTTGGGGAGATGGTGGCGGGGTATAAATAAAGATGATGATGATGATGATGGTGCTCTTACTGCCTATTACAGGGAAAACCAGTTGATCCCTAATCCATCTAAAACACAGACATGCGCCTTTCACCTTAAGAACAGACAAGCATCCCGAGCTCTGAGGATTACCTGGGAAGGAATCCCACTGGAGCATTGCAGCGCACCCAAATACCTGGGAGTCACTTTGGACCGTGCTCTGACCTACAAGAAGCACTGCCTGAACATCAAACAAAAAGTGGGCGCTAGAAACAACATCATACGAAAGCTGACTGGCACAACCTGGGGATCACAACCAGACACAGTGAAGACATCTGCCCTTGCGCTATGCTACTCTGCTGCTGAGTATGCATGCCCAGTGTGGAACACATCTAATCACACTAAAACAGTGGATGTGGCTCTTAATGAGACATGCCGCATTATCACGGGGTGTCTGCGCCCCACACCACTGGAGAAATTACACTGCTTAGCCGGTATTGCACCACCTGACATCCGCCGGGAAGTAGCAGCCAATAGTGAAAGGACCAAGGCAGAGACATCTCCAGCTCATCCCCTGTTTGGGTATCAGCCAGCACGTCAACGACTTAAATCAAGACATAGTTTTCTTAGATCTACAGAGACACTCGCTGGAACACCCCAGCAAGCGAGAGTCCAAAAGTGGCAGGCCCAAACCCAGCACCTCAATTCATGGGTGATACCAGATGAGAGACTCCCCCCTGGGCACTCAGAAGACTGGGCGACTTGGAAGGCGCTGAACAGACGGTGCTCTGGCACCACGAGATGCAGAGCCAATCTTAAGAAATGGGGCTACAGGGTGGAATCCTCGGCATGCGAGTGCGGAGAAGAGCAAACCACATTTCACCTGCTGCAATGCAACCTGAGCCCTGCCACATGCACGATGGAGGACCTTCTTGCGGCAACCCCAGAGGCACTCCAAGTGGCCAGATACTGGTCAAAGGACATTTAACCAAATACCAAATTTACAAAATCTGTGTGGTTTTTTTTTCTTTCTTTTTTTTTCTTTTTCTTTTTAATCTCTGTGTTTGTTTTGCTCTGTTAGAATTGTAATACAATGGTTGCTGATGACACGATAAATAAATAAATATGATGATGATAATGATGATGATGATGATGATGATGATTATTATTTTCTGGGACAAAATCTGAATTCAAACCTGATATTTTTTTAAAACAAGCAATTGGATATTTTACTTGCATTGATCACATTTTGAGCCAATTCGACTGCTTTTGATAGAAGCATGTAAAGTTAGTTTTCATAAATAACTAGCTGCCCCCCTGCCAGGCATTGCTGTGGCCCAGTCTGGTGATCTGTAAAACATAGTAATGAGAAAATGTTGGTTTCTAATATATGTAATTTCTTTATGCTTGTGGGTAAACAGTATTTCTTGCTGTTTCTTTGTCAGTGTTGATGTGGAGATTGTCTGGTTTGCCTACTCTGGAATATGCAACATATCATTGTCCTTCTTTAAGGGTCCCTTTCAAATCTAGGATACTATATCTCTCTGTGTGTGAATCATATCTATCTATCTATCTATCTATCTCTATGGCTGGATGGCTCTTGGTCGGGGGGCTTTGATTACGTATTCTTGCCCTGGTGAAGAGAGTTGGACTGGATGGCCTTAAATATTTTCTGTTGGTCATGGCGGTTCTGTGTGGGAAGTTTGCCCCAATTCTGTCATTAGTGAGGTTCAGAACGCTCTTTGATTGTAAGTGAACTATAAATCCTAGTAACTACAACTCCCAAATGTCAAGTTCCCCCAAACTCCATCTATGTTCTTATTTACACGTATTGAGTGCTTGTGCCAAGTTAGGTTCAGATCCATCATTGTTTGAGTCCACAGTGCTCTCTGGATGTAGGTGAACTACAACTCCCAAACTCAAGGTCAATGCCCACCAAACTCTTCTAGTATTTTCTGTTGGTCATGGGAGTTCTGTATGCCATGTTTGGTTCAATTCCATCGTTGATGGAGTTCAGAATGCTCTTTGATTGTAGGTGAACTATAAATCCCAGCAACCACAACTTCCAAATGACAAAATCATAATTTTTTGAGTGATGGTCATTCCTTGTGTTGTGAGACGTTTTGTTGCCAAATGTGGTGTGATTTTGTTCATTGGTTCTTTTGTTTTTAAGGTTCTCATTATGCACAGAGCATTTTTATATATATAGAAGATAATGTGGACTATATTGTTCTTAATCATTTAATCAAGTGTGCTTTTGTGGGGTTGTTTTTGCTCTTCAATTGTATTCCAGATTGCGGACCCATATGTTTTAAAAGGCGTCGATTGTGCAAAATATCAACTGTTCCACCACGGGTTCTCTGCCCAACCCTTTATCATCTCCACAGGGACAACCTTCTACAATTCAAACCTTCAAGCATACTGCAGACAGCTGGGTTTTGCAAAGAAGGTCAAAGTTGGTATCTTCCCCCTCCAGCCAAAATATGCCGTCTTCCACCTGAAGACACAGGGGAGCAGGGCTTCTCGATGGCTCTCAAATCGTGAGTGCATGCGAAGGTAAGAGGAAGCTCTTGCAGGGGAGAATTCTTGCAATGATGACTCCTGGCACCAAAGCAACTCTCGCCCTGCTGACCTACATTAAAGTTAGATTAATTTTTAAAAACATTTTAAAGGAGGGGGGGAAAGCCAGTTTGCATTACCATGTTGTTCTTTCTTGCCTTTCCCCCCCAAACATCCATTTTCCCATTTATCACACGAGTGAGTGTGGGTCCCGCCCACTCCATTTTTTAAAAAAGTAAACCTTGGAAAAACCTTTTGGGATACTTGAATTTCCCTTCCAATCCCTCTACTCTCAGGCATCATTCTTAAGGCAGACCCTGTTAGGACATGTCAGAAATCAGTTTAGGTGTGTGTCAACTGTAAAATATGATGCATGAAACTGATTGGTTGGGCTATGCCGGGGAGCTAGCTGAGCCTGGGAGTGTTGGTTACTGTTACATTTTCAGGTTTGAGCTCTGCAGGTGCTTGCAGAGAGAGAGACTGTGCTGGTACGTTTGTACCAGGAGCTCCAACTTCATTTTCTTTCTATTTTAAGTGATTGCATGCATTCCAAAGTTTCAGGGATTCTGCAAAAAGGTGGTGTCCTTTGGTTTGCAGTCATAGGGCAAGCCACCTGTCTATCATTGTTAAGTTTGGATCCACCCCTTCTCCCAGGGACATAGGAAGGGAACCATTTTAGTTGGTCTTACAGAAGGAAACCAAGCTAAAGGACGCGGAGTAGCTTCAGCCACAGAAAAGCTTCACTTCTTAAGAAGTCCGGGGGAAAACAGTCCCAAAGCTCTGGCAGGGAGCTCACAGCCTCTCAGCCTTACAGCATCTGAGGGAAACAGCCCTAAAGTCTTAAAGAAATTCCAGAGGGAAAACAGCCTTACAGACCCAAAGAACTCCAGCTGGAGAATATCCAAGCCTTTACTGGTAGGTCTACTCAGTGCCCAAGACACAGTTTGGATCCGGTTGTAGTTCCCACATCAGTAAAGCTTAGATAATAGACAGCCTGGGAGAGATTAAAAAAGGGGTTTGCTCTTAAAGTGAAAGAACAGTTAACGAAGACAGTTGCCTGTCCCTTGTGGACAAGATTAAGGAAGCCACCAGTTGATTTAAAGCCTTGAAGCATTTGTTTGACTCAGGACAATTTGAGAAATATCTGTTTAATTTGTTCAATAATAAAGGACTTTGTTTAAACTTTCAAGCCATCTAAAGACCATTTCTACAGGAAAACCCTTGAGGGCCTCTCTTCGAGGCACCCTGGCTTCCCACTGGGCACAAGTGCATGTCCTATTCAAAGTCAATTGTTACAGGCCCAGCGCATGACAGAACAGAGACGGTTGAGAATGTGCTCTTATTAGATGAGCTGCTGGAAAGAGATTTTCTACATGCACACTGAAAAACCATTTCAAATCTCTCTAAAAGGATATTATGTGAGTTAAGGCAACTGATCTCATCATTATATGTATATGTTGTTCCACATTATGAAGAGTTAACTACTTGTTCTTTATTGAACATCTGCATGGCATATTTTCTTTCTCTGGCAAGACAGTGTGTAGACTGATCAAACGTGAACTACGTGTGATTTTTACATTACTCCAAGAAACCCTTCTTCTCTGGGCTCCCTTCCTTTCCTCCCAGTCCCATCACTCTCAATTGCAGAAGTCTGAAACAAAGTTAAAAAGCTAGCAGTAGCGTATCTCCTCCTACTAGTCCACACGAGCACTGAGATCATCAGGAGAGGCCTGTCCTGTTTTGCCCCAGAAACAGCCTTACAATAAGGGTTAAAGCAAGTAAAAAAGCTTTACTTCAGCAAATTGACAATAATGTAACAAACAGCAGCAAAGGAACAGCAGGTAAATCCCAAAAGCAAAGCAAAAATCTTACATCAGAAATGATATAATAGTTTTTGGTAAAAAGTCTTTGCAAGGCACTTCACAGATGCTGGTGCTGCAAGCAAGGAAACCGGAGCTCAGAAGCACTAAGTAGAATGGTTGCTGCCAGCATTGACCACTTGCTTTATGGCTGATTTATAGCTCTCAGTTCCTAGTACAGGTGTTCCTATGGCTAGGTCTTATTGTTCAGTGTCCTTGCAGCAATTCTAGCTGACCTTCTCCTTTCTTCTTTCACCCTTCGGCGTTCCTGAAACGTAGGAACTGGTAGTATGTTTTCCTCACCCTCTTCCTCCTCCTCAGCACTTGGCATCAAATCCCCAACTTCTACATTTATTTATTTATTTATTTACGGCATTTGTATGCCACCCTTCTCCCCCGAAAGGGGACTATATATATACAAACACACACACACATACATACACAATATATTATATTATATTATATTATATTATATTATATTATATTATATTATATTATATTATTAGCATAGTACAATATCAGTATTATATATTACTATATTGTTCTATATTGTAAAATTATTAGTAATATTACATGTAATATAAAATATACAATTATAATATTTTATTATTATTATTATTATTATTAGTAGTAGTAGTAGTAGTAGTATTGTTGCATCTTCAGCCTCCTGTTCTACCTCCTCCTCAGAAGAAAAGGAATACACAACAAAAGCCTTCTCTCGGACCTAATGCCATCACAATAATAATAATAATAATAATAATACTTTATTTATACTCCACAACTATCTCCCAACAGGGATTCGGATGGCTTACAAAGTAGCACACAATTGTGCCATACAACATACAAAACACAATATATCAGCATTTTAAAAAATCAATGACATGCCAATTTACTTAAAACCACAACATTCAGAAATTAACAAAAACTCAACACAAATTAAATAAAGTGCTTAGCATAGCATGGCTGTAGCCACTAATTTAAAAAGTGTGATTGGTGAGGACAAGAGAGAGGACCTTCTCAGTGGTGGCCCCACGGCTCTGGAACTCCCTTCCCAAAGAGTTGTGATTGGCCCCCTCCTTACTGGCCTTTCGCTCACAAGTTAAAACCTTTCTGTAGAATCAGGCCTTTTCCCTATAACCTAAAATAGGCAATGTTAAGGCACATCACTGAAGGCTATTTCAGACTTGGCAATGTTTCCACGGCCTAAAGAAGTGGAGCTTCTAGGATATTTAGTACAATGTTTTTAGGGATAACCTCAGTATCCTTTTTTAATGGTACATGTTGTATTTATTAAGCTTATTGTATATGGTTTATGTTCTGGAACAGCTGTTCCAGGAGCTCCAATTTTATTTGCTTTGAATTAAATGTCTGTTTGCAATCCCAGGCTTGGGATTTTGCAGCAGGGTGGCTTCCTGTTACAGTTTGCAATCATAGGGCAAGCCACCTGTCAATTATCATTAGTTCCCTGGTCCCGCCCCTTTTTGAGTCAGTCCACACAGGGAATAGGAGCCTTTTTGAGTCAGTCCACACAGAGAAGCCTTTCGCACAGGACATAAAAGCAAGAGCTCCTGTAGAAAGCTTCGTCTTCTGCAGCTTGGCCGGGGAGATATACAGCCTACAGCCTACAGCTTGGCTGGGGAGAAAAGGCCCCACAGCTTGGCTGTGGATTTTGCAGCCTTACAGCTCCTTTGCTGAGGGACTTCAGCCAGCCATCACAGCAACCTGAATTCCTTCTTTTCCCCTGGAAGTCTACAAAGCTCTGCTTGGTAAGGGTCGCTCGCAGAAGCCAGACGCAGTTGGTACCGGGTGCAGGGGCTCCACGCCAACAGAGGCAAGTACAGACTGCCCAGATTAGAAGTTAAGGATTTCCCCATTAGTTAATTACAGTTAAGAAGATAGTGCCTGTTCCCAGTGAACAAGATTGCAAGAGCCAATAGACTGTTAAGAAAGCTTGAAAGTACCTGTTTGTTTTCATCAATAAAGAACTTTGTTGGACTTACTTTAAGCCTCTATAGAGCTTTGTTTTGGGGAGGTCCAAGGGCCTTTCATCTGAGGCAGCCCCAGCGTCCCGTTGGGCATACAGAATTTATGTCCTGTCTACAGTCATATGCACAGGCCCAGCATGCAACAGCACAGTTTATGTAATGTATCATTTGTTTATCTGTTTTATTTGGGGTTATGATGTGGTGTGTCTTTTGTGTCATGCAATTTCTGTTGTTTTAACCATTGTTCACTAGTTTGAATCTCACCTGATATATTCCAGTCTTTGAGGCTTCATCCTGGAGATAATTAAATAGTGGGATTCCACTCAGTTCAGTCCTGGGCTCAGTGCTATTCAGCTCCTTTATATAATAAATAATAATAAAAACTTTGTTTATATACCACCGTATCTCCCCAAGGGGACTCAGAGCAGTTTCCACATATGCAAAAACATACAATCTAAAACAAAAACATGGCATAAACTGTTAACACAACATATACATTAAAATCAATGGCTTGGACAACGGACCAGAGCAGGGATACTTGTATTTTTTTCTATTCATGACCCTTTCCACTTAAGAAACACTTACATAACTCCAGGTACATAGATGGATAAAGTAGGTATACAAAAGTTCACAGATAATAAAATATTTTAAAACAATTCTCTCGTTTACATATGATTTTACAATTTATTAGAGATTAAAGCCAATTTGCATACTAAGATAAGAGTGAGAGGCCTGTAGATTAATTGCCTCATTATCTAAATAAAAACAGTAAAGCCAGAAATCAATATTATGAAAAGAAATAGAGAACCTGTAAACATGGACTGCTAATACACGCTTGCACCTGTCTAATTACAGAGGCCACCGGGGAAATCCAGCTTTGCGTTCTCCTGATCCTGAAATTGTCTTCTAAAGCAATGAAAGAAGAACTCAATTATTGTTTGGTTGGCGGCATCGAGCTTGGACATTTTCCGAGATCTAGCGACTGCTGGCAAGGTGACAGACAAAGCATCTGCATGCCAGCATTGTACAGGTGTCTCTTCACTGAGGCTTCAGAACATACTACATGCCATAAGTCCTTATGGGATGGAGAAGCTTAATTGAGCTTTTGCACAATTAAAACTTATATGCCAGTTGCGTCCGTACTTTGGGAAGTCAGACTTGGCCACAGTGGTCCATGTTCTTGTTGTATTGAGAATGTTGTTTTTCTTTCATTCAGTCATTTCTGACTCTTTGTGACCTCATGGACCAGCCCACGCCAGAGCTCCCGGTCAGCTGTCACCACCCCCAGCTCCTTCAAGGTCAATCCAGTCACTTCAAGTATGCCATCCATCCATCTTGCCCTTGGTCGGCCCCTCTTCCTTTTTCCTTCCTTTTCCCCCAGCATCATTGTCTTCTCTAAGCTTTCCTTTCTTCTCATGATGTGGCCCAAGGACTTCATGTCTTGTCGAAGGCTTTCACGGCTGGAATCACTGGGTTGTTGTAGGTTTTCCGGGCTATATGGCAATGTTCTAGAAGCATTTTCTCCTGACATTTTGCCTGCATCCATGACAAGTATCCTCCAAGGTAGTGAGTTCATCTTTGCCTCTACTATCCTTCCGTCCGATAAGCAGTTGGGCTTTATTTCCTGGAGGATGGTATCATCGGCATATCTAAGGTTGTTAATGTTTCTTCCAGCAATTTTCACCCCAACCTTGCATTCGTCAAGCCCCACACATCGCATGATGTGTTCTGCATACAAGTTGAATAAGTTGGGTGAGAGGATACAACCCTGCCATACGCCTTTCCCAATCTTGAACCAGTATGTTGTTCCATGGTCTGTTCTGACTGTTGCTACCTGGCCCTTATACAGATTCCTCAGGAGAGAGACAAGGTGATTTGGTATTCCCATACCACCAAATTGCCACAATTTATTATGATCCACACAGTCAAGGGCTTTAGAATAGTCAATAAAACAGAAATAGATGTTTTTCTGAAACCCCCTGGCTTTCTCCATTATCCAGCGGATATTGGCAATTTGGTCTCTGGTTCCTCTGCCTTTTCTAACCCAGCTTGAACATCTGGCAACTCCACGTCTCCACGTCTTGCTGGAGGCAGAACCGATGAATTAAGGAATTGAGATCTTTTCAAATTATGTTAAAGAAATTATGAAGATTTTCCTTTTTTTAAAAAAAAAAACCTTATAATTTATTCTTTTTATGAACTCTTCATCACAGTTACTTTTCTTAATTCACTACCAAAAGATCTTTTATTGGGGTCCGGTTGACCAGGAGGCATAGTGACCAGTTAAAATCAATCTATCCTTAATATTTATTTATATTTATTTCATATCAAAGCATCGCATTTATTAGTATAAAAGGGATAAAAATAGAAGGAATACAAGTGGCTAAATATCCTTTGACCAAAAACGAGCAACAGCAACCGCATTGTCTGTAGCCTCCAACAATTCTTCCTCTGTACATGAGGCAGGACATAGAGGACAAGCATACAGATGCAGAGTTGTCTGTTCTGCTCCACAGTCACACAAGGTGGAGGATTTTTCTAGGTAGTGCCATTTTGCCAAGTTGTTTTTGGATCTACCCACTCCACTTCTGAGTCTGTTCAGGGACTTCCAAGTTGCCCATTCTTGGTTTGTCCCTGAAGGCAGACCCTCATGGGAGTCCATCCAGTTGGGATTTCCTGGTTTAGCTGCCCATAGGGATGCTCTTGCTGTTGCTGGGGGAACGTTAAGAGGAGTGGTGGTTCTCATAAAGCTTTTCCTTGATTTCCTTAATAGAAGGGCTCATTCTTGAGTCTTTGCCTGCCTTAGGCAAAGATCTGACATTCCTTGCTATCTCTACTTTGTGGGCATTGATGTTTTGATGCTTGAGGCATTTTTTCTGCATTTGTAGTCTCTATTTATCACAACAGGATATTTAGGTTTAGTGGTGCAGTGGGTTAAACTGCTGAGCTGCTAAACTGAGTTGCTAAACTTGCTAACGAAAAGGTCACAGATTCGAATCAGGGGAGCGGTGTGAGCAACCTAGCAGTTTGAAAACATGCAAATGTGAGTAGATCAATAGGTACCGCTCCGGCGGGAAGGTAAGAGTACTCCATGCAGTCATGCCGGCCACATGACCTTGGAGGTGTCTGTTGCACTCCAGGACAGGAAAAGCCCTCTGACTTTAAGCACCACACATTGAAAAGAAAAACAATCCTTTTACTGAAGATAATTAAAAAGTAGCAAGTAAAAAGCACTTTAAAGAAATAGGTAAATCCAATTAGGTAAGAAGATAAGCAGGAGCAAAACAGTCCTGGGCAAAGTTCAGCAAAGTCCATGAAAACGAAGTCCACACTTCTCAAATATAATCCAGAAAACCAGAAAACATTAATCCAAGGCCTGAGTATGTAGTCATAAAATCAATGAATCAAAACCATGAAAAAAGAAATACTTAAGCATGAATCTTCCAAGCTAGGCTTCCATGAACAAGGACGAGAACTTAACTTGATCCCAAATGATGCTTCATCTGACTATATTTCCTATAATTGGAACTTTTTTCCCCTTGTTAAGTTATCCCAAGCACTCAGAAACTGGTTTTGCTTTAATTGAGATTCCCTTATCTTTTTTTGTCGGATTCTGGCAGACTGCCAAAGGCACTGTTTGGCTTGTCTGTTTTGACTATCTCCTCATTAATTTGCTCATTAATTTCTGCAGGTGCAGAGTTGTTTTCATGCCCCAAATCCTGAGAACACTTTGGTAACAACTCAGGGAGTACACCATCATGCCCACAGCCCTCAGGGACATTCTCATGGGAAACTACACTTTGAACAGGGATCTCCTAGTCTTTCTCTGCATTAATATCCTTGACCAAACCATTGCCATCTTGAAACTCATTGCCATCACTCCCCACATCCAAAGTACCCTGATCCTGAAACACAATCACATGCTGAGACACAAAAGTGTCTCTGGACAACGCTGGCTCTTTGGCTTAGAAATGGAGATGACACAACTGGACTTAATGTCGGGGGAAAACCTTTAGACAAAACACAAAGTACCTTTACCTTAGCCACTTTGATCGCATGACCTTTTGGAAGATCTTTTGGTGATCCGTGTGGCTTCATTGGTATCTTTTACAACTTTCTAGCCATTGAGCTGATAGAGACTATCACTATTCGGAGACACCTTTGAAAGACAAAGAACGTAATAGTGGGGAAAAAATGAAAAAGAGAAAAGTAATTATGTTACAGATACAACAACCAAGTCTTGTTTGCTACAGCAAGTGAACATTGCAAGAGAAGAAAAAGTAATTCCACCTGACAAAGGAAATCTATCTTAATATAATTCATATGGCAATAAATAGTTTTAAGTGAGTCAATCCAAACATAGATCATGCAACACTAAACCACTTAGAGTCGTAAGATAGATTTTGTTCCAGTCAAATAAATCACTTATTTTCTAAGGGAACAATATTTAGAGCAGTGGAAAGGGAACAAATTAATGCTATTTTCGGTATAGAAAAGACCCAGGGGTGGAATTAAGAAATATAGACACATTGATCCCACCCCATTCACTCCCTGCGTTTCTTTTTTTATTAATGACAGCCTACAAATCCACCGTTTTACTAAATCACAATCGTACAAAAGAAGCAAGGAAACAGTCCGTTGCTATTCTCTTCATTGCATTTCCTAAATAGGATTTGCCTTTTTCCAGTTTTGTCTTTGATTGCCAAGGCAAATGTCATTGGAAATTTCTTCATGAAACCTGGTTAGGAACTTCATACTCCCCAACACGTCTTAAGAGATAAAAATGGGGACCCTTCTAAGTATTTGAAATGCAGCCTTCCTTGGATAGTACGCACTCCTTTCTGAATTAAATAATTTTCTCTCTTTTCCTATATGTTGGATTTATTTCCTTCTGCTTCATGAACTGGGTAGCATGTCTTCTGATAAGACTTCTTTGACAGCACAAATGTAGTTATCTTATTCTTTGCACCAACTTCGCATAATTATGGGTGCACCAACTAAACGTTTCATTCACTCCCTTCCCAGTGCAGCTTAATCATGGGAAATTTAAGCCATTGGCTAGTTAGTCATAGCGTTTTCATAAGTCAGAAATTACTTAAAGGTATACAAGTAATACTACTACTACTTGGCACTTAGAGATGTGTTTTTAAATTTTGTGGTTTGCTTTTCGTGGACTCACTGTTTGTGGGTTTTTGCCACCCAGTTTATGAATGGTTGCTGTTGCCCATAGCGGCATTCTAATCCCACCTCCTGGCAACGATGGAGTGTGGAAAGGGGTTTCACCCTCCCCCTTGGGGGAGAGGTAGCCAGTCAAGAGAGATTGAAAAGCAAAGCAGAGATAGCTAGCAATAAATAAATAAATAAAAATAAAAGGTGTGCGGTGCCTTTAAATCTCTCCTTGCTTCTGACTCACACTCAGAACTCGGAATCCTTACTTCATGGATTTTCAGTTTTTGTGAGTGGTCCTGGAACGTAACACCTGCAATAAGTGAGGGAACACTATACTTCTGATTCCACACCTTGTTGGAGCTCAGCCTGTGATTGTGTTTCAGGATCAGGGTGCTTTGGATGTGGGGAGTGATGTCAATGAGTTTCAAGACGGCACTGGTTTGGTCAATGATATTGATGCAGAGAATGACCATCAGTATCACTGACCAAACCTGTTCAAAGACTAGTTTCCCACGAGAATGTCCCCGAAAAGTGTGGGGATGATGGTCTGCTCCTTGAATTGTTACCAGAGAGTTCTCATGATTTGGGGTTTGAAAATAGCTTGGCACCTGGGCCAGCTGCAGAAATTAATGAGCAAATAGATAGACAGGAGGAGATTAGTCAAAACAGAAAAGCCGAACAGTGGCTTCGGTGTTCCACCAGGCTCAGACAGAAGAAGATAAGGGAATCTCAACTAAAGCAAAACCAATTTCTGAGTGCTTGGGATAGCTTAATGAGGGGATAAAAGTTCCAAGTACAGGGAATGTAGCCAGATGAAGCATCGTTTGGAATGAAGTCAAGATCTCATCCTTGTTTCATGGAAACTTTGCTTGGAAGATTCATGTTCAAATGCCTTTTGTTTCATGGTTTTGATTATTGTATTCTATGATTTTATATTCATGCCTTGGGTTCATGTTTCCTGATTTTATTAGAGAAGTTTTGCCTTTGTTCCATGGTCTTTCCTGGACTGTTACCGTGGACTACTTTGTTCCTGCTTATCTTCCTACCTAATTGGATTTACTTGTTTCTTTAAAGTGCTTTTTTACTTTACTGCTTTTTAATTATCTTCAATAAAAGGATTGTTTTCCTATCCAACGGTGTGGTGTTTAAAGTCAGAGGGCTTTTCCTGTCCTGGAGTGCAACACACCTCTCTGGTATTTCAATGGAGTTTTCAGTTTTGGAAAAGTACTTAAAACAGCCGAAAGTTGTTTATTTTGTGGAAGAATGCATACCAAATATCTGTTTTATAGTACTGTGCAATAAGTGCATACAGAAAGGTATGGTTCTACTTCACTCCTATTTGAAAGGTTAATCTTTGAAACTATAGGAGATGGAATGCTTGAAGTAAAAAAGACAAGAGAATTGCTTCTGCGGTGGTTGGCATTCATGCTCCCAAGTTCACATGAATGTGGCCACCAAACTCCATCTCTTTCTTACACCAGCGGGATGGCTATTATTTGGAGGAAGGGGGCACTTTGTCCTGTTCTGTGCCTTGTTCTGTCCCTGGTTTGCTTTGTTGACTGCCTGAACTAATTAGTGCCAAGAGCAGTCCTTGTTACTGTGTATGAAACTCTGGATAAGTGACAAGTCTTTGTACGGAGACGAACATTTAATACTGCAGATTCGAATCCTTTCTTTTTGTAACTTGCTGTTTTGTCTTGTCTGCATTCGGCATCCCACGGAACGAGCGTCTAACAACCTCACGCATGCTGAGCAAAATCTATCTGAAACCGTCCCTGTCTTCAAGCATACAAAGAGATATTATCCTGATGTTTTTCTGTAGACTATCATCTGTCATATCTGAAGCTGGCTTGTTTTCAACCTATTTCCTTCACTGAAACAATGCCTGAATTTTATTAGTGGGGAAAAAGGGAAAGACTCCCAGATTCTTTTCTTTTTGAACAAAAAAGGGAAAAAAGCAGATGAGATCAAGAGAACGACTTTGAATAGGAACTCTGTAAGAAAAATATGAGTGTTCGAGGGGGGAAAGGTAGCAAAGAGACAGATGCCAAGAACGGAGTTTAAAATATACTGAGTTTAAAATATACCACAACTTTTACAATAGATTTTATGGATTTACAGGCTTCTGGTATGTCTTTCAATTTAATTACCCATTACCTTGCAGCCACCTTTCTTCACAAGTAAAGTTTCTCATGGAGCTCTTCACCATCTCTGATGGTTGCCCCATGCCTTCTCTGCCATAGACAACCCTGGAAATTGTGGAGCCACTCTCATTCAACCAAATGACATGGCAAACCAGTTCTGCCAGTTATTGCTGTTCCAGTATACCCGCATGATTGGATCATTTGCAGAAGATAGGTAAAGGTAAAGTTTTTCCCATGACATTACGTTCAGTTGTGTCCAACTCTGAGGGTTGGTGCTCATCTCCATTCCTAAGCCGAAGAGCTGGCTTTGTCCGTAGACACTTCCAAGGTCATGTGGCTGGCATGACTGCACAGAGCACCATTACCTTCCTGTTGGAGCAGTATCTAGTGATCTACTCACATTTGCATGTTTTCGAACTACTAGTTTAGCAGAAGCTGGGGCTAACAGCTGGAGCTCACCCTGCTCCCCGGATTCAAACTTGCAACCTTTCAGTCAACAAGTTCAGCAGCTCAGCTGTTTAACCCACTGCTCCGGGGCTCCTACTCAGGCAAACTAACTCAGGACACCCTGCAAAGCTGGAGTAAGGGATTTCAGATAGCCTTTTTGTTGGTAGAGTATTACCAGTCACTGTTGTTGAGGTTTGTTCTTGCGATTGTAAATGTCCATTGCATCAGAAGCTGTGACAGTAGGCTTGTGCATTTTGGCTGAACCTTGATCCATTTCTGCTGGCCGGATACCAGTAGACCCCTGTATCCGTTTTTGCTCGCCTCCCAAAAACAGTCTTGTTATTCATTCATTCAGTCACTTCCAACTCTTCATGACCTCATGGACCAGCCCATGACAGAGCTCCCTGTTGGCCGTCACCACCCCCAGCACCTTCAAGGTCAAGCCAGTCACTTCAAGGATACCAATTTCAAGGATAATGGTCTGCAGTCGAAAAAAACCAGCTATAATTGGCCCATTGGCGACAATGGGGGACTTACGAGGTTCTCCTTTCCTTTCCTGCCTTTTCTTTTTTCCCTTTAAGGGAGACAGGGATTTTGCAATGGGGATGATAATAATAATAATAATAATAATAATAATAATCGATGTTGCAATCCTAGGCGACAGCAGGATTGAAGAGAAACAACCGGAAAAGCTGATATGATATAAGGATTTAAAGATTGAACTGCACAAGCCAGTCAAAGTGGTCCCAGTGGTGATTGGCACATTGGGTGCAGTGCCTAAAGACCTTGGCTTGCACTTAAACACAATCGGTGCTGACAAAATTACCATCTGCCAGCTGCAAAAGGCCACCTTACTGGGATCTGCATGCATTATTCACCGATACATCACACAGTCCTAGACACTTGGGAAGAGTCCGATGTGTGATCCAATACAACAGCCAGCGGATTGTCTGCTGTGGACTCGTCTTTTTGTATTTCAAATAATAATAATAATAATTGCAAAGACTGCAAAGAACTGCAAAGACTCTGGCACAAGCCAGTAAAGATGATCCCAGTGGTGATCGGCACATTGAATGCAATGCCTAAAGACCTTGGCTTGCACTTAAATACAATTGGCACTGACAAAATTACCATCTTCCAGCTGCAAAAGGTCACCTTACTGAGATCTGCACGCATTATTTGCCAATACATCACACAGCCCTAAACATTTGGGAAGTGTCCAACGTTTGATCCAATACAAGAGCCAGCAGAGTGATCTTGCCTGCTAGGGATTCATCTTATTGTGTTTCTAATAATAATAATAATAATAATAATAATAATAATAATAATAATAGTTTATTTTTAACTAACCCTCTCTATTAATTTTAACAGGACTTAACTAATTTTTCCTATTAATTTTAACAGGACTTAAGTATTTCTGTCTGTGTCTGTGTGTCAGGAGCAAGTCGCTTCTGGTGTGAGAGAATTGGCTATCTGCAAGGACGTTGCCCTTGGGATGCCCGGGTTTTTGATGCTTTACCATCCTGTGGGAGGCTTCCCTCATGTCCCCACATGGGGAGCTGGAGCTGACAAAGGGAGCTCATCCGCACTCTCCCCAGATTCGTACCTCCAACCTGTCAGTCTTCAGTCCTGCCAGCACAAGGGTTTAACCCATTGCCCCACTGGTGGCTCCTAGATCTTAAGTAAGAGTTGCATTTACTTAGAACCATGGGTTTATATACTTGCTTTTGGAAGTCTCCCAAACAACCAGATTCGAAAGGAAATGGGATGCTTTTAAGCGACTTTGTGTTGTCTGTATTGTTGAAGGCTTTCATGGCCGGAATCCATGGGTTGTTGTAGGTTTTTCCAGGCTATATGGCCATGTTCTGGAGGCAATTTTTCTCCTGACGTTTCGCCTGCATCTATGGCAAGCATCCTCAGAGGTAATGAGGTCTGTTGGAACTAGGAAAAATTGGTTTATATATCTGTGGAATGACCAGGGTGAGACAAAGGACTTTTGTTTGCTGGGACTAGAGGTGAATGTTTCAGCTGATCACCTTGATTTGCATTCAATGGCTTGGTAGTGCCTGGGGGGAATCTTTTGTTGAGAGTGATTTCATGTGCCTGTTTGTTTCCCCTCTGTTGTTTTAGTGCTGTAATTTTTGAGTTTTTTTTAATACTGGTAGCCAGATTTTGTTCATTTTCATGGTTTCTTCCTTTCTGTTGAAATTGTCCACATGCTTGTGGATTTCAATGGCTTCTCTGTGTAGTCTGACATGGTGGTTGTGAGAGTGGTCCAGTACTTCTGTGTTCTCAAATAATATGCTGTGTCCAGGTTGGTTCATCAGGTGCTCTGCTATGGCTGATTTCTCTGGTTGGAGTAATTTGCAGTGCCTTTCATGGTCCTTGATTTGTGTTTGGGCAATGCTGCTGCGTTTGGTGGTCCCTCTGTAGACTTGTCCACAGCTGCGTGGTATACGGTAGACTCCTGCAGAGGTGAGAGGCTCCCTCTTGTCCTTTGCTGAATGTAGCATTTGTTGGATTTTCTTGGTGGGTCTGTAAGTGGTTTGTATGTTGTGTTTCCTCATCAGCTTCCTAATGCCATCAGTGGTTCCCTTGATGTATGGCAGGAACACTTTTCCTCTGCGTGGATCTTCATCTTTACGCTCATGGTTTGTTCTCGGTTTTGCAACTCTTCTGATGTCTTTTTACCCACCACACTTCTGAATCCCTCCTCAAGATATACATACTTTTAAAACACATCTAATTAAGCCTTTTTCTCTTCTCTCAATCTTTCTAAATATATAGTTAAGACGGAATTAAATGACAAAGGTAAGGATGCAAAAGAACTTTGGAAGTTCTAATGAGGTCCTTGTAGATGGCATAATGACCTGCAGAGAGTCTTGTGGCTGATAATGAGGTACAGACAAACAATAAATCACACTTTTTAGCTCCGTTGTTAAGCATCAGGTCACCACCAGATCTTGACAATTGCCGGCAATGATCGGTGCTTAGAAAGTCTATGATTCAGTTTCCAGGAGATACTGGTGACAGGTGCTCTAAGGCAAATGCTGCTTCAGCCTACCAAGAAATTCTTCTTGAAAGAAATTTGTCTCTCACCTAAGGGATAATTACCTCCTGTACCTGGAAATGCTTCATTCCAAATTACAGTAGACTTGACTGCTTGGGTCATTTCACTCTCTGTGCTTATGCACGCGCTCGGTGTTGGTTTGCTCCTGGGACTCAAAGGGAAACTGAATGAATAGGTTGATACCTGGAGATGCAGACAATGGGTCAGGAATGTATACATTGTTCAAGGCTGCATTAAGAGTCACTCAATAGGTAGTCCAAACAAAAAAAGACACAATTTAAAGGGAGGTTGCCATTCCAGAAAAGAGTGGTGAGTCCAGGGCCTTGGGCCTTTCTGTCAGAGAGGAGGATGCTCTCCTACATGAAGCAAAAACAAACTTTGGCTTGAATTCATTGGGTACAGGGAACGGCAGTCAATTACAGCTCCCTGGTCGGAATAACATATTTATAAGCACCATAATGCACTGCTGAACTGAATAAAAGGTATATTTATTTATCGTGTCAGGAGCGAACCAAACAGTTGTATTGTATTTAATAATAATAATAATAATAATAATAATAATACTGTGCTGTCGCACGCTGGGCCTGTGCATAAGACTGTAGACAGGACATACATTCTGTGTGCCCAACGGGACGCTGGGGCTGCCTCAGATTAAAGGCCTTTGGATTTCCTTAAAACAAAGTCTTTAGATCACTTAAAGGTTCAACAAAGTTTTTTATTAATGAAAACAAACAGGTACTTTAAGGCTTTCTTAACAGTCTATTGGATCTCTCTCAATCTTGTCCACAGGGAACAGGCACTATCTTCATGACTGGTATTTTAACTAATGGGGAAATCCTTAACTTCTAATCTGGGCAGTCTGTCTTTGCCTCTGTTGGCGTGGAGCCCCTGCACCCGGTACCATTTGTGTCTGGCTTCTGCGAGTGACCCTTACCAAGCAGAGCTTTGTAGACTTCCAGGGAAAAAGGAGTTCAGGTTTCAGTGATGGCTGACTGAAGTCCCTCAGCAAAGGAGCTGTGAGGCTGTATGATCCTCGGCCAAGCTGTGGGCTGTATCTCCCCGGCCAAGCTGTAGAAGACAAAGCTTTCTACAGGAGCACTTGGTATTATGTCCTGCATGGAAAGCTGCTCTGTGTGGACTGAACCCAAACTGGCTCCTTTTCCCTCCAAAAACCCAAAAGGGGGCGGGACCAGGGAACCTAACTGTAATAGACAGGTGGCATGCCCTATGATTGCAGCCAAAAGAAGCCACCTATCTGCAGAGTCCCTGAAACTTAGGACTACAACAAACATTCAATGCAAAGCAAACACAAAATTGGAGCTCCTGGTACAGCTGTATCTGCACAAATACACAAAGTTTGCAAATTTGGGCATTCTATTAAATGTCCTTTGACCAGTAGCTGGCCACTTAGAGTGCCTCTTGTGTGTTTATAAAAAGGTCCTCCACTGTGCATGTGGCAGGGCTCAGGTTGCATTTTAGTAGGCGGTCTGTGGTTTGCTCTTCTCCGCACTCGCATGTCGTGGATTCCACTTTGTAGCCCCATTTCTTAAGGTTGGCTGTGCATCTCATGGTGCCAGAGCGCAGTCCTTTCCGTGCTTTCCAAGTCACCTAGTTTTCTGTGTGCCCAGGAGGGAGTCTCTCATCTGATCTCAGCCATGGAGTGAGGTTCTGGGGTTTTGCCTGCCACTTTTGGACTCTCACTTGCTGAGGTGTTCCAGCAAGTGTCTCTGTCAATCTTAGAAAACTATTTCTTGATTTCAGGCATCAGCATGCTGGCTGATATCCAAACACTTTGGGCCACTTTGTAGCCCATTTCTTAAGGTTGGCTCTGCATCTTGTGGTGCCAGAACGCAGTCTGTTCAGTGCCTTCCAAGTTGCCCAGTCTTCTGTGTGCCCAGGAGGGAGTCTCTCATCCAATCTCAGCTATGGATTGAGGTTCCGGGTTTTTGCCCACCACTTTTGGACTCTTGCTTGCTGAGGTGTTCCAGCAAAGGTCTCTGTCAATCTTAGAAAACTATTTCTTGATTTAAGTCATTGGGTGATATCCAAACATATTTCGTACGATATTGTTTCAAGCACCCACTTTTTGCTTGAGATCCAAGCAGTGCTTCTTGTCAGTCAGAACCCAGTCTAGGGTAACTCCCAAGTGTTTTAGTGTGTTGCAATTCTCTAGTGGGATTCTTGCCACTGTGGCAATGAAGTGGAATATTATTTGAGAAGCATACATTCCCATCATACACAAAAAATTATTAATTATTAATTATTATTAACTTTATTTATACCTCGCAAAATCTCCCGAAGGACTTGATGCGGCTTACAATGGCCAAGGCCGCAACAAACAACAACATACAAATATAACAGTAAAATTCATAAGCAAATAATAAAACATCAAGCAAAGACAACAAAACACTAGAACAATGACACATGATGCATTTAAAATCTAAAAGGCCAGGCCAAATGTAATGGACAAAATTTAAAAGTGCTGAACTTGACAAGAGGTATGTAGAGGTTTTTTGGAGGTAGGTGCAATGTGCAGACAACCCTAGTCTCTAACAAAGTGCATTTGGGACATGATGCCAGGAGTTTCCTAATCTGGAAAGGCACACTGGAACAGCCAGGTCTTCAGGCTCTTCCTAAAGATTGCCAATGTTGAGACTTGTCTGATTTCCTTGGGGAGAGAGTTCCAGAGTTGGGGGGCCACCACAGAGAAGGCCCTGTCCCTCGTCCCCACCAAACACGCAAAAAAAAAAAATCCATAGGTCCATCAGTTCCGAATCCGAAACAAATGCAATTCTTACAACAATGCATGCAATGGTTGCAAGAATCAGGGATATCATATTTATTTATTTATTTATTTATTTCTTGCATTTATTGACCGCCCCTCTCAGCCCGAGGGCGACTCGGGGCGGTGAACAGCAACAAAGAAAGACAGTGTACAGTGAATCACGACAATACAAACCAGGCACATACAACACAACATATACTTATACTAAAAATCCGCTTCGTCAAGTCCTGGGGTCATAGCCGAATTTCGTAGTCCTAGTTCATTCCAGTGTCATTCCAGGATACACTCAGTTGAAGGCCTGCTCGAAGAGCCATGTTTTCAGGCCCCTACGAAAGGCCATCAAGGAGGGCGCCTGTCTAACTTCAGCAGGGAGGGTGTTCCACAGCCGGGGGGCCACCACCGAGAAGGCCCGCTCCCTCGTCCCCGCCAGACGTGCCTGTGAGGCAGGCGGGACCGAGAGAAGGGCCTCCCCGGATGATCTCAAGGCCCTCGTGGGCTCGTAGGCCGAGATGCGGTCTGCAAGGTATTTTGGGCCGGAACCGTTTAGGGCTTTGTAGGATAACACCAGCACCTTAAATTGGGCCCGGTAGCAAATCGGCAGCCAGTGGAGCTGGGACAGCAGGGGCGTTGTATGCTCTCTGCGTCCTGCTCCCGTTAACAACATGGCTGCCGCGCGTTGGACTAGCTGAAGCTTCCGGGCCGTCTTCAAGGGCAGCCCCACGTAGAGAGCGTTGCAGTAGTCGAGGCGGGATGTGACCAAAGCGTGTACCACCATGGCCAAGTCAGACTTCCCAAGATACGGGCGCCATCATATACCATCATAAGCAAAGATATCACACTTTCCCGGTGTGGAATACATCTCACCATGTTAAAACAGTGGACGTGGCTCTTAATGAGTCTGAATTGGCCTTATTCACTCTTTGCAAACCTGGAGAAAGGAAAGCAAAAGCAGTTTTTTTAAAAAAGATCTCCTTTGCCTCTCCAATCTCAGTCTCGGAATGATCAAACACCTTGAATTTTAGTAGTTTGCTCTTGCAAATACCTGAATCAACATCTAGTCCAATGCTTTTGAAATGCCGCCCATAAAGTGGCGATGGAGTAGCAGCCAGAGGAAATTACTTTACAGTTTCATGGTGCCTATTTCACAAAAACCCTGTTCTTTCCCCCTTGTGTTTACCTTTTTTCCATTGGGTTTTAGACTTATTTTAAGCCAAACCATCAAACTCCTTATGTGTAATGTTTTGCTTTGTTTTAATGATGTCCTTGAAACTGTTGTCAAGGTAGTTGACATCCCTCCTCAAAGTTTGTAACGTGACATTGAATTGTATACACTTGGAATGAATCCGCAGTACCCTTTGCACCCCATTCGAAACAAAAGCAGCTGCTTAGACTATTTTGATGAATGGACTATATTCTGCCTTTGCTGTTTTACTGACTACAGAGACCGGTATTAGCCAGGGGACTGTGCTATTGCATTTAAATTGCATCTTTTCCTTGCCTTTTCTTAAAAAGAGTGGAGAAAAACATACCTAGCTTGCTAGACTTTGACAAGAGCAAGCATTTTTATGATGTCTGGAGGAGAAATATCCCTGTTAGAGGAGAAAAGACGGCAATAAAGAGGTCTGTTTCATTCATGTCACCAAAGCTCATCCTTGGCGCTGTAAATTTTGATTTGTCTAATCTGACCAAATTCATTTCTTTCAAGAAGTGATGCCATCTTGAATTACCACTTAAAAGAGCTCTTCTTGAAATTCAAATCCCCGCGGATTCAGTCCAATGGGCCATGTTAGAGATCTGCTAGGAATACAGGATCAAGGGGCAAACCATCATACAGTGGTTCTCAACCTTCCCAATGCCACGACCCCCTAATACAGTTCCTCATGTTGTGGTGACCCCCCAAATATAAAATTAATTTCGTTGCTACTTCATAATTATAATTTTGCTACTATTATGAAACGTTAAATAAATATCTGATATGCAAGGTGTATTTTCATTCACTGGACCAACTGGACACAAATACCCGATATGCCCAAAGTTGAATACTAGTGGGGTTGGAGGGGATTGATTTTGTCATTCGGGAGTTGTAGTTGATGGGATTTATAGTTCACCTACAATCAAAGAGGGTTCTGAACTCCACCAACAATGGAATTGAACCAAATGTAGCACACACAACACCCATGACCAACAGAACATACTGGAAGGGTTTGGTGGATATTAACCTCATTACCTCTGAGGATGCTTGCCATAGATGCAGGCGAAATGTCAGGAGAAAAATTGCCTCCAGAACATGGCCATATAGCCCGGAAAAACCTACAACAACCCATATTAACCTTGAGTTTGGGAGTTGTAGTTCTGGCCCAACTTACCTGTCTGAACGCATCTCCCCTTATGAACCCTCCAGGACTTTAGGATCGTCTGGGGAGGCCCTTCTCTCGATCCCACCTTCGTCACAAGTACGTCTGGTGATTTTGTCATTTGGGAGTTGTAGTTGATGGGATTTATAGTTCACCTACAATCAAAGAGGGTTCTGAACTCCACCAACAATGGAATTGAACCAAATGTGGCACACACAACACCCATGACCAACAGAACATACTGGAAGGGTTTGGTGGGCATTAACCTTGAGTTTGGGAGTTGTAGTTCTGGCCCAACTTACCTGTCCGAACGCATCTCCCCTTATGAACCCTTCAGGACTTTAAGATCGTCTGGGGAGGCCCTTCTCTCGATCCCACCTTCGTCACAAGTACGTCTGGCGGGGACAAGAGACAGGGCCTTCTCAGTGGTGGCCCGTCAGCTATAAATGCCCTTCCTAACAAGGAGACTCTAATGATACATGTTTATATTGATACTGATTGTTTTTACTTGTTTTATATTTATATTAATGTTTTAATTGTATTTTTTGGTCTTGGTGCTGACTGTCAACCGCTTTGTCACCTGGTGTCTAAGAGGAGCAATATATAAATATAGTAAATAAATAAATAAATAAATAATAGTTCACCTACATCCAGAGAGCACTATGGACTCAATGATGGATCTGGACCAAACTTGGCATGAATACTAAATATGCCTAAATACTGGTGGAGTTTGAGACAAAAGATACCTTGACATTTGAGAGATGTAGTTGCTGGTATTTATCATTCACCAACAACCAAAGAGCATTCTGAACCCCACCAATGATTGAATTGGGCCAAACTTCCCACACAGAACCCTCATGGTAGCCAGATTTTGTTGAGTCAGATTCCAGACAAGTAAGAAGCCAGACCAAGGTGGCTAATTGAAACATTCATGTCTGCCTCCAACAGACAAGAGTTCTTTCTCCCACCCTGGACATTATTCCACAGATATATAAAACCCATTTTTCTAGTTTCCAACAGACCTCACAACCTCTGAGGATGCCTGTCATAAAATGTTGTGAGCCACTTTGGGTCCTGTTTAGGGGGGAAAGTGTGATATAAATAAACCAATATTATTATTATTGATATTATTATTATTAGGAGAGAGTTTCTTGTTTTTTTTTCCAGTGGAAGAGGGTTTTTCAAATAACCGATCAACCCTCTCCAGCTTCCAGACTATTTTGTTTCCTATCTTACTTGCAGTGGAAAGTGATGTATGAAATCCCAATACTGAGAAAGAGTTTATCTCCGATTTCCAGATGATGGGGACAAACAGCAAGAAATGTGTTTGCTAGGTTTGCAAAAATGAGTATCTGATGAAATGAAATAACTACAATGTCTGTATGTATTGAGGCTGTTTATGAGGTGAAGGAAGGGGCTCTGTGTCAGGCAGAAGCAGGACTGATTCAACAACTGACCAGCACAGGGCTTCATTTGTTTCGTTTCTATTTTTGTGTAGTTATTAAAAGTACAAGATGCCTAGCGACTGCAGCATTGCCAATACATGACTTTTATAAACGCTGTCATGGAGAAATTTAAAGGTGCAGGAAGAATATTTAAGTCTGGCTATCTAACTGATCAATCTGTATGCTATACAGGGATACCTTGAGTTAAGAGTTTAATTCATTCCATGATAGTGTTCTTAACTCAAATCACTCTTATCTCAAAGTGAATTTTCTCATTGAAATGCTTTTTTATGCTAATGTATTTATGCAATGCTTTGGACATTAAACAAACAAACAAATGCAACATAACAACATGAGGGTTATCTGAATATTACATGGTTAACCCAGTGTTGATACTGGAAAGAACATGTCATATGTTCTGCAGTTGATGGTGCTTGGTGATGGAAGGGTTAATGTAAAGGGTTTAGTAGTCTGTAAGTAAGAGTTCATGGGTGAAAGCAATTAAGGGTGAAAGTATGCAAGAGATGGGTTGCAGCTGCGTATTTCTGGGTATAAGGAGATAGACTTGGCACTGATCTTCGGGAGAAAGGTATCTATTGGATTTTGGTGGTGGATGTTGCTGTTTTTTCCCCAGGTCTGTAGGATTTTTTGGTATCCTGACCTGTCTCCTGTAATCTTGGAATCCTGGAACCTTGAACCTTTGGACTGGCTTTTGACTATGGTATAGACTCTTGATCCCTGGACTTTGTTTATTGAACTCTTGGCATTTGACCATTGGACTGGACCCTTTTGACTATGGTTATTTTTGCTATGAGTTTTTGTTTATTCTATAGCTGCGTGCTATCTTTGTGTTTTATATTTTGGACTATAAAAACAGCCAGCAAGTAAGTGCTGTTTTAATTAAACTGTTTGTTAAAACTGGGAGTTTTGATTCATCTCTACCTAAACAAGGTAGAGCCCTGGCAACATGACATATATATGACTTTTTAAAGATTGAGTAAGTTCTTGTGTTGTAATAGTGATAGGTAGGGACTTTTTTCCATGTGTCTAATGCACAAGTGTCAAACACAAGGCTCACGGGCCACATCTAGTCTGTCATGCCATTTTATGTGTCTCTCCAGATACTGGGCTCAAACTCCTATCTTCCTCATCATTAGATGTCATGACCAGAGTTGATGGGAGTTGGAATACAGGAACATCTGGAATGCTGCTGTTTGCTCTGTTTTGTCAGGAGAGTGAAGTTTGAATTTAGATACAAGTCTCATGGATATGAAGCCTGGCTTTAAAAAGCCCTTTGAACCTTTTCCCAAACTCAGAGCCACAAGTGCTATGGGGTTGCAATTCTCATTATCCCTGGTCCTCAGGGAAGATCTTCAAAAATAATGGAAGCTATCATTCAATAACATTTTGGGAGTAAATAACATTTTGGTATCCTTACCTGTCTCCTGTAATCTTGGAATCCTGGAAACTTGAACCTTTGGACTGGCTTTTGACTATGGTATAGACTCTTGATCCCTGGACTTTGTTTATTGAACTCTTGGAGTAAACGTTAAAGGGCACCAGCACATATTCAAAAATAAATTATAGTTGTGCCCCTATATCCATGAATATGCCTCCCCTGTTTCCAATGGTCCTTTGAAGGCAACCATAATCCTGATGTGGCTTTTGATGAAAATGAGTTTGCCATCCTTGGTCTAGTGCATCAGATATTAGGTGCATGTTTGTTTCATGCACGGTGGTCTGCTTAATCTCAACACATTTTCTGATTTAAAATGGATAAATGGCTTGAGGATGAGCGGCAAAGATCTGCATGACTAGCAAAACTGCAGCAAATTCAATACATGGGGGGAAATGACAAGTTTTGCATCAATAGCAGAGCTATAGAAAGTGACATAGAAATAACTACTTGACAATCGTCTATTAGTGGCCAGAAAAATGGGGACAGTACTCCAGAATACAGTCACAAAGGACGAGAGAACTGAATACCAAGAGTAATCACAAATGGCAGACCATTTATCTACGTAGGGAAAGGTCCCTGCTCTCTCTTCACTGAGAGTCGACTGATGCCTGCTTCTATGTATTGCCTTTAAACAAAATAAATTGTGACAAAGTGGAAGCAAAAAGACCCTTAAACTATACTGAGCAATTCAAGATTTTAAGAAAATAGCAAATTTTAATAATAATAATAATAAACAAATGCAACATAACATGACACTATGTAAGGATTGAAAGATTGAACTGCAAAGACTCTGGCACAAACCAGTCAAGGTGGTCCCATTGGTGATGATAATAACAATTGATGTTGCAATCCCAGGTGACAGCAGGATTGAAGAGAAACAACTGGAGAAGCTGACATGATATGAGGATTTAAAGATTGAACTGCAAATGCTCTGGCACAAGTCAGTCAAAGTGGTCCCAGTGGTGATCGGCGCACTGGGTGCAGTGCCTAAAGGCCTTGGCCTGCACTTAAACACAATCGGCGCTGATAAGATTACCATCCGCCAGCTGCAGAAGGCCACCTTACTGGGATCTGCACATATCATTCGCCGATACATCACACAGTCCTAGATACTTGGGAAGTGTCCAATGTATTATCCAGTACAACAGCCAGCAGAGTGATCTTGTTTGCTGTGGACTTATCTTGATGCGTATCTGATGATAGTCTTTATTTATACCCCACCACCATCTCCCCAAAGTGGACTCGGAGCATGAAGCCAAGCCCAAAAATGCAATGCAGCAAAATAAAATATAAAGAAGCGAAAATAACATCAAAATAATATACATGAAGTAACAAAATAAAATAAAAAGTTACAAAATAACATGATGAAGAGATAGTACACAGTGGGTGGGCCAAATGCACATGATAAAATTGATACATTCGTGGATGAGATAGTACTGGGAGAGTGTGTTTCTGAAGGAGGAGCTCATAAGGCACGAACAGTGGGGTTAGACCAGGGGTCCTCAAACTAAGGCCCGAGGGCCGGATGCGGCCCTCCAAGGTCATGTACCCGGCCCTTGCTCAGGGTCAACTTAAGTCTGAAATGACTTGAAAGCACACAACAACAACAATCCTATCTCATCAGCCAAAAGTAGGCCCACACTTATCACTGAAATACTAATAAATTTATATTTGTTTAAATTGTTCTTCATTTTAATTATTGTATTGTTTTAAAGTGTTTTTTGCACTACAAATAAGATATGTGCAGTGTGCGTAGAAATTCATTTACCATATTTATATACCGCCCTTCTCAGCCCGAAGGCGACTCAAGGAGGTTTACCATCGGCATAATTTGATGCCTCAAACAACAGTTTGAGGGACTGTGACCTGGCCCTCTGATTAAAAAGTTTGAGGACCCCTGGGTTAGACTTTCATTAAAGGCAAACCTGGAGCTCATTCTAAGAAATTAAAATATTTTATTGGGATGGATCGATTAATGTGTATCTACTAGAGTTGTGCATGGAATTAATTTTTCCAATTTCCTTCATTTCTTTTGGTACTTCGGGTACGAAAATCAGCTCGACACGAAAGCAAGCAGGAGCGGGTACCAGCTCCTGGCCTGCTTTTCGGCATCACACCTTAAACTTTTCTATTAATCCCCCAGCAAACAAAAAGTAAACCCTCATTCCCTGAAAACTACTCTCCTCTTCCAGGAGGTTATCACTCTTCCTTACCTGGATGTGGGAATCCTACTTAAAATGCCTTGGAGAGTCCGTGGCTGGCTGGTGGGAGAGAAAGCGCATACTTGCAACCGAGCTCTTCCCAAAATTTGCCTCCTTGCTTTGGAAAGAGAGTATGTGTGTGGCGTGCAGTACCTGAAAGCATATGCACCTGCCAGTACCTGCAGCCCTGTGCTTCCTCTAGAGTAAAAATAGCAGGTAAGAAGAAGCCTTTAATGTGCACACCGGGAAGGGGAGCCAGAGTAGGAAGCCCCCTCCCCATAATGGGCCGATAGAAAGCAGAACTTTAGGTACCCCAGAGCAAAAACAGATATCTGCCCTCTCGATTTTGGGAGGCTCCCCAAAAATGGATGGCTGCTCCCACCGAAGGCTGGGACACAAAATGAGTCAAGGTTTACCCTGAATGGACAACCCTAGTATCTACTTCTTTTCAAGGAAATAAAAGGGACCTTAGGAATCTTGGTGAGGATGCTGAGAAAGTCTATCCCACCCATGGCACTATATTTCTCCAGTGTTCCTTAGGGGGAAGCAGAATGACTATGAGTTTGTTTTCGATCATTTTAAGTGCATATGGTTTAACTGGGAACAATGTTGGAAAGCTGTTGAACTTGATGCTGGGAATTATATACAAGGCAGAGCGGTGATTGCATGCAGAGTTGTTTGTTGCTGAATGAAGAACAATAATTATTCTCTGGGAAAATAAACCCAGACGAATTGCCTCCTCCCCAGCAACCCTGTCAGACAAGAGGGAAGAGGTTACACTATAGAATATTATATTGGGAAAGAGTACATAAAACTGAGGGCACATCAACATGCCCTTCAGCTGTACTTACAGAGCTGTCTTCTTTTCATGTTGGAGCATCCAATCTGGTGGGTGTGCTCTGAATATTTGAAAAGCTTTGTCTCTGGAGCCTGTTTGTTTGTTTGTTATTATTTTTTGTATGACAAAGTGGGAAAATATAGAGAGATAAACATGGCATCTCAGTACCAACATTGTTCGCTGGGTTATAGAAATGCAGACTGGACTGTATGTGTTTTGAAGCCAATGCTAGAGGAATTTCGAGTTGGGAAAGTGGGTAGTGTAGGTGAGAGATCGAGCTGTCAGCCCTTCTTCGCTCGGCTTGTTTGTTTTACTCTCTAAGTCAATGCTATGAAATGCTTGCTTGCTTCACACAATCAGGCACTTAGTTTCAATATGCCAAATACTAGGAGGAAGATTTTTGTTTTGTTTTGTTTTGGTTTCTAACTTTAAGGTTGAGCAACGGCAAGGTGGAAAATAGAAGAGTAGAATCATGAAGGCGAAACCGGTCCTAGTTGCTAAAAATAATTAAGAGAGCACCAGTTTATCATTTCTTTATTTACTTACAGCAGGGGCTCTCAAACTTTTTCAGCTGTGCGGCCCTTTTTGAAGCCCCAAGAAATATTATAGTAAAGGTAAAGGTAGTCCCCTGACATTAAGTCCAGTCATGTCTGACTCTGGGGTGTGGTGCTCATCTACATTTCTAAGCTGAAGAGCCAGCGTTGTCCATAGACACCTCCAAGGTCATGTGGCCGGCATGACTGCATGGAGCGCCATTACCTTCCCGCTGGATCTACTCACATTTGCATGTTTTCGAACTGCTAGGTTGGCAGAAGCTAGGGCTGACAGCGGAAGCTCACGCCGCTCCCCGGAATCGAACCTGTGACCTTTCGATCAACAAGCTCAGCCGCTCAGTGCTTTAACCCACTGTGCCACCGGGGGCTCCTAAGAAATATTATATATTATGTTATATTATATATAATGTGTGTATATATCTCTCTCTCATATATATATATATATATATATATATATATATATATATATATATATGCATCAGGTGAGCTGGAGGCAGATGGATGGAGAGTGTTTGTGTGAACTAATTCACACAGTGGAAGAAAAGAACAATACAATATTTTAAATGAAAAACAATTTTAACTAACTAAACTAAACAATATTTCAGTAGAAGACCTCTGGGACCATCCAGTCCAAACCCCTTCTACCATGCAGGAAAAGCACAATCAAAGCACACCCAACAGATGGCCATCCAGGCTTTGTAACAACAACAACAACATCAACAGCAGAAGCAGCAGCACCCACAAAGGTCAACCAGTCCAACCCCCTTCTGCCATGCAGGAAAAGCACAATCAAAGCACACCCAACAGATGGCCATCAAGCCTTTGTAATAATAATAATAACAACAACATCAACAGCAGAAGCAGCAGCACCCCCAGAGGCCATCCAGTCCAACCCCTTTCTGCCATACAGGAAAAGCACAATCAAAGCACGCCCAACAGATGGCCATTCAGCCTTTGTAGTAGTAGTAGTAGTAGTAGTAGTAGTAATAATAATAATAATAGTTGTCTCTGGCACAAGCCAGTCAAAGTGGTCCTAGTGGTGATTGGCACACTGGGTGCAGTGCCTAAAGACCTTGGCCTGCACTTAAACACAATGGGCGCTAACAAAATTACCATCTGCCAGCTGCAGAAAGCCACATTACTGGGATCTGAATGCATTATTTGCCGATACATCACACAGTCCTAGACACTTGGGAAATGTCCAACATGTGATCCAATTCAACAGCCAGCAGAGTGATCTTGTTTGCTGTGCACTCATCTTGTTGTATTTCAAATAATAATAATAATAATAATAATAATAATAATAATAATAATAATATACAGGGTTAGTCAAAATGCATAGGCCAATAAGCCATTCAATTGAATGGCTTATTGGCCTATGCATTTTGACTAACCCTGTATAATAATAACAACTACAACTACAACAACAACAACACAACAATGGCGGCGGCAGCACCCCCAGAGGCCATCCAGTCCAACCCTCTTCTGCCATGTAGGAAAAACACAATCAAAGCACTCCCTGGGTGATGGGAGGGAAATAGGATTTTTGAAGCAAAGAAAGCAAGGAGGAGAGTTTCTGGGTGGTGAGAAAAAAGAGTCTGGGCAGTGAGGGAGGCGGTGGAGAAAGGGTTTGTGCCCTGAGAGGATGCTGCTGCTGTTTCTGGCAGCTCAAAACTATATTTTCCCTGCATTTCTTATGAGGAGAAAAGAGGAGGTTGGAAGTAGCATGGAGCCATGGAGACCCTCACTATAACCCAAGGGCTCCCCGGAGCACAGTTTGAGAACCCCAGTATCACGCAGGGCTTGCAAAAGCGCCCAGAATCCCTTGTTCAAGTTAAACTGCATTACACAAGTCTACACTGACTAATGCAGTTCAATGAAATTAAACTGCACTATATGATGCCCTGTCTACCCTGCCATATAATGTAGTTTAACTACATTGAGCTGCCTTATATGAGGCGACACTGCCATGCAATACGGTTTGATGCAATTACACCACATTATTTGTCAGTGTAGATGAGGCCATTGAAACCCCCAAATGCAGTTTCACAAACAGAGTAAGAAACAGTTTGTAAATTAATGGTGCTTTTAACATAGCTGGCTGCCAATATATTTCTGTGAGCAACAATAACCACCACATTACCATCCGCAGCAGCCACTTAGTCCTCTTTTATGCATTGGTTTGCATCTTCCATTAGACAATTTTCTGAGCTTTTTGCGCCAATGAATGGATATCACATCAATCCTATTTCCCTGACATAAGTCTTCATTCAGAGCTGTCACTGCTTTAACTTTTAACTACGAGTTGGACACTTACTGATTGTGCTATTGATCAAAGATCAGAAGCTTTAATCTTGTCGACTCAAAGAGACATCACTCCTGTCCCAAACTCAGTCAAAAAATGAAATCACCTCAGGATGCCACTTTGTCCAATGCTAGAGATTGGCTTTCTACTCCATTAGGGGCCATTTCATACATTATGAGCATGTTATCTCTGAAAAATCAAAGTTTCGTGGTGCCACTTGGTGAGTCTCCACTTCAAACCATATCATGGGATCTCTTGCTCTTTTAGGTTCATTTGATTGCCTCTCTACATTGATTTTCCATTGGTTAAGGATTTTTTTTTTCTTGTCCTCACAAGCTTTTTTCTTGCTGGGTAGACGTAGAATTCAAACCAACTCAGTGATTTCTATATGCTGATCATTGTTTCAGATCATGATATTTTGTTGTTGTTTAAGATTCTTAATAATGTAAACGCAATTGGAAAGTGAAATATGAAATTCTGAATTAAAGATAGATAGATAGATAGATAGATAGATAGATAGATAGATAAATAGATGTAATGTTCATATGTGGGATTAATTGGATGAATTGACACCAAATTTGGACACAATATACCTATCAGGCCAACAAGTGACCATGACCCCTAAACACACACACACACACATACACACACAGCCCAAGTGGAACAGATTTAAAACCCCAAAAATACACCATATATACATATACACATTCACTCATATACATATACACATGCACACATTCATACACACACATGTATATATATGCACAAACACACACAAATATACACATATACACATACATATATATATATATACATACACACATATATACATATACATATACACATGCACACACAAATATACATATATACACACATACATATATACATATACACATGCACACACATAAACATATACACATACATACACATATATATATATACACAATATGCATGTACACATATATATACACATACACATATACACCCATACACACACACACACACATGCAAACACACATATATTGGGCCACAGCAATGCGTGGAAGGGGACAGCTTGTGTGTGTGTGTGTATGGCTGAATGAGTAAAAATGTTTTAGTCAGACTCGCTTCTAATAAAAAGAAACACACACACACACACACACACACACACAATGTGTGAATATAACCAGGTTCTAACACTGGAATTAACAAACTTTATTGAAACTTAACTTTCAATAAAACATGTACCGAATTACAGAAAAAGGCACATTTTGTATCAAATAACCAGCTTTCTCACTAAAGGTGTTCTGGATTAGAATAAAACAAAGGTGTTGAAGTGGTGAAGAAATGAATTCTTCTCAATACGAACTTGTTTACCAAAATATCAGTCACAATCACCACTCACAAAGACCTTTATATACACTGATGACCTTGGCTTAACAACACAAGCAAAAGAACATGGCCATATAGCCCGAAAAAACCTACAACAACCCAGTCATTTCAGCCATGAAAGCCTTCGACAATACACAAGAAAAAGACTTTGAAAGAATAAAAAACCAACTTACAAATGCCCTGAAAGATCTCTCCAGCTATTACAAAGAGAACCACCTGAAGCCTAACCCTGACAAGATACAAGTGTGTGCTTTCCATCTATGTAATTGAGACACCAACAGGAAACTGAAGGTTACCTGGGAAGGCCAAGAGCTTGAACACTGTTCCCACCTTAAATATCTTGCTGTCACCTTAGATCAAAAAATGATATTTCGGAAACAATGTGCAAACACAAAGTAGCTGCATGTGATAACATCACATGGAAACTTACTAATAGTGCATGGGGTGCAGACCCAAAATTAATAAGAATATCAGCCCTGGCCTTGTTTTACTCAACTGCTGAGTATGCCTGCCCTTTTGGCACAAGTCTGTCTGTGCAAAGCAGGTGAATATAGCACTGAACAAAACATGCAGAATAATCATTGTTGTTGTTCATTCGTTCAGTCACTTCCGACTCTTCGTGAACTCATGGACCATCCCACGCCAAAGCGCCCTGTCGGTTGTCACCTCCCCGAGCTCCTTCAGAGTCAATCCAGTCACCTCAAGGATGCCATCCATCCATCTTGCCCTTGGTCGGCCCCTCTTCCTTTTCCTTCCTTTTCCCCCAGCATCATTGTCTTTTCTAAGCTTTCCTGTCTTCTCATGATCCCTGTGTGTGTTTGATGTGGATAGTACTTAGGCTTCAGGTGGTTCTCTTTGTAATAGCTGGAGAGATCTTTCAGGGCATTTATAAGTTGGTTTTTTACTCTTTCAAAGTCTTTTTCTTGTGTATTGTCGAAGGCTTTCATGGCTGAAATCACTGGGTTGTTGTAGGTTTTTTCGGGCTATATGGCCATGTTCTTTTGCTTGTGTTGTTAGGCCAAGGTCATCAGCGTATATAAAGGTCTTTGTGAGTGGTGATTGTGACTGATATTTTGGTAAACAAGTTCATTTCTTCACCACTTCAACACCTTTGTTTTATTCTCATGATGTAGCCAAAGTACTTCAGTTTTGCCTCTACTATCTTTCCCTCCAATGAGCAGTTGGGCTTTATTTCCTGAAGTATAGACTGGTTGGATCTTCTGGCGGTCCAAGGCACTCTCAGAACTTTCTTCCAACACCACAGTTCACAAGCATCTATCTTACTTCACTCAGCCTTCCCTATGGTCCACTTCTCACATCTGTAGGTGACTATGGTGAATATCATTGCTTTAACTATGGAGATCTTCGTTGCCAGTATGATGTCTCTACTCTTCACTATTTTATCGAGATTGGATTTTGCTCTCCTCCCAAGAAGCAAGCGTCTTCTGATTTCCTGGCTGCAGTCTGCCATAGAATCCTGAAACCTACCCCTGTTGATAAACTCTACAAGCTAGCTGGGATTGTCCCCAATGTGTGATGGGAAGTTCCTGCAAGAGAAATAAGGTTGAACCCTGTGAAAGCCACCCACTGCATGGCTATCAGCCTCCTCCCAGTGGACTCAAATCAAGGAAAAGCTTCACGAGAACCACCACTCCTCTTAATGTTTCCCCAGCAACAGCAAGAGTATCCCTCTTGGTAGCTAAACCATGAAATCCCAAATGAATCCCCCCCCCCCCAATGAGGGTCTTCATCCAGGAGCAAACCAAGAATGGGCAACTTGGAAGTCCCTGAACAGACTCAGAAGTGGAGTGGGCAGATCAAAAGGCAACCTGGCAAAATGGCGCAACCTAGAAGAATCCTCCACCTTGAGCAACTGTGGAGCAGAACAGACAACTCAGCACCTATATGTTTGTCCACAATGCCTGCCTCATGCACAGAGGAAGAACTGTTTGAAGCTACAGGCAATGCAATTGATGTTGTCCATTTTTGGTCTAAAACTATTTAGCAGCTTTATTTTATCAGTTTTAAACTTATTTATTATGCAATGCTTTTGACACAAATATATATACTTTACAAACCCATCATTTAAAAAGAACCCATTTAGAAAAGGGCGAAATGGATGAAAAGTTACAAAACCAACACAATGATATTTACATTTTTACCATTTAATTCAAAAAGGTGGTGATTTGGGGAGGGGAAGAGTTCATACCAGATTACTTTTTGTCTACCTGTTACACATAAAAATCAACGTCATTTCCATCGTCTTAATGGCATCCTCTATCTCTGGAAAATATTTCAACGTTTTCCGAATGGGGTTCAATTGGATTTTAAGAGGTGTTGCTATCATAATGTATCCTCTTCCATACACCACTGTGAGTTATGTTAGAGATGCTAAGAAACAGACCTTTTGTTTTCCCCTGCAAGGAGTTGTGTGGTTTCGAGACTATAATTGGATAGCTTGAAATGTTGACATTTTTCCCCATTTTGACAGCCAAATCAATGTTATTGAAAGCGGTTTGTGGGCGTTCATGACAGCCTCAGGATTAATACCGCTAGCCTGTCTCAAAATGGCTGCTGTTTATAGGCAGGTAAAATAGTAATGGGATTCTGCGGATGAATTTAGGGATGCTTTAAGCAGATAGTAAAATAACTGCTGCCGATAAGTATGGCCAAGATCCAGCGAGCCCTTTTCTAATGCAGCCTCTATTTATTTTATTCAAGAGTCACCGAGAAGGATGGAAGGATAACGCGAAATCAATAGCTGCTATAGTAAACCCAGTGGCCATCTTTATTTATTTTTATATTGGGTTTGCATCCCACCCACCTGTCTCAAAAATATCCGAGGCAACGTACGTGGAATGCAGGATGCATGCTGAAATAGCACATAAAACAAAACAATGAAATAAAAATATTCTAGGGCTAGACAAGTCTACAGAAAAAGCCAATACAGAATGAAAGAAATGGAAACCGCAGCAATGAAGGCATAGCTGCTAAGAGGTTATAACCATTCAGGTATTACTAAATAGTACTTACTTACTTAGGCGATTCCTCATTGTCAGAATAAGATTGTCCTCCAAGATTGGTGTACTGGCGGTGCGTACATAGGTGACTGTGGAGCCCAATTCTTGATCTGCATGTTCTCCCACAGTGAGAACATGCAGAGGAGGGGGATCAAGTCCTTCTTGGGGGAGCAGAGGCGATTCCTCATTGTCAGAATAAGATTGTCCTCCAAGATTGGTGTACCTGTGGTGGGTACGTAGGTGACTGTGGAGCCCTATTCTTGACCTGCATCTTCTCCCGCAGTGAGGGCATTGGTTTCCAGGTGGAAGACGGTCCCGGTCGGGGTTGGCTTGATGTGCCTTCCTCTTGGCACGTTTCTCCCTTTCACCCTCCGTTCGTGCCTCTTCAAATTCTACAGCACTGCCGATCACAGCTGACCTCGAGCTGGAGCGCTCAAGGGCCATGGCTTCCCAATTCTCTGTGTCTATGCCAGAGTTTTTAAGGTTGGCCCACCAACATTCCGTAAACTGGATAGGCCAGGAGCCCTCAAACTTTTTAAACAGAGGGCCAGATCACAGTCCCTCAAACTGTTGGAGAGCCGGATTATAATTTGAAAAAAAAATTGAATGAATTCCAATGCACACTGCACATATCTTATGTGTTGTGCAAAAAACACTTAAAAACAATTCAATAATTAAAATGAAGAACAATTTTAACAAATATAAACTTATTAATATTTCAATGGGAAGTATGGGCCTGCTTTGGGCTGATGAGATAGGATTGTTGTTGTTGTTGCGTCCTTTCAAGTTGTTTCAGACTTGGGTTGACCCTGAGCGAGGGTCGGGTAGATGACCTTGGAGGGCCGTATTGGGCCCCCGCACCATAGTTTGAGGACCCCTGGTATAGGCTAAAGAATTACTGCAGTGTGACACTAGGCTTGTGCACGGATTCGGATTGGTTGGTCCCCTTTGGCCAATTTGATTTGTCTGGCTGGCCATAACGGCAAGGAGTCAGCCACTGTAGATTTTTTTTTTGACCCCAACAGAACAGTAGTTGTCAAATATCAGCTGCTTTCGGTTACAAGTGGAGTGTGGGAGAGAGGTCCCCAGACAGCAGAAACGGATCAATGTTCCACCAAAATGCACAAGCCTTTGTGACATCACATTTATTGCCATGGCTCAATAGTATGGAATTATGGGAGTGGCTGTTTTATAAGGTGTTTAGCCCTCTTTGCTAGAATGCAAGTGCCCCACAAAACTACAATTCCCATTATTCTAAAGCATTGAGCCAAGGCAGTTAAATTGTGATCCAGCTGTATTAATGCTACAGAGTAGATGCAACCTGAATGCATGGTGCAAAGACTGTGTTAGCTCCAAGCCGGATTTGCACGTTTCCATTGTCTACTGCAGGGGTCCTCAAACCTTTTAAACAGAGGTCCCTCAAACTTTTGGAGGGCCACATTATAATTTGGAAAAAAAAACATGAATGAGTTCCTATGCACACTGCACATATCTTATTTGTAGTGCAAAAAAACCACTTTAAAACAATACAATAATTAAAATGAAGAACAATTTTAACAAATATAAACTTAATAGCATTTTAATGGGAAGTGTGGTCCTGCTTTTGGCTGATGAGATAGGATTGTTGTTGTTGTGTGCTTTCAAGTCATTTCAGACTTAGATTGACCCTCAGTGAAGTTTGGGTAAATGACCTTGGAGGGCCGTATCCAGCCTGCGGGCCTTAGTTTGAGGACCCTTGGTCTACTGCATGCAGATGGCAACTTTCCAAAATGACATCCTCTTCGGGGTTGTTGTAGGTTTTTTTGGGCTATATGGCCATGGTCTAGAGGCATTCTCTCCTAACGTTTCGCCTGCATCTATGGCAAGCATCCTCAGAGGTAGTGAGGTCTGTTGAACTAGGAAAAAGGGTTTATATATCTGTGGAATGACCAGGGTGGGACAAAGGACTCTTGTCTGCTGGAGCTAGGTGTGAATATTTCAACTGACCACCTTGATTAGCATATAATGGCTTGACCGTGCCTGGAGCAAACTTTTGTTGAGAGGTGATTAGATGTCCCAGATTGTTTCCCTTCTGTTGTTTTGCTGTTGTAATTTAGATTTAATGTCACTAGTCTGTTGTAACTAGACTTAATGACAAGGGGAAACCTTTACATTTACTCTTGTATTGCAGGTGAAAGTCTGGGGTACCGCAGGGCAGGAGCGTTTCCGGAAGAGCATGGTGGAGCACCTCTCAACAAAAGTTTGCTCTAGGCACTGTCAGACCATTATATGCTAATCAAGGTGGTCAGTTGAAACATTCACACCTAGCTCCCATTTTCCTACTTCCAACAGACCTCACTGCCTCTGAAGATGCTTGCCATAGATGCAGGTGAAACGTCAGGAGAGAATGCCTTTAAACCATGGCCATATAGCCCGAAAAAACCTACAACAACCCAGTGATTCCGGCCATGAAAGCCTTCGACAATACATTGGACATCCTCTTCATTTGTATATCTTTTTTGTTTTTGTGGGTTGAAATGATTATGTAACAGACAGAAATCAACTCAGTTTCACATTTAGCAATATCTTGGTAATGTGGCAATGAGAGTAGTATGGACTACTCTCATGGAGTCTATACATGGTTTTTAGACAAAGATGTTTTCACCAAACTTCAAAACATGTAACCTGGGGTGATGATTGTATGGTGCCACAAATAGTGCTAGACATAAATCATTGATCACTTTTAGAGAAGGTGAATGCTGCAGTCCAACACATGGGGATAGCCATAAGTTCCCAAAGTCTACAACGATGATAAAGAAGATGGAGGAAAAGGGTGTTAATGTGAAACTATTTGGTCTGTACCATTCAGGTGAAGGCCAACCATAAATGTGGAGGAAAAATAAATAGATATATCTATCTATGAGCAGAGGGATCTAAACATTTCTGTACGGAAATATTTTCTTAAACTGAGACTAAAACATACGTGAAAAAAAGTTAAGAAATGTTTTAATTTAATCAAGGTTAAACAAAAAAAATCTAAATATATAGGAGGTGAGATCAGAAGGTCATAATGAAAGTCTCCTATTCTATTGAAGAAACATGAAGTCTTGTTATGCAGTTGCTGAGAGCAATTTCTTTATATATAGACTCAAAGGAAGGGTCCACTTACAAGTAACTTTGATTGGGATTAAAACACTGAAATGAGAATCAACCTAACTGCTCTTGGAAAGGTTTGTTGTTTATTCATTCAGTCGCTTCTGACTCTTTGTGACCTCCTGGACCATCCCACGCCAGAGCTCCCTGTTGCCCATGGCCACCCCCAGCTCCTTCAAGGTCAAGCCAGTCACTTCAAGGATACCATGGATCCTTCTTGCCCTTGGTTGGCCCCTCTTCCTTTTTCTTTCCCTCATTGTTCTCTTCTCCAAGCTTTCTTGTCTTCTCATGATGTGGCCAAAATACTTAATACCTGGCTGCTCACTGGAGGGAAGGATATTAGAGGCAAAGATTTCCTGGAGGATAGACTGGTTGGATCTTTTTGTGGTTGTGACAGCGTGAGTGGCGCCACCTATGTGTAGAACTGTTAGTTGCAAGATTTAAACTGTTGTATCATGCTTAATCCTGCCTTTTTACCCTGCTTATGTATAGTTGGTTTGATTGGTTACTTATAGCTGTCAATCAGTATTGTTTGGCTCCACCTCTTCCTGGAGGGGGGAGTGCTTCCCTTTTCATTCTGCCATCAGAGTTCCTATGGGATGGACGTGAGTAAGAGACTTGGCTCTAAAAGCCCCTGCTTAAATTACCTCTCAGCACCAGTTCTGAGGTTTTTTTACCCTTGAGACTTATGCTTCATGTTCAGACCAACCTGAACTACGTTGGAAGTCTCAAGCGCCTTCAAACCAGTTCTTTTGGCACCAGAGGAAGATCCTGAGTCTTCAAACATAGGCCATTTGAACTGGGGTTGTGGTTTGCTCCGGCATTCAAAGCCATTGAGGAAAGAGGAAACAGGAAAAGCTTCTCAGCTACAAATTCCTTGGACTTCAGAGATTATAAAGTATATTTCCTTTATCCTTGTTGAAATATCAAGCTTATGCCTGAGAAAAATAACTCATTGTGAACAATAAATACCATTTTGAGTTATCTGTTGTGTTTTGGTCTTTGGGAGTTCCAGTTTCCTATAGGAGGGCAAGAAGCAATCCCCTGGGGAAAGATGCCACGTCCATGCCTCTCTCATTAAGAGTTATAGCCCCAGGCACGATGGCACAGTGGTCCAAGTTACTCCCAGCATTTTCCTCCAATGGAAAGGTATCGTATCCTTTACCAAGAACACACACAAATTTGTGATGATTCAGAGAGGGAAATGGTGAGAGGAGAGGATTCATTTCCTTCCATCTATCCTTCCTTAACAAGAAATTCATTATAATAATTAGAATAAAAATTAAATAGCTTGTCTTCTCCATCTAATCGAGATGCATGAAATGTGCCTTTATGCACCTGTAGAAGTCGGATTGTCTCCAGCACCCCGGAGGTTAATCAGATATGGCACTGAATTATTTGGGCTTGGCTTACTCGAAATTATAATCTCTTGTCAGAAAAATGTTCCACCATCCTACATTACGGGGAGTCATTAGAGCATGTGTAACCTTTCCCTGTAAGCACTAATGAAAAGTACTTGGCAGTTCTAGGTTCAGTTGGCTTATTCGCGTGTGAAAGATTTCTCAAATGCTGGTGATATTATTTATTTATTTGGGAGGTAACCTTTTATGCTCTTATTTATAACGTATTCCGAGCCAAAAATCCCTCCTAAGATCTTACAAGTCTGAGCTCATGACATTAATATAGTCAAAGATGGAAATGCAATTTCATGATCATTCTATTTTCCTCCTCTTTGCTTTTATCTGTAGGAAGGAATGGGGAGGACCTGGGAGCAGCGTAGCATCCACAACAGGAGAAATTATGTCACTCTATCTGCAAGAAGCGCACAGCTGCCTAACTGAATATCTTGCACAGATAATACGCTAATAAATGGATCTGGACTCTACAAAATTGTACAGCCCATAAATAGGAAAGTGGAGAATACAAAAAATCCCGTTAGTTTGCATGACACCATCCATGTGAGACTTCCCTCCTCCCTTCATTTAACGGGAAATTCATTGTAATTAAAATAAAAATGAAATAGCTTTCAGTATCTTCTCCGCAGAGGATTTATCAAGGCAATAGTCGACCTATTTGAAGCCTAGCAATTTGTATCCAATAAGATATTTATGCAAATATGTCTATTATTTCCCCAAGCAGGACGAAGCACATCTTTTTCGCCCCTTTCCTCCCAGTCTCTTTCATAATAGAAATTTGTAGGTAATGAATAATCTCTGGATTCAGACAAGAGGTAATTTAAATTATCCAGTTTTTAGTAAGCTAAGGTAGCTTAGTGGTTGAGGGAATTCACAAGGTTACTGTTTTGCTCTTTCGAGATTTGGAGGCTCTTAGAGAGGTTCTGCACTGACAAACAAAGCAGATAAGAACGGCAGATCAGTAACTTCTGGAAAGCCATAGGTTCTCTATTCAAACTACATTGTATGGCAGTGTAGATGGAGCTGAAGATCAACTTTGCTGGCACGAGAAAAACTAAGCTATGCTAATATATATATTTCCAATTATAAATGTAATTGAAACTTATTATGGGTATTAGATAACTTATTATGGATAATATATTTATGGAAACTATGGATATTGGAATATCTTATTATTAATGGAAACTTGTTATGTTTAACATTTAGGAAACACTGTATGAACACCAAGCACAAAGTAGGTAAAGGTAAAGTTTTCCCCGGATATTAAGCCCAATCATGTCCGACTCTGGGGTTGGTGCTCATCTCCATTTCTAAGCCGAAGAGCCGGCGTTGTCCATAGACACCTCCAAGGTCATGTGGCTGCCATGATTGCATGCAGTGCCGTTACCTTCCCATCTGAGTGGTACCTATTGATCTACTGACATTTGCATGTTTTTGAATTGCTAGGTTGGCAGAAGTTGGGAGCTCCCGCCACTCCTCGGATTAGAACCTGCAACCATTCGGTCAGCAAGTTCAACAGGTCAGCAGTTTAACCCACTGCACCAACGGGGCTCCAAAAGCACAAAGTAGCTGCATGCAATAACGTCCTGTGGAAACTTACTGGCAGCATATAGGGTACAGACCCAAAATTAATAAGAATATCAGCTCTGGCCTTATGCTGTCACATGCTGGGCCTGAAATAATGTCTGTTTACAGAACGTCCTTTCTGTGTATGCCCAACGGGATGCTGGGGTGCCTCAGCTGAAGGGCCCCTTAGATTTCCCAACACAAAGTTCTATTGAGACTCAAAATAAGTTCAACAAAGTTCTTTATTTGGGCTTAAATCTTCAAACAAATGAATTAAATGCTTTATAACCTTGGAAAACTGGTATCTTCCTCAATCTGCTATCAAGGGCAGGCAACTGGTGGTAAACTGTTCCTTTCTTCCTTAGGGAAATCTTCTGACCCCTCCCTGGGCAATCTTTCTTTACCTTGTTGGCGTGAGGCCCCTACTCCCGGCTCCAAGCTACTTTATGGATAGCCCGAGTGGTCCCTTACCAGCCAATGGTTGCTGTAGATCTGCCAAGCCGGGAGGTGTCCTTTAGTTTTACTCCACGAAGGCTGTAGGAACTGTCCTGTTGCCCCAGCAAAGGCTGGCTGTATTCCCCCAGCAATAGCTGTGGAACTATCCTTTTACTCCCCCAGCAGAGCTGTGAGAAGTGAAGCTTTTGTGCAGGTGGGAAAGAGAATCCCACACGTCCTGCTGTTAGGCTTCAAACAGTGAGACTGAACAAAAGTCCTCCTTTGCCTCCAAAAGCCTGGGAAAAGGGGTGGACCTAAAGACTCTAGCGATGATTGCCAGGTTGCTGGCTCTATGACTGCAACCTGCGGAAGCTACCTGATTGCAAAAAGCATGGCTTAAATAAATTCATACAAACCAGCAGTGCAAGAAAAAGAAATTCAAATCTCCTGGTACTGCCGTGCCAGCACAGGCCTTGTCTTACTGCTGAGTATGCCTGCCCTGTTTGGCACAAGTCTGTCCATGTAAAGCAGGTGAATATAGCATTGTATGAAACATGCAGAATAACCACAGGATGTCTCAAACCTACACCTGTTGATAGACTCTACAAGCTGGTGGGGATTACCTCGCCCCCTCATGTATGACAGGAAGTTGCTGCTGTGAGACAAATAAGGTTGAACATTGTGAAAGCCACCCACTGCATGGCTATCATAAGAACCACCACTCCTCTAAATGTTTCCCCAGCAACAGCAATAATATTCCTCTGGGCAGCTAAACCAGGAAATCCCAATTGGATGTCCCTCCATGAGGGTCTCCAGGAGCAAACCAAGAATGGCCAACTTGGAAGTCCCTGAACAGACTCAGAAGTAGAGTGGAAAGATCCAAAGATAACTTGACTAAACGGCATTACCTAGAACAGTGGTTCTCAACTTGTGGGTCCCCAGGTGTTTTGGCCTCCAACTCCCAGAAATCCCAGCCAGTTTACCAGCTGTTGGGATTTCTGGAAGTTGAAGGCCAAAACATCTTGGGACCCACAAAACATCTTGGGAACCATTGACCTAGAAGAATCCTCCACCTTGTGCGACTGTGGAGCAGAACAAACAACTCTGCATCTGTACGCTTACCCACAATGTCCTGCCTCATGCACAGAGGAAGAATTGCTTAAAGCTACAGACGATGCAGTCGCAGTTGCCCGTTTTTGGTCTAAAATTATTTAGCTGCTTGTGCTCCCTCTATTTTATCAGATTTATACTTATTTATGCAATGCTATTGACACAAAGGAGCCCCCGGTGACGCAGTGGGTTAAAGCACTGAGCGGCTGAGCTTGTTGATCGAAAGGTCGCAGGTTCGATTCCGGGGAGCGGGGTGAGCTTCCGCTGTCAGCTCTAGCTTCTGCCAACCTAGCAGTTCGAAAACATGCAAATGTGAGTAGATCAATAGGTACCGCTCCGGTGGGAAGGTAACGGCGCTCCATGCAGTCATGCCGGCCACATGACCTTGGAGGTGTCTACGGACAACGCTGGCTCTTCGGCTTAGAAATGGAGATAAGCACCACACCCCAAAGTCAGACATGACTGGACTTAATGTCAGGGGACTACCTTTACCTTTTTATTGACACAAAATAAAATTATGGATATTTATAAATATGTCATGCTCAAGGTCATTAACCCATGGCAGCATGCATGTTCATAGGTGCCCGTTTCTCATCCAAGATATCTATTTCTCATACTAGATGTAAGACTTCCTTTTTGTGTGCAGTGGTAGTGATTTTCAGGAGGCCTTTTCTTCAACATGCACAAATCGCATTACTATTAATCTGGTGTGATAGAAATCACTGTACAGTTAGGCAACGGCTCTGTGTTTTGATAGTCTGTGTCTATTTCTGCTTTATTGCCATATAGAATGAAATGGAGGAAGACGGTCCTCTGTAGTCACAAATCAATGGGGAAGTCTCTGATCAATTGCCACGAGGTTCATTCAGATAACTAAAATATTCCTGTGCTCTTGGCAGTCTTCTTGGCAGGAAACAATCCATTAGGGTCTGAGAACAGATAAAAAGTTAGGCAGGATGTCAAATTATCCTATCTTCTATCTCCTACATTTCGACTGATAAAATTGCTGCACTTAGATGAAGTGTTTACTTGTAGATGTCTCAAGTTTTACTAAAAAAAATTACTCCCTCTAGGACCCACTTTACATAGTTTGACACTGAAAATAAAGATTCCTGTGTTAGTTGCCAGTACTGTGGTGGAAGCAACAAGCAATGAGTGGCTTTGCAGATCATCCCTTCAGCATTTCGAAGGTGAAAACAAGGACATTATTCATAGAATCATAGAATCATAGAGTTCGAAGTGACCTCCTGGGCCATCCAGTCCAACCCCATTCTGCCAAAAAGCAGGAAAATTGCATTCAAAGCACCCCCAACAGATGGCCATCCAGCCTCTGTTTAAAAGCTTCCAAAGAAGGAGCCTCCAACACACTCTGGGGCAGAGAGTTCCACTGCTGAACACCTCTCACAGTCAGGAAGTTCTTTTTCATGTTCAGATGGAATCTCCTTTTGTGTAGTTTGAAGCCATTGTTCCATGTCCTATTCTCCAGGGCAGCAGAAAACAAGTTTGCTCCCTCCTTCCTATGACTTGCTCTCACATATTTATCCCTGGCCTTCATCATGTCTCTTCTCAGCCTTCTCTTCTTCAGGCTAAACGTGCCCAACTTTTTAAACCACTCCTCAGAGGGCTTGTTCTCAAGTCCCTTGATCATTTGAGTCGCCCTCCTCTGGACACATTCCAGCTTGTCAATATCTCTCTTCAATTGTGGTGCCCAGAATTGGACACAATATTCCAGTTGTCTAACCAAGGCCGAATGGAGCATGGATAGCATGACTTCCCTATGCTCCTATTGATGCAGGCCAAAATCCCATTGGCTCTTTTTGCCACCTCATCACATTGTTGGCTCATGTTTAACTTGTTGTTAATGAGGACTCCAAGATCTTTTTCACACGTACTGCTCTCGAGCCAGGTGTCCCCCATTCTGTATCTTTGCATTTCATTTTTTCTGTCTAAGTGGAGTATCTTGCATTTGTTACTGTTGAACTTCATTTTGTTAGTTTTGGCCCATCTCTCCAATCTGTTAAGATCATTTTGAATTTCCTCTGGAGTATTGGCTATTCCTTCCTTCAGCATTTCAGAGGTGAAAACAAGGACATTATTCTGTATTTATCAAATCCTCTTTCTGACGTCAAAGGTCACATCCTGATGGCAGAAGGTTGTGTCCTACAAGGTTGCCTTTGTGTTCTTGTGCGCATGTTTCTGTAGTCAAGATGCATTTGTCACCTGTGTGAAATTAGGCTGAGCTGGGACCCAGAAGTTGTGGAACTGAAATGTTACCTTTTCAAACTATCATTTTTCATGTTGCTTTGGTGATTTTGAGAGATACAGGTCAAAAAGTGGCTTTTCCAAAGGGTACATTAGAACAGGAGAACAAACAAGAATTAAGGAGCAAGAAAAAAAAAGAAAGCTCCAGATTTACTAAGGAGTGCTGTTTACTGCTCAGCAGGAGGAGCAGAGCTAGTTGGATACCAGTTTTAATAGCATGGAAGGTTTATTCTTCTCAGAATAAAGAAAGCATCAAAGAAAACAGGCAATTATAAGTGGGCAGGACCGGAGGGAACTTGGTGAAGTTTTCTCTTAGTTTGGAGTCTCTGCTATATCCTCAACATTTCTTTTCAATCTGCTAAACAATTTATTGAGACGAGACCAAAGAATTCCCCTCTCCAAAGTTCTGCTATGTCATTTATCCGTGCTATGGAGTTATTTATTTATTTATTTACCTTATTTATACCCCACCTTTCTCTACCCTGGGCGGGACTCAAGGAGTCTTACAAATGGAACCAACACAGTGCCTCAAAAACTAGAAATAGTTGTCTAAGATCTACAGAGACACTCGCTGGAACACTTCAGCAAGTGAGAGTCCAAAAGTGGCAGGCTCAAACCCAGAACCTCAACCAATGGCTGATACCAAATGAGAGACTCCCCCCTGGGCACACAGAGGACTGGGCGACCTGGAAGGCACTGAACAGACTGCACTCTGGCACCACGAGATGTAGAGCCAACCTCAAGATATGGGGCTACAAAGTGGAATCCACAACATGTGAGTGTGGAGAAGAGCAGACCACTGACCACATGCTGCAATGCAACCTGAGCCCTGCTACATGCACAATGGAGGACCTTCTTGCAGCAACACCAGAAGCACTCCAAGTGGCCAGATACTGGTCAAAGGACATTTAATCAACTACCAAACTCACAAATTTTGTATTTTGTCTGTTTGTTTGCTTTGTTCTGTTATAAATGTAATATAATTGTCTGGTTGCCCTGACACGACTAATAAATAGTGCCTCAAAACACACAAAATTCACCTAAACATGGTGAATTAAAAATTATGACATAATAAATATGATTAAAATGCATTCAAGGTGAAAAAACACGCCATCCAGAGTTCAAAGTCTGAGGCCATTCCATAGTCAATTGCACATAATTCCATATTAAGATTACTGCACTGCCCTATTTTCCAAAGGCTTGCTCCCAAATAAGGAGACCTTTCTGTTGGGGTTCAGCAGCAAGATACTGGGGATTCCTTGGAGGAAGAGGGGGATGATGGGTTTCCCATTGACAAGTCTGTGTGTGATCAGGGTGAATTGTAGGCCTTAGATCAGAGAGAAGTGTTGGCAGTTGCAGATGATGTTTGGGATTCCAATGTTCATTCTTTAGCAACCAAGGAAAAGTCAGTTTCTCTTGTGAATTGGTCTTCAGGGTCTTCTGCAGATGCAGATGATTTTTCCCATGATATCAGATTAGGCCTCTGAACAGAGGGAGTCAAGGATAGATTAATTAGGTGTTCAGAAAGACTCCAAGAGAAGTCCTTGAGACCCAGGTCTCAAAGGCATGACCTCAGGACTTCTTGGTTGGGCCTGAGCTTAAATTAAGTGATGTTTACTTGTGTCTCCAGAGCAGACAATGTTGCCATCGAATCAAGTTCCTGTTTCAGCTCTCATGCTCATGAATCAAGTTTGCTTATGTTCCTTAATGTGTTTTGCTTTGGAAAAGTTCCTGTCTTCATGCCTATGGATTTATGTCTATGTTCTTGGCTTTCTGGATTTCATGCACCTTGCTATTTTGGACTATTGATTAGTTGCTATTTCACAGCACCTTTTCTATGGCTTTTTGGGAAATGCTCCTTTTCCCCATTTGTACAGACTTAGTTTCAAATGGGTATCAAATAATAATAATAATAATAATAATAATAATAATAACAACAACTCAAAATTCCATATAGCTGAATGACTTTTAGCTATTCAAAACATGGGATTGATCAGAAAATTCATTGCTAATTCTGGATAGTAACGGTGTAACTCTGGAATGCATATGAGCTTTGGTAAAAATTGATTTTAATTCATAATCCAAGAATGCCATTTAATTGTTTCTTCTATTTTTTTTTAAAAAAAACCTGAATTTTAAATCTTTTAAAAGGACAAGTATTATTAGGAAGTCTAATAATTATTCATAGCTTTGTCACACCTTTCCTCTTTCATTCCATCCTGGGATGTCATGTTTGTGTTTTTGCCACTCATGGAGTAAACTGAGATTTGGCCTATAAGGTGATTGTGAGATAAACCTGGAAATTGCCTTCATATCTCACACCATTCAAAAAGCAAAATGCATTCAGAATTGTATCACATATGTTTCATTGTAACCAGGAACAGTGAAGACATCTGCCCTTGCGCTTTGCTACTCTGCTGCTGAATATGCATACCCAGTGTGGAATATATCTTACCACTACGTTAAAAGAGTGGATGTGGCTTTTAATGAGACATGCCACAATATCATAGGAAGTCTACGTCTCACACCACTGGAGAAATTAAACTGTTTAGCTGGTATTGTACCACCTGACATCTCTAGGGAAGTTGCAACCAATAGTGAAAGGACCAAGGCAGTGACATATCTGGCCCATCCCCTGTTTGGATATCAGCCAGCATGCCAATGACTTAAATCAAGAAATAGTTTTCTAAGATCTACAGAGATACTTGCAAGAACACCTCAGCAAGAGAGAGTCCAAAAGTGGCAGGCTAAAACTCAGAACCTCAATCAGTGGCTGATACTGGATGAGAAACTTCCTCCTGGGCACACAGAAGACTGGGCGACTTGGAAGGCTCTGAACAGACTGTGCTCTGGCACAAGAAATGGGGCCACAAAGTAGAATCTATAATATGCGAATGTGGAGAAGAGCAAACCACGGATCACTTACTACACTGCGGCCTGAGCCCCGCCACATGCACAATGGAGGACTTCTCGCAGCTATACCAGAGGCACTCCAAGTGGCCATCTTCTGGTCAAAGAAAATCTAGCATAATGGCAAGTTTTTTTAATTTGTTAGTGTTTTTTTCAATTTGTGTGATCAATAAATACCAAGAAAAGGCTTGCAAAATGCTAAAAGTGATGAAAAGGTCTCTTCTGATATCTTAACATGCCACAAGTTTGCAAAAAGTGAACCGCAATGTAGCGAGGGAACACTGTACTCCCTTCTCAACAAATGATTCCTCCAGGCAGTAACAAGCCACACCTTGAAACTGCTAGGCCATTAAATGCTAATCAAGGTAGCAAATTAAAACATTCATAGCTACCTCCAACAGACAAGAGTTCTTTCTCCCACCCGGGACATCATTCCACAGATATATAAACCCCATTTGCCTAGTTTCCAACAGACCTCACAACCTCTGAGGATGCCTGCCATGAATGCAGGCAAAACGTCAGAAGGGAATGCTTCTGGAACATGGCCATACAGCCTAAAACACTTAGAACAACCCAGAAACCTATTATCATTTTCCTTCGAGGAAATATGGTCTAGCCCAGGACTCTAGTAAAGGATAGCATTGGTTTTTGTGGTGTGGACAACTCACCTAATGGATGCTGACCCCTTCAATGAGAATTATTACAGATAATTCTTATTAATGGCTCTGCTGTACCGTTGGTCCCATTTCCTTTCATCCACTTTTTTCCACGTGTCTTTATGGAACACCTCTGTGGATTCTTTTGGCATCCGTTCCTGGCTGTCTTCAGACTGAATTAAGTTTCTGAGTTCATTCTCATGCTGGCAAATGATTGATTATTAATATGCCTTATGAGCATCTTGCCTGGCTTAGTCTCAAAAGTGGCACATCAAACGGAAACTAAATAAGGGCCACGGGTTTTCTCCCCAGATTTTATCTAGGGGCTTGTATTTTGTGCAACGAACCCTGTGCTCAATAGGCGATGCATGAACGCTGCCTTTCCTTCCACAGGTAACACCGTTACGCCTGCATTCAACTTGTCAAACATCCTCAGATTAAAAAGAGATTGGCTTGTCATAGAGTCTCCGGCTTCTTTTTTCATCAAGTCCCCCTGCAGAGACCAAAGGATGAAAGGCACTTTTGTGAATTTTGTTGGAAAGGAATCACACATCTTGGGAAATTCTTTAGGAATAAAGGTATTGATATACAAAGCGACTGAAGATTGAAAGCTTTGACCAGAGGACCATAACACATGTAAAATGTTTTGCATGTATATTTAAAGCGACGCTGTGTGGCTGTGCATTTTATATACTGCAAGAATATAAACTTTTTTTTGTGCAGCTCTGTGTGTAGACGCATGTTTCCAATGAGTTTTATTCTGCCTGCCTTCAAATAGCTGTTATTTAATGCAACATGCAAGTAATCAAACACTTTCATTGTCGGGTGGTGGGATGGGGAGGGAAATGGTTTGAACAACATTGCCATCATTGGCAATCCAGACTGTGACATTTCCAATCAACAGCTCATTTGAGCATGAAACAAATGACTCCTTTGTCCCTCAATATGTTTATCATTCTGATGGAGTGGATTCAAATATCTGCATTCATTGGAATGCCTGCAAATGATAGATTATTAATGCGGTTTGTGAAAATCTTCTCAGCCATGGTTTCAAAGCGAAATAAATAAAAGAGAAATAAATAAGGGCCGTGCTCTCCATCAGTTTTTATCGGGGGCTGATTCTATTTTGAGTGAACCCACAGTTTGCTGGGTGATGCATCATTGCAGCATTTCCCTCCATAGGTATCACGGTTTCGTTTTGGCACCCAGCTTGTCAAATTTCCTCAGATTAAAAAGAGTTTTGCTTGTCATTGATGCTCAAGACGCCCCTCCCTCCTCTGGTTTTCCTGCAGAGACGAGAAATGTGAAAGTGACTTCTCTGTGAATGTGCAATTTCGTTGGAATGAAATCATCACTATAGCTGAAGATTTCTTTTTTCAGTAATAAAGTCACTGATATAAAAAGCCACAAAGGCTTTTAAGAAGTCTTGGCCTGGGGGATGCTTCATACTTTATGTGCTGTGCATGTTCATGTGGAATGTTTTGCATATAAATTTAAAAATATAGGCCAGGACTCAATAAGCCAAGCATTTTCAAGGGTCCGGATATGCCCAAAGGTGCTGGTTAAGATTGTTGTTGTTGTTGTTGTTGTTGTTGTTGTTGTTGTTATTATTATTATTTGAAACACAACAAGATGGGTCCACCGCAGACAAGATCACTCTGCTGGCTGTTGTATTGGATCACACGTCGGATACTTCCCAAGTGTCTAGGACTGTGTGATGTATCGGCGAATAATGCATGCAGATCCCAGTAAGGTGGCCTTCTGCAGCTGGCAGCAGACAATGTTGTCAGTGCCGATTGTGTTTAAATGCAGGCCAAGGTCTTTAGGCACTGCGCCCAGTGTGCCAGTCACCATTGGGACTACCTTTACTGGCTTGTCCCAGATTCTTTGCAGTTCAATCTTTAAATCCTCATATCATGTCAGCTTTTCCAGTTGTTTCTCTGCAATCCTGCTGTCACCTGGGATTGCAACATCGATGATACATACTTTGTTTTTTTAACACGATTGTGAGGTCAGGAGTATTGTGCTCCAAAACTCTGTCTGTCTGTATTCGGAAGTCCCAGAGTAGCTCTACACGTTCATTTTCTGTAACTTTTTCCGGCTTGTGATCCCACCGGTTCTTTGTCTCAAGCAGATGGTGTTTGTGGCACAGGTTCCAATGAATCATCTGAGCAACGGTGTTGTGCCTCTGCTTGTAGTCTGTCTGTGCGATCTTCTTGCAGCAGCTGAGGATGTGATCTATTGTTTCATCTGCTTCCTTGCAGAGTCTACATTTGGGATCGGTCATCGACTTTTCAATTCTGGCTTGTATGGCCTTGGTTGGAATGGCTTGTTCTTGGGCTGCCAGAATCAGGCCCTCCTTTGTCTCCTTTTTCAGAGTCCCATTTGTGAGCCACAGCCATGTTTTTTCTTTGTCAATTTGGCTCTCCATTTTCCCCAGGAACTGTCCATAGAGAGCCTTCTTTGGCCAGTTTTGTCTTCTGCTCTGCATTGTGTTTTTATGGTATTCACTCTTTGTCTTTTGCACTTTAAAGAATTTACTACTAATAACTTCCCTAAATGTTGGTTCTTGACTGCCTTTCCCATCATCTGCCAGTGCGTGTTTCTCTTCTTCTACCGTTTGTTTCACTTGCAGAAGCCATCTGCCTCCTGATTTTCTGGGCAGGTAAAGCCTGTCGACATTATTATTATTATTATTATTATTATTATTATTATTAAAGTTCCATCCACATTATTCTTATTCTGCTTTCCCCCTTTTGCTTCCTGCCAGCAAATCCTAGCTGGCAGAACAGATTTTTTTCCCCAGCAGACTAGTCTTTTGGCAGATTTCTGGGAAATGGCAGAAAAGGGTTCTGCAGAGGAGAAAAAAGCATTTCTCCTGGCAAAAAAATTACAGGGATTGAATCCTACATCTAATACAAATTTGAACTGAGCATATGCATTCCTCTTGTATGTGGACGATGCCATACTGCATACTTTTAAAGACCAGCACTCAGAGCACTAAGATAATTGCTGTCAGTATAGATTATTTTTTAAAAAATGAATTAATTGGGGCTTAATTGCACATATTTGCCTCTATTATACACTTTACCTTCCTTTGGAGGATACAAGCCTCTTCAGCTATGAGCTGACCATAGGGCAGATGTTCTCTCTTTGGAGGCAGTTGTGGAGCACTCCTCCTCCTCCTTTTCAGCTATTATGTTATTTAAGTGTTGAGGACAATCAGTCTTGAGCTCGTTTTCCTGTCCTTTTGTAGCACTGGGGTTACTGGCAGCTATGGTGAGTGGCATGATGAATTGCTGCAGTGCATGGAGATGAATAAGGAATGAAAGGGAAGTGGGAGATTTGGCACAGCAAAGAGTCCTTTTTTCTATTTCAGTGAAATGTCCAGGGATGAGTGTTCACGGGATATATTAGTAGTACAGAAACATATTTTGCTTGTACTTGCAAGATACATATGTTATATTTCTCTGTTCATGTGCTCCTCTCGTCCACAAGGCTCACGAAGAGTGAGATCATGCTATATGTGTTAGTAGCAAAATGTGTTAAGCAGCCTCTCTGTTGTCGGATAACATCTTTTCGTACATGCATGTGTGTTAAGCTACAGCCTTTTGCCTTGATTTGTCATCCTTTCTTTTCTTAGGCAGAGTGGCTCAACAACAACTTTGCTCACAACAGACCTCATCATATGGAGAAATTTCCTTGTCATAGGACACTCGGTGGTGCAACAGGTTAAACCACTGAGTTACAGAATTTGCTGACCGAAAGGGCGGCTGTTTGAATCCGGGGAGTGGGGTGAGCTCCTGCTGTTAGGCCTAGCCTCTGCCAACCTAGCAGTTTAAAAACATGCAAATGTGGGTAGATCAATAGATACCGCTTTGGCAGGAAGGTAATGGCATTCCATTCAGTCATGCCGGCTACATGACCTTGGTGGCGTCTATGGGCAACACCGGCTCTTCGGCTTACAAATGGAGATGAGCACCACCCCCTAGTTCAGTGTTTCTCAACCTGGGGGTCAGGACCGCGGGGGTGTCAGAGGGGGTGTCAGAGGGGTCGCCAAAGACCATCAGAAAACATAGTATTTTCTGTTGGTCATGGGGGTTCTGTGTGGAAAGTTTGGTCCAATTCTATTATTGGTGGGGTTCAGAATGCTATTTCATTGTGGGTGAACTATAAATCCCAACAACCACAACTCCCAAATGGCAAGGTCTATTTTCTCCAAACTCTACCAGTGTTCACATTTGGGTATATTGAGTATTCATGCCAAGTTTGGTCCAGATCCATCATTGCTTGAGTCCACAGTCTGGATATAGGTGAACTACAACTCCAAGAACTCAAGGTCAATGTCCACCAGACCTTCCCAATATTTTTTCTTGGTCATGGGAATTCTGTGTGCCATGTTTGATTCAATTCCATCATTGATGGAGTTCAGATGGCTCTTTGATTTAAGGTGAACTATAAATCCCAGCAACTCCAGCATTACCAAATGACAAAATCAATCACCACCAACTCCACCAGTATTCAAATTTTCGGGCGTATCAGGTATTTGTGCCAAATTTGGTCCAGTGACTGAAAATACATCCTGCATATCAGATATTTACATTACAATTCATAACAGGAGCAAAATTACAGTTATGAAGTAGCAACAAAAATAAAGTTATGGTTGGGGGTCACCACAACATGAAGAACTGTATTAAGGGGTCGCGGCATTAGGAAAGTTGAGAACCGCTGCCCTAGTTGGACACGATAAGACTCAATGCCAAGGGAAACCTTTAGGACACTTCAGTTCACTTTTCAAGAAGGGAGAGGCATAGAACTCATGACACGATGTTTAAGCAGTTCTAGTCATCATGCATAGCCCACTATTTTTGAAATGCAGCTGAATTGTCCTTTGAGGAGGGAGTTAATGGGTGAGCAATTGTGTTTCGAGCTCCTAGCACATGTTAGATCGTTAGTTCCAGCTGGAAAACATGTGGGAAGGGAAGTCTTTAGCTTGCTCATTTCATTTCATAGTTGTGTGGTGGTGTTTGGAGGGATGTTCTGTTGGGCAGTTCTTTGGGGGTGTCTTAAAAACCAGACTTAGGAAGGAAAACAGGCCATAGAAGTGTCTTAAGAATGGGACTTGGGAAGGAAATCAACCCATAGAAGAATAATGCCTTGTGTCTCCTCTAAGTGGATGGTTGAGTTAGAGGTAGGACCGAGAGCAGGGCCTTTCCAGAAGATCTTAAATTTCTTGATGGTTTATAGAGGAAGATACGTTCGGACGGGTAAAGTGGGCCTGAGCCGTGCAGGGTTTTGTAGGATAAAACCAGCACTTTGAATTGTGCTCGGAAGCTAATTGGCAGCCAGTGAAACCAGGCCCATAGCCATAGTTGGACTAGTTGGAGCTTCTAAACAGTCTTCAGAGGCAATCCCACGTGGAGTGCATTGCAGTAGTCTATTCGGAATGTAACCAGAGTGTGGGCCACCGTGACCAAGTCAGACTTCCCAAGGTACGGGCACAGCTGATGCATGAGTTTTAACTGTGCAAAAGCTCCCCTGACCACCGTCGAAACCTGGGATTCCAGGCTCAGCAATAAGTCCAGGATCACTCCCAAGCTGCAAACCAGTGCCTTCAGGGGGTAAGGCAACTTTTGTATATTTAAATGTCTTTTGCAGTCTTCAGAAGGTATGGAACTGATGTATAGAGGTGAATTCTGAAGTGCTGGGACTCATCGTGACTGTTCCAGTGTCCACGTAGCGATGATCCCTAAAAGAGTTCAAAAATGCAGGTACTTGCATTGATCCATATCAACAAACTAGCTTTAGCAGTTTCCATATCTATCCAAAACAGTTTTGGAGCTAGTGGTTCTTAATTTCCCATTAAATACCAAACTGTGGGGTAGATGATGAGAGTAGATTATATGTAGCATCATTTTCAATTTATGAGCATGCAGATGATATGCAACATCATTTTTAATTTATAAGCATGCCTGTATGAACTTGCTATCAGATCTCAGCATCATAACTGAGTGAGTATGCGATAAGCTTTCATATATTCTAGCTTGCTTTTTGGTAACGTATTTTTTTCCTCCCTGAAGGTCAGTTTTTCAAGTCTTGGTCTGGGGATGACAGCAACAAGAATAATACTGGCACTTTCTGGGATTCTGTTTTGATTATATCTTAAATGGCAGAGATTTTGTGTCATAAAGCTTTATCATGGCACTTTTGGCTCTTTATCTAAATAGCGAGTCCTCTAAGGACATGTGACTTCCAGTGTCTCTGATGTACTCTGGGAAAACACAATTTGTACAAAGTAGGATGTGAATATAGGAATATTCCAGCAAACACCAGGGGGGGGGGGGGGAAAGCAAATCATGTTGTTTCTTACTTATCAGAAGGACTGGAAATGAGTGGATTTAGGGCTGTAAATGAGGCTATATGATTTTTGGAAAATGTGCATCTTCATAAACATTTGGGAAATGGGATTCATAAGCTTTTTGGAAAACCACTAGCCACTGGAAAGGTGTGACATTGTGGTGCAGCTGGCTGAGTGTCAGCTGCATTAAGATCACTCTGGTCATGAGTTCGAAGCCAGCCCGGGTTGGAGTGGGTTTCCAACCAATTGTGTGTAGCCTGTTGTCGACCTTTGCAACCTGAAAGACAGTGACATCTGTCAAGTAGGAAAATTAGGTACCACCTTAAAGTGTGGGGAGGCTAAATTAACTGATTCATGAGGCCATAAAGAAGACTCCAGCAAAGCATTCCAGTGGGGAAGCATGCGGGGAATGCAGAAGTGCTTCATTAGCATCGCAGATGGATGATGAAAGTGACAGCTCCCCTGGCGGCCAGAAAAAAATAAGTTAAATAGCCTCTGTGTGTGGCTGTATATGTTTGTATGTCAAAAATTGGCATTGAATGTTTGCCATATATGTGTACACTGTAATCTGCCCTGAGTCCCCTGCGGGGTGAGAAGGGCAGAATATAAAAGCTGTAAATAAATAATAAATAAACCTTCGGAAAAGTGATGTTCACCAGCATTCATGCTGGTTAAAAAGATGTATCTGTGTCTTTGAACTGTCAGGGACAAAGACATGCCAATGCATAAAATATATATTGAGCAGAGTTTCAGAAGCATTCCTTTAGTTGTCCAAATACATCTACTCTCCCTTATAACATATTTGCCTTTAAATCATGCTCTCAAGAGACAAAATAGTCTTCTTTAAAAGTAACAGAGTTGGTTTACTCACAAAACTTCATGTATACAGCATACAGACACTTTGATTATGAATCCAGTTACAACAGGGTTTTAAGTAGTTTCTCTTTGTAGGTAACACAGGGCATCTTCTTAGAATCAATAATCCATCATCCAATGGAGTCTTTAAGCATATGTCTGGTGTTGTTATAAGAAGGTCCTCCATTGTGCATGTGGCAGGGCTCAGGTTGCATTGCAGCAGGTGGTCTGTGGTTTGCTCTTCTCCACACTCGCATGTTGTGGACTTCACTTTGTGGCCCCATTTCTTAAGGTTGGCTCTGCACCTTGTGGTGCCAGATCGCAGTCTGTTCAGCACCTTCCAAGTCACCCAGTTTTCTGTGTGCCCGGAAGTGAGTCCCTTATTTGGTGTTAGGTTCTGGGTTTGAGCCTGCCACTTTTGGACTCTCGCGTACTGAGGTGTTCCAGCGAGTGTCTCTGTAGATCTTAGAAAACTATTTCTTGATTGAAGTCATTGGCGTGCTGGCTGATACCTTGTTCAGATATCAGCCAGCACGCCAACAACTTCAATCAAGAAATAGTTTTCGAAGATCTACAAAGATATGTATTGTCGGAGGCTTTCATGGCTGGAATCACTGGGTTGTAGTTTTTTTCGGGCTATATGACCATGTTCTAGAGGCATTCTCTCCTGACGTTTCGCCTGCATCCATGGCAAGCATCCTCAGAGGTTTTCCCTCTGCTGTTTTGCTGTTTTAATTTTAGAGTTTTTTATGTGGACAATTTCAACAGAAAGGAGGAAACCATGAAAATGAACAAAATCTGGCTACCAGTATTAAAAAACTCTAAAATTACAACAGCAAAACAGCAGAGGGAAAACAATCAGGGACATCTAATCACCTCTCAACAAAAGATTGCTCCAGGCACTGCTGGGCCATCAAATGTTAATCAAGGTGGTCAGTTGAAACATTCACACCTAGTTCCAGCAGACAAGAGTTCTTTGTCCCATCCTGGTCTTTCCACAGATATATAAACCCATCTTCCTAGTTCCAACAGAGCTCACTACCTCTGAGGATGCTTGCCATAGATGCAGGCGAAATGTCAGGAGAGAATGCCTCTAGAACATGGCTATGTAGCTCAAAAAAACCTACAACAACCCAGTATAGAGATACTCGCTGGAACACCTCAGTATGCGAGAGTCCAAAAGTGGTAGGCTATAACAAGGGATGGGCCCGAGATGTCACTGCCTTGGTCCTTTCACTATTGGTTGCTACTTCCTGGTGGATGTCAAGTGGTGCAATACCGGCTAAACAGTGTAATTTCTCCAGAGGTGTAGGGCGCAGACACCCTGTGATAAAGCCACAGTTCATAACTATGCATTAAATATAGACTAGATTCTGAGAAATTCTGGGGAAATGGAATGAAAATGGAAGAGGGGCCGACCAAGGGCAAGATGGACGGTGTCCTTGAAGTGACTGGCTTGACCTTGAAGGAGCTGGGGGCGGTGACAGCCAACAGGGACCTCTGGCGTGGGCTGGTCCGTGAAGTCATGAAGAGTCAGAAGTGAATAAACAACAAGGATTCTGAGGGAGGACCTCTATGTCTCTCCAGATGTTGGTGGCTTCATTTCTCAACAACTAGCTCAACCTCCCAAATGAAATATTGTTCTCTACAGGCAGGGAGTCATTTTGTGCCTTGCCCAATCACTCTTTTTTACTGTGAAGATATACATGGCTTTCATTTATCTCAGGAAACAGGCTGTGTCATAGTAAATGTAAAGGCAGTATTATATCCAGCAGGTGACATTCTGATATTGTCTGCTTCTGAAGAACATTGAATGATTTGAATGTTATCCTGATATACAGAACCCCGAGGAGAAACATTGCCGTGGTATAATGCATTTAAAATAGATGTTTTATAGAGCCGGTTGAATTATTCATTTCAGATAAATTATTGGGCAGATTTAGACCTTTCCATTCTGTTTGTGAATTGCTCATGAATTAGTCTCAAACCTCCTGGAGTATCTGTAGTGTTGATTGGTACTTATGAAAATTAGATTTTACCTGTGGGTCTGTTTTAGAAATAGTTGACGTTTTTGTCACCAGTAGGCATTCGAACCGGCATCAAGATTGAATTATTCTCCTTCATTCATGTTGGATCAGTGAAATGCTAGATGTTATAACAGCAGCAAAAAAGAAGAAAGAACAGAAAATTGGGCCAGTTTAATGGAGCAGTAGTTGCAAAACAACAATAAATGACATTTCATCTGCTTTCCAAGGTTTTTAAAATAAAGTTCCAAGGAAACTTGGAATTTTCCAAGACACATTAAGTCCTTATCAGGATGGACAAGCTCATCTGCGGACAGTCTTCGCATTCAGTGTACAGCTACTCACAAGGCCTGTCACTTCCTTTTGAAATTAGAAACATGTCTTGAATTATGGATATCTCCATCATAAGCCATCCCTTTGGAACTCAGTCTGGAAACAGTCTTACCCAACACTTGAAAGTATTTGGTGCCTTCAAGTTCCCTTAATATTCTGTGTGAATTGAAATCATGCAACCGCTTTCAGGCACTGGCTTCTAAATGTAGAAATTGTCAGCTTTAATATCACTTTGACCTTTTTAATATTCTGTGTTTAGATGCTGCAGTATTTTGCAAAATGAGGAATCTGCTGCAACATCTAAGATGCTTACGTGCTGGGAAGTAAGAACCTAAAGAGGGATTAGAATATGGCAATGGTTAGTTGGAGTCTAAATGCATTTCTTTTGCTAATTATATTGTCTTCCTATTGTTAATTAAGCTATTCTGTACCAGATTCTGACTGTAAATAGAAGGTCAGCTGCTGTCCTCTGCTTTTTGCCTTGTCTTTTACTCGTGTTGTATTTTGAAATGTTCATACTGTGCTGATACGTCTGTACCAGGAGCTCCACCTTTATTTTTTTTCTATTAAATGTTTGCATGCATTCCAAGGCTTCAGGGATTTTGCAAAAGGTGACTTGCCTTAGTTTGCAGTCATGGGGCAAGCCACCTGTCTATCATTGTTAAGTTTGGATCCGCCCCTTCTCCCAGGGTCATGGGAGGAGAGGGAGCCATTTTTTGTTAGTCTTACAGAAGGAAACCAAGCTATAGGACGTGGAGTAGCTTCACCCTCAGAAAAGCTTCACTTCTTAAGAATTCTGGGGAGAACTGTCTCAAAGCTCTGGCAGGGAGCTTACAGCCTCTCAGCCTTACAGCATCTGAGGGAAACAGCCCTAAAAGGATTCTTAAGAAATTCCGGGGGAAAGCAGCTTTATAGACCCAAAGAACTCCAGCTGGAGAATCTGCAAGGTCTACTCGGTGCTCAAGACGCAGTTTGAATCCGGTAGTAGATCCCACACCAACAAAACTTAGATAACAGACAGCCTGGGAGAGGTTAAAAAGGGTTTTCCTCTCAAAGTATAAGAACAATTAACGAAGACAGTTGCCTGTCCCTTGAGGACAAGAGTAAGGAAGCCACCAGTTGACTCAAAGCCTTGAAGCATTTGTTTGACTCATTGAAGATTTGAGAAGTATCTGCTTAATTTGTTCAATAATAAAGGACTTTGTTAAATCATTAAAGACTCTCAGACCATTTCTACAGGAAAACCCTTGAGGGCCTCTCTTCGAGGCGCCCTGGTTTCCCACTGTGCACAAAGTGCACGTCCTATTCAAAGTCAATTGTTACAGGCCCAGCGTGTGACAAAACACATACAACTGGTCAAATAAATAAATTATTATTATTGCATGCTATTCTGTACCATTTCCATTATTGCTGACTTCAAAATAAGTCTGCTTATTGGGTTACTGTGAGTTTTCCAGGCTGTGTATGGCCATGTTCCAGAAGCATTCTCTCCTGACATTTCACCCCCATCTACGGCAAGCATCCTCAGAGGTTTTGAGGTCTGTTGGAAACTAGGAAAAATGGGTTTATATATCTGTGGAATAATATCCAGGGTGCGAGAAAGGACTCTTGTCTATTGGAGGCAAGTGTGAATGTTGCAATTGGCCATCTTGATGATAGCATTAAATGGCTTTGTGCTTGTTTGTACCTGGGTAAAACGCATTGATGTCACAGTTTAGTCGGCATAACATAAGGAATAGTTTGCCTTCCATCATAACAGCTAAAACAGAGCCTTATCTTTGATAGCTGAAGGAGGAAAACTCTTTTTGTATCATGCTGAAAAGTTTCATCTTAGTATTTATTGTATATTATACATCTCTGTCTCATCTTTCTTTTAAGGAACTCGGGGCAATTTGCCTATCTGTCCATGTAACACTGTGAGATAAGTTCAGCGGAGAGGTGGTTAGGTTACTAGCTGCTCAGTATGTCATAAAGAAGCATTTGATCTCAAGTTTGTCGACAGCATGCTAGCCATTAAATCCTACCAACATGTTTTGCAAAACCACACACTTAACCCCCCTGCATCTACTGAACGTGCTGTAAGATAGGTGCAGCCAACTAAGGGTCAAATTTTCATCTGAGCACCCATTGTGGATTACATAGGCCAAGAAATACCAAGAAACCAGCATGAAGTATTGAACTCCCACCATGCAATAAAGAAAGCAAACACAAGAAAATGAATCTAAAGGGCCATTTTCTGACCTATTTCTTGAAAGAAGTTGTAATAAACTGTAAAGGGAAAATCTGTAAACACATAAATGTAACTCATGGGTTAATGGCTTTTTTTATCATGTCAGGAGCGACTTGAGAAACTGCAAGTCGCTTCTGGTGTGAGAGAATTGGCTGTCTGCAAGGACGTTGTTTTACCATCCTTGTGGGAGGCTTCTCTCATGTCCCCGATTGGGGAGCTGGAGCTGGCAGAGGGAGCTCATCTGCGCTCTCCCCAGATTTGAACCTTTGACCTGTTGGTCTTAAGTCTTGCCAGCACAAGGGTTTAAACCATTGTGCCACCGGGGGATCCTTGTGAGTTTTGTCTCTGGGCCAGGTGTCACTCCCTCTAACCCAGTGTTTCTCAACCTGGGGGTCGGGACCCCTGAGGGGGACGCGAGGGGGTATCAGGGGGGTCACCAAAGCCCATCAGGAAACAACATTTTCTGTTGGTCATGGGGATTCTGTGTGGGAAGTTTGGCCCAATTCCAGTGTTGATGGGGTTCAGAATGCTCTTTGATTGTAGTTGAACTATAAATCCCAGCAACTACAACTCCCAAATTTCAAGGTCTATTTTCTCCAAACTCCACCAGTGTTCACATTTGGGCATATTGCGTATTCATGCCAAGTTTGGTCCAGATCCATCACTGTTTGAGTTCACGGTGCTCTCTGGATGTAGGTGAACTACAACTCCCAAACTCAAGGTCAATGCCCACCAAACCCTTCCAGTATTTTCTGTTGGTTGTGGGAGTTCTGTATGCCAAGTTTTGGTTCAATTCCATCATTGGTGGAGTTCAGAATGCTCTTTGATTGCAGGTGAACTATAAATCCCAGCAACTACATCTCCCAAATGTCAAGGTCTACTTTTCCCAAACTCCACCAGTTCACATATGGACATATTGAGTATTCATGCCAAGTTTGGTCCAGATCTATCATTGTTTGAGATGACAGTGCTCTCTGGATGTAGGCGAACTACAACTCCAAAACTCATGGTCAATCCCCACCAAACCCTTCCAGTATTTTCTGTTGGTCATGGTAGTTCTGTGTGCCAAAGTTGGTTCAATTCCATCACTGGTGGAGGTCAGAATGCTCTGATTGTAGGTGAACTATGAATCCCAGCAACTACAACTCCCAAATGTCAAGTTCTATTTTCCCCAAACTCCATCTGTGTTCCCATTTGGGCATATTGAGTTTTTGTGCCAGGTTTGGTCCAGATCCACCATCTGTGTGCCAAAGTTGCTTCAATTCCATCATTGGTGGAGGTCAGAACGCTCTTTGATAATAGGTTAAGTATAAAACCCAGCAACTCCAACTCCCATGTCATTACAAAATGAATCCACCCCCCCACCCCACCAGCATTCAAATTTGGGCGTATCGGGTATTTGTACCAAATTTGGTCCAGTGAATGAAAATATATCCTGCATATCCGATATCTACATTATGATTCATAACAGGAGCAAAATTACATAGTTGGGGGTCACCACAACATGAGGAACTCTATTAAGGGGCCATGGCATTAGGAAGTCTCCAAGGACATGTGTGCACCAAGGGTCCCAAAGGCCAACCAAAATTCTTTGGATACACCAGTTGGTCGATCATAGTTGGACGGCCATCCTGAGAGTGCTCTCTCTCAAACAACAGAGTTTTTAAGGAGTAAGAACCCTTAATCCAGCCCCAAGGGTAGCTCCCATTTTATGAAACTTATAGGGACTTTTGGGGGAGTCCACCCTTCACTCCCTAAGGCAGGAGTGCCATGGTGCCTACAGTGACGATTTAACCTTTATCATGTCGCAGCCTTGGAATCTTATTAATGACTCAAGGAAACTTACTTAAATGACATCATCCCAAAGACAGTTCCCATACTCACTTGAAACAATGTGGGGTAGGTGAAAAAACAACCTAATTCAGTTTAGGGGGAGGGATTCCTAACCAGTTCTTGCACTACCAGTTTATACTCACATTGTCCATACGGCAGGAGGGTGGGTCACGCTGGCACAAAGCAAACTGAAAGAGGGGAACTGAGCACTCTCACCCAACTTGTTGCTTCGCCCCCTCACATGCATGGGCCAACAGAACATCTGACCCCAACCAAGTCTGGTTCCTTCATGGGGTCATTCAAACTGCCCTCCCCCCTGGCTATGGGTGGAGCCATTGTGGATGTAGCTGATTGCATTTCTGGATTCTCCCTTTGGAAGTATGTGGATGTAGCTATGGGAAATATCACAATGTCCATACGATATAAGTCTGGGGTATGTCTGCCAATTGCGCCCATACCTTGGGAAGGCTGACCTGGCCACGGCAGTCCATGCTCTTGTTACATCCTGTCTGGACTACTGCAATGCACTCTATGTGGGGTTGCCTTCAAAGACTGTTCGGAAGCTGCAAATAGTCCAGCGTGCTGCAGCCATGTTGTTATCTAGGGTGTTGCATAGGGAGCATACAACCCCCCTGTTGCGGCAACTCCGTTGGCTGCCTAGTAGCTATTAAGCATGATTCAAAGTGCTGGTTTTAGTCTTTGTTGTTCAGTCGTTTCCAACTCTTCGTGACCTCATGGACCAGAGCTTCCTGTCAGCCATCACCACCTCCAGCTCCTTCAAGATCAATCCAGTCACTTCAAGGATCCCATCCATCCATCTTGCCCTTGGGCTTTAAAGCCCTAAATGGCTCCAGTCCAACTTCCTTGTCCAAATGTATCTCCCTCTATGAACCGGATCGTAGATTGAGATCTTCTGGGGAGGTCCTGCTCTTGGCCGCACCAGCATCACAGGTGTAGCTGATGGGGACAAGAGGGAGGGCCTTCTTGGTGGTGGCCCCACGGCTGTGGAACTCCCTCCTGAGTGAGATCAGGTCAGCCCCCTCCCTCCTGACCTTTAGAAGACAGCTAAAGACCTGGCTGTAGAACCAAGTGTTCGGCCCATCATAAAGTTAAAGTGAAAGTTGAAAGTGCAATGACCCAGGACTGTTTACGACAACAGCTATGTCTCTATGTGATAGATGATGTTATTTTATGTGGTGTGTTTAATAATGTTTAATGTTTTATTAGTAGAAGGTCAATTTTAATGTTTTATACTGTTTTTATCGATGGCGTTGAATTGTTGCCAACACTGTGAACCACTCTGAGTCCCCTTCGGGGTTGAGAAGGGTGGTATACAAATATCACAAATAATAAATACATAAATAAATAAAATTGCATTCAAGAACCCTGATACAATGTTGAGGCTCCATGTTCCCTTCCTAATAAGATGCTTTTGTTACTAGCAGAAAAACTTCTCCTCCAGTTACTTACACCTATTGCATGCATTTGTATTCAACAGATGACTTGCATATTTACACTGAAAAAGCTAGCTTCCTTTTCTTCAGTAAATAAACACGACTTTCTCATTTCCAGTGGGCCAGACCCCACCGTTCTTGCATTATCGGATAAGCATATTCATTTGCCATGTCTGACGTCAGCTGGTTGCTCTTCCCATATCTGTAACCTAGCCACAGTATTTATCTGGATTATAAACTGTCTCCATCAAAAAGTTGTAGATTTTTGTATAATTCAATAATGACAGATTCTGCCCCCACCTAGCAAATGGGAAAATCTATGTGACAAAAACTTTTAAGATTATAATGCTGCCAGATTAACCATGATCTGCTCATTCAAGAATTTCTCTCTGCTATATTGCCAGAAGAGTTACTTGAGGATTTGTGGCTTTGGTAGTAAGTCTTAATATTTATCCGAGGGGCTGGATTAAAAGGGGTGGTAGTCGCTTGGAATAAAATGGAATTAACTTGTAGACAGGCGCCTTGATCAAGCTAAGGAGATCTATGCAAGTTAGCAGAGTTCTGGATGTGTATTACTGTCTGGATAAGGAGTCGGAGGCACAACTCTGTCTGTTGTGCATCCACATTTGCATCCAGGCTGTAGACCTGTGCACACTACATGGGGCTTACTTCTGGAGAACATGCAAATGATCAGGATGTTACATAAATACATACCAACCATTTACTTCTTATATATGCCTCACCTTTGAAGGCTACTCCCTTGAAAGGCAGGAAACAAGCGCAATTCTTGGAACACTTATAAGATACCTAGGTAAAGGTAAAGTTTGTCCCCTGACATTAAGTCCAGTCATGTCTGACTCTGGGGTGTGGTGCTCATCTCCATTTCTAAGCCGAAGAGCCAGCGTTGTCCGTAGACACCTCCAAGGTCATGTGGCTGGCATGACTGCATGGAGCGCCGTTACCTTCCCACCGGAGCGGTACCTATTGATCTACTCACATTTTGCATGTTTTTGAACTGCTAGGTTGGCAGAAGCTAGGGATGACAGCGGAAGCTCACGCCACTCCCCGGAATCGAACCCTGCGACCTTTTGATCAACAAGCTCAGGAGCTCAGTGCTTTAACCCACTGCGACACCGGGGGCTCTATATTATATACACACACACACACACACACACACACACACACTAAAACACCCAAAACTGTAACAAACTAGCAAAAGGCAACGCGAGTGGTAGAAATTAACGCCAGGCTGAAATCATGAATATGTTAGTACAAACTCAAAGCAGAAAGAAATAATAATTAATAAGTTTCAATAACTAGTTTTGTAGTGTTTAGAACTTCATCACACTTAACAATTTAAGTGTTCTAGGACATTTGCCAGCCAGTTGAGGGATGGATGGGCACACAGCCGATTACACAATGTTCCTCAACTTCTGGCAGAAGCTCTGCCTCCAACTGGTGTGAAAGCATCCTAGGACGCTTTCTTGTCAACACAGGATGGCTCCTGTGTCATGCCAGATCCAATGGAGCCAGCACACTTCTGCCCTGGTTGGGTAACACTTTCCACATGTGATGGGGGAAGTGTCACCATGCCAGAGAGGGGTCCCCCATGTGAAAAGTGTTGAACACCCTTATGCTATCTTCTAACTTCCAAGTGTAAACATCCAAACATTCCTGGATTCCATTTCCAACAATTCCTTGCAATTAGTTGCATGAAAAGAATGAAAAGATCTGCAATCTGACATCTGGAGAGGGAATAGTAGCATATTTTCCAGCATATAAGACAACTGGGCATATAAGATGACCCCCAACTTTTCCAGTTAAAATATAAAGTTTGGGATATACTACCCCTCTTCCAATGCACACCAAATAAAAATTTAAAAAACATCAGATTTGATTTCAATATGGTTTATTTATTTATTGTGTCAGGAGTGAACCAAAGCAGTTGTATTGCATTAAAAAAACAGACAAACAAACAAAACACAAAGTTTGCAGACTTGGTATTCTATTAAATGTCCTTTGACCTTTAGCTGACCACTTGGAGTGCCTCTCATGTTGCCGCAAGGAGGTCCGCCACTATGCATGTGGGCAGGGCTCAGGTTGCATTGCAGTAGGTGGTCTGTGGTTTGCTCTTCTCCACACTCGCATGTCATGGATTCCACTTTGTGGCCCCATTTCTTAAGGTTGGCTCTGCATCTCGTGGTGCCAGAGCGCAGTCTGTTCAGAGCCTTCCAAGTCACCCAGTCTTCTGTGTGCCCAGGAGAGAGTCCCTTATTTGGTATCAGCCATTGATTGAGGTTCTGGGTTTTAGCCTGCCACTTTTGGACTCTCGCTTGCTGAGGTGTTCCAGCGCGTGTCTCTGTAGATCTTAGAAAACTATTTCTTGATTTAAGTCATTGGCGTGCTGGCTGATACCCAAACGGGGTGGGCCGGAGATGTCTCTGCCTTGGTCCTTTCACTATTGGTTGCTATTTCCCAGCAGATGTCAGGTGGTGCATTACCCACAAAACAGTGTAATTTCCCCAGTGGTGTAGGGCCCAGACACCCCGTGATAATGCGGCATGTCTCATTAAGAGCCACATCCACTGTTTTAGCATGGTGAGATGTGTTCCACACTGGGCATGCATACCCAGCAGCAGAGTAGCAAAGTGCAAGGGCAGATGTCTTCACTGTATCTGGCTGTGATCCCCAGGTTTTGCCAGTCAGCTTTCATATGATATTATTTCTAGCACCCACTTTTTGCTTGATATTCAGGCAGTGCTTCTTGTAGATCAGAGCATGATCCAGGGTAACTCCCAAGTATTTGGGTGTGCTGCAATGCTCCAGTGGAATTCCTTCAATATGGTAATTTTCCTGTTATCGTACCTCCTTCTCTGCCTCTCAGATCTCACATATTCGTGCCTACGCCGCTTCACTGCAGTCCTCAGGAGTGAGATGTGAGAAGCAGAGAAGTAAGTACGTTAGTAGGATACAAGGGCAGACCAGACAGGTGAAAGAGGCATGTTTTTCTGGGCACAGCACCGCTCTATCTCTTTTTTCCATACGCTGGGTGTCTTGGATGTCTTCACTTACACCTTCCTGGTGAGGCACTCCCACACCTCGTCATTGGGACTGTATTAAGTCACTTCTTTCCATGAATCCTGGATTTTCTTCTAGCATACTTGTACAGCACCACTCTTGCTGCTTTCATACGTTTTCCGCATACGGCGGGGATGGGGTTGCAGCCTTTTTGAGCTCCCCCCATCATATGTGGAGACTGCAGATTCTCCAGTCCAGCTCAGAAATTTCAGCACCTGCCCTATAAGATGACACCCGGTGTAAAAGATGACCTCTGATTTTTGAGAAGATTTTCCTGGGTTGAAAAGTAATCTTATATGCAGGGGCGGCTCAACCCATTACGCAAAGTAAGCATTCGCAGTATAGTTGATTTTGCCCAGGGGCACTCTTGAGGTGCTCTTGGGGGAAAATAGACCTTGACATATGCGAGTTGTAGTTACTGGGATGTATAGTTCACCTAAAATCAAAGAGCATTCTGAACTCCACCAATGATGGCATTGAACCAAATATGGCACACAGAACTCCCACAACGAACAGAAAATATATATCAATGATTGGTTGGGGGGGGGGGGTGCCAAAATACTGTTTGCTTACTGTTGAAAATTACCTAGGGCCGCCTCTGCTTATATGCCAGAAAATACAGTATGTTTCCTATTTTTGCTGTCCTCATTCCTCTTGCTTATGTATGTAAGGTGATTTCGAAAGATCTCCTTACATAAACTTTGTCTTCAATTATCCCTTTCCATCTCAAACAGTCTGATGCCTCCAACCTAGTAGGTGCCTCCAACCTAGTTTACACAAAAAATTCAGTGATTTCTCCAGAACAAGTTAGTGCAACAGTGAATCATAAACTGTGTGAATAATATCTTCCTTTTTAAAGTCTTCTTGAGCCATCAGAGGAATAAAGCAAACTGCTGCAAGTCTTGCTCCTTAGCCATTTTCTGTGTAAGGCTGGATACCATTCACATGACATTTTCTTTTTCTCTCCTTGACATATTGCATTTCTGACATCAATCATATGTACTGATATTTGATCCCTCTTGGTTTTTCTTGGTTTGCTTTAGGCTGCTTTAATATTCAATCTTCATAGGGTTTTCTTTTAATTCTTCTTCTATCTTTCCACCATAGTCCGTCTCTTTGACTTTAATTAAGCTCTCGAGCCTTGTGAATTTGGACAATCTTTATTAACAATAATAAATGGACTTTTTGGGAAGAGTCTCTCCATGTCTACTTGGTGTTTCTGACAGGTCCCAACAGAACCTAATTGTATTAGGCCAGAAAGGAAATGACTATCAGATGGTAAATCTGACATCCTATGTTTCATAGGGGTGTGCAAAACGGCAGAAACCCATTATGTTTTCAATCTTTCCAAAATATAAACAAAACTCTTGATCCCAAATTCTGAATCCAATCTCCCAGAATTCTTCCAAAACTAGAATGGTGTAGCACCCAAAATTTGTATGCCGTCGTGCTTGGGGGCTATTAGTCTTAATGAAGGAGGGATGGACGTGGCACCTTTCCCCCAAGGGATTGCTTCTTGCCCTCCTATAGGAAACTGGAACTCCCAAAAACCCAAATGCTGTAAATAGCTCAAGATAAGTTTTATTGATCACAAAGTCATTTCTTCAAAGCAATGAGCTGGAAAACTTTAGAGGGGTGAAGGAAAACATACGTTACAGTCTCAATCAGTCCTGGGTCCAAGGGGTTTGAAGCTGAGAAGCCTCACCAAGTTTCCTCTTTCCTCAATGGCTGTGAATGCCGGAGCAAACCACAACCCCAGTTCAGATGGCCTATGTCTTGAAGATTCAGGATCTTCCTCTGGAGCCAAAAGAACCGGATTGAAGGCGCCCGGGTCTCCTCAATAATTGTCCAGGACGATCTGGACATAAAGCATGAGTCCCAGGGGTAAAAAACCTCAGAACTGGTGCTAAGAGGTAACTTAAATCAGGGTCCTTTAGAGTTAGGTCTCTTATTCACATCCATCTGGTACGAACTCTGAAGGCAGAATGAAAGGAAAAAGGAAGTTCTCCCCTCTTGCAGGAAGAGGTTGAGCCAAACAGTACTGATTGACAGCTACAAGCAACCAATCCATACAACTATACATAAGCAGTGTAAAAAGGGGCAGGATTAAGGATGATACAACAGTTTAAATCTTACAACTAACTGTTCTATACATAGGTGGTGCCACTCGCGCCGTCACAATTTGGAATGAAAACAGAATGTATTTCTGCCATTTCACACACCCCTAATATTTCAGTACATTTTAGCATCCAAACTTATTATTAAAACATTTGTTGAGAGCAAAGTTCTAAAAAAATCAAATAATTTTCACCAATGAATTAACCGATTTTCAGCAAAAGTAAAATCAAGAACAATAATAGCAATGGTCCTGGAATTACAGGGTATTTAGAGTGTTAAGATAGCTCGGATTCAAGTGTCTCTGTGATAGTTGTTGTAGCCTGGTCAGATTCTGAGTGTTCAGAAGATGAGAAAGGGGATGCTGGGATAGATTTGGAGGGCCCAGGGGAGAATAGATGTGGCCTGGAGAGTGTTGTTTTGGAATCTCCTGGCAGTTCTCACGAGACTTGAGAAAGTGATATCAGTTCTCATGAGAATCTGTCAGAAGTAGAGCCTGAGATAAATGTGGGAGATGAATGTTTGTCCAGATCAAGGCACTTTCAACTTCAGAGGTGGAGTATACAACAGAGACAGACTCACTTTTCCAAGCAGCTTAGGGATAAGGAGAGGAAAAGCAGGTGTGTGAGGAATGATGTCATGGGAGGGTTTGAGGCCTTTTAAGTGGTTTTCTGCTGGTACAATTCATTGTGAGAACAACATTGTATTCATGTGAACAGCTCTCAGTTCCTGGTTCTACGTTTGTGCATTCATGTATTCAAATTTCTAAGTTTGTTCCTGGTTCTAGTTTCATGTGTGGAATAGGTTGCCCGCCTTGGATTCATGCTATCACGTTTATGGATATATCTGGAGATCGACTCTTGAGACTATATTTGAAAGGATTTTGGAATCTTGGCTATCTTGGAAATAACTGTTTGAACGTTGATTCTCATTTTTAGATTTGCTTTTTTATATATACTCTTCTCCTAATACACTTTTACTTACTGGATTAGCTGTACAGAGTGTGGTTTGTGGTGAAAAGGTGTTTCAGGGCTCTAGTGCAACAATAATAACATTATGAAGCAATTTGGGACATAACATTTCTCTAGCCAGATTTTTCAGGGTTTTATATATGGCTCCTAACATATTGAGAACACCGAGGCATTAAAACAAGTGGCAGCCTTTGCTGGAACAATCCAGATCAGCAACACAATATATGCTGAAGTCGGAAGTCTAAATCTTAATTTAGCCTCTCCCCCTCTATTTTTTTTTGCAGAACTTTTGCATACAAAGGACTTTATTGCATAAGACAGGTAAACAAGGATTGAAGCTGTCAGACTGTCTCCTTCCCATAATTACCTTGTTCCTTGCTAAAAACCATCAATAGAATCATAGAATCAAAGAGTTGGAAGAGACTTCATGGGCCATCCAGTCCAACCCCCTGCCAAGAAGCAGGAATATTGCATTCAAATCACCCCTGACAGATGGCCATCCAGCCTCTGTTTAAAAGCTTCCAAAGAAGGAGCCTCCACCACACTCCGGGGCAGAGAGTTCCACTGCTGAACGGCTCTCACAGTCAGGTTGTTCCTCATGTTCAGATGGAATCTCCTCTCTTGTACTTTGAAGCCATTGTTCCGCATCCTAGTCTCCAGGGAAGCAGAAAACAAGCTTGCTCCCTCCTCCCTGTGGCTTCCTCTCACATATTTATACATGGCTATCATATCCCCTCTCAGCCTTCTCTTCTTCAGGCTAAACATGCCCAGCTCCTTAAGCCGCTCCTCATAGGGCTTGTTCTCCAGACCTTTTATCATTTTAGTCGCTCTCCTCTGGACACATTCCAGCTTGTCAATATCTCTCTTGAATTGTGGGTTCAACAGTAGAAGTTCGCCATGTATAGTAATCAAAAGAAGCTGATGTACGCAGGTCTCTACAAGAAATCCCTCTGTACTGCAGAAGTATACCTCGAATGGATAATTATATATAGGCAAAACTTGATCCCAAGCATCGAGAAAGCTCCATGACACACTTTTGATTCTGAAATACCTTATGCCTGGATGATTCGGTGCAAGCTATGTCATAAAACCAATGTAATTTATTTATTTTTAAATTGTTAGCAATGCTTAATTGTTGATACTCCCTTCTTTCTTTTTTGTTCAGCATCTGGCACATCTCATTTAGATGTGCAATAAATGCCAGAGAGTTGAGATTTATCTTGGATTTCTTTGGGAGTTTTGTTGATGTAAACAGAATTTATGGAGAAATTGTGCTTTCCCCCCAGGCTTTATTCAGCTGCCACATGCAACTTCGCCCGTGGTGTAACTAGGAAGACAAAGAGCCATCGCTCAAGACACTGTCCTCCTGCGTTCCTTTGGTGTTCGAGGGATATAAGAATAATAGGCTACAGATTGTTCATAAAACTGGGAAAAGGTCTAGTTGGCATAGGTAAAGGTAAAGGTTGTCCTTAGACACCTCCAAGGTCAAGCGGCCGGCATGACTGTATGGAGCACTGTTACCTTCCAGCTGGAGCGGTAATAATAATAATAATAATAATAATAATAATAATAATAATAGTGCAGGTACAAATGCACCAGGAGCTCCAATTCTGTTTGCTTTGCATTAAATGTTTGTTTGCAATCCCAGGCTTGGGATTTTGCAGCAGGGTGGCTTCCTGTTATAGTTTGCAATCATAGGGCAAGCCACCTGTCAATTATCGTTAGGTTCCCTGGTCCCGCCCCTTTTTGAGTTTTGGAGGGAATAGGAGCCTTTTTGAGTCAGTCCACACAGAGAAGCCTTTCGCACAGGACGTAATACCAAGAGCTCCTGTAGAAAGCTTCGTCTCCTACGGCTTAGCCGGGGAGATATACAGCCTACAGCCTGACTGGAGTTATACAGCCTTACAGCTCCTTCGCTGAGGGACTTCAGCCAGCCATCACCGAAACCTGAACTCCTTTTTCCCTGGAAGTCTACAAAGCTCTGCTTGGTAAGGGTCATTCGCGGAAGCCAGATGCAGTTGGTACCGGGTGCAGGGGCTCCACGCCAACAGAGGCAAAGACAGACAGCCCAGATTAGAAGTTAAGGATTTCCCCATTAGTTAGTATACAGTTATGAAGATAGTGCCTGCTCCCAGTGAACAAGATTGCAAGAGCCAATAAACTGTTAAGAAAGCTTTAAAGTACCTGTTTGTTTTCATCAATAAAGAACTTTGTTGGACTTACTTTAAGCCTCTACAGAACTTTGTTTTGGGGAGGTCCAAGGGCCTTTCATCTGAGGCAGCCCCGGCGTCCCGTTGGGCACACAGAATTTATGTCCTGTCTACAGTCATATGCACAGGCCCAGCATGCGACAGCACAGTAATAATAATAATAATAATAATAATAATAAACCTTTATTTATACCCCGCTACCATCTCCCGAAGGACTTGGTGCAGCTTACAAGAGGCCGAGCCCAAATACATCAACAAAACAACAACAACAAAGCAAAATAAATGAACTCATGAAACAAAGCAATAAACATTAACAAAACATCACGACGCATTAAAATCTGTGGCAGGGCCAAATGTAGTAGTTAAAAATTTTAAAAGTGCTGGGCATGACAAGGCGAGAAGAATAGGTAATTAGAGGGGGATTGGGCATGCAAACATCCTGGATCTCTAGTAAAGTGCATTGAGGAGCATATTGCCTGGAGTTTCCTTATCCTGGGAAGGCACACTGGTACCTATTGATCTACTCTGGGAAGGCACACTGGTACCTATTGACCTAAATGACTCCGGCCCTGTTTACCTCTCCGAACGTATTCTCCCCTATGAACCATCAAGATTATTAAGATTATCTGGAGAGGCCTTGCTCTCAGTCCCACCGGCCTCGCAAGCGCGTCTGGTGGGGACAGGGCCTTCTCGGTGGTGGCCCCTCAACTCTGGAACTCTCTCCCACTGGAGATCAGAACCGCCCCTTCTATCCTGACATTCAGGAAACAGGTGAAGACGTGGTTATGGAGACAGGCATTCGATGAGTGAGACAACACCCTGAGATGGATGGAAGATGATGTACAATCGATTTTAGTATGATGACTGACCATTGTAGTTATTGAATATATTTGCTGTTTTAATGTGTTATTGTAACATGAATTATGTTGTTTTACTGACTGTATGTGATTTTATGGTTGGAAACCGGTCTGAGTCCCTCAAAAGAGGTGAGAAGGTCAGTATACAAAACTTTTAAATAAATAAATAATACTCATATTTGCAAGTTTTCAAACTGCAAGGTTGGCAGAAGCTGGGGCTAACAGTGGGAGCTCACCCCGCTCTCCGGATTTGAAACTGTGACCGTTCGGTCAGCAAGTTCAGCAGCACAGCTATTTAATGCACCATAGGAGACATAACAGAGAAAAATAATGTTTTTAAAATTAGCTAGTATAAGAGATGAAAAATAAAGGTAAATATTTGAATAATATCCAAATATAACCATAAAGCAAAGCCTTCATTAACCTTTGGAGGAGGTTGGAATATTCGGACCCTAAAATCTTTAGCTTAGAGCTTCCAACAGCTTCACCAATTATGGCTAAAGAAATCCAAACACCTGGAGAGTCAAATATTGTTCATGCTTTGCGTGGGTTTTGTTCGGAGGCACGTATTATGGCTTGCTGATGCCGTGATGGCTTGGATCTGATCAGTGCCAAGATGTAAGATTGCCCAGAAGCTTCTTGTATGCCAGTTTGGATCACAGGTGGGGAAAAATATCACTGCCACTAGCACTTGGAAATGTTAGTTGTAGAGCCAACACATTAGCATTTAATGATTAAAGCAAATTAATTTAATGTTAAGTGGTTTGGCGAGGTTTTTAATAAAACTATTTCATTCCTTTCCCCCGTTTGTTAATTCGTTTAATTAAAATCATTTTGAATTACTAAAAATGGCCAGTAATATATTAAAAGAATAAGAAAAGGGGAGCCGTTATTCAAAAATAATGTAGCTGGAGTTTAATGATTAAAACAACTAATCTCAAAATGGTTGATGGAAATGTCGAGATTTCGGGGTAACAACTTAATTCTAATAAATTATCCCCACCATGTGGGTAGAGAAGATGATGGCAATCCTCTCCACTTGCATGGATCGAGGGTAGAAGACGTGCCTTGAGCTCTTGTTCCCAATGTAAACATCACTTGAAATATAAATTAACATCCTCAGATGTTATTTTTCTCTCTTATACATTTACTTATTTATTGTGTCAGAAGCAAATTGAGAATACAGTTATCTATATATATACACAATGAGTACCTTAAAAACAAAAGAACCAATGAACGAAATCACACCAAATTTGGCAACAAAATGTCTCACAACACAAGGAGTGACCATCTCTCAAAAAGTTATTATTTTGTCATTTGGGAGTTGTAGTTGCTGGGATTTATAATTCACCTACAATCAAAGAGCGTTCTGAACTCCATCAATGATGGAATTGATCCAAACTTGGCACGCAGAACTCCCATGACCAACAGAAAATACTGGTGGGCATTGACCTTGAGTTTCGGAGTTGTAGTTCACCTACATCCAGAGAGCACTGTGGACTCTAACAATGATGGATCTAGACCAAACTTGGCACAAGCACTCAATATGCCCAAATATGAACACAGATAGAGTTTGGGTAAATAAACCTTGACATTTTTGAGTTGTAGTCACTGGGATTCACAGTTCACCTACAATCAAAGAGCATTCTGAACCCCACGAACGACAGAAACGGGGCAAACTTCCCACACAGAACACCCAGCAGCTTAAAGAGTTGGGCATGTTTAGCCTGAAGAAGAGAAGACTGAGAGGAGATATGATAGCCATGTATAAATATGTGAGAGGAAATCATAGGGAGGAGGAAGCAAGATTTTTTTCTGCTGCCCTGGAGACTAGGACATGGAGCAATAGCTTCAAACTACAAGAAAGGAGATTCCATCTGAACATGAGGAAGAACTTCCTGACTGTGAGAGCTGTTCAGTAGTGGAGATCTCTGCTCCAGAGTGTGGTAGAGGCTCCTTCTTTGGAAGCTTTTAAACAGAGGCTGGATTGCCATCTGTCGGGGGTGCTTCTAATGCAAATTTCCTGCTTCTTCGCAGGGGGATGGACTGGATGGTCCATGAGGTCTCTTCCAACTCGATGATTCTATGATTCTATAAACCCCACAATTCTGCAGGAGACAGAAATCAGATTTAAAGTGGATTCATTCTCTAGTGTGATGAGGCCCCAAGTCACCAAGCCTTTTGTGCGCCCAGGAGGGAGTCTCTCATCTGGTATCAACCATTGATTGCGGTTCCGGGTTCTAGCCTGCCACTTTTGGACTCTCGCTTGCTGAGGTGCTCCTGTGAGTGTTTCTGTAGCTCTTAGGAAGCTATTTCTTGATTTAAGGCATTGGCATGCTGGCTGCTATCCGAACAGAGGATATGCTGGAGATATCCATGCCTTGGTCCTTTCATTACAGGCTGCTACTTTCTCTTGGATACCAAGTGATGCAATGCTGGCTAAACAGTATAATTTCTCCAGCAGTGTAGGGTGAAGACAACCTGTGATAATGCGGCATATCTCATTAAGAGTCACATCCACTGTTTTAACGTGGTGAGATGTATTCCACACTGGGCATGCATATTCAGCAATATGATATGATATGGTTTTATAATATTTTAATGTTTTAAAGTATATTTTATGGTCTTGGTACCAACTGTAAACCACCCCGAGTCACCTGCGGGCTGAGAGGGATGGTATATAAATATAGTAAATAAATAAACAAATAAATAATAGCAAAGTGCAAGAGAAGATGTCTTCATTGTGTCTGGTTGTGATCCCCAGGTTGTGCCAGTCTGCTTTCTCTTTTAGATTAAAACAGGGAAATCATTACATTTCCATCTTTCCATAACTATGTTGAGGCTTTCCTTAGCTCCCACTTTGCAGTAACAATCCCATACACATTGAATATACAATATTAATGCAACTAAGATCACATCCAGTTTGACCCTTATAAACTCATGATGAGAAGCAAGGGGAAATCCTTCAAGTTCATTTTCAACAGAAATAAATATTTTGGCAAATAGTTTTATGCTTTAAAAGTTATTTTATTACCCAGACACAACATATATGTTCATTGCGTTATTCCAGAGCTGGGTTGCACCTCCCTGTCTCCCTGTTCCACCACGACTTCCTTTTACACTCTGAATAATGTATTGTTTGCATGGATGACAACGTTAAAATAATCTCTTGGAATGTAGGACTGCATTTATGCTTACTGTGTGGTTAATTTCATAATGTGCTTATTCAATGTATTCGCTTGAGATGTGTTCTGCCAATGAGAAAAGCTCTTATCTAAGCATTTGCAACTCCACTTACTAGCTAATTAAGCAAGCATCATAAAGTAAATTTGCAACATTATCATATGGAATGAGCGAAAGTCCCTCCGATTCTGCAATATTTTCATGTTCATCTTATCCTTCCATATGCTGTTTCCTACTTCCATACTCACGCATCCCCTCCAGCAGGAGGGATTGTTAGAGACTTCAGTAGGAAGCTAATGTTGCTATTAGTATTAATATGAGACTGTGCGGTTCTCATGGCCCATACAAAGAATTTCCTAAAGAAAGGCACAATCGCCTCATAGGTTCATATTCCACAATTTCCCATCACCCAGCAGTAGTGTGAAAAAAAGGCTGGTAGATAGATCCCAGGAATGCTTTGAAACCATACCAGGTAGAAGTATCACACACCTTGAATGTTCCTTGATTCGTGTTTGGGCGCTGCGTTTGGTGGTCCCTATGTAGACTTGTCCACAGCTGCATGGTATACGGTAGACTCCTGCAGAGGTGAGAGGAACATGAAAGGAACATGAAAGGCACTGCAGACTACTCCAACCAGAGAAGTCAGCCATAGCAGAGCACCTGATGAACCAGCCTGGACACAGCATATTATTTGAGAACACAGAAATGCTGGACCACACCAACAACCACCATGTCAGACTACACAGAGAAGCCATTGAAATCCACAAGCATGTGGACAATTTCAACAGAAAGGAAGAGACCATGAAAATGAACAAAATCTGGCTACCAGTATTAAAAAACCCTAAAATTACAACAGCAAAACAGCAGAGAGGAAAGAACCAGGCACATCTTAACACCTCTCAACAGGAGATTTTCCCAGGCTCAGGCAGGCCTTCAAATGCTAATGAAGGTGGTCAGCTGAAACATTCACACCTAGCTTCAGCAGAGAAGAGCTCTTTGCCCCACCCCAGCCATTCCACAGATATATAAACCCATTGTCCTAATTCCAACAGACCTCACTACCTCTGAGGATGCTTGCCATAGATGCAGGCGAAACGTCAGAAGAAATGCCTCTAGAACAGGGGTCCTCAAACTAAGGCCCGGGGGTCGGATGCGGCCCCCCAAGGTCATTTACCCGGCCCTTGCTCAGGGTCAGCCTAAGTCTGAAACTACTTAAAAGCACACAACAACAACAACAATCCTATCTCATCGGCCAAAAACAGGCCCACATTTCCCATTGAAATACTAATAAGTTTATATTTATTAACATTGTTACTCAATTTAAGTATTGTATTGTGTACAATAAGTGTTTTTTGCACTACAAATAAGATATGTGCAGTGTGCATAGGAATTCATTCATGGTTTTTTTCAAATTATAATCCGGCCCTCCAACAGTTTGAGGGACTGTGACCCGGCCCTCTGTTTAAAAGGTTTGTGGACCCCTGCTCTAGAACATGGCCCTATAACCCGAAAAAACCCACAAGAACCTAGTGATTCCAGCCATGAAAGCCCTCGACAAAGACTTTGATTACGTTTTCTTGCCCTGATGAAGGGAGCTGGACTGGATGGCCTTAAGTATTTTCTGTTGGTCATGGGGGTTCTGTGGGGGAAGTTTGCCCCACACAGAACCCCCGTTCATTTTCCGGTCCCAATTCAAGGTGCAGGTGCTCACCTACAAAGCCCTAAACGGTTTGGGACCTGCCTACCTGCGTGACCACATCTCCGTTTATGAACCCGCATGCTCCCTCCGATCATCTGGAGAGGCCCTGCTCTCGATTCCACCTGCGTCACAGGCGCGTTTGGTGGGGACGAGGGACAGGGCCTTCTTTGTGGTAGCCCCCCGACTCTGGAACTCTCTCCCCAAGGACATCAGACAAGCCCCAACATTGGCTGTCTTTAGGAAGCGCCTGAAGACCTGGCTGTTCCAGTGTGCCTTTCCAGAATAGGAAACTCCTGGTTTCAAGTCCCAAATGCATCTTGCTAGAGATTCAGGATTATCTGCACATTGCACCCACTCCAAATACCTCTACATATTACCTGTCACGACAGCACTTTTTATATTTTGTCCATTACATTTGGCCTGGCCTTTGGGTTTAATTGCGTCACAGTATCATTGTTTTATTGTTTTATTGTTTTGCTTGATGTTTTATTATTTGTTTATGAGTTATTGTGTATTGTATGTTGTTGTTGTCGGCGGCCTTGGCCTTTGTAAGGCACACTGAGTCCTTCGGGAGATTTTGTGGGGTATAAATAAAGATAATAATAATAATAATAATAATAATAATAATAATATGCGTTCCATGCACACTCAGGGTCACATCTTCACAGTTCATTAGAGGCTTGACTGTTTAACCCTTTCAGTGTCGATACAGTCTCTGTTAATGCAATCAGGTTACATTCACAGGCATTACACAAAATTACATTTAAACATTCACATTATACTAATCTTACATTAACAAACTACAACTCCCAAACTCAAGGTCAATGCCCACCGAACCCTTCTCTGTTTGTCATTGGAGTCCTGTGTGCCAAGACTGGTTCAAATCCATCATTGAGTTCAGAATGCTGTTTGATTGTAGGTTAACTATAAATCCCTGGAACTACAACTCCCAAATGACAAAATTGTTTTGGTTTTTTTTTTTTTTTTGAGTGATGGCCACTGCTTGGGTTCCTAGGTATCTTGTGGCTAAATCTGTCGGCAATTCGTTCAGCGGATTTTGAGTTATGTTAATCCCACAAACGAACATTACATTTTTATTTATATAGATGTACTAAAGGATGTCCCACAAATACAAAGTTTTTGCATTTTAATAAACTTTTTCATTCTTTTTATGATAGAACCAATTAGGAAATCACATTTATAACCCAGGAATAAAAAATCATATTACATGGTGTAATGTGCTTGGTATTTGATTTCTGCCCTTTCTCGCATGTATCATTTCAATACCCTGGTTTAAATACACAAATATTTTGGTAGTTAGGGGGGAAATGTGTTATTACTTCCCAGGTTCATTTCCAAACGTTTTCAAGCAAAACTAGATTAGCTAGCCTTTAAAATTATATATTCATCCCGCCTCCCTGCAAAACCATAATTACAAAATGACAGATATTACACAAGTGTCCAAAGGATGCACGCACTCCAGGAATATTTATCAAAAAATAATTGCAAGTAAATTCTTTCATTAAAAATAAATTGGATTAATTAGCAGAGAATGATAATTCTTTTTGCAAAGTACTTTTGCACACACTTCATTTTTGCTACTTTTAATGGTTTTGACATAGTTAAAAATTTAAATGCCGTTCTTGGGGGCTAGGTGCGGGCACATTCTTATTAAGTTCGACTTATTACGGGATCAAGAGGAAGTGACATAGCAATGCTGGGTCTAATGGGGAGCAGTTACTGTTTGAAATATCTCCATTTTGTGCCTAGATAACGAAGAGAGTGGCTTGCCATGAAAAGGATTTGTTGGGCCCCAGTTATCTTTGATGTGCAGCCTCTTGTAACAATAGAGCTCGCTCTCTCCTCATTCTAGGGGTGGATGCAGACAACCTGCCTATGCACAACAGCTGTCACTACTCATTGAGAATCGAAGCTAGAGCTGAACTGGAAATGTTTTTACTGGCTTCCTAAAAATAACATTTCTGAAATTTATATCTATATATTTTATTCCATTAGATAGAAAAAGCCATATTTCAGATTTTGCCAAAAATATTCTTCAGCATTTGACATGTGTGTATTAGGGCTGGGTAACCACAGAAAAATTTGTTTCTAAACTCGATTCGTTTTTAGGGGTTTTTTGCGTTTCGTTTTTTAAAAGAATTCCGAATTTTTCCTTTAAAAAAGTTCGAAATATACGAAATTTCGTAAAATTACGAATCGATTCGTTAATGGCGGACGCGATTGCGCAATATGCTAAAAAACCCTCCAAATGGGACGGGGGAACTTCTGAAACTTCCCTCTCCCTCTGTTGTTGACTGTTGGTGTGATAATTTATTTTTTATCACTGATAAAACAAACAACAACCCTAAAACTTGCACCAGACATACGGAAACAATTACGAAACAATTACAAAACAATTCTGAAACAATTTCGAAACAATTACGAAACAATATCGAAACAATTACGAAATAAATTGAAAAATTTGTTTCGATTTTTAATTGCTCCTGCATGGCTCAATATCGGATCGTAAGCTAATTTAAATACGAATTAATAACGAATTACGAAATTGACGAACGAAACCGCCCAGCCCTAGTGTGTATGTGTGCGTGTGTTTAAGCAGCATAATAATAATAATAAAAATAATAACACTTTATTTATACCCCACTACCATCTCCCCAAGGGACTCGGTGCGGCTTACATGAGGCCGAGCCCGAATACAACAATACAAGCAATAATAACAACAACAACAGTACAGCAATTAAAATAAAAACATAGACAATAAAATATACAACATTAGCAATAAGACAACACACAATTAAAAACGGTGGGAAGGCCAAATGTAAAGTTAAAATTGGGAATAATGCTGGGACATGGACGGAAAGGTGATAGTGGCGCTTGTGGAAGGGCATATGAGCAGACCTAAAAATGTAAAGTGCTATGGGATCATTATTCTGGGAAAGCACACTGGAACAACCACGTTTTCAAGCTCCTCTTAAAGACTGCCAGGGTTGGGGTCTGTCTGATATCTTTAGGGAGGGAGTTCCAGAGTTGAGGGGCCACCACTGAAAAGGCCCTCTCTCTCGTCCCCACCAATCGTGCCTGCGAGGCTGGTGGGATCGAGAGCAGGGCCTCTCCGGATGATCGAAGGGATCGTGTGGATTTGTATGCAGAGATGCGGTCACACAGGTAGGCGGGTCCCAAACCGTTCAGGGCTTTGTAGGTAAGAACCTGCACCTTGAATTGGGACCGGAAAATGAATGGCAACCAGTGGAGCTCCTTGAACAGGAGCATTACATTTACATGCAAAATGAATAAGCTGCAGATTAGGTTCCTCAAAAAAGGTGGCTCCAATGGGAAAGCAAAATGAAAGAAAGCAAAATATGCAAAGAACTGTTGGTCTTCTTAAACATGATATGGCTTAAGGAAGTGTTTCTCAACCTAGGGGTTGGGACCCTGATGGGGGGGGGGGGGATGAGATGGTTTCAGAGGGGATGTCAAAGACCAATAAATATATTTCTGATGGTCTTAGCAACCCCTTTGGCAGAGAAGGCTGTCCGAACATATTTCCTTCTATGTTCCACCTAGGAGTTTAAGATCTTTGGGAGAGGTCCTGCTTTCTGCCCCGCCCCTGTCACAAACACAATGGGTGGGGATGAGGGACAGGGCCTTCTCGGTGGTGGCTCCCCGCCTGTGGAATTCACTCCCCAGGGAAATTAGGTCATCTTCATCTCTTCTCTTCTTTAGAAGGAAATTAAAATTGTGGATGTGGGACCAAGCTTTCGGGTAATCCATGCAGACTTTGACTATGACAATGAAGACAATTGCTATAGTAATGGATTACGGTCAAGTTTAATGAACTCTATTGAACTCGGCGAGACAGTGACCAACAGATAGGTGTTTCTTTTCTTTTTTTATTAATCGTCTTTATTTTAATATTTCCAAAATTACAGTGAAAGAGAGAGAACAAACAAATCAAGCAAAAAGAAGGAAAGGAAAGAATACTACAGGATAAGATTGAGTGGAGGGGGTTATCACTAGGGGATAGATGGTTGGAGAGAAGAAGAAAAATTAAGAAAAAAATTAAAAGTTGAGTGAGTAAGCTAAATAGAATGAGTGGGGATGGGGGACTTCCAGTTCGATCCACAGAGAGTTAATCTTTTCTTTAACGTAAACTTTCCTTTTCGTATTGTAAATTAAATATTTATTCATTTATATATATATATGTTTTCTGGAGCCCCCAGTGCCGCAGTGGGTTAAAGCACTGAGCTGCTGAGCTTGTTGATCGAAAGGTCGCAGGTTCGATTCCGGGGAGCAGCGTGAACTCCCGCTGTCAGCCCCAGCTTCTGCCAACCTAGCAGTTCGAAAACATGCAAATGTGAGTAGATCAATAGGTACCGCTCCGGTGGGAAGGTAATGGCGCTCCATGCAGTCATGCCAGCCATATGACCTTGGAGGTGTCTACGGACAACGCTGGCTCTTCGGCTTAGAAATGGAGATGAGCACCAACCCCCAGAGTCAGACATGACTGGACTTAATGTCAGGGGACTACCTTTACCTATATATGTTTCCTTTTTCTTTTTAGTAGATTTTATTGTATTAACTTAATGGTTTTGATTATTCATAATTTATTGATTTTGATATGTATTTTACTGTGTTTACTTGTAGGCATCAAACATGTGCCGGCTAGAAGCCGCCCTGAGTTCCCCCAGGGGTTGAGAAGGGTGGGGTAAAAATGCCCTAAACAAACAAACAAACAAACAAACAAACAAACAAATAAAGGCTGAAGATCTCTCTGCCTGTCCTTCTCTTCATTTTTGGAATCAGATGGAGAATCCTCCCACCAAAAGCCCTCCTCTGGCTGGGATTGGCTAGCCTCTCAGCCAAGGGGAGGGTTTCTTCTGAGACTCCAAGCAGGCGTGCTCTCCCCTAAATCACTGTCAATTTCTCCCAAATCCCAGATCAAATTCTGGGGTTTTCTGTGGGAAGTTTGGCCCAATTCTCTCATTGGTGGAGTTCAAGGGGCTCTTTTTTGTTATAGGTGATCTATAAATTCAAGCAACTACAATTCCCAAATGTTAAGGTCTATTTTCCCCAAACTCCACCAGTGTTCACATTTGGGCATATTGAGTATCCATGCCAAGTTTGGTCTAGATCCATCATTGTTTGAGTCCACATTGCTTTCTTGATGTAGGTGAACTACAATTTCAAAACACAAGATCAGTGCCCACCAAACCCTTCCAGTATTGGGTTGTTGTAGTTTTTTTCAGGCTATATGGCCATGTTCTAAAGGCATTCTCTCCTGACGTTTCGCCTGTATCTATGCCCAAAAAAACCTACAACAACCCATTGATTCCGGCCATGAAAGCCTTCGACAATACCTTCCCATATTTTCTGTTGGTCATGGGGGTTCTGTGTGGGAAGCTTGGCCTAATTCTATCACTGGTGGGGTTCAGAATGCTCTTTGATTGTAGGAGAACTATAAATCCCAGCAATGACAACTCCTAAATGTCAAGATCTATTTTCCCCAAACTCCATCTGTGTTCACATTTGGGCATATTGAGTTTTTGTGCCAGGTTTGGTCCAGATCCACCATTCTTTGAGTCCACAGTGCTCTCTGGATGTAGGTAAACTACAACTCCAAAATTTAAGGTCAGTGCCCACCGAACCTTTCCAGTATTTTCTCTTGGTCATGGTAGTTCTGTGTGCCAAAGTTGGTTCAATTCCATCACTGGTGGAGGTCAGAATGCTCTGATTGTAGGAGAACTATAAATCCCAGCAACTACAACTCCCAAATGTCAAGGTCTATTTTCCCCAAACTCCATCTGTGTTCCCATTTGGGCATATTGAGTTTTTGTGCCAGGTTTGGTCCAGATCCACCATTGTTTGAGTCCACAGTGCTCTCTGGATGTAGGTGAACCACAACTCCAAAATTTAAGGTCAATGCCCACCGAACCCGTCCAGTATTTTCTCTTGGTCAGGGGAGTCCTGTGTGCCAAAGTTGGTTCAATTCAATCACTGGTGGAGGTCAGAATGCTCTGATTGTAGGTGAACTATGAATCCCAGCTACTGCAATTCCCAAATGAGAAAATCAATCCCCCCAACCCCACCAGTATTCAAATTTGGGTGTATTGGATGTTGTTGTTCGTTCGTTCAGTCGTCTCCGACTCTTAGTGACCTCATGGACCAGCCCACGCCAGAGCTCCCTGTCAGCCTTCACCACCCCCAGCTCCTTCAAGGTCAGTCCAGTCACTTCAAGGATGCCATCCATCCATCTTGCCCTTGGTCGGCCCCTCTTCCTTTTACCTTCCACTTTCCCCAGCATGTGGTCCAGTTCATGAAAATTCATCCTGCATATCAGATATTTACATTACGATTCATAACAGTGGCAAAATGACATTTATGAAGTAGCAATGGAAATACTTCTGTGGTTGCAGGTCAACACAACATAAGGAATTGTATTAAAGGGTCACAGCATTAGGAAGGTTGAGAACCACTGTCTTAAGGTGTCTAGGGCTGTGGCTGTGTATATATCTTCCCAGGAGCAGTTCCAAATGCAGAACGTATGTGCTGAATCCAGGGCTGGTGTCCAGATGGTCCAGCCAGGCTGAGACCGCATCCGTTGCCACTGCCACCCCCCGCCATTTCCTGTGACCTATATTTATGTCTACTTCCACTCCAAATGTAACATTAAGTGGGGAAAATGCAGTAACAAAGCCATCTACTCGCCACCTTTGGAGTGTGTTGCAGATGGCCACTGAATAGCCAGTGAGTTCAGTGGAGCGTGCATTTCCAATACACTGAAACCCCACTTCCCTTTGTGCTCAAGAGACTTCTAGAGTAACAAGGAGTGACAATATGCTTGGTTACGCAAGCATGCACATCATACGCAGAGCATATGTTGAGTCTCACCTTCATCTCAGAGCTAATAGAATTGATATTTGTGTGTGCAGCAGGAAGGGGAGGGGGATGAGAGGGAACGAGGGGAGGCCCATGGGAAATTCATGAAGAACTATACAGTATTTTTTCTTTATGAAGTAATATTCATAACTTTTCTTGTGAGATCAAAAAGCCTTAATATCAGCTATAATATAAAGATCTTTGAAATAACCACTTTACGCTCAGGGCTGTCATCATTCAATGTTGCAAGACAGCCCTTTCCAATCTGCCGATATGTTGGGTTGCTATTATTTACTTATTTATATTATGCCTCACTTTATCTCTCCCAAAGGGGACCCAGAGTGGCTTAACATAAAAGCATTAGCATACAATTTAAAATATATTAAAAGTAAAGGTAAAGGTTTTTTCCCTGACATTAAGTCCAGTCGTGTCTGACTCTGGGGTGTGGTGCTTAAGTCCATTTCTAAGCCGGCGTTGTCCATAGACACCTCCAAGGTCATGTGGCCAGCATGACTGCATGGATCGCCGTTACCTTCCCACCGGAGTGGTACCTATTGATCTCATCACATTTGCATGTTTTCGAACTGCTAGGTTGGCAGAAGCTGGGGCTGACAGCAGAAGCTCACGCTGCTCCCCGGATTCAAACTTGCGACATTTTGGTCAACAAGCTCAGCAGTGTTTTAATGTAGGATATAAATAAATAAATAAATAAATAAATAAATAAATAAATAAATAGAAAACAACAAGATGAGTCCACAGCAGACAAGATTACTCTGCTGGCTGTTGTATTGGATCACACGTCGGACACTTCCCAAGTGTCTAGGACTGTATGATGTATCGGCGAGTAATACGTGCAGATCCCAGTAAGGTAGCCTTTTGCAGATGACAGATGGTAATTTTGTCAGCGCTGATTGTGTTTAAGTGCAGGCCAAGGTCTTTAGGCACTGCACCCAGTGTGCCGATCACTGGGACCGCCTTTACTGGCCTTTACTGGCTTGTGCCAGAGTCTTTGCAGTTCAATCTTTAAATCCTCATATCATGTCAGCTTTTCCAGTTGTTTCTCTTCAATCCTGTTGTCACCTGGGATTGCAACATTGACAATCCATACTTTGTTTTTTAACACAATTGTGAGGTCAGGAGTATTGTGCTCTAGAACTCTGTCAGTTTGAATTTGGAAGTGTGAAGTGTTCATTTTCTGTAACTTTTTCCAGCTTGTGATCCCACCAGTTCTTTGTTGCAGGCAGTCGGTATTTGTGGCACAAGTTCCAATGAAACATCTGAGCAATGGTGTTATTCCTCTGCTTGTAGTCTGTGTGTGCGATTTTCTTGCAGCAGCTGAAGATGTGAACTATTGTTTCATTATTATTATTACTAGTGGTCCCCTGCCACGCATTGCTATGGCCCAGTCTGGTGATCTGGAAAATAAAGTAATGAGAAAGTGTTGGTTTCTAATATATGTAATTTGTTTCTGCTTGTGGGTAAACAGTATTTCTTGTTGTTTCTTTGTCAGTGTTGATGTGGAGATTGTCTGGTTTGCCTATCCTGGAACATGCAATGTATCATTGTCCTTCTTCAAGGGTCCCTTTCAAATCTATGATACTATATCTCTTTGTGTGAGAGTCATATATATCTATCAAAATCTATGGCTGGATGGCTCTTTGTCAGGAGGGCTTTGGTTACGTTTTCTTGCCCTGGTGAAGGGAGTTGGACTAGATGGCCTTAAATATTTTCTGTTGGGGTTCTGTGTGGGAAGTTTGCCCCAATTCTGTCGTTGGTGGGGCTTAGAATGTTCTTTGATTGCAGTTGAACTATAAATCCCAGTAACTACAAATCCCAAATGTCAAGGTCTATTTCCCACAAACTCCATTTGTGTGTATATTTGGGCATATGGAATATTCGTGCCAAGTTTGGTCCAGATCCATAATTGTTTGAGTCCACAGTGCTCTCTGAATGTAGGTGAACTACAACTCCCAAACTCAAGGTCAATGCCCTCCAAATCCTTCTAGTGTTTTCTGTTGGTCATGGAAGTCCTGTGTGCCACATTTGGTTCAATTCAATAATTGGTGGAGTTCGGAATGCTCTATGATTGTAGATGAACTATAAATCCCAGCAACTACAACTCCCTAATGACAAAATCAGTTTTTTTGAGTGATGGTCACTCCTTGGGTTAGTAGGTGCTCAAATTTGGCAGCAATTCATTCAGTGGTTTTTGAGTTATGTTAATCCCACAAACAAACATTACATTTTTATTTATATAGATTATTGTTGTTGTTGTTGTTGTTATCATTTCATTCATTTCAAAATATGGTCAACCAGTCCTCCTTGGTTGCTCCAACTTATTCTGGTGAAGTCATTCTAGTCCTAGATATTTTCCCAAACTCCTATTCTGCAGGTATTATTTGTGTGCGGATTCCAGGACTGTCTGGATTCTTCTGATCATAATATTGGATTCTTTTGCAACAAAAGGTCCTCCAAATTAAATTACAATTTGGGCTAGACTTGAATAGATGCGATGGAGGTCATTAGAAATGTTACTTGCCAGCTGCTTGGTGGTTTGGGAGTTTACAGTAAAATGAACCTTCCTCAACATATGGCCCCATTTCATCACCCAGCAGAAGAGCAGTCTGTTTCCATGTCTGTGACTTCGGTCTAAGCAGAAATGCTCTTTTGGCAAACCATAGTGACAACGTAGTCATGTGCAGGAACTATCCCTGCAAAATGTCATTTATCTTATCAAACGTCTTTTGGCTTCCTCTGAAATTCAGATGTTTTGCCTGAGGAGGACCCCACAGATTCGTTCCAAATGTTGCTTTGGGTGAAATGCCAGAAGCAGACTTAACAAAAAGAGTCCATGTGATCAATCTGGATCTCCACCTCCCTGATAAATGACAGGTATGAAAAGGAAGGCAAAGTCTAATTGGGGAAGGTGCAGAAATGGATAATAAATCAATGCATCACCTCTTAGGAATGCTGCATTTCTTGTGGTCAGGGTCACCCATGGCTCAGGATGCTTTCACCAGGTATACATTAAAGCAGTGTTTCTCAACCTGGGAGTCGGGACCCCTGGGGGGGTCACAAGGGGGTGTCAGAGGGGTCGCCAAAGACCATCAGAAAACACAGTATTTGCTTTTGGTCATGAGGGTTCTGTGTGGGAAGTTTGGCCCAATTGTATCGTTGGTGGGGTATAGAATGCTCTTTGGTTGTAGGTGAACTATAAATCCCAGTAACTACAACTCCCAAATGTTAAGACCTATTTTCTCCAAACTCCACCAGTGTTCACATTTCGGCATATTGAGTATTTGTGCCAAGTTTGGTCCAGATCCACCATTGGTTGAGTCCACAGTGTTCTCTGGGTGTAGGCAAACTACAACTCCAAAACTCAAGATCAATGTCCACCAAACCCTTCTAGTATTTTCTGTTGGTCATGGGAGTTCTGTGTGCCAAGTTTGGTTCAATTCTATCTTTGGTGGAATTTCTAATGCTCTTTAATTGTAGGTTAACTATAAATCCCTGCAACTATAACTCCCTAATGCCAAATTCAACCCCCCTCAACACCACCAGTATTCCAATTTGGGTGTATTGGGTATTTGTGCCACATTTGGTCGAGTGAATGAAAATACATCCTGCATATCAGATATTACATTACAATTCATAACAGGAGCAAAATTACAGTTATGAAGTCGCAACGAAATAATGTTATGGTTGGGGGTCACCACAACATAGGGAACTGTATTAAGGGGTCACGGCATTAGGAAGGTTGAGAAACACTGCATTAAAGTATTAAAGATAAAAGGAAAGAGAAAGAGAAAGAAAGCTACTTGGAATATATTTAAAATATTTTTTTCATACTTTGGAGATTGAACCTTTTTTTATGCAGAAGCCTTGCCTTCGAGTTTGTCTGTTATTGCTCTTGCTTTTCCATTGCTGAGCAAAGTGTTGCACTTTGAAAGTGTGGAGTCACTGCTATTTCATTAAGGTGTAGCTCACATGTCAACAACTAGGAAGCATATTGTTTTATTGACTTGTCTTTCTGTTTTTATAACACTAAGTAACACAATTTGAAGATTTTTCTGTTCCTGGTTTGAAAGTGTTAAGTAAATGTAAAGGTTTTCCCCTGACATTAAGTCCAGTTGTGTCCGACTCTGTGGGTTGGTGCTCATTTCCATTTCAAAACCGAAGAGCCAGCATTGTCCATAGACACCTCCAAGGTCATGTGGCCAGCATGACTGCATGGAGCACTGTTACCTTCCCGGTAACCTATTGATCTACTCACATTTGCATGTTTTCGAACTACTAGGTTGGCAGAAGCTGGGGCCAACAGCAGGAGCTCATGCCGCTTCCCAGATTTGAACCTTCGGTCTAAGCAGAAATGCTCTTTTGGCATTTTCGATCAGTAAGTTCAGTATCTCAGTTCTTTGACCCACTGCACCACCAGAGGCTCCCTTGAAAGTGTTATTTCCTGTTGAATTTTGTGGCCTTTACTTTGAAAGTTGTGGGTGTCGAGCATTGTTTTCATAGAACTCAATGCTGCTGTTTTATACTCTTATGTTTATTTAACAGTGTTTTTATCTGGATTGGGCCCCTGGTGGTGCAGTGGGTTAAACTGCTGAGCTGATGCTAAACTTGCTGACTGCAAGGTCGGCGGTTTGAATCTGGGGAGCTGGGTGAGCTCCTGCTATTAGGCCCAGCTTCTGCCAACCTAGCAGTTCGAAAACATGCAAGTGTGAGTACTGCTTCTGTGGGAAGGTAATGGCACTCCATGCAGTAATACTGGCCATCGGACCTTGGTGGCGTCTACAGACAACACCAGGTCTTCAGCTTAGAAATGGAGATGAGCACCACCCCTCAGAGTCGAAATCAACTAGACTTAATGTCAGGGGAAACCTTTACCTTTTACCTTATTTGGATTGATATATTTCATTATGTATTGTCGAAGGCTTTCATGGCTGGAATCACTGGGTTGTTGTAGGTTTTTTTGGGCTATATGGCCATGGTCTAGAGGCATTCTCTCCTGACTGAATACAAGGAAAACTGCTGCAAGATGTTTTATAGGTGGTACCTAATACCAGAAAAAATGCCAAACATTAATAAAGGGAGAACTAATGATAAATGTTGGAAATGTGGGAAGCGTATGGGCACTTTCATACACATGTGGTGGAAGTGTAAGAAAGTTAAATCTTTTTGGCACCAGATTTACAAAAAAGATAGAACTAATATTACAGATAAGCTTTAAGTTTAAACCAGAGTATTTTTCTATTAGGGATCACAGGCTTTGAAATGATGAAAAATACAAATAGGATGTTGTTTTATTTAATAACGGCGGCGGGATCGACCTGGCCCAAATATGGAAATCTAGTGAAATACCATTGATTGGAAATTGAAAGTTTGGGATGTAATGAATATGAACTTACTTACACAAAGACTAACATACAATAATGCACAAAAACAAAGAATAACAGGGGGAAATTTATTGTATTCATAAGAAAGGATAATACAGAAAATTATATTCAAGAGTATTATCAAAGGCTTTCATGGCCGGAATCACTGGGTTGTTGTAGGTTTTTTCGGGCTGTATGGCCATGGTCTAGAGGCATTCTCTCCTAACATTTCGCCTGCATCTATGGCAAGCATCCTCAGAAGTAGTGAGGTCTGTTGGAACTAGGAAAAAGGGTTTATATATCTGTGGAATGACCATTGTGGGACAAAGGACTCTTCTCTGTTAGAGCTAGGTGTGAATGTTCCAACTGACCACCTTGATTAGCATACAATGGCCTGACCGCGCCTGGGGCAAACTTTTGTTGAGAGGTAATTAGATGTCCCTGCCTGTTTCCTCTCTGTTGTGCTGTTGCAATTTTAGAGTTTTTAAATACTGGTAGCCAGATTTTGTTCACCTCTCAACAAAAGTTTGCCCCAGGCGCGGTCAGGTCATTGTATGCTAATCAAGGTGGTCAATTGGAACATTCACACCTAGCTCCAGCAGACAGGAGTCCTTTGTCTCACCCTGGTCATTCCACAGATATATAAACCCTTTTGCCTAGCTCCAACAGGCCTCACTAACTCTGAGGATTCTTGCCAAAGTGCAGGCGAAACGTCAGGAGAGAATGCCTCTAGACCATGGCCATACAGCCCGAAAAAACCTACAACAACCCAGTATATTCAAGAGATTTAAAAAAAATTCTCAAAGGCCCAAATGAAAAAAGAAATCAGATGGCAGAAGACTCATAGGACCAATGAAAACAACTGGAACTACAATCCAGAGGAACCTGGAAGTTATACATTTAATAAGGTCTTTATTTTCTTTCATTTTTTTTACTTTCTCCACCTATCCCCCCTTTTCCTACTATCCTGTCAGTAATTGTTCTCACACTTTTGTTATAAAATACCCTTTTGTTTTATTATTCTTCCTACTCCACTCTTACTGGAGACATTTTTATTCTCAATATTTTTTTTAAAAAAAGAATAAAGTTACTCTAGAAACCTTGTTGTTATGGCTGATACAAACTATGTTCAATTGGCTGAGGATCTTTATTAATTATTTATTTATTTCGGGCACTTCTAACCCGCCCTTCTCAACCCCCAAGGGGGGGACTCAGGGCGGCTTACAACCGGCACAATTCGATGCCAACAATTCAACAGATAAAAAGCAGTAGCCACAATAGTTAAAAACAATCAATTAATACAACAACAACTAAAAAGCCAATCTAGTGGCCAACATTCACTGAGTTCTAAAATCTGTAAGTCCATTCAGCATTACCATAGTCCTTTCCAAATTCTGGTTGTCATTACCGTGTCAGTCTGCCAGATTACCCAAAGGCCTGGTCCCATATCCATGTTTTCAGCTTCCTTCTGAAGGAGAGGAGGGATGTTGAAGACCTAATTTCCCCGAGGAGTGAAACCGCACTGAGTCGCCTACGGGCTGAGAGAGTGCGGTATACAAATAAAGTAAATAAATAAATAAATTCCACAGGCAAGGGGCTACCACTGAGAAGGCCCTGTCCCTCGTCCCTACCAGCCTCACTTGTGATAGAGGCGGGGCTGAGAGCAGGGCCTCCCCAGAAGATCTTAAACTCCGAGGTGGGACATAGAAGATCTGTGAGATATTCTGTAGAGCAGTGGTTCTCAACGTTCGTAATGCCGCAGCCCCTTAAGACAGTTCCTCATGTTGTGGTGACCCCCAACCCTAAAATTATTTTCGTTGCTACTTCACAACTGTAATTTTGCTCCTGTTATGAATTGTCATGCAAATATCTGATAGGCAGGATGTATTTTCATTCTCTGGACCTTGGGAGTTGTACTTGCTGGGATTTATAGTTCACACACAATCAAAGAGCATTCTGAACTCCACCAGAGATGGAATTGACCCAAACTTGGCACACAGAACGCCCATGACCAACAAAAAATAATGAAAGGGTTAAGTGAGCATTGGCCTTGAGCTTGGGAGTTGTAGTTCACCTTTCTCCAGAAAGCACTGTGGACTCAAACAATGATAGATCTGGACTAAACTTGGCACGAATACTCAATATGCCCAAATGTGAACACTGTTGGAGTTTGGGGAAAATAGACCTTGACATTTGGGAGTTGTAGTTGCTGGGATTTATAGTTCACCTACAATCAAAGAGTATTCTGAACCCCACCAGCGATGGAATTGGGCCAGACTTCCCACACAGAACTCCCATGACCAACAGAAAATACTGTGTATCATGATGGTCTTTGGCGACCCCTCCAACACCCCCTTGCGACCCCCCCAGGGGTCCCGACCCCCAGGTTGAGAACCACTGCTGTAGAGAAACACTGTAGGAAAATGTGTTAAAGGGGGTCCCCCCAAAAAACAAAGTTTTTGCAGTTTAATAAACTTTTTCCATGTTGTTATGATAGAACCAATTAGGAAATGACATTTATAAACCAGGAACAAAAATCGCATTAGATAGTATAATTTTCCTCGATATTACACAGGTAGTCAAGTAATCCCAATTGGATTCTTGTGATTTCTGGGTAGACTACGAGAGCCAATAAATCAATCAATCAGTCACTCAATTAGTCTGTCAATCTGTCAGTTAATGATGAAAGGTCCGTTTTGTTTTGAGTTACTCATATCAAAAGAACAATGCTAAATTTGCCCTTTAACTCAGTTGCTAAGTCTTCCCTTCACTGTTTTTGTTAGTGGTTTGCATCAAAAAAATTAATACCCATTTCCCCTCCCTTTTTTAATGATTCAGTCTAAGTACAAAATAGTATCACCATCTGAGATGAATGTTCATTTTTTAAAAAACTTATTTTTTTCCATGAGAGTTTGATACAATACAATCTTTTATATTGTTTCCGCTGTATTTATTATGTTATTAAAATTGGCCAGATTCCTACAACTGAGAGACAAGACTAGAAAGACGTTCAATTTCTGCTAGGCAACTAGCCAACAACACAGAGTTGGAAATGAAATTTCAGTACTCTATCATTTTATAGCTTTCATTCACTTTAATAAATGTGATAAAATCAAAGTGTTGAATTCATGAAAGGGTCACTTGGGAATGGAGATAGGTGTATAATACAATTTTCTAAAGGTGGAAGTCTTGTAGAAATTTGGAGGATTGTTGCAGAATACTCCAACTGTACAGGGGCCAATGCCAATATAGACAATACAACAGAATTTATGCCGTGTTTCAGTTGTATGTATTTGTCAAGGATGGGTTCCATGGGTTAACGCTACTCAGCTTCCACTCTCATTGACTTCTAGATTTATAATAAAACAAAACACAACAAAACAAAAAGTTTTATCTGCCTGTGTTCTGGCACTGCTCATCAACCAATGGTGGTAAGCTGCTGGAATCATGGCCAGGCTGTAAACAATAGGACAAGGGAATGGGATAAGTACAGAGCTGTAACAATGGAAAGAAGGCATGGGAGAAAGTGCAAGTCTGTGCAACTATTGCGCAGGACAACTCAGAACAAGGCGTTCCCAAAAGCTTGTTTGAATAGCCAGGTTTTCAAGTCCCTATGGAAGAAGAACAATGCAAGGACCTGCCTGATTTCCCTGGGGAGGGTGTTTTAAAGTTGAGGGTCTATCACCGAGAAGACCCTCTCCCTTGTCTCCACCAATCAGACTTGTGATGGTAGCAGGACCGAGAGGAGGGCCTCCCCCAGGCATGTAGCCCGGGGGGGGGGGGGGGGCTTGAGGGGCTTCAGCCCCCCCCCTAAATTCTCATGGTAGTTCGCGAAAAGGCCTTACTGGTGCATTATTTGAACTGTTATGTTTATTCATATCATGATCTGATCACCATACTCAATCAATCAATCAATCAATCAATCAATGATTTATTACGGTCTTTGACCAGCACAGTACAGAATGGGGCATCGGTGCCCAAGGAAGGGAATCGCAGTTCCCAAGTAGATCTGGTATAAAAGCAGATTAAAAGCAGATTAAAAACATGTTATAAAAGAGACAAATTAAAAAGATAAAACAGACTAAACTTACAGTTTAAAGTGCATGTATGAATCTAAAATAGGGGGCGGCTAATAACAAATATCAGATGACTGGGAAGCTATGAAGGGGATGAGAGGGGAGCATTTACAGCATTTCAGTTATTACAAATCATTCTATCTATTAGGCCTGGGTAACAACGGAAAAATTTGTTTCTAAAATCGATTTGTATTTGGGGGTTTTTTTTGTTTCGATATTTAAAATAATTACAAAATTTTCCTTTTAAAAGTTCGATATTTACGAAATTTCGTAAATGGTAAAAATTTAACGAATCGATTTCCGAAACAATAACGAATCGATTCGTTAATGGCGGACGCGACCGCGAAATACGCTAAAAAACCTCCAAAACCTTCTGAAGCTTCCCTCTCCCTCTGTTGTTGACTGTTGGTGTGATATTATAATTTTTTTTCACTAATTAAACCATAAAACTGGCCCAGACATGCGGAAATAATAACGAAACGACCTCAAAACAATAACGAAACGAATACAATATCAAAATACGAAGCATTTACAAAACGTTTTTGAAAATTCGTTTTTTTTAATAATTGCTCCAGAATGGTTTGTTATCGTTTTGTAATTGAAAAAATTAACGAATTATTAACGAATTACGAATTAACGAAACGAAACCGCCCAGCCCTACTATCTATATTCCCGGCAGGAAGTTGCCTGGTGGAGTCGGTCATCAGCCGTCTAATGTTAATTCCTGCTGCACAGAACTTGGCAACACTGTAGGTTGTTGCAGAGCAAGAGTCCGAGAGCAACAGGGAGGTGTAATATCTTTCAGTGCGCCCTGGATGTTTTAAAAGCCAAGGAGTGATGAAATTAGCTCTAATGTCTCTATAGAACACACATTGGAGGAGCACATGTTCAGTTGTTTCGATGTAGCCAGACTCACACGGGCATAGTCTCTCCTGGGCAGGGGTCTTCCGGTACCTCCCCTCCAGTACTGCCGATGGAAGGGCATGGCATCTTGCCAAAGTGAAAGCTCTTATATATATCCCATATGCATGGGGGTATTGGGGTAATGATACAAAAGGTTTGCTAGGCTAGACCCTCTTTCACTCAGACTCAGCCCCCCCCCCCCCGAAACTAAGCCCCCTCTGAACCCCCCCTTGAAAAAAACTCAGCCCCCCCCCCCGAATCGAAATCCTGGCTACGGGCCTGGCCTCCCCGGCAGATGTTACAGCCTGCACTGGTTCATAGAGGGGGATTCAGTCACGAAGATAGACAGGACCCAAACCAGTAGGATATTAGGAATTCTGGGAGCTGAAATCCTGGAAGCTGGAAGGTCAAAGTTTGCCCGTGCTTGTTATAAATTCACTGGTTGCCCCCTCATTGGCCCTATCCAAATATGAGGGCTGAATGAAAAGTAATGCCTCCACCTTCATAACTCCTCAACAGATGGCAGTACTGGTATGCAGTAGGTACTGGCTTGTTCAGTAGATTCTCCTCTACAGTTCCATTATGGCAGGAAGCCTTAGCATTGAACAGTTGTGTTGTTAAAGTGCGAAGTATGGAGCCCTGCGCAGACGGAAAGTCAATGCGACTTAAGCAACGTGCAGTCATTGAATTCTTGACAGCAGAAGGTGTCATCTCAAAGGAGATTCATCAGAGAATGCAAGCTGTTTATGGTGATTGTGTTGATGTGAGTAACTGTGCGTTGTTGAGTGAGTAAGTTCAAAGATGTTGAGGTGGGAACATCTGACTTATGTGAAAAACAAGGAGTTGGACGTCCTGTGACAGCAACCACTGAGTTTCATAAGCAAAAAGTTGATAGATTGATTCAGGATGATCATCGTATCACTCAGAAGGAAATTTCAAGCATAATCAGCATTTCACGAGAAAGTGTGGGTTACATTATTGCCTTGCTTGGCTATCGAAGATCTATGCACGATGGGTACCCAGGATGAGAGAACTGTGAGACGCTGGTTGCGGAAACAGAGTGTCAACTTCTTCCATGACGGCTTCAGAAAACTTGTTCATCGTTGGCAGAAATGTATCCAATTGTCAGGTGATTATGTCAGCTTCAATCAGTCCAACGTGCGGCAGCCAGATTGCTAAGAGGAGCAGGGTACAGAGACCATACGACCCTTCTGTTACGCCAGCTCCACTGGCTGCCGATCAGCTTCCGGGCACAATTCAAAGTGCTGGTTTTGACCTATAAAGCCCTAAACGGCTCTGGCCCAGTTTACCTGTCCGAACGGATTCTCCCCTACGAACCATCAAGGCTATTAAGATCTTCCGGGGGGGGGGGGCTGCTCTCGGCCCCACCACCCTCACAATCACGGTTGGTGGGAACGAGAGACAGGGCCTTCTCGGTGGTGGCTCCCCGGCTTTGGAACTCCCTCCCACTAGAGGTTAGATCTGCCCGCTCCCTCCTGACGTTCAGGAAATCACTAAAAACCTGGCTCTGGAATGCGGCATTCGAGGACTGAACCTAGAACCTTCCCTGTGATGAATTATAATGAACTGTGACTACGAACATGACTATGACTATGACTGGATTGATGATTTGGCGTAGGAAACTGTAATGATGTAATGATGATGTTTTTATTGTACTGTGTTGTACTATTTTAATATGTAATGATTTGTATCTGTTGTTCTTTCATATGATTGTATTTGATATGTGCTGTAAACCGACCTGAGTCCCTCGTCGAGGTTGAGAAGGCCGGTATAGAAAACCTCTAAATAAATAAACCTCTAAATAAATTATGTGGAAAAGTGAATAGTGGTAGTTAAAGAGCACATTCTAAGGATTATTTCTGCGTTTGATTTATTAAAATATTCCCATCCAAACCCAAGTAATGAAGGTGGAGGCATTACTTTTCATTCAACCCTTGTAATGTTGATACTTGTCATGCAAACACAATGTCCCAGGTTCCCCTTTCTGCCCTCCTTCCTTCTTAGAATGTTTCATTTAAAAGTCTAAACTAGCCACCAGTTTTGTTGGAAGAAACAAAAACATCAAATATCTTTTTGTGGAGTTGGGAGCAGGAAGCGAGGCAGAAAGGTTTGCCCAAATGTTTATGAAGTCGTTTTCCAGTTTCTTGCCAAAAAATGAGAAATATCCTTCTGGTTGAAAACATTGTTCCCTTTACTTTGTTATTCTAATGGATTCTATCTTATCAGATGTTGTGGCACTTGGACATTCTCACCTGCCCTGAGTTCTCTGTGTTTCCACATTCTCTTTGTGCTTCTTTTGATATGCTGAGCTATTCTTCTGGTGGCACATATCAGAGGCAGAGCAGTTCAGATGTCCGCATACAGGGACAGAAGTCACTCACAAAGCTTCACAGCTGAACAGGAAGCTTCCATTATACTGTACTCTTTTCCCATTTCACAGGATTGTTTGTAATAATACATAGGATAGGTCATAATACTTGCTTTTTATATCATTTTATACAATTTGCATTCATCTTGGAGAAATAGATAAGAATAAACTCACTTAAATATATATATTTTCCATGATTATAATAATAGAATTTTAAAACTGGAAGGAATCACAAAGGCCTTTTGCTCCAAACCCCTGCCATGCATTCATATCTAAGTAAAGCACTCCTGAAAGATATCCATCCAGCTACTGCTGAAATACTTCCAAAGACAGAGAGTTTAATACAGTGTATTGTCGAAGGCTTTCATGGCTGGAATCACTAGGTTCTTGTAGGTTTTTTGGGGCTATAGGGCCATGTTCTAGAGGCATTTCTCCTGACGTTTCACCTGCATCTATGGCAAGCATCCTCAGAGGTAGTGAGGTCTGTTGGAAATAGGAAAATGGGTTTATATATCTGTGGAATGACTGGGGTGGGGCACAGAGCTCTTCTCTGCTGAAGCTAGGTGTGAATGTTTCAGCTGACCACCTTCATTAGCATGTGAAGGCTTGGCTGAACATTTTCCCAGGCTCAGCCAAGCCTTCAAATGCTAATGAAGGTGGTCAGCTGAAACATTCACACCTAGCTTCAGCAGAGAAGAGCTCTTTGCCCCACCCCAGCCATTCCACAGATATATAAACCCATTTTCCTATTTCCAACAGACCTCACTACCTCTGAGGATGCTTGCCATAGATGCAGGCGAAACGTCAGGAGAAATGCCTCTAGAACATGGCCCTATAGCCCGAAAAAACCTACAAGAACCTAGTTTAATACAGTGTTTCTCAACCTTCCTCATACTGTGACCCCTTAATACAGTTCCTCATGTTGTGGTGACCCCCAACCATAACACTGTTTTCATTGCTACTTCCTAACAGTCATTTTACTACTGTAAAGTATTTGGTTTTAAGAAATAGAAAATGATCTTTAACAACAATGTATTGTTCTTTACTGCATAGACTATATTTTCACAAATTTTCTTAATACATCACTTAGGATTGCATACAGAATTTTCATTCACTGGACCAAACTGGGCAAAAATACCCAATATACCCAAATGTGAATGCTACTGGGGTTGGGGGAGGATTGATTTTGTAATTTGGGAGTTGTAGTTGCTGGGATTTATAGTTCACCTACAATCAAAGAGATTTCTTTTGCTCTCTTCATGTTTTCATGGATGGAAAAATTGTGCTTTCCATGGATCCAATTTGCAAGGCTCTTCACAAATTCAATCTCTGACTCTCCAAGAATTCTCGGATATTGACAGCAACTTTGATCTTACATTTGCAAATTTCTTTCACAATCTTGGTTGCAGTAAATTCTGGCCCTTGAAATTTGAATTAAATAGGCATTTTTTTATGATCTCTTACCAATTCTGGTGTGTAGTCCCCACTGTGTGATTTATTATATTTTGATCAGTTCGAGTATTGTTTTCTTTTGGAGAGAACAGGTCCTAAACCATCCAACCATTCTCTATTTTGTTTTCAGTGCACAATCTACTTTATCCAGTGGCTCTTCTGTTTCTTTCTCCTTCCTCTTCATCCCTGAAGTCTAGATGTTTGGAATTGCACTGCCAAATTGGATGTTCCTATTTACACTGGATAAAAGGTACTTTTTGAAAAAGGTCTCATATTCAGGTGATTGACAAGTTTCTTAGGGAACTTTCCTCAAACAAACACACAAACAAAGTCTTACTACAATTTGCAGGAAAATGCTGACGGTTGCAATATCAGCGTGATCCTCCTAAAGGACCTCCCCGTGGAATTGGGGCTCTCTGGATCATCTGGCAGGAGGACACATTGGAAGAACTATGCAGCTGTGCCTCTCCTTCTCCAGGGAGGGAATATATATTCTCCTGAGAGTGGCACAGCTGGCTTCATAAAAAGCACACCGAAATCATTCAATTTCCAGCTGCTAGAATAATGCCTGTTCGATTCTGTCATGAGATCTGACTTCTTCCATCCTCTGCAGTAGTTAGTTAGATAAGGCAACTATCCCTGTGAAACGGAAACGCTAATTGTGTAGCAACTCATATTAGTGTTCTTCTTCTGCTCAGAAGAAGCAGTTTCCCATAAAAGCCCAGGGTAGACACGTGGGCTGGTAAATGAGGACTCTTGTAATTCCCATCTCCGCCCATATCTTAGTTTAGTGCAGGGGTCCTCAAACTAAGGCCTGAGGGCTGAATATAGCCCTCCAAGGTCATTTACCCAGCCTGCACTCTGGGTCAACCTAAGTCTTGAAAACACAACAACAATCCTATCTCATCAGCCAAAAGCAGACCCACACTTCCCATTGAAATACTAATAAGTTTATATTTGTTAAAATTGCTCATTTTATTTGCAGTATTTATATTTCACACTTCTCACTCCGCAGGGACTCAGGGCGGATCAAAATGCACACATACATGGAAAATATTCAGTGCCATAGACACGCAACATATATAGACAGACACACAGAGGCCATTTAACTTTCCAGCTTTATGAGGATATGTTTGAATTCTAGCCACGGGGGGAGATGTCACATCACCATCCACTTGTGACACCAACTGAGTACTTCCTCATTCTTTTGCACGCTGCTGGAGAATTTTATGGCACCGTAAATTAGTTAAATTAGCCTCTCCGCATAAGTGGTACCTAAATTTCCTAATTGACAGATGCAACCAACTTTTGAGCTGCAAAGGTTGACAGCAAACATTGGTTTTCCAGTGTTGCCATTCCTTTATGATCATTATGGAATTCTAGAGATGTTTATATCAGTGTATTCCTAGCTCTGGTCTTCCAGGTATTTTGGATTTCAAACATGATGTTTTGGTGCATAATTTGTAAAACCATAACGTAATTTGATGTTTAATAGGCTTTTTCTTAATCCCTCCTTATTATCCAACATTTTTGCTTATTCAACGTTCCTCCAGCCTGTTTATGATGGATAGGCGAGACTCTACTGTACTAGGAAATTGGAGGACAGATCCTTATATTTTGATGTTCCTTTAGTTCCTCTTAATTACTTAAGTTGTTGTTGCTATTTTAAATGACCTGGGAGTGGTCATTCGAATATACAGCCCACCCAAGCACTGCATTTCAGGAAAGAGAAAGCTTTGTCATTTAGTTTGGCTGATTGTTTCAACTGGAACTGAATGCAATGCTGCCAGTCCCATAGCACGGAATGGTTTAGAACTATCAAAGGATGCAGAAAGGCTCCATCTTGGCAAAGATGGAACTAGGAACTAAAGTGGAATAATAATAATATTCAGATAATACAAAGTTCATTCCCCTCACACTCCAGTCTTCACTTCTTTCCATACGAGCTCCAGCCTGTAAATTACACGGCTCTGAAGTGTCTACGGGGGTTGTAACATCACTTTGACTTAGTTCACTGTGAGTTGAAAATCTCTTTCTCTGAGGGGAACGGCAAGCCTGGAAGCGGCATTACATTTGCTAAATAAGAGGCATTAGATTTGTGTAATAAAAAGGCCCTTGGGATCATATATGCCCCATTCCCCCATCAGTAGTCTCTTATCTTGGAACGGACCTCTGGACCTCTGAGTCAGACGAAAGAGCTTTACAATCATTAAATCAGATTGACAGGCAGTGCCTTGAGACAATAGAAGGGCTTTCTTCCCTACCATGCACCTTTGCCTTCTCATCTCTGAAGAGCTGTTAGTCTCACACAAGGATATCATTACCTAAAACTGGATGTATTATTTGCATAGCAGGCAAACCCAGCTAATTAAAGAGGAAAAGGAAGCAAGCAAGCAAAGGTGGAAGGAAGGACGGTATAGACGACTGGGTGGCTGAAGGACCTTTCCAAAGTCAGGCACCTTGTGGCAAAGAGGTTGCATCTTCATGACATGTAGTGTAACCGATGAGAGTCAGGGTCCATCTACACCCCATAATTAATGCAGTTTGGCACAACTTTAATTGCTGTGACTCAGTGCTATGCAATCACAGAAGTTGTCATTTTGCAACCTCTTTAGGCTTCTTTGTCAAAGAGTGCAGGTGCCTCACCGAACTACAAATCCTGGGATTCCATAGCATTGCTACTAAGGAGGCTGTTCAGGTCCTGAAATGGTGCTTGGCAGCTGTGATGGTCTGGATGAGGGCAAACCAATTGAAATTGAATCCAGACAAGACAGAGGTTGAACAAGACAAGGGTGAACAAGCTATAGGATTACAGCCAGTGCTGGATGGTGTTGCAACCCAGATCAGGAAACAAGACCATAAGATATTAATCCACCACACTTGACTGTAGGAAAAAACAATCCTTTTTTATTGATGAAAAATGGTTACAAAATAGAGGAAAATACAAAGTCCAAAAAGCCACAGTAAAATTCAGCAGTCAGAAATATCTATGAACTAGATCAAAATTCCAAAAACCACACTATAAAAACCTGGAACCTGTTAGTCTCTCACTAACCATACTTAGAAACTAGAAGCCTCTGGGAATGCAGGCCATGGGAACCGGGAAATCTGCCAAGGTAATGCCTCAGTCTAAATGATGCTTGATCTAACGAGAGAGCCCGGGGAGAGACACTTAAAGCTAAAGAAACTGTTTCGGGACACGCCTCCAGATTTTGAAGCCTGGGCCTCCCTCTCCTTTAATCTGCTTGACCTTCGCAGACTCTGCGATTCACTCCTGTTTTTTCAAATCTGTCCTTTTCTATCCTCATTAAAAAAAAGGCAGGTGCGAGCTCCTCTGGAGAGCTATCACCACTTGATTCAGAAACATTCCCATCAGGAATGCGTAGTTTCACTTTCCAAGCCACTGACCTCAGAATCAACAGTTTCCAAACCTTCAGGGACAAATTCATGTTCAGTAGCCTGTTCAGTTGCATCAGGAAATGCAATCAGAGAATCAGGTTCAGGTTCACACAGAGGCTGAACCCCAACAGATGGGGTTACACTCCCCTGAAGACATGGGTTCATAGCTTGGAAGTTCTCCTGGACTCATCACTAAGCCTGGAATCCCAGGTTTTGGTGGTGGCCAGGGAGCATTCGCACAATTCAAACTTGTGCACCAGTTGCACCCAGTTTACCTGTCAGAACGTATTCTCCCCTATAAACCATCAAGGGCATTCAGATCTTCCGGAGAGGCCCTGCACTTGGTCTCTCCACCTTCACAGTTGCGTCTGGTGGGAACGAGAGACAGGGCCTTCTCTGTGGTGGCCCTCCAGCTATGGAACTCTCTCCCAAATGAAGTTAGGTCTGCCCCTTCCCTGTTGACCTTCAGGAAGCAATTGAAATCCTGGCTGTGGAATCAGGCATTTGCAGAATGATGACGGAGACCAGTAAAGACTAAAGTTATTGGACCACAATGTGCAGACTGAGTTGGGCGATGTTTTTAACTTGGTAAATGGTTTTATATGTATTTTAATCTTATATGTATTTTAACCTATTGTTTTATGGATGTTGTTTTAAAATGTTATTTATTGTTTACATTGAATTCTTGCTGTTAGCCATTCTGAGTCCCTCCACGAAAGTAGAGAAGAACAGGATATAAAAGTTCTAAATAAAATAAATAATAAAATAAGTCAGGTTTGGCCATGATAGTCTGGTTACATCCTGAACAGGCTACTGCACCACTCTCTATGTGGGGTTGCCTTTGAAGACTGTTTGGAAGCTTCAAGTAATCCAATGGGTAGCACCCAGATTGCTCACCAGAGTGGTAGACAAGGAGCATACAACTCCCCTGTTATGTCAGCTCCACCGGCTGCCAGTCTGCTACCAAGCACAATTCGAAGTGCTGGCTTTAGCCTATAAAGCCCTCAACAGTTTTAACCCAGCTTACCTGTCCAAACGGATCTCCCCCTATGAACTACCTCAGAGATTAAGATCATCTGGGGAGGTCCTGCTCTCGGTCCCGCCTCCTTCACAGGTGCGAGTGGTGGGGACGAGAGACAGGGCCTTCTCAATGGTGGCCCCTCAGCTGTGGAACTCTCTCCCCATTGATATTAGATCATCCCCCCCCCCTCCTTCCAGACCTTCAGAATCAAGGCTTTGGAGACTAATTGCAGTGCAATAGATGGATACAGAATATGTGCAATGACCACTGGAATGGCCCCAGATTATGATTGTGGATGGTGTGATTTTTATAGTTAATGTATTGTTTTTAAAAATGTTAATGTGTATTAATCTTAACTTTAATTTAAATGTTTATTTTAATTGTAAGTTGTTTTAAGGCATTGAATAGCTGCCTATGTGTAAAGCCACCGTGAGTCCCCTTCGGGGTTGAGAAGAGTGGGGTATAGATATGGTAAATAAATAAATAGAGTTAAAGTGTTGTCAATGTCAAATGTCAAGTAGACTCTTCAACAGACATTTGGGGCACTTTGGCATATATTTTATTCCAGAGATTGTTGACATTGTTGTTGGTTGTCTTGAAGTCATTTTACAACTGGATGGTGAACTTGTCATAGGATTTGGTTTGCTGTGAGTTTTTCGGACTGTATGGCCATGTTCCAGTAGCATTCTCTCCCAACGTTTCACCTACATCTGTGGCTAGTGGCATCTTCGGAGGTTCTGGCAATGAGCCAGACAACATGAGCCAACATGAGCCAACAATGTGATGTGGTGGCAAAAAAAGCCAATGGGATTTTGGCCTGCATCAATAGGAGCCTAGTGACTAGCTCTAGGAAAGTCATGCTCCCCATGCTCTATTCCGTTTTGGTTAGACCACACCTGGAATATTGTGTCCAATTCTGGGCACCACAATTGAAGAGAGATATTGACAAGCTGGAATGTGTCCAGAGGAGGGCGACTAAAATGATCAAGGGTCTGGAGAAAAAGCCCTATGAGGAGCGGCTTAATGAACTGGACATGTTTAGCCTGAAGAAGAGAAGGCTGAGAGGAGATATGATAGCCATGTATAAATATGTGAGAGGAAGCCACAGGGAGGAGGGAGCAAGCTTGGTTTCTGCTTCCTTGGAGACTAGGACGCGAAACAATGGCTTCAAACTACAAGAGAGGAGATTCCATCTGAACATGAGGAAGAACTTCCTGACTGTGAGAGCCGTTCAACAGTGGAACTCTCTGCCCCGGAGTGTGGTGGAGGCTCCTTCTTAGGAGGCTTTTAAACAGAGGCTGGATGGCCATCTGTCAGGGGTGATTTGAATGCAATATTCCTGCTTCTTGGCAGAATGGGATTGGACTGGATGGCCCATGAGGTCTCTTCCAACTCTTTGATTCTATGAGTCTATGATTTCTGAGGCAAGTGGAGTGTCTATATATATCTGTGGAATAATGTCCAGGGTGGGAGAAAATGGCCAGTGGATTTGCCATTTCCGTCTTTGGGGCTAAGAGAGTAGGTTTTCACATCTGAGCAGCATTTCCTCTCTTTCTAATCTGTTGTTATTCTGCTTTTCTAATCCGTGGCTTTCATAAATTCAGATAAGGTGAGGTACATTGCACAAACTCTATTAAAAAGGAAATAAATTGGACTGCTGTTTGAGCCATCATCATCATCTCGAAGTGATTGGGAGATAGATGCGAAATGACATCCTTTAGCCTCAGATGCCCCCTTCTGCAGACAGGACCTCGTCCATAACAGACATAAATGTATTGGTAGGGAAATGCCGAACTGTGCTGATTTATCAGCGCCAGGGATAAGCAAGAAGTGCTGCAGTCCAAAGCTGTCAATCTGTCAACATTTTACAAGCAGCAACTCTACATTAAAACGCTTTTTAATATAGATGAATCAGATTCATGCTGATGGTTATGCCTGCTCCTGGCATTCCTTAGATTGCTGCCCACATTCAGAGTTTGAGGAGAGAAAAAGGGAGAACTCGGTGGTCTGATGCTTTGAAGGCCAGGAGAAAAAGGAGGGGGAGATGCCTTTCAATTAAATGCAAAAACAGCTCCTGAATGTATGACACCCCTCATTTCTTCTGATAGTAAGTTGGAAGTCAATATTCATCCCATAATACATAGCTGGTGTTCTGCACATGAATTGCCATTAAGCATTGCAAAATATGGTGGTGACTATTAGTTTATATGGGGCCCCCAGTGGCGCAGTGGGTTAAAGCACTGAGCTGCTGAGCTTGTTGATCGAAAGGTCGCAGGTTCGATTCCGGGGAGCGGCATGAGCTTCCGCTGTCAGCCCTAGCTTCTGCGAACCTAGCAGTTCGAAAACATGCAAATGTGAGTAGATCAATAGGTCTACTCCGGTGGGAAGGTAACGGCGCTCCATGCAGTCATGCCGGCCACATGACCTTGCAGGTGTCTAAGGTCAACGCTGGCTCTTCGGCTTAGAAATGGAGATGAGCACCACACCCCAGAGTCAGACATGACTGGACTTAATGTCAGGGGACTACCTTTACCTTTTACTATTAGTTTATATGATTGGGAAAGCAGGGAATCAGGCAAAGCTAGCTATCTGTATTTCTATCCAAAGCAGAACTTTTTAGATAACAGATACATTACATTGCTTTCCCACCCAGTGTTTTTAAATTTTTCATCTTTACGACCGACCCTGCCCATTGTGTTCAACTGTTGTGATTTAATTAATTGTGTTTTTATATCGCTGTATTGTTTTTCTTTTTTGTATTATTTTCATTATATTTTATTGTTGTATTTTTATGTTTTATAATTAACTAGCCATCCCCTGCCACGCGTCTGCTGTGGAGGCCCTTCTCTCAGTCCCACCACTGTCTCAAGTACAATTGGTGGGAGCGAGAGAGAGGGCCTTCTTGGTGGTGGCTTCCAAGCTCTGGAATACCCTCCCCAACGAAATTCGATTAGTCCCCTCTCTTCAGGCCTTCCAGGTGAGTTTAAAAACATGACTCTTCAGATAGGCCTTTCATCCTGAGTAATCCATGTACTACCAATGATTCATTACATTGACTGATAGCAATAGATAGTCAGCTTATCCACAGGTTCTACTGTGTTTTAGGAATTTTATAACTTTATATTTTTATCATTTTATTGGTGAGATTTTTATGCACTGTTGATTGTACTTATGTCATTGTATTTATACTTTTGTACTGTTTGTATGTGGCACCCAGAGTGCTTCTGTGAGCTGACCTGAGTCCCTTTGGGTACAAATAAAGATTATTATTATTATTATTATTATTATTATTATTATTATTATTATTTGAAACACAACAAGATGAGTCCACAGCAGACACTCTGCTGGCTGTTGTATTGGATCACACGGCGGGCACTTCCCAAGTGTCTAGGACTGTGTGATGTATCAGTGAATGATGCGTGCAGATCCCAGTAAGGTGGCCTTCTGCAGCTGGCAGATGGTAATCTTGTCAGCGCCGATTGTGTTTAAGTGCAGGCCAAGGTATTTAGGCACTGCACCCAGAGTGCCAATCACCACTGGGACCACCTTGACTGGATGTGCCACAGTCTTTGCAGTTTGATCTTTAAATCCTCACATCGTGTCAGCTTTTCCAGTTGTTTCTCTTCAATCCTGCTCTCGTCTGGGATTGCGACATCGACGATCCATACTTTGCTTTTTAACACGATTGTGAGGTCAGGAGTATTGTGCTCCAAAACTCTGTCTGTTTGAATCCAGAAGTCACAGAGTAGCTTGACATGTTCATTCTCTGTAACTTTTTCTGGTTGTGATCCCACCAGTTCTTTGTCGCAGGCAGATGGTGTTTGTGGCACAAGTTCAAATGAATCATCTGAGCAGTGGTGTTGTGCCTCTGCTTGTAGTCTGTCTGCACGATCTTCTTGCAGCAGCTGAGGATGGGATCTATTGTTTCATCTGCTTCCTTGCAGAGTCTACATTTGGGATCTGTTGTCAACTTTTCAATTCTGGCTTTGATGGTCTTGGTTCTAATGGCTTGTTCTTGGGCTGCCAGAATCAGGCCCTCCTTTATCTCCTTTTTCAGAGTTCCATTTGTGAGACACAGCTATGTTTTTCTTTGTCCATTTGGCTCTCAATTTTCCCCAGGAACTGTCCATGGAGAGCCTTCTTTGGCCAGTTTTCTCTTCTGCTCTGGATTGTGTTTTTATGGTATTTGCTCTTGTCTTTTGCACTTGAAGCAGTTTTCTGCTATTGACTTCCCTCAATGTTGGTTCTTCACATAATAATAATAATAATAATGTTGTTGTTGTTGTTGTTCATTCGTTCAGTCGTCTCCGACTCTTCGTGACCTCATGGACCAGCCTACGCCAGAGCTCCCTGTCGGCCGTCACCACCCCCAGCTCCTTCAAGGTCAGTCCAGTCACTTCAAGGATGCCATCCATCCATCTTGCCCTTGGTCGGCCCCTCTTCCTTTTGCCTTCCACTTTCCCCAGCATCATTGTCTTCTCTAGGCTTTCCTGTCTCCTCATGATGTGGCCAAAGTACTTCAACTTTGTCTCTAGTATCTTTCCCTCCAGTGAGCAGTCGGGCTTTATTTCCTGGAGGATGGACTGGTTGGATCTTCTCGCAGTCCAAGGCACTCTCAGCACTTTCCTCCAGCACCACAGCTCAAAAGCATCGATCTTCCTTCGCTCAGCCTTCCCTAAGGTCCAGCTCTCACATCCGTAAGTGACTACAGGGAATACCATGGCTTTGACTAGGCGGATCTTTGTTGCCAGTCTGATGTCTCTACTCTTCACTATTTTATCGAGACTGGACATTGCTCTCCTCCCAAGAAGTAAGCGTCTTCTGATTTCCTGGCCACAGTCTGCATCTGCAGTAATCTTTGCACCTAGAAATACAAAGTCTGTCACGGCCTCCACGGTTTCTCCCTCTATTTTCCAGTTGTCAATCATTCTTGTTGCCATAATCTTGGTTTTTTTGACGTTTAGCTGCAACCCGGCTTTTGCGCTTTCTTCTTTCACCTTGATTAGAAGGCTCCTCAGCTCCTCCTCGCTTTCGGCCATCAGAGTGGTGTCATCTGCATATCTGAGGTTGTTAATGTTTCTTCCAGCAATTTTCACCCCAGCTTTGCATTCATCCAGCCCCGCACATCGCATGATGTGTTCTGCATACAAGTTAAAAAGGTTGGGTGAGAGGATGCAGCCTTGCCGTACGCCTTTCCCAATCTTGAACCAGTCTGTTGTTCCGTGGTCAGTTCTGACTGTTGCTACTTGGTCCTTGTACAGATTCCTCAGGAGAGAGACAAGGTGGCTTGGGATGCCCATCCCACCAAGAACTTGCCACAATTTATTATGATCCACACAGTCAAAGGCTTTAGAGTAGTCAATGAAGCAGAAGTAGATGTTTTTCTGAAACTCCCTGCCTTTCTCCATTATCCAGCGGATATTGGCAATCTGGTCTCTCGTTCCTCTGCCTTTTCTAAACCCAGCTTGAACATCTGGCAACTCTCGCTCCATGTATTGCTGGAGTCTTCCTTGCAGGATCTTGAGCATTACCTTACTGGCATGAGAAATAAGGGCCACTGTACGGAAGTTTGAGCAGTCTTTCGCATTTCCCTTTTTTGGTATGGGGATATAAGTTGATTTTTTCCAGTCTGATGGCCATTCTTGTGTTTTCCATATTTGCTGGCAAATGGCATGCATCACCTTGACACCATCATCTTTTAAGATTTTAAACAGTTCAGCTGGGATCCCGTCGTCTCCTGCTGCCTTGTTGTAATAATAATAATAATAATGATAATAATGATAATAATCATCATTATTATTATTATTAATTATATATTATTATTATATATTATTATATATTATATTATATATTAATTATATATTATTATATATTAATTATTATTATTATTATTATTATTATTATTATTATTATATTATCTTGGGCCCCTTCCACATAGCTGAATAAAATCCCACATTTTCTGCTTTGAACCAGAATATATGGCAGTGTGGATTCAGATAACCCAGTTCAAAGTAGATATTATGGGGTTTTCTACCTTAATATTCTGGGTTATATGGCTGCATCGCAGGGCACTAGATCACAAAGATTTGGTGTGTTATGTAACTGGACCAAAATGAAGCTCATACTATGGGTTTGGAGGCAATCTACTATGTCAGACATATCTCAACTACTTCAACCCCATTTTTAGGATATGTGTGTCAGCTGAATCGTGTTCTGAACCACTCAATTGCAAACAGCTTTTCCAAGGAAGGATCTCCAGACTTTGAACTCTCCAGACCTTGAAATCTGGGCAGGAAAGAGCATTAATGGTGTCCATACTTAGTGTGGTCTTGTTTGAATGCCCTATTCCTTAGCTCTGGAGTATTTCTGCAGCCTTTGGCTATGTTTTCCTTCTGTCATGTAATTTATCTGCCCTTTCAGGCTTGCCTTTTGGATTTACTTCATTTATCCTTTTGGATCAAGGTCCATAGTTTGCTGCATTTGATATCCAGCAACTTGTCGGTATCTTCCATAGGTCACTCCTTCATCACCTCAAGCTGTCATCTAAAGCTTCAACATGGGTACTCTGCATTCTACTAATTTACTATTCATAATTAAACAGAATGAGCTCCGTATTCGTTCCTAATTTGATTTTAAAACCGTAACAAACAAGATTTTCTCAAAAAGTATGTCATAATTAATTTTTGTAATAGCATGTTTATACAAATATATTGATCAAGTTCTGGGTTTGGTCAATGTTAAGATGTATTGCCCCTTCATATGAGCATTGTTTTTAGCCTCAGTCAATATCTACCTTGCGGTTCAATGCGTGGTGAGACTAGCTTCAACAAAAGTCAATATTTGCTTAATGTGTTGTAGTCTTCTCCCAGATACAATATTCTATAGCTTTTCTTTCCACAAATGTCACTGAATATATAGCTCAGTGGTTACCCACATTCATCAGATTGTCTCCCTTCATTCCTTCTATTCGGTATTGGCTTTAAATTCAATAGGACTATGATACTCTTCCACACTGACTGCTCATTCCTGTTCGCTTTAATCAAGCTACTAGTCGCATTGATTATAGTGGAACTTCTTGCATGAGTAGATCAAGCACTATCTGCTCTTTTGCAAGTTCTCCTCCCATTTAGCAGAACTACCATCTGAAAAGCAATGTTGTATTTTCATTGATTCAAGTTTAGGGTTGCGATTGTTGTGACCGAAGTCAAATCTTTGGGTCGGTTGTAAAGCAGGCACTAATTCATCAACACTGTGCTATTGTGGCATGTTGTACATGAAATAAGCAGGGATATACAACTCTGCCAATGTTCTCACTATTTGGAGAGACAATATTTGTTCATCTCATGCATACTCTGGTTTTGTTCCATGTCTAAAGTGATTTCTCCCATTCATATCCAAAGATCCTTACCATTATTAAGATGGTAGGAGCCCCCAGTGGCACAATGGGTTAAAATGAAGGTTCAAATCTGGGGAGATTGTGGATGAGCTCCCTCTGTCAGCTCCAGCTCCCCGTGTGGGGAGAGAAACATCCCACAAAGATGGCAAGACATCAAAACATCTGGGTGTCCCCTGGGCAACACCCTTCCAGACAGCCAATTATCTCATACCAGATGCAACTTGCAGTTTCTCTAGTCGAGTCCAACTTTGGGAGGTGGTGCTCATCTCAATTTCTAAGCCGAAGAGCCAGCATTGTCCATAGACACCTCCAAAGTCATGTGGCTGGCATGACTGCATGGAATGCTGGTACCTTCCCACTGAAGTGGTACCTATTGATCTCCTCACATTTGCATGTTTTCGAACTGCTAGGTTGGCAGAAGCTGGGGCTACAATTGGAGCTCACACACCCCACAGATTCGAACCGCTGACCTTCCAGTCAGCAAATTCTGCATCATAGCGGTTTGACCCACTGTGCCACCGTGTAGATAATTTGCTTCTATTTTATGACATACATAGATGCCATTATAAAGAAAAGATTGCACCATTCATTAAAAACTATACATAGTATACCTAGCATTTCTCAAACTATCAATCTCTGTTCCCTATATCCTTCCCTCCAGCTTAGGAGAGGTTTTCAACAGAACATTATACATGTAACCTTTGATTATGTGCACATATAATTACTGCTATTGCTATTATTACTACTACTTTTCATATCCCACTTTATCCCAGTCTAGAACTCAAGGTGGCAATCACAACATCCTCAGGTTTCCTGCTTTGAAACCAACCCCTTATGTCTAAAGACAAAACCAGGCTGGATCTACACCACCATGTAATGCAGTTTGAACTCCTTTATACGGTAAGTGTAGTCCCATATAATGTAGTTTGTCTGCACCAGTGGTTCCCAACCTGTTGTCTCTGGATCCCTGTGGTCTCTGGATCACCAGTGGTCTGTATCAGAAACTAGAGCTGATGTGTTCTATCCAATGCAATTTTCTGAATCAGCACCCCAAATAACCAAACTGAATCTAAAGTTGATCAAAAATTGATTCGTAACCCCTTTGATACTAATGTTGGAGAGTGCTCCCTGGCCAAAGTGGTCCCTGGTCAAAGTGGTTGCTGGTCAAGTGGTCCCTGGCCAAAGTGATCCCTGGTCAAAGTGGTTCCTGGTCAAGTGCTTCCTGGTCAAGTGGTCCATGGTCAAGTGGTCCCTGGTCAAAGTGGTCTCTGGTTATAGTGGTTCCTGGTCAAAGTGGTTCCTGGTCAAAGTGGTTCCTGGTGAAGTGGTCCCTGGTCAAGTGATTCCTGGTGAAAGTGGTCCCTGGTTAAATAGTCTCTGGTCAAAGTGGTTCCTGGTCAAAGTGATTCCTCGTCAAAGTGGTCCCTGGTCAGTGGTCCCTGGTCAAAGTGGTTCCTGGTCAAGTGGTCTCTGGTCAAAGTGGTCCCTGGTCAAGTGGTCTCTGGTCAAAGTGGTTCCTGGTCAAAGTGGTTCCTGGTGATGTGATCCCTGGTCAAGTGGTTCCTGGTCAAATTTGTCTCTGGTTAAGTGGTCTCTGGTCAAAGTGGTCCCCGGTCAAATGGCCCCTGGTCAAAGTGGCCCTTGGTCAAAGTGGTCCTTGGTCAAAGTGGTCCATGGTCAAGTGGTCTGTGGTCAAGTGGTCCCTGGTCAAGTGGCCCCTGGTCAAAGTTGTCCTTGATCAAAGTGGCTCCTTGTCAAAGTGCTCCCTGGTCAAGTGGTCCCTGGGCAAGTGATCCCTGGTTAAATGGTCCCTGGTCAGAGTGGTCCCTGGTCACATAGTTCCTGGTCAAAACAAGGTTAGGAACCACTGGTCTACACTGACTATATAATGCAATTCAAACTGTATTATATGGTAGTGTTAATCTCACCTCAGATTTGGAGACAAAGCAGACCATGGAAGATAAGGATATATACACCTGTCCATCTCAGCTAACTTTGAATGCATGGGGGATTATCAGGAGTGAGCCCAAGGACCAGAATAAAAAAGTTTCTATGCCAGCTCTTTAGATAAGATTATTGGCAAAATAACATTCACAGCAGTTGCATCTGGGAAAAAGAGAGCTTTATTTTATTTCCCAGCCTTCACTTTGGAATTCTGTCTGCATCTTATATCTGCATGAAGCATTTATTGAAATAGGATATCATTGGGTAAAGCACTGAAAAGTACATTTGTCATTTCCCTCATATCAGGAAGAGCCATATATCAGAACAGACTCAGCTGCATTCCATGTTATTTTCATAAATAAATATCCTGGTTATTGATAATACGCATATATATCTTTGAGTTTTCTCACATCAAATACAGCAAATGTATTGTCCAATATATTTATTCCCAGGGGGAAAATATATTTTAATCAATTAATCAATCATTGAATGAGTTGTGGTGGATTCTGTGAAAATGCTGTCAGAACAATGACATCTCTGCAAATCTCTCTTTACAGTTGATGGATCTCTTATATTAAAAACCCACCTAGCTTTAGTTCTCACAGTACAGCATTCTCATCGTGCTTGGCTCTCAGAGCAGGAGCAAAGACTCTACACCTTAGGACATCTTTTTACTTTCAGGGAAAGCGCATTCCATGAAGTGATTCATTTACGTTTATGGATTCTTACTTTCAGTTCAAAAAACCCCGTCCACTTGGTTTGGCCATAATGCTAAATCATACTTTGGCATTGTGAGAATGAGTCCAACATCCCACATGGCTCACAAACTCTCATCTTTCTACAGATTGGCCAGAAGGTTTTGGTTGACTGCAGGCCCGTAGCCAGGATTTCGATTCGGGGGGGGGGGGCTGAGTTTGTTTCGGGGGGGCGGGGATGATTCTGAGTGAAAGAGGGTCTACCCTAGCAAACCTTTTGTATCGTTACCCCAATACCCCCATGCATATGAGATATATTGAGTATGGTGATCAGATCATGATATGAATAAACATAACAGTTTAAATAATGCACCAGTAAGGCCTTCTCGCGGACCACCATGAGAATTTCGGGGGGGGGGGGGCTGAAGCCCCTCAAGCCCCGCCCCCGGGCTACATGCCTGCCAAGCACTCCTGACAGATGGCCATCCAGCCTCTGTTTAAAAGCCTCCAAAGAAGGAGCCTCCACCACACTCCGGGGCAGAGAGTTCCACTGCTGAACGGCTCTCACAGTCAGGAAGTTCTTCCTAATGTTCAGGTGGAATCTCCTTTCATGTTTTTTGAAGCCACTGTTCCGTGTCCTAGTCTCCAGGGCAGCCTTTTCGCGAACCACCATGAGAATTTGGGGGGGGGGGGGCTGAAGCCCCTCAAGTCCCCCCCCCCCCCCGGCTACATGCCTGCAAACAAGGGATGGGCTGGAGATGTCACTGCCTTGGTCCTTTCACTATTGGCTGCTACTTCCCGGCGGATGTCAGGTGGTGCGATACCGGCTAGACAATGTAATTTCTCCATTGGTGTAGGGCGCAGATATCCCGTGATAATGCAGCATGTCTCATTAAGAGCCACATCCACTGTTTTAGCATGGTGAGATGTGTTCCACACTGGGCATGCATACTCAGCAGCAGAGTAGCATAGCGCAAAGGAAGATGTCTTCACTATGTCTGGTTGTGATCCCCAGGTTGTGCCAGTCAGCTTTCGTATGATATTGTTTCTAGTGCCCACTTTTTGCTTGATGTTCAGGCAGTGCTTCTTGTAGGTAAGAGCACGGTCCAGAGTGACTCCCAGGTATTTGGGTGCACTGCAATGCTCCAGTGGGATTCCTTCCCACCGAAAGCCGGGACACGAAATGGTCAAGGTTTACCCTGAATCCACAACCCTAACAGGTGGGTGAAACATTTATTATAATATTCTTATCAGTATAAAGGTTGTATAGATTGAGTTTTATTCGCCGTGTCTGGTTCACTAGAATTTATTCTTGTGCTTCATGTTCATTTGTTAATCATCCTGGTTTACACCATAGATTTTTCAATATTCCACTTAATATACAAAAATTAACAAAACATTTTGAAAAGGTTGTTTTCCTTTTAACCTTTTCATTCACTTAGACGCAAAGTAATCTTCAGTCTAAAGCGGTGTCATAACAAATTGGTATTTGCCTTTTTCTTTTTCCTACTATGATAGTTTTTGAAGTCATCTTCTCTCTTGGTTTTGAATGCGGTGCAGAACATTCAAAGCATTGCTCTAATATGTTTGTGTGAAAGTCCATTATTCATTCATTGTATCCTGGATAGTAGTTTTGAAATAGTTCTTAATCATTATTTTTCAACAATCCCACGCAGCCCAACCACAACTTCCTAATTATCGGATATTGTAATGGCTTGTTTTCAATGACAGCCGAAAGCCTCTTTGTAAAAAATCTAATTAGAGAAGAACACCTTACTATACCTGTGTATTTCTTGATATGATGAACATCAGATTATAAAGACAGAAGCAAGTGAAACATAATTGCTTTTTATCTTTCCATCATTTTTTTATTTGCTGTCTAATAACCATGTATTATTGTGTAGCAGCAACTCATTGTGCTATTGTACTTTTCTCCTCGTCTTCATCTTTCAGAGTCTGCACACCAGCGAGCTGGATCATAGTTCACCCCAAAATATATTATTTTACAAAAGAAGGAGATATATTTCAATTGATGCTGGAAAATATTGCCTTGTACTTTTCCTTTTTTAAATGAAACATATCCTAGTGCAAGTAGTTAGGAAATATATGCAAACCATCACTGCTTTGTGATCCTGAGGACCAACAACAACAACGAGAGACATCTTATAATTGCTAAGGGATGTGCAAAGAATGCAAAACAACACATTAAAAATATACCCTGAAAAACATGATGAAAAAGAGACAAAGGAAAACCAAGCAAAGTTATACACCCAAACTGTGTACATACGAGGATTGAATGAAAAGTAATGCCTCCCGCTTCATTACTTGGGTTTAGATGGGAATATTTTATAAATCAAACGCAGAAATAATCCTTAGAATGTGCTCTTTAACTACCACTATTCACTTTTCTACATAATCACCAGACAATTGGATACATTTCTGCCAACAATGAACAAGTTTAATGTATTGTTGAAGGCTTTCATGGCTGGAATCACTGGGTTGTTGTAGGTTTTTCCGGGTTATATGGCCATGTTCTAGAGGCATTCTCTCCTGATGTTTCGCCTGGCAAGCATCCTCAGAGGTAGTGAGGTCTGTTGGAACTAGGAAAAAGGGTTTCTATATCTGTGGAATGACCAGGGTGGGACAAAGGACTCTTGTCTGCAGGAGCTAAGTGTTAATGTTTCAATTGACCACCTTGATTAGCGTTTGATGGCCTGACAGTGCATGAAGCAAACTTTTGTTGAGAGGTGATTAGATGTCCTTGTTTGTTTCCTCTCTGTTGTTGTGCTGTTCTAATTTTAAGAGTTTTTTAATACTGGTAGCCAGATTTTGTTCATTTTCATGGTTTCTTCCTTTCTGTTGAAATTGTCCACATGCTTGTGGATTTCAATGGCTTCTCTGTGTAGTCTGACATGGTGGTTGTGAGAGTGGTCCAGCATTTCTGTGTTCTCAGATAATATGCTGTGTCCAGATTGGTTCCTCAGGTGCTCTGCTATGGCTGACTTCTCTGGTTGAAGTAGTCTGCAGTGCCTTTCATGTTCCTTAATTCGTGTTTGGGCATCACTGGGTTTGGTGGTCTCTATGTAGACTGGTCATTTCACAGGTATAGAAACCCTTTTACCTAGTTCCAACAGACCTCACTACCTCTGCGGATGCTTGCCATAGATGCAACTGGTGCACAAGTTTTAATTGTACAAAAGATCCTCTAGGAACCTTGGAGACCTGGAGTTCCAAGAAAACTCCCAAGCTGCAAACCTGTGTCTTCAGGGGGAGTGTAATCCCATCCAGCACAGGCTGCAACCCTATACTCTGTTCGACCTTCCGACTGATTAGAGGTACCCCTGTCTTGTCTGGATTCTGTTTCAATTTGTTTGCCCTTATCCAATCCTTCACAGCTGCAAGAACCAGTTCAGGACCTGGACAGCCTCCTTAGCAGCAGGTGGAAAGGAGTAGTAGAGTTTTTAGGAGAAAAGGAGCCCACATGGTAGTTGGTCTGAGTGGATGAAGGCTGTGTAATTCATATCTCGCTTGGCTGCAACCAGGTGGAACAGATGCTTAGAACCATTTACTTGGTTCTAATGCTCACCATTTTTGACTAAATTACCTTCCCAAAATTAGAGTGCACATTCGATTTGATTGATTGATTGATTTTTTTATTTATTTTGGGTACTTGTCATTGTTCATTCGTTCAGTCGTCTCCGACTCTTCGTGACCTCATGGACCAGCCCACGCCAGAGCTCCCTGTCGGCCGTCATCACCCCCAGCTCCTTCAAGGTCAGTCCAGTCACTTCAAGGATGCCATCCATCCATCTTGCCCTTGGTCGGTCCCTCTTCCTTTTACCTTCCACTTTCCCCAGCATCATTGTCTTCTCTAGTTAAAACATTACATTAATACAATAAAAAGCCAGCCTGGTGGCCATCGTTTCACTAAGTCCGTAATTAAAAAATTCATTGCATTTATCATAGTCTGTTTCCAAAACTTTAGTCGTCATTGTCCTTGTCAATCTGCCAGATTACCCAAAGGCATGGTCCCATATCCATGTTTTTAATTTCCTTCTGAAAGAGAGGAGGGATGACGATGATCTAATATCCCCAGGGAGTGAATTCCACAGGCGGAAGGCCACCACCAAGAAGGCCCTGTTCCTCGTCCCTGCCAATCTCATCTGTGACAAGGGTGGGGCTGAGAGCAGGGCCCCTCCAGAAGATCTTAAATTCCTAGGCGGGACATAGAAGGAGATATGTTCGGACAGGTATGCTGGGCCGGTGCCGTATAGGGTTTTATAGGTCAAGACCAGCACTTTGAACTGAATCAGCAGCCAGTGGAGCTGACATAACAGAGGGGTGGTATGCTCTCTGTATGATGCTCCAGTGAAAAGTCTAGCTGCCACCCGTTGGACTCGTTGAAGTTTCCAAACAGTCTTCAAAGGCAACCCCACGTAGAGTGCATTGCAGTAATCTATTTGGGATGTAACAAGAGTGTGGACCACTGTAGCCAGATCAGACTTCCCAAGGTACGGACGCAGCTGGCGCACAAGTTTTAATTGTGCAAAAGCTCTCCCAGCCACCGCTGGGAGATTAATATGATTAATATGGTAAATACTTTTTTGGGTTTTGGGGTCTTGAAAATCGAGGTGTGCATTAGATTTGATGGTGCATTAGGCTCAAATAAATTAACTGGCAAAGGAGCTGGACTAGATGTCCTTTATGATCTCTTACAACTCTGTGCTGTCTGATAAAGTTTTAGCAAAAAGTTGACAACACTGTAACAGAAAGCGGAGAGCTCTCCATTCAAGGCTTGTCATCTGTTTTGCTGTAGATTCTCAAATCAGTTTTTCCATCACAGGGTCAGATGAAAACCTCTTTTGCTAGTTAGTGGCAATATTTCACTTAGCTCCTATAAACTCAGATGAAATGAAGTTGGACTGAGTTTTAGCCTTCATATTGTCTGGTCAGATTTACTTCCCCGGATAACATGCATCACAAATGTGATCTGTGAAATTTGTAAGCGAGAGATGCAATCTGTGGGGGAGTCAGCTGAAGGACAGCTGTTTCATATCCTGCAAAATATCCTCTCTGGCTCACTCTGTTCGGCTTTAATGACGACCCAGACTTGTCAAGAGCAGCACCTAGTTTGTCTCCTTTTCTCCGGCAAAAAGGATGTACTTTTTGGTTTCATTTTGACAACAAAATAAATATGTGGTTGGCTATAAACCAGATGCATCTACCTACTCCCACGTTTCCTCTCTCTTTAGCTATATGTGTACCCAAGCTAATGGCAGGGAGAACATTTTCCCAAACCATTAGGTGGTCAGATCACATTCAGAAATATTTAATCTATATTCTGCTTTTTCCCTAATAGGGAAGCCAATGTACCACAGTGGTTTGAATGTTGAACTATAACTCTGGATACCAGCATTTGAATTAGACATGTGCATGGATCCATTTTTAGCCAGTCGCTTCAGCCATTCGCTTATCTGTTTCCTTTGGGTGCTCAAAACGGCAAGGGCCCACCCATCATGGATTCCCATCCAAAAAGGGATGACGTGGCAGCCGATGATGGCTCCTCCTCCCTTATTTGGCATCACAGTTGAATCTTTTTTATTTTCCTTATTTTCCTGATTCTTTTTATTTAGTGGAACTGACTAGGAATTGGGGATCTGAGGGGTGGTGGGTGGGGTTTGTGCGTGGACGTTTGAGAGCTTGGAGATGGAGTGACAAACTTTTAGCTTCCTTTTCTCCCTCCCTTCTTCTCCTTCAGAAAACACTTCTAAAATACTAATAATTATCAATAATAATAATGCCAGCAAACAAAAAGAGAAGCCTACCTCTAATCTAGTGCACAAAGTAGAAACAGATTTAAGGAAGCAAAACCCCAGGCAGAAAAGAGATTGCAGGTGCAAGATACTCTACTTTGGCAGGAAAAACGAAATGAGAAGATACAGAATGGGGGACAATGCCTGGCTCGAGAGCAGTACGTGTGAAAAAGATCTTGGAGTCCTCATGGACAACAAGTTAAACATGAGCCAACAATGTGATGTGGTGGCAAAAAAAAGCCAATGGGATTTTGGCCTGCATCAAGAGGAGCATAGTGTCTAGATCCAGGGAAGTAATGCTCCCCATGCTCTATTCCACTTTGGTTAGACCACACTTGGAATATTGTGTCCAATTCTGGGCACCACAATTCAAGAGAGATATTGACAAGCTGGGATGTGTCCAGAGGAGGGCAACTAAAATGATCAAGGGTCTGGAGAACAAGCCCCATGAAGAGCGGCTTAAGGAGCTGGGCATGTTTAGCCTGAAGAAGAGAAGGCTGAGAGGAGATAGGATAGCCATGTATAAATATGTGAGAGGAAGCCACAGGGAGGAGGGAGCAAGCTTGTTTTCTGCTTCCTTGGAGACTAGGACACGAAACAATGGCTTCAAACTACAAGAAAGGAGATTCCATCTGAACATGAGGAAGAACTTCCTGACTGTGAGAGCCGTTCAGCAGTGGAACTCTCTGCCCCGGAGTGTGGTGGAGGCTCCTTCTTTGGAGGCTTTTAAACAGAGGCTGGATGGCCATCTGTCGGGGATGCATGGAATGCAATTTTCCTGCTTCTTGGCAGAATGGGGTTGGACTGGATGGCCCATGAGGTCTCTTCCAAGTCTTTGATTCTATGATTCTATGGTGCAGTAGAGAAAACAGAGGGGATTTTTAAGGTAGCCCAGGGAGGATAGTTTCACTGTGCTCCAGATCATCACTCTTTTTTCTCTGCACCTCCTTAAAATGCCTTGAAAGCTGCATGGCATGCTGCTGGTACTAGCGCATGGCTATCTCTCATCTAGAGTAGAAACATTAAACCCCGTCCCCTCCTCTACAAAGTGAAGGTAAAGGATCCAGAAAGCATGGTGTCTTAACTCTGATGCTTTTAAAAATCCAGGTCTTAATTAAGGATATTGGAAGTCTCTCCCCCCCCCCCCCCCCCAATGGGTTGAAAAGGCAGTTTTCTTAACCCCATTGCTGACACCCAGGGTCCCTTGAAGGGAAGAAAGGAAAGGCTCCCAGGGAAAAGGGGAGCATCATAAGTTCCCCATTGCTACCAATGGGCTGAAAAGAGCCATTTTTTTTCAGATGCAGAACGAAAGCTTCCCTGTCTGAACGTATCTCTCTCTATGAACCATCAAGGTCTCTAAGATTGTCTGGCAAGGCCCTGCTCTCAGTCCTGCCTCCTTCGCAGATGCGATTGGTGGGAACGAGAGACAGGGCCTTCTCAGCGGTGGCCCCATGGCTATGGAACACCCTTACTAGGGATATTAGATTGGCCCTCTCCCTCCTACCATTTATAAAAAGAGTTAAAACCTGGCTTTTTTGAGCAAGCATTTGCAAATGCAGTGTAACAGGCTAATTTAGATCCACGGAATGATTGGATGAGGCGACTGGAAAATTATTTTAGCAATGAGATGCTGAGGACTTGTGTTTTATTGTTATTGTTATTGTTATTGTTTTATTGTTATTGTTATTCTTATTGTTCCTTTTGTTTTTATATGGTTTATATTCTATGTTAATGTTTTTAATTATATTTTATGTTGTTGGGGGCATTGAAACCGCCTTGAGCCGCCTTCGTGCTGAGAGAGGTGGTATATAAATACGGTAAGTAAGTAAATAAATAAAAGGAAAATCAAAAAGATTCAAAAGAAAGGCCAAGCCAGAAGCCAAGTCAAAAAACACACTGAAGCCACAATGCAACTGTGATGCTAAATAAGGGCGGAGGAGCCGTGATTGACTGGCACGTGGTCCTGTTATGGATGAGAAAACGTGATGGCTGGGTCCTTGCCATTACTGCCATCTGGTCAAGCCAAACAAGCCAGATTGGCCAGAGGGAACCAACCACTCTGAATCCGTGCACAAGCCTGAATGTCATGTTTACAAGAAAAAGTGATTTAGTTAAATAGCAACATAATGGGGAACCAGTTTGGCATAGTGATTTGCGTTTTGCATGACAACTCTGGAGATCAGGGTACAAGTCTCCACTTAATCATGGAAACACATGGGCTTGGGCAGGTCACACTCTCTCAGCCTCAAGAAGAAAGCAAAGGTGAACAAATCTCTGAACAAACCTTCCTATGAAAACCCCAGTGGTAAGTTTATCTAAGGCAGTGGTTCTCAATCTTCCTAATGCCACAACCCCTTAATACAGTTCCTCATGTTGTGGTGACCCCCAACCATAACATTATTTTTGTTGCTACTTCATAAGTGGAATTTGGCTAGTGTTATGAATCATCATGTAAATATCTGATATGTAGGATGTATTTTCATTCACTGAACAAAATTTGGCACAAATACCCGATTCATCCAAAATTTGAATACTGGTGGGGTTGGGGGGCAGATTGATTTTGTCATTTGGGAGTTGTAGTTGCTGGGATTTATAGTTCGCCTACTATCAAAGAGCATTCTGAACTCCACCAATGATAGAATTGAACCAATCTTGGCACACATAACTCCCATGACCAACAGAAAATAGACGAGATGAGATGTTATGATGTTTATTGATTGTTATAATGTTATTCTTTTAACTTATTTTTAACCGTTTTATCATGTTTAAGTATTGTATTTGCTTTGTTAACCGCTCTGAGTCGCCCTGAGGGCTGAGAAGAGCGGTATACAAATATAGTAAATAAATAATAAATAAATAAAAATACTGGAAAGGTTTAGTGGCCATTGACCTTGAGCTTGGGAGTTGTAGTTCACCTGCATCTAGAGAGCACTGTGGACTCAAACAATAGTGGATCTGGACCACATTGGCATGGATACTCAATATGCCCAAATGTGAACAGTGGTGGAGTTTGGGGAAAACAGAATTTGAGATTTGGGAGTTGTAGTTGCTGGGATTTATAGTTTGCCTACAACCAAAGAGCATTCTGAACTCCACCAACGATAGAATTGAACCAAACTTAGCACACAGAACTCCCATGACTAACAGAAAATACTGGAAAGGTTTGGTAGCCATTGATCTTGAACTTGGGAGTTGTAGTTCACCTATGTCTAGAGAGCACTGTGTACTCAAACAATAGTGGCTCTGGACCAAATTGGTATGGATACTCAATACGCCCAAATGTGAACAGTGGTGGAGTTTGGGGAAAATAGACCATGACATTTGGGAGTTGTAGTTGCAGGGATTTATAGTTTGCCTACAATCAAAGAGCATTCTGAACTCCACCAACAATAGAATTGAACCAAACTTAGCACATAGAACTCCAATGACCAACAGAAAATACTGGAAAAGTTTGGTGGGTGTTGACCTTGAGCTTGGGAGTTGTCGTTCACCTATATCCAGAGAGCACTGTGGACTCAAACAATGGTGGATCTGGACCAAACTGGCATGGATACTCAATATGCCCGAATATGAACATTAGTTGAGTTTGTGGAAAATAGACCTTGACATTTGGGAATTGTAGTTGCTGGGATTTATAGTTTGCCTACAATCAATGATGGATCTGGACCAAACTTGGCACAAATATTCAATATGCCCAAATGTGAACACTGGTGGAGCTTGGGGAAAACAGACTTTGAGATTTGGGAGTTGTAGTTGCTGGGATGTATAGTTCACCTAAAATCAATGAGCATTCTGAACCCCACAAATGATAGAATTGGGCCAAACTTCCCACACAGAACCCCCATGACCAACAGAAAGTACTATGTTTTCTGATGGTCTTTGGTGACCCCTCTGACACCCCCTTGTGATCTCCCCAGGGGTCCCGACCCCAGGTTGAGTAACGCAGATCAAAGGGATCCCCCTGTGCAGATGCAACTTTTTGGCTATTGCCTTGGAAGCAGTAGATTTTACTTCATCAGAAGTTTCCAAGCAAACGTTTGGTGGCTTAGGTAGATTTCCAGCATTGGAAAGTTTTGAAACTTTTGAGTTCTCTTTTGCTTTGATGAATCTATGAACTGAGTAATGGATTAAACTAGTGCCTCCCGAGTTCAGCTGCTGAAAAATAGGTTTCTTGACTTCATTTACCAAGTGACCACAAGTTTTCGAGCCCAATACTTCCAGATATCCTTGAGTAGGTTTGTTGCATTTCATTCCCCGAGTCAAAGCAGGACAAGAAATATAGTGAAAAATAATGTTCGCGGAATCTCAAGTAGCTAATATATATGCTGTGTGTGAATTTATGTGTGCAATTCTGCATAGATTTCTAACTAGAGAGCAGGAGGAAATTCTTGCCATTCATCTTTGCTTAATGCGGCTATGAATGAGTCCCAGGTGATAGAAGGAAGGCATCGCTGCAGATTCCAGCCATTAAAGATCATCACTGCCTTAAATTCATAAGTTTGCCATTTGGGAGCACAGTTCTGCAAACATTAGGAACCCAGAAGGTACAAAGATTTCAGACATTGGTTAGAAATCTTTTTTAAAAAAAATAAAATAAAATAATTGTGCACTTAAAAACTTCTTTTTAGTGTCAGACTCAGAATATAACTTAATTTTGATTAATTAGGTCCAATTAATATGAAATGCCTCAATGTCTGTTATAGGATCAGCCCTACAGAAAGCTAAAGCAAGGCAGTTGTTATTTATTTCTTGTTTTATACTATACTAGCTTGGGTACCCTGGGTTGACTGGGTTATTTGAAAAAGTCAAAATTTGAATTGTACAGAATGCATAAGGTTGAGTGTGAACTACAACTCACATCATGCCTGGTTAACCCTGAAAACTCCACCAGTGTTCTGTCACGTACTGGGCCTGTAAAGAATTTCCTTTAGAACAGGACGTGCAACCTTTGCCCAGCGGGAAGCCAGGGGGCCCAAGGAGAAGTTCTCAGAGGTTTTCCACCACAAATGACCTTTAGATGGCTTGTAAAGTATAACAAAGTCTTTTATTAACGAACAATCAAACAGAAACTTCTCTTGTCTTCAATAAAGCTAAACAAATGCTTCCAGGCTTTTATGCAACTGGTGACTTCCTAATCTTGCCCACAAAGGACAGGCAACTGTCTTCAATAACTTCTTCTTTACTTTAAATGAAAAAAAAAACCCTTTTTAACTTCTCCCAGGCTGACTGTAATCTAACCCTTACTGATGTGGGCTCCGGTACCGGGTTGAACTGTGTCTCGAAGCACCAAGTGGACCTACCAGCAAAGGTTTAGATATTCTCCAGCTGGAGTTCTTTAGTTTTTAGGGCTGTTCTCCCCTGGAAAGTCTTCAAAGTTTTGGGGATGCTTCCCTGGAAATTCTTAAAAGTTGAAGCTTTTGTACAGGGGAAGCTTGCACACGTCCTGTACATAGCTTTCCTTGCTGAGACTAACTAAAAAATGGCTCCCTTCCCTTCCCAATTGCCCTGAGCAAGGGGCGGGACCAAAACTTAATGATGACGGACAGGTGACTAGCCCTATCATTGCAACCAAAGGAAGCCACCTATCTGCAGAATCCCTGACTGCAAGCAAACATTTGATACAAAGCAAATAAAGTGGGAGCTTCTGGTACAGCCATACCAGCACAACCAGTACTTAAAGTTTGTTATGCTGGGCAAGGTTGCTAGTAGGTGTCTTGTGGCCAAGTTTGGTGGCAATTTGTCCAGTGGTTTTTGAGTTATGTTAATCCCACAAACTTCTGAGGATGTTTGCCAAAGATGCAGGTGAAACATCAGGAGGGAATGCTGCTAGAACATGGCCATACAGCTCCGGAAATCTCACAACAACCCAGTAATTCTGGCCATGAAAGCATTTGACAATTTACTGTTTACTATGCAATTTGAAAGGGTTTGCTGGTCATTCTTTGCATCCATATGGTTATTAGAATCATAGAATTGTAGAGTTGGAAGAGACTTCATGGGCCATCCAGTCCAAGTCCCTGCCAAGAAGCGGGAAAATGGCATTCAAAGCACCCCTGACAGATGGCCATCCAGCACACTCTGGGGCAGAGAGTTCCAATGCTAAACAGCTCTCACAGTCAAGACGTTCTTCCTAATGTTCAGAGGGAATTTCCTTTCTTGTAGTTTGAAGCCATTGTTCCATTGTGTCCTAGTCTCCAGGGAAGCAGAAAACAAGCTTGCTCCCTCCTCCCTATGACTTCCTCTCACTTACTTATACAGGGCTATCATTTCTCCTCTCAGCCTTCAGGCTAAACATGCCCAGCTCTTTAAGTTGCTCCTCATGGGGCTTGTTCTCCATACCTTTGATCATTTTAGTTGCCCTCCTCTGGACACATTCCACCTTGTCAGCATCTATTGTTGGAGGAAAAATACCCATGTCTCTGTGTTGAGCAGAACTGGAGAGAATGGTGGAGGAAAAATATGTCTTCATCCCAGAGTTGTCATACACAAAAGTATTTCCATGGTGATGTAGTCTCTAATGTCTTCTAGCCTTAGATTAATTGCAGAGCAGGAAATAATCATTTCCTTACAAGAATTGGCTTTTAAAAATTTCTTTATTGCTTATTTTCCTCTCCTCTCCCCCCAAACACCCCTTAAAAGGGTGTTCAAATATTCATTATGAACATAGTGGTCAAATGCTTCTATGATTAATTCTGTCCATTTTGCTGCTTCCCAGTTTCTTTTGTGCTAAATAGTGCTGTAATTGGTTCATACTTTAAAAAATACTTTGACATCTCTGTGTAATTTATTTCTCTCTTTTGCAGATAAATTATTTCCCTTCTCTTTGATTTCCAAGCAACTCACTTATGGGATTGCAAAGAGGGTCAGGTGACTGGTCAGGATGCTGCTGCTTAGAGAATATGAACAGTTTTGGAACAACAAGTAGCCTTGGCACGTTTAAACTTTATCTTGTGTTGGAAAATATAATCAACGCCAATCCTTTCTTTGTTCGTGCGTTTCTAAGACAATGGCACTACCTTACAATGATGGTGGAACTGTGTGCTCCAGTGAAGCTGTTGTTGTTGTTCATTCATTCAGTCGTCTCCGACTCTTCGTGACCTCATGGACCAGCCTACGCCAGAGCTCCCTGTCGGCCGTTACCACCCCCAGCTCCCTCAAGGTCAGTCCAGTCACTTCAAGGATGCCATCCATCCATCTTGCCCTTGGTCGGCCCCTCTTCCTTTTGCCTTCCACTTTCCCCAGCATAATTGTCTTCTCTAGGCTTTGCTGTCTCCTCATGATGTGGCCAAAGTACTTCAACTTTGTCTCTAGTATCTTTCCCTCCAGTGAGCAGTCGGGCTTTATTTCCTGGAGGATGGACTGGTTGGATCTTCTCGCAGTCCAAGGCACTCTCAGCACTTTCCTCCAACACCACAGCTCAAAAGCATCGATCTTCCTTCGCTCAGCCTTCCCTAAGGTCCAGCTCTCACATCCGTAGGTTACTACAGGGAATACCATGGCTTTGACTAGGCAATGGATCTTTGTTGCCAGTCTGATGTCTCTACTCTTCACTATTTTATCGAGACTGGACATTGCTCTCCTCCCAAGAAGTAAGCATCTTCTGATTTCCTGGCTACAGTCCAGTGAAGCTACTTTAGAGGTAATATATTCCAGTGCTAGTTCAAATCTGTCAACTAATATGGAACATGAATCTGAAAAACACAGACCGGAAACACTCAATATATATATTCCAGTCCCCAGGAAAGAGGACATCAGGGAATTGTAGGGACCACAGGACCATTGCATTAATTTCCAATGCAAGAAAAGGTCTAGAGCAAAGATTTGTTACCATTGAGAAAGGCCAAATGGTTTCAGGAGAGGGACAAGAATTAGGAATGATCGTTCAAACGTACATTTTGAAATGGGAAGAACCAAAGACTTCCAAAAGAAAATCCGCAATTTTTTTACAAGAAATATGAACAGACTTCCCATGGACATTAGATCAGCCCCTTCGTTAATGGTGTTTCGAAGAAAACTAAAAATCTGGCTGTTCGAACAGGCGTTCAGTTAAACAATGCAATGTACACGATGAATATAGGAAACGGAATTATGGAAGACGAATTGGATCACGATTCTAGTTACGAGATGTTAATGTGTTGTTATTGATGTGTCATTTTGTATATTATGCTGTTGATGGTTTTTAAATTTTGTATGCTGTTGGATTGACTTTTGCTCTTGTTGTAAACTGTGTTGAGTCGCCTACAAGGCTGAGAAATTGCGCTATACAAGCAAAGTAAATAAATAAACAAATAAATAAATATTTAATATCTAAAAATAAGGGCATATCCAGAGAAGAGACTGACTGGAACCAAGTCACAACATACCTGACAAGACATAAAATGAAAATACTTATTTGAGAAAGAAAAAAATATATCAAATGCCACATATGAAAATTAGAGTGGGAGAAAAGGAAAAAGAGAGAGAGGGAGAGAAAAAAGAAAAAGATAGAAAAAGGAGGAAACCTTTTAGAAGATACCAGGAAGTCAAGAGATTTTCAACTCTACATTTTTTTTCTTTTAAATCACTGTTTTTCTTATATATCACATTCTTTTCAACAGACCCCACCTTCTTTCTCTTCCCCTAGCCCCCTCCTCATCTGCCCTTCCCCTTCTAATTTTCCATACTCGTTCCTTTCTCATATCTCTATCCTATACTTCTATCTATTAGAAAGTTTTGGTTTCCAATATATGTAACGTCTTTCTGCTTGTGGCTAAACAGTATTTCTTGCTGTTTCTTTGTCAGTGTTGATATGGAGAGTGTCTGGTTTGCCTACTCTGGAACATGCAACATATCATTGTCCTTCTTTAAGGGTCCCTTTCAAATCTATGATACTATATCTGTGTGTGTGTAAATCATATATATCTATCAAAATCTATGGTTGGATGGCTCTTTGTCAGGAGGGCTTTGATTATGTTCTCTTGCCCTGGTGAAGGGAGTTGGACTGCATGGCCTTAAATATTTTCTGTTGGTCATGTGGGTTCTGTGTGGGAAGTTTGGCCCAATTCTGTCATTCGTAGAGTTCAGGATGCTCTTTGATTGTAGGTGAACTATAAATCCCAGCAACTACAACTCCCAAATGCCAAGGTCTATTTCCCTCAAACTCCATCTGTGTTCATATTTGGGCATATGGAATATTCGTGCCAAGTTTGGTCCAGATCTATCATTGTTTGAGTCCATAGTGCTCTCTGGATGTAAGTGAACTACAACTCCCAAACTCAAGGTCAATGCCCACCAAACCCTTCTAGTGTTTTCTGTTGGTCATGGGAGTTCTGTGTGCCAAGTTTGGCCCAATTCCATCATTGGTGGAGTTTAAAATACTCTTCACTTGTAGGTTAACTATAAATCCCAGCAACTACAACTCCCAGGTTTTGAGTAGAATGCTTTAACAGAGGAAAATGTCATCTGCATAAAGGTTTTCCCTTGGCCTTAAGTCTAGTTGAGTCCAACTCTGTGGACTGGGGCTCATCTCCATTTCTAAGCTGAAGAGCCTGCGTTGTCCATAGACACCTCCAAGGTCATGTGGCCAGCATGACTTCATGGAGTGTCGTTATCTTCTCCCTCAAGTGGTACTTATTGATCTACTCACAATTGTATGTTTTCAGACTGCTAGGTTGGCAGAAGCTGGGGCAAACAAGAGTTCACCCTGTCCTGTGGATTCAAACCACTGACTTTCCAGTCAGCAAGTTCTACAGCTTAGCGGTTTAACACATTTTGCTACCATGCTCCGTATAAAGATGGTACTGCACCCCAAAATTCTGGCTGACTTCTTTCAGCAGTTATATGTATTATATAGTATTGGGGAAGGAACAGAGCCTTGAGGAGCCTTGAGGGCATTGGTTTCCAGGTGGAAGGCGTGCCAAGCCAATCTCGACCAGGACCACCGTCCACCTGGAAACCAATGCCCTCACTGTGGGAGAACATACAAATCAGGAATAGGGCTCCACAATCACCTACATACCCACTGCAGGTACACTGATTTTGGAAGACAAACCTACTCAGACAATGAGGGATCACCTAAGTGAGGAGCCCTACAAGCCAACAACCTGGGTCTCAAACAGGAACCCCTCAACACCACCTTTAGGGTTCATCTTCCAAGAAGGAAGGAGGTCATCATAAAACTGTACCTCCAAGTCCCATTTCAATAAGGTGGCCCAGAAAGATACCATAGTTGATGGTCTCAAAAGCTGATGAGAGGTCCAGTAGAATCAATGGGACACCTCTCCCATCTAGTCGTCTGGGGAGGTCATCCACCAAGGTAACCAAAGCCATCTCTGTTCCATATCTGGGCCCGGAATGGATCTAGATAATCAGTTTCAACTTCAGAAACCCAATAAAGTTGGGAGACCACCCCAGGCTTCAGTACTTTGCTCAGATATGGATGATTGGAGACTGGTCTCTAATTGTCATAGGATCCAGAGAAGGTTCCTTTAGAAGAGGTGTTACCACCTCTTCTAAGGGGCACTTTCTTTGCCCACTCTGTCAATCATCCTTATGCCTGTTGAATGAATCAGGAAGGGCAAGGATCTAGAACTGACATGGTGGCTCTCGCCTCTCCAAGGATCCTGTCCACATCCTTGGGCTTAAGTTTGAAAATAGTGCCACCTCATCCTCAAAAAAACTCTCGATTAATGTAAGAGGACAAGACACTCGTATAATCTATTTGTCTTCTGGGAAAGGAAGGAGAAAACGTGTTCCAACTTGGCTGATGAAAAGGTTTGCCTTCCTCTTTCCTGGGCACATGACGCTGCAGAGACAATTGATCATATTCACCTGTGTTTTTTTCTTCTTCTTCCTACAATTAAAATCTATTTCATTTCTGTCAGCTCCTCCTCTAATTCCCCAGGCGATGCCCTCTGAATCTGTTGGCTGACAACCTCAGCAGCAGCAGAGCCAGCTTTCATAGAATAGCTCAAATTTTTGAAAGCCAGACCAAAACATGTCCAAAGAATATTGAATAGAGTGGGAGTTGTTTTCATTAATAAATGACGTGTGTTTCAACATTCATGGATAATTCTGAGCTATGCTTACAAATATGTTCAATGCGGATGCCAAATAGCATTCTCTTGTAATTAGTGTTACCTGCAGTTGTGTTTCAAATATCAAATTGTTATGCTAAGTGGATGCAGAGTTTTGCAGTGACTGCAGAACAGAAGGCAATAAACAGGGTGGTGGTAAGCAAGATAGGCTCTCAGAGGGGGAGATTTATGCTTTATATGCATGGATTTATCCATCAGATTACTGAACTCCAGAAAATTTGGAGCCAGTACTGGACAATGGCATATACTGGAAAAAATCCTGCAAATCGTTTGGGAAGACAGGTGGACAAACGTCAGCATGCTGGAAGAAGCAAAGACCGCCAGCATTGAAGTGATGCTCCTATGCCATCACCTTCGCTGGACTGGCCACATTGTTTGAATGCACAATCACCATTGCCCAAAGCCATTACTCTACTCCCAACTCAAGAATGGGAAACGTAAGGTAGTTAACAGTTAATGTTGACCATTTCCATTATCTTGGCAGCCACCTCTCCACAAAAGTCAACATCGATATTGAAATTCAACACCATATGAGCTCTGCGAGTACAGCATTTTTTTCAAATGAAGCAGAGAATGTTTGAGGATTGGGACATTCATAGGGAGACCAAGATGCTTGTTTATAAAACTATTGTATTCCCAACTCTATATATTATGTTTTTGCGAAATGTAGACCATCTACAGATGTCACACTCAACTTCTGGAATGATTCCTTCAGTGTTGCCTCTGGAAAATCTTGCAAATCTGTTGGGAAGACAAACAAACAAATAATAATAATAATAATAATAATAATAATAATAATAATAATATGAATTGCCGATGTTGCGATCCCAGGTTACAGCAGGATTGAAGAGAAACAACTGGAAAAGCTGACACGATATGAAGATTGAAAGATCTAACTGCAAAGACTCTAGCACAAGCCAGTCAAGGTGGTCCCAGTGATGATCAGCACACTGGGTGCAGTGCCTAAAGACCTTGGCCTGCACTTAAACACAATGGGCGCTGACAAGATTACCATCTGCCAGTTGCAAAAGGCCACCTTACTGGGATCTGCACACATTACTCACCGATACATCACACAGTCCTAGACACTTGGGAAGTGTCCGATGTGTGATCCAATACAACAGCCAGCAGTGTCTACTGTGGACTCATCTTGTTGTGTTTCTAATAATAATAATAATAATAATAATAATAATAATAACAACAACAACAACAACAACAACAACAACATAAATTGGTGGGATCATAAACCTGCAAACCTCATGGAAGATGAACACGCAAAAATACTGTGGGACTTTCGAATCCAGACTGACAAAGTTTTGGAACACAATACACCAGACATCAAGATTGTGGAAAAGAAAAAAGTCACATTGAGGAAAAACAACAGGAAAAACTCAGCCGCTATCAAGACCTCAAAATTGAACTGCAAAGGCTCTGGCATAAACCAGTACAGGTGGTCCCAGTGGTCATTGTCACACTAGGTGCTGTGCCAAAAGATCTCAGCCGGCATTTGGAAACAATCAACATCGACAAAATCACGTTCTGTCAACTGCAATAGGCCACCTTACTTGGATCTGCGTGCATCATTCGAAAATATACATCACACAGTCCTAGACGCTTGGGAAGTGTTCAACTTGTGATTTTATGATACGAAATCCAGCATATAGATCTCATTTGCTGTGACATACTGTGTCAGTAAAATAATAATACAAATGTCAGCATGCTGGAAAAAGCAACGATCACTAGCATTGAAGTGATGTTCCTCCACCATCAACTTCGCTGGATCAAATGCCACGTTGTCCGAATGCCCGATAACTGTCTCCCAAAGAAGTTACTCTACTCCCAACTCAAGAAGAGAAAGCAGAATGTTGGTGGACATAAAAAGAGATTCAAAAATGGACTTAAAGCTAACCTTAAAAAACTGTGGCATAGACACCAAGAGAGAACTGGGAAGCCCTGCCCTTAAGTGTTGGAATTGGAGGTCAGCTGTTACCAAAAGTGATGTGGAATTTGAAGAGTCATGAATGAAGGGTGAAAGGGAGATAAGTATCAAGAGGAAGGCTACCTTCCATCTGAAAATGAATGCTCTCATTGTAAAAGAACATGCAGATCAAGTCTAGGTTTCTACAGTCACCTACAGGCCCACCGCTAAGACCCTACACTTGGAAGGCAATCATACTCAGCCACAAGAGATTGCCCCACGACGATGACGACGATGACGATGATGACGATGACGATGATGACGATGAATAGTTCTGTCCCTTAAAATATTGTTCCTGTTGTTTAGATTTTGGTCCAGTGTTGCTATGTGACAATGGTTGCTTAGGTTTGGGTCTATGATTGCTATGCTGCATTTCTCAATTGTATGTTCTCCAAATGAAGGGTTCCCAATAGTTTCAGCTTATGTTCATGTGATGCCACATGGTTGCTCTCCCTTGGTTATGTTCCAGGTATTCCAGATGACCCTGAGAGCAAAATAAGTGTAAGAAACACCACTCCTTGTTTGCTTCATATCACCAGGTCCTTCATGGACCTTCTCCATCCAATACAATAATTGGGAAGCAGGGTCTTAAAGGAACTATTAAGCAGACTTTCTTTCTGTTTGAGGTCAATATTAGGAGGGCACCATACCCTTGCCTCTGGGAGAAAAATGTCTTTGTCTGGTCCTGTTTCCTGAAAATCTCTGCAACATGGGAAAAGTCCAAGAGCCCTGGAGTCCTACAGTAACAAGCCATCTGAAAATGTATAGTAGCCTGAGAGCTTAATATCAGAAAGTAAATGTCTCACACTATGCGCAAAGCTGCAGAACATCTGGCAAATCAGCCTTGAAGTTATCTAAATCCAACATGATCCCCCTGCTTTCTGGAGCACTGATATTTTTGTCTTTATAATTATATTTATATTCATCTCCATTAATAATAAACTGTTACCAAACTTAATTTAATCATTTAAATTAAAATTAAAGAACAAAAAAGTTAGAGCCCACTGCGATATTTCAAATTAGTTTTGAAATATGCTTAATCTTCTGTGCATCAAATCCCTTTTCAATAAAGTTTGAAACAGCTCTAAAAGGAGAACCGTATTTAATTTAGATTGAATATGTGGGCAGCTCCATAAATACCCTGAAGTCTGACAAAGAAGCTCCATCTTCCTGCCAGAAAGTGTTGCAACACTTGCTGGACATGATTGTAGCATCCTGCTCTTCCTAGGAATGTGCTGCTAGTTTGCCACAAAGGTTATTTCTATTTTTATTCATTGCAATGCTTTATCATTCCTCACCAACTCTGGCTTATGTATGTTTTTATGATCTTCACATTGCATTTGACATCAATAATAAGTATTTAATTTCTTGTGTTTGACAATTTTGGCATTCACCTTTCCACAAAAAAATGGAAGCATTTTTTCTACAAACAATGGAAGCAGTTTCTCAAGTCGCTCCTGACACGACAAAAAATTTACAAAATACAAGGGGTATTTTTTAAGTAAGGTCTGTTTTGTTGTAGACACTAGTAGTTCGCGTGCATACCGCAACGAACGCGTGCATCGTGTACCGGCATGCCTCGGGAACAACTGTGCTCAGTTTCCGCTCTGTAGCTCACCTGTATGGTTCTGTTCTGTGCTTCAAAAATGTTTTAAGACTATCAACTCACCCTCCGCATGTGAGGTTCGCTGGGTGATACGGTTTTTGTCAGCAAGGAACCTGCCTGCTGCAGAAATCCACCGACAGATTTGTGAAGTGTACGGTGATACTGTGATGAGTGGAAGCAAAGTGCGTAAGTGGGTACGACAATTCAAAGATGGCCGTGACAACGTCCATGATGAGGACCGCTCCAGTCACCCTTCTTTGATTACACACACACACACACACACACACACACACACACATACATACACAACCCCAGCGGAACAGACTTAAAAACCCCCAAAATACACAATATATACATATACACTCATATACATATGCACATGCATGCATTCATATACACGCACACACGTGTGTGTGTGTGTGTGTGCATATATATGCACACACACAAATATACACACACATATATACATATAAACATGCACACATACATATATACATATACACATGCACAGACATATACATATACGCATACATACACACATATACAAACAAATATGCATATAGACAAGCACACACATACACAATATGCATGTACACATATAAACACACAAATACACTAATATATACACACACAAGTCGCCCTTAAAGGGCTGAGAATTGCGGTATATAAGCGCAGTAAATAAATAAATAAACATATATATACATACACATATATACACAAACACACATATATACACAAATAAATACACACACACAAACACATATACACAGACTGGGCCACAGCAACGTGTGGCAGGGGACGGCTAGTATGCAATATAAAATATTTAATTATTATATTGTATTATTATTTATATTATATTGAATTACATTATAATAAAATTATCAATATTATATGTGTATTCAATATATTATAATATTAGCACAGCACAATGTTAGTATTATAGTACTATGTTGTACTATAGGACGATACTGTAATATTATTAGTAATATAATTACATGTAATATAAAATATATTAATTATTATATTGTATTATTATTAATAATATTATATGTGTACACAATATATTATAATACTGGTAAAGCATATTAGAATGATATACAGTATTACTATATTATCTTATTTTACTGAAGAGATTCCCATACTCTTTGCCTGTCAATCAAGCCTTATTAATATCTCATATTTTTAGTTTTCTCCTCCTTCATTGGAAGCATTGCCTGTTAGATATTTAAATGTTATCATGTCATTGCTCTAGGCTAAATATGTAGAACTTCTTTAATCTCAGTGGTAAATTTTTAGTTCAATATTTTAAATAAATACATTTAAATAAATAACTTGACAGAAGTAATATTCAATTGGGCACATTAGCTTCCCGACTATTTTAATGACTCCTTTCTCCTCTCTTTAATTCTAAGTCTCATCTAATTTAACTTGGTTTAGATGGTCTGTCTCTTAAAAATAGGATCTATTAATCCAGGGCCTAACAAGATGGCCAAGGATAATTAGGGGACCAATTATAGAGAACTTCAAGGAGATATTTTGATAGGTGGAAATTCTCTGAACCTGCCGTATTTTGGGGGCAGATCTGGCGTCGCGCAGATGAGTTCAGCTGCTCTGCAGTTTAATCTCTTTGTGTGAACACTTCCTTTGGAGTTTTCGGAACAAAGCACCGCTTTTTTGCCTTTGTATGGAAGGAACATTTAAAAAAGAGAGAAGAAGAAGTAAAACTTGGAGAGACAAAGTTATCTGCTTAAAGGGGACGCTTTAAAAGAGGCTCAGAAGTTCTGGCACAGAGCTCCGTGTTAGTAATTAGGGCGAGCTCGTTGTCGTACCAGATGCTTACTTGATGGGCTCAGTGGAAGCAGGGCTTCCAAAGACTCAAACATCACAACAGGTAACTCCAAACTCAGCTTCCAGGATTGAAATAATTCTTGTCCTATGGTGGGAGAGGATTAGTTTAATTTGATCCAGCTCCTTTAAAGGGGATACATATTTAAGATCGCTTAGCATTGAGTATTTACGCTTTTGCTCTATTAATGACCCTGTTGTATTAGTAATTACTACATTGTTTTCCTCTCTGTCTTCAAATGTATACTTAGCCGTTCTATCATCTTAATAAATCTATATACCTAAAAATGTAATGTTATTTATTTATTATTTACTTACTTATTTACTTATTATTTACTTACTTACAGCTTTTATATTCCGCCCTTCTCACCCCGCGGGGGACTCAGGGCGGATTACAGTGTACACATATATGGCAAACATTCAATGCCAATTTTTGACATACAAACATATACAGACATACACAGAGGCAAATATAAGGGAGAGTAGATGTATTTGGACAACTAAAGGAATGCTTCTGAAACTCTGCTCAATATATATTTTATGCATTGGCATGTCTTTGTCCCTGACAGTTCAAAGACACAGGTACATCTTTTTTAACCAGCATGAATGTTGGTGAACATCACTTTTCCGAAGGTTTATTAATTATTTATTTACAGCTTTTATATTCCTCCCTTCTCACCCCGCAGGGGACTCAGGGCGGATTACAGTGTACACATATATGGCAAACATTCAATGCCAATTTTTGACATACAAACATATACAGACATACACAGAGGCTATTTAACTTTTTCTGGCAGCCAGGGGAGCTGTCGCTTTCATCATCCATCTGCGACGCTGATGAAGCACTTCCGCATTCCCCGCATGCTTCCCCGATGGAATGCTTTGCTGGAGCCTTCTTTATGGCCTCATAAATCAGTTAATTTAGCCTCCCCACACTTTAAGGTGGTACCTTATTTTCCTACTTGACAGATGCAACTGTCTTTCAGGTTGCAAAGGTCGACAACAGGCTACACACAATTGATTGGAAACCCACTCCAATCCGGGCTGGCTTCGAACTCATGACCTTTTGGTCAGAGTGATCTTAATGCAGATGACACTCAGCCAGTGGTCCTTGAATCTGGTTCTGGTGGCCCCTGACCCTTTTACTCATGAACTTTATTTATTTATTATTTACAGCTGTTATATTCTGCCCTTCTTCTCACCCCGCAGGGGACTCAGTGCGGATCACAGTGTACACATATATGGCAATTCAATGCCAATTTTTGACATACAAACATATACAGACATACACAGAGGCTATTTAACTTTTTCTGGCCACTTTCATCGTCCATCTGTGACGCTGATGAAGCACTTCCGCATTCCCCGCATGCTTCCCTGCTGGAATGCTTTGCTGGAGTCTTCTTTATGGCCTCATAAATCAGTTAATTTAGCCTCCCACACTTTAAGGTGGTACCTAATTTTCCTACTTGACAGATGCAACTGTCTTTCGGGTTGCAAAGGTCGACAACAGGCTACACACAATTGGTTGGAAACCCTCTCTAACCTGGGCAGGCTTCGAACTCATGACCTTTTGGTCAGAGTGATCTTAATGCAGCTGACACTCAGCCAGCTGCGCCACAATCCCGGTGTTAGTTTGTGGGATTAACATAACTCTAAAACAACTGGACGAATTGACACCAAATTTGGATACAAGACACTTATCAGGCCAATGAGTGACCAAGACTCATAAAAACACTGAAAAACAGAGCAGAAGATATTAAAAATCCAAAAAATAAAAAATACATTACAATGCATGTGCAAAGCCACACACACACACACACACACACACACACATATATATATATATATATATATATATACACACACACAAAAATATATACAAACAGCAACGCATGGCAGGGCGACAGCAACACGTGGCAGGGGACGGCTAGTACTGAATAAAAGAATGCAATGTTGTATGCCTGGCACTCATTATTTTTGCTGCTTTCTTTGTACAGTACTGTTAATGTAGTCCTCAATGGATGTGATGAAGGAAATATACACTATACTAAGTGGACAAACCCACTGGTTTTTTTAATCACTTCTGGTGTGAGAGAATTGGCCGTCTGCAACTATGTTGCCCAGGAGACGCCTGGATGTTTTACCATCCTTGTGAGAGGCTTCTCTCATGTTCCCACATGGGAAGCTGGAGCTGACAGACAGGAGCTCACCTCGCTCCCTAGATTTGAACCACCGACCTTTTGGTCAGCAGTTCTGCCGACAAAAAGGGTAACCCTCCTTGTTTTTTTGTTTTTGTAATATTTTATTAATGGGTTTTATAGGGTTAGAAAAGTAAGGTTTTGTACATCGAAAGTGGGAGAACATTGTTGTTATCGATAGGAAAGTAGCTGGATGGCCCACAAGGTCTCTTCCAACTCTGTGATTCTATGATTCTACCAGCGATGGGGAGAAGCTGGGTAGTGACATGTCTCTCCATGAGATGAGGGGTAAGGCAAGTTGCGCGATGCAGGACGTGGAACAATGGTTCCTCCACATCTCTACTCCAGAGGCCATGGATTCACCACAATGCGTGGTGAATTCAGGGGCCTTTGTGATAAGGTCCTTAGTTGGCTATTCCTAGAAAGTAGCTCTGGAAGATTCTTCACTGCTGCTCCCACATTAAGTTGTTCTTACTTTGAATAAACTAGATTTTATGAAGTGGCCCATTTATTACCCAACTATCTGTGTCTGGTCTTGATATTCCCTGTGTTGGTCTGAAAACACACCATAGAAACCTCTCTCTCTGTGCGTAATCCTGATATGGAGGAGCTCATCATAAAAGTCCACGTAACCCAGTTACCAAGGAGAAACTAGACAAAAAGACCATTAGATGCCCTTGAAGATGAATCCATAGTGTGTGTCAGAAGAACTCAGCACTTCACAATTTAGTAATGCAAGAGTGCCTTCCACAGATTCATTCCTAGACATTCTGGCTGAAATACAAGTGTCAGCTGACTTAGGCGATCCCTCGTAGCTCGAGGATGATTGTCTTCCAGATGTGGCATCTTGGCAGTCCGTCGGTAGGCGGTCGTGGAGCCCTTTTCTTGATCCGCATGTTCTCCTGCAGTGAAGGCATCAGTTTCTATGTGGAAGGCGGTCCTGGTCAGGGTTGGCTTGATGTGCCTTTCTCTTGGCACGTTTCTCCCTTTCGCCCTCTGTTCGTGCCTCTTCGAATTCTACAGCACTGCTGGTCACAGCTGACCTCCAGTCAGAGTGCTCAAGTAGTTGGTTGAAGGGGAAGCAAAAGTAATTTGGACTCAAAATAAGTTTGGAATGCATAAGAAATATACCCTTGAAATTAAGCAGGCGATGGACAGAGAAAACTAGACAAAGGACAATAAATACAAAGAGGACTGTAGAGTTGGAAAGAATGGATGGAAGTCTCGAGGGGGGAAAAGCACAGTCTAATATCAGAAGCATATATACTTAAGAACAAAGGGGCCAGGGACACAAGCAAGGTGATGCTGTATAGATTTATTCCACATTATTGAATTTGCCTCCTTCCCCACATATTTGGTTTTACAATTACGCTGCTTTCTTTGAACCCAAACCACACACATATATTGATTCCCAGATGTTATCAAAAGAAAATAGGGCCAGATTTCTGTCGTGGAGCGGAGAGTGGCAGAAGATCCTGATGGGATTGCATCTGAGTTCTGAGAAAGGTTGAGGACAGGAAGGTTAGCATTTTTCATAAATGCTGAATGATATCTCCTGAACCAAAGGACATTTGAATAGGGGACTCAGCCGAGTTCTATATTGGTCTGGTAGTGAGGAGAGTATTCACTTGAGGCACTAAAAGGACAATGCAGAATAGATTTTTCAGTCTGTTGTAGATGGAGACTTATTAAAGAGTAATCTGCAGAATACAGAATGAGATTTATTTGGGTTGATATGGAAACCATTTATGGATTACACTCATGAAGGGGAAAATATAATACATAACAGAAATGATATATGGGCATTGACTTAAGTAGCTGGATGTGCCATTTTTCCTTGGAAAAAAAAAGTGCCATAACCTTCAAAATGTTTCCTCATTTCTTTTCCAGCACTTTTATTTAGTAGCTCATATAGGTGAGGATTTGGGTTTTGTTTTGATGTACTCTATTGAAACAGTGGAAAAGGATTAAAATATACGTACACAGCCAAAACAAATCATGATATCTCAATCCTGCATTAATGGGCAGAGGTAATAGGAATTGTGCAGTAGCCTTAAGTGCTTTTTCTCCATTGCCTTTGTTATATTGAAAACTCACATGCTGTTGTTGGTTATTTGTTCAGTCGCTTCTGACTCTTCGTGACCTCATGGATCATCCCATGCCAGAGCTCCCTGTTGACCATCACCACCCCCAGCTCCTTCAGAGTCAATCCAGTCACTTCAAGGATGCCATCCATCCATCTTGCCCTTGGTCGGCCCCTCTTCCTTTTTCCTTCCATTTTCCCCAGCAACATTCTCTTCTCCAAGCTTTCCTTTCTTCTCATGATGTGGCCAAAGGACTTCATCTTTGCCTCTACTATCCTTCCCTCCAATGAGCAGTTGGGCTTTATTTCCTGAAGTATGGACTGGTTAGATCTTCTTGCAGTCAAGGCACTCTCAGGATTTTCCTTCAGCACCACAGTTCATAGAATCATAGAATCATAGAATCAAAGAGTTGGAAGAGACCTCATGGGCCATTCATCCAACCCTCTGCCAAGAAGCAGGAATATTGCATTCAAATCACCCCTGACAGATGGCCATCCAGCCTCTGTTTAAAAGCTTCCAAAGAAGGAGCCTCCACCACACTCCAGGGCAGAGAGTTCCACGGCTGAATGGCTCTCACAGTCAGGAAATTCTTCCTCGTGTTCAGATGGAATCTCCTCTCTTGTAGTTTGAAGCCATTGTTCCGCATCCTAGTCTCCAAGGAAGCAGAAAACAAGCTTGCTCCCTCCTCCCTGTGGCTTCCTCTCACATATTTATACATGGCTATCATATCTTCTCTCAGCCTTCTCTTCTTCAGGTTAAACATGCCCAGCTCCTTAAGCCGCTCCTCATAGGGCTTGTTCTCCAGACCTTTGATCATTTTAGTCGCCCTTCTCTGGACACATTCCAGCTTGTCAATATCTCTCTTGAATTGTGGTGCCCAGAACTGGACACAATATTCCAGGTGTGGTCTAACCAAAGTGGAATAGAGGGGTAGCATTACTTCCCTAGATCTAGACAGTGCTCCTATTTATGCGGGCCAAAATCCCATTGGCTTTTTTTGCCGCCACATCACATTGTTGGCTCATGTTTAATTTGTTGTCCACGAGGACTCCAAGATCTTTTTCACACGTACTGCTCTTGAGCCAGGCATTGTCCCCCATTCTGTATCTTTGCATTTTGTTTTTCCTGCCAAAGTGGAGTATCTTGCATTTGTCACTGTTGAACTTCATTTTGTTAGTTTTGGCCCATCTCTCTAATCTGTCAAGATTGCTTTGAATCCTGCTCCTGTCCTCTGGATAGGGTCTATCTTCCTTCGCTCAGCCTTCCTTCAGGTCCAGCTCTCACATCCGTAGGTTGCTACAGGGAATAGCATTGCTTTAACTACACAGATCTTCATTGTCAGTGTGATGTCTTTACTCTTCACTATTTTATCGAGATGGGTCCTTGGCTCTCCTCCCAAGAAGGAAATGTCTCCTGATTTCCTGGCTGCAGTCTGCATCTGCAGTCATCTTCACGCCTAGAAATACAAAGTCTGTCACTGCCTCCACGTTTTCTCCCTCTATTTCCCAGTCATCAATCAGTCCGGTTGCCAGAATCTTGGTTTCTTTGATGTTTAACTTCAACCCAGCTTTTGCATTTTCTTCTTTCAGCTTGGTTAGAAGATGTTACAGTATATACATATATATGACTAAGTTTTTGTAAGGATCGTCTCGTGTGTGTGTGTGTGTGTTGAGGAAAAACACCTGGATAATTGAAGCAATCAAGCTTGAACCACTCCCTGAATGGAGTATAACATGAGGAGTGTTTCTGGTGGATTTTGGGACTTACTGAACCACTTGCTTCAAGACTTGTCTCCTTGCACCATTGAGGAAGAAGAAAATGCATGGATTTAATGCATAGGACTTTGTGTGAGTTTTATTTCTGCAAATGGACTGAGTTATTTTCAAAGCTGGATATTTTGGTGAAGCTGCTTATTTAACTCTGTTACCTAAGAGTAAATTTTGTTTTTCCCATTTACTTGGCTCATATTTACTCTTTGTGGATGGACAAAGGGCTGGGAAGTCTGGACAGGACTGCACGTTTCCTGGGTTAGCTTTTGTATAAACCATAATAATAATAATAATAATAATAATAATAATAATTTATTTATATACCGCTCCATCTCCCCGAGGGGACTCAGAGTGGTTCCCAGGTAACATCAAAACACATACAAACTAAAACCAACATATCCATAAGATTAACAAAACAAAATATAGCATAAAAATTGTCACCATAATACACATATATTAAAATTAATCCTGTTTGTTCAAGGCAATTTAAAAATTTAAAAGGCCGGGCCAAGATTTGTGCAAGCCCAAAATTTCTAGGAGGCCTGGAAATTAAGTGCAATGCTATGGCAGGCAACAATAGTATTAGGTACGGGTCTGTGGCTGTTCATTCCGGGGCAGATTAGAGGAAAGGATCTGGGTAATTGGTAGGAAGAATAAGGCCGTATTAGACAATGTGTGGGGCTGAGTTAGAACTGCTCATTTTCAAAGGCTTGTTGAATCCACCAGGTTTTCAAGCTCTTATGAAAGGAGGGGAGGGGTGGGGCCTGTCTTATTTCCCTTGGAAGGGCATTCCAAAGGTGGGGGGCCACCACTGAGAAGACCCTCTTTCTCATCCCCACCAACTGCGCTGGAGAGGGTAATGGGACCGAGAGGAGGGCCTCCCCAGAAGATTTTGGAGCTCGTGCTGGTTCATAGAAGGAGATGCGATTGTGGAGATAGGCAGGGTCCTAACGGTTTAGGGCTTTATAGGTTAAGACCTGCACTTTGAATTTGGCTCAGCAACTTATCGGCAGTCAATGAAGCTGTTTTAATAGGGGTGTTGTATGTTCCCTATAGTTTGCTCCAGTAAGGATCCTGGCTACCGCCCGTTGTACCAGTACAAACTTCCAGGCTGTCTCCAAGGGCAGCCCCACATAGAGCTCACTGCAATAGTCCAGTTTGCATGTAACCAAGGCGTGGACCATCCTGGCCAAGTCAGACTTCACGAGGAAAGTTCGCAGCTGGCGGGCAGGGCAGGGCGGAAGGGGAAAACCATACTCAGTCACTGGTTTTACATTGTTCTTGTATGCCTTTGAGTTACTACCAAGATATGGATACTCTAAAGAGCGTTGAACAACCTGAGGACATATTCCAGGGCCTCATTCAGCACCTGCGGATGACAGAAACCTCCCATCATCTAGCTCAGTGGCGCCCAACCTTTTTTTCACCAGGGACCACTTTGACCAGGGACCACCCTCTAACATTAGTACCAAAAAGGGTTATTAATTAATTATTTATTTGTTTGGGGCATTTGTATCCCTTCCTTCTCGACCTCCAAAAAGGGACTCAGGATGGCTAAAGAGGGACCCAGGATGGCTACGAATCAGTTTTTGGTCAACTTTAGATTTGATTTGGTGGTTTGGTGTGCTGATTCAGAAAATTGCATTGGATAGACCACATCAGCTCTAGCTTCTGATAAAGAACATATAGCATCCAATAGTCATCACCTGCTTGTCCACAGAAAACCATACTGATGAGCTGATGTGGTAGTACTAATCTTTCGTAGGTAGTCAGCCTCTCCTCTCCTGACATGTTGCCTTGGTACTGTTGCCTTGGTACTATAAGAATGTTTTGCGAGACCAGCCACTCTTGTTGCTGCATGATTTTGAGGCAATGTTGTCGTAATGGTAAGGCCATGTTTTGGTTCTTGCTGACCATTGGTGGCCCACGGAATACAGGTTGGAAACTACTGATCTAGTTAATGGAGTAAATGGGGACAAATTGTTCAGTGATGTGTAGTTTTATTTGTGTATATTGTGTATCCCTGTTTGCATTTTGTTCTTGTCAGAAAATGTATGTTGTCAGGTTGTATCCACACTGCATATTTGTTCACTAAGCTTTCCCTTCCCTTTATGTTCCTTATAAATAATAATTTTAAAAAGAGATATTTTCTTGATGTTTTGTCTAGTGCCTCAAAAACAGCCGGCTTGCTGGTGGTTCCTAGGAAACAGTATAGTCCACACAGCTTGTTTTTCCCTTTCTCACATGGTTACTGTGTGGCATAGTTGGAAAAAGACACATCCTAAAAGATAGAAAGAAAAAAGGTCAGATCACCATGTATGTGAGGCATGGCAATAAATGGATTGACCAAACCTTCTCGATTAATCTTCCATGCGTGTGGGCAAGAATGAAGCAAAGATTTCCATCCCAACAGGCTTATCTGGGCAGGAGCATGCCGAAAACTCATCTTCTTTCTCTTTTCTGCAACATAAAGGATGTTACCAGCTGGATGGAAATTGAGAGTTGGGTCCCTTGCCTGCCATGCTTTGCAGTTCATCCAGAGTAAGTGCTAATAAAAGCTTTATCTCTTCCCCCACCATGACATATTTTGTTTATGTCACTCATTTTAGAGAGAAGCTCATCTTCCAAGTTCTAAAAGTGTTATTTTGTACTGTTTTATCTCACACTCCTTTTCCTATAAATCCAAAGCATGCAAAGCCACTGTACTATCCACATCAAACACAGGGATATATGTTACAGCGGTCATTTTTTGATCCCTGTAATACAGCGTCCTTTTACAAACCGCTTCTTTCCTTTTATGTGTTCTTGCTAATACTCTGCTACTGTGAGTTAACACTAGGGTTGTTTCTATTATCCAGAGTTAACCCTTTTTTGCTGGATTTTTAAACCTTTAAATTGTGTGTCAGAGAAACACATCTCATACTTGGTTCACATGCTCATAAAGTAAAGCTGTGACAAAAATTTATTTATTATTTATTTACTTTATTTGTATACCGCTCTTCTCAGCCCTTAGGCGACTCAGAGCGGTTAACAAGAAACAAACAGCAGCAAAAATTCAATGCCAACAACATATAGACCATATAAAAATAATTAAGGCAATAATTCACTCTTTAGAGGTCAAGAAAATCTGCCCATACCCATCTTGAGAGTATTTTTGGTGCTTTTAGGGTTGTGTGCAGAATTTGTTTCTCCCATTTCATTCATTCTTTTGTTCCTTTCATTACCTTTCGGTAATGGTGCCACAGTGGGTTCACAGTGGGTTCAACCCATGTGCTGTGAGGACTGAAAACTGACAGGTCGCAGGTTTGAATCCGGGGAGAATGTGGATGAGGTTCCTCTATCCGCTCCATCTCCCCATGTGGGGACAATACAGAAGGCTTCCTCACAGATGGTAAAAAAATCAAAACATCTGGGCATCCCCTAGGCAACATCCTTGTAGATGACCAATTCTCTCACGCTAGAAGTGACTTGCAGTTTCTCAAGTCGTTCCTGACATGAAAAAAAATTACCTTTTGGAGCACGAAATGGGAAGGCCCCTCCTGGTACAAAAATCAGCTTGACACAAAAGCAAGTGAACCAGCTCCTCCTCTGTTTTCGTGACCATGTGGCACTCCTATCTTGACTGAGCTCCAGGTAATCAGGTTTTCCTTCCCTGGGTCTCCTTGAAACGCGCAACCTCTGTTTTCGTGACCAGGTGGCACTCCTATCTTGACTGAGCTCCAGGTCATCAAGTCTTCCTTCCCTGGGTCTCCTTGAAATGCGCAACCTCTGTTTTTGTGACCATGTGGCACTCCTATCTTGACTGAGCTCCAGGTCATTGGGTCTTCCTTCCCTGGGTCTCCTTGAAACGTGCAACCTCTGTTTTCGTGACCATGTGGCACTCCTATCTTGACTGAGCTCCAGGTCATCAGGTTTTCCTTCCCTAGGTCTCCTTGAAATGCGCAACCTCTGTTTTCGTGGCCATGTGGCACTCCTATCTTGACTGAGCTCCAGGTCATCGGGTCTTCCTTCCCTGGGTCTCCTTGAAATGCAAGAAGACAATGGATTCCCACCAATACAAAAAACACAAATCCACTAAAAGTTGTGGTACATAAATGACAAAGGTCAATATTGCCTAACAGTTTGTATATTACAATATTCAACAAACAACAAATTTATATGGTATAGGCATAACACAGTGTATAATGAACAACAACCAGTTGTTTACAAAGATTACACATATATAACATAAAGAGTCTTTTGGTGTAAAGACAACTTGTCTTCAGGGCATAAGATCCCTTGCTTTAGAGTAAGCGTAATGTAAAGAGTCTTTCATGGTGTAAAACCAACTTCTCTTCAGGGCATAGGATCCCTTGCTTTAGAAAATTTTCAGTTCTTTATATACGGATATCCACATCCACGACCGGTTTCGACTAAAGTCTTCCTCAGGTGGATATATGAGACATCAAGTTCTTCACAATAGTAATCCCTCCTCGGGTGTTTTGTACAATGGGACAGTGGATCTATAGGGAAAATACACAGATGGCTAGAGTATGTCTCACAGGGGGATAAACATTTTATGTATTACTCACATTTAAGGTATGGATAACAAATAAACAGGCATAGGTTACTTACAAGTTCTCAGAAGCTGTGCTCTGCAGAGGTTTGATTCTCTAGCAAGCACATAGGCCATCAGGTAGAGACTAGTTTATAAAGTAACACAGTTAAAGGGGCTCAACCAGGTAGATCAAGCCAAGAAAATGTTAAAGAGCCAAGTACTCTGATTTATAAGAAACACGGATATGAAATGGTGTCATTCAGACCTTTGGGATGTGTAGTTTTTAGGGTGAAGATCCAAAAGGCTTCACGCTGTAGTAATTTAATGCCAAAATCCAAATTGGAGGGGTGTGTGACTACCTCTAAAACAAGTACCCGGAGTGACTCTGCATGATGATTTAGATCCACAAAATGTTTATAGAAAGTGGAATCCACAGAGCGATTTCTAATTTTGCTCTTATGCTCAATGATCCGTTGTTTAATCTGTCTACTTGTTTGGCCTATATACATAAGAGATCATGGGCAAAAAACAATGTAGACCACTCCCTTGGTGGTACAAGTAGCAAAATGATGTATCGGGTAAGTAGCTTTAGTGTCAGGATTCTGAAATATCTTTGTCTGAATGAATTGAGGACATATCGAACAGTGATGGCAAGCAAAATTCCCAACCAAATTGTGTTTGACTTTAGAGGTTCGAAAAAAATGGTCTATATCCGAATGTACCAGCATGTCTTTGATGTTCTGTGTTCTCTTGTGAGCAATCATGGGAGGTCTCTCGCATCCAGGTATGTCCCTTATCAGTTGCCAATATTTTTTCACAGTTTTAATGACATGCTTGGAGAAAAATGGTTAGTGTTAGGGGCCATATCAATCTGTTGTCACAAGTTATCTGTTTATCCTCAAATAGAGTGGTTCGAGAGATGCTGGACGCTTTAGAACTAGCCTTGTTGATGAGATGTTCTGGATAACCCCTGGATCTAAATTGATCTTTAACCTTTGTGATGTTATGTTCAAAGTCTTGTTGTAATGTGCAATTACGTTTAATCCTCAACATTTGGGTGCTTTCTTAACCCCATTGTTGCCAAAGGACCGAATATTTATTACTGAACTGCACAGGAGTGATAGCCTAGCTGTGAAGATCCATGACAAAGCATGGCTTGCTCTTTCTTTTTAGCTTCTCCAAAGCTGTAAGGAAAAATATAGCATTCCACGTGAACACCCGCCCCATGGTCACTGCCTTTTCAATACAGAGGAAGGTTCTCATCCGCCCCATATCCAATGTCCCAGAAGAACTGAAGCTTGTAGAGAGCAAATGCCCACTTCAGCTGTACAATAAATACAACAGTAATAAAGCAGCTTGAAGGGCATCACCCACCATTTTACACTTGTAGCTGATGCACATTTTGAACTGTTGACAACTCAATGTCAGGCTACGCTTTCCCCAAGCTATCTTTAATAGAACACTATTTTGACTTTTCTGTCAGGAGAGGACAGACTATTGAAGATGTAAGAGTGAACTGATCAGTCTGTTTGAAGTCTGCTTTGCTTTCCCATGTCTCCATCCATAACTCTGTCCTGTCCCATTTTATTTTAAGTCTGAAATTCTTCTCTCTCTCTCCTGATTAACATTAAAGTGCATGTTTAAGTATGCATTTTCAAACGCATGGTCTCTTTGAAAGGGGCCGCGACAGCACAGTGGGTGTCAGAAAAGACTTGAGAAACTGTAAGTCGCTTCTGGTGTGAGAGAATTGGCCGTCTGCAAGGACGTTGCCCAGTGGACACCTGGATGTTTTGATATATTACCATCCTTGTGGGTAGGAGCCCCCAGTGGCACAATGGGTTGAACCCTTGTGCCAGCAGGACTAAAGACCAACAGGTCAGAAGTTTGAATCCGGGGAGAGTGCGGAGCTCCTGCTCCCCATGCGGAGACATGAGAGAAGCCTCCCAAAAGGATGGCAAAATATCAAAACATCGAGGCGTCCCCAGGAAACATCCTTGCAGATGGCCAATTCTCTCACAAGATTTTTTTTTATTTCATGTCAGGAGCAACTTGAGAAACTGCCAGTTTCTATGGCCAGTTTTCTCTTCTGCTCTGCATTGTGTTTTTATGGTATTTTCTCTTTGTCTTTTGCATTTGAAGCAGTTTACTACTATTGACTTCCCTCAATGTTAGTTCTTGACTGCTTTTCCCATCATCTGCCAGTGCGTGTTTCTCTTCTATTGCTTGTTTCCCTTGCAGAAGCCCTCTCTCTGCCTCCTGATTTTCTGGGCAGGTCAAGTCTGTCGACATCACTACGCGGGTGTAATGAGTAGTGGATTGTCATCGGTTTTCTTGTTTTTCTGTCCAGATCATCCAGCTTTGCTTGTGTCCAGTTCACAATCCCAGCTGTGTATCTAATGTGTATCTAATGACAGGGATGGCCCAGGTGTTGAGAGCCTTGATCGTATTTCCGCCATTCAATATTATTATTATTATTATTATTATTATTATTATTATCATTATTGTTGTTCATTCATTCAGTCGTTTCAGACTCTTTGTGACCTCATGGACCAGCCCATGCCAGAGCTCCCTGTCAGCCATCCCTGTCCAGTCACTTCAAGGATCCCATCCATCTTGCCCTTATTATTATTATTATTATTATTATTATTATTATTATTAAAACATTTAAAAAGACTAGGTGAGGTGAGCAATGTAGTGTATCTGGAAGAATAAGTTAGCAGTTCAAAAGCATGCAATGTGTGTAGATCAATAGGTACTGCCTCGGTGGGAAGGTAAAAGGGTACCCCATGCAGATTCACAGACATGCCGGCAACACAATCCATGGGCGACAGGCTTATTTATTTATTTATTTATTTATTTATTTAGCAATTTTGTATACCAGTCTTCTCCCCTCTATCGGGGGACTCGGGCCGGTTTCCAACAATAAAATCACAAAACAATCATTAAAAACATCATATAACATATTCAATTAAAACGTTATAACAGCAAAATGCAATCACATAATAACAATGGTCAGTCGTCATAGTGAATTCGTTGTCCATCATTCATCGTCATCTATCCAATCACAGAAATATTGATTCACTCATCAAAAGCCAAACCCCATAGCCAGGTTTTCACCCGTTTTCTGAATGACAGAATGGAGGGGGCAGTTCTGATCTCCAGTGGGAGAGAGCTCCAGAGTCGAGGGGCCACCACCGAGAAGGTCCTGTCCCTCGTCCCCACCAGACGTGCCTGAGAGGCTGGTGGGACCAAGAGCAGGGCCCCTCCAGACGATCTTAACAACCTAGAAGGTTCATAGGGGAGAATACGTTCGGACAGGTAAACTGGGCCGGAGTCGTTTAGGGCTTTATAGGTTAACACCAGCACTTTGAATTGTGCTTGGAAGCTGACTGGCAGCCAGTGGAGCTGGCGCAACAGAGGAGTAGTATGCTCCCTGTACCCTGCTCGTGTTAGCATTCTGGCTGCCGCACGTTGGACTAGTTGGAGCTTCCGGGCAGTCTTCATTGGCAACCCCACGTAGAGAGCATTGCAGTAATCTAAACGGGATGTAACCAAAGCGTGGACCACCGTGGCCAAGTCAGACTTCCCAAGGTACAAGCGCAGCTGGCGCACAAGTTTTAATTGTGCAAAAACTCCCCTGACCACCGCTGAAACCTGGGGCTCCAGGCTCAGCGATGAGTCCAGGATCACTCCCAAACTGTGAACCTGTGCCTTCAGGGGGAGTGTAGGCCTTGAAAATGGAACAAGAACACCTCCCATGGCTGGAGTTGAGCATCGCCTCCAGATCCGGGAGATGAAAACAGGAGAAGCCCTTTACCTTTGTCTCTCTTGTTTGTCATTGTTCACTCTCTGTGTTGAAAGGCATTGAATGTTGCCTCATATGTGTATTGTAATCCGCTCTGAGTCCCTCCGGGGAGATAAAGCAGAATATAAATAAAGTATTTGATTATTACTTCTAACATTCTGCATTTCTGCATTATCAGAATACATTCAGTATCTTTACAGTACTAAATGTATTCTGATTCTTTTTTTGAGCTTGAGAACAGCATCGTGTCATTCAGAGAAGGCTATTGAGAGGCTAAGCTCTGATCTCCAGAGGTCCAAGAGCTGTGGTCAGTTCACAATGGAACTGCAAAGATCAAGGTCTTCCTTCATCTTTCTACATAATATAGCTAACAAAGCGGTGCTGCTAGAAGAGAACGTAGACCATTGAAGAGTTCATACCTGTCTTGAAAGAGTAGAAATGAAAAGGGTCTGGAGGTCTTAACGGACGGCAGACAAAAATAAGTCAACAATGTGATGCAGTGACCAAGGCTGGCTCTGCATTGTAGAATTAAAGCAATTTGACACCATTTTAACCATCCATTGCTCAAAGATATGAAACCCCAGGATGTGTAGTTTCACGAGGCACCAACATTCTCTGCAGGGATTGCCAACGGGTGGCAGCCAGGTTACTAACAGGAGCAGCACTCAGGGAGCATACAACTCCACTGTTGTGCCAACTCCACTGGCTGCCAGTTACTGGGCACAATTCATAGTGCTAGCTTTAGCCTTTAAAGCCCTAAATCAGTGGTTCTCAACCGTCCTAGTATCGCGACCCCTTAATACAGTTCCTCATTTTGTGGTGACCCCCAACCATGAAATTATTTCCATTGCTACTTCACAACTGTAATTTTGCTCCTGTTATGAATCGTAATGTAAATATCTGATATGCAGGATGGATTTTCATTCACAGGACCAAAGTTGGCATAAATACCCAATGTGCCCAAATCTGAATACTAGTGGGGTTTGCGGGTGGATCGATTTTTTCACTTCTGAGTTGTACTTGCTGGGATTTATAGTTCACCTACAATCAAACAGAATTCTGGATTCGACCAGCGATGAAATTGAACCAATCTTGGCACACAGAACTCCCATGACCAAGAGAAGATACTGGAAGGGTTTGGTGGGCATTAACTTTGCGTTTTGGAGTTGTAGTTCACCTACATCCAGAGAGCATTGTGGACTCAAGCAAGGATGGATCTGGACCAAACTTGGCACAAATATTCAATATGCCCAAATGTGAACACTGGTGGACAGGGGGGATAGACCTTGACATCTGGGAGTTGCAGTTGCTGGGATTTATAGTTCACTTGCAGTCAAAGAGCATTCTGAACCCCACCAATGATAGAATTGGGCCAAACTTCCCTCACAGAATCCCCATGACCAACAGAACAAATAAAAATACTTTGTTTTTTGATGGTCTTTGGTGACCCCTTTGACACCCCTTCACAACCCCCCAAGGGGTCCCGACCCCCAGGTTGAGATATACTGCCCTACATGGTTCCGGCCCACCTTACCTGTCCGAATGTATCTCTCCCTGTGAACCAGCTAGGAGCTTAAGATCATATGGGGAGGCCCTGCTCTTGGTCCCTCCTCCTTCGTCAATGTGATTGGTGGGAACGAGAGACAGGGCCTTCTCAACGGTGGCCCCTCGGCTATGGAACACCCTTCCAAGAGATGTCAGATCGGCACCCTCCCTCCTAACATTTCGAAAAAGAGTTAAAACCTGGCTTTTTGAGCAAGCAAATGCAGTGTAACAAACTAATTTACATCTACAGAACGATTGACAATGTGGCGGGATAGTGATTTTAGTAACGAGAAACGGAGGACTTGTGTTTTATGGTTTTTTATTGCTTCTACTGCTTTTATATGTTCTATATTATATTTCAAATAAATAAATAAATAAATACCTTGTAAAACTACAAGTCTCCTGATTCCATAAGACCAAGCCATGTTAGTGGTGACAAACAGGATTCATTCTACAGTGCTCTAAAAATGTATTGTCGAAGGCTTTCATGGCTGGAATCACTGGGTTGTTGTAGGTTTTTTGGGTTGTATGGCCATATTCTAGAAGCATTTTCTCCTGATGTTTTACCTGCATCTGTGGCAAAACAGAACCTCACAACCTCTGAGGATGCGTGCCGCGCATGCAGGCGAAACGTCAGGAGAGAATGCTTCTAGAACCTGGCCATGCAACCCGAAAAACCTAGAACAACCCTGTACTCTAAAAAGATTTTAAAAAACAAAACCAGAATTAGCATAATGAGATGGAGGAGATGAGTAAACTCTGCTGATAAGAGTAAAGTTCACTTTATTCTTACACTGTGAGTTCACTTACAGACCCACCAAGAAAATCCAACAAATGCTTCGTTCAGCAAAGGACAAGAGGGATCCTCTCACCTCTGCAGGAGTCTACCGTGTACCATACAGCTGTGGACAAGTCTACAGAGGGACCACCAAACGCAGCATTGCCCAGACACGCATCAAGGAACATGAAAAGGCACTGCAGACTACTCCAACCAGAGAAATCAGCCATAGCAGAGCACCTGATGAACCAGCCTGGACACAGCATATTATTTGAGAACACAGAAGTGCTGGACCACTCTCACAACCACCATGTCAGACTACACAGAGAAGCCATTGAAATCCACAAGCATGTGGACAATTTCAACAGAAAGGAAGAAACCATGAAAATGAACAAAATCTGGCTACCAGTATTAAAAAACTCAAAAATTGCAACAGCAAAACAACAGAGGGGAAACAAACAGGCACATAAAATCACTCTCAACAAAGGATTCCCCCCAGGCACTTCCAAGCCACTGAATGCTACTCAAGGTGATCAGCTGAAACATTCACACCTAGCCCCAGCAGACAAAAGTTCTTTGTCTCACCCTGGTCTTTCCACAGATATATAAACCCATTTTTCCTACTTCCAACAGACCTCACTACCTCTGAGGATGCTTGCCATAGATGCAGGCGAAACGTCAGGAGAAAAATTGCCTCCAGAACATGGCCATATAGCCCGGAAAAACCTACAACAACCCAAGAGTAAAGTTTTTTTCTGTTCTTTTTCCTCTTGCCTGGGTGCAATGTTATTGTGTCTTCTGCATCAGACTCGACTGAAATACACTTAGCGCAACAACATTCACACCTGCCCCAAACAGAGAAGAGTTCTTTCTACCACGCTGGACATTCCACAGATATGTAAACCCCACTTGCCTAGTTTCCAATAAACATCACAACCTCTGAGGATATCTGCCATAGTTGTGGGTGTAATGTCAGGAGAGAATGCTTCTGGAACATGGCCATACAGCCTGGAAAACTCACAGCAACCCCATTTCTCTTCCTGTTCTATTGTTCATATTAGTCCGTCCTCTTATGTGTTAATGTTTTGTAAAATAACATAACATCAAATAATAAAAAAAGAACAACCCTCCCAAAAGCTCTCTCGCTCTCTCTCTCTCTCTCTCTCTCTCTCTCTCTCTCTCTCTCTCTCTAAAGTCCTGGCTTAATAGAGAAGCCTTGAGTTATGTAAAGATGAGTAATTTCCTTTTACTCCCAGACAAAGGCATGAGAGAGAAATCTACTGTAAGAACTGTAGTTCCAAATCACTCGGACCCCTCCCAACTTCAGGTCAAGCAACCTAACCAATTTAAATGGTTGGGAATTGAGATGAAAGAAAGAAAGACAAAGACCAGTTTGAAAGAAGAAGTCCCTTTCTTTCTTTTGAGTAACACAGAAAACCTTCTTAAACCAATGTTTCGGGATATAAATTCGCGAACAATATACTATTATGAACAAAATGCTAAATGGAGTGGTTATTATGCTGTACTTCTCTGTTTCGTACCCTTTAACCAACGATGCTTACATGTTTTTTTTGTGCCTTTGAAAGAAAGAACATCATTCAGGGTGGTTTCATTATGTGGGTTTTCTCAAAAGCGGACTTGCAAAAAGGTGGAAAACAAGGAGACCAAAGAAAGCAACAAACTAACAGAAGAGAAAGAAAAGGGAAGGTAGAGATATAATTCAGAAGTTATGAAATAAACGCCAGGGATGTGGGAACGACTAACAGTTTTACTTCTTTCACATGCGTTTCTTAATACAGTAGAGTCTCGCTTATCCAACCTTCACTCATCCAACGTTCTGTATCATCCAACTTCAAGCGTGCTGGCAGAAGCAAAGACCACCTGCATTGAAGCGATGCTCCTCCAACATCAACTGGCCACGTTGTCCAAATGCCCAATCGCCATCTCCCAAAACAGTTGCTCTACTCCGAATTCAAGAACGGAAAATGGAATGCTGGTGGACAGGAAAAGAGATTGAAAGATGAGCTTAAAGCCAACCTCAAAAACATTGGCATAGACACCGAGAATTGAGAAGCCCTGGCCCTTGAGTGCTCTAACTGGAAGTCAGCTGTGACTAGCAGTGTTGCAGAATTCAAAGAGGCATAAATGGGGGGTGAAAGGGAGAAACTTGTTCTCTGTTGTATATGCTTGGCAATGGAACCTGAAAGCAAAATAATGTGTATAGCTTGTTATATTTTGGATAGTTGATATATACCGAGAACTGGGAAGCCCTGGCCCTTGATCACTCTAACTGGAGGTCAGCTGTGACCAGCAGTGTTGCAGAATTCAAAGAGGCATGAATGGGGGGTGAAAGGGAGAAACTTGTTCTCTGTTGTATATGTTTTGCACCGGAACTTGAAAGCAAAATAATGTGTATAGCTTTTGATTTCAATTACTCCTGGTGAGTTATATTTTGGATAGTTGATATATACTGAGAACTGGGAAGCCCTGGCCCTTGAGCACTCTAACTGGAGGTCAGCTGTGACCAGCAGTGTTGCAGAATTCGAAGAGGCATGAATGGAGGGAGGAAGGGAGAATTGTGCCATACACCGAGAACTGGGAAGCCCTGGCCCTTGAGTGCTCTAACTGGAGGTCAGTTGTGACCAGCAGTGCTGCAGAATTCGAAGAGGCATGAATGGAGGGCAAAAGGGAGAAACTTGTTCTCTGTTGTATATGTTTGGCACCGGAACCTGAAAGCAAAATAATGTGTATAGCTTTTGATTTCAATTACTCCTGGTGAGTTATATTTTGGATAGTTGATATATACCGAGAACTGGGAATCCCTGGCCCTTGAGCACTCTAACTGGAGGTCAGCTGTGACTAGCAGTGTTGCAGAATTCGAAGAGGCACGAATGGAGGGAGAAAGGGAGAATTGTGCCATACACCGAGAACTGGGAAGCCCTGGCCCTTGAGTGCTCTAATTGGAGGTCAGCCATGACCAGTAGTGCTGCAGAATTCAAAGAGGCACGAATGTAGGGAGAAAGGGAGAAACATGCCATATACCGAGAACTGGGAATCCCTGTTCCTTGAGTGCGCTAACTGGAGGTCAGCTGTGACCAGCAGTGCTGCAGAATTCGAAGAGGCATGAATGGAGGGAGAAATGTGCCATATACCGAGAAATGGGAAGCCCTGGCCCTTGAGCGCTCTGATTGGAGGTCAGCTGTGACCAGCAATGCTGCAGAATTCAAAGAGGTACGAATGGAGAGAGAAAGGGAGAAATGTGCCAAAAGGAAGGGACATCAAGCCGATGGGGACCGCCTTCCATCTGGAAACCGATGTCCTCACTGCAGGAGAATATGTGGATCAAGAATAGGGCTTCATAGCCACCTATGGACCCATTGCCAAGACATCACATCTGAAAGACAATCATCCTCAAGCTATAAGGGATTGCCTAAGTAACTAAATAAGTTGATATATAATATATTTTAGGCATATTTGTTTTGAAAGTAGCTCTTTTGCCCAAATCACAAACACTCGGCAATATATGGATTAATGCAGAATAATCCAAAACAGCATTTAGAAGGAAATATGAAAAACCATGCTAGGGGTAATAACATGTTTTTATTGGAGTTAGGAAGACGTACATCAGTAATCTTTGGCATTAATATTGGGATGCGAGAAATATGTTCTTATATTAATCTGTGAAATGCTGAAGGAGATGTGGAAGCATGTTGTACACAAAACACATGCTGAGAAATGCTTTATTTCCAAGGTAGACATTATGCAGAGCGAGGCAGACGCTGCGAGGCTAAACTGGTTCTTCATGAACTCTTTGCTGTCTATCTCTTCTCCTCCTCGGGCGATGAAGGGAAACAAAGGTTGTTTATTAGACTTGTGCGCGGATCCATTTTAAGCTTCTTTGGCTTCTTTGGAAGTGGTTGACGTGTCCTCCAAGTGTGGTCATTTTTATCCTGCTAGCTTTAAAAATGATGGGAAGGGGAGCCTGGGAAGCCCACCCCTTGACGCCAATGGGCTGGACCTCGCCGTATTTACTGGCTGCCGATCAAAAACGGCTATCTGGTTACCCGCCCATTTTTGGGAACACAGAGTAAACATCACAATAAAATAAATAAAACATAAGAATACAATAAAACAGTACAAAAAGACAGTGAGAGATAAATCACAATCACAGTGAATGGGCCACATGTACAGGATAAAATGATAAAAACTCGGGATGAGATAGAAATGAAACAAAAATATTTGTAATAATAATAATAATAATAATAATAATAATAATAGAGTAAAATAATAAATGTAATAAAATAATAAATATAGAAAAATAATAAATGTAATATGTATTGTCGAAGGCTTTCATGGCTGGAATCACTCAGTTCTTGTGGGTTTTTTCGGGCTATATGGCCATGTCCTAGAGGCATTTCTCCTGACGTTTCACCTGCATCTATGGCAAGCATCCTCAGAGGTGACCACCTTGATTAGCATATAATGGGCTGGTCACCTTCAACTGACCACCTTGATTAGCATATAATGGGCTGACTGTGCCTGGAGCAAACTCTTCTTGAAAGATGATTAGATGTCCCTGCCTGTTTTTCTCTCTGCTGTTTTTGCTGTTGCAATTTTAGAATTTTTTAATACTAGTAGCCAGATTTTGTTCATTTTCATGGTTTCTTCCTTTCTGTTGAAATTGTCCACATGTCTGTGGATTTTAATGGCTTCTCTGTGTAGTCTGACATGGTGGTTGTGAGAGCCATGGAGAAGAAGAACTCAACAGGTTCCTGGACCATCTTAACAGCATCCACCCAAACATCCAGTTCACTATGGAAAAAGAAAAGGAAGGAAGACTGCCTTTTCTAGATGTCCTAGTCGTCCATAAACCAGATCAACAATTGGGTCACACCGTTTACAGAAAATCCACACACAGAGATAGATATCTACATAAAAACTCCAACCATCACCCAAGTAAAAAAAGAAGCACCATTAAAGCTTTGGCAAACTGTGCAAAAAAGAATCTGCCCACCTCCTCCAAGCCCACCTCCTCCAAGATGAACTGAACCACCTCAATTGGGCTCTCCAGGCCAATGGAGACTCCACCTCAGACATCAGAAGAGCTGCAAGACCAAGAACAAGCCATGAGAGTCAAGATGAAGATCCACCCAGAGGAAAAGTCTTCTTGCCATACATCAAGGGAACCACTGACCGCATAGGGAAGCTGATGAGGAAACACAACATACAAACAATCTACAAACCTACCAAGAAAATCCAACAAATGCTACATTCAGCAAAGGACAAGAGGGATCCTCTCACCTCTGCAGGAGTCTACCGTGTACCATGCAGCTGTGGACAGGACAAGTCTACATAGGGACCACCAAACGCAGCATTGCCCAGACACGCATCAAGGAACATGAAAGGCACTGCAGACTACTCCAACAAGAGAAATCAGCCATAGCAGAGTACCTGATGAACCAACCTGGACACAGCATATTATTTGAGAACACAGAAGTGCTGGACCACTCTCACAACCACCATGTCAGACTACACAGAGAAGCCATTGAAATCCACAGACGTGGACAATTTCAACAGAAAGGAAGAGACCATGAAAATGAACAAAATCTGGCTACCTGTATTAAAAAATTCTAAAATTGCAACAGCAAAAACAGCAGAGAGAAAAACAGGCAGGGACATCTAATCATCTTTCAAGAAGAGTTTGCTCCAGGCACAGTCAGCCCATTGTATGCTAATCAAGGTGGTCAGTTGAAAGATCCACACCTAGCCCAACTTACAAAAGCCTTTTGTCTCACCCTGGCCATTCCACAGATATATAAACCCCTTTTTTCCCAGCTCCAGCAGACCTCACCTCTGAGGATGCTTGCCATAGATGCAGGTGAAACGTCAGGAGAAATGCCTCTAGAACATGGCCATATAGCCCGAAAAAACCCACAAGAACTGAATAAATGTAATAGTAATAACAATAATAAATAGAGTAAACTAATAAATGAAATAAAAGTAATAATAATTTAAAATAATGTAAATGTAATAATAATAATAATAATAGTGTTTGACTTGTGATTTTGTGATACGAAATCCAGCATATATATCTTGTTTGCTGTGACATACTGTGTTTTTGTGTCAGTAAAATAATAATAAATGGAGTACACGAATACATGCCATAAAAATAATACTAATAAAAGTGTGAAATAATAAATAACCTTGACTCGAGTATAAGTCAAGGGAAGCTTTTTCAGCCTAAAAATGGGACTGAAAAACTAGGCTTATACTCGAGTATATACAGTAAATGCACTGTGTTTCCTTTGGATTTTCTAAACAGGGAACAATAACTACCAAAATGCTAAAGTTTCAAGGAACTTTTTATTTTGGTTACGAAGAAAAACAGTTTCCTATCTTCCCTCCAGACCATTTTATTGTTTTGTTTCTTTCTTTGGTTTGCGTTAAGGAGAGGTGCAGGCACGGAGAATTGTAGTACTATGTGTATTTTTACATTCTTCCAAGTGACTTATTGGGTCAATTTGCTCGCTTACCTTGCCGTCATGTTGTCAATTTTGCCTTTGCACTTGTTGAGCTAGAGAACTAGTATGTACACTGTTTGTTTGTTTCTACTTGTTTGTTTTCTTACCAGAGATGTGATTACTTTTTAATTTCCCAACATAGAGGGATCAATTTTGTTTTAAATTGCTTCCAGTTTCCATGGTTTTTAAAGTGCCTCATTTCTAAGAGAGAACACAATTCGAATTTTATTAAATGCTGGATTCTTTTTGTTATACGCAACATATAAAAGATCAGTTCATTTGCCCAATACACTTCCTGTGCCTATTGTTTCTTTTTCTGCCTCTCCCCACACGTGCTTCCATATTTAGAATCTTTGCCATTTAAAGATGCAGATTATCCCTCGTTTCTTTGACTGTGGCAATTAAAAAGGGAAGGAATCATGATATAGTACAATATATTATATAATACTAATCTATATAAATAAAAATGTAATGTTCGTTTGTGGGATTAACATAACTCAAAAACCACTGGGTGAATTGACACCAAATTTGGCCACAAGGCACCTATTAGGCCAACAAGTGATCATCACTCATAAAAACACTGAAAAACAACACAGCAGAAGAGACTTAAAAAGCCAAAAAACAAAAAAATACATTATAACACATGCGCAAAACTGCATATATACGCAAGGTAAAGGTTTTCCCCTGACATGAAGTCCAGTCATGTCCAACTCTGGGGGTTGGTGCTCATCTCCCATTTCTAAGCCGAAGAACTGGCATTGTCCGTAGACACCTCCAAGGTCATGTGGCTGGCATGACTGCATGGAGTGCCGTTACCTTCCCGCTGGAGCGGTACCTATTGATCTACTCACCTTTGCATGTTTTCGAACTGCTAGATTGGCAGAAGCTGGGGCTCACAACAGATGCTCACGCCGCTCCCTGGATTCGAACCTGCGACCTTTCGGTCAACAAGCTCAGCAAACACACATATATACACATATACACAAATATATACATACACAAAACACATATACACAAACTTGGCCACAGCAACACATAGCAGGGGACGGCTAGTAGTATGATATATATTATATATCGTATAGTATAGTACAATATAACAATTGTATATTATATATTACATGTAATATACCTAATAATATTGCAGTATAGTGATATAATATAGTAATCTATATTATATAGTATTGTGCTATGCTAATAGTATATTATATATACATAAAATATTAGTAATAATATTTAATGTAATGCAATATAATACTAATAACACAACATAATAATATATAATAATAATATTGTAATATAGTCACACACACACACACACACACATATACTTACTTACTTAGGCGATCCCTCATTGGATGAGTAAGATAGTCTTCCATTATGGATTTCCCTGTGGGTCCGTATGTGGCTGTGGAGCCCTATTCTTGCTCTGCATCTTCTTCCGCAGTGAGGGCATTGGTTTCCAGGTGGAAGGCGGTCCCGGTCGGGGTTGGCTTGACGCGCCTTCCTCCTGGCACGTTTCTCTCTTTCACCCTCCACTCGTGCCTCCTCAAATTCTGCAGCACTGCTGGTCACAGCTGTCCTCCAGCTGGAGCGCTCAAGGGCCAGGGCTTCCCAGTTCTCAGTGTCTATGCCAGAGTTTTTGAGGTTGGCTTTGAGCCCATCTTTAAATCTCTTTTCCTGTCCACTGACGTTCCGTTTTCCGTTCTTAAGTTCGGAGTAGAGCAACTGCTTTGGGAGACGGTAGTCGGGCATCCGGACAACGTGGCCGGCCCAGCGGAGTTGATGTTGGAGGACCATCGCTTCAATGCTAGTGGTCTTTGCTTCTTCCAGCACACTGACGTTTGTCCGCTTGTCTTCCCAGGAGATTTGCAGGATTTTCCGGAGGCAGCGCTGATGGAAACGTTCCAGGAGCTGCATGTGACGTCTGTAGACAGTCCACGTCTCACAGGCATATAGCAGGGTTGGGAGGACAATAGCTTTATAAACAAGCACCTTGGTATCCCTACGGATGTCCCGGTCCTCAAACACTCTCTGCTTCATTCTGGAAAATGCTGCACTTGCAGAGCTCAGGCGGTGTTGTATTTCGGTGTCGATGTTGACTTTGGTGGAGAGGTGGCTGCCAAGGTAGCGGAAATGGTCCACATTTTCTAACGTGACACCATTAAGCTGTATTACTGGCATTGGAGAGGGATTGGCTGGCGACTGCTGGAGCAGCACCTTGGTTTTCTCAATGTTCAGTGACAGGCCGAGCTTCTCGTATGCTTCTGCGAAGGTGTTTAGAGTGGCTTGTAGATCTTCTTCTGAATGCGCACAGACGACATTGTCATCAGCATACTGGAGTTCTATAACAGCTGTTGTTGTAACCTTGGTTTTGGCTTTCAGTCTGCTGAGGTTGAATAGCTTGCCATCTGTCCGATAGATTATTTCCACTCCAGTGGGAAGCTTCCCATCAACAAGGTGAAGTATCATAGCGATGAAGATGGAGAATAGAGTTGGGGCAATAACACATCCCTGTTTGACACCTGATTCCACCTTAAATGGGTCACTTTGGGAGCCACTGCTGTCCAAGTCTGTTGCCTTCATGTCATCGTGGAGGAGCCGCAGGATGTTCACAAATTTGTTTGGGCACCCGATTTTGTGGAGGATGGTCCAGAGAGCGCTGTGATTCACTGTGTCGAATGCCTTTGCAAGGTCGATGAATGCCATGTACAGAGGTTGGTTTTGTTCTCTGCATTTTTCTTGGAGCTGTCTTGCAGTGAAGATCATGTCCACTGTTCCTCTGGAGGGGCGGAAGCCATTCTGAGATTCTGGGAGGGTGTCTTCTGAGAGGGGCAGAAGGCGGTTTGCAAGGATTCTTGCGAGGATTTTCCCAGCGGAGGTTAGAAGGGAGATACCTCGATAGTTTCCGCAGTCTGTTCTTTCCCCTTTTTTGAAGAGGGTGATGATGGTGGCGTCCTTGAAATCTGCTGGGATTTTCTCGGTCACCCACACTTTTTCTATGAGCTGGTGGAGTTGGTGTGTCAGCTCAGGTCCTCCCTCTTTAAAGATTTCAGCAGGGATCCCATCTGGTCCACTGGCTTTGTTATTCTTCTGTTGGCTGATGGCATTGCTGACTTCTTCCAAACTAGGCAGTGCTGCAAGCTCGTCCCTGGTTTGTTGTTGCGGGATTTGTGAGAGGACCTCTTCGGCCACATTGGAGCTGCGGTTCAGGAGGCTTTGGTAGTGCTCTTTCCAACGTAGTGCACATATATATATATATATAAGCCATCCCCTGCCACACATTGCTGTGGCCCAGTCTGTTGATCTGGAAAACAAAGTAATGAGAAAGTGTTGGTTTCTAATATACGTAATGTCTTTCTGCTTGTGGGTAAACAGTATTTCTTGCTGTTTCTTTGTCAGTGTTGATGTGGAGATTGTCTGGTTTGCCCACCCTGTAACATGCAAGATATAATTGTCCTTCTTTAGGGGTCCCTTTCAAATCTACAATACTATATCTGTGTGTGTGTGAATCATATCTATCTATATCTATGGCTGGATGGCTCTTTGTCAGGAGGGCTTTGATTATGTTTTCTTGCCCTGGTGAAGGGAGTTGGACTGGGTGGCCTTAAGTATTTTCTGTTGGTCATGGGGGTTCTGTGTGAGAAGTTTGCCCCAAATCTGTCACTGGTGGAGTTCAGAATGCTCTTTAATTGTTGGTGAACTATAAATCCCAGCAACTACAACTCCTAAATGTCAAGGTCTATTTTCCCCAAACTCTATCTGTGTTCATATTTGGGCATATGGAATATTCATGTAAAGTTTGGTCCAGATCCATCATTGTTTGAGTCCACAGTGCTCTCTGGATGTAGGTGAACTGCAACTCCAAAACTCAAGGTCAGTACCCACCAAACCCTTCTTGTGTTTTCTGTTGTTCATGGGAGTTCTGTGTGCCAAGTTTGGTTCAATTCCATCGTTGGTGGAGTTTAGAATGCTCTTTGATTGTAGGTGAACTATAAATTCCAGGAACTACAACCCTCAAATGACAAAATCAATTTTTTTGAGTGAAGGACATACATTGGGTTGTTAGGTGTATGCTGTCCAAATTTGGTGTCAATTGGTCCCCTGGTTTTTGAGTTCTGTTAATCCCACAAACAAACATTACATTTTTATTTATATAGATTTCCCTCCCACAAGGATGGTAAAACATCAAAAACATTCAGGCATCCCCCGGGCAACATCCTTGAGAGATGGCCAGTTCTCTCACACTAGAAGTGACTTGCAGTTTTTCAAGTTACTCCTGACACAGAAAGAAAGACTAATCATTTAAGTAACAGTGAATATTAGACATGGTTTACCAAACTGTGTTCTTTGGGGAGGGAAATCTAAGTCTGTCCTAAATGGTCCGATTTGGTTTAACTTTCTGGCTTTGTCCAAAACTAATCCAGACTCCAGTTCTGGAGATGTAAGAAATGGTCATTAATCAGTTTCTTTCAACCCTTCCCCCCACTTTTCCAGCTTTAAGTTCATTTCATCTTGTTTCAGCCTCAGTTGAAATATAAAAGCAATGGGCACTCATTTCCATGTTCTTCATTGTACGTAAATGTATACATCAGGAATGTGCACTCCTTCCCTCCTCCTGGTACAATTTTTGGATTGGAGGAGTGTGTTGGGATTCAGCTTCCGTGTGAACCTGAGCCTCAATCTCTGTGTGAACCTGATTCTCTGATTTTATTTCCTGATGCAACTGAGCAAGCCACTGAACTTTCCCTGATAGTGTTGAAACTGTTGATGCTGAGTTCAGTGGCGAGGAAAGTGAAACTAAACAGCCTGATGAGAATGTTTTAGAATCAAGCCGTGATAGCTCTCCAGACGGAATCACACCTGGGTTTTTTAATTAGGACCGAAGGGAACAGATTTGGAAGAAAAGGAGTAAATCACAGTTTCTACGAAGGTCAAATAAATTACGGGAGAGGGAGGCTTCAAAGTCTGGAGGCATTTCAAGAAATAGTTTCTTTAGTTTAAGGGCCTCCTCCCCGGTTGTCTCGTTAGATCAAGCAACGTTTTAGACTGAGGCAGCACCTTGCCAGTTTTCCTGTGTTCCATGGCCTGCATTCCCAGAGGCTTCTAGTTTTCAAGTACGGTCAGTGATGCTAACAGGTTCCTGGTTTTTGTATTGTTGTTTTTGGAATTTTGCTCAAGTTCAAAGGTTTTTCCTGACTGCTGAGTTTCTACTGTGGCTTTTTGACTTTGCATTTACCTTTCTTTTGTAACCATTTTTCATCAATAAAAAAGGATTGTTTTTCTCACAGTCCAGTGTGGTGGATTTAATCTTATGGTCTCGTTTCCTGATCTGGGATGCAACAGAGTGCAATTATAGCATTTAATTTTCCGCATTGGTTTGGGATCAAGCCACACGAACCTCTCCTTCATCTCTAGTTTGAAGATGGCATTTGAAGGGAGAGAAGCTTGGAATGCTGCGTTGACTGACTACGTTGCTAACTTCAGCATTAGAGAAACTATTGGGCGAGCCTATCACAATGACATAAAATATTTAAGGCTAATGTAGTAATTTGGGTTGTTATTACTCGGTTCCATATGCTGAAGCATACATTGTGATTTTATTTTGAAACTTTAATGTTTCCTTTCTGGAATTTCCTCTCTGCTTTTAATAGACTGGAGATGAAACTGATTAGTTGCCTCAGTGAATCTATTATTTCCTTTGGCATGCTCCCGTTAAACACTGGCTCATCGGCTGACTTTTTTTGAACGTATATGTCTATTGCTTTCTTTTCATAATGTGCTTTCAAGAACAATGGCTATGTCCTGCAAATATAAACATGGGTTGTTGTAAGTTTTCTGGGCTGTCTGGCCATGTTCCAGGAGCATTCTCTCCTGACGTTTTGCCTGCTTCTATGACAGATATCCACAGAGGTTGTGAGACCCTGAGAATGCCTGCCATAGATGTAGGTGAAACATCAGAATAGAATGTATCCTCAGAGGTTATGAGGTCTGCTGGAAACTAGGAAAATGGGGTTTATATATCTGTGGAATAATGTCCATGGTGGGAGAAAGATCTATGTCATCGTGCCTAGGGGCTATAACTCTTAGTGAAAGAGACATAGACGTGACATCTTTCCCCCAGGGGATTGCTTCTTGCCTTCCTTTAAAGAACTGGAACTCCCAAGGACCAAAACACTGTAGATAACTCAAAATAGGTTTTATTGTTCACAAAGAGTTATCCCTTTAAGGCAATAAGCTGGAAGTTTCAAAGGGGTAAAGGAAATATACCAAGGAGATTTCGCAGCTGAGAAGCTTTTCCTGTTCCCTCTTTTCTCAATGGCTGTGAAGGTCGAACAAACATAACCCCCAGTCCAATGGCTTATGTTGAAGGCACAGAGTCTTCCTTTTGATGCCAAAGAATGGTTTGAAGGTGCTTGGGTCTCCTCAATGTTGTCCAGGATGATCTGGACACGAAGTATGAGTCCCAAGGGTAAAAACCTTAGAATTGGTGATGAGAGGTAACTTAATTAAGGGCTTTAGAGCCAAGTCTCTTTCTCACATCTATCTGATAGAAAATTTGATAGTAGAATGGAAAAGGAAAAGCTCTGACCTCCTCCAGGAAGAGGTGGAGCCAAGCAATTGATCTGAGGAAGCAATATAACTGGTGCAAACAACATTGATTGACAGCTATAAATAACCAATCAATCCAACTATACATTTACCAACTAGGCAAGTTTGGGTATGTTATACAGTTGAAACCTTTGCACTTCTACACACAGGTGGTACCACTCACGCCGTCACAGATCTCTTGTCTGTTGGAGGTAGGTGTGAATGCTTCAGTTGGCCACCTTGATTAGCATTTAATGGCCTAGCAGTTTTCAAGGTGTGGCTTGTTACTGCCTGGGGGATTCCTTTGTTGAGAGGTGATTAGCTGCCCCTGATAGTTTCTGATGAGGAAACACAACCTACAAACAATCTACAGACCCACTAAGAAGATCCAACAAACACTACGTTCAGCAAACAACAACAACAACAACAACAACAATAATCTTTATACCCCGCCACCATCTCCCCAAAGGGAACTCGGGGCGGCTAACATGCGTCCAAGCCCAAGGATACAATACAGCAATATAAAATATAGAATGTAGGCAATAAAATATTATATCAGAATAAAATACATACAGTAGCAAAATAAAATAAATAAACCAAATTAACACAATATAAAAATGAACAGAATGGGCAGGCCAAATGGATGAGGTAAAATGATAAAATCCTGGATGAGGTAGGAATAGAAAACATGTAATTGAGGGGAGCCCAAAAAGGATAAACAGTGGGCTAGACAAGAGGGATCCCCTCACCTTTGCAGGAGTCTACCGTATACCATGCAGCTGTGGATGAATCTACATAGGGACCACCAAATGCAGCAGCATTGCCCAGACTTCAAATCAGGGAACATGAAAGTCACTGCAGACTAATTCAACTAGGGAAGTAAGGCATAGCAGAGCACCTGATGAACCAACCTGGACACAGCATATTATCTGAGAACACAGAAATGCTGAACCACTCTCACAACTACCATGTCAGACTACACAGATAAGGCATTGAAATCCACAAGCTTGTGGACAATTTCAACAGAAAGGAAGAAACCTTTGGCGATGAATTTGTGATTCTTTTGGACGAACTGATTTTTGCTGTAATTTGTATGACTTGTATGAATTGTATTTTAATGTATTTTATATTGATGACCTATAAAGTTTTTCTTATTGTATTGAATTTTATGTTGCTAGCCAGCCTGAGTCCCTCCCCGGAGGTGAGAAGACCGGGGTATAAAAACTCTAAATAAATAAACAATAAATAAAATAAACCATGAAAATGAACAAAATCTGGTGACCAGTATTAAAAAAAACTCTAAAATCAAGACAGTAAATAAAAAGCAACACTCAAAAAACAGGGGAAATCCAGACAGGAAACAATCAGGGATAGCTAATCACCTCTCAACAAAGGATTCCCCGGGCAGTAAGAAGCTGGATCTTGAAACTGCTAGGCCACTAAATGCTAATCAAGGTGGCCAATTGAAACATTCACACGTATCTCCAACAGACAAGAGTTGTTTCTCCCACCCTGGATATTATTCCACAGATATATAAACCCCATTTCCCTAGTTTCCAACAGACCTCACGACCTCAGAGGTTACCTGCCATAGATGAAGGTGAAACATCAGGAGAGAATGCTTCTGGAACATGGCCATACAGCCTGAAAAACTTACAACAACACAGTGATTCCGGCCATGAACGCCTTCGACAAAATGTGGCAGGGGACAGCTAGTCTATATTAATAAAAATGTAATGTTAGTTTGTGGGATTAACATAACTAAAAAACCACTGGACGAATTGACACCAAATTTGGACACGATACACCTATCAGGCCAACAAGTGACCACCACTCATAAAAACACTGGAAAACACAGGGGAAAGGACTTTAAAAGCAAAAAAAATACATGACAACTCATGCGCATACACATATATACACTAGGCCTGGGTAACAACGCAAAAATTTGTTTCTAAAATCGATTTGTATTTGGGGTTTTTTTTTGTTTCGATATTTAAAATAATTACAAAATTTTCCTTCTAAAAAGTTCGATATTTACGAAATTTCGTAAATGGTAAAAAATTAACGAATCGATTTCCGAAACAATAACGAATCGATTCGTTAATGGCGGACGCGACCGCGAAATACGCTAAAAAACCTCCAAAACCTTCTGAAGCTTCCCTCTCCCTCTCTTCTTGACTGTTGGTGTGATATTATAATTTTTTTTCACTAATTAAACCATAAAACTGGCCCAGACATGCGGAAATAATAACGAAATGACCTCAGAACAATAACGAAACGAATACAATAACGAAATACAAAGCATTTACAAAACGTGTTTAAAAATTCGGTTTTTTTAATGATTGCTCCAGAATGGTTCGTTATCGTTTTGTAATTGGAAAAATTAACGAATTATTAACGAATTACGAATTAACGAAACGAAACCGCCCAGGCCTAATATACACATATACACAAATTTATACACACACAAAACACATATACACAAACTAGGCCACAGCAACGCATGGCAGGGGGACGGCTAGTACCATATAAACGTGGCAAAGAAATGTATTGTTGGGACAGCAGAGGAGTGCACTTTGCTACAGAGTCCCTTTGTAGCCAAAACTTTTCTTGTTTTTTTTTCAATAATAGCAATTGAAATTTTCCACTCACTTAAATTCTATAATAGATCCTTAGCTAGAGCATATTACATATGCTGCTGCCTGCTAATTCACTCATCATTTTTGCAAGGAAAAAAATGTTTATCTTGTAGTTTCGTTATATTATTTAATTAGAAGGAACATCACTCCAGTGGAAGAAGTAATGCATTACAAGCATGTCAAAAACAAATGGAAAATAATGACTTTCCGAAGAGGAAAGTATTTATTATAATAAGACTAAGCCAGGGAAATATAATAGAACGAGGAAGAAGGGAGGGGTTGTCTTCTTGGGGATTCCACAAAACTGCCGATCTCACCCTTTTGAGCAGAAAACTCTGGAGGCGCATGAATATAAAAATCACAGCAGTAAGTGTCTAGGGAGGCCACAGCAGGAGGTGGATTCCTCTCCGAGGAGAACTTTGATTCTGAATGTTAATATATTTAAACTAGTTGTGAACTATATTGTTTCGGATAATGCCAGTGGTAATGACACAATTTTACTTATTAACATTTGTGCATCTTATTTATAAATGCATCAACATGCAAACATCCCAGACCTTAGGTGGTCTGATCCAATTTAGCTGTAGCACAACAACGTTAATGGCGTGCTTATCTGCATAATAAACGAATGGGTGCAAATAAATAAAATGCACTCCAGCCATGGTTCATCACTTGCAGGAAAGTCAAGGCTACAATTTATTTATTTATTTATTTATTTATTTAATACGCTTATATATACCACAATTCTCAGCCTACTGGTGACTCATTGCGGTGTACAACATGAAAAGGTGCGAAAAAACAACATACAATAAAATCCACAATACATAATTATCAACATCATCAAAACATGATCCTTACAATCTCTCTTTGGACTAAATTTATATGACATGTTTGCTAAACTTGAGCCCAGGTCTGTTTTTAGCCATTCCCTACACCTAATCTGGCTTTTTCAGTTTAATCCGGTATCCGTAATGGCAAGGGCCCTTGTGCTGGTACAGCTGTACCAAAAGCTCCAACTTCCTTTTCTTTCTTTGTTTGCATGTATTCCAAAGTTCCATGCATTTTGCAATAAGGTGGCTTCCCTTGGTTTGCAATTATAGGGCCAATGACCCATCAATCATTGTTAAGTTTTGGTTCCGCCCCTTTCCCCAGGGCTCTGGGAGGAGAGGGAGCTATTTTAGATCAGTCTTGCATTGGAAAGCTTAGCTACGGGACGTGGATTAGCTCCACCTGTAGAGAAGCTTCGTTTCTCATAGCATCCGGGGGAAATTCCGGGGGGAAACAGTTCCAAAGGACTCCAGCTGGAGAATCTACAAAACCTTGACTGGTAGGTCTACTCGGGACTCAAGAAGCAGTTTGGAGCCTGGAGTAGAGCCCACACCAGCAAAGTTTAGAAAGTAGATTGCCCAAGGAGGGGATAAAAAGGGTTTTCCTCTTAAAGAAAAGAAACAGTTCACAAAGCCAGTTGCCTGTCCCTTGTGGACAAGATTAAGAAAGCCACCAGTTGACTCAAAGCCTTGAAGCATTTGTTTAATTTGTTGAAGATCTAAGAAGTATTTGATTGTTTGTTGAAGGCTTAAGCAATAATAAAGGACTTTGTTAAACCTTTCAAGCTTCTAAAGACTCTGTATAGGAAAATCCTTATGGCCTCTCACTCGAGGCACCCCGGCTTCCCGCTGGGCACAAAGAGCACGTCCTGTTCAAAAGCCAACTGCTATAGGCCCAGCGCATGACAGCACAGCCCTACCATCATGTATTCCCATCCAAAAAGGGACCATGTGGCAGGTGATCCCGGCTCCTCCCCCCAATTTGGCATCACTTTGTTGTTTATTCATTCAGTCACTTCCAACTCTTCATGACCTCATGGACCAGCCCATGCCAGAGCTCCTTGTAGGCCATGGCCACCCCCAGCTCCTGAGTCAAGCCAGTCACTTCAAGGACAGCATCCATCTTTATGTATTTATTTATTTACCACATTTATATACCTCCCCTCTCAGCCCAGAGACAACTCGGCAACAATTTGATGCCTCAACAATTATAACAAGTAAAACAATAATAAAATACTGTTAAAAACATTAGCATACAACATAAGAATATTAAAAAAAACCATACAAAGCCTTAAAAACATTATCGTGAGCGTCTCCATGTTAAGTCGTTATTCAATTGCATCGTCAAGTGGTTCCATGATTTCATATAACTATGCCGTATGTGGAGCCCCCAGTGGCGCAGTGGGTTAAAGCGCTGAGCTGCTGAGCTTGTTGACTGAAAGGCTGCAGGTTCAATTCCGGGTAGCGGCGTGAGCTTCCGCTGTGAGCCCCAGCTTCTGCCAACCTAGCAGTTCAAAAACTTGCAAATGTGAGTAGATTAATAGGTACTGCACCAGCGGGAAGGTAACGGTACTTCGGTCTGACCTTGGAGATGTCTATGGACAACACTGGTTCTTCGGTTTAGAAATGGAGATAAGCACCACACCCCAGAGTTGGACATGACTGGACTTAATGTCAGGGAAAAACCTTTACCTTTACCTTACCCTTACTATGCCGTATTTGGGAAGGCCTGCTCAAAAAGCCAGGTTTTCACCTTTCTTCAAAAGAGGGCCGATCTTATATCCCTAGGCAGGGCGTTCCACAGGCAAGGGGCCACCACTTAGAAGGTCCTGTCTCTCGTCCCTGCCAACGCATCTGTGAAGAAAATGGGACCGAGAGCAGGGCCTCCCCAGAAGATCTTAATGTCTTAGATGGTTCATAAGGAAAGATACGCTCGGATAGGTAAGTTAGACCGAAATCTTGCCCTTGCCCTCTTCCTTTTTCCTTCCATTTCCCCCAGCATCATTGCCTTCTCTAAGCTTTCCTGTCTTCTCATGATGTGGCCAAAGTACTTCAACTTTGCCTCTACTATCTTTCCCTCCAATGAGCAGTCAGGCTTTATTTCCTGAAGTATGGACTGGTTGGATCTTCTCGTAGTCCAAGGCACTCTCAGAATTTTCCTCCAATACCACAGTTCAAAAGCATTTATCTTCCTTCGCTCAGCCTTCCTTATAGTCCAGCTCTCACATCCATAGGTTACTACGGGGAATACCATTGCTTTAATTATGCGGATCTTTGTTGCCAGTGTGATGTCTCTACTCTTCACTATTTTATCGAGATTGGTCATTGCTCTCCTCCCATGAAGGAAGCGTCTTCTGATTTCCTGGCTGCAGTCTGCATCTGCAGTAATCTTTGCCAATGCCTGAAACCAAGAAATAGTTTTCTAAGATTTACAGAGATAATCACAGGAACACCTCAGCAAGCAGGAGTCCAAAAGTGGCAGGCTAAAACCTGGAACCTCAATCAGTGGCTGAGACCAAATGAGAGATTCTCCCCTGGGCACACAGAGATTGGGCAACTTGGAAAACACTCTAAGTGGCCAGCTTCTGGTCAAATGACCTTTAATAGAATGCTTCTTATAGATATCACAGAGTATGCTGGGATGGGTTTTCCCTCTTGATGGTGTTTTGAAGACAGATTCTTGAAAGGAATTTTGCAAAACAACCACACTTTTGGAGTGAATTCAAAAGTGATTCTTCTCACAGCACCTGAATTAGAGGCAAGTTTTGTAACTTGAATAGCAAAAGCCTCTAACATCATTGCTGTGGCAAATAAGGCTTTTATTTCCAAACTCAAGTATTTGATAAAAAAGCTGTTAGGAAATCAGGGTTGGGGGGAGATGCGGGAGTTGCAAATGGTGCTTTCACATTTGATAGGTATACTTTATTCTTGAGTGTCGTAATATCAACACAGTAAGGAGCTGAGAATTGGACAGATAAGAAGGAGGTGTTGCCTGGAGTAACTGAAACTCTAAATCCAAAACTTTATTTTTGCTGGTTTGTTAATCATAGTAATTTCTCAGAAAAGAAAAGGACTTGTAAAATGACAGCGGAGGTAGGAGTTGATCCTCTGAATGTCCTCAAGAAATGCTGAAGAAAGTTTTTGGGCTCCTGAGGATTTATTTATTTATTTTAACATGTCAGAAGCAAATTGAGAATATAGTTGTAATGCACAAAGTTAAAAATTTGCACAATACTAAACTTCCTTTGACCACAATCTGGCCACTTGGAGTAACTCTGGTGTCACTGTAAGAAGGCGCATGTGCATGTGGCAAGCCTCGAGCTGCATTGTAGTCAGGGGTCCGTGGCCTGCTGTTCTCCACATTCACATGTTGCAGACTTCACATTGAAGCCCATTTCTTCAGATTGGCTCTGCACCTCATGGTGCCAGAGCATAATATGTTCAGCGCCTTCCAAGTCACCCAGTCTTCTGTTTGCCCAGGAGGGAGTCTCTCATTTGGTATCGGCCATGAGTTGATGTTAGCCTGCCACTTTTGGACTCTTGCTTGCTGAGGGTGTTCCTGCAAGCATCTCTGTAGATCTTAGAAGACTATTTCTTGATTTAAGGCAGGGGTCCCCAAACTAAGGCCTGGGGGCCGGATACGGCCCTCCAAGGTCATTTACCCGGCCCTCGCTCAGGATCAACCTAAGTCTGAAATGACTTGAAAGCACACAACAACAACAACAACAACAACAACAACAACAACAACAGCAATCCTATCTCATCAGCCAAAAGAAGGCCCACAATTCCCAATGTAATACTAATAAGTTTATATTTGTTAAAATTGTTCTTCATTTTAATTATTGTATTGTTTTTAAGTGTCTTTTGCACTACAAACAAAATATGTGCAGTATGCATATGAATTCATTCATGCTTTTTTCCCCCTTCAAATTATAATCCAGCCCTCCAAGAGTTTGAGGGACTGTGGTCTGGCCCTCTGTTTAAAAGGTTTGAGGACCCCTGATTTAAGGCATTGACATGCTGGTTGATATCCAAACAGGGGATGGGCCAGATATTTATTTATTTATTTATTTATTTACCTTTCATTATTGGCTGCTACTTTATAGCAGATGTCAGGTGGCGCAATACCAGATAAACAGTGTAATTTCTCCAGTGGTGTAATGTGCAAGCATCCTGTGATAATGCGGCATGTCTCATTAAGAGTTGCATCCAGTGTAAGTGCAGATGTCTTCACTGTGTCTGGTTGTGATTCACAGGTTGTTGTGAAGAGGCACGAATGGAGGGCAAAAGAGAGAAACATGCCAAGAGGAAGGCGCGTCAAGCCAACTCCGACCGAGACCGCCTTCCACCTGGAAACAAATGCCCTCACTGCTGAAGAAGATGCATACAAGAATAGGGCTCCACAGTCCACCTACAGACCCACAAGAATACTGACCCTGGAAGACTATTCTACTCGGCCAACGAGGGATCGCCTAAGTACAAAGTTCACAGGTTGTGCCAATCAGCTTTCACATTATATTTTTTCTAGCACCCACTTTTTGCTTGATATTCAAGCAGTACTTCTTGTAGGTCAGAGCATGGTCCAGAGCAACTCCCAGGTATTTTGGTGTGCTGCAATGCTCCAGTGGGATCTGTGTTTTAGATGGATTAAGAATCAGCTGGTTTCCACTATAATAGGCAGTAAGAGCACCTAAAGCAGTGTTTCTCAACCCTCCTAATGCCACGACCCCTTAATACAGTTCCTCATGTTGTGGTGACCCCCAACCTTAAAATTATTTTCGTTGCTACTTCAAAACTGTAATTTTGCTACTGTTATGGCTCGTTGTGTAAATATCTGATATGCAGAATGTATTTTCATTTACTGGACCAAATGTGGCACAAATACCTGGTGAGGTTGCGGGGTGGTGGGGTGGTGGTGGTGATGTATTGATTTTGTCATTTGGGAGTTGTCGTTGCTGGGATTTATAGTTCACATACAATCAAAGAGCATTCTGAACTCCACCAATGATGGAATTGAACTAAACATGACACACAGAACTCCCATGACCAAGAGAAAATACGAGAAGGGTTTGGTGGGCATTGACCTTGAGTTTTGGAGTTGTAGTTCATCTAAATCCAGAGAGCACTGTGGACTCAAACAATGATGGATCTGGACCAAACTTGGCACAGATCCTCAATATTTCCAAATGTGAACACTGGTGGAGTTTGGGAGAAATAGAGCTTGACATTTGGGAGTTGTAGTTGCTGGGATTTATAGTCCACCTACAATCCAAGAGGATTCTGAACCCCACCAACAATAGAATTGGGCCAAACTTTCTACACAGAACCCTCCATGACCAACAGAAAATACTGTGTTTTCTGATGGTCTTTGGCAACCCCTCTGACACCCCTTCGCGACCCCTCCAGGGGTCCCGACCTCCAGGTTGAGAATCGCTGACCTAAAGCTTCGGAGAGCTTCTATTCAACCATCTCAAAGCTTGAGCCGTTTCCCTAGGCAGTAAGAGCACCTAAAGCTTCGGAGAGCTTTTATTCAACCATCTCAAAGCTTGAGCAGTGATGGCACGATGGCATGGTAATAGTTTCGAGACAATATTCATAAACAGGTTATGTCAGACTAAACAGAGAAGGCATTGCCTTTTTGCTTATTCCAACAGTATCCCTATAACTTCTATTTATTTTTGTTTGTTCTGGCCAATCCAATGGCCAGTATCTACCAAAATCTTTCCTCTGTTTCTTCACAAAAATTCACAAAATGTTTACATTTAAGGCTCTTTTGTGTAGGTTTTCTAAATGTACAGTACCTGAAAGAGAGAATAAGATAGAGAACTGGAATGAGAGTGTGTGCACAAGCCTTTCTTTTGTGAACCAGAAATGGTGGCATTTAGAAACAAAACCAGCGTATTGAGTGGCACAGCTCTTCTTTGTGTGATCCTTTGTGTTTGGGTGCTGGCAGATATTTATATCTAATTTGCTATCTTACACGCCATCAAGCAATTTGCATTCAAGAGAGGGACAAAACCCTAAAACGGTGTGGAATTGCAAGCTGTCTCAGTCCCACAATAAACGTGACATCATTTCGGAAGTGGGGCTATTATCAACCCAGTTTAATATTTGTGGACTTTACCCACAAGAGGCTAAGGAGATAAACATCTCCATCTGTCATTTCTGGCCCCAAAACAGGGCCATTTCCATCCCATTTCTTCTTTACGGCTCGCCCTGGAGAAGTAGACTGTGTTTGAATTATGATCAAGTATTTTTTTTCCTTATTGTGTCGAAAAGCCATTACACAATCTTTTTGTAATGTATTTCATGTACTAAAAATAGCCTTAATTGCAATTTTAGTGTATACTGCCAGAGGGTGCTTAAGAGTGGAGAAAGGTACCTGTTTCCTCTCCTACAAATTTAAATCAAGGAGATACAATATGTGATCTTGTTCATAGAGGACTTGCTTCCTGTTTTAGCACTTTCAGGGCACAGCTTCATTGAACACTTGGCTCAGATCAGGCTTGGATCAGCTTTGTGGCTTATTCATTATGCACCACTAGGACAATGTCCTGGGACATTATATATACCTGGGAAGGAATCCCACTGGAGCATTGCAGTACACCAAAATACCTGGGAGTTACTCTGGACTGTGCTCTGACTTATAAGAAACACTGCTTAGCTATCAAGCAAAAAGTGGGTACTAGAAATAATACCATACAAAAGCTGACTGGCACAACAGGGGGACCACAACCAGACACAGTGAAGACATCTGCCCTTGCACTTTGCTACTCTGTTGCTGAATATGCATGCCCAGTTTAGAACTCATCTCAACAGGCTAAAACAGTGGATGTGGCTCTTAATGAGACATGCTGCATTATCATGTCTCCAGTGGTGTCTATGCTCAACACCACTGGAGAAATTATACTGTTTAGCGGGTATTGCACCACCCGACATTCCCCGGGAAGTAGCAAGCTATAACGAAAGGACCAAGTGTGAGGAGGTGATCAGAGTGGAGAGAAAGCACACGTGCTGTTGTGTGACAGGAGAGTAGAGGGAGATTTATTGTTTATTTCTCTGAATTCTGCCACCAACTGGTATAGTGGAGGCCAATTGTTATATGTAATCTATGATAACTGCCACCAACGTGAGATATGAGGTATTACCGTGAGATATGGCAATACAGACGCAGAATGGATGGAGATGAGACTGTCTCCAACAAAAGATAACTGGTTTATTGAGTACAAAGCATGTGGTTACAAGTTGTAACTTAATTTATAGAACTTTGAATAATACTTGGTTAGTTAAACATTTCACTCTTCCAGGTTACACAGTATCTCACGGAGGTGAAGCTCTTATTACTAAACAATGTTTCAGTACAGGAATATCTTCCCTATTTGATCTTTCCTTGATCAAATAAATTAACAAGCTTATCCTTTAGCCTTTCCCTTGACTAAAGAAAACTGGCTATGTTTCTCCTTTCAACCTCCTTAGACTGAGAAACCTCCAGTAGCTATTCAGGCTTCCAAAAGCCACAATTCTTTGCTTCATACTTCACTCTCCCACTCTACTCTTCACTTCCACTCTTTTACTCCTCTCAGATACAAAATCAACTCCTAACTGACTCTCAAACTGTCTGTTTTCAAAACTCTCTCCACTTGGCTCCTCCCACTCCTCCTTCTGCCAGCTTGCCTTGATCTCCATGGTAACGCTGACTGAGGATCTCTGAAATAGGCTGCTCCAGTGTTACTGTAGCTAACCCAAACACATATATATATACAGTTTAAAACATGCAAAGTTTTAATACCTTCTGCACACCAAGGCATTGACATCTCCATTCCATCCTCTGTTTGGATATCAGCCAGCACGCCAATGCCTTAAATCAAGACATAGCTTCCTAAGATCTACAGAGATACTCACAGGAACACCTCAGCAAGCAAGAGTCCAAAAGTGGCAGGCGAAAGCCCGGAACCTCAATCCATGGCCGATACCAGATGAGAGACTCCCTCCTGGGCACACAGAAGTTTGGGTGACTTGGAAGGTGCTGAACAGACTCCGCTTTGGCACCACGAGATGCAGAGCCAACCTTAAGAAATGGGGCTACAAAATGGAGTCCACAACATGCGAGTGCAGAGAAGAGCAAACCACAGACCACTTAGTACAACACAGCCTGAGCCCTGCCACATGCACAAAGGAGGACCTTCTCAAAGTGACACCAGAGGCACTCTGGTCAAAGGAAATGTAGTATAATGTCAAGTTTAACTTTGTGTTTTTAAATGCATTATAACTGTATTCTCAATTCACTTACGACACTATATATATTCCTAAATCTATTCCTTGCTGCTCTAAAACCTTAGGATGTAGTCAGCTAGAGTGTTAACAGTTTTCTTCCCGTGCATTCAGATCTATTAACCCAGAACTAATTATTGTCTTTCTTGCTCCATCTATCCATCATATCTCCAACATGATTTCTAACCTCATCCTTCAGGTGATGCTCTGGCCATGCAACACCGCACCTCAGGTTGTGACACAGCATAATTGATTCACCTCTTCAAGTTAGGAGGATTGTTTGCCTGACTCAGATTATTGAAAGGTCAGTCAGGAGCTGTTATCGCCACCGTATCTGGTGATGGAGCGACCTGGCGTTATCCTATGCAATGGGACAATTTGATTGTCACCAGCCTTAGCGAGGTCATGCGTGTTATCATTCTCGGTGCCCTGCTGTGTTGTTTAACTGCCCTCGATAGCAGCAAAACCACTGGCATTATCATTAGACAATCCACTTTCTCCTGCTCTCGGCTTTCCAGAGTACATCATGAATACTAGAGAAAGGATGATAAATCCAATCCCAGTAGTGTTTAAACATGGAAGCTAGCTAGACATTTTCCTCCTGTCTCCATCTTTCCAAAAGGAGAGAGAGAAAAAGAAAACAACAGTTACTATTATTTTTCTTCTTATTCTTTCCCTTTCAATAAGCTCTGCCTCAGCCTATTGCAGTACCATTAAAATCTTTAACGTTGTTGGGCACATATAGTGACACACGGCATCTCCTTGTTCAAGCCATCAATGAGTTTCACATAATAGAATTTGCTAAAATTGAAAAGTCACCAGTTTACCTTTTTTTTCAGCTTCTGAATCCCTTAAAACCTAAGTGCTTTATGTGAATTTTGGCATACAGATCCAAACTGTACTGAAACTAATTTTCCCTCACTTGCTTTTCCAAAGGCAGTAGGTATAGATTTTCCCAGTGGGGAGAAGATCAATTATCAAGAGTTAAGTACTCAAAGCTGTCTGTGAATCTCCCCCAATGTATTCCAAACTTAAAAATGTATTTAAAAACTTAATAAAATAGAAAATTGAAAAGCAACATGCTGTTGGTAAACAAAAAAAAAGTTGCTCACCAAGTTGGCAACAATACAGCAACAGAAAAACAGTTAGTACTGTACTGTAAATACTGTAAATGAACAAATAAAAAAAGAAATATTTTATGTTATTAGCGCTCCTTAAAAAAGATGCCAACATTTATTTATTTATTTATTTATTTATTTATTTATTGTGTCAAGAAACAAATTGAGAATACAGTTATAATGTATTAAAAACCCGTAAACAAAATTAAATATTTGGCATTATGCTAAATGTCCTTTGACCAGAATCTGGCCACTTGGAGTGCCTCTGGTACTGCTGTGAGAAGGTCCTCCATTGTGCAAGTGGCAGAGCTCAGGTTGCATTATACTAGGTGGTCATTTCCGTACTTGCATGTTGTGGACTCCACTTTGTATCCCCATTTCTTAAGGTTAGCTCTGCATCTAATGGTACCAGAGCGCAGCCTGTTCAACGCCTTCCAAGTCACCCAGTCTTCTGAGTGCCTGAAAGGGAATTTCTCATCTGGAATCAGTCACAAATTGAGGTTTCGAGTTTTTGCCTGCCACTTTTGGACTCTCACTTGCTGAGGTGTTTCTGCGAGTATCTCTGTAGATCTTAGAAAACTATTTCTTGATTTAAGGCATTGATGTGCTGGGTGATATCTGGACAGAGATGTCAATGCCTTGGCCCTTTCATTACAGGACGCTACTTCCCGATGAATGCCAGGTGGTGTAATACTGGCTAAACAGTATAATTTCTCCAGCAGTGTTGGGCGTAGACATCCTGTGATAATGCGGCATGTCTCATTGAGGGCCACATCCACTGTTTTAACATCGTGAGATGTATTCCATACTTGGCATGCATATTCATCAGCAGAGTAGCAGAGTGCAAGGGCAGATGTCTTCGTAAAGTGGACATGAGAGAAGCATCCCTGCAGGATAGTAACACATCTGGGCATCCTCAGATTCTCCCACACCAGAAGCGACTTTCAGTAGACTTTGGTCCAATGCATACAATAAAATAAATATTAACTGAAAATAAAATAATTGTAGGGGTTCAGCTTGTAGGGGTTCAGTCTGCAATTGTTTCTTTGCCTCAGGCTCCTGAGTTAAAGGATCAAGGTCCTGCAGAGGTTTCTATGCCTGAATCTGCAGAGGTTTCAGTGCCTGAATTAAACGACCAAGTTCCTGTTGACTCACAGGGTTTGCAGTTGGGGATTTTGGTCAGGAGAGTGCTGTTAGCCAGAGTGAAGCTGAGGATTCTGGGATAGTCAAGCAGCCGGTTAAAGATGTGAAATTGGCAAACTGAGGGAGGACCAGACAGCCTTCCATAGAAGAAGTCAAAGCAATCAACATTTCCACCTGGAAGGGGGTAGAAGACGATCCAAAAGATTAAGAGAAAAAAGAGGTCGGGGAGAGGTTTCTCAAGGGAAATGGAATGCTTTTGCCATGGCTTTTTGAAAAAAATATAGGGCCTTCGAAACTGTAACTTTCAGTGAGACCAATATTTAGATTTGAAGAGCAACCTTGTCTTGTATTCATGGCTTTATGTTCATGCTGAGATTCCGGTATGTTTCCTGCCTTGGATCTATGTTCATGCCTTTAGATTTAATTGCTCAGGTTTGTTCCTGTATCATTGTGGGACTTTGAACGCTTGGATTCTTTTGGACTTACAGTCTCTAGGTCCTGTGGATGTTGTCTTGGATTTTGGGACATTCCTGCTTCCTAAATTTAATGCTTGCTTTATTGCTTACTTTGCATTATTGACTGTTTTTATGGACAATATTCTATTACACTTTTGAACTTCCTTTATTCTTTCGCTGAAGCTTTATTCTTGAATAAACTGTTTGCTTATAAGAACTTTGGTGTGGTTCTGGGTTCAAAGGTGCATCTCCAGCCTTGGTGTGCAACAATAATTAAAAATATGAATAAATGCTGCAATGAATCACATCAGGCAAAAATGCCCGACTGCTTTTGTGTGAAAAGACCCCAAACAACAGCGTTACTTTTAGTTTGACAGCATGATCATGGAAATAGCATTAAGAGTTTATGCTGTCACGCTCTGGGCCTATAGCAGTTGGCTTTTGAACAGGATGTGCCCTTTGTGCCCAGCAGGAAGCCAGGGTGCTCAGCTGAGAGGCCCTAAGGATTTTCTTATATAGAGTCTTTAGACGCTTGAAAGGTTTAACAAAGTCCTTTATTATTGCTTCTTTAGAAGCTTGAAAGGTTTAACAAAGTCCTTTATTATTGCTTAAGTCTTCAACAAACAATCAAATCCTTCTTAGATCTTCAACAAATTAAACAAATGTTTCTTAACTTGTCTACAAAGGACAGGCACTTTGCTTGGAGAACTATTTCTTTCTTTAACAAGGAAAACCCTTTTTGACCCCTCCTGGGCAATCTGTTTTCTAAACTTTGCTGGTGTGGGCCCTACTCCCGGCTCCAAACTGCTTCTTGGGTCCCGAGTAGACCTACCAGCCAAGGCTTCGTAGATGTTCCAGCTGGAGTCCTTTTGGATTTTCTCCACGAATGGTGTGGATCTGTATCTTTAACCCCAACAAGGGTTGTGCTGTAAAACTGTTTTCCTTTGAAGCTTTAGGGCTGTTTTCCCTGGATGTTTCCCCCGGATGTTGTGAGAAATGAAGCTTCTCTACAGGTGGGGAAAGCTCACGTCCTGTAACTGGGCTTTCAAACTGAAAGACTGCCTGAAGTCTTTCTTTTCCCTCCCAGAGCCCTGTGGAAAGGGGTGGAACTAAAGAACATAATGATGATTGATGGTTCATTGGCCCTATAATTGCAGAGCAAGGGAAACCACCTTAATGCAAAATGCATGGAAGCTTGGAATACATGCAAACACTCAATAGAAAGAAAATGAAGTTGGAGCTCCTGGTACAGCCGTACCAGCACAGAGTTGCTTTCATTTCTGCCAGCAGGTTGCTTTGTGTGCAATGCTGTATCTTCATTGCTATGCTCCCAGGGATCTTACTGTCTTGGTCACAAAATAATTTCTTTAGTCAGAAACAACATCCATATATTTACATCTAGAAAGCATATCATTGTAAAAACGTAATTCACTGTAGTGTGTTCTCAAACCTTTGTGACAAAGAAGCAGGCGTTGGCTATATAAATCTTGATTCCTGTACAAACTCCCCACAATTCTGCTTCCCAACAGAGCTTCTATTATCAGCGGCTTCCTTGATTGCCATAGTCTCCATTCTCCAGTCTAGCTCTGCTCTCAAGATTTTATCGGAGGCACAAAGAGAAAGCTGGTGACAATCACGGCAAAGCCAATTTCTTTGCAGAATGAAATCCTGTTTGCAACCTTGTTTGTTTCTCTCTCTCTCTCTCCGATTCCGCAAGTGAAACTTAAAATATTCCTCAAACACGCGATTGATGTTTGTTATTTATATTCTCTCTCTCTCTCGTTTTATTTTCAAAAAAGGCTGAAAAGGAAGTAAATGTTTCTTTCCTTGAAGTGTAACAGCAGAGGTGGGTGTTAATTTAGATAGAGTTCACAAGGAAGCAATATAATGCTGCTAGCATTTCAGTAAATAGAAAACTGCTCTACATCTTGGGTAATGCAGTGCTGGCATTAAATAGATTGAACAGTTTGCTGAGAAGAGATCCAAACCACTTTAAAGAGGTTTGCTGCTCAATTGGCAATCATTGTACAGGCAGTTTCTACTGATTTAGCATCTGGTAGTCAGTCAGAATTCATAATTCTGAATAACTGTGAGATGTTGCTAAGACACCATTTTCCCCCCAGTTGATTGTTTCTTTTTTTCCCTTGGGAGTAAAAAAAAAGATCAAGAATGTTGGAGGAAATCAGAAAATCTCATTAGGGAAAAATATATTGCATTTGTATTTCTACTCCAAAGTACAGCCTTGATATACTTAGCAGCATTTGCTCCTTGCAGCATAGAGGAGCTATTTATACAACCCATACTGACTTAGCTCAAACTGAACCAAAACGAATATAGCCCTGTTTTTCTTTATACTGAATAAAGGGGACTGCAATGTGCAAAGGCAGTAATAACTGAATCTCTGTTTCCCAACCTTCCAAATGCCGTGACCCCTTCATACAGTTCCTCATGTTGTGGTGACCCCAACCATAAAATTACTTTTTGTCGCTACTTCATAATTTTGCTACTGTTGTGAATCGTAATGTAAATATCTGATATGCAGGATGTATTTTCATTCACTGGACCAAATTTGGCACAAATACCCAATACACCCAAATTTGAATACTGGTTGGGTTGGGGAGGGGATTGATTTTGTCATTTGGGAGTTGTAGTTCCTGGGATTTACGGTTCGCTACAATCAAAAAGCATCCTGAACTCCACCAATGATGGAATTGAACCAAACTTGACACACAGAACTCCCACAACCAACAGAAAATACTGAAAGGGTTTGGTGGGCATTTAACTTGACTTTTGGTATTGTAGTTCACCTACATCCAGAGATCACTGTGGACTCAAACAATGATAGATCTGGACCAAACTTGGCATGAATTTTCAATATGCCCAAATGTGAACACTGGTAGAGTTTGAGGAAAATAGACCTTGACACTTGGGAGTTGTAGTTGCTGGGATTTATAGTTCACCTACAATCAAAGAGCATTCTGAACCTCACCAACAATAGAATTGGGCCAAACCTCCCACACAGAACCCCTATGACTTGAAGGGACTCAAGCCTCCCTCCATCCTCACACACTCTCCCTCATCCGCTCATGCGCACCACACTGCCATTCAGTGAGCACGCCTGCTCTCCCCTCCCCGCTTGGAGTCTCAGAAACAGCCCTCCCCTTGGTTGAGAGGCTGGCCAAACTCAGCAGAGGAGAGCTTTCGGTGGGAGGATTCACCATCTGTTTCCAAAAGAGAAGAGAAGGACAGGCGGAGAGATCTTCAGCCTTCTCTGCCAAAGGAATTTCTAAGACCATCAGAAATATAAACCCCCCTCACAACCCCCCAAGGGTCTGACCCCCCAGGTTGAGAAAGGCTGAATTAAATGATATGCCCTTTGTGTGTAAGACATTCCAGGTTCAAGGTTAAAGGCTGCTTCCCATTAGTGGAGAAAGCAGTGACGGACGGTTGCTTCCATGTTAGTAGAGCACTTAATCCACTGTAGGTTTTAATCAGAACTGTAAGGAGATATCAAAACTCTAAAGGAGCTACACATATTGATGAAGCTATTGAGAAAGCAGTCCCTTGGATGTATCTGTTGGCATGGATTTTCCAAACCCAGGACCCCCTGTGAACAACATCAACTCCATCTGGATGAAGTAGGAAAGTCACCTCTGGTTGAGAAAATGATGAGGAAACTGGAGGGTCACAGCAGCTCCACCCAGCCTGGTGATCCAGCCTAGTGTTTAGGACTGAGTCTTCCCTTCCTCCCTCATTTGGGATATGCACCTTTAGGAAGATAGTTGGAAGGGAGGAGGCAGAGGAAGGAGAAGCAATGCTTACTGTGGACTCTGTAGAAAATGCTTCCACTTGTGTTGTCGAAAGCTTTCATGGCCGGAATCACTGGGTTGTTGTAGGGTTTTTTTTGGGCTATATGGCCATGTTCTAGAGGTATTCTCTCCTGATGTTTTGCCTGCATCTGAGGATGCTTGCCATAGATGCAGGAGAAACATCAGGAGAGAATGCCTCTAGAACATGGCCATATAGCCCGAAAAAACCTACAACAACCCGTGCTTCCACTTGGCTTCATAGAAAGGAAAATCAGCCAGTTTAGCAAGCCTTGCAAGTGCTGATCTATCTATATAAATAAAAATGTAATGTTTGTTTGTGAGATTAACATAACTCAAAACCACTGGACAAATTGACACCAAATTTGGACACAACACACCTATCAGGCCAACGAGTGATCATCACTTACAAAAACACTGAAAAACACAGCAGAAGGGACTTAAAAGGCAAAAAAGCAAAAAGACAGCACATTTGCAAAAATGACACCCCTTGGCAAACAAAACACACAATAGCATATCTACACTCTCTTCCGGAGCATCCCCGAGATCAGGCCCTTTAGGAGAGTAGGATGACCCAAATGCACTGCTTCCAAGCTGCAAACTATCTTCTCCTTGGATTTCTTTGAGAGCGACCCAATCCCTGTATATTTCCAATTTCCTATTTCTGGACTGCAACTCATTTATGCAATGATCACAGCTGGAAGGAAGGGAAGAAGAAGAGAAGGAAGGAAGGAAGGAAGGAAGGAAGGAGAGAAAGAAAGAAAGAAAGAAAGGAAAGAAAGAAAGGGAAGGAAGGAAGGAAGGAAGGAAGGAAGGAAGGAGAGAAAGAAAGAAAGAAAGAAAGAAAGAAAGAAAGAAAGGAAAGAAAGAAAGGGAAGGAAGGAAGGAAGGAAGGAAGGAAGGAAGGAGAGAGAGAGAGAGAGAGCAAGGGAGGGAGGGAAGGAAGGAAGGAGTGAAAGAAAGAAGAGAAAGAGGGAGGGAAGGTTGGCCGCAGCAACACGTGGTGGGTACAGCTAGTTACTAGTAAAGGTTTGATTTTCTCAGGAGGAAAGGGGTCACAAGTTGCAAAAGTTTAAGAAGCTCTGCTCAAGACCACCCAAAGGGAGACGGAAGGGTAAGCTGCTGCCGTCTCTTCTTCTTGCTGCTGTCATTCACAAGCAAAGTCAGGTGACTTTGGGTGCTGAGCCCTGATTCCAGGAGTCAACAGAGAACTATTGACTCCTGGAAAACACCATAGAGAACTGTGATCACTGTGAATTGTGTAGCAAGTGATAAGATAAGAATACACAAAGAGAAATAGAAGCTCACAAATCTCAAGCACATCACTATGGTTGTACTTTACGTTGCGAAAGAAATATCACAGGCTGTTCTACCTTTCTTGCGGCTCAAAAAAATTAGCCGCAAATCAAGCAAATTTCATGTCTTTCCTAATGAAAGAAACACATCTGAGACATAGAAACAAATGTGGAACATAATACAAGCACACATGTGCACTCAGAGAGCTTTGTTTTTTTTCTTCACCATTGTGTTTCTGAAGAAGAAACAAAATAGAATGTTTGAATGTTAAAAAGGCAAAATCTGATTATATGTTTAATCTGTTCTTTAGGAAATTCAAAGAAGGGATTGTTTGTTGCCTTATGTTCATCCATCACACGCGAAGATTGATGAATGAAGTTGATGAATGAAGATTGATGAATGAAGGCCTCTGATGTGCTTTTTTTTTCCTGGATGAGATGGATGGAGTAGTATCTGTGGTTGATGAAATGTTTTACAAGCTCTCCTTTTCTTTGGCAAACCTAAAGCATTTGGTGCATTGGGCAGATTGGAAACTTCAAAAAATGAGAACCTGAGGAACATTTAAAAAATACAACTCAAAGGGCTTTCTCCTGATTATCTCTGACCTGTAGTGGAAGGAGATAGACTGTGAGTATTTCAAAAGATGTCACAAGTCTTCATGCAGTCACCTGAATATGATTACAGGGAACATGATTCACAAATATGTGTTTTTGAAAGTATAGAAGCTTTTATATTCAAAATGTGTACTAAAGATGTAGCTTCAAAGCCCTCCTTTAGACCCGGAGTAGGTTTTAGAGTGATGAGTGCATACATCTTTTGATATATTTTCTCCATTCCTAGGAGAAAAGCAGAGTGGGCTATTAGATCATACTCTAATCAGTACATGGAAAATTCTGGAAAGAAGTGATACACTCTTATTTTCCTACTGCTATGGAGCACTGAAGCTCACTGCTCCAGACACGTTACCTCAACCCAGGTAATTTATGTAATGATCACAGCTGGTAAATTGTGTAAATATCTATAGTATATACCTATCTAATGGTGCTCCATGCAGTCATGCAGGCCACACGACCTTGGAGGTGTCTACGGTGGCTCTTCGGCTAAGAAATTGAGATGAGCATCACCCCCCAGAGTCAAACATGACTGGACTTAATGCCAGGGGGAAACCTTTACCTTTACCTACCTACCTAGCACTGCCTAACTTGCCATTTGTATATCCTACCCTGTTACCGATTAGAGTTGTGCGCGGATTTAATTTCCTCCATTTCCTTTGGTACCTTCGGTACTTTGGGAGCTCATAACAGTAAGGGCCCTCCCAGTACGAAAACCCACCCGACACAAAAGCAAGCAATCTCAACTCCTCCTCCCCTATTCAATATCACAGTTGAATCTTTTTTATTTTCCTGATTCTTTTTATTTAGGGGGACTGGCTGAGAGTTGGGGACCTAACGGGCAGTGGATGGAGTGGACTTTCACCCTTTTAGCTTCTTTTTCTCGTTCCCTTCCTCTCCTTCGGGAAATACTTCTAAAAGATTATTATTAGTAATGTTGGAGTTCAGCCTGAGTTTGAACTTGAACCTGATTCTCTGTTTGTTCCTCCTGATGCTAATGAAAATATATTTACTGATGCTAATGAAAATGTACCTCTTGATGCCAATGCTCCTAAAATTAGTGAGGAAGAAACTTCTGTAGATTTGGAAAATGAAAGTACCAGTGTTCATGAGAATGTTTCAGAGGGAAGCCATGACCTTTCCCTCCCTTCTGCACCTGGTAACTTTAATGAGAACAGAAGGGGCCAGATTTGGCAAGACAGAAGTAAATCACTCAGCTTGCGTAGGTCTTCCCGATTAAAAGAAATACAAACAATGGCTTCAAAGCAGAGGGGCAGTTCACGGAACCAATTCTTGAGCTTTAATTGCCTTCTGTGGGGCTGACTTTCTCAGTTCAGGCATCGTTTCAGATTGATGAAGACCTTGGCAGTTCTCCCGGTTTCCCTGGCCATGGTCTTGAAAAATTTCTAGGATAACAAGCACGGTTAGTGGATTGCTAACAGGTTCCAGTATTTTACAGTGTGGCTTTGGGTTTTGTTTTGTCCATTTAAATTCATGTTTGCTGATTTTGCTGTGGCTTTTGACTTGAATTTTTCCTTTATTTTGTAACCATTTTTCTTCAATAAAAAAGGATTGTTTTTCACAGTCAAGTGTGGTGGATAGTTATTTTAGGGCCTCGTTCCCTGCTCTGGATTGCAACAAGTAATAGTAATTTCAAAAAATGAAAAGAGAAGGCTACTTCTCCTCTAAAGTAGAAACGGTTTCAAGGAAGCAAAACCCCAAGCAGAAAGGAGATTGCAGGCAAGTGAGGGGATTTTTAAGGTAGTGCAGGGAGGATAGCTCGATTGAGCTCCATGTCATTGCTCTTCTTTCTCTGGGCCTCCTTAAAATGCCTAATCTGCTGGTGCTGGGAGAAAAGGAAGCACGCACCTGCCTTTCCCCTAGAATAGAAGAGTTTTAAGAAGGAGTAAACTCAGTCTCCTCCTCTACAAATAGAAGGGAAAGGATTTGGAAACTTAAGAGTGGCAACTCTGATGCTTTTTGAAATCCAGGTCTTAATGAAGGATATGGATGGGGAGACTATGCGATGGATAAGATGCTTTCTCAACCCCATTGCTGACACCCAGGCTCCCTTGAAGGGAAGAAAGGAAAGGCTTCCAGGGGAAATGGGAGCCTCATAAGTTCCCCATTGCCACCAATGGGCCAAAAAGAGCTGCTTTTTTCGGATGCGGAACAAAAATGGATTCGGCAGCGTGCCCATTTTCAGGAGGAGCTTGAAAATGGATATGGGGGGCTTCCAGTATCCGACAAGCAGAAATGGATAGTGATTCACTTGGAATACACACGCCTACCACCTAACTGTATTTCCCACCCTGCTTTCAAATTGTGAATCTTCTCCCACTCTCTGGGATGGTTTATGTAGTTTATGTAGTAAGACATGCGATATTACATTCATTTCCATGAACTAGATTACTGATACCTTTCCTTGAGTTATAATGTGCAGTTTTATTCATGCCTGCACATAGGTTCAATGTCACTTACTCACAAGGGTATGTATAGGATGCAGCTTCAATATTACTCATCTGGGGGATGTAGCATGGAAGCATGATTTCCACATTGCTGTATTTCCAGAGTTATAAAACATCTGTTCCAAGGTACACTTAGTTACACAAGCCAAAATCCAAATCAAATTTGTCAACTAAATGGAAGTGACCCCTGATGTACCGCAAAAGAGCAAATTGAGGGATATGTTGTTGTTGTTCATTCGTTCAGTCGTCTCCGACTCTTCGTGACCTCATGGACCAGCCCACGCCAGAGCTCCCTGTCGGCCATCACCACCCCCAGCTCCTTCAACGTCAGTCCAGTCACTTCAAGGATGCCATCCATCCATCTTGCCCTTGGTCGGCCCCTCTTCCTTTTGCCTTCCACTTTCCCCAGCATCATTGTCTTCTCTAGGTTTTGCTGTCTCCTCATGATGTGGCCAAAGTACTTCAACTTTGTCTCTAGTATCCTTCCCTCCAATGAGCAGTCGGGCTTTATTTCCTGGAGGATGGACTGGTTGGATCTTCTTGCAGTCCAAGGCACTCTCAGGATTTTCCTCCAACACTAGAGTTCAAAAGCATCGATCTTCCTTTGCTCAGCCTTCCCTAAGGTCCAGCTCTCACATCCGTAGGTTACTACAGGGAATACCATGGCTTTGACTAGGCGGATCTTTGTTGCCAGTCTGATGTCTCTACTCTTTACGATTTTATCGAGACTGGACATTGCTCTCCTCCCAAGAAGGAAGCGTCTTCTGATTTCCTGGCCACAGTCTGCATCTGCAGTAATCTTTGCACCTAAAAATACAAAGTCTGTCACGGCCTCCACATTTTCTCCCTCTATTTTCCAGTTGTCAATCATTCTTGTTGCCATAATCTTGTTTTTTTTTAATGTTTAACTGCAACCCGGCTTTTGCGCTTTCTTCTTTCACCTTGATTAGAAGGCTCCTCAGCTCCTCCTCGCTTTTGGCCATCAGAGTGGTGTCATCTTCTCGCAGTCCAGCAATTTTCACCCCAGCTTTGCATTCATCAAGCCCCGCACATCCTCGCATGATGTGTACATGGGCTCAAGTGTTTGGATCTGATTTTCCAAGGCTGTTGATGCAGTAATGTCTCCTTCTCTGCTCAGTCTACAATTGCTCACTTTCCCCTACTTTGCAGTTGGCTGCCCTGCTATGTTCTTTTATGAACATTGATCAAGAGAACCATTAGTTTCATTTCTGGAGCTTCAACAGCTTTTTGTTTCTGTTGCGAATAGGTGGTGCGCTGCTCATTACAGCTGTTCTTATAGCCTTTAAAGAAAACCCTTCCCTAGGAAGGAAGAGAAAAAGAGCAGTCAACTGGTATTTATTTGTTTCACTGTACACTATATTGCTTTCTGCTGAGTTCAAGATTCCAGGCATCACCACCTTTCCAAACAGCTACAAAGCAGTAACACTTTTTTTTGGAAAGGAAATGTTGAATTCTTCTTTCTTAAATCCCTGCTGGATTCTCCTTGAGAAAGCTCTTTCCAACATATAAATCCTCTAATAGGGATTTTATTGGAAAATGTCAGGGTTAGTCAATACTTAGACCCCCATCTACACTGCCATATAATACAGCATGAAAGTGTGGAGTCATACTGCAGTTAAATACAGATTTGAACAGTGTACATGGGGCATTACAAACTTCAGTAATTCTCCCTATTAATCTATCTATCTATTTATTTATTTACAGTATTTATATTCCACCCTTCTCACCCCACAGGGGACTCAGGGCAGATCACAATGCATATTCATGGCAAACATTCAATGCCATAGACACTCAGCATATATAGACGGAGACACAGAGGCTATTTAACTTCCAGCTTCATAAGGGTATGCTTTGAAATAATAATAATAATACTTTTATTTATACCACACTACCATCTCCCAAGGGACTTGGTGTGGCTTACATGAGGCCGAGCCCACAATACATCAATAATAAAAGCAATAACAACGGTAATACAAAACAATAAAATAAAATTCATAACAGAAGATAAGCAATAAACATTAACAGTAACATAACGACGTTTAAAAACCTATGGCTGGGCCAAATGTAATAATTAAAATTTAAAAAATAATGCTTAGCATGAACAGGTGAGATATGACTAGGATAGAGTTTTCGGAGAGGGATGGGGTGTGCCGACAATCCTAGATCACTAATAAAGTGCATTTAGGGATATATTGCTGGGATTTTCCTTATTCTGGGAAGGGACACTGGAACAACCACGTTTTCAGTCTCCTCCTAAAGACTGCCAGAGTTGGGGCATGCCTGATGTCCTTGGGGAGAGAGTTCCAGAGTCGAGGGGCCACCACCGAGAAGGTCCTCTCCCTCGTCCCCACCAATCACGCCTGCGATGGAGGTGGGAGCGCGAGCAGGGCCTCTCCATATGATCGTAGAGATCATGTGGGTTCATACACAGAGATGCGGTCATGCAGGTAGGTGGGTCCCAAACCGTTTAGGGCCTTGTAGGTAAGAACCTGCACCTTGAATTGGAACCGGAAAATGAATGGCAGCCAGTGGAGCTCCTTAAACAGGAGGGTTGACCACTCCCTGTAAGGCCAGCAGGGGAGCTGTCGCTTCATTGTCCACTTATGACACTGATGGAGTACTTCCTCATTCTTTTGCATGCTGCTGGAGAGTTTTATGGCATCGTAAATTAGTTAAATTAGCCTCCACACATAAACAGTACCTAAATTTCCTACTTGACAGATGCAACTGTCTTTCGGGCTGCAAAGGTCAACAGCAAGCTAGACAAACACCCTGCTTTATAGTAACGATGATTTGTGCAAAACAATGCCTCGCTTAGACCACAATAGTGAAAGGGTGATCAGGATAGCTAATGGTAAGAATGCTGGGATTTGCTGTCCAACATAAACTACAGGGTTTAATTTCACCCACTTGTGTAAAAGTCAAAGGGCTGCAGATGCAACATTTCTACATGCAAAGATATATCCATATCTTTCATGCATTGATTGGCTCTGCTTGACTGACACTATAATGTCAATCACAGTGGTTCCCATCCTTTTTTTGACCAGGGACCACTTGACTAGGGATCACTCTCCAACATTAGTACCAAAAGGGTTACGAATCAGGTTTTGGTCAGCTTTAGATTTGGTTTGATTATTTGGGGTGCTGATTCAGAAAATTGCATTGAATAGACCACATCAGCTCTAATTTCTGATACAGAACATATATCATCCAGTAGTTGCCATCTGCTCGCCCACAAAAAACCATATTTAATAAGCCTTGGCACTATAAGAGGGTTTCACAAGACCAGTTTCTCTTGTTGTAACAGTGCAGTAATGGTGAGGCCATGGACCATGTTCTGGTTCTTGCGGACCACTGGTGGTCCATGGACCACTGGTTGGGAGCCTATGATCAATTAGATAGATGGCTTTATGAGGATATAAGAGACATTCTTGGTTGCTAAATGCATCAAGAAGTTAGAGACAGATGACTTGTTGGCCTTCTTTGAATCCAGATCTTAATGAAGGTTATAAGGACAAATGATGGGAAGGGGAGACTGGGAAGTCCACCCTCCCCCCAATAATTGGCTGGATAGAAAATGAATCTTTCATCTTCCCGGACTGAATATGGATTTGTGTCCATCTGAATTCGGGAGGCTCCCCAAAAAATGGATCAAGACCCCCACCAAAATCAGGGACACTGAAATGGATCACAGCTTACCCAGATTGTAGGGCTGGGCGGTTTCGTTCGTTAATTTTGTAATTTGTTATTAATTCGTTATTTTTTTTTATAACTAAGCAATATTAAACCATTCAGGAGCAACTAAAAAATGAAACGAATTTTTCCAATTCATTTCGTAATTGTTTCGAAATTGTTTTGTAATTGTTTCGAAATTGTTTCGTAATTGTTTAGTTATTATTTCGTAATTATTTCCGTATGTCTGGTGCAAGTTTTATAGTCGTTGTTTGTTTTATCAGTGATAAAAAAAAATTATCACACCAACAGTCAACAACAGAGGGAGAGGGAAGCTTCAGAAGTTCCCCCTGTCCCATTTGGAGGGTTTTTAGCGTATTGCGCAATCGCATCCGCCATTAACGAATCAATTCGTTATTGTTTCAAAATTGTTTCGTAATTTCCGAAATTTCGTAAATATCAAACTTTTTAAAAGAAAAATTTTGAAATTCTTTTAAATAACGAAACGCAAAAACCCCTAAAAACGAATCGAATTTAGAAACAAATTTTTCCGTGGTTGGACAGCCCTACCAGATTGTTCAAGCCTACTAGACATAGATGCCCACTGTCTCTCTAGTCATTAAGTTTGACAGTGGAAGTTCTACCGAAAGGGTTATGATATGAGTATTACAGACCTGAATGTGAAAAAAAAAATGAAGTGACAGGTTGTTTTGGATGACTTAATTATAATGCTGGGTGAACATCTGGAAAGAATGGAAGCATTATTAAAGAAACCGGGAGAACATGGTGAGGTTGCTGGCTTTAAAATTAATGAACCAAAGACGGAGATGTTGACAAACAATTTGATAAAAGAAAGGAAAGCTAAACTGGTGGAGAGATCCGGTTTCTGAATTGAGACTAAAGTGCAATATTTATGCATAATGCTGCCTCATAAAAATTCAGCTTTGTTCCCAAGATAATTATTAGAAGAGTTGGAATGAAATAAAGCAAGATCTGTGGAGATGGGGCAAGCTGATGAAGAATATCAGCAAAAAAATAAAAGAGAGGATGAAAATCTTGTCAAAAATGCTGTTCTTTTCTCTCTCTCTCTCTCAAACTATTCCAATTTTGTCTAATGATGTACCATTTAAAAATTGGCAAAAGGATTTGTCAAAATTTATATGGCAGGGCAAGACGCCAAGGATGAGATTTAAACTCCTCCAAGAAGATAAGTAGAGGACTAAGACTGTTGGATTTCATGTCCCATTTTGCAGTGTGTTCTTCAGTTTGGATTAATGTTAAATAATGAGAGCATTGCTGTAATTGGAAAGGTTGGCTTGGCATGGCACAATGAGATTAAAGTGAACACTGACTTCAAGTATTGGATGAAATATGCCATTTTGAGAAGCTGGAAGAGGCGCAAACCCAGGCTGCGCCCTAAAACTCAAGTGTGGATTTCGACACAAGAAATATTTCATAGAGTTAATGAAAGGATGGGCTGGAAATAGGTAACTTATCAAGCATTTTTAATTTTAGAAATAACATAAATAATGATTAAAAATACAAATGGGTAAGTGGTAGATCTGAATATTTAAAACAGTGTTTCTCAACCTGGGGGTTGGGACCCCTGGAGGGGTTGCAAGGGGGTGTCAGAGGGGTCAGCAAAGACCATCTGTTGGTCATGGGGTTTCTGTGTGGGAAGTTTAGCCTAATTCTATCATTAGTTGAGTTTGGAATGTGATTATAGGTGAACTATAAATCCCAGCAATTACAACTCCCACATGTAAAGGACTATTTCCCCCAAATCAACCAATGTTCACATTTGGGCATATTGAGTATTTGCTCTCGCTCCCACCACCCTCGCAAGTGCGTTTGGTGGGGACGAAGGACAGGGCCTTCTCGGTGGTGGCCCCTCGGCTCTTGAATTCTCTCCCTCTGGAGATTAGAACTCACCTTCTCTCCTGACTTTTAGAAAATTGGCGAAGACCTGGCTCTGGAATTTAGCATTTGATGAGTAAATCAATAACCTTTGACTACACGGATGGATGGTAATGAATAATGAATTTTGTTTTCTTTGATGACTTGGCCTTATGTAAGTACAGGACTGCTTTTTAATGTATTTTATGTATTAGAATGTTATGGGGTGTGATGTTTTTAAACTACTCAACCTGGGAGCTACTACTCAATCAATAGGAGCATAGTGTCTAGATCTAAGGAAGTAATGCTACCCCTCTATTCCGCTTTGGTTAGACCACATCTGGAATATTGTGTCCAATTCTGGGCCCCACAATTGAAGAGAGATATTGACAAGCTGGAATGTGTCCAGAGGAGAGCGACTACAATGATAAAAGGTCTGGAGAACAAGCCCTATGAGGAACGGCTTAAGGAGCTGGGCATGTTTAGCCTGAAGAAGAGAAGGCTGAGAGGGGATATGATAGCCATGTATAAATATGTGAGAGGAAGCCACAGGGAGGAGGGAGCAAGCTTGTTTTCTGCTTCCCTGGAGACTAGGACGCAATGGAAGAATGGCTTCAAACTACAAGAGAGGAGATTCCATCTGAACATGAGGAAGAACTTCCTGACTGTGAGAGCCGTTCAGCAGTGGAACTCTCTGCCCCAGAGTGTGGTGGTCATGGGAGTTCTGTGTGCCAAGATTGGTTCAATTCCATCACTGGTGGAGTTCAGAATGCTCTTTGACTGTAGGTCAACTAAAAATCCCAACAACTATATCTCCCAAATCACAAAATCAATCTCCCTGCAACCCCACAAGTATTCAGATTTGGGTCTATTGGGTATTTGTGCCGAATTTGGTCCAGTGAATGAAAATACATCCTGTATATCAGATATTTACATTACGATTCATAACAGTAGCAAAATGACAGTTATGAAGTTGCAACGAAAATAATTTTATGGTTGGGGGTCACCATAACATGAGGAACTGTATTAAGGAAGGTTGAGAACCACTGATTTAAAAACAAGATATTTTATAATGTCAGAAGTGATGAGATAACTGCAAGTTGCTTCTGGTGTGAGAGAATTGGCCATCTACAGAGACGTTGCCCAGGGGATGCCCGGATGTGTCACCATCCTGTGGGAGGCTTCTCTCATGTCCCTGCAAAGGAAGCTGGGGCTGACAGACAGGAGCTCACCCTGTCTCATGGATTCAAACCACTGACCTTCAGGTCATCAATTCAGCCGGCACAAGGGTTTAACCCATTGCACCACCATGGCTCCTAAAAAAAAACCAGATAAAGAAAAGATAAAAAGACTTGATTTCACTGTATGAGTTTGGAAGTAAAGGTATCATAGGATCAGAAATGGAAAAATGAAAGGTTGGATATTAAAGACTTTCACAATGGTAGGAATGGACAAACTATTCCGATTGAAGAGAAATCTCTGGATAAATTCATAAAAGATTGGGCCCCTTTTCAAATCTTAAGAAAGAGGTAAGAAGGGGAAATAACACCTGTAGATTTGGAATATTAAGTTGTTGGTTTTTTTTAGGATGCTCAAAACCAACTTTTATTGGAAGACACAAACCAAGAACTCTTTGCAATTCAATAATACAACACAAAGGGACTTTTCCCAGTTGCCAAATTTTCCCCAGACTTCACAACCTACAAGTTGGACTCTCTTCTTCTTCATCTTCCCCCCCAAAAAATCATCAAATGTGAAGGGAACCCGAACGATATTGTCTTTTCCTCTTGGGCTGGATCTACGTTCCCATATTGTGGAGTGACACTGACAGGCTTCAAACTTAGATGATGTATGTATCTGGGCTTTGGAAAGTGTATCACCAAAAGCTCAAAAATCTCCAAATGTCCAGTTGTGTCTGACTCTGGCGGTTGGTGCTCATCTCCATTTCTAAGTTGAAGAGCCGGCGTTGTCCATAGACACCTCTAAAGTCATGTGGCTGGCACGATTGCATGGAATGCCATTACCTTCTATTGATCTACTCACATTTGCATGTTTTTGAACTGCTAGGTTGGCAGAAGCTGGGGCTGACAGCAGGAGCTCATGCTGCTTCCCGGATTCGAACCTGCAACCTTTCGGTCAACAAGCTCAGCAACTCAGCGGTTCAACCCATTGGGCCACTGTGTACATTTCTGTATACAAACTTCTCTGATATACATACTTTGGCAAGTGAGTTTATCTAGTTATGGCACTGTATGTTATTTTCACTGATATACCTATTTGGGAGCATCCTCCCCCCTCCCTCCCTTTGATTGAAAAATTGCATTGCAAAGTGTAAGGAAGTGTAAATACCAAAAGATAATTGCATTTCAGACTCTGGATTGGTTTCGGAAGTCACCATTAAGAATGTATGCATCAAAATGTGAAGTGAATATATTTATCTCTTGCCCATTGGTATGTTGGCTATATAGGGCCTTCAGCTTCAGACGCAGCATGTCATTGAATGCCATTTGCAAATAGCAGGAGAGCTGCATTATTTATTAGTGGTAATATTAGCATTACTATTGACTTTATTTAGACTCCATATCCCCCCACTAAAAGAAGAACCAAGGTGGCTTGCAAATTACAAAAAATATATATAGTACAATATAGTTAAACCATGCAAAAAGATTAAAATGGAACTGAAATATTAGCAGAACTAACGTGGTTTAAAATATAAATCTGTGTTTTCCTGCTTTGTGCTGGTCAGTGACTGTAATAAAGTTTTGTTGTATTGTTGCCTGGATGTGTTAGCATCCTGTGGGAGTCTTCTCTCGTGTCCCCGCATGAGAAGCTGGAGCTGACCCCGTCTTGCGGATTCGAACCACCAATTTTCAGGTCAGCAGTTCAGCCGGCACAAAGGTTTAACCCATTGCACCACCGCGGCTCCAACATAAATGATAACTGCATTTTTAATGCGACGATATTGTAAAATGTATTGTCGAAGGCTTTCATGGCCGGGATCACTGGGTTGTTGTAGGTTTTTCCGGGCTATATGGCCATGTTCTGGAGGCAATTTTTCTCCTGACGTTTCGCCTGCATCTATGGCACATAAAATCACTCTCAACAAGAGATTCCCCCCAGGCGCTTCCAAGCCATTGAATGCAAATCAAGGTGATCAGCTGAAACATTCACAGCTAGCCCCAGCAAACAAAAGTCCTTTGTCTCACCCTGGTCATTCCACAGATATATAAACCCATTTTTCCTAGTTCCAACAGACCTCACTACCTCTGGGGATGCTTGCCATGGATGCAGGCAAAATGTCAGGAGAAAAATTGCCTCCAGAACATGGCCATATAGCCCGGAAAAACCTACAACAACCCAGATATTGTAAAATATTATGTTATATGCTAATAATATAATATAATATTTTTTTTATTTACGACATTTATATGCTGCCCTTCTCACCCAGAAGAGGATTCAGAGCGGCTTGCAAGATATATATACATACATATATATAATACATTAGTATTATAATGCAATAAAGTATAATACAAATAATACAATATTATAATTATATTTATTTATTTACCACATTTTTATACCACCTTTCTCAACCAGAGGCAACTCATATATATTTTATATACTATTTTTATGTACCGTAAAAACTGGGCTATTAGACGACTTTCTAAGCCTTTAAAATCCTTTGAAAAGTTGGGGGTCGTCTAATCTCCCGGATATAGCAGATGACAAATGGTAGCGACACTGGAGCCGAAGCAGCCGAGTCAGTGGATGAGAACCTCCGCTCGCAGCGGCCTGCTTGCCTGGCTTCCAGGGCTACACAGGCCAGCGCTGGTGAGCGCGCCCGCCCGCCCCTGGTGCTGCCAGCGAGGCTTCCAGCCTCTGTCTTGAGCCTCCAGGAGCAGCGTGGCGCAGGCCTGACGCTCCGTCGGGCCCCAGCTGGGCTCGGTGAGGAAAGAGGCAGCGTGAGGAAGGAGGCTGGAGGGCAGCCTTTCTCACTCTGCGTCCCTCCTTCCTGGGCCAAATTGGGGCCAAGGGAGCGTCTGGCCTGCGCCGCGCTGCTGCTGCTGCTGCCTCCAGCGCCGAGGAAGGCATCTGCGGGGTGAGGGAAGTGGAGGGAAAGGTGCACACCTGCGGAGACCTGCACTGGGGTAAGCAGCAAGCAGACTTTAGCCTGTGCAGGCCTCCGCAAGTGTGCACCTTTCCCTCCTCTTCCCTCGCCCCGCAGATGCCTTCCTCAGTGCTGCAGGCAGGAAAGGTGTGTGAGGGAGGGAAAGGTGCGCCCCTTTCCCTCCTCTCTCACCCCATGAGCACCTTTACCATCGCTGCCAAGGAAGGCATGCGCGGGGTGAGAGAGGGGTGCGCGGGGTGCCTTTCCCTCTCTTGCCCCATGTGCCCCATGTGCAGCTTTTCTGCCTCCTCGCACCGTGGTTGCGCAGGGGCCGAGAGAGGAGGATAGCAAAGCCGCCGGGGCTCCCTTCTCCTCTGTCGTCGCTGCTGCTGCTGAGGAAGGAGGCGGGGGGGGAGGGGGGAGCAGGGAAAGACAGAAGGGGGTTGGAGCAGATGGCCCTTGGGATCTCTTCCAACCCCTTTATTAATGTTGTTGTTATTTTTGAAGCTGGGTGGCCGTCTGTTGGGTGCTTTATGCATTTGCTGCATGAAGGCAGAAGGGGGCTGGACTAGATGGCCCTTGGGATCTCTTCCAACTCTTATTAGTATGATTATTATTATTATTATTGAGAAAGGTTGGCTATCTGCCAGGGGTGTTTTGATTGTGCTCCTGCTGCATTAAGGCAGAAGGGGGTTGGACTAGATGGCCCTTGGGGTCTCCTCAGACTTATTAGTATGAATCTTATTGTTCTTGTTGTTGTTATTATTATTATTATTATTATTATTGAGAATGGTTGGCTGTCTGCCAGGGTTGCTTTGATTGTGCTCCTGCTGCATTAAGGCAGAAGGGGGTTGGACTAGATGGCCCTTGGGGTCTCTTCCAACTCTTTATTAGTATTAATGTTGTTGTTGTTATTGTTGAGGCTGGGTGGCCATCTGTCAGGGGCGCTTTGTATTGTATTAAGGCAGAATGAAGGGTGTTGGACTAGATGGCCTTTAGAGCTCCCTTCCAACTCTATTATCATTATCATTATCATTATTATTCATGTTAATATTAAGGCTGGATGGCCATCTGTCAGGGGTGCTTTGATTGTACTTTCCCTCCATGAAGGCAGAATGAAAGGGGTTGGACTAGATGGTCTTTAGAGCTCCCTTCCAACTTTATTATTATTATTATTATTATTATTATTATTATTATTATTATTATTCATGTTAATATTAAGGCTGGATGGCCATCTGTCAGGGGTGCTTTGATTTTGCTTTCCCTACATGATGGCAAAATGAAGGGGGTTGGACTAAATGGCCTTTAGAGGTCCCTCCCAACTTTAGGATTCTGTGAAAGAGATCTTCGTCGACCACAATCCAATAGTGTGATGCTGCAGCTGAAAAGGCCAATGCCATTTTAGGCTGCGTCAATAGGAGAAGCCTGAGAGAAGGCAAAAGGGAACTGATAATGGCACTGTACCTCGGCTAGTTTTTTAATTGCTTTAAATGAGTATTATTTATTGCAACTGTTTATTTTAACTTATTGCCAGCATGATGTAAAGGACCCAGAGTGTAAATGAAATTCAAGGAGAAAGAGCAACTGTAATGTACAATGTAAGGTACAATGTCCCTCTCATAGGAACCTGCTTCTCATAAGCATTTGAATTAAAATTACCATATTGAATTCAAATCTGATTTTTAATTTTTTTTTATTTAGTGTGCATTGGAAGGGGGGTGGTCTTATACGGCAAGTATATGCTAAACTCTATATTTTAACTGGAAAAGTTGGGGGTCGTCTTATACGCCCAGTCGTCTTATATGCCGGAATATACGGTAATATATATTTTATATTACATATCATATTTCTAATAACATTGCAGTATAATGGTATAGTACAATTTAGTATTATATAATACTGATATGGTACTATGCTAATAATATTGTGTGTATGTGTATGTGTATTAGGCTTGGGTAACCACGGAAAAATTTGGTTCTAAACTCGTTTTGTTTTTAGGGGGCCCTTGCATTTCGTTTTTTTTAATAATTCTGAAATTTTCCTTTTAAAAATTTCGAAATATACGAAATTTCGTAAAATTACAAATCGATTTGTTAATGGCGGACACGATTGCGCAATATGCTAAAAAAAACCTCCAAATGGGACAGGGGGAACTTCTGAAGTTTCCCTCTCCCTCTGTGGTTGACTGTTGGTGTGAGAAAACAAACAACAACTATAAAACTTGCATCAGACATGCGAAAATAATTACGAAATAATTACGAAATAATTACGAAATAAATTGAAAAAATTGTTTCGAATCTAATTTACTCCTCACACTATTCCTGCATGGCTCAATATTGGATCGTAAGCTAATTTAAATACGAATTAATAATGAATTACGAAATTAACGAACGAAACTGCCCAAGCCTAATGTGTATGTGTATACACATATACACACACATACACATATATATACATACACGCATTGCTGTGGCCCAGTCTGTGTATATGTGTTTTGTGTGTGTATATATGTATGTGCATATATGTGGTTTTGTGCATGCATTGTATTTTTTGTCTTCTAAATTCTTTTCTGCTGTGTTTTCCAGTGTTTGTATGAATGATGGTCACTCGTTGGCCTGATAGGTGTATTGTGTCCAAACGTGGTGTCAATTCGCCCAATGGTTTTTGAGTTATGTAAATCCGACAAACGAACTTTACATTTATATATCTTGTAAGAATTTGCAAGTATGTACAGGTTGTGTAGACCACACACATTGTTATATCATTGTTATGTCCATTGTTATATCATTGTTATGTCCTCTTTTTTCTGGCATATTGTAAGTAGATGATATTCACGTTTAATATCAGATGGTTATGGATAAACTAAATAGTTGGCAACTCAACAGAAGCTTCGTTAGTTATTCCAAGTCAGGCTGTAGGATCATCTATCCTAGCATTTTCAATTCAGACTATCAACAAGAGCTTTCCAGGATTATTTTCTAATCATGACAGGAGTTCCCAGTATTCCCTCCTAGTCTCCTATCCAAATATTAACCAGGCTGGGTTGTTGTAGGTTTTTCAGACTATGTGGCCATGTTCTAGAAGCATTCTCTCCTGACGTTTCGCCTCCATCTATGGCGAGTATCCTCATAGGTTGTGAGGTCCTCTGAGGATGCCTGCCATAGATGCAGGCGAAATGTCAAGAGAGAATGCTTCTAGAACATGGCCATATAGCCTGAAAAACCTACAACAACCCAGTGATTCCAGCCATGAAAGCTTTCGACAATACATTAACCAGGCTTTCCTTTGCTTTATTCACAAACCTTTTGGTTGTGTTCAGGGTGGTCGTGTGCTACACAGACAGAAGGATATCAACCTGTTCTCTGAATACTTTCCATTTTTCTGGTGTTTTGATATGAAACAAATAGCATCCAAAACTAAGTGCATTTCTCTTAAATGGAAAAATTGTTCTTTTAAAGAGTACAAACAGTAACAGATGTTTATGAACATGATGGAAGTGCTCGCTTTTCTACTTTGGCAAGATTACAGTGAGTGATGCTGAAACGGGACTGGATGATATGTGCCTTCCTAATCTCGACAATGAGAAATGGAGAGGTGAATTTTCAGTGTAGGAAACGGGAAAACAAACTAAGAGCAAAGTGGAAATGATTGCTTAACTAGATCAGGTTTCCCAGTGTAATGCTCTTTCAAATCACCACAGACAATCAGTTGCTAGTTTAAGCTGTCATCTAATACAATGACCAGACAATGAAACATTATTGTGTGTTACTTTCTGGCAGAGCAAAACATGATTTGTGCATGTCATTTGAGCTGCCTTTTGTTTATATACACACAAAAATCAAATCCTGGCAGGAAAAGTGGCAAAGGAATAGCTCAATGCAGGTACCTAGCATAATGGGATGTTTGATTAGGATACAATGAGAATGCAGCTAGTCTTCCACATCCACGGAATCTGTATCCACAGATTCAGCCATTCATGTGAGAACATTCATCTTGATACTTGATACTTGATCTTGTTGAAGTATCAACTATCACCAAAGTGGAAATAAATGCACAAATGGCAAGCTATTTAACCTCAGCAGACTGAAAGCCAAAACCAAGGTAACAACAACATCTGTTATAGAACTCCAATATGCTGATGACAACGTTGTCTGTGCACATTCAGAAGAAGTCCTACAAGCCACGACAATGAAACACCTTCGCAGAAGCATACGAGAAGCTCGGCCTGTCATTGAACATTGAGAAAACCAAAGTCCTCTTCCAGCAAAAGGCACCAGCCAATCCCTTTCCAATGCCAGAGATACAGCTTAATGGTGTAACATTAAAAAATGTTGACCGTTTCCGCTCCCTTGGCAGCCACCTCTCCACAAAAGTCAACATTGACACTGAAATACAAGACTGCCTGAGCTCTGTGAGTGAAGCATTTTTTTCTGAATGAAGCACATCCGTAGGGAGACCAAGGGGCTTGTTTATAAAGCTATTGTCCTCCCAACCCTGCTATATGCCTGCAAAATGTGGACTGTCTACAGACATCACATGCAACTCCTAGAACGATCCCATCAGCATTGCCTCCGAAAAATCCTGCAAATCTCTTGGAAAGACAGACGGACAAATGTCAGCGTGCTGGAAGAAGCAAAGGCCACTAGCATTGAAGCGATGGTCCTCCGCTGGACCGGCCATGTTGTCCGGATGCCTGACCACCGTCACCCAAAGCAGTTGCTCTATTCCGAACTCAAGAATGGAAAATGGAATGTTGATGGGCAGGAAAAGAGATTTAAAGATGGGGTCCCTTTTATGACTTCCCTACTTCAAAGAGCAGGGGTCTACATGAGAGTTAACATGTAGTCAATGTCCGCCATTTCTCCCTGATATCCCAGCATGCAACTTTATGATGGTCAATAAAATCTTTGGAATGTTAGGGTGTTAGCTTTCAGCAACAGAACATGGTGACTAGAGCAAAGGCTATTTCTAAATGCATGCTGGATTGCAAAACAATCCAACACTATATAATTCAAGCTGTGATGGCGCGAGTGGCGCCACCTATGTGTAGAACTGTTAGTTGCAAGATTTAAACTGTTGTATCATGCTTAATCCTGCCTTTTTACCCTGCTTATTAGGCCTGGGTAACAACGGAAAAATTTGTTTCTAAAATCGATTCGTTTTTTGGGTTTTTTTGCATTTTGTTATTTAAAATAATTACAAAATTTTCCTTAAAAAAAGTTTGATATTTACGAAATTTCGTAAATGGTAAAAAAATTACAAAACAATAACGAAACAATAACGAATCGATTCGTTAATGGCGGCCGCGATCGCGCAATATGCTAAAAAAACTTCTGAAGCTTCCCTCTCCCTCTGTTGTTGACTGTTGGTGTGATATTATAATTTTTTTTCACTAATTAAACAAAAAACAACTATAAAACTTGCCCCAGACATGCGGAAATAATAACGAAACAACCTTAAACCAATAACGAAACGAATACATAACAAAATACGAAGCATTTACAAAACGTATTTAAAAATTCATTTCATTTTTAAGTTGCTCCAGAATGGTTCGTTATCGTTTCGTTATTAAAAAATTAACGAATTTTTAACGAATTACGAATTAACGAAACAAAACCGCCCAGCCCTACTGCTTATGTATAGTTATATTGATTGTTATTCATAGCTGTCAAACAATGTTGTTTGCACCAGTTGAATTGCTTTCTCAGCTCAATTGTTTGGCTCCATCTCTTCCTGGAGGGGGGAGTACTTCCCTCTTTTTCATTCTTCCATCAGAGTTTCTATCAGATGGACGTGAGTAAGAGACTTAGCTCTAAAAGCCCTGGTTAAATTACCTCTCAGCACCAATTCTGAGGTTCTTACCCTTGAGACTTATGCTTCATGTTCAGACCAACCTGAACGACGTTGGAAGTCTCAAGCGCCTTCAAACCGGTTCTTTTGGCACCAGAGGAAGATCCTGAGTCTTCAAACATAGGCCATCTGAACTGGGGTTGTGGATTGCTCTGGGATTCACAGCCATTGAGGAAAGAGGAAACTTGGAAAGGCTTCTCAGCTTCAAACTCCTTGGACCCAGGACTAACTGAGACAGTAACATATATTTTCCTTCACCTCTCTGAAGTTTCCAGCTCATTGCTTTAAAGAAATAACTCTTTGTGAACAATAAATCTTATTTTGAGTTATTTACGATGTTTTGGGCCTTTGGGAGTTCCAGTTTCCTAAAGGAGGGCAAAAAGCAATCCCCTGGGGAAAGATGCTACGTCCATACCTCTTTAACTAAGAACTATAGCCCCCAGGCGCGATGGCACACTAGCACCATGACCCCACTTTATTGCCATGGTTCCATACTGTTGAATTCTAAGATCCTTAGTTGAGAAAGTGTGCCAAGATCAAGAGCCAGACAACGACTTGTGGGTTTGTAGATGCAGGGCCCCCCACTCTTCCAAGAGATGCTGGGCTGGAACTGAAGTCCCTTCAGGCACAGTTGTTTGGAGTGGAGCAGATAGAGATATGGGAGCAGAGGGCCTAGCTGTCCCTGTTAATCCCTGATCAAGATCAGGCCATGTGGATTGGTTGGTATGGCAGTTAGATTCAGCGTGAGGGTATTGGAGTAAATTGCTGTATCTTCTGGATACTCAGACTCAAAGTAGCAGGAGACAGGTGTTTTCAGGTTGTGCTCACAAGCCATCACTCTTTCCCAGTTGCACTAACTGGGGAGACATTGCTTTATTTCCCTACTGGGAATTGAAGCAGAGGATGTGGTCCGTTTTTAGTGACCAGAGGAATATTAGCAATGGCAGCAGCAGCTTGAGGCTGTTTCTGGCTTTTCTGCAGCATGATCTGCAGAAACATGAATGCAGCATCCTTATCAACAAGAGGTTTGCAAACAGCGACCTCTGGAAGTACACCCGGATTACCACGACTGCTAGCCAGGAGATGGCAGTGTGCAGCAGAATGTAGGCATGGAGAGTGAAAGGTAGTTAATACCAAGAGCACAAGGAAAGGCAAGTGAGATCAGCAAAGCAAAAGAATGCAGAATTCCCATTATGCAGAACACTCTCAAATCCGATGCGTTGCCGCAGGTGGCTTCTGCAGATGCCTCCAAACAGCAGTGCCAAATAACAACAATGCTCTTGAATTGCCAAAGGGGCAAAGAGGGATGAATGAGATGCAATGAATGAGATGAAAGAGAGAGAGTACTGGGTAGTGCACTTAAGGGGCAAGCAGCTCTAAGAAAGCATTGATGACCATGGGATGGAGTCAGGGAGGAAGACGTGTCTAGTGAAGCAGGGTGGTGGCCAGGGCCATAATGGAGTAGATGAAAGAGAGTGATAGAAGGAGATGTAAATAGGTGTTGTGCCTGTAATAAATTAAATATTTACAAGTTCTGCAGGAAATTCTCGTGCCCCTCATCTCTTAGAGGACTACACATTAACAAAAAGTGTTGAATGTATTGTCGAAGGCTTTCATGGCCAGAATCACTGGGTTGTTGTAGGTTTTTCTGTATATCGTATTTACAGAAAACCCACACACATGGATAGATATCTACATAAAAACTCCAACCATCACCCAAGTCAAAAAACAAGCACCATTAAAGCCTTGGCAGACCGTGCAAAAAGAATCTGCGAAGCCCACCTCCTCCAAGATGAACTGAACCACCTCAACTGGATACTGGAACCACCTCAACTCAATGGATACTCCATCTCAGACATCAGAAGAGCTTCAAGACCACCGAGAAGAAGCCACGAGAGTCAAGACGAAGATCCACCCAGAGGGAAAGTGTTCTTGCCAGACATCAAGGGAACCACTGAGCGCATAGGGAAACTGATGAGGAAACACAACATACAAACCACTCACAGACCCACCAAGAAAATCCAATAAATGCTACGTTCAGCAAAGGACAAGAGGGATCCTCTCACTTCTGCAGGAGTCTACCGTATACCATGCAGCTGTGGACAAGTCTACATAGGGACCACCAAACGCAGCGGCCAAACACGAATCAAGGAACATGAAAGGCACTGCAGACTACTCCAACCAGAGAAGTCAGCCATAGCAGAGCACCTGATGAACCAGCCTGGACACAGCTTATTATTTGAGAACACAGAAATGCTGGACCACACCAACTACCATCATGTCAGACTACACAGAGAAGCCATTGAAATCCACAAGCATGTGGACAATTTCAACAGAAAGGAAGAGACCATGAAAATGAACAAAATCTGGCTACCAGTATTAAAAAACTCAAATATTACAACAGCAAAACAACAGAGAGGAAACAAACAGGCACATAAAATCACTCTCAACAAAAGATTTCCCCCAGGCACTTCCAAGCCATTGAATGCAAATCAAGGTGATCAGCTGAAACATTCACACCTAGCCCCAGCAGACAAAAGTCCTTTGTCTCACTCTCGTCATTCCACAGATATATAAACCCATTTTTCCTACTTCCAACAGAAACTCACTACCTCTGAGGATGCTTGCCATAGATGCAGGCGAAACGTCAGGAGAAAAATTGCCTCCAGAACATGGCCATATAGCCCGGAAAAACCTACAACAACCCAAAAAGTGTTGATTTCACAAAAAATAGGGCTTTGACTTGGGTTGTTAGTAGGTTTGCTCTCAGAGCAAAGAAATTAATTCATACCTGTTTGGGCTATCTATTTATGAGCCTTCCAGGAAGTTGAGATCGTCTGAGAAGGCCCTGCTCTCGATCCCGCCTGCTTCACAGGCATATCTGGCAGGGACGAGAGACAGAGCCTTCTCTGTGGTGGCCCCTCGGCTGTGGGATATAAGGGGCCTAGGGATATTAGATTGGCCCCCTCCCTCCTGACCTTCTGAAAAAGAGTAAAAACCTGGCTCTTTGAGCAAGTGTTTGGAACTTCAGCACGACCAGATAACCTCAAATTGGAATATGAATTAAGAACGGCTAAAACAATGGAACGGTTGAGGATTTGAACAAGGAGACATAGCTTTTATAATTTTTATTGTTTATTGCTTTTATGGTTTTTAAATGTATTGTGATGTGATTTTTTTTTTTTTTTTGCTTTTAACCAATGTATGTATTTTAATATGGCATCTAATTGTGCTGATTTGTACGCCACTCTGAGTCACCTTCGGGCTGATATGGGCGGGATAAAAGTGATGTAAATAAATAAATAATAGATAAATTTATTTATTTACGACATTTATATACCGCCCTTCTCATCCCGAAGGGGACTCCGAGCAGCTTACAAGTAATATGGAAATAAAAAATATTATATTATTACCATAGCACAATATTTGTATTATTAATATATTGTACTATTAGTAATATTACATGCAATATAAAATAAAATAATATACCTACACATGCTTATTAGGCTCATTGATACTTGATAAAAGTGCATCTCGGGAAAAGGGACTCAGTAAATCACATTCATACAGAGCACTCTATGTTATTGTCCACACACACAGCAATCAAGATGTGCACAATGATTACACTGTGGAATGGAAAATGTTTTGGTAGAGGTTCAGAAATGGCAAACAATATGTGCAAACTACAAACAAATACTTACCAGAGCACAGTTGCTTGAGAATGAGGGGATACCAACTCATAACGAGTAGAGATGCAAATCTGCAAGGATTTAGGCATGTGGCCATAGGAGCTTATTCTGTCGTGCGCTGGGCCTGTAACAGCTGTTTTTTCTATAGGACGTATACTTTAAGCCCAGCAGGAAGCTGGGGCGCCTCAAAGAGAGGTTCTCAGGGATTTTTCTGAAGTGATGGTCTTTAGAGTCTTTAATGATACAACAAAGTCTTTATTATGGAACAAACAACAAATCTTCAACGGTTCAAACAACACTTCAAGGCTTTCTTAGTCTAGTCCTCAATGGACTGGTACCTGACTTTAATTAACTGTACTTTCTCTGTAGGAAAACCCCTATTTAACCTCTCCCAGGCTGTTTACTATCTATGCCTCATCGGTGTGGGTCCTACTACCAATTCCAAATGCGTCTGGGTATCGAGTAGATCTACCAGCCGAGGTTTGTAGATATTTCAGATGGAGTTCCATGGATCTGTAGTTCTGTCCTCCCTGAGAGAATTCTTTGACAATTTCAGGGCTGTTTTCCCTCTGTTTGCTGTGAGGCTGAGAGGCTGTGAGCTCTCAGCCAGAGCCTTGGGACCTTTTCCCTGGAATTTCTGTTTCTGTTTCCCCAGATATTCTTGAGAAAAAAAGGTTTTCTACTGGACAAGCTGGTCTACGTCCTATAGTTTAGCTTCCTGGTCTACGTCCTATAGTTTAGCTTTCTTTAGACTGACCAAAAAATGGCTCCTTTCCCTCCCAGAGCCCTGAACAAGGAGTGGAAACAAAGCTTAATGATGATGGACAGGTGACTTGCCCTATGACTGCAATCAAAGGAAGCCACCTTTCTGCAGAATCCCTGAAACCTTGGACTGCAAGCAAACATTTAATACAAAGCAAATAAAGTTGGAGCTCCTGGTACAGCCGTACCAGCACAGAGCTGCTAAAAAAAGAAGGTAATAATGATGGAAAGAAAATGGTTCAAGAAACATTTTCCCTAATGTGTGGATTCCTCACCACATGTACACACCAGAGAAAGAAAGGGAAGCCTGGACCAGCTGTTACCTGCAGGGAGTATTGGCTCTCCTGGTTGGAACAGTGCAAAGACAAACAGGGTACATTAACCAAGGTCCTCTACCCAAGCCAGAGAAATAGATAGATAGATAGATAGATAGATTCTTGTCCAGCTTTCCTCAGGGCACAAAAGCCACTTAAATAAATCAGAATGAACACAACACCAGTTAAAAGAGCATATTAAACCAATACATGTTGAAAAACACTCACTAATGTATAATTTTAAAATAATCTGGATAGGCCTGTCGGAAGAGACTGCTCATTACTGATGTTTTCAAGGTAGACAACATATCATTATCCACCTGTTTGGCAGGCTATTCCATAGACTGAAGGCAGCTGAAGAATAAGACCTCTGGGTGGGAGTCCTGGCTGAGTGGAGTAAATATCCCCCAGAGGACTTGGGTGGATTTTGTGAGAGGATGCCCTCCTCCTCCTCCTCCTCCTCCTCCTCTTTTTATTATTTTCTTTTTCCTCAGAGGCAACATCCTATGAACAAATCTTTGCAAGAGCACTCCGTGTTTCCACTAGATACTAGGTTTGGGCCCAAATCAGTTTGAATGAAAATGATTTGTAATATTCGGTTGTCCGTTATGTATAATCTCCAAAAAACAGAACAAGGAGGAGGGAACTGAAAAACCGACCAAAATGGATTAAGAGAGGCAGATTTTATTGGCTACTGGAGAATGGAGTTAAGTCTGCAGTATACCTGAAGGAGGTGTCTGCCGCGGGGCTCTTGGAGAAGATGGGATTATTGCAGCATCTTTTTCTCCCTCCCTAGCAGCAGCAGTATTCGTCCATTTCTTTTTGGAAAGTTCCCTAGGCTCCTCCTCCAGAGCAGACACCACTGGGAACTCACTTTCCCAGCAGCACTTGCATGGGCCAGGCATGGAAAAATCCCTGAGTTCCTCTTGGAGCATGATAGGAATTGATTTTTTCTCTTTCTCTGTTTCTCAGCCAATTAAAAGCCTGGTTGTGTCCATGTTCTGATTAGCTGAGAATGGATACAACTACAATTCCCAGAACCCTCTCTTGCAATTTGTCTTATTTTAAAAAATGTTATGGTAAAAACTTAAAATAATTCTTTAAAAAATCATTAGATTTGGTGAATTGTTTTGAAACTTGGTAGGCCAGCAGTTCTGTGCATACATTTGAATGACTCACTCACTCAATCAATCAATCAATGATTTATTACAGTCTATGACCAACACACTATAGAATGGGGCACAGGTGCTCAAGGAAGGGAATCGCAGTTCCCAAGTAGATCAGATAAAAAAGTGATGAAGGCTTGATGAAAATACACAATTCACATATTGGAAAATATATATATTTGATGTAACCATATTAGAAATAGGAGTTAGAAAATATATAAGAGAAATGTATGTATGTATGCATGGCCTTCACTTCACTTAACTTCTTAAAAGCTGCAAAATTAGAGAGGCCAGCATCTAACAAAGGAATGTCTTGAGGCCTGGCATATTTCAAGAGGTTCTATTTTTCGCACCAGGCACCTTATCGTAAGAATAATGAGGTAGCCGTCAAGAGGTTTCAGGAAGACCTTATCTTAGGATGGATGGAGACTCTTGCTATCAGGTCCGTAAGAAATTCTGGCGATGGTCCTCATTAGTAGCAACTCTTCAGATAGGGATGCTAATGAAGATTGGCAAGGTGTTGAGTTTGAAAATATGCTATTGAAGTCAATGAAAAAGTAGAATTTTGTGACGCACATTATGATGTCTGTATGATGCATGCATAATTATTTTAAAAGGTATATAAACCAAGGATTTCCTTTGTTCTGAACCCTTCTTTCCTGGCTTACCAGGAGGGTCCATATCCAGTTGGTGCCAATCGAGAATAAAGCCATGCTTTTCAGTTCTCAGGATCTCCCTTTGTCTCTTTTCTTCAAACCTTCTCCCTGTCATTTCAAAGCAGATTAAAAATATGGTAGGCTGGCAGTTGTAAATGGGGTCTAAAACTGAGGAAGGTTCGATACAGATAGGCCTTTAAGTGACTAAGGGTTGAGCCTTTAAAGTTTCCCATTGTTTGCCAAATAAAAACAGCAACACCCCTCTCGATTCGAGTAACTTCCCCATAGTGAGGGAAGGGGTTAGCTGAAATTGGACCCTGAAATGGCATGCCTTTTGGCCAAATTGCAGACCTCTACTTGATATATACAATTGTAGGTCAACATTGGAATAACTGATATTATCACAAATCTATATATCTATATCTATCTATATAATAAAGGTGAAAGTTTGCATGTGGCGGACAAAAGTGTGGCGGTGCGACGGGAGGAGTATGTGCCAGCGTTTTGATTGACCAGCCTGAAAGTTCCAACATTCTGATTGGCTGATGCAGTGGTGCTATTTGCATATGGTCTCTGATTGGCCAGCTTCAATAGGAGCCCCTGGTGGAGAAAAGAGTTCATGGCAGAAACGGGGACATGAGAAGGAAATTTGCATATGGTCTCTGATTGGCTAGCCTCAATTCCAAGATTCCGAGATGACTAAGAGAGGAAAGGATAAGGCCAGAGGGGGCTGAGTCAGACAATTACCAATATAGACCACACACAGAGCCCCCATGACCCACTCTACATCCTACTGCAGTTTGGAGGAGGATGAACCATGGATGATGGGACTTACAGTACCATCACTCACATTCTGAGACCACTCTTAACCTCATCCAATGACCAGGACCAAACTTGGCACACACAGCCCCCATGACCCACCCTACATCCAGGTGCTGTTTGAAGGATGGATGATGGGACTTGCAGTACATTCACTCACTTCCTGAAACCATAGCGACACTCATTCAAAAACCAATAAAGACCAAACTTGGAACATAGATCCCCCATGGCCAACTCAACATTCTGGTGAGGTTTGGGGGAGTACAGACTATGGATGATGGGACTTCAAGTACCTCCACTCACTTCCCAAGACCTCTGCAACACTCATCTAATGACCAAGCAAGTCCAAACTTGGCACACAAAACCCCCATGACCAACTCTCCATCCTGGAGCAGTTTGGAGGGGGATGGACCACAGATAATGGGACTCACAGTAACTTCACTAACTTCCTGAGACAACTGCGAGTCATATAAATAACTGATAAAGACCAACCTTGATACACAATTCCTTTCTCAAATAACCCGGGCAGCGCCGGGTCACCAAGCTAGTCTGTATATATAATAAAGAAGAGTGTTTGTTTGTATCGGACAGAGGAAGGGCGGACGGTGTATGTGCCAGCGTTCTGATTGGCTGCCGCTGTGGTGCTATTTGCATATGGTCTCTGATTGGCCAGCTTCAACAGGAGCCCCTGGTGGAGAAGAGGGTTCATGGCAGAAACGGGGCATGACAGAAGGAAATTTGCATATGGTCTCTGATTGGCCAGCCTCAAATCCAACATTCCGAGATGAGAAAGAGAGGAAAGGAAAGGCCGGGGGCTGGGTCAGAACACTCCCAATACAGACCGAAATAGGCACACAGAGCCCCCATCACCCACTCTACATCCTACTGCAGTTTGGAGGACTATGAACCATGGATGATGGGACTTGCAGTACCACCACTCACATTCTGAGACCGCTGTTAACCTTATCCAATGACTGATCAGGACCAAACTTCGCACATAGACCTCTCATGACCCACTGTACGTCCTGGTGTGGTTTGGCCGGGGATGGACCGTGGATTATGGGACTTGCAGTACCATTGCTCAATTCTTCAGACCACTGCAACCCTCATCCAATTACCGATAAATACCAAACTTGGCACACTGAGTCTCCATGACGCACTCTACATCCAGGTGCAGTTTGAAGGAGGATGCACCATGGACGATGGGACTTCCAATACCTGCACTCCCTTCCTAAGACCATTACAACTGCCAACGATGATGGATCAGGACCACAATTTACACAGAGAGCCTGCATAACTCACTCTACATCCTGGTGCGGTTTGGAAGAATTTGACAATGGATGATGGGACTTGCAGTCACTTCACTCACTTCCTGAGACCACTGAGACCCTCGCCAATGACTCATCAAGACTAAACTTGGCACATGGAGCTTCAATGACCCACTCTACATCCTGGAGCAGTTTGGAGGATGACAGACCATGGATGATGGGACTTTAAGTACCTCCACTACCCAAGACTGCTGCAAAACCCATCTTATGACCAATCAAGACCAACGTTGGCACACAGAGCCCCCATGACCCACTCTACATCCTGCTGCAGTTTTGGAGAAGGGTGGACCATGGATGATGGAACTTCCAGTACCTTCACTCACATTCTGAGACCTCTGCAAACCCCATCCAATGACGGATCAAGACCAAACTTGGCACATAGACCTCTCATGACCCACGTTACGTCCTGGTGTTGTTTGGAAAAATTTGGAGATGGATGATGGGACTTGCAGTACCTTTGCTCACTTCCTGAGACCACTGAGACCCTGGCCAATGACTAATCAAGACTAAACTTGGCACATGGAGCTCCAATGACCCACTCTACATCCTGCTGCAGTTTGGAGGAGGACAGACCATGGATGATGGGACTTCAAGTACCTTCACTCCCTTCCAAAGATTGCTGCAACCCTCTTCTAATGACCAATCAAGACCACACTTGGCACACAGAGCCCCCATGATCCACTCTACATCCTGCTGCAGTTTGAAAGGGGATGGACTTTGGATGATGGGACTTGCAGTACCTTCACTCTTACTGAAACCACTGCCACCCTCATCTAATGACAGATAAAGACCAAACTTGGCACACAGAGCCCCCATGACCCACTCTATATCCTGCTGCTGTTTGTAGGAGGATGGCCCATGGATGATGGGACTTCAAGTACCTTCACTCACTTCCTGAAAATAATGCAGCCGTTATCCAAAGACCAATAAAGACCAAACTTGGCATACAGAACCGCCATTACCCACTTTCTCTAATAACCCGGGCAACGCCGGGTCCCAAAGCTAGTATATAATAAAGAAGAGTGTTTGTTTGTATAGGACAGAGGAAGTGTGGAGGGCGGTGTATGTGGCAGCGTTCTGATTGGCTGCCGCTGTGGTGCTATTTGCATATGGTCTCTGATTGGCCAGCTTCAATAGGAGCCCCTGGTGGAGAAGAGGGTTCATGGCAGAAACGGTGCATGACAGAAGGAAATATGCATATGGTCTCTGATTGGCCAGCCTCAAATCCAACATTCCGAGATGACAAAGAGAGGAAAGGAAAGGCCAAAGGGGGCTGGGTCAGAACACTACCCATACAGAGCAGACTTGGCACACAGAGCCCCCATCACCCACTCTACATCCTACTGCAATTTGGAGGAGGATGAACCATGGATGATGGGACTTGCAGTACCACCACTCACATTCTGAGACCGCTGTTAAACTTATCCAATGACTGAACAGGACCAACCTTCGCACATAGACCTCTCATGACCCACTTTACATCCTGGTGTGGTTTGGCCGGGAATGGACCGTGGATTATGGGACTTGCAGTACCATTGCTCAGTTCTTCAGACCACTGCAACCCTCATCCAATTACCAATAAATAACAAACTTGGCACACTGAGTCTCCATGACGCACTCTACATCCAGGTGCAGTTTGAAGGAGGATGCACCATGGATGATGGGACTTGCAATACCTGCACTCCCTTTCTAAGACCATTACAACTGCCAACGATGATGGATCAGGACCACAATTCACACAGAGACCCAGCATGACCCAATCTACATCCTGGTGTGGTTAGGAAGAATTTAACAATGGATGATGGGACTTGCAGTCACTTCACTCACTTCCTGAGACCACTGAGACCCTCGCCAATGACTCATCAAGACTAAATTTGGCACATGGAGCTTCAATGACCCACTCTACAAATGACCCACTCTACATCCTGGCGCAGTTTGGAGGAGGACAGACCATGGATGATGGGACTACAAGTACCTCCACTCCCTTCCGAAGATTCCAGCAACCCTCTTCTAATGACCAATCAAGACCACACTTGGCACACAGAGCCCCCATGATCCACTCTACATCCTGCTGCAGTTTGAAAGGGGATGGACTTTGGATGATGGGACTTGCACTACCTTCACTCACTTACTGACACCACTGCCACCCTCATCTAATGACTGATAAAGACCAAACTTGGCACACAGAGCCCCCATGACCCACTCTATATCCTGCTGCTGTTTGTACGAGGATGGGCCATGGATGATGGGACTTCAAGTACCTTCACTCACTTCCTGAAAATAATGCAGCCGTTATCCAAAGACCAATAAAGACCAAACTTGGCATACAGAACCGCCATTACCCACTTTCTCTAATAACCCGGGCAACGCCGGGTCCCCAAGCTAGTAAAATATAAATATGCAATGTTTGTCATCTTGCCAGAAAATCTCACCAAGGTAGCTAGTCAGTTACTAATGTGTAAATGCAAATAGGTAGCTCTTTTGGAAGAGAAAGCATGTGCACCACAGCTGCATGTTGAGACCCGTCAACATATCAGAGGACATGATGACTTCCTGGAGAGAATAAAGGAGAACTGATCATACAGAACCAACCCAGAACTTGCCAAGGAAGAGGTAGGATAGTCACTGTCAGGAGCAGACCATACAGGAGCAATTCAGGACCTCTCTAAATAATCACTTCCTGCATCTCCACAATGATAGAAGCAGTGAAGATGCTCAAGCAGCAACAAGAGAAATTACATGCAGAGAAAAGAGTAAAGATAGTGGCCAATAACAACAGGATGAAAAAGAAGCTGGTTGGAGGCTCAGGAGTATAGCGGCATCTGGGTTCCAGCCTGGAAAGATGGTGCAGGCATCCAGGATGTCACAGATAACTTGCCAAAACTCATCAAAAACTAGATCAGTACCTCTTTCTTTCCTCTTAATGTGAGAAACAGTAGGACTTCAAAGAACAGTTCTGAGTACTATGAGGTTTTGGGCATGAATCTGTAGGAGTTTAAAGTACAGGATGTTTTCTCATCAGTTCTGCCAGTTCAGAATAGAGCACTGCACAGCAAAGGGATGATACTAAAAGTGAATGACTGGCACCATAGATGGTGTTGACAGGAGAGGTTTGGCTACTGGCTGCAGATGGACTGTACCTCATGACGACGGAGACAAATGTGTTTGGTAGTAGCATGGCAAGTCTGATGAAGAGGGCTTTAAACTAAATCCTTGTATTGATAAAAGCAATGCCTGGATTTACTGGTTTGGGGAAAAAAAGCTCTCCCAGGCACTAACTCTCTGCAAGATCTTTGAGGCGAAATAATGGACAATCAAGTCCAGAAAAAAAAAGAAAATCAGGTGAAGCAAAAAACCTATCCGGAAACTGTAGAATGTATAATAATAATAATAATAATAATAATAATGTTAATTAGTACACTTGGTGCTGTGCCAAGAGATCTCAGCCAGCATTTGGAAACAATAAACATTGACAAAATCATGATCTGTCAACTGCAAAAGGCCACCTGACTTGGATCTGCGCGCATCATTCGAAAATACATCACACAGTCCTAGACGCTTGGGAAATGTTTGTCTTGTGATTTTGTGATATGAAAACCAGCATATAGATCTCGTTTGCTGTGACATACTGTATTTTTCTGTCAGTAAAATGATGATGATGATGATGATGATGATGATGATGATGATGTTGCAATCCCAGGCAACAGCAGGATTGAAGAGAAACAACTGGAAAAGCTGAAACAATATGAGGATTTAAAGAATGAACTGCAAAGACTCTGGCACAAGCCAGTAAAGGTGGTCCCAGTGGTGATTGGCACATTGGGTGCAGTGCCTCAAGACCTTGGCCTGCACTTAAACACAATTGGCGCTGACAAGAGTACCATCTATCAGCTGCAGAAGGCCACCCTACTGGGATTTGCACACATTATTCACCAATACATCACACAGTCCTAGATACTTGGGAAGTGTGTGACGTGTGATCCAATACAACAGTGTTGACAGGAGATCTTGTTTGCTGTGTACTAATCTTGTTGTGTTTCTGATAATAATAATAATAATAATAATAATAATAATAATAATCTTTTAAAAAGAAGACAGGGCCTGATTCTGGCAGCCCAAGAACAAGCCATTGAAACCAATGCCATCAAAGCCAGAATTGAAAAATCGACGACAGATCCCAACTGTAGACTCTGCAAGGAAGCAGATGAAACAATAGATCACAACCTCAGCTGCTGCAAGAAGATCGCGCAGACAGCCTACAAGTAGAGGCATAACACCGTTGCTCAGATGATCCATTGGAACTTGTGCCACAAATACCATCTGCCTGCAACAAAGAACTGGGGGATCACAAGTTCTTTACAGAAAATGAACACGCCAAGCTACTCTGGGACTTCCAGATTCAGACTGACAGAGTTTTGAAGCACAAGACTCCTGACCTCACAATTGTGTTAAAAAACAAAGTGTGGATTGTCAATGTTGCAATCCCAGGTGTCAGCAGGATTGAAGACTCTGGCATAACCAGTCAAGGTGATCCCAGTGGTGATCGGTACACTGGGTGCAGTGCCTAAAGAACTTGGCCTGCACTTAAACACAATCGGCGCTGACAAAATTACCAGCTGCCAGCTGCAGAAGGTCCCATTATTGGGATCTGCATGCATTATTTGCCGATGCATCACACAGTCCTAAACACTTGGGAAGTGTCCGACATGTGATCTAATGCAACAGCCAACAGTTGTTTGCTGTGGACTCATCTTGTCGTGTTTCTAATAATAATAATAATAAACAACTTTATTTATACCCCACCTCCATCTCCCTGAAGGAACTCAGGGTGCTTTAGATGGGGCCAGGCCCAATCAAAAAAGTTAAAAACATAACATATTTAAAATACATAACATCAATATAAAACAATATAAAATAACATTATAACAAAATATAAAGCAAGTATCAGTATCAACAACCAATAGTATAATTCAAGTCTTGTTGTGAGTGGGTGGACTGGTGTACAACAATTTAGAAGGTAGGGCTAGTGAGTAAAGTGCATAGGTCATATAGCAGCAATTTCGACAGGATCATTATAACTTTGGGTACTACAGAAGTAAGGTGCAAGGACAAGATTTCAGGCCATAGTTGGGCCAGGGAATTGTCTAATCAAGCACACAATGAAGCATCCACATCTTTAGTTCTTTTTGAAATGTGGACAGGCAGGGTGCTAGCCTGGGGAGGGAGTTCCAGAGCTGGGGAGCCACAACCGAGAAGGCCCTTTCCCTTGTTCCTACCAACCATGCTTGATACAGGGGTGGAAGCAAGAGAATCACCTCCCCAGAAGATCTTAGAGATCGTGTGGGCTCATAGGGGAAGATGCGGTCACAAAGATAGGCAGGTCCCAAACTGTTTAGAGCTTTATAGGTGATAACCTGCACCTTGAATTGGGAATTTCTCTTTTCCCTGGGAACTCTCTCTCTCTGGAATCTATTGAATTTCTCTGGGATCTGGAGGGGTTTACCATTGTTCATTCTATTCTCTAAACGTAGGATTTCTGCTTCTCACTGCTTCTCTGAGTTTACTGTGAAACTAAATTGGCATTTTAAAGACGATTCCTGTTTTGCTTCTTCCATGGGATTGGAAGAGTACAGATGTTTACTCTAGTCTTACAAGAATAGTATAAGGAAAATAAAAGCTCAAAATGAACGCAGACTAGTTAAGCAAGCAAGGATGTAGGGGGAATCAACAAGGAATCTGGTATGAATAGCAAGTATTGAACCAAATAAGTTATGTGTTTCATTTAAACTGAAATGTAGCCTGGATGAAAAAAAATCACTTATAAGCTGAAATAATATGTTGCTGCTGGGGATTGCCGTTGAATGATTCATGGCAATAGAAATATTGTCTGCTTGTTATTTTGAAAAGAGAACTATATCAACAAATGATGCAGCCAACAACCTTCACTGCGTCTTGAGAATGTTTGTGACAGTTCCATATTTTCATGTATTTTCATATTTTAAATCTCAAGTTCTCTGCATCTGAAAAATAAAATTCTAACCCAATTGCACCTTGACCTTCTTCGAGATGCCTCATTCTCCCTGGCAGTTTCCCATCTTAATCAGTTCTGCTTAACTTCTTGCCTTTAGTTCAGTGTTTCTCAACCTTCCTAATGCCGTGACCCCTTAATACAGTTCCTCATGTTGTGGTGACCTCCAACGATAAAATTATTTCTGTTGCTACTTCATAACTATAATTTTGCTACTGATAGGAATAATAATTTAAATATCTGGCATGCAGGATGGATTTTCATTCAGTGGGCCAAATTTGCTACAAATACCTGATATGCCCAAATTTGAATACTGGTGGGGTTGGGTGGGGGCATTGATTTTACCATTTTGGAATTGTGGTTGCTTGGATTTACAATCAAAGAGCATTCTGAACTCCACCAATGATGGAATTGAACCAAACTTGGCACACAGAACTCCCATGAGCAACAGAAAATACTGGGAGGCTTTGGTGGCCATTGACCTAACGTTTGGGAGTTGTAGTTCTCCTTCATCCAGAGAGCACTGTGGATTCAAACAATGATGGATCTGGACAAAACTTGGTAAGACTACTCAATATGCCCCAATGTGAACACTGGTGGAGTTTGGGGGAAATAGACCTTGACATTGAGGAGTTGTAGTTGCTGGGATTTATAGTTCACCTACAATCAAAGAGCATTCTGAACTCCATCAATGATAGAATTGGGCAAAACTTCCCACACGTAACCCATGACCAACAGAAAATCTGTATGTGCCGTCATGCCTGAGGGCTATAGCTCCTAGTGAAAGAGGGATGGACATGACATCTTTCCCCAGGGGATTGCTTTTTGCCCTCCTTTAGGAAACTGGAACTCCCAAAGACCCAAAACACTGTAAATAACTCAAAATAAGATTTATTGTTCACAAAGAGTTATTTCTTTAAAGCAATGAGCTGGAAACTTCAGAGGGGTGAAGGAAAATATACATTACAATTTCAGTTAGTCCTGGGTCTAAGGAGTTTGAAGCTGAGAGGCCTTTCCAAGTTTCCTCTTTCCTCAATGGCTGTGAATGCTGGAGCAAACCACAACCCCAGTTCAAATGGCCTATGTTTGAAGATTCAGGATCTTCCTCTGGTGCCAAAAGAACCAATTTGAAGGCGCTTGAGACTTCCAACGTCGTTCAGGTTGGTCTGAACATGAAGCATAAGTCCCAAGAGTAAAAAACCTCAGAATTGGTGCTGAGAGGTAATTTAGTCAGGGGCTTTTAGAGTCAAGTCTCTTACTCGCGTCCATCTCATAGACATTCTGATGGTGGAATGAGAGAAGGGAAGCACTCCCCTCCTCCAGTAAGAGGTGGAGCCAAACAATTGAGCTTGAGAAAGCAATTCAACTGGAGCAAACAACATTGACTGACAGCTATAAATAACCAATCAATCCAACTATACATAAGCAGGGTAAAAAGGCAGGATTAGGCATGATACAACAGTTTAAATCTTGCAACTAACAGTTCTACACACAGGTGGTGCCACTCATGCCGTCACACTGTATTTTCTGATGATCTTTGGCGACCCCTCTGACACCCCCCCTCATGACCCCTAGATTAAGGAATGCTGATTTAGTTTAATTGCTAATCTATCTCAACAAATCAGTGTGTGTGTTTGTTTTGTTTTGTTTTTAAATACAATACAACTGTTTGGTTTGCTTCTGATATGATAAATAGTTTCTTTTTCGACACATTTGGTTATTATTTTATACTAAGTGTCTTTCTACCCTGAATATTAAGAAATCAGTAAATTTTGGTAATCCTATCAAAGAAATGCTCAGTTGAAATTGACATCCATCCCTAGTCCCGTCTCCGAAACCAGGTATCTTTTGTGATACCAGTGGATCCTCAATTCTGCTACTTAGAGATGCACAATGTCTCTTCCCTCTCATTTCGCAATTTGTCATCAGACCTGCCAACTCATCCTAGACACTCAGTGTTATCTTCAAAGCTTTTTTCTTTTCCCTCTCTTTCGGTGTTGCTTTGGGGTTCTTCAGCTTGTTTGTGTTTTCATCTGAATAGTCAATCATCACACCAGTCCCGTGGACTACTTTGTTCTGTCATGTTACATTGGACGTACATGGACGTACATTTCATTGTGTTGCTGCTCCAAAAATGAGAGAATACAGAATTATTTTTTTTTTAAAAAAGTCAGATTGTGAAGTTAAAAGACGAAGGAACTGCAGAACAGTGTAAACAATGAGTGTTGAGTGAAGAAGCAGATTTTTTAAAAAAGTATGTTTCGTTTGTTGTGCGGATTGCCAGTTTTCTTTACCAAAAGGACTGCCAGAGTACAAGCTTAATAAGTAGCAGCAAATGGTAATTCATTTTCTTTTGTATTCGTCACGCCATAAAAGCTGTGCAGTGGACTTCCTCAACACCATGGTTCATGTTTAAAGAATCATCAATTGCGCTTTCTGCCTCTCACCCCTTAGACATTAAGCTAATACTGTTCCAGAACATTTGGGTCCAGCCTGTCTTCACGACTGCATCTCCCCCTATGAATTAGCGAGGACTTCAAGATCTGCCGAGGAGATCCTCCTCTTGATCCCACCTCCATCACAAATACAATTGGTGGGGATGAGGGAGAGGACCTTCTCAGTGGTGGCCCCTAGCTCTGGAATGCCCTCCCCAGGGAACTTAGACAAGCTCCCACATTACAGTTCTTTTGGAAAGAATTTAAAATTTGTTTTTTTTTCCAGCAAGCCTTTGAGAATGTCTAGACCAGTATTTCTCAACCTGGGGGTTGGGACTCCTGGAGGGGTCGCGAGGGGGTGTCAGAGGGGTTGCCAAAGACCACCAGAAAACAGTGTTTTCTGTTGGTCATGGGGGGTCTGTGTGGGAAGTTTGGCCCAATTCAATCATTGGTAGGGTTCAGAATGTTCTTTGATGGTAGGTGAACTATAAATCCCAGCAACTACAACTCCCAAATGTCAAGGTATGTTTTCCCCAAACCCCACCAGTGTTCTCATTTGGGGATACTGGGAATTCATGCCAAGTTAAGTTCAAATTAATCATTGCTTGAGTCCACAGTGCTCTCTGGATGTACGTGAACTACAATTCCAAAACTCAAGGTCAATACCCACCAAACCCTTCCAGTATTTTCTGTTGGTTATGGGAGTTCTGTGTGCCAAGTTTGGTTCAATCCCATCATTAGTGGAGTTCAGAATGCTCTTTGATTGTAGGTGAACTATAAATCCCAGCAACTACAACTCCCACGGGATAAAATCAATCCCCCCACCAACCCCACCAGTATTCAAATTTGGACGTATTGGGTATTTGTGCCCAATTTGGTCCAGTGAATGAACGTATATCCTGCATACCAGATATTTACATTACGATTTACAAAAGCAGCAAAATGACAATTATGAAGTAGCAACAAAAATAATTTTATGTTTGGGGGGTCACCATAACATGAGGAAGTATATTAAGGGGTCATGGCATTAGGAAGGTTGAGAACCACTGGTCTAGACAGTAGCCAGAATGGACTGCCAATTGCACTTTATATCTACACTCTATGGCAGTGGTTCCCAACCTTTTTTTTTTTTTTACCATGGCCCACTTGACCAGGGCTCACTTTGAGCAGGGCCCACTTGACCGGCAACCACTCTCCAACATTAGTACCAAAAGAAGTGGGGCTGGTTAGCTTTGTGGAAAAGAAAAAAATATATAGTAGCTTTTTAAGTCCCCGGTGGCGCAGTGGGTTAAAGCACTGAGCTGCTGAGCTTGTTGATCGAAAGGTCGCAGGTTCGATTCCGGGGAGCGGCGTGAGCTTCTGCTGACAGCCCTAGCTTCTGCCAACCTAGCAGTTCGAAAACATGCAAATGTGAGTAGATCAATAGGTACCACTCCGGCAGGAAGGTAACGGAGCTCCATGCAGTCATGCCGGCCACATGGCCTTGGAGGTGTCTACGGACAACGCTGGCTCTTCGGCTTAGAAATGGAGATGAGCACCACACCCCAGAGTCAGACATGACTGGACTTAATGTCAGGGGACTACCTTTACCTTTATCTAAGTCTCTTCTGCTATGTTTTTCAGTGTTTTTATGAGTGATGGTCACTTGTTGGCCTGATAGGTGTATTGTGTCCAAATTTGGTGTCAATTCATCCAGTGGTTTTTGAGTTATGTTAATCCCACAAACAAACATTACATTTTTATTTATATAGATGATAGCGAAAAATATTCAAATTCCAACTTCTATATTTTATTCCAGCTTGAGCAGCCTGGTCACCATTTGTGGAGAAAGAGAATGTTCTCCTTCCCAGCATTGATTTCGTTAGAGTTAGCACCTCGAGCTTCCAGTTTACTGTTGTATTCAGTCTCCGTGCTCTATTTACAGTACAGCAGGGAGGGGATAATATTTCCAGCAACATGAAAATGTCTGGAGGCCCCTCTCTTTGCATAAATACAGTAAGCTGCACATTAAAGCTGGGAGTGAACTGAACTGAACTGACAAACCCTAAACACCTGAAATTTAGGACTGCATTTATGGATTGCATCAACGATATATCAGCATAAAAATGTCAAAGACTGCAAGACACAGATGAACAGACGTTTACGTGTCTTTGGGAACTTTCTGCTTAGGCGCTGACTTTCTTTCTGCATTGACTAGCACTGGACAAAGCAGCAGAGAGTGAATGTCAACTTGAGGTTTATTGAGCAGTGAAAGGGAAGAACTCTAGCAGGGAAAAGAACATCCCCAACCAGGACTCTCATATCAGACTTGGCTCTGATATTGTTTGACCTGCATTTATCTATCTATCTATTAATAATATTATATTATTAATATTATTAATAATATACAGCACTTTCCCACCAACCAAAGTCTTCAAATCTTCATCCAATAAAATCAATACATATTATTTTAAAACACTTTTAAAGATAAGAGCTTAAGAAAATAGTATGTGTTTGACCAGCTACTGGAAACTGGAGGAAGCCACTCTCACTTCTCATGGGAAGGCAATCTGCTGTAGTGGTTCATCCTGCACTGTTTCCATTGCCTGAGGTTTCAGTGCCTAATGATCAAGATACGAGGGTTGAATGAAAAGTAATGCCTCCACCTTTGTAACTCCTCAACAGATGGCAGTACTGGTATGCGGCAGGTACTGGCTTGTTCAATAGACTCTCCTCTACAGTTCCATTTTGGTGGGAAGCCTTAGCATTCAACGGTTGTGTTGTTAAAGTGCGAAGTATGGAACCCTGCACAGATGGTCAGTCAATGTGACTTAAGCAGCGTGCACTCATTGAATTCTTGACAGCAGAAGGTGTCATCCCAAAGGAGATTCATCAGAGAATGCAAACTGTTTATGGTGATTGTGTCGATGTGAGTACTGTACGTCGTTGGGCGAGTAAGTTTAAAGATGTTGAGGTGGGAACAGCTGACTTGAGTGACAAACAAACAGTTGGACGTCCTGTGACAGCAACCACCGAGTTTCACAAGCAAACGTTTGACAGATTGATTCAGGATGATTGTCATATCACTTAGAGAGAAATTTCAAGCATAATCGACATTCCACAAGAATGTGTGGTCACATTATTGCTTTGCTTTGCTATTGGAAGATCTGTGCATGATGGGTACCCGGGATGAGAGAACTGTGAGACGCTGGTTGCGGAAAAAGAGTGCTGACTTCTTCCATGACAGCTCCAGAAAACTTGTTCATCATTGGCAGAAATGTATCCAATTGTCTGGTGATTATGCGGAAAGTGAATAGTGGTAGTTAAAGAGCGCATTCCAAGGATTATTTCTGCATTTGATTTATTAAAATATTTCCATCCAAACCGAAGTAACAAAGGTGGAGGCATTACTTTTCATTCAACCCTTGTACTATAGACACACAGAGGTCTGGAAATGGGGATTTTGGACATTTGGGATTTGTTAGCCATGACGAAGCTGAGTATTCTGGGATGGTTAAGCTTGCATTAGTTGTGCCTGTACAGAGAGAGAAAGAGACTGACAGTCTTGTGTTCAGTTTCCCAAGGAAGTCGAGGTCGGAATGTAAAAATAATGTGTTAATTGGAGATCCAGGGGAGTTCTCTTTTGGTAGAAGGAGTCAGATCTGTCAACAAAGACATCTGGCCAGGGAGAAGGGCCTTTCTCAAAGATTAATTGACAAGAGGGTTCCTTTTGGGTCTTCTCAAGGGAAAAGGCATGGGTTTTTGACTATATATGAGGGCAACTGAGATTGTGTCTTCAGAAGAACCAACATTTAGTTTAGGCAGCAATTCCTGTCTCATGTTTCTTGTGTCTTGGATTTATTTATTCATGTTTATATTCCTGTAACTTTTCATACCTTGGATTTAATGCTCAAGTTTGGTTCCTGTATTTTCATGTGCCTTTGGTTTTGTTGTCCTGGATTATTTTGGAATCACAGTCTCTTGTTACCTTTGAATTTTGTCATGGTTTTGGACATTCCTGTTTCCTGAACTTGAGTTTTGGAATCTTGTTTTCCATGTTTCTGCCTTCCTAGCAGTTTTGAAAACAGTAATATGAGTAGATAAATAGGTACCCATAAGGAAATGCCAGAAAAATGCTGGTGATTCAATCAAGAAGGAATAATTTGTTGAGAGGTAACTAGCTGTCCCTGATGGTTTCCTCTTTTCTTACTTCTCCCAGGCAGTAAGAACCCACATCTTGAAACTGCTAGGCCATTAACTGCTAATCAAGGTGACCAATTGAAACATTCACACCTACCTCCAACAGACAAGACTTCTTTCTTCCACCCTGGACATTCCACAGATATATAAACCCCATTTTCCTAGTTTCCAACAAACCTCACAACCTCTGAGGATGCTTCCTACAGATGCAGGCAAAACGTCAGGAGAGAATGCTTCTGGAACATGACCAGACAGCCCGGAAAACTTACAACAAGCGAAATAGTATCTTCATTGTATATATGTGGGCATTTTACGAAATAATATCTCATTGTATCTCTGTGTGCATATTTCTCTCCAACTGTTGAGAGAAAGCTTGCAAAGGAAAATGTATCACAAATAGTGAAGGGGTTTAAGCAATTTTTCGCCCACTAAAAGAAAAAAAAACACATTTAAAAGTCCTTTCCCTTTTGTATGCCCCTTAGCCTACCACGGGAGGGTTGATGCCTCCACTTTTAGAATCTTTAATGTTTTAATCATCTATTTCTTATCGGAAGACTTAAGGGAACCTTAGCTGGCATTCCTGAGAAATATGGTTCCTTTAGGCAAATCTGTGCAGCTCTTCATTCCTAAAAATTCAGACACAGCAAGGAGCCAAGCAAACAGAGAGAGAACAAATTTTCATTAAAAGAAGGGAAATAACAGACTTGCTGCCTTATAACTTATGAATCTATGTTCAGAAAATCAATCATGGAGAAGTATTTTCTTCAAAAAAAATGATGGAAAAGGATGGGTTGAGGTTTTGAGTGGAGGACGATTTTGTTTACAGCTAGTTTCTTGGTATTTCTGAATATCACTTGCATCACCACACCTTCATTCGTTTGTTTCAGCTCTTGAGACTTTTCCTGATAAGGGTTGGCTTGATGCCCCTTCCTTTTGGCACATTTCTCCCTTTCTCCCTCCATTCGTGCCTCCATTCTGCAGCACTGCTGATCACAGCTGACCTCCAGTTAGAACGTTAAAAGGCCAGGTCTTCCAAGTTCTCAGTGTCTATGACCAGTTTTTAAGTTTGGCTTTAAGTTAATCTTTAAATCTCTTTTCCTGTCCACCAACGTTATGTTTCCCGTTCTTGAGTTGGGAATATAGTAACTGCTTTGGGAGATGGTAATCGGGCATTCAGACAATGTGGCCAGTCTAGTGGAGTTGATGGCATTGGAGCATCACTTCAATGCTGGTGGTCTTTGCTTCGCCCAGCACACTGACATTTGTCCGCCTGTCTTCCCAAGATATTTGCAGAATTTTTCAGAAGCAACACTGATGGAATCATTCCAGGAGTTGAGTGTAACATCTGTAGATAGTCCATGTTTTGCAGGTTATAGCAGGTTTGGGATGACAATAACTTTATAAACAAGCATCCCTCAAGAATGGGAAACATTGGTGGAGGCTCCTTCTTTGGAAGCTTTTAAACAGGGGCTGGATAGCCATCTGTCAGGAGTGATTTGAATGCCATATTCCTGCTTCTTCGCAGGGGGTTGGACTGGATGGCCCATGAGGTCTCTTCCAACTCTTTGATTCTATGACAGGAAAAGAGATTTAAACCTGGGCTTAAAGCCAACCTTATAAACTGTGGCATTGACACCGAGAACTGGGAAGCCCTGGTCCTTGAGTGCTCTAACTGGAGGTCAGCTGTGACGAGCAGTGCTGCATAATTCGAAAAGGCATGAATTGAAGACAAAAGGGTATAACATGCCAAGAAGAAGGCACGTCAAGCCAATCTTGACCGGGACCGCCTTCCATCTGGAAACTGATGTCCTCACTGCAGAAGAACATGCGGATCAAGAATAGAGCTCCACAGCCACCTATGAATCCACCGCCAAGACACCAGACTTGGAGGAAAATCATCCTCAGGCTACAAGGGATCGCCTAAGTAAGTAAAGTTCCTAAATGATGTCGTTCCCATATGGAAATTTGTATGCATTTGGCAAAATATGCATGTCAGCATGCACTTTTTCTAATGTATGCATTTTTATATATGTCCTCTGAATTGATTACAATATATTTATACTAAAATCTTTTAGTCATTTGCATTTTGGGCTGCATGGTTACATCATATTTTATTATTCTCAACTGTACTGGAAGCTTTGAGAATATATAGTAGTTTCTAATAAAGGCGTGCTTAACCGCGTGGTGATTCTCCAAAATGTGACACAAATGCTAGCAACTCCACCCAAATCTTGTTTCATTTCTATTAAGTTCTTGATTATAGAGAACAAGATACTGGATATGACAGTGTTTGGTGCAGACCTGCAAGCACAGTTGTGCGTGGATTCTGTTTCCTTCAGTACCTCCGGTGCCTTCAATACTTTGGGGGCCCATTCAGGTAATGGCCCTCCCGATACAAAAACCTGCCCAACATGAAAGCAAGTGAGAGACGATCTTGGCTCCTCCTTCCCTATTCTGCATCACAGTTGAATCCTTTTATATTTTCCTGTATTTTCCTGATTATTTTTATTTAGTGGGACTGACTGGGATTTGGGGATCTGAGGGATGGTGGGTGAGGTGTGGGCACTTTTGGGGGTTTTCACCCTTTGAGCTTCATTTTCTCCTTACCTTCCTCTCCCATTAGAAAATACATCTAAATAATAGGCTTGGGCGGTTTCGTTTGTTAATTTCGTAATTCATTATTAATTCGTATTTAAATTAGCTTACGATCCAATATTGAGCCATACAGGAATAGTGTGAGAAGTAAATTAGATTCGAAACAATTTTTTCAATTTATTTCGTAATTATTTTGTTATTATTTCGTAATTATTTCGAAATTATTTCGTAATTATTTTGTAATTATTTAGCATGTCTGGTGCAAGTTTTATAGTTGTTGTTTGTTTTATCACACCAACAGTCAACAACAGAGGGAGAGGGAAGCTTCAGAAGTTCCCCCTGTCCCATTTGGAGGTTTTTTTTTTAGCATATTGCGCAATCACATCCACCATTAATGAATCGATTCATAATTTTATGAAATTTCGTATATTTCGAAATATTTAAAAGGAAAATTTCGGAATTATTAAAAAAAATGAAACGCAAGGGCCCCCTAAAAACAAAACGGGTTTAGAACCAAATTTTTCCATGGTTACCCAAGCCTACTAAATAATAATAATAATAATAATAATAATAATAATAATAATAATAATAATAAGTAATCCCAGCAAACAAAAAGAGATGCCTACCTCTCCTCTAAAGTAGAAAGTGGAAACATACTTAAGGAAGCAAAACCCAAAGCAGAAAGAAGATTGCAGCCTTGCAGGCAAAAGAGAGGGAATTTTAAAGGTAGTCCAGGGAGGATAACTCCACTGAACTCTAGGTCATCACTCTTCCTTCTCTGAGCCTCCTTAAAAAGTCTTGGAAAGCTGTGCAATGTGCTACTGCTGGGAGAGAAGAAAGCATGCGTGCCTGCCTCTCCTCTAGAGTAGAAAGTGGAAATAGCTTTAAGGAAGTAAAACCCCAATCAGAAAGGAGATTGCAGCCTTGCAGGCAAAAGAGAGGGAATTTTTAAGGTAGTCCAGGGAGGATAACTCCACTGAGCTACAGGTCATCACTCTTCCTTCTCTGAGCCTCCTTAAAAAGTCTTGGAAAGCTGTGCAATGTGCTACTGCTGGGAGAGAAGAAAGCATGCGTGCCTGCCTCTCCTCTAGAGTAGAAAGTGGAAACAGCTTTAAGAAAGTAAAACCCCGAGCAAAAAGAAGATTGCAGCCTTGCAGGCAAAAGAGAGGGAATTTTTAAGGTAGTCCAGGGAGGATAACTCCACTGAGTTCCAGGTCATCACTCTTCCTTCCTTAGGTCTCCTTAAAAAGTCTTGGAAAGCTATGTGACATGCTGCTGGTGCTGGGAGAGAAGAAAGTGTGCATTTCTACCTCTCCTCTAAAGTAGAACAGCTTTAAGAAGCATTTATAATCCAGGTCTTGATGAAGTATATGGAATGGGAGCCTGTGGGAAGTCTCCCCTTCCATATGGGCCAAGGGGCAGAAAAGAAATTGTTTTGTTTTGTTTTTCAGATGCGGAACAAAAATGCCCATTTGGCAGCATGCCTATTTTTGGGATGTGCTGGAAAATTGATATGGAGTGTTTCTGGTATTCAACAAGCAGAAACGGATAGCAGTTCACCCAAAATGCACAAACCTACCTGTAAGTCCATCACATCATTTGATATTAGACTAATTTCACTAAAGATTTAACCTCATATCCACTTCATGCAAAATTTATGCTATGGTACTGTGTCTCAGAGACTATTTTACACCAGTGTGAAATAAACAAGGGATTGGTTTTGTAGTTAATGTTGCACACCAGTGACATTTCCATTATTCTATGAAAGCCATCCTGTAATTAGAAATAATTATTAATAATGCTACCGAAATACACTTAAAAGGCAGCTAGAGAAATTTCAGGGATGTTAAAAATTTTAGAGCCCCCCTAAGAGAGGAAGAAGTAGGATGAATTTGCATTTCCATGCTTCGTCCAAAACTATTTTGCCTCCAGCACAGCCAAGTTTTGGATTAATTAGGCAAAACCCTTTCTAATTAATGAGACATGCTTAGCAAAACAGCAGCAGCATCAACAGCAACAACAACAACAACAACAAACAAACAACAAAGCCAAATCTGAGCGGAGTGATCACCTTGCAGAGAAAAAGTATTTATAGGTCCAATGTATTGTCAAAGGCTTTCGTGGCCAGAATCACTGGGTTGTTGTAGGTTTTTTCGGGCTATATGGCCATGTTCTAGAGGCATTTTCTCCTGACGTTTCGCCTGCATCTTTGGCAAGCATCCTCAGAGGTAGTGAGGTCTGTTGGAAGTAGGAAAAAGGGTTTATATATCTGTGGAATGACCAGGGTGGGACAAAGGACTCTTGTCTGCTGGAGCTAGGTGTGAATGTTCCAACTGATCACCTTGATTAGCATTTGATTGCCTGGCAGTGCCTGGACCAATCTTTTGTTGAGAGCTGATCAGATGTCCTTGTTTGTTTCCTCTCTGTTGTTGTGCTGTTGTAATTTTCACAGCCCCCCCAAAATGCTGAATGATTCGGAAAACAGCATATATAAATACTAGGGCTGGGCGGTTTCGTTTCGTTAATTTGTAATTTGTTAATAATTCGTTAATTTTTTCAATTACAAAACGATAACGAACCATTCTGGAGCAATTATTAAAAAAATGAATTTTCAAAAACGTTTTGTAAATGCTTCATATTTCGATATTGTATTCGTTTCGTTATTGTTTTGAGGTCGTTTCGTTATTATTTCCGCATGTCTGGGCCAGTTTTATGGTTTAATTAGTGAAAAAAATTATAATATCACACCAACAGTCAACAACAGAGGGAGAGGGAAGCTTCAGAAGGTTTTGGAGGTTTTTTAGCGTATTTCGCGGTCGCGTCCGCCATTAACGAATCGATTCGTTATTGTTTCGGAAATCGATTCGTTAATTTTTTACCATTTACGAAATTTCGTAAATATCGAACTTTTTAAAAGGAAAATTTTGTAATTATTTTAAATATCGAAACAAAAAACCCCCCCAAATACAAATCGATTTTAGAAACAAATTTTTCCGTTGTTACCCAGGCCTAATAAATACCTCTATCTGTTGTCTGGCTTGTCATTGTATGATCGGCATTGAATGTTTGCCATATATGTGTTCTGTGATTCCGCTCTGAGTGGAATTTAAATACTGCAAATAATAAATACATAAAATGTATACATTGTTGAAGGTTTTCATGGAATGTCCATGGTGGGAAAAAGAACACACAATCAAGTGCCAGTTAACACCACCCATACAGAGGATGCCTCCAGGCAACAAAGGTCAGGCTACCTCTATGCAGATTCCCTCACTTTACAAACTTCATGGCTACTCAAATGCTAATTTAAACTGCCTAATTACAACATTCACATTTGCTTAAACAGACAAGGATTCTTCCTCCCACCTTGGACATTATTCCGCAAGTGTATATACACTCCACTTGCCTCACTGTCAACATAACCTCTGAAGATATTTGCCACAGATGCAGGTTTTTTTTCATGTTAGGAGCAACTTGAGAAACTGCAAGTCACTTCTGGTGTGAGAGAATTGGCCGTCTGCAAGGACATTGCCCTGGGGACATTGCCTGGATGTTTTGATGTTTTACCATCCTTATGGGAGGCTTCTCTCATGTTCCCACTAGGGGAGCTGGAGCTGACAGAGGGAGCTCATCCACGCTCTCCCTGGATTCGAACCTGCAACCAGTCGGTCTTCAGTCCTGCTGGCACAAGGGTTTAACCCAATGTGCCACCAGAAGCACAGATATCCTGAGGCTGAAACACGCTGGCACATCTTGCACTTTTGTTTTTAGCCAACATGTATTTTAATCAGCTTTTACTGTTTGCAAATTTTATCCACTGATGTTCTTAATCTCATTACCTGTATAACTTGTATGCTTCAGTGTAATAAGGGTCTCTGGACCATAATAAAATTATCTATCTATCGATCTATCTATCTATCTCTCTATCTAACAAAGGTGAAACTTTAGGAGAGTATGCTGCTGGAACGTAGCCATACAACCCAGAAAACTCACAGCAACCCAATGTGTGAATTGCTGCTAAAATATGAAATGTATGGTCAAAGGGGCTCGAAATAGAGGTGCACATATTGAGTTGGAACAATGGGAGAAATTAAAGAATTCCTCGTGGATATTCCAAAGGCTGCAATGCAAGCTGATGTAACATGAGTTGAATCCAAAGACCTTTCTGGCACCTGAATTTCCTCTTCAATATGAACAAATCCTCTCACTCCTGATTCCTTCCCCTGAGAAAAAAAGTCTTGAATGGAACTTGACCTCCAGAGTGTTTTAGATCATGCTATCTGAGAACACTTCTTTTGATTTTCAGTTGAGTCTTTTAAGCATATGTTCTTTTGGTTGCCTTAGATACATTTCCTGTTCCTGGCCTTTGGTTACTCCTTCCAGAGCTGCATCTTATCTGCTCGGGATCATTCTTATCTGTGTGGCACCTCCCACAGCTCCTATCACCTGAGGCTCGAACCTCATCTTATTTATATTCCTTTGAGACGTACCCATTTGTAAACTGCTTCGATGGGAACTATTCTGCTCAGTGCGTCCCTAAGATCCGTCCTCCAGCCTTAGTGAGCCTTGAGATCTGACGCCTCTTCTTTAGCATTTCCAAAGCGGAGGCATTTCATTCTTTTCCACATTAATAATGAACGTGCACGTAGGGCACAGAACAACAGTGTATTGACTCATCAAATTTGAGTATTGCTGCAATTAGAAACTTATCTAATCTGCATAGACAGTGACAGTTTAGGGAGCCATTCATACATTTTAACTGTCTTTTCATTTACTGCACGGCATGAGGTGACAATGCGGCTTCGTTGTCATACAGCTCAAATATGATTTCGTATCACTCTTACATATGGTGCTATCATCGCTTCACATTTCCCATGGCACTCATGTACTCGTACCAGAAGGCTCTCGGAGGGAGGAGAAGCGCCAACTGTCCGCACTGGCTAACAGACCTTTTCAAGAGGGAATGGAGATGGCACTCGTCCCCACCCTCAAATTTAAAATGGAAATGCTTATGCTCAGCTGTCCTGTCTCATCAAAGAGCAGGTTGAATGAATATGACATTTTGCATTATCCAGATTTATTTCTTGCTTTTAAAACTTATTGCGTTTGGGGAGAGTTTAGACAACACTATGCAACACAGGCTTGTTGTAGGTTTTTCAGGCTGACATTTCGCCTGCATCTGTGGCAGGCATCCTCAGAGGTTGTGAGGTTTGTTGGAAACTAGGAAAGTTGGGTTTATGTATCTGTGGAAGGTTCAGAGTGGGAGAAAGAACTCTTGTCCGTTGGAGGCAGGAGTGAATGTTGCAGTTGGCCAACTTGATTAGCATTTGATGGCCTGACAGTTTTTAGGTGTGGCCAGGGGCGACTCAACCCATTACGCAAAGTAAGCATTTGCAGTATAGTTGATTTTGCCCAGGGGCACTCTTGAGGTGCTCTTGGGGGAAAATAGACCTTGACATATGTGAGTTGTAGTTACTGGGATGTATAGTTCACCTATAATCAAAGAGCATTCTGAACTCCATCAATGATGGAATTGAACCAAATATGGCACACAGAACTCCCACAACGAACAGAAAATATATAAGTGATTGGTTGGGGGGGGGGGGCAACAAAATACTGTTTGCTTACCATTGAAAATTACCTAGGGCCGCCTCTGGGTGTGGCTCATTACTGCCAGGGGAAAATCCTTTGTTGAAAGGTGATTAGGTGTTCCTGATTGTTTCTTGTCAGGAGTTCCCCTGAGTTTGAGTTTTGTTTTTTATTCTTTCCTAGCATGTTTCAATCTCCTTTCTGCTTTGGGTTTAATGCTTCCTTACAGCTGTTTCTACTCTCTGCTCTAGATGAGAGATAACTGGTAGTAGGATTCAGGGAATGAGAGTTTTATTTTTGTTTGCTGGGATTAATAAAAAGATTAAACTGTGATGCCAAAAAGAAGAGGAGGAGCCGAGATTGGCTCCCACTTGTTTTTGTTGCGGGTGGGTTTTCATACAGGAAGGGCCCTTACCCTTACGGGATCCCAAAAGTACCGAAGGAAAACAGATCTGCACACAAGTCATATCTAAGAATGAAATCCAATAAGGTATTGATACAATCAAAATAATGCATTACAAGTCAGAAAAATTCCCTCCATTCCGATAATGTAATGTAACATCATCTTCTATTCCTCTTGGGGTGTTTCAAAATTACTTCCTTTGTCCCAGCCTTCCCACAACCTGGTATCCTAAAAATGGAAATGTATCCAGTGATAATTCCCATTATCATCAGAGGAGTCCATTGATTTGAGAAAATTATAAGTATGATCTTTCTTATTCCTCTTTAAAGAAAGGATTCACCAATGGTTTTTACTAATTTTACATCATCAATAGGGCCAGATATTGAAAGTACATTGGTCCAAACCACAGAGAGTTCTCTCCCCAAACAGCTAACATTGAAGCAAGATATGACTGGTAACAAATTTAAGTGTGTCAAAGCCATTATCTCAAGCTTGAGAATAATTTAAGATGTCATCAGCATGAAGAAATGGGAGCAGCAAAACCATCAAGCAAAGACAACAGTGATCCCCATTCTTTATGCATTGCAGCTGTAAGTTGCACCAACCCAAACAGCTTAAATTACTGACCTAAAATTGGGAAGTATTGTATTGGTCACGAAAGGTAAATCTACTTTGTCAGAAAGTTAACAGAGTGTAGCATGTAAAATGAAAGAGCCATGAGAAATAGATGGACTGGAAAAAAATTAATTTTATGAATGTCTACAGTTGGAACTTTGAAAAAAAAATGACACCCTTCTTTGAATTTTATTACATTGATTAATTGTCTGTAATAGGTATTCTACTAATGACTTCCAGACACCCCAGATGGTTAATCTATAAGCATCATAACCAATACCCAAACTATTAGCCTTATCTTCATATGCTACTTATGACTTTCAATACCGGTATGACTTTCAATACCGGTAGCTAAGGTAGATAAGCAGGAGGGTGTCGTTCTGTGCATATCCTGTGTTTAAATTTCCAGTAAGTATCTAGTTAAGTGGTTTTCAATCTTTCTAATGCCTTGACCCCTTAATACAGTTCCTCATGTTGTGGTGACTCCCAACCATAACATTATTTTTGTTGCTACTGCACAACCGTAATTTTGTTACTGTTATGAATCGTAATGTAAATATCTGACATGCAGGGTGGATTTTCATTCACTGGACCAAATTTGGCACAAATACCCGATACGCCAAAATTTGAATACTGGTGGGGTTGGGGGGAGGTTGAATTTGTCATTGGGGAGTTGTAGTTAACCTACAATCAAAGATCATTCTGAACTCCAGCAACGATGGAATTGAAACAAACCTGGCACACAGAATTCACATGACCAACAGAAAATACTGGAAGAGTTTGGTGGGCATTAAACTTGAGTTTTAGACTTGTAGCTCACCTACATCCAGAGAGAACTGTGGACTCAAACAATGATGGATCTGGACCTGTCAAGGTCAGATGCCAGCAAATTAAAAGAGTATAGTTTATTGTTCAAACAAACACAAAATCAGCCCAAAACAAAACCACAGGGCAAAAAACATTTAGTTTACAGTGTGAAAAAAGCCCAAACAGGCAAAAGAACCCACAAAACCCCAACAGAATATAATCTGGATTAAACAGATATAACTTGCATTAAACTCAAAAAAATGCTTAAATGCAGCCTTTTAAGGGATGTAAAAAGAAACCCAAGCCTCAAACACAGCAGGAACTGGTATGCAGGAATGGAGGAATGTAGATAACGCTATCTCCAGACGCTCAGCCGTAGATGTGGAGGAGAGAGAGTAACGACAGAGAATAAAGTCCAGTCCGGTCTGGTCCAAAGAGAGACAAACAGCTGCAAGGTCAGGTCCCAATCCGGTGAATAAACACAAGGAGCCAAAGCAGCGGGGCAATACGGCAGCTAATGCAAACATCAAAACAGTGCAGCCCAGCAAAAACCGACACAGTTCCAGCCCCCTTTGCTGCTAAAACCCAGAGCATCACTTACATCCCAAAGTCTTCTTTCAAACCCGTCTTCTGTAGCAAAGATCCAGAAAGCGCCCAACAAGACTCCTTGCCGGTTTCAAGGCTACAATAGCAAACACTCCCTTTTTATCTACAAGTCCTCATCAGAACTTGATTCAGCCAACACCCGTGTCCCAGCTGTATCTTGTTGCAGCTCCTCATCTGAACTGAAGTCGCCCCTAGTTCGGCCCAACCCATTCCAGCTGTGCCTCTTCCACCACTCCTCCAAGTAGTCCATCTGTGGTCTAATCCTGAAGTTCCCCAAGTCCCATCCAAATCTTTACTATTCCAACTTTCAAATGTGTCACTGCTTGTGGGTTCAGCACAAATATCTTGAATCTCTCGAACCCTTGTCTAATCCATCCCATCAGACCCAGAATCTGATATCCCATCATCCATTTCATTTGCATCAAAACCCTCAAAAGAATCCTCATCTGTTGGCTCACTAAGTATCTCCCGGATTCTTTTCCTTTGTTGCTCTTCATCATAGTCTTGCTCGCGAGTAGTTTTCCTGCCTCTCCTAATACAACTAGTGTTACTATCACTGCCAGCAGACTCTATCACAACAGGACCAAACTTGGCATGAATACTCAATATACCCAAATGTGAACACTGGTGAAGTTTGTGGAAAATAGAGCTTGACATTTGGGAGTTGTAGTTGCTGGGATTTATAGTTCACCTACAATCAAAAAGCATTCTGAACCCCACCAAGAATAAAATTGGGCCAAAGTTCCCACACAGAGACCCCCATGCTTTGAAGGGACTCACTGGTACGAGCTTTCCTCCATCCTCGCATGCTCTCCCTCATTGGCACATGCCATGCAGCGAACATGCGGGTCTTATAAACAGCCCTCCCCTTGGCTGAGAGGCAAGCCAATCACAGTGGAGGAAGGATTTTAGTGGGAGGATTCACTGTCCGTTTCCAAAAAGGAAGAGAAGGACAGGCGAAGAGATCTTCAACCTTCTCTGCCAAAAAGATTCCTAATACCATCAGAAATAAATATTTTCTTGTGGTCTTTGGTAAACCCTCTAAAACCCCATTGTCACCTCCCCAGGGGTCCTGACCCCCAGGTTTAGAAACACTTATCTAGTTGATGGGGTTAGAAAGATTGAACTCTGTATCAATCTGGAAAGCTCTTCTTGTTTCTTTTTACATTTACACTTATCAAACTGAACCACCTTCCCATCATCAAAAATGTCATCCGCTTCACACTCCATGTTTTGATCTACTCACTGCTCTTTTAACATTTGTGTCTGGATTCAAAGCGTGGAAGTCCTCGAAGAAAGTTGACAGACCTTGAACCTGCACAACCTTTTGTAGCTTCATCATGTAGATGGGAATTATGCAGTCCATAGAACCATATCAAAATCATTCTTCTGACTGCCCACACTGATGTGCCCTCTAGCTTGTGCATTTCTTGATGACATAACCAATGGCAAAGTAAGAGTAGAAGTCCAACAAGATCTAGAAGACCACATGAATTTTACTCCAATTCTAACTGCTTCATCTGGAGCTGGAACTAATATGATAAAAAGACTTCCACCAAGGTCAGGGCTGAAAGAATTTATTTATTTATTTATTTATTTATTTACAGCATTTCTACCCCACTCTTCTCACCCCTGCAGGGGGACTCATAGCGGCTAAAAATGGCAATGATTCAATGCCGCAATAATTACAATTATAAAGCAGAATAAAATCATACAATATAAAACATTAAAACAACATTCATTATCCAATCATAAAGGCATTTCCATTATAACAACCGTCTGGTCCAATTCACTGTTCAGGTGCCCTTATATCCATTAGCCAAAAGCCTGGTTCCACAACCACGTCTTCAGTTTTCTTCTGAAAGAAAGGAGGGAGGACACTGATCTAATTTCACTGGGGAGTGAATTCCACAGGCTGGGGTCACCACCAAGAAGGCCCTGTCCCTCGTCTGCACCAGCCGCGTTTGCAAAGCTGGTGGGACCGAGAGCAGGACCTCCCCGGCAGATCTTAGACTACAAGGTGGAACTGTGAGGGAGATACGTTCAGAAAAGTAAGCTGGCTCAAGAAAGTTGTCTCATGCTATCACAGCTTCAGTATATTGATATTGATGCAAGTGTCTCACCTGCAATGTTGCCCTGTGTTGAGGTAGCCCTTCTTGTCATTTACTAGGCTTGTGCAATCTGGGTAAACCTTGACCCATTTCATGTCCTGGCTTTCAGTGGGGGCCCTGGTCCATTTTTTGGGAGCCTCCCGAAATCGTAAGGACAGGTATCTGTTTATGCTCTGTGGTACCGAAAGAACCATTTTCTATTGGCCCATGGGGGGGGGGGGGCTTCCGAGACTCCCTTCCCTTTATTTTAGGCATTCATTTAAGCTGTTTCTTACTCTAGAGGAGAGGTGTTCAGCTTCAGGCAGGCGCATGCTTTAAAGAGGCTTCTTACCTGTTTCTATACTAGAGGAGAGATACTTGGCTGCAGGCAGGTGCATGTGCTTTCTCTCCTGGGCCTGCACAAACACACACTTTTTCCAAGGCAAGTAGGCAAGTTCTGTTTCTTACTCTAGAGGAGGTGCTCAGCTGCAGGCAGGGGCACTGGCAGGCATGCATGCTTTCTCTCCCAGGCTGCACCATGCCAGCAGTCAAGCACTCTTTCCAAGGAGGCTTTCCACTTCCAGGTAAGGAAGAGCAATGACCTCCTGGAAGAGGAGTGTCATTTTCAGGCAATTAGAATTTTGTCGAAACTTTCATGGCTGGAATCACTGGGTTGTTGTAGGTTTTTCCGGGCTATATGGCGATGTTCTGGAGGCAATTTTTCTCCTGACGTTTTGCCTGCATCTATGGCAAGCATCCTCAGAGGTAGTGAGGTCTGTTGGAAGTAGGGAAAATGGGTTTATATATCTGTGGAATGACCAGGGTGAGACAAAGGACTTTTGTTTGCTGGGGCTAGCTGTGAATGTTTCAGCTGATCACCTTGATTTGCATTCAATGGCTTGGAAGTGCATGGGGGGAATCTTTTGTTGAGAGTGATTTTATGTGCCTGTTTGTTTCCCCTTTGTTGTTTTGCTGTTGTAATTTTTGAGTTTTTTAATACTGGTAGCCAGATTTTGTTCATTTTCATGGGTTCTTCCTTTCTGTTGAAATTGTCCACATGCTTGTGGATTTCAATGACTTCTCTATGTAGTCTCACCTCTGTGTAGATCCTCTCACCTCTGCAGGAGTCTACCGTGTACCATGCAGCTGTGGACAAGTCTACATAGGGACCACCAAACGCAGCGCCCAGACACGCATCAAGGAACATGAAAGGCACTGCAGACGACTCCAACCAGAGAAATCAGCCATAGCAGAGCACCTGATGAACCAACCTGGACACAGCATATTATTTGAGAACACAGAAGTGCTGGACCACTCTCACAACCACCATGTCAGACTACACAGAGAAGCCATTGAAATCCAGAAGCATGTGGACAATTTCAACAGAAAGGAAGAAACCATGAAAATGAACAAAATCTGGCTACCAGTATTTAAAAAACTCGAAAATTACAACAGCAAAACAACAGAGAGTAAACAATCAGGCACATCAAATCACCTCTTAACAAAACATTCCCCCAGGCACTTCCAAGCCATTGAATGCTAATCAAGGTGATCAGCTGAAACATTCACACCTAGCCCCAGCAGACAAAAGTCCTTTGTCTCACCCTGGTCTTTCCACAGATATATAAACCCATTTTTCCTAATTCCAACAGACCTCACTACCTCTGAGGATGCTTGCCATAGATGCAGGCGAAACGTCAGGAGTAATGCCTCCGGAACATGGCCATATAGCCCGGAAAAACCTACAACAACCCAATTAGAATTTTCTTTCTTTTTCTTTTTCGCTGGGGAATTAATTAAAAAAACTGTGGTGCCAAAAAGCAGAGGAGGAGCTGAGATCGGCCCCCACTTGCTTTTGTGTCAGGCAGGTTTTCATACCAGGAGGGCCCGTATCATTGCAAGCTCCCAAACTACCGAAGGTACCAAAAGAAATGAAATGGAATAAACAAATTCCACGCACAAGTATATCATCTACTGGGCATACTGGCTTGGAATCATTCTTTTTTTTTTTTACTGATAATTTTTATTCGGGAAAGTTATAGTGATACAATAAAAGAGGAGGAACATTATAAGTATATAGGAAAGTAGGAAGGCTGAAGGATAAAACTATAGTCCAAAAAAAAAAAAAAGAGGTGGGGACAAGGAAGAAAAAAAACGAACACCAAAACTGAAACCAAGGGGGGGACAAAGAATTAAAAAGAAAACTTGGTACTTCCTGTCTTCACCTCAAAGAATTATTATCAAAAGAAAAAGAATTGATTTATACCTTGCTAGTCCTATTTGTATATACATTCAATTGTTCCGTGTATTTCATACATTCGTTTCTTTAACTTTTATTTCCAGATTTTCATTTTTCAAAAAACATTTTATTAATGTCCAGTCTGTTTTCTTTCCATTTGGAGAATGGGATGAAATTTGATAAGTCAGTATGTCCATGTTCATTATATCCAGTAATTTTAATAACCATGATATTCTAGTTGGAAACATTTCCTGTTTCCAAAGTTTTGCGTAAATTAATCTTGCTGCCGTCATCATATAAGTCAAAATTTTATCTTGATTTTGGTCTAATGCAAAGTCAGACATACCTAATAAAAATATTCTGGTTTGGAATCATTCTGAATTCCTAAAAGTGAGTTTTAGTATCCAAAAAGCAACTTCTCCCAACTTGAGCCCATTATTACTTTCACTAGCAGCGGCTCTCGAGATTTTTCAGCAGAGGTCTTATTTTCCACCTCTGACCTGAATATTTAATTAGGATATGTATTTCTGCATGCAAATTTTCTGCTTCTACTTTCCCAACAAATCCTTCTCTCTTCTATTCTAGCATCTTTTCAAAGACCTGGGTCTAGCTTGGAAATGACCACTTTGCTCCATCAACCGATCATCACTACTTCCAGTCTGTTTTTCCTAGTCCACAAAGCAAGGTGTTGCTTAGAGCTGTAAACTACTACAAAGCTAAACTGGATATAGTTAATAAACAATAGACTGTTTTATCTATCACCGAAAGCAATAACAAAATAATCGTGAACTTCTGGGATGAAGACATGCTCTGTGTTCAACTTTTCTGCCTGTCAGGAAAAAAAGGGCAGCCAATCTTGAAATATTTAATGGAAGTAAAAACAGTTATAAAGAATTTGAATTATATTGTTTCTAAGTAGAATATGACAATGGAATTTATCACATGAGGCATACAGCTGGGCCAGTGCCTTCCTGCATAACCTTCTCAAAATGACATGCAAACTTTATGTCTACACCAATATTATTTCTTCTCTTTCTTTTGTGTGATGTTTTGCCCTCTTTCCTGGATGAAGAAATGTGGTGTCTTCCAAACTCCTATACAATTTTAAAATATTTATTTAGGTATTGCCTCTTTTTGATAGTCCAAATGAATGACTGGCGAAAACATGGACTCTTTTGAAATGTGTCCTAAGATGAATACAGTCACTTCAACAGTCAGTTTTGGTTTCTCCCATATTTAGTTGGGAAAAAAACCCAAAATCTCATGTTCTTTGCACCCTGAATATAAAGGCACTGAAGCAAAAGTCTTGCCCATGTTCAACTCCTTTGGACCATCATGAAAATGTTTGGAAGTCAAAATCCAATTTCATTCATGTATGACTGACTTGGGCTCCCTGGTGGGGCAGTAAGTTAAACTGCTGAGTTGCTGAATGTAATGAATCCTTTACCTTAACTGGTTAGCTTAAGCCTAAAGGGAATGGGCCTGGTGAAGCCACGACATCCATTTTAGAAAAGGAAGATCAGCCCCCTCGCTGATGGTGTTTCGGAAAAGATTGAAGACATGGATGTTTAAACAAGCATTCGGTTAATCCGTTGCAACGAATTATGATGACTAAAGGACTGGTAATCATGGACGATGAATTTGGATTGCGACTCCAGTTACGAGATGCATTGGATGGTTATTGGTGGCCCAATAATTTGTATTGTATATGTGTTTTATGCTTTTAAACTGAATATTGTTGTTTTTTAAGTGTTGTAAACCGCAATGAGTCGCCGATTTAGGCTGAGATATTAGCGGTATACAAGCGCATTAATAAATAAATAAATAAGACAGGGAGAAGTCATTTTAGTTAGGTTTGCCTTGAGGGGACGTGTTCAAGTCTTGGAGGGAAAATAAGAAGGCTAGGATTGGCTACAAAGATAGAGGCAGAGCCTAAGTGATCTAGAGGATAAAAGTGTCTTTTAAACTGAGGCTTCAAGTTCCAGTTTGAGTTGGGTATTAGAGAGAGAAGAAGTGCTGGTGTTAGTGAGAGCGAGTGTGGGTTTAGAGAAGAAGATTGGGTCAGTCTTTTGTGAAATATTCAAGTAGCTATTGAGTAAATAGCTAGAATACTGTGGAGGAGCAGTACCCAGTTAGTGGTCTGTTCAGTTCCTAAGGAAGTGTAGTTCAGGGTATTTTTGGGAGTTACTTTCAGAGATTCATTTCCTGAAGTAATTTTCTTGTAACCTAAACTTGTAACCCAGAAGATTTTAAGATTTTACTCTAATGCAACCACAAACTTTTTATGCCAGCATTTTACTGAAACCATTAAGCATTTGTACCTGAATATTTCAAGCCTGTTCAATAAATGTTCTTGTTATTTTATTCAACTTATACCAGTCTCAGTATGAATACCTTTGTGGTCAAAGTACTACTAAAAGCCAGTTTCACAGCAGCCTTTAAGAATCTATAGTGGCACAGTCTGTGTTACAGAACCAACTGTCAATATTACCTCAGCCTGATTAATAGTAAAAATGGTGGCAGCGGAACTCATTTGAAGAATCATTTTAAGTCTCTCAGTTTTAGTGGTTCCCAGTTCCTAACTTTTAAATATACAGTTGGTTCAGCAACCATACTCCCTCTTCCTTTTGACAGCTTTATAATTTTGGCTGAGCAGCATTGGGATTATTTTGTATATCTCCCCATCTAATAATTTTAAATTAGAATATTTCTACTACTACTCGCTGCATTATTATATTTTTGGTGAGCACGCATTCATATTTTAGGTGGTGCCTGTGCATATTATTATACTGAACTTGCAGACCGAAAGGTTGGTGATTTGACCCCGGGGAGCAGGGTGTGCTCCTGCTGTTAGCCCCAGCTTCTTCCAACTGAGCAGTTTAAAAACCTGCAGATGTGAGTAGATCAATAGATACTGCTCTGGTGAGAAGGTAATGGCACTCCATGCAGTCATGCCGGCCACATGACCTTAGAGGTGTCTATGGATAATGCTGGCTCTTTGGCTTAGAAATGGAGATGAGCACCAGCCCCTAGAGTCGGACATGACTGGACTTAATGTCAGGGGAAAACCTTTATCTTTACCGTACTCACTCCATGAGCACATACATCCACCTCTAATGAAGTGGTAAGCAGGTAAGAGCGCTCCATGCAGTCATGTTGGCCACATGGTCTAGGAGGTGTCTACGGACAACGCCGGCTCTTCAGCTTAGAAATGGAGATGAGCACCACCACTCAGAGTCGGACACAACTAGACTTAATATCAGGGGAAACCTTTACCTTTTCTTCTGATTGACTTGGAGATGAAACTGCTCGATTGTGGAAACTGTCAACCTTCTTATGTTTGTTCAAGACAACTAGATAATAGTTGACAACTCCAGAACCAAATGAAAGAGTGTGAATGTAATTTGCTCTCATTACATGAAAACATTCAATGCTAAGTAGCGCTTCCATCCTCCTCCATGTTCTCTGTATTCGGCCCTGAAGGATGGAATGGTAGGAAGCTTAGGAGAGGCTTAGAAAAATGATTCATGTATTAAAATAATGAACTATTAGTTAAAAAGATAAATGACTCCAATGATGTTATTGTAGTGTCACACTCACAATCACCATCATAGTTGAATCAGTAATGTGCTTTTTTAAAAAAAATGCTAGTGTGATATGCAATAAATTACAGCAAAATATGATTGCAATGGGTTAAGTGATTAAATTATAGCCTAGCAATTTATTTTACTTTGAATATAATATTTTCCCTTCTTGGTTGGACTGAAATACATTTTTACAGCACCTTATTTGGCACTTCAGCTTCAAAGTAATCAATATTGACTTTTCCGGTAATATATTAGTTCAACATTTATTTACTTGTTTTGCATACACTACAAATGCTAATGTGCTATATAAATAACCATATATTTTTCCAGCTTCACGAAATGTTATTAGGATAATTATCTCTCCTCATTCCTCATATTGGAACAATAATCTTTCACTGCAGGCATCATCTTTCAAAAAGTCAAACAAGGAACTTTCAAAAAAACAATGAATGAGATATGATGCAGGTCTTGGAGAGAATGATTTTCTGTAATCAACTATGGCTTAAATCCAAAGAATATTAGCTAAAGCCACAATTCCATCATCCCTTGGAAAGTAATGAGACGTTAACAGTTTGCTCTTGCCCCATAAAATATGGGGAAATGAGTTACTAGTAACTAACTCTTTGTAATTCCTTTGTATTAATGAAGATCCAATTACAATTATAACCTAATGTATGCATCATAATTACTATACCTTGAAGTCACTTCCTCTGTGGTAGAACTGTAACTTTTATACTCGGAGGGCTGTAGCCTCACTATGGGTCCATCTAAACCAGTGGTTCTTAATGTGTGACCACCAGTGGGTCGCAAGGACAAAAATATGGTGTGTGAGCCTCCTTCCTCTTTATTTTATTTTATTTTATTTCTCCTTCTTTCCTACCTACCACTCCTTCCCTGTCACTGACCATGGCATAGTTCTGTATCAGAAACTAGAGCTGATATGGTCCAGCCAATGCACTTTTCTGAATCAGCACCCCAAATAACCAAACTAAATCTAAAGTTGACCAAAAACTGATTCATAACCTTTTTGGTACTAATGAATGGTCCCTGGTCAAAGTAGTCTCTGATCAAGTGGTCCCTGATCAAGTGGTCCCTGGTCAAAGTAATCCCTGGTCAAGTAGTCCCTGATCAAGTGGTCCCTGGCCAAGTAGTCCCTGGTCAAGTGGTCCCTGGTCAAGTGGTCCTTGGTCAAGTAGTCCTTGGTAAAGTTGTCCTTGGTCAAGTTGTCCCTGGTCAAGTGGTCCCCGGTAAAAGTAGTCCCTGGTGAAGTGGTTCCTGGTCAAAGTAGTCCCTGGTCAAGTGGTCCCTGGTCAAAGTAGTCCCTGGTCAAGTGGTCCCTGGTCAAAGTAGTCCCTGGTGAAGTTGTCCCTGTTCAAGTGGCCCCTAGTCACGTAATCCCTGGTCAAAGTAGTCCCTGGTCAAGTGGTGCTTGGTCAAGTAATCCCTGGTCAAAGTAGTCCCTGGTCAAGTTGTCCCTGGTCAAAGTAGTCCCTGGTGAAGTGGTTCCTGGTGAAGTGGTTCCTGGTCAAAGTAGTCCCTGATCAAGTAGTCCCTGGTCAAGTGGTCCCTGGTCAAGTAGTCCCTGGTCAAAGTAATCCTTGGTCAAGTTGTCTTAGGCCAAGTGGTACCTGGTCAAAGTAGTCCCTGGTCAAGTAGTCCATGGTCAAGTAGTCCCTCGTCAAGTGGTCCCTGGCCAAGTAATCTCTGGTCAAAGTAGTCCCTGGTCAAAGTAGTCCCTGGTCAAAGTACTCACTGGTCAAGTGGTCCCTGGTCAAGTGGTCCCTGGTCAAAGTGGTTCCTGGTCAATGTGGTCTCTGGTCAAGTGGTCCCTGCTCAACAAAAGGTTGGGAACCACTGTTTTGGATGTATACATGAAAAAATTCACTGAAAATTGTCCAGAGCCAAAGTTAGCATTCAGTTTCAATGAAATTGTTAAATGCTGCCTGCCAAAATCAGTGGGGCTGGATCTTTCCCAGCGTAAAGTTGGAAACCAGTAATTGGACTCCCAACTGTTTTTTTTTTAATGCTAATTTGCAAGCTAAACACAACACCTTAATTTCATTTGGAAACTCACAAAAAGAAATCCTTCTTTTTCCAAATGCTTATAACAAGGATTCAATAATTTATGTACACAGCCAATCCAATTACCATATGTCAATTCCTCATTTATTACTTAATTGTTATGTAAGCAGCATTTTGACATCCCCATATTTTAAATAAGCATTCTCATAAATCAAGGGAAGGAAGTTTGGAACTAATCTTGAAGGTGTAATTCGCCAAGATAGAAATTTAGGCTTAAGTTTGCTTGGTTTTTTTTTCTTTCTTTCTGTTGTTTCAGTTACATTTTAAAATGTTGGTTTCGGAGACCATAAAAACATAATTATCTTTATTGAATGGAAATGAGCAACAGCTGAAGGACTGGCAGATCATTTGGTTTTACACCCTGATTCACTCCAGAACAAGTCAAGCCTACAGGCTCTTTAACTGACTTGTTTATTATTTAAATTCATACCCTACCCATCAAATAGATGTTCAGGACAGCTTGCAATAAAATATTTAAACACCATAAAATAATGAATATATTAAAATAAGCTAAAATGGGAACTCTTTTTTTTTTTTACAAAAGCACCCAAATGAAAGAGATCAACAACAGTTAAATTTAAAAGTTGGGAAAAGGCACAATTATTTGTTTGGTGCCTGAAAGATATTGGAGTGAGTATTATTATAACAACAGAGGTGCCACAACAGAGAAGACCCTCTTCCTTGTATCTATTGGAGTGAGGGACACTTCCAAAAAAGCACTGGATACCAAGCTGTAAATGGAAATGAACAAAATCTGCCTACCAGTATTAAAAAATTCTAAAATCATAACAGTAAATAAAGAACAACTCTCAGAAACAGTGGAACTCCAGACAAGAAAAAATCAGGAACACCTAATCACCTCTCAACAAAGGATTCCCCCAGGCAGGAACAAGTCACAACTTGAAACTGTTAGGCCATTAAATGCTAATCAAGGTGGCAAATTGAAACATTCATACCTACCTCCAACACCCTGGACATTCCACAGATATATAAATCACTTTTTCCTAGTTTCCAACAGACCTCACTACCTCTGAGGATGCCTGCCACAGATGCAGGTGAAACATCAGGAGAGAATGCTTCTGGAACATGGGCATACAGCCTGGAAAACACAAAGCAACCCAGTGGTCCCAACCATGAAAGTCTCCAACAATGCAGAGGCAAGTATATATATGCATTTCAGAGTTTCAGAAGATTTTGTTTTTAGAAGTACTAACCTGCTGAAGTACTATTGTTACCACCAAAAAAGTAATTATTTTACTCATGGGTTCGAGGTTACTTTTTCAATCCACTTTAACTCCCCCTTTTAAAAGGTAATATAGTAACGTATTATTATATTATTGTGTATTTGCATTAGGGGGAGAATCCGTTCCAAATGTCTCTGAAATGTTTCCCCAAGCTAATGATAAAACATTACAAGGAAGGGATATCAGCCAGCAAGTCAACACCTTAAATCAAGAAATAGCTTCCTAAGAACTAGAGATACTTGCAGGAACACCTCAGCAAGCAAGAGTCCAAAAGTGGCAGGCTAGTACCCAGAACCTTAATCAGTGGCTGATACCATATGAGAAGCTCCCTCCACCCCTGAACACACAGAAGACTGGGCAATTTGGAAGGCACTGAACAGACTGTGCTCTCCCACCACGAGATGCAGACCAACCTTAAGAAAGACCTAGTATGTTAAAAGCTGTCCATAAAATCCACTAGATTCAGTGAGAAGCTGAATCTAGAAAAAAAAAGGGGGGGAGGGGGGAAGCAACCTGAATAATATTTTTTAAAAGTACGTCAGCACCAGGGACAGTTACTAAATTCTACATGCAATCTCCTATAGTATTTCCACAGAATACTTTCCATGAGGGATGTGCACGTTCCTATCATTCTCTGCTTTTAAAATATTACGTGTCCTTCATAAAACTTTTCCTGGGGAAAAGGACTCCAGCTGAAAAAGAGTTTTAGCCAGTAAGGTCTACTCGGGTCCCCACAAAGCAAAATGGAACTGGGAATAGGGCCCTGCGCCAGGTAAGCCTAAAAGACAGATTGCCCAGGGAGAGGTCAAAAGGATTTCCCTCATAGAAGAAAAAAAAGTTGACTGTCCATTGTAGACAAGTTAAGAAATATTTGGTTGATTTGTTGAAGATCTAAGAAGTATTTGACTGATTTGTTGCGCCAATAAAGAACTTTGTTAAATGTATTGTCGAAGGCTTTCATGGCTGGAATCACTCAGTTCTTGTGGGTTTTTTCGGGCTATATGGCCATGTTCTAGAAGCATTTCTCCTGACGTTTCGCCTGCATCTATGGCAAGCATCCTCAGAGGTGAGGTCACCTCTGAGGAAGCTTGCTATAGATGTAGGCGAAACATCAGGAGAAATGCTTCTAGAACATGGCCATATAGCCCGAAAAAACCCACAAGAACTGAACTTTGTTAAACTTTCCAAGCTTCTAAAGACTTTGTATAGGGAAATTCATAGGGCCTCTCAGCCGAGGCACCCCGGCGTCCCGCTGGGCACATAAAGATCACGTCCTGTTAATAGACAATTGCTACAGGCCCAGCGTGTGACAGCACATATACATTATAACCATATTCTCAATTCGCTTCTGACACAATAAATAAATAACAAGGAGGGGATAACATTACCATTTCTCACTTTTGCTGAAAATGCTTCTATTACCTGCAAAGCAAAAATTTACTTTCATACTGAGATGGAGAAGGGAATCCTTGCACTTTCATGACCTTGAGCTCTGAAAGATGCTCGAGAGTTGTGGTCCAAAAAGACCTGGAGAAGGAAAGGCTCTTCGTTCGTGCCTCATACACTTCTCTGCTTGAAGGACGGAGAAAATCGAACTTGAAAAACTCCAATCTCTGTGTATGTATGTGTGTATTAGATGTCCTCAGTGGGATTAATTTAGATCCACAAATCCAAGTAAAAATCCTGCTTGGTTCTCTTCTGACAACACTAATTATATGAGCTCATATATTTCCCTCTCTTGGGCAGTAAAAATATTGTGCAGCATCATTAGAACCCTGCTTAGTCTTAAACTAGATCTCCCATAATGCTGCCCTCCCACATCCCGGCATCGTGTTTGGAGAGGTTCTGCTTATTTAAAAGAGTGATTATTTCACTCCAGAGACTGTGATTTGGCTCACATTCAGTCACTACCTTTTACTGTTGTTGTTCTGCCCTTTTGTCTGTTGGAAATAGCAACCTCCCAAGCCTCCACTAACTGTTTGTTAATATATATACAACTCTTAACCTGCATTATATGTGTATGTTGATTTGCCAGTTTGACTTACCTCTTTGATGTGGAAGGAATTAAAGATGTGATTGTACTAAACATGTGCAAACTCAGGACTCTGTTTTGTGTTCAGTTTTGTTTTTGGACTTCAGTGAGGTAACAACAACAACAACAACAACAACAACAAAAACACTTTATTTATATTCCACCCTTCTTACCCTGAAGGGGACTCAGGGCGATCACAAGTAAACATTCAATGCCATTTGTATAGACAATACACAGAAGGAGGTGTTGTGTTGATGCCATGGATGGTTGGGCTAGAGTCCACAGGAGGTGCTGTTGCTCCATCCTCTATGATGAAGAGCCATCAGGACTTCCTCATTCCAGCATTTTCTGATCTTCTTTTTCTTTATGGCGTTGTAAAACACCTCCCCTGCTTTAGTGATACCCAATTTCTCTAATTACAGCTAAAGCTGTTTTCGAACTGCTTAGGTAAACAGTGATCAGGGCTGACGGTTGGCCGCTCATGCTGATCCGGGGATTCGAAGTTGCAATCTTTCGGTTGATAGATCTTATAGTTGCTGATGATTTACTAGCTGTGCTAAACCTCAGGTAGATGTGTGTTCATGGACTTCAGTGTAGTAAGTCTGCTTACCACTTCATTGGAGGTGGATGTATGTGCTCATGGTCTTGAGTGAGTATGGTAAAGGTAAAGGTTTTCCCCTGATATTAAGTCCAGTCGTGTCCGATTCTGGAGTGTGGTGCTCATCTCCATTTCTAAGCTGAAGAGCCGGCATTGTCCATAGACATCTCCAAGGTCACGTGGCTGGCATGACTGCATGGAGTGCTGTTACCTTCCCGCCGGAGCAACTATTGATCAACTTACATTTGCATGTTTTCAAACTGCTAGGTTGGCAGAAGCTGGAGCTAATGGCCGGAGCTCACACCACTCCCCGGATTCAAACCTGTGACCTTTTGGTCAGCAAGTTCAGCAGCTCAGTGCTTTAACCCACTGCGGGCTCCTTTAGGTAATTACAGATATGCTTAAAGACATTTCAAGACTATGTGTCTGTACGGTAAATATGAACAAACAAATTAGTAAACAAGATATGTTATTTTTCAAAGGAGACTACTTTCTTTTGTCTCTTGAATGCATATTTTAAATAAGTTTTAAGGGAATGTATATTCTTTTGGGGCAACAGCAATAACAACTTCAAATTCTCCTTCAAGCAACCATCCTCTGCTAACCAGATATATTTTTGTAGTGGCCTGACTTTATCCTTGGCCATTTAAAGATATGGTTTTTCAGTTTAACAGCTGAGCTACCTGTGTGCTATTACATTTATACTTTATGAACATCACTTGCATTAAAGGTTGACTTCTAACAAGGTCATACTTTTCTTTTGACTAGTGGTTTTCAGGTGGTCTCTATTTTCATGGAAATTCAAATTTGCCAAATGAAGGTGACATCATTTTAAAGTAAAAGTAAAGGTTTGTGTTTGACTCTGGGGGTTGGTGCTCATCTCCATTTCTAAGCCAACGAGCCAGCATTGTCCATAGACATCTCCAAGGTCATGTGGCCAGCATGATTGCATGGAGCATCATTACCTTCCAACCGGAGTGGTACCTATTGATCTACTCACCTTTGCATGTTTCTAAATGCTAGGTTGGCAGAAGCTGGGGCTAACAGCAGGAGCTCATGCCGCTCCCTGGATTTGAACCTGTGACCTTTTGGTCAGCAAGTTCTGCAGCTCAGTGCTTTAACCCACCGGGGGCTCCAACATCATTTTTACCTTTGCAATAAGGTTATGGTGCATTGGAATTTCCAATAGATTATGGACTTTCCAATATTGTCCCTCCTGAAAGATATGCAATTCTCTCCTAATTGAAATGAATGGGCAGAAATTATAAATAGCATTTTCTGCACAGCAATGATCAGTTATACTAATTTCTTCCTATCCTATTGAACATTTTACAGGGGAGCCTTGAGGCAGTCGCCATTTCTCAACCAACTTCAAAGGATCTTTTTATGGGGACAAAATGAAAACTGGAAGGCATGCCGCTGAAAGAGTGGGATGGAGATACTACATACAGCCTTGACTCTAGTTTCTCCTACACAACCCACCTGATGGTTTCTCATTGGTACTTATAAATGGTTTTGGAAGAAATGATTCAATCACTCTTTCCTAGAGATAACAGAGAGAGCAACTTTGTGTTTAAATCAAGATGTGAGGCAACATCACTTGCTGGATCTTGCCTGCCATTCTTTTAAATCAGATGAAGCAAAAGCCCTCCAAGTTCTTTTGTCTGTGAGATAAAATAAATGTTGAAAGAAGTGGGGGAAAGGGGGAGTCTTCAAGGGGAAAACAACTAACCTGAAAGGAATGTCACATTCCTGTCATATTCATTCACATTTTTTTTCTGAAATAATTTGAATTTTTCTTCTGTTGTTTCTCTAGGCTGATTTCTTTTGAGCAAATGTATTTTCCTTCCTGGTGTTTGAACTACAAAAAAAGAAAATGAATCTCAAATATTGCAGCTTTCGAAAGTGTATCATCAGCTACAGTATGGAGTTATACAGTTGTAGAGGGATGGTGGTGGCTTTCCAAGCTGTAAGAGATTTTCATGATTTTGGCCACCCACTAGACATGTGCGTAAAATTCGTTCCTACCATTTCTACCATTTCTTTCATGTCTTCTGTTTCTTCAGAAGCACAAAATGAGAAGACCCCTCCCCACATGAAAATCTGCTCAACACGAAAGTCTGCTTTCGTGCGCATCTGAATTTGACTCTGTGCCTTGGAAATAGAGTGTGTATGTGGTGGAGTATAATAAGTAGGGACTTTATTTGGGAATAAAATCCCCCAAAAACAGCACGTAGATTGAAATGAGGCTACTGTGTTTACAAGCCCCAAAACCAAAAGGCTGTAAGGAAAAGCTGGAACTTTCCTCTGGCCGAAAAATGCCTTTTGAAAGCCCTCTGGCACCCACCAACTTAGAAGCGCCAATAAGCCCTTGGCTTACTGGAAGTAACTTAGGCAAGAGTGTGTTGGATTAGCCCTAAGGCTTGTGTTTCTGAGGTAACACTAAAGATTGTTCTTTAGAATATACGCTGGCACCATTAAGCTCTTGATTACTTCAGGGAACTGCTTTGAAAACTTCGCCCACAGAGGCACACGTGAGGCAGATGTTGTTGTAACAAAACAATGATGTTTATTTAATAGAACAGGAACAATTCAGGTAAAAAGCTTGGCTGTTTCAAAAATACTGGCTTAAAAAGCATGTAGTTACATAAAGCAGTTCAGACTTAGTTTCACATAAACTCTTCTCTCTCCTTCCACAGAAATACTGACAGGATTGCTTCTCTGACAGTAAATCTAAAGCAGCACAGATAGTCCTATCCTGGATCTATCTCTTCCCTTCTCTACCAGTGATTTCCCTAATAGCTGTAGAATTCTTACCGCTAGCCAACAGACCAATCTCAGGCCTCTTTTCTCTAACCCACTACACCACTCCAAACTCCTAACACCCCCTCCCTTTGACACCCAGGTTCAATCTCCTTTTTTAAAAACCTTCCCTTATAGTCAACTTTTTTCTTTCCTTTTTTATGTTATGGTTAAAACTTAAAATAATTCTAAGAAATCAGTAGATTGGTGAATTATTTTGAAACTTGGCACACCTGCAGTTGCAATTTGGGTCTACAACTGAAGTAGGTTTCATGCAGATAGGCCTTAAAATGACTGAGGATTGAGCCTTTAAAGTTTCTCATTGTAGCAAAGGGCCGACTCTCTGCCAAATGCAACAGAAACACACACACACCCCTTTTGAGTAACTTCCTGGTCAACAGAATGAGGGACATGCAATGGAACATGAAACATGCAATGGAACATGAGCATGCCTTTTGGCTGAATTGCACACCTCTCGTCTGAGCTCTACTTTAAAAATGCATTTCACTCTCATCACTTTTGTGACTGTTCCATCAGCTGCAATCCTATCTTTTACCCAGGTGAAAGCTGAAGCACTTATTCTTTAAAGATTCGCCATACTACAAAATTGCTATGAATAGACTGAAAGACAATAGGTTGCCTTTGTTTGAGCGACAAGAACAAATAGCACTTTTCCATACCTACACTGGGATAATAAAGCATAAGGCCAGCTTTATTTTATTTTAAAATCGGATGCCTCTTTCTTTTCCCCATTGCGCTATATCCTCTTTATCTCCCTTTCTCTTGAATTTTCTATCTTTCCAATCTGGCAACAGAGACACCCACCAGATTGTTTATTTTGCATCCACAACATGATTATACTTACTTTTCTTTGTTTTGCAATGACACTTGATCAAATATCCAGAAATGGCAACCATTTTATCATGTCCCCAAAGTACCGCAAAGTATTGTTTCTGGATGGATTTAACAAATTCTGGTATGCAGATATGGATATTGTTCTCTCAAAGTGAGCCAGTTGTGTTGGGATTTGCTTAACTGATGTTAGATTGCAACAAGGTTGTAAGCTATATACATTCCTAAGTCAATGGCATTATGATGTTCTTCATTTCTCACAAGAAAATGTTTGCCGTTGGGAACTAGTTTTGTCCCCCCCAAAAAGGAGTTTGTTAACAGTACTAAGTGAAATGAACTCAACAACAACAACAAAACTTTATTTATATACTCCTCTATCTCCCTGAGGGGACTCAGAGCGGTTTCCAAATAACATAATCCATACATACAAGGAAAACAGCATAAACATAAAATTAACAAGGCAATATAAACATTAAAAACCACAATAGCACATATATATTTCAAATAATCCTGCCTCTTCAAGGCAATTTAAAAGGCAGGGCCGGGGCTAGTGCAATTTTAGAGGGCCCGGGAAATTAGGTAGAGTCTATGACTATACGTTTCCAGTGCCTAATAGAAGAAAGTGACCTGGGTAACTGGTAGAAAAAGATGTGGCCAATTGCAACAGTATTTGGGGTAAGCTAGAACTAGTCGTCCTCAAAGGTTTGTTGAAACCACCAGGTCTTCAGGCTCGTACGAAAGGAGAGGAGGGATGGGGCCTGTCTTATTTCTCTAGGAAGGGTGTTCCAGAGGCGGGGGACCACCACCGAGAAGGCCCTCTCTCTTGTCCCCACCAACCATGTTTGTGACGGTGGTGGGAGCAAAGGAGGGCCTCCCTGGAAGATCTTAAAATCCATACCCGTTCATAGAGGGAGATGCAATTGCAAAGATAGGTGGGGCCTGAACTGTTTAGGGTTTTATAGGTCATAACCTGCACCTTGAATTTGGCTCAGCAACTTATCGGCAGCCAGTGAGGCTATTTTAAAAGGAGCGTGGTATGCTCCCTATAGTTTGCTCCAGTAAGGAGCCTGTTGTACCAGTTGGAGCTTCCAGGCCGTCTTCAAGGGCTGTGCTGTCGCACGCTGGGCCTGTACATAAGACTGTAGACAGGACATAAATTCTGTGTGCCCAACGGGATGCCGGGGCTGCCTCAGATTAAAGGCCCTTGAATTTCCCCAAACAGAGTCTTTAGATTGCTTAAAGGTTCAACAATGTTCTTTATTAATGAAAACAAACAGGTACTTCTAGGCCTTCTTAACAGTCTATTGGTTCTCTCTCAATCTTGTTCACTGGGAACAGGCACTATCTTCATAAACTGTAATTTAACTAATGGGGAAATCCTTAACTTCTAATCTGGGCAGTCTGTCTTTGCCTCTGTTGGCGTGGGGCCCCTGCACCCGGTACCAACTGCGTCTGGCTTCTGCGAGTGACCCTTACCAAGCAGAGCTTTGTAGACTTCCAAGGGAAAAGGAGTTCAGGTTTCGGTGATGGCTGGCTGAAGTCCTTCAGCAAAGGAGCTGTAAAGCTGTATGATCCTCGGCCAAGCTGTGGGCTGTATCTCCCCGGCCAAGCCATAGAAGACAAAGCTTTCTACAGGAGCTCTTGGTATTATGTCCTGCATGGAAAGCTTCTATGTGTGGACTGAACTCAAAAAGGCTCCTATTCCCTCCGAAACTCAAAAAGAGGTGGGACCAGGGAATCTAACTATAATTGGCAGGTGGCTTGCCCTATGATTGCAGCCAAAGGAAGCCATCTATCTGCAGAGTCCCTGAAACTTAGGACTATAACAAACATTAAATGCAAAGCAAACAAAATTGGAGCTCCTGGTACAGCTGTACCTGCACAAGGGCAGCCCCATGTAGAGCACATTGCAATAGTCCAATCTGGATGTAACCAACGCATGGACCACCCTTGCCAAGTCAGACTTCATGAGGTATGGTCACAACTAGTGCACGAGTTTGAGTTGTGCAAAGGCCCTGCCGGCCACCGCCAACACCTAAGCATCAAGTGACAGCGAATGGAAATAAATATGGATAAGCTAGTTGCTTTTTTAAAAGAAAGGTATCAATTTCATGAACTGTAAGATGGTTTGTAAAAGTGAGCATGGGTCTTGGCTTCCCATCACTCGGGAAGAATCACCAAGTGGTAAATGTGTATGGTTCCCTACAATCTATATGCAATTAAATGGATCCAAATCAAAATCTGCATCTCTGAAAATGGCACCCATATATGTTATAGCCAATGGGGAACATACATACAATATGTATGCAATGAAAAAATGGAATTAGTGACTTATTTATTTATTATGTAAGCCAACCTTTGAAGGAAAAGGCAGACTAATGAGATGAACTTCTGAAAAGTGTGAAGAAGAAAGCAAAAGAAAGGAACAAATCATTCAAAAAGAAAGACTAAAGAGCAAGCAAAGCTGCAGTCCCCTTTGTTGGACATACACAATTTGGGATGGGAATTATATGATAATGGTCTTCCCCCAAGTATAGACTCTTTTCTGTGTGTGTTTTGTCAGCACAGCTGCTCTGAATCTTCAATAAATGAAAACATTTGCTATAAATATTTGTGTATACAATCTCCAAGTTGCCAGATAGTTTCATTAACACTTTTACCCGAAATGGGTAGGCTGTCAGTAACCAGTAAGTCTACTTTATATCAGTAAGATTTAATCATAATATAATTGTTTTCCTAACTTTGTTGTTGTTGTGTATGTTTTCCTTTTCTCTATTTTGTGTTCTGTCTTTTATTTTTGCCTACAACATTAAATACCAAAAAATGTGAATGTTTATGGATATCCTTTACTTCCCTGGTCACTCTCTTGGATGGTTTCCTGTTGTGATTAAGGGCCCTTCCACACAGATCTATATCCCAGAATATCAAGGCAGAAAATCCCACAATATCTACTTTGAACTGGGTTATCTGAGTCCACACTCAGATAATGTGGAATTTTCTGCATTGATATTCTGGGATATAGGGCTGTGTGGAAGGGCCATATGACAGAGGGGCTATGGATTTTCTAAAAAGACATCCAAAATTGGTTCGACGTAATACATAATTGTCCTCATCCTCTTTAGAAATGTTGCTTTCTTTCCCATATCACTCACAATTTTGTGCTTGGTTCCCCCTTGTCCAGAATTTTAAGCTGAATGTTTGTGGGTAAAAATCGTAGCCTTTGCATAACTATGTTATATTTAGATATGTAGCATAAGGCTTCCGAATATTATTGTAAAGATCAGCCTCATCTCTCAGGAGTACAAAGAAGTGTATCACTACATTTCTTAAAAAAAAATAACATATTTTTATAATGTCAGAAATGGATTATAGAGGGAGGAGGAAAATTACTTCTGAACAAGAGGTGTGCAGTAAACTACAGTAGGAGAGAGAGAGAGAGAAAGACATCACGGAAAATTTGATTCAATGTCAAGAAATTGTTTTTGCGTCTTTTCAAAAAAAATATCTGCTGTCACTTCCCGAACAGAAGCCATGAATTTCAGTCAGGTGTCACATTTCCAGAGCTGTCGGCTGGAGCATTACAGCTGAAGGATACAAAGAGAGGTCACGTGCAGCTCTATTGTGCTATAATTCACAACAGGATGATGATTAACGGACAGGAGGCCCTTGTAAAATACAGTGCAAACTCTGTGGATAAATTCAAGCTTCTTTGACAGGCCTATCTTTTATGATGCTCGCATCGCAGATGACTTGTGTCTTCAGGCACAGGCTGGAAAGTTTGCTAACACATTGCACAAAAGCCGAGGACCCTGATGTCTCCAGATGGTATGAATAGCAACTCCCATAATCCCTTATCAGTGATTACATGGGCTAGTGTTAAGAGGTATTACAATCCACAAAAAACACAAAACCATGGAAATCACTAAGATTCCTACCCTTAATTCATAGAATCATAGAATCAAAGAGTTGGAAGAGACCTCATGGGCCACCCAGTCCAACCCCCTGCCAAGAAGCAGGAATATTGCATTCAAATCACCCCTGACAGATGGCCATCCAGCCTCTGTTTAAAAGCTTCCAAAGAAGGAGCCTCCACCACACTCCGGGGCAGAGAGTTCCACTGCTGAACGGCTCTCACAGTCAGGAAATTCTTCCTCATGTTCAGATGGAATCTCCTTTCTTGTAGTTTGAAGCCATTGTTCCATTGCGTCCTAATTGAGGAATTCAGAATCAATGTTAGCCTTTTAGCAACACTAATGTCTCAACCGAAGAGAACTCAATGGCTGCCCCAAACGGTGGACCAAACTCTCTTTTAAGGAAGGTGAGGCTGGTACTAGGCATGGTTAGGTACCATCGGAATCTTCATAATTTGGAATAAATTTGGAAAAATTACCTTTTTTGAAGTGATTTTGAAATTTTTAAGGAAACCAGAAGTCCCTTTGCTGTTCTGAAGCCTTTTCTGCCATTTTTGTTATGACTCATGAAGTGAGTCGGAAATGATTCAGGTTTTCCCCACTTCTGGTCCCTGGCCTTGGTTCAAGCCAGAGAAGTCAGTTTTAAACCAGAGAAGGAAGGAATTTCCTCCGTTTGCTTTTCCCTGCTTCTGGTCCCTGGCCTCGGCTCAAGCCCAAGAAGCCAGTTATAAACCAAAAAAGTAAGGAATTTCCTGGCCTCGGCACAAGCCAGAGAAGCCCGTCTTAAACCAGAAAAGGAAGGGATTTCCTGGCCTCGGCTCAAGCCAGAGAAGCCAGTTTTAAACCAGAGAAGGAAGGAATTTCATCTGCTTGTTTTCCCCTGCTTCTGGACTAAAACAACTACTTTCAAAGTAAGGACCACCCAATGAAACAGGAAATAACACCTTCAAACAATTAACAAAGGGATTTGGAAGTCTCGAAAGTGTTTAAGTTTTGAATATTTTTTTTCTGTGAAAATAGGAATTGACTTTAGAATTGAACCACCAGCGCCTCCTACATCCGAGACAAGTTTTGAAGCATTTTGAACCAGGTTCCACTTGTCAATAGCGGTCTTAAATTATGGTGCCCAGAAATGGACACAGTCTTCCAAGTGAAGTCTGATAAAAGCAGAATAGAGAAGCACCATGACTTCTGGGTTGTTGTAGGTTTTTTCGGGTTGTATGGCCATGTTCTAGAAGCATTCTCTCTTGATGTTTTGCCTGCATCTGTGGCAATCATCCCCAGAGTTGTGACGTTTGTTGGAAACTAGGAAAATTGGGTTTATATATCTGTAGAAGGTCCAGGGTGGGAGAAAGAACTCTTGTCTGTTGGAGGCAGGTGTGAATGTCTCAATTGGCCACCTTGATTAGCATTAATCAAGTCCTCGACAATACACCATGACTTCCCTCAATCTAGACACTATGCCCCTTTTGATGCAGGATAAATTCCCATTGGCTTTTTAAGCTGCTGCATCACACTCATGGCTCATGTTCAACTTGTTGTTCATGAAGACTCCAAGATCTTTTTCACATGGACTATTCTTGAGCCAGGCGTCACCCATCACATATCTTTGCATTTCATGTTTTCTGCCTAAGTGAAGTATCCTACACTTCTCGGACTTCCGGTAGGGGAAGCATGGCGGACGCCACGGTTCGTTGAGCTCCTGCTCAACCGACTGACCTTACCAAGCGCTGAGGAGGAGCTGAAGCTACCCCCCATGAAGATTGGAGGTCTTCGTGGTGCCAACCTGGGAGGGAGACGCTTTTGGCGGGGAGGTCATCTCTACAAGAGGGGCTAACCCGCAAGAAGAAGACCCCAAGGAAGCGAGCGCGGTAAGGTGCACCCAGAGAGGTGAGGACGCCGACCCCTATTTTAACTAACAAGAAATAATCTCAAGAAAACAAAGAGCGAAATAAGGGAAGCCGGGTGGCTGCAAGTAATAGCAAACAGTGGACGCTGAGCGACCCCTCTCCCCCCCCCCTCTCTTGGCTGCATTCCAAGAGAAAAGGGAAGATAAAGGAGACAGAGGGTGGTCGGGTCGTTGGAGAAGGAGAGAAGAAAGGCGAAAAAACCATAGCGAAGTGAGGCGAAAGGAAGGAGAAGATACATAATAATAAGTGACAGTGCCACAATCGGGACCGGTTCAAGATGACTTATGGAACGGACAACAAACAATAAAACAACAAAGAACGAAAAGATAGCCAATATTCCTGAGCACCTACAGAGAGCAAACATTGACTTGTCAAACCTGTGTTCACAACTCATTGAATGGAGCCGTGATTTCCTTGATTGGCGACTGAACACAGCTGGAAACGATGGACGGATGTGCGACAGTTTAGTTCAGCGAGGAACCAACCGCAGCTGCGCCAGAACGAGGGGAGGAGGCGGCACCAACGACGGGACGAGAGGCGGGACCGGAGCGCAGCGACGCACAAGCGTAGGAGGCGCACGAGAGCAAGAGACGCGAGGACGCAAGAGACGCAGGAGACGCGAGCAGCGAGGAGACGCAGGGACGCAGGGACGACGTTAGGACGTAGGGACAAGCCGGAAGGGAGAGAAGAAGAGACAGGAACGGAGACTGGAGCAGAGAAACAGCAGGATAAGACAGAAAAGTGTGAAGTGGGAATTGAGGAGAGAGAAAGATATCGGGAAGATCCAACAGAAGAGGAGCGTGGTAATTGGTGAGAGACTATAACCATTATTGGAACTTAAGGGAACGAGAGAGCAGACTGAATAGGGCATATTGGACAATTTTTGCCCAAGCTTCAACCCTGAACTTTGAACAATCCCCCAAACCTGCTCCTCCTTCCCCCCCCCCGCTCCCCCCCATAGACAACGTGAGGGCATATCGATCTGGGACCATTGGACAATTCTATCTAAATCTTAACCCCGAATTTTGGACAACTCCCCAAACCCGCTCCCCCTTCCCCCCCAACCATTAAGGACCTGACCAAAGGAGAAATGTGCTGACTGTATTAACTGCAAAAATTGTGTGTTGTTTTTTTTTTGCTCCTTCCTCTCCCCTCCCCCTCTTACCCCACCCCACCCCTCCCCCCCACCCTCCCCATCCTCTCCCGCTTCGTTCCTATTTTTTTTCCTTTTTTCTTTTTCTTTCTTTTCCCTTAGCTACTGTGACATTAGTGATAAGAGCTAAGTATTTACCATAACAAAAAAACACTTAATGATAAATTATTTCCGATTGTTGATTAACTTGATATATATACTTGATGTAGAACCCCCAAGTGATTTTAACTGATTCTAGAACTAGGTATTATATATTGTGCTGAGTTTCTAAGTGACCTTAAGTGATATGTATTGCCTTTGAGGGATCTGTATTGGGCCTAAACAAAAGTAGAAGTCTGAGACTAGTTCTTGCATTATTGAGACTAGTATTACATACAGTATCGATGAACTAGGGGCTCAACGCCGAGCAACAATAAAGCATAACTGTTTCAACCGTGACCAAGACGGAGAGGTGAAATGACGACGCCAAAAGTGAAACTAGACAAAGACAAAGAAAAAGACAAGAAATTACCAAATAGGAAAGACTCCCTAACAAAAGACTCGCTGGTGAAAGACATGGCGGTAGAAGAAGAAGGGGCTAAGAAAGAAGAGTTCACAACGAAAGACCTGATGAGGGAGATCTTAAAAATACAAATAGATGTCCAGAGACTGGAAGGGAAGCAGGACAAACAATACAACAACATAAAGAAGGAAATGGAGGCTATGAAAAGAGAAATCAGTGAAGAAGTTCAAGCAGCAGTGAAAGAAGAAGTAAAAAACATACACAAAGAAATAGAAAACTTGAAACAAGAAAGGAAGGAAGACAAAAAAGAGAAGGAAAGATTTAAGCAACAACAAAAAGAACTGGAAAAGACAGTGCACTCCATAGAAAAGAAAATGGCCACGCTGGAAGCACAACAAGAAAATCTAGAAGCCAAAGAAAAAGAATTTCAGCTTAGATTTAGAAATATCCAAGAGGAAGAAAAAGAGAACATCAAGGAGACAGTGGTAAAACTAGTGGCACAACTTCTACAAACAAGCCAGGAAGATAGCGATAGGAATATTGATCGGGTCTTCAGAATCCAATCGAACTACGCAAAGAGACATAACGTCCCGAGAGACGTTATAGTGTGCTTTGGAAAGAAAAGCACAAGAGATGGGGTGCTAAAAGAAAACGCCAGAAGAGCTACATTCTATAAGGGCAGCAAAATAGCAATCTTAAAAGAACATCCAAAGGCTGCACTAGAGAGGAGGCGTAAATACTTCTTCCTTACCGATGAGCTGAGAAAGAAAAATGTAAGATTCAAATGGGATAGGAGAGAAGGAATCATGGTCACGTGGGAAGACAACCAACACTGGCTGACATCGGAAACCAAGGCAAGAATGTTTTATGATAAATACCTGAAGAAAGAGGGTGAAGGACGAAGAAAAGACGAAGATGAGGAAGAAGAAGAGGAGGAAGATCAGGGCAGAATGAGGAAAAGAGCACGGGAAGTATCACCCAAGGATATTAAGACATTTGCGGACTCGGCGGCGGCGACTGGCATAATTGATACTGTAAAAAATGTTAATAATGGCTCAAAGAATTAAAATATATTCAAACAATGTAAATGGACTGAATAACCCTAATAAAAGAAATAAAATATGGCACCAACTTAAGAAGGGAAAGTTTGACTTAATATTGTTGCAAGAGACCCACATATGCCACAGACAGGTGGCCCACCTTAACCAGAAGAGATTAGGTAAAACCTATTATGCGTCGGGAGGAGAAAAAAAAAGGGGAGTAGTGATGTACGTAAAGGAGAACATTCCTTCCAAACAGGCCTTTAAAGACCAGGAAGGAAGAATGCTGGGCGTCATAATAGAATTCGCAGGGAGGAATGTACTAGTGTGTAACATCTACGCCCCTAATGGAGCAAAACATAATTTCCTAGAGTCACTGACCAAAAAGATCCTAGAACAAGAATACGATGATCTAATTGTTATGGGGGACTTCAACGGGGTCATAGAGAATAAGATGGACAAATCGTTAAGGAAAGGAAATATAAAGAACGACCACGCGGGGGAACTCCCAAAAGAATTTAAAACAACGATGGAAAACTTTGGGTTACAGGACATCTGGAGATTTCACCATAAAGGTGTGCGAGACTACACCTTTTATTCCGATCGACACAACACGTGGTCGCGTATAGACATGGTGTGGGGCTCAGAAGCTATCCTTGCAAAAACAACGAAAGTGAGAATACTATCAAGAACGAACTCTGATCACTCCCCCCTGGAACTGACTCTGGAAGAAGTGAAACACAAAAAAGGGGCGTTTAAGTGGAGACTCGACGAGAATCTGATAAAGGAGAAAAAAGACCAAGAAATCAACAAGAAAATTCTGGAAGAGTTTTTCAAACTTAATACAGAAAAGGACTCGAGAATAGACATCATCTGGGATACCTCAAAGGCATACATCAGAGGTCACTTCATTCAGCAAAAAGCAAGAAGAAATAGGAAAAGAACTGAAGAAACAAGAAGAATAGAAGAGGAAATCAAAAAAGCAGAGGGAGAATTAAAAAAACAACCGGAAAACAAGAAAATAAGTCTACATCTAGAAATCCTCAGAAAAAAGATCGACACATTGCAACTAGAAGAGATAAGCAAAAAACTAAAATACATAAAACAGAATCAGTTCGAAAACGCCAACAAAATAGGTAGATACCTGGCCTGGAAAATTAGAAAGAAGAAAAACGAACAACTGATAACCAAAATAGAGGAAGGAGAGAAGTCCTACACAAAACAGACGGAAATAGAAGAACAATTTCGTATATTTTACAAGAAATTATATACAGATGATAACATACCTAAAGAGAAAGTATGTAAATATCTAGGGAAGCAGAAAATACAGAAAATATCCGATGAAGAACGGGAAGCACTGAACACCAAAGTAACAGAAGATGAAGTAAGAACAACAATAGCAAGTCTACCAACGAACAAATCTCCGGGCCCTGACGGGCTAACAGAAAAATACTATAAAACCTTTAGTGAGACGATAACACCGCACCTCACGAAGGTAATAAATAAGGCCCTAGAAGATAGAATAATACCGGAGACATGGAGAGCAGCATATATAACCTTAATACCCAAAGAGGGCCACGACAATACAAAAGTAAGGAACTTTCGACCAATATCCCTGCTCAACGTCGACTATAAGATCTTCTCGGCAGTCCTGGCAGCAAGACTTAAAAAGATATTGACTACAAGAATAAATGAAGACCAAACTGGTTTTCTACCAGGTCGTCAAATCAATAACAACACCAGAACGATACTCAGTACAATAGAATATTATAATAAACACATTCAAAAAGAAGTAGGAATTCTGTTCTTGGACTCGGAGAAAGCATTCGACAGGGTTAATTGGGGATACATAATAGAACTGCTAAAGGAAATGGACATGGGCCTAAAATTCACAAATGCGATTAGGGCAATATATTCCCAACAATTCGCTAAAATAATTGTCAACGGCCAACTCTCAGAAACAATCAAAATAAACAGAGGCACCAGACAGGGATGCCCGATATCTCCGCTAATCTATATTATGACCTTAGAAACAATGCTGAATAGCATCAGAAGAAATAAAGAAATCACAGGCCTAAAACTGAAATCTCACACCTACAAAGTGGTGGCCTTCGCGGACGACGTGGCGTGTATTATGGAAGATCCCCGGAGACAATGGGAGAAATGGTGGGCAGAATTTCAAAACTTTGGTGAAGTTGCAGGTCTAAAAATAAACAAAGATAAGACCAAATTCTTGGTGAAAAATATGACGAAAGAGGGGAAGGAAGATCTGACAAAGATAACGGGGGTGGAAATTGCACCCAAGGTCAAATATCTAGGAATACAATTAACCACCAGCAATGCCCAGCTAATAAAAAATAATTATGACCCTAGATGGAAACAACTGAAAGAGAAAATGAAGCAATGGCAGAAATTAGACTTATCCCTATTAGGCAAGATCGCGGTAGCAAAAATGAATGTCCTTGCGGAGGTGTTATATCTCTTCCGCATGATCCCGGTTATTAGAGGAAGAAATATAATATCAATCTGGCAAAAAGACCTTAACAGATTCGTATGGCAGAATAAAAGACCAAGAATAAGATTCAAAAACATGAGTGATGACCCCAGAAGAGGGGGACTAGGACTGCCCGACCTCCAGCTATATTACGACGCGGCGGCCCTATCGTGGACCAGAGAATGGGCGACACTCAGAAACGACAAACTACTGACCCTGGAAGGGGAAGGCCTAAGCAGAGGATGGCACAGCTATCTCTGGAAGGATAAAGTATCAACGGAAAGAAACTTCAACAACCATCCACTGAGAGCATCCTTACTTAAGGTATGGAAGAAATACAAGAATAGATGGTACTCCAAAACACCAATGTGGATAGCACCGAACGAAGCAGACCAAAGAAGGGAAACATCAAAGGGAAATTGGTTAACATACAAGCAAATACTAAAGAAGACTAACCTGGGGATGGAACTCAAGACATTAGAGGAAATACAACAACTAGAACCCAGATTCTCTTGGTTCCAATATTGGCAAATTAAAGAAAACTACAAAGAAGACAAGAGGAGAGGCTTTGAAACAAAGGAAAACACGTGGGACAAGGTCCTAAAGACGGAAAAGAAAACGATCAAAGGGCTATACCAACAGCTGTTAGCCTGGAGCACGGAGGAAGAACAAGTAAAGGAAGTAATGACGAAATGGGCCAGACTAATTGGAAGAACAATCACAATGCACGAGTGGGAAACAATGTGGAGAAGAAAGTTAAAATACGTATATGCCACGGAAATCAAAGAGAACTGGATAAAAATGTTTTACATGTGGTACCAAACCCCGGACAAAATTGCAAAATATAGTAAAGGAAAGAGTGAGGGTAACTGCTGGAGGTGCCAGGGAAAAAAGGGAACATTCAAACACATGTGGTGGGAGTGCAGGAATGTGAAACAATTCTGGAAAGAAGTATACCAAAAAACAAAGGAGATATTACAATTAGACTTTGAATTCAGACCAGAATGCTTCCTCCTGGGAATGAATGAAACAAACATGAGCAAGAACGATGAAAAGATCCTATTCTACCTCTGCACTGCTGCAAGAATAAGTGTAGCCCGAGTCTGGAAGAACAAGGAAACGGCATCCATTTGTGCATGGTTAAGCAAAGCCATGGACATCATGAACATGGATCAATTAACACAACATCTAAAGAGGAATATATCAACACGCGAAAGCACCGATTGGAGCAAATTTATTACGTATCTAGACAAAAATATGACAAAATAAAAACAAAATAAAATAGAAGAAACATGAGCGAGACAATAACATAGTTAAGAAATAGACAAAGATAACAACCGACCGTATCAACGCATATAATAATGATGTAATACTTAACTAGGAGCTCAAAGAAACAAACAAATGCCAGCCCGAGCGACCCTGGAAGCTAGACAAGGATGAATGTGATGTCTTTGTTGTTTTGTTTTTGTTGTTCCGGACGTGCTGTATGTGTAATTGGTTCTTCTACAGGGAGGGGGAGGGCGGGGGGGTGGGAGTGGCTGGGGGGGGGGGAGTAGGATATTGCACAGGGGAGCCTTAATCGATGTGAAATACTTGTATGTATATGTGTGGTTCTATCTTTTATACTGGAAAACTTAATAAAAATTATTTTATAAAAAAAAGTATCCTACACTTCTCTTTGAGCAAATCTCACCTGGAATAATACTGTGTCCAGTTCTGGGCACTGCAGTTCAAGAAGGATGTTGACAAGCTTGAACACGTCCAGAGAAGGGTGATGGAAATAATCAATGGTTTGGAAGCCAAGCTCTATGAGGAATGGCTTAGGGACCTGGTTTAGTTGAGAGCTCTTGTGGGGACTTCCAAAAACAGAGAGTTTACCACTTTACAAAGCAATCTGTTTTGCTCTTAAACAGCTGTTAAAATGAAAACATTATTCTAAAGTTTAGATGGTGTCTCTTTCCTTATATAGTAGGTCTACCTATTATACAAGGGAGTTCTTGGTGGTGCAGTGGGCTAAACCCTTGTGCCAGCAGGACTGAAGACCAACAAGACAGAGGTTTGAATACAGGGAGAGCATGGATGAGCTCCCTCTGTCAGTTCCAGCTCCCCATGCGGGGACATGAGAGAAGCCTCCAACAAGGATGATAAAACATCAAAACATCTGGGCAATGTCCCCTGGGCAACATCCTTGCAGATGGTCAATTCCCTCACACCAGAAGCAGCTTGCAGTTTTCGTAAGTCGATCCTGACACAAAAAAGTGGAATTTTTCATAATTTTCTCTTTTTTTTTTGCAATTGAAATTTTTATTGAAATGTTATCATGTGAAATAAAGAAAATGAAAAAAGAAATCTAAAGATAGTATTTCCCTTACATTGAAATTGGGAGAACATTTGCTTGTATACAAAGGAAGAAAAAGAGAGAAAAGAGAAAAGAAAAAGAGGAAAGAAAGAGAAACAATGAAAAAGAGAAAAAAATGAAAAAATTGACTCTAAAAACTGTAAAAAAATAGATATTTGTTGACTTCCTTCTTGCTTTTGATGGTCTTTAAGTTTATTTGGAATTCATGTTATGTTGTAATTGTTCTGCTTCCCCTACGTCTTCTTGTTTCCTTAAGATTGAATGTCTTAAATTCATATTTAAACTGAATGTCTTAAATTAAATTCATAATTTTCAAAACGTCATTGAAAAATCACACACACATATAATACAGCACATATACTTGGCTTGGCTCATACATTTCTAAAAGTGGAGGCTCTAATTAATATTTGAAAAGGGATGGAACTCAATAATATCCTCAATTGGAAAGATATATCACCATTATCAAAGTCAGAATCATCCACGCCATAATGTTTTTTAATTTCTATGTATGGTTATGAAGTCCCCGGTGGCGCATAACCAGGGTTAAAGCACTGAGCTGCTGAGCTTGTTGATCGAAAGTTTGCAGGTTCGATTCCGGGGAGCGGCGTGAGCTTCCGCTGTCAGCCCTAGCTTCTGCCAACCTAGCAGTTTGAAAATGTAAAATGTGAGTAGATCAATAGGCGGGAAGGTAACGGTGCTCCATGCAGTCATGCAGGCCACATGACCTTGGAGGTGTGTACGGACAACGCTGGCTCTTCGGCTTAGAAATGGAAATGAGCACCACACCCCAGAGTCAGACATGACTGGACTTAATGTCAGGGGACTACCTTTATCTTTACTATGGTTATGAAAGCAGGGAAGTGAAGAAAGCTCACAAGGTGAGAATATTCCATGAAAAATGTGGAGCTGTGGAAGCCTTCTATGGATACCATCGACTGTTAAAAAAGATAAATGAATGGATCTTAGAGCAAATAAAATCTGAACTATAAGAAGCTGAAATGACTAAATTGAGATGATTACATTTCGGACATATCATGTGATGACACAACTCATTGGAAGTGACAATAATTCTCAGTAAAGTGGAAAGCAGTAGGAAAAGAGTAAGGCTGCATTACAAATGAGTTGACTCAATCAAAGAAGCCCAGCCCTGAGCTGGAAAGAACTGAGCAAGGCTGTTAATAATGGTCTCTTAAAGGGTCACCATAAATCCAAGACAACCTGACAGCCTATCACCCCTCTCTCACTCTTCACTTAATAAGTTGGTGTGCCTTGGTATGTCTCCTATTTGCTATTAATTTGGAAAGATTATTCTGGCACCATTAAGGGCGCCTGGATTAGATGACACATTACAGTGCCATGTTCATCTTAGTGGTGTTATTGACAGCTTTATGAGCAAAGGACTTATTAAAATATTGTGAAGGTAGGAAGATGGATTGTGCAGTGGCTTTAGGCAAAGGGGGTGGGTTTTTTTTTAGTTTACCCACTGCTTTCCATCTTTTTAAAATGAGTTTATTTATAAATAGCTATCCACTGCCATGCGTTGCTGTGGCCCAGTCTGTGTATATATGTTTTCTGTGTGTGTATGTATATATGCATATATATTTGTGTATATGTGTATATATGTGTGTTTGTGTATATATGTGGATTTGAGCATGCATTGTAATGTATTTTTAAGTATTTTCTGCTGTGTTTTTCAGTGTTTTATGGGTGACTAGCTGTCCCCTGCCACTCATTGCTGTGGCCCAGTCTGTTGATCTGGAAAATAAAGTAATGGTTTCTAATCTATGTAATTTCTTTATGCTTGTGGATAAACAGTATTTCTTGTTGTCTCTTTGTCAGTGTTAATGTGGAGATTGTCTGGTTTGCCTACTCTGGAATATGCAATATATCATTGTCCTTCTTTAGGAGTCCCTTTCAAATCTATGGTACTATATCTGTGTGTGTGTGGATGATATCTATCTATATCTATGGCTGGATGGCTCTTTGTCAGGAGGGCTTTGATTAGATTTTCTTGCCCTGGTGAAGAGAGTTGGACTGGATGGCCTTAAGTATTTTCTGTTGGTGATGGGGTTCAGCGTGGGAAATTTGCCCCAATTCTGTTGTTGGTGGGGTTCAAATGCTCTTTGATTGTAGGTGAACTATAAATCCCAGTAACTACAACTACCAAATGTCAAGGTCTATTTCCCCAAACTCCATCTGTGTTGATATTTGAGCATATGGAATATTTGTGCCAAGTTTTGTCCAGATCCATCATTGTTAGAGTCCACAGTGCTCTCTGGATGTAGGTGAACTACAACTCCCAAACTCAAGGTCAATGCCCACCAAAACCTTCTAGTCTTTTCTGTTGGTCACGGGAGTCCTGTGTGTCACCTTTGGTTCAATTCCATCATTGGTGGAGTTCAGAATCATAGAATCATAGAATCAAAGAGTTGGAAGAGACCTCATGGGCCATCCAGTCCAACCCCCTGCCAAGAAGCAGAATGCTCTTTGATTGTAGGTGAACTATAAATCCCAGCAATTACAACTCCCAAATGACAAAAAAAAAAATTGAGTGAAGGAGATACATTGGGTGGTTAGGTGTATGCTGTCCAAATTTGGTGCCAATTTGCCCACTGGTTTTTGAGTTCTGTTAATCCCACAAACGAACATTACATTTTTATTTATATAGATGGTCACTCGTTGGCCTAATAGGTGTATTGTGTCCAAATTTGGTGCCCATTCGTCCAATGGTTTTTGAGTTATGTTAATCCCACGAATTAACATTACATTTTTATTTATATAGATAAACTTTGGTTATTTTTTGTGGATCTGTCATGGAGAAGAGGTCAGTGCTGTTTGTTTCAGATGCACAGCATATTGATTGGGGAGAGCGGCTGCAACTGGAAGGTTTATAAGATCCATCTGCTCTCTTTACAGCCTCTTTGGATCATTTTCTTTGACCCAGGCTCTTACCTCCAGTGCAGTAAGAGTATAGTTGAGTTGACTTGGTCCTGCCTTTTCTTTTGGGTGGGGGGAGGGGGGGTGACTTGAGAAACTGCAAGTCAATGTATTGTCAAAGGCTTTCATGGCTAGAGTCACTGGGTTGTTGTAGGTTTTTCAGGCTGCATCTATGGCAAATATCCTCAGAGGTTGTGAGGACCTCATACCTGTGAGGATGCCTGCCATAGATGCAGGTGAAACTTCAGGAGAGAATACTTCTAGAACATGGCCATACAGCCCAAAAAAACCTACAACAACCCAATTACAAGTCTCTTCTGGTGTGAGCGAATTGCCTGTCTATAAGGATGTTGTACAGCATGAGAAGCTGGAGCGGACAGACGGGAGCTCACCCTGCTCGATCAGCAGTCCTGTCGGCACGAAGGGTTTAACTCAGTGGTTCTCAACCTTCCTAATGCCGTGATCCCTTAATACAGTTCCTCATGACCCCCAACCATAAAATTATTTTCATTATTACTTCATAATTGTAATTTTGCTACTGTTATGAATCGTAATGTAAATATCTGATATGCAGGATGTATTTTCATTCACTGGACCAAATTTGGCATAAATACCCACTGCATCCAAATGTGAATACTGGTGGGGTTTGGGGGAGATTGATTTTGTCATTTGGGAGTTGTAGTTGCTGGGATTTATAGTTCACCTACAACTAAAGAGCATGCTGAACTCCAGCAATGATGGAATAGAATCAAACTTGGCACACAGAACACCCATGGCCAACAGAAAATACTGGAAGGGTTTAGTGGGCATTGACCTTAGTTTTGGAGTTGTAGTTCACCTACATCCAGAGACCACTGTGGACCCAAACAATGATAGATCTGGACCAAACTTGGCATGAATACTCAATATGTCCAGATGTGAAAACTAGTGAAGTTTGAGGAAAATAGATCTTGACATTTGGGAGTTGTAGTTGCTGGGATTTGTACTTCACCTACAACCAAAGAGCATTCTGAACTAATGATGGAATAGAATCAAACTTGGCACACAGAACTCCCACAACTAACAGAAAATACTGTAAGGGTTTAGTGGGCATTGACCTTGAGTTCTGGAGTTGTAGTTCACCTACATCCAGAGAGCACTGTGGACCCAAACAATAATGGATTTGGACCAAACTTGGCATGAATACTCAATATGTCCAAATGTGAACACTAGTGAAGTTTGAGGAAAATAGATCTTGAAATTTGGGAGTTGTAGTTGCTGGGATTTATAATTCACCTACAATCAAAGAGCATTCTGAATCTCACCAATTATTGGATTGGGCCCAATTTTCCACATAGAACCCCTGTGACAAACAAAAATAATGCGTTTTGTGATGTTCTTTGGTGACCTCTCTGGCACCCCCTCATGACCTCCCCCCCCCCCTTAGAGGTCCCAACCCCTAGGTTGAGCCATGCTGGTTTAACCCATTGTGCCACTGGGAGCTCCTCCTGGCCTCAGCGGATCCTGTACTATGTTATTGTCGAAGGCTTTCATGGCTGGAATCACTAGGTTGTTGTAGGTTTTTTTGGGCTATAAGGGAAGGAGAGAATGCCTCTGTACTCTGTTGCTTCCCCTTCTTGGTCCTTTCCAGGTTCAGTGCAGTTCAAATAGGGCTTAGGATAAATAGAATAGCCATTCAAAACTCCCTATATATCTGCCCTTCTATGGTTTTTATCAACCCAAATCCCTCTATATGGTTGCATTATGCCACTGCTGATTACTAGCCAACCCCTTTCTCCAACTCTCCCTTTTTGGGGGCCAATGGAAACAAGCACAGCAGAATGCTGGACTCGTAACGAGAAAGGCAATATTTTGAAATGAAATCATCTTTTCCCTTCCTAGCTTGAAGTGCTTTTGCTGATTCCGAAACTTTGTTTACATTCTCCGTTTTCCAGGATCATTTAATGTAATCCTTTGTCCCCAATACACCAACAAAACAAAACACAAGACACACACACACCAACCATGACTCACTCCCAGATTAACCTCCTAATCCCACGTTTAATGTATGAAAAGAACTCTCCAAGGGAAGTCAGGCTGAGCTTCTAGTGGGCAGATAAAACTGTATTGTCAGGCCTTTGGCTTTTAAATTACTTTTTAAAATCTGCTTCTTCTGTTCTTTTTATATATACATTGTGGTTTTATTGTTTGTTTCTTTTGGGGCCCTGTGGGCAGAAAAGTGATTTATGAATGACAACAAACAAGCTAACAACTCTTTTGAAACATGCAAGAAAGGATACCAGAGGTTCCAGGGCTAATGTTTGTGTGAGATTTGGGTTTTTCAGTGATGCCTACTTGTATCTACACTCCAAAAATACTTAGGTTCCAAATTAACACTTTCTCATCTTCTGTGATTGGAGAGCAGTATGAAAAGCCCTCAAATCGGGCAAGGTCCACACCTAATTTGCCAAAACAGGTCCCTATATCTCTACTCCTTATCAGTAAAGGTGTGCAATTTGGCCAGAAGGCAAATCCATTTTTGGCTGACTCCTCATTCTGTTCACTGGGAAGTTACTCAAAAGGGGAGGAGTGTTACTGTTTTCATTCAGCAAAGATTCGGCCCATTGGCTACAATGGGGAATTTTAAAGGCACAGTCTTCAGTCATTTAAATCCTATCTGCATGAAACCTACCGCAGCTGTAGACTCCATCTACAACTGCAGGCCTGCCAAATTTCAAAACAATTCACCAATCTACTGATTTTTTAAAGAATTATTTAAACCATAACTTTTTAAAAACAATAATAATAAAAACTGCAAGAGAGGGTGTCTGGGAATTGTAGTCGCTGGCTGTGTCCATTTTCAGCTATGCCGTCGCGCCTGGGGGCTATAAAACTCTTAGTGAAAGAGACATAGACATGACATCTTTCCCCCAAGGGGTTGCTTCTTGCCTTCCTTTAAAGAACTGGAACTCCCAAGGACCAAAACACTGTAGATAACTCAAAATAGGTTTTATTGTTCACAAAGAGTTATCCCTTTAAGGCAATAAGCTGGAAGTTTCAAAGGGGGTAAAGGAAATATACATTACAGTCTCTTGTTGTCTTCCGTCCAAGGAGATTTCACAGCTGAGAAGCTTTTCCTGTTTCCTCTTTTCTCAATGGCTGTGAAGGTCGGAACAAACACAACCCCCAGTGCAATGGCCTATGTTGAAGGCACAGAGTCTTCCTTTTGATGCCAAAGGACCGGTTTGAAGGCGCTTGGGGCTCCTCAACTTTGTCCAGGGCAATCTGGACATGAAGTATGAGTCCCTTAGAATTCGTGATGAGAGGTAACATAATTAAGGGCTTTAGAGCCAAGTCACTTTCTCACATCTATCTGATAGAAAGTTGGATGGTAGAATGGAAAAGGAAAAGCTCTGCCCTCCTCCAGGAAGAGGTGGAGCCAAGCAATTGAGCTGAGGAAGCAATATAACTGGTGCAAACAACATTGATTGACAGCTATAAATAACCAATCAATCCAACTATACATTTACAAAGTAAGCAAGTATGGACATGTTATACAGTTTAAACCTTTGCACTTTAAAGTTCTACACACAGGTGGCGCCACTCGCGCCGTCACATCAGCCAATCAGAGCATGGACACAACCAAGCTTTGTATTGGCTGAGAAACAGAGAGAAAAAACCTTCAATTCCCATCATGCTCTGAGAGGACCTCAGAGACTTTTCAATGATTGCCCTATGCAAGTGCTGCTGGAAAAGCGAGTTACCAGCAGGGTCCTCTCTGGAGAAGGAGCCTAGGGAACTTTCCAAAAGGAAGTTGAGGGACACTGCTTCTCCCAGTGGAAGGAGAAAAGACGTGGTAGATCCCTGCCTCAGGTATGCAGACTTAACTCTTTCCTCTCCAGGAAACAATAAAATCTGGCTCCCTTAATCCATTTTGCCAGGCTTTGTGGCTCCCTCTTCCCTGTTCTGTTTTTGGATATTATACAAAATGTCCCACTGAATATAACAAATATTTTTGTTCAAACTGTTTCAGGCTCAAGTCTACTCATCAGTACTACCTCCAAGAGCTCTTGTCTGTTTTCTTACCCTATACCTTTTTTGTATCTTTGCAAAGAGACCCATTGCCTTCTCATGTTTCCCCTCGTTTCTTTCCTGCTTTGGGAGTTTTAGCTACAATGCTTCTGAAAATTCACCACTGTTTTCTAGCTCCTTAAAATGTTGCTCAATGAGTTTTGGGAAATCCTATTTTGCTTCTCAGAATTCCTTTGTTTAGAATGTAGGCAACTGCAACTTAGTTGACAACCAAGACCACTCTGTCAAATAGTGAAATGCTGGCCATGATGTCCTAATGATTTATGGTATGTTCCTGTTTTGTGCTTCGAGGAAGTTCTCTCCTTGAAATTTCTGCTTTCCCACTTGAAGCTACGTACTGCCACTTCCATGCCAACAACAAACATATTTTGAGTAATGACCTCTCTCACCATTAGAAACTAGGCAGTGCAAGATGGACAATAATCCTAAAATATTCTTATCTGATTTTGAGGCATCTCAGCATAATGTCCCAATGAGTTATTACTATCACAGACAGACAGACAGCCATAACTCTTATATTATTACAGATGAGTTGGACTCCTGCCCTTGTTTAGTCTACAGAGCAGCTTGTTTGTAAGATTTATATGCGGCTTTCTGATTGAACGGGCCTCAAGGCAGCTTACAATATATATATTAATAATGTACACACACATACAAATCCACCTGTTACAAAGCCACAGCACTCCGTAATTTTCAGTCTCTTGGATAATGGATGGAGCAAGGGTTTGCAACCTTCCCTCCAGTCCTACTACGGGAGATGATATATATCGAGTTTAGAACAGATTTTTTTCCCCTAATGTAAGCATAAAACCTTGTGAAAGTGCATTTGGTCACATTTTAAATGGTTTCATATCTGATGCTGGCATGCTATTGGATGTTTCCCAATTTGCCTATAGTATAATATAATATAATATAATATAATATAATGTATTGTATATACATATAATAGTTATATTATAATGTAATGCAATACAATACTACTACTAATATATTATAATTATGTATTTATATTACATGTAATATTACCAATAATATTACGATATAATGGTATAGTACAATATAGTAATAATTAATACAGATATTGTACTATGCTAATAATATAATATATTGTATGTATGTATATCTTGTAAGCCACTCTGAGTCCCCTTCAGGGTGAGCAGGGCGGCATATAAATAAATAAATAAGACTAATGGGATGCATAATCCGATACAACATGCCCCCCCCCCCCGCAACCCCAAACCCACAATAACTGTTAATCTCACTCTGCTGTACATATCATTAAAATTTGTCAAAAGAGAAATGATGGTGAAGGATGATTTCTCATTTTCAAGAGGAATTATCCTCCATGGAGACCACCATTATTTTGGGGAGCCCTGGAGAAGACACCATCAAACAGATGGGCTGAACAAGTCCTAAGAGATAGTTTGCACACTCTTAAAATACCCCTTATACGTGAATATACTTTATCTCTCAGGGTAGATTACAGAACAAATATATGGCCAACATTCAATGCCATTATAATAATAACAAGGACATACAGAGATATAGGCTTTCCCATCTTTTTTCCATTTCTGGCATTAGGAGGCTGTGCTCGACTCCGGACATGGGGAGGTGTTGTTGCTCTATCTTCCATGCTGAGGAGCTTTGTTGTCTGTAGGCGTCCACCTGAATGAATCACCGGCATGTTTTTATAGGCACTTTTTATTACCTCCCCGCTTAAAACGGTACCTATTTTTATTTTATTTTTTATTGTGTCAGTATCAACCAGACAATTGAATTACATTTTTAACAAATTTTTAACAAACAGATAAAACAGAGTTTGCAAGCTTGGTAGCTGATTAGATGTCCTTTGACCAGTATCTGGCCACTTGGAGTGCCTCTGGTGTTGCTGCAAGGAGGTCCTCCATTGTGCATGTGGCAGGGCTCAGGTTGCATTGCAGCAGGTGGCCTGTAGTTTGCTCTTCTCCACACTCGCATGTCGTGGATTCCACTTTGTAGCCCCATTTCTTGAGGTTGGCTCTGCATCTCGTAGTGCCAGAGCGCAGTCTGTTCAGCGCCTTCCAAGTCGCCCAGTTTTCTGTGTTTTCAGGGGGCCAAAAGCAAGGAGGGGCTGAAGAGCCTTCAAACCAAGGTGAAAGAAGAAAGTGCAAAAACTGGGTTGCAGTTAAAAAAGATTATGGCAACGAGACTGATTGATAACTGGCAAATAGAGGGAGAAAACGTGGAGGCAGTGACAGACTTTGTATTCCTAGATGTAAAGATTATTGCAGACACAGACTGCAGCCAGGAAATCAGAAGATGTTTCCTTCTTGGGAGAAGAGCAAGGACCAATCTCAATAAAAGAGTGAAGAGTAGAGGCATCACATTGGCAACCAAGATCCTCATAGTCAAAGCAATGGTGTTCCCCACCGTCACCTACGGATGTGAGAGATGGACCATAGGGAAGGCTGAGCGAAGGAAGAGCGATGCTTTTGAACTGTGGTGTTGGAGGTAAGTTCTGAGAGTGCCTTGGACCATGTGAAGATCCAACCAGTCCATACTCCAGGAAATAAAGCCTGACTGCTCACTGGAGGGAAGGGTATTAGAGGCAAAGATGAAGTCCTTTGGCCACATCATGAGGAGACAGGAAAGCTTAGAGAAGACAATGATGCTAGGGGGAAAGGAAGGAAAAAGGAAGAGGGGGCGACCAAGGGCAAGATGCATGGATGGCATCGTTGAAGTGACTGGCTTGACTCTGAAGGAGTTGAGGGTGGTGATGGCCAACAGGGAGCTCTGGCATGTACCAACATGAGGTCACGAAGAGTTGGAAACGACTGAACGAATAAGCAACAACATGGCTGTTTTTGATCTGCCAGGTGAGCAAAAGCTGGGCTGATGGTGGGAGCTCACCCTGAGCCAGGCTTGAATTGTCAACCTTTCGATAGGCAAGAATTTATACAGCTGGTGCTTTAAACCACTGTGTTAAAGTCCAGATCACCACAACCACCTGAAGGAAACTGCATGAACATTTTAGAAATGTTCTTGGGTTGAACCACAAATTTTCTATGCCAGTTGCCCAAAATTCACCAAGGAAGCAGAAGATGTGAACTGCTTTCCACCCAGGAGGCACTATTGCCATAGCACATGTCTCCCTAGCCCATACCTGCACATTTAATTCAGTTATGGTAAAAATGTTTTTAACTTTTCAAAAAGTCACCTTTAAAAAACTTTAAAAAACACTGAACTGTGGCAAGCCTGAAAATCAACAAGAACAATGCCTGCAAATTCAATCTAGTTCTGCCAAGTAATTAAAAAAATACAAAAGTACCCTTACAAAATGTAACATAACCCCTCAATTGTAAACATAACTCCCTGCACCTACATGTTCCAAATTTGGCAGGACTCATCCACTACTAAATCTGCAGATTTTATCCAAATATCTCTAAAACACATTATAGCCATCTGTTAATTTCCCATCTGTTCCTCTCTCCACAGTGCAGCAGAGACATACGAAACTATGCATTTCTGAAGTGAGTCTCCACTTGGAATGCAAGGTGAAAATGTCCATTGCCCAAAGTGTTTTGTGGCAAAGCGAGTGGCTTTCAGAAGCAGTGAAGCAGAGCCTGAACCAAGACCAGCTTTCAGTGCACACCCCTAATAAGCTACACATCTGATCAGTTTCACGTTTTCTGTTCAAGGGGAATTCAATTTGGCAGTCATTTTCACAATGAATAGGTGGGGGGAGAAAGAACCATGGTGCTACAATATTCTTTTTCTTACTGGTCTGCAACAATATGCAATTCCAAACCAGAGGAAAGTAACTGAAATAAATGGATTTTACTTCTGTATTGATTTATGAGCAATTAATTCAACAGGTCTACCCAAGTATGAGCTAGCAATTGATTTAGGCTGTGTCTGAAAAAATATCTTTGCCAACATTAATGCTTGCGTCATGAAATGGTACATTTCTTACACACTTCCTATGTACCATAGGACAACTAGCAGATGCAACTAAATACAGTTGGCCTTGGTACTCTATTTTTGCAGGGGTAGGGAATTGATTTATATTCAAGAGGTGTAAGGATGATGAGGAATGGAGTGCAAGAAAGGGAGAGACTAAGCATGGTCATTAAAATCCCAATGAGGCTCTGATGGGAAGGTAGAGAATGCGCTGATGAACTGGTATTGTTCACAGGACAGTGTTGAAAAAGTGGCAGCAGGAAGATTAGACCAAGGAGGTCGATGTATTTAAGGTGTATCTCAAAACTCACAAAAAGCAAATCCAGTTCTAGGAAGGTGTGGAGATGGTATATCAGCCAAAGCTGGTAATAAGCACTTCTGATTGTTGAAGGTTTCGTGGCTGGAATCATAGGGTTGCTATGAGTTTTTCAGTCTGAATGGCCATGTTCCAGGTGCATTCTCTACTCATGTTTTGCCTGCATCTGGGGCCAATGGCATCCTTTTGACAATGAAGCAAGTCGAGAGTGTGTGTGTGTATATACATATCTATCTGTAGAATGTCCAAGTTAGGAGAAAGAACCCTTGTCTGTTTAAAGCAAGTGTGAATGCTGCAATTGACAAGCTTGAATAGCATTGAGTAGCCATGAAGCTGCAAAGTCAATCATGGTGGTTGTCAAAGTGGTCCAGCATTTTTGTGTTCTCTGTGCCCAGGTTGGTTTATCATGTCCTCTGCGATAGCTGACTTCTCTGGTTCAATGAGTCTTCAGTGCCTTTTGTATTCTTTGATTCGTGCCTGGGCAATGCTGCTGCATTTGGTGGTCCCTATGTAGACATGTCCAACACTGCACAGTATACGCTTGACTCCTGCAGTGTTAGAGGATCCCTCTTATCGTTTGCTGAACATAGATGCAGATGAAATGTCATAGATACAAGCAGAGGCGGCCCTAGGTAATTTTCAATGGTAAGCAAACAGTATTTTGGTGCCCCCCCCCTCCCCCCAACCAATCACTGATATATATTTTCTGTTTGTCATGGGAGTTCTGTGTGCCATATTTGGTTCAATTCGATCACTGGTGGAGTTCAGAATGCTCCTTGATTTTAGGTGAACTATACATCCCAGTAACTACAACTCACATATGTCAAGGTCTATTTTCCCCTAAGAGCGCCCCTGGGCAAAATCAACTATACTGCAGGATGCTTCTGGAACGTGGCCATGAAGCCCAAAAAACTCAGCGGTTCCAGCACTTCTGATTGTTGCATCTAAGTGGGCCAAGACTTGGAGAGACTCAGAAGCATTCTGAAGCTGTGAATACAGTATTTCGGTGGGGGGGGGGGGGGGAGGAGTGTAATCCCATCCAGAAATCTCCATCCTCAAGTTAGAATCCTTAATGGCAACCACCTCTGTCTTCTCTGGGTTTGTTTTTTTCCCCATCCGAATTTATTGAACAAAAGGTCACAGGTTTGAATCCAGGGAGTGGCGTGAGCTCCCTAGAGTCAGCCCCAGCTTCTGCCAACCTAGCAGTTTGAAAACATGCAGGTGTGAGTAGATCAATAGGTACTGCTTTGGCGGGAAGGTAAAAGCGCTCCCTGCAGTCATGCCGGCCACATGACCTTGGAGGTGTCTACGGACAACAGCGGCTCTTTGGGTTAGAAATGGAGATGAGCACCAACCTCCAGAGTCGTACATGACTGGAATTAATCTCAGGAGAAAACCTTTCCATCGCCTTCTCTAAGCAAACATTCATAGGAGACAGTGGTTTAGCTATGACTGTTTTTGAAGGTATGGAGAAATAAATCTGGGTGTTATCAGTGTATTGATAGCACCCCAACAGATAATCTTTATCACTGATTTCATGAAGATGTTAAAAAAACATTGAGGATTAAATGGCATCTTGTGGAATGTGAAGATTAACCCAAGGTCTGTTGGCATTGATGTAATGCCTTGGCACAACAAACTAATTTTGAGTAGACATTTTCAAGGTGGATCATTAAAACAAGCACTTAAAATTCAGTAGGGAAAAAAATCCAAACTTTGCCTTCCCAAAGAATAAAGTTTTCTTTTGAGGCAGAAAACATCACGATGAATTTCTGGTGCACAGAAGCAAATCTCTTGTTAAGGACAACCTTTCCAGAACTCGCAGTGCTGGACACCCCCCGGAATAAGTGGGTTGATCTTGACTTTTTGATGCCAGCTGCTCGTCAGATAAAAGTCTGTAAGTCCTAAGCGTCAGGGGCAGTGCTAAAGGGTAACAGCAGGGCTGGGAAAGCAGCTGCACACAACTTTTTGATTCTGCTCATTTATTTAGTATTCCGAATTTAGAATACGAAGAGGCTTTTGATACATAATCCATTACAAAAAGACACCAGAGAGATGGAAGTAGGGAGAGAGAAAAAATTAAAACATATTTGCTGCCCTAGGCATGCTTTAGTTTGTTATGCTGTTCAGGTTGCTTCATTCAGCTGTTTGTATCTAAAGGTTTATAACAAGCCAAGAAGAACTCTAGGAAAAAAAAGTTGTTTTAACTTTTTTGCAGCTTAAAAATCATGCACAGCAAAAAGAAATATCAAAATTTCCCTTCACTGCTACTTTTGGCTCTGACTTTAATTTTGTTCACTGTCAGCCTCTTGTGCCAAGGGCTTGGGTTTTAATGGGTGTTTGGTATTGTTTATAAGGGCTTGAATGATCAATGGCGTAGTGGTTAGTTCACCACACAAACACTGGAGACAATCAGGCTCAGATCCCTGTCTGCATGTTTGCTAGCTTTCTTTTTTAGTGCTAACTCGATTTCTATATCTAAGAATAAAATAGCCATCAAGAAAACCATCCATGTGTGAATCTCTTGGAACGGGTACGTCTATTAGGCTTGTGCATTTTCTGCATTTTAATGGAACCTCGATCCATTTCTCGATCTATTTCTGCTGGCCAGATATCGGTAGTCCCTTGTATCTGTTTTCACATGCCTCCCGAAAACAGGTGGGTAGTTGGATAGCTGTTTTCGGTCTGTGGATAGATCTGGCCCATTGGTGGCAATGGGAAACTTACAAGATTCCCCTTTCTGTTTCAGGGACGCTTTCCTTTTTTCCCTTCAAAGGAGAATGGATTTCAGCAACAGGGTTAAGGTAGCACCCTATCCAGGCATGTAGCTGGGGGGGGGGGCTTGAGGGGCTTAACCCCCCCCCCCCCGAAATTCTCATGGTGGTTCGCGAAAAGGCCTTACTGGTGCATTATTTAAACTGTTATGTTTATTCATATCATGATCTGATCACCATGCTCAATATATCCCATATGCATGGGGGTATTGGGGTAATGATACAAAAGGTTTGCTAGGCTAGACCCTCTTTCACTCAGACTCAGCCCCCCCCCTGAAACTCAGCCCCCCGAAACCCCCCTGAAAAAAATTCAGCCCCCCCCCCCAAAACGAAATCCTGGCTACGGGCCTGACCCTATCCATCCCATTATGGGGGGAGGGGGCTTCCTAAGCTCCCCTTTCTATCATTTTTGACATCGTTTGTCCTTTCATCCTTCATTAAGACCTGGATTAAAAGCAAGTTAAGATGCCAGTCTTTCTGCAATCTTTTCCTTTCTGCTTCCTTAAACCTGTTTCTACTCTAGAGGAAAGGTGCTGGAGGCAAGCAAGCATACTCTTTCTCCCTGCAGCATGCACAAAGCTTTTCAGGGCATTTTAAGGAGGCCCAGGGAAGAAAGAGCAATGACTTGGAGCTATCTACCCTGGGGTTCCTTTAAAAAGCCCTCTTTTTTTCTCTACTGCAGGTCCTGCCTGGAGTGGCAGGCTTCAATCTCCTTTCTGCTTTGGGTTTAATGATTCCTTAAAGCTGTTTCTACTTTCTACTCTATAGGAGAGGTGCTGGAGGTAGGCAGGCACACTCTCTCTCCCTGCAGCATGCACACAGCTTTCCAAAACATTTTAAGGAGGCCCAAGGAAGAAAGAGCAATGATCCGGAGCTGTCTACCTTGGGCTTCCTTTAAAAACCCTATTTTTTCTCTACTGCAGGCCCTGCCTGGAGTGGCAAGCTTCAATCGCCTTTCTGCTTTGGGTTTAATGATTCCTTAAAGATATTTCTACTTTCTACTCTAGAGGAGAAGTAACTAGGTGATATTGTCAAAGGCTTTCAAGGCCGGAATCACTGGGTTGTTGTAGGTTTTCCAGGCTATATGGCCATGTTCTAGAGGCATTTTCTCCTGACGTTTCGCCTGCATCTATGGCAAGCATCCTCAGAGGTAGTGAGGTAACTAGGTGATAGCTGTTGTTTCTGTTGTTGTTGTTATTTAATTATTATCTTTTAGAAGTATTTTCTGAAGGAGATGAAAGGAAGAAAAAAAGGAGCTAAAACTCTCCAGCCCCGAATATGACGAAAACTAAGTTAACTCGTTTTTACCCAGCATTTGCAGATGGCGAGGAATTCTCTGGAGCTTCCCTGCATTTCAGAGTTGGTGTGAATAGGTGGGCTGGTTCTAATTTAGGTGACTGTGTAGATGGACCCTCAGTTGAAAAAAAAAAGTAAAGTATGCCTAAGAATGGGTCTTAAAGGTAAGAGCAGAATGGATGAAAGAACAAGTTGTGCTTTCCAAACAGGAGCTGCAGTAAGAAGTTAGGTAGGATTATTTTCCGGTCCCAATTCAAGGTGCAGGTACTTACCTACAAAGTCTTGAATGGTTTGGGATCCGCCTCCCTGCGTGACTGCATTCCTGTGTACAAACCCACATGATCTCTTCAGTCATCTGGAGAGGCCCTGCTCACGCACCCAGCTCCTTTGCAGGCACGATTGGTGGGGAGGAGGGAGAGGGCCTTCTCGGTGGTGGCCCCTCGACTCTGGAATTCACTCCCTAAGGACATCAGACATGGCCCAACGCTGGCAGTCTTTAGGAGGAGCCTGAAAACGTGGTTGTTCCAGTGTGCCTCCCCAGAATAAGGAAAACACTTAGCAATATGTCCTCAAATGCACTTTAATATTGATTTAGGATTGTCTGTGCGCCCTCATCTTTCTCTGAAAACCCTATCCTAGTTTACCCTACCTTTTTCATGCCCAGCATTTTAAATTTTAAATTTTAATTATTACATTTGGCCTGGCCATAGGTTTCAAATGCTGTATATTATTGTTTATTGCTTATTGCTTATTGTGTATTTTCTGTTTTTGAGTTTAACTGTTTTGTATCGATTATTTGTTATTAACTTTGTTTCTTGATGTGCTGTGGGCTTGGCCTCATGTAAGCCACACCGAGTCCCTTGGGGAGATGGTAGCGGGGTACAAATAAATTATTATTATTATTATTATTATTATTATTATTATTATCAGCAATGGGCTTCAAAAACTTGAGACTTTACTGCATTGCATGGTTTGACAGAAGTCTGTTACTACAATGCTTAATTGCTTGATAGGTGATGACTTTCAGTCAAATTAGTGGACTGATTCATTTGAATGTCATTGTATTTGAATAAACTGTTAATATGATATTTTTATCCAGTGTGATTAACCCAAAATAGTTTATTCACTCAAGTATATCCTCACCGGATGCTATAGTTAATGCTTGTGTACATTTATCATTACAGCATAATAGCTTTAACCACATTCCGATCATCTGTGGTTCACTCTGAGCAAAATATTCCTGTTCCTCTATCAATTCCAAGGAGCTGCTAGAGTAAGATAAATACTTTAGCAGGAGACTTAAGAGTTGATAGGTTTGCCACGAGTTTAGAATTTCCTCATATGACATGAGATCAGTGGATCATAATTAGACCGTAACTTTATCCCATCCTTCATCCCGAGAACTCAGTATGGCATTTCCTTCGATTTATTCTGACAAGTGTCACCCCATACTGTTTGTGTCTGAGAAGGGATTTGAATTCAGATTTCCATTACCAAAGTCTAATAATGCCCCCATTTGGGCTTAAATACCTTAAAGTCACCAGATCCCAGCTGATGATCTTGGAAGGTAAGCAGGGAAGAATCATAGAATCAAAGAGTTGGAAGAGACCTCATGGGCCATCCAGTCCAACCCCATTCTGCCAAGAAACAGGAATATTGCATTCAAAGCACCCCTGACAGATGGCCATCCAGCCTCTGTTTAAAAGCTTCCAAAGAAGGAGCCTCCACCACACTCCAGGGCAGAGAGTTCCACTGCTAAACGGCTCTCACAGTCAGGAAGTTCTTCCTCATGTCCAGGTGGAATCTCCTTTCTTGTAGTTTGAAGCCACTGCTCCATTGCGTCCTAGTCTCCAAGGAAGCAGAAAACAAGCTTGCTCCCTCCTCCCTGTGGCTTCCTCTCACATATTCATACATGGCTATCATATCTCCTCACAGGTTAATCAGGTAAGTCCTGATTAATATTTGGGTGGGATATCACTAACAAATACAAGCTGCTCTAGGCTTTGTTATTGTTTTCAAAGCCATCTGAGATATTTTGGCATGGTATCCAGTGTGCCGATGACCACTGGGACCACCTGTACTGGTTTATGCCAGAGCCTTTGCAGTTCAGTTTTGAGGTCCTGATAATGGCTGAGTTTTTCCTGTTGTTTTTCTTCAATTCGACTGTCACCTGGTATGGTGACATCAATCATCCAATTTTTTTCTTTCCACAATCATGAGGTCTGGTGTACTGTATTCCAAAACTTTGTCAGCCTGAATTCAGAAGCCTCACAGTATTTTTGCATGTTCCTTTTTCACTACCTTTGCAGGTTTATGATCCCACCAGTTCCCCCTGATGGATGCCACCTTGTTGTGATGGGGGGCTTAACTGCTCCAAGGATGCCGAGAGCTGCCGGTAGTGTAGCTACCAGTAGGTCTAACCAAGTCAGAGAGATCTCAGCTGAGGAGTGGAACTAAGAGCACCCAATCCATTAGCACTATAGAGAAACAACCCAAAACGGAGTCTATACTGGCTTGGTTATCACCCAAGATAAAAAAAGGCCACAGTGGTTGCTGCTGATTCTGGACATCCGTCGACAAGTAGGCTACAGAATCAAAATACAAATGAACAGTTACAGAAGTGGCAGAAATATACAATGACAGAAAACTGCATTATTATTATTATTATTATTATTATTATTATTATTATTATTATTATTTTGAAACACAACAAGATGAGTCCACAGCAGACAAGATCACTTTGCTGGCTGTTGTATTGGATCACACGTCGGACACTTCCCAAGTGTCTAGGACTGTGTGATGTATCGGCAAATAATGCATGCAGATCCCAGTAAGGTGTATTGTCAAAGGCTCAAAAATTACAACAGCAAAACATCAGAGAGTAAACAATCAGGCACATCAAATCACTCTCAACAAAATATTCCCCCCAGGCACTTCCAAGCCATTAAATGCTAATCAAGCTGGTCAGTTGAAACATTCACACCTAGCTCCAGCAGACAAAGTCCTTTGTCCCACCCTGGCCATTCCACAGATATATAAACCCATTTTCCTACTTCCAACAGACCTCACTACCTCTGAGGATGCTTGCCATAGATGCAGGCGAAATGTCAGGAGAAAATGCCTCTAGAACATGGCCATATAGCCCGGAAAAACCTACAACATCCCAGTAAGGTGGCCTTCTGTAGCTGGCAGATGGCAATTTTGTCAGCGCCGGTTGTGTTTAAGTGCAGGCCAAGTTCTTTAGGCACTGCACCCAGTGTGCTGATCACCATTGGGACCACCTTTACTGTCTTGTGCCAGAGTCTTTGAAGTTTGATCTTTAAATCCTCATATCGTGTCAGCTTTCCCAATTGTTTCTCTTCAATCTTGCTGTCACCTGGGATTGCAACATCGACAATCCATACTTTGTTTTTTAACACGATTGTGAGGTCAGGAGTATTGTGCTCCAAAACTCTGTCTGTCTGAATTCGGAAGTCTCAGAGTATCTTGACGTGTTCATTTTCTGCAACCTTTTCAGGCTTGTGATCCCACCAGCTCTTTGTCACAGGCGGATGGTATTTGTTGAATCATCTGAGCAATGGTTTTATGCCTCTGCTTGTAGTCTGTGTGCACGATCTTCTTGCAGCAGTTGAGGATGGGATCCATTGTTTTGTCTGCTTCCTTGCAGAGTCTACACTTGTGATCTGTTGTCAACTTTCCAATTTTGGCTTTGATGGCATTTGTTCTATTTGCCTGTTCTTGGGCCTCAGTCTGGTTATTATTATTAGTATTGCAGCCTTTTTTTTTAAAAAAAGAAGCCCATATAGTGGGTGTCTCTGAGAATGAGTGTGGGTTTCATAATTTGGCACATAGCAACAGCCATTAAATCAATGTGGCCAATGAAGTACGTAGAGTCATTTAGCAGTTATCGGATTTCTCCACAAGTCTCCTTGGGATTGCTCTGTCAAAATCATGCCAAACTGTTCCCCTTCCTCTCTGTTCAGCCCCTCTCATGTGAAAGGCATAGCAGAAAAAACAAACAGAGAGAAGGCACACTCCGCTGACACCAAAGGGCGCGGAGTCTCACTAGCCTTCCTTCAATCTGTTTAAATTATCATATGATGAAAATGTGTTTGGAGGGGGAGGACGACCGTCTATAGTTTGTCAAAGAAATGACAGACACACACAGCTGCAAAATATGATTTTCTTCCCCATGACATCAAGACCGATCAAGGAAAAATATGGTGTTTACAGTTGCATTTTTGTTAAAAAAAATCTTTTTGTGTGTTTAGCTACTGGAGACAATAAACACTAAAGGCAGTTAAGATGACTTGCAAATCTATTAATTTAGTTTTGCTTCAACGCCGTGAGTTGATTCAGAATAACAAGAAACCTGCAGGGGCTCACTGCAACACATGCCATCTTCCATAAGTAGGAAACATAGTTAAGCACAACTCCTTTTTTCCTATTACAGGATTTTGAAATCTGCCATAATACTTTTTGAAAAAAGGGGACTGGCATGTCTTTAAGACAAAATATTACATTTTTCATGCAGAGTAAACACTGTATTGAAACCCTGAAATCCAGAATTCATTACATAACTGAAGAAAAGACTAAGTGGTGGTCCAATGCTTACTTTACTTAGGCGATCCCTCATAGTCTGAGGATGATGGTCCACCAAGGGATGTGTCTTGGTGGTGGATACGTCGGTTCAGGTGACCGTGGAGCCCTATTCTGGACCTGCATGTTATCCCGCAGTGAAGCCATTGGTTTCCAGCTGGAAGGCGGTCCTGGTCAGGGTGGGCTTGACACGTCTTCCTCTTGGCATGCTTCTCTCCTTTGCCCTCCATTTGTGCCTCTTCAAATTCTACAGCACTGCTGGTCACAGCTGACCTCCAGCTAGAGTGCTCAAGGACCAGGGCTTCCGAGTTCTCAGTGTCCATGCCACAGTTTGAAGGTTGACTTTGAGCCCATCTTTCCCTGTCCACCAACTTTCCGTTTCTCATTCTTGAGTTCGGAGTAGAGTAACTGCCAGAGGCAGCCCTAGGTAATTTTCAATGGTAAGCAAACAGTATTTTGGCACCCCCCCCCCCAACCAATCATTGATATATATTTTGTGTTCGCCGTGGGAGTTCTGTGTGCCATATTTGGTTCAATTCCATCATTGGTGGAGTTCAGAATGCTCTTTGATTGTAGGTGAACTATACATCCCAGTAACTACAACTCGCATATGTCAAGGTCTATTTTCCCCCAAGAGCGCCTCAAGAGCGCCCCTGGGCAAAATCAACTATACTGCAAATGCTTACTTTGCGTAATGGCTTGAGCCGCCCCTGGTAACTGCTATGGGAGAAAATGATCAGGCATTTGGACAATGTGCCACAGTTTTTGAGGTTGGCTTTAGGCCCATCTTTAAATCTCTTTTTCTGTCCACCAACATTCTGTTTTCTATTCTTGAGTTCAGAGTAGCGTAACTGCTTTGAGAGATGGTGATCTGGCATTCAGACAATGTGTCCAGTCCAGCAGAGTTGATGGCGGAGGACCATCGCTTCAATGCTGGTGGTCTTTGCTTCTTCCAGCATGCTGACATTTGTCCCCTTGACTTCTCAAGAGATTTACAGGATTTTTCAGAGGCAACGCTGATGGAATTGTTCCGGGAGTTGCATGTGACATCTGTAGACAGTCCACGTCTCGCAGGCGTATAGCAGGGTTGGGAGGACAATAGTTTTATAAACAAGCACCTTGGTCTCTCTTGGATGCCCCAATACTCAAACACTCTCTGCTTCTTTCAGAAGAATGCTGCACTCACAGAGCCACCTGTGGAAAAGTGGTTGCCAAGGTAGTGGAAATGGTCAACATATTCTAATGTTACACCATTAAGCTGTATTTCTGGCATTGCAGACGAATTGGCTGATGCCTGCCGGAAGAGCACTTTGGTTTTCTCAATGTCCAATGAGAGGCCGAGCTTTCCGTACGTTTCTGCGAAGGTGTTTAGAGTAGCTTGTAGGTCTTCTTCTGAATGCACACAGATGATGTTGTTATCAGCATGTTGGAGTTCTATAACAGATGTTGTTGTAACCTTGGTTTTGGCTTTCATTCTGCTGAGGTTAAATAACTTGCTGTCTATCCAATAGATGATTTCCATTCCGGTGGGAAGCTTCCCGTCAATGCAAAGGTCTCCTTAATGAACCAAGCTTATACATGACTCCTGAAGGAAGATAGTATTGAGACCAGGCAATGCTGCTTACTAAAGGAATGTTCTAGGGGATGTGAACACCAGATTGAGTGTAAGACCTGAGAAATTAAATAGATCATGCAAGGGGGTTCACATTGGTATCTGACAGCCTTGGAGATTTGCCAAGTGTCCGTCACCTCAACAGGGTCTCATGGCTGAAATCTGCCTTTTGGGAACTTGGACTGCTCAGTTTTTCTTTTATGAACTAACCTCATCCACACATTTTACATTAATTAGAATATTACTAGTCATTAGACTTTGCACTTCTTTCCAAGGTTGAAGCGAGGTTCACATCTCAAGCTCATGAAAAGTATGAAAAATTATTTATTTATTTATTTAATATGTTAATTTATATCCCGTCCTTCTCAACCCCCGAAGGGGGGCTCAAGGCGGCTTACAATTGGCGACCATTAGATGCCGACAAAGAACAATTACAACACAGCAATTGACATAAACAGGTCAACAACAGTAAAAATACATTACAATACATTAAAAATAATGGCCCTTAAAATACTAACACAACCAAGTTTGAGTCCACAAATCCAAATCATAGTCCAAAGTTCCAATCCAAGGTCTATTCATCGATGATTCATTACAGTTGTTGCTCAGCCAGCTGCCCGAATGCTTGGTCCCAGAGCCAAGACTTGAGTTTTTTCCTGACAGAGAGGAGAGATGGAGTCGCCCTGATTTCACTGGGGAGTGCATTCCACAGATGGATGGCCACCACCAATAAGGCCCCGTTTCTTGTCTCTGCCAGTCGCGCTTACGAGGGTAGCAGGATCAAGAGCAGGGCCTCCCCTGACGATTGTAAACTCCGAGGTAGGTCATAGAGCAGTGGTTCTCAACCTTCCTAATGCCGCGACCCCTTCGTACAGGTCCTCATGTTGTGGTGACCCCCAACCATAATATTATTTTCATTGCTACTTCACAACTGTAATTTTGCTGCTGTTATGAATGGTAATTTAAATATCTGATATGCAGGATGTATTTTCAGTCACTGGACCAAATTTGGCACAAATACCCAATACTCCCAAATTTGAATACTGGTGAGGTTCGGGGTGATTGATTTGGTCATTTGGTAATGCTGGAGTTGCTGGGATTTATAGTTCACCTAAAATCAAAGAGCCTTCTGAACTCCACCAATGATGGAACTGAATCAAACTGGGCACACAGAATTCCCATGATCAAGAGAAAATACTGGGAAGGTCTGGTGGACATTGACCTTGAATTTTTTGGAGTTGTAGTTCACCTAATCCAGAGAACACTGTGGACTCAAGCAATGATGGATCTGGATCAAACTTGGCACAAATACTCAATATGCCCAAATGTGAACACTGGTAAAGTTTGGAGAAAATAGGCCTTGCCATTTGGGAGTTGTAATTGTTGGGATTTATAGTTCTCCCACAATAAAATAGCATTCTGAACCCCACCGATAGAATTGGACCAAACTTTCCACACAAAACCCACATGACCAACAGAAAATACTATGTTTTCTGATGGTCTTTGGCGACCCCTCTGACACCCCCACGTGACCCCCATGGGGGTCCCGACCCCCAGGTTGAGAAACACTGTCATAGAGGGAGATACGTTCGGACAAGTAAACTGGGTCATAGAGGCAGGGGCGGGCCTAGGTAATTTTCAATGGTAAGCAAACAGTATTTTGCCCCCCCTCCCCAACCAATCACTTATACCAATCACTTATATCCCCAACCAATCACTTATACCAATCACTTATATTTTCTGTTCGTCGTGGGAGTTCTGTGTGCCACATTTGGTTCAATTCCATCATTGGTGGAGTTCACAATGCTCACTGATTGTAGGTGAACTATACATCCCAGTAACTACAACTCGCATATGTCAGGGTCTATTTTCCCCCAAAAGCGCCCTGGGCAAAATCCACTATACTGCAAAGGCTTACTTTGCGTAATGGGTTGAGCCACCCCTGCAGAGAGGGAAGATACGTTTGGACAAGTAAACAAGTAAAATGTGTTTTAGAAAGGCGTATTTTGAGGAAGAAATTGTGTGTCTTATGGAATCATAGAGTTGGAAGAGACCTCATGGGCCATCCAGTCCAACCCCATGCCAAGATGCAGGAAAATTGCATTCAAAGCACCCCCGACAGATGGCCATCCAGCCTCTGTTTAAAAGCATCCAAAGAAGGAGCCTCCACCACACTCCAGGGCAGAGAGTTCCACTGCTGAACATCTCTCACAGTCAATGCACGCCCAAATGCAAATGTTGTGTTTCCTTTAGAAATGAAGATTAGCACAAACTGAAACATTTAAGTATATTTAAAAATGACATGGACTGGGATGGGCTAATCTATTAGTTCATTGAGTGTTTCCATTGGATGACTGTGGATTTTTTGTATATGAAAATTTATTTATTTATTTATTTATTTATTTATTTATTTATTTACTACGATTATATACCGCAATTCTCAGCCCAAGGGCGACTCATTGCGGTGTACAACATAGAAAAACAGGTACAAAATACAAACATAGTGAAAAATAATCCGCAGTACATCATTATCAAAACATCTCATCAAAAACATCAACATTATTACAAAGCCATTCCGAGTCGTCTCATCGTCAAGTTCACAATCCAATACCATTTCCGTTGTTCCATTCCTATGGTCAAGTTACCAGTCATTGCACTTCTATTCAAATGCCTTCTTAAACAGCCAGGTCTTTAGCTTCCTGCGGAATATCAACAGGGAGGGGGCTAGCTTGATGTCTATGGGAAGAATGTTCCACAGCCGAGGAGCCACCACCGAGAAGGCCCTATCTCTCGTCCCCGCCAGCCGTGCCTGTGACGCAGGTGGGATCGAGAGCAGGGCCTCCCCGGAAGATCAACTTCCAGGAATAACACACAGAGGATAATTGTAAAAAGAATCACTGCCTTCCAATGAGAATAATTTACAACACTATTAAAATAAATTGTCACCTTTTGCGGAGGGAGAGAAAGAGAGAGAGAAAGAGAGTAGGATTCCTGCTTTCCTCTCCTCAGTAAAGGAGTGGAAAGTGGTGCAGTAGCAATGCTTGGACAGTGTTTGTTTCTCTGTTGCAGAAAACAATAGACTCTCAGTTAACTGGTATCCATGGGGATTGGATGGTGCAGGATAAATATAGTTTCTGGTTGCTTGAGAGCTGCCTAACTAATGCTATACCCCATACCTAACTAATGCTATACCCCATACTAACATTTTCAAGAGAAAATGCTACTAGAACATAGCCATACAGTTTGGAAATGACACAACACTCCACTCCTGTATTGACTTGCTACTAATACTATTACTAATAACAATATGATATTATCACTCTATATTTTATATTACATGTAATATTACTAATAACATTACCATGTAATGGTATAGTACAATATAGTAATATATAATAGTAATATTGTGCTATGATAATAATATAATATACTGTATTTACAAATTACTTGTAAGCTGCTCTTAGTCCCCTGCAAGGTGAGAAGGGCGGCATATAAATGTCGTAAATAAATAATATTGAAATAATAATAATAATAACAACAACAAACAAGGACATCTAATCACCTCTCAACATAAGATTGCTCCAGGCACTGCCAGGCAATCAAATGCTAATCAAGCTGATCAGTTGAAACATTCCCACCTAGCTCCAGCAGACAAGAGTCCTTTGTCCCACCCTGTTCACATTTGGGCATGTTGAGTATTTGTGCCAAATTTGGCCCTGATCCATCATTGTTTGAGTCCACACATGTAGGTGAACTACAACTCTCAAACTCAAGATCCATGCCCACCAAACCCTGCTAGTGTTTTCTGTTGGTCATGGGAGTCCTGTGTGCCAGGATTGGTTCAGTTCTATCATTGGTGGAGATCAGAATGCTCTTTGATTGTAGATGAACTATAAATCCCAGCAAGTATAACTCTCAAATGATAAAACCAGTCCCTCCCCCCAACCCCACTAGTATTCAAATTTGGGCATATTGGGTATTTGTGCCAAATTTGGTCCAGTGAATGAAAATACATCCTACATATTGGATATTTACATTACGATTCATAACAATTGTGCTGTCGCACGCTGGGCCTGTGCATAAGACTGTAGACAGGATATAAATTCTGTGTGCCCATCGGGACGCCGGGGCTGCCTTAGATTAAAGGCCCTTGGATTCCCTTAAAACAGAGTCTTTAGATTGCTCAAAGGTTCAACAAAGTTCTTTATTATTGAAAACAAACAGGTACTTTCAAGCTTTCTTAACAGTCTATTGGCTCTTTCTCAATCTTGTCCACAGGGAACAGGCACTATCTTCATAACTGTAACTAATGGGGAAATCCTTAACTTCTAATCTGGGCAGTCTGTCTTTGCCTCTGATGGCGTGGAGCCCCTGCACCCGGTACCATTTGCGTCTGGCTTCCGCAAGTGACCCTTACCAAGCAGAGCTTTGCAGACCTCCAGGGGAAAAGGAGTTCAGGTTTCAGTGATGGTTGACTGAAGTCTCTCTGCAAAGGAGCTGTAAGGCTGTATGATCCTCGGCCAAGCTGTGGGCTGTATAACCCCAGCCAAGCTGTGGGCTGTATATCTCCCCGGCCAAGCCGTAGAAGACGAAGCTTTCTACAGGAGCTCTTGGTATTATGTCCTGCATGAAAGACTTCTCTGTGTGGACTAAACTCAAAATGGCTCCTATTCCCTCTAAAACCCAAAAAGGGGGCGGGACCAGGGAACCTAACTATAATTGACAGGTGGCTTGCCCTATGATTGCAGCCAAAAGAAGCCACCTATCTGCAGAGTCCCTGAAACTTAGGACTATAACAAACATTAAATGCAAAGCAAACAAAATTGGATCTCCTGGTGCAGTTGTACCTGCACAACAATAGCAAAATTACATTTATGAAGTAACAATGAAAATAATGTTATGGTTGGGGGTCACCACAACATGAAGAACTGTATTAAGAGGTCGCGGCATTAGGAAGGTTGAGAACCACTGATCCATCCCATTACCTTATCCAAGCATCCATACAGGGGAAACACACTATCCATAACGGAGCTTATTTTGAAGGCATGATGTCCTCCTTCTCCTTTTCATCTTCCCCCTCTTTTGGCTGTTGCTAAGTGAAATGCAAGATGCCTGCCTTTAATATGCCATAACAATCCAGTTGTCCTCTTGTCTGTTCGCTTTTATTCGCAAACAACCATGCATATAGTGGACATTGGCTCGTTTTCCCACTCCCCCCAGTGATTTCTATCTTGCAAATGAAAGCGTTTAATTATTTCTATAGCAGAAGGATTAAGGCTCCCACAAACTGTTTTTTTCTAGTTTGAACATCACTGTAGGTATAATAAATTGCATGTAGTTCATGACCAGCACATCTGCTTGAGGAATTGCTACGGTAAGAAAAAAAAAATCTCAGCGTAGGAAGATTAGAAAACAAAACAGGTGCAATTATTGGATGATATCATTCAGGTTGGGACCAGAGAGAATAAATTAGCAGGGAAAAATGTGGTACAGTAACTGCCGCCCAAGTAACCTTTTCATGTTTCCTCTGTTTGTGTGTGTTTGTACCATACCCTTTCAAGACACAGCCAGGAATCTTGTGAAACAGCTGCTAGGAGAATTTCTCTTTTGTATTATTCACAGCATTGAAGACATTATTTGTTCCTTTTCTTCTTCTTTTTTTTGGCATGTATTGTGTTTGTTAGATTTTGCAGGACGAATGTATGCCTTCATTCCAGGATCCTTCTAATCAATGGAAAGGGACTTTGTCTTGCTTCTCTGGATTTAGACTAATGAGGACATATTTAAATACAAATTCGTCCATGAATATGGTAAATTCAAAAGTGTGGGAAAGTGTTTTGCAACAGAAGTGGGAACTTTTTCTTTTTTGTTGAGGCCAGCACTTTTGTGGCAGTCACCTGTGGCTCTGGTTTCTCAGGTGGCTCATGCTGGCAGGGAGGAAGCAATGGGTATATTTATTTATTGTGTCAGGAGCAAACCAGACAGTTGTATTCATTAAAAACAAACACACACACAGTTTGCCAACTTGGTATTCAATTAAATGTCCTTTGACCAGTTGGAGTGCCTCTGGTGTTGCCACAAGAAGGTCCTCCATTGTGCATGTGGCAGGGCTCAGATTGCATTGCAGTAGGTGGTCAGTGGTTTGCTCTTCTATGCACTCGCATGTCGTGGATTCCACTTTGTGGCCCCATTTCTTAAGGTTGGCTCTGCATCTCATGGTACCAGAGCACAGATTGTTCAGCACCTTCCAAGTTGCCCAGTTTTCTGTGTGCCCAGGAGGGAATCTCTCATTTGGTATCAACCATTGATTGAGGTTCCGGGTTTAGCCTGCCACTTTTGGACTCTCGCTTGCTGAGGTGTTCCTTGTGGATCTTAGAAAACTATTTCTGGATTTAAGTCATTGGCATGTTGGCTGATATCCAAACATGGGATGGGCCGGAGATGATGATGATGATGATGATTATTATTATTATTATTATTATTATTAAACTTTATTTGTACCCCGCTAGCATCTCCCGAAGGACTCTATGCGGCTTACAAAGGCCAAGGCCTCAACACAACAACAGCATAACAAAACAACTCAAAGCAAAATCAAAAACATAAAGCAATAACAACAAAACATTACACTGTAACACAGTAAAAACTTGGGCTGGGCCAAGTAATGGGTACAGAGTTAAAAAGTGCTGGATGTGACAGGTGGTATGTTGGATTTCAGGGCAAGTGCAATGTGCAGAGAATCTTAAAATTCTAATAAAGTGCTTCTGGGACATAATGCTGGAGTTTTCCTATTCCAGAAAGGCACATCGGAATAGCCAGGTCTTCAAGCTCTTCCTAAAGACTGCCAACATGGGTACTAGTCTGATGTCTTTGGGGAGGGTGTTCCAAAGCCGGGGGGGCAACCACAGAAAAGGCCCTGTCCCTCGTCCCCACCAAATGCGCCTGCAACGCAGGTGGGATCGCAAGCATGGCCTCTCCGGATGAACGAAGGGAACGCGTGGGTTCGTAGACAGAGATGCGGTCACGCAGGTAGGCAGGTCCCAAAGTTTAGGGCTTTGTAGGTAAGCTTGAGGTTGAGATGTCACTGCCTTGGTCCTTTTACTATTAGTTGCTACTTCCCGGCGGATGTCAGGTGGTGCAATACCAGCTAAACAGTGTAATTTCTGCAGTGGTGTAGGGCATTCTCTCCTGACATCTATGGCAGGCATCCTCAGAGGTTGTGAGGTCTGTTGGAAACTAGGAAAATGGGGTTTATATATCTGTGGAATGTCCAGGGTGGGAGAAACCAATCAACAAAGGATTCCCCCAGACAGTAAGAAGCCAGACCTTGAAACTGCTAGGCCATTAAATGCTAATCAAGATGGCCAATTGAAACAGTCACACCCACCTCAAGAGTTCTTTTTCCCACCCTGGACATTTCACAGATCTATAAACCCCATTCCAGCAAAATAAAACACAATGACAAACACTCAATGCCAGTAGTAACATGTAATAAAGACAGACTCAATAAAATTTAAGTAACAAAATAAACCGAAGTAATATATCTCAAACTTTACACATAATAAGTTCTTAACAACACTTTAAAATTTGACTAAAATATTTGTGTGAATTAAGATGGTATGCAGCTTACAAACAAAGGTAGGTGTCCAACAATTTGGCAGAGGTATATCTCAAGAGAGCCACATGGTGGTGCAGCGGGTTAAACCGCTGAGCTGCTCAACTTGCTGACCAAAAGGTTGACGGTTGAAATCCGGGGAGCAGCATGAGCTCCTGCTGTTAGGTTCAGTTTCTGCCAACCTAGCAGTTTGAAAACATGCAAATGTGACTAGATCAATTGGCATTGCTTCTGCGGGAAGATAACAGCGCTCCATGCAGTCATGCTGTTTACATGACCTTGGAGGTGTCCACGGACAATGCTAGCTCTTTGGCTTAATAATGGAGATTTTAAAGGAAGTTGTTCAGACTTGTCTGCAAGGTCTGTTGAGAATTTGGTTGGCAGGCCCCAGTTGGCTTGGTGATATAGTTGATAATACATATACATATAGGTGATATAGCTTGGTGATATAGCTGATAATTTTTCAAATTAGGAGACAATTTGTGAATGGGAGAATGCCATAAAGGGATACATAGAAAGCTATCTCTGAGGTTTCAGTTTTAATGTAATTTAATTGAAGATCGTTGTAGACTATGAACGAAGGCCATCTTGGTTTATTCTGTATTGCTTTGATGTCAGATGCAGAGAGGTGTTGGTGATAGATAAACCACTAACATAATGCAATAGGACAGAAGGGAAGTAAAATATTAAGATAGAACTACAGGTGTTCTCATATGAGGAACGAGTAAAAGTAATTAGGTGATCATTGCAGTGTGAAATCAACAAGATTACAAAGGTTGTAAACTAATTTCTCAAAGGAAGTGTTTTAAAAATAGTCATCCAAGCGATTTATTGGGTGTCTTTAAACAAAACAGAACATATGCCCTTTTATTTATGGAATAGAAATGTAGAAACAAATAGCATACTTGTGACTATCAATAGCTCCCAAGGACTGGGAAATACTGTTTAATGTTTGTATATTTTAGATTACGTTATAATGCTTTTAGTGTTAGCTGCTTTGAGTCTCCTTGTGGAGAGAAAAAGGGAGATATAAATAATAATAATAATAATAATAATAATAATAATAACTATAGCAGCAAAAACAAACCCATCCACAAAATTGTTCATTGAGTATATCCAAAAAGTGTTGTAGTCTGGCAAGCATCAGAGGATATTTCTGAGAATGAATTGGCCAGGGATGATGGATTTCAATGTAAAAAGTCTGTGAGTGATCAGAGGGAATTGCAGGCAGATGAGTCTGATGTTTTGGATTCTTCAGCTTGTTCACAGGCACCAGGGGAAAATGAAAGTACCAATTCTCTGGAGAAATATAATTATAAAGCCCCCTTTGCTGTGTTTTTCAGTGGTTTTTTTTTGAGTGATGGTCACTTGTTGGCCTAATAGGTGTATTGTGTCCAAATTTGGTGTCAATTCACCCAGTGGTTTCTGAGTTATGTTAATCCCACAAATGAACATTTTTATTTATATAGAAACTAGCTGTACCCGCCACGCATTGCTGTGGCAAACCTTCCCTCCCTCTTTCTCCTCCTCCTTTTTCTCTCTCCTTTCTTCCCTCCCTCTTTCCTTCTTTCCCTCTTTTTCTTTCTCTTCTTCTTTCTTCCTTCTCTACCTGTTTCTTTTCTCGCTTCCTTTGCTGTTTGGTTTCATCCTTCCTTGTCACTTTCCTTCCTTCCTTCCCTCTTTCGTGCCTTCTCTCCTTCCTTCCTTATTTCACTTTTTTATTTCCTTCTCTCTTTCCTTCCTTCTCTACCTTTTTTTCTTTCCTTCTCTCCTTTTTTCCCTCCTCCTCTCTTTCCTTCCTTCTCTATCTTCCTTTCTTTCTTTCCTTCTCTCCTTCTTTCCCTCATCTCCCCTTCCTTCCTTCTCTACCCTGCTTTCTTTCTTTCCTTCCCCCTTCTTTCCCACTTTCTCTCCCTCCTTTCTTCTCTACCTTTCTTTCCTTCTCTCCTTCTTTCCCTCCTCCTCTCTTTCCTTCCTTCTCTATCTTCCTTTCTTCCTTTCCTTCTCTCCTTCTTTCCCTCCTCTCCCCTTCCTTCCTTCTCTACCCTGCTTTATTTCTTTCCTTCGCTCCTTCTTTCCCTCTTTCTCTCCCTCCTTTCTTCCCTATCTTTCTTTCTTTCCTTCTTTCTCTCCTTCCCTCCTTCTTTCCCTCTTTCTCTCCCTCCTTTCTTCCCTATCTTTCTTTCTTTCCTTCTTTCTCTCCTTCCCTGCTTCTTTCCCTCTTTCTCTCCCTCCCGTTTCATGTCGTTTTAGTTGCCCTCGGCGGCCCCCCGCAGCTCCCATGCCCTCCCCGAGCGTGAGTGCTTACATCAGTCTGGTGGGCTTTCTCAGGCTGGGCTCCTGTAGAGGGAGGCAGGCAGATGGCAGTGCGCATGCGGAGGGAGATTTGGGTGCGGGGGAAGCTGAGAAATGGAGTCCTTCCTCATTGTTTTCCTCTCGAGGCCTCTGCGCATGCTCCGTGTTTTTCGGGTATTGTGCGTTTGTGTTGTTGCGTATTGGTGTTTTGAGGGTTGTTGGTCATACCTTGGGGGAAGAGGTATTAGCAGGCCAAATTTGGTGAGATTTCGTTTGGTGGTTTAGCTGTTTTTGACCACCTAATTACGACCTTAAGGTTCTTATATATATAGATTATAGGTATATTATATTATATTATCAGCATAGCACAGGAGACAAGGTGGAACTGTCTTCTGGCCCTCTCTCTCTCTTCACTCTGGCCCAGAGTACTTGCTTTCCTTTTGCCTTTGATTGCTGCTTTCCTAAACCAGTTCTTAAACTTCAGTTTATTTCTGACTGTTCCTGTTGCCCTTCAGAAACTTCTCAATCTGGACGCAAACTGGGCACATGCTGCCAACTATGACACAGTTAGGCTGAGGCCTGATGGCAAGCTCTTAGCTTATTCTCTGTTTTGGCCAGTCTATGCCTTAACACCTGTTCAACTCTCATATCTAAATTTCATTAACATGCATTGTCACACCTTCATCCCGATTGTTGATGAAGATGTTAAGTAAAACGAAACCTCTGCAGCACCCCACTTAGGCAACCTCCTCCCAATTTGGTGGGCTGCCATTTCTCATTATGTTATGTGTGCATCCAACCAATCATTTCCAAATCCAAGTGGCATTACTCCATGTCTGAGCCAAATTGAATTTAATTTTGCAAGTAAAGATTTTGCATCCATGGCTTTTCGGAGACCCAGATAAATTACACATTCTTTCATCCACTAATTTTGTAACGCTATCAGAAAAAGCAATCAAGCTTTGAAGATTACTAATACTCCCTGCCTGTTCGCCAATGGACCATGGAAGATCAGTCACTTAAAAATAGGAATCCCTGTGTTATTCAAGCATTTCTGCTGCACCAGCCTGAGGTCTGATTAATTTTTTACATGTTATATTGCTTTAATCCATATTTTTTCCCCACATATGTGAGCTCCTGTGGCCCAGAACTTGGCCGTTCAAGGGGCAACTCTTATTTATCAGCACAAGCCAGTTTGCAAAGACATCACACTCCTCAGGTTTTTCTCTTACCCTTTAAGATGTAAAATCAGGAACAACCCTGGGTTATGAAGTATGAATGAAAACAACACTTTGGACTGAAACTAGATGCCTTACACATCCCTCATCAATATTTTAGCTATTTATTTATTTACTTTATTTATGCCCCGCCCTTCTCACCCCAAAGGGCATTCAGAGCGGCTTACAAACTATGACAAAAATTCAATGCTGCATCACATACATAGCAACAAACAAACCAAATTCAATTATAAAACAGTTAAAACATTTTTATAATAATTTTTATTGATACTAAGTAAAAGAAATAGAGAGAAAAAATAAAATAAAATAATAAAATAATAAAATAACACCGGGATTGTGGCACAGCTGGCTGAGTGTCAGCTGCATTAAGATCACTCTGACCAAAAGGCCATGAGGTCGAAGCCAGCCCGGGCTGGAGTGGGTGTCCAGCCATTGTGTAGCCCGTTGTCGACCTTTGCAACCCGAAAGACAGTTGCATCTGTCAAGTAGGAAAATAAGGCACCACCTTGTGTGGGAGGCTAAATTTAACTAATTTATGAGGCCATAAAGAAAGAAGACTCCGGGGAATGTGGAATGCGGAAGAACTTCATCGGTGTCGTTGATGGACGATGAAAAGCAGCAGCTCCCCTGGCGGCCAGAAAAAAAGTTAAATAGCCTTTGTCTGTTAAATGTTGTTTGTCAAACTGGCACTGAATGTTTGCCATATATGTGTTTACTGTAATCCGCCCTGAGTCCCCTGCGGGGTGAGAAGGGCGGAATATAAGAACTGTAAATATATATATATATATATATATATATATATATATATATATATTCTTTTTCCTAAATTTATTTTTTATTTTTCACAGTTAAAACATATAAACCATGAAAACATATAAATACAATAAAACAGATTCAAAACATACGAAGTGCCAAGTCGTGGATTCCATAGTTCTTGTTATTTTTTCTACAGCCATTATTCAGATTGCTGAATTGAGGTCAAATTCTGTATTATCCTACTCCCTGAATGCCTGTTTACAGAGCCAGGTCGTTAGCTTTTTTTCTAAAGACCAGGAGAGATGGAGCCAGTCTAATGTCACTGGGAAAGGAGTTCCACAGCCAAGGGGCCACCACTGAGAAGGCCCTGCCTCTCATCCCCACCAGCCACACATGTGATGGCAACGGGAGCAAAGTAGGTGGGACTAAGAGCAGCCCCCCCCCCCCCCAGCAGATCTTAAATCTCTAAGTAAATGTTTTCATCTGCCATTGTGTCCAGTTGTATCCGACTCTGTGGGGTGGTGCTAATCTCCATTTCTAAGCTGAAAAGCCAGTGTTGTCTGTAGACACCTCCAAGTTCATGTGGCTGGTATGACTGCATGGAGCACCATTAGCTATTGATTTACTCACATTTGCATGCTTTTAAACTGCTAGGTTGGCAGAAGCTGGGGCTAACAGCAGGAACTCACCCCTCTCCCCTGATTCGGACCAGCAACTTTTTGGTCAACAAGTTCAGCAGCTCAGCGGTTCAACACACTGCACCACTGAGGGCTCTAGTTGGCTGAAAAAGGGAGATATGTTCAGACAGGTAAGTTGGACCGGAACCATTTAGGGCTTTATAGGCCAAAGCCAGCATTTTGAATTGAGTCTTGTACCAAACTGGCAGCCAGTGGAGCTGACGTAATGGGAAGTTGTATGCTCCCTGTACACCACTCCAGTAAGAAATTTGGCTGCTGCCTGTGGTCTAATTGCAGCTTCTAGACAGTCTTCAAAGGCAGCTATATTTTCACCTCTAGAACTGCATATGGGTCTCATTAAAGCAATAAAGGAGAAGGGGAATACATTTAAATGCGATGTACTTACTTACTTACTTACTTACTTAGGCGATCCCTCGTTGTCCAAGTAGGATTGTCTTCTAAGATGGGTATACTGGTGGTGGGTCCGTAGGTGACTATGGAGCCCTATACTTGATCTGCATGTTCTCCGCAGTGAGGGCATCGGTTTCCAGGTGAAAGATGGTCCCAGTCGAGGTTGGCTTAACACACCTTTCTCTTGGCACATTTCTCTCTTTCGCCCTCCATTCGTGCCTCTTCAAATTCTACAGCACTGCTGGTCACAGCTGACTTCCAGCTGGAGCTCTCAAGGGCCAGGGCTTCCCAGTTCTCAGTGTCTATGTCAGAGTTTTTAAGGTTGGCTTTGAGCCCATCTTTAAATCTCTTTTCCTGTCCTCCAATATTCTGTTTTCCATTCTTGAGTTTGGAGTAGACCAACTGCTTTGGGAGACGGTGGTTGGGCATCCAGACAGTGTGGCCGGTCCAGCGGAGTTGATGGTGGAGGAGCATCGCTTCAATGCTGGTGGTCTTTGCTTCTTCCAGCACATTGTATTGTGATCCCAACCATTTTCTTGGATCTTAGCTGGGAATATTTCCTCATCTTTTGTTAAGAGCCAGCAGATTTCTTTCTCTTTCCTGTCACTGTTAAATTTTCCATAGCAGCTTGTAGGCAAAATAAAAAAAAATCCTTGTGGGGATGCAAAATTAAATTTCTTGAAACTGCACAGGAACTGAGATCGCTAGGGCCCCGTAATGGCAAAGGCCATTTCCTTTCATATTTTAATGATCAAAACTAGCAGCAATCCTCTGTTTGTGCCGTTGTCGTTTCTGATGAAATAATTACAATAGAAGAAACCAGTGGCTGATTTCTTTTCTCAGCATGGAGAAATTAAAAAAGAAAGAATATTTGATTTCCCCGCAAAGGTCATTGTTCTTCAGGAAGTCTCATTCCAGAAAGATTCATACTTGGAATACAATATACACCCCCCAAAGGAGAATAAAATGTGTGGGTGGTTAAGCAAGAGTATTGTTCTTGGCTTTGGTTTCCTATTGGGAAAGAAAATGCCATATTATGCTATGAAAACATGTTAAAATGTCCCATAAAAACTCTAACCCTTTTGTGCCTTGAAAGACTAAAGAAACAACAGCCACCCTGGCTTCTCTTTATCTGTTGATTTTGGTATTCCAGTTTCCTTTCTTACCGTGCAACCATATGCATGTTGACACAAATATAGTTGTAAGGGTGCATAGATCACCCAGTTAAGCTCGCTCTTCAGCATTTTTACGAATGAAGCAGGGAGTGTTTGAGGACCGGGACATCCATAGAAAGACCAAGGTGCTTGTTTATAAAGCTATTGTCCTCCAACCCTGCTATATGCCTGTGAAACGTGGACTTTCTATAGATGTCATACTCAAGAGAGTGTTTGAGGATCAGGACATCTGTAGGGAGACCAAGGTGCTTGTTTATAAAGCTATTGTCCTCCCAACCCTGATATATGCCTGTGAAACATGGACTTTCTATAGATGTCATACTCAAGAGAGTGTTTGAGGATCAGGACATCCGTAGGGAGAACAAGGTGCTTGTTTATAAAGCTACTAGCTGTGCCCTGCCACGCGTTGCTGTGGCCTATAGTAAAACTTATCAAAGTTGAGGTAGATATCTGGACTATTATGAAAGAGAGGTACCTACCTATTCCTTCCCCCTTTTCCTCCCCCTTTCTCTCCTTTCTTCCTTCTCTACCTCTTTCTTTCTTTCCTTCTTTCACTACTTGGTTTCATCCTTCTCTCTTTCCTTCATTCCCTCCCCCTTTCTTCCTTTGCCTTTCTTCCCTCCCTGTTTGCTTCCTTCTTTCTCTTTTTATTTCCTTTTATTTCACCACCATCATAACAATAACAATAATGAAATGCATTGCCTCCGGGACCTGACACCTCTCCCATTCCCCCTAAAAGGGTCTCATAGGAATAATAGTATCATAATAATAATAGAAATAACAACCTTTACCCGCCACGCGTTGCTGTGGCCAACCTTCCCTCTTTCTCTCCTTCTTTCCCTCCCTCCCTCCCTCCTTCCTTCCTTCCTTCCCTCCCATCTTTCCTTCTCCTCTTCATTCTCTATCTCTTTCCTTCCTTCCCCCTTTTTCTTTCTCTTTTGGTCTCTTTTCTTCCTTCTCTCTTTCCTTCCCTCCCTCTTTCTCTACATCTTCCCCCTTCCTTCACTCCCTCTTTCCTTCCTTCATTCCCTTTTTTCTTTCCTTCTCTCCTTCCTTCCTTCCCCCTTTTTCTTTCTCTTCTGGTCTCTTTTCTTCCTTCTCTCTTTCCTTCTTTCCTTCCCCCCCTCTTTCTCTACATCTTCCCCCTTCCTTCACTCCCTCTTTCCTTCCTTCATTCCCTTTTTTCTTTCCTTCTCTCCTTCCTTCCTTCCCCCTTTTTCTTTCCCTCCCTCTGTCTCTCATTTCTTCCTTCTCTACCTCTTTCCTTCCTTCCCCCTTCTTCTTTCTCTTCTGCTGTCTCTCTTTTCTTTCCTTCCATCTTTCCTTTTCTTTCCTTTTCTTCTTCCTTCTTTCTCTAACTTTCCTTCCTTCCCCCTTTTCTTTATCTCCCTTTCTCTTTCTTCCTTCTTTCCTTCCTTCCTCTCTTTCCTGGATTTTGACAGGGCGGGAAGGGGCGGGGTGGGGTTTGGAGGTGGCGTGAAGTAAAAGGAGGTAAGATTGGGGCAGGCGAGTGATGGAGCGTGAGGTTGTGTGTGTGTGTGCGGCAGCGGGGGGAGTGATGGAGCGTGGGGTTGCGCGTGTGTGTGCGGCAGCGGGGGGGAGTGGGGTTGCGCGTGTGTGTGTGGCGGTGGGGGGAGTGATGGAGCGTGGGGTTGCGTGTGTGTGTGCGGCAGCGGGGGGGAGTGGGGTTGCGCGTGTGTGTGTGGCGGTGGGGGGAGTGATGGAGCGTGGGGTTGCGTGTGTGTGTGCGGCGCGGGGAGTGATGGAGCGTGGGGTTGTGTGTGTGCGTGCGGCAGGGTGTGTGTGTGCGGGAAGCGGCGCGGCGGGGCTTGGAGTGGGCATGGCTTCCGCAGAGGGAACTGTGTGCGCGTGCCAGGGAACTTGCGGCTGGGCACCAATGCGCATGCTCAGTTGTTTTGCCGTTTGTGAGTGTGTTGTTGTGTTGTTTTTCATTTTGAGTAGATATGTTTGTACCTTATGGGTTGTGTTATGAGCATGGCAATTTTGGTTAAGTTTCGTTGGGGGGTTTGTGAGTTTTGTTGATTTGCCGTTTTGTGAGTGTGTTGTTGTGTTGTTTTTCATTTTGAGTAGATATGTTTGTACCTTGTAGGTTGTGTTATGGGCATGGCAATTTTGGTTAAGTTTCGTTGGGTTTTTTTGAGTTTTGTTGTTTTGCCGTTTTGTGAGTGTGTTGTTGTGTTGTTTTTCATTTTGAGTAGATATGTTTGTACCTTGTGGATTGTGTTATGGGCATGGCAATTTTGGTTAAGTTTCGTTGGGTTTTTTTGAGTTTTGTTGTTTTGCCGTTTTGTGAGTGTGTTGTTGTGTTGTTTTTCATTTTGAGTAGATATGTTTGTACCTTGTGGGTTGTGTTATGGGCATGGCAATTTTGGTTAAGTTTCGTTGGGTTTTTTGAGTTTTGTTGTTTTGCCGTTTTGTGAGTGTGTTGTTGTGTTGTTTTTCATTTTGAGTAGATATGTTTGTACCTTGTGGGTTGTGTTATGGGCATGGCGATTTTGGTTAAGTTTCGTTGGATTTTTTTGAGTTTTGTTGTTTTGCCGTTTTGTGAGTGTGTTGTTGTGTTGTTTTTCATTTTGAGTAGATATGTTTTTACCTTGTGGGTTGTGTTATGGGCATGGCAATTTTGGTTAAGTTTCGTTGGGTTTTTTTGAGTTTTGTTGTTTTGCCGTTTTGTGAGTGTGTTGTTGTGCTGTTTTTCATTTTGAGTAGATATGTTTGTACCTTGTCGGTTGTGTTATGGGCATGGGAATTTTGGTACAGTTTCGTTGGGGGGTTGTGGAGTTTTGCTGTCCGGTTGAACCAACCTAACAGATTTATATATATAGATTGTCCTCCCAACCCTGCTATATGCCTGTGAAACGTGGACTTTCTATAGATGTCATACTCAAGAGAGTGTTTGAGGATCAGGACATCCGTAGGGAGAACAAGGTGCTTGTTTATAAAGCTATTGTCTTCCCAGCCCTGCTATATGCCTGTGAAACGTGGACTTTCTATAGATGTCATACTCAAGAGAGGACCAGGACATCCGTAGGGAGACCAAGGTGCTTGTTTATAAAGCTATTGTCCTCCCAACCCTGCTATATGCCTGCGAAACGTGGACTTTCTATAGATGTCATACTCAAGAGAGTGTTTGAGGATCAGGACATCCGTAGGGAGACCAAGGTGCTTGTTTATAAAACTATTGTCCTCCCAACCCTGCTATATGCCTGCGAGACGTGGACAGTCTATAGACGTCACATGCAACTCCTAGAACAATTCCATCAGTGCTGCTTCAAAACTCCTGCAAATTTCTTGGGAAGATGGGCGGACAAATGTCAGCATGATGGAAGAAGCAAAGACCACCAGCATTGAAGCGATGCTCCTACACCATCAACTCTGCTGGACTGAAGGCCACATTGTCCGAGGGGCCTTCTCAGTGGTGGCTCCTTGACTGTGGAATGCCCTGTCTAGGGATATAAGATCAGCCCCCTCACTCCTGCCTTTTTGAAGAAAGGTGAAACCCTGACTTTTTGAGCAGGCCTTTGCAAATGCAACATAATTATACAAAATCATGGAACGACTTGACGATGCAACTGAATAATGACTTTGACAAGGAGACGTTCATGACAATGTTTTTATGGCTTTTTACGTTTTTAAAAAATATATTTTTATATTTTATGCTCAATGTTTTTAACAGTATTTTATTATTGTTTTATTTGCTTGTAATTGTTGAGGCATCAAATTGTTGCCAATTGTGAACCGCCCTGAGTCGCCTCTGGGCTGAGTAAGGTTGGTATATAAATGTGACAAATAAATAAATAAATGCCCCCCAATTATTATTATTATTATTATTATTATTATTATTTTATTTCCTATATGTATACCCTGCCCTTCTCACCCCCGAGGGGGGACTCAGGGTGGCCTCACAAACACCATAGGGTGTCATCATGATAAAACAATCAACGATACATTAAAATATTAAAAAAATATTAAAACAATAATTAAAACAATGGATTAACACAAGCCTATTAAAATCAGAGTCTAAAATCCAGTCCGGGTTAAGTCATTGTCATAAGTTTTAAAATCTTCTTTTACTTGCTGCTCACTAATCAAACGCTTGTCTCCCAAAGCAATCACTCTCTCCCAAAGTAGTTATTATACTCCCAACTCAAGAACAGGAAACATAATGTTGGAGGACAGGAAAAGAGATTTAGAGATGGGCTTAAAGCCAACCTCAAAAACTATGGAATAGATACGGAGAGAGAACTGGGAAGCCCTTGGCCCTTGATCACTGTAACTGGAGGTCAGCTGTGACCAGCAGTGCTGCAGAATTCAAAGAGACATGAATGGAGGGCAAAAGGTACAAAGAGGAAGGCACATGATGCCAACCCTGACTGGGACCGCCTTCCACATGGAAACTGATGTCCTCACTTCAGGAGAACATGTGGATCAAGAATAGGGCTCTACAGCCACCTATGGACCCACCACCAAGGCACATCACTTGGAGAACCATAATCATTAAGCTACAAGGGATCACCTAAATAAGGTAAGTAAGTATAGTCATAGGGGTGCATAAGATCACCAGGTTAATCATGCTCTTTGGGCAATAACTCAGTGTCTGCAAACTTTGGGAAGAGCTTTCTTGACAGATCAGTTCTTAAGAATGTGGCTCAGTGGGCAGTTATGCAGAGGGAGCTGTATAGTGTGGATGCAACAGACAGGTCTTTTAATCAGTAAGCATGTGCCAAAATATATTGACATGTTCAATATTAAAGAAATCTCCAGCTGTCCAAAGGGAACAGCATTGATTTTAGGGCTTTGCAGAAGTTTCTGCGTCCTTACCTAATTCCCCTCCTTTCCCACTACAGTAGGAATGTTCAGATTGTCAGTCAAGCATAGACATCTTTTGAAAACTGGACGAGGTTTTGAAGAGAGATCATAGATCAGCAGCAGAGTGCTTGTTTTGTGTGCATTAGGTCCCCAATTCAATCTCAAACAAGAAAGTTAAATATCAAGTATCAACATTTGGCGGGGGGAAAATACTTCTTGGACTTAGTTGTCAAGTTGACTTCAACTTGTACAATCATAAGAGTTGGTAGAAACCAGAAGAGTCATCCAGTCCATGGTTGTCCTATAAATGACAGACCTCCAATAAGGGTGTGTAATTTGGCAAAAACCAAAACAACTTTAAGGAAGCAAAACCCCAAGCAGAAAGGAGATTTCAGGTAGCAGAGAAAATAGAGGGGATTTTTAAGGTAGTCCAGGGAGGATGTATTGTCGAAGGCTTTCATGGTCAAATCACTGGGTTGTTGTAGGTTTTTGGGCTGTATGTGTTGCTTGGAGCGAAGAGCTGGGGAGAAGCATTATCTCCTGATCAGAGAGGATAGCTCCGCTGGCATGTTGCTGGCACTGTTGAGAGAAAGTGCACATGCCTACCTCTCCTCTAGAGTAGAAACAGATTTAAAAATAATTAAACCTGCTCTCCTCTACAAACACAAGGTAAAGGATCCAGAAAGAGTGGTATCTTAACTATGATGCTTTTTAAAATCCAGGTCTTAATGAAGGATATAGAAGGGGAACCTGTGGGAAGTCACCCCATAATGAGTTGGATAGGGTGCTTCCTTAACCCCGTTGCTGACACCCAGGCTTCCTTGAAGGAAAGAAAGGAAAGATGTTTAAGGGAAAGGGAAGCCTCGTAAGTTCCCCATTGTCAGCAATGGTCTGAAAAGAGTCACTTTTTTCAGATGCATAACAAAAAATTTGGCAGGGTGCTTTTTTTCCGGGAAACATGCAAAAACAGATATGGGGGGGCTTCTGGTGTCTGTCAAGCAGAAACTGATTGTTGTTGTTCATTTGTTCAGTCATCTCCGACTCTTCGTGACCTCATGGACCAGCCCATGCCAGATCTCCCTGTCAGCCGTCACCACCCCCAGCTCCTTCAAGGTCAGTCCAGTCACTTCAAGGATGCCATCCATCCACCTTGCCCTTGGTCGGCCCCTCTTCCTTTTGCCTTCCACTTTCCCCAGCATCATTCCCTTCTCTAGGATTTGCTGTCTCCTCATGATGTGGCCAAAGTACTTCAACTTTGTCTCCAGTATCCTTCCCTCCAATGAGCAGCCGGGCTTTATTTCCTGGAGGATGGACTGGTTGGATCTTCTCGCAGTCCAAGGCACTCTCAGCACTTTCCTCCAACACCACAGCTCAAAAGCATCTCTCTTCCTTCGCTCAGCCTTCCCGAAGGTCCAGCTCTTACATCCGTAGGTGACTACAGGGAATACCATGGCTTTGACTATGCGGATCTTTGTTGCCAGCGTGATGTCTCTTCTTTTTACTATTTTATCGAGATTGGACATTGCTCTCCTCCCAAGAAGTAAGCCTCTTCTGATTTCCTGGCCACAGTCTGCATCTGCAGTCATCTTTGCACCTAGAAATACAAAGTCTGTCACTGCCTCCACATTTTCTCCCTCTATTTCCCAGTTGTCAATCATTCCTGTTGCCATAATCTTGGTTTTTTTTATGTTTAGCTGCAACTCGGCTTTTGCGCTTTCTTCTTTCACCTTGATTAGAAGGCTCCTCAGCTCCTCCTCGCTTTCGGCCATCAGAGTGGTGTCATCTGCATATCTGAGGTTGTTAATGTTTCTTCCAGCAATTTTCACCCCAGCCTTGCGTTCATCCAGCCCCTCACATCCTCGCATGATGTGTTCTGCATGCAAGTTAAAAAGGTTGGGTGAGAGTATGCAGCCTTGCCGTACGCCTTTCCCAATCTTGAACCAGTCTGTTGTTCCGCTGTCTAACTTTATTTTTATACCCCGCCAACCATTTCCCCAAGGGGACTCGGGGCAGCTTACAAGGGACAAGCCCAAAAATTACAAATAGAAAACAAATAATTAAAAACATCAGATAAAATATAACAACAATCACAATTGTAAACAACATCAAAACAATATGGCTCAGAAATAGAACATAGCTGAAGTTCAGGCTCCATGAGTGCAATTCACCCCAAATGCACAAGCCTGCTGTGAAGCGTCTCAGAAACGGAGTAATTACATATGGGATTCTAATTGTGTTTTCAAAATTTTACTACATTTTTACATTGCTGAAACACTGTTTTTACATGTGATCGGAAAATCAGTATGCATGCTGCCAGCAAAAATCTCGTGAGAACTATAGTTCAGGACTTCCAGACTATGCAGGGGCGGCTCAACCCATTACGCAAAGTAAGCATTTGCAGTATAGTTGATTTTGCCCAGGGGCGCTCTTGAGGCTCTCTGGGGGAAAATAGACCTTGACATATGTGAGTTGTAGTTACTGGGATGTATAGTTCACCTACAATCAAAGAGCATTCTGAACTCCACCAATGATGGAATTGAACCAAATATGGCACACAGAACTCCCATGATGAACAGAAAATATATATCAGTGATTGGTTGGGGGTGTGGGTGCCAAAATACTGTTTGCTTACCATTGAAAATTACCTAGGGCCACCTCTGAGACTATGTCACTGCTCATTATTATTATTATTATTATTATTATTATTATTTTAAAAAATGACAAGGCAATCAAATGGATTGGCAAAAGCCAGCCTTCCGTGGTGTACAGTATTTTCAAAATGTAAGAATTATAATAATCAGGTGTGATGAGGTCAATAATTATCCTGTCTGAATGCATCCAGTCCTTAAAAAATACAGAATGCATACTGATTAAGCCGGAGTATTTCCTAATGTGATAAGGTCCTAGATGAATCAATGGTCTGCATCTTCCTGTGTTCCTGATTGTTGTTAAATCTAAAACACTCGGCCCAGAATAGCAGTGATGTGGTCCTGTGTATGTTGCATATTAGAGTTAGCCTCAAGCTGCTTCTATCTAACAGCTAAAATAAATTTTCAACACAGTTGGATTAAAAGCTCTCCTGTTTCCGTCCTTATCTCCCACCTGCCTCCCAATACTTGCAATTAAAACTGAACATATCTGCTCTAAATCTGAGTCTCACAACCCACGGGCCATGACCTAAAACCCTAAAAAAAGAGGGATAGCAAAACGAGGATTGCATACCTCTGTAGCTGTAGGGCATATAAAGAATTTACAACGAGGCCAGCAGGAATTCGAGATGCATATTAAAATTGAGCATTACTGTTCTAAAAGTAGCAGTGGATTCAATTAGCAGCTGCATCTTCTCAAGCTTATTTCACTACCTGGAGCCATAGAAACCAGATGACTCTCTCCCACCCGCAAGCATCTTGAAAACTCAATCAAGTTAGCCTTCTCTTCCTCCCTGCTTCACGTGTGTCCAAGCATACGCGGGTCCAAGTATACCTGTGGCTTAACATGGACCAGACAGCACTGTGATCAAAGTTCTGTGGTTAAAAGCAGTTTTGTAGAGACTAGGATATTCATCTAGTGCAGTGGTTCTCAACCTACCTCATGTCGCGACCCCTTAATACAGTTCCTCATGTTGTGGTGACCCCCAACCATAACATTATTTTTGTTGCTACTTCCTAACTGCAATCTTGCTACTGTTATGAATCGTAATGTAAATATCTGATATGCAAGATGGATTTTCATTCACTGGACCAAATTTGGCACAAATACCCGATACGCCCAAATTTGAATACTGGTGGGGTTGGAGGAGATTGATGATGTCATTTGGGAGTTGTAGTTTCTGGGATTTATAGTTCGCCTACAATCAAAGAGCTTTCTGAACTCCACCAATGATGGAATTGAATCAGACCTGGCCACACAGAAATCCCATGACCAACAGAAAATGCTAGAATGGCTTGGTGGGCATTGACCTTGAGTTTGGGTGTTGTAGTTCACCTAAATCCAGAGAGAACTGTGGACTCAAACAATGATCAATCTGGACCAAACTTGGCACGAACACTCAATATGTCCAATGTGGACTCTGGTGGAGTTTGGGGAAAATAGACCTTGACATTTGGGAGTTGTAGTTGCTGGGATTTATAGTTCACCTACAATCAAAGAGCATTCTAAACCCCACCAATGATAGAATTAGGCCAAACTTCCCACACAGAACCCCCATGACTACAGAAAATATTGTATATTCTGATGGTCTTCAGGGACCCCTCTGACACCCCCTCGCGACCCCCCCCCAGGGGTCCCGACCCCCAGGTTGAGAAACACTGATCTAGTGCCTATCCACTTTCTATTATCAAAGGATGACGCTGGATGCATCTGCACCATTGATAACCTTCAGCCCCTTCTACATTGCCATATAATCCAGATTATCAAATCCGACAATCCACATTATCTGCTTTGAACTGGATTATATGTGTCTACACTGCCATATATGTTGCGGTAAGTCATAGCATGACCAAGTGTGTGTGTGTGTTGAAGAAAAACCTTACGGTCTATTATGTACAGTAGGCTTGGGTGGTTTCGTTCGTTAATTTCGTAATTCGTTATTAATTCATATTTAAATTAGCTTATGATCCAATATTGAGCCATGCAGGATAGTGTGAGGAGCAAATTAGATTCGAAACAATTTTTTCAATTTATTTCATAATTATTTCGTTATTATTTTGAAATTATTTCGAAATTATTTCGAAATTATTTCGTAATTATTTCGTAATTATTTTGGCATGTCTGGTGCAAGTTTTATAGTTGTTGTTTGTTTTATCACACCAACAGTCAACAACAGAGGGAGAAGGAAGCTTCAGAAGTTCCCCCTGTCCCATTTGGAGGTTTTTTTTAGCATATTGTGCAATTGCGTCCGCCATTAACGAATCGATTCGTAATTATACGAAATTTCGTAAATTTCGAAAATTTTTAAAGGAAAATTTCGGAATTCTTTAAAAAAAACGAAACGCAATGGACCCCTAAAAACAAAACGAGTTTAGAAACAATTTTTTCCGTTGTTACCCAGGCCTAATGTACAGCTGGTAATGTAGGTCAACCAGCAAGCTTGGACCACATCCAATGGGGTGTATCTGTATGGGTTTTTTTTCAAGATTACAGGTTGGGACCTTCTTTTTCTTTTCCCTTTTCCCTTTTCCCTTTCCCTCTGGATGCTCTCTCTCTCTCTCTCTACTTCTCCTCCTATTCCCTTTTACCCTCAGCACGCTATTATCATAATTGTTTTTCTTTCACCCACTTTTGTAAATATCACAAGAAAAATGCACAATAAAAATATTTTTTAAAAAAGATTACAGGTTGGGTGTGGAGAGCTTCTTGAGAGCTTTTTCTCTGAGGAGATCTATGCTCAAAGGCTTTGCTCTGGGGAGCAGCATGGAGAAACTACTCTGAAGGAGGCTATGGTGGAATAGCTATTTGCACAAGGTTTATGTTTTGCTCTCTTATTTGATTTAAGATGAAGATGCCTTATTTTGTGTTACTTACAAGGACTATGTAAATTTCTTGCATTGTTTGATTTTTGTATGCAACATTGCAAGTTTATATTTCATCTCTGCTGAGTAAAGAGCAAAGATTTTTCTTTTCATTTTTACTATTGTCTGTGAGTCTATTGCATTTGGACTTCGGGCGCTAGGTAAAATCCGCTGCTGCACAACAACTTAGATAGAGCCTGGCTACCTGGCCATCTGTCCAGACAGATTTGGTTGTGTACTTGTGGCATCAAACCACAGAGTGCTGTTCCTGGGTTATACATGGCTGTCCCTGGTTGCTCTTCTTGTGAATGGCCTTGCAGCTTCAAAGCCTGGCTGCTTCCTGCCTGGGGGGATCCTTTGTTGGGAGGTGTTAGCTGGCCCTGATTGTTTCCAGGCTGGAATTGCCCTGTTTTCTGAGTGTTTGTTCTTTGTTTGTGTATATAATTCAACCTCCGAAGTCAGCCATAGCAGAGCACCTGATGAACCAACCTGGACACTAAAAGCAATCAGCATAACAATATAAAAAACATATATAAAAGCCAATAAAACATGTAATCTCCGGTGTCATCCTGTTAAAATTGATTTCCAGTAACATTGTCTAGCCAATCCAAGTTCTTCATTCATAGTTTCATGTTGGCTATTCCGCTGTATTCTCAAAAGCTTGCTCAAAGAGCCAAGTTTTCACCTTCTTTCGGAATGTCAGGACGGAGGGGGCTGATCTAATATCCCTGGGGAGGGAGTTCCATAGGCGGGGGGCCACCACTGAAAAGGCCCTGTCCCTCGTCCCCACCAATTGTGCTTGGAATATGGGTGGGATTGAGAGCAGGACCTCCCCAGACAATCATAAGCTCCTAGATAGTTCATTCCAATATAGTTTTTTTTAACGTTAAAGACAGTAAGTTAAAGATACAAACTGAAATGTTTTAAAGTTTAATCTGGCAATAAATATGCCTGTATTTTTAAATACATGAAGTAATGAGTAAACAAACATGTTATTTTAAAAGAAGTCTGCTCGAATCTTTGTCTGCTGAGAGCATCAAATAGAAATGAGATCTATGAGCTCAGTGATCATTCATCTATATACATGAAAATGTAATGTTTGTTTGTGGGATTAACATAACTCAAAATCCACTGGACAAATTGACACCAAATTTGGACGCAATATGCCTATCAGGCCAACGAATGACAATCACTCAAAAATGATTTTGTCATTGGGGATTGTAGTTGCTGGGATTTATAGTTTCCCTACAATCAAAGAGCATTCTGAACTCCACCAATGATGGAATTGAACCAAACTTGGCATACAGGACTCCCATGACCGACAGAAATACTAGAAGGGGTTGGTGGTTACTGACCTTGAGTTTGGGAGTTGTAGTTCACCCACATCCAAAGAGCACTGTGGACTCAAACAATGATGGATCTGGACCAAACTTGGCACGAATATTCCATATGCCCAAATATAAACACAGTTGGAGTTTGGGGAAAATAGACCTTAATATTTGGGAGTTGTATTTACTGGGATTTATAGTTCACCTACAATCAAAGAGCATTCTGAATCCCACAAACGACAGAATTGGGGCAAACTTCCCACACAGAACACCCATGACCAACAGAGAATACTTAAGGTTATCCAGACCAGCTCCCTTCACCAGGGCAAGAAAACGTAATCAAAGCCCTCCTGACAAAGTGCCATCCAGCCATAGAGATATTTATTTATTTATTTATTTATTTATTTATTTATTTATTTACTGCGTTTGTATACCGCCTTTCTCAGCCAATTGGCGATTCAAGGCGGTTTCCAACAAATCAGTATACATAAAACATAATAGATAAAAACATTAAACAGTATAAGGCATCACAAAAGAAATAAAAGCAACATCATCCGTGTCTCATTATTCTCAAGCATTGTCCAATTCCATTGTCAGGTCATTCGATTTCCTATATTCACTACTCTGCATTTGTAAACGCTTGCTCGAATAGCCACGTTTTAACTTGCCTCCAAAACGTCAAGAGGGAAGGAGCAGATCTGATCTCCCTAGGGAGGGCATTCTGTAGCCAAAGGGCCACCACTGAGAAGGCCCTGTCTCTCGTCCCCGCCAAACGTGCTTGTGATGAAGGCAGGACCGAGAGCAGGGCCTCCCCAGATGAACTTAAAGATAGATAGATAGATAGATAGATGGATGGATGGATGGATGGATGGATGGATGGATGGATGGATGGATAGATAGGTAGATAGATATGATTCACACACACATATATGTATATGGCAGATGCAGTATCATAGATTTAAAAAGGACCCCTAAAGAAGGACAATTATATGTTGCATGTTCCAGAGTAGACAAACCACACAATTTCTCCATCAAGACTGACAAAGAAACAGCAAGAAATACTGTTTACCCACAAGCATAAAAAATTACATATATTAGAAATCAACACTTTCTCATTGCTTTATTTTCCAGATCACCAAACTGGGCCACAGCAACACGTGGCAGGGGACAGCTAGTTACTTAATAAACTAAAGGAATACTTCCATAACTTTGCTACTCAACAGATTATGATCCTAACAGGTCATAATTCCTAATAGGTTGTGATCCCAATAAGTCATAATTCATTATCCCAATAAGGGGGAAAGCGGGAAGGACTTGACAAGCTTTCACCTGTGTGATGAATATGAAGGTGGGTAACAAGGGGTCAAGAATGCTTCATGAAAACAGTGGGATGGGGAGGAGTAAAAAGAGTTAAAGCTTCACAGATTGATTTGCAAAAAAAAAAAAAAAGAAAAAAGCATTATTGCCATTGGGTTGTTGTAGATTTTTTCGGGCTATATGGCCATTATCTCCTGATGTTTTGCTTGCATCTATGGCAAGCATCCTCACTACCTCTGAGGATGCTTGCCATAGATGCAGGCAAAACGTCAGGAGAGAATGCCTCTAGACTATGGCCATATAGCCTGAAAAAACCTACAACAACCCAGTGATTCCAGTCATGAAAGCCTTCGACAATACATTATTGCCATTGCTATAGGGACACGCTTCTCACGCTTCTCTACAAATCCGTAAGTCCATGTGATGAAGTCCTCAGTAACAGCCCCAGGAGGTCAAGACTGGGAATCAGGTAAGTGTGTCGTAATGTTCTACCAGCTTAAATACAAACATCATGGGTGTTGTAGATTAATGCAACACAATGGCACAATGTGCATCTACCTCATCGATTCTCTTGGATCTACATGATTTTCGTATGGCATCCACCTAATCTATGCCCCAAAAGATGACCAAGGCATTGACTGAAACAAATACATTGCAGAGCTGTTCCTACATTAGAAATGGATCACTGCTTGTTTTCCTCTGCAAAGGAAAAATATTGAACTTGTATTCTGCTAAGGTGAATACTTCATATGCATTAAATAGTGGCTAGAGACGTGACTGAAGACAAGGAGTAGTTCAGCTTTAGACTGAGATACTCTCATCATTCCAAGAAAGTTCAAGTTGTGTTGATCTCGTTGGCTACCCACAGGTTTGGATTAAGACGTGCTGAGACTGTGCAAATGTAGCCGGTGCATAAATCCAGTGCTGGCACACCATCGTATCAGGCGTAGCCTAATTCTCAGCACTTAGCTGTTGGGTTTCCTTTCTTTGGCACTCAAAAAGTGGGACAATTAGAGAATATTAGGCCTAGTTTGCCTTAGGACGTGTCTCCACCCCTTTTGCTTCCCAGAAGCATAGACCTATTGGGCTGAACCCACCAGTGAAACTGTGCATGTAATCTAAGAACGGCTCGATAGGAATAAAGGAAAGTGGGTGACAAGAAAGCAAATCATTTAGCTTAGCCTCTGAGCTTGATGGAGCCTGATATAATTAACAAACTTGTGATATCTCTTGCAATTGTAATTCCAATTATTTGCTAGCTGAAGGCAAGCTTCTCTTCTCTGAGTTAGGAAATCATGTAAATAGCCTAATTAATATAATATGCCTTATGTTCCACTAAGGAAAAAAAAACAAAAACAAATATGTCGTTTTTTTTAAAAAAAAATGGTGTATACTTCTTTAAAAAATAGCAGTCATTTTGCAAAGTAAACATTGAATATTGCAGGTCTTTTCCCTCATCGCTTCCAAGTAATGATTTAATAAAATTGTTATTGCTTCCCCTCCGCCCCTCCTAAACTCAACCCGACATTATAATAAGACGGAAAATGTTTCCTTTGTAAAGATTACAAGAAGCTCTTTCGTAGGATAGAGTTTTGCTACATGGACCACTCGAGGCAAAGAGATAACAGCAAAAGTGTCATCAGCATCTATCTATAGGTCTTTCGTTATCAAGAGACTTTGTCCTAACTTACAATAAATATTTGGAAAAAAAAATCCCACCGTGTTTCTCTGTGATAGGAGGATACGCGAAATAGCATTGTGTTTCTTCTTCTTTGGAATGAGGAGATTAGACTGTTTATAAAGCTTTGAAAGATTTACAAATCATCCGAACAGGATGTCATATCACAGCGTTTCTCAACCAGGGTGTCGGGACCCCTCGGAGGGTTGCGAGGGGGTTTCAGAGGGGTCACCAAAGACCATCAGAAAACACATAATTACCTTTCTAATTACATCTAATTACCTTTCAAGAAGAGTTTGCTCCAGGCACAGTCAGCCCATTGTAGGCTAATCAAGGTGGTCAGTTGAAACATTCACACCTAGCTCCAGCAGACAAGAGTCCTTTGTCTCACCCTGGCCATTCCACAGATATATAAACTCTTTTTCCCAGTTCCAACAGACCTCACTACCTCTGAGGATGCTTGCCATAGATGCAGGCGAAACGTCAGGAGAAATGCCTCTAGAACATGGCCATATAGCCCGAAAAAACCCACAAGAACTTAGAAAACACATATTTCTGATACTCTTAGGAACCCCTTTGGAAGAAAAGGAAGAAGATCTCTCCACCTGTCCTTCTCTTCCTTTTCGGAAACAGACAGCAAGTCCTCCCACCAAAATCCCTCCTCCTGCTATTATTGGCCACTGCCCCAACCCCACCAGTATTTCATGTTGGCTATGTAGCAAGTTTGGTGCAGATCCATTGTGGGCCGGGTTCAGAATGCTCTTTGATTGAAGGTGAACTATAAATCCCAGCAACTACAAATCCTAAATGACAAAAGCAATCCCCCCCTCAAGCCCACCAGTATCCAAATTTCAGCATATCAAATATTTGTGCCAAATATAGTCTAGATCCATTGTTGTTTGGATTCACAGTGCTCTCCAGATGTAGATGAACTACATCTCCCCTAAATCACTGTCAATTCCTCCTAAATCTTTCCAGTATTTTCTGTTGATCACGGGGGTTCTGTGTGGAAGTTTGGCCCAGTTCTATTGTTGGTGGAGTTCATGTGGCTCTTTGACTTTAAGTGAACTATAAATATCAACAACTACAACTCCCAAATGACAAAATCAAAATATCTGAAGATGCCTGCCATAGATGCAGGCGAAACATCAGGAGAGAATGCTTCTAGAACATGGCCATATAGCCATATAGCAAAAATCTATAACAACCCAGTTAGGAAGTTCTTCCTAATATTCAGATGGAATCTACTTTCCTGTAGTTTGAATTCATTGTTACTCTCTTAGTCTCCAGAGAAGCAGAAAACAAGTTTGCTCCCTCCTCCTTATGACTTCCCTTCACATCTTGATCCATGGCCCTCATCATGTCTCCTCTCAGCCTTCTCTTCTTTAGGCTAGACATGCCCAGCTCTTTAAGCTGCTCCTCATAGGGCTTGTTCTCTAGACCCTTGATCCTTTGAGTCACCCTCCTCTGGACACATTCCAGCTTGTCGACACCTCCCTTCAATTGTGGTGCCAGGAATTGGACACAGTGTGATTCCAGGTTTGGTCTAACCAAGGCAGAATAGAGGGACAGCATGACTGACACTAGACTTCTGTTGATGCAAGACAAAATCCCATTGGCTTTTTTTGCCAATGCATGACTTTGTTGGCTCATGTTTAACTTGTTGTCGATGAGTGTTTAATACATCCATTTCTCGATCAGTATCAGAAACTTATGCTTGATTAGTTTGTGTGACTGTGGAGCAGATCAGACCACATCTGTATGCTTGTTCACTGTGCCCTGCCTCATGAACAGAGGAAGAATTATTGGAAAATACAGACAATGCCATTGTTGTAGGTTTTTCCGGGCTATATGGCCATGTTCTGGAGGCAATTTTTCTCCTGACGTTTCGCCTGCATCTATGGCAAGCATCCTCAGAGGTAGTGAGGTCTGTTGGAAGTAGGAAAAAATGGGTTTATATATCTGTGGAATGACCAGGGTGGGACAAAGGACCCCTGTCTGCTGGGGCTAGATGTGAATGTTTCAGCTGATCGCCTTAATTAGCATTCAATGGCTTGGAAGGGCTTGGGGGGAATCCTTTGTTGAGAGTGATTTTATGTGCCTGTTTGTTTCCCCTCTGTTGTTTTGCTGTTGTAATGTTTGAGTTTTTTAATACTGGTAGCCAGATTTTGTTCATTTTCATGGTTTCTTCCTTTCTGTTGAAATTGTCCACTGCTGTTGCCCATTTTTGCTCAAAAGATATTTAGCCGCCTGCACTTCTATTTTTTATCCGTTCTTATACTAATTCATGCAATGCTTTTGATACAAAAGAACATACCTTTAGTTTACACCATACTGAAATATTTATAATGGCTATCTGACCAACATTTTAACAAACTTTGTCTTAGTATTGTTTGAACTTGAAGGCCAATGGTTATGTGGGTCCTAGTGGCATTTCCCAACAAAGATTTGTGGCCAAATATCCATCTGAATATTACTGGAATGCAGTTAACTTTAAAAGCAAACATTCCCACATAAACGTCTGTGCCAAAGTGAATTGTTTGTTCTATTCACCGAAGGGGAGGGAGGGAGAAAGCCCTCAATATGTCTTAGATGCAGTGAGCCATCTGCAGCCTAGTCTCTAGATACTGCAGTGAAAAATAATTCAACAATGGTAATTTGACCATAATAATCATAATGAGCAGATCATGCCGAGTTTTATTTATTTACAATGTCTCTGAGGGCTCTTCTTTTGGGATCGTGCGGTGCCTTGAACAATTGATTTATGGTCTAATCCATCTGCAGTTAATCTGAGTGGGTGGCTTGGCTAATGCTGCAGTTCCTTTTAGCATTTAGACCATCATTTAGCTGGACCAAAATATGTATAGATATAGATCTCTCTATCTCACAACAAATCATAAAATTCTCCTCCTCCTTTTTCTATCACTTCTAAAGATATCCACAATATTTTTTCCAGAGAGAACAAAATTATGCACTAGTATGCAGGCAAAATTTCTGCATATAACATATGCTGTGACCGAATACCTATGTGTTCTCCATATGTGCATATGGGCACATGCTTTGGGCTTTAATATCACATTCAGGGACATTTAGAAAACTGGAAATATGGAAGAAAGGTCTCCGATATAAATAACCTGAAGCAGAGTTTCCCAACCTTCCTCATGCACTTCCTCATGTTGTGGTGACCCCCAACCATAACATTATTTTTGTTGCTACTTCATAACTGTAATTTTGCTACTGTTGTGAATCGTAATGTAAATACCTGATATGCAGGATGTATTTTTATTAACTGGACCAAATTTGGCACAAATACCCGATACGCCCAAATTTGAATACTGGTGGGGTTGGGGGGATTGAATTTGTCACTTGGTAGTTGTATTTGGTGGGATTTATAGTTCTCAGCAACTATAAATCAAGCATTCTGAACTCCACCAACGATGGAATCGAACAAATGTGGCACACAGAACTCCTATGATCAACAGAAAATACTGAGAGGGTTTGGTGGGCATTGTCCTTGAGTTTTGTATTTGTAGTTCACTTATATCCAGAGAACACTATGGACTCAAACCATGATGTTCTTGACCAAACTTGGCACGAATATTCAATATGCCCAAATGTGAACACCAGTGGAGTTTGGGTAAAATAGACCTTGTCATTTGGGAGTTGTATTTACTGGGATTTATAGTTAACCTACAATCAAAGAGCATTCAGGACCCCACCAATGATAGAATTGGACCAAACTTTCCACACAGAACCCCTGTGACCCACAGAAAATACTGTGTTTTCTGATAGTCTTTGGCGACCCCCTCATGACGCCCCCCCCCATGGGTCCCAACCCCCAGGTTGAGAAACGCTGCCTTAAAGGTCCCAGGTCCTGTTTGAACTTATAAGCTAAATAGGGTTAGCAGTGGTTGGATGAGAGAGTGCTGATGAATACTAGGTGCTGCAAGCTACATTGCAAAGGAAGGAACTGTCAAAACTACCTATGAGTATTCCTTTCCTAACAAAACTCTATGCAATCCATGGGGTTGTCATAAGCCAACTGGCCACTTGAAGGCATACACCCAAACACAAAGTGCTGGACTGGAGGTATTAGGAGATCCCAAAGAAATGTAAAATGTATTGCCGAAGGCTTTCATGGCTACTGTGGATTGTTGTAGGTTTTTCCGGGCTATATGGCCATGTTCTGGAGGCAATTTTTCTCCTGACGTTTCGCCTGCATCTATGGCAAGCATCCTCAGAGGTAGTGAGGTCTGTTCGAAGTAGGAAAAATGGGTTTATATATCTGTGGAATGACCAGGGTGAGACAAAGGACTTTTGTTTGCTGGGGCTAGCTGTGAATGTTTCAGCTGATCACCTTGATTTGCATTCAATGGCTTGGAAATGCCCGGGGGGAATCCCTTGTTGAGAGTGATTTTATGTGCCTGTTTGTTTCCCCTCTGTTGTTTTGCTGCTGTAATTTTTGAGTTTTTTTAATACTGGTAGCCAGATTTTGTTCATTTTCATGGTTTCTTCCTTTCTGTTGAAGTTGTCCACATGCTTGTGGATTTCAATGGCTTCTCTGTGTAGTCTGACATGGTGGTTGTGAGAGTGGTCCAGCACTTCTGTGTTCTCAAATAATATGCTGTGTCCAGGCTGGTTCATCAGGTGCTCTGCTATGGCTGATTTCTCTGGTTGGAGTAGTCTGCAGTGCCTTTCATGTGATGCGTGTCTGGGCAATGCTGCGTTTGGTGGTCCCTATGTAGACTTGTCCACAGCTGCATGGTACACGGTAGACTCCTGCAGAGGTGAGTGGATCCCTCTTGTCCTTTGCTGAACGTAGCATTTGTTGGATTTTCTTGGTGGGTCTGTAAGTGGTTTGTATGTTGTGTTTCCATATAGCCCGGAAAAACGTACAACAACCCAAATGTAAAATGATTTCTTGCATCTTCAAAGCATAGGTGAGCAATCTGCAAAAATAGTTTTCTGGGTCTGGGCAGAGTGATCGAGGTTTAAGGATTTCAAAAGAGCCTGGATGGTCCTTATTCCTTTTCTCGTTGTTATCAACCCCCACTTTTTGCACCAATTGATGCAACAACATTTGCATACTGGAAAACATCTTCTTAATTCTCATTTCCCTCCTCCAAATAAATAAATAAATCATACAGCGATCACCGTTCTGGTTGCTTCACTCTGGAATAATGTAATTTATATAAATATATAAAATGAGCATAGTCAAAATCAGCTTGTTCATTCCACATCCTGCATCAGCTCTTCTCCCAGTTTATGCTTTTCCATCTTTCAGATCATAAAATCTTTCCCTAGCTTAACAAAAACAGTACTTTCAGTTAGATAATCATTTCACTTATGTATAAAAGGTTACACTTATTCAAAATATATGATCCCCTGCTGCGAAATAGAAGGAGAATCGTAAAGTACCTTCTTTGGAGATGCCTCTTTCCCTACCCCCTACCCCCTTAAAAAAAGCTTCACTGGTTTTTAAGACAGTCAGAACTTTAAAATGTAAAGCCTTCATTCCTTCTGCCCACAGTAAAAGTAATAAAAAATATTTCATTACACAGACTGTAAACATATTTAGCAAAAAGTTCAAAAGCTGGAAGTGTTGAAATGTCACCATCGGCATACAAGGATTCTATCAACAGAAGGCTGGCCAAGAGATTTCACTTTCCATATGCTCACTGGCTGGTCTACAGCCTGTACCATAGGAGGGTGGTTGAGATGCCATACACTGAAAAAGTGTATGGGGATCCCCCTTCCACACACAAACACGTGTGCATACAAACTTAATATAGCTGCCATCCATCCTGCCACACAGTTTTCACATTTGGGTGACACATTGACAACAGGAACAAAGCTACCTGGTGTGTCTCTGCAATTCCTTACCTTTCTGTTCAATGTATGAGAAGTTAAATAACCTTACAAGAAAAAGAAAACTTTAATTTATATCAACAGTTTGGTACAGCTATGGAGCTGTAGTTACTTGTAGACATGTGCATTTTGGGGGAAACCTTGTCCCATTTTATGTCCCGGGTTTTATTAGGGGCTCCAATCCATTTTTTGTAAGCCCCCCGAAAAATGGGTTCTTTTGTTTTGGGCCCAGAAAACCAGACCATTATGTGGAGGGGGCTTCCCATCCACTGCATCCCCTTCCTGGTATTCATTCTTCTTACCTGGCACTTGCTGTTTCTACTCTAGAGTAGAAGGCGCTCGGCTGTAGTTACTGCAGGTGTGCTGTCATGTATTATGTATTATATTCTGCAGTTGATGGAGGTTGGTGATGGAAGGGTTAATGTAAGTATTCGTTCTAACACAGTGTTTCTCAACCTTCCTAATGCCGTGACCCCCAAATATAGTTCCTCATGTTGTGGTGACCCCCCAACCATAAAATTGTTTTAGTTGCTAACTGTAATTTTACTACTGTCTGATATGCAGGATATATTTTCATTCACTGGACCAAATTTGGCAGAAATACCCAATTCACCCAAATTTGAATACTGTTGGGGTTGGGAGGGGATTTATTTTTTGTCATTTGGGAGTTGTAGTTGCTGGGATTTATAGTTCATCTACAATCAAAGAGCATTCTGAATTCCACCAATGATGGAATTGAACCAAACTTGGCACACAGAACCAACAGAAAATACTCGGAGGGTTTGGTGGGCATTTATCTTGAGTTTTGGAGTTGTAGTTCACCTATATCCAGAAAGCACTGTGGACTCAAACAATGATGGATCTGGACCAAACTTCACAGAAATTCTCAGTATGCACAAATGTGAACACTGGTGGAGTTTGGGGACAATAGACAATGACATTTGAGAGTTGTCGTTTCTGGGATTCATAGTTCACCTACAATCAAAGAGCATTGTGAACCCCACCAATGACAGAATTGGGCCAAACTTCCCACACAGAACCCCCATGATCAACAGAAAATACTGTGTTTTCTGATAGTCTTTGGTGACCCCTCTGACACCCCCTGGCGACCCCCTCAGGGGTCCCAACCCCCAGGTTGAGAAACGCTGTTCTAACGGGTAGAGCAAAATGTAAGTTAGAGTTCATGGGTGAAAGCAATTAAGGGTGGAGGTATACAAGAGATAGGTTGCAGGGAGTTGTTTCTGGATATAAGTTGCTACAGCTAGCCTTCCCCCAGGTTTGTGGATTTTCGATATCCTGACCTGTCTCTTGAACATTTGGAACCCTGGAACCTTGTATCTTTGGACTGGCATTTGACTATGGTATAGACTCTTGATCCCTGAACTTTGTTTATTGAACTCTCTGTGTTTGACCACTGGACTGGACCTTTTGACTACCTTGTTATCTTGAACCTGCAATAGCGTTTGCTATCAGTTTTGTTTTATATTCTGTGGCTAAGTGCTATCTTTATGTTTTATGTTTTGGACTATTAAAACAGCCAGAGAGTAAGTGCTGTTTTAAATTAAATTGTTTAACACAAACTGTGAGTTTGGTTTATCTCTGTCTAAATATTGGCAGAGCCCTGGCAACATGACATGTGCACACTTTTGTGCCTACCTGCATGACCAGCAACACATGCACTCACCTTGGAAGTCAGTGCGTGTGTGCCAGATTGTGCAGGTAGGCCCGGAAAGTGCACACACCCATCAATGCCTGCATCTGAGCGCCTCTTGCTCTAGAATAAGAGGCACTTGGCTTGCTACAGGCACACCTCAGCCCTGCCTGCAAGCCCCGCCACACACATCCCACCACACTCCCCGAGAGCACATGTATGGCGTGGTGTGCAGGCAAACGTGGAGCATGCCTGCAGCTGAACTCCGGCCCTGCCTGCCACATACACATTCTCTTTCCAAGGCATAGAGGCAAGTTCAGATGCAGATGAAAACAGGCTTTCGTGTCAAGCAGATTTTTATGTGGGGATGGGGCTTCCCATTTCATGCTTCTGAAAAATGGGAGATACGAAAGAAACAGTAGGAACAAATTTCATGCACATGTTGAGTTACTTGATTTAAGTTTTTGTAAACAGAAGCGATCTGGAAGAACAGGGAAACTTTTGGCTTTGCAGGCCTATTTAGACCACATCTGGAATACTGTGCCTAATTCAGAGCACCACAATTGAAGAGAGATATTGACAAACTGGAATGTGTCCAGAGGAGGGCGACTAAAATGATCAAGGGGCTGGAGAACAAGCCCTATGAGGAGCGGCTTAGGGAACTGGGCATGTTTAGCCTGAAGGAGAGAAGGATGAGAGGAGATAGGATAGCCATGTATAAATATGTGAGAGGAAGCCACAGGGAGGAGGGAGCAGGCTTGTTTACCTCTTCCATGGAGATTAGGACAAGGAACAATGGCTTCAAACTACAAGAAAGGAGATTCCATCTGAACATGAGGAAGAACTTCCTGACTGTGAGAGCCGTTCAGCAGTGGAACTCTCTGCCCCGGTGTGGTGGAGGCTCCTTCTTTGGTGGCTTTTAAAAAGAGGCTGGATGGCCATCTGTTGGGGGTGCTTGGAATGCAATTTTCCTGCTTCTTGGCAGAATGGGGTTGGACTGGATGGCCCATGAGGTCTAGGATTCTATGATTCTATTCTATGATTCTATAATGGAATAGGAAGATTCTTTTTTCATAGCTGGGAAACCTCTGCTGTGGTTTACAAGTCTCATGTGATAACACCTTTAGAGTACTAGAAGGCAGTTATGAGTACATAAATTACTGTGGCCAAGTAATTCTTGCCCAGGAAAAGCTATAGCGGGCACTTTCAACAACCATAGGCCTATTGGGACAGAGAGGGAACTAGGAGTGCTTCCAGGCCATATGCATTGGGCTTTTACAGAACTAGATCAAGTTCTTAATCTGTGTATCTCCCCTACCATAACATTAACACTGAACACCTCCCACGTACAAACCTCATCAAGAAATGGTAATTCGTTTCCCTATATGCTGAAGGAAGCACATTTCAAGGCATGAACTTGGAGATTCTGTTATCTGAAAAGTAATCCAGTGCTACAAACAATCAATAGAAAGACAACATTTGCATCATCTCATCTTCCTGCGCTTGCTTTTCTTGGCATAATCCTGGGTCGAAGTACAATTCCCCAGCGCCTTTGATACTGGCTTCTAGTTTTTACCTTGCTGAGCACCAAATGAGGTGCAAAGTCATGCAATGCAAGGAAGCAACCAATAATGGGACAGCACACACCTTCAGATTCATTAATATTGCACATCACTTTTTTAATGAATCTTCATCATGTTCAAGATACTGAAAAAGTAGTACTTGAGCAGTTAGGTGATCCCTTGTAGTTTGAGAATTATTGTTTTCCAGATGTGGTGTCTTGGTGGTGGGTCCGTAGATGGCTGTGGAGCCCTGTTCTTGATCTGCATGTCCTTCTGCAGTGAGATTTCCAGATGGAAGGCAGTTCCAGTCAGGGTTGGCTTGTCATGCCTTCCTCTTGGCACGTTTCTCCCTTTCTCCCTCCATTCATGCCTCTTCAAATTCTGCAGCACTGCTGGTCACAGCTGACCCCCAGTTAGATCACTCAAGGACCAAAACTTCCCAGTTCTCGGTGGCTATGCCACAGTTTTTCAGGTTGGCTTTAAGCCCATCTTTAAATCTCTTTTCCTCTCCTCCAACATTCTGTTTTCCATTCTTGAGTAGTGTTAGGTGATCCCTCGTAGTCCGATGATGATGGTCCTCCAAGTTCGGTGTCCTGGGGGTGGGTTTGTAGGTGGCTGTGGAGCCCTATTCTTAACCTGCATCTTCGCCCACAGTGAGGGCATTGGTTTCCAGGTGGAAGGTGGTCTTGGTCAGGGTTGGCTTGATGCGCCTTCCTCTTGACACGTTTCTCTCTTTCACCCTCCATTTGTGCCTCTTTAAATTCTGCAGCACTGCTGGTCACAGCTGACCTCCAGCTGGAGCACTCAAGGGGCAGAGCTTCCCAGTTCTCAGTGTCTATGCCAGAGTTTATAAGGTTGGCTTGGAGCCCATCTTTAAATCTCTTTTCCTGTCCACCAACATTCCGTTTTCCATTCTTGAGTTTGGAGTAGAGCAACTGCTTTGGGAGACGGTGGCCGGGCATCCGGACAACATGGCTGGTCCAGCGGAATTGATGTCGGAGGACCATTGCTTCGATGCTGGTGGTCTTTGCTTCTTCCAGCACGCTGACGTTTGTCCGCCTGTCTTCCCAAGAGATTTGCAGGATTTTCCGGAGGCAGCGCTGATGGAATCGTTCCAGGAGTTGCATGTGACGTCTGTAGACAGTCCACGTCTCACAGAGATATAGTAGGGTTGGGAGGACAATAGCTTTATAGACAAGCACATTGATATCACTACAGATGTCCTGATCCTCAAACACTCTCTGCTTCATTCGGAAAAATGCTGCACTTGCAGAGCTCAGGCGGTGTTGTATTTTGGTGTCTATGTTGACTTTGGTGGAGAGGTGGCTGCCAAGGTAGCGGAAATTATCAACATTTCCATCAACAACACCATTAAGCTGTATCGCTGGCATTGGAGAGGGGTTGGCTCTTGTCTGCTGGAATAGCACTTTGGTTTTCTCGATTTTCAATGACAGGCCGAGATTCTCGTATGCTTCTGCGAAGGTGTTTAGAGAGGCTTGTAGATCTTCTTCTGAATGCGCACAGACGACGTTGTCTTGGGTAGTAGTAGCAGCAGCAGCAGCAGCAGCAGCAGTAGTAATAGTTAAACTGCCTGTTATCAGGGTTTACAACTGAATGGGGCCTGCTAACTTTTTGCTTTTCAGAAATGTTAAACTGTCAGAGGTAAAGTATGTTTTAGGTCAGTACAAGATATTATTCTCCCTGAGGCAGACAATGCGATGTCTCCCTTGTATTCCACGTACATAAGCTGACATGAATTGGACTTACATTAGCACTGATAACACAGTGTAATCTTCCACTCCACTTAAGGACAGCAGACTAGATTAAGAACTTCAGAACTGGTCATGTGGCATATTATGCAGCTGTAGCCTCCAGGAAAGAGGAATTTGTGTTGAGAGGACAGGGCAAGGAAGAATGGTTGTCAGGCTCCTCATAGAATTGGAAGAGATCTCATTGGCCATCCATTCAAACCCCTGTCAAGAAGCAGGAAAATCACATTCAAAGCACTCTGACAGATGGCCATCCAGACTTTGTTTAAAAGCCTCCAAAGAAGGGGCTTCCATCACACTCCAGGGCAGAGAGTTCCACTGCTGAACAGCTCTCAGAGTCAGAAAGTTCTTCTTAATGTTCAGGTGGAATCTCCTTTCTTTCCTGTAGTTTGAAGCCATTGTTTGCATTCTAGTCTCCCTCACATCTTCTATCAAAAACTGAGCCTCTGAGTAGAGTGGTAAAAGTTATCAATGGATCATAACGAACCCCATAATCTTGGCCCACAAACCTGCCCTTGATTTATACATGAGGTTGACTTATACATGAGTGCATATGATAATATTAAGAGTATTATAAGAATAAGAAAAACCTTCACAATGGAAGCACATTGACATTTAACATTATTTCTGTTCTTAGAAGAGTGTGAAGACTTATATGTTCAAATTGGTCTGTTTTGTTATTTATTGATTACAAGCCATACCCTGCCACGCATTGCTGTGGCCCAGTCTGTGTATATTTGTTTGGTGTGTGTGTGTGTGTGTGTGTGTATGTGTGTGTGTATGTGTGTATATATATATATATATATATATATATATATATATATACATACAGCATTTATATTCCGCCCTTCTCATCCTGCAGGGGACTCAGGGCGGATCACAATGCACATATACATGGCAAATATTCAATGCCATAGACACACAACATATATAGGCAGAGACACAGAGGCTAGTTAACTTTTCCAGCTTCATGAGGGTTTGCTTTTTGAATTCTGGCCACCCGGGGAGCTGTCACTTCACCATCCACTTCTGACACTGATGGAGTACTTCCTCATTCTTTTGCACATTGCTGGAGAGTTTTATGGCATCGTAAATTAGTTACATTTGCCTCCCCACATAAGCAGTACCTAAATTTTCTACTTGACAAATGCAACTGTTTTTTGGGTTGCAAAGGTCAACAGCAAGCTAGACAAATGGCTGGAAGCTCACTCCGACCCAGGCTGGCTTCATATATATGTGTGTGTATATATTTGTGTATATGTGTATTTATGTGGTTATGCATGTGCGTTGTAATGTATTTTTTATTTTTTTGGCTTTTTAACTCTTTTACGCTGTGTTTTTCAGTGTTTTTATGAGTGATGGTCACTCGTTGGCCTGATAGGTGTATTGTGTGCAAATTTGGTGTCAATTTTTCCAGTGGGTTTTTGAGTTATGTTAATCCCACAAACGGACATTGCATTTTTATTTATATAGATTCAAACACTTTTATTTTGCTTTGCTAAATGATGTTAACTAGCTCCCTTAAGCAAAGGTGAAAGAGACGATTAATAATGGAAGGAACAGGTGAAGAAAGCCGGGAGTGCTAGCGGGTTCAATAGGAAAATCTTGCTTGTATTTAGAACTGAAACAGTCAAGCAGAAATACTAGTTTATTGTGGACAAACAGAACACCTTTCTGATTCAGTTTGAATTACAAGCTGAGAACATAAATAATGTATACTAACTCTGTTCTTTTTAAATTGCCTTTAAAATGATATCTTTAATACTTTAGCCTGGGGTGATTTGTCTCTACCAAGACTAGCTGTATTTAATGTTTTTATATTACTTTATTTGAACAACCAGCCTGTGATTTTTTGACAAGAACGGAGCTGTTCTGGCTAGATGTGCATCTCTACTCAACTACTCCTCTGAGAAATCTAATGAGAATAGGGACAGGTTGCCTTTATCTTTACAACTGCTCTTTAAATATGTCTATTACTTAGGAAAAGCCTGTTATCATTTCTCCTCCCATAACTTTGTGATACCACTTTGATGGCCGAAAGTGAGGAGGAGCTGAGGAGCCTTCTAACCAAGGTGAAAGAAGAAAGTGCAAAAGCTGGGTTGCAGTTCAACATAAAAAACCAAGATTATGGCAACCAGACTGATGGATAACTGGCAAATAGAGGGAGTAAATGTGGAGGCAGCGACAGACTGTATTTCTAGGTGCAAAGATGAGTGCAGACGCAGACTGCAGCCAGAAAATCAGAAGATGTTTCCTTCTTGGGAGGAGAGCAAGGACCAATCTCGATAAGACAGTGAAGAGTAGAGACATCACAATGGCAATGAAGATCTGCATAGTAAAAGCAATGGTATTCCCTGTAGTAACCTACGGATGTGAGATCTGGACCAGAAGGAAGGCTGAGCGAAAAGAGGAGAGATGATTTTGAACTGTGGTGTTGGAGGAAAGTTCTGAGAGTGACTTGGACTGCAAGAAGATCAAACCAGTCCATACTTCAGGAAATAAAGCCCGACTGCTCATTGGAGAGAAGGATATGAGAGGCAAAGATGAAGCTTTTGGCCACATCATGAGAAGACAGGAAAGCGTAGAGAAGACAATGATGCTGGGGGAAATGGAAGGAAAAAGGAAGAGGGGCTGACCAAGGGCAAGATGGATGGATGGTATCCTTGAAGTGACTGGCTTGACTCTGATGGAGCTGGGGGTGGCGATGGCCAACAGGGAGCTCTGGCATGGGCTGGTCCATGAGGTCACGAAGAGTCAGAAATGACTGAACAAATAAATAACAGCAAATTTTGTGAGGCTCCTCCCTTGTCACAACTGAAGGGCAAATTACCAGCAAAACCGTTCCCTCTTTTGAATTCTGAATAAGACCTCAGTGACAGTCTGTACCTTGACATACTCTCAGGCTGGGTCTATACTGCCCTATATCCCAGGATCTGATTCCAGATTATCTGCTTTGAACTTGATTATACGAGTTTACATTAGGCTTGTGCATAGATTTGGAGTGGTCAGTTCCCTTCAGCCAATCTGGCTTGTTCAGTTTGGCTAGATGGCCATAAAGGTAAGGGCTCAGCCATCACATTTTTTCGTCCATTATGGGACCACGTGGCAGCTGATCACAGTTCCTCCTCCCCTATTCAGCACCATGCAGTACAGAGAGCCTGCCACATGCTGCTTGCACAGGTTTTCCCTGTGAGCCCTGTCTGTTGGGTCAATCGGAATAGAAGAACGCAGTGATGTGTCTTACACAAGCTGTATCTAAAGAAATGGTGCTTCCATAACCCCGTTCTTCAAACCTATTCTCTCTTAGAAGGACGATAGGAAAAGGTTGCAGGAACGGAAAGGGACCTTGTAAGTTTCCTATTCCTGCCAATGGGCTGTGTCACTTGCTCAGGATCACCCAATGGATTTCCATGGCTGAGCGTGAATTCAAACTCTTGCCTTGAGAGTTACAGTCCGAACTCAAATCACTATACCACACTAGCTCTTTGATCATGGTATATATTTTGGGTTTTGTGTGTTCAGTAGAAAATTCCCTTTATGTAGTTATGTGTGGACGTTGTTTATGGGATGATGATGATAAATAATAGTAATAATAATAATAATAATAATAATAATAATAATGATGATGAAATGCAATTAAGGCCAAGACTGAAAAATCAGCTGATGACCCAAAATGCAGACTGTGCAAGGAAGCTGATGAAACCATGGACCATCTCCTCAGCTGTTGCAAGAAAATCGTACAGACAGACTACAAACAGAGGCACAACTCTGTGGCCCAGATGATTCACGGGAACTTATGTCACAAGTACCACCTGCCAGCAGTAAAGAATTGGTGGGGTCAAAAACCTGCAAAGATAGTGGAAAATGAACACGCAAAAACACTCTGGGACTTTTGAATCCAGACTGAAAAAGTTTTGGAACACAATACACCAGAATCACAATTGTAGAAAAGAAAAAAAAGTTTGGATTATTGATGTCACCATACCGGGTGACAGTCGTATTGAGGAAAAACAACAGGAAAAACTCAGCCTTTATCAGGACCTCAAAATCGAATGGCAAAGGCTCTGGCATCAACCAGTCCAGGTGGTCCCAGTGATCATTGGCATACTGGGTGCCGTGCCAAAAGATCTCAGCCAGCATTTGGAAACAATAAACATTGACAAAATCATGATCTGTCAACTGCAAAAAGCCAGTGTTAATACACAAATGTCCTATTACTATAAGCTTCAGCACAAATACCAATTGGAGTATTGAGAAAAGTACCAAACTAACTCATATTATGCACAAGCGTGGGAAACGTGGATCTGCATGCATTATTCGAAAATACACCACACAGTCCTAGACGCTTGGGAAGTATTTGACTTGTGATTTTGTGATATGAAATCCAGTATATGTATCTCATTTGCTGTGACATACTGTGCTTTTGTGTCAGTAAAATAATAATAATAATAATAATAATAATAATAATAATAATGTTATTTATACCTCATCCCATCTCCCAAAAAAGGAGTGGCTGTTGGATCCAGTCCTTTCAAGATTAAAAGGTGAAATGATCCCTTACAAGTATGAATGTATACTCAGAATACGTATAACTTCAAACACACTTGACAGCATAAATTGTAATAAAAGAAAGATTAATCATTTTCTTTATAAAAGAGAATAAATCTAGATTCCCCTCTATAGAATGGGTGAGATTATCCTGGGTCCAGCTTTTCTAAACAGATAACTGATGAACATGTCCTAGACCTGTGATGTACATGTAGAATCATGGTGAAGAAGGTGGTTTGTATGCATTCCTGATATGGTATCTGTTGACTGAAAATATTTCTCAATGATAAACACATGGTTTGCCCATTGTTGTGGAGGTTTTATAGCTGGTTGTAATATGTCAATTAAGGAAGCCGAAAATTGCATTTTGTGGATCATATGGCCTAATGCTCAGATTAGAATGCAGCTATTCTACAGATTCCAAATTTTTCCAGATTTGGAAACGCAGTTCCTAGCTTAAAAATACAAAGCCGTACATGAAGTTGCAAACAATGTGAATGTCTTCCTTTTAGTAATAATAATAACTAAAAAAATGGGATGAACATTTTCAGCGTCAAACAGGTTGTAAACAGATTAATCTGAACATCCATATGCTGTAGATTTTGGAAATCTGGGTTTAAATCTGTGGGCAAATCTGTACTGTTATAATCATTCATTCATCCAAATGCGCTTGCGATGAGAACTAGTCAAACGGGAACAACAGTTGTCACGCACACACAATTCTCAGTAGCTAACCTGGTGACTCCTCAACTGAGCATCTGTTGATTGAATAGTGTAAACAAAGATAAGTAAGTAATTTGAGCATTTACAGAAGAAAATCAGCTCAGTAAACAGATGCCAAGCTTAGTGCAAATTAGTCAGTCAATCAAGCTAGGGGATCGTGACACTTGAAGGAACAGAAGACAAAAATCTACTCATGGGATTTCGTCACCATTGATTCCCCGGCTCAGCTCAAGCATTCTCTCTGTGTGTCTGTACAATTTGCTCAAATTCTGAGCTCCATTAATGAAGCAAACAAATTGGATTAATGGCAAACTAGAAAATGTGTGCTAGAATTCCTTATATACTGTGCAGTTTTGTTTCTCCTACATTGTGTCTTTTTCACTTTGGGAAGAAAGTGAAGTTTTAACTCAGCGTTTTTACATGTTTGTGTCCCAATAGTAGAGCCAGAAAGAAAGAAGGGAGGAAGGATGGGATCTGTAATCAATGGTTTGGTTCAGAAAGGGGCAAAACTAGAGTTATTGTCACAATCACCTACAAACACTTGTTGTAGTTAAATCGATGACTGGAAGAAAAGCAGCAAAAAAATGTTTCTCAATTATCAGGATCCCCTCACTCTGTATATTTGCATATGAGTGTAGATCTATATGAGCTAGCCAATTGATAATTTATAGGTTTTAGTGGTTAGAATATGGAAGTGGGCCTTGGGAGATCTAGCTTCATGTCCCTGCTAAGCCATGGAATTCACTGGCAAGAAACTTCCTCTTAGGTTCTTGTGAGACCTGTATTAACTGCTTGAGTTCTTTTTTTTAGCTGTTTGTTAATTAGGTGGTTTAGGACAAAACAGTTATCCATGGTGGATCTTCCTGATCTGAAGCCGGCTTGTTCTTCTGCTAAGATTTGGTTTTCATATTCCCATAGTTCTAATTTGGAGAGAAGTACTTTTGAATAAATTTTGGCCACTATAGCAATGAGACTAATAGGTCTCTATTTTTTTTAATCTTTTGGGCACCCTTTTTTGTTGATAGAATCATAGAATCATAGAATCAAAGAGTTGGAAGAGACCTCATGGGCCATCCAGTCCAACCCCCTGCCAAGAAGCAGGAATGTTGCATTCAAATCACCCCTGACAGATGTCCATCCAGCCTCTGTTTAAAAGCTTCCAAAGAAGGAGCCTCCACCGCACTCCAGGGCAGAGAGTTCCACTGCTGAACGGCTCTCACAGTCAGGAAGTTCTTCCTCGTGTTCAGATGGAATTTCCTCTCCTGTAGTTTGAAGCCATTATTAGGGATGATTATTGTGAGTTTCCAACCTGTAGGTATATTGGCATATATTTATATGATTACATAGACCTGCTATTTGGGGAGCTCACCAGTCAGGGTTGGATTTAAATAGTTCTGGTGGTAAGAAGTCTTCTCCGGGAGCTTTGTTGTTATTTAGGCTTTTAATTATACTCTTTATTTCCTGGACAGTTGTCGGGGGCCAGTCTGGCAGCTTTTCGGGACTGTCTATACTAGAGGTGACATGATTCTTTGGAGGTGTCGAAGGGGCAAACAGTTGTAGATAATAGTTCTCCCAATTAGCTGCTGGGATAGGGGCATCAAATGCAAATTTTCTTTCTTTGAGGATTCCTGCTACTGAGTTCCAAAATAATAGAAGTGCCTTTATATGTGCACACTAGGCTTGTGCAATTAAGGTAAACCTTGACCTGTTTCGTGTTCGGGCTTTAGGTGGGGCACCCGATCCATTTTTTGGGAGCCTCCTGAAATCAGGAGGGCAGATATTTTTTTTCACTCTGGGGTGCCAAAAGATCCATTTTCTATTGGTCTATTATTGGGGGGGGGGGGGCTCACAGACTCCCCTTCCCATTGTTTCAGTTATTTAAGCTGTTTTTACTCTAGAGGAGAGGTGCTCAACTGCAGGCAGGTGTGCTCTTTAAGGAGGCTTTTTACCTGTTTCTCTAGAGGAGGTGTTTGGCTATAGGCAGGTGTGCACCCTTCCAGGGCCTGCACACCACACACACACTCTTTCTGAGGCTGCTCATGAAAAGTAGGTGAGAAGCTTGGGTCATCTCTCAATTGCTTTCATGTTGAGCTGATTTTTGTACCAGGACGGGGGATTCCCGTTACATGCTTCCAAAGGTAATGAAAGTGACGAAAGAACAGATGTCAATAATAATAATAATAATAATAATAATAATGAAGGAAAATAGATCCACGTGCACAACTCTAATGCACATATGCACATGCAAATCTGCAAGTAGTACCAAGAATATAAAATCTAGATATCTCAAACTTGGCATAGGTATTAAGGGACTTTGATGTGTTCTTCAGGGTGAGTTTTAAATTGGTCTATTGGGTTTACAGGTGCTGGACCAATGCCTGGATAGGGATCCAGCCTATTACAACATCCAGGCGCTGGTCCAGCACCTGGACAGCTCCATTAGATTCTGACAGCAAGGAGACATAGGTTCAAATGGCTTCATGTCTTGAGGAAATCACAGGAGCATTCTTGGAAAATCTGTCAGCTCAGTACATTGAAATAAAAGACAAATCAATGGATCCAAGAGCAAATTAAGCCAGAATTGTACTTAGAACTCAACATAACTAAACTGCTACTGTTGTACTTTGATCAAGGGTCTGGAGAACAAGCCCTATGAGGCGCAGTTTAAGGAGCTGGGCATGTTTAGCCTGAAGAAGAGAAGGATGAGAGGAGATATGATAGCCATGTATAAATATGTCAGAGGAAGCTACAAGAAGGAGGGAGCAAGCTTGTTTACTGCTTCCATGGAGATTAGGACAAGGAACAATGGCTTCAAACTACAAGAAAGGATTCCATCTGAACATGAGGAAGAACTTCCTGACTGTGAGAGCTGTTCAGCAGTGGAACTCTCTGCCCTGGAGTGTGGTGGAGGCTTCTTTTAAACAGAGGCTGGATGGCCATCTGTCAGGGATGATTTGAATGCAATATTCCTGCTTCTTGGCAGGGGGTCGGACTGGATGGCCCATGAGGTTTCTTCCAACTCTTTGATTCTATGATTCTATGATTGGGCAGATCATGAGAAAACAACTAACTGGAAAGGACAATAATGTTGGTAAGATGAAAGACAGTAGGAAATGAGGAAGACCTCATCACAGGAGGGTACACTTAACCAAGAAAGCCTCAACTCCAAGTCTGCTAGACCTGCTAGAAGTCAAAGTTAACATAAAAGCTATTAACAATAACAACAATAGCAATGAGGCTTTAAATGGAGGTCTCTACAGTAAGTCCAACTCTATCCATTATAAGCTCTGCCAGGAAATCTCTAAATTGAGCTGTTAAAAGTTGAATGATAAATCTACAAGAAGCTAGCAAGTTGCTGCATATGTTGGAGGAACATTTCCAGTCTTTTTGCCTGTGTCTCTGTACATAGTGATGAATTATAAATAAAACTACTCTTCTGGCAGGCAGCAGAATTTAAAAGAACCAAAGTGAACCGATCATCAATAGTAATTAGGCCATACTTCTTTTCTGTAATTAATCTATTAATACACTGTAAACAAATATGTGCTGAGAAAAACAGAAGTGGTGGAGTTCATCTTCAGCAACCAACCAGACGAAAGGCATATTTCACACTTTTTCTCCCCTAGCGCAACCAGATATGCCAGGTGGTCTATTTCCTTTGCTGGAAAAATGCCACCGCAAGTGGGAAGGCTATGCAGGATCAAGCCAGGAAAAGGGTCTTATGGCAAGAAATCGAAAAGGCCAAAGTGGTACAGCAACTTTAATGATGGAGTTGAGTCAGAGGAGTTAGAAGAGAAAAGGACAGATGAATCATTCTAGGTCTGCATTGGTTGTACACATATTCAATCATAAGGTCATTTGGTGTAATTACAACATTAAGGAAAATATGCAGAAAGCAACACCAAAGTTCACATTTATTTTCATAAACGATCTGTCTGAATATATGTATACAGACCTTTCAATTTTTTAAAAAATGCTTATTTTTTGCATGCACTTTGAGATAACTAGAAATTTCAGATGCTCGTGCGGTCTGAAGAAGAGTAGTCCCACCTCCGCTCTCACTTTCCAAATCCCAATTTCCGTCAACAGAAACCCTATCCCAAATCTAGTCTGTTTTTCAAAACCAAAAATTAGCTCTGACCACTCTTGCTTTTGTTGGTTTCAGGGCTTTTTTTGCAGTCTGTCCTGCCCATAAACTTTCCCAATGGCAGAAAATTAATCCCTAAGCTTGATGCAGTTTCCTCACCAATACAGAATATGAACAAATTTGAGAGAGAGGCAAAATTCAGGAGAGCATTAAGGCCTCCAAATGCAATCTATCCATGTTTTTGCTATAGATGCACAATCAGTGTAAAGATTTCTGCAAAACCATTAGTTGTACTACTATTTGTAGATGTTGTAATACTAGCAGCAACATTAACCACTTCACTAAAGACAGAAAGTTGTAAAACAACTACTGCAAATTCTCCTTTCCTCCCTTAAAGGACCTCATTAAGAGGCTAGAGACAAAGTGGTAATGAGAGCATGTATTCTCCTGGAAAGTATATGCCATACTTGGGGGTGGTGAGATCAAGGACTTAGCTTTCCATGCAGTTATGTTGCTGGTATGGTTTGGGATTCCCAACTTAATAATAAATAATAAAACAAAGAGACTTGTGTAGTTCCTGGCATCGACATAAATATCAAATTGTTACCAAACAATATTTCAAGAATTAAGAAATGGAAATTGTAAAAGAAACCCTAACAATAAAACTGCATTAAAATGATGAGGAAGACTCAAGTAGATTGTACAGACCATTCTTCCAGGCCATATTAACTCATTGACTGATCTCCAAGTACATTTGGATTATTAATGGCCTTTGTAAGACTGACCTCACAAGACTAAGGAAGGAGGTATATGGAATGGAGCTTGTGGCTACTTGCTCCATCTCCAAGGAAGTCAGTAACTCAGCAGACTATAGGGTACTTGGGTTGGATCAACCCCAAGAAGATCTAGAGGGAGGGACAATACATAAAAGACACTAAGGAATGCAAGCTACTGGTTTTAGAACTGATGTCCAATTTGAAGCACTTCAAGGGAGATCTATAGGTCAGTCAAAGGACCTCTTCACATAGATGAGATCCCTGTGCTGATTCACCAGCCTCTGTGGTGAATTACCAGGACAATGGGGCAATCTTTGCACTCCAAATCCTGCTCAGCCAGCAGTGATGCTTCCCCATCACACATGGGGGAAGCGTTGTTGTGCAGCTTGTCCCCGTGGTAGATCCGTTGTTCCAAATGGAACATGGGGAGGCTCCTATGTTGGCAGTACAGCATCCTAGGATGCCGCCACCCCAGTTAAGCAATGAAGCCCAACCTGAAGTGAGGCTACATTGTGTGGGGTTCCATCACTCAACTAGATGTGGGGTTCCATCACTCAACTAGATGTGGGGTTAATCACTCAACTAGATGTAGGATTCCATCACTCAACTAGATGTGGGGTTGCATCACTTAACTAGATGTGGGGTTCTATCACTCAACTAGATGTGGGCTTCAATCAGCTAAATGTGGGGTTCTATCACTCAACTAGATGTGGGGTTCCATCACTCAACTAGATGTGGGGTTTCCTCACTCAGCTAGACGTGGGGTTCCATCACTCAACTAGAAGTGGGGTTGCATCACTCAACTAGATGTGAGGTTCCATCCATCAACTAGATGTAGGGTTGCATCACTCAACTAGATCTGGGGTTCCCTCACTCAACTAGATGTGGGGTTCCATCCATCAACTAGACGTGAGTTCCATCACTCAACTAGATGTGGGGTTCCATCCATCAAGTAGATGTGGGGTTCTATCACTCAACTAGATCTGGGGTGCCATCACTCAACTAGATGTGGGGTTCCATCACTCAACTAGATGTGGGGTTCCATCGCTCAACTAGATGTGGGCTTCCATCACTCAACTAGATGTGGGCTTCCATTTATCAACTAGATGTGGGCTTCCATTCATCAACTAAATGTGGGCTTCCATCACTCAACTAGATGTGGGCTTCCATCACTCAACTAGGGCAGAAGCATCCTAGGACGCTAAAAATTCATTGTGTGATGAAGTCAAAAGTGAGACAGAAGGAGCAGCATGGAACAAAAGAGGGCTATTTAACCTAGGTTAAGATAGAGATGGCCTGGTAAGCAAACCTTTATCTCCTGCATTTCAGTTGCAAGAGAGTTGTTGGTGCTGATAGTGAGCTAAGCTGGGATTGACTGAAGAAACAATAATAGAAAGTCCCAGAGAAGGCAGAGTTCCTGTAGAGACAGAAGGAATAAGAATCTGGTTGTTTGGACAGCATGGAGGAGGGTCAGCTGTATTTGTTGCCGACCCATCTCCAAGGACAGTGACTAGAATAAGCCATACAATTGCCATATTTAATTGCTGAAAACTTTGGGCTTGATTGATCATTTCAGCAGTAAAGGCCAAAAGAGAATGGACAGAATCCCATGGCTCTCTGTCACAACATGTGTAGCTGCAACAAATAACTGAGAGATTATTACTGATAATGTAAAAATGCACTTTTAAGAGTTCCTCTCATTGCTTGTGTTCAGTAGGCAAAGTGGAACTGTGCTATATATATTCAAAGGACAGCCCATTCTCGTATCAATTATTCTAAAACCAGCCTAATTATATATTGATCAAGTCTGTGAAGTTGTCTCCATCAAGTACAACCTATGAGCTTTAACCATGTATTTCTTTGATTTGCGCAGTCCATTTGAACTTAGAAAGTGGGGATTTGTACGTCTGTGGTCAAAATTTGTGAAAAGGTTTTGACTGAATACCCTGGATATAGCAACAAATCTGAGAATTTCCCAAGCCTTGCAGAATATCCAGCAAAGGAGTTAACTCCAAAGAGGCAGAACATCATTTTTTTATGTTAGTTGTCTGATCATATAAGATGAATTTTCCCCATGTGATGCAATTTAGGAATAGGAAGACAGTCCAGTTGAAGGAAGCAGAGGTTGTGGCTCAGTGGCAAAGAACACAGCTCGGGAGCTCAAGCTGCCAGGTTAAATCTGTTGAATTTCCACTGTAAAAGGATCACTGATAGCAAGGTTGTGAAAGGTCTCTGCCTCAGTCCTGGGGGATTCAGCGCCCATCACAACAGGGCACTTTCATTGGTGTCATGAATGAAAATGTTCATAGCCTTATCAAGGCATTAGGCACTGGGTACTAGGCTTGTGCATGGATTCGTTTTGGACATTTGTCTTCGACTTGTTTGGAAGCCTGTAATACAAGGGTTGAATGAAAAGTAATGCCTTCACCTTCGTTACTTGGGTTTGGATGGGAATATTTTAATAAATCAAATGCAGAAATAATCCTTAGAATGTGCTCTTTAATTACCACTATTCACTTTTCTACATAATCAGCAGACAATTGGATACATTTCTGACAACAATGAACAAGTTCTCTGAAGCCGTCACAGAAGAAGTCAACACTCTGTTTCCACAACCGACGTCTCACTTTTCTCTCAACCTCTTCATCAGAAGCATAATGATGTCCCCGCAGATCTTCTTTCATAATTGGGAACAGATGGAAATCAGATGGTGCTAAATCTGGACTGTATGGAGGATGTTGTACGGTGGTGATATCCAGTCTCCGAAGTTGCAAGTGTGTGCACTTTCATTTCAGGCATCAGCATCTTGGGTACCCAACGTGCACAGATCCTCCGATAGCCAAGCAAAGCAATAATGTGACCCACACATTCTTGTGAAATGCCAATTATGTTTGAAATTTCTCTCTGAGTGATATGACGATCATCCTGAATCAATCTGTCAACCTTTTGCTTTGAAACTCGGTGGTTGCTGTCACAGGATGACCAACTCTTTGTATGCCACACAAGTCAGATGTTCCCATCTCAACATCTTCAGACTTACTTGCCCAATGACGCACAGTACTTACATCAACACAATCACCATGAACAGCTTGCATTCTCGGATGAATCTCCTTTATGGTGACACCTTCTGCTGTCAAGAACTCAATGACTGCACATTGCTTATGTCACACTGATGAACCGTCTGCGCAGGGTTCCATAATTTGCACTTTAACAACACAACCGTTCAATGCTAAGGCTTCCTGCCAAAATGGAACTGTCTGCTGAACATGCCAGTACCTGACACACACCAGTACTACCATCTGTTGAGGAGTTACAAAGGTGGAAGCATTACTTTTCATTCAACCCTCATGTCAGGAGCAACTTGAGAAACTGCCAGTTGCTTTTGGTGTGAGAGAATTGGCCGTCTGCAAGGACATTGCCCAGGGGATGCCTGGATGTTATGATATTTTACCATCCTTGTGGGAGGTTTCTCTAATGTCCCTGCATGGAAAGCTGGAACTGACAGAGGGATCCCATTCACACTCTTCCTTGATTTGAACCTACAGATGTCATAGGCAACTCCTGAAATGATTCCATCAGCGCTGCCTCCAAAAAATCCTGCAAATCTCTTGGGAAGACAGGTGGACAAATGTCATTGTGCTGGAAGAAGCAAAGACCACCAGCATTGAAGCGATGGTCCTCCACCATCAACTCTGCTGGACTGGCCATGTTGTTCGGATGCCAGATCACCATCTCCCAAAGCAGTTACTTTACTCCGAACTCACAGAATGTTGGTGGACAAGAAAACAGATTTAAAGATGGGCCTAAAGCCAACCTCAAAAACTGTGGCATAGACATCAAGAACTGGGAAGCCATGTTCCTTGAGCACTCTAACTGGAGGTCAGCTGTGACCAGCAGTGCTGCAGCATTTGAAGAGTCACAAATGGAGTGTGAAAGGGAGAAATGTGCCAAGAGGAAGGCACGTCAAGCCAACCCAGGACTGCCTTCCATCTGGACACTGATGTTCTCACTGTGGGATACATGCGGATCAAGAATAGGGCTCCACAGCTACCTATGGACCCAGCTCCAAGACACCACATCTGGAAGACAATCATCCTCGAGCTACAAGGGATCACCTAAGTAAGTGTGTTCCCACCTCCCATGAGTGAATGCACAGTCCAACTTTATTTAGCATTGCATATCTCTGATTAGCTTTTTATGCCATTTTCTACACACTGGAGCCTGCAGTTTTGAAGGCAAAAGCAAATCCCAATGCTGATGTCTCTCTGCTAGTCTCAGTTTAAGGTAGGCATTTTTTTGCTGAATATTTAGCAGCCTGCTAAACCCATTGATCTCTTTGATATAGTCTCTTGGATTCCACAGTAGGACTTATAATTAACAATGCAGATGAGTAGCTATAGGCAAGATCTTTGTGTGTTGATATGTTCACTTTCTCTCTCGTTTTCAGGGAGCTAATCAGATTTGCATACTTTTCCATTGCCAAGACCTTTACTGCCATCTATAAAAGTTGTTTTTTTAAAGGAACTATCTCAAGCGCAACAGCAACTTTTGCTCAATTGTTCATGGGTTTGGCTCATTCACACTTTAATTGTTAAATGAAGACAGGCATTATTGGAAGAGACAGACGCTTCAGCACACAAGTGCTATCTCTTCTGCTTTTTTGAAGATAGTGAGAAATTAAAATAATGTAAAAAATTATTAAATGCAAATGGGAGCAAATAGGCGAGTGCGTCGCATAATGAGTGGTTCCCGGATAGGAGCAAAACTTCGGCTTGCAAAGTTTCCCCCTCCGAAAGCAAAACAACAACAACAAAAAAAATCCATGCTTTAGACGACATGTGAAGCAACAGTATGGTCATTATGGTTAACTGCAAAAAGCACAGTGCCAAACATCACACGCCTGTGAAGATGCAAGGAGGGATTTTAAAGGCATCCAGTTATCAGTCAAATGGAGCTTTAGATGAAGACTCCAGCAGAGAACAAATGAAGTCTTTGGAAGGTAGCACTGGAGTAATCTTGTCACACACATTTTGGTTTAGATGTACTCTAAAAAAAGACCAATATATCTGTGAATGACATCATATTTTACGAAACTGGGGAGGGGAGAGAGTGTGGCAGTTGGTCCCATAAATGAAGTCTGGTGTCCCCATCTCATATAATCTGGCACTTTTCTATTTCTTTTTTATATATAAAATAATTTTTATTATAATGATCAAATTATAAAAAGTAAAAAAAGAAATTAAAATAAAGTATAGGATAAAGAACATTTAAACATATAATTGAAGAAAAGTAGGAAATTGCAAAAAAGAAAATAAAGGGGAAAGAAGAGAGTAAAGAAAAAAAGGGGGGGGGGAAGGTTTTTGAATGGCTTCCATTCGTCTTCCTTACATTCAAGTCTGTCACTCAGGTATTAGGCCATATCAGTACCTGTGCTAAACACGGATTAGAATTTAAATTTAATTTGCAAGTAAGAGAAAGCAAGCAGCAGGACTGGCCCAAGTAATTTTCTTCCTGGGGCACATTCCCTCCAAGGCCAAAAGAATACCCATGCTAGTTGCCTTGGTTTAGCCCAAATGCACAAGCCTACCATAGATTGCTGGAGTGAAAAAATGGCTGGAAGAAACATGAACAACTTTAGATATGCAGATGATACCACTTTGATGGCTGAAAGCAAAGAGGAGCTGAGGAGCACTGGGCTATGTGATCTCGAAGTTCATCTTTCATAGAATCATAGAATCAAAGAGTTGGAAGCAGACATGTAGCCGGGGGGGGGGGGGGGCGGGAGCTTGGGGGGCTTCAGTCCCCCCCCCCCCCCCGAAATTCTCATGGTGGTCCGTGAGAAGGCCTTACTGGTACATTATTTAAACTGTTATGTTCATTCATATCATGATCTGATCACCATGCTCAATATATCCCATATTTATGGGGATATTGGGGTAACGATACAAAAGGTTTGCTAGGCTAGACCCTCTTTCACTCAGACTCAGCCCCCCCCCCCCCCCGAAACAAACTCAGCCCCCCCCCCCCCCCGAAACAAAATCCTGGCTACGGGCCTGTTTGGAAGGGACCTTATGGGCCATCCAGTCCAACCTCCTGCCAAGAAGCAGGATTTTGCATTCAAACCACCCCTGACAGATGGCCATCACGCCTCTGTTTAAAAGCTTCCAAAGAAGGAGCCTCCACCACACTCCAGGACAGAGAGTTCCACTGCTGAACGGCTCTCACAGTCAGGAAGTTCTTCCTCATGTTCAGATGGAATCTCCTTTCTTGTAGTTTGAAGTCATTGTTTTGCGTCCTTGTCTCCAGGGAAGCAGAAAACAAGCTTGCTCCCTCCTCCTCCCTGTGGCTTCCTCTCACATATTTGTACATGGCTATCATATCTCCTCTTGACATTTGGCAGGAAGGAATGGTGCCCTGCTGCTGCTTCTGGAAAAGTTTCAGGGCAGAGATTGTATATCTTAAAAGAAAAAAAAAACAGGGGATAACCCAAACATTATGAAACTTGGTGGACTAACAGTGGTTGATGTGTCCTGCAAGTGTGGTCATTTTCATCCTGGTAGCTCTAAAAATGACAGGAAGGGGAGCCTGGGAACCCCACCCCCACCACCACCACCACCAATGGGCCAGATCTAGCCATGTTTTTGTTGCAGACCAAAAACAGCTATTTCTCTACTTTATTTTATTTATTTACTGCAGTTATATATTCCACCCTTCTCACTCAGGGGACTCAGGGCTGTTCACAACAGAGGCACAATTTGCTGCCTTGAGTACATATAAAAATAAAACAACATATACTTTAAAATCCTATAATTAAAACATATCACTTACAACCATTACTTAAAATCACACAGTCCAAAAGCATATTCCAGGAGACATCCCAGTTGTCACTTGCATTGTTCATTATTGCATGGGAGGCATGCAAAAATGGATCCGGGAGTCTTCCAAAATTTGGCCAGCAGAAATAGATTGAAGTTTAGCCAAAATGCACAAGCCTAATAACTAGGAAAAGAAACCCCAATGAAAACATAGGCCATTTCCAGGCAAGACCAGAAACCAGGAATGCAGATGTAAAGTAGGAGGATAGTGATAGTTGCAATAGCAAGCCATATGTGCTTTCCAGCAAAGGCACTTTTTTGCTTAGCACATCGTAGCTTAATGGAGAAAGAACAGGTCAAGAAGCTTCTGAGGATGGTGCACGGAGTACAGCTATATCCACTAATAATCAGATGAATGCTGAAAATTGTTGGTTAATTATCTGCATTTTGTTTAAATGTTTCCCTTTCCAATTTTCCCTTAGTGTGAAAGCCCCCCATTAAGCTTTTGCTGAAAAGTTAATACCTCCTACTGAGTAATCTGTTTTAAACTGTCCTTGATGATTCTAATGTGAGACGGCTGAATGTATCTTCAAGCAATTCATTGTGAGGACAGCTGTACCAAGTGAACCTAATTCACTTTTAAATTCTCCCTTTATTGATTCAGCTCTTTAATTAACATTTGACTTTTTCCCCATTTTTGAAAAAAAAGTCAGAATGAAACCTTAAATAATTACCCATATCAATGCTGTTAAAGTCCACATTTCCACATCTCCCTTTATAATGTGCTGATGAACACACATAAGAAGTAAATCCGTATAGATTTCCCTCCTGTCGCCGTACGTTTGCCTCGGTAAATAATCTATTTGATGGTTGGTAAATACCTTTAAGCACCATTTCTCCCGCCCTTATTACAATAAAAAGGTTGGCAAGGTTGGCCAAATTACTTTTCAGTCATAAAAGGCAAGTCAGATGAAGCCCATCTTCCCACAGGGTTTTGTTAAACAATTATGTACAGGAGACCTGTAAAATATCAGAAACATAGGTACAAAGGCTAGGGAACTATGATGAATGAGGAGACTGACTCTGTTCATTTGGTACCAAGGTCCTCAATGTTTCATTAAAAAATGTAGACAACCCAACATCTGGCATTCTCCTAACCAGGTCTTGGAGTTGCACCAAAACCTTTGGAAAAGGTAGGTAAAGGTAAAGGTTTTCCCCTGACATTAAGTCCAGTTGTGTCCAACTGTGGGGGTTGGTACTCATCTCCATTTCTAAACTGAAGAGCCGGCATCGTCCATAGATGCCTCCAAGGTCATGTGGCCGGCATGACTACATGGAGCAGCATTACCTTCCCGCCAGAGCGGTATCTATTGATCTACTCACATTTGCATGTTTTCAAACTGCTAGGTTGGGGCTAACAGCGGGAGCTCATGCCACTCCCCGTATTCAAACGTGTGACCTTTCAATCAACAAATTCAGCAGCTCAGCGTTTTAGCCCACTGCTGACCATTCTTACAGTATATTGTTGCAACATCATGCTGCTAAAATATTGTGATCTTACATAGGAAGTATGTAAGTGGGGGACAACAATGAGAAGATAAAGCTAGGAATGCTACCATTCATGATAATGTGGACAATATATTCCTAGATTGCAAAGTGAATAAGATGGAGCACATATGTTTCTTCAATCAAAATCTAGTTGGACACCATAATGACAGAATGGCACTATATTTTAGAGTTGTCATTTTGGAGTAAACCTTGACTCGTTTCATATCCCAGGTTTTGGTGGAGGCCTTGATCCATTTTTGGGAGCCTCCTGAAATTGGGAGGGCAGATATCTGTTTTCGCTTTGTGGTGCTGAAAGATCCGTTTTCTATCGGCCCATTGGGGGGGGGGGGGGCTTCCCAGGTTCCCTTTCTCATCATTTTAGGTATTGAAGCTGTTTTACTCTAGAGGAAGGTAGGTGCATGTTTTAAGGAGGCTTCTCACCTGTTCCTACACTAGAGGAGAGGTACTCAACTGCAGGCAAGTGCACACACTTTCTGGGCCTGCACACACTGTTGTCTCCTTGTCTTGTCTTTCCAAGGCAAGGAGGCAAAAGGCAAGTTCTCATTCTTACTCTGCAGGTGGGTGTGTGTGCTTTCTGGCTCTGTATGACACACATACACACACACATACTCTCTTTCCAAGGCAAGGAGGCAAGCAGCTCCATGTGTATATGAAAAGCAGGAGAGGAGCCGGGATCAACTCCCAATTTCTTTTGTGTTGAGCTGATTTTCGTATTTGGAGGGGCTTTCCTGTTACATGCTCCCAAAGGTAACGAAAGTAATGAAAGAATGGATAAAATGAAGGAAAACAGTTTTGTACACAACTCTAGTATATATGTCTGACACAACATGTTGTTTGCTTCTTAAATAGCTCGGTTCATGGAAAGTATAGCAAAATAACTCCTTCTTATCCTTTTTTTGTTTGCTTTTTTAGATGATTTGAAATTATTTTCACCATAGGCTTGGTGGATCTCATTGTCCTATAGCATGCTGCCATTAAGGTATATTATTATCACATCTAAGTAACTAGCAGATGTTTGTGCATGGCACAGCACATTTCGGCATGCTTTGTTGTGGAGGGTTTGCATGCATTTGTCTATTTATAGCAATAGTGTACACAGCTAGGCTCTCCATATCCTCTCAGCTCCTGACTGCACAATATCCCAAAGAGGAAAAATGTGCTCTGACATGCGTACTGAATTACACTAGCTCTCCCTTTCAGTTACTTGGTTTCACCAGCTCCAAACAATCTTGTTCATTTCTGGATAGATGAACCTCCTGCCTCTGCAAAGACAGAATGGCTCTATATAGGTCGGTAACTTAAGTACCATCCAGAGCCAGCAAAAGTGACCTTTCTGATACTTAGTAGAAGGAGAACATTATGGGGATGTAGCTAATGAGCTTTTGTTATCTAGTAATATCCATACAATGAAACCCAATATGTTTACCAAAGTTTTAATAAGAGAAAACAGTTAACCAATTATATCAAATGTGTATAATTATTCTTAGCCTTATATAGAGAAAGCATAGAGGGGAAGCAGCCCAAGAAGCCACAATTCCTACAATAATGGGTAGAGGGAAATCTAAAGTAGAGGGAGACAGTAGAATCCCCATTTAATTTCAAACTAGTACTGAAAAAAGTGCAGGTGATTATATAAGAAATCCAGGAACTAGTTCAAGGTTGGTGATCACACAAACCACAGAGTGCTGATGCATGTTAAGGACTTTCCTTTCACATGCTTTTGTGGGAATTTGTCTGGCCACCACAATTTGAGCTGCAATAAATGGTCAGTATGGCTGAATCCCATATCTCCTGATATGAACCTGTCTAAGCTTTAAGATCTGCATGTGAGGACCTTCTATCAAAGCCAGCTCCACCACAGTCATGGCTGGTAAGGATACAAGAAAATGTCTTCTTAAGCCTCTTCTACACTATCATAAAATCCAGATTATCTGGAATATATAGCAGTGTAGACCCATATGATCCAGTTCAAAACAGAAAATGGGGATTATCTGATTTGATAATCTGGATTACATGGCAGTGTAAAACAAGCCTTAATGGTGGCTTCTAGGTTGCAGAACTCTCTTTCTAGATCCCCTCCCTGCTGTTGCTCCACTGGCAAGTAAATATTTTTCTTATTCAAGGAAGCATGGATTTTTAATATGAGATAGTAGCTTTTAATATGGGATGGGAGTTGTGTTTTAATTTTAGTATGTTTTAAATGTGTTTTTTAAAACTCTGTTTTTACATAGACCTTGACTCATTTGAATATTAAGAGAATTGTTGTTATTGTTGCTTTTTTTTCAAGAGGTTGTAAGATTAAAGGTAAAGGTTTTCCCATGACATTAAGTCCAGTCATGTCAGACTCTGAGGGTTGGTGCTCATCTCCATTTCTAAGCTGAAGAGCCGGCATTGTCCATAGACACCTCCAAGGTCATGTGGCTGGCATGACTGCAAGGAGCTCCGTTACCCTCCCACTGGAACCGTACATATTGATCTATTCACAGTTGCATGTTTTCAAACTGCTAGGTTGGCAGAAGCTGGGGCTGACAGCAGAAGCTCATGCCACTTCCCAGATTCGAACCTGTGACCTTTCGGTCAACAAGTATAGCAGCTTAGCGGTTTAACCCACTGCGCCACTGAGGACTTACAACCAAGAGGTTGTAAGTCACCTTGGATCCTGTGCTGGGAGAAATGTGGGATATACAATCAATCAATCAATCAATCAATCAATAAGGTAACTAGTAAAATAGGTCTAGGTCAAATTCTATTTTTTGAACTTCTCTAGGTCCACTGGCCCTCCCTCTAAACTACTTGAGAAAGTGCATGAAATTATGACCCTAATTTCCAAGAAGTTTTTTGAAAGAAAAAAAATTATAGAGAAGGTGAACAAAATGATAAATCTGAAATATATACGTTGAAATATATGCAGACAAAGAGTGAAGGGGCTGAACAATTCAGCTGGATCCCAATCCATTTTTGGTATCCAAATTTCGGTGGGTACCCAGATCGGCTAATGGAAAAAAGCCATTTTTGGCTTGTCAACCGAAAGATACGACCCATTGGTGGCAATGGGAAACTTACGAAGCTGGATCAAAGGAAAGAGCATAAGAAACCACCCTTTCTGGTATCAATTCTCTTTTGTCTTTCAAAGAAATCTGAATTTAAGGCAAGGGCTTAAGAAAACACTCATCCTGGGATCCTTTCCCTTCTGTTTTTCAAGAAGACCTGGGTTTAAGGTAAGGGCTTAAGAAAACATCATATCTCTCCCCCCCCCCCCACCCCACACTCCATGTATAGCTGAAAGAAACTGAAATTAGCCATTTTTCAGCAGCCGCTGTTCTGTTGCAGCCGGAAAAAAATGATGGCAGAGCTCATGCCGTTATGGACGTCTGAACCAGCCGAACTAGCTGAAGACAGTCAAACCTATTTAATATTCCTTTAAACGTGTAAACAGAAATTCTTGCAATCTAAAAATCTAAAAAGCCCAAGAATTGTAGGATCACAGAGGCTAGGAAATACCTTGGAGATCATTGAGGTTAATTTACTATTAAATGCAGAATTTCAAATTTAAGATCCCACAGCAACATAGTTAACCTTCAGCTAAGTGCTCTGAACGTAAACATACAAAGAATACCAATTGCTACGAAGAGTTTTGGAACGTACTGGGTGATTCCACTGTTAAAATTTCGATTCAGCTGTAAGGCTCATACTCATGGCTTTATAGGCCAATGGCTATTTCTCAGCCAAACTAACATAATAGGGTTTTGAGAGGATAAAAGCAAGTAGAATATAAGAGGACAGTAAAACCTTATACTAATAATAAAGCTGACAGCTGAACGCAAATCCCCATGGAGTCCATCCTACATTTCAAGTCCAGAAAAGTGATTCTGGCCACTGTAACTAGTTAGAAGGTATTATAGTCAGGAAGCACAAGGAGATTCATGTCAAACACAATTCCCACTAGATTTGGAAAAGAAACGTGCCTAAGGCTGCTGCCCTGGTCCTGAATTAACAATTGACAATTTCAAGCTGTAGGGCAGCGAAGGGGCTGAAACCATTCAGAAATGGTTGGACTCCCACTCATCCATCAATGAGAAGTGCTGATGGGAATAATAATGAAAGGGTATCTGGGTGGCCACAAGTACCACATCACATTTTTAAGCAGCCATCTTCTAGGTAGACTTCCTCCTGTCATGTATCATGACATGCCACCACCAACCACCAGTTGATGGTGGTTGGTGGTGGCAGGCCTAGCAGTCGGTGATGGAAGAGTTATTTTAAGTCTTAGTTCTAAAGGGTTGAGTAATCTGTAAGTAAGAGTTCATGGATGAAAGCAATTAAGGGTGGAGGCATACAAGAGATAGGTTGCAGCTGAGTGTTTCTGGATATAAGGAGCTAGTCTTGGGACTGGTCTTTGGGAGAAAAGTATTTGTCTTATTTTGGTGGTAGATGCTGCTGGTTTCTCCTCAGGATTTTGGATTTTTGGTGTCCTGGCCTGCCTCCTGCACCCTTGGAACCTTGAATCTTTGGACTGGCTTTTGTTGACAGTATAGACTCTCGATCCCTGGACTTTGCTCACTGAACTCTCAGCATTTGACCACTGGACTGGACCCTTTGACTATGGTGTTGCATTTGCTATCATTTTTTGTTTTATATTCTGTGGCTGAGTGCTATCTTTATGTTTTATATTTTGGGCTATTAAAACAGCCAGAAATTAAGTGATGCTTTAATTAAATTGTTTGATACAAAATTGGTGTTTGTTTGATTCACCTCTGCCTGAATACCAGCAGAGCCCTGGCATCGTGACACCTCCAGAGCAAAACTTCAGCTTGCTTTGTATAAATCTCTAATTGCACAAAGATCGAACCAGCAGTAGCTGTTGATATCATCCCTTTACAAACCTGAACAAATGTTGAATATCTCTTTTTCCAGATGAAGCCATTTACTGCTACTTATTAGATGTTTCTGCACAACCGTATCACATATCAAAGACATGCCTTTTAATGGACCTCTTAACAGGAGGTTGGCTTTCACCAGCTACAGCCAGTAGTACAAAACAGCGTAATATCAAATAATAATAATTGCACATCACTTATTCAAATACTGCCACTATTATGGAAGTGTAATTAGTCAGGTTGTAATCTATGGCTAAAGGAGCACTGTTCCCTTTGATGCTTTACTGATCACTGCTCTGGCCTCATGAATAGTTCTATGAGCGATTGATTAGCTAGATGACATCTGCACAATTATAGGAGGGTAAAAACAAACTAAAAAAACAAAACAGAAGCCTGAAACCATTAAATTGCATGATTGTTAGACTGAGAGAGAAGCAGAGGAAGCCAAGCGGGGGGAGCACAATCCACCAAGCAAATGTGGAGGAGACTGCTGATGGAGCTGTCCTAGTTACCAGAGTTTCTGGAACAGAAGACTGCTTCATGGGAAAGTTCTTGGGTTATTTTTTTTCCAGGCAGAGGTTCTTGGTCAGTGTTGTTCTGTATCTGAATGAGCTGTATTCTCTTTTGTTCGTACTGTATGCTGTGTTGCCCTCTTATCTGAGGTTGCCACTAATGAACTCTTCAGATCCAGGCCCTGTTTCTCTTTGTGACAGGAATTTAGAATTAATCAGGAAGAGCAACACAACCTTTCCCTTGTCTCTCATTCTCTCCTTCCTTCCCTCTCTTTCTCTCTTCCTCTCTCTGATACATGCTTAGTCTTCTAAGGAAGTGGCATTTCTGCAGATGCACAGAGTAAATAGCTTGGTTCCACCTTTTGTAGGCCACATCATTTTGTGGACCCATTCTTTGCAAAATTGGGTCATTTGGTACTTGAGGAGACATGTGGTGGAGCACAGCATTTGGGGAAATCCTCATAGCGCCAGTAAATTTTATTTCCCTGAAAATTGGGTCATTTGATACTTGAGGAGATATGTGGTGGAGTACGGCATTTGGGGAAATCCTAATAATGCAAGTAAGTTTTGCCTCCCTGAAAACTGGGTCATTTGGTACTTGAGGAGATATGTGGTGGAGTACTGCATTTGGGGAAATCCTAATAGTGCCAGTAAATTTTCCCTTTCTGGAAACTGGATTGCTTGGTACTTGAGGAGACATGTGGTGGAGCACGGCATTTGGGGAAATCCTAATAGCACCAGTAGGTTTTGCCTCACTGAAAATTGTGCCCTTTGGTACTTGAGGAGACATGTGGTGGAGCACAACATTTGGGTAAATCCTAATAGTGCCAGTAAGTTTTGCCACCCTGGGAATTGGGTTATTTGGTAGACGAGAAGACGTGATGGAGCATCACATTTGGGGAAATCCTAATAGTTCTAGTAAGCTTTGCCTCCCTGAAAATGGGGTCATTTGGAACTTGAGGAGACCTGTGGTGGACCACAGCATTTGAGGAACTCCTAATAGCACCAATAAGTTTTGTCTATCTGAAAATTGCATCATTTGGTACTTCAGGAGACATGTGGTGGAACATGGCATTTGGGGAAATCCTAATAGCGCCACTAAGTTTTGCTTCCCTGGAAATTGGGTCATTTGGTACTTGAGGAGACATGTGTTGGAGCACGGCATTTGGGGAAATCCTAATAGTGCCAGCAAGTTTTGCCTCCCCCATTGATATGAACAAACAGCCTTTCTAAAGCTTAACAAAGCACTTCCTTGAAATCTCACCTGCAACATTATGAGCATTACAATACATGGTTTTTATGAAAGCCTGGTATAGCTTTGAATCTAGGCCAACTGTTTAATAGCTCTTCAAATCTGGAACCAGCCCTGATCAAATGCATGTCTGTTCAGAAGTGGATGACAGTGGAACCATTGTAGGAATATAGATCACATTTGCTAGTAGTCTCATGTATGGAGGTTGAACAAAAGAGCTGTGTTTGATCTCACCTGATCTTATCTCACCTAGAATCAACCTAGTTTAGTTCACATTCTGTTTTTTTTTTCCATGTCAGGAGTGACTTGAGAAACTGCAAGTTGCTTCTGGTGTGAAAAATTGACCATCCACAAGGATGTTGCCCAGGAGATGCTTGGATGTGTTCCCATCCTGTGGGAGGCTTCTCTCATATCCCTGCATGAGAAGCTGGAGCTGATAGAAGGGAGCTCACCACACTCTCTGGATTTGGATTGCTGAACTTTAGGTCAGCAGTCCTACCGGTTGAACAACCCATTGTGCCACCAGGGGCTCATTCACACATTCTGATCAATCAAAGACTTGAAGTGAGCATTTTTCGAAAGTGATTCCTATTTCTTGTCTGCTTCCATTTTGTATGACTTTGCGTAATTTGGTACTTGAGGAGACATGTGGTGGAGCACAGGGTCGTACTGGCTATTTTTCCAAGTTTAAGCTCAGACAATATTTGGAACCAGCCAGGTTCTAACCTGTGACCTCTGGATTTCAGGAGATTAGCAACTTGGATACAGCAAAATGTATTTTCTGATACCATCATGGTTGCCTGGACTTTACACTTGGAATTTCCTCTGTCTGGAGTAGGAGAAAGTATGAGGGTCTAAAACAGGCTAAGCTCAGACAGATGGCTTTCAAGTAGTGTGTGTTGGTGTATATATTTGATTCCTAGAGGGTGCCAATGTTCGCAACACACTGAGCAATCTATTATGACAGTGAATATCAATGAAACTGATCAGGCATGCAGTATTCATTTATAACATTTAGTGAAGGAAAACATTTCTCCACTTACCAACTGGTTGGCAATGATTGATTGACTGGTTTGTGCATCAGTTCATTTTTTTTAGAAAAAAATATCAGCCTAGCCTTTTGTAACTTCATGGTTTGGCATCCTGCCAATATAGTGATTTAATCCTTTGCTGTCTCAGTCTTCGCCTGCCATCAAGGTGTTCATCCAGGCACAAATCCCTTAGCTTTGAAAATCTGTTCACTAAGGACAGAATTACAGTTTTTGCTCATTGAATACAATTGATCCATTGAATGTGGTGAGTTGTTTCTGGCATCAAAAACAATAAGAAGCAGTGGCACCCTCTTTCGATGAGGCATCTAGGGGTAAATCTTCTAGTCTTGCTCTCTTTGCTGACCAGCTTAAGGGAATGTAAGGTGGAGCTGCCTTTAGACCAGGCATGGGCAAACTTGGGTCCTCCGGGTGTTTTGGACTTCAACTCCCACAATTCCTAACAACTTAGGGGCTGTTAGGAATTGTGGGACCTGAAGTCCAAAACACCCGGAGGGCCCAAGTTTGCCCATGCCTGCTTTAGACCCTGGGTGCCTTGAGTTTCCTCTGAGGAGAGAAACAAGTGGAATAGATATAAACGTAATAATAATAATAATAATAATAATAATAATAATAATCCCACTGAATTCTGTCTACTGAGAGTAGAACTGAACATGCAATGATGTTTGGACTGGCATGTCGAGCCAGGGTAATGCTGCCCAAAGAAAAATAAGTGGGAGACTCTCTTTGGTGTGATTTCTTTTGATTCTTGCAAATTTTTATTGAGAAGTGGAACTGTAACAGAGTCAATGATAATTTTGCTATGTATTTTCATTTGTCCCCTGTCGTGCGTTGCTGTGTCCCAGTCTGTGCATATATGTATAATGTATATGTGTATATATGTGGTTTTGCACATGTGTTGTAGTGTATTTTTTATTTTCTGCTGTTAGGGCTCTTCCACTTTGTTTTTCAGTGTTTTATGAGTGCTGGTCATTCGTTGGCCTGAAAGGTGTATTGTGTCCAAATTTGGTGTCACTTCGTCCAGTGGTTTTTGTGTTATGTTAATTTCACAAATGAACACTACATTTTTATTTCTATAGACTAGCCATATCCTGCCATATGTTGCTGTGTCCCAGTCTGTTTATATGTGCTTTGTGTGTGAATGTGTGTATATGTGTGTGCATATTTGTGTATATGTGTATATATGTGTGTTTGCGTGTATATGTATATATGTGTTTGTATGTGTGTGTGTGTGTGTGTATATAAATATGGTTTTGTGAATGCATTGTAATGTATTTTTTATTTTTTTGGCTTTTTAAGTCTCTTCTGCTGTGTTTTTCAGTGTTTTTATGACTGATGGTCACTTGTTGGCCTGATAAGTGGATTATGTCCAAATTTGGTGTCAGTTCATCCAGTGGTTTTTGAGTTATTCTAATCCCACAAATGAACATTACATTTTTATTTATATAGAGGGAGTAAAAAATACCATGTGATAAACATCTGTGTTCTTTACAATTTTTTGACTTGGAGTAGATCATAAGACCTTGCTTTAGCACAGCAGGTTAATCACCACCTGCAGCTGTAGTAAATCTTGCCAAATGAAATGTTGACAGTTTGAAACCAGATCAGGGTGAGCTCCTGATCATCAGCCCACCTACGTAGCAGATCAAAAACAGCAATGTGCGTAGATGAATAGGAATTCTAGGCACAATGTTTTGGAGGAAAGTTTACGAACAAAGAAAGCTCTTTGGCAAGGAGATAAAGCAACAGCACTCCCCTGAGGCCAGAACTGAGCACAGTCTCCAAAATATGACGAATGATGAGAAAAAGCCCATATATACCTTTATCTGTTGTCTGTCTTGTCATTGTATAGTTGGCATTGAATGTTTGCCATATATGTGTTCTATGATCAACTGTGAGTCTCCTCAGAATATAAGTACTGAAAATAAATAAATCAGGCAATTGGTGACACAACCCACTTTTCTTCTGGTGCACCCCAACATGGAACAAAAAAATATCAGGAAGGAAACAAAATGCTGTTATAATGTAGTGGTTTGAGCATGAGACTACAAATCTGGAGACCATGGTTTGAATCCCTGCTCAGCCATGAAATGACTGGGTGACTTGAGCAAGTCACACACTCTCAGAGGATAGGCAAATGCAACTTTACTCTAGAGAGGGAATGAAAGCCTCATAATAGATCCTAATTTGGGTTACTATGAGTCTGAAATGTCTCAAAGACACGCAACAAGAACACAGCAAACCTAAACATGCCAATTTTGCACCAGAACGCTGTCTCCAGTGGGAAACTGTATCAGATTAGTGAGGATGAGGTCATATCCTTCCTTCCATCTTTCTTGTCTTATTCTTGGATTTTTACACATCCTCCTACAAGAAAGTGCCAAGATCCAACAGTTATCATTAGCTTTGGCAGGCTCCCTCTACTTTTTAGACAGATGGGTCGTGGGTCCAGTGGGAACCCCATGACATTGCTAACATCTCTGTACTTGGGCACCAGCTGGTGTATCTTTTGGCAATGTTTGGGGGATGTGGAAGAGGAACCAAAGAGTGAGCAGATCATCGGGGATATGTGACCAGGGACTAATGATTTATCATAGAACCAACGTTGCGAAGGCGGAGTGGGATAGATTACTTGGAAGCTTCTTGAAAGAGATAGGAAAGAGAGAGGAACTCATTAATGTGGAGGGTGGAATATTTGTTGAATGCATAATGTGCCAGAGTCAATAGCTGCCAAGTATTTGACCTCAATAAAGAAAATGAATTATGACCCGCCTCTTTGCGGTGCTTTAAAAAAACAATGTCAGACTATGATCAGAATATGTCTAAAACATTTCAAAGCGCTGGTTTTGCTGTGGCCTCTTTCCTCCTCCTCCTTTGTAATTTGGAAGCTGGGAGGAGTAAAAGCATGAGCTTGCAGCACCAGGGAACTGTCCAGCTGAGACTGAACAGAAAGGTCGGATGCTTACCTCAATTACTAGATGATCAAGGCTGTTGTTCACTAGGATGCAAACCAAGGAGTTGGGTTTTGAACCAGCTGGGCAACCAGCGATGAGTTCTGCCCTACTATTCCCCTTTTTGATCCATCGAAGCACTGGCATCTAGAGAGAAATGACCTGATCCCATCTTTATTCACCGAGTTAAGAGTGAACATTTAGTTAAAATGAAAGCTCCTTATAATATAATAGAACAATAAAACAATTATAATTGTGATATTTTCTTTATTTTCCTAGACCTTTTCTAAATGTTAAAACTAAACATGCAAGAGGCTTGACCATTAAAGAAAAAAGATTATTTATTTATCATATCAGAAGCGAACCTAGGGTACAGTTGTAATGTATTTTTAAAAAACAAAGTTTAAAAAACTTGGCATTATATGAGATTTCCTTTGACCAATAACTGGCCATTTGGAGTGCCTCTGGTCCTCCATTGTGCATGTGGCAGGGCCTCAGACTGCATTGTAGTGAGTGTTCTATGGTTTCCTCTTCTCCCCACTTGCATGTCATAGACTTCACTTTGTAGCACCTTTGTAACCATTTCTTAATGTTGGCTCTCCATTTCGTGGTGTCAGAGTGCAGTCTGTTCAGTGCCTTTCAAGTTGCCCAGTCTTCTGTGTGCCCAGGGGGAGTCTCTCATTCAGTATCAGCCATGGCCTGCCACTTTTAGACTCTCACTTGCTGAGGTGTTCCTGTGAGTATCCAGAAGCAACCAGTTAAAAAAAAAAAGGTGGGGACTTCTGATTCTGGGCACTCACAGAAACACCTCAGCAAGCAAGAGTCCAAAAGTGGCAGGCTAAAACCCAGAACCTCAAGCAGTAGCTGTTACTGGATGATAAACTCCCTTCTGGGCACACAAAAGCCTGGGCAACTTGGAAAGCACTGAACAGACTGCACTCTGGCACTACAAGATTCAGAGCTAACCTAAAGAAATGGGGCTATAAAGTGGAGTCCACAACATACTGGTGTGGAGAAGAGCAAACCAATGACCACCTACTACAATGCAACCTGAGCCCTACCACACGCACAATGGAGGACCTCCTCACAGTGATACCAGAGGCACTCCAAGTGGCCAGCTTCTGGTCAAAGGAAATCTAGTATAATGCCAAGTTTTTAACTTAGTTTGTGTTTCAAACTGTATTCTCAATTTGCATCTGACACAATAAATAAATACCAAAAGATCCTCTATTGAATATTCACATATGCCAAAAAAAATTGTGGAAATACTTTTACTTTATTTTCATATTTGTGACAATGAAATGAATGAAGATGTGGCGGCAAAAAAAGCTAATGGGATTTTGGCCTGCATCAATAGGAGCATAGTGTCTAGATCTAGGGAAGTAATGCTTCCCCTCTATTCTGCTTTGGTTAGACCACACCTGGAATATTGTGTCCAATTCTGGGCACCACAATTCAAGAGAGATGTTGACAAGCTGGAATGTGTCCAGAGGAGGGTGATTCAAATGATCAAGGGTCTGGAGAACAAGCCCTATGAGGAGCGGCTTAAGGAGCTGGGCATGTTTAGCCTGAAGAAGAGAAGGCTGAGAGGAGATAAGATAGCCATGTATAAATATGTGAGAGGAAGCCACAGGGAGGAGGGAGCAAGCTTGTTTTCTGCTTCCCTGGAGACTAGGACACGAAACAATGGCTTCAAACTACAAGAAAGGAGATTCCATCTGAACATGAGGAAGAACTTCCTGACTGTGAGAGCCATTCAGCAGTGGAACTCTCTGCTCTGGAGTGTGGTGGAGGCTCCTTCTTTGGAAGCTTTTAAACAGAGGCTGGATGGCCATCTGTCGGGGGTGATTTGAATGCAATATTCCTGCTTCTTGGCAGAATGGGGTTGGACTGGATGGCCCATGAGGTCTCTTCCAACTCTTTGATTCTATGATTCTATGATAAGAGGGGAAAGAACACAGTGAAAGAGAGCACTGGAGAGTGACAGAGAAAAATCACTTGGTAGGCAAAGAAGAGAGAAAGAGCGGTTCACTCCATTGCAAAAAAAAAAGCACACTGGGATGGGGAAGAGGGAAGGAAGGAATTTGGTATAGGATTTAATATCTGCATCATTCCAAGTACGGCGTTTGACAGAAGAGAAAAATTTCGCTTGGTTGCTGACAATGTGTTTCCGAAATCTCACCGCTATCCTTTGGAGCAGATGTGTACTTCCTTCCTTCATCTTCTTCCTTCTTTTTTACTAGTCTACAATGTTGCCTTAGAGGCTAGTTTGGGCAGCTGGGCTTTGTGATTTTTCTATTCTTTCTAAAAGGAAATGAACTGCTGCCATCTAATCTCTCTGATGCCTTTCCAGTGGATCCAACAGTCACTCAGAGATATGTGGTGGTTGTTATCTGGGAAGCTTGCCTCAAACAAAGAAATAAACAAAACCCAGGGCTGCTATCCATCCACCGCGGTGGAACATGGCTGAGCTACGCAGCCCATGCAGCACATGTTAAAGTAGAAAAAGGCTTGGAAATTGGCTTCTTATTGTTGCATACAAGCAACTTGAAAATCATGTTTCCTTTATGCTGGGGAATTGAAGAGCCATGATTCAGTTCACCTTCTGACGGTTAATAGATGCATCAACATGAATGGGGAAGAAAGAAAAACCTTCTCAGAATACAGTCTTTCATTTAGGGAGTTATGTTGCTTATTTCAGTCTGCAGAAGACCATAAGAACTGTTTACATACTTAGCCTATTTAGACAAAGGGCAGGATGTCATCCTTCTACGGGTTCAGCAATCAATGCCATACACAGAAAAACATATATTTGCCAACTTCCCGTAATCTTCCTTCTGCTTTAGGGCTATCGTGTTCTCAAGGACTGACCTATTAATTCAGAAGAGATGGCAAATGCATGGTGTGAAACACTTTGAGAAAAAGTATGGATATCTCCAGCTTTCCCACCTCCATCTCTGTCCAACTTCCAGCAGGTAATTGTTGGTTTTTAATAGGACAAGATCTGCCTCTTTTGATGTCCTATTTCCATGTTTCCTATCTATCTATCTATTTATTATTTATTTATGGTATTGAACACTGGAATGGAACAATGGATGACGAATCTGGAACATGTTTTTGATGATGAGATGACAGTGAGTGGGTATTGTAGTAACTGTTTATTAATTGTGTAATGTGTTAGGTTGTTAACTGTTTTTATACCGTAGCACTGAATTTTTGCTGTTTGTATTTGTTGTGAACCGCTGTGAGTCGCCTTCGGGCTGAGAACAGCGGTATATAAGTAAGGTAAATAAATAAATAAATAAATAAATATTTATAGCCTGCCTTTCTCAGCCTTACGGCGACTCAAGGTGGCTTACAGGTTGGCACAATTCGATGCCATATATCCATTAAAGTGCAATTAAAAACCATCAACATAACAATATAAAAACATATATAAAAACTATTAAAACTTTTAATCATCGGTGTCATTTTGTTAAAAGTGTTTCCAGTAACATCATCTAGCCATTCCATGTTCATCAATTCATAGTTCCATGTTATCTATTCCACTGCATTCTCAAAAGCTTGCTCAAAGAACCAAGTCTTTACCTTTTTTTGGAAAGTCAGGAGGGAGGGGGGCTATCTAATATTCCTCGGGGGGGGGGGATTCCATAGCCGTGGGGCCACCACTGTGAAGGCCCCATCCTTCGTTCCTGCCAATCACGCTTGCAAGACAGGTGGGATCGAGAGCAGGGCCTACCCAGACAATCCTATGTTACATGGACATCTTCTTCCAGTGATCAAAGGGTGTGCAAGGAGTGTGATACACACATTTAAAGCTCTCTGTACCCAGAGATTCAAATAACCATGATTTGAAGATATTTTTTATAAAGATCCCAAAAGCAAACCTTGATTTTGTTGTCATATATACAGGGCACTATTTTATATAACATTATTGTGGTTCTTGAGCATCCCTGGATTTTGTTATCCATAATGGGTCCTGGAACCAAACCACAGTGGATACCAGGGGTCCAATGGACTTGTGTCTGTACGTTGCAGTTCTGTACCTTTTTCCTAAATGTACCTGCAACTATTTGTCAATATGAGATCCCAGAGATGAAAGTATATTGAAAGTATATTGACCTAGCTAGCAGTGCAAATCAAGATAAACCCATCAGATTTTGGGCTGAAATCCAATCTGCATATGTTCTTAAATTAAAGTGTCATTTTTGCTTGAAGGACAAAGCCCATTTAGTGTGAATTATATAACAAAACTACAATTTTAGAGTCCCGAAATACCATTTTAGTAGGATGGCAGTTAACATAACTGTAATCATCTTTCTTCTTTATTCTGCTGAAGACAAGAAAAGTGATCACAAAGCAGAGGAAATAACAATTGCACCTGGTTGTTGTCAAGATGGCCATTCATTATTAGGCTTGTGCATTCCTGGTAAACCACGATCGGTTTCAATGTCCTGGATTTCAGTGGGGGCCCTGATCCATTTTTTGGGAGCCTCCCGAATTTGGGAGGGCAGATATCTGTTTTCATTCTGGGGTGCCAAAAGATTCATTTTCTATCCGGCCCATTATGGGGGGGGGGGGGAGGGTTCCCAGTGTCACTTTCCTGTCATTTTAGGCATTTAAGCTGTTTTTATGCTACAGGAGAGGTGCTACATGTAGGTGCACATGCTTTCTCTCCCAGGCCTGCACCATGGCACATACTTTTTCCAAGGTATTTAAAGGAGGCTTCTTAAAGCTGTTTTTACTCTAGAGGAGAGGTATTGCAGACAGGTACACACTTTCCCTCCTGGGCCTGCACACACTCTTTCCAAAGCAGGATTTTGGCCTACAGCAATAGGAGCATAGTGTCTAGATCCAGGGAAGTAATGCTACCCCTCTATTCCACTTTGGTTAGACCACACCTGGAATACTGTGTCCAATTCTGGGCACCACAATTCAAGAGAGATATTGACAAGCTGGAATGTGTCCAGAGGAGGGCGACTAAAACGATCAAGTGTCTGGAGAACAAGCACCATGAGGAGTGGCTTAAGGAGCTGGGCATGTTTAGCCAGAAGAAGAGGAGGCTGAAAGGAGATATGATAGCCATGTATAAATATGTGAGAGGAAGCCACAGAGAGGAGGGAGCAAGCTTTACTGCTTCCTTGGAGACTAGGACGTGGAACAATGGCTTCAAACTACAAGAAAGGAGATTCCATCTGAATATGAGGAAGAACTTCCTGACTGTGAGAGCCGTTCAGCAGTGGAACTCTCTGCCCCGGAGTGTGGTGGAAGCTCCTTCTTTGGAAGCTTTTAAACAGGGGCTGGATAGCCATCTGTCAGGGGTGATTTGAATGCAATATTCCTGCTTCTTGGCAGGGGGTTGGACTGGATGGCCCATGAGGTCTCTTCCAACTCTTTGAGTCTATGATTCTATGAAAGGAGGCAAGTTCTTAAAACTGCAGTATTTCTGCTCTAGAGGAAAGGCGCTGCAGGCAGGTGCATGGGCTTTAAGGAGGATTCTTACCTGTTTCTACTGCAGGCAGACATATATGTTTTAAGGACCTTCTTTTCTGTTTCTGCTCTAGAGGAGAGGTGTTTTAGGTAGGCACACACGCTTTATGAAAGCTTCTTCAAGCTGTTCCTACTATAGAGGAGGGGCACTACAGACAAGCATGAGTTATCTATCCTGGGCCTGCACCACGCCACACACTCTTTCCAACCAAGGCATTTTAAGGAGGCCTCCCCACTTCCAGGTAAGTAAGAGCAATGGCCTTCTGGAGGTATCTTCTCTCGGCTTCCTTAAAAATCCCTTCTTTTTTCCTGGTGTACTTCAATCTCCTTTCTTCTTTGGGTTTAACACTTTGGGTTCTGCTAATTTCTGCTCTACATGAGAGGTAACTAACTGGTAGTAGTTTTCAGGGGATGAGGGTTTTCTTTTTGTTTGCTGGGATTAATAAAAAAGATTTGTATGCTGTTGTTTTGTTGGTGGCCTTGGCCTTTGTAAGCCGCATCGAGTCCTTCGGGAGATTTTAGGTAAAGGTAAAGGTAGTCCCCTGACATTAATTCCAGTCATGTCTGACTCTGGGGGTTGGTGCTCATCTCCATTTCTATGCCGAAGAGCCAGCGTTGTCCGTAGACACCTCCAAGGTCATGTGGCCGGCATGACTGCATGGAGCGCCGTTACCTTCCCGCCGGAGCGGTACCTATTGATCTACTCACATTTGCATGTTTTCGAACTGCTAGGTTGGCAGAAGCTAGGGCTGACAGCGGAAGCTCACGCCGCTCCCCGGAATCGAACATGCGACCTTTCGATCAACAAGCTCAGCAGCTCAGTGCTTTAACCCACTGCACCAGATTTTAGCGGGGTATAAATAAAGTTAATAATAATAATAATAATAATAATAATAATAAAACTGTGATACCAAATAGGGGAGAAGAAGCCAAAATCAGCTGCCAGATGATCCTGTTATTGAGGGGAATCCATAATGGCTGGGCTCTTGCAACAAACAAACTGAAGGAGCCGGATTGGCCAAAGGAAATGGCTAAAAATGGATCCATGCACAATTCTAATAATTATGTGTGCGTATGGGATCAAACCTATGGGAATTAACTGGTATGAGGCAGATCTGTTTTACGGCCAGGACTTAACCCAGAAAAGAGATTACAAAAGCCTGAAAGAACCGCAATCCAGAAAGTTTGTGCCTGTCCGCATGAGTGCCTGCCTTATTGCAATCAATCCTTTAAAGCTCCTCAAAAGAAACCCAAGAGTCCTTTATCAGTGATTGAAAGAGATTCAATTTAGCCTCATCTAATTCCTTATCTAATTATTTGACATGCCATGCAGCTTGAAAGCTAATTGACATTGTGTCATTTTCAGTTTCTTACAATGAAACTGTAGAAAAGTTGCCCTTCCTGTTTGGCATCTTGCTTGAATCCTTTTGCCGAAGAGATAAGTAATCTAACTTTAATGGAGTGCCTTATTGCCAGGAGTGTGAGACCTTTGGACATGACTAGTAGAGACATGAAGGCAAGCGATTGGTTCCCTCCTGAGGATTTGGAAGGGGCACAAGAGGGACCGTCGGTATTTGCAGTACAGTAAATCCCTTCCTTTTCTTGAAAGGAAATTAATATCTGCTTGGTATATCTGCTAAGCTAGAGCATATAATTTCATTATTGATGGGCTTAGAATCCTTAACCTGATATCACTCCGAAGTCTCAAAGCAGGTAATAATATTTTAAAACACTTAATAAAAACCCTCCCTGAAAAATGAAATATATTCAAAAAGAAGTCACAGCACACCCGAGCTACTAAATATTTGCTCATATCAAGAAGTTATCTGTGGAAATTATTCCACAGAATAACTATCTTTCATATGATGTTTAGTTTTATGTTCTGTTTTTGGGCATCTTGTGTTGTGTGTAAGCTACCCCGAGTCCCTTTGGGGAGATGGTGGTGGGATACAAGAATAAAGTTGTTGTTGTTATTCAGAGTCCATTGTAAACTAAACACGGGTAACAGATTCATGTAAATATCTAAAACAGCCACTAGGTGGCAATCACAAATCCTTTACTGTTGTCAAATTTTTGGGACCCCAACATTGAGCTAAGGGAACCACATTTAGGGTTGGGACTCACAGTTTTAGAAGCATTGGGCTAAAGCAGTGTTTCTCAACCTGGGGGTCAGGACCCCGGGGGGGGGGGTTGTGAGAGGGTGTAAGAGGGGTCAGAGAGGTCGCCAAAGACCATCAGAAAACACACTATTTTCTGTTGGTCATGGGGGTTCTATGTGGGAAGTTTGGTCCAATTCGGTCATTGATGGGGTTCAGGATGCTCTTTGATTGTAGGTGAATTATAAATCCCAGCAACTGCAACTCCCAAATGTCAAGGTCTATCTTCCCCAAACCCCACCAGTATTCATATTTGGGCATATTGAGTGTCTGCATCAAGTTTGGTCCAGATCCATCATTGTTTGAGTCCACAGTGCTTTCTGGATGTAGGTGAACTACAACTCCAAAACTCAAGGCCAATTCCCACCAAACCCTTCCAGTATTTTCTGTTGGTCATTGGAGTTCCGTGTGCCAAGATTGGTTCAACTCCATCCTTGGTGGAGTTCAGAATCCTCTTTGATTGTAGTTCAAACTTTAAATCCCAGCAACTACAATTCTCAAATGACAAAATGCCCCCACCCCCCTTGAACCCACCAGTATTCAAATTTGGACGTAGTGGGTATTTGTGCCAAATTTGGTCCAGTGAATGAAGATACATTGTGCATATCAGATATTTACATTACGATTCATAACAGTAGCAAAATTATAGTTATGAAGAAGCAACAAAAGTAGCAACCCCAACATTGAGCTAAGGGGACCTCATTTAGGGTTGGGACTTACAGTTTTAGAAGCACTGGGCTAAAGCAGTGTATCTCAACCTGGGGGTCGGGAGAGAGTGTCAGAGCGGTCGCCAAAGACCATCAGAAAATACAGTATTTTCTGTTGGTCATGGGGGTTCTATGTGGGAAGTTTGGCCCAATTTGGTCATAGATGGGGTTCAGGATGCTCTTTGATTGTAAGTGAACTATAAATCTCAGCAACTACAACTCCCAAATGTCAAGGTCTATTTTCCCTAAACTCCACCAGTCTTCACATTTGGGCATATTAAGTATCTGTGTCAAGTTTGGTCCAGGCCCATCATTGTTTGAGTCCACAGTGCTCTCTGGATGTAGGTGAACTACAACTCCAAAAACTCAAGGCCAAATCCCACCAAACTCCTTCAATGTCAATTAATACCCCAGTTTGTAGGCACAGGAACCGAATGCAAGAGCCTTGAGCGCAGAAGGAAACTAGCTTCCGATCTAAGAAGGGGCGAGATCACTGTCCAAAGGCAGTAATAGGCTACTACCAAAGTCTTGATGCCTAGTGGAAGTGAGCTTATAAGGATGAGGTTCCAAGATACTGGGCAATTAATTATAAGTAATCACATGTTTCAGTTTTAAGAGTTGGCATGTGGGAGAGAAGAACAAAATTTCTGCCTTTGAGTAATTTAGAAAGGCTGTAATTGTTTGTGGGGGGAAAAGACATAAGAGCTCGCAGCTCCAATTTCGAGTCTCGATACTTTTCTGTCCAATTACAAAAGTGGTTCAAAGGTTGCAAAGGGTGAGCTGCAAGTTTCTGCTTAGATGGTTTTCTCTTTAAATCCCACACTCAAACAGCCAAGGTGATGACTGAGAAACCCTCGTGGTGATTTTTGTTGTTGTTACCATGGCGACTGTGCGAATTCGGCAGTTTTGTTGCAAAATTACTATTCTCCAGATCTAACTCATGACCACATCTTTCCAATTTGCGCCTGCATGTAGCCATAATATGTTGGACCATTCAGATAAACGGTTGATCCTCCTGAAAGATCATTTCATAGCAGTTGATTTCCAGTATGTTTCCCAGAATCATGGACACAGTTACTCCAGCTAGATTCCCAACCCCAAAACAAAGAGTACAGCGTTCCCTCACTTATCTCAGGTGTTATGTTCCAGGACCACCCACAATAAGTGAAAATCCGCAAAGTAGGGACAATACACACACACACAGAGTATTTACAATCCTTGTTGTTGTTCATTCGTTCAGTCGTCTCCGACTCTTCGTGACCTTATGGACCAGCCCACGCCAGAGCTCCCTGTTGGCCGTCACCACCCCCAGCTCCTTCAAGGTCAGTCCAGTCACTTCAAGGATGCCATCCATCCATCTTGCCCTTGGTTGGCCCCTCTTCCTTTTGCCTTCCACTTTCCCCAGCATAATTGTCTTCTCTAAGCTTTGCTGTCTCCTCATGATGTGGCCAAAGTACAGGGTTAGTCAAAATGCATAGGCCAATCTGCCATTCAATTGAATGGCTTATTGGCCTATGCATTTTGACTAACCCTGTACTTCAACTTTGTCTCTAGTATCCTTCTCTCCAATGAGCAGCCGGGCTTTATTTCCTGGAGGATGGACTGGTTGGATCTTCTCGCAGTCCAAGGCACTCTCAGCACTTTCCTCCAACACCACAGCTCAAAAGCATCGATCTTCCTTCGCTCGGCCTTCCCTAAGGTCCAGCTATCACATCCATAGGTTACTACAGGGAATACCATTGCTTTGACTATGCGGATCTTCGTTGCCAGTGTGATGTCTCTACTCAATCCTATTTACTGTAAATCATATTTTTATGATTTATAATACTCTTTTAGTGCTAGAATTAATCAATATAAATAAAAATGTAATGTTCGTTTGTGGGATTAACATAACTCAAAACCACTAGACAAATTGCCACCAAATTTGGCCACAAGACACCTACAAACCCAAGGATTGACCATCCCTAAAAAAAAATTTGATTTTGTCATTTGGGAGTTGTAGTTGCTGGGATTTATAGTTCACCTACAATCAAACAGCATTCGGAACTCCACCAATGATGGAATTGAGCCACACATGGCATACAGAACTCCCATGGCCAACAGAAAACACTAGAAGGGTTTGGTGAGCATTGACCTTGAGTTTGGGAGTGGTAGTTCACCTACATCCAGAGAGCACTGTGGACTCAAACAATGATGGATCTGGACCAAACTTGGCACGAATATTCCGCATGCCCAAATATGAACACAGATGGAGTTTGGGGGAAATAGACCTTGACATATGGGAGTTATATTTACTGGGATTTATAATTCACCTACAATCAAAGAACACTCTGAACCCCACGAATGACAGAATTGGGGCAAGCTTCCCACATAGAATGCACATGACTAACAGAAAATACTTAAAGCCATCCAGTCCAACTCCCTTCACCAAGGCAAGAAAATGTAATCGAAGTCCTCCTAACAAGGAGCCATTCAGTCATAGATACAGATAGATATTAGGGCTGGGCGGTTTCGTTTCGTTAATTCGTAATTCGTTAATAATTCGTTAATTTTTTCAATTACAAAACGATAACGAACCATTCTGGAGCAATTATTAAAAAACGAATTTTCAAAAACGTTTTGTAAATGCTTCGTATTTCGATATTGTATTCGTTTCGTTATTGTTTTGAGTTCGTTTCGTTATTATTTCCGCATGTCTGGGCCAGTTTTATGGTTTAATTAGTGAAAAAAAAAATTATTATATCACACCAACAGTCAACAACAGAGGGAGAGGGAAGCTTCAGAAGGTTTTGGAGGTTTTTTAGCATATTTCGCGGTCGCGTCCGCCATTAACGAATCGATTCGTTATTGTTTCGGAAATCGATTCGTTAATTTTTTACCATTTACGAAATTTCGTAAATATCGAACTTTTTAAAAGGAAAATTTTGTAATTATTTTAAATATCGAAACAAAAAAAAAACCCCAAATACAAATCGATTTTAGAAACAAATTTTTCCGTTGTTACCCAGGCCTAATAGATATATAGGATTCACACACAGAGAGATATAGTATCCTAGATTTGAAAGGGACCCCAAAGAAGGACTATGATATGTTGCATATTCCAGAGTAGGCAAACCAGACAATCTCCACATCAACACTACCAAAGAAACAACAAGAAATGCTGTTTACCCACAAGCATAAAGAAATTACATATATTAGAAACCAACACTTTCTCATTACTTTATTTTCCAGATCACCAGGCTAGGCCACAGAAACGCATGGCAGGGGACGGCAAGAATTTTAAATATATTCTTATACATTTTGTGGTTTTAAAATCAGAAATGCCTTGCCCAACTTACCAGCAAGGGCCATTGCGACAGTGGGCACCCTCCCGCCAGTCATGCTGCTTCTTCACTATCACCTTCACTATTATGGGATTATCCTATGATTTCTATTTTGGTGAAGTCATTGACATTTACAGGTAGAAAAATGTAGCACGATGTTCCAATTTCCAAATTAATTCACACTCTTTGGCAGCCGTTCCTATTGTATTCGTCACCAGTTTTATTCCTTGCTATCTCCTCATGTGGTTGTTCTGAATCTTTGAGAGTTCCCATAAAGCCAAATGGGCACTTTGCCATCAATATTCAGATGGCACCTTGTTAGCTCATTTAAAATTAAGACACACATATTTTGTTCTAATTGAGACAAGCACTGAGAAATTATTGCCGAGAGACAAGAGTAGAATTGAAAAGATGAACACCTGGAAAGTGATGGATGGAGAGCCAAGATAAAGTCTTGTCCCTGCCTCGATTATTAGAAATCGTCTGATTAGTTTTACTCTTCTCTGATGCGAGGATGAAATTCCAGGTGTCAGGCTTTAGCAAGACAATTAGCATATGCAAGATTCCAAACATGATTATTAGGCATTAATCAAGGCATGGAATAATGGAAGTTGAATGAATGAAACTCTGAATGCAGGCCAACCCCACAAAGAGAAAAATTTGGATATTCAAGGGGAATAAAGTATGTGCCTTTACTTCCATATTTTTTCTCTTGAACCTAACTCTTGTCAAGTAATCGATATGTCTGAATATGCAAGACTACATTGTCTTCTATCATGGGGTCAAGTAAGCCATAGGTCTATTGAATCCGGTATTTTGTATGCTGACCGGCACTAGGTCTTCCGGATTTCAAGGGAGCAAGCTTGTTTTCTGCTGCCCTGGAGACTAGAATACGGAACAATTGCTTCAAATTTCAGGAAAGAAAGGAGATTCTGCCTGAACATGAGGAAGAACGTCCTAATGGTGAGAGCTGTTCAGCTGTGGAACTCTCTGCTCCGGAATGTGGTGGAGTCTCTCCATTTGGAGACTTTCAAACATAGGCTGGATGAACATTTGTTGGGGTGCTTTGAATGCAATTTCCCCGCTTCTTGACAGAATGGTGTTGGTCTGGATGGCCCACGAGATCTCTTCTAATCCTAAGATTCTATGAGAAGACTAATAACCATTCTTCCTTTCCCTGTCCTCCCAAACTCAAATTCCTCTTTCCTGGAGACATGATAGCCATGTATAAATATGTGAGTGGAAGCCACAGGGAGGAAGGAGCAAGTTTGTCTTCTGCTGCCCTGGAGACTAGGGCAAGGAACAATGGTTTCAAACTACAAGAAAGGAGATTCCATCTGAACATGAGGAAGAACTTCCTGAATGTGAGAGCTGTTCAGCAGTGGAACTCTCTGCCCTGGAGTGTGGTGGAGGCTCCTTCTTTGGAGGGCTTTAAGCAGAGGATGGATGGCCATCTGTTGGGGGTGCTTTGAATGCAATTTCCCTGCTTCTTGACAGAATGGTGTTGGACTGGATGGCCTACAAGGTCTCTTCCAACTCTGTAATTCTATTATTCAAAGTGGAGCTTTTTCAAGTCCCATCTGGAAAAACTCAAGATTACTTCTGCATGGCCATCACAAACTCTACTATTTCTTGGTCTGTATCTTAGTGGATGTGTATTTCAACAGCCAAGGAAAACAGCAGGTTGCCTGATGGAAAGACCTCAGCTCTTATTGTTTTTCTTAGATGCTGGGATGATAATATAATAATAATAATAATAATAATAATAATAATAATAACTTTATTCTTATATCCCACCACCATCTCCCTGAAGGTGGACAGGAAAAGAGATTGAGAAATTGGGCTTAAAGCCAACCTCAAAAACTGTGGCATAGACACTGAGAACTGGGAAGCCCTGGCCCTTGAGTGCTCAGACTGGAGGTCAGCTGTGACCAGCAGTGCTGCAGAATTTGAAGAGGCACGAATGGAGGGCAAAAGGGACCCTCCATGAATGGTGGGCAAAACCCTGACCAGGACTGCTTTCATTCTGGAAACCAATGTCCTCATTGCAGGAAAAACATGTGGATCAAGAATAGGGCTCCATAACCACCTATGGGACCACCTCTAAGACACCACTTCTGCAAGACTATCATCCTTGAGCTACGAGGGGTCACCTAAGTAAGTAAGTAAATATGGAGGGGGGGGGGTCATGGAGATAGCTAGCACATTGAATTGAGACCGGAGACGTATCGGCAGCCAATGGAGCTACTTTACTAGGGACATTGTGTGTTCTGTATAGATGGCTCTGGTTAGTAGCCTGGCTGAAGATCTTTGGACCAATTGCAGTTTCCGAGCTGTCTTCAAAGGCAGCTCCACATAGAGTGCATTACAGTAATCCAAACTTGATGTAACTAAGGCATGGATGGTGGTCTGGCTTCTCGAGGTATGGCTGCAGCTGGCACACAAATACACTGTGACCAAAACCTTTCAGAATTAAGCATTCAAAGACCTGGGGTTGGATGCACAAATGTGCCTGCTTCCATTCTTCCACCCTCGTGTTCTTTTAATCTGAAATTCTTTCCATCTTAATTCAGAAGAAATGTGTAACCTTTTGTAGATCGTTGTTTTAAAAATGACTGACATGAAACTCTAATTTGTCGTGAATGTGTACTGACAGGCAAAATTTGTTGACAGACGCAACAAGAAATGCCATTAGGGTTGACATTATAAGACACCTCCAGGGACCCGTGCTGCAGCAGAGGATTTGCTATCAGTTTCTGGAAACTCCTGAACCTTGTACTAGTCAGTGGAAACTTACCAATGTCAGCTTTCCCTTTTCATGTATAATGTTTAGGCTGTGATCCAGATGGAAAGACAGCTGGAGGAGGTAAGTGGTGGAATGGGGAGTCTATTCTCGGTTGTACAGCTGCTCCATTCAGATGCTGGAACCTATAAACCAGACAGCCATTCAGCACTGAGAGAGAGCCCATCCAACTACAAGAGATGTAAAGAATGGTCATAAACTAAAAGTCAGTTCACCAGATTTGTGCCAATGGGTTCTCCAGATTTCTGATCCAGAAAGAGGAGCAAGTGAATGTATAATGCTTATGTCAATAAAGAAGAAAGAGAGAGTCCAAGCAGGTGAAAAAATGGGTGGCTATGGGTGTTGACATACCTGAATGGATTCTAAGGGCAGGGCATTGGGCGACTTCCATGACCTTTTGGTGTGCCTAAAGTTTTCTGGTTGGGTTCATGGAGGTATTGTTAGGAAATCAGGCCCAATGTTGTATTTCTGAAAGTACCACATATACTCAAGTATAAGCAGAGGCGACCCTAGGTAATTTTCAACGGTAAGCAAACAGTGTTTTGGTGCGCCCCCCCCCCCCCCACCAATCATTGATATATATTTTCTGTTCGTCGTGGGAGTTCTGTGTGCCATATTTGGTTCAATTCCATCATTGGTGGAGTTCTGAATGCTCTTTGATTGTAGGTGAACTATACATCCCAGTAACTACACTTGCTGCACTTGCTCCCTTGCCTGGCCCGCTTTGGGTCCAGAGGCGTGCCTGAAGACCCAGGCGTGTGCATCAAAAGTTACCTCTTCTCCTGTCTTTCTCCTCAGCCATTGGGACCAAGAGAGAGAGAGAGAGAGAGGTGGAGATGCCCACCTTTCCTGAAGGTAGGCGCAAAAACAAAGGAGGGAGCGGAGGTGGGAGATACCTCCAGCCGGAGGGGCTCTCTCTCTCTCTCTCTCTCTCTTGGTCCCAATGGCTGAAGAGAAAGTCAGGAGAAGAGGCGACTTTTGGTGCACATGCTGGGGTCTTCAGACACGCCTCCGGACCCGAAGCGGGCCAGGCACAGCGGCTCCGCCCATTTTCCCACCCGCGGATTGGGGAGAGGAGAGGAGGCGGGTGGAGCGCCAGGGGATCGGGAAAGGGAACCAGTCATGGCGAAGGGATCGAACGTGGAGAACGATTGAGCACCAGCTCTGCTCGCGCACCCAGTGGCCGGGTGGAGCAGGAACGAGAGGGGCTAGGCAAAGCTCAAGGGCCCGGCCCCTTTGAGAAGAGGATCGCCCGACAGCAAGGCAAGAAAGCCAAGGCTCCCCCCAGACTGCTAGGGCTGTTGTGAGCTGAGTGGGTGCTCCTCAAGTGGCAGTCGAGGGGCATTTACAGAGGCGCCTCTGCGCCCCTGGCAAAAAAAAGTGTTCTGCGACCGCTAACTTTGTGTAATGGACGAGCCGCCCCTGAGTATAAGCCAACCTTAATATAAGCCGAGGCACCTAATTTTACCACAAAAAAACTGGAAAAACATATTGACTCAAGTATAAGCCTGGTAAGTTTCAAAATAAAAATAGATACCAATAAAATTACATTAATTGAGGCATCCGTAGGTTAAATGTTTTTGAATATTTACATAAAACTGTAATTTAAGATAAGACTGTTCAACTATGATTAAACCATTATTCTAACCTTCTTCAATATAAATGTGCTTATGTAGCCTTCCAATACTAATAGAGTAAAATAATAAATGTAATAATAAGAGTAATAATAGAGTAAAATAATAAATGTAGTAATAATAATGATAAATAGAATCAAATAATAAATGCAGTAGTAATAATAATAGAGTAAAATAATAATAATAAATAGAATAAAATAATAAATGCAGTAGTAATAATAATAGAGTAAAATAATAAATGTAAAATAATAATAGTAATAATAATAATAATAATAATAATAATAATACAAAAGAAGGCACTCCATGGACACTTTCTGGCAAAAATTGATGGCCAAATTGACAAGGAAGAAACATGGCTGTGGCTCACAAATGGAACTCTGAAAAAGGAGACAAAGGAGGGCCTGATTCTGGCAGCCCAAGAACAAGCCATTTGAACCAATGCCATCAAAGCCAAAATTGAAAAGTCAACGACAGATCCCAAATGTAGGCTCTGCAAGGAAACATGAAACAATAGATCACATTCTTAGTTGCTACAAGAAGATTGTGCAGAGAGACTACAAGCAGAGGCACAACACCATTGCTCAGATGATTCATTGGAACTTGTGCCACAAATACCATCTGCCTGCAACAAAGGGATCACAAGCTGGAAAAAGTTACAGAGAATGAACACATCAAGCTACTCTGAGACTTCTGGATTCAGACAGACAGAGTTTTGGAGCACAAGACTCCTGACCTCATGATCGTGTTAAAAAAAAAGTTTGGATCACTGATGTTGCGATCCCAGGTGACAGCAGGATTGAGGAGAAACAACTGGAAAAGCTGACACAATATGAGGATTTAAAGACTGAACTGCAAAGACTGTGGCACAAGCCAGACAATGTGGTCCCAGTGGTGATCGGCACACTGGGTGCAGTGCCTAGAGACATTGGCCTGCACTTAAACACAATCGCCACTGACAAGATTACCATCTGCCAGCTGCAGAAGGCCACCTTACTGGGATCTGCACGCATTATTCGCCGATATATCACACAGTCCTAGACTCTTCAGAAGTGTCCGACGTGTGATGCAGTGCAACAGCCAGCAGAGTGTGTGCTGTGGACTCATCTTGTTGTATGAGTGGAGGACATACATTGGACTGTTAGGTGTCTTGTGTCCAAATTTGGTGTCAATTCCCCCAGTGGTTTTTGAGTTCTGATGGTATCACAAACGAACATTACATTTTTATTTATATAGATAAGTGGTTTGCTTTGATATTCAAGTTTTTGTTAGAAATCGCCAACATCTCTAACTTTCTAACTTAAAATTCTCTGTATCTCTCTCTCTCTATCTTATTTTGTGGCAAACTAACTCATATAGCTCCTTTCAAACTGTATTCAGAGACCATAACATTTGATTCAGCTCAGAAGGTTTCAAAATCCCAGGCATTTATATCTGTAAGATTTATGGGTTCTTGTCCCTGTTTCTTTTCTTGATTTTTTTTTTTGCAGGATTAGCTAATCAGCTGTCCAAACCCTGACAGTAAACACGTTTAATGAAATTGATTGCAGAGAATTACTTGATGCCCTATTTTACTGGTGAGACAACCTTTTCACTTAACTTGACTTTGGGTTGCCTTTCATAAGATGTACAGATGTTAACATCAAATATATTAGCTTGGGAGCTATTTTTTAAAGAAATCAATGCTGTGCAGAAAGCAAAATTCCATCTGCTGACCAAAGGATTTTAGCACTTGGAGGCCAGGGTAAAGGTTGTATAATTAGAATATAAAGAGAGGGAAGAAATAGGGAAAGGTGGCATCACACATATTAAGTTTCTAAATTTGGATCTGAAAGTAAAAAAATTAGTATAGCATCTCTGTGGAGAGTTGTAAAACATTTGCAGTTGCATTGTTGAGATAGAAAATTGGAGCAACAAGAATCCAAATCTTAAAATATAACAGCGTAGTGAAATAAGAATCATAGAATCATAGAATCAAAGAGTTGGAAGAGACCTCCTGGGCCATCCAGTCCAACCCCATTCTGTCAAGAAGCAGGAATATTGCATTCAAATCACTCCTGACAGATGGCCATCCAGCCTCTGTTTAAAAGCTTCCAAAGAAGGAGCCTCCACCACACTCCGGGGCAGAAAGTTCCACTGCTGAATGGCTCTCACAGTGAGGAAGTTCTCCCTCATGTTCAGATGGAATCTCCTCTCTTGTAGTTTGAAGCCATTGCTTCGCGTCCTACTCTCCAGGGAAGAAGAAAACAAGCTTGCTCCCTCCTCCCTGTGGCTTCCTCTCACATATTTATATATGGCTATCATATCTCCTCTCAGCCTTCTCTTCTTCAGGCTAAACATGTCCTGCTCCTTAAGCTGCTCCTCATAGGGCTTGTTCTCCAGACTCTTGATTATTTTGGTCGCTCTCCTCTGGGCACATTCCAGCTTGTCAATATCTCTCTTGAATTGTGGTGCCCAGAATTGGACACAATATTCCCGGTGTGGTCTAACCAAAGCAGAATAGAGGGGTAGCATGACTTCCCTGGACCTAGACACTATGCTCCTATTGATGCAAGCCAAAATCCCATTGGCTTTTTTTGCTGCCACATCACATTGTTGGCTTATGTTTAACTTGTTGTCCATCAGGACTCCAAGATCTTTTTCACACGTACTGCTCTCAAGCCAGGCACCCCCCATTCTGTATCTTTGCATTTCGTTTTTCCTGCCCATTTCCAATGGAATGTCAGCATATAGCATCCTGGTTTGCAAACAGTTCCCTCCTCAATATATATGCTCAGACAAACAAAATGCAGAAACACCAGTTATTGAATCCCCACCATGAAATAAAAAGACCAGACACAAGATGTGGAGAAAAGATGGGCCATTTATTGACCTAATTAGGAAAACTGGTAATTGGACAGTGAGAAATTTAAAGAGAGAGGGAGAACATAGGAGGACAATAAAATAAAATAAAAACAAATAGTATGGGGGGGGGGATAAGGAAGGGTGTACTGGTGACCAAAGGGCTGGTCTCACCTGTTTCATATTGTTCCCCCACTTTCCATGTAAACGGATGCCTTTCATTTTCTTTTTAAAATATAATATAAGGTCTCACTGCTTTTCTATCACGCTCCACTCTCGGGAGCACTTATTCTAAATAAAAACAATTATAAAAAAAACCTGGTAATTGAGCTAAGAAACTAGTTGTGTGTGTGTGTGTGGGGGGGGGGGGTTAATGGTGAGGCCAGGTGTCATTCTCAACTACCTGCCAAGCCAACCACTGGGCCAAGGAACTGACCCCAGGGGCACACTACAGTGATGGTTTGCTATCACAACTGGTCATTACTGGAAGGCCATACCTGCCCCCACCCCCGAGCCTTGTAAATGAATAAGAGGGAGGAAAGTCCCCCAGGTAAGCCCCAAATGAGATATTTTGTGGTACCTCCTTAAGCCTCAGAACCTATAGAGGTCAACCCAAAGGTCCCCTTTCACCCCAAAAGGGAGGGATGCCAAGGTGTAAACCGATCCATGTTATCCCCCAACTTCCTGCCAGTGATACTTAGTTATGACAGCCTGCACCCATTTAAATTCCTTATTCCCAGCAGCATTTGGGGTAGGCAAAAACCCCTCTTCAAGGAGGGAAAAAAATCCTGTCCTCGCTGGGTACCTTTGTCTCATGGCACAGGCAGGCTGGGAGGCAGAGGGAGGGAGAGCTCCCCAGAGTAGGAAGGAGGTGTGGACGGGAGAAGAGAAGGTCGCTCGTTGAAGGTAGTGGTATTGTCGAAGGCTTTCTTGGCTGGAATCCCTGGGTTGTTGTAGGTTTTTTTCAGGCTATATGGTCATGTTCTAGAGCAGTGGTTCTCAACCTGGAGTCCCCAGATGTTTTTGGCCTTCAACTCCCAGAAATCCTAACAGCTGGTAAACTGGTTGGGATTTCTGGGAGTTGTAGGCCAAAAACATCTGGGACCCCAGGTTGAGAACCACTGTTCTAGAGGCATTCTCTCCTGACGTTTCGCCTGCATCATAGAATCATAGAATCAAAAAGTTGGAAGAGACCTCATGGGCCATCCAGTCCAACCCCCTGCCAAGAATCTATGGCAAGCATCCTCAGAGGTAGTGAGGTGAGGTGATGAGACCTCACCTCATCACCTCACTACCTCTGAGGATGCTTGCCATAGATGCAGGTGAAACATCAGAAGAGAATGCCTCTAGAACATGGCCATATAGCCCAAAAAAAAACCCTACAACAAACTGAAGGTAGTGGTGCTTCCCTGGCTCTCGGTGGTGGCCTCCTCTCCTCCTCCTCTTTCCCTGACAGCAACATCTCAGCAGCCTCCCTCCACCAGCACCAATCAATGGCCCGCCAGCACCAATAAATTCATATTTATTTATTTAAAAAAGCAAAACAGTGAGTCTGCATAAAGCAAACCGCAAAGCGGCGAGGGAACACTGAACTTTATTTATATTCTGCCCTATCTCCCTGAGGGGACTCAAGTCATATTCCAGCATATATACAAACACAGGCAAACATTCAATGCCTTGAAACAATGGAACACAAATACATAGACAAAGGCAAAGCCATCCCCTTTCACCTCTGACTCTGGAAGTGGTGCTCCTCTCCATTTCCAAGCTGAGGAGCCTGTGTTCTCTGTAGACACCTCCTAGGTCATGTGGCCGGCATGACTGCATGGAGTGCCGTTTCCCTTCCCGCCAAGGAAACTCACACTTGCATGTTTTTGAACTACTAGCTTGACAAGAGCTGTGGCTAACTGCAGGAGATCAACCTATCCCGCAGATTTGAACTGCCAACCTTAAGGTGAGTAAGTTCAGCAGCTCAACGGTTTAACCACTGCGACCCCATCTTCTGTGTAGTCTTTTTGGTAGAAATGGTTAGCTAACTCATTGTAATCCTGTTTGTATTATTTTAACAAAACAAAAAAAATATGATTTATGGAATTTGAAAGTTTGGGTTGTCATTTGTTTCTTTAATAATTAATGCCACTCCTTTAAATTACTTTCTAAGGCCCAGCCTTTTTCTCCTCCTTATATTATGAAGCCTGAAATATGGCTCAGCATGTAGGCTAATGATGCTACATATCACAAGAAAGAGATGCACCTTGTTGCTTCTCTTTTCTAACCGAAATAAGTGAAATGCTTGAAAGACAATCTCTTTGATCAGTGTGGTTGTCAGGATCTTAATAAAATTTCGAATCTCCTCCCACGAGAGAATTATTAGAAAGCTAAATCCTCCCCATCAAACAAGATTTTAATTGTATCAGAAACTTCTTTAAACAGGTTTAATGTTTTATTAATAGCCCTCGGTTCCCCTAATAAGATAAAGACTCACCATGTATTTATCTTTGTGGCCAATAAGATTTCCTCATGAGAGTTCGTTCCTTGTTCTTAAGAATGCTTGTGCGATTTCAGTGTCTCGTATTATCAAAACTATCTTAATTGCAGTGTGGCTACTACTGCTCCTGGCCGAAAATCCCTCTGCAGTTTCGCAAATATGCTCAGCTTCTCTTCTGTTGAATGTTGTATTTCTGAACAACACCGCCTGAGCTTTGCGAGTGCAATATTTTCCCAAATGAGTGTTCAAGGACCAGGACATTCGTAGGAAGACCAAGGTTATTTATTTATCGTGTCATTAGCAACCATTGTATTACAATTCTAACAGAGCAAAACAAACACAGATTAAAAAGAAAAAGGAAAAAAACACACAGATTTTGCAAATTTGGTATTTGGTTAAATGTCCTTTGACCAGTATCTGGCCACTTGGAGTGCCTCTGGGGTTGCCGCAAGAAGGTCCTCCATTGTGCATGTGGCAGGGCTCAGGGTGCATTGCAGCAGGTGGTCAGTGGTTTGTTCTTCTCCGCACTTGCATGCCGAGGATTCCACTTTGTAGCCCCATTTCTTAAGGTTGGCTCTGCATCTCGTGGTGCCAGAGCGCAGCCTGTTCAGCGCCTTCCAAGTCACCCAGTCTTCTGAGTGCCCAGGGGGGAGTCTCTCATCTGGTATCACCCATGAATTGAGGTGCTGGGTTTGGGCCTGCCACTTTTGGACTCTCGCTTGCTGGGGTGTTCCAGCGAGTGTCTCTGTAGATCTAAGAAAACTATGTCTTGATTTAAGTTGTTGATGTGCTGGCTGATACCCAAACAGGGGATGAGCTGGAGATGTCTCTGCCTTGGTCCTTTCACTATTGGCTGCTACTTCCCGGCGGATGTCAGGTGGTTCAATACCGGCTAAGCAGTGTAATTTCTCCAGTGGTGTGGGGCGCAGACACCCTGTGATAATGCGGCATGTCTCATTAAGAGCCACATCCACTGTTTTAGTGTGGTGAGATGTGTTCCACACTGGGCATGCATACTCAGCAGCTGAGTAGCATAACGTAAGGGCAGATGTCTTCACTGTGTCTGGTTGTGATCCCCAGGTTGTGCCAGTATGATGTTGTTTCTAGCGCCCACTTTTTGTTTGATGTTCAGGCAGTGCTTCTTGTAGGTCAGAGCATGGTCCAAAGTGACTCCCAGGTATTTGGGTGTGTTGCAATGCTCCAGTGGGATTCCTTCCCAGGTAATCCTCAGAGCTCGGGATGCTTGTCTGTTCTTAAGGTGAAAGGCGCATGTCTGTGTTTTAGATGGAAAGCTATTGTCCTCCCAACCCTGCTGTGCACCTGTGAAACGTGGACTGTCTACAGACATCACACTCAACTCAAAGTACAACAGCCATAGCACTTAAAGTGGCATCAAACTGAATCAATTCTGCAATGTAAATGTACCCAAGGTTACCAAAAAGTCAAACTTGATTCAATGGCAGCTAACAACTTGTAACCCTATTATAAGGTAAAGATTTCCCCTTGACATGGAATCTAGTTGAGTCCAACTCTGGGACATCGTGCTCAGTCAAAGATTTGATGTTATCCGTAGAGGCCTACTAGGTCATGTGCCCAGCATTACTGCATAGAGTGCTGTTACCTTCTCACCAAAGCGGTACCTATTGATCTACTCACATTTGCATGCTTTTGAATTGCTAGGTTGGCAGAAGCTGGGGCTAGCAACAGGAGCTCACTTCATCCCATGGATTCGAACTGCCGTCCTTCCTGTCAGATTATATCACCCACAAAATGAGTAAGTCTGAATGGTGAATCAGACCCAAATGCTGTATTGGTTTATTTATTTATTTACAACATTTATATGCTGCCCTTCTCACCCTGAAGGGGATTCAGGGCAATTTACTATACACGCACACACACACATATATATACACACACATATACATACACATATATACAATATATTATATTATTAGCATAGTACAATATAGTAATATACCATTATATTGTAATATTATTAGTAACATTACATGTAATATAAATAAAAATGTAAAGTTCCTTTCTGGGATTAACATTACTCAAAAACCACTGGACAAAATAACACGAAATTTGGACACTACACCCCTAACAGACCAATGAGTGACCATCACTCATAGGCCCCCCCCCCCAAAAAAAGTGGAAAGGACTTAAAAAAAACCAAAAAGCTAAATGACGAAAAGCTAAATGATGATACAAAAAAGGGGGAAGAAGAGGGAGGGAAGGAAGGGGAGAAAGAAAGAAGGAAGGAAGGAAGGAAGGAAGGAAGGAAGGAAGGAAGGAGAGAAGGAAACATGGAAGGAAAGACTGAAGGAAGGAAGGAAGGAAGGAAGGAAAGAGGTAGAGAAGGAAGAAAGGAGAGAAAGAGGAAAAGAAAAGGGGGAAGGAAAGGGTTAGAGAAGGAAGGAAGAAGATAGGAAAAAAGGAAAGGAAGGAAAGAGGGAGTGAAGGAAGAAGGGAAAGAAAGAGGGAAGGAAGGAAAGACAGAAGGAAGGATGGAAACAAAAAGGAAAGGAAAGGAAGGAAAGAGGTAGAGAAGGAAAGAAGGAGAGAAAGAGGAAAAGAAAAGGGGGAAGGAAAGAAAGAGGTAGAGAAGGAAGGAAGGAAGGAAGGAAGGAAGGAAGGAAGGAAGGAAGGAAGGAAGGAAGGAAGGAAGGAAGGAAGGAGAGAAGGTAAGAAGAAAAGGTAAGGAAGGAAAGAGGGAGGGGAGGAAAGACAGAAGGAAGGATGGAAGCAAAAAGGAAAGGAAAGGAAGGAAAGAGGTAGAGAAGGAAGGAAGGAGAGAAAGAGGAAAAGAAAAGGGGAAGGAAAGAAAGAGGTAGGGAAGGAAGGAAGGAAGGAAGGAAGGAAGGAGAGAAGGAAAGAAGAAAAGGTAAGGAAGGAAAGAGGGAGGGGAGGAAAGACAGAAGGAAAGATGGAAGCAAAAAGGAAAGGAAAGGAAGGAAAGATGTAGAGAAGGAAGGAAGGAGAGAAGGAAAGAAGAAAAGGGAAGGAAGGAAAGAGGGAGCGAAGGAAGGAGGGAAAGAAGGAGAAAAAGAGGGAGGGAAGGCTGGTCACAGCATTGCGTGGTGGGTACAGCTAGAGTAATATAAAATATATAATTATAATATCATATTATTATTAGTAGTATAACAGCAATAAATAAATATATCCGGCAATTGGTGAGACAACCCCCTTTAGTTCTGGTGCACCCCAAAATGGTACAAAAAATTATCAGGAAGGGAAACAAAATATGAAGTGTGTTCTATGGGGCGGAAGAACTATTGCAGAAAGGTGTCGGAGACTAGTTTATGAAGCTCTATATGCTAAGGCTCAGTGAAGATTTAAAAGTATGTGTTTCAAGAGAATAGGGAGAAAATTTCTCACTAAATAGGATTCAGGACAGAGCTGCCACCTGCAAACCAGAATAGCAATTTCTTCAAAGGTGAAAGCAGGTGAACAATGGAGAGTGGGTGGACAAAATGTCAATCAATGTAACTCAAACAAAATGGGGGTGAGATGTTCTTCTCCTATTCAACACCCAGGCGGGAGCTCTGTCTCCTGGTTGCAGTGTCTGACACTCTTCAAGGACAGCCTCACCGAGGGCTCAAAATTGCCCCGTGCTTTCTTTTATGCTTCTTGTTGCTTCATTCATTTTTCCCTTCTCCTTCATTTACTTTCCCCGATTATTATATTTTCAGTGGAGACCCAGCGTGTTTTCTGATCCCTATAATTTGAAAATTTTCTCGACAAATGCTGCAACATGTTCAAGTATTGTAGTCATCCCCCAAGGGAGCCGAGCTGTTCAGTTTACATGAAGGTTCACAGTTTATTAGGAATTTTAAACAGAGAGACATGGTCCTAGGTTTCGACTGCATTGTGCTTTTGGTTCTTTCCATTTCGAAATCATGGCAGGGCAAGAATGCCACAGCACTCCCTTTTCGCCCAAACCTCAATGTAGGGAGAAAAATAAAGAGACAAATGGACATTCCCTGAACGTGTCAACGGCTTGGAAACCTTTCAGGGATGATTGAGCGAATATTTTACGCTTCTGATTGGGTAGTTTTTGTGTCTTATCCTTTTTATACCCTTCCAAGATCTCCTCCTCTAGAGAATTTTCCCTGGACATATAAATGTGTCTCAGTTTGCTAAGCAATGAAATATACTTCTTGTCAGTCCTAATGGACAGCAAAGATTTCAGGACCGTAACCTGTGGAAAGAACCCAAAGAGGACTGCGGTCTTACAGCTTCCTTCCTTGGCCATGGCCCCTCCAGATCATATTTATTTTCACTAGGATAGTTTATATATGAGGGTTGAATGAAAACTAATGCCTCCACCTTCATAACTCCTCAACAGATGGCAGTACTGATATGCAGCAGGTACTGGCTTGTTCAGTAGACTCTCTTCTACAGTTCCAATTTGGCAGAAAGCCTTAGAATTGAATGTTTGTGTTGTTAAAGTGTGAAATATGGAACCCTGTGCAGATGGTCAGTCAATGCGACTTTAGCAACATACAGTCATTGAATTCTTGACAGCAGAAGGTGTCAACATCTTTAAACGTACTCACCCAACGACACACAGTACTCACATCAACACAATCACCATAAACAGCTTGCATTCTCTGATGAATCTCCTTTGGGGTGACACCTTCTGCTGTCAAGAATTCAATGGCTGTGCAGGGTTCCATACTTCACACTTAAACAACACAAGTGTTCAATGCTAAGGCTTCCTGCCAAAATGGAACTGTAGAGGAGAGTCTACTGAACAAGCCAGTACCTGTCATATTCCAGTACTGCCATCTATTGAGGAGTTATGAAGGTGGTGGAATTACTTTTTGTTTAACCCTCGCATGTCTCTAAATTTGGCGGGGAAAGACATGGCTCTTGTGTTACTCGAAAAGGCAGACAGAGAATACAGAAGGCTAATAACATCTCAAATGTTTCAACTGGGTAATTTTCTCTGTCTTTTTCTATACTCATATTAGGAGACACATAAAAACTGGACATTTTCAGAAATACTTGCTTACTTACTTATTTACTTGCTTAGGCAATCCTTCATAGCCCAAGGATGATGGTCCTCCAAGTCTGGTGTCTTGGCAGTGGGTTTGTAGGTGGCTGTGGACTCCTATTCTTGATCTGTATGTTCTCCCACAGTGAGCACATCATTTTCCAGATGGAAGGTGATCCCAGTCAGAGTTGGCTGGTGTCTCACCAAACTACAATTACCAGGATTCCATAACATTGAGCTGTGCCAGTGGAAACCAATGTCCTCACTACGGGAGAACATGTGGATCAAGAATAGGGCTCCACAGCCACCTACGGACCCACCGCCAAGACACTACACTTGGAGGACCATCATCGCCTAAATAAGTAAAGTAAGTAAGCTGTGTCAGTTAAAGTGGTGTAAAACTCCATTAATTCTACAATGTGGATGCATCCTCTATGAACAAAAGACTTCTAAGTCACCCTATCATCCATCCAGGCTTGTTCAGGTCTTGCAGATTCAGGATGGTGACATCTTTCATTGAGTCAATCCATCTGGAATGTGGCCCTTCCCTTTTCCTGTTGCCTTCTACCTTAGTAAGCATTATTATCTTTTCCAGAGATTCTGCTATTTAAGAATATGGATCACATTTTGGTTTTAAATAGATGATTAATTTTCACATAGAGCAAAGTCTCCAGACCCTTCCCAGTTTGGGTCACTCTCCTCCGGACATATTCCAGCTTATCAATACCCTTCTTGGAGCCCCCGGTGGTGCAATGAGTTAAACTCTGGTGCCTGCAGGACCAATAGGAAGTAGGTTCAAATCTGGAGAGAGTGAGGATAAGCTCTCTCTGTCAGCTCCTGCTCTCCATGCAGGAACATGAGAGAAGGTGATTCAGTAATTGGTTAAATGCACGAATCCAGAGGGTGCTCACCAATGCTTCCTCTTCATCCTGGAAAGAAGTGACAAGTGGAGTGCCGCAGGGTTCCGTCCTGGGCCCGGTCCTGTTCAACATCTTTATTAATGACTTAGATGAAGGGCTAGAAGGCATGATCATCAAGTTTGCAGACGACACCAAATTGGGAGGGATAGCCAATACTCCAGAGGACAGGAGCAGGATTCAAAACGATCTTGACAGATTAGAGAGATGGGCCAAAACTAACAAAATGAAGTTCAACAGGGACAAATGCAAGATACTCCACTTTGGCAGGAAAAACGAAATGCAAAGATACAAAATGGGGGACAATGCCTGGCTCGAGAGCAGTACGTGTGAAAAAGATCTTGGAGTCCTCGTGGACAACAAGTTAAACATGAGCCAACAATGTGATGTGGCGGCAAAAAAGCCAATGGGATTTTGGCCTGCATCAATAGGAGTGTAGTGTCTAGATCTAGGGAAGTCCTGCTACCCCTCTATTCCGCTTTGGTTAGACCACACCTGGAATATTGTGTCCAATTCTGGGCACCACAATTGAGAGATATTGACAAGCTGGAATGTGTCCAGAGGAGAGCGACTAAAATGATCAAGGGTCTGGAGAAGAAGCCCTATGAGGAGTGGCTTAAGGAGCTGGGCATGTTTAGCCTGAAGAAGAGAAGGCTGAGAGGAGATATGATAGCCATGTATAAATATGTGAGAGGAAGCCACAGGGAGGAGCGAGAAACCTTGTTTACTTCTTCCCTGGAGACTAGGACAATGGCTTCAAACTACAAGAGAGGAGATTCCATCTGAACATGAGGAAGAACTTCCTGACTGTGAGAGCCGTTCAGCAATGGAACTCTCTGCCCCGGAGTGTGGTGGAGGCTTCTTCTTTGGAAGCTTTTAAACAGAGGCTGGATGGCCATCTGTCAGGGGTGATTTGAATGCAATATTCCTGCTTCTTGGCAGAATGGGGTTGGACTGGATGGCCCATGAGGTCTCTTCCAACTCTTTGATTCTATGATTCTATGAATCCTCCCACAAGGATGGTAAAACATCAAACATCTGGGCATCCCCTGGGCAATGTCCTTGCAGACAGCCAGTTCTCTCACACCAGACTTGACTTGCAATTTCTCAAGTCGCTTCTGACATGAAAAAAAATACCCTTCTTAAATTATGGCGCCCAGAGCTGAACACAGAATTATAGATGAAACCTGACCAAAGCAAAATAGAGTGGTAATATTATGTCCCTGAATCTAGACACTATACCTATCGATGCATCCTGGAATTGCATTGGCTTTTCTTAGCTGCTTCAACCTCTTCAAACCTTTAAGTTTTTAAAGTATATTTGGGTTCTGTTGTTATAATTCTCTCACAATTTTTGTTTACTGGCAGTGTATTGACTGCCTCCCTCTGCAGGTTGTGAAATTTGATGCAGTAAAGTCCATAACGGTTATTTCAATGAGCTATTTCACTTAGTGTAACTAAATGTTCTTCCAAATTGATCAAGGAAAGAACAAACATTTCCAGAGTGATATCAAAGACTCGTCAATTAACCAGTAATTCTGTCTTCAGGAAATTGGAAGAACAAAGCTTGGTAAATGTCAGCTGCTTGCATACTTATTATTAACGCTGGTTTGTTTTAAAATGAGAGGGGTTACATTTGGGGGGGGGGGGGTTATGCTTTTTTTTTGCATATTGAAGTATATAAACAATTAAAATATAATCAATTCGTGAAAACCTATGTACATGCACAAAACTAGATAAAATCATGTCCCCCCAAAATGCTCCAGATTGGTATTTTAGATGGAAATTTCCAAACTTTGCAGATAGTGTCTTATTAGTTTCAAAAGATCACACTGAGCTCCAAGAAGACAAATAATATATCTTGGCACATGGAAGTGCTTCTTCAGTTGGAAATCATGGCGCTTTCAGACTCTCTGGGACACCTGCCATTTTTATCATTGCCACCATAAATCAAGGCAGGGGTTTTTTTTTTTTTTGAGCAGGAAATAATAATACTTGATAGTGACAAGTAGCATTTAATCTACAGAGGATTTAAAAGTTAAGTTTTAGAGAAACTTTGTGGAAGCGAGGCACTTTCATGAAGCATTGCTCATTTCGCTCTCACACACACATGCCTGGGAAGTGATTGGCAACCAACTTTGAACAGAGATTCCTTGACGCAGTACCTGTCTAAACCATATTGAATTCCTCTGCATGATATGAAGTTTTTCTAGCAAACCAAGGCAGTTATTTAGTATTGTACCTCTGGCTGCATTTGCCAATACATTATTATTATTATTATTTTTCAACCGGAGGAACGTGGGCACAGAAACAAGCTTGGTCCAATTCCATATTTATGCGGACGTTTTCTGCCCAGGTTCTTTTCCTCCATCTTTTGTATTTATCTTGTCTTAAAAGAAGAGAATGATAATGAGGCATAACAAGTAATAGCTGTAATAATAGTCATCCAGCAGAGACATCTCCAGCTCATCCCCTGTTTGGGTATCAGCCAGCATGTCAACGACTTAAATCAAGACATAGTTTTCTTAGATCTACAGAGACACTTGCTGGAACACCCCAGCAAGCGAGAGTCCAAAAGTGGCAGGCCCAAACCCAGCACCTCAATCCATGGGTGATACCAGATGAGAGACTCCCCCCTGGGCACACAGAAGACTGGGCGACTTGGAAGGCGCTGAACAGACTGCGCTCTGGCACCACGAGATGCAGAGCCAATCTTAAGAAATGGGGCTACAAAGTGGAACCCACGACATGCGAGTGTGGAAAAGAGCAAACCACTGACCACCTACTGCAATGCAACCTGAGCCCTGCCACATGCACAATGGAGGACCTTCTTGCGGCAACACCAGAGGCACTCCAAGTGGCCAGATACTGGTCAAAGGACATTTAACCAACTACCAAGTTTGCAAAATCGGTGTGTTTTTTTCTTTTTCTTTTTAATCTGTGTGTTTGTTTTGCTCTGTTAGAACTGTAACACAATGGTATGGTTGCTGATGACACAATAAATAAAATAAATAAATCCATAGACATAATAAAAGTGAAAAATGTGTATGTGGCGGAGGTGTCCACTTACACAGACAGCCTCCCACTTCCACAAACAGGCTGTTGGAGTTCAGCCTATGATTGTGTTTCAGGATCAGGGTGCTTTGGATGTGGGAAATGATGTTAATGAGGTTCAAGATGAGTTTCAAGATGACAATGGTTTGCTCAATGATATTGATGCAGAGAATGACCAGGATATCCCTGTAGTTTTCCACGAGAATGTGCCTAAGAGGTGTGGGGACGATGGTGTGCTTTCTGAATTGTTACCAGAGAGTTCTCATGAGAAGGAACATGAAAATAGCTCGGCACCTGGCCCAGTTGCAAAAGTTAATGAGCAAGTAGATAACGAGTCCAGAGATAGATAAAAAGAGATTAGTCAAAACAGGAGAGCTGAGCAATGGCTTCGGTGCTGTGCCAGGCTACGACAGAAAACAATAACAAAGCCTCAATTAAAGAGAAACCAATTTCTGATTGCTAGTGACCTAGCTAACAAGGGAATAAAAGTCTCAAGTTTGGGATGTGTAGTCAGATGAAGCATCGTTTATAATCATGGCAAGTTCTCGTCCTTGGTCGTGGAAGCCTTGCTTTAAAGATTCATGCTAAGATATTTCTTGTTTCATGGTCTTGATTCCTGGATTTCATGATTGCTTATCCAAGCCTTGGATCAATGTAGTCCTGATTTTCAGGATTGTATTAGAGTTGTGTGGACTTTGCTTTTATGGACTTTGCTGAACTCTACCTTGGACTAACTTGTTCCTGCTTATCTTCTTACCTAATTGGACTTACCCATTTATTTGAAGTGCTTTTTGCTTTAATGTTGTTTTTTTTACTTATCTTCAATAAAATAATTGTTTTTTTTCCTATTTAACATGTGGTATTTAAAGTTAGAGGATTATTCCTGTCCTGGAGTGCAACACAGGCTATACAGTGGTCACCGAATTATCACGGGGGTTACATTCCAGGACCATCCACAATAAGTGAAATTCCATGGAACAGTAACGCCCCCTTCCCTCCTTGCTCTCCGTCTCCCTGCAGCTGCCTCCCCTCCTTCATACTCCTTCCACAGCAGAGTGAAGATGGAGCCTGGGAGGCTGCTGCCGCCGCCATCCCTTCCTGTCTTCTTTCCTTCTTTCTTGGGACCCCGGGGACCTAGTCCCGCTTTTTGCAGGCCAAGGGCCCCAATCCCTGGAGCCTGAACCGAGCCTCCCTTTGGCTCTACTGCTAGATGAGGGCATACAAAGACTTCACTGCCCACTCAGCCCAGAAGGTGCCCTTCCTCTTCACCAAGGGGAGGGGGTTCGCAAGACTCTTCCCTTCTCCTCTTCCTTGGCAAAGGCAGCAGGGACACACACACACACACACAGAGCTACAGGGCCGGGGCTGGAAATAAAGTGCTGGAAAACCAAAACAATACATTAGGGCTAGGGAGACCCAATCAGTAGCCGAACCGTTATTCAAAGGCACATTGGAACATCCAAGTTTCCAAGTCATTGCAGAAGGTAGCCAGAGTGGGTGCTAGCCTAATCTCCCTGGGAAAAGAGTCTCAGAACCAAGGGGCCACCACCAAGAAGGCCATCTCTCTCGTTCTCACCAAATATGCTTGTGACGGAGGAGGGAGAAAGAGAAGGGCCTCCCCTGGCACATATTAGAGCTTATGTCAATTCATAGAGTTGAAACATTTGAGAAGAAAAGCAGGAACCAGACCACTTAGGGCTTGCACTTTGAATAAGGAGACATTTTGGGGCATTTTGAGGCAAATGTTTTTGCAGAATTTAATGGGTGGGTAGTGACGCAGTGGGTTAAACTGCTAAACTTGTTGACATAAAAGTCACAGGTTTGAATCCAGGGAGCGGTGTGAGCTTCTATTGTCAGTCCCAGCTTGGGCCAACCTAGCAGTTCGAAAACATGCAAATGTGAGCAGATCAATAGGTACCTTCGGTAGGAGGGTAACAGTGCTCCATGCAGTCATGCTGGCCACATGACCTTGGATGTCTCTATGGACAATGCTGGCTCTTCGGCTTAGATATGGAGATGAGCACCAACCCCCAGAGTTGGACATGATTAGACTTAATGTCAGGGGGAAACCTTTACCTGGTGGAATACGGAAATCCTCTTTACACCCCTTAGAGAATATTTTGGGCATTTGTTTAAAAAACCCTAACTCCTCAAGGACTTGAAGGGGGCATAAAAGATGCCTGATTGCTGCAAGCGGCTCACAAGCCACACTCTTCTCTCTGCTTTAGACCATGCAACCATCCATAGACTGGACTGCAAGTCTCATCAGTCCTATCAGTCACAATCACTGGGGAAGAATGCAAGGAGATGGAGCCCAACAACACTGGAATGTCTGCATTATTCTCATGCCAACTTGAGAGAGATGGAAGGTGTCAAAGTTGACTCTGAAAATGTTACGGTCTTTGAAGTGAGCATTCACCTTTATTAAATGTGCGTACATGGAGAACAACTTCAAGAGAAGGAGTTCAAGAAATCAAACAAAGCATTTTTCTTTTATAATCTTAGCAGCGAGGCTTTGAGGTTCTCCCAAATTCTTTTTGACCAATCATATTCATTGAGGAAATAATTGCCTAGTGGCGCCTTTTGACTTTCATCCATAGCAGCCAGCTTTTCTATATGACCTTCCATTTTAGTACACAGTGTTCTAAACAACCGAACAGTCATGCCTTCACAGGCCCAAGTTCATGGAAAGTGTATTTTTTCCCATTTAAGAAATAGGTCATTGACAACACGTTCTTGCAAAGAGCTGCAAAGTTGTCCGCAGAAGATATTTACTATTGGGAAAGATGAGCAATTGTAGTAGATCAACTAATGCATTGAGTCAAAGTTCAACAATTCACACTACACACAAGGTCTAGCTTAGGTCCCATCTACACTACCATATAATGCATTTTGAAGCTGCATTATGTGATCAGTATAGACTCGTGTAATGCAGTTCAATGCAATTAAACCACATTGAGTTATTCTTCACTGAACACATCTGGTCATTTCAAACTCATTGTATTGTAGGGTAGATGGGGCTGAAAACAAGACTTGAACATCAAAGAGAGGCTAGATAGTGGGTTTGAACAAACACACAAATAGTAAGTTACTATAGATGTTAGACATGTGCTTTTGGGGTAAACCTTGTTGCACAGCAGCAGATTTTACCCAGCACCCAAAGTCCAAATGCAATAGACTCACAGACAAGAGGAAAAATGAACAGAAAAATCTTTACTTAGCAGAGATGAAACATAATGTTGCATACAAAAATCAAACAATGCAAGAAACTTACATAGTCCTTGCAAGTAACACAAAATAAGGCATCTTCATCTTAAATCAAATGAGAGGGCAAAACATAAACCTTGAGTAATAGCTATTCCACCATAGCCTCCTTCAGAGTAGCTTTTCCAAACTCAGAGCCTTTGAGCATAGATCTCCTCAGAGAAAAAGCTCTCCTAAACTCCAGAAGCTCTCCACCACACTGTATTCTAAAAACTCATACAATTATATCCTATTGGGTGTGGCCCAAGTTTGTTGGTTGACCTACATTACCAGCTGCACATAATAATTACCATCATAAGGTTTTTCTTCAACAGACACATACACTTGGTCCTGCTATGACTTACAGCAACAAACCTTGTCCTCTTTCGTGTCCCAGCTTTCTTTGGGGACCCTGATGCATTTTTGTGACTCTGCCAAAATTGGGAGGCTTGTTCTCAGTTCTTTTGGTTTGGGGTCTAAAAATTTGGACCATTATTGGGGGAAGGGGTCCAATTGGCTCGCTTTCCCGGAATGCGTTCTTCTTACCTGGAACCTGCTGTTTCTACTCTAGAGTACTCTAGGTGCTTGGTTGTAAGCACTGACAGGCACACACACTTTCCAGGCCTGCCTGCACGCCACACCACTCATGCACTCTCCTTGGATAGAGAGTACGTGTGTGGCGGGATGTGCAGGCAGGCCTGGAAAGCATGCATGCCTACAGTGACTGCAGCCAAGTGCCCCTTACTCTAGAGTAAGAGGCACTCAGCTGTAGGTGTGCTCCGGGCCTGCCTGCATGCCCCGCCACACATGCCCCACTGCACTCTCCGAGAGTGCATGTGTAGTGAGGTGTGCAGGCAGGCCCGGAAGCACATCTGCAGCTGAGCTCCGGACTGGCCTTCCTGCACACCCTGCCACACACACACACTCTTTGCAAAGCAAAGAGGCAAGTTCAGATGCACACGAAAATAGGATTTCATGTCAAGCAGATTTTCATGTGGGGAGGGCACTTCCCATTTCATGCTTCTGAAGAAATGGAAGACACAAAAGAAATGGTAGGAATGAATTCCATGTGCAGTTCTAATAGACTAGCTGTGCCTAACCCCTAGGAAGTGATATATAATTGAACTACTAGTTAATATAGGAATGCAGAGTTGCTATCTCTAAGAACCATTCCACACAGCCCAGTATATCAGGGCAGATAATCCACAATATTTGCTTTGAAGTGGATTATCTGAATCCACACTGCCATATAATCCAGTTCAATGTGGATTTTATATAGCTGTGTGGAAGGGGGCTATGAGTGGTCTGCCCTGCAATTTTGTCTGAACCTTTATTCCTAACTGGTTGATTTCTGATTATTTACAAGAGCCCACAGTATATGTTGTTGGATGATCCATTATGAACAGAGGTTCATAATGGATTGTGCAACCAGATATACTGTAGGCCCTTGGAAGTAATGAAAAGGCCCTTGGAAGTAATGATTTAAAACAACAGTCAGCTACATTTCCCCAAGCTACATTGTTTTGGATATCTCCCCACATCATTTCCGGAAATGACACTGAATGCAGAAACTAGCCAAGCAGCAAATACTATGCACATACTATGCACATACTAGACCAAGCCGGAGCTCCCGGTGGCACAGTGGGTTAAACCTCTGAGCTGCCGAACTTGCTGATTGAAAGGTCACAGGTTCGAATTCAGAGAGTGTTGTGAGCTCCCGCTGTTAGCCCCAGCTTCTGCCAACCTAGCAGTTTGAAAACATGCAAATGTGAGTAAATCACTAGGTACCACTCTGGCAGGAAGGTAAGGGCGTTCCATGCAGTCATACCAGCCACATGACCTAGGAGGTGTCTATGGATAATGCTGGCTCTTCGGCTTAGAAATGGAGATGAGCACCAACCCCCCAGAGTCAGACACAACAGGACTTAATGTCAGAGGAAAACTTTTACCTTACCTTAATAGACCAAGCCAGTCTTCCAGGAATCACTTGAAGGATGCAGGTTGCAATCTTTTAAGGCTAGTGAATGTTGCCCCTTCTTCCAGCTTTGAATACCTGTGCCTGTGAGGGTTTCTCCCTTGTCTTCACTAGGATAAGAAAAAGGCAAGACAGGCATATGCTGTGCTAGAAAACCCCCTGATGTAGGTCCCATCCAGTTATCGAGGAAGAATTTAGGGGTCTTTGCCAGGAGGCAGAGACCTATCAGAATCATCAAAGAGTTAGTTGCCCTGTCGAGACAGAAGAAGCACCTAATATTTTCCCTGATTTTTCCCAATAAAAGGTCTCACCAAGTTGAAGAAAAGCCACTGAGTTGTTTATTGCGATCCAGCTGGAAAGGATGCAAAGCCACAATATTTCATCAGGCAAGCATCCAGAGTACAAAAAATAAAGCCTTTATATACATAAAACAGAGCTGTCTGATTGGTTGGTGCTCTACAGCTGGGAGGAAGCTTGGCCGCCTCCTGAGCGCCTCAACCAATGGGTGAGCTCACGCCACTTCAGCCTCCTGGCCAATCAGGAGAGAAGGAGGCGGGATGAGAGGGAAACAATGAGAACTGGAGAGGATTATGGAAATATGTGGTGTCCATGTGGTTGGCGAGTCCTCAGGGGGCCTTCTAGCCAGCCAGCTTATTGTCTTTGATGGGTGGCAATAAACGTTGATGTCTGGCGAGGTGGCCAGGATCCGTTTATTTCTTGAACTGAGATATGGAGACAATGGGGTAATCCTGGCTGTAGTTTTGGTGGATGGAAGATAACTGAGAGAACAGATCAGGACAAAGTGTGGCTTTCCTAAGGCCCCTTTGTCCTGTTGAGATATGATCATCACTGCCAAGTGGGCACCATCCCCTGGGGGGACCGACTCTGAGCCCCAGGGTGGCTTCTCATTGTATGGTTCATGCAAATAAGTCTTTTGATAAGGTTCTTTTCAACAGAGGATTTCCTTCTTTCCAGGGTCACAGAGAGTGGCTTCTTATATTTTTATACATTTTTTAAATAAAAGGGAATAGGGCAGAAGGGTCAAGTAAAGGTCAGGTATACAGGTATACAGGGAGATGGATGGATGGCATCCTTGAAGTGACAGCACTGACCTTGAAGGAGCTGGGGGTGGTGACAGCCGACAGGGAGCTCCGGTGTGGGCTGGTCCATGAGGCCACGAAGAGTCGGAGACGACTGAACGAATGAACAACAACAACATACAGGGAGAAATATAGAAATCATAGTGTAGAAAATATACCCATTTATCCCTCCCACCAAAGTCCCATAGAGAAATTGATAAGAGCCTCGACCATGGCTCAGTAGGTGTCCATGGTTCATAATATTTATAGGAAGGTCCATAGAAGAAAATGTGTAAATAATGGGAAAGAGAGTCCTTGATGTGGGGCAAAAGTGTCCTTCAAAAGGGAAAAAAGTCCCATAGAAGTTCAAGAGAGTACAGAAGTGTAAAGGGAGGTGGTTTCTCAGTAATAAATCTGTTACCTTCTGCTATAAATATATGAAAATAGGGCATAAAAACCTTGATTAAATGATACACACTATCTAACATGGGAAATGTCCTTGTTGTTGTTGTTGTTGTTGTTGTTGTTGTTGTTAGTGTCTTGGCAAATTGACCAAGGCTTAACCCTTATTATCCAGTCTGGTATCCTTGTCCTTAGCAAAACTATAAGTTACTATCTTTTATTGGGGGTGAGGGTCATGTTCGACTTCAATCCTTCCTGTTCTTCCCCATGCAGGCTCCTTTAATGAGGTCTTTCTAGAGCCTTGACGTACCTCATTAGCTTGTGCTCATCCTCTTGTTTATTTGAAAAGCAATTTACTATTTTTGAATGTCTACCTGGTTAGTCCTTTGATTAATGTGCTGCGCTTCAAACTGGAGCTGGTCTGATTTCCCTTTCTTACTCCATAGGTAGCAGCCCAATGCCATGCACATTCATTCACTAAACTGCCTGGCAGAAACACATTAACCTTGTTGTTAAGGCATTTAAAACCATTTCCCCCCCACATACTTGAGTATGTTTGATTTTTAAGGCCTCAGATCGTTTCACCCATTATGTGAAGTACACCTCAGATGTTTTGAGGGGAAATACAACGCGTAAATACAAACAATGCAAGCATGCAAAGATTAGTACCATGCAGTTTTCGACAGAGATATATACAAGAAGTCATGGCTGGAAGCGGGCTCGTATTGAATTTATATAGAGTCAGATTGCTTTCATTTTGTTATAAGATGATCCTAAATAGGGGAAGGGTGGTTTCTGAATAAATCATAGGGAAATAATATACAATTTCAGAAGGAAGGGAGAAAAGAAGGATTTGCAAGATCCACTGTAGAAGTAGTCAGCCTGGTCAGATTTGGAGAACATGCATATTTTATTTATTTATTTATTATTCAAACTTATATGCCGCCACTCCCCTAGGGCTTGGAACGGCTTACAAGAACAGACTAAAATCTAAAAAAATTTAAAAAGCAGTATCAAAGATCAAAAGCCTGTCGAAACAAATATGTCTTACATGCCCTGCAGAATGCTGGTAAGTCCCGCAAGGCACGGACTTCAGGTGGCAGAGTGTTCCAGAGTGATGGTGCCACTGCTGTGAAGGCTCTGCGTCTGGTTGCTGTTAGATGCAAGGTCTTAAAACTGGGAACTTCCAATAAATCTTGGTTCTCAGAATGAAGGGATCTCTGGGGTTGGTAGGGGGTGAGGCGGTCCCTCAGGTACATCGGCCCCAGACCATATAAGGCCTTAAAGGTAAGTACCATCACTTTAAATGTGATCTGGTGCTCATTTGGTAACCAATGCAGCTGCAGTAAGATTGGTGTTATGTGGCATCTCATTGGAATTCCCATAAGAAGCTGAGCAGCTGCATTTTGTACCAACTTGAGCTTCCGGATCACCAGTAGGGGAAGGCCAATGTAGAGGGTGTTACAGTAGTCCAGTCTTGAGATGACCATGGCCTGGATCACCGTAGCTAGGTTGTTCTTGGACAAGAAGGGGGCCAGCCGTCTAGCCTGCCGCAGATGAAAGAAGGCGGTTCTGCTAACGGTGGAGACCTGGGCCTCCATCATCAGCAGAAGGTCCAAAAGGACTCCCAGACTCTTTACCAATGATGACGGGCGTAGCGCCTCACCATCCAGAGTAGGCAGCTGGATATCCCTAGCCATAGGGTCTCTGTCTTTGCTGGATTCACCCTCAACCTGCTGGCACGCAGCCATCCAGTAACGGCCTCAAGGCACTGATGAAAATTATCGGGTACAGAGTCTGGATGGCCTTCCATCTTCAACACAAGCTGAGTGTCATCAGTGTACTGGTAACTCTCAAGCCCAAAACCTCGAACCAGCTGAGCAAGTGGTCGCATATATATGTTAAACAACAGAAGGGAGAGAATGGCCCCCTGAGGAACCCCACAAGATAGAGGGGACCTCTCAGAAACCAGGCCTCCCCTCTCCACTCACTGACCACAGTTGTGAAGAAAGGAGGACAGGCAATTTAAAGCTGTCCCCCTGACTCCAGCAACAGCAAGGCGGTGGGTCAAAAGATTGTAATCAATCAAGAACAGGGCTCCACAGCCACCTACAGACCCACCACCAAGACACTACACTTGGAGGAACATCATCCTTGGGTTACGAGGGATCACTGAAGGAAGTAGGTATCCCACAGCAAGAGCCTTGGCTCCATGCCTTTTCCTGCCTTGGAGAAGAAAGCCGTAGTGTGCGTCCATCTTCTTCCCAAAGTGATGGGGGGGGGGGGGGAAGAATGGCACAGCTCTGAGATTGTGCTGCTGCAAAGTTGGTTGCTGTGCAAACACTTAAACAAGAAAATATAAGAATTCATGCTATTGAAGCTGTAAGGCCCCGAGCATAACATTATGACAAATAGAGCCTTCAGCACTACCACCTCATCAGCCGGGTTGATTTCCTTTTTCAAATATTGTTTCAAATATGTTTGTAGTATTCCTTGTGGCAAAGCACAAGATGGCATCACCTCAAACCTTTGTTTTGCTCATTTCTGTCTTGAAATATCAAGGCGTAAAGTGAAGAAAAAAGTGTGTTTCAAAGCAACTGCTGGATGTATATTATTTATAAGAAGGACCCAAGCAATATTTAGGGTTGAGGTGCAATACCCTTTCAGCTCTTTATGGACAGGATGGTCCCCAAGTCATCACACATAGTGTGGTACTCCATTTGACTTGATGCCAAAGAAATCTGACCAGTGAGTTGCTGTGAGTTTTCTGGGCTGTATGGCCATGTTCCAGATGCATTCTCTCCTGATGTTTTGCCTGCATCTGTGGCAAGCATCCTCAGAGGTTGTGAGGTCTGTTGGAAACTAGGAAGATGGGTTTTATATATCTGTGGAATGTCCAGGGTAGGAGAAAAAAACTCTTGTCTGTTGCAGGTAGGTGTGAATGTTGCAATTGGCCACCTTGATTAGCATTTAATGGCCTTGAAGTTTTCAAGGTGTGGCTTCATACTGCCTGGTGAAATCCTTTGTTGAGAGGTGATTAGCTGTTCCTGATTGTTTCTTGTCTGGAGTTCCCCTCTTTTTGAGTGTTGTTCTTTATTTACTGTTATGATTTTAGAGTTTTTTTAAAAAAATATTGGTAGCAAGATTTTGTTCATTTTTCATGGTTTCCTCCTTTCTGTTGAAATTGTCCACATGCTTGTGGATTTCAGTGACTTCTCTGGTAGTCTGACATGGTGGATGTAGAGTGGTCCAGCAATTCTGAGTTCTCAAATAATAAGCTGTGTCCAGGTTGGTTCATCAGGTGCTCTGTTATGGCTGACTTCTCTGGTTGAGTTAGTCTGCAGTGCCTTTCATGTTCCTTGATTCGTTCCTGGGCAATGCTGCTGCGTTTGGTGGTCTCTATGTAGACTTGTCTACAGCTGCTCTGCTATGGCTGCCTTCTACTCAGCTCCCTATTCCATCTCCTCATAGGACTTGGCTTCCTGGCCTTTTATCTTCCTCTGAACACATTCCAAGTTGTCAATAGCCTTCTTGAGTTGTGGTGCCCAGAACTGGACACAATGGACACAACATTCCAGGTGAAGTCCAAAGCAGAAGAGAGTGAGACTATAACTTCCCTCAGTCCAGACACAACACTCCTATGGATTTGAGCCTGGTTGTCTTTCTAGTCCTAATCCAACCACTGCATTTTGCTGAAAAAGAACTTACTGTCAGCAAACCTTTTTATTGAACTCTGGTCAACATTACTGAAATGTGTGTTCAGGAACAACCCATCTTGTTTGTGAAGGATTTATACAGTCAAAAATTATTCCCTGTGACCTACTGCTTATAAAGTGTAGATAAAATGCTAAAGAAAAATTCTGTTCCACATAGCAAAGAAAATTCATGTCATATTTATATAACAGAGACTGTAGCAGCAATGTCATTACTGCTCCATATCACTACTGTGCAATGTTCCCCGCTGGGAAAATGGTGGAGGAGAGTGGCTTACTGTGTGGCTGCTTGTCAATCAATCACGAAATAGTAGAAGGAAGTAACTACTGCCATTATTTCAGTCGGGTCCTAGGGGGACACACCAGGCAACAGTGGAGATTGTGAGCTGATTAAATGGGACTTAATGGGCTACATTTCTCGTCGAAACTTGCATTTTGTTGCAAGCATTTAATTGTGTTAGGGAGCAGTTTCAACAGGAAACAGATTGTAACGATCGTTATTGTTGGACTAATTGGCGACAATAAAATGAAATCCAAACAATAACTGAAGGCAACAGCGTGGCGTGCTTGGGTGCTCCAGGGTGACCCCAGAAGAGGCTCAGAGCTGGAGATGTTACCTTCCATTTTGCCTATGGGAGCTGTTTCTAGATGCCTTTTCAGAGCCAAGTGGGAAAGATTGTTCATTAGACCAGCCAGGGGACCAAATCAACTGGTGCTTCTTCTTACAAACAGGTATTAAAAATGGATGGTTATGTTCTGAAAGATAGCAAGAGATGGGTAGGTTTCCAAGTGCCGTTATCTCAACCAACTGCTAACTTTAGAGAAGTGCCCTTTGTTCCGATCCCTCTACGCTTAACAAAATCCTTCTCTGATCCCATGTACTGAAACTATGTGAGATTATACTTCTGGAGTGTTATCATTGTACAGCAATAGCAGATTGTCCCCGTCCCCCCCACCCAGTACTCATTGACTTACTGAGAGTGAGACTATTACATGTCTTTGTTCCAAATCATGCATTACGAATGCCAAGTGCATAAAAGGTAAGGTAAAGGTAGTCCCCTGACATTAAGTCCAGTCATGTCTGACTCTGGGGTGTGGTGCTCATCTCCATTTCTAAGCCGAAGAGCCAGCGTTGTCTGTAGACACCTCCAAGGTCATGTGGCCGGCATGACTGCATGGAGCGCCGTTACCTTCCCGCCGGAGTGGTACCTATTGATCTACTCACATTTGCATGTTTTTGAACTGCTAGGTTGGCAGAAGCTAGGGCTGACAGCGGAAGCTCACGCCGCTCCCCGGAATCGAACCTGCGACCTTTCGATCAACAAGCTCAGCAGCTCAGTGCTTTAACCCACTGCGCCACTGGGGGCTGCGCCAAGTGCATACCTCCCAAAATTTCATAAATTATATACAGGAAATATCTTTTGTAGGCTTTCAATCCTCCTTATAAACACCAAGGGTCAATACAGGAAACCTCTCCTATATTGCACATTGCTCTTACTTCCTATTTATTTATTTACCACATTTATATACCGCCCTTCTCAACCCGGAGGCCACTCGAGGCAGTTTACAGTCAGCAGTCAATGCCCCCAGACAGCATAAATACAGTTAAAAACATTACATATAATATAAACCATATAAAAGCAATAAAACAATAAAAACCATAAAACACAAGTCCTCAGCATCTCATCACTAAAATCATTTTTCCATCGCATCGTCCAATCGTTCCGTGGACCTCAATTAGTCTGTTACACTGTGTTTGCAATTGCCTGCTCAAACCACCAGGTTTTGACTCGCTTTCGAAATGTTGGGAGGGAGGGGACCGATTTAATATCCCTAGGAAGGGTGTTCCATAGCTAAGGGGCCATGGCTGAGAAGGCCCTGTCCCGCATAAAGCTAATCATAGCATAAACATGTAAAGGAACGAAGTCAACCAGGCTGGACAATGAGGTCAACCAGGCCCTACTGGATCTGCACAAACTGGCAATTGAGAAGGGAGTTCTTCATCATATGTGTACATACACACACACACACAACCATACACACACACAGGTATGCTGAGTTCTTCATCTGTGTGATTTCCTGGAGTCTGATTTCTTGTATTGTGTGTGTGTGTGTGTGTGTGTATGTATGTGTATACGTGTGTGTGTGTGTGTGTTTATTTACCATATTTATACCTCGCCTGTCGGAACACAGACGCCTTAAAGAGCCAGACTCAGAGTTAATTAAACAAAGGAAAAAGACTCAGAGACACTTAACTCAATGTCTCTGGTCAAAACTCAAAGGTAACCAGTCCTGATTCAAAACGGTTAACCAAAGTTATAATCCGGATTATCTGGAGAAAAGAACCGGATTAAACAAAGTACTCCGAAAGTCACACAGAATAGTACAGCATGCGAACGGTAAACAAAACAAAGAAGCTGCAGGGAAGAAAGCGTAGTTAAGTGAAGTCCAGGGTCGTAGCAAGCAGAATCCGAAGTAGCGAAGTTCCAAAGTCCACGGAAGCAGCGTCGTAGTCAAACCGTCCTCAAAAAATGAAAAATTGTCTTTAGATCATTTCTAGAATATGATTTTTTTCCCCTCAAATAAAGAGTTCTAAACTTAATTGTTGTCCCTCAGTTCTTGTGGGTTTTTTTCGGGCTATATGGCCATGTTCTGGAGGCATTTCTCCTGACATTTCGCCTGCATCTATGGCAAGCATCCTCAGAGGTGAGGTCACCTCACCTCTGAGGATGCTTGCCATAGATGCAGGCGAAACGTCAGGAGAAATGCCTCCAGAACATGGCCATATAGCCCAAAAACCCCCCACAAAAACTGAGTGATTCCAGCCATGAAAGCCTTCGACAATTAATTGTTGTCCTCTTTTTTTATATATTCATTGAAGGTTGTCCAGTCTGTCCTTTTGACACCTTTACTATTATTTTGTCTTAACAAGAATGTCAGCTCATCCATGTCCTTTATTTCCATTACTTTGTCTACCCATTGCGATTTGGAGGGAATTGAATTCAATTTCCATGATTTTGCAAAAACCATTCTCGCTGCCGTAACAAAAAAAGTGAAAAGTTTATCCAAATTAGTGTCCTTAAAGGTTTCCCTTTTGAACATTCCTAAAAGATAAAGCTCAGATTTCATTAAAAACTCAATTTTAAAGATTTTTTTACACTCAGTATGTATCATTTTCCAGTATTCTTTTGTTCTTTCACAAGTCCACTACATATGGTAATATGAGCCTTCATATACTTTACATTTCCAACTCTTATTGTCCATATTTTTATACATCATCCCTATTTTTTTGGGTGTCATATACCATCTATGTAGCATTTTTAACCAATTTTCCTTCAGATCAGTGGCATATGTATACTTTAGATCTCTTCTGTTTCTGGCGCCCATTCAAGAAGTTTCTCATAAATCTCATAACCGTATCCCAAATTTTCTGTGGTTCTGAAGTGTAGATCTATATGGATATGTCTAGCTTTGTTGTAAGGATTCTTCCAAGGCCTAATTTCTTACTCATAAAACTCTCCAAGAAATGAGCATTTCCGTATCACACAGACGGTTCCGGCCCTAAACGGTTCCGGCCCAAGATACCTATCTGACCGCATCTCTGCCTATGAACCCACCAGGACTTTGAGATCTTCCGGGGAGACCCTGCTCTCGATCCCGCCTGCCTCACAGGCACGGCTGGCGGGGACGAGAGATAGGGCCTTCTCGGTGGTGGCCCCTCGGCTGTGGAACACCCTTCCCACAGATATTAGACTAGCGCCATCATTATTGGTATTCCGCAAAAAAGTGAAGACCTGGTTGTTCGAGCAGGCGTTCGAATAGTTAGTGCAATGAGTGTAATGAACATAGGAATGGAACAATGAATGACGGATTTGGATCATGTTTTCAGTGATGAGACGCCAGTGAATGGCTATTGTTGTTAATTATATAGGATTGTTTAGGTGTTATGATGTTATTGTTTTTTACCGTGTACTGTATTTTTGCTGTTCTGTTGTTAACCACTGTGAGTCACCTAAGGGCTGAGAACAGCGGTATACAAATAAAGTAAATAAATAAATAAATAAAGAGTGTGTCATTTAAAACCAAGCTACAATTCAAGTACTAAACAATCAAGAGAAGTCAGACATGGGCAGCGAGGAACATACCCAAAGCGGCAAGGAACATCTTGCTTCTTTTCGGTGTCTCCCATCATGACAGTTGGCAATACATTCCGACTATTTCCTACTGGCTTTGAAAAAGAGGAATGCACTTCTGGGGTCCAATTTTCTTCCTGAGATGCATAGAGTGAAGAATCTTTAAAACCCACAGTAGAGATGCAATTCCCTCTTTGCGGCTTTATTAACACCGCTGAATAGCATGGCAGCTTAATTCAGACAATTCATAAACTTCTCCCAGTGCCTGTCCATTTTCAGTCTGCACAGAATCCCTTTATCTATCTCTCTGCCAAGCTGTGTGTACATTCAAGAATGGGAAACATCCAAAAAGTTGGCATTCTGTTCTTCTTTGTAAGCAAGTATTCCCATACTCGTGGGAATCGTATTGCAGAAAAGAAAGTATATCTTAAATCAGAGCGGGGAAATCCACCCTGTGCTCTCCATATATTATCGTCTATCTTCTTTAATTATTATTTTACTTTATCTTTTATTTCTTTTGTAATGGATTTTAACTGTGAATGGATGTTTTAATGGATTTTAACTGTGAATTTTTAAATACGGACCGGGTTGTGGCACAACTGCTTGGGAGTCAGCTGCATTAAAATCACTACTGACAGAAAGGTCATGAGTTTGAAGCCAGCCTGGATTGGAGTAAGCTCCCGACCATTTCTCTAGCTTGCTGTTGACTTTGCGGCCCAAAATACAGTTGCATCTGGCAAGTAGGAAATGTAGGTACCGCTTATGCGGGGATGCTAATTTAACTAACTTATGATGCCGTAAAAAACTCTCCAGCAGCATGCAGAAGAATGAGGAAGTACTCCATCATTATCACAAGTGGACGGTGAAGTGACAGCTCCCCTGGTGGCTGGAATTCAATCATACCCTCATGAAGCTGGAAAGTTAAATAGCCTCTGTGTGTCTGTCTATTGATGTGTGTTTATGGCATTGAATGTTTGCCATGTATATGTGCAAATCACTACTGACAGAAAGGTTATGAGTTGCATCTGGCAAGTAGGAAATATAGGTACCGCTTATGCGGGGATGCTAATTTAACTAAATTATGATGCCGTAAAAAACTCTCCAGCAGCATGCAGAAGAATGAGGAAGGACTCGATCATTATCACAAGTGGATGGTGAAGTGACAGCTCCTCCGGTGGCTGGAATTCAATCATACCCTCATGAAGCTGGAAAGTTAAAAAGCCTCTGTGTGTCTGTCTATTGATGTGTGTTTATGGCATTGAATGTTTGCCATGTATATGTGCAAATCACTACTGACAGAAGTCCCCTGAGTCCCCTGCAGGGTGAGAAGGATGGAATATAAATGCTGTAAATAAATAAATAATAAACACTGTTTATATTTAATTCTGTTTTAATGTTTGCATATTTGTATATTTTAAATTGTATGCTAATGCTTTTATGCTAAGCCACTTTGAATCTCCTTCAGAAGAGATAAAGCGGGGTATAAATAATAATAATAATAATAATAATAATAATAATAATAAGTTATTTCCTTTATTTATTTATTTATTTATTTTGTTTCTTGCCCAAATCCTATCAAGTGTTTTTCTAGTCATCCATCAAAAAATATCCAGCCCTTTTGTTAAGTACTTGTCCTTCAAAACCGATGGTTATAAAACTTTTTCCAAATGTATGGTGGTTTTAGAGCAGTGGTCCCCAACCTGTGGCCTGTGGACCACCAGTGGTCCCCAAGAAAGAAAATATGGTCCGTAGCTTTTTTTCACAACTTACTTTGACATTTCTATGTTGTAAGGTGTGAGTGAATGAAATTCATATTGAACTTTGATACTGTTAAGTTATGACATTTTTATTGTGATTTTCAAAAACACATTTAAAAACTGTTACAATATTGAAAAAAGTCAATATGGGTAATCCACCAAATTTGTCACAGACCATTTCCAGTTTTACAAAACCATATTAACTATATCTATTTCCTCAAGCAGGTTTAAGGTTCATCTACTTGTACCACGAATAGTAATACTGATCCAAATGTGGGTGCTCTCCAAGTTTCTTCTGATGTTCTCAATTTTTTTTAAAAAATGGAAAAAAGAAAAGAAAGAATATAATGAAATTCTTAGTATATTCTCAGTTTTATCTCATCAGCTTATGACAGCTGTGAACTAGGTTTGTTTGATTTAAAAATGGTTCAAAACTTGTTTCGGATATGCGGGGCGCTGGTGGTTCAATTCTAAAGTCAATTCCAATTTTTATAGGAAAAAAAATGATCAAAACTTTTCAAAACTTCCAAGACTTCTGAATCATTTTGTTAAGTGTTATTTCCTGTTTCACTGAGTGGTCTTTACTTTGAAAGTAGTTGTTTTACTCCAGAAGCAGGGAAAAGCAAGCGGAGCGAATTCCTTCATTCTCCGGTTTAAAACCGGCTTCTCTGGCTTGAGTCAGAAGGGAAAAAAGCAAATGGATGGAAATTCACCTTTCTCTGGTTTAAAACTGGCTTCTCTGGCTTGAGCCAGAAGGGGGAAAGCAAACAGGAGAAAATTCACCCTTCTCTGGTTTAAAACTGGCTTCTCTGGCTTGAGCCAGAAGGGGGAAAGCAAACAGGAGAAAATTCACCCTTCTCTGGTTTAAAACTGGCTTCTCTGGCTTGAGCCAGAAGAGGGAAAAGCAAAAGGGAGGAGATTCACCCTTCTCTGGTTTATAATGGCTTCTCTGACTTGAGCCAGAAGAGGGAAAAGCAAACAGGAGGAAACTCACCCTTCTCTGGTTTAAAACTGGCTTCTCTGGCTTGAGCCAGAAGGGGGGAAAGCAAACCAAAGAAAATTCACCCTTCTCTGATTTATAACTGGCTTCTTAGAAGTGGGGGAAAAGCTGAATCATTTCTGACTCACTTCCTGGCGAGACTAGCTTCGGAAGGGCAAAGTGACTTCTGGTTTCCGAAAAAAGTTCATAATCGCTTCAAAAAGGTAATTTTTCTGACTTTATTCTGAATAACGATGATTCCGACTGGACCTAACCATTGCTTACTGTGAACCATAATACAAATCACATGATGTTATCTTGCAAGTCACACTGAGGTCTCTTTGTGCAAAAGTTCATAGCATGGGATAATGTCACTGTGTCATTGCAGTATTTGGTTTTCTCCCCCAAACAGATTGAGAATTTGTCTGCGTCCAATATGGCTGTTTAATTTTCCAAGGCATCTTTCCTTCCCTCTTAAGTCTTCTCTGGAACACTGTTTGGGAATCACTGGCCTATTTCAGTCAATTTCTGTTCCCGTCTTTGCAACATTTTAGTTCTAAGACAGAAGGAATTTTATTAATATTACACAAAGTTTTGAATGATTTACCAGACCCTGCACCCCCACCAGATGGTGTTACTTAACATGCTGCAAGCCGGCATCCCATAATTGCACCATGACTTTAAGACCATTTAAGGTTATTCCTCCTAACATGTGGCAACAGATTGAGCCAGCCAGGTGATATTGCAAATCATGTTTCTGCACCATAAAGTACTATAGCTAGGAAGCCATTTTCATAAAGATAATGTCAGCTGAGAGAAGTCAGCAACAGAGGTGGTAAATAAATGAAGGATAGCTAAATTAGATGATGATAGATGATGTGGGAATACATTAAAATCAAGGGACGTGTGCTGTGGTTATTACAGTTTTGACTTCTGTTTGAAATGTAGCTCCACAGAAAGTGGAACAGGGAGAAAGGGGTAGAAATATTATCTCTTGGTGAAAATGGTCTCCATCCCACCACATTCTCAGTCATCATGGTTGTTGTATTGTTGAAGGCTCTATTCTTTGACAGCCCGATCAGCTGTTTCAGGCTTTTAAATGTGCACGTGTGCTGGGGCAGTCCACACAGGGAGCTCGGAAGGAAGTCATGTGGTTTCCATTAGGCCTGGGTAACAACGGAAAAATTTGTTTCTAAACTCGTTTTGTTTTTAGGGGGTCTATTGCGTTTCATTTTTTAAAAAAATTCTGAATTTTTCTTTAAATTTTCTTTGTTATTTACGAAATTTTGTAAATTTCAAATTGATTCGTTAATGGCGGATGCGATTGCGCAATATGCAAAAAAACCCCTCCAAATGGGACAGGGGGAACTTCTGAAGCTTCTCCCTCCCTCTGTTGTTGACTGTTGGTGTGATAATTTATTATTTTTTTCGAAACAATTTCGAAACGATTTCAAAACGATTTTGAAACGATTTCGAACCAATTACGAAACAATTACGAAATAAATTGAAAAATTCGTTTCGATTTTTAGTTGCTCCTGCATGGCTCAATATCGGATCGTAAGCTAATTTAAATACGAATCAATAACGAATTACGAAATTAACGAACGAAACCGCCCAGCCCTAGTTTCCATAACTGCAGGGAGATATAGTCATATCAAGGTGCACATTTTTGAGCGGAATCGGGTTTTAAGCACACCTTTTAAAAACATTATTTGCAGCTGTTAACACAGTTCCATCTGTACTTTCCCCAAATGTCATTTAGCCACGTCTACTTTTATCCTGGTTTCTTCTGGTTTTTAGGTATGTGTGGAGGGGTCTTTGGTTTGTAGTAAGAGGGTTCAGGCTCTTTGTCAGAAGGTTTCTCCAGGATTTTGCACTCATGGGTCAGATTTGACTGACCATGCCTAAGCTTCGTTTCCTTGGAGAATAACAGAATCATAGAACATAGAGTTGGAAGAGATCTCATGGGCCATCCAGTCCAACCCCATTCTGCCAAGAAGCAGGAAAATCATGTTCAAAGCACCCCCAACAGATGGCCATCCAGCCTCTGTTTAAAAGCTTCCAAAGAAGGAGCCTCTACCACACTCTGGGGAAGAGAGTTCCACTGCTGAACGGCTCTCACAGTCAGGAAGTTCTTCCTAATGTTCAGATAGAATCTCCTTTCCTGTAGTTTGGAGTCATTGCTCCACATCCTAGTCTCCAGGGCAGTGGAAAACAAGCTTGCTCCCTCTTCCCTCTCACATATTTATACATAGCTATCATGCCTCCTCTCAGCCTTCTTTTCTTTAGGCTAAACATGCCACTCCTCATAGGGTTTGTTCTCCAGACCCTTGATCATTTTAGTCACCCTCCTCTGGACACCTTCCAGTTGTCAACATCTCCCTTCAATTGCGGTGTCCAGAATTGGGCACAGGGTGATTCCAGGTGTGATCTGACCGATAGAGAGTTAGCATGACTTCCCTGGATCTAGACACCATACTCCTATTGATGCAGGCCAAAGTCATGTTGGCTTTTTTTGCCGCTGCATCACATTGTTGGCTCATGTTTAACTTGTTGTCCACAAGGACTCCAAGATCCTTTTCTGTTGAGGAATCCTGTTGACGGGAACAGAAGGTCATATACTGTCTCAGATTGTGTTGGCTGCCATTCTACCACTACGGCTATGTTTGACTTCAAGAACTGCTTTATTGATTTGAAGCCTAACCCTTTGGGGTTCATTGTTGTTGGGTCCCACCTTTCCAAGAACCCATACTTGACATGTACAGTACCTGAAGAAAATTCTCTTGGTGTCTTTCCCTCTGGTCTAATTCTCTTCCTCTCTGTTTTTCATCTCCTCCTGTGATATTCCTCACATCTTTTGCATTATTCCAGTCATTACATAGTCTTGGGCCCACAACCCAGCTTGTCCTGCAGGGGTCTAATGAATAGTTCTTGATGGAATTCATAATACAAAATGCATACTTTGGCTGCAGTCCTCTCCACATTTCTTGGGGAGTTATGCTCAGTGAAGTCAGTGGGACTACTAAGTAGTCATCTGAATAGGCTTGTGCTACGCATCTCATATTTCAGATCATATTTATCTTCCTTCTGTGGCTGGTCTATCACCATCAGCTTATCAGCTTCCCTTTTCAAGTGAGAATATTCCTTATGAAGAAGAAAGGGTTTTCTTTGCTGCCGAGATAGGGAAGGACTATCCTCCAAATGTGACTGAAGCCTCCTGTGTGGGAGCTACAGGTAAAAAAATATCACTCATTCCATTTGATTATAGCCTATTTGCAACCCCCCAAAGAGTAGCTTTGGCATCTTAGAATAAAGTTTATGAATCGTTCTGCAAAAGGGAAATCAGCCTTTTGAAACATATTTTGTGCTGGCAATGGCAAGCAAAAGACAGAAAGCTTCCTTTTGAAACCTTTAATAAAATATAAGTGTTGGATAACCAGCTACATGCTTTCTCTTTGAGAAAGTTTCATATGCTTGGGGACCAAGTCCTGATAAGAAAAATGAATGCATTTCGACATCAAAAACCTTGAAGAAATGCAAAGTAGAAGAGAGAGAGAGACAGCTGGAGGTAGCTTGGAAGAGAGTAGCTGCTATACATACCGATGACCCATGCGGAACAGCATACTTATGTACTGGAAAGGAGAAGCCCATGTGCATTGAAGAGTTTATGACATTATTTATTTGGTGGGCCATTCAATAAACCAGAGTCTGGGGTTTTTCTTTTTAGATATAGGACAGACAGCAAAATATATACTTTTAGGGAACTGCCTTATATCAAATTAGGCTGTTGGTCCATCTAATTTAGCCTTATTTATGCTGACTGCTCTTTTACACAGGGGTTCTTTCTGGCCCTTTTTTGAAATTTCAGAAACTTAATATGGTATTTTCTGCACGCAAAGCATCCTTTTTCTCAGTGAGCTACCATCTAGCACACAAGAGTTGGAGTTGTAAATTAGACACTTGGAGTACACATTGGAAGTCCTGTTCTGTCGACTAGGTGCATTTGGAAGGCTCCATTCATTCAAAGACTCAAAGGGCTGATGCTGGATACTCATAAATTACTTCTGCATCAAAAAGAACTCTGAAACCTGAACACAAGAAAACCACTAGGCTTGGTTGATAAAAAAAAATGGTTCAAAACTCGTTTTGGATGTAGGGGGTGCTGGTGGTTCAATTCTAAAGTCGGTTCTGATTTTTACAGAAAAAGATGTTCAAAACTTTTTGAAACTTCTGAGACTTCCAAATCCTTTCATTAATGTGTTTGCTTCTGTGTTTTTCTCTCTTTCACCTGCATCAATAGGAGCATAGTGTCTACTAGATCTAGGGAAGTCATGCTCCCCATGCTCTATTCTGCTTTGGTTGGACCACACCTGGAATATTGTGTCCAATTCTGGGCACAACAATTCAAGAGAGATATTGGCAAGCTGGAATGTGTCCAGAGGAGAGAGACTGAAATGATCAAGGGTCTGGAGAACAAGCCCTATGAGGAGCGGCTCAAGGAGCTGGGCATGTTTAGCGTGAAGAAGAGAAGGCTGAGAGGAGATATGATAGCCATGTATAAATATGTGAGAGGAAGCCACAGGGAGGAGGAGGGAGCAAGCTTGTTTTCTGCTTCCTTGGAGACTAGGACGCAGAACAATGGCTTCAAACTACAAGAGAGGAGATTCCATCTGAACATGAAGAAGAACTTCCTGACTGTGAGAGCCGTTCAGCAGTGGAACTCTCTGCCCCAGAGTGTGGTGGAGGCTCCTTCTTTGGAAGCTTTTAAACAGAGGCCGGATGATGGCCAGCTGTCAGGGGTGATTTGAATGCAATGTTCCTGCTTCTTGGCGGGAGGTTGGACTGGATGGCCCATGAGGTCTCTTCCAACTCTTTGATTCTATGATTCTAATGGCTTGAAAGTATTATATCCTGTTTCATTGGGTGGTTTTTACTTTGATAGTAGTTGTTAAACTCCAGAAGTGGGGAAAAGCAAGTGGAGGAAATTCCTTCCTTCTCTGATTTAAAACTGGCTTCTCTGGCTTGAGCTGAGGCCAGGGACCAGAAGCGGGGAAAAGCTGAATAATTTCCGACTCACTTCATGAGTCGTAACAAAAATGGTGGAGAAAGCTTTGGAAGGGCAAAGGGAGTTTTCTTTAAAACTTCAAAATCACTTCAAAAAAGTAATTTTTCTGACTTGATTCTGAATTATGAAGATTCCAATGGTACCTAACCATGCCTAAAAACCACAGAACTTCCAAGTCTTGTAGCAACCTCAGGCTATGGTATAAGACACAGGTCCCATCCACACTATTTAACAGCAGTACACCAGTCCAAGAAATCAGCCATACTATAGTTATAGTTGCTAGGTCAAAACCACATTAGGATTTTGTTCCCCCTTTGGAAAAAGCTTTAAGTAAACATTTATTGGCCTCTATTGTAGACACATAGTACACAGGTGAGATTATGAGACTTCTAATGCAAGAAATGGAACTTCCAAGTTTCATTATCTAATACAAGGAAGGTTTACTTGCAACTCTTCCATGTCTGGATCTAGATTCCATGACTAATTAACATACAACGGGTGGGATGTGAGAAGAACCCTCTTGTAAGCTTTAATGATGTACGGAGATATTGTCATTCAATCATTACTGGTGTGATCTCTGTAAGAAGATCTCTGTAGGAAGCAGCAATCATATCATTTATTCATAATCAGTCATTAGGTATTTGACCAATTTTGTTAAGAGTTCCAATGAGATAGTATTATCATATAATTTCTTTAGAAACTCATAATTTTAAAATTGGCATAATTATCCTGTAGGTTGGAAACAGCTTGACTCATAAAAAGAACACTATCATCCATTGAGTGAATCGAGGCCTTTCCAAGCTTAGAGCACTGTGAATTGTGTAGGTCCAGGTTTTTCTCCCTTTAAGCTAATGCCTATTAGACAAACCAGGTATTTCTTGAAAAAAAAAACCCTATGATAAATTCATGGGGTTGCCACAAATTGACAGGTGGTGTAAAGATATGTATATTAGGCTTGTGCACTGATTTAGAGTGGTCTGTGTCACAATGCCAGGGATCTGCCAGTACAGAGGCAGAGATGAACCAAACAAACTCCCAGTTTGTGCTAAACAATTTAATAAAAGCAGCACTTACTGTCTGGCTGTTTTAATAGTCCAAAATATAAAACATAAAGATAGTACTCAGCCACAGAATATAAAACAAAAACTGATAGCAAATGTGACACCATAGTCAAAGGGTCCAGTCCAGTGGTCAAATCCTGAGAGTTCAATGAGCAAAGTCCAGGGATCAAGACTCTATACCATAGTAAAAAGCCAGTCCAAAGATCCAAGGTTCCAGGATTCCAATGGTTCAGGAGACAGGTCAGGACACTGAAAATCCAAAAACCTGGGGGAAAACCAGCAGAATTTACCACCGAGATAAGACAAATACTTTTCTTCCAAAAATCAGTTCCAAGACTAGCTCCTTATATTCAGCTGCAACCCATTTCTTGCATACCTCCACCCTTAATTGATTTCACCCATGAACTTTTACTTACAGATTACTCAACCCTTTAGAACTAAGCCTTACATTAACCCTTCCCTCACCAACTGCTAGGCCTACCACCACCAATCACCATCAACTGCAGAACATGATACATGACATTCTGTTCCCTTTGGCCAATCCAGGTTGTTTGGCTTGGCCAGATGGCTCAGCTGTCATGTATTTTAATCCATTACAGGATCTTGTGGCAGCCGATCATGGCTCCTTCTTCCCTATTTGGCACCATGCGGTACAGGGAGGATGCCGCATGCTGCTCACATAGGGTTTCCCTGTGGTCCCTGCCTGTTGGGCCAATCAGAAAAGAAGAACACCATGACATGTCTTTTGCAAGCTGTATCTAAGGAAAGGGTCCCAGGAAGGATGATTCCTTAACCCCATTGCATTTGGGACTGTGTAATGAGGAGGCGATAGGAACTCTTAGTATGTCAACCAGATTCGATATGGCTGTTGAGACAGTTTTAACTACAGGATTTTAACGTCAAGATAAGCGACTTTAATATTTTTGTACGTGTATAGTCTAGTATGTTTTGGCATTGAATGTTTGCTGTTTATATGTTTTGCTCCGCCCTGAGTCCCCTTCGGAGTAAGAAGGGTGGAATATAAATGCTTTAAATAATAATAATAAATAAATAATTGCTGAAACCCAGGGTCCCTTGAAAGGAAGACATGAAAGGATCCCAGGAATGGAAAGGGGAGCTTCGTAAATTCTCCATTCCTTCCAATGGGCCAGATCTTCCTGGATCTTTCAGTTGCGGACCGGAAACAGCTATTTGCCAACCTGCCCTTTTTTGGGAGGCATGCAAAAACAGATCCGTGGGTCTCCTGGAATTCAGACAGATGAAATGGATTAAGGTTCAGCTGAAATGCACAAGCCTCAATATCTTTAAACTTACTTGCCCAACAATGCACAGTACTCACATCAACACAATCACCACAAACAGCTTGCATTCTCTGATGAATCTCCTTTGGGGAGACACCTTCTGCTGTCAAGAATTCAATGACTCACCTCACTACCTCTGAGGATGCTTGCCATAGATGCAGGCAAAACGTCAGGAGAAATGCCTCTAGAACATGGCCCTATAGCCCGAAAAAACCCACAAGAACCTAATTCAATGACTGCATGTTGCTTAAGTCACATTGACCTACTGTCTGCACAGCGTTCCATACTTTGCACTTTAACAACATACCCATTCAATGCTAAGGCTTCCTGCCCAAATGGAACTGTAGAGGAGAGTCTACTGAACAAGCCAGTACCTGCCACATACCAGTACTGCCATCTGTTGAGGAGTTACGAAGGTGGAGGCATTACTTTTCATTCAACCCTCATATATACACAATAGTGTTATCCCAGATGTGGATATACCTTTCCTTGATTGGTTGTCTCGGCACTTGTGAACTGCTTAGATGTCAAACAGGGCATTGGCAATTTTAGCTTTTCAGAGTTTTAAAACTTTTCAGTGTTTAATTTAGTCTTTAAGCCCTTGCTGTTTTAATTTGTAGTTATATTTCTGTTATTTACATTGCATCTTCGCAATTTTTACAGGCACCATGTGGAGAGATTCAATTATGTGGCAGCACTGAAATGCTGTACATGCATAATAACATACAAAAATTGCTCATCCCATGTTGACAGCCGACTTGGTTTTAAAACACAAAGAACTTTCCCCTCGCTCTGCACCCTGTTATTTAAGCCTAGTTATAAGAGCCACTGAGGAAAGATGGCTGATATTTTCCCCTCTTCCACGAACAGTGTAAACCAGCTATGAGAACAACAGGCAACACATTTCTATAAACCTCCTAGAAATTTTGATCCTTATTCTTGCTGTGACTGCCTTCCACCATAAAAAGGAGTTGTTTGGGTTTTTTTTTTAAACAAAGGTATGGGCAAAAGTCACTAACAGGGAGAAAAGAATTTAATAATAGATGTAATTTTCTCCTTTTGGGGTTTGTGCCACAATTTTGTCTCGTTATGGCTTATTGGGAGCATTCCCCAAAGAGAAACTGCATCTATTATTAAAAAAAAACTCATACCAGATATTCCTGGAAGACCAACTGGTTTGGTTGTGATAGCCTCATATTGCTGTCATGTTAGCTTTGCTTACTACTATACTAACCTATTTTCTCATTCTTTTTCCCTTCTATTTTCAGCACAAGAGAAGTACCGCCAGAACGGTTGCATTTAAAATATCATCTATGTTTATTACTCGTGGGTGCCCTTTTTGTAATTTCAGCAACACAAGTGTTTTTTCTCTCTCTCTTTGGTACTTGTGTGTTGATATACTACACACATACACACAGGTGCACATTTTGAGAGGGATACCAATTTGTTTTCATTTCCTTTTTTTTCTAACCTCTCCTTCTTAAACTGCACAGAACACAACATGCTTAATATTTTTTTAAACTCTACTTTCACCAAGGTTTTAGATTTGGATGATGCACAGGGTACACTTTTCTCTTCCAATTAAGGACATGGGAAAGCCCCTGAGAAATCTCACCAGTTGGCTTGACATTCTTTTGGCTTTGCTTGATATTCCTCCGACAATTTGCCAGAGGAAGAGCTTTCAGACTTGCTCAAGATATTGCTTTCTGAGAGATCTGGTGGTAGTCGAAATTCTATTGAGGTCCTCTGCAGTATAGTAAACATGCAAGGAGAAGAAAGAATCCCTAAAGAGGAAAATCTGTTCTACCTGCAGAGACTCTGGAACTCCATTGTTTCCCATTGTATAGAAAGACTTTGCGTGCTGTCGCACGCTGGGCCTGTGCATCAGACTGTAGACAGGACATAAATTCCGTGTGCCCAATGGGACACCGGGGCTGCCTCAGATTAAAGGCCTTTGGATTTCTTTAAAACACAGTCTCTAGAATACTTAAAGGTTCAACAAAGTTCTTTATTAAGGAAAACAAACAGGTATTTCAAGGCTTTCTTAACAGTCTATAGGCTCTTTCAATCTTGTCCACAGGGCACAGGCACTATCTTCATGACTAGTATTTTAACTAATGGGAAATCCTTAACTTCTAATCTGGGCAGTCTTTCTTTGCCTCTGTTGGCATGGAGCCCCTACACCCGATACCAACTGCATCTGGCTTCTGCGAGCAACCCTTACCAAGCAGAGCTTTGTAGACTTCCAGGGAAAAAGGAGTTCAGGTTTCGGTGATGGCTGGCTGAATTCCCTCAGCAAAGGAGCCATAAGGCTGTATGATCCTCAGCCAAGCTGTGGGCTGTATAACCCCGGCCAAGCTGTAGGCTGTAGATCTCCCCGGCCAAGCCGTAGAAGATGAAGCTTTCTACAGGAGCACTTGGTATTATGTCCTGCGTGGAAAGCTGCTCTGTGTGGACTGAACCAAAAAGGCTCCTATTCCCTCCAAAAACCCAAAGGTAACCTAACTATAATTGACAGGTGGCTTGCCCTATGATTGCAGCCAAAAGAAGCCACCTATCTGCAGAGTCCCTGAAATTTAGGACTATAACAAACATTAAATGCAAAGCAAATAAAATGGGAAGTTCTGGTACAACTGTACCAGCACACTTTACATGTAAACATTTATGTGTCTATATTTATTTATTCATTCATTTATTTAGCATGTCTGTAGCAAATTGAGGATATAGGTTATAATGTATATAAATACACAAACAAAGTTAAAAACTTTGCATTATGCTAAATGTCCTTTGACCAGAAGCTGGGCACTTGGAGTGCCTCTGGTGTCACTGTGAGAAAGTCCTCTATTTTCCACGTGGCAGGACTCAGGTTGCTTTGTAGTAAGTGGTCTGTGGTTTGCTTTTGTCCACACTTGCTTGTCATGGACTCTACTTTGTAGGGCATTTCCTAAGTGGTGCCAGAGGGCAGCCTGTTCAGTGCCTTCCAAGTTGTCCAGACTTTGATGTGCACAGGGGGGAGTTTATCATCTGGTATTAGCCATGGATTGAGGTTTCAGGTTTTAGCCTACCACTTTTGGACTCTCTCTTGCTGAATCATAGAGTTGGAGGAGACCTCGTGGGCCATCCAGTCCAACCCCATTCTGCCAAGAAGCAGGACAATCACATTCAAAGCACACCCAACAGATGGCCATCCAGCCTCTGTTTAAAAGCCTCCATAGAAGGAGCCTCCACCACACCATGAGGTAGAGAGTTCCACTGCTGAACAGCTCTCACAGTCAGGAAGTTCTTCCTCATGTTCAGGTGGAATCTCCTTTCCTGTAGTTTGAAGCCATTGTTCTGTGTCCTAGTCTCCAGGGAAGCAGAAAACAAGCTTGCTCTCTCCTCCCTATGACTTCTTCTCACATATTTATACATGGCTATCATGTCTCCTCTCAGCTTTCTCTTCTGAAGGCTAAACATGCCCAGCTGTTTTAAACTGCTCCTCATAGGGCTTGATCTCCAGAACCTTCATCATTGAACCTTGACCCTCTTCTGAACACATTCCAGCTTGTCAATATATCTCTTCAATTGTAGTGCCCAGAATTGGACACGGTATGCCAGGTGTGGTCTAACCAAGGCAGAATAGAGGGGTTCCCTGGATCTAGACACTAGACTCCTATTGATGCAGTAGGTACATAGGTCAAAGATTTTATTGCTGTTTTATGTGTAACGAGGTTAATGGGGGGGGACTCCTCCAAGGTCATCTGGCCGGCACGACCGCATGGAGCGCTGTTACCTTCCCACCTGAGTGGTACCTATTGATCTACTCACGTTTGTATGTTTTCAAACTGCTATGTTGGCAGAAGCTGGGGCTAACAACAGAAGCTCACACTGCTCCCTGGATTCAAACCTGTGACCTTTCAGTTAACAAGTTTAGTGGCTCAGCAGTTTAAATCACTATGCTATCCATGGTGGACCCATGCATTTGTCACAGTGTTTTCTTAGGCAAGGAATACTCAGAAATAGATAACCAGTTTCCTCCTCAGAAAGAAAGCCCCCAGCACCTGGGTCTTCCATCCAAATACCAACCAGGATTGATTTGGTATCCATTATCAAATGTGGGCCGTAATACCTCACATTTGCATGTTTTCAAACTACTAGGTTGGCAGAAGCTGGGGCGAACAGCAGGAGCTCATGCTACTCAATGGATTCGAACCGGTGACCTTTCGATCAGCAAATTCAGAAGCTTAGTGAGTTAACCCACTACCCTACCAGCGGCTCTGGTGTACTATTACTAATAATAGAGTGGTACTATTGCTTTCCACAGTCTAGACACTATACTCCTATCAATACAGCTGGCAAAGCCCTCCTTTCTTTCCAGGAGTGCAGGATGACTGTGAAGAGAGTGATCCAGGATCCTGCATAGGGATCCAGAATGGAGCAAGATTTTAACCTTCAGATGTTTAACTGAAGCAACAGTCACATTGAACATCTGGAATATTGTGTCCAATTCTGGGCACCACAATTCAAGAGAGATATTGACAAGCTGGAATGTGTCCAGAGGAGGGCGACTAAAATGATCAAGGGTCTGGAGAACAAGCCCTATGAGGAGCGGCTTAGGGAACTGGGCATGTTTAGCCTGAAGAAGAGAAGGCTGAGAGGAGATATGATAGCCATGTATAAATATGTGAGAGGAAGCCACAGGGAGGAGGGAGCAAGCTTGTTTTCTGCTTCCTTGGAGACTAGGACGCAATGGAACAATGGCTTCAAACTACAAGAGAGGAGATTCCATCTGAACATTAGGAAGAACTTCCTGACTGTGAGAGCTGTTCAGCAGTGGAACTCTCTGCCCCGGAGTGTGGTGGAGGCTCCTTCTTTGGAAGCTTTTAAGCAAAGGCTGGATGGCCATCTGTCAGGGGTGATTTGAATGCAATATCCCTGCTTCTTGGCAGGGGGTTGGACTGGATGGCCCTTGAGGTCTCTTCCAACTCTTTGATTCTATGATTCTATGAACAGATTACTCCAGGTTGAATTTCATCAGCCTACATATGTGCGTTGTTTGGATGCATGCAGTAATTGACAATGTGGAAGCATCCCGACTCCCTCAAATCCTTTTCCTATCTTTTGTGCTGTTACCTTCCTTATTTAGCTCAGTATTATCTGCATATTTGATACACATCCATTCTATTCTCCATCCTCCACATTACTGCATCACGTGCCGTCAGAATACAGCCCTGGGAGCCTTTTTTGTCTGGACCAACGGATTGTAACTGGATAAAAGCATTATAAAAGATTAAATTATTATCATTATTTATATCCTACTGCTTTGTTGCATCAGGCTTTCTTAAGAGTACCAAACAAAGCAATGCCAAAGAGCTTTTAAATCCAGGATTTCAGCCAGTTCATTAAAAATAACCAACTCTTTTTAATTCTGCGAAATGAAAAGTTCTTTTGAAAAGTGTAACATCTTGTTGGTAAAGGCAATGGATTTATTCTGAGCAGAAAAAGAGGAGGGTGAAACTGAATTTAATAAGATTCTGAATGAAAATTATTACATGACAAAAACAAAACTTCTTCTTGCTATTCCAAGGGCTTAATTTACCTGTCAGTCATCGCACAAGGAGCAATCTTCCCACCTGAGTTCTCTATTGCACAATGCAAAGTCTTCTCATTTCCATTTCTCTAAATGGGCACTTTATTTACCCACATTGAATGGGTTGAATGAAAAGTAATGCCTCTACCTTCATAACTCCTCTGAACTTGCTGATCGAAATGTCAGCAGTTCAAATCTGGGGAGCAGGGTGAGCTCCCTCTGTTAGCCCCAGCTTCTGCCAACCTAGCAGTTCGAAAACATGGAAATGTGAGTAGATCAATTGGTACCGCTTTGGCAGGAAGGTAATGGCGCTTCATGCAGTCATGCTGGCCACATGACTATAGGAGGCGTCTACTGACAACGCCTCCTCTTCGGCTTAGAAATGGAGATGAGCACCAACCCCAGAGACAGACACGACTGGACTTAATGTCAAGGGGAAACCTTTATCTTTTTAATTTACTTCCATCAAGATTTACGTACCATCAAGATTACTAAAATCGTCTGGAGAGGCCCTGCTCTCGGTCCCACCAGCCTCACAAGCGTGCCTGGTGGGGACGAGGGACAGGGCCTTCTCGGTGGTGGCCCCGCGACTCTGGAACTCTCTCCCACTGGAGGTCAGAACCGCCCCGTCTATCCTGACATTCAGGAAATGGGTGAAGACGTGGTTGTGGAGACAGGCTTCCGATGAATGAGACAGCACCCTAGGATTGTGGATGGAAGATGAGGTATACTTGTTTTTAATATGACAACTGATCACCGTAGTTTAAAGTATAGTTGTTATTTTAAATGTGTTATTGTAATTATGAACTATGATATTTTACTGATTGTATGTTTTTATGGTTGTAAACCAGGCTGAGTCCCTCTAAGAGGTGAGAAGCTCGGTATAGAAAACTTTGAAATAAATAATAAATAAATATTCCATATTCCCAAGAAGCCTTGAGATATACATGACTTTCTCCTACTCCATGTCATCTATATAACAACTTTGTGAGTCAAATCAGGTTGAAAAGGTCAACCAGGTGTCAGTGGTTCCGTCTCACCCCTTTGCAGCGTGTGGACGTGGTGTTGATATTTGGGGGAAGTATTGGCTCTCACAGTTAACATCGGTAGGAAATATGCTAACCAATTACAGATCTTCAAGTCTGACACAAAAATAATACACTGAGTATGCCTAGTAGTGCTAAGCAGTATAAATGTAAATTCTAGCATATTGCTATTAGATCACTTAGACTCTGCATACTCAGCCAATTCACAGTTGTCCCTTTCACTTAGGGATCTCAGGCTGAGCCACACACCTTACTGTGGCCAGAAAGGGAAATATTAAAAATAATCATTTTTAAAAAACATCTACTCAGAGATTTGGCAAATAATGATGGATTATATTGTGTACAAAACTCAGGTTGTGTTAGCACTGCATCCAGTTTTCAAAAATGCACAATCAGCAAAGGAAAGTTTCTTTCTGAGAAAAAAAATCTACAGAAGAATTAGGTGGGACCAAAACCCATAGTATGAGAACTCTTTGAATTTTTGGTCTAGATATATGTCCTAAACACTTGTTCTCAAGGGGCAAAAATGCACCATGACTGACCAGTATTGGCTGACACTTTCTGAATTTCATTGGGATTTAACTGGGAGCTGAATTATCCTCTATTTGGAAGGTGGAACTATAAGCTCTCAGCTTATAGTTGCAAATATCTTATTCTGAGAATGATATAGGTTTTTTTCCTTCACCTTCCACATGAATACTCAACTGTAATCCACCTTAACTTCTGTGCAATTAAGTTCCATTTTCAACCTGTCAACTTGGGATCTTGGGAGAATTTATGGAAGCTCGTTCCCTTCTCAAGGATCCAAGGAGGGACACTCTCTGTGCATTTTGCTGAGTCTTTTATCTCGGGGCATATAAAGTAGGCTTGTGTAATCTAGGTAAGCTGTTCAAATCCAGGGAGCGGGCGTGAGCTCCCTCTGTTAGCCCTAGCTTCTGCCAACCGTGATCTGTTTTGGTATCCCAATCCATTTTTGAGAGCTTCCTGAATTCAGGAGGACAGAAATCTGTTTTCGATCTGGGAAGCCAAAAGATTCATTTTCTATCTGGCCCATTATGGGAGGGGGGGGGGGAACCTCCCAGGCTCCTCTTCCCATCATTTTAGACATTGTTTGTCCTTATATCCTTCATTAAGACCTGGATTAAAAGTGTCAGAGTTAAGATACCGCTCTTTCTGCAATCCTTTCCCTTCTGTCTGTAGAGAAGACCAAGTTTAATGCTTCCTTAAAGCTGTGTCTTTCTACTCTAGAGGAGACAGGCGCTATAGGCACCATGTAGCTTTCCAAGGCATTTTAAGGAGGCTTTCCACTTCCCAGGGAAGGAAGATTGATAACCTGGAGCTATCCTACCCTGAGCTTCCTTTAAAAAGCCCTCTCTTTTTTCTTGATTTGTACTGCAGGCCCTGCCTGGAGTGGTGCCTTTCTCCCTCCTCACTCTGCTTCAAGTTTAAACCTTCCTTAAAGCTACTACTACTTTTTTACTCTACAGGAGAGGTAACTAGGTGGTAGTAGTTTTCTGAGAATTAGGCTTTTCTTTTTGTTTGCTGGGAATAATAATAATAATAATAATAATAATAATAATAATAATAATAAGCCAGAATTGAAAAGTCAGTGATAGATCCCAAATGTAGACTCTGCAAGGAAGCAGATGAAACAATACATCCCATCCTCAGCTGCTGCAAGAAGATTGAGCAGACAGACTATAAGCAGAGGCACAACACTGTTGCTCAGATGATTCATTGGAAGTTGTGCCACAAATACCATCTGCCTGCAACAACAAAACTGTTACATCAAACTACTCTGGGACTTCCAAATTCAGACTGAAAGAGTTTTGGGGAACAAGACTCCTGACCTCACAATCGTGTTAAAAAACAAAGTATGGATTGTTGATGTTGCCATCCCAGGTGACAGCAGGATTGAAGAGAAACAACTGGAAAAGCTGACACGATATGAGGATTTAAAGATTGAACTGCAAAGTCTCTGGCACAAGTCAGTCAAGGTGGTCCCAGTGGTGATCAGCACACTGGGTGCAGTGCCTAAAGACCTTGGCCTGCACTTAAACACAATCACTACTGACAAAATTACCATCTGCCAGCTGCAAAAGGCCACCCTACTGGGATCTGCAAGCATTATTCGCCAATACATCACACAGTCCTAGACACTTGGGAAGTGTCCAATGTATGATCCAATACAACAGCCAGCAGAGTGATCTTGTCTGCTGTGGACTCATCTTGTTGTGTTTCAAAGAATAATAATAATCTTTTAGAAGTATATTTTCTGAAGGAGAGGAGGGGAGGAGAAAAAGAAGCTATAAAGATGACTGTCCAAGCCCCCAAACACCCACGTATGTAGCCCACCCACCTGTCTTACACGTTCCCAACTCCCTGGCAGTCCCACTAAATAAAAAGAATCAAGAAAATAAAGGAAAATCAAAAATATTCAAGAGAGAAGCCAACCAAGCCAAAAAAAAAAAAAAGTAGACAGTGGGCGAGCGAGTGGCAAGGCGATTGGGCCAACAGGTAGAGTTCACAGGGAAACTCTGAATGATGCTGAATAGGGAAGGAGGAGCCATGCTTGGCTGCCACATGATCCTGTTACATACATAAACATACGTGGCAATTGAGCCCTTGCCATTATGGCCATTCAATCAAGCCCAACAAGCTGGTTTGGCCAAAGGGAACCAACCAATCTGAATCTGTGCACAAGCCTAATATAAAGCCCCAGCTAGTATTCTACAGCAACAGGATCTTTTAAATTTGCACATTTTTCCAATATTTAATACAATTAAATAAACTGAAATGTATTTAGCTACTTTTATTTAACTTCTGGCTGTGCTACAATGATTCCTTGCTCCCTTAGGCTTGTTCAACCACCGTATTTGTAGCTTCTAGCCTACAGCATGGCCTAGCCGTTGTTTTCATATCTATATAATATGTGCCATTCATTATAACAACATTATGGCTGGTTCTTCTCCTAGGTATGAGAGGAACGCACATCTGCCAGATGTTATTCCTCATAATTGTTACTTTAAGTTCGCTTCTTAATAGCACCCACTTTCAGTATCAAATTTTGCATTTAGCATATGGTGTCATAGGTACTAAAATTAAGGGTCTCACACATCTCAACTATGTTTATCTGTCCCATGAGAAAATGATCCAATTCGGAAGCACAGTCTTATCTCGCTGTCTCTGGAACGTAGACAGCTCCAAGCACCTGATAGCATCTGCTAAGAGAGTAATTGGTTTGAATAGAAATATATTACTTTTATTTTATTTTTTGAAAAAAAAATGTCTGTCAACTAGCCATATTAAATTCCAGTTATAAATACAACGAATGCAGGATAAGTGCCAGGTCATAGTAAAAATTGTTCTTTAAAACAGATAAATAGGTGACCATATTTACAATATTTTATTCATTTTTGCTGTTTCTGTTCACAGCAGTTATGATGCAGTTTTGCTTTAAAAGAGAGTTCTTTTGTCCTGGTCATGTAATTGAACTGATCAGAGAAAGCATAGAGCAAACACAATTGCCATATATGAGGGTTGAATGAAAAGTAATGCCTCCACCTTTGTAACTCCTCAACAGAGGCAGCACTGGTATGAGGCAGGTACTGGCTTGTTCAGGAGACTTTGCTCTACAGTTCCATTTTGGTGAGAAATCTTAGCATTGAATGGTTGTGTTGTTAAAGTGCAAAGTATGGAACCCTGCGCAGACGGTCGGTCAATGTGACTTAAGCAACGTTCAGTCATTGAATTCTTGACAGCAGAAGGTGTCTCCCCAAAGGAGATTCATCAGAGAATGCAAGCTCTTTATGGTGATTGTGTTGATATGAGTACTGTGCATCATTGGGCACTAAGTTTAAAGAACTTGAGGTGGGAACATCTGACTTGCGTGACAAACAAAGTGTTGGATGTCCTGTGACAGCAACCACTGAGTTTCACAAGCAAAAGATTGACAGATTGATTCAGGACGATCATCGTATCACTCAGAGAGAAATTTAAAGCATAATGGGCATTTCACAAGAACGTGGGGGTCACATTATTGCTTTGTTTGGCTATTGGAAGATCTGTGCAGAATGGGTACCCAGGATGCTGACCCCTGAAATGAAAGTGCACAGACTTGAAACTTCAGAGACTGGATTTCACCACCGCACGACATCCTCCATACAGTCCAGATTTAGCACCGTCTGACTTCCATCTGTTCCTGATAATGAATGAAGACCTGTGGGGACATCATTATGCTTCTGATGAAGATGTTGAGAGAACTGTGAGACGCTGGTCACGGAAACAGAATGTCGACTTCTTCCTCAAACCAATAACGAAACGAATACATAACGAAATACGAAGCATTTACAAAACGTATTTAAAAATTTGTTTCGTTTTTAAGTTGCTCCAGAATGGTTCGTTATCGCTTCGTTATTAAAAAATTAACGAATTTTTAACGAATTACGAATTAACGAAATGAAACCGCCCAGCCCTAGTATCCAATTGTCTGGTGATTATGTGGAAAAGTGAATAGTGGTAGTTAAAGAGCACATTCCAAGGATTATTTCTGTGTTTTATTTATTAAAATATTCCCATCCACACCCAAGTAATGAAGGTGGAGGCATTACTTTTCATTCAACCCTCGTAAACAAGCAGACCTCACTATTGATGGCATCACACAGTCAAATCAGAGTGAGCACACTGACTCCTGACATTGTTCTGAATGAGCACAACAATTATGTTGGCTCTCACACACAGGGCACTCTAGCTTTGCACCGCGTTCTCTGTGGTGCCCAACCAGATGGAAGCCCAAAACCAAAGCAGTCGGCATTTCCGCTAACATCTCTTAATCCTGCTTCCCGCGCTGGCATGTTCAGTGATGGCACAAGAGAGGGGCTTCTTGATGAATGCTCCCAGGCTGCGGAGGTTCAGCTTCCGCTCTCTGTTGTTCTTCTGTTGGCAAGCCAAGATCTTGTTATTTAGGAGGGCTGGGCTTTGTGGAAGGAGCATTTAATCCTTGTATGTATACTTCCCTCCTCCCACGAAGTGCGTTTCAGAAATGGTCTTTAATCCAGTTGGTGCTTTAATATAGTAATCAGTTTGTGATACGATATTATTGCTGACTGTGTTTCAGTTGTATCTTAGTTTTAACGATGTTATGAATCACCTTGAGTCCCAGTCCTTGGAGGAAGGTGGGATTTAAATCAAATGAAGCCTTTGGTCTCTCAGCTTGGAGTTAGCATAGAACCATTGGAAACTGCAGCCTTATTTGGGAGAAAAGTTCCACATCGCTACGGATTTCCAGTCACCACCCTGTGGAGGATGAGACTGACTCTTCCGTAGATTTGTTTGTTATTCTTAGCTGTAAACTGGTTGCTTTCTATTTAAAAGCTGCTGCTGGGAGAATATCCAGAAGATTATAGGATGTATAACAGTTTAGCCAAGGAAATTCAAACCTATCCTGTATATATGATAACCAGTCAGCAAAACTCTAAGGAATTACAAAGGGAAATCAAAATAGTATATAGATAGATGATTTAGAATGATAGGTAGATTTAAAATGAAGCTGGAAATCAAGCAAGAAAAGGCTGTTGGGGAGTTCAAAAAGAAAGAGAAAATTTTGAGAAATAGCACTGCAGACGGAGTCAGGAGAAGAACACTGCAGAGGAACTAGACACTGCGACAAAATAAGTTGAACTAAAATGAAAAAGAGGTTGTTGCTGCATTATCAATGGGCTAAAAGAAGTGGAAAGCATCTTGATTAAAATAGGGAACTTTTTTTCATACCAGGAGTGACCTGAGAAACTGCAAGTCGCTTCTGGTGTGAGATAATTGGCCATCTGTAAAGATGTTGCCCAGGGGACACCCGGATGTTTTGATGTTTTACCATCCTTCATGGGAGGCTTCTCCCATGTCCTTGCATGAGGAGCTGGAGCTGACAGCAGGAGCTCATCCGTGCTCTTCCCAGATTAGAAACTCTGACCTGTCAATCTTCAATCCTGCCAGCACAAGGGTTTAACCCATTGCGCCACTGGGGGTCATCTTAGAATCATAGAATCAAAGAGTTGGAAGAGACCTCATGGGCCATCCAGTCCAACCCCATTCTGCCAAGAAGCAGGAATATTGCATTCAAAGCACCCTTTGACAGATGGCCATCCAGCCTCTGTTTAAAAGCTTCCAAAGAAGGAGCCTCCACCACACTCCGGGGCAGAGAGTTCCACTGCTGAACAGCTCTCACAGTCAGGAAGTTCTTCCTCATGTTCAGATGGAATCTCCTTTCTTGTAGTTTGAAGCCATTGTGCCATTGCGTCCCAGTCTCCAGGGCAGCAGAAAACAAGTTCTCTCCCTCCCCATATGACTTCCTCTCACGTATACTTGGCTATCATGTCTCCTCTCAGCCTTCTCTTCTTCAGGCTAAACATGCCCAGCTCTTTAAGCCACTCCTCATAGGGCTTGTTCTCCAGACCCTTGATCATTTTAGTCGCCCTCCTCTGGACACATTCCAGCTTGTCAGTATCTCTCTTCAATTGTGGTGCACAGAATTGGACACAATATTCCAGATGTGGTCTAACCAAGGCGGAATAGAGCATGGGTAGCATCTTGGATGTATATTTCCATGTTTCAACATTCACTTTGCTCATACAAATACCTCTAAATCCCATTCTAAAAATCTACATTGCTCATTTACTTATATTGCTTCCTTTTCCCAGAATTTCCAAGCAGCGGTCACCATCATTACTGTTTTTTTTCCAAGACTTCTAGTAAAAACTGGATTTGCCTGATTCTAAAATAATTATCTCATTTCTATGGAGGACCTTCTTGCGGCAACACCAGAGGCATTCCAAGTGGCCAGATACTAGTCAAAGGACATTTAATCAACTACCAAGCTTGCAAAATCTGTGTTGTTGTTGTTTTTTTAAAAAAAAATCTGTTTGTTTGTTTTGTTCTGTTAGAAATGTAATACAATGGTATGGTTGCTGATGACATGATAAATAAATAAATAAAATCTCATTTCTAATAATGCTAGTGTATGGGAGAATGAACTGGTTGGGAAATAAAGAAGGCATATCAGAGACTGTAAAAGCTCCTTAGACATTCTGTTTCTTCACAAGTTTAGGCGGGACACAATAGAAAACCCTTTGGTGAATGTATTGGCTTCTCATCATCCAGAGCTCTCCAAAAATTGCAAGCCAGACCTCTGAAATTGAATGGAGAAAAAGTAGTATCCATTTGGTAGCCATAGTGAAAACCGTAGAAGGAATCAGGCAGGTCCAAGTTGTCACTTGTTGTGTTCTTCAATAGGGAAGGGAATTATTTCTCTTATATTTTTAGCAAAGAGCTAAGTACATTTCAACTCAGGGCGCATCCACACAGGGTGGCAAGTGCACGCCCTCCCACATTTTTTAATGACGCCTCAGGTAAAAAATGAATCCTTCTGCACCAAGTAGGAAAAGCCTGCTTTGTGCCGAAGGAATTTGACAGCTGGAAGGACAGTCTTTCCAGCTGTGGACATTGTGTGGATTGGAACTGGGGATTGCGTCACATGACTTTTGGTCCCAATACACACAGCTGTTTTGGGATTTTTGGGCTACTGGAACCTGAAAAACCCAAAAGAGCTCTCACCCCCTTCCCAAAACACCTTTAAGAAGCCTTTAAAAGAAATAAACCTTACCTGGCCAGCATTTCCCTGCTGCTACTGGGCCTTTTCTCATGCATAGAAATGATGTGCCAGGAGAAGAGGGGGAGGAAATTCACTCCTGCCTCCTCTTTCTCCTGGCGCATCATTTCTATGGACTGGGAGAGGGCTGGCAACAGGAAAATGCTGTCTGGGTAACTATTTTTTCTTTTTAAGGCCTTTCTGGGGGGAGGGGGAGTTTATTTTGTATCCAGGTGCCCTGTCAGAAGGTCCGGCAGGACATCTGGACACCTCCCAGCAGAAAAGCAGGAGCTTTCTGGAGCGTGTGTGGATTGTAATGTGGATCTAATCAGGTTTTTTAAACCCGTTTGAGCACGCATTAAATCCTGCCTGGAATCACCCTCAGCCTTATATAAATAGTAATAAAACTTTGTTTATATACCGCTCTATCTCCCCGATGGGGAGTCAGGGCGGGTTCCAAGTAATATCACCGAAACATATAAAGTAAACAGCATAACATAAAATTAACAAAACAACATAAGCATAAAATTATCACAATAACACATGCATATTAAAAATATCCTGCCTATTCAGAGCAATTAAAAAGCTGGGTCAAGGTTAGTGCAAACTCAAAATATGAGGGGGCCGGGAATTAAGTACAGTGCTATAACAGGCTAACGGCAATAGCAGGTATGGGTCTGTGGCCACTCATTTCCAGGGCCTATTAGAGGGATGACCAGAGTAACAGGTAAAACTGCAACAATGTTTGGGCTGGACTAGAACTGGTCATTCTCAAAGGCTTGTTGAAGCCACCAGGTCTTCAAGCTCTTAAGAAAGGAGGGGAGGGATGGGGCATGTCTTATTTCCCTTGGAAGGGTGTTTCAGAGGTGGGGGGCCACCACCAAGAAGGCCTTCTCTCTCATCCCCACCAACCATACTTGTGAAGGTGGTGGGAGTGAAAGGAGGGCCTCCCTGGAGTTCGCGCTGGTTCATAGAAGGAGATGCGATAACGGAGATAGGTGGGGCCCAAACCATTTACGGCTTTATAGGTCATGACCTGAACTTTGAATTTGGCTCAGCAACTTATTGGCAGCCAATGAAGCTGTTTTAATAGGGGTGTTGTATGCTCCCTATAGCCTTTCATATGAAAATATCAGTGCAAAATGTTGGTATAACATAATATCTTTAAGTCAAAGAACTATTCTTTCTAAGATACTTACTACATATCCACCTTCTGTAACCTACTCCTGTCTTTGCTGTTTCCCAAATCTCTGAGCTTGGAACTGCTTTTGGAAAAGTCAGTGCAGAAAAATCAGTATTTTGTTGTTGTTTTGCACTTCCCGGCTGTTCTTTCATATCTAAAACAGGATTTACCCATAAAGGGAGCTTTACAGTTTCTGGAAGAGGGTTACACAACAAAGTCATTTGCAGCAATAAAAGTAAAAAATGTCTTAGACTTTAAAAGTCCCCAAAGAATGGTTTGTCTAGCAGAGCATTGATCCATTCGATGTGAAAAGTTCAAGGCCTGGCTAAAGAACAAGGCTGTGCTTTAACCCTTACTTTGTTTCATGCCGAGCCCCTTTGTGCCCTTCCCGCCCACACACAGTAATTCACTACAGGAAATCCTACATTGCACGTGTGTGTGTTGTAAATTTAAACTGGTAGGTGGTGCCCAACAGAAGACTGCTTTAAAGCACAACATTAAAATGTTGGGATAGTTAGGCAAATTACCCCTTTGTAGATCTTCTAGCCTGCAGTGACCATTAATATTTAAAGGCAGCGGAGTTGGGAAAATGAGCACTTAACTGCTAGCTATACAACTAAAAATTTGGATTGATGGGATGTGGTTGTTTAGCTCTTATTAATGAATTAAATGGCTCTTATAGAATTTGTAAATTGTAGGCTAAACAAAAATACTCTTGGGTGGATTTGTAGTTGGTTGAGTGACTGAACCCAAAGGATATACACCAATGGTTCCTCTTCATTCTGGAAATATTTGACTAGTGGAGTGCCACAGGGTTCTGTCCTAGGCTTCTCGGTGTTGTTCAACGTCCTCATCAAATCTGAAGGTTTGTCAGATTTGCAGATTGGGAGGAATACTTCACACTCGAGAAGACAGGATTAGAATTCAAAATGACCTAGTATAAAGTCCTAGTATAGCCTTATTATCACTATATAATAACAAGCAATTGAAAAAGGAGGATAAAGAAGCGATAACAAATTTATTAACAATAGCAAGATTGCTTATAGCAAGGAATTGGAAAAAAGAAATGAATATACAAATAGAGGAGTGGTACAAGGAAGAATGGAAATTAGCAATAAATGACAAGCTGACATGTATATTAAAGGTTAAAAAAGGTATATGGAAACAAAGCGACTTTGATGCTGTATGGGGAAAATTCATGGTAAATGGTTTAAAAAACAAGGAAGGAAAGTTACCGTCACAAGAAGAAATGAGATTTTGGACAGGTGATATGTAAAAATTGTGGCTTGAGACGGGTGGAGGGGAGCACTGTGGTGGAAATAAAAAGGGGGGAAATATTTAAGCAGAACAATAAATAACATGTTAAAGAGAGTGTGTTGTATAAAATGTAACAGTAATAACAAATGTATAACAAATGTAGCAATTGTGATTAATCAATAAAAAATTATTATTAAAAAAAAATTCAAAATGACCTTAGCAGGTTGGAGAGTTGAACTAACAAAATGAATTTCAACAGGGAGAAAAAGAAATGAAATGCACAGATACTTACTTACATAGTTACCTAGGCGATCCCTTGTAGCTTGAGGATGATGGTCCTCCAAATGATGTGTCTTGGTGGTGGTTCTGTAGGTGGTTGTGGAGTCCTTTTCTTGATCTTCATGTTCTCCTGCAGTTTCCAAGTGGAAGATGGTTCTGGTCAGGGTTGGCTTCATGCGCCTTCATCTTGGCAGGTTTCTCCCTCTCGCCCTCCATTCGTGCCTCCTCACATTCTACAGCACTGCTGGTCACAGCTGACATCCAGCTAGAGTGCTCAAGGGCCAGGGCTTCCCAGTTCTCTGTGTCTATGCCACAGTTTTTGAGGTTGGCTTTCAGCCCATCTTTAAATCTATTTTCCTGTCCTCCAACATTCTGTTGAGTTCAGAGCAGAGCAATTGCTTTGGGAGATAGTGATTGGGCATTTGGACAACGTGGCATGTCCAGCAGAGTTGATGGTAAAAAACCATTGCTTCAATGCTGGTGGTCTTTGCTTCTTCCAGCAAGCTGACATTTGTCCACCTGTCTTCCCAAGAGATTTGCAGGATTTTTCGGAGGCAGTGCTGATGGAAACGTTCTAGGATTTGCATGCAATGTCTGTAGACAGTCCACATCTCGGAGACATATAGCAGGGTTGGGAGGACAATAGCTTTATAAACAACTGAGAGAGACATGATTTAGAAAAATAAATTCTCAATTATTACAAGTCCCAGAATCCCTGACTATAGAGAAAACCTTGCTTGCCAAGAACTGCTGGTGCATAGAGAAAGAATGATTGTTCTCTGTGTTCTTTGTTCAAAGATACAAGCAAATGCACTCCCTCGCTCCCTTACTCCCTAAAATTCTTTCAGCCATGGATAAGCAACTTGCAGATAGATAAGCCACAGCTCAGGGCCAGACATTCAACAGGATCATTGATAGGCTTTGATGTTAGAAACATAGAAGAACCAATCAGAAGTTGCTTGAGTGTTGTTTTTACCAGTTTGATATAAAATATTTGTTAAGTGCGTCACAAGGGGTGGACAGTCTTTGTCTTTGACCTGAATGGTCAAAGGCTGTTCATCTCAATGTTGATCAACTTGAAATAAAGCCTTGTTGAAAAGCCTCATCGGAATCTCCTCCCTGCCCTATGGGCCCCGTCACCCTAAATTCCCAGTCTCTAACACAACCACCTTAGTCTCCCTAATAGGGCTGGGTAACCACGGAAAAATTTGTTTCTAAACTCAATTCGTTTCCAGGGGGCGCTAGCGTTTCCAAATTCTAAATACTTCCGAAATTTTGAGATTTCAAAATTTCGTTATTTACGAAATTTCGTTAATTTCGAATCGATTCGTTAATGGTGGACGCGATTGCGCAATATGCTAAAAAACCCTCCGAATGGGACAGGGGGAACTTCTGAAGCTTCCCTCTCCCTCTTTTGTTGACTGTTGGTGTAATAATTTATTTTTTATCACTGATAAAACAAACAACAACTATAAAACTTGCACCAGACATACCGAAATAATTATGAAACAATTACGAAACAATTTCGAAACATTTTTGAACCAATTATGAAACAATTACGAAACAATTAGGAAACAATACGAAATAAATTGGAAAAATTGTTTCGATTTTTAATTACTCCTCACACTATTCCTGCATGGCTCAATATCGGATCGTATGCTAATTTAAATACAAATTAATAACGAATTACAAAATTAACGAACAAAACTGCCCTAAGGATGTCCCAGTCCTCAAACACTCTGTGCTTCATTCAGAAAAATGCTGCACTCGCAGAGCTCAGGCAGTGTTGTATTTCAGGGTCAATATTGACTTTTGTGGAGAGGTAGCTGCCAAGGGAGTGGAAATGGTCAACATTTTCTAATGTTACACCAGTAGACCATAAGCTGAGCCTGAATCAACAGTATAATGCGACAGCTAAAAAGTAGGCCTGGGCGGTTTCGTTTCGTTAATTCGTAATTCGTTAATAATTCGTTAATTTTTTCAATTACAAAACGATAACGAACCATTCTGGAGCAATTATTTTAAAAAACGAATTTTTAAATACGTTTTGTAAATGCTTCGTATTTCGTTATTGTATTCGTTTCGTTATTGTTCTGAGGTCGTTTCGTTATTATTTCCGCATGTCTGGGCCAGTTTTATGGTTTAATTAGTGAAAAAAAATTATAATATCACACCAATAGTCAACAACAGAGGGAGAGGGAAGCTTCAGAAGGTTTTGGAGGTTTTTTAGCGTATTTCGCGGTCGCGTCCGCCATTAACGAATCGATTCGTTATTGTTTCGGAAATTGATTCGTTAATTTTTTACCATTTACGAAATTTCGTAAATATCGAACTTTTTAAAAGGAAAATTTTGTAATTATTTTAAATATCGAAACAAAAAAACCCCCCAAATACAAATCGATTTTAGAAACAAATTTTTCCGTTGTTACCCAGGCCTACTAAAAAGTCAAGGGATTTGGGCAGCAGCAGCAAGTGTTTCTTTTTTCCCCTCCTTCTCATAGTAGGATCTATATTTTATCTTGTTTTCCTGAAGAGAAGACCGTTTTCTTCTTTCTCAAATAAGTAATGAAGCAAGTAAGCAAATAGTTGGTGGCAGCACTCCTCATTACTTGCTTGTCCATTTGAAAGGACTGGGTAAATGAGCCTGGCCAGGAGCAAAGGAAGGGCAAAGATGAGCAGCTGGTCCTCCTCGAGTGCAAAGTTGCTCAACAGCTACTTGAAAAGGCCTTGGCTGCTTAAGGATGCCACCCGACGATGACAACTTTGATAAAGAAAAAAGGAGAAATAATAGGTTAAGCAGGAATAGCTTTGGGCTTAAAAACTTTATCTTGTCAAAGATTCATTACAGAAGAAAAGGAGAGTAAAGGGAATAGAGAAACAGAAGAAAGAGATGTCTGCTTAGCAGAGCTCATTAACTAAAGAGAACAAGTAGCCCATTCAAATTGATCATTGCTTTTTGTACTAAGAAGGGTTTGGATCAGGTTTAAATATAAAAATTAGGCCACCAGATCAAATATGTTTTTTTTTCTCCCCTCCCCTTACTGAGTTAAAGCAACGTTACGCTCACCATCCTTCAGGGTACGAGAGAGTAAATGCAGGCACCAAATTGGCAAGGCCCTCTGTGCAGTTTTGCACATTTCCTTTTAATCTGGAAGGAGACAGCATATCAATAATACATGTTTTCCTCTTTATTTATTGGTCTGCTTCCAAAAGTGAGGCATGCTTTTGCATAGAGACAGCAACATCTCCATTAGCTAAAGGAATAGAACCATTAACCCCATTTGTCCTGTTCTGAATAGTGAAAAACAATGAGAACCAAGGGGAATGGGGGCTTAGAAATTTTCCGGTCCTTGACTTCCTTTCATTCATCTCAGATGGTTGTTTTCTTTTTAAAATGTTGGGTCTATTGATTTTAAAAGACACCTACCCTGATTTTTTTTTTTAAAAAATGCAGAGTAGGAGGGAACAATAGATAGACCTTGAAGACTTCATTGACATCCACTTTGTGACAGTACGAACTACAGTGAAACATGATGGGAGATGCCAACCAACACAGAGTCACATGTGGCTCGTTGTTAATGCAAACCTAGCTTTGCTCCAGATTCCTGACTCTTGGGTTGAGGCCCCATCTATACTGCTATATAATGCATTATACGGTCAATGAAGAATTATATTCACATGAAGAGTTAGGGGCCGGGCTATAGCACAGCTGATAAATCACCACCAGCAGCAATAATATCTACCAACCAAAAAGTTGCCAGTTCAAAGCCCGGGTTGGTGTGAGAACCTGACTGTCAGACCAGATCACTGTTTACCTATGCAAAAATGACTTAGAGTTGTAAGTAGAGAAATTAGAGAAGTCTCCTCGCAGGATTGCAAGACATCCAGGCGTCCCCTGGGCAACGTCTTCGTATACGGCTGATTCTCTCGCCACAGAAGCGACCAGCATACAAGCAAGCAAGCAAAACAACCAACGGTCCTTTTCAGGACCAACCATGATAATAATGTCAATCAACATCGAAGGAAGCACTCCAAGTAGCCAGATACTGGTCAAAGGACATTTAATCAACTACCAAACTACAAATTTTGTATTTTGTCTGGTTTTTTTTTTTTGGTTTTTTTCTGTTAGAAATGTAATATAATCGACTGGTTGCACTGACACGATAAATAAATAGGTACAGCTAAAAGTGGGAGAGGTATTTTATGACACCATAAAAGGATTATTATTATTATTATTATTATTATTATTATTATTATATTCACATGAAGAGCTAGGGGCCGGGCTATAGCACAGCTGGTAAATCACCACTAGCAGCAATAAGATCTACCAACCAAAAAGTTGCCAGTTCGAAGCCTGGGTCGGGGTGAGCACCTGACTGTCAGACCAGATCACTGTTTACCTACGCAGTTCAAAAATGGCTTAGAGTAGTAAGTAGAGAAATTAGGTACAGCTAAAAGCAGGAGAGGTATTTTATGACACCATAAGAGGATTATTATTATTATTATTATTATTATTATTATTTATACCCCGCCACCATTTCCCCAAACGGGACTCAAGCGGCTAACATGAGGCCAAGTCCAGAATTACAGTACAACAAAATAAAATAAAATACAAACAGCAAATAATAACATCAAAATAAAATACAGAAAATAACAGAAAATGAAATAAACAGATGCAAACTAACATGATGAAAAAATAAAATAACAGCACAGTGGGTGGGCCAAATGCACAGAATAAGATTGATAACTCCTTGGGTGAGATAAGTAAATGGAGAAGTATGGGTATGTGGGAGAGCTCAGAAGGAGCGAACAATGGGATTGAGCCTTCATTAAAGACAAGGGGAAGTGCCTTATGAGGACAGAACTATAGTTGGGACAGATATGATATGGAGATATGTGTTCACTCGTCAAAGGCACACCGGAAGAGTCAGATTTTTAGGTCTTTCTTAAAGCTGCCAGAGCCTAATCTCACTAGGTAGTGAGTTCCAAAGCTGGGGGGCCACAACAGAGGAAGTTCTAATGGTTCTTCATCATAGAGGATGGAGCAACGGCATCCCCTGTGGCTAGATTTGAGCACAACCTCCAAGGTGCCAAAATGCTGGACGTGGAAAAGCTGGATGTTGACACAACATACCTTCTTTCTGTCTCTTCTGTCCTTGTCTAAACAAACAGCATTGAATGTTTGCTGTGGTATGTGTAGTGTGATCTGCCCTGAGACCCCTTGGGGAGATAAGGCAGAATATAAATAAAGTGTTGTTATTGTTGTTGTTATCTAGAAATACTAAATAATTGAGGAAAATACTATGAATTGTCTGTAGCACTTCCTGTTTATTACCTTTTTGGAGGCAGTTGGCTGGCCATGGATAGAGACAAGTTGTTGATGTTGAGTGTCGTTTTGGTTTGACTCCCTACTCTATGTTTATAGATGTTGTTGCTCACAGTGCTCTCTGCAACATGACCCCAGTTTCCTTTGGAAAATCTTACTCTATTTTATGTTGTTGTTTAAAATAGTCTGTTGACCAGGTCACTCTGCTACTTACATAGATTTCAAGGATACATTATCGACCTTGCTAGTACTTATATCTCTGCGAGGGATCTCAAATCATACTGTTTATTGGAAATGCATATGATTTTTAAAAGCATTAAGACAGCACCTGTCCACTCCCAGAGTTGAAAACCTGTCAAAGTGTTCCTTAGGGGATGAGGGAGTTTTGTGTGTGTGGAATTATTACCGTGGCATAAAATTGCCTTTGTGCACTGCATACATAGTTACAGTTCATGAGCGTGCACAATAAAAAAGAAGTGATCCAGAACTTTCCGTGCTGCTGCAAAGCACTTAGGCTAGGGCAGTCAACCAAGTTTATTATCATTATTTAATATCTGCAAAAATGTCTCTATGCATGTGACATGTCAACTTTGAACACAGCTTAGGGTTTTGGTGACTTGCAATATCTGTGTGAAAGTAGACATGAATGTGAAGAGCTTTATACATTGCTATATTAATATCTGAGCCAGAAAACAAATTGTCTATCCCTTTTGCCTCCCACCCAAGAATCCCCATTTCCATAATCTCTCTTTCATTTACATGGTAGCTATTTTTTTCATGTCAGGAGCGACTTGAGAAATTGTAAGTTGCTTCTGGTGGGAGATAATTGGCCATCTGCAAGGACGTTTCCCTGGGGACACCTGAATGCTTGATGTTTTACTGTCCTTGTGGGAAACTTCTCTCATGTCCCTGCATGGGGAGCTAGAGCTGACAGAGGGAGCTCAACCTGCTCTCCCTGGATTTCAGTGTCTGACCTGTCAGTCATCAGTCCTGCTGGCACAAGGTTTCACCCACTGCATCACCGGGGCTTCCATATGGTAGCTAATATGGGTCACACATAGGCAGGGGCGGCTCAACCCATTACGCAAAGTAAGCATTTGCAGTATAGTTGATTTTGCCCAGGGGCGCTGTTGGGGAAAAATAGACCTTGGCATATGCGAGTTGTAGTTACTGGAATGTATAGTTCACCTACAATCAAAGAGCATTCTGAACTCCACCAATGATGGAATTGAACCAAATATGGCACACAGAACTCCCACGACGAACAGAAAATATATATCAGTGATTGGTTGTAGGGGGGAGGGGGGCAAAATACTGCTTGCTTACCATTGAAAATTACCTAGGGCCTCCTCTGCACATAGGAAAACCAGTCCAAGATACATACAAAAGATGACTGTATTGGCAGCTAGATATAACTTGAAAATGTGATAGGGTTGTCTTCCATTTCTGAAGCCATTACAAAGCAGAACATCTGAGCCATCCCCTCCAAATGATAAGGTGTTTGTTCTAGCTGGTCTCTGGTGGCAACCAATGTAGCACTCTGGTCACAATGTAAGGGACAAATTAGCTGCCCCCTTTGACTTATCTAATGACCTATACCAGAAGTGACTCAACCAAATCTGGTTCAGGAAGAAATTCAAAACATTGAGGAAAAGTCTGCTTTGTTTCCTCACCAACAGAACATCAACTGGAGAAGGAATGTAGGCCACTGCTCTTTAGCTTTCCAACTTTAGGCTCATGGTTTGAAATTTGCCTTCCCAGTTGAATCAAGTTTGCATCATATAGATGTCATGAGGATTTCAGGATAGGTGCTTACAAATATGAACACATTTCCTCAAATGTCCATGAGACGGATCAAAATAACAACAACAATAACAATAGTTTATTTGTATTCCGCTCTATCTCCACAAGGGGACACAGAGCTGATTACAACATACACAAATAGGCAAACAATCAATCCCCTTAATACAATAGAATAAAAATGACACACAAATACACAGAACAAAGGTAAAGGCTTCCCCTTTCATCTCTGGCTTCTGGAGACAGTGCTGGACTCTGACCATGGGGAGGTGCTCTTTTTCCATTTCCAAGCCAAGGAGCCTGTTGTCTATAGACACCTCCTGGTCGTGTTTCCAGCATGGCTGCATGGGTGCCTTTATTACTTTTCCACTAGGTGCAGATATGTGGATATGTGAAGATTCAGTTATGCAGATCACCTCAAAAGTTCTGTTCTATGTGCAGGCCAGAGAAACTGTGCCCTCCATGTGTTTCATGAAGTTTCTGACAGACAGACAAAAGCTTTTGCCCTCTACTCAAGGGTCACCTTCTTTTTAGGAACCAACCAATTAAGAACAAGCATCTAAATCCTAGAAACTAACCTAGATTTTAAAAAGTCCAATTGCAGGGACATACAGACATGCATTTATTTATTTATTTTGTATCAAAAGCATTGTATAAATTAGTATAAAACTGCATTGTATAAATTAGTATAAGAAAAGCGCAGGCGGCTAAATATCTTTTGACGAACAACGGGCAACAGCAATGGCATTGTCTGTAGCCTCCAACATTTCTTCCTCCGTACATGAGGCAGGGCATAGTGGACAAGCATACAGATGCAGAGTTGTCTATTCTGCTCCAAAGTCACACAAGGTGTGGAATTCTCCTAGGTAGTGCCATTTTTCCAGATTGTCTTTTGATCTGCCCACTCCACTTCTGAGTCTGTTCAGGGACTTCCAAATTGCCCATTCTTGGTTTGCCCCTGAAGGAAGATCCTCCCTAGTGGGGGGCCATCCAGTTGGGATTTCCTAGTTTAGCTGCCCAGAGGGATATTTTTGCTGTTGCGGGGGGAACATTAAGAGGAGTGGTGATTCTCATAAAGCTTTCACTTGATTTGAGCCTCCTGGGATGAGGCTGGTAGCCATGTAGTGGGTGGCTTTCACAGTGTTCAACCTTATTTCTTTCACATTTATCAGCAATGCCCCTTCGCACATTGTCTAGCTTGTAGAGTTTATCAACAGGTGTAGGTTTAAGACATCCTATGATTATTCTGCATGTTTCATTCAATGCTATGTTCACCTACTTTGCAAGGGCAGACGAATGCCAAACAGGGCAGACATACTCGGCAGTTGAGTAAGACAAGGCCAGGGCTGATGTTCTTATTAATTTTGGATCTGCACCCCATGTGCTGCCAGTAACTAAGATGCAGGTATTGGGTTCAAAACTGTAATATTCCTGTACCTGGAAATTTTGGGATTTTTTTTGCCTTTTGTATCAATTGCTTCTGGGTTTACAGGGAACGGTGTCTGCCCACCCCTGTTTGCTGTGGAATCTCCTGGGATAAAGGCAGAGGTGGCCCTAGGTAAGCAAACAGTATTTTGGCACACCCCCCCCCCCCCAACCAATCATTGATATATATTTTCTGTTCGTTGTGGGAGTTCTGTGTGCTATATTTGGTTCAATTCCATCATTGGTGGAGTTCAGAATGCTCTTTGATTGTAGGTGAACTATACATCCCAGTAACTACAACTCGCATATATCAAGGTCTATTTTCCCCCAAGAGCGCCTCAAGAGTGCCCCTGGGAAAAATAAACTATACTGCAAATGCTTACTTTGTGTAATGGGTTGCTGAGGCTCCCTCCAGACTGCTAGGGCTGTTGTGAGCCGAGGGGGCGCTCCTCAAGTGGCAGTCGAGGGGCATTTACAGAGGTGCCTCTGAACCCCTGGCAAAAAAAAAAGTGTACTGCGACCGCTTACTTTGCGTAATGGACGAGCCGCCCCTGGATAAAGGTGCTGTCCGCCCCTGGATAAAGGTGCTGCCTATGACTGAACAAAATTAGCAATGTTAAGATGAGAACACAGGTGAATTTGAGTTTGACATATTCTCCCATTCCAACTCCTTCTATCACTTCTTTTCATGACTAAAATGATGAAGCTGTTAATGCTGGGGTACTTTTAATAAAACAGAATTTCCTATAACATTTTGCCTACACTTTTTGAGATTTATGGTTGCTTGTGAATCAGAATGTTTGCTTGAAAATGCTTCAACGGGAGTGGCCTAACTTAGTTCACAGTACGAAAAATCTTTCAAACTTACCTATAAATCTTGCATTGAAGCATGGGCGCCGGTGAATATGAGATTTTTTTTTCTTTCTTATTCTTTATATCAGAACCAGAACTGGTGATGGAAATAATGCTTGCATAGAATCCTCTCTCTTTCTCCTTTCCCACAGAAATTGATGCTCACCTCTTTCTAAGTGGACAGTCCTGTGCTTTGTAAATTTCCCTGGTGCATTGCCTTTCAATGACATTTTGCAAAGTTGAAGAGCATCGTGATGCCAACAAGATTAAAAATGCAGCGTCTCAAGCCCGTGCCTGCTTGCTCATGTTTTCCCTTCCTTGTACAAAATTCATATTAACGTGTTAAATAAATCAGGTGGCATTTTTTTATTTTAGGAACCAATCCTTCATCTCTTGGAGCAGGAGATGAGGTGAAGGGGGAAAGGGCAAGAGAAGATGGATGGAGCACCCCACAGGTGCATTTCATTGACTGTATTGACATGTTTTATTTATGCATAGTCATCAAATTAAGAATAAGGGAATCCTGTAAAATATGCGAATTTGAGTATTAGAATCAAAGAAAGAGAAAGAGGAAGTCAAATTCAGTCCTTTTCATGTGCTTTTTCCATTTATTTTATAAAGAAATTTGCAAATATGGATACAACTTATCAAAAATAGTTTGAAATGAAATTGCCACCTATCTGCACTAAATAAACTCAAAATTAGGAGCAGTTTTCAACTAGTCCAACGCTCGGCAGCCATGATTCTAACAGGAGTGGAACGCAGGGAGCATACAACCCCCCCTGTTGCGCCAACTCCACTGGCTACCGATTTGCTACCGGGCTCAATTCAAAGTGCTGGCGTTGGCCTTTAAAGCCCTAAATGGTTCCGGCCCAAGTTACCTATCTGACCGCATCTCTGCCTATGAACCCACCAGGACTTTGAGATCTTCCGGGGAGACCCTGCTCTCGATCCCACCTGCCTCACAGGCACGGCTGGCGGGGACAAGAGATAGGGCCTTCTTGGTGGTGGCCCTCAGCTGTGGAACGCCCTTCCCACGAACATTAGTTTAGCTCCATCATTAATGGTATTCTGCAAAAAAGTGAAAACCTGGTTGTTTGAGCAGGCGTTCGAATAGTCAGTGCAATGAGTGTAATGAACATAGGAATGGAACAATGGATGATGGATCTGGATCATGTTTTTTAGTGACGAGACGCTAGTGAATGGCTATTGTTAATTGTATATTATTGTATAATGTGTTATGATTTTAACTGTTTTTATATCGTGTTATTGTAGCATTGAATTTTTGCTGTTCTTGCTGTTAACCACTGTGAGTCGCCTAAGGGCTGAGAACAGCGGTATACAAATAAAGTAAATAAATAAATAAGTTTTCCAGATACAGCTGTCTACAATATTGTTAATTCCAACGGAGTAACTCTATTTGAATCAATAGGATTGCCTAGAATATTGGCTTCCCATACAGCAATGGATTTCTTGGGTTTACTCTAGTTAGGATCGCCTATTCAGAGCTGCTGATTTAGCATCTAGATTTTAGGTGCTAGGCTGTGACTTACAAAATTTAATCTGGCATTCAGTCAGTTATATGGTATTCTATTGTCATTCTAATGTTTCAACTGTATTGTTTCAAGTATATTGTCCTTTTGTCTGAGCCAATTTGAAAATTTATATTATCAAATAAATCAGTGGTCCCCAACCTTTTTTGATCAGGGACTACTCGACCCGTGACCACTTCGACCAGGGAGCATTTTGACTAGGGACCACTCTCCAACTTTAGTACCAAAAGGGTTACAAATCAAGTTTTGGTCAACTTTAGATTCCATTTGGTTATTTGGGGTGCTGATTCAGAAAATTGCATTGGACAAATTACATCAGCTCTAGTTTCTGATACAGAACATGTGCCATCCAGTAGTCGCCATCTGCACACCGACATAAAACCATATTTAATAAGCCTTGGCACGATTTATTATTTATTTACTTATTTACAGTATTTATATTCCAGCCTTCTCACCCTGCAGTGGACTCAGGGCTGATTACAATGAGCCTATACATGGCAAACATTCAATGCCATAGACACACAACATATATAGACAGACACACTGAGGCTATTTAAGTGTCCAGCTTCATGAGGGTATGCTTGAATTCTGGCCACTGGGGAAGCTATTGCTTCACCATCCACTTGTGTTTTTATGGTGTTTTGTGGTGTCGTAAATTAGTTAAATTAGCTTCCTCACATAAGCGATACCTAAATTTTGACAGCAAGGTTGACAGCAAGCTAGACAAATGGGTTGTGGTAAGTTTTTCAGGCTATATGGCCATGTTCTAGAAGCATTATCTCCTGATGTTTCGCCTGCATCTAAAGCAAGCATCCTCAGAGGTGAAACATCAGGAGATAATGCTTCTAGAACATGGCCATATAGCCTGGAAAACCTACAACAACCCAGTGATTCCAGCCATGAAAGCCTTCAACAAAGCTAGACAAATGGTTGGGAGCTTACTCCAATTCGGGCTGGCTTCGAACTTATGACCTTCCGGTCAGTGGTGATTTTAATGTAGCCAACTCCCAACCAGCTGTGCCACAACCCAATTGCAAGACTAGTCACTCTCGTTGCAACAGTGTAGTAACAGTGAGACGGCAGAACATATTTTAGTTCTTGGGGACCACTTATGGTCCATGGACCAGAGATGGTACATGGACTACAGGCTGGGAACCACTAAAATAAATAAATGGGGAGAAAGGAGAAAGGATTCCCAAGTTCCTTATGCTTCCCCCCCTTTTTTTGAAATGTATGGAAAGGTGCCACCATCTGGAAGAAGAATCCTGATGGAGTTGTTGAAATGAGGATAGAGAGAGCAAACAGTATCCTTGCTCTCTCTATCCTTGGCAATGCAGGTTGGCAGAAAATGTAATTCTGGAAGTGTCTCTGGAACATCCTTAGAAAAGTAAATGAGCATTGTGAAAAGATGTGTTGTGTATGTGTGTTGCCACTTGGCTGTCTCTTACCTGAGCCACGCTTCAAGGGCAGAACTGAAATCAACCGTGGAGAAGGGGCAGATACAGGTCACTGGATAGATGGCCTCATAAAATAGAGGGAAGCTGTTTCTTAGGGATTACAAATGGAAAGGGTGACCAGGAATCTTAAAGAACCTCTGCAGTTATGCCAGAGACTGCAAAGAAGCACAGTCTCTCTCTCTCTCTCTCTCTCTCTCTCTCTCTCTCTCATTTTCCTCTCTTTGGGAAGACTGTGGCTATTGTTCCTTGTGGAGCACATGCTTGGTGACTGATACTGTTATCTTAAATGCTCCAGGTAATGAGCTGTTTTTCCTTATGCTGAGCAAGTCACTAAAGGGCAAACGCTGTGCTATCTCGTTCAGCGTTATTACACGATATATAAAATACTGTTCAAATGACTAACAAGGTCTTTATTTGCATAAGTAAATAAATAAGGGTGCATCAAGGCTTCGAGTAGAGAAGAAATATTCATCAGGCTAATTGGTTTTGTTTCTCTTATTTGGCAAAGTGTGGAAATTGTTTATAATAGAGACGATATTAATGCAAATGAGAGCATGTTGGGGAAATGACTCCTGGTGTCTGGTAACTGTAACAAAAGGACATGAGACAGGTAAACGTGATCATTGAATAAGTGTGTATATACATATACAACACTGAGACACACACAGAGAGAGTTCACATATGATTTTCAATCTAATGTGTGTTCTACTTCATCTTGATTTCTGGTAATTTTGGAAAGAGAATACTGAAGTTGAAATGGGGGTTATGTTTGAAAGGAGGGCAAAATGCGGTGTTGGTGAATGCATAACTATTTCTGCCATCAGGAAATAAAAATAAAGTCAATTGATTAAATAGAGATTTTTCCTTATTAGGCACAAACTCCAGTTTAAACTGACCTTATTTCAGACTAATCGCCGAACCCGACATTAGCTGCGCATACATCAACTTTCACACTTCCCCAATGCTCCAATGAGGCTCTTGGTCAAAAGAACATGTCACAAACGACTTAAAATGTGCATTTCAAGAGAAAGGCATGCTTAAAGATTCACTTTTAAATGCAAATTGTTGTGCAACCTTAAAAAATACAGATTAAAGTAGGAATCAGACAGAATTAGACTTACTGGTGATGTATGCAAATGTGACTCACATCAACAGAAAAGGAGGTAGTCCACACCTACACAATATTTTTTTATCCATAAAGACTGGGGCATGGATTCCTGCTCAAAGCCTCCTGTATCGTTTTGTATTATAAATCTGATAGCAGAAACTGCTTATACTGAGGAATGTATAGTACATAATAATAATAATAATAATAATAATAATAATAATAATAATAATAGCCATGATGGTTGTGTTTTGTTTTTATTAGTCCCATATTACTGCTGATCATGTGTAGTCCAGGAATAGATAACTTGGTGCTTCCCATTTGGTTTGGAGTACAAGTTTCATAAATCAGACAGTATTTCCAGTAGTCAGCAACAATGGGATTTGTAGATTTATGTGGAGGTTCATGTCTTCTGTCCAAATGGCTAGCATAGATTGCACTGTTCTGCATCACATTACTGACACATCTCTGATAGTGAACATGTTTTGATGACATTGTCCATAAGGATCCATCCTAAGTCTGCAGCCAGAAAAGCAGGTGGTAGCACTAGCAGGGTGGAAAATTGCATGAAACTCCCCGTGAAAGAAGAATGTGGTGCAAAATATCACAAAAACCACAGCAGAACAGACTAAACACCCACACAATTTAACATAGACTAGATATGCACCTAGTCTAGAATGTTTAAAAACAATTGTATTCAGAATGGGAACAGGTTTACCACATTTACTCCCTTATGAAGTCTTCAAAGTACTCTGGGCGAGGGGGATGGAACGGAAAGTGGCCTCAATTGGACTATCCGCATCCCTTTTGCTCCATTTGGGATTCAAAATGGCACAAGAATTCCTGAAGCAAAGGTTGCAGGATATTGTCCTGGGAGAGCTTAGAGCTCACTCAAACTCACCATGCTCCCAGAGGCCTAAACTTACCATACAGAGTTGTTGTTGTTGTTTATTCGTTCAGTTGCTTCCGACTCTTCGTGACCTCATGAGCTCCCTGTCAGCTGTGGCCACCCCCAGCTCCTTCAAGGTCAGGCCAGTCACTTCAAGGATGCCATCCATCCATCTTGCCCTTGGTCGGCCCCTCTTCCTTTTTCCTTCCATTTTCCCCAGCATCATTCCCTTCTCTAGACTTTGCTGTCTCCTCATGATGTGGCCAAAGTACTTCATCTTTGCCTCTAATATCCTTCCCTCCAATGAGCAGTCGGGCTTTATTTCCTGGAGTATGGATTGGTTGGATCTTCTTGCGATCCAAGGCACTCTCAGAACATTCCTCCAGCACCAAAGTTCAAAAGCATCTATTTTCCTTCGCTCACCCTTCCTGATGATCCAGCTCTCACATCTGTAGGTTACTATGGGGAATACCATTGCTTTAACTATGTGGATCTTCATTGCCAGTGTGATGTCTCTGCTCTTCACTATTTTATTGAGATTGGTCCTTGCTCTCCTACCAAGAAGGAAGCGTCTCCTGATTTCCTGGCTGCAGTCTGTGTCTGCAGTAATCTTTGCACCTAGAAATTCAAAGTCTGTCACTGCCTCCGTGTTTTCTCCCTCTGTTTGCCAGTTATTGATCATTCTTGTTGCCAAAATCTTGTTTTTTTATGTTTAGCTGCAGCCCAGCTTTTGCCCTTTCTTTTTTCACCTTGGTTAGAAGGTTCCTCAGCTCTTCCTCACTTCTGACTATCAGTGGTATCATCCACATATCTAAGGTTGTTAATCTTTCTTCCAGCCTTGGATTCCTCAAGTCCCACACCTCGCATGATGTGTTCTGCATGCAAGTTGAATAAGTTTTGTGAGAGGATACAACCCTGCTGTATGCCTTTCCCAATCTTGAACCAGTCTGTTGTTCCATGGTCAGATCTTACTGTTGCTACTTGGTCATTATACATACAGAGAGCTATTATCTATTTATTTACTTACCCTATTTATACCCCGCCTTTCTCTACCCCAAGGAGGACTCAAGGTGGTTTAAGACATGTGAATATCTACAGAAAAGCCCTACAGTGATTCTTTACAAAGATGAACCTAAACATATTGCCTTCAGAGCTGCTAAGAGGAAGACTGTCCGGAATTCCTTGCCAAGAAATGACAATAGCCAAATGTCTAACATAATGTTAGCAATACTAATTTTTTTTTAAAATGAATAGAGAGAGAAATTAATTAATGGGCACAAATTTGCATATGCATGATGGTAAAAATGAGATATTAAAGTATCTAAAGGATATTCTAGGAATTTTTTTTAGAATTCTTTTTTTCTTTTGATGGTACTGAAATTAGTATGTGTCTTACAATCAATGGTGTCTTACAATTGAAGAAATATGGTGACATTGCAGGTACAGTATTTCTACCATAGCACAAAGAGTAGAGACTAGCAAAACAATACAGGTCATAGTGATGACGTCAGCTATTGTCAAAATTAAGGCTCAGTAATACGGCTGAATATTTAATTTTTATTTTATGCTGGCAGAATATTTTATGCCCACAGCCTGATTCTTTCTAAATGCTTTGTACTTCAACTCCTAAGGAGCCCCCAGTGGAGCAATGGGTTAAACCCTTGTACTGGCAGGACTAACGATCGACATGTCAGAGGTTCGAATCCAGGGAGAGCGCAGATGAGCTCCCTCTGTCAGCTCTAGCTCCCCATGTGGGGACATGAGAGAAGCTTCCCACAAGGATGGTAAAACATCAAAACATCCAGGCATCCCCTGGGCAACGCCCTTGCAGACGCTCAATTCTCTCACACCAGAAGCGACTTGCAGTTTCTCAAGTCACTCCTGACATGAAAAAAAACCTACCACTCCTATCTCCTCCAATTTCAAAGTTGATGTGAATTGTAGTGCAATATATTATAAAGGAAATGGAGATGAAGAGGGTTTTATGGAAGATTCTGGCAGGACTGAAGATTGACATGTCGGAGGTTCGAATCTGGAAAGAGCGCAGATGAGCTCCCTCTGCGAGCTCCAGCTCCCCATGTGGGGACATGAGAGAAGCTTCCCACAAGGATGGTAAAACATCAAAACATCCAGGCATCCCCTGAGCAAAGTCCTTGCAGACAGCCAGTTCTCTCACACTAGAAGCAACTTGCTGTTTCTCAAGTCACTCCTGACTTGAAAGTAAACTACAACTCCAATCTCCTCCAACGTCAATGGTGATGTGAATTGTAGTGCAAGATATATTATAAAGGGAATGGAAATGAAGAAGGTTTTATGGAAGATTCTGGCAGGACTAAAGATCTACATGCCGGAAGTTCGAATCTGGGGAGAGCACAGATGAGCTCCCTCTGTCAGCTCCCCATGTGGGGACATGAGAGAAGCTTCCCACAAGGACGGTAAAACATCAAAACATCCAAGCATCCCCTGAGCAAAGTCCTTGCAGACAGCCAGTTCTCTCACACTAGAAGCAACTTGCTGTTTCTCAAGTCACTCCTGACTTGAAAGTAAACTACAACTCCAATCTCCTCCAACGTCAATGGTGATGTGAATTGTAGTGCAAGATATATTATAAAGGGAATGGAAATGAAGAGGGTTTTATGGAAGATTCCAGCAGGACTAAAGATTGACCTGTCGGAAGTTCGAATCTGGGGAGAGCGCAGATGAGCTCCCTCTGTCAGCTCCAGCTCCCCATGTGGGGACATGAGAGAAGCTTCACACAAGGATGGTAAAACATTTATTTATTTATTTATAATTTCAAATATTTGTACCTCGCCCTTCTCTACCCCCGAAGGGGGACTCAGACTCAGGGCAGCTTACAACAATTCGATGTCTCCCATACACACACAGATGAAACAGCAATTACAAAATAGATAAAACATTAATATAAATTAAAGCCATTTAAAATAGTACAAATTCAATTAGTTGGCCAAATCTAACATCAAAACATCCAGGCGTCCCCTGGGCAACGTCCTTGCAGATGGCCAATTCTCTCATGCCAGAAGCGACTTGCAGTTTCTCAAGTCGCTCCTGACATGGAAAAACAACACTACAACTCCGGTTCCGGTATGGTGGCTGGCAGCAAAAACGCTGTACTGCTCAGCCAAAATTTCAATCTGGGGGAATCCTGAGCCTCCCCCTCGCCTAATCTCCTAATTGGGGGGAGAGAGGAACCCCAAGCCTCAAGCCCCCGATAGAGGGGTAGAAGGCCGAGAAAGAGCCAGAAAGGCCGGAGAAAGCGAAAAAACTAGAGAAGCGGAGAGGGAGAAGGAAACACCCGCCGCCATTTTATCGCGGCCTACCTGCATCGCCGCCGGGAACGGAGGCCCGGTTGGCCTGGCTGGCTGGCCGGAACACCGCCGCCGCTGCTGTTTGGCCCCCGCCGCCACCGCTGGCCCCCGCCGCCACCGCTGGTAAGGAGAGCATCGTGGGGCTATTGGGCCGCTGGGCCGCCGCCGTTGCTGGCCGTGGAAGAAGGCCGCCGGCAATCCATCGTGGCCGAGCGCTGCCTGGCCGGAAGGGGAGGCCGAGTGCTGCCTGGCCTCCTCCGCTCAGTCCGCCGGGCCGCCAAACCACCGCCGCCAAACCACTGCCGCCAAACCACCGCCGCCGCCGGCTGCCGGGTGGAGAAGCCGGGTGCTGGGCCGCCGCCGCGGAGCCGCCGTCGCCGGACTGCCGCCGCCGCCGGCCGCCGGGTGGGGAGGCCGGGCGCCCCCTGGCCTCCGCAACCGCGGCCGGTAGGAAAGTCGCCGTCGTTGGGCTGCTGCTGGGCTGCTGGGCCGCTGGGCCGTTCCATCTTCGGGCGAGTCCGCCCCCCGCCTTCCATTTTCAGGCGAGCTTTCCATCGTCGGACGAGCCCGCCCCGCCTTCCATCTTCAGGCGAGTCCGCCCCGCCGACACAGAGGCCAAAATCCTGTGCTGCTGCCTCCTCCGTCAGTCCACTGCCGTGCTGCTTGGCTGGAAGGGGAGGCCGAGTGCTGCCTGGCCTCCTCCGTCAGTCCGCTGGGCTGCCAAACCACCGCCGCCGCCGGCTGCCGGGTGGAGAAGCCGGGTGCTGGGCCGCCGCCGCTGAGCCGCCGTCGTCGGACCGCCGCTGCCGCCGGCCGCCGGGCGGGGAGGCCGAGCGCTCCCTGGCCTCCGCAACCGCTGCCGGTGGGAAAGTCGCCGTCGTTGGGCCGCCGCTGGGCTGCTGGGCCGCTGGGCCGCTCCACCTTCGGGCGAGTCCGCCCCCGCCTTCCATCTTCAGGCGAGTTTCCACCGTCGGGCGAGCCCGCCCCGTCCTCCATCTTCGGGCGAGTTACTTCCATCGTCGGGCGAGTCCGCCCCGCTGGCACAGAGGCCAACCGACCTCTTGTGTAGACCGTTGTATGGACCTTTGCTGACCATTCTTTGTAGATTCTTGTGTAGATCTTTAAGCTGGCTTTTTCGCTGTTACTCATTGAGCAAGAGTGTGACCGACCATCGGTGCTGCCCCACCCCCGAGTTATCAACTCCGGAAGCCCATCCGCTGGTTTACCAACCGTCTAGAGACTCACCGGGGTCATAGCAATATTTAATTAACTACCACCATTACCACCCATAAAGGGTAGTCGTACAATACCAACTAGTACATTCCTGGTAGCCATCTGTTACCATCTGTCGTCATTGTAATAAGAACGAAATAGAGCACTTAGGCGCCTGCCATCTGCTGCTAGATTGCACCAGCACTTTCGCCCCTTCCCTGTCCCTCTGTGCCGCACTTTATTATCGCTAAGTAGAGCACTTTAGACCTAGCACTTTATTAATGTGCCTTTGAATGTGTGTTGCTGCTAACTAATTACGATCATTTACGATCACTGACGGACTGCCCCTAAAATCTATGCACTGTAAGAACTGTTCCATTGAAGCAGTCGGAACATCGACTACCATCTGTATCGCTGCTACCCATGTGGTCCCCTGCCCCCCTTTGTGTACTGTTTCTGTTGCTCGGGTGTAGCGGAGGGGGCAGAAGAGGAGGTGGCCTGGAGCCTGTGATTGAAAGTGTGGTGGGGAGGGGGGAGGAGGGGGAGGGGGGATGCTGGCAAGAACCAATAAACCTAACAACAAGCGTAGGATAAAGTAATCTCATGGCTCGGGACTGCGGCATGGAGGGGGGGAGGTGTTCCACTAGCCAAGGGGCCCCCATAGAGGTCGTGGTGGGAAGGAGGAGATGCGGGAGGAGGAGACCTCGAATTCGGCCTAATTCGGACCGCTTATCTAAATTAACTATTCCCAATAGGTCTCCTAAGGTAAATTGGTGTAACCAGGTGAGCGGGCCCTCCGGCTTGAAGGTGGTGTTGTTGAACGCCAGGTCTGTCAACGGAAAAACAACTTGGATTCAGGATTTAATCCTGGAGGAGCGGGCAGATCTGGCGTGCATCACGGAGACCTGGCTGGATGAAGCGGGGGGCGTAAACCTCTCCCAGCTTTGTCCTCCAGGTTTCTCCGTGCAACACCAACCAAGAGCCGGAGGACGGGGAGGCGGTGTCGCAGTGGTCTATAGAGATTCCATCCATCTAACCAGGAGCCCCATCCCGCAGACCACAAATTTTGAATGTGTCCACCTGAGGGTGGGTGACCGGGACAGAATAGGGATTCTGCTAGTGTACCGTCCACCTCGCTGCACTACAGTCTCCCTACCTGAGCTAGCGGGGGTGGTCTCGAGCCTGGCGGTGGAGTCCCAACGGCTTCTTGTGCTGGGGGACTTCAACATCCACGCCGAGGCAACCCTCACAGGTGCGGCTCAGGACTTCATGTCCGCCATGGCAACCATGGGGCTGTCCCAACGAATAACTGGCCCCACCCACTGTGCTGGACACACATTGGATTTGGTTTTCTGCCAGGGATGGGAGCAGGGTGGCGGTGTGGAGGAGCTGTCTATCTCTCCGTTGCCGTGGACCGACCACTTCCTGATTAGATTTAGGCTCACTGCGCCCCCTAACCTCCGCAAGGGTGGAGGACCCATTAAGATGGTCCGCCCCAGGAGGCTAATGGATCTGAATGGATTCCTGACGGCTCTTGGGGAGTTTCCCGCCACCGCGGTAGGTGACCATGTCGAGGCCTTGGTCGCTCTCTGGAATGGGGAGATGACCAGGGCTATTGACAAGATCGCTCCGGAACGTCCCCTCTCAAGTAACCGAGCTAAACCAGCCCCTTGGTTCACTGAGGAGCTGGCAGCGATGAAGCGAAGGAAGAGGGTTCTAGAGAGCGTGTGGCGCTCGGACCCAAGAGAGTCAAACCGAACACGGTTTGTGTCCTTTTTAAGGGCATATGCCGCGGCAATAAAAGCCGCAAAGAAAACTTTCTTTGCGGCCACTATTGCGTCTGCAAAAAACCGTCCGGCGGAGTTGTTTCGGATTGTCAGAGGTCTTTTAACTCCCCCTATTTCAGGTGGGAGCCCTGACAATTCGGCAACGCGTTGTGAAGCATTTGCTCGGTTCTTTGCAGACAAAGTCGCTTTGATCCGCGCTGGGCTGGACGCCACATTAAATGCAGTCTCCGTGGATGTGACACAAGCACCTGCTTGTCCGATTTTGTTGGATTCTTTTCAGTTTGTGAAACCCGAGGATGTGGACAAGATACTTGGAGGAATGAGACCCACCACGTCCATCCTAGACCCCTGCCCATCCTGGCTTCTGAAGGAGGCCAGAGGGGGATTGGCCGAGTGGGTAACGGTGGTGGTTAATGCCTCCCTTCGGGAAGGCAAGATTCCAGCGAGCCTAAAACAGGCTGTTATAAAGCCGCTGTTGAAGAAACCATCACTTGACCCCACTAAATTGGACAACTTTCGGCCTGTTTCCAATCTTCCCTTCTTGGGCAAAGTCATGGAAAGCGTGGTGGCCTCACAACTCCAGGTATTCTTGAGAGACACGGATTATCTGGATCCGGCACAGTCTGGTTTCAGACCGGGACATGGTACCGAGACGGTCTTGGTCGCCTTAGTGGATGATCTGCGCCGGGAGCTAGACAGGGGGAGTGTGTCCCTGTTGGTGCTCCTGGACCTCTCAGCGGCCTTCGATACCGTCGACCACGGTATTCTTCTGGGGCGCCTTGCAGAGATGGGTCTTGGGGGCACTGCTCTGCAGTGGCTCCGGTCATTTCTGGAGGGTCGTACCCAGAAGGTGTTATTGGGGGACTCCTGTTCAACGCCACAGCCGTTGACCTGTGGCGTTCCTCAGGGTTCCATCTTGTCCCCCTTGCTGTTTAACATCTACATGAAGCCGCTGGGTGAGATCATCCGGAGTTTCGGGGTGCGGTGTCACCTGTACGCAGATGACGTCCAACTCTGTCACTCCTTCCCACCTGCTACTAAGGAGGCCGTCGAAGTCCTGAACCGGTGCCTGGCCGCTGTAATGGTCTGGATGAGGGCGAACAAACTGAAACTAAATCCAGACAAGACAGAGGTACTCCTGGTCAGTCGCAAGGCCGAACAGGGTATAGGGTTACAGCCTGTGCTGGACGGGGTCGCACTCCCCTTGAAGGCGCAGGTTCGCAACTTGGGTGTGACCCTGGACTCATCGCTGAGCCTGGAGCCTCAGGTTTCAGCGGTGACCAGGGGAGCATTTGCACAGCTTAGGCTCGTGCGCCAGTTGCGCCCGTATCTTGGGAAGTCTGACTTGGCCACGGTGGTACACGCTTTGGTCACATCCCGTCTCGACTACTGCAACGCTCTCTACGTGGGGCTGCCCTTGAAAACGGCCCGGAAGCTTCAGCTAGTCCAACGCGCGGCAGCCATGTTGTTAACGGGAGCAGGACGCAGAGAGCATACAACGCCCCTGCTGTCCCAGCTCCACTGGCTGCCGTTTTGCTACCGGGCCCAATTCAAGGTGCTGGTGTTATCCTACAAAGCCCTAAACGGTTCCGGCCCAAAATACCTTGCAGACCGCATCTCGGCCTATGAGCCCACGAGGACCTTGAGATCATCCGGGGAGGCCCTTCTCTCGGTCCCGCCTGCCTCACAGGCACGTCTGGCGGGGACGAGGGAGCGAGCCTTCTCGGTGGTGGCCCCCCGGCTGTGGAACACCCTCCCTGCTGAAGTTAGACAGGCGCCCTCCCTGATGGCCTTTCGTAGGGGCCTGAAAACATGGCTCTTCGAGCAGGCCTTCAACTGAGGGTATTGTTGGAACGACACTGGAATGTACTAGGACTATGAGATCGGCTATGACCCCAGGATTTGACGAAGCGGATTTTTAGCATAAGTATATGTTATGTTGTAGTAGTCTGGTTTGTATTATCGTGATTTACTGTACACTGTCTTTCTATGTTGCTGTTCACCGCCACGAGTCGCCCTAGGGCTGAGAGTGGCGGTCAATAAATGCAAGAAATAATAATAATAATAATAAATAACTCCTATCTCCTCCAACATCAAGGATGATGTGAATTGTAGTGCAAGATATATAGGGAATGGAGATGAAGAGGGTTTCATGGAAGACTCCATGTTATGGTTTGCACTGACTGTTCTCCAGGTCCAAGAATTTGATAATTGAATGTATAAGGCACTCACATTGTGTATTAATTGAGCAGGTATGATTAAAAGTATCACGGAAAAATGGAGCAGATGGCTCCAGCATTGGGCCATTCTCATGTTGTCCAAAGGTGCCAAATATGAGACTCCTGGGAACACTGAAGGTGTTATTTACAGAGATGATTAAGACTGACAATATTTTAGATAATGTTAGGGATCTTGCAGCTAAATTAGCTTCTCCTTATTAGCTCCCTGCTATCACTCTAGGGGATCCGTATTAAATTGGTTAAGGATTATACAGGCATGGCTGAAAAAGAATCCTTAAGGACATGCAAGGATTTTAGGGAGAGGGGCGGTTGCATGCAAGGTTAAAATGCTAACACGCAGACAAATTGACAGTGATTGTGATTCAGTGTTACTGGAACTGGTTAGATTTGTTTGGACTGGAGGCTATATTTGTTCCTTCATGTCCATTTGCAAAGGGTTCCTTGATGAAGGCTGAAATATGTGTTCGCCAAGGCAAACAACAATAAAGTCAGAAAAGTTAGGGATGTGTTAGAAACATTCGTATTATCTTCCGATAATATCTGGAGAAGGATCTTCACAACATGAAGAAATTGTCAAAGATATTGGCAAAGATGTCAAGGGTGTATTTCCCTCCTTCCCAGCACCGGGTTTATTGGCATTGGGGAAAGTACATCAATTAGCCCGTGGAACTTGATGGATATGGTCATACGGAGCCTGACGTACACCAGTGGCAAGTGCTGGGAGGTGTAATAACGTGTAAGTAAAAATGATGGCTCAATATCTTTTGGGGGATCATGGCATTCAAGGGAATCTCTTATTAATGGGTAACTGTGTTTCCCTTATGACAATAATAGTACACTGGCCTAAAATAAGTTTTCCGGAATATAAGTCTTTTCCTCCCATACACATGCTCGACTAACATGGCTGAATGTTTGGCCAATGTGTTTCTAGTCTTTCTGTCATTATGATGGATGATTGTGTATGATTAATGCTCCCCCTTTTGCTTATGGGGCAGTTGCTTTGGACAGGCATCAAATGTTTTTTTTTTCTTTGTCTCTAGCCATTGTTTATACCCTCTCCCATGTCTTTTTATGTGTCATTTTCCTTTGTGGTCAAGACTCCAAACGAAGTTTGGGGAAAACAAATCAAATGAAAGCTCAATTTCCTTGTTCAGAGTGGGGTGGGTGTATACTTTAATGCAATGAGGTAAGCAAACATGGGTGGAAGGCTTAAAAGAAAAAGAGCTGCCATTTTGAGAACTCTGGCAGTAGTGAACGATGGAGTTTAAGTGCAAATTGGGACAATTTCCAAGACAAAAATAAATAAATAAATAATTATCGAAACTAAAAATAGCCAATATTGTCATCCCTCAATACAATCTTAACATACAACATTTCAGAATGAATGTACGCTTGAGACTTTGATATAATCACCATTTTTCTCTTGTATATATATATACACACACACACACACATTTAGGCATTACACTTTGGTATGTCTGATTACTAGGTAAAGTAGTTACATGTCCCCTCTGGTATTTGATGATGATGATAATAATAATAATAATAATAATAATAATAATAATAATAATGTAAAGGTTTTCTCCTGACATTAAGTCCCATCGTGTCTGACTCTGGAGGTTGGTACTCATCTCCATTTCTAAGCCCAAGAGCTGGCATTGTCCATAGACACTTCCAAGGTCATGTGGCCAGCATGACTGCATGGAGCGTCGTTAACTTCCCACCGGAGTGGTACCTATTGATCTATTCACATTTGCATATTTTTGAACTGCTAGGTTGGCAGAAGCTGGGGCTGATTCGAACCTGTAACCTTTCTTGCAGACCACTGGTGGTCCATGGACCACAGGTTGGGAAACACTGATCTATTTAGTGATGCAGAGGGATCTTTCCAAACACATAAATGAAGTACAGGTGTGGTCTGCCTTGGTTAGACCACACCTGGAATATTGTGTCCAATTCTGGGCACCACAATTGAAGAGTGATATTGACAAGCTGGAGTGTGTCCAGAGGAGGGTGACTAAAGTGATCAAGGGTCTGGAGAACAAGCCCTATGAGGAGTGGCTTAAAGAGCTGGGCATGTTTAGCCTGAAGAAGAGAAGGCTGAGAAGAGACATGATAGCCATGTATAAATATGTGGGAGGAAGTCATAGGGAGGAGGGAGCAAGCTTGTTTTCTACTTCCCTAGAGACTAGGACATGGAGCAATGGCTTCCAACTACAAGAAAGGAGATTCCATCTGAACATTAGGAATAACCTTCTGACTGTGAGAGCTGTTCAGCAGTGGAACTCTCTACCCCAAAATGTGGTGGAGGCTCCTTATTTGGAGGCTTTTAAACAGAGGCTGGATGGCCATCTGTTGGGTGTGCTTTGAATGCGATTTTCCTGCTTCTTGGCAGGGGGTTGGACTGGATGGCCCACGAGGTCTCTTCCAACTCTATGATTCTACAATGGACATGGCAATGTGACCACCTTCAGATGTTTCAACTGCCATAAATTCTACAACTTACTTTCAAGAATCCAATGGGTCCCATTGCTTCCATAATGATGAGCAACACTCCCCCTCCTGATGTATACACTTATCCTTACTTATTTAGGCGATCCCTCGTTGGACGAGTAAGATGGTCTTCATTGATGACTATTTTTGTGGGTTTGTAGGTGGCTGTGGAGCCCTATTCTTGACCCGCATCTTCTCCCACAGTGAAGGCATTGGTTTCCAGGTGGAAGGTGGTCCCAGTCGGGGTTGGCTTGACGCGCCTTCCTCCTGGCACATTTCTCTCTTTCACCCTCCACTCGTGCCTCCTCTAATATCTACCTCAATGGGATGTGAAACTCTCCAAAACATTTTTTTTTGCCTTTCTGGAGAACAACAATAAAAGGATGAAGTGAGAAAGTAGCTGTTCTACCAACAGTGAATCCTGGAGTACATGAGTGGATCTTGGCCACTGTTTTATTCAGGTACGCATCCAAATGTGGCTTTGGAGGATTATGGGAATGACTAATATCAACCATTTCTAATTCTGTTTCAAATGGTAGCTGCTGAGACATTGAGATGTAAAAAGGGAGAAAAATTCAGTGTGGTTTTCCCTGTCCATGGTGCTGACTGTTTCAATGTACGTTTCTGAAGTGACAAGCTAGTCATTAAAAATATAAGATGTTCCAGAATACACAGAATGACTGCAGGCAGGAGGAGAGCTATGAAAGCTCGTAGCTGAACTATACCTCCCATTGATTTAACATAACACATCCCTGGCTGCTGAGCATCGCCTCTTTGAAAACAACACAGACACTTACTCTTTCACTTGACTTTCCATTCCAAATTGTTAGTTCCAATTATTTTCTGTAATTAACTATAAGCACCCACAGTCACATGAATTAGGAGAATTAGTAAAGCAAGTCTGGAAAAAAAAACCCCAATGTAACGAATAAAGCTAAATTGGAAATTAGGCTGTGCTTTCCCTTGAATTTTAGGACAGTGAAACATGGAAGGGCATTTCTCTTTCTTTCTCCCTTCTGTCTTTCCCTTCATTTTCCCTCTAAAAATGGGTTCTCTGTATTAGGCTTCATCTGTCTAAACCTACCAGGGAGACAAGCAGAGCTGTCTACTTCTGATCTGTAATCTTAGCCGATGGAGGTGGAAAAGGGAAGCCAAGAAGATTAAATTAGTGCACTGAGGTCTCTATTGGTCTTGCTGAGCAGCTCCACTTTGAGGTGAGAGCTGAGAGAGAGAGAGAAAATGTCTGGGACTATCTGCAAAGAAAACTGTAAAAAAAAAATCCAATATTCTGCATGACTTTTCCCCTGCAGCAGCTGCCAATCCCTCACTCCATATCCGTGGATGGAATTAGTTTGAAGGCATTACAGATATCATGAAAATATCATTGCAGATTTGATAAATGTAAATTTAATATGATATGTGGGATTTAATGAAATTATGCAAGATGTATGGATGGAGTGAATAATTTTGGAAACACCAGTAAAAGATTAAGACCTCCAATGACTAACTACCTGCTTGCTGGACTGTAATTAAAAGTTGCTAATAAGAACTGAAAAGTAAACTGTGATAAGAACTGGACAGTGATAAGATAAATGTTTACAATGACAAGAAGGAAGTCCACACAAGGCTAACATCAATCAAGAAGAATCAACATCTGGTCAGGAAACTGAGTTGGAGTCAAGATATTCCAGGATGGAAGATGTCTATCATTAATTTACTACTTTGGAACTATATCAGCAGAATATTCCTATAAAAAGACTTAGTGTAATAATGCTCAAATTGTGACAGACCTGAGGAGTCTGGTTCACCCGCTGCTCTGCTCCATGGGAAGGACCGAGATGGTGTATTTGGAGAGTGTCGTATATGCTATGGGAAAGCATGATTCTGTACATGTTGGGACTTCTTTCTCAAGGGAAGAGGAAGATGTGCGCTTTTGGAATCTTAGATTTTGTGCAGGGAGTCAGGTTCTGCTGTATGGAAAACAGAGGTCTGGTCCTTGGCATTGTGCTTAGGGAAAGGATGCATTTTGGAGTTTCAAAATTTTGAAGCTATGGATATTTTGGAACTATGTGTTGGCAGGCTGCAGGAAAGCAGGGTCTGGCCTAACAGGTGCTTCTCCAAGGAGGGAGAAAAGGATATGGAAATATTTGGATGCATGAGGATGAATGCATGTACATGTGTGTGAATGGTGATGGAAAATGTAATTCTCCTTAGTTTGTTTGTTAGCCATGTAATTGTGAACCCAATGTAGTTGCATAGAATCTGTATTTATTTATTTATTTATTTATTTAAAAGTTTTCTATACCGATCTTCTCACCTCCAGGAGGGACTCAGATCCGGTTCACAACATGCGTTCATATACAAAATACAAACCACACAATGCATTATCATTACACGTTAAAAACATATTACAATACAACATTGTCATCATCACAATTACACAGCCAAGTCATCAAAAACATTCATGGTCATAATTCACAGTTAATCATTCTCCTTCCATGTGGACCAGAGTTGACTCAGTTGTCAAAGGCCGCATTCCATAGCCAAGTCTTTGTTAATTTCCCGAATTTCAGGAGGGAGGGAGCCATTCTAATCTCCTGTGGGAGGGAGTTCCAAAGCCGGGGAGCCACCATCGAGAAGGCCCTGTCTCTCATCCCCACCAATCGCGATTGTGACAGTGGTGGGATCGAGAGCAGGGCCCCCCCGGAAGATCTTAAAAACCTTTATGGTTCATAGGGGAGAATCCGTTCAGACAGGTAAACAGGGCCAGAGTCGTTTAGGGCTTTGTAGGTCAAAACCAGCACTTTGAATTGTGCTCAGAAGCTAATTGGCAGCCAGTGGAGCTGGCGTAACAGAGGGGTTGTATGCTCCCTGTACCCAGCACCCGTTAGTAATCTGGCTGCCGAGCGTTGGACTAGTTGCAGCTTCCGGGCAGTCTTCAGAGGCAGCCCTACATAGAGAGCGTTGCAGTAATCTAAACGGGATGTAACCAAAGTGTGGACCACCGTGGCCAAGTCAGACTTCCCAAGGTATGGGCGCAGCTGGCGCACAAGTTTTAATTGTATGTCTGTATATCCAATGTCATTCTTTGTGTAAAAGTTCTGTAATCTGATGTCCCCTCTCACACTGGAAATTGCAATAAAAAGAATCTATACTTCAAAGTTATTTATGACAAATTGGTGTCATAAGTGATCCCACTTATGATTCTTTTCCAAAGTGGGGAAGTTATTCATAACACAGAGGATACAAATACATACTAAACTTAAGTTCCATCTTGAAGGCAGTGATGAGTGGTTTTGAGCAACTTTCTTCCTGCTGTGAGAACATTTTGAAAGACCATTCAGTTTTCAAAGACTATTTGCAAGTCAGGACTAATTGTAAACAAAATTTTCACATGGTAGTTTTGCATGTGATGAGAAGATAGGATAGCTTGGAGAAGACAATGATGCTGGGGGGGGGGGGGGGAGGAAGGAAAAAAGAAGAGGGGCCAACGAAGGAAAAGATGGATTGATGGGTTCCTTTGAGTGACTGGCTTGACCTTGATGGAGCTGGGGGTGATGACAGCTGACAGGGAGCTCTGGCATGGGCTGGTCCATGAGGTTACGAAGAGTCGGAAGCAACTGAATGAATAAACAACAACAGTTTTGCATATAAAACAGCATTTTCTGTGCAGGAAACAATTCTTTCTGCATGGGACATTATATTATTTCCATTTTAACTTTACATTTGAGTTTCCCATTTTTTTAATTGCATGTTGTCTTATTGATAATGTATATTTTATTGTCTATGTTTTTATTTTAATTGCCTGTACTGTTGTTTTGCTTGTATTGTTGTATTCGGGCTCGACCTTATGTAAGCCGCACCGAGGTACAAATAAAGTGTTGTTGTTGTTGTTGTTGTTGTTATTATTATTATTATTTTCACACAGATATATTAATTTCTGTTTAAAACACCATTTTCTGTGCAAATCTAAAAGGTAAAGGTAAAGGTTTTTCCCCTGATATTAAGTCCAGTCGTGTCCGACTCTGGGGGTTGGTGCTCATCTCCATTTCTAAGCCAAAGAGCCAGCGTTGTCCGTAGACATCTCCAAGGTCACGTGGCTGGCATGACTGCATGGAGTGCCGTTACCTTCCTGCTGGAGCGGTACCTATTGATCTACTCACTTTTGCATGTTTTCGAACTGCTAGGTTGGCAGAAGCTGGGGCTAACAGCAGAAGCTCACACCGCTCCCTGGATTCAAATCTACAACCTTTCAACAAGTTTAGTAGCTCAGCGGTTTAAATCACTATGCTATCCATGGTGGACTCATGCATTTGTCACAGGGTTTTCTTAGGCAAGGAATACTCAGAAGTGGATAACCGGTTCCCTCCTCAGAAAGAGAATCCTCAGCACCTGGGTCTTCCATCCAAAGACTAACCAGGATTGACTTGGTATCCATTATCATATGTGGGTCGTAATACCAAGAGACATTAGTATTTCCCTTTAAACTCCCATTTTTTAAGAGAGAAGGCTACCTCAGGCAGATCTATGCTAGCCCAATGGAGGAGACATTTGGATGGGCTTAGAAGAATACCTTTCCCAACAGTTGTAAACAAAGCTGCCAGAGGCGTTTTTGCACTCCGGTTCACTTTGTTCACGGGAGTAAAGCAGTCCCACAGTCCCACTGGACTTGCAGAAAGCATTCTAACGAATACCGCTTAGAGGAGCCTGCAGTCTCGGCAAACGTTTCCACTGCTGCCCAAGGCTATCCAGTTAAGTGTCTTTTTTATCAACCTTTCATATTGCTTTCCTTAATTTGGTTAACAAATAAAATAGAGTTGTGGGATTATTTAGAGCCTCTTCTCTGTCCCTCAGCACTTCTTGCTTCCCTTTTCCCTCAAACAATCCCACTTTGATCAGTAAATTATTCATCCATGTGCTTTTTTTTTTCAATTCAGTGTTATTCCTGTACATGGGAACCAAAAAGTTAGACAGGTCTTTGTCCACAAGGAGCTTCCACTATTTGAATGGGAGGAAATGGCCCAGATAGAAAAATCTGAATGGTTAGAAATATACTATGGTAGAACATGATCATAGCTAGGAAGGAAAGATTCAAAAGACATAAGCCTTCAATGTTATAGCCTCTTTTGTATCTGCAGTGTTCCTAGTCTTTTAGTTTGCAAGGCAGACAGAAATTCAGGCAGTCAGGCAGCTTCCTTGCTATCCCTGTGTCCCTGGATGTTCCTCCGTGTATGTGTGTGTATGTATGTGCAGATAACAAACTTGCACTCTCCTCTTTATGACTTCCCCTCATATATTTATACATAGCCATCATGTCTCCCCTCAACCTTAACTTCTGCAGGCTAAACATGCCCAGCTCTTTAAGCCGCTCCTCATAGGGCTTGTTCTCCAGACCCTTGATGATTTATTTATTTATCGTGTCATCCACAACCAGACCCTTGATGATGATGATGATACTTACTTACTTACTTAGGCAATCCCTCGTAGTCTGAGGATGATGGTCCTCCAAGTGTAGTATCCTGGGAGTGGGTCCATAGGTGACTGTGGAGCCCTATTCTTGATCTGCATCTTCTCCCACAGTGGGGGCATCGGTTTCCAGGTGGAAGGTGGTCCTGGTTGGGGTTGGCTTGACGCGCCTTCCTCTTGGCACATTTCTCTCTTTCACCCTCCATTCGTGCCTCTTCAAATTCTGCAGCACTGCTGGTCACAGCTGACCTCCAGCTGGAGTGCTCAAGGGCCAGGGCTTCCCAGTTCTCTATGCCAGAGCTTTTAAGGTTGGCTTTGAGCCCATCTTTCAATCTCTTTTCCTGTTCTCCAACATTCCGTTTTCCGTTCTTGAGTTCAGAATAGAGCAACTGCTTTGGGAAACAGTGGTTGGGCATCAGGACAATGTGGCTGGTCCAGTGGAGTTGATGGTGGAGGACCATCGCTTCAATGCTGGTGGTCTTTCCTTCTTCCAGCACCCTGACATTTGTCCGCCTGTCTTCCCAAGAGATTTGCAGGATTTTCTGGAGGAGTTGCATGTGACGTCTTATGATGATGATAATGGTAATAATAATTTTATTTTATACCCCACCACCATCTTCTCTAGGGATGATGATGAATATGATGATGATGATGATGATGATGATTTTATTTTTATACCCCACCACCATCTCCCCTAGGGGACTCAGGGCAATTTGCAAGGGGCAAGTCCAACAAGTGACCTCACTACCTCTGAGGATGCTTGCCATAGATGCAGGCGAAACGTCAGGAGAGAATGCCTCTAGACCGTGGCCATATAGCCTGAAAAAACTACATCAACCCAGTGATTCCAGCCATGAAAGCCTTCAGCAATATATGTATATATTGTTGGACTCATCTCCCTTTCTCCTCCTCCTCCACTCTCTGGTTTTCCAGCACCTCCATGACTGTACCCGCTTCTCCTACAAGTGGCACAATTATTTTATCTTTAACCAGCTTTTTCATTCCTGCCAATCTCCTTCCCTTGCAATCTGAAATTATTGTTGTAACTCTGAGTTTACTTGAATCCATGCATCCTTTTTTCTTGGATGAGGACTACAAGCCATCAACACAACCCTTCCAAATTCAATATTGAGGTAAGGTAAAGTTAAAGGTATTCCCCTGACATTAATTCCAGTCATGTCCAACTCTGGGGGTTGGTGCTCATCTCTATTTCTAAGCCGAAGAGCCGGAGTTGTCCGTAGACACCTCCAAGGTCATGTGGCTGGCAAGACTGCATGGAGAGCCATTACCTTCCTGCTGGAGCGGTACCTATTAAACTATCCACATTTGCATGTTTTCAAACTGCTAGGTTGGCAGAAGCTGGAGCTAACAGCAGGAGCTCACCCCACTCCCCAGATTCGAACCAGCAACCTTTCGGTCAGCAAGTTCAGCAGTTCAGCAGTTTAACCCACTGCACCATAAGGTGCTCCTCAGTATGGAAGGAACTGGCAATTTATCACTGCCTTTCCATTTTGTGGAGGTGGCCTCTTAGCTATCACACTGCACATGTTTCTTCCTTTATCTCCCGTTCTGTGACATTGATCATCACTTTATTTTTAAGAAGGCCATTTCATCACCATTTGCGGGATGTCCACTTAATTTGGAGCCATCGAGCCACCCTTCATGTGCGCAGGATATCATTTTAGACCATCGGCTTGATGGAGTGAAAGATAATGAAATGCCCTGCATCCAGATCAGAAAGAAAGAGGCTTATTAAAAGGATTCATGTGAAAGGAAGAGATAATGGGTTTGAATGTGTAAATGAACTGAAGTCTTCTGTCATTCATTTGTGCTGTCAAGGTTTGATTTCTCTTATCAGAGTGAATAATTATCCGAGGGACTTGCCCTTTCCTGGCAGTTATAATTTATAATAGAAAGACATGGTAGAGACTTATCGCATTAGTGGTAACATAACAGCTTGACCGCTGACATCGAGATTCATAATATGTGGTCTGAAAAAAATGTTTTAAAAAACAAGTGAAGGGATTGTTTAAAAGTGGATGCAGCTTTTGTCTCTGGGGAAGAAACTGATACGTACCTTTAACCAAAGGACAGGGAAAATCTATTTTTACAAAATCCTATAGTGATTTAGAATGGAACCTTGATGCCAAAATCTTGTTAGTACCATGTGCAAAGGAAAGTGCCCATACCCATGTAGTTGTACATTTTTGGCCAGTGCAAAGTAGACAGTTCACAGTTTTGCAAATAGAATTCAGCAAGTATATCTGTTGCATGTAAGTTTGTTCATTCTTTGATGAAATAATAATAATAATAATAATAATAATAATAAATAAATAATTCAGACAAACAGAGTTTTGCAGCACAATACTCCTGACCTCATGATCGTATTAAAATCCAAAGTATAGATTGTTGATGTTGCAATTCTAGGCAACAGCAGGATTGAAGAGAAACTACTGGAAAAGCTAACACGCTATGAGGATTTAATGAAACACTAGATCAAATCCTCAGCTGCTGCAAGAAGACCGTGCAGACAGACTACAAGCAGAGGCACAACACCATTGCTCAGTTGATTCATTGGAACTTGTGCCACAAATACCATCTGCCTGCGACAAAGAACCGGTGGGATCACAAGCCGGAAGAAGTTACAGAGAATGAACATGTCAAACTACTCTGGGACTTTCTAATTCAGACTGACAGAGTTTTGGAGCACACTACTCCTGACCTCACAATCGTGTTAAAAAACAAAGTATGGATCGTTAATGTTGCAATCCCAGGCGACAGCAGGATTGAAGAGAAACAACTGGAAAACCTGGCACAATATGAGGATTTAAAGATCGAACTGCAAAGACTCTGGCACAAGCCAGTCAAGGTTGCCCCAGTGGTGATCGGTACACTGGTTACAGTGCCTAAAGACCTTGGCCTGCACTTAAACACAATCAGTGCTGACAAAATTACCATCTGCCAGCTACAGAAGGCCACCTTACTGGGATCTGCACACATTATTCACCGATACATCATACAGTCCTAGACACTTGGGAAGTGTCTGATGTGTGATCCAATTCAACAGCCAGCAGAGTGATCTTGTCTGCTGTGGACTCATCTTGTTGTGTTTCAAATAATAATAATAACTTTATTTATATTCTGCCCTGTCTCCCTGAGGGGACTCAGGGCAGATTCACAACAAAAGATGGCAAACATTCAATGCCAGATTCAATTCATAAATTTATTTATCGTGTTAGGCAACTGAACCGTTGTATTACATTTTTAACAGAACAAACAAACAAACATCCAAAAACACAGAGTTTGCAAGCTTGGTAGTTGATTAAATGTCCTTTGACCTGTATCTGGCCGCTTGGATTGCCTCTGGTGTTGCTGCAAGAAGGTCCTCCATTGTGCATGTGGCAGGGCTCAGGGTGCATTACAGCAGGTGGTCAGTGGTTTGCTCTTCTTCACACTCGCATGTCGTGGATTCCACTTCGTGCCCATTTCTTGAGGTTGGCTCTGCATCTCGTGGTGCCAGAGCGCAGTCTGTTCAGCGCCTTCCAAAGTCGCCCAGTCTTCTGTGTGCCCAGGGGGGAGTCTCTCATTTGGTATCAGACATTGGTTGAGGTTCTGGGTTTGAGCCTGCCACTTTTGGACTCTCGCTTGCTGAGGTGTTCCAGAAAACTATTTCTTGATTTAAGTCATTGACGTGCTGGCTGATACCCAAAAAGGGGATGAGCTGGAGATGTCACTGCCTTGGTCCTTTCACTATTGGCTGCTACTTCCCAGTGGATGTCAGGTGGTGCAATACCGGCTAGACAGTGTAGTTTCTCCAGTGGTGTAGGGCGCAGACACCCCGTGATAATTCATAAATAAGAAACATAAAACAAACATGTACCCCAAAAATAATCTAACATAGGCGACATTTGACACAAATTATATAAAGAACAATAACATTAATTTAAAATAACTATTAAAATATGCAGCCAGTAATGCCAGTGAGGCCAACTGTATCAGCTGTTTGAATCCGAGGAGCGGCCTGAGCTTCTGCTGTTGGCCCCAGCTTCTGTCAACCTAGCAGTTTGAATACATGCAAATGTGAGCAGATCAATAGGTGCCGCTCCAATGGGAAGGTAACAGTGCTCCATGCAGTAATGCTGGTCACATAACCTTGGAGGTGTCCATGGACAACGCCGGCTCTTCAGCTTAGAAATGGAGTTGAGCACCAACCCCCCGAGTCAGACATGACTGGACTTAATATCAGGGAAAAACCTTTACCTTTACATAGAGTCCAGATATTGGGATATGTGAGAAAGTAAAACAAAAATGGAAGTTTTCCTAACTCTTTAACCTAAGTCTTAAATTAGCACACAGTGAGGATGGAGGAAGCAGATAACTAGGGAGCTTCTTGCTGATCAAGTATGCAGTAAATTGTGATTTGGATTAAGAAAACATGCTTGCGTATTCTGATTTTTTGAATGCTATAAGAAGATGTCTTGATCTATATATCTCAGGCTCTAAAGTGGATAAGGACTTGTATGCCCAACAGATTTTATCAATTATTTTGCCGATCTTTAAATTTAATGTATCGCTAACGTTTTGTGCCTTTATTCTGGGACAAAGGACCTGTAAAAGCCATTATTAGTTTATGGGGGAAACATTGTATTTCTTAACCTAATAGCAAACAGAGTGTTTCTCTAGCATTACAGATACTTTTTTCCCCCTTTCAAGTTTACATCCAGTACTTCTTTCTGTTGCTCGTAGCGTATTTCCCCTCCTTGTAAAATGGGGGCTAATGCTATACTTGAGGGTTGTCGGTACTTTCTTTGTATTTATTCTAAAAATACTGCTGGTTTTCTTTTGAGAAAACCTGTCTTTTTAAATTTTCTGGCTAATGATTTGAATTGTAATGCTCATGTCAGTTTGTATTGATCCTGGAGGGAAATGGAACAATTCACCTCGAAGAAAAGGAGCAATTAGATGCCCTGTTTCTTTGTGGCAGAGTCCTGTTTGGTTTTGTTTTTCTAACTATGGTACTTTGGATGTGCATGTGTATATGTGCATAGCCTAAGAAAAAGCTAGGAGCGAAACAGTAGGCAACTGTCTCAAATGTACACAGTCTTGCCGGTGAAGCAGAGGGTGGTTTTTGCTGGAGGCCTTTCTTCTGCTGGTAGAGGAAGACAAGCAGACATTTCAATTTGAGGCAATGTCTCCAACATTGGCCATTTAATTCACAAATCGTATGAGAAACTTCTGACAATCTGTCTCTCTGTGTTAGAATGGGAATGAAACTACTTAGCTCATTTCCCAAAATTTTTGGTGAGTGCTGAAATAAACTTCCCATTTGGTATATACGCATGACTCTTTACAGGCCACACAGATTTCAAAGAGGATGGTTCAGACAGTCCTGAATCTAAACCAGCAGTCTAAGCAGAGAGCAAAGACAGTCCAAAGTCAAGCATGAATATAGTCCAGCTGAGCAAGAACCAAGGAGGTAAGGTAGTGCATGCAAAGTATAGCAGCCCATTGAGTCTTCAAGCATTATTTCCGCTACCCTGGCAGCCACCTCTCCACAAAAGTCAACATTGACACTGAAATACAACACCGTCTGAACTCTGCGAGTGCAGCATTTTTCCGAATGAAGCAGAGAGTGTTTGAGGACTGGGACATCCGTAGGGAGACCAAGGTGCTTGTTTATAAAGCTATTGTCCTCCCAAATCTGCTATATGCCTGCGAGACGTGGGCTATCTACAAATGTCACATGAAACTCCTGGAACGATACCATCAGCGTTGCCTCCAAAAAATCCTGCAAATCTCTTGGGAAGACAGGCGGGGAAATGTCAGCGTGCTGGAAGAAGAAAAGACCACCAGCATTGAAGCGATGGTCCTCAACCATCAACTCCGCTGGACTGGCCACATTGTCTGGATGCCCAACCACTGTCTCCCAAAGCAGTTGCTCTATTCAGAATGGAAAATGGAATGTTGGCGGTCAGGAAAAGAGATTTAAAGATGGGCTCAAAGTCAACCTTAAAAACTGTGGCATAAGCACCGAGAACTGGGAAGCCCTGGGCCTTGAGCGCTCTAATTGCAGGTCAGCTGTGACCAGCAGTGCTGTAGAAACATGGAAGCCTTTCTGTGCTGCATTAGAAACAACAGGGGAAGTTTGGTGGCAGACACTTCCCTCCATGGGATGAGATAAGGGGGGGAAGCGGATGGTGTGGGGCACAGGGTGATGAGTTTCCCACGCCACCCACTGGGCCCTGCCGTATTCATCCCACCCTAATGTGATGAGGTCATATGTGGAACTGGCTGCAATTGGAACAAGCCAGAACTACATCAACTCCCATCTCACATTCCCTGGGCTCAGGTGGTCCAGGGACACCATTCCCCTGTTGTCTCCTCGATCCTGTGTCATGGCTATGACAATCCCCCCCCCCCCCATCTAAATTATTTTCAGATACTCTGGAAGACGTCAGGTAGGTGCAGTGTTTCTGGTTGCTATCCCAAGAGGAAGACCCACACTACCATGGATATAAATCTTCACTTATTTCAGACTGTCATGCACAAATTATTTCTGTGTGCTGTTTACTGTGGAACCAGAGGCGGCCCTAAGTAATTTTCAATGGTAAGCAAACAGTATTTTGGTGCCCCCCTCCCCCAACCAATCACTGATATATATTTTCTGTTTGTCGTGGGAGTTCTGTGTGCCATATTTGGTTCAATTCCATCATTGGTGGAGTTCAGAATGCTCTTTGATAGTAGGTGAACTATACATCCCAGTAACTACAACTCGCATATGTCAAGGTCTATTTTCCCCCAAGAGCACCTCAAGAGTGCCCCTGGGCAAAATCAACTATACTGCAAATGCTTACTTTGCGTAATGGGTTGCCGAGGCTCCCCCCGGACTGCTAGGGCTGTTGTGAGCCGAGGGGGCGCTCCTCAAGTGGCGGTCAAGGGGCATTTACACAGGCGCCTCTGCACCCCTGGCAAAAAAAAGTGTACTGCGACCGCTTACTTTAGTAATGGACGATAGGGCTGGGCGGTTTCGTTCGTTAATTTCGTAATTCGTTAATAATTCGTTATTTTTCTTGATAACGAAGCGATAACAAACCATTCAGGAGCAACTAAAAAACGAAATGAATTTTTAAAGCTATTTCGTAATTGTTTTGTAATTGTTTCGTTATTATTTCCGTATGTCTGGTGCAAGTTTTATAGTTGTTTCCCTCCCCTCTCCCTGGTTGCAAGCGGTCGGCATTTACCCCACTTCCGGGTCCCTGGCCTCTGCTTAAGTGGATCAAATTCTCCTCTCCTCCTGTCGTCACCTCACCTCGTTCCTCACTCTGGCCTGCGTGCATTGGGCAAAGAGACACAGCAGTGCAGCACTCAGAGACCTGCCGGTTGCCTGCCTAACCTCTTTCCTTCTCCAGGTTAAAACTATTATTATTATTATTATTATTATTATTATTATTATTAAGAATGGATGGCCATCTTTCAGTAGTGCTTTGACTGTGCCTTACAAGCACGAAGGCAGAAAGTGGTTTGTTATTATTATTATTATTATTATTATTATTATTATTATTATTATTGAGAAGCATTGTCAAACCAGAATAGAGATCTCACCCCTCCTCTCTCTCTCTTTCCCCCCTCTTTCCTTCTCCAGGTTAAAACTATTATTTAAAACTATTATTTTCACGTTGCGCAACCGCATCCGCCATTTTAACGAATTGATTCGTTAATATTAACGAAATTTCGTAAATATCAAACTTTTTAAAAGGAAAATTTCGAAATTCTTTTAAATATCGAAACGCAAAAAACCCAAAAAAAACGAATCGATTTTAGAAACAAATTTTTCCGTTGTTACCCAGGCCTAATGGACGAGCCACCCCTGTGTGGAACGGATTACCTTCATTGGAGATACACCAAGAAAGGTTAGGTGGCAATCTTTTGGTAGAGGATTGGATCAATATTGAGGTCCCTCCAGGTCTATGCTTTTATAATGAGAGCTTTTGCATACTTTGGGGTGTGTTTTCCCTATTTTGAGAGTTCAGCAAAAAAAAATTATATTATGACTATTTGCAAATGGTTTTTCCACACAAGAGTTTCTGTCTAAATTGAGGGTACAAATCAAGTATTTTGTGGGAAATTAATCATTTCCTATGTTCATTCTGTGCAAAAATGATCAATTTTTTTTGGATAATCCTTCAATACAAAATCTCATAGATAATTTGTAACTGTCTTCTGAAAGGACTGGCTCAGTGCATTAAAAGATACAACTTTTTCTTTCTCTGCACTCCAACATGCTGCACAATGAACGTGAGGAATCAAATGAGTAAGTGCTTTATGTATGTCTAGTGAAACAAAAGACACTTTTGCAGATGGGAGTACCTCCAGCAAACCTGAGGCAAACCTGTGGAACACAATTCTTTGTTTTTGTTATGTTCCCTTCCCCATCCTCGAAACTGTCATCTCTTTGGGGAGCAGCAGGATAAATGGGAAAATAAATATGCAAACAGATCATGTTAGTAACTTGTTGAAGAAGGCAATATAGTGCCAGACAATTCTGCTCTCACCCCCTCTTTTTATAAAGGGAAGTATCAACCATTAAGGGTTTTGCTTTTTCTTACTCTGTGAAGAAAAAGCAAAACCAGCAGTCTGTTTCACAGGTGTTTTAACAGACTGGGGTTTATAAATATTCTGTTTCTTCAGGTTTAGAAATATTCCAAGGCATTGAATGAAAGACCATCTGTCAGTGATACTCATCACCTATACAAAGGCCAGCTAGTTCATACAATTTAAGGGTGATGTTTATCACGTAGCACTATTAATTTAATGCAGGCACATCTATTTTCCCTCCTCTCAGAGACAACATACAGGAATGCAGAATGCTTTTGGCTTTTTATCATTTGGCATTACAATATAAAGCAGATATGTTCAAGGCCTATCTACACTGCCAGTTATTAAGAGGCCAGTCCAGAGCACTTCTGACCCCACAAGTCTTGGAGATGGCCAAACTTCGGCACTTTGGGTGCTTTGGACTTCAATTTTCACAATTCCTAACAGCTGGCAAGCTGCTTGGGGTTTCTGGGAGTTTGTTGCACTCCAGCACTGGAACACCCTCTCACCCAGCATCCCAGCAGAGTCCAGTAATTCAATCTAAAAATGTTCATTAAAGAAAGTAGATAAACATAGGAAAGGGGCAATTCCAAAAGGATCAGTAGAATAGAAGATACAAAATAGCAGTAATCCAAACATAACAATGGACATAAAGCCAAAGAAACCAAAATCCACAGCCGTATTTCAGATATAAATCAATGAACATGAAAACAGGAACTTTTCCAAGATAAACGTTAAAAGGAAACACAGGCATAAACAAGAACAGGAAACTTGAGAATCAAGGACTTGAGAGCAGACACAAGATAATGTTGTCTACTCTGAGAGGCATGAAACTAAACCACTTAATTTAAGCTCTCTAAGACACCCATGGCATCATGTCTGATGCACCTGGACACATATCCTGAACAACCAGAGAATTCTAGATATTTGTTGGCACGTCCTAAACATGTCTGAATGTATCTCCCTCTATGACCCACCTTGGAGTTTACCATAATCGGGGGAGGCCCTGTTCTCAATCCCACCATCCTCGCAAGTGCGATTGGTGAGGATGAGAGACAGTGCATTCTCAGTGGTGTCCCCCGGTCTATGGAATTTACTCCCCAGTGAAATCAGGGTGACACCTTCTCTCCTCTCTTTCAGGGAGAAATTCAAGTCTTGGCTTTGGGACTAAGCATTCAAGCAGCTGGCTGAGCAACAACTGTAATGACTTGTGAGAATTGTTAATTATGAGACTGTGGACTGGAACTCTGGACTATAATTTGGATTAGCGGACTCAGACTTGGTTGTGTTAATATTTTAAGGGACAATACTTTAATGTTTTTATTGCTTTTTAAATGTATTTTTATTGCTGTTGTTTATGTGAATTGTTGTCTTCTAACCGTTTCTTTGTCGGCATCTAATGACTGCCAATTGTAAGCCGTTCTGAGTCTCCCTTCGGGAGTTGAGAAGGATGGGATACAAATGCTCTAAATAAATAATTGTGTGTGTGTGTGTGTGTGTCATCTCTACACTTGCTAAGTGACAACCCATTCACCTGTCCCATCCTCCAATCACCCTGATTTCATCCTGACCGCAGTTCAAGTGCAAGACACACATTGCAAGCTTCTTAGAAACTGTGGAGTGAAAACGAAGCTCTTTAAAATTGCATTAAAGGGGTGTTGTGTAGTTTCTGGGCTTTATGGCCACATTCTAGCAGATTTTGTTTTGCCTGCATCTGTGGCTGGCATCTTCAGAGGATTGGAGTAAAGTTTCAAAGCAGCACTTTCATTTTGAAAACAGAGGGACATTGTGTGTTCCAACAGCACTGGGACTCAGGTATGAATGTATTATTTTGCAGGTGTGGATCCACCTTGAATAACCCTTACAGGAAGACCCTAATGGCAATTTTTGCTCCATTTCATCTTGATCTTAAGATAAAGTGAATCTTTCTATTTTCCACCCGTTGTGGATTCACGAGGATTGACCTTAGTCTCAGAATCACAACGTAGTGAGTTCAAAACATAAATAGAAAGAATTCTCTCCATTCCCATCCCAGCTGTCATGACAATAGACGTGATGGATTTGGCCTACCTGCTCACACCATGCCAATGCGCAGCTTGAGTCTATTTTGTTGACTGCTTCATGTGGAGCTGCCTTTCAATCAAAGCGCACAAAAGGCAGGGCCAGAGGTGGGAGACACAAAAGGCACCTTAAGACTAGAGCAGGCGCTGTTTGTAAAAAGAGCAAGAGAAATACAAAAGCATTTCCGGGGAAAAAGCCGGCGGATAACACACAATAGGATGGCGTGTCGGACGAGAAATGCCAAAAGGTAACACACAGGAAAGGGCTGCTGTGAAAAATATATTAGGGATTGGGGAGTGAGGAACAGCACAGTGGCATGACAAGAAGGCTTGCAGTAAAACAGGTAATTAGTACCAAAGCTTGCGTGGAAGGGCTGAAAGCAAGCACAGATAGCTGTGGGCAAAGAAGAAGAGAAAGCAAGGGACAGGATGCAAGAACAAGATGCATCTCACAATAGATAGCATGTCGTAGGACATTTTTGAATGGAACCCAAATATAATGGTATCCAAAAAATGCTGCCTTCAACAAAAGTAAAAATTTAGTGCAGGGAACAGTGGAGATAATGTTTATGAGCTTAGATTTGCACACTGGATCAGAGTGGTCTGATAGCTGTTAGCATTGTCTGAAATAGATTTTAATGAAGGCTTGACAAATGATCACCTCTCTTAGCCATTCCCTGCCATGCGTTGCTGTGGCCCAGTCTGTGTATATGTGCTTTGTGTATGTATATATTTGTGTATATGTGTATATATGTCTGTTTGCTTGCAGACCATATGCATTGCATTCAAAGGCCCAGAATTATTAGAATTATTAGAAACTAGCCATCCTCTGCCATGCATTGCTGTGGCCCAGTCTGTGTATATGTGTTTTGTGTGTGTGTATATATATATTTGTGTATATGTGTATATATGTGGTTTTGCGCATGCATTTAAAAATGGCTTTTAAGTCTCTTCTGCTGTATTTTTCAGTGTTTTATGAGTGAAAGCCAATTGTTGGTCTGATAGGTGTATTGTGTCCAAATTTGGTGTCAATTCGTCCAGTGGTTTTTGAGTTATGTTAATCCCACAAATGAACATTACATTTTTATTTGTATAGATTGCCAGTATTTTTTATATCCTTCCTCATCAAAAAGGGAAATGACCCTGCAGAATCTTTTCCTAGTATTCTCCAATTTGCATAAATGTTTGTATGTGTCATTTATGCAAATATCTATCTATCTATCTATCTATCTATCTATCTATCTATCTATCTATTGAGGCAATAGCAAGAGGGAGTGGTAAGGAGTCTAACTCTGGAACAGTGAGCTTATTGGAGTGAGAAATCCCCTTGCAAGTGTCTAAGGAAGTTGTTCCTACACAGAATGAGAAACTTGGTCTTTGCTACTTGGTTTCACGAGTATATCTGAAATACTGAGACCAGTTCTGAGACATGCCCAGAGAATGGTGATCAAGGTGATAAAAAGTTACTGGAACTAACCCCATGAGAAGCACTGTTTGACTACCAAGCAAAAAGGGGGTACTAGAAATGATATACGAAACCTGACGGGCACAACCTGAGGATCTCAACCAGACACAGTGAAAACATCAGCCTTTGTGCTTTGCTACTCTGCTGCTGATATATGTGCCCAGTGTGGAATGCATCTCACCATGTTAAAACCGTGGATGTGGCTCTTAATGAGATATGCCATATTATCTCAGGATTACGCCCAACACCATTGGAGAAATTATACTTTTGAGCTGGCATTGCACCACCTGATATCCATCAGGAAGAAGAAGCTAGCTATGAAAGGACCAAGATATTAACTTCTCTGTTCGGATATCAACCAGCATGCAAATGATTTAAATCAAGGCTAAAACCCGGAACATCAACCAGTAGCTGAAACCAATTGAGAAACTCCCTCCTGGGCACACAGAAGACTGGGAGACTTGGAAGGCACTGAATAAAACTTGTGCTCTGGTTGAACAAACAGGTACATTCTACCATATGTGGTGGTCCTGCAAAGAAACATCTAAATATTGGTCACTAAAACACGAGGAAACACAAAAATTACTGAAAGGGAAGTTTAAGAAGAAGCCTGAGTATTATTTACTTGGCTTCACAGACCTGGATCTACAACTTGAAGAAAATGAAGACAAATTATTAACATACATTACAACGGCAGCGAGGATTATTTTTGCTAGATATTGGAAAATAGAACAGATTCCTATTATTGACGAATTGATAGGTAAGGTTAAAGAAATAAGAGACATGGATGAACTAACTTTTTTGATGAGGAAAAATACCGGAAAATCGATAAAAAGGACAGACTGGACCCTTTTTTATGACTATGAAAAAAATAGAAGAAAAATAGAGGCCAAGAATACATTGATTAGACCAAGAAGTATCTAGAGAAGATCCTGAGGCTGGAGTGGAAGTCATTTTAGAACTGTTGAGGTGTGTGTGTTTTTTGGACTTTTTTTTTTAGGCCTTTTGGGCTTTTTCTTTTTCTTTTTTTCTCTTTTTTTCGGGTTTCTTACTTTTCTATCTTCTATAGTATTGTTCTCCTTCTTTCCTTGTGTTGATGTCTAAAATGTTCAATAAAAATTATTTGAAGAAAAAAAAAGACTTGTGCTCTGGCACCATGAGATGCAGGGCTAACCTTAAGACATGCGAGTGTGGAGAAGAGCAAACCACAGTCCACCTACTACAATGCAATCTGAGCTCTGGCACATGCACAATGGAGGACCTCCTTACAGCAACACCAGAAGCACTCCAAGTGGCCAGCTTCTGGTCAAAGGAGATCTCGTATAATGCCAAGTTCTTATCTTTGTGGTTTGTATACATTATAACTAGAGTCTCAATTTGCTTCTGACACAACAAATAAATACCCCCTGAGGATTATTTAATGGAGTTTGGTCTGTTTACCTTGGAGAAGAGAATGCTGAGCAATGTTACCATGAATGCATCATAAATATGTGAAAGGCTGTCGTGAGAAAAATGGAGAGAGATTGCTTTAAAATGTTCTAGGGAATGGAACCTAAACCATTGCTTTCCAATTACAATAAAGGAGATTCTGATAAAATTAGGAAAACTTTCTTACAGGAATAGCTATATGACAGTGGAACAGACTACAGTGTTCCCTCACTTATCACGGGTGTTACGTTCGAGGACCACCTGCAAAAAGTGAAAATCCACAAAGTAGGGACGCTATATTTATTTTAATGTTTATACATTATTTTAGTAGTTATACTCTATTTTAAGTCTTTATAAACCCTTCCCACACACTTATAAACTTCATAACCCCCTTTGAACATGTTGTTCACATAATCCTCAGCTCCAGCTTTATCTGCAGGGGCAGCCTTTCCATACAGACAAACGCTCTTATGTCCATAGTGCTTCTGAAATTTATCAAACCAGCCCTTGCTGGCAGTGAATTTGCCTGATTTGGTGGGAAAACCAATCGATGCATGAGATTGTTGTTTTACCGAGTACCGCAAAAAAGCGCGAAAAGAGCAAAAATACTGCGATAAATATTTTACACTGGCTGTCCCCTGCCCTGTGTTGCTGTGGCCCAGTCTGTTGATCTGGAAAATAAAGTAATGAAAACAAGGTGGTCTCTAATATATGTAATTTCTTTATGCCTAAGAGTAAACAGTATTTCTTGTTGTTTTTTTGTCAGTGTTGTGGAGATTGTCTGGTTTGCCTACTCTGGAATATGCAACATATGATTGCCCTTCTTTAGGGGTCCCTTTCAAATCTATGATACTATATATCTCTCTGTGTGTGAATCATATATATCTATCTATAGCTATGGCTAGATGACTCTTTGTCAGGAGGGCGTTGGTTGTATTTTCTTGCCCTGGTGAAGGGAGTTGGAGTGGATGGCCTTAAGTATTTTCTGTTGGTCATGGGGGTTCTGTGAGGGAAGTTTGCCACAATTCTGTTGTTGGTGGGGTTCAGAATGCTTTTTGATTGTAGGAGAACTATAAATCCCAGTAACTACAACTCCCAAATGTCAACGTCTATTTCCCCCAAACTCCTTTTGTGTTCATATTTGGGCATATGGAATATTTGTGCCAAGTTTGGTCCAGATCCATTATTGTTTGAGTCCAAAGTGCTCTCTGGATGTAGGTGAACTACAACTCCAAAACTCAGGGTCAATGCTCACTAAACCCTTCTAGTGTTTTCTGTTCATCGTGGGAGTCCTGTATGTCAAGTTTGGATCAATTCTATCATTGGTGGAGTTCAGAATGCTCTTAGCTTGTAGATTAATTATAAATCCCAGCAACTACAACTCCCAAATGACAAAATCATTTTTTTAAAGTGATGGTCACTCCTTGGGTTAGTAGGTGTCTTGTGGCCAAATTTGATGGCAATTCATCCAATGGTTTTTGAGTTATGTAAATCCCACAAACGAACATTTTTATTTATATAGATTAATGTTTATTGAAAAACCGCAAAACAGTGAGTCCACAAAAAGCGAACCACAAAGTAGCGAGGGACCACTGTACTATCAAACTGAGCAATGGAAGAAGATTGTTGTTGTTGTTCATTCGTTCAGTCGTCTCCGACTCTTCGTGACCTCATGGACCAGCCTACGCCAGAGCTCCCTGTCGGCCGTTACCACCCCCAGCTCCTTCAAGGTCAGTCCAGTCACTTCAAGGATGCCATCCATCCATCTTGCCCTTGGTCGGCCCCTCTTCCTTTTGCCTTCCACTTTCCCCAGCATAATTGTCTTCTCTAGGCTTTCCTGTCTCCTCATGATGTGGCCAAAGTACTTCAACTTTGTCTCTAGTATCTTTCCCTCCAGTGAGCAGTCGGGCTTTATTTCCTGGAGGATGGACTGGTTGGATCTTCTCGCAGTCCAAGGCACTCTCAGCACTTTCCTCCAACACCACAGCTCAAAAGCATCGATCTTCCTTCGCTCAGCCTTCCCTAAGGTCCAGCTCTCACATCCGTAGGTGACTACAGGGAATACCATGGCTTTGACTAGGCGGATCTTTGTTGCCAGTCTGATGTCTCTACTCTTCACTATTTTATCGAGACTGGACATTGCTCTCCTCCCAAGAAGTAAGCGTCTTCTGATTTCCTGGCTACAATCTGCATCTGCAGTAATCTTTGCACCTAGAAATACAAAGTCTGTCACGGCCTCCACGGTTTCTCCCTCTATTTTCCAGTTGTCAATCATTCTTGTTGCCATAATCTTGGTTTTTTTGACGTTTAGCTGCAACCCGGCTTTTGCGCTTTCTTCTTTCACCTTGATTAGAAGGCTCCTCAGCTCCTCCTCGCTTTCGGCCATCAGAGTGGTGTCATCTGCATATCTGAGGTTGTTAATGTTTCTTCCAGCAATTTTCACCCCAGCTTTGCATTCATCCAGCCCCGCACATCGCATGATGTGTTCTGCATACAAGTTAAAAAGGTTGGGTGAGAGGATGCAGCCTTGCCGTACGCCTTTCCCAATCTTGAACCAGTCTGTTGTTCCGTGGTCAGTTCTGACTGTTGCTACTTGGTCCTTGTACAGATTCCTCAGGAGAGAGACAAGGTGGCTTGGTATGCCCATCCCACCAAGAACTTGCCACAATTTATTATGATCCACACAGTCAAAGGCTTTAGAATAGTCAATGAAGCAGAAGTAGATGTTTTTCTGAAACTCCCTGCCTTTCTCCATTATCCAGCGGATATTGGCAATCTGGTCTCTCGTTCCTCTGCCTTTTCTAAACCCAGCTTGAACATCTGGCAACTCTCGCTCCATGTATTGCTGGAGTCTTCCTTGCAGGATCTTGAGCATTACCTTACTGGCATGAGAAATAAGGGCCACTGTACGGAAGTTTGAGCAGTCTTTCGCATTTCCCTTTTTTGGTATGGGGATATAAGTTGATTTTTTCCAGTCTGATGGCCATTCTTGTGTTTTCCATATTTGCTGGCAAATGGCATGCATCACCTTGACACCATCATCTTTTAAGATTTTAAACAGTTCAGCTGGGATCCCATCATCTCCTGCTGCCTTGTTGTTAGCAATGCTTCTTAAGGCACATTCAACCTCACTCCTCAGGATGTCTGGTTCTAATTCATTCACCACACCGTCAAAGCTATCCTCGATATTGTTATCCTTCCTATACAGATCTTCTGTATAGTCTCGCCACCTTCTCTTGATCTCTTCAGCTTCTGTTAGATCCCTGCCATCTTTGTTTCTTATCATACCAATTTTTGCCTGAAATTTACCTCCAATGTTTCTAATTTTCTGGAAGAGGTTTCTTGTCCTTCCTATTCTGTTGTCTTCTTCCACTTCCATGCATTGCTTATTTAAAAATAGTTCCTTATCTCTTCTGGCTAACCTCTGGAATTGCGCATTTAACTGGGCATATCTCCCCGTGTTATCCCTGTTTCCTTTTGCTTTCCTCCTTTCTTGGGCTACTTCCAGTGTCTCAGCAGACAACCATTTTGCCTTCTTGGTTTTCTTTTTCTTTGGAACGTACTTTGTTGCCGCCTCCTGAACAATGTCGCGGACTTCTGTCCATAGTTCTTCTGGGACTCTGTTTACTAAATCTAGTCCTTCAAATCTGTTCTTCACTTCCACTGTATATTCGCTAGGAATGTTAGTGAGATCATATCTAACTGGTCTGTGTATTTTCCCTGATCTCTTTAGTTTGATTCTAAATTGGGCAATAAGAAGTTCGTGATCTGAGCTACAGTCAGCCCCAGGTCTTGTTTTCACCGACTGGATGGATGTCCGCCACCTTTGGCTGCAAAGGATGTAGTCAATCTGATTTCGGTGCTGACCATCTGGTGAAGTCCATGTATAAAGCCGTCTTTTAGGTTGTTGGAAGAGAGTGTTTGTTATACACAGCGAGTTTTCCTGGCAGAATTCTATCAGCCTGCGTCCCGCTTCATTTTGTTCTCCCAGACCATGCTTGCCTGTGATCCCAGTTGTCATTTGACTTCCCACCTTGGCATTCCAGTCTCCTGTAATGAAAATAATGTCTCTTTTTGGTGTATTATCCAGTAGGTCCTGCAGATCCTCATAGAACTGATCTACTTCTGCTTCTTCAGCAGCTGTGGTTGGGGCGTATATTTGAATCACTGTGATGTTGAAAGGCTTTCCTTGCACTCGAATTGAGATCATTCTGTCATTTTTTGGGTTGTATCCAAGCACCGCTTTAGCGAATTTCTTATTGATTATGAAGGCTACTCCATTTCTTCGATGTTCCTCTTGTCCACAGTAGTAGATCTGGTGGTCATCTGATGTGAAGTGGCCCATTCCAGTCCATTTAAGTTCGCTGACCCCCAGAATGTCTATCTTTAGTCTTGACATCTCACCAATAACAACATCCAATTTGCCCTGGCTCATAGATCTTACATTCCAGGTTCCTATGGTGTGTTGATCTTTAGAGCATCGGATTCGTCGTTCGCCTCCAGTACCGTCGGCCGCTAGCCTTCCTTTCGGCTTTGAGCTAGCTGCGTCATCACATCTGGGGCTAGTTGAACTTATCCTCTGCTCCTCCCCAGTAGCATTTTGGCCATCTTCCGACCTGGGAGTCCCATCTTCCAATGGCATACCGACATATCTCTGGTTGTACTGGTCCATTTAGTTTTCTTGGCAAGGATACTGGAGTGGTTTGCCATTGCCTTCCCCAGGGATCACGCGTGGTCTGACCTCTCTGCCACAACCGTCCCGTCTTGGGTAGCCCTTCATGGTTTCGCTCATGACATCATTGAGGTGCTCAAGCTCCAGCGCCCCGACAAGGCGGTGATCCTTTGCTGGAGAATGGAAGAAGATAGATTCTCTTGTTGGAGTTTCCTGAAGCAGAAATGGGTAGCTACCCCTGAGGAATGCTTTAGCTGTGAATTCCTGTCCTGGCAGAGGGTTGCACTAGATGATTTTTGAGGTACCTTCCAACTTTTCAGCTCCATGAATCTATGAATGTGGCACAATGATACAAATTGGCTGAATCTTACCAACATCTGTCTCCATTTCTTTAAAAACAAAACAGCCCACTACTCAGCAATATGATTTATCAAGGAATCTCAGCTACTCCTGAACGAATATCTAGCGTCAATGCATGTTATGAAATGAGTTACACTTCCAGTGATACCACTTGGGGAAAATCCATTTCCATTTGTCTCTCCCTGTTGTCTTTGTTCATAAAATCCCTCCCTCTTCCCCCTCTTTCATACATCCGGAGAGATAGATATCTATTTTCAGCTTGGTAATTTATGATAAACAGGTGGTGTGGGTATTTCCAGGCTGGTTCATGCCAAAAAGGAATGGATTTACCTCACTACAGGGAGTAACGTTTGAGTCATTAATGGAGAGTTGAGTCTTGGCTCATCTACCAGAGAACTGGCAAACCATCCTCTATTAAGCACAAGTGGGATTCGGTCCATTGTGTAGACTCCAAACAAATATATGTGTCGTGGAGAATGCATTGTTAAATCCTTCAGAAGGAAAAGAGCTGCTTTTGGGACAAATGCCATTTAGCTGTAATTATGAAGTAAACAGGATGTCCGTGAACTTGCGTAATTAAAATCTTTGTTTACAAAGAAGAAAAGCCAAGAAAAAATGATTAATTTATACCTGGTTTTGAAGTTCTCTATAAGAGTTTGTTTTATGAAAAGCGGGTCTGCGGGGTGGGAAACAATAGGAAACATTGGACATTTAAAAATTAGTGGGGAACAGAATCCAAGAAGTAAAGCTAAGATGATAAGCTATTGTGATGAAGCAGGAGGACATTGGGTTAGAACTAGAAACGTTTTGTTCCCATCCGAGCAAATGGCAACATGTACGGAGAAAAGCATCTTGCTTTCACAACATCTGAGAGCAAACTGAAGGCTCAAGGATTCAGACCAGAAGTTCCTTCTCAGCTTCTACTCCTTCCTATGAAGTAGGAAACTATAAAGGACATCTCCTTCTTTGGAGTTAACTGTTATTCCACTTAGATAGAAAAAATGAAATTCAAAGATACAGAATGGGGGGCGATGCCTGGCTCGAGACCAATATGTGTGAAAAAGATCTTGGAGTCCTTGTGGACAATATGTTAAATATTAGCCAACAATTATTTATTTATTTATTTCATTTACTTATACCCCGCCCTTCTCACCCCGGGGGGGACTCAGGGCGGCTTACAGAGGAGGCACAATTAGATGCCTAAATCAATTGACAGCAATACAAAGTACAAAAAAGCAATTCAACAGTTAAATTAAAACATCAATGCATAATAAAATATTAAAACAATCTCATGCTCGGGTTCAGAGTCCATATATCCATTCCATTCCATTTGTCCTTGTCTATCGTCAGATCCTTAATTTAGTTGCCAGTATGTCCAAAGGCTTGGTCCCAAACCCAGGTCTTCAGTTTTTTCCTGAATGCCAGAAGGGAAGTCGCTGATCTAATCTCCCTGGGGAGTGAGTTCCACAGGTGGGGGGCCACCACTGAGAAGGCCCTGCTCCTCGTCCCCGCCAACCTCACTTGTGAGAGTGGCGGGGTCGAGAGCAGGGCCTCCCCAGAAGATCTTATACTTCGAGGTGGGATGTAGAGGGAGATCAGTTCGGACAAATACACTGGGCTGGAACCGTATAGGGTTTTGTAGGTCAAAACCAGCACTTTGAATTGTGCTCGGAATTGGATTGGCAGCCAGTGGAGCTGATGCATGCAACTGCAAAAAAAGCCAATGGGATTTTGGCCTGCATAAATAAGAGTCCAGTATATAGATCGAGGGAAGTCATGCCAACAGAAAATATATATCAATGATTGGTTGGGGGGGGGGGGGGAGACGAAATACTGTTTGCTTACCGTTGAAAATTACCTAGGGCCACCTCTGATTGTAGTTACTGGGATTTATAGTTCACATACAATCAAAGAGCATTCTGAATCCCACAAATGACAGAATTGGGGCAAATTTCCCACACAGATCCTCCATGACCAACAGAAAATGCTTTAAGGCCATCCAGACCAACTCTCTTCACCAGGGCAAGAAAATGTAATCAGAGCCCTCCTGACAAAGAGCCATCCAGCCATAGATATAGATAGATAGATAGTAGGGCTGGGCAGTTTCGTTTCGTTAATTCGTAATTCGTTAATAATTCGTTAATTTTTTCAATTACAAAACGATAACGAACCATTCTGGAGCAATCATTAAAAAAATGAATTTTCAAAAACGTTTTGTAAATGCTTCGTATTTCGATATTGTATTCGTTTCGTTATTGTTTTGAGGTCGTTTCGTTATTATTTCCGCATGTCTGGGCCAGTTTTATGGTTTAATTAGTGAAAAAAAATTATAATATCACACCAACAGTCAACAACAGAGGGAGAGGGAAGCTTCAGAAGGTTTTGGAGGTTTTTTAGCGTATTTCGCGGTCGCGTCCGCCATTAACGAATCGATTCGTTATTGTTTCGGAAATCGATTCGTTAATTTTTTACCATTTACGAAATTTCGTAAATATCGAACTTTTTAAAAGGAAAATTTTGTAATTATTTTAAATATCGAAACAAAAAAAAACCCCAAATACAAATCGATTTTAGAAACAAATTTTTCCGTTGTTACCCAGGCCTAATAGATAGATAGATAGATAGATAGATAGATAGATAGATAGATATGATTCACACACACACAGAGAGATATAGTATCATAGATTTGAAAGGGACTCCTAGAGAAGGATTATGATATGTTGCATATTCCAGAGTAGGCAAACCAGACAATCTCCACATCAACACTGACAAAGAAACAATGAGAAATACTGTTTACCCACAAGCAGAAAGAAATTACATATATTAGAAACCAACACTTTCTTGTTACTTTATTTTCCAGATCACCAGACTGGGCCACAGCAACGCCTGGCAGGGGATGGCTAGTCTAATAACAATATTACTAGAGTAAAATAATAAATGTAATAAAATAATAATAGTAGAGTAAAATAATGTAAATCTAATAATAACATTATTACTATAGTAAAATAATAATTATTTATTATTTATTTATTTACTTTATTTCTATACCGCTTTTCTCAGCCCTTAGGCGACTCAAAGCGGTTTACACAACAATGCAGAATATCACAAAACAGTATAATGCAATTAAAACAGATTGTAACATCAACAATTAACAACAGTATAACAATCATAACGCCTCAACAATAAAATCAGAATCCACTCTCATTATCCATTGTTCTGTATTCCTATGTTCAGTTTCACTGTTTAGTCAAACGCTTGTTCGAATAGCCAGGTCTTCACCTTCCTCCGAAACGCCAGCAGCGAGGGGGCCGATCTGATGTCTGCAGGTAGGGCATTCCACAGCCGAGGGGCCACCACTGAGAAGACCCTGTCTCTCGTTATTGTTATTATAATAAATGTAATAATAACAATAATAAATAGAGTAAAACAATAAATGAAATAATAATAAAAATATAGTAAAATATTATTTATTTATTTATTTACTTTACTTTACTTATATACCGCTGTTCTCAGCCCGAAGGCGACTTAAATAACTTTGACTCAAGTATAAGCCAAGGGAGGCTTTTTCAGCCTAAATAAAGGACTGAAAAACTCAGTCTTGAGTATATTATTTATTTATTTATTATTTATTTCGAGGTTTTATATACCGACCCTCTCACCTTCAAAGAGGGATTCGGACCGGTTCACAACATGTGTTAACATACAAAAAATATACAATAACAACACAATGCCACTTCATTACACGATTAAAATATCAGCACCAGACACATTAAAACATTATCATCCCAGTTAAAAGAGCCAAATTGTCTGACACCATCACAATCCCATTCATCATCCTCCTTTCATGTGGGCAAAGAATTAAATCAGTTGTTAAATGCCGCGTTCGACAACCAGGTCTTTGTTAGTTTCCTGAACGTCATGAGGGAGGGGGCAGTTCTGATCTTTAATGGCAGGGAGTTCCAAAATCGAGGGGCCACCATCGAGAAGGCCCTGTCCCTCGTCCCCACCAGCCGTGCTTGTGCAGGCAGTGGGACCGAGAGCAGGGCCCCTCCAGACGATCTTAGTGGTCTTGATGGTTCGTAGGGGAGAATACGTTCGGAGAGGTAAACAGGGCCGGAGTTGTTTAGGGCTTTATAGGTTAACACCAGCACTATATATGGTATTTTCAAAATAAGCACAAAACAATTAAACAGGACATAACACTAAAGTGGTTGGTGTAGAAACAGCCCGGGTTACTGTTGGCCTGGATCGTGACAAAAAGACCCTTAGAAGGATTAAAACTGTGAACTCCAGTATGCAAGATGTGTGTTCTGAAATGGAATAATGACCTTTCCAAGTCAGTGCAGAATCCCAAATTCAGTGGAGTTCACTTCCACAATTGCAATGGTTTCGTTTGTAGCCTGTGACAGATCTACTGCTTTCAGAACATTGTAGTAATCTAGGTGAGGCGCGGATATTTTAAACACAATGATAGAAATATTTCCAGAGATATTACTACACGTTTTTCCTTATATTCATTGCTTTTACAGTTACCATAGCAGTAACATTTATGCTCAGCAGTCTCACTATAATTGTCCACTACTAATGGAATTATTTTTCCTTCTGACATTTATTTCTAAAAATATCACTGCAATTCTTTAATGCCCTTAAAACTTTTAATAAGTATAATATCAGAATGCTTGTAAAGGTATAAACTCCTAGAACATTTTTGATTTGTCTCAAGTTTATTGAAAGATACAAAAGTTTGCAGATGACACCAAATTGGGAGGGATAGCCAATAGTCCAGAGGACAGGAGCAGAATTCAAAATGATCTTAATAGATTAGAGTGATGGGCCAAAACTAACAAAATGAAGTTCAACAGTGACAAATGCAAGATACTCCACTTAGGCAGAAAAAACAAAATGCAAAGATACAGAATGGGGGACAATGCCTGGCTCGAGAGCAGTATGTGTGAAAAAGATCTTGGAGTCCTCGTGGACAACAAGTTAAACATGAGCCAACAATGTGATGCGGTGGCAAAAAAAGCCAATGGGATTTTGGACTGCATCAATAGGACTATAGTATCTAGATCCAGGGAAGTCATGCTACAACCCTCTATTCTGCCTTGGTCAGACCACATCTGGAATACTGTTTCCAATTCTGGGCACCATATTGACAAGCTGGAATGTGTCTAGAGGAGGGCGACTCAAATGATCAAGGGTCTGGAGAACAAGCCCGATGAGGAGCGGCTTAAAGAGCTGGGCATGTTTAGCCTGAAGAAGAGGAGGCTGAGAGGAGACATGATAGCCATGTTGGAGATTTAGCACAGCTGGTAAATCATCAGGAATTATCAGATCTATCAACCAAAAGGTTGCAAGTTCAAACTCCCAGTTTGGCGCGAGCTGCCAACTGTCAGCCTAGCCCATTGTTTACTTAAGTCATTCGAAAACAGCTTTAGCTGTTATTAGAGAAATTAGCTACCGCTAAAAGTGGGGGAGGTGTTTTATGACGCCATAAAGAAAAAAGATCACAAAATGCTGGGCGACCAAAAGGAAGGAGCAAGTCCTGACAGCTCTACATCATAGAAGATAGAGCAACAGCACCCCCTGGACTCGAGCCCAACCTTCCATGGCACCTCCTTCTGTTCTGTTCTGTCTGTGTATTGTCTATACAAAGCGGCATTGAATGTTTGCCATGTATGTGTACTGTGGTCATGATCAATCATTGTTTGAGTCCACAGTGCTCTCTGGATGTAGGTGAACTACAACTCCCAAACTCAAGGTCAATGCCCACCAAACCCTTCCAGTATTTTCTGCTGGTCATGGGAGTTCTGTGTGCCAAGTTTGGTTCAATTCTATCGTTGATGGAGTTCAGAATGCTCTTTGATTGTAGGTGAACTATAAATCCCAGCAACTACAACTCCCAAATGACAAAATCATAATTTTTTGAGTGATGGTCACTCCTTGTGTTGTGAGACATTTTGTTGCCAAATTTGGTGTGATTTCATTCATTGGTTCTTTTGTTTTTACGGTACTCATGCACGGAGCATTTATACAGATAGATAGATTGTAATATTGAAGTGCACATTTCTAAACATGGCTTTCCCTCTCACACTCAGGTTGAAACGCATTTCCTCTCCAAAGGTGTCTTTCTCAACGCATTACCATTTGTTTTAAAAAAGGGAAAAGGAAATGCGTTGGAAGATTCCGAAGTGTGAATTCTCACCCTTTATAACGAATCCAAGAAAGGGAAAGACTGTGCTACACCTGCCTGTCATGTATCACTTAAAGATGAAAAGTTTGCGAGAGAAAAAACAAGCGAACATGGCAACCCTAATTTTCTTCCTCCAAAATACGCAGAGATTCAAAACCAAACGTTTAAGAGCTGAGTGCCTCAAGACCTTTTGTTTAAGTTTATGGAGACATTTGCAAGCTGTACGGCTCTCTTCCACTGCAAAATTTACCCCCCAAGAAGAATTCTTGCCTGCTGCCTAAGCTTCACCTAATGAAAGTATTATTTTGAACCAGATAATAGAGGATGTTGGATGCACTGTACGTTTTCTATATTTCTTTTATGCAGTTCCGAGGAAGCTGCAGAAGCAAGGGACTGTTTGAACCTTCAGTGGATCATTAAAAGCTGACTATAGTAAAGGCAAAAGTTTCCCCTTGATATTACATCTGGTCGAGTCCAACTCTGTGAGGTGGTGCTCATCTCCATTTCTAAGCCGAAGAGTCAGCATTGTTCGTAAACGCCTCCAAGGTCATGTGGCCAGCATGACTGCATGGAGAACCATTCCCTTCCCTCAGAAGTGTTACCTTTTGGTCTACTCACATTTACATGTTTTTGAACTGCTAGGCTGGCAGAAGCTAGGGCTAACAATGGGAGCTCAACCCCATTATTTGATCATTTGCCTTCTCTAGCTACCTTCAGTCATTGGGGTAAGTGGATGCTATTGAACTCATGGCCTTTTCCGTGGTGTTACCATCACTACATTATGCTCTTTAGTGTCTGGTAGTTCTCACATTCTACAATTTTTTTTCTGCTTTAAGGTCTCTGCATTGGTTTGTTCCTTTTTGGTTTTGTCTTCTTATTTTACAATTGTAGGTAAAGGTAAAGGTTTTCCCCATGACATTAAATCCAGTCGCAGGCATGTAGCCGGGGGGGGGGGGGGGGGGGGGGGGGCTTGAGGGACTTCAGCCCCCCCCCCCCCGAAATTCTCATGGTGGTTCGCGAAAAGGCCTTACTGGTGCATTATTTAAACAGTTATGTTTATTCATATCATGATCTGATCACCATACTCAATATATCTCATATGCATGATGGGGGTATTAGGGTAACAATACAAAAGGTTTGCTCTTTCACTCAGACTCAGCCCCCCCCCCCCCCCGAAACTCAGGCCCCCCGAACCCCCCCTGAAAAAAACTCACCCCCCCCCCCCGAATCGAAATCCTGGCTACGGGCCTGTGACCAGTCGTGTCTGAATCTGGGTGTTGGTGCTCATTTCTATTTCTCCACAGACAGCCCCAAGGTCATGTGGCTGGCATGACTACATAGAGCATTGTTACCTTCCTTCCAAAGCAGTAGCTATTGATCTACACACATTTGCATGTTTTCGAACTGCTAGGTTGGCAGAAGCTGGGGGTAACAGCGGGAGCTCACCCCGTCTGCAGATTCAAACCACAAACTTTCCAATCGGCACATTCTGCAGCTCTGTAGTTTTACCCACTGAGCCACTGCAGCCCGAATAGGGGACTGTATGTATTTTTGGTGGGTGGGTAACAAGTTGTTTGGCTTGGTGTATCATATCAAAGCATTGTTAAGTTATATCAGTGCCAATATTTGAGCTCTCTTTCTGAATTTTCTCTTTCAGAGCACTAACCTCTACCCCTTCTTAGCATCATAGAATCAGAGAGTTGGAAGAGACCTGGTGGGCCATCTAGTCCAACCTCCTGCCAAGAAGCAGGAAAATCGTATTCAAAGCACCTCCGACAGATGGCCATCCAGCCTCTGTTTGAAAGCCTCCAAAGAAGGAGCCTCTAACACACTCCGGGGCAGAGAGTTCCACAGCTGAATGGCTCTTACAGTCAGGAAGTTCTTCCTCATGTTCAGATGGAATCTCCTTTTTTTGGAGTTTGAAGCCATGGCTCCATTGAGTCCTAGTCTCCAGGGCAGCAGAAAACAAGCTTGCTTCCTCCTCCCTATGACTTCTTCTCACATATTTATACATGGTTATCATGTCTCCTCTCAGTCTTCTCTTCTTCAGGCTAAACATGCCCGGCTCTTTAAGCCGCTCCTCATAGGGCTTGTTCTCCAGACCCTTGATCATTTTAGTCGCCCTCCTCTGGTCACATTCCAGCTTGTCAATATCTCCCTTCAATTGTGGTGCCCAGAATTGGACACAGTGTGATTCCAGGTATGGTCTAACCAAGGCAGAATAGAGCATGGGGAGCATGACTTCCCTGGATTGAGACACTATATTTCTATTGATGCAGGCCTCTTTTTTTTTGCCACCGCATAAAAAAACCTCTCTTGTTCTTTTTTATGTTGTCGTTTGCCAACACAAATCATGGCAAAGTGGCACTTAGCTTGATGGGCAGCTAACATCCGTTCGACACTAATGCAAAATGTTTGTCTGCCAGGATTTTGGTTAGGGTAGAGATTAAAAGGCAGTTTTCTTGTTCCAGTGTGGGACTAATGCACCTCTGAAAAGATACGTTTTAAAACCCCTCCAGCCTTTTACTCGGAGAGGAAGAGAACATTTCTACATATCAAAAAAATAAAAACCCAGACAGCTAGACCAAAAAAAAAAAAAAAACATTCTTGAGATGTTAAAATTTGATCTTGAGATCTCTTTTGGCAATAGAAATGGCACCCTTTTTCATTATTAATTACAACATTTCCACAGATTTTATGGCAAGGAGATCTGAAATCTGTCCTTAAGAACATTCTACATTTCTATCCAGTGGAGCACAAGGTCTCTTCATACAAGCCTTTAACAGACTACTAATGGAGAAGCACAAGCTCAGAAATGGCACTTTTGACAAGTTTCTGGAAGTCACTCATGTTGTATTTCATTTCTGGATTGACAGACCTCAATTTAGGGCAGGATTGACTCCTGGAGACAATGTACAAAAAGTCATAAATCATCATCGTCATTATCATGAGCATTGTAATCCTGTGAAAATTGTGTTATTTTTTATTATACACTGTCAATCCAGGGTTGGCAATGCAGTGAATAAGACACCTCCAAGAGACCCTGTTATTTTGTTCAGGTCGTGCAAACTCAAGGAATTTATTGAATTAACCTAAATTTAATGTGGTCTTCCCTTTTTTAATGATTGCCTCCAACTTTGACAAGCATCACTGTTTTTTCCCCATGAAGCTCTGTAATCTCAAAACATGCCCAAAGCATGATAGCTTTCAGTTACTCATTTTGGCCTCTAAAGGTAAAGGTAAAGGTTTCCCCTTGACATTAAATCTAGTTGTGTCCGACTCTGGCGATTGGTGCTCATCTCCATTTCTATGCTGAAGAGCCGGCATTGTCCGTAGACACCTCCAAGGTCATGTGACTGGCATGACTGCATGGAGTGCCATTACTTTCCCATTGGAGTAGTACCTATTGATCCACTCACATTTGCATGCTTTCGAACTCCTAGATTGGCCCTTGTTGTACCAGCTCCATTGGCTGCCGATTTGCTACCGGGCTCAATTCAAGGTGCTGGCATTGGCCTATAATGCCCTAAACGGTTCCTGCCCAAGATACCTATCTGACCGCATCTCGGCCTATGAGCCCACGAGGACTTTGAGATCGTCCGGGGAGGCCCTGCTCTCGATCCCGCCTGCCTCACAGGCACGGCTGGCGGGGACGAGAGACAGGGCCTTCTCGGTGGTGGCTCCTCGGCTGTGGAACACCCTTCCCGTGGATATCAGACTGGCTCCTTCCCTGGTGATATTCCGCAGGAAACTAAAGACTTGGCTGTTCGAGAAGGCGTTCGAACAAGAAGTGCAATAATTGGTAATGACGACAGGAATGGAACAACGGAAAATGATATTGGATTGTGGTTTAACGATGAGACGACGCGAATGACTTTTTGTATTTTTGTATTATTGATATTGATATTGTTGATGTTGTTGATGACGATTTTTTGATACTGCTAGTTTGATTTTAGATTGTGTCTTGTAATTTGCACCCTATCCTCTCTATGTTGTACACTGCTGTGAGTCGCCCCCGGGCTGAGAACAGCGGTATATAAGCACAGTAAATAAATAAATAATAATAAATAAGCTAGGGCTAACAGCGGGAGCTCATCCTGCTCCCTGGATTCGAACCTGTGACCTTTCAATCAGCAAGTTCAGCAGTTCAGCGATTTAACCCACTGTACCACCAGGGACTCCAATTTTGGACTTTAGTGAGAGTTTAGTCAGACCCATTTTATTTATTTATTTATATAGCTCGTCTTTCTCAGCCATACGGTGACTCAAGGTGGGTTTCAGGTTGGCACAATTCTATGTCAGGCATTCATAAAAGTGCCATTAAAAACAATCAACATTACAATATAAAACATAAATAAAAACAGTCAAAGCACATAATGATTGGTGCCATCTTGTTAAAAACATTATCCAGTAACATCGTCTGGCCATTCCATGTTCATCATTCATCGTTCTGTGTTATCTATTCCGCTGCATTCTCAAAAGAGCCAGGTCTTTACTTTTCTTCGGAAAGTCAAGAGCAAGGGGGCCGATCTAATATCCCTAATTTACCTTGATGACATTTCAAGATATTCAGAAAACTCTTCCATCACTATCTTTAAGATGACTTTCTTTGTTAATTTGCATCACTGTCTAACTATCACATCCCTACATAGAACAGGCACCGGCCAATCCCTCTGCAATGCCAGAAATACAGCTTAATGGTGTAACATTAGAAAATGTTGACCATTTCCATTACCTTGGCAGCCACTTCTCCACAAATATCAACATCGACAGTGAAATACAGCACTGTCTGAGCTCTGCAAGGGCAGACTTCCTCCAAATACAGCAGAGAGTGTTTGAGGATCAGAATATTTGCAGGGAGACCAAGATGCTTGTTTATAAAACTGTTGTTCTCCCAACCTTGTTATATGCCTGCAAAACGTGGACCATCTACAGGCATCATTCAACTCCTGGAATGATTCCATCAGCGTTGCTTCCAAAAAATCTTGCAAATCTCTTGGGAAGACAGGTGGACAAATGTCAGTATGCTGGAAGAAGCAAAGACCACCAGCACTGAAGTGATGCTCCTCCGCCATCAACTCCTCTGGGCTGGCCATGGTGTCTGATCACCGTCTCCCAAAGCAGTTACTCTACTCCTAACTGAAGAATGGAAAATTGAAGGTTCATGGACAGGAAAAGAGATTTAAAGATGTGCTTAAAGTCAACCTTAAAAACTGTGGCATAGACACTGAGAACTGGGAAGCCCTGGCCCTTGAGCACTCTGACTGGAGGTCAGCTATGACCAGCAGTGCTGTGGAATTCGAAGAGGCATGAATGGAGGGCAAAAGGGAGAAATGAGTCAAGACGAAGAAGGCACTTCAAGCCAACCCTGACCAGGACTTCCTTTCACCTGAAAACCGATGTCCTCATGGTGGAAGAACATGCGGGTCAAAAATATGTCTTCACAGTCACCTACGGACTAGGGCTGGGCGGTTTCGTTCGTTAATTTCGTAATTCGTTATTGATTCGTATTTAAATTAGCTTACGATCCGATATTGAGCCATGCAGGAGCTACTAAAAATCGAAACGAATTTTTCAATTTATTTCGTAATTGTTTCGTAATTGGTTCGAAATCGTTTTGAAATCGTTTCGAAATCGTTTCGAAATTGTTTCGTTATTATTTCCGTATGTCTGGTGCAAGTTTTAGGATTGTTGTTTGTTTTATCAGTGATAAAAAATAAATTATCACACCAACAGTCAACAACAGAGGGAGAGGGAAGCTTCAGAAGTTCCCCCTGTCCCATTTGGAGGGGGGTTTTTTTGGCATATTGCGCAATTGCGTCCGCCATTAACGAATCGATTCGTAATTGTTTCGTAATTGTTTCGTAATTTACGAAATTTCGTATATTTTGAACTTTTTAAAAGAAAAATTTCGGAATTCTTTTAAAAAATGAAACGCAAAACCCCCCTAAAAACGAATCGAGTTTAGAAACAAATCTTTCCGTGGTTACCCAGCCCTACTACAGACCCTACGCTTGAAAGGCCATCCTATTCATGAGTGATATCTTATCTAATTCCTTTGTAGTTCTTCTACATCTTGGGACCTCTTCACATTGAGGTCCTCAATGTAGGGTAAAGCAAGGGGGCCCATTGGGCAATGGGGCAGCAAGGAGAATCTGCCACCTGACACCCCACATCGCCCACACCAGCCGCTTGTCCATCATACACCAGAAAGCATAGCTTACCAGTGTGTACTTGAATTGACTCCATTATTCCTAACCTGAACATAGACAGTCTCCTACCATGCTTCCTCAATGCAGCTGGTGTGGAGACCCGCCAGAAATACATATAGGTTGTGGGACGGGCTCTGTGCCGGCTGCATTATGGAAGTGTCCTACGATGGGGATTTTTTTGTAATGTGATGAGGTTAATCTTCTGCTGTTTCTTTTTAAAAAAACTGCAATCTCCATTTTGATCAATGACTCAGTCAAGGTATACAAATCTCCAGCAATTTTAATGCATTCACCTTAAGCATATGCATGCAAATCCTTACTGATCATTACTTTGAGTTTAAACCTGATTTTTTTTACTCTATTCCTTCTCTTTCATTAGCAGCTATTCAAATCTTTGATGTTTTCTGCTAGTAATCAGGTATCATCATATCCTAAACAACAATATTGTATATCTTACATTCTTGATGTTTCCTTTGCCAGATTTCACATCTCCAGCTTTTACTCCTCAGCTATATGCATATATATCAAGTATTTGGGCGATTGGTGTGTTTTCTATATTTGTTGACAGATTTTTGTGGAATTCTGGGCTCCGTTTCTGTGTCTTGAAAGAGCTCATAGGCCATCTGTTCTTGGTGATTATTTTTTCCAAGTGCTTTGAGAGCAGATGTCACGCCCTCCCTCCACCCTTGAGAGTCCTTTGTCAACAGAAGAAGAACCAGACTTATCAATGGCGGAGCTGCAACCGATGCCTCACAGGCAGCCAAGTTTTCCTTCTGTTCTGTAAGTTTGGTTGGGTTCAGCACAGGAAGAGAAACTAGAAAAGGGCCTCTCCGTTCTAGAGGAAAGTGTAGACTTGAGAGTCTTGTTTTCCACTCTTATTTGATTTTGGTTTGTGTCATCCAAGGGTTTTTGAGATCAACTTCAGTCAGACATGATTTATCAATGCTTCTGTCTACACAGTCCTAATAAGGATGAGTTAAGAACCACTGTCAATGACTAAGGACCTGGTCACATTAAGCAATAGTCAATTTCTGAGCTCATTTGCATACGAAGTTCAATTTATTGTTGTTGTTCATTCATTTAGTCCCCGGTGGTGCAGTGGGTTAAAGCAGGTTCGAATCCGGGGAGAGACGGATGAGCTCCCCCTATCAGCTCCAGCTCTTCATGCGGGGACATGAGGAGCTGGAGGATGATAAAAGGATGATAAAACATCAAATCATCTGGGCATCCCCTGGGCAACGTCAAGGATGATAAAATATCAAATCATCCGGGCGTCCCCTGGGCAACGTCCTTGCAGACGGCCAATTCTCTCACAACAAGAGCAACTTGCAGTTTCTCAGGTCGCTCCTGACACGACAAAAAATCATTTAGTCATTTCCGACTCTTCACGACCTCATGGACCAGTCCATGCCAGAGCTCCCTGTCAGCCGTGGCCACCCCCAGCTCCTTCAAGGTCAATCCAGTCACTTCAAGGATGCCATCCATCCATCCATCTTGCCCTTGGTCGACTCCTCTTCCTTTTTCCTTCCATTTTCCCCAGCATCATTGCCTTCTCCAAGCTTTCCTTTCTTCTCATGATGTGGCCAAAGTCCTTCATCTTGGTCTCCACTATCCTTCCCTCCAATGAGCAGTCGGGCTTTATTTCCTGAAGTATGGACTGGTTGGATCTTCTGGTAGTCCAAGGCACTCTCAGCACTTTCCTCCAGCACCACAGTTCAAAAGCATCTCTCTTCCTTCGCTCAGCCTTCTTTCTGGTCCAGCTCTCACAACCGTAGGTTACTACGGGGAATACCATTGCTTTGACTATGGGGATCTTTGTTGCCAGTGTGATGTCTCTCCTCTTCACTATTTTATCGAGATTGGTCCTTGCTCTCCTCCCAAGAAGTAAGTGTCTCCTGATTTCCTGGCTGCAGTCTGCGTTTGCAGTAATCTTTGCACCTAGAAATACAAAGTCTGCCACTGCCTCCACGTTTTCTCCCTGTATTTCCCAATTGTCAATCATTCTTGTTGCCATAATCTTGGTTTTTTTTATGTTTAACTGCAACCCAGCTTTTTGCGCTTTCTTCTTTCACCTTGATTAGAATCTCAATGGGTCCTATTAAATGACATTTGTCCCCTGCTGTCATCAATCCACTGGAAACCATGTGCAAAATAATAATAATAATAATAATAATAATAATAATAATAATAATAATAATTTGTGTTCTGCCCTATCTCCCCAAGGGGACTCAAGGCAGATCACAGTATATAGACATGGCAAATATTCAATGCCATTTTTGGAGAAACAGGACAGAGACAAGAAAAAACAGAAAGGAGGTATGTTGTGTCAACATCCAGCTTTTTGGCGTCTTGGAAGTTGTGCTCAAATCTAGCCGTCATAGGTGCTGTCACTCCATCCTCTGTGACGAAGTCATCAGGACTTCCTCCTTCCTTTTGGTCACTGAGCATTTTCTGATCTCTCTATTTTATGGTGTCATAAAATACCTCCCCCACTTGTTTAGCAGTACCTAACTTCTCTACTGTTTTTGAACTGGTTAGATAAACAATGAGCTGGACTGACAGTTGGGAGCTCATGATGACTCAGGGCTTCGAACTGGAAACCTTTCAATTGATAGATCTTATCACTGCTGGTGATTTATCAGTTGTACTAAATTCCAATCAAAAGTTGGCAGAAACAGAGCATTTGGACCTGGGTTTCATATTGTGTTTTTAGATAAAAAAATACTCATAGCATGGAATGCTCTGCTTTTATGTGTTATTGGTGAAACAGAAAGCTATTTTGAAACCTTCAGTCTTTCAAAAAAATGTATTTTCAAAAGAACTTGACAGGAAAATATCAGAATGCTTTCATACAGCACAATAGTAATCACTATTTGCTGGTTCGTGCCAAATGACAGCGATAGTGGCTCTCTACTGTGCAGATGGAAGATCTACATGATCTGTGACGTACACCGAAATCACAACAAATTTGGGAGAAGAAAAGCTTCCATGCTGTAATGAGTCCAACTGGATTACTCTAAACAGTGAAAAATTCATGTGATGTGTATGCATCCTGTCAGGACCCTGTATGCATCCACCTGTTGTAAAAAATGCAGGATGCATACTGATTAAAGTTTAAATGTAATGAAGTCCTAAGAAATCCTCCAACAGTATCACTTTATTGGGGCTGCCGTTCTAACGTTTTTCTTTGGACCACCTGAAGCTTCCAAACAGTCTTCAAAGGCAACCCCATGTACAGAGCATTGCAGTAGTCTATTTGAGATGTAACATTACTGCCTGCCACTCAATTTCTGGATCCGATACAAAATGCCTGGTTTAACTCTTAAATCCTGAAACAGCTTGGAATCAAGTTACCTGAAAAACCATGTCCTACTGTGGTCATCTTCCTGGAACCATCATCTTAGGCCCTTCTCTAGCTATCCCCATTCATTGGGATAAGTGGGTGTTACTAAACATGTGGCTTTTTTGTGGCTTTACCACCACTACAAAGTTCACCTTAGACCTACATTATGCTCTTTAGTGTCTGATAGTTCTTTTCACTCACTTTTCTACTTTAAGGTCTCAGTACTGTTTTATTCCTTTTTGTTTTTATTTATTTATTTATTTATTTATTTATTTATTTATTTATTTACTTTATTTGTATACCGCTCTTCTCAGCCCTTAGGCGACTCAGAGCGGTTTACAACAATTTAGGTATACACAATACAAAATCAATACATCACTACATCAATATAACAAATCCATCAGGTCTCATCAATGAAATCAGAATCCATACTCGTTATCCGATATTCCGTGTTCCGATAGTCAGTCAGTCAATCACACTGCTTAGTCGAATGCCTGTTCAAACAGCCAGGTCTTTACTTTCCTCCGGAATGCCAGCAAGGAGGGGGTCGATCTAATATCTGCAGGAAGGGCGTTCCACAGCTGAGGGGCCACCACTGAGAAGGCCCTGTCTCTCGTTCCCACCAGGCGTGCTTGTGAAGCCTGCAGGATCGAGAGCAGGGCCTCCCCAGATGATCTTAATGTCCTAACTGGTTCATAGGAGGAGACGCATTCAGACAGGTAGGTCGGGCCAGAACCGTTTAGAGCTTTAAAGGCTAAAGCCAGCACTTTGAATTGTGCCCGGTAGCAAATTGGCAGCAGTGGAGCTTCCATTTTTCTTTTATTTTTTTGCAATTGTAGGTTTATTGTCTACTGCTTATTTTAGCTATGTTGTGTTTGTTTACATTTAATTTACACATTTGGCAGAGAGCTTAGGTCATTAAGCAGTTTAGAAAAGTAAAAATGTAACAATAAATAAATAAATAAATAAATAATATGACCCATAGATCAATTAATTAATTAAATGGTAAGCCCCATTTTCTGGGTTATTTATTTTTCAAAAAGACCACAGGTATGTTTGCTTCTTCACAGATCCATTCTAGGACTGCTTCTTGCAGGAATCTGTCTTCCGCAAAGACTTAAAAACTGGATTTAATAATTAACGGAAAGCAGCTTTTCCCAAATGGGAGTCTCCCAGCAGGAGGCTTTTGTGACTGTTAGATCATATTAAATAGAGAACATTTTTTTTTTTTACCTGGCTGTTGCAACTGCTTTTTAAAATGAACTCATCTCCGGGTTGCTCAGGGATCTGTTTTAAAGTTAATCAAAATCGGATTTACATGCTTAAGGAGATGCTACAACATAATAATAATGAAAAAAAGATTATCCTCCTGCAAAAGGTCTCATATTTAGTCAGCAGATCCTCCTGCTGACAATGAGAACTGAGCAATTCCTAAGACGGAGATTACAGGAAAGCATTTTTTTCCCTCCTCCAACTTTTCTATTGCACAGGAAAAGGTGATCTTTCAGGCGAAGGTTCCTAGATCCTATAAAAGTGGTAAAATAAGTTGTGAAATGCGTGAGTACCTTGGGAAATACCACGTTGCCTTAGACTGCCTTCTTGTCAAGGAAGTGGAAAGGTCTAATTCTCTGCCTTTGTCCTTCATTCCTGATCTCCATTTTAAAGAAATACTAATACTTCCTGGCAGCTTAAACAGGTCACATAGCTCACTTCGGCTCTGAACAATGTTCCCATGGGAATGGAGAACTCGGCAGTGCTTACGCTCTTTTAAGGGATGAAAACTAGGTTTTCGGGTACAGGGAGAGAGAATTATGCTTGAAATAGTAGCATATCTATGAAATGGCTGCTTATTATTAAATTGCTGCCTCGGATTACTTTGGTTTTCAAAGACAAGTGGACTTCCTTGCATTTCATAACTTTCCTCGGTTTTCTTTAATTTATTTTTTTATTCTTTATCAAAAGCATTGCATGAAATAGTTTCTCTAAAACTGATAAAATAGTTTCTCTAAAACTGATAAAATAAAGGGATTTAGACAGTATTGCACCAAAAACAGGCAACAGCAACTGCGTTGTCTGTAGCTTTAAACCACTCTTCCTCTGTGCATGAGGCAGGGCAGTGTGGGCAAGCATACAGACAAGCCTTTGGAAATGTCTAGCCCAGCGTTTCTCAACCTGGGGGTCAGGACCCCTGGCGGGGTCGCAAGAGGGCGTCAGAGGGGTCACCAAAGACCATTAGAAAACAGTATTTTCTGTTGGTCATAGAGGTTCTGTGTGGGAAATTTGGCCCAATTCTATTGTCGGTGGGGTTCAGAATGCTCTTTTGATGGTAGGTGAAATATAAATCCCAGCAACTACAACTCCCAAATGTCAAGGTCTATTTTCCCCAAACTCCACCAGTGTTCACATTTGGGCATATTGAGTATCCATATCAAGTTTGGTCCAGATCCATCACTGAGTCCACAGTGCTCTCTAGATGTAGGTGAACTAGAACTCCAAAATTCAAGGTCAGTGCCCACCAAATCCTTCCAGTATTTTCTGATGGTAATGGGAGTTCTGTGTGCCAAGTTTGGTTCAATTCCATTGCTGGTGGAGTTCAGAATGCTCTTTGATTGCAGGTAAATCCCAGCAACTACAACTCCCAAATGACAAAATCAACCCCCCCCCCCCCAGCCCCACCAGTGTTCAAATTTGGGCGTATTGGATATTGAGCCAAATTTGGTCCAGTGAGTGAAAATACATATTGCATATCAGATATTCACATTACAATTCATAACAGGAGCAAAATTACAGTTATGAAGTAGCAACAAAAATAATTTTATGGTTGGGGTCACCACAACATGAGGCACTGTATTTTTTTATATAAATAATTTTATTGAATATATTTTCTCTTAGTTGTACATAAAAACAGTCTACAAAGGTATAGTACTGAGGCACTGTATTAAGGGGTCACGGCATTAGGGAAGTTGAGAACCACTGGTCTAGCCCAATGGTCTGCAATTTTGATACAGCACAGCACTTTCATCCCCTGCCCTTGTTCCTTAGCTACAACTTCCACTATCCTTTTCCCTTCTTCTTGTTTACAGTTGGCCATGATTTTAAGACAGTTGACACTATTGGTTATTCGGCACTGTTTTGAGTTCAAATTGTTGTTTGATATACTACTGATCTATCTTGTACTGTACTATGTGTTTTTAATTATTTTATGCGTTGTTTTAGGCACTTTGTGCCATGTGTAAGCCACCCCTTTGGGGAGATAAAGATGGGGTACAAAAATAATGTTGTTTTACTGACACAAAAACACAATATGACACAGCAAATGAGATTTATTTATTTATTTTGTCGTGTCAGGAGCGACTTGAGAAACTGTAAGTCACTTCTGGTGTGAGAGAAGTTGCTCTTGTTGTGAGAGAATTGGCCGTCTGCAAGGACATTGCCCAGGGGACGCCCGGATGATTTGATGTTTTATCGTCCTTGTGGGAGGCTTCTCTCATGTCCCCGCATGAGGAGCTGGAGCTGAAAGAGGGAGCTCATCCGCCTCTCCCCGGATTCCAACCTGCGACCTGTCAGTCTTCAGTCCTGCCGGCACAGGGGTTTTGCCCACTGCGCCACCAGGGGCTCCTAGCAAATGAGATCTATATGCTGGTTTTCGTATCTGAAAATCACAAGTCGAACACTTCCCAAGCATTTAGAACAGTGTGATGTATTTTCGAATGATGCGCACAAATCCAAGTAAGGTGGCCTTTTGCAGTTGACTGATCATGGTTTTGTTAATGTGCATTGTTTCCAAGTGCCAGCTGAGATCTTTTGGCACAGCACCGAGTGTGCCAATGACCACTGGGACCACCTGTACTGGTTTATGCCACAGCCTTTGCAGTTCAATTTTGAGGTCCTGATAATAGCTGAGTTTTTCATTATTATTACTACTACTACTACTACTACTACTACAGATGCTGCGTTGTTTGTTCTGCTCCACTGTCACACAAGGTAGAGGATTCTTCTAGGTAGTTTTTTAAATTGTTTTGCTTTATTGCTCTTTGTGTGTGTGTGTGTGTGTGTGTATGTGTGTGTGTGTGTGTGTGTGTTTAACCGATTGTGGTGGCACAATGGGTTAAACCAGGGGTCCTCAAACTTTTTAAACAGAGGGCCAGGTCATAGTCCCTCAAACAGTTGAAGGGCTGGATTATAATTTGGAAAAAAAACACCCATGAATGAATTCCTATACACACTGCACATATCTTATTTGTAGTGCAAAAAACACATTAAAACAATACAATAATTAAAATGAAGAACCATTTTAACAAATACAAACTTATTAGTATTTCAATGGGAAGTGTGGGCCTGCTTTTGGCTGATGAAATAGGATTGTTGTTGTTGTTGTGTTCTTTCAAGTCATTTCAGACTTAGGTTGACCCTGAGCGAGGGCCAGGTACATGACCTTGGAGGGCCGTATCTAGCCCCCGGGCCTTAGTTTGAGGACCCCTGGGGTAAACCATTGTGCTGCTGAACTGCTGACCTGAACATTGGCTGAACTGCTGATCTGAAGATTGACAGTTCTAATCTGTGAGATGGGGTGAGCTCTCATCTGCAAACTCCAGCTTCTGCCAACTTGGCAGTTCAAAAACATGCAAATGTGAGTAGATAAATAGGTATTGCTTTGGTAGGAAAAGGCAAAGAGATGCTCCAAGCAATCATGCTGGTCACACAACCAGGCGGTGAAACTTCTTGACTTGAAAATGGAGAAAAAAGCACCTCCCCAGAGCCAAAGATGAGCAGCGTCTCCAGAAGCCAGAAATGAAAGGAGAAACCTCTGCCTTTGTTTGTGTTTGTGTGTAATTGTATATAGTTGTAAAGGCATTAAATGTTCTCCTATGCATGTAAATGGCTGTAATCCACTCTGAGTCCCCTAATGGAGAAGGGCAGAATATAAATAAAGTTTGTTGTTGTTGTTGTTATTTTACTGACACAAAAACACAGTATGTCATAGCAAACGAGATACATATGCTGGATTTCATATCACAAGATCACAAGTTGAACACTTACCAAGCATCCAGGACTGTGTGTTGTTGTTGTTGTTTAGTATGAACATTTCCAAATCTGGGCTATTCATGAGAGCTGTGCAACAGTTCTAATTCCACACATAACTGGAATGATGTGAATGAAAGAACCACCTACGAAAGAACCACTCTCTCCTTGAAAACTCCTAATGGCATCCAGAGTCATATAACAGAATAGAGAGAAAAAAATTAGTATTTTTCATTGGCTCCTAATTTTTAAATGAAATAATAGCAACACCTATGCCAACAAAACCATGTCTTGGAGTTCTCACAATATGGCCCTTCAAAGAAAATACTTAAATTGTGGGCACTGGCTGGATAATATATCCAAATGGAGCAAAAGACCTTGAATCTCATGTGCTGTTATGGATTCTCATTACATTTTTTTCTTTTCAATGAAATCAGGCCCAGCAATCTCTCTCTCTTTGTCTCCAGTTTTTTTAGATACACGTTGCACCTTTCTTATCATAGTCCTATCCGAAAATGGAGAATATGAATATATATATATATATATATATATATATATATATATATATATATATATATGGGGCACGTCTTGTTATACCACATCCAATTTGTTCTCAAAGGTATTTTTCTTTCTGTAAAAGGAGAAAAATAGGTCATGTTGGCTTTCTTCGGTGTAAGATAAATGATAGTTTTGAGCAAGAATACAATAGGTATCTGTTCTTCTGTTGTTAAGCAAACACGTTTAACTAATATCTTTCGAAAGTATCAGAACTTCAGATGATGCCTTTGTGGCTTTTGAGAGAAAAGAAGAAGAAGAAGACTGCTCTTAATCTTTGTGTTTGGGGAACGAGGAGCATCAGGTGAAATCCAAAACAATACAAACTGAGGTGCATCTCCTTGTACAATCATGTTGTACTTTGGCTTGTTTGATCAGCTGTAGCTGCTTTAAATTCTCATCATGCTACCAAATTTACAAAGTATGATACACAGAACCTTGGAGGTCATTTTCTCTCCTAAGGTATCATTGCTTTCATTGACAAACAGAGTGGGCAAGCTCACCCATAAGTGTGGATGGGCACGCATAGTATAATTGCATAGCTGAAAGCTTCCTGAGTTCTGTTTGCTAACCAGTCTTGAATACTTACAGGTTCTGCAAAGCTTTGTTTTTGCTCCCTTTAAGCAGGATACTACATGAGATGAAAGAAGACCTCATAGTGAAGCCGAGCATGACCCCCCCCCCCAACAAAGGATGGTGACTTATAGTTCTGCAAAGGACAAAGGTACCAGATTGCACAATAGGGGTTAAGTCTTGGTCAATTTGTCAAGGCCTTAACAAACAATGAGGACCCCATGAAACTTTGGGAATGGCTAGACCTTGGGGTCTCTGCCTCTCTCTTGAGAGAGCTGTAGTTTTCCAAGGACCATGGGACCGCTTCCATCCCAGTGCTGCAGGGCTTTGAGTCTTGACCTAGTGGAACTCCATAGACTCCCTTTGTCTGGCTTTTTGAATTTTGCTACATTCCTGGACTTCACACTCTTCAAGGACTCGCTCTCTACCCATGAACTTTCTTCAAGACAACTTATGAATTCATGCTGTGTCCTGATATCGTCTGCTTTTTATAATTGGTATTATTAATCTCTCTCTGGGGTCCCGGATGGGAAGATAGCTGCATATGATTTCCCTGTGTATAATTTCTGTATGGTTTTTATGCTTCCTTGTATTCCTGACCATTTGCCCCTTCTTCCTCCAAAGAAATATGTAAGGGAACCCCCTGGCTTTCAGAAATAAAAGACTGAAACCTCCCGCCAAAGACACTTTTGCATGGATAAAAGAAGGAGATTCTTATCTCTAGACTCGGAAGATGGCCCACTAGAGTAAAGCATTGTTTGACAAAAGTTTCTGTAAGATAAGGGGAAACCTCCCCCTCTGCTTTTGTTTACTTAGCATTAACCTCAGGCTGCCATCATTGTTCCCGTGTCTCACAGCCAGGAAGGATTAAGACACATGTTGACCCTTTGTCTCACAAGAGCACATGGCATTCCTTTGTTTAAGGACCCCTTTCCCAGATTCCTTTGTGCTCCCTCATCTGCCTCCATTTCTCCTGATTGGCTGTTGCCACCAGGTGGCAGAGGTCTCCCCATTGGTTCCTACAGACCACTGGAGCCCATCGCCCAATCATGGCAGGGAACAACAGGGAAGCCGGAGCGGGGAGTTTGAACTCTACAACTTTGAATTTGCTATAAATATGACTGTATTGGTGTATTCCCCTCATGCTTAGCTTGGCGAATGATTGCAGCTTTGCATCCGGTTTCAGCTGAATCGCCTTAAACTTCGATGGCTCTTCTTCAACTGGTGAGACTTTTCATTGGGAAATCAGGGAAAAATATGGGTTGCTTCTCTGTCTCGCCAGGGAAAAAAGAACTCTTTGATGAGTCTATTTGGTCTCTGCCTCCTGGCAAAGACCCCTAAATTTTAGCTCTATAACAATAGTTTTCCCAAGGCTGCTTTCTGACTTATGCAGCCAATGCATAAGAGCAATACTGAATTCTTTAATCTTGCCCTGGCTCAATTTCTTACTAATGCTCTCTTCTGCATCAGCTTGCTGTTGGCTATTTCCCTTCTCCCCATGTCACAATGCTTCCAGTTGGAGAAAGTTCAGCCACTTGTTTCATTGGCATTCCCCAAATGAAAGAGGAAGAGGCTGCAGAAGCAATGGGAACGAGATATGAGCAATAATAAGTCATGTTTTGGGCCAGGCTTAGCACAGTGTGCAAGCTGTGCCCATACATTGGGAAATCAGACTTGGCCACTGTGGTCCACGGTCTCGTCATGTCCAGGATAGACTCCTGCAATGCTTTCTACATGGGGTTGCCTTTGAAGATTGTTCGGAAACTTCAAATAGTCCAACGAGAGGCAGCCAGGTTAATAACTGGGGTGGCATACAGAGAGCACAAAACTCTCATGTTACGTCAACTCCTCTGGCTACCTGTTTGCTTCCAGGCACAATTCAAAGTGCTGGCTTTGGCCTATAAAGCCCTAACCTGGGACTGTAGCACAGCTGGCTGGGAGTCAGCTGCATCACGATCACTACTGACTGAAAGGTCATGAGTTCGAAGCCAGTCCAGGTTGGAGTGAGCGTCTGACCAATTTGTGTAGCTTGCTGTCAACCTTTGCAGCCCAAACAACAGTTGCATCTGTCAAGTAGGAAATTTAGGTACCGCTTATGCGGGGAGACAAATTTAACTAATTTACAAGGCCATAAAAATCTCCAGTAAGCATGCAAAGAATGAGGAAGTACTTCATCAGTGCCATAAATGGTCGGTGAAGCGACAACTACCCTGGTGGCCAGAATACCCTCAAGAAAAGCTAGAATATTAAATTGTCTCTGTGTCTGTCTATATATGTTGTGTGTCTATGGCATTGAATGTTTGCCATGTATATGTACATTGTAATCCACCCTGAGTCCCCTGTGGGGTGAGAAGGGTGGAATATAAATACTGTAAATAAATAAATAAATGAATGATCGGCTCAGGTCATACAGCACAATATTGTCAGCAAGGTCTTCAAGAGGCTTACGGGGAATCTGCATTGCCTTACAGAACAGTGCCAAGGTGGGTAAAAGCCTTCAACGAAGGATGCCAAAATGTGGCAGACATGCATCAGCCAAGTCGTCCTAGTGTCAGTTAAGTAGAAGTGAATGCTGTTGTCGCACTTGCAGACAGTGATCGACACCATACGATTTGTGAGCTGGCCTGAAACACAGGATTTGCGCATATGACTGTATGACCTCTGGCACATTCAATCTTTATCCAACTCTATTGTTCTTGTTTCGAAAAAATCATGACAACACTTACATTAGACCACAAGCTAATACAAGGCTTAGTTCTTTGCATCACTATGCATGCGTGCAGGGGCGACTCAACCCATTACGCCAAGTAAGCATTTGTGGTAAAGTTGATTTTGCCCAGGGGCGCTCTTGAGGCACTTTTGGGGGAAAATAGACCATGACATATGCGAGTTGTAGTTACTGGGATGTATAGTTCACCTACAATCAAAGAGCATTCTGAACTCCACCAATGATGGAATTGAACCAAATATGGCACACAGAACTCCCATGACGAACAGAAAATATATATCAGTGATTGGTGGGGGGGGGGGGGGCAAAATACTGTTTGTTTACCGTTGAAAATTACCTAGGGCCGCCTCTGCATGCGTGTGATGTAAAAAGGGTGAGTCTTTTTGCTCAGAGGTAAGGAAGGTATGTAACTAACATGCGGTTTATGCGACATTCTTTGGTTTCGTTGCATGGCATCTTTACAGCAGTGTTGGCACTATTAAAGTTCCAACCCTCGTACATTACCTTCTCGGCAAAGCAATCAACTCCACTAAATATTTGACTTTTAAAAAGCAGGTGACTATAATTCTAATTGATATTAGAATCTGTCAGTAAAATTTGGCCTCAGAGTAACTGCTATGAGGCACGCAATGAAAACAAAGTGTGCAGTCTTCAATCAACTTCAAAGCCTTGAAGTGGCACATTTTATTTAGTTACTTTCTACAAGCTACAAAAATAACAAACATACTGTAACTATGTACAAGAGAAATCACAGACACGTCTTGCTTCGTCTCCAGCATGGCTAGAAGAGAACGCCCAGCAGTCCGTTATCTCAAATCCACGTCATTGGAATATGTGACATATACAGGAAAAGCTCACAGTAAATCTCTAGGCAGTAAATCACTCTATACCTTTAATTCTTGCATAGCATTACATAGCATTACGGCCTACACTGGACACACAGAGTTTAAAAAACTACAAACTATATTTCACACTAGTAAAACTATAGTACTGACAGAATCAAGTATTGACCTTAACATTTTCTCATAGTTGTTTCATTTTGTAGGAGGGTAGGAGGGTCCCAAACCCTGAACGGTTTGGGACCCTCCTACCTGCGTGACCGTATTTCTGTGTACGAACCCACACAACCCCTTCGATCATCTGGAGAGGCCCTGTTCACGCTCCCACCTCCATTGCAGGTGCGATTGGTGGGGACGAGGGAGAGGACCTTCTCGGTGGTGGCCCCTCGACTCTGGAACTCACTCCCCAAGGACATCAGGCATGCCCCAACTTTGGCAGTCTTTACGAGGAGCCTGAAAACGTGTTTGTTCCAGTGTGCCTTCCCAGAATAAGGAAACTCCCAACAATGTGTCCTCTAAATGCACTTTACTATGGATCTAGGAATGTCTGCATGCCCCATCCCTCTCTGAAAACTCTGTCCTAGTTCATATTTCATCTGTTCATGCTCAGCATTATCTTTAAATTTTAATTATTACATTTGGCCCGGCCATAGGTTTTAAATGTTGTTGTGTTACTGTTAACGTTTATTGCTTATTTTTGATATGAGTTTTATTTTATTGTTTTGTATTATTTGTTGTTATTGCTTTTATTATTGATGTATTGTGGGCTCGGTCTCATGTAAACTGCACTGAGTCCCTTGGGAGATGGTAGCGGGGTATAAATAAATTATTATTATTATTATTATTATTATTATTATTTTAGCTTGTGATAGTGGTCTGATTAGCCACAATTTAGTGCCAATCAAGGGTTGCCTCTGGATATTGCTTTGTCCTCATGTCCAATTGTAAGCCGCACCAAGTCCCTTGGGAGATGGTAGCAGGGTATAAATAACATATTATTATTATTATTATTATTATTATTATTATTATTATTATTATTTTAGCTTGTGATAGTGGTCTGATTAGCCACAATTTAGTGCCAATCAAGGGATGCATCCGGATATTGCTTTGTCCTCATGTCCAATGCATTGCCATGCAGTGGGGACATACTAAGTTAGTAAATAGAGCAGCTGAAATCTGGAACTGGGAAGATAAACCTACCGTGCTGCTTGCAAGCAGGAGAATGACTGAAAAATATCCATCACCCCAGACAATATCTAAATGATGTCAGTCTTATGCATAAGAAATCTATTACCTAATATGAGTCAATCACTGATAATATCCCCAAACACATGCTGTCTGTGAAATGAATACTGAGTGGCACATGTCCCAAACCAGTTAGTTGGCACGATGGTACAAGCACGAAGGATTAATGAATTGTTTCATTTCATATACTGCTTGCTAATCCTCTACAGAAGAGGCCAAATCAGAAACTTTGGGGCCTGTTTCTTTTGAGTGGGAGGCAACATCGCTTCTGGCACCAGCTACAACATCTCCGAAGATTCCTTTAATTTGTCCTTTGTAACCCATTGCGGGAGCTTAATACTGCCAGGCTGACAGTTTATCCTAACAACTCCTCGTTCCTTTGATCTTATTCTCTCCCTAGTAGGACTAATTGGGGTAGCTTAAGTTATTCCAGTGATATCCTCTTGGCGGTTGACCAGCGTGTCTAGTGATACTCCCCTCCTACTAGCAGCCTTTCTTCTTTTCATGGGTTCCTTGACCTGGTTCCAAGTTTTCACTAAAGATTTCTGGCTATGTGACATGAGTTCTGCTTGGAATAGATCTCATTTCCTTTTTTCCCCCTCTCTAAATCCAACATCTTTCCTAATATGTTGTCGAAGGCTTTCATGGCTGGAATCACTGAGTTGCTGTGAATTTTCTGGGCTGTATGGCCATCTTCCAGAAGCATTCTCTCTGGACACATTCCAGCTTGAAAACATCTCCCTTAAATTGTGGTGCCCAGAATGGGACACAGTATTCTAGGTGTAGTCTCACCAAGACACTATAGATGGGTAGACCGCCTCCCACCTGGAAACCCACCTGGAAACCAATGTCCTCACTGTGGGAGAAGATGCAGGTCAAGAATAGGGCTCCACAGCCACTTATGAACCCAGCCCCAGGACACCGAACTTGGAGGACCATCATCCTCGGACTATGAGGGATCGCCTAAGTAAGTAAGTAAGTAAGTAAGTAAGTAAGTAAGTGATTCAGTGTCCCCCTCTGCCCCAAGGTTGGGCTGCTGTTATATTTGATGATGAAGAAGGGAAAATGGGATTTGTTCTAACAATCAAGTGTGATCAAAATCCATTCATAAATATATAAGTATATAAGTAAATAAATAAATAAATAAATATGTACTCTGGAAAATTTAACAGCCCCAATAACAACATCGAAATTCAGAGTGTTTATTTGCAATGCATGTAAAAAAAAAAAGTCATCGACAGATTGCATCCCAAACTTTACTGCTGTCTTCGTTTTAGTTTCATTGCATAACATATCAAGTTTGGTGATACTGTAATCAGGCAGGTGGTTTTGTACAGCAAAATAGACAGATCGACAGAGACAAACATTTTAAATTATAGTATAGATATGACAAGCAACATGAAAGAACACATACTGTGATGGGCATAGTGTTATCTCTCTCTCTCTCTCTCTCTCTCTGTGTATGTGTTTCCCTCTGATGAAGTGCTTTAGTTTCTAACAAAACTGAAAGAAAAAAAAAAACAGTTACTAGTCTTAATTCTGGATTGCATGTATCCATGTTATCTATACCAGAAAAAAATAGAAGAAATGATGCCATTTGTATAAAAATAAATAAAACAATTTCTGAGATGTTTATTTCCATTGTTGCAGCCATTGTTGCATTGCACTGAATTTTTAACTAGTAGGGTTGTATTATGTTATACTCTTTGTAATTGCTATTGTGCTATTTAAATAATAATAATAATAATAATAATAATATCATTGTATCTCCCGGTGGCACAGTGGGTTAAACCGCTGAGCTACTAAACTTGTTGACTGAAAAAGGTTGCAGGTTCAAATCTAGGGAGCGTCGTGAGCTTCCGCTGTCAGCCCCAGCTTCTGCATACCTAGCAGTTCGAAAACATGCAAATGTGAGTAGATCAATAGGTACCGCTGCAGCGGGAAGGTAATGGTGCTCCATGCACTCATGCAAGTGGCCACATGACCTTGGAGGTGTCTACAGACAACGCCGGCTCTTTGGCTTAGAAATGGAAATGAGCACTAACCCCCAGAGTCGGACATGACTGGACTTAATTTCAGGGGAAAACCTTTACCTTTACCTATTCTTGTGTCCTGCCACCCTCTCCCTGAAGGGACTCGGGGCGGTTTACACAAGGCACAAGGTGCCTAAAACAAGACATGACATAAAACTCAAGAAAAATACAATGCAATAAAACATATAAACATGTAACAACAACATAAAACTCAGAATAAAACAGTGCATATCCATCAGTGGCGATAGCAAATGTAAACATGGCCGCCAGGCTGTAAACACTAGTGCCAGGGTCATTGGATGATGGTTGCATTGTTTTCAGGAAGTGAGTGAAGGTACTTGAAGTCCCGTCATCCATGGTCCACCCTCCCCCAAACTGCAGCAGGATATAGAGTTGGTCATGGGGGCTTTGTGTGCCAAGTTTGGTCTTGATCAATCATTGGATGAGGGTCGCAGTGGTTTCAGTAATTGAGTGAAGGTACTGCAAGTCCCATCATCCATGGTCCATTCCCCTTAGAACTGCATCAGGATGCAGAGTGGGTCATGAGTACTCTGTGTGCCAAGTTTGGACCTGGTCTGTGATTTGTAGGGGCTACAAAGTTCTGTGGGAAGTGAATTGGGTGAAGGTACTGCAAATCCCATCATTCATGGCCCATCCTGCCCTAAACCACACCATGTTGGAAAGTGGGCCATTGGGCCTCTGTGTGCCAAGTTTGGTCCTGATACGTCCTTGGTGTGGGCCACAGGGTGGCCAATCAGAGACCATATGCAAATTGTACCACAGTGGCAGCCAATCAGAATGCTGCCACATACACCTCCCATCCTCCGCATACAAACACTGACTTTTATTATATACATAGATTTACCTGAAACTGCTGCATTTCCCACCCTCAGCTTATACTTGAGTCAATAAGTTTTGCCAGTTTTTTTTTTTTTGTGGGAAAATTAGATGCCTTGTCTTATATTCGGGTTGGCTTATACATCCACAGTATGTCACAGAAAAGGAGATCTATATGTTGGATTTCGTATCACAAAATCACACGTCAAACACTTCCCAAGCGTCTAGGACTGTGTGATGTATTTTTGAATGATGCACGCAGATCCATATATCTATATATATAAATTTGTTAGGGGCATCCAACGAGGAAACAAAACTCAAAACCCCCCCAATGAAACTTAACCAAAATTCCCATGCCCATAACACAACCCACAAGGTACAAACATATCTACTCAAAATGAAAAACAACACAACAACACACTCACAAAACGGCAAAACAACAAAACTCAAAAATCCCCCAACGAAACTTAACCAAAATCCCCATGCCCATAACACAACCCACAAGGTACAAACATATCTACTCAAAATGAAAAACAACACAACAACACACTCACAAAACGGCAAAACAACAAAACTCAAAAATCCCCCAACGAAACCTAACTAAAATCCCCGTGCCCATAACACAACCCACAAGGTACAAACATATCTACTCAAAATGAAAAACAACACAGCAACACACTCACAAAACGGCAAAAGAACAAAACTCAAAAAAACCCCAACGAAAGAAAAGAGAGACAGCAGAAGAGAAAGAAAAAGGGGGAAGGAAGGAAAGAGATAGAGAAAGAAGAGGAGAAGGAAAGATGGGAAGGAAGGAAGGAAGGAGGGAGGGAGGGAGGGAAAGAAGGAGAGAAAGAGGGAAGATTGGCCACAGCAACACGTGGCGGGTAAAGGTTGTTATTTCTATTATTATGATGATGATGCTATTGTTCCTCTGAGACCCTTTTAGGGGGAATGGGAGAGGTGTCAGGTCCCAGAGGCAATGCATTGCATTATTGTTATTGTTATGATGGTGGTGAAATAAAAGGAAATAAAAAGTGAAAGAAGGAAGCAAACAGGGAGGGAAGAAAGGCAAAGGAAGAAAGGGGGAGGGAATGAAGGAAAGAGAGAAGGATGAAACCAAGTAGTGAAAGAAGGAAAGAAAGAAAGAGGTAGAGAAGGAAGAAAGGAGAGAAAGGGGGAGGAAAAGGGGGAAGGAATAGGTAGGGACCTCTCTTTCATAATAGTCCAGATATCTACCTCAACTTTGATAAGTTTTACTATAGGTCACAGCAACGCGTGGCAGGGCACAGCTAGTAAATATATACATTATTATTTTTTATTATAATATTATAATATATTATAATAATAATTATAATGTATATAAATATATACATTATTATTATTATTATCTCACATTTCTACAAAGGGCTTAGGCAGTATGTATGTGAGATAATAATGTATTGTTTATTCCATTTTGTCCCCATTATGATAAAGCTGGAACATGTTCAGGGAGGGGAGCAGGAACTGATGACTTCAGTTATATTCATTTTTTAAACTAAGGTTTTGCTAAAAATGCAAATTACTTCACATTCAGGGTGGAATAATATTGGCATTGAAAACCTTTAAACATAGGAGAGATTGAAATTGACCGTGTCCTTCAAAAGACTTCAGATTCACCCATGAGAATAGTACTGTATTGCGGTCACAAATACTGCCCCTGTTGTAATAGAGTCTGTTGGCAACACTGCAACTGGTTGTAAGGGTGCCGGAAGAGGGAAGAGAAGTGCTCAGGAGTTAGATGAGGAGCAACAGAGGAAGAGGATCCATGGGTGACTTATGTCACCCATGGATGAAGATTCCTTCGAGGGGTTTTCTGAGAGTGAAATAAGTGAGGAGGAGGAAGGAGACACAGTAGATGTGAATAGAGGAATTAAGAGGGTTACTCGAGAGCAGGAATCAGATGAGAAGCAACAGAGAAAGAAGATTTGGGATATACTTACTGCTCCCACAGAAGAGGAGGATTTCATGGGTTTCTCTGGGAATGATGGGTCTGGGAGTGATGCGGATGAGGATGAATTGCTGGGTTGGACTAAAGTGCAAGAGGTTCAGGATGTGTGTACTCAACCAACGTCTAGTGACATGTTTGCAGGGTTTTCTGGTGGTGAGGATTGGCAATCAGAAGATACTGGGGATTCGTGGAGAGAACTAAGTCTTGACAAGAGATGGAAGAGTTGGAGAGATGGGCATTGGCGTTCAGGTGAAGAAGCTAAGCCAGCTGTAAGTGATGATGATGGGATGGAGGGCAGCTCATCATCAGGTGATGAGTTGTAAGATAAAAATAGGCACTGAAATGGTAGAACTTTGCAGTAGGCAAAGTGTTGGTTTCATGCCTTGTGTCTTGCTGCTGCCGCTTTCGTGTTGGGCTTGGGTCCTTGATCTGCAGGTTGCTGTTTGCCTTCGTGTTACAACCTAGCTTGGTTTCTCGTAAGTGTGGATTTCCCCTTTCTTTGACTTTGGACTGCTTTTGACCACGATGCTGCCTCCTGGATTTTGGAACCTCGCAACTTTGGACTTTGCTTTCTTCGACTTCGGACTTCATTTGACTACAGTTCTTTCTTCACAGCGCTTTGTTTGATCGTCCTTCATTTGCTGTGTGATTTTGTGGAACTTTAGAAGTACTGCGGTTTAATCCGGATCTTTTTTCTGGATAATCCGGATTATTGCCTTAGTTTGTTTTTCAAGCTAGAAACTGCTGATACTTTTGAGTTTTGACCAGAGACACTGAAGCAAGTGTCTCTGAGTCTCTTTTGCTTATTACTAATAAACTATTGTTTTGGACATACTCCTGAGTCTGGCTCTTTAAGGCATCTGGGTTCTGACAGCCCCCCGCCCCAATGTTCTTCAGAATTAAAAATTATAGGAGAGATGAATATAGGGATGGGAAAATATTCTAAAATATTTGAGAAAAAGTTGAACCACATGTTTCTGAGTGTTCAGAAGCCCCGATGAAAAGAATGCGAATGAGAAGAACCAGGTGAAAATTCTTCACAAAATTTTCATCTGGTTTTAATGTTTACAGAATAGCAAAAAAAAAAAAAAAATCACATGTGAAATAGTAATATACACATCAAGGAGCAGTATGTGATTTGTAAAGCTCATGAGCAGAGAGAATGCCCTAAGTAAAAAAGGAGAGGCCAAAATAGTATCAATTAATTCTTTGGTTTCATTAAAACGACATGCAAAATTGACATAAATTTAGGCAATGCGAAGCTAACTTCCTACTTGATTATGAGCAGGGTTGCCATGGAAATCCAAAGCATAATGGAGCAGCCATTCTCAGCAAAATATCTGATGAATTTCCAGCAAATTCAAAAGTCTTCCTTAAGAGAAGGGAAATGTATTCTGGGGATGGGTGCGGGGATACCGAAATACATTAAAACACACTTCTGAATGCATATTTTTGGTGCACAAATCAACTCACAGAGTATGGGAGAACAAGTGCAAAAGTGGTATGGGTTGGAAATCTATGGATTCATCCCTGGCCTTGACAAAACACCCTTTTCCTACATATATATATATATATATATATATAGAGAGAGAGAGAGAGAGAGAGAGAGAGAGAGAGCGCAACTTGGTTATTTTGTCCTCACATCCTAATTACCATATATACTCGAATATAAGCTGACCCGAATATAAACCAAGAAATCTAATTTTACCATAAACACTGGGAAAATGCATTGACTCAAGTATAAGCCAAGGATGGGAAATGTGGTAGATTTCAAAATAAAAATAGTTACCAAGAAAATTGTATTAATTGAGGTATCAGTAGGTTCAATGTTTTTGAATATTTACATAAAACCATTATTATAACTAACTATCTTCAATGTCAATGTGCTTATGTATCCTTCCAATAATAACAGAGTTGAAAAATAAATGTAATAAAAATAGTAATAGTCAAATAATAAATGTAATACTAACAATAGTAATAAATATAATGAAATAATAAATGTAATTATAATAAATAGAAAAAAATAACAAATGTAATGATAACAATAACAATAACTCGAGTAAAATAATAAATGTAATCAAAACAATAATAGAGAAAAATAATAAATTAATAATAATAATAACAACAGAGTAAAACAATAAAAAACTTTGTCTTGAGTAGAAATCCAGAGGGGCTTTTTCAGCCTTAAAAAAGGGATGAAAACCTCTGCTTATACTCGAGTATATAGATATGTGTGCCTTTTTTCTGATATGAAAGAAAAGATATATAACAGTACAGTTTTTGTCCACTATTTATTTATCGTGTCAGGAGTGAACCAAACAGTTGTATTGTATTTTTTAAAAAGTTGGCATTCTATTAAATTCTATTAAATGTCCTTTGATCTTTTGCCCACTTTTAAACCATATTTTTTTTTAAAAAAAAAATAGTATTGATATTTGGAGAAATTCTGTGCAGACATTCATAGGAATTTCGAGGTGAAAATTGAGGAGTTTTTATTTTAATACAAAAAGATTTTCTAAAACTGTGTTGGTATGTGTGCGCGCATGTATGTTTGCAAATCTGATCTGTTTTGCACCAACTCCACATGTATTAGCATGGAAGCTTTCAATAAGTTTGCTTTGCTTTGCTTTATTTATTTTTTATAATATTTTATTATAAGTTTCCAATAAACAAATTTACATTAAAGGTGTGTGTGTGTGTGGGGGGGGGGGAGACTCTGGAAAATGAATTGCTGGAAAGAGGGGAAAGGGATAATTAAAGGCTAGAAGGGAATAATAATAATAATAATAATAATACTTTACTTTACTTTACTTTACTTTACTTTACTTTACTTTACTTTACTTTACTTTACTTTACTTTACTTTACTGGCTTGTGCCAGAGTACTTGCAGTTCGATCTTTAAATTCTCGTATCATGTCAGCTTTTCCAGTTGTTTCTTGACAGCAAGATTGAAGAGAAACAGCTGGAAAAGTTGACATGATACAAGAATTTAAAGATGGAACTGCAAAGGCTCTGGCACAAGCCAGTCAAGGTGGTCCCAGTGGTGATTGGCAACAACCTATTGCTAGGAATGTGGCAAGAAAGGGATGGAAGATATGGGGAGGACAGATAAGGTTAGGAAAGGGGGATTTGTATTAGTTTTCCAAGCTTATTATAGTCTTTTTTTACTGCTGCTTTCTGCTCACCCAGAGATGGCATCTTCTGTCTGCTCTCTTCTTTTTAGATTAATAATTTTACTTTGTTTTTGTGCCGTCACGCCTGGGGGCTATTATTCTTAATGAAGGAGGCATGGACGTGGCATCTTTCCCCAGGGGATTGTTTTTTGCCCTCCTATAGGAAACTGGAACTCTCAAAAACCTAAAACGCTGTAAATAACTCAAAATAAGTTTAATTGATCACAAAGAGTTATTTCTTTAAAGCAATGAGCTGGAAACTTCAGAGGGGTGAAGGAAAATATACGTTACAGTCTCAGTTAGTCCTGCGTCCAAGGTGTTTGAAGCTGAGTAACTTTTTCAAGTTTCCTCTTTCCCCAATGTCTGTGAATGCCAGAGCAAACCACAACCCCAGTTCAGATAGCCTATGTTTGAAGACTCAGGATCTTCCTCTGGTGCCAAAAGAACTGGTTTGAAGGTGCTTGAGACTTCCAGCATCGTTCAGGTTGGTCTGAACATGAAGCACAAGTCTCAAGGGTAAAAAAACCTTAGAACTGGTGCTGAGAGGTAATTTAAATCAGGGTCTTTTAGAGTAAAGTCTCTTACTCATGTCCATCTGGTGGAAACTCTGATGGCAGAATGAAAAGAAAGGAAGCACTCCCCTCCTGCAGGAAGAGGTGGAGCCAAACAGCACTGATTGACAGCTATAAGTAACCAATCCATACAACTATACATAAGCAGGGTTAAAAGGCAGGATTAAGCATGATACAACAGTTTAAATCTTGCAACTAACAGTTCTACACATAGGTGGCGCCACTCACGCCGTCACAGTTTTCCTTCAACCATTCTGTGAAAGGAGTCCAGTCTGTTGTTTTTATATATCTACCTTGTGTCTTGGAAACTAATGATGTTAGTTTGTTCATCCTCGTGATTTCTAGCATTTTATCTATCCACTCTTCTCTTGATGGTAGGTCTCTTTCGTCTCCATACTCGGGTGTACACCAACCTCGCCGCCAGTTTGATTTGCTTTTAAAAGGTGACTAAAGAATATTCTCCAAAAGCTCTAATCTGGAGACTTGACTTTGGGCATTAATATGGGACTTCTTTCTCTTGTTCTTGAAATGTGAGCAGCAGTAATTCTCCTCTCATTACATGAACATTTCACTTCTGTTAAGCACTGTTGGCAGGTCCACAGTCCCTGGAAGAGTCCTTCGAAGTTGCTTTATCCTCAGCAGAAAGTTTCTGCAAAAATCACTGACTTAAATGGACGAATAAGCAGGATAAGCAGACAGGTGGTGATGCCAGTATCTTAAGCACCATTCCAACCCGTTCATACTCTACTTTCTTTAAAAGTAGAGATAAATGTAAAATAACTAGAAAGCCTCGCACAAAAGCTTGCTGGGCTTCTGACACCTTTGCTGAAGGCTTCTGAATAATCTCCAAAACCAAATTTGTACTCAAGCACTGTTCAAAGCTTGGGGAGGAGAAGGTGTTCACCCTTCATGCCTTTTATGAACAAATTTATAATCGTTGCATGCTTTAAACGGTACGTATGAAAGAATTAAGTGTACATAATTTCTTTCCCTCCCAGAGGAGAAAAAAAAAACATACATCCATGCTGCTACAGGAGCCTGCTGTGAAGCCCCATGGAGACATATGAATAGGGAGCACAGAGACAGGTTTTTTCTCCAGAGTTAGAATTGAATAGAGAGCAGAATACAAGCCTGAAATCCAAAGTCTCTCTACAGAGCTCTGAAGATACTCTTATGGTGAGGAGAAAGGAAGTGGGAGAAGGACTGGATCACAACCAGCTGAGTTCTGAGCAACTCCACTGTTATTTCCACTGCCATTTCCTAGTCTATCCATAGAGACACAAGAAGAGCTCTGCTAATTGAGACCAAAGGTCCATCTTGTACATGGGTGGACAAAGTGCAGGCCTTCAAATGTTGCCAAAATGCAACTCACAGAAAACTTAGCTAACAACTCTAGCCAATGTTGTGGGAAGCTGAGATTTGTAACTCAACAGTATCTGGACCAATATACTTGACCCTTTGTAGTGAACCTGAGAAGTTGGAGAATCCCAAATAGTGGGACTAGGAGGCTCAGGGCGCATCCAGACAGCCCCTTTATTGCAGAAACTTTCGCAATGAAAAGGGGGCTGTCCAGATGACGTTATGTGCAACCTGCAATTAATTCACCACAAACCAGGAAATTTGTGGCAAATTAATTAGATAGTGGGTTTATTTGGGTTGCAGCTAAACATCAAAAAAACCAAGATTTTGGCAACAAGAATGATTGACAACTGGAAAATAGAGGGAGAAAATGTGGAGGCCGTGACAGACCTTGTATTTCTACGCGCAAAGATTACTGCAGATGCAGACTGTGGCCAGGAAATCAGAAGACACTTCCTTCTTGGGAGGAGAGCAATGTCCAATCTTGATAAAATAGTAAAGAGCAGAGACATCACACTGGCAACAAAGATCCGCCTAGTCAAAGCCATGGTATTCCCTGTAGTCACCTACGGAGGTGAGAGCTGGACCTTAGGGAAGGCTGAGCGAAGGAAGATCGATGCTTTTGAACTGTGGTGTTGGAGGAAAGTTCTGAGAGTGCCTTGGACTGTGAGAAGATCCAACCAGTCCATCCTCCAGGAAATAAAGCCCGGCTGCTCACTGGAGGGAAGGATACTAGAGACAAAGTTGAAGTCCTTTGGCCACATCATGAGGAGACAGCAAAGCCTAGAGAAGACAATTATGCTGGGGAAAGGGGAAGGTAAAAGGAAGAGGGGCCGACCAAGGGCAAGATGGATGGATGGCATCTTGAAGTGACTGGACTGACCTTGAAGGAGCTGGGGGTGGTGACGGCCGACAGGGAGCTCTGGCGTGGGCTGGTCCATGAGGTCACGAAGAGTCGGAGATGACTGAACGAATGAACAACAACAACAAGGGTTTATTTCGCACCTTCTTGGAAGGCATGGGATAAACCCACTACTACTGCAGTCCGGACACCATTCTCACAATTTTCTGGACTAAATTTTTCCACAAAACTGTGGCAATCCCCCCCCCCCCCCCAAAGCCCTAAAGCCCCTTTTAAAAGTAAGGCCAGAGCTCTCCCGGAGCATAGAAATGATGTGCCAGGAGAGCGAGTAGAGGGAGAGGAAAATTGCTCTACTGGAGGCCAGGTAAGTTTTCCTTACTTTTAAAAGGGGGTTTAAGGCTTTGAGGGAGGGGGGTTGAGTCTCTAGGTGCTCTCCCAGGCCAGTCCTGGAAGAAAATCTGGACACCCACCCCAGAAAGCACATACTTTGGGGGGGTGGGGGTGGATAAGGGCCCACGAACATCCACGTTTTTAAAACACAAATGCTTCTGGGATAAAGAGCTGTGTGGAAGCACCCGCAGAGAAGGGGGCAGATTTGACCCCAGGACCCTTTGTTCCTTATTTGTAGTCTAGTATATCATCTTGTTTTCCATGGTGAGCAAGTTGTAATGCTTATTCTGATTTGGGGAGACCTCACCTGAAATACTGTGTCCAGTTCCAGACACTAGCGCTCAATAAAGATATTGACTAGCTGGAAAGGACAACCAAGATGATCAAAGGTCTCAATGATTCAGGGAACTTGAGGGGTGGCATGATATGTATCCTTAAACAGAAGCCCATTTTTGTTGCTCCAGACACTAGAATACAAAACAGTGAGTTCAAGTTTGAAAAAAGGAGGATACAAGCTAAACATTAGGAAGAATGTCTTGACTGTAGAGCTGGTAGGCAGTGGAATGAAATGTCTTGGAGAGTGGAGGAGCCTCTGCCTTTGAATATTACAGTATGGCAAGGACTTGGGCGCTCTTCCCATTATAAGACTATAATTCGAGGGTTCTATGATTTTCATTAATGCAGCTTTTATGACTGCTACTGCATGGACCTGTAGATATAAAGAGACATTTTCACGTAGTTAGTAAGATTCTCTATTTTCCATAAGAATCAAAAGACTTGGATTTAGCACATTGTAGACACTTTTTTTTAGTAAATGGTATTACATTCAATAAAGTTTAGATATGCATAGTAGGCTTGGGCGGTTTCATTCGTTAATTTCGTAATTCGTTATTAATTCGTATTTAAATTAGCTTACGATCCAATATTGAACCATGCAGGAATACTGTGAGGAGTAAATTAGATTCAAAACAATTTTTTCAATTTATTTCGTAATTATTTCGTAATTATTTCGTAATTATTTCGTAATTATTTCGTAATTATTTTCGCATGTCTGGTGCAAGTTTTATAGTTGTTGTTTGTTTTATCACACCAACAGTCAACAATAGAGGGAGAGGGAAGCTTCAGAAATTTTCCCCTGTCCCATTGGAGGTTTTTTTTAGCATATTGCGCTATCGCGTCCGCCATTAACAAATCGATTCGTAATTTTACAAAATTTCGTATATTTTGAAATTTTTAAAAGAAAAATTTCAGAATTATTTAAAAAAACAAAATGCAAGGGCCCCCTAAAAACAAAACGGGTTTAGAACCAAATTTTTCCGTGGTTACCCAAGCCTAATGCATAGGGCTAAATGGCAAAATTTATCTGCAACAAAGGTGTGTCTTGTCAGGCTCAGTGGGACTTACTCCAAGATAAGGACATGCGGCATATTTATTTCACTACCCCAGAAAGCTTAGACATAGTCTCATACGCAACCAGAATCTATCCTAGCACCTATCAAAAACTAATTTGAATGTCCTCTCACATTTTGTCTTAAGAAGGCACTTCTACACAAGCCCCAAATCCATGCCAAAGCTTTGGCATGGATTTGAGTCCCCATGCCGGCCCAAAATCCCCAGGCTTTCCCCCTAAAAAGTAAATAAAACTTACCCAGCTTCCATTATATTCATCCTCATACCAGGAGGGTGCATGGAAAATCTCTCCTCATCACCCCCCCTCCTGGTCTCCTGGCATGTCATTTAATGGTGACCAAATAAGATTTATTTACTTTTTGCAGTGAAATTTAGGGTTTGAGGGTACAGCTGGGTGGCCTCTCAGTTTTTCAGGCTCCTGAAGTCCAAAAAACTGAGATGGTGGTGTGAATTGGGCCTGAGGATCACATGATGTGGTCCCCGGATTCCATCCACACAGGGTTTACACCTGTCAAGACATGGACCTTATGATAAGATCCAGGTTTTACCAAATGTTTAGTTAATTTGGAATAAACCAGGAAAACCCTGAATTGAATTATTTTGGTTTTACTGGAGGCATTGTTTGGACACCAAGTCCTGGTTTTGGGGCCTGTCTGGATGTGCCCAGAGTCTTACCAAACAAAGTCCCATTAGATAATAATAATAATAATAATAATAATAATAATAATAATAATAATCTTTATTTAAACCCCGCTACCATCTCCCCAAGGGACTCGGTGCGGCTTACATAAGGCCGAGCCCACATCACATCAATAATAAAGCAATAGCAACAAACAATACAAAAACAGTTAAAATACATCTCATAAACAAAAATAAAATGAAATATAAGCAGTACAGTAACACAAGCATTAAAAACCAATGGCTGGGCCAAATGTAAAAATTTAATTTTTAAAAAAGAATGCTGGGCATGAGCAAGGTAGGATATAACTGGGATGGAAATTTTTCGGAGGGGATAGTGCATGCAAATCAATCAATCCTAAATCAATAATAAAGTGCATTTTGAGGGCATATTGCTGAGAAATTCATTATTATGGAAAGGCACACTGGAACAACCACGTTTTCAGGCTCCTCCTAAAAACTGCCAGAGTTGGGGCGTCCCAGATGTCCTTCGGAAGCGAGTTCCAGAGTCGAGGGGCCACCACCGAGAAGGCCCTCTCCCTCATCCCCACCAATCACACCTGCGATTGAGGTGGGAGCATGAGCAGGGCCTCTCCAGATGATCGAAGAGATCGTGTGGGTTCGTACACAGAGATGTGGTCATGTAGATAGGTAACTAATTCATATCCTGAATTTCCTTTAAATAGGTGCTTATGGATTGAGCACCACTCAACATTTTCTTACTCTTCACTTTAGTTTACCATAATGCTGAATGAAGAGCTCTGGAAAACTCAGAAGCTTGCACACTATTTTGTGACTATTTTGTGATCCCTAATTGCTCTGCAGTTATTTTAATGTCAAGACCCAGAGGCCTCAGTAAAGCCAAACACAGAGTAAAAGCTCCAAACACAAATTTATTGTTCACAACATAGTCTTTGGAACACTTGAATCCAGTGCCCCAAGCTCAGCCAACAATTTGGCATCAAAAATAAGGCAATATGAGAAACTGAAATATAACCTGGATTATCCTAGCGTTTTAATACGCTTTAAATTCACACAGTTCAAAAAACACAATAAGCAGAGACAAAAAGCAGAGTCCAAAAGACGTTCCAAGGTCAAAACGGTAGAGCAGCAGTTGTCATACACAGAATCACAAGAAGAAACACAGGAACGCTGGAACACAGGAATCTGTAGTCCAAGGACCCAAGCACAAGCGTTGGCAGGAACAAAGATTCAAACCCCAAAAGAGACACTTTGCCTTCTGCAAAGATCCATACAACAACAAAAAACCATTTTTATCCTAAAGCTCCTCATCAGAGGCTGAGGAGCTCCCCACCCTTTCATCATCGCTCTCAGCTGCCCCATTCCCCACAGCTGAACCCGAGCGCCCATCCCTCCACCTCGGCCAGCGTCTGTCAAGACTTAGATCTTGCCAAGTGCTTCTCAGTTGCCATTCTCCAGTAAACCCCTCAAAGTCCTCGCTAGAGATGGGTTGATTACAGATATCCCTAATTTCTTGTACACGGGTCCAATCCAGCTCAACCTCCTCCCCCATGTCACTCCCAGACCCATCACTCCCTTCAAATCCCATGAAGTCCTCGTCCTCTGTAGGAGTGCTAAGTATATCACAGATACGCTTCCTTTGAATCTCCTCATCAGACTCTTGTTCGCGAGTAGCACGCTTGACTCCCCTGCTTTCCTCCCCACCCCCCTTTTCACAGTTGGAGAAGCCCTCAAAGGTTTCAGAATCACTCGGAGCCATGATCATTATCTCTCTAATCCGCTTTCGCTGCTGCTCCTCTTCCAACACCTGCGCAGACCTCTTCTCCCTCCTACCAGTAGTAGCAACTAGGCCTGGGCGGTTTCGTTTCGTTAATTCGTAATTCGTTAATAATTCGTTAATTTTTCCAATTACAAAATGATAACGAACCATTCTGGAGCAATCATTAAAAAGAACGAATTTTTAAACACGTTTTGTAAATGCTTCGTATTTCGTTATTGTATTCGTTTCGTTATTATTTCCGCATGTCTGGGCCAGTTTTATGGTTTAATTAGTGAAAAAAAATTATAATATCACACCAACAGTCAAGAACAGAGGGAGAGGGAAGCTTCAGAAGTCTTTGGAGGTTTTTTAGCGTATTTTGCGGTCGCGTCCGCCATTAACGAATCGATTCGTTATTGTTTCGGAAATCGATTCATTATTTTTTTACCATTTACGAAATTTCGTAAATATCGAACTTTTTAAAAGGAAAATTTTGTAATTATTTTAAATATCGAAACAAAAAAAAACCCCAAATACAAATCGATTTTAGAAACAAATTTTTGCGTTGTTACCCAGGCCTAGTAGCAACGTTACCATCATGCTGAACTACAACATTTAATGAGTCTTGTTTAAATTACATATCGGAATATTATTTTGATTGTGGGCACCTTTTTGGTAAACAGAAGACCTTTGTCCTTTTGCCCTGCTCCTGTGACCCTTTTTATAGTGCTTTACTTGTATATTTATCAAATTTTGTCTTCCCTACTTTTCACATTGATCTTAAATTTGCTGTTCAAGTATGCATGTTTGTTTGCAAACTCTAAAATATTTTATCACCTCAATACTCTGAAATAGTAGTCAGGTGAGGAAAATATGCTCATCAGTATCCTATGAAAAAGTCACCTCAAATATTTCTAGTAATTTTAATCAGCAGCTCATCTGTGTAACCTACACAAGGTCTGAAAAGTAAACAACAACACCTTTGCAAATACTTCAAAAACAAAGCAAATTCAGGGACACTCAATTCACCTAAGGCCAGCCTTAACAGATGGTCTGAACAAGAAGAGCTAGGAAATTAAATTCAAGCAAAGGGTGTTAAAAATTCCTCATTGGAACATAATGTAAGACACAGATGATACGAGGCCGAAGACAATTGAGTTTTGCTAGTTAAGGATGCATGGAGCAAGCGCCGCACATGTATAGATGGAGTTGTCACCCTTCTTCCTAACCGTAGCCATTTTCTTGCATATCACTATTCTAATGGGAAGTGAGAAATAAATATTAAAGAATAAAAGAAGGGGTCTAAAAGAAGTAAATGAGGTCTGCAGAAGGCAATTAGCAGGAGCAAAAAATAGCCATCAGTTGCTATGGCAAAAGCTCTAAGAGTCAGGAGAAGGAGCTATGCCTCCAATGTAGTGCACTAAAAATATCCAAGTTCAAATAACAGAGGTCCATTTAGGTTTTGATTTATTGACTGACTGATTGATTTGTAAAATGCTCCAGCCAAGAAAAACTCCCTGACATCATCTCGTGTGTACATGTGAATGTTAGGTGGGGGTTCCTACACTACAATTTTAAACAAAAAAAAAGGATAAATTATATTTCTCTCTTCTCTTAGGTGATCCCTTTTAGCCCTAGGATGATGGTCCTCCAAGTTCAGTGTCTTGGTGGTGAATCCATAGGTGGCTGTGGAGTCCTATTCTTGATCCACGTGTTCTCCCACAGTTAGGACATCAGTTTCCAGGTGGTAAGCATGTCAAGCCAGCCCTGACCGGAACTGCCTTCTGTCTGGAAACTGAAGTCCTTGGCATGTCTCTCCCTTTCACCCTCCATTTGTGCCTCTTTGAATTCTATAGCACTGTTGGTCACAGCTGACCTCCAGTTTGAACGCTCAATGGCCAGGGTTTCCTAGTTCTCAGTGTCTATGCCACAGTTTTTAAAGTTAGCTATAAACCCATCTTTAAAACCCATTTCGGAAGCTTCAATTAGTCCAACGGTCGGCAGCCATGATACTAACAGGAGCGGAGCGCAGGGAGCATACAACTCCTCTGCTGCACCAGCTCCACTGGCTGCCAATTTGCTACCGGGCTCAATTCAAAGTGCTGGCATTGGCCTTTAAAGCCCTAAATGGTTCTGGCCCAACCTACCTATCCGAATGTATCTCGGCCTATCAGCCCACCAGGACCCTAAGATCTTCTGGGGAGGCCCTGCTCTCTATCCCGCCTGCTTCACAGGTGCGGCTGGCGGGGACGAGAGACAGGGCCTTTTCTGTGGTGGCCCCTCGGCTATGGAACACCCTTCCCATGGAAGTAAGATCAGCCCCCTCGCTGATGGTGTTCTGAAGAAGATTAAAAACCTGGATGTTCGAACAGGCATTTGGTTAATTCGGTGCAATGAATGTGATGATTAAAGGATTGGTAATATGGACGACGAAACTGGATCACGATTTTAGTCAGGAGATGCATTGGATTGTTATTGATGTGCCAATATTGTGTATTATGTTTTTATGGTTTTAAATTGTATACTGTTGACTTTTGTATTTTGTTGTAAACCGCGTTGAGTCGCCAGCTAGGCTGAGAAACAGTGGTATACAAGTACAGTAAATAAATAAATAAATAAATAAATAAATAAATCTCTTTTCCTGTCCACCAACATTACATTTCCCATTCTGGAGTTTGGAGTATAGTAACTGCTTTGGGAGATTGTGATCGGGCATTTGGACAACATGACTAGTCCAGTGGAGTTGATGGCATAGGAATATTGCTTCAATGCTTGTGGTCTTTGCTTCTTTCAGCATGCTGACATTTGTCCACCTATCCACCCTAGAGATTTGCAGGAGTTTCCAGAGGTAACACTGATGGAATCGTTCCAGGATTTGAATGTGATATCTATAGACAGTCCACATTTCACAGACATTTACATAGCAAGGTTGGGAGGACAATAACTTTATATACAAGCACCTTGGTGTCTCTATGGATTTCCCAGTCCTCAAACACTCTCTGGAAAAATGCAGCACTCGCAGAGCTCTGATGGTGTTGTATTTCAGTGTCGATGTTGACTTTTGTGGAGAGGTGACTGTCAAGGTAGTTGAAAATGGTCACAATTTTCTAATGTTACACCATTAATCTGTATTTTTGACATTGCAGAGGGATTGGCTGGTGACTGCTGTCAATGTTCAATGACAGGTTGAGCTTCTCGTATGTTTCTGCAAAGGCATTTAGAGACTGAATTTAAAGTATTTAAAAATATTTCGAGAGACAACAAAGGGAGAGAAAAATGCACAGGGACTAAATCTTGAGATGTAAAAAGAGCCGTTTTTCCTTGTGGGAATGGTTTCTACCTGTACGTGCAAAGCTGTCATCTTTATGAAAAAAGATGGTCTATTTGGAAACTTCAAGTGCCAGAGGAGATATGCAACATTAGAAATGGTCAGATTCTCCAAGTTTGTTAATTGCCCATCATTCTGCTCTCACAAGCGCCATCAATTACAATTTGATCACCCTTTTTTTAAAAAAAAGCTTTTTTATTGCATTTGCATTTTGCCAACAGAAAAGAAGAAGCTTACCCTGAGGACTGCTAAGGGTTTTAGTTCCCTACTGAGAGTTAATCCATCATTGCCCAATAAATCCACAGAAGCGTTGGGATTACAAACTCCCGGAACTCAATTGCGGAGACACATAACCCCAAACACAACAGCGATGGGAGTCTTCAGCTAAGCATGACTTGCTACAAACTGATACGTTTTTGGCCTTGAGTTTGACACATGTGCCTTAAAAGAACCTAAGAAAGGAGTGTTTTTTTATTTATTGTGTCAGAAGCGAATTGAGAATACAGTTATAATGTATTGAAAAACCATAAACAAAGTTGAAAACTTGGCATTATACTAAATGTCCTTTGACCAGAAGCTGGCCACTTGGAGTACCTCTGGTGTCACTGTGAGAAGGTCCTCCATTGTGCATGTGGCAGGGTTCAGACTGCATTGTAGTGAGTGTTCTCTGGTTTGCTCTTGTCATGGACTCCACTTTGTAGCCCCATTTCTTAAGGTTAGCTCTCCATCTTATGGTCCCAGAGCACAGTCTGTTTAGCACCTTCCAAGTCGCCCAAACTTCTGTGTGCTCAGGAGGGAGTTTATCATCTGGTTTCAGCCACTGATTGAGGTTCTGGGTTTTAGCCTGCCACCTTTGGACTCTTGCTTGCTGAGGTGTTCCTGTGAGTATCTCTGTAGAGCTTAGAAATCTATGCCTTGATTTAAGGCATTAGCTTGCTGGCTGAAATCCAAACAGAGGATGGACCAGGGATGTCACTGCCTTGGTCCTTTCATTACTAGCTGCTACTTCACGATGGATGTCAGGTGATGTAATATCGGCTAAACAGTATAATTCCTCAAGTGGTATTGGGCAAAGACATCCTATGGTAATGTGGCATGTCTCATTAAGAACCATATCCCCTGTTTTAACATGGTGAGATGTATTCCACACTGGACATGTGTACTCAGCAGCAGAGTAGCAAAGTGCAAGCGCAGATGTCTTCACTGTGTCTGGTTGTGATCCCCAGGTTGTGCCAGTCAGCTTTCGTATGATATTATTTCATATATGTATGTATGTATGTGTGTGTGTGTGTGTGTGTGTGTGTGTGTGTATGTGTGTGTGTGTGTGTGTGTGTGTGTGTGTGTGTGTGTGTATATATATATATATATATATATATATATATATGGTTTTTGGTTAATAGTACATCGAGAATGTGTTAATCACTGACGTGTCAAATATTTATCTTAAAAATAAGAGGGTAATATCATATGATATTATTTCTAGCACCTACTTTTTCCTTGATATTCAAGGAGTGCTTCTTATAAGTGAGAGCACAGTCCAGGTAGTTGCTCCAGTGGGATTCCTTCCCAGATAATCCCCAGGGCTTGAGATGCTTGTCTGGTTTTAAGATGAAAAGCACATTTCTGCATTTTAGATGGATTAGGAATCAGCTGGTTTTCCCTGTAATAGGCAGTAAGAGCCCCTAAAGCTTTGGAGAGCTTTTATCCAACCATTGCAAAGCTTCCTGCTTGAGCGGTGATGGCACGATCGTCAGCATAGATGAAGCTTTTTTTGTCCCTTCTGGAAGTAGCTGATCATTTGTGTAAATGTTAACCATTTCAAAACTTAATGCTTGAGTGGTGATGGCATGATCGTCAGCATAGATGAAGGTTTTTTTTTGTCCCTTCTGGAAGTAGCTGGTCATTTGTGTAAATGTTAAACATTGATGGAGTGAGCACACTCCCCTGAGGCAGGCCGTTCTTCTGTTTTTGCCACCTGCTTCTCTGATGGGTGTTTAAAGGGGTATTTAAGGAAATGCACTGGCTTCCATAGGAACATAAAAAGAAGGGCAGGGTATATTCAAGATATTTTGCCATCTGAGGCAGAGCAGCAAACGGTGCTTCTGCTCATCCAAGAAAAGGTGCACAGTAGTACCAGGCAGCCATATAATTTTAGCACATGAGGCAGAAGATCCCACAAGTGTTTCTCCTCATCCCTAACCAAAAAAATAAAATAAAAATAAAATGCAAAACCACTAATCTAGAATTAAGTATTCTTCTCACTCTGACTAGGGTCAGTCCTGTTGCTGGCTCCGATGAACATTCTGTCCAGTTCCACATCTGTTTCCTAAAAGCTGCCAAACAGAAAAAAAAAAAACACGAAAAAGCCCAGAAGCAAGTTAAACATTTTGTAATCCTGAACCAGTTTTCTCCCCATCACCCGGTACTAAGAAGCACAGTACATCTGAATCCTGGAAGACATCCATAGCCATCAGAACTAGTCTCACTCACTGATAGATTTCTCTTCCGTGAATTTATCTAATCCGCTTTAGTGCACAGTTAAGAGTGCTATCTTATACATGAGCAATTCTCTGCATATCTATGTAGGAATTAGTCCCTTTGATTTAAATAGGGCAATATAGATGGATATAATGGCAATATATTACTGCCACTACCAGGGAGCATGTCTTGAAATAAGTCAGAAAAATTTCTTGCCAAAAAAAAAAAAAAAGCATAGAAGGTAAAACTGTGCACAAAATAGGAGTAATTTTTCGCCACCCAAAATTATGAATTTTGTATGATTTTATAAAATGTTAAACACCAGGATGATCCACAGTTAACAACAACAAGAACGATAACAGCAACAACACACTTTATTTATGTATTGTTGAAGGCTTTCATGGCTGGAATCACTAGGTTCTTGTGGGTTTTTTCGGGCTATATGGCCATGTTCTAGAGGCATTTAGAACATGGCAGGCGAAACGTCAGGAAAAATGCTACTAGAACATGGCCATATAGCCCGAAAAACCCCCACAAGAACACTTTATTTATATTCTGCTATTTACATACACAGGCAAACATTCAATGCATTTACAATCCGATACAATGAGACACACAAACACAAACAAAGGCAGAGGCTTCTCCTTTCATTTCTGGCCTCTGGAAGCGGTGCCCATCTCCGGCTCCAGGAAGTTGCTTTTCTCCATTATCAAGCCGAGCAGCTTGTGTTGTCATTTCCTGATTGTGTGGCTGGCAAGACTGCTTGGAGCATCCCTTGGCCTTTTCTCACCAAAGCGGTATTTTTTTAATCTACTCACATTTGCATGTTTTCAAACTGCTAGGTTGGCAGGAACTGGAGCTGACAGATGGGAGCCCATCTGTATCACGGATCTGAACTGTCAACCTTCAGGTCAGCACTTCAGCAGCACAAGGGTTTAACCCATTGCACCAGTGTGGTTCTTGTTAAGGCTAGAACAGTCTGAAAATAGAAAAGAGAGGAAATTTGAGTTTCAAAAACTATGCAGAGGAATTGAAACAGACATATTGTTCCACTTCTAGCATAATTGACTGGGGACCTGAATGAGAGCACTATTGCATTTATATTTGTTTATGGGTTTCTCATAGGGAGAGCCATGTTGGAAAGAGTATTTGAAAACATCAGGGTGGGGGTGGGTGGGGTGGGGATATTTATTTATTGTATCAGAAGCGAACCAAGGACACAGTTGTATTTAAAAACACAAGCAAAAGGTGGGTGCTAGAAACAATATCATACGAAAGCTGACTGGCACAACCTGGGGATCACAACTAGACACAGTGAAGACATCTGCCCTTGCGCTTTGCTACTCTGCTGCTGAGTACTCATGCCCAGTGTGGAACACATCTCACCACACTAAAACAGTGGATGTGGCTCTTAATGAGCCCTACACCACTGGAGAAACTACACTTTCTAGCTGGTATTGCACCACCTGACATCTGCCGGGAAGGAGCAACCAATAGTGAAAGGACCAAGGCAGTGACATCTCCAGCTCATCCCCTGTTTGGGTATCAGCCAGCATGTCAACGACTTAAATCAAGAAATAGTTTTCTAAGATCTACAGAGACACTTGCTGAAACACCCCAGCAAGCGAGAGTCCAAAAGTGGCAGGCTCAAACCCAGAACCCCAATCAATGGCTGATACCAAATGAGAGACTCCCCCCTGGGCACACAGAAGACTGGGCGACTTGGAAGGTGCTGAACAGACTGCGCTCTGGCACCACGAGATGTAGAGCCAATCTTAAGAAATGGGGCTACAAAGTGGAATCCACGACATGCAAATGCGGAGAAGAGCAAACCACTGACCACCTGCTGCAATGCAACCTGAGCCCTGCTACATGCACCATGGAGGACCTCCTTGCGGCAACACCAGAGGCACTCCAAGTGGACAGATACTGGTCAAAGGACACTTAATCAACTACCAAGCTTGCAAACTTTGTGTTTTGTCTGTTTGTTTGTTTGTTTTGTTTTGTTAAAAATGTAATACAAATGTTTGGTTGCTCCTGACACGATAAATAAATGAATAAGCAAATAAATAAATAAATAAATAGCCATGGCTTGCGGTTCTGGGTTTTAGCCTGCCACTTTTGGACTCTCGCTTGCTGAGGTGTTCCTGCAAGTTTCAAAAATGGATTTCTTACACATTATTTGTTCAAGAATAATTGAAAAGAAAGCCTTCCTATATAGAAAACATGAGTGATCGCTGCTGGACCAGAACGCTAGACTTGACAGATTTTTTGCCTGAACCAGTGGGCCTCTTACTAAGTTTTTAAAATAGCATTTGTCATTGCCACTGTTGAATCAGTTTTGTATTTGAAGTAAACGATCTTCTTTTATTTTGTTAAATGCATCTATTGACTGATTACTTGGGGGCACCTTTTTCCTTAATCATTCTTAACACCATTAATAATAACTTCACACATATGTAAAATCTTTGCAATGTCAGTAGGGAAGGCAAATGTATTTGTGTTCAGAAAGAAAAAATATATATACATATTACTAAGAATTATTTATCCAGCATGAATGAATCCCCAAAGATATCATTGCCAATGTTAACAAAAGGACTTTTCACACAATATGTCAAGCTCTTTTCTTTGCTAGATGTTTTCCTATTAGCACCCAGAGTTAAGGGAGATGTTAGTATCGCCAGCTATTCCAGTTGGTTGGTTTGTCCTTGTTTCTGCATAACAAGGTCCATTAGCTACATTTAAAAATGCTTGATTACATTTTAATGTTCACTTCAATTACTGACCCAACCTGATAAGAGGTAGAAAAGCAATCTCATTAGAATGAGGTATGTGGGACTTAAAACCACATTATACTCCATATTGAATGGGAAGAGGGTGTGTCTCTGAAATCCAAAGCAAAGTCAGGGGAGGATTCATTGCTGATCTAAGCTTGTGTTTATGAGGATGTTGGTTATTTATATGATAAGACATTAAAGTAAAAGTAAAGGTTTTCCCCTGACATTAAATCCAGTTGCGTCCAACTCTGGGAGTTGGTGCTTATCTCTATTTCTAAGCTGAAGAGCCGGCATTGTCCATAGACTCCTCCAAGGTCATGTGGCCAGCATGACTGCATGGAGCATCGTGACCTTCCCGTCGGAAGGTTTTCACGTCGTCGAAGGGCGACCAGAGCGGTCCTCATCATGGACGTTGTCACGGCCATCTTTGAATTGTCGTACCCACTTACGCACTTTGCTTTCACTCATAACAGTATCACTGTACACTTCACAAATCTGTCGATGAATTTCTGTCGATGAATTGATCTACTCACATTTGTATGTTTTCAAAGTGGTAGGTTGGCAGAAGCTGGGGCTAACATCATTAAACAAACTATTAAAAGATCAGATTCCTGACCCACCACATAATACAAGGGGTAATTTTTTTAAGTAAGGTCCATTTGAACATAAGTATACAACGGAAGTTTATTTCAAAAAAGTAAATTTATTTTCAGAAAGTACATACTTCACTCTATTTTTTGGCATAGTTGCCAAGTTTGTTCAAACACTTATCATACCTCTGAACCAATTTTAAAATACCCTCTTCATAAAAACTTGCCGCCTGCTCCGATAACCAAGAGTTCACTGCCGTTTTCACGTCGTCGAAGGGCGACTGGAGCGGTCCTCATCATGGACGTTGTCACGGCCATCTTTGAATTGTCGTACTCACTTACGCACTTTGCTTTCACTCATAACAGTATCACCGTACACTTCACAAATCTGTTGATGAATTTCTGCAGCAGGCAGGTTCCTTGCTGCCAAAACCATATCACTGAGCGAACCTCACATGCGGAGGGTGAGTTGATAGTCTTAAACATTTTGAAAGCACAGAACAGAACCGTACAGGTGAGCTACAGAGCGGAAACTGAGCATAGTTGTTCCCGAGGCATGCCGGTACACGACGCACGCACTCGTTGCGGTATACGCGTGAACTACTAGTGTCTACAACAAAACGGACCTTACTTTAAAAATAACCCTCGTAATTCGGGACGAAATATCATGAATTCAAGAAAAGTAAATACTGGTAACAATCTACTACGACTCTCCTACTCTGACCACAATATGTAGGCAATACTGAGATGAAGAATAAAATCCAAGAGGGAAACGTCTCATGAATTCAAATACCTTGTATTAGTTAAGGTTCAAGTAACATTTTTAGTAATCTTAAGTGACTACTCTAGAACCAAAATTAATCCTAACTGGTCCTAGAGTCTAGTGAGATATCAGTGTTAACTGAATGGGTTGAAAGGAGGAACTATTGTACTATCCAATGTAATTGAATGTATATGTTGCACTCCTGTCTTGGGAACCCCTATGACGTCAACACCACACAAGAGTCCAGAATGTAAACAGAAACACATTAAAAGTATAGGCAACAAAGCAGGAATAAAAAAAAAAGAAAATTATAATCCAACAAGGTTTACTAATAGATCATAATCCAAACAGTAATCCAATTGTCTCATGAAGATCCAAAGGTCACACAGTCCAGGAATAGCCAAAAAGACACAAGTACAACATAAGTCCACAAGCAAAAGGTATACTTAGTAAACCTTGGGCAGGAATATAAAAACAAGAACATAGAATACTTCCAGGAAACTTAAATCCAAAAGCAAAGGCTTGACTTGAAACAAGAACCAGAGAACTCTGACTTGAATGCTATGTTGCCTGAACTGACACTTAGGTAAACAGTTTGCTATTTAATAGACACCCATGAAGTCATGTTTTCCCCACAAAATCTCTCCTCAGCTTTCCCACATAAGAGCTCAGACCTACGATGCCTATTTTCTGCTCTTATTTGTAAACAAAGACCTTTGTTGAGCTCCATAACTCCACATGTTTTCTCCTGAGAGCCTTCGGTATCACATATCTCTTAGGCCAACTCCTTATCTAATGTTGCAGTTTCAGGCTCCTCTGACTGACCTTGAAGCCTGTACTTTCCCAGTCAGATTTCTCACAGAGAGAAGCATCATTCTCCTGGCTGGAATCTTCATCACTTTGAGCCCCAGGAAATCCCACAGGCAATCCCACAATCCTCTCTAAATCATCTGTGAACCCATCAGCCTCAGGAGTCTCAATCTGATCTCCAACAGTGTATGAAGTAGGGTAATTACCAGAGACGGTCACACTGATTGATTGATATCCTGGTTTATATTTACTTCTTTGATTTGTTTAAAAATATAATTAAATGTTTTATCTGATTTATGAATATGTATCCTTTCTCCCTGGGTTGGGATGTCAAGTGGCTTCCTACATAATGGGAAAAAGCTGCCGTAAAAACACAATCAATTATACATTTTAAATTACAAATTAAATTAACTGTAGTTTTAAAATGCTGCACTCCTAATAAATAAGCAGCATAAAATGAAAAAGTGCAGCACATTTATTCAAAAAACTCTGATTATAATAGACCGTTGTGTGTATACACACAAACACACACACACACACCCCAATGGAAGGACACCTGGAAACTAGTCTAGATTCCTTTGGGGGGCATAATTGTCTTGAAATAGTAACTGAAAGACCTTTTCTTGTGTCTTTGCTACTTCTGAAAATAGTAGGACTGAAAGAAGGGCCTCTCCAGGAGATTATAAAGCTTGGCCAGGCTTATATTTCAAATAGCCTGGACTCAGGTGGCATTGGGCTTTTGATTTCACAAAGTAAACTTAAAATGAGGAGGTTCGTGTAAAGGATATTGAAGATTTCCAACCAGAGTGTCCAATTTATCTAAATCTGTAATAGAACTAGAGATGAACTACATCCTCCAGTTAAGAAACATAGCTAATCAGCAATGGCAAGAAAGCTACTGAAGAAATGTAAGTTTCTTACAGAATACTGATTGGGCAGAAAAAGAGGCACAATTCAACAAATCAAATCTACGCAAATACTCAAATACAGTATGAGTTCCTCTTATCCAAAGTCAAAAAAATTCCCCTAATTATTTGTGAGTCTGTCTAGTTCCTCCAAGTAAGATTCCATAATATGCTTCTGACCCAAGTTTAGTCAAAATATTCGATTCTCTATTATCCATAGTTTGCTATTATCCATGGGAAGTGGGAGCTTAGTTAGAGGGATCATACTATAAATGGATGACAAGACTATCAGTGGCTAAATATAACATCTTCCAGGAGAACATAAGTAGAAAGGTTCTCTTTTGTCTATGTCTTGATGGTGAGTTTTCCATAGACATCAAGTCAATGTTGGGACAGAAAAGGTCTCTGGCTTAACTATTTGTATGTTCTTGTGTTGGCTTTGGTTCATGAAGACTGGTGTTCCTATTGGTTACATACATGCATATAAATGTGATTTATGTGTGTATCTCTTAGCCTTTTGCATCCCATTCAAGGCTCTCTCCCATCAATAGCCAAGCTTGAACTAGTCCAGCCAGATTACTAACAGGAGCGGGGTACAAGGAGCATACTACTCCTCTGCTGCGTCAGCTCCACTGGCTGCCAATTAGCTTCCGAGCACAATTCAAAGTGCTGGTGCTGACCTATAAATCCCTAAACGACTCCGGCCCAGTTTACCTGTCCGAACGGATTCTCCTCTATGAACCATCAAGGTTGTTAAGATCTTCTGGAGGGACCCTGCTCTCGGTCCCACCACCCTCGCAATCGCGTTTGGTGGGGACAAGGGACAGGGCCTTCTTGGTGGTGGCCCCTCAGCTCTGAACTCTCTCCCGCTGGAGATTAGATCTGCCCCTTCCCTCCTGACTTTCAGAAAGCTGGTAAAATCTTGGCTTTGGAATATAGCATTTGCAGAATGATGATCGAGTCAATAACTGCTGACCACACCGGTGGATGGTGATGAATTTGTGATTTTACTTTGACGACCTGGCTTTTTGTAATTGTATGATCTGTTTTTTAATGTATTTTATGTATTAATTTATTACAATGCTATTATGTTTATCCTACTTGTGTATGAATTTCCTGCTGTTAGCCGGCCTGAGTCCCTCTTCGGAGGTCGAGAAGACCGGGTTATAAAAACTCTAAATAAATAAATAATAAGTAATAAATAAGTCTCTTGACCGGCGCTCCTCCAACTCATTAGTATCTAGTAGGCATGGGCAATTTCATTCAGAAGTTGCGGATGTTGGAACTAAAATTAGAAGTTTCATACTTCTGAACTGAATTCCGATGTGCAATGGTGAGTCGGAAGTCCCCTGTAGTTTCGAAGTCACCTGGACCATTGATTTCAATGATTCAGAAGTCGATTCGGGAAGTACAATAAAGGTTTTTTAAATGAAAGTAAGTCTGCTGGGAAACACAACCTAATGTGCTTGCCTCCTAGCTGCACATGCGCATCCGCTATTAACAAATCGATTCGGACATTTTGGAAAGTTTTGAATTAATGTATTGTTGAAGACTTTCATGGCCGGAATCACTGGGTTGTTGTAGGTTTTTTCGGGCTATATGGCCATGGTCTAGAGGCATTCTCTCTTGACCCACCAAGAAAATCCAACAAATGCTATGTTCAGCAAAGGACAAGAGGGATCCTCTCACTTCTGCAGGAGTCTACCGTACACCATGCAGCTGTGGACAAGTCTACAGAGGGACCACCAAACGCAGCAGCTTTGCCCAAACATGAAAGGAACATGAAAGGCACTGCAGACTACTTCAACCAGAGAAGTCAGCCATAGCAGAGCACCTGAGGAACCAGCCTGGACACAGCATATTATTTGAGAACACAGAAATGCTGGACCACTCTCACAACCACCATATCAGACTACACAGAGAAGCCATTGAAATCCACAAGCATGTGGACAATTTCAACAGAAAGGAGGAAACCATGAAAATGAACAAAATCTGGCTACCAGTATTAAAAGACTCTAAAATTACAACAGCAAAACAAGAGAGAGGAAACAAACAAGGACATCTAATCACCTCTCAACAAAAGATTGCTCCAGGCTTTGTCAGGCCATTATATACTAATCAAGGTGGTCAGTTGAAACATTCACACCTAGCTCCAGCAGACAAGAGTCCTTTTTTCTAGTTCCAACAGACCTCACTACCTCTGAGGATGCTTGCCATAGATGTAGGCGAAATGTCAGGAGAGAATGCCTCTAGATCATGGCCATATAACCTGAAAAAACCTACAACAACCCAGTTTTGAATTATTTTGGAAATATTCGGATGTGACATTAGAGTCAAATCACAGCACCCCCCACTTTTGAACACAGTTTAGAACCAATATTTTTGGATCATCCATGCCTATCTAGGATTATGTATGAAGCTTTGCCAGAAAGCTTGTCTCTTCCCAGTCCAGGTCATGTTTTTACTGACACATTCATCTGATTTCCCCCCCTGCAACATTAAAACTGTTTCTCAAACGATGTATTCAAATACAAAATTCAGTTTAATCCCTCCCAACAAGCATACTGAAAGCTGTCATTTTTAATACATCGAAACTGTTGATAAATATGTCACAACATTCAGAGAAATATAAAATCTATTGGTTTGGAAAGTTGCGGTTCTCCAATTAGCCCAAAATGTGCAGACCCAAGCAAGTTTGCATAGACACTTGCAAGGAGGGGCTTACAACTTGTGTCGAGTGTAATAATAACACTTTGGGAATTGCTCTGGTTGTCTATAACTATGTCCTTGCGAAAGACAGCTATTTCTGCCGTTCAGAGTGAATGAGAGGCCTTCCCTACAAATTATGGAGTAGTTAGAGAGTAATCAAGTACTACTAACTCTCAACAGAACAACCACCATTTCATTTACTTAGAGTCAGCAGCTTGATATAAAAAAGACACTAAAAATTAATGTGACTGGTACTGTAGTCTTCCACACTTAAAACATTAGCTTAACAACGTCTCTCTCCATGTAAAAATAAACCAAGTTCACTCATTCAAAGAACATTTAACAGGTCTAATTGAGGAAATGGCATCAAAATGGATTTCTCTCTCAAACTTGTTAGACATTGTTTATCACATCAAACAATAGATGGAGCTGAAAAGAAATTGATTCTGCCTCACTTTAAATGTGTTGAGGCAACACGAGTCGTTGCTGAAACACAAACACTGAAAATTAAACATGTATAATCTCAATTTATTTACATTTTCCTTACTTGGTATTTTTTTGCCTTAGTGGGCAAGATTTCCCTAGCTAATACATCCTTTATATCTTTTTTCTCATCCAAAATTACTATTATTGTAACTACAACTGTTGTGGGACATACTGGAGCTGCGGTGATGCAATGGTTTAAACCAGGGGTCCTCAAACTTTTTAAACCGGGGGCCAGTTCACTGTCCCTCAGACCGTTGGAGGGCCAGACTATAGTTTAAAAAAAATCAGTAAAAAAAGTCCTCTGCACATTGCACATATCTTATTTTGCTGTGTGGAAGGGCCCTTCGAGGGAGGGGGTTCTTTCTAGCCCTCTTTAGGCAGTAATTCCAGGAGCAGAGAATGGGAAATCTTCCTCTTTCTAGTCTGAACAAAATCTGGCTACCAGTATTAAAAAAAAACTCTAAAATGATAACTGTAAATAAAGAACAACACTCAAACACAGGGGAACTCCAGACAAGAAACAATCAGGGCCAGCTAACCACCTCTCAACAAAGGATTCTCCCTAAAAACTGTCAGGTTATGAAATGGTAATCAAGGTGGCCAATTGAAACATTCATACCTACCTCCAACAGACAAGAGTTCTTTCTCCCACCCTGGATCTTCCACAATTTTTCTAGTTAAAGGTTTTCCTCTGACATGAAGTCCAGTCGTGTCTGACTCTGGGTTGTGGTGCTCATCTGCATTTCTAAGTCGAAGAACTGGCGCTGTCCGTAGACACCTCCAAGGTCATGTGGCCTGCATGACTGCATGGAGCACCGGGGCCCGAAGGGCAGTGAGAGCCTGCTAAGGGAGGAGCAGCCCCGCACAGCTTACGCGCGCGTAAAGCACCTCGCGAGGTGCATTACGTGCGAGTAGGCCATTGCGGAGCAGATGCCCTTGGCTGGCTCATGCTGCCCATCACGCTACCCATTGCACCCGATGGGCAGCATGAGGCTGCCAAGGGAGGAGCAGCCCCATGCGGCCTACTCGCACGTAAAGCACCTCGCAAGGTGCTTTATGCGCAAGTAGACCATGCGGAGCAGCTGCCCATCGGGCCTGACGGATAGCGTGAGCCAGCCAAGGGAGAGGCACTGTGTGTGTGTGTGTGGGGGGGGGGGGGCGCTCCTGCTCCGCGGGCCGGATAAGTGCCCTTGGCGGGCTGGAAGTGGCCCGCGGGCCGTAGTTTGAGGACCCCTGGTTTAAACCATTGAACTGTTGAATCTACTGACCTAAAAGTTGGCCGTTTGAAGCAGCAGGTCGGGTTGAGCTCCCATAGTTAGCCCTAGCTCCTTTCAACCTAGCAGTTCAAAAACATGCAAATGTGAGTAGATCAATAGACACTGCTTCAGTGGGAAGATAATAAAAATGCCCATGCAGCCTTGCCAGCAACATGACCAGGAAATGTCTACGGACAACTTGTCTTGGAAATGGGGAAAAAAACACCTTCCCATGGCCAGAGTTGAGCACTGCCTCCAGTAGCCAGAGATGAAAGAGGAAGCCTTTACCTTTGTTCTGTGTATTTGTATGTCATTGTTATTTCACTGTATTAAAAAGGCATTGAATGTTTGCAAGTCTGTGTATGGAGGTCACAATACTCTTTGATTGTAGCTGAACTATAAATCCCAGCAACTACAACTCCCAAATCACAAAATCGATCCCCCCCAACCCCACCAGTATTCAAAATTGGGCATATCAGGCATTTGTGCTCAATTTGGTGCAGTGAATGAAATTACATCCTGCATATCAGATATTTACATTACAAATCATAACAGTTGCAAAATTACAGTTATGAAGTAGCAACGAAAATAATTTTATGGTTGTAGGTCACCACAATATGAGGTGCTGTATTAAGGGGTTGCTGCACGAGGAAGGTTGAGAAACACTGGATTAAACCCTTACGTCAGCAGGAATGCTGACTGACAAGTTGGAGGTTTGAATCCGGGGAGAGTGCGGATGAGCTCTCTCTGTCAGCTCCAGCTCCCCATGTGGGGACATGAGAGAAGCCTCCCGCAAGAAGCCTCCCACAAGGTGTCAGCGGGATCACCAAAGACCACCAGAAAACACAGTCTTTTCTGTTGATCATGGAGGTTCTGTGCAGGAAGCTTGGCCCTATTCTATCATTGGTGGGGTTCAGGATGCTCTTTGGTTGTAGGTGTACTATAAATCCCAGCAATGACAACTCCCTATTTTCAATGTCTATTTTCCCTCAAACTCCACCAGTGTTCACATTTGGCAATATTGAGTATTTGTGCCAAGTTTGGTCCATTTATTATTTTATATTGCTGTTATTTGTTATATTTGCGGCACTGAATTTTTGTTAGTGTAAGCCACTCTGATTGCCCCCCCCCCTTTTCAGGATTGAGAAGAGCAGAGTAGAAATGTTGTAAATAAATAAAACAAAAAAGAAGCACAATTAAAGCCTTGGCAGACCGTGCAAAAAGAATCTGCGAACCCCACCTTCTCCAAGATGAACTGAACCACCTCAACTGGGCTCTCCAGGCCAATGGAGACTCCACCTCAGACATCAGAAGAGCTGCAAGACCAAGAACAAGCCACGAGAGTAAAGATGATGATCCACCCAGAGGAAAAGTGTTCTTGCCATACATCAAGGGAACCACTGACCGCATAGGGAAACTGATGAGGAAACACAACATACAAACCACTTACAGACCACCAAGAAAATCCAACAAATGCTACGTTCAGCAAAGGACAAGAGGGATCCTCTCACCTCTGCAGGAGTCTACCGTGTACCATGCAGCTGTGGACAAGTCTACATAGGGACCACCAAACGCAGCATTGCCCAGACACGCATCAAGGAACATGAAAGGCACTGCAAACTAGTCCAACCAGAGAAGTCAGCTATAGCAGAGCACCTGATGAACCAACCTGGACACAGCATATTATTTGAGAACACAGAAATGCTGGACCACTATCACAACCACCATGTCAGACTACACAGAGAAGCCATTGAAATCCACAAGCATGTGGACAATTTCAACAGAAAGGAAGAAACCATGGAAATGAACAAAATGTGGCTACCAGTATTAAAAAACTCAAAAATTACAGCAGCAAAACAAGCACATGAAATCACTCTCAACAAAAGATTCCCCCCAGGCGCTTCCAAGTCATTGAATGCAAATCAAGGTGATCAGCTGAAACATTCACAGCTAGCCCCAGCAAACAAAAGTCCTTTGATGTATTGTCGAAGGCTTTCATGGCTGGAATCACTCAGTTCTTGTGGGTTTTTTCGGGCTATATGGCCATGTTCTAGAGGCATTTCTCCTGACGTTTCGCCTGCATCTATGGCAAGCATCCTCAGAGGTGAGGTCCTTTGTCTCACCCTGGTCATTCCACAGATATATAAACCAATTTTTCCTAGTTCCAACAGACCTCATTACCTCTGAGGATGCTTGCCATAGATGTAGGCGAAACGTCAGGAGAAAAATTGCCTCCAGAACATGGCCATATAGCCCGGAAAAACCTACAACAACCCAAAACAAATAAGAATAGTAAAACATCAAAATATTTGGGCATCCCTTGGCCAACATACTTGCAGACGTCCAATACTCTCACACCAGAAGCAATTTGCAGTTTCTCAAGTCACTCCTGATATGAAAAAGAAATTGTGCTTCTGGCTGGTGCCAACTAGAATGGCATGCCCTTCTCCTCCCTTCCAGCAAAGGGACTTTCACTTCCTCCCACCAGCCTTGCCAATAGCTGAAGGTTATCACAGACAGAGATATCAACATAGAGCAAGCTCTGTATTTCAGGCAGTTCTGCTTTATATTCACCCACACATCGTACATCTGCATTGGTTCTGCTTTAGAAGCTTTCTAAAGTTTCCAGGAGAAACTTCTGAGAAATCCCACTGAGTTTCATTTCATGGTTTTCTGGACCGAGCTTGGTGTCTGCCAAATACATGTCCAGCTGTCTGCATAGATTAAACGGGAGCGGGGCTATTTTCCGGCTCCAAAAGGGACATTCTTGTCATGCTTTCGAGGTACAAATGGCATAAGCATCGGACTCTTCCCGTTCCCTGTTCTCATCCCCAGGAAGGAGAAGCTGATAATTGAACTGCTAACAGATCTATCCCCGTATCCACTCGGAATTAAGCCATTCAAAAAAGAGCCTGTGTGGGCCATTCTGTTTTCCCAACAGAGAGGACCTTTGATGAAAAGAATCAATTAAGCGACGAGAAGCTTATAATGTATACATATCTCCAGCAAATAAATTGTTATTGCATTAGGGTCTTTTTTTTATAAAACAGTTGATAAGCTCTATCTCTGGTCGATGGCATTGTTCTCTGGAAAAATTCCCAGTGTTTTTGGCTTCATGAATAATTCACCAGTCTCTCCCCTCTATCTCTGCATTTGTGTGATTGAGTTGACTGGCTGCGATGTGTCGGAATACTTCCTCGTTCTGATCCTGATTTGCTTCCTCCATAGAGATCTCCCTTCTGAGGCAAAGCAGCATTACCCTCATTCGATTTCTGGGAGCGAACGCCGCCCCGTTCCTCCTCGCGTTAGACAGCCCCTGTGATGAGAGCAATATTTAATTTCCAAAGGTACCGTCATCTCAGAAATCAAAGGGGGTGAAGTGATGAAATCAAGGATGTTTCGGGCATGTTAGTGGAGTCATTACTGTCAACCAGCTTGTCAAAGAGCAGAGATAATCCACCCTGTTGACTTCCAGTGCCGAAACGGTGTTTTCACTTGCATCAGATTTCAGGTGTCAAGACACTGCTTAATTCTTCCCCCCTCGGATAACACACTCTATCCTTCCTAATTTCTGTAGAACCCACATTTAATATTTTATGCATACGTTCCTCTCTCAACCGCTGCAAGTGTTCAAAAATAGTATACATTCAAATGAAGCTCTACGCATTGCATACATTATATTTGACACTCTCCGGAGTAAGGGTGCTTGCTTGAGGGCGAGATATATATATATATATATATATATATATATATATATATATATATATATGATTCTCTAACCTTTATTTCAGATGAGGAACCTCATTAAGAGCATTACATGCTCTTGTTCAGATCAATAGAGGACATCTCTTGGAAAAAAAGGAGCTGAAAAATTAGAATCTGTTCAAAAGACCACTTTGATCATCCAGTACATACCTCAGCCCAGTCCATAACTCATTCCTCCCTTGCTCCTTTTGAGGAATTAAACCTTTGAATATCAAAAACTCATGTGGGAATAGCAATAAAGTAGTGTAGAGTGGTGCTTCTTAGGATTCCAGGCTCTTCATCATATTCCTTCTACTTATCCAGTCCCCTTTTGCACAATTGTGAGTGATCCTGCCCGTCATGTCATTTTATGTGGCCTTCCATTTGCTGGACCACAACTCCTGTATTCCTCATCGTTAGACACTATGATTAGAGCTGATGGGAATTGTAGTACAATAACATCTGGAAGGCTGCAGTTTGTTCTGTTTAGTCAAGAGAGAGGGGCTTCAATTTGTGGGTATGATATCTGACTTTCAAATGCCATTAAACCTTTTCCCAGACTCAGAGCCAATGCTGTTGGGTTGCAATTCTCATTATTCCCAGTCTGCATGGTGGATATTCAAAAGTGATATGAGTTGTTCTTCAATAACATCTAGGGATCCAAATTGGATAAAAACTATAGGGCACCGACCACTCTGTGTGCATGAGAGAGTATGTATCAAAGTAAAAGGTTTTCCCCTGTCATTAAATCTAGTTGTTTCTGACTCCGGGGGGTGGTGCTCATCTCCATTTCTAAGCTGAAGAGCCGACGTTGTCCGAATTTATTTATTTTATTAATTCCAATATTTCTATCACGCCCTTCTCAACCCCCAAGGGGGGGGGGGACTCAGGGCAGTTTATAAACCAGCCACAATTTGAAGCCTCAATATAATACAAATATAAACACAAATAGCAATAGTTTAAAGCAGTAAATAAAATATTAAGTGAAAAACACGTTAAAAACATTGTCATCAACCATATAGCCAATTTCAATCCAGTTCAACATCCAAGGTGCTGTCATGCTTCTTGTCCAAAGACCTGGTCCCAGAGCCATGATTTAACCTTCTTCCTAAAAGAAAGGAGAGAAGACGCCTGCTGGGGAGCGAGTTCCCCAGGCGTGGGGCCACCGCCAAAAAGGCCCTGTCCCTCGTCCCCACCAAGCGCACTTGCGAGGCTGGCAGGACCGAGAGCAGGGCCTCCCCGGATGATCTTAAGTTATGAGGTGGGACATAGAGGGAGATACGTTCAGACAGGTAAGCTCGGCCAGAACCGTATAGGGCTTTATAGGCCAAGACCAGCACTTTGAATTGTGCTTGGAACTGGACTGGCAGCCAGTAGAGCTGGTACAACAGGGGGGTCGTGTACTCCCTGTATGTCACTCCAGTTAGTAACCTGGCTGCTACCCATTGGACTAGTTGATGTTTCTAGACAGGCTTCAAAGGCAACCCCACGTAGAGCCACAAATTGCACCTTCAAGGGCATGTGGCCAGCATGATTGCATTGATCTACCCACATTTGCATATTTTCAAACTGTTTGGTTGGCAGAAGCTGGTGCTAACAGCAGGAGCTCACCCCACTCCCAGATTCGAACCGCCAATCTTTTTCTCAGCAAGTTCAGCAGCTCAGCAGTTTAACCTGCTACACCACCATATATCTCTATATTCATGGATCCTCCATCCATAGATTCAATGGCCCTTTGAAGGAAACCATAAGTTTGATATCATCCTTGATGAAAACGAGTTTGACATTTTCATCCAATATCATTTCATCCTCCACAAGGAGCCGTGGTGGTGCAATGGGTTAAACCCCTGTGCCAGCTGAACTACTGACCTGAAAACCTGAAGTTCGGCAGCACAAATTCATGAGATCGGTTGAGCTCCCACCTGTCAGCCCCAGCTTCCCATGTGGGGACATGGGAGAAGCCTCCCACAGGATGGTAACACATCTGGACATCTCTGTAGACAGCCGATTCTCTCACACTAGAAGCAACTTGCAGTATATTCTCAATTTGCTTCTGACACTATATATATAAAAAAAACACTCCACTGGAGAATCTTTCCCCTCATTTGTTAAGCTTTACTGTTCCAATTACAATATCATCTCTCTACCAGTTGAGTTTGATACTTGTCATTACATGACCAGGACTTCTCACCTCAAACATCAGCAGCGGGTCTCCATAAATCTTAGATATGAGCCCCAACAACTCTGAGTTTGAAATGCTCAGAGTTGGTAATCCTATGTGCAATAGAGGTTGCAACTACTATGCGGATCTGGCTAGGAAGAATTGCAGCTTTCTCTATAACTGGAGTCTGTTAAGCAGTTGGAAACTGAGTGGCACTTTCTTTCTAAGGCCTTGCTCTTTCGGTTCACCAGTTCCTGTCCTCTTATTCCCATAAGATATAAATATTTCACCTTTTGAAGAAATTATCATTTGCATGTAAATCTGCCTAGGCAATAAAGGAGATTTCATAAGATTTCACATTATTCATTGTGAATGCTTCCTAAAGCTTTAGTTATGAGATAAGATCATGAGGACTAGCACTAGCTTAAAGAACACGGAATCCCCCTAGTGAATCATATTTTGGGGCCATGTCCCTTTGCAACCTATGTGCCATAAACAGTCGCATATGGAGAGGTCAACACAATGAGGCGGATTTATTTATTTATTTATAGTATTTATATTCCACCCTTCTCACCCTGCAGGGGACTCAGGGTGGATTACACTGCACATATACATGGCAAACATTCGATGCCATAGTCACACAACATATATAGACAAACACATAAGCAATTTAGGCTTCATGAGGGTATGCTCGAATTCCGTCCACCGGGGGAGCTGTTGCTTCACGGTCCACTTGTGACACAGAGTCCTTGATGGAGTACTTCCTCATTCTTTTGCTCGCTGGTGGAGATTTTTATGGCATCATAAATTAGTTAAATTACCCCCCCCCCCCCACAAGCAGTATCTAAATTTCCTACTTATGGAATCATAGAGTTGGAAGAGACCTCATGGGCCATCCAGTCCAACCCCATTCTGCCAAGAATCAGGAAAATAGCATTCAAAGCACTCCCGACAGATGGCCATCCAGCCTCTGTTTAAAAGCCTCCAAAGAAGGAGCCTCCACCACACTCCTGGGCAGAGAGTTCCACTGCTGAACAGCTCTCACAGTCAGGAAGTTCTTCCTAATGTTCAGATGGAATCTCCTTTCTTGTAGTTTGAAGCCATTGCTCCGCGTCCTAGTCTCCAAGGCAGAAAAAAACAAGCTTGCTCCCTCCTCCCTATGACTTCCTCTCACATATTTATACATGGCTATCATGTCTCCTCTCAGCCTTGTCTTCTTCAGGCTAAAGATGCCCAGCTCTTTAAGCCGCTCCTCATAGGGCTTGTTCTTCAGACCTTTGAACATTTTATTTATTTATTTATGTACAGTATTTATATTCCGCCCTTCTCACTCTGCAGGGGTCTCAGGGCAGATTACAATGTTCATATACACGGCAAACATTCAATGCCATAGACACACAACATATGCCATAGACACACAAATGCTATTTAACATTCCAGATTTTCATGAGGGTATTCTGGCCACCAGGGGACATGCCACTTCACCATCCATTTGTGACATTGAAGTACTTCCTCATTCTTCGCATGCTTGCTGGAGATTTTTATGGCGTTGTAAATTAGCCTCCTTGCATAAGCGGTACCTAAATTTCCTACTTGATAGATGCAACTGTCTTTCGGGCTGCAAAGGTTGACAGCAAGCTACACAAATTTTTTGGAAGCTCACTCCGACCAGGGCTGGCTTCGAAGTTATGACCTCTTAATGCAGCTAACTCCCAGCCAGCTGCATCACAGTCCCGGCGCAGTTGCCTTCCAGCTTGTCAACATCTCCCTTGACAAAGGAAACTGTTTTTTGGGCTGCAAAGGTCAACAGCAAGCTAGACAAATGGTCGGGAGCTTACTCTGACCCAGGCTGGCTTCGATCTCATGACCTTCCGGTCAGTGGTGATTTAATGCAGCTGACTCTTAGTCAACTGCCTGGATGACTCTATGGTGTGAAATAACAGCCACCAAGAAACTGTGCGTTAATATATATTTCGAAGAGAAGATTATCAAGATGTTAAACATTACTGCTTACAGATACAACGTGGGAGCAGTCATCTGATCTGTGAGCATATAAGAAAGTCAATGCTGTCAGATAGTTACGCCACAGCAGGGGGCTTCGCTCTGTCTGGGGTCCCTACTGTTTAGCATTCTTAGCATAATTGCTGGATCCAGACTCGCTGAGACTAAAATGGCATCTTAATGCATTGATTTGGGTTAAGGAGATATGATAGAGTGGTTTGAAAATGTCTTGTAAGGTGAAGGCTTTACATTGTATAGAGTTGCTCCCAGAGGCACAGGGATTTAATTGGAAGGATTCACAAGAGCAATTCCTGAGTCAACAGTGTCAGAGGCACTGAATGAGCAAGACAGTCCAAAGCCGGTATGAGAGAGAAAGAAGATGGTAATGAGAAGCAGCGAGGTTGGGTTCATTAATGTGGAAAGAGAAGTCACCTACAATACAAACAGGGAACTAAGAAGAGAGCAAGTATGTGTGTTAGTCCATGATACTTAAGGGGAAGGTAAAGAAAGCTGCATCCGAGTGGCCAAAGCAAAGAAGGAAAGAGATGGAGGAGAAATAGTCACCCCTTGAGTGACCAGGTGGGATACAGATCAAAAACGGAAAACAGAATGTTGGAGGGGAGAAAAAAAGATTTAAAAATGGGCCCAAAGCCTGTGGCATAGACATCAAGAACTGGGAAGCCCTGGCCCTTGAGCGCTCCAGCCGGAGGTCAGCTGTGACCAGCAGTGCTGTAGAATTTGAAGAGGCATGAATGGAGGGCGAAAGAGAGAAATGTGCCAAGAGGAGGGCGCACCAAGCCAACCCCGACCAGGACCATCTTCCACCTGGAAATCCTCACTACAGGAGAACATGCGAGTCAAGAATAGGGCTCTATACGTATCCACCGCCAGGACACTGAACTTGGAGGGCAATCTTACTCAGACAACGAGGGATCGCCTAAGTAAGTAAGTAAGGTATACAGAAGAAAGGGGGAGCTAAATACAACTTAAGAGGATTTTGCTTTGACATATGAACAGCATTTTGAGTTAAGAGCTAGCACCAGAGGGAGCACTAGCACCAGAGTATAGGGCAGGGGTCCTCAAACTAAGGCCTGGGGGCCAGATGCGGCCCTCCAAGGTCATTTACCTGGCCCTCGCTCAAGGTCAACCTAAGTCTGAAATGGCTTGAAAGCACACCACCACCACCACCACCACAACAACAACAACCCTATCTCATCAGCCAAAAGCAGGCCCACACTTCCCATTGAAATACTAATAAGTTTATATTTGTTAAAATTGTTCATTTGAATTATTGTATTGTTTTTAGCACGACAAATAAGATATGTGCAGTGTACATAGGAATTCATTCATGTTTATTTCAAATTATAATCCGGCCCTCCAACAGTTTGAGGGACCGTGACCTGGCCCTCTGTTTAAAAAGTTTGAGGATCCCTGGTATAGGGCTTCAGGACCTCAAGGGAGCAGCCTCTGTGCCTCGTGCTCTTGTCTGCTTTGAGAAATTGCTGTCTGCTTTGCTCTCGTCCACTTTGAGGAACTTTGGTTTAGTTGGTTTAGTTTAGTTTTTTTTAATTCCTGATCTGTTTGGCTTCATGAAGAGAGAAAGGGAGAGAGAGCAAGAGAGGGAGGAAGGCTGAAATGAGGACAGTGTGAAGAAAATGATGCTTCTGCCTCTTCACTTTGTGCTTCTTTGCCACAACTTTGTGCTTCTACCATTTTAAAGTTGATATTTGTTTTTTATTGTTCCATATGAGTGTGCATTTATACATTATTTGTTATTTGGAAAGTACATTTTCTTAATTACCGGTAAATAAAAGTAGAATTTTTCCTTTGACATTAACTCCAGTCGTGTCTGACTCTGGGAGGTGGTTCTCATTTCTATTTCTAACTTGAAGAGCTGGTGTTTGCTGTAGATACCTTCAAGGTCATGTGGCCGGCACGACTGCATAGTGTGCCGTTGATACCTTCCCATCAAAGCGGTACCTATTGATCTACTCACGTTTGCATGTTTTTGAACTGCTAGGTTGGCAGAAGCTGGGGCTAACAGCGGGAGCTTAGCCCACTCCCAGGATTCGAACCTGTGACCTTTCAATTAGCAAGTTCAGCAGCTCAGCAGTTTAACCCACTGTGTCACCGGGTGTACTACCACAAATGCATAATACAAGTGGGTTATCCAGAAAGAGCACAGCGAAGAAAGATGTAGTATGCAGATGGCGTAGAATGAAATGGTGATGGGACCAAGAGAGAAAATATAGGACAGAAAAGGAGGGGGCGGAAGATGAGTGACAGGGATATAACACCTTTGGGAATGTGGAGAGACGGAGAAAGAGTGAAAGGGATTATTATCTAATCTGCTGATTATGAGTTGTGGGGACCATTGTGTGTGCAATAATCCACCAGCAACACATTAGCGAAAGGCCTCTAGTATGTGTGTATGCATAATTAGAATTTAACCTGCCCTGTGTCCTAGATTCAAGAGATGGAACAACAACCCATATATCAATGATTCTACAGCTTGTACACATTTTTTTATATCTCCTTCAATTAAAAAAAAAACCCAAGGATTATTTACAGATGAAGAATACACACACACACACACACACACACACACACACACATCTCAACTGAAGTATTAAGTAATGCAACTCCAAATAATCACAATAAACACACAAAATTAAAATAAACCACAGCTTATAAAATGACTGGCAGACAGCAATAACATTTATTCCTTTGCTTATCTCTCAGGATACTTAATGCCTCATTAGAATAGCAAATTGTCAGTCACATAGTTTCACTTTCTCTGGCCCATCCTCTGTTTGGATATCAGCCAGCACTCCAACGCCTAAAATCAAGACATAGTTTTCTAAGATCTACAGAGACTCGCAGGAACACCTCAGCAAGCAAGAGTCCAAAAGTGGCAGGCTAAAACCCAAAACCTCAATCAGTGGCTGAGACCAAATGAGAGACTCCCTCCAGGGCACACAGAAGACTGGGTGACTTGGAAGGTGCTGAACAGACTGCACTCTGGCCAGGGGCGGCTCAACCCAGTACGCAAAGTAAGCATTTGCAGTATAGTTGATTTTGCCCAGGGGTGCTCTTGAGGCACTCTTGGGGGAAAATAGGCCTTGACATATGCAAGTTGTAGTTACTGGGATGTATAGTTCACTGACAATCAAAGAGCATTCTGAACTCCACCAATGATGGAATTGAACCAAATATGGGACACAGAACTCCCACGACAAACAGAAAATATATATCAGTGATGGGGGGGGGGGGGGAATACTGTTTGCTTACCATTGAAAATTATCTAGGGCCGCCTCTGGCTCTGGCACCACAAGGTGCAGAGCCAACCTTAAGAAATGCCGTTAAGGGAGGGACAAATCTCTCTCTTTCCACTCCCCTGATTGGTGCTTTCTGATGCTGATGCATTCTGGAAAATGTAGTTTAGGGCAGGGTCTTTTGAATTCTCTGGCATAGAGCTCCTGGCGCAGTGGCTTAAACTGCTGAGCTGCTAAACTTGTTGACCCAAAGGTCACAGGTTCGAATCCGGGGAGCAGCATGAGCTTCCGCTGTCAGCCCCTGCTTCTGCCAACCGAGCTGTTTGAAAACATGCAAATATGAGTAGATCAATAAGTACTGCTTTGGAAGGAAGGTAACAACGCTCCATGCAGTCATGCCAGTCATGTGAACTTGGAGGTGTCTATGAACAACACAGGCTCTTTGGCTTAGAAATGGAGATGAGCACCAGAGTCCCAGAATCAGACACAACTGGACTTAATATCAGGGGAAAACCAACCTCTCAAACTACATTTTCCAGACTTCTGTGCTGTTCCCAACAAAACACCACTCCTAATTTGGAGAAAAAGCAAGGCACTAAGGCAGCCTTTTTGGCTTTGCTTTGCTTCCTTGCGCTGAAAAGGCAACTGACTTTGGGAGCCTTCCAAAACTTACAAAACCAAAACAAACAAAAAAAGGATGGGGTAAGTTTCAGTCCTTAAATTTTTGACACAGGCCATGCCCACATATCAGATATTGCCTCGTAAGTACAAAATGTAATGAATTTGACCCGAATTACGAGGCAAATGAAAAAAATGCACAACGCTAGTGAATATGTCTGAAATGGGACTTGTACATTTATTTTTCTTAAATTCTCACCATTGACTTTTGCAGTCACTTGGATCCATTCAACTCAAGCGGTTACAAGACAGAAGTTCTCCTGCCTTCTGCGACAGAACTCTTGATGTTCTGGCAAGTCAATGAAGCTGTCAGAGAGGAAGGGAAGATACTATTAGCTGTTGCTGTGGCCAGTTGTCTGCAAAATGATGCTGGTTCTCCATCCTTCTGCCATTAATGCAAAGTAGAGATGTCAAAACTGGCAGCCCTGTATGTCTTATTCAGGACAGCATGCCATGGGGGAAAATGTAGTGGAAGTAATAAGCCACAAATAATTGAACAGCAAGTCATTTGGTGACAGCAAATGAGCAAAGCTGGGTAAAATATTCACATAATGGAGTGTGTGTCACTTTTTCCTAGATAAATGCCAGTCATCAGGTATTAAAGTAACAAAGGCTATTCTCGTCCACAGGCTTAGCTCCTTGATTGCCTTGGACTGACTATAGGGTTACAAAGCTTCATTCCTTTCAGAGACCCACAGCATCATTTGGAGTTTCCTACATGGCGCTGCTAATAAGAGGCTAGGAACCTAAAAAAACAGTCTGCTGGATCCAACCAACTTTTCTAGTGCTTTACAGATTCCCCATTGGGAAGTCCACAAGCCAGATATTGGAAAAATAGTACCCTTGTGCTACTTTTGAGACTGCTACTTTTGAGACTGGAGGAAATATATAGTCACCATAACAAATAGGCTAGTAATAATTGATAGTCCTAGGACATCATCACACGTGTGGTAGCAGCAATGGAAGCCTCTGGCGTGCACTCTTAATGGCGAGGCCTGGGGCTCTGATCTCTCCTCATCCTGTCTCAGCTCCTTTCTCCAGGCTGGCACTGCCATCCCATGGAAAGAAGAGAAATGCATGTCTAGTGTGTGCAGCTTCCCTCCATGGAGGCTGCCTGGATCTGACAACACGGGAAGCCTCCCATGTAGCCGGGGCAGCGGAAGGAAGCCCCACACACTATGTGTGCACATCACTTCCCATTGTGGAATCTCCAAACAACCAGAGTGAAAGGTGGCAAGGTGAAATGACTGCCTCCTCCTCCTCCAGTAAGGAGAGCAGCAGTGATCAATGGCTACCGCTGGCCATCTGATGAGGTCCTTATTCATCCTGAGCTGGTACAATCTCTGTTTAAAACTGTCAAAGTTGATGGTCATTGCTACATCATGTGAAAGAGAGTTCTTCCAGGCATCGTTGTCCTCGGATACATAAGTACATCTTTTCCAAATCACCTCCCTACAAAGGATCCCCCAGGCAGCAATCAACCAGGCTTCGAAACCACAACCTGGTCAATTGCAACATTCACACTTGCCTCAAGCAAACAAGAGTTCTTTCCCCCACCCTGGACATTCCACAGATATATAAACCCCACTTGCCTAGTTTCCAACAGTCCGCACAACCTCTGAGGATGCCAGCCATAGTTGTGTTGCAACTCAGGGTAGTTTTCACCTTGCTCCAGACACCACCAAGGCTGTAGGTTTTTGTAGTTTATTGAGAAAAGCAAAATCATAACAAAGAAATAGAAATGCAATAGTTTCATAGGCAAAACAGAGACTTAAATGTCAAGGTAAAGTTCCCAAGATCCAAAGGCAAAAACATGAAGTATAATCCTGTAACAATGGTCAAACCAAAGTCCATGGTAAACAATTGAAAACAAGACCGAAATCCCAGACTCAGGAAGCCAGAAGTGTGCTGCGAAAAGCCAAGGTAAATCCCCAGAAGTTAACATGGGAAGAGCAATGTTGGACTGACAACAACTGTCTGTCAGCTACAAGACTAAATACCCTTTGCGAACATGAAAGCATTGCGTTGACCTTGGGCACCTTTGGCTTCTTGCTTGCTGGCCAAGCGAGTGCTTCTCCGAAGCCTTAATTGCAAACGATCTTGTCTGCTCATTAATTCATTATCTGCAAGGCTATGCAACCCCTTATCTGGGTCCACCTGGGATGGATCCTCCACCTGGCCGTGTGGGATTTCACTCTCACTATCAGTCTCTCTAACTACAGGAACATTCCTTTCCCCGGGGAACTGACTTGTTGTTTCTCCTTCAGCAGCCACACTATCAGCCCCGTCTGAAACATGTACAAGAATCTGTAAACCATCAGCCTCCTCATCATCCTGCAGGAAAACAGGCTCGGAAGGCCCAAACAGCTCAGCTTCAGACTCAGAGTCAAGCTGAGTCACAACAAGTTGTGGATGAAACATCAGGAGAGAATGCTTCTGGAACATGGCCATACAGCCTGGAAAACTCACAGCAACTATTCTTGTCCACAAAATTCGGTACAGTGAAATAAAGCATTTTCTCCCAGAAGTCAAACTTGTGAAACACCTTCAATACACTTAACCACACATGCACGTTCTGTTTCAGACTTTGTTTGCCCTGAGTTGTTGTAGGTTTTTCAGGCTGTATGGCCATGTTCTAGAAGCATTCTCTCCTGACATTTTGCCTGCATCTGTGGCAAGCATCCTCAGAGGTTTTGAGGATGCTTCCCACAGATGCAGGCGAAACGTCAGGAGAGAATACTTCTAGAACATGGCCATACAGCTCAAAAAACCTACAACAACACAGTGATTCCGTCCATGAAAGCTTTCGACAATACATTGTGTACCCTCCTTGCTCAGTTTCTGTTTCAAATTACTTCCCCTCACTCCCACTTTGCAGTGAAGATGTTAGAATTTGACATTTCAAAATTCAAGTTGGTGGCAGTGTGTAATTCCAGATAATAAAACATGGAGATGATTAAACATGCCGTTCCTTCATCTCCTCTGTAAGGTCATAGGAGGAAATTCAGGCGTTAATTCCGTATATTTATAAACATACAGATACAAAGAGTGAGTCATTTCAAACAAAATGTGGATACACTTGTCTTCTTCTGTTGCATTTCTCTCTCTCTCAACAGATCCCATTGTTCACAGCTACCTTCCTGGCCTTTGGGAAATGCCTCTTTAGAAAAAAAAATATATTTACCTATCTGGTTCTCTAATGCAAAACACAAAATGCTTTCCCGTTGTTTGTGTTACCTGCTCTCTCAAATGATGGCCTTGTTCTGACTTAATTGTATAGCTCAGCATTAAGTAAAAAGAACCCAGTGGAGTGTTGTGAGGCAGGCAAGAAGCCAGGCCATTTTGTGCAAGACAGAGCTGGCAATGCGATCCCTGGGAAGACGACTCGCTCTGATCATAACCAGAGAGGAAATGCCAATTCTTGTCTACAGATTCCCCTCTGATTTCCCTCACTGCTCCTGAACAGATGATAGTGAGTATTTAATGCTGAGCCATGTACTTCAGAGGTTAAATGGGTGAGCAGCTGAGGTGGAAATGTTGCAGTGCTGAGAATCTGGGTTAGGCTTCGGTGTCTTCTCCACAGGTGCTGATATCTGAGGGTTTTACACACAACCTTAATAGTAGACCTGCTAAAACCCAGTTTGCCAAGCATTCACTAGATTCAGATGTTAACTGAAAGTGAGCAGCATTGTGAACTAAGAATCAAATCCTTGGTAGGATCGGAGGTGCATATTTTTCCACCTCAAGACAAAATAATAAATAAATAAATAAATAAATAAATAAATAAATAAATAATGTAGACTCTGCAAGGAAGAAGATGAAAGAATAGATCACATCCTCAGCTGCTGCAAGAAGATTGTGCAGACAGACTACAAGCAGAGGCATAACACCGTTGCTCAGATGATTAATCGGAACTTGTGCCACAAATACCATCTGCCTGCGACAAAGAACTGGTGGGATCACAAGCTGGAAAAAATTACAGAGAATGAACACATCAAACTACTCTGGGATTTCCGGATTCAGACAAACAGAGTTTTGGAGTATAATACTCCTGACCTCACAATTGTGTTAAAAAACAAAGTATAGATTGTCGATGTCGCAATCCCAGGTGACAGCAGGATTGCAGAGAGACAACTGGAAAAGCTGACACAATATGAGGATTCAAAGATCGAGCTGCAAAGACTCTGGCACAAGCTAGTAAAGGTGATCACAGTGGTGATCGGCACACTGGGTGCAGTGCCTAAAGACCTTGGCCTGCACTTAAACACAATCGGTACTGACAAAATTACCATCTGCCAGCTGCAGAAGGCCACCTTACTGGGATCTCTACGCATTATTTGCTGATACATCACACAGTCCTAGACACTTGGGAAGTGTCCGATGTGTGATCCAATTCAACAGCCAGCAGAGTGTCTGCTGTGGACTCATCTTGTTGTGTTTCAAAATAATAATAATAATAATAATAATAATAATAATAATAATAATAATTGAAAAGTTGATAACAGATCCCGAGTGTAAACTCTGCAAGGAAGCAGATGAAACATTTTTTCCCATCCTCAGCTGCTGCAAGAAGATTGTGCAGACAGGCTACAAGCAGAGGCATAACGCCATTGCTCAGATGATTCATTGGAACTTGTGCCACAAAGACCATCTGCCTGCAACAAAGAATTGGTGGGATCAAAAGCCTGGAAAAAGTTACAGAAAATGAACATGTCAAACTCCTCTGGGATTTCCGAATTCAGACAGAGTTTTGGAGCACAAGACTCCTGACCTCACAATCATGTTAAAAAAACTGTGTGTGGATCTTTGATGTTGCAAACCCAGGTGACAGCAGGATTGAAGAGAAACAACTGGAAAAGCTGACACAAGATGAAGATTTAAAGATCGAACTGCAAATACTCTGGCACAAGCCAGTCAAGGGGGTCCCAAGGGGGTCGGCACACTGGGTTCAGTTCACGCATGGAGCCCCACTCTATGTCGTCTGATGGGTGATGTGCGGCTCTGTGGGTGAACTGGAGCAGAAGCGTCCTAGGATATATATTTTTTGCCCTGTATGATAAGGAACCCCATATGATAAGGAACCCTGGTGGCACAGTGTGTTAAACCACTGAGCTGCTGAACTTGCTAACCGAAGGGTCATCGGTTCGAATCCAGGGAGCGAGGTGAGCTCCCACTTTTAGCCCCAGCTTCTGCCAACCTAGAAGTTCGAAAACATGCAAATGTGAGTAGATCAATAGATACCGTTCTGGTGGGAATGTAACGCGCTCCATGCAGTCATGCTGGCCACATGACCTTGGAGGCGTCTGTGAACAATGCCAGCTCTTTGACTTAGAAATTGAGATGAGCACCAACCCCCAGAGTTGAACTTAATGTCAGGGTAAAACCTTTACCTTTACTATGATAAGGCTGATAGTCACAGGGCTGGGGAAGTGGTAAAAGGGTCTTTTGGGGGTAACTGGAGATCCATACTGGAGATCGAAACCTTCGAAAGCAGGTTGACTTAGGACTCAGGTCATGTTTCCCAAGGAAAGTTGCAAACAAGGATTAGTCGGAGACCTCCTTCCTCAGCATTTCTCTCACCAGGTTACTCCCTTATTTTATAGCATCCTTCAAGAGCAAAACAACAATTAGGCTATAATTAATAAAGTGGCCCCATTTTATATCCCATTTCGGAGTCTGGCTCACTATTTCTCAAGGTAGTTGTCAAGCAGGTTTTATTGAACATATGCTCCTATATATTGCAGCTCAGTGCGTCGGATTCATAGGATATTGCCTTAATTGGCTACTTTATATACATGCTGGGGAAGATGAGGGCAAGGATAAACATACAAAAGGTAAGATTGTTGCTGGTGAATAGATGGCTGGGGTTGGGGAGACATATTGCTCCTCAGAGCATCTGTCTTCCAACAAACCTTTCAAAACTCTTTTATCTTCTTTTATTTTGACTAAAAAGTCTTCAAAAAAATACTACTTTTACTTCTGATTCCTTTCCTCATTTCGAAAAGCCTGCCATATTGCAGCCCTTCAAATTTGAGCATGCAGTTTGCATATTATGCAAATTATTATATTTATGCATATTTTAATTTGCATTCTAATTACACAGATTCCACACGTTAATCTTTGCATTTTTCTATTCCGGCCATTGCATAGTCACTACACTTCTGAGGAAACTTACAAAGTAATTTTTAAACATAGAGACTCAAGCTGAAATCCTTGTCTGATTATGACATTTACCTTGTGCCTCTTAACTAATCTATATTCTTGGGGTATTGTGGATTAATAGTGAGACAGGAAGCAAGTAACATGACCGGAAGGTTGGTGGTTCGAATCCACGGGATGGGGTGAGCTCCTGCTCTTAACCCCAGCTTCTGCCAACCTAGCAGTTTAAAAACATGCAAGTGTGAGTAGATCAATAAGTACCACCCAGGCAGGTCACACATACTGAATCTAGAACTTATTTATTTATCGTATCATCAGCAACCATTGTATTACAATTCTAACAGAGCAAAACAAACACACAGATTAAAAAGTAAAAGGAAAAAAACACACAGATTTTGCAAATTTGGTAGTTGGTTAAATGTCCTTTGACCAGTATCTGGCCACTTGGAGTGCCTCTGGGGTTGCCGCAAGAAGGTCCTCCAAGGTGCATGTGTCAGGGCTCAGGTTGCATTGCAGCAGGTGGTCAGTGGTTTGCTCTTCTCCACACTCGCGTGCCGAGGATTCCACTTTGTAGCCCCATTTCTTAAGATTGGCTCTGCATCTCGTAGTGCCAGAGCGCAGTCTGTTCAGCGCCTTCCAAGTCGCCCAGTCTTCTGAGTGCCCAGGGGGGAGTCTCTCATCTGGTATCACCCATGAATTGAGGTGCTGGGTTTGGGCCTGCCACTTTTGGACTCTCGCTTGCTGGGGTGTTCCAGCGAGTGTCTCTGTAGATCTAAGAAAACTATATCTTGATTTAAGTCGTTGAAGCCAACCAGACACAGTGAAGACATCTGCCCTTGCGCTATGCTACTCTGCTGCTGAGTATGCATGCCCAGTGTGGAACACATCTCACCACACCAAAACAGTAGATGTGGCTCTTAATGAGACATGCTGCATTATCACGGGGTGTCTGCGCCCCACACCACTGGAGAAATTACACTCCTTAGCCGGTATTGCACCACCTGACATCCGCCGGGAAATAGCAGCCAATAGTGAAAGGACCAAGGCAGAGACATCTCCAGCTGATCCCCTGTTTGGGTATCAGCCACCACGTCAACTAGAACTTATGAAGAATATTTAGTCAAAGAGAAAGGGCAATGGACACTTAAAGGCAGAGAAGAAATTGGGGATAAAAGATTGGCTTTGCTTCTTTGAATTGCATGGTAGATTTAGGAAGGACATAAAGGTAGCAATTGCCTCTAAAAAGTCAGAGTTAGAACTTATCTTTGAGCAAGAAAGGCCTAATATCCAGGCTCTATAAATATATTTTAGAATACAGTTTAATAGATAACCAGATAAAAACTGTTATGATTACGTAGTCCAAAGATTTAGGTAGAAACTAGCCATCCCCTGCCATGCGTTGCTGTGGCCCATTCTGGTGATCTGGAAAGTAATGAGTAGGTGTTGATTTCTAATATATGTATTGTCTTTCTGCTTGTGGGTAAACAGTATTTCTTGTTGTTTCTTTGTCATTGTTGATGTAGAGATTGTCTGGTTTGCTTACTCTAGAACATGCAACATATAATTGTTCCTTTCAAATTTGTGATACCATATCTCTCTGTGTGTGAATCATATATATTATCTATATCTATGGCTGGATGGCTCTTTGTCAGGAGGGCCTTGATTACATTTTCTTACTCTGCTGAAGGGAGTTGGACTGGATGGCCTTAAGTATTTTCTTTTGGTCATGGGGGTTCCGTGTGGGAAGTTTGCCCCAATTCTGTCATTCGTGGGGTTCAAATGCTCTTTGATTGTAGGTGAACTGTGAATCCCAGTGACTACAACTTCCAAATGTCAAGGTCTATTTTCCCCAAACTCCACCAGTGTTCACATTTGGGCATATTGAGTATTCGTGCAGAATTTGGTTCAGATCCATCATTGTTTGAGTCCACAGTGCTCTCTGGATGTAGATGAACTACAACTCCCAAATTCAAGGTCAATGCCCACTAAACCCTTTTAGTGTTTTCTGTTGGTCATGGGAGTTCTGTGTGCCACGTTTGGTTCAATTCCATCGTTGATGGAGCTCAGAATGCTCTTTGATTGTAGGTGAACTATAAATCCCAGCAACTACAACTCCCAAATGACAAAATCAGAATTTTTGAGTGACGGTCACTCCTTGTGTTGTGAAACGTTTTATTGCCAAATTTGGAGTGATTTTGTTCATTGGTTCTTTTGTTTTTAAGGTACTCATTATGCACAGAACATGATAGATAGATAGATAGATAGAGTTAGAGTTAGAGATAGAGATAGAGATAGAGATAGAGATATATAGATATTGATTTGGAAGAATGGGAACATTTGTGGGAAAAGGGGTTTAAATTTTCAGTGGCCAGCTCAATTAGAGAAAATATGTTTAAAATGTTTTATAGAACTTACATAACTCCAGAATTATTGGGTAAAACAGAGAAAACAGGACAATGAACTTGCTGGAGATGTAAGAAGGCGAAGGGATCATTCTTCCATGTATGGTGGATGTGTAATATAGTTAAAGAATTTTGGGGAAAAGTGGTGAAACAAACAAACAATATGATTAACAAAAAGGTTAAGAAAAACCCAGAAATGTGCCTATTAGGATTATTTAGAATGCGTATCAGTGCAGGAGATGAAGAAATTTGTCAATATTGCTTTGTTGCGGCAAGACTAATAATAGCCAAAACTTGGAAAGGGGGAAAGAGTTATCTATTAAAGATTGGAGAGATAATTTAGCAGATTATATCCAAATGGCCAAGCTGACAAATAGCAACAGAGGAGGAAATAATGAAGAATTTGCAAACAAATGGAGGCTGGCACTTGGGTATTTGGAAAAGAAGACAAAGGTAAACTTGAAGATTGCCATAAAGGGGATTCAGTGAAAGAAGATATTTGGGTAGTTGTTGCTTAGTAGTGTGATCCTGTTTTGAGGGGTTTCAGAGGTCAGGGGGTGGGGTTCATGGGTGGGGGATAGAGGGTTATGTAATGTTAAGGTATAAATTAGGCCTGGGTAACAACGGAAAAATTTGTTTCTAAACTCGTTTCGTTTTTAGGGGGTCCATTATGTTTTGTTTTTTAAAAGAATTCCGAATTTTTCTTTAAAATTTTTTCGTTATTTACGAAATTTCGTAAATTTCGAATTGATTCGTTAATGGCGGACGCGATTGCGCAATACGCTAAAAAAACCTCCAAATGGGAGAGGGGGAACTTCTGAAGCTTCCCTCTCCCTCTGTTCTTGACTGTTGGGGTGATAATTTATTTTTTTATCACTGATGAAACAAACAACAACTATAAAACTTGCACCAGACATACGGAAATAATAACGAAACAATTTTGAAACGATTTCGAAACAATTACGAAATAAATTGAAAAATTCGTTTCGATTTTTAGTTGCTCCTGCATGGTTCAATATCGGATCGTAAGCTAATTTAAATACGAATCAATAACGAATTACGAAATTAACGAATGAAACCACCCAGCCTAGTATAAATAATTGTACAACCAAATCTGATTGTACATATGTTTAATGAGCACTGAATATTGACTCTTTTGTAAATCTTTTGCATATTTTTTCTTTGTTCATTTTTTTCCTTTTTTTCATTTGTTTTCTTTTCTACATACACTATAAAACAATTAAAAATTAATTTAAAAAATAAGTACCACCCAGGCAGGAAAGTAATAGTGCTCCATGGAGTCATGCCGGCCACATGATCTAGGAGGTATCTACAGACAATGTCGGCTCTGCAGCTTAGAAATGGATACGAGCACCAATCTCCAGAATCGGACACAACTAGATCTAAAGTCAAGGGAAAACTTTTACCCTTATCTACACCGACCATACAATGCAGTTTCAACTTGCATTATTTGACAGTGTAGATGGGTCCAAAGACATGATTTTCTGAATTGCATTAAAGTTCAAAGAACCACATTCCCAGTGAATGGTCAAGAATATCATGTGTTTAGACAGTAACAGGCACTAAATGAGTACAATCTTGTATTCTGTGCAGACGAACCCTTAAAGATAATATTTCTCATCATTAAGGAGGCATTTGCAAACTCACACTGAGCTCCCACATCTGAGGCTACAATGCATAACTTTGCAATGATAAAAACAAATACTACACTTGATCTTAGCCAAAAGGCTGAGTAGCAATGAGGAATCTATAGCTTTGACACAATGTGCAACTATGAATTGTGACAATGCACAATAGGACACTGTGTAAAGTATCCTATTGTGCAACAGAGGCTCCATTGTGCAATGAAACACACAGTTCATATGGACATGCTGTTCATTGGGGATGCTGCACATCAGAATATATGGGGCCCCAGGACAGTGCATGATGGCCATGGTGCTGATTCTGCTAGGCTAGAAGCTATGGGCACCCTGTCCTCCTGAGAATATGAACCAATGGCATAATTTGACGGGATATATTAGCAACAAGATTCCAGTCCCACACCATAATTTCAATCATAATTACTGGGAGCCATATTCACAGAGTTTACTTACTTAGGAGATCCCGCATTGTCCAAGTAAGATTGTCACCCAAGGTTGGTGTACTGGTGGTGCATACGTAAGTGATTGTGGAGCCCTATACTTGACCTGCATGTTCTCCCGCAGTGAGGGCATTAGTTTCCAGGTGGAACGCATTCCTGGTCTGTGTTGGCTTGGCGTGCCTTCCTCTTGGCACATTTCTCTCTTTCGCCCTCTATTCGTGCCTCTTCAAATTCTGCAGCACCGCTGGTCACAGCTGACCTCCAGCTGGAGCGCTCAAGTACCGGGGCTTCCCAGTTCTCAGTGTCTATGCCAGAGTTTTGAAGGGTGGCTTTGAGCCCATCTTTCAATCTCTTTTCCTGCCCACCAACATTCTGTTTTCCGTTCTTGAGTTTGGAGTAGAGCAACTGCTTTGGGAGCCGGTGGTCGGGCATCCAGACAACGTGGCCGGTCCAGCAGAGCTGATGATGGAGGACCATCACTTCAGTGTTGGTGGTCTTTGCTTCTTCCAGCACGCTGAAGTTTGTCCGCCTGTCTTCCCAAGAGATTTGCAGGATTTTTCGGACGCAGCGCTGATGGAATCATTCTAAGAGTTGCCTGTGACGTCTCACAGGCATATAGCAGGGTTGGGAGGGCAATAGCTTTATAAACAAGCACCTTGGTATCCCTACGGATGTCCCGGTCCTCAAACACTCTCTGCTTCATTCGGAAAAATGCTGCACTCGCAGCGCTCAGGCGGTGTTGTATCTCAGTGTCAATGTTGACTTTTGTGGAGAAGTGGCTGCCAAGGTAGTGGAAATGGTCAACATCTAATGTTACACAATTTAGCTGTATTTCTGGCATTGGAGAGGGACTGGCTGGAGATTGCTGTAAGAGCATTTTGGTTTTCTCGATGTTCAATGACAGGGTAAGCTTCTCGTATGCTACTGCGAAGGTGTTTAGAGTGGCTTGTAGGTCTTCTTCTGAATGCGCAAAGATGATGTTGTCATCAGCATATTGGAGTTCTATAACAGATATTATTGTAACCTTGGTTTTGGCTTTCAGTCCACTGAGGTTAAATAGCTTGCTATCTGTCCCATATTTATTTACTTTATTTACAGCATTTTTACCCTGCCCTTCTCAACCCCCAGGTGGGGACTCAGAGTGGCTTAGATTATTTCCACTCTGGTGGGAAGCTTCCCATCAACAAGATGAAGTATCATAGTGATGAAAATGGAAAATAAAGTTGGGGCAATAACACATCCCCATTTGACACTTGATTCCTCCTTAAATGGGTCACTTTGGGAGCCATTGCTGTCCATTCACAGAGTAATACAAATTGGGGTTCCATTCCATAATCATCCTTTCACCAATTCCTAATATTGTATGATAAATGGGATTGTTGACCCTGGGTCACTCATGAGCTTTCTTCCCTTAGAGGTAAACCTCCTTCCCACAGCTGCCATTGCTTGGGAGAGGACTCTGCACATCCCCTTTGTAAACTCAGCTGCTCTGAGCTCAATTAAATTCAAAACTATGGCTTTCAAGATGGGAAATAAGTAGGAAGTGCTTTTCACTTGATTGGCCAAATTGTCTGTGAAGACGCATTCCCAGAGGGCGTGTGGGGAGCTATTTTTGTACCAGTATACAACACTGTAGTGGCCCATTTTTATCTCCCGGTTTAGTCAACATCAAAAACAATTACAGCAATTATGAAAGGCTTGGCTTGCTTCCCTCTGGGAACTTCCAAGGAAAATTTGTATCTAACTAAGACATCACTTTTATTATTGTAATTATAATATAATTTTATCATTATTTTTAAAGGACACTGACAGCTCACATTTCAAATAGCTGCTTCCCCAAGTGGAAAACTGTTGACAAAACTGGGATTTCCCCAAAGCTCCTCTGTGCTGATTGAATTAATAAATAGGAATTCCTAGACGTCTAACATAAATAGTACTTAAATGAAAGTATCAGCTCTTCATGACAAACAGTGACATTGTTCTATATATAATGAGTTGTTGTTATTTATTTATTTGTTCAGTCACTTCTGATTCTCTGTGACCTCCTGGACCAGTCTACACCAGAGTTCCCTCTTAACCATGGCCACCCCCAGCTCCTTCAAGGTCAAGGTACAGGGAGCACACCACTCCGCTGTTACACCAGCTCCACTGGCTGCCAATTAGCTTCCGAGCACAATTCAAAGTGCTGGCGTTAACCTATAAAGCCCTAAACGACTCCGGCCCTGTTTACCTCTCCGAACGTATTCTCCCTTGCGAACCATCAAGATTATTAAGATCATCTGGAGAGGCCCTGCTCTCGGTCCCACCGGCCTCGCAAGCGTGTCTGGTAGGGACGAGAAACAGGGCCTTCTCGGTGGTGGCCCCGCGACTCTGGAACTCTCTCCCACCGGAGGTCAGAACCGCCCCGTCTATCCTGACTTTTAGGAAATGGGTGAAAACGTGGCTGTGGAGTCAGGCTTTCGATGAATGAGACAACACCCTAGGATTCTGGATGGAAGATGATGTAGATTTGATTTTAATATGACGACTGACCACCGTAGTTTTATATATAGTGTTAATTTTAAATCTGTTACTGTAATTGTGATCTATGATATTTTAATGATTGTATGTGTTTTTATGGTTGGAAACCGGGCTGAGTCCCTCAGTGAGGTTGAGAAGTTCAATATAGAAAACTTTGAAATAAATAAATAAATGAATAAATTTGTAATATTTGGTGGTCCATTTCATGTAATCATCTGAAAACAGAAAATGGAGGAGGGAACCAAAAAAGATGGGCAAAACAGATCAAGAGAGCCAGATTTATTGGCTATTGGAGGGGATGGAGTTAAGTCTGCAATATACCGGAGGCTGGAGTGTTCTCCGGGGTTCCTGGTGAAGATGGGATTACCTGCAATGTGTTTTTTCTCCCTTCTGGTAAGCAAAGTGTCCATTTTTGGGGGGAAAATTCCCTAGGCTCCTCCTCCGGACAGAGCCCCCCTGAGAACTCACTTTCCCAGCAACACTTGCATAGGGCAGGCATTGAATAGTCTCTAACTTCCTCCCGGAGCATGATGGGAGTGGAAGTTTTTCTCTCTCTCTGTTTCTCAGCAATAAAAGGCCTGGTTGTGTCCATATACTGGTTGGCTGAGAATGGACACAACCAGTGACTACAATTTCCAGAACCCTGTCTTGCGGTTTGTCTTATTTTTTAAAATGTTATGGTTAAAACTTAAAATAATTCTTAAAAAATCAGTAGATTAGTGAATTGTTCTGAAACATGGCAGGCCTGCAGTTGCAAATGGGGTCTAAAACTGAGGTAGGCTTTATGAAGGTAAGTCTTAAAATGACTGAGTATTGAGCCTTTAAAATTTCCCATGATAACCCAATCTGGGCCAAATCTTTGCCAAATGTTGTTGTGTGAGGAGCGACCTGAGAAACTGCAAGTTGCTTCTGGTGTGAGAGAATTGGCCATCTGCAAGGACGTTGCCCAGGGGACGCCCGGATGATTTGATGTTTTATCATCCTTGTGGGAGGCTTCTCTCATGTCCCTGCATAAGGAGCTGGAGCTGACAGAGGGAGCTCATCCGCCTCTCCCCGGATTCGAACCTGCGACCTGTCGGTCTTCAGTCCTGCCGGCACAGGAGTTTAACCCACTGCGCCACCGGGAACTCCGTCTTTGCCAAATGAAAATGGTGACGCTTCTCTCAATTTGAATAACTTCCTGTTAATGAGGGATTAGTTAAAATTGGACCCTGAAACAGCATGCCTTTTGGCTGAATTGCACAAGCCTATTATCTATGTGAGCAATGCATGCAAGTTCAATTTTTTTTCCATGTAGTAATGGTAAGAAAGGCATTCTGGTGCAGTGACAGAGCATGCCTTGCTCTGGTCACGTTGACTTCTGTTAAAAAGGTTAAAAACAGAAGTAAGTGCAACTCTTTAGAGACCATTGCTCCGTCAGGAACATTTTGAACAATTCCTCCAAGCTACAAACACATATATCAATGTAGCTTATTTATGCAGTACTGTCAGATTTGATTTATTCTGATTTTGTCTGTTGATTTAACTTGCAATATATTGTGTATGTCTTTGCAATGCAGAATTTCAAACTTTCAACCATAACAAAAGGCTTTCTTTGAGACATGACACTGGGATGTAGTTTAGGGGTGGTTGTTTTAGATTTTGTAATTAGTCTTTTGTATATGTATGTGTGTGTATGTATATATGTGTGTGTATATAGAGAGAGAGATGTGAACACAACATGGAATCTTAAATTAGGGTCATTATATTTAAAGAAGAACAGATAACTAAATAGAAAATGCATAAACAACAGAGAGCTGCCAATATGTCTGTGTATGGAAAACTTATTTAAAATTTCTGCTCCAGTAAGATCTGTGGACAGTAATGAGCTTTGTCTAGGCTATTTCCTATAGAATTAATGACCATTTAGGTTCTAGGGTCTACTAGCTTTGCCTTAAGCCATTAGCACTCAGCTGGTCATTAAATATTAGGAGATGTATTTAGAAAATCTATTTATGATTCCCCAAGCATTTGCTTCAACTCAAACATCCAGGTCTTCATATAAATGGGAGTATGTATTTGAGCAAGGACTAAAGGTCAACTGATGTCCACTGATGTGAGAAAGTTAATGGAACCTGGGATTGTCTAAAGCTACAGTAATGGTGGCCAACATGCTCTGTGTGGTATGAGGTGCTAGCGTGTTTGTTGCTTATTCGTTCAGTCATTTCTGACTCTTCGTGACCTCATGGGCCAGCCCATGCCAGAGTTCTCTGTCGGCCATCACCACCCCCAGCTCCTTCAAGGTCAGTCCAGTCACTTCAAGGATGCCATCCATCCATCTTGCCCTTGGTCGGCCCCTCTTCCTTTTTCCATCCATTTTCCCCAGCATCATTGTCTTCTCTAAGCTTTCCTGTCTTCTCATGATGTGGCCAAAGTACTTCATCTTGGCCTCTAGTCTCCTTCCCTCCAATGAGCAGCTGGGCTTTATCTCCTGGAGGATGCACTGGTTGGATCTTTTCGTGGTCCAAGGCACTCTCAGAATTTTCATACAACACCACAGTTCAAAAGCACCTCTCTTCCTTCGCTCAGCCTTCCTTATGGTCCAACTCTCACATCCATAGCTTACTACAGGGAATACCATTGCTTTAACTATGCGAGTGAGATGTCTGTCCTCTTAATTATTTTATTGAGATTAGTCATTGCCAGGCATGTAGCCGGGGGGGGGGGGGAGGAGGGGGCTTGAGGGGCTTCAGCCCCCCCCCCCCCCAAATTCTCATGATGGTTCATGAAAAGGCCTTACTGGTGCATTATTTAAACTGTTATGTTTATTCATATCATGATCTGATCACCATACTCAATATATCCCATATGCATGGGGGTATTGGGGCAATGATACAAAAGGTTTGCTAGGATAGACCCTCTTTCACTCAGACTCAGCCCCCCCCGAAACTCAGCCCCCCCCCGAAACCCCACCTGAAAATGTCCCCCCCCCCCCCCCCGGAAACGAAATCCTGGCTACGGGCCTGGTCATTGCTCTCCTCCCAAGAAGGAAAATATCTTCTGATTTTCTGGCTGCAGTCTGCGTCTGCAGTAATCTTTGCACCTAGAAATACAAAGTCTTTCACTGCCTCCATATTTTCTCCCTCTATTTGCCAGTTATCAATCCATCTGGTTGCCACCGTCTTCATTTTTTTTTAATGTTTAACTGCAACCCAACTTTTGCACTTTCTTCTTTCACCTTGGATAGAAGGCTCCTCAGCTCCTCCTCACTTTCAGCCATCAAAGTGGTATCATCTGCATATGTAAGCTTGTTAATGTTTCTTCCAGCAATTTTAACTCCAGCCTTGAATTCGTCAAGCTCTGCACATTGCATGATGTGTTCTGCATACAAGTTGAATAGGAAGTATGCTATTCATGCTTTCCGTGGTATGAGGTGCTAGCATACAATGGAATAATTTTCAGATTTTTTAAACAAAACATTCTTTCATCAGAACAAGGCATGAGAAATAAGAGGTTATCTAAAACAAAGCATTGGATGTTTGCCTTTTGTATGTAAACCGCTCTGAGTCCCTTTGGGGGGAGAGAGCGGTCTATAAATAAAGTTTTTATTATTGTTGTTGTTATTTGAAACACAACAAGATGAGTCCACAGCAGACAAGATCACTCTGCTAGCTGTTGTACAGGATCACACGTCGGACTCTACCCAAGTGTCTAGGACTGTGTGATGTATCGGCGATTAATGCGTGCAGATCCCAGTAAGGTGGCCTTCTGCAGCTGGAAGATGGTAAGTTTGTCAGCACTGATTGTGTTTGAGTGCAGACCAAGGTCTTTAGGCATTGCACCCAGTGTGCCAGTCACCACTGGGACCCCCTTGACTGATGCGTGCCAGAGTCTTTGCAGTTCAATCTTTAAATCCTCATATTGTGTCAGCTTTTCCAATTGTTTCTCTTCAATCCTGCTGTCACTTGGGATTGCAACATCGACGATCCATAACTTGTTTTTTTAAAAAAATATTAACATTTTTAAAAACAATTATTAACAATTATTATTATTATTATTATTATTATTATTATTATTAAACTGTGGGTTGTGAGTGGCAGGAGTTCCAAAAGCCTTAGTTTGTGGATCCCTGAATGTGGGGCTTACAAAAAAAATCAGAATAGGAAAATGTTTCTGAATGCACACAGACCTAAAAATTATTCAAAATCAAATCCATAATGAATCCAAGGCGTTGCTGGCAATACACGTGTTCCGTCTTCCAGGAGCAAGGTTTACATTGCCTTTTAGCTGCATGGGATAGCATTCCTTTGCATTTCCACAGGGTTGCTATAGACCCAGCAGCACACTGTAAGTTAACAGTATCAAAGCCTGGAAAGCCAGGCTGCAGGCCCTCTGCAGTTATTGGTTTAGAAAGTATCTCTTTGGGCTTAGAGACCGTCCTTTTTCCTGGGGTTGAGATCTCCATTTTGAAATCTCCCCTGCCTCCTTCAGTAGAGAAAAAAGCCTCAGATGTGCTGTTGGTCAGATAGGCAAAGCTCTGAAAAGTCATTGTGAGTTCAATTGAGTTCAATTGAGATACTGAGATAGATATAGAGATAAAGAGAAGGTAATTGAGTAATTGAGTAATTGTGCAGGTACAACTGCACCAGGAGCTCCAATTTTGTTTGCTTTGCATTGAATGTTTGCTATAGTCCTAAGTTTCAGGGACACTGCAGATAGGTAGCTTCTTTTGCCTGCAGTCATAGGGCAAGCCACCTGTCAATTATAGCTAGGTTCCCTGGTCCTGCCCCCCTTTTTGAGTTTTAGAGGGAATAGGAGCCATTTTGAGTTCAGTCCACACAGAGAAGCCTTCCATGCAGGACATAATACCAAGAGCTCCTGTAGAAAGCTTCATCTTCTACAGCTTGGACAGGGAGATATACAGCCCACAGTTCCTTTGCTGAAGGACTTCAGTCAGCCATCATGGAAACCTGAATTCTTTCTCCCCTGGAAGACTACATAGCTCTGCTTGGTAAGGGTCACTCGCGGAAGCCAGAAGCAGTTGGTACCGGGTGCAGGGGCTCCACGCCAACAGAGGCAAAGAAAGACTGCCCAGATTAGAAGTTAAGGATTTCCCCATTAGTTACAGTTAAGAAGATCGTGCCTGTTCCCTGTGGATAAGATTGAGAGAGAACCAATAGACTGTTAAGAAAGCCTTAAAGTACCTGTTTGTTTTCATTAATAAAGAACTTTATTGAACCTTTAAGCAATCTAGAGACTTTGTTTTAAGGAAAGCCAAAGGCCTTTAATCTGAGGCAGCCCTGGCGTCCTGTTGGGCACACAGAAGTTATGTCCTGCCTACAGTCTTATGCACAGGTTCAGCGTGCGACAGCATAGTAATTAAGAAATTGAGTTATAGATAGAAATGAGTTATTGAGAAATAGAGAGAAATAGTTATTGAATACTATTGAGCATTACTTCATTTTCAAAGCTAACCTTGAGCTTAGATAGGAGAAGACCTATTCTTTCTAACCACAGCAGCTCAGGGTTAGGGTGAAAGATCCCAGGATTTTTTCCTACCATTTGGAGAAAGGTTACCTCAGTAATTGAAGAAAGGGGAAAGAAAGAACATCTCTATGGCTTCCCAAATTGACTGTTTGCGTTGTAACTTTATCAAGCTGTGCCAAGTCTGCCAAGGACTTTATAAATATTTTGTTGATGTTCATATCTTGACTGGCATCAGTTGCTGAAAGTATTGAGCTATTGCTTCAAAGAAAGACCCCCAGCAGTTTGCCTAGATAAAGAGAGAAGCACATCTTAGTTTTAACGTTACAGTGTTGGGTGTGACGGCACAACATGGATGCCCCCATGACACACAACACCAGTAAATGATACCAGAATATATATATATATATATATATATATATATATATAACAAGATAACCATTCCAAAATATAAAAGATGACATTTAATTTTTCTAAGCACACAAGAATCCAAAACATCCTTTCTCTTCATTTCTGTCTACACTGGAAACAGTGCTTTACCCTGAAGTCGGGCATCTCTTTCCTACTCTGTTGGAACCAGGACACCCATATATGGACAAAGACCTGTCAAACCCTGTGCTGAAAATTTGGTTACAACCTTAATCCAAAGCATACAAATACGTTTTGTCATTTCTGCTGAACTCTATAACTTGTGTCCTATGTTTCGGGTGAAGTGGGGAATGTGCACTCGAAATCTAATTAACAATAAACAAACTATCCTTTCTTCAGTCACTAATGATAAGGAACACATGCCATAAACGGGCCTACAAATCTCTGTATAAATGCATACTAATAGAGTGGTTAGCAATAATTTCATTATTGTGCAGCATATTTATAGCCTGAAATAAAGAGTAGTTCAAGCCTGCAACATCTTTGGAATTAATTCATACATAAATAAAGCGTAAGGAAAAGTACAGTCCATAAGGAAGACAGAGTTTGTATATTCTCTCGCTCTCAATTTTACATGCACACATACACTATCTGGCTTCCACCAGGCAGGTCACAATATATTGCTGGAGGGCTGGCTGAATAATATTTCTGCAGGGGATTCAAGGACTCATATTGTCTAACCCTTTCCACAGCAGGATTCCACAGCGACATCATTGCCAACTATTGCCATCTACTTCTGGTTAAAACCTTCCTGCACATTAGAGCAGTGATTCTCAACCTTCCTAATGCCTCGATCCCTTAATACAGTTCCTTGTGTTGTGATGACCCCCAACCATAATATTATTTTCGTTGCTACTTCATAACTGTAATTTTGCAACTGTTATGAATAGTGATGCAAATATCTGATATGCAAGACGTATTTTCATTCATTGGAACAAATTTGGCATAAATACCTGATACACCCCAATTTGAATATTGGTGGGGTTGGGGGAGGGATTGATTTTGTCATTTGGGAGTTGTAGTTGCTGGGATTTATAGTTAGCCTACAATCAAAGAGCATTCTGAACTCCACCAATGATGGAATTGAACCAAACTTGGCGCACAGAACTCCCATAACTAACAGAAAATTACTGGAAGGGTTTGGTGGGCATTGACCTTAAGTTTTGGAGTTGTAGTTCACCTACATCAAGAGAGCACTGTGGACTCAAAGAATGATTTATTTGGACCAAAGTTGGCATAGATACTCAATATGCCCAAATGTGAACACTGGTAGAGTTTGGGGAAAATGGACCTTGATATTTGGGAGTTGTGGTTGCCAGGATTTATAGTTCACCTATAATCAAAGAGCATTCTGAACCCCACCAATGATAGAATTGGGCCAAACTTCCCATACAGAACCCCCATGAGCAACAGGAAATGCTGTGTATTCTGATGGTCCTTGGCAATCCCTCTGACACCCCCTTGTGACCCCCTCAGAGGTCCTGACCCCCAGGTTGAGAAACACTGTTTGGTGGGTAGTGACCTTGAGTGTTGGAGTTGTAGTTCATCGACATTCGGAGAGCACTTTGGACTCAAACAATGATGGATCCGGATCAAACTTGCACAAATGCTCCATAAGCCCAAACGTGAACACTGGTGGAGTTTGGAAAAAAAATAGACCTTGCATTAGGGAGTTTTAGTTGCTGGGATTTATAGTTCACCTACAATCAAAGAGCATTCTGAACTCCACCAACAATGGAGTTGAACTAAACTTGGCACACAGAACTCCCATGATTAACAAAGAGTACTGGGAGGGTTTGGTGGGGGTTGAGTTCTGGAGTTGTAGTTCATCAAGACCCAGAGAGCACTGGGGACTCAATGATGGATCTGGACCAAACTTGGCATGAATACTCAATATGCCCAAATGTGAACACTGATGGAGTTTGGGGAGACTCAACCTTGACATTTGAGAGTTGTAGTTGCTGGGATTTATAGGTCACCTAAAATCAAAGAGCATTACGAACCCCATCAACAATAGAATTGGGCCAAACTTTCCACCCAGAATCCCATGACCAACTGAAAATACTGTTTTCTGATGGTCCTTGGCGACCCCTCTGACACCCCCTCCATGGATCCTGACCCCCAGGTTGAGAAACACTACATTATTTGATCCACTGCAGAACAGTTCTTTCAATCAGGAGATTCCTCCCAATATTTAGTCCGAATCTCTTGACTTTGAATCTATTGATCTGTGTCCTGTACTGCAGAGAAGCAGAAACAAAGCTTATTGAATCTTCCATGTGGCAGCCTTCTGATAGTTGCAAATGATTGCAAATCTCCATTCAGATTTGTCATCTCCAGGTTGAATATACCAGACTCCCTAGAAATGTCTCCCAGAGCCTTCATTGCCTTGTCACCTTCTTCTGAACGTGTTCCAATTTGTCAGTATCCTTCTTTAAGTGTGATGTCCAGGATCATATATAGTTTTCCAGTAAGGTTTGATGAAAACATGATAGACTAGCATCATTGACTGGTTAATTGCTCTTTGGGTATGGGAATTTGGAAGAACTGGAACGAGATTGTAAGAGTCAACTAATACTGTGGATTGCTGTAAGTTTTTTGGGTTGTTTGGCCATGTTCCAGAAGCATTCTCACTTGATGTTTTGCCCACATCTATGGCAGGCATCCTCAGATGTTGTGAGGTCTGTTGTAAAATAGGTAAGTGGGTTTTATATATCTCTGGAATGTCCATGGAGGGAGAAAGAACTCTTGTCTGTTGGAGGGAAGTGTTTCAATTGGCCACCTTGATTAGCATTTGATGGCCTAGTAGTTCTCAAGGTGTGGCTTCTTACTGCCTGTGGGCATTCTTTGTTGAGATTTTCCTAGTTTCCAACAGACCTCATAACCTCTGAGGATGCGTGCCGTAGATGCAGGCGAAATGTCAGGAGACAATGCTTCTGGAAGATGGCCATATATCCTTTTTTTTTTTTTTACAGCAATCCAGCAATTCTGGCCATGAAAGGTTTTGACAACACATTCAACTAATACAGAATCCCATTTTGGAGTCAAGCTTCTACAAAATTCTCATTTGCAGCAGTATCAAGAGTTTTGTTAAGAAACAGGTAAGCACAAAAGTAAGGGTTTCAGTTTTATCCTCTTCAAAGTGCATTCGTAGATGAGAAAATGCCATCAAAAGTATAGCTAAGCAGATATAGCAGATCACAACAGACACCTTCACCTGAGCCTAAGGCAGAGAGTGTCCCCGAGGATTGGAATTAATGGTCTCATGTAATGTTTCCCAGTGTCGATAATTTTCAGCAGCCTATCCTGTTCTGAATACTGACTACTGTCCTCATGTGGGTCACCATCTCTCTTACATAAGTGTATTATTTCACCTTGTAACATAATATGTTACATTATTATATTATATTACATCTCTTACATAAGTGTATTATTTTACCTTGTAACATTATATGTTGCATTATATATTATATATTATATTATATTATATGACATCTCTCTTGCATAAGTGTATTATTTTACCTTGTAACATTATATGTTACATTATATTATATTATATTATATTACATCTCTCTTACATAAGTGTATTATTTCACCTTGTAACATTATATGTTACATTAGGTAAGGTAAAGGTAGTCCCCTGACATTAAGTCCAGTCATGTCTGACTCTGGGGTGTGGTGCTCATCTCCATTTCTAAGCCGAAGAGCCAGCGTTGTCCATAGACACCTCCAAGGTCATGTGGCTGGCATGACTGCATGGAGCGCCGTTACCTTCCCACCGCAGCGGTACCTATTGATCTACTCACATTTGCATGTTTTCGAACTGCTAGGTTGGCAGAAGCTAGGGCTGACAGCGGAAGCTCACGCCGCTCCCCGGAATCGAACCTGTGACCTATCGATCAACAAGCTCAGCAGCTCAGTGCTTTAACCCACTGCGCCACCGGGGGCTCCTATGTTACATTATATATTATATATTAGATTATATTACATCTCTCTTACATAAGTGTATTATTTTACCTTGTAACATTATATGTTACATTATATATTATATTATATTATATTATAGCTGTCCCCTGCCACGCGTTGCTGTGGCCCACTCTGTGTATATGTGTTTTGTGTGTCAATATAGGTGTATATGTGGTTTTGCACATGCATTGTAAATTTTTGGGTTTTTTTTTTTTTTTTGCTTTTTAAGTTTCTTCTGCTGTCTTTTCAAATGGCATGTTTTCAAACGGCTAGGTTGGCAGAAGCTGGGGCTAACAGCGGGAGCTCATGCTACTCCCCAGATTTGAACCTGCGACCTTTCGGTCAGCAAGTTCAGCAGCTCAGCGGTTTAGCCCAATGTGCCACTGGAGGCTCCTGTTAAAATGGGTAAGATGGTCTTTACTCTTCCCAATGCTTTCCCTGACTCCCCCCCCACCCACCCATCTGATGAAGTCCTATATCAAACTGTATAGGAGTTGTTTCGGAGTGAATATGCTTAGGAAAGGAGCAGGTATGTAAAACATATTGTTATATTTTTCACAACTGAGGTAAGTGGGATGACGCTCCCACTCCCCTGCTGCTGAAGATATTAATGACATTTGTATCCAATTTAACAAGTGCAGTTCCTGGCAGAGTTGAAGAACAAGTAGAGAAAAAAATAATTTCACAGGAGAGCAGATTTTTGACAAAAGTGTTTGAAAGTAGGCTGAGCAGCTACCTGCTGGGGATCCTCGAGCTGGAGATCCTGCATCGAGCAGCGGGTTAGACCCGATGGCCCCTTCCAGCTTTGTGATTCATACCTTCACACTTCTGAGGCTTGCTGCAAGACAACGTTTGCATGCTGAAACAACATATTTGTGAGTCTTGCGGTATGTATCACGGATATAAAATATGCACAAAACCAGATACTCATTTTTTACAAATGTGAACTGCAAGAAAAAAAATGCAAGCAATTAAAAAAAATATGCACAAAGACACTCGAGTCAATAGGAAAAAAATAGAATATAGTGAGTAATGTAAATACGTACATTAGGGAAACTTTATATGGCAAACTGGTGTCAGGAAGGAAAAAGAAAATCAATGAGAAAGAAGGTGAGATTAAAAACAGTTGCACTGAAATCAGGAAAGATAATTGTTGATCTACCAATATGATTAAGGGTTTCGAGAATGAGCCCTATGAGGAGTGGCTTAAAGACCTGGGCATGTTTAGCCTGAAGAAGAGAAGGCTGAGAGGAGACATGAAAGCCATGTATATAAGTATGTGAGAGGAAGTCATAGGGAGGAGAGAGCAAGCTTGTTTTCTGCTGCCCTGGAGACTAAAATGATAATGATCAAGGGTTTGGTGAACAAGCCCTATGAGGAGCGCCTTAAGGAGCTGGGCATGTTTAGCCTGAAGAAGAGAAGTGTGAGAGGAGACATGATAGCCATGTATAAGTATGTGAGAGGAAGTCATAGGGAGGAGAGAGCAAGCTTGTTTTCTGCTGCCCTGGGGACTAAAATGATCAAGGGTTTGGAGAACAATCCCTATGAGGAGTGGCTTAAAGAGCTGGGCATGTTTAGCTGAAGAAGAGAAGGCTGAGAGGAGACATAATAAGAACCATGTATAAATACGTGAGAGGAAGTCATAGGGAGGAGGGAGCAAGCTTGTTTTCTGCTGCCCAGGAAACTAAATGATCAAAGGTTTGGAAAACAATCCCTATGAGGAGTGGCTTAAAGAGCTGGGCATGTTTAGTCTGAAGAAGAGAAGGCTGAGAGGAGACATAATAACCATGTATGTGAGAGGAAGTCATAGGGAAGAGAGAGCAAGGTTGTTTTCTGCTGCCCTGGAGACTAAAATGATCAAGGGTTTGGTGAACAATCTCTATGAGGAGCGGCTTAAAGAGCTGGGCATGTTTAGCCTGAAGAAGAGAAGTGTGAGAGGAGACTAAAATGATCAATGGTTTGGTGAACAAGCCCTATGAGGAGCGGCTTAAAGAGCTGGGCATGTTTAGCCTGAAGAAGAGAGGGCTGAGAGGAGACATGATGAGGGCCATGTATAAATGTATGAGTGGAAGTCATAGGGAGGAGGGAGCAAGCTTGTTTTCTGCTTCCTTGGAGACTAGGACGCGGAACAATGGCTTCAAACTACAAGAGTGGAGATTCCATCTGAACATGAAGAAGAACTTCCTGATTGTGAGAGCTGTTCAGCAGTGCAACTCTCTGCCCAGAAGTGTGGTGGAGGCTCCTTCTTTGGAGGCTTTTAAACAGAGGCTGGATGGCCATCTATCAGGGGTGCTTTGAATGCTTCTTGGCAGGGGGTTGGACTGGACGGCCCATGAAGTCTCTTCCAACTCTATGATTCTATGACCTCTTTCACATCTGTAATAAGAAGCATAAATTTAGGAGAAACAGGAAAAAGAAAGCAGGAGAATGGGGAATAAAATAAAGCTAAATCCACGCAGTTGCCAAGAAAGGAAAGTGAAGAGGCACACAGCGAAGAAGGAGTGGCAGTAATGATATACAATGGTATTTCTTCAGACTGGAAGGAAGCACATGTCAGATTAATACATGGGCCTGGCGTCCTCAGGAGAACAAGCCCAATTCCAGCTCTTGTCACAAATGGAATGAGTTTGATGGTTTGTAGTGAGCAGTTGTGCATGACACACAGCCCGGCCGGCTCGGCAGCTCGGCACAGAGAAATCAAGAATGTTCCACCTAGAACAAACTTAATCCCGTTTGATGGGAAATAACTTGGAGTGCAGTTCCTTGCGGCATCTCGAGAGGGAAGGAGGGGGGAAAAAAAGCTACAGATAGAAAAGATGGTTGATTGCGAGTTGCAGAAAGCAAACCTCTGAACGCACATTTCTTCTACCTGACTTGTGGATCTGCAATTGCTCCGGGCACTTCTGTATTAACCTTCCACTCTTTTATTAACAGGCAGCACATCATGATACTCTTCCGAGACGATGATATATTACAGAGCTGGCCCTTTCCCTCTTTCCCTCCACTGATGAGGTGGCAGGGAGTCCCTTTTTGGGGGGAGGGATAGTGTGTCATATTGTCACTCCTGAAGCCAAGTCTTGGTTACTCCAAGCAATCATAAATTATTGCATTTTGGTTTGTTAGGGACATAGAGGAGGGAATGGGGTTGGATGGACACTTTATTATAGCAGTCTAATATCCTTGATGCATGAGTTTGGCCAGTGCGGTTAGAGAGGGATTTTTCACTGGGAAGCTTTCACGTTGACCTTTGGCGAGGGAAGTTTTAACATTTCATGAGATAAGCAGGGTTGTTCATTTTCCTAATGAGTTTTTGCTATATGTCCTTGTTTGTTACAGCACCTTTGAAAACAACTTATCAATATTATGAAGAAAAATAGCAGGATGCCTCTGCACACCATCCTTTTTGTATGAGTACATTTAAAGAAGAGGAAGAGAAAGAAATCCGCTGGCGGAGTGCATTAATCTTGCATTGTATACTCTACACACATAACTAAACAGTGGCTTTACTATACCACTCTTCTGTTGAATACATTGTGCATCTAATTGTATATCTGACAATGCAGCTGCTTATTGTTGCACTGTGCAGCGAAGAAGGGATGAAATGGCACATTGAAGATACTGACAAATAGTTACGGACTAGGGCTGGGCGGTTTCGTTTCGTTAATTCGTAATTCGTTAATAATTCGTTAATTTTTTCAATTACAAAACGATAACGAACCATTCTGGAGCAATTATTTAAAAAAACGAATTTTCAAAAACGTTTTGTAAATGCTTCGTATTTCGATATTGTATTTGTTTCGTTATTGTTTTGAGGTCGTTTCGTTATTATTTCCGCATGTCTGGGCCAGTTTTATGGTTTAATTAGTGAAAAAAAATTATAATATCACACCAACAGTCAACAACAGAGGGAGAGGGAAGCTTCAGAAGGTTTTGGAGGTTTTTTAGAGTATTTCGCGGTCGCGTCCGCCATTAACGAATCGATTCGTTATTGTTTCGGAAATCGATTCGTTAATTTTTTACCATTTACGAAATTTCGTAAATATCGAACTTTTTAAAAGGAAAATTTTGTAATTATTTTAAATATCGAAACAAAAAAACCCCCCAAATACAAATCGATTTTAGAAACAAATTTTTCTGTTGTTACCCAGGCCTATTACGCACCATTCAGTGATGTGCACCACTATGCCTGGAATCTTGGTCTTTAACTCCAACTAGAGTTGATACATTCAATCAATTGTTGGTTTTGTAAGAGGATATATAGGCAAATAGCACAGGATTTAGCCCCACATGAAATTGTTACCTTTGTGGAATTCCACTTATCTATATAAATAAAAATGTAATGTTCTGGGTTGTTGTAAGTTTTTTCAGGCTGTATGACCATGTTCTAGAGGCATTCTCTCCTGATGTTTTGCCTACATCTGTGACAAGCATCCTCAGAGGTAGTGAGGTCTGATGGAACTCTGAGGATGCTTGCCATAGATGCAGGCGAAACGTCAGGAGAGAATGCCTCTAGAACATGGCCATGTAGGCCGAAAAAACCTACAACAACCCACTGATTCTGGCCATGAAAGCCTTCGACAATACAATGTGTTCCGTCTTCCAGGAGCTTGGTTTGCATTGCCTTTTAGTTGCTTGAGATAGCACCCCTTTGCATTTTCCCTCAGGGTTGCTACAGCCCTAGCAGCACCCTGAAAGTTAATTATTAACAGAGGCTGGAAGCCAGTCTGCAAGCCTTTTGCAGCTATTGGTTTAAAAGGTATCTCTTTGCATCTAGGGACCGCCCTTTTTCCTGGGGATGAGTTCTCCATTTTGGAATCTCCCCTGCCTCCTTCAGTTTAGGAAAAAAGCCTCAGATGTGCTGTTAGGTCAAGCTAAGGCAGTTCTGACAAGCCATTGTAAGTACAATTGAGAAACTGAGATAGATAGATAGATAAGATAGATAGATAGATAGATAGATAGAATAGTAATTGAGTAATTGAGATAGATAGATAAACTAGCAATTGGGATATTGAGCTATTGAGAGAGAGAGAGACTTCATTACTTCATCTCCAAAACTAACCTTGAGCTTAGATAGGGGAAGACCTGTTCTTTCTAACCATAGCAGCTCAGGGTTAGGGTAGAGTGTCCCAGGATTTTCTACCATTGGGGGAAAGTTAACTTAGCGGCTGGAGGAAAAGGAAAGGAAAGAACATCTACATGGTTTCACAAACTGACTGTTTTGTTTGTAACTTCAACAAGCTGTGCCAAGTCTGCCAAAGACTTTGAGAAATAAATATTTTGTTTGATGTTCAAAACCTGGACTGGCCTCCATTGCTGAAAATATTGAGCTTCTAAGAAAGACACCAGCGGTTCACCCAGATAAAGAGAGAAGCACATCTTAGTTTTTATAGTGTCTGCGTGTGATGGCACACAATGTAATGTTCGTTTGTGGGATTAACATAAATCAAAACCCAATGGACAAATTGACACCAAATTTGGACACAATGCACCTATCAGGTCAACAAGGGACCATCACACATAAAAATATGAAAAACACAGTGGAAGGGACTTAAAAATTCAAAAAAGCAAAAAGATGCTACAGCGCATGCACAAAAATGACTCCTCCAGCAAACAAAACACACAATAACATATCCACACTCTCTTCTGGACTGCAGCTCCCAGCATCCCCTAGACCAGGCCTTTTAGGAGAGGAGGATAATCTAAATGCACTGTTTCCAAGCTACAGGCTTTCTTCTCCTTGGATTTCTTTTACTGTATCCCAGTGCCTGCATATTTCCAATTTCCTATTCCTGGACTACAACTCCCACAATCCTCCAGATAGATAAGATAGATAGATTGGATAGAGATAGATAGGTAGGTAGACTGATTGATTAGGAGGACTGCTGGGAGTTGTAGTCCAAGAATAGATAGGGAAGGAAGGAAGGGGGGAAAGAGGAAGGGAAAGAAAAGTGGGGGGAGGAAGGGAAGAAGAAGAGAAGGAAGGAGAGAATGAAAGGAAAAAAGGAAGGAAGGAGAGAATGAAAGGAAAAAAGGAAGGAAGGAGTGGGGGAGGAAGGAGAGAAAGAGGGAGGAAAGGTTGGCCACAACAATGCGTGGCGGGTATAGCTAGTACAAGCATAAATATGTGCACGCTGCATTGTTAGTGGGGCAGTGAATCCCCCCATGTCAATAAGAATAATAATAATACTTTATTTATAGACCACTCTAGCCCCCTAAAGGGACTCAGGGTAATTTCCAATGAATATGGCAAACATTCAATGCCAAAAGGAAAACCATACAAACAATTTACATCAAGACAATGCAATGTTCATTTGTAGGCTTAGCATAACTCAAAAAACACTGGACAAATTGACACCAAATTTGGACACAAGACACCTATCAGGCCAACAAGTGACCATCACTCATAAAAACACTGATAAACACAGCAGAAGAGATTTTAAAAGCCAAAGAAACCAAAAAATACATTACAACATATGTACAAAACCACATATATACACAAACACACATATGCATATATACACACACAAAACAGATATAATAATAATAATAATAATAATAATAATAATAATCTTTATTTGTACCCCGCTCCATCTCCCCAATGGGGACTCAGTGCAGCTTACATGAGGCCAAGCCCAAAACAACAATTACATGAAATAAAACAAAACCGAAAACTCAAATAATAAACAATAATAACACAATTACATAAAACAAAAGACAACATAGCAATATAAAATTACAGTAAACACAATCACAATAACATGCATACATATTGTGTATGTATACAATATACACAGACTGGGCCACAGCAACGCATGGCAGGGGACGGCTAGTTAGACAATATAGAACAACCAATTGTATCTTAGTAAACAAAATAGATGCAGGCAAAACATCAGGAGAGAATGGTTCTAGAACATGGCTATACAGCCCGAAAAAACTACAACTCAGTGAAAGCCTTCAATAATACAAAGATGATGATGACTGGTATATCTAAGCATTTTTGAAGAAATCAAAGTGCCTTGACTGGTGTCCACACATCTTTTTGGGGAATGCGAAGGACTTGAAGAAGTATATCTTAAAGACCTTATGCAGACAAGTGTAGACCCGCTACATATTCTTGGCATTATATTTTGATCAAGGCCATTGGATGTTGTTGCCAGGAAGAAATCGCCTTTCTTGTTCTCCATTATTTGTCTATGAAGGCCAAGAAACTAACTTGGCAGAACTCAGATTCTGTCTAAAATACACACCGCGGCCATTACTCCATCCTCCCCTCTTCCATCCGTCACTGATTTATCTCAAATGATGAGTCACATCCCAGCTATCTGATGATTGTGGTGAGACTTTTCCCCTTTTTCAAATAGTCAGAAATACCTTACTGTAGTCAGCCATATAGTAATACATTAATCAGAGATTATTCATAGCGACGCTTTGCAAACGTCCCCAGATGACTTCTGTAATTTTAATACAGTATGTGGTAGGGTAATACACCTTTTAGGCAATTGCAAGTAACAAGAATGTATTGAGTGATAAACCTTTCATCCCATCCACTTACTATTAAGTGATCAAAAAAATACATCAAAGAACACTGTGTTAGCCTTAATGGCACTTTTGAACACAGGAACATTGTACTAGAAATATGATAACAGTACTTTTGGCATCCTCTGTGTGCATTATTAGAGCCAGTTCAAGATGGGAACAATGAACCATAACTGTCTTTCTTAACGCATTCTTTTTTTTTCCAAGTGACTTTAAAAAGATTCTTATACCTTGTAATTAATTAGCCAACTTGGGAAATCTGCTTTAGAAATAAATGCAGTTCAAATGCTTCTTCCCAGCTAGATGGCATTTGTTAGGAAATCTTTTCTGAAGACTATTAAAACATGCATGAGAAGCTACCAATTATTTAGCCCAGTGAGAGTTTATTACAGGGGGGAAAAAGCAAGGGAATTATCATACAATAATAGTAAAAACATGGAATATGTTACCTGGGGCATGAGCTTATGCACTCTGAAAAAATGTTAGGCACTAGGCTTTACTTCTAATTAGGCTGATCAATGTACTTCAATATCACTTGAAAGAGTTGATTCCATATTGAAAAAAATTAAAATTCATTTCCATGAAATGTGCTAAGCGACACATTGCAAAGTGACATTGGGTTGTTCACCCACAAGGGTATTTTGTTCCTGGACAGGAATTCAGCCAGTTAAAGAAACACACTGAAGCAAGAGAAGACACCGTTTTTGAAAGGCAGCATATCCCATAATTCCCTAAAGAATCAACCAATTTTCCGTGAAATTAATTTCAAGTTCACTCAGTAGAAACGAATGTACTCTTTGTCACATTTATGAACTCTCTGAGGCCCCATCTAAACAGGCACCAAAACCCAGAAGAAAGTGGCATAAAAGGGGGCGGTGGCTAGAAATGCGCTCTTGGACGAAGGACTTCATGAAAAACACATGATTAAAAGGTTTGCATAAAGTCCAATAGCAATTGCAACAACAGCAATAACAAGACATTTTATTCATTTTCCATTCTTCTCTCCTGGGAGATGCATTTACAAGCATAGGCAAACATTCAACACCTTTACAGTCATATGTAATGAGACACGCAAACACAAACAAAGGCAGAGGCTCTTCCTTTCATTTCCGGCTTCTGAAAGTTAACATAGGCAAACATTCAATGCCTTTACAATCATATGCAATGAGACATGCAAACACAAACAGATGCAGAGGCTCCTCCTTTCATTTCCGGCTTCTGAAAGTTCACATAAAATCCAATAGCAATTACAACAACAACAATGACAATACATTTTGTTCATTTTCCGTTCTTCTCCCCTAGGAGATGCATATACATGCATAGACAAACATTCAATGCCTTTACAATCATATGCAATGAGACACGCAAACACAAACAAAGGCAGAGGCTCCTCCTTTCATTTCCGGCTTCTGAAAGTTCACATAAAATCCGATAGCAAGCAGCAGCAGCGATAACAACAACAATAATACAGTTTGTTTATTTTCCATTCTTCTCTCCTGGGAGATGCATTCACATGCATAGGCAAACATTCAATGCCTTTACAATCATATGCAATGAGACACGCAAACACAAACAAAGGCAGAGGCTCCTCCTTTCATTTCCGGCTTCTGAAAGTTCACATAAAATCCGATAGCAAGCAGCAGCAGCGATAACAACAACAATAATACAGTTTGTTTATTTTCCATTCTTCTCTCCTGGGAGATGCATTCACATGCATAGGCAAACATTCAATGCCTTTACAATCATATGCAATGAGACACGCAAACACAAACAAAGGCAGAGGCTCCTCCTTTCATTTCCGGCTTCTGAAAGTTCACATAAAATCCGATAGCAAGCAGCAGCAGCGATAACAACAACAATAATACAGTTTGTTTATTTTCCATTCTTCTCTCCTGGGAGATGCATTCACATGCATAGGCAAACATTCAATGCCTTTACAATCATATGCAATGAGACACGCAAACACAAACAAAGGCAGAGGCTCCTTTCATTTCTGGCTTCTGAAATTTCACATACAATCCGATAGCAATTACAACAACAACAATAGCAATACATTTTGTACATTTTCCGTTCTTCTCTCCTGAGAGATGCATTCACATGCCTAGACAAACATTCAATGCCTTTACAATCATATGCAATCAGACACGCAAACACAAACAAAGACAGAGGCTCCTCCTTTCATTTCCAGCTTCTGAAGGTTCACATACAATTTGATAGCAAGCAGCAGCAGCAATAACAACAACAACACAGTTTGTTTATTTTCTGTTCTTCTCCCCTAGGAGATGCATTTACATGCATAGGCAAACATTCAATGCCTTTACAATCATATGCAAACACAAACAAAGGCAGAGGCTCCTCCTTTCATTTCCTGCTTCAATAGGCGGTGCTCATCTCGGGCTCTGGGGAGCTGCTTTTCTCCATTTTCTAGCCGAGGCGCCTGTGTTGTTACATCCAGATTGCTCGGAGCGTCTCTTTGTCTTTTCTCACCCAAGTAGTATCTATTAGGGCTGGGCGGTTTCGTTTCGTTAATTCGTAATTCGTTAATAATTCGTTAATTTTTTTAATTACAAAGCGATAACGAACCATTCTGGAGCAATTTTTTTTAAAAAAACGAATTTTTAAACACGTTTTGTAAATGCTTCGTATTTCGTTATTGTATTCGTTTCGTTATTGTTCTGAGGTCTTTTCGTTATTATTTCCGCATGTCTGGGGCAAGTTTTTTTGTTTAATTAGTGAAAAAAAATTATAATATCACACCAACAGTCAAGAACAGAGGGAGAGGGAAGCTTCAGAAGTTTTTGGAGGTTTTTTAGCGTATTTCGCGGTCGCGTCCGCCATTAACGAATCGATTTGTTATTGTTTCGGAAATCGATTCGTTAATGTTTTGTAATTTTTTTCACATTTACGAAATTTCGTAAATATTGAACTTTTTAAAAGGAAAATTTTGTAATTATTTTAAATAACGAAACGCAAAAACCCCCAAAAAATCGAATCGATTTTAGAAACAATTTTTTCCGTTGTTACCCAGGCCTAGTATCTATTCATGTACTCATATTTTGTTTTCAAACTGCTAGGTTGGCAGGAACGGGAGCTGATAGACAGGAGCTCACCCCTTCATGTCGATTTGAATGGTCAACCTTCAAGATCAGAAGGTCAGCAACAACAAGCTGTGTAGTGCTACAGAGTGCCTTGAGGTAACCTGGTGTAGACCTGGTGTAGACTGCCCCAGTGCTTATTCTCATTATAAAGTCCCAAAACAGCTGGTGGGGGAGGTAAACAGATGGAATCACAGACGCACAGTTGACTAATGGAAGCATGAGAGGGTAGTGATACCCATGAGAACTCTTTCCAGCCACTCTTTTGTTTATTTGTTTATCATATCAGGAGCAAACCAAGGGTACCGTTGTAATGTATTTAAAAACACAAAGTTTAAAAACTTGGAATTATATTAAATGTCCTTTGACCAGTAGCTGGCCACTTGGAGTGCCTCTGGTGTTGCTATAAAAGGCTGCAAAAGTTGATAGCAATTCTAACCTTGTGCTTTGCATTCTCACCAACTATAACTTTCCCCTCACATTGAGGCCAGCCCAGCAATGGTGAGTGCCATTTTGGAATGAGATGACACCCAATACTGCTCCTAATTTATTCTGTTACTCAATTAATCAAGAACCAATAAAGTAAACTGCTGGAGACCAATGTTCGAAGCCAGGAGTGTCCTTTGATTTGTCTATGAAAAACAAACCAGTGCTTTGAAACACAGGTTGTGATAGATTTGTTTCCCTTTCTATTGTCAACTCTATGTCTTGCATTGTATCCATATAATTACTTTATCAAAGCCAATACAATCCTCTGACCCATACAGGCAAAGGAAATAGAAATTTCAGCCTAATGGAGACTGTCTCTCCCCCTTATTGCGACAAGAAAGGCAGAAAAAAGCACAAAGGGGGATTGCTGTCTCTCAGAACTTCTTATTTATTTATGCATGTTTCTATTAACACAGTAACATCTCAGAAGTAGCTGCAAATAATTAGAAATGTGTGAGAAATTAGAGTCCAAGCATGTTGAAAGGCAGAGAACTGAAAGAGGTAGATAAGCATAAGGAAAGCTTTCAAGTTGTCTTTACCAGAATACTCCTTGGAGCAGGAGGAGGGAAACAGGAAGGCTACTTCAAAATCTCAGGGATGTCGCTTCCTTTCTTCATCTTTGTTCAGCTGACAACAGAGGAGGGGGGAGCATAATTAAATGGAGAGAAGTAAGAGTGAGCTGTTGAGGAATGGCTTCATGAATGGAACAAGCAGTTGTGTGCAACCATTCCATGCAGTGTATTGTTGAAGGCTTTCATGGCCAGAATCACTGGGTTGTTGTAGGTTTTCCCAGGCTGTATGGCCATGCTAGAGGCATTTTCTCCTGACGTTTCACCTGCATCTAGGTGAGGTAGTGAGGTCTGTTGGAAGTAGGAAAATGGGTTTATATATCTGTGGAATGACCAGGGTGGGATAAAGGACTTTTGTCTGCTGGAGCTAGGTGTGAATGTTTCAACTGACCACCTTGATTAGCATTTAATGGCTTGGAAGTGCCTGGGGGGAATCTTTTGTTGAGAGTGATTTGATGTGTCTGATTATTCACTCTCTGTAAACAGCTGATGAGGAAACACAACATACAAACCACCTACAGACCCACCAAGAAAATCCAACAAATGCTACGGTCAGCAAAGGACAAGAGGGATTCTCTCACCTCTGCAGGAGTCTACCGCGTACCATGCAGCTGTGGACAAGTCTACATAGGGACCATGAAACACAGCAGCATTGCCCAAACACGAATCAAGGAACATGAAAGACACAGCAGACTACTTCAACCAGAGAAGTCAGCCATAGCAGAGTACCTGATGAATCAACCTGGACACAGCATATTATCTGAGAACACAGAATTGTGGGACCGCTCTCACAACCACCATGTCAGACTACACAGAGAAGCCATTGAAATCCTTAAGAAACATGTGGACGATTTCAACAGAAAGGAAGAAACCATGAAAATGAACAAAATCTGGCTACCAGTATTAAAAAAAATCAAAAATTACAACAGCAAAAACAACAGAGAGTAAACAATCAGGCACATCAAATCACTCTCAACAAAAGATTCCCCCCAGGCACTTCCAAGCCATTATATGCTAATCATGGTGGTCAGTTGAAACATTCACACCTAGCTCCAGCAGACAAAAGTCCTTTGTCCCACCCTGGTCATTCCACAGATATATAAACCCATTTTCCTACTTCCAACAGACCTCTGAGGCTGCTTGCCATAGATGAAGGCGAAACGTCAGGAGAAAATGCCTCTAGAACATGGCCATATAGCCCAGAAAAACCTACAACAACCCACATTCCATGCAGAATTGTGCGGGTTGGTTTGGAAGGATTATTATGAGTCGTACTCATAATACACTACCCAGCTCTATCTAGCTAACTCTAGCTAACTATATCTAGTTCTCTGCCTGTCTAATTATCTGAAAGAGGAGGAGGGAACCTTCCTATAAATCTGGGCAAAAATCCTTCAAAACGTTTTTAAACTCTTTAAAAAGTTACAGACATCTTATACATATTTTCATAGTGGATAGTCTTTATGATGCCATATTGTATAGAATAAGAAAAATTAGAGATTCAGGAAGAAAAAGAACATTAAAAGTGTGAGATAGAATCTGCTAAATCAACGTTTCTCAACTTGGAGGTCAGGATCCCTGGGGGGTTGCAAGGAGGTGTCAGAGGGGTTGTCAAAGACCATCAGAAAACACAGTATTTTCTGTTTGTCATGGGAGATCTGTGTGGGAAGTTTGGCCCAATTCTCTCATTGGTGGGGTTCAGAACACTCTATGATTGTATGTGAACTATAAATCCCAGCAATTACAACTCACAAATGTCAAGGTCTATATTCTCCAAACTCCACCAGTGTTCACATTTGGGCATATTGAGTATTTGTGCTAAGTTTAGCCCAGATCCATCACTGTTTGAGTCCACAGTGCTCTCTGGATGTAGGTGAACTACAACTCCACAACTCAAAGTCAATGCCCACCAAAACATTCCAGTATTTTCTGTTGGTCATGGGAGCTCTGTGAGCAAGGTTTGGTTCAGTTCCATCATTGGTGGAGTTCAGAATACTCTTTGATTGTAGGTGAACTATAAATCCTAGCAACAACAACTCCCAAATGACAAAATCAATTCCCCTCAAACCCACTGAATGGAAATACACCCTGCATATCAGATACAATTATTTTCGTTGCTACTTTACAACTGTAATTTTGCTACTGTTATGAATCGTAATGTAAATATCTGATATGCAGGATGTATTTTCATTCACTGGACCAAATTTGGCACAGATACCCAATACTTCCAAATTTGAATTCCGGTGGGGGGGGGGGGGGGGGGGCGTTGATTTTGTCATTTGGGAGTTGCAGTTGCTGGGAGTTTTGGAGTTGTAGTTCACCTACATCCAGAAAACACTGTGGACACAAACAATTATCGATCTGGACCCAACTCTACACAAATACTCAATATGCCCAAACTGAACACTGGTGGAGTTTGGGGGAAATAGGCCTTGACATTTGGGAGTTGTAGTTGCTGGGATTTATAGTTCACCTACAATCAAAGAGTATTCTGAACCCCATGAAAGACAGAATTGGGCCAGACTTTCCACACAGAACACTCATGACCCACAAAAAATACTGTGTTGTTTTCTGATGGTCTTTGGTAACCCCTCAGACACCCCCTTGTGACCCTCCCCCAGGGGTCCAGACCTCCAGGTTGAGAAACGCTGTGCTAGAGAGCCATCTGTCAAGTGTTTTGATTGTGTAGGCAGGTGGTAGAGAAGCAACCAAGCAGCAGAGACTGCCTTCCCTCCCACTGCTGTTCATTAGAGAAAAAGAAGAAAAATGACCTTTTCTCCATTTTATTCCTGCTCGCAAACTTCCATAGAGAGGAAAAAACAGAGCATCCCTCCCTCTCCTTTGACTTCATGACTGTTGTAATGCCCCTGAGAACTTGGCACCTGTAAGAGAGAAAGATACATGGAGCTGCAGTCCAGAGTGCTTCATTCCATGCCTAGAGTGCAGGATTTTGGTCCACATGGCACAAGATGTGACCCTTTCAAGTGAAAAACTACTATCTTGAATTATCTTATTTCCTCCTAAGACTGTCATGGCCTTTCAGTTATTGGTAAATTTAATAACCAGTCTGCCGCAGTGCTTTCTCTCAGAACCCCAAACCACTAGACGATGCATTCATTTTCCTTCTGTCCTTTCTTTCTTTCTCATATTTTTGTCTTTGTTTTGCTTATTTGCCCATTCTCCTTCTGCCCAACATTGAGACACAAATTAAATTAGCGGCTATTTAGAACCTCGGGTTACGAGGGGTTTCTAAATATGAAAAAGCAGCCCGCAATCTGTTAATACACTTTTTATTTTTGGTTAAAACTATGGTGCTTCTTCGTCAACCTGGCATAGCTTAGGGCCTCAGCATGTCAGCTCACACTCCCCCTTCTGCCTTTAATTGGATAGTTTTCCTGGGCTTCGTCCAACTCGCCTGATCTGTATGCTGTCCTCTCCATTGTTTCATTGGAGATCTGTGCAACAAGCAATTCTACCTGACACTTCCTTTCACAGATTCCTGTTCAGCAGATAATTTAAAAACAAAACTTAGCTGCTGATTTTTTTTTAAAGTTCTCCAGTCATTGTTATTCTACCACAAGTAAAATGTAATGCTACAATTTTCACTGTGAAGAGCACATAGACATTCCAAGGTAGCAATTTTTTCTTCAAAAGAACTAACACTAATCAAACTGATGAGCAAAATTTGCAAAATGGAAAGAAGACGTGGATCACGCTGCAACCAAATAGATTTCTGCGAGAGATGCAAACACACTGGTCTTTCTGTTCCTGAGCCATATGTGATGCTTCCTAGCCAAACTATCCTTCCATTTGCTCATAGAAGCTAACAAGATGGCATTGGAGAATCCTGGCCAAAGACTAGAAGGTGGTCATCCTGGACAATCTTGGTGAAGCGTAACATCCCATAATTCCCTCCATACAATAATATTTATTTACTAGCTGTACCTGCCACACATTGCTGTGGCCAACCTTCCCTCCCTCTTTCTCTCCTTCCTTCCTTCCTTCCTTCCTTCCTTCCTTCCTTCCTTCCTTCCTTCCTTCCTTCCTTCCCTTTTCTTCTTTCTTTCTCTCCTTCCTTCCTTCTCTACCTCTTTCCTGCCTTCCCCCATTTTTCTTTTCCTTCCACTTTCTCTCCTTTCTTCCTTCTCTACGTCTTTCCTTCTTTCCTTTGCTCTTTGCTTCCATGCTTCCTTCTCTCTTTCCTTCTTTGCTTCCCTCCCTCTTCCCTTCCCTTCCTTCTTCTTTCATTCTCTCCTTCCTTCTCTACCTCTTTCCTTCTTTTGTCCCTTTTTCTTTTCCTTCTTCTTTCTCTCCTTTCTTCCTTCTCTACCTCTTTCCTTCCTTCCTTTGCTCTTTGCTTCCATGCTTCCTTCTCTCTTTCCTTCTTTGCTTCCCTCCCTCTTCCCTTCCTTTCCTTCTTCTTTCATTCTCTCCTTCCTTCTTTACCTCTTTCCTTCTTTTGTCCCTTTTTCTTTTCCTTCTTCTTTCTCTCCTTTCTTCCTTCCCCAACTCTTTCCTTTCTTCCTTTTTGCTACTATGCTTCTTTCTCTTTTTCCTTCTTTCTTTCTTTCACTCCTTCCTTCCTTCCTTCCTTCCCTTGGGCAATGTCCAGGTGTCCCTTGGGCAGTGTCTTTGTAGATGGCTAATTCTCTTCACAGGCGCGATTGATGGGGACGAGGGAGAGGGCCTTCTCTATGGTGCCGACTTGGGAACTCACTTCCCAAGGATATCAGATAAGCCACCCCATTGGCAGTCTTTAGGAGGAGCCTGAAAACGTGACTATTCCAGTGTGCCTTCCCTGAATAAGGAAACAATGCCCTGCTCTGGAAAATTCCCTGCAAAATGTCCCCAGAAACACTTTAACTACCTGTTGGGTTGCTCTCCCTACATTTCTTTTAAACACTCCTACTACATACATCCTTCCTCTGTTCATGCCCAGCATTTATTTTTTAAAATTTTAACTATTACATCTTGCCCAGCCATAGGTTTTAAATCACTGTGTGTTATTGTCTATATGTAAGTTATATTAAATGTATTGGGTTTTTGTAGTTTTTTTCGGGCTATATGGCCATGTTCTAGAGGCATTTTCTCCTGATGTTTCGCCTCGTTTTGTTAATTATTGTTTTATTTGCTTATTGCTTTGTTGTTTTTACTGATGTGTTGTTGGGCTTGGCCTCATGTAAGCTGCTCCGAGTCCCTTTGGGGAGATGGTGGCGGAGTATAAATAAAGTATTATTATTATTATTATTATTATTATTATTAGTCTCTCACACCAGAAGCAACCAGAAGTGACTTGCAGCATGCAACCCAACAAACAATCTATACAATAATGCACCCCCATGACCAATTAGTGGTCAGAAAAAAGTAAGGGGACCAGGTAGAAGTCAGCTCAAATTTAAATCTCTGGACTGGGCACCAAACTAAATAGGAAGCGCTGCACACAAACCTAGTTATTTCTTGACTGTATTTGTTGTCTCATAGGGCAGGTTTTTACTCAGAAGAGCCTGATATAACTTCTGAATATGTAATTGCAGTCAGGCTAGCAATTTTCTATTCAGAGATTTATACCAAGGAAAGTCACTTGATCTTATTTGTAGTCGTAGCTTTTGCATAACTGGCTTTTACCATGGATTCACACTTGCCTGCTTCCTTGAAGATAGTAAACAATGACTACTTTTCTTTTCTTTTTTCACTTGTCTCAGATAGTTAGTGTAAGCTGGATATGCGAGGAGCGGTTGGAAAAGTTTGTCTAAGTAGCAAAGCACGCTGCTGAGATTCTGAGCAGAGGGAGCCCAAAGGGTCTGCAATTGCTCTCCTCGCACATACTTTTCATAAAGTTATTGGATATTCTTTTCGGAAAGGAATGTCTAACAAGGGACGCCGCTTGACGCTCAGCTTCCCGCCATGAATCTGATGTGAGGTTTGCAGGAAACCACAGAGGAGGCTGTAGGAGACCACTTATCTCAAGCTCTTATTTCCAGCCTCTGCAGTTAGGTGACTCATGAGATGATGGATCCAGCCCTTGGTATAATAACCATCTTTTGCAGGAATTCTACTAAAATGAGTGAGATTGTGGTTTCAAGATCTGTGTGATTGATTTTGCCCTTATTTGTTTTCTGTAGCATATTCTGAGATGAGATCCAAATGTGTAATCCAAAAACATGTTTCTCAAATGTAAATCCTTCTGAGGGTAATGGGACTTATACACAAATAGCGTTCATATGAATACATGACTTTCCTCATATACATTCGCAGTGAAACATGGAACTGAAAACTTTCTGATTCTATTGCTGATTCTCTTTTTTCTTACTTGAATTCACCTAAAACCTATTGTTGAGTTCAACTTGGGTTTATCTCCTGCGTCGTCTGTGCGCATTCAGAAGAAGATCTACAAGCCACTCTAAACACCTTCACAGAAGCATACGAGAAGCTCGGCCTGTCATTGAACATTGAGAAAACCAAAGTGCTCTTCCAGCACTCACCAGCCAATCCCTTTCCAATGCCAGAAATACAGCTTAATGTGTAACATTAGAAAATGTTGACCATTTCCACTACCTTGGCAGCCACCTCTCCACCAAAGACAACATTGACACCGAAATACAACATCGCCTGAGCTTTGCGAGTGCAGCATTTATCCGAATGAAGCAGAGAGTGTTTGAGGACCAGGACATCCGTAGGGATACCAAGGTGCTTGTTTATAAAGTTATTGTCCTCCCAACCCTGCTCTATGCCTGCGAAATGTGGACTGTCTACAGACGTCACATGCAACTCCTCCAGAAAATCCTGCAAATCTCTTGGGAAGACAGGCGGACAAATGTCAGGGTGCTGGAAGAAGCAAAGACCACCAGCATTGAAGTGATCGTCCCCCGCCATCAGCTCTCCTGGAGCGGCCACATTGTCCGGATGCCTGACCACCATCTCCCAAAGTAGTTGCTCTACTCTGAACTCAAGAACAGAAAACGTAGTGTTGGTGGACAGGAAAAGAAATTTAAAGATGAGCTCAAAGCCAACCTTAAAAACTCTGGCATAGACACTGAGAACTGGGAAGCCCTGGCCCTTGAGCGCTCCAGCTGGAGGTCAGCTGTGACCAACAGTGCTGCAGAATTTGAAGAGGCACAAAAGGAGGGTGAAAGAAAGAAACATGCCAAGAGGAAGGCGCGTCAAGCCAACCCCGACCAAGACCGCCTTCCACCTGGAAACCAATGCCCTCACTGTGGGAGAAGATGCAGATCAAGAATAGGGCTCCACAGTCACCTACAGACCCACAAGAATACTGATCCTGGAAGACTACCCTACTCGGCCAATGAGGGATCGCCTAAGTAAGTATCTGCTGAATCAATGGATGTATCTCAGTCAGTGATTAATTTAATGAATCTACATTAGTTTAGACCAGTGGTTCTCAAGGTTTGCTCCAGGGAGCCTTTGGGGCTTTGTGAAATATACTGAGGGACTCCTTGTTTTCCTTCTCCTACTTCCTCCCAATGATGCAAAATATATATGAAACTGCAGTGGATCTAGATGCAACTTTATTTTTATTGCACTTACTAAATGAATAGACAAAACAATTAACGTTCAAATAATACTACTATATGTTTGCAACAGCAGGAATGCTTTATGCAGAAAAATGGAAGACAGCAGAGTTACCATCAAGAGAACTGGGTTACAAAAATAATGGAAATAGTAGAAAAGACATAAAAAGATTATGTTCTTAATTAAAGGGAACTTTTTATGTCTTTTATTGAAAAGAAAGAAAAAGTGAAGACCTTTGCAAGGTTTGAAGATTAAGTATAATATAGTGGAGTTATACGGTAGGAATGAGAACTTTTAATCTTAGCATAGTAATGGGATAATAGTTAATTTAGCATTTGAATGACTTTGGATAGAATGGCTGAGAGTCATTTGACTTTTTAGTATTATTATTTTAATTTGGTAGAAGGAGTGATACTTTTAGAGGGTAATATGGGCAATATAGGAAAGAGAAAATGGTACAGAGCTGTCCTTTTCTAAAAGTATGTCTACAGATTTGGTTCAACTTTTATTTCAAATGCGTGCTTAGTAGATTTGCGAGTACATTTGTTTCCCTTCGGTAACTTTGTTACTTTCTGTACCTTCAGGAGCACATAATGGTAAGAACCTTCTCTGTACAAAAACCTGCCCACAACAAAAACAAGCAGAAGCCATTTAACCTTTAATCACAGTTTGATCTTTTTTATTAATCCCAGCAAACAAAAACATTCCCTGAAAACTACTTCCAGTTACCTCTCCTCTAGAGTAGAGAGTAGAAACAGTTGTAAGGAATCTTTAAACCCAAGACAGAAAGGAGATTTACGTGTGCCAGGAAAAAATGTTTTTTAAAAGGAAATCCAGGATAGCTCCAGGAGGTCATTACTCTTGTTTACCTGGAAGTGGGAAAGCCTCCTTAAAATGTCTTGGAAAGAGTGTGTGGCATGGTACAGGCCTGGGAGATAAATCACATGAGCTTGACTGCAGCGTCTCTCCTCTAGAGTAGAAACCAGTTCTAGTCCAGCCCCAACCATTGTTGAATATGGCCTTGCACTTCTTATCTATTGCCCCAGTCATCCCTCTAATAGACCTTGAAAATCAGCAGCCACAGACCCGTACCTGCTATTGCTGTTAGCCTGTTACAGCACTGGACTTAATTCCTGGTCCCCTCATATTTTGAGTTTGCATTAGCCTTGGCCCGGCTTTTTAGTTGCTATGAACAGGCAGGATTACTTTCAATATACATGTGTTATTGTGATAATTTTATGTTTATGTTGTTTTGTTAATTTTATGTTATGCTGTTTACTTTGTATGTTTCAGTGATGTTACTTGGAAACCGCCCTGAGTCCCCCTCGGGGAGATAGAGCGGTATATAAATAAAGTTTTCTTATTATGTTATATAGAAACAGCTTTAAGAAGTCTCCTTTAAATGCCTCAGAAAAAGAGTGTGGCATGGTGCAGTCCTGTGAGAGAAAGCACCAGTGCCTGCAACGCCTCTCCTCTAAAGTAGAAACAGGTAAGAAGCCTCCTTAAAGCATGTGTGCCTGCCTGCAGTGTCTCTCCTTGAGAGTAGAAACAGCTTTGAGAAGCCTCCTTTAAATGCCTTAGAAAAAGAGTGTGGCATGGTGCAGTCCTGTGAGAGAAAGCACCAGTGCCTGCAATGCTTCTCCTCTAGAGTAGAAACAGATAAGAAGCCTCCTTAAAGCATGTGTGCCTGCCTGCAGTGCCTCTCCTTGAGTGTAGAAAAAGCTTTGAGAAGCCTCCTTTAAATGCCTTAGAAAAAGAGTGTGGCATGGTGCAGTCCTGTGAGAGAAAGCACCAGTGCCTGCAATGCTTCTCCTCTAGAGTAGAAACAGATAAGAAGCCTCCTTAAAGCATGTGTGCCTGCCTGCAGTGCCTCTCCTTGAGCGTAGAAAAAGCTTTGAGAAGCCTCCTTTAAATGTCTTGGAAAGAGTGCATGGTATGGTGCTGGCCTCTAGAGCAGAAACAGCTTTGGGAAGCCTTCCTTTAAATGCCTTGGAAAGAGTATGTGGTCTGGTGCAGTCCTGGGAGAGAAAGCACCAGTGCTTGCAGCGCCTCTCCTCTAGAGTAGAAACAGTTTTGGGAAGCCCTCCTTTAAATGCCTTGGAAAGAGAGTGTGCCATGGTGCAGTCCTGGGAGAGAAAGTGTGGACACCAGTACCTGCAGCACCTCTCCTCTAGAGTAGAAACAGGTAAAAAGCCTCCATAAAGTGCACCTACCTGCCTGCAGTGCCTCTCCTTGAGAGTAGAAACAGCTTTGAGAAGCCTCCTTTAAATGTCTTGGAAAGAGTATGTGGTATGGTGCAGGCCCAGGAGAGAAAACACACACACCTGCCTGAAGTGCCTCTCCTCTAGAGTACAAACAGCTTTTAAATGCCTAAAATGATAGGAAGGGGAGCCCAGGGAGCCCCTCTTGCCCATAATGGGCTGGATAAAAAACAAATCTTTCAGCACCCCAAAGCAAAAACAGATATCTGCCCTCCCATAATTTGGGAGGCTCCCGAAAAATGGATCAGGGTCCCCCACTGAAATCCAGGATACTAATACAGATTACGGTTTATCCAGAATGCATTATTCTAGTATTTAGAAAAGCAAGAAACTCAAAGACAATGGAATCATTAAGGAAGAACTCTCTCTTCATTTTAAAACGAGGTTGCACAATCATTTCTCAAGTAAGTTTTCATAATGGATTTCCTTCCTGAATGGGAGACTAGGAAAAATGGCTCTCGAGGTCATGCATTTTGTGTTGCTCATTTCATGTTTCGTAATAGAAAACACATGAGTTATTGTATTGTCGAAGGCTTTCATGGCTGGAATCACTGGGTTGTTGTAAGTTTTTTTGGGCTATATGGCCATGTTCTAGAACAGTGGTTCTCAACCTGGGGTCCCCAGATGTTTTTGGCCTTCAACTCCCAGAAATCCTAACAGCTGGTAAACTGGCTGGGATTTCTGGGAGTTGTAAGCCAAAAACATCTGGGGACCCTAGGTTGAGAACCACTGTTCTAGAGGCATTCTCTCCTGATGTTTCGCTTGCATCTATGGTAAGCATCCTCAGAGGTTGCTTGCCATAGATGGAGGCGAAACATCAGGAAAGAATGCCTCTAGAACATGGCCATATAGCTCGAAAAAAACCTACAACGACACATGAGTTATTGTCACCAATTTTCACTGAATATTGTTTGGAAGGATGGTGATAGCATGTAGTTTTCATTGCTAGACATTATGGAACAAAAAGAAAGAGGAGGAGGAGCAAACTCTTCCCCAGTAATATAATGTGCAACAATATCCAGTTCAAGTCTTTGAAATGGATGGTAGAATACATTTCTAGTTACCTAGACCCCGATAGATTATAAATCAGCCGATGTCTAAAGAATATGGTGTTTGGTCGTTTGTAGTAGTTCCGAAAATCATAGAGGGCAAACTTTGACTTATGAGTAAATGCCAAATGGAAACAGCTAAGCATCCCAAAGTGTATATTAGCGATAAACGTTTCCATCTTGATGCCATACCAAATCCCTAGGCCGAGATGTTTTAAAGACCTACAAAGCCCATGCCCATGCATCACAAAGACAGGCCAGACTGAATTATACGGGAGCAATCATACTCAGTTCTTGCTTTTCATCAGGTATTAGGTCAACATCACAGGATTCTTCAGACACCCCACATTTCAAGTGAATCTCCTTTCTGCTAACTGACAATGGACTAGGTCATTCATCAGAAACATGGCTCTGGTTAGCTAAGGTTATCAGAAAAAAACTCTTTATATCAGATATAAAAATACAACAGTTTTTAATTCATATTTTCCCAATTTTTCAGAGGACCTTAACCCTAGTGAATGTGAAGGTCTTTATGTAGCTACTAGGGATGTGTGATCCATTAAAAGATGGTTCAAAAAGACATTACAAAACTGGGGTTGTGTTGGCGCTTTGTTTCTAAAGTGTTTCTAAAATATAGTTTGAAAAATTACTATGACAAGAATAATGAAATTTTGTTACTGTTTTGTTATAGCAATTGCGCGTAATTATTATAATTGGAGAAAATTCAGGGGCTTCTTTTGCCATCATTTTAAAAGTGATTGGAGTGAAACTTGCTGTAATGGTAGAACACATTGACCACTGTCAGCCCACCAAATATCAGAACATTTTGCTTATCCATGGATTTTTGGGGAATTTTCAAAGTCTTTATAAACATTTAAAAAAAACTACAAGAGTTATCTAATTGAATTTCATATACAATACACAAGATAACCAGGGTACTAATCCCCAGAGGTTTCAAAAAGATTCACACATCTACTGATTTTTGGGGATTTTTAAAAGTTTAGACAAAAACAATTTATCCCTCTAAAATTCGACAACAGCAGTTCCCCTGAATGTCTTTCTGTATTTATGACACACAACAACATAACTTCAATTTAGCACAGATTTATACTGTTACTTACTTTAGTCCTCTTTGCAGATTCATTATTATTATTATTATTATTATTATTATTATTATTATTCTGACTCTAAAGGGCTAGCTGCAGCAGCCCTCATTAGGGCTTTCAGATGATTGGAAATGTAGTTTAGGGAAGGGCCTTTTGCCCAAAGGACTGGTCCCACATCCACATTTTTAACTTCTTTCTAAAGGTGAGGAGGGATGAAGATGACCTAATTTCCCGAGGGAGTGAGTTCCACAGGTGGGGGGCCACCACCGAGAAGACCCTGTCCCTCGTCCTTGCCTTCCCAAACTACATTTAAGATGGCTATGTTCTCAGTCTCCCAGGCATTAACTCTATTCCCATCCTCAGTGCCTTCCTTATGGCAATCGGGCCAAAGAAAAAGGATTGGCTTTTAAAGCACTTTATGTTTTCTTGGTTTTCCCAAAGTTGCTTAATGCTTATACTGAAAATTAAACCGACCTTGAGAGACATCCGAATGTTACAGAATCTTAACAAAAAAGATTGGTGAGTGTTTCAATTTCCTAATATATGGCTACGGTCCAGCGTACCTGTCCAAACGTATCTCCTTCTACGTCCTACCTCGGAGTTTAAGATCTTCTGGGAGGCCCTGCTCTTGGCCCTGCCTCTGCCTCAAAAGTGCTTGGCGGGGACGAGGGACAGGGTCTTCTCAGTGGTGGCCCCCCACCTGTAGAATTCACTCCCTGGGGAAATTAGGCCATCTTCATCCCTCCTCACCTTTAGAAAGAAGTTAAAAACGTGGATGTGGGACCAGTCCTTCGGGTAATTAGGCGGACAATGACAATGTTGACAATGGCTTGGTAATTGATTATGGATAAGTTTGATGGAGTATCCAATCACAGAATTCAGCGAGACAACAGCCACCAGACTGGTAATTGTTAGAAGATTTTAATTGTATTTACCTAATGTTTTTAACTATTTATAATTATTGGTTGTTATGTATTTTATTATGTGTATATAGAGGCATCGAATTATTGCCAACTAGAAGCTGCCCTGAGTCCCCCCTGGGGGGCTGAGAAGGGGTACAAATATTCAAAATAAATAAATAAATTCTCCCCCACCTTTCCTGCATGTTTCTAATATCGATTTGTACTGGTGGCACAGTGGTTTAAAGTGCTGAGCTGCTGAGCTTCTTGACCAAAAGGTTCAAATCCGGGGAGTGGCATGAGCTTCTGCTATTAGCCCCAACTCCTGCCAACCTAGCAGTTTGAAAACATGCAAATATGAGTAGATGAAAAGGTACCTCTCTGGCGGGAAGGTAACAGTCATGTTGGCCACATGACCTTGGAGGTGTCTACGGACAACGCCAGCTCTTAGGCTTAGAAATGGAGATGACACCACACCCCAGAGTCGGATATGGCTGGACTTCATGTCAGGGGAAAACCTTTACCTTTACCTTACGCACAAATTTAATGAATTTGATCTGAAATACGAATTATGCACAACCCTAATAGCTACATAATAAAAGAGATTATTTTCTTTCCTCCTATCAAGCACATGGTGAATAAACTGTTCTCTTGAGTAAGCAATGATCCAGATCTTCCCGTTGTCTGAACATACACGCTACTTTTAGATCACAGCTAGGAAAGGTTATTTGCTTGTAGCGATAGCATCTAGAACCAGCAAGTCCATTGATATTCTGGGACCAAATTACTTACTGTGTAGACCAAATAACTTACTCTTTTGGACCTTTGTTAGAGACCTCATTAGCTTCGTGGTCAGCTACAAGCTTGTTGTCACATATATGATATAGAATGGGGAATGTGTTAGAGAGTAGAGCATTAATGATTAACATTTTTATCTCCTGTTGTAAAACAGTTGCCCAAATACCCACAGAGAGCTAAGCCATTTCCGTCCAATTAAAATAGTTTGTTGTCTGTGCTCTGCCAAGTGTAATGAAAACAACATTATTATGGGCTTTACTAAGTTTGCTAAAGAGTTTGATGATGTGATTTAAAGGAACTAGTGCTGTAATTTGAGGGTCCTTTTCACATTTTTAAATTGAAGTCATCACAAGCTGGAAAGAAAAGTTGGGCCATCAGCATAGTGAGAGAGAAAAAAGAGAGAGAGAGAGGACTTGTTTGTGAAGCGTCAGTTTAAATCCCTGGAATTCAGAGATCAAAGGATGGTGGAAATAATCAGATGTTTGATTTAATGATGTCTTGTTGGAAAATGCCAGCAACATATGTCAAAACTTTGATCCGAGGCACTCAATTGACTGTGCAAATATTTGTGTTTTAGGGCATATCTGAATAATGTCATCAAATTATGATGTTGTAGCCCCTCTTCCCTCATTAGGAGCTGTATTTGCTTAAGCTGCTAATTCCCTTAGCATGCTAATATCCCTGAGAGCATCACTAACTAAATACAATTACTGGTAATGTCACTAAAACAAAATAAAACTGTCAACTAGTTACTCAATTATTAAGATTAAATTTCAAGACTGTTCTAGTCCAAATCTTGGACAGCGCCATTTGCCATCTGCATCATTCTAACCACTGATGAGACTCGGGACACATTCGATGACCTTGGGAAGGTCTGTGGACATTTCAGGTTTTGATCACTCTGATCTGACATTTCCCTGGGCCTAGAGAAGTGGCAGGCATATTGAAGACAACCTGATCTGTACAACCTAATTCATTTGATTTTTATACTTTTCTGAATCTCGTTTATTTGAAAATTGTGTACAAAAAATTGTATATTTAGGAAGCATTGCTTGCAAGAATATGAACGTATTCTCCCCTATGAACCATCAAGGTTATTAAGATCGTCTGGAGAGGCCCTGCTCTCAGTCCCACCAGCCTCACAAGCACGTCTGGTGGGGACGAGGGACAGGGCCTTCTCGGTGGTGGCCCCACGACTCTGGAACTCTCTCCCACCAGAGGTCAGAACCGCCCCTTCTATCCTGACATTTAGGAAACAGGTGAAGACGTGGTTATGGAGACAGGCTTTCGATGAGTGAGACAACACCCTAAGATATGAATGGAAGATGATGTATAATCGATTTTACTATGACGACTGACCACTGTAGTTTTGAATATATTTGTTGTTTTAATGTGTTATTGTAATATGAGCTATGATGTTTTACCAATTGTATGTGTTTTTATGGTTGGAAACCGGTCTGAGTCCCTCAAAAGAGGTGAGAAGGTCGGTATATAAAACTTTGAAATAAATAAATAATAAATAATAGAGGGAATTTGTATATACAAATATGGATAAATATTTATCCAGACTCTTTGCTTCAAAAATCCATCACTTGTTGTAGTACAGCGTGATAGTAACCTTACTACTACCGATAGAAGGGAGAAGAGGGCTGCGCAGGTGTTGGAGGAGGAGCAGCAGCAACGAAGGTGGATTAGAGACATATTCATGACTCCAACTGATTCCGAATCCTTCGAGGGTTTCTCAGACTGTGAAATGGGGGAAGGAGAGGAAAGCAGGGGAGTTAAGCAGGCTACTCGAGAACAAGAATCTGATGAGGAGATCCAGAGGAAGCATATCCGTGATATACTTAGCACTTCAACAGAATCATAGAATCATAGAATCATAGAATCAAAGAGTTGGAAGAGACCTCGTGGGCCATCCAGTCCAACCCCCTGCCAAGAAGCAGGAATATTGCATTCAAATCACCCCTGACAAATGGCTATCCAGCCTCTGCTTAAAAGCTTCCAAAGAAGGAGCCTCCACCACACTCCGGGGCAGAGAGTTCCACTGCTGAACGGCTCTCACAGTCAGGAAGTTTTTCCTAATGTTCAGATGGAATCTCCTCTCTTGTAGTTTGAAGCCATTGTTCCGCGTCCTAGTCTCCAAGGAAGCAGAAAACAAGCTTGCTCCCTCCTCCCTGTGGCTTCCTCTCACATATTTATACATGGCTATCATATCTCCTCTCAGCCTTCTCTTCTTCAGGCTAAACATGCCCAGTTCCTTGAGCCGCTCCTCATAGGGCTTGCTCTCCAGACCCTTGATCATTTTAGTCGCCCTCCTCTGGACACATTCCAGCTTGTCAATATCTCTCTTGAATTGTGGTGCCCAGAATTGGACACAATATTCCAGATGTGGTCTAACCAAAGCAGAATAGAGGGGTAGCATTACTTCCTTAGATCTAGACACTATGCTCCTATTGATGCAGGCCAAAATCCCATTGGCTTTTTTTGCCGCCACATCACATTGTTGGCTCATGTTTAACTTGTTGTCCACGAGGACTCCAAGATCTTTTTCACACGTACTGCTCTCGAGCCAGGCGTCCCCCATTCTGTATCTTTGCATTTCATTTTTTTCTGCCAAAGTGGAGTATCTTGCATTTGTCACTGTTGAACTTCATTTTGTTAGTTTTGGCCCATCTCTCTAATCTGTCAAGATCGTTTTGAATTCTGCTCCTGTCCTCTGGACTATTGGCTATCCCTCCCAATTTGGTGTCGTCTGCAAACTTGATGATCATGCCTTCTAGCCCTTCATCTAAGTCATTAATAAAGATGTTGAACAGGACCGGGCCCAGGACGGAACCCTGCGGCACTCCACTTGTCACTTCTTTCCAAGATGAAGAGGAAGCATTAGTGAGCACCCTCTGGGTTCGTCCACTTAACCAATTACAGATCCACCTCACCGTAGTTTTGCCTAGCCCACATTGGACTAGTTTCCTTGCCAGAAGGTCATGGGGGACCTTGTCGAAGGCCTTACTGAAATCCAGGTACGCTACATCCACGGCATTCCCCGCATCTACCCAGCTTGTAGCTCTATCGAAGAAAGAGATCAGATTAGTCTGGCATGACTTGTTTTTGATAAATCCATGTTGACTATTAGCGATGACTGCATTTATTTCTAAGTGTTTGCAGACCGCTTCCTTAACAATCTTTTCCAGAATCTTGCCCGGTATCGACGTGAGGCTGACCGGACGGTAGTTGTTTGGGTCGTCCTTTTTTCCCTTCTTGAAGATTGGGACCACATTGGCCCTCCTCCAATCTGCTGGAACTTCTCCCGTTCTCCAAGAACTCTCAAAGATGGTTGCCAATGGTTCCGAAATGACTTCCGCTAGTTCCTTCAGTACTCTTGGGTGTAGTTGATCTGGCCCTGGGGACTTGAACTCATTAAGAGCGGCCAGGTATTCCTGGACGACTTCTTTCCCAATTTGGGGTTGGATGTCCTCCAATCCCTCATCCACTCCATCTTGCTGAGGTTGAAGACTCTCTTTTTGTGAGAAGACCGAGGCAAAGAAGGCATTAAGTAGTTCTGCCTTTTCCCTGTCCCCTGTCAGCGTTGCCCCATCTTCTCCTCGAAGAGGTCCTATCGCCTCCTTGTTTTTCCTTTTTCTACTGACATAAGAATAGAAGCCCTTTTTATTGTTTTTAATGTCCCTGGCAAGTCTGAGCTCGTTTTTTGCTTTAGCTTTGCGGACCTTTTCCCTACAGGTGTTGGCTATTTGTTTGAATTCTTCTTTGGTGATTTCTCCCTTTTTCCACTTCTTGTGCATGTCTCTTTTGTGTCTTAGCACAGTTAGAAGTTCTTTGGACATCCATTCTGGCTTCTTTGCACTTGTCCTATTTTTTCTTTTTGTTGGCACGGTTTGCAATTGCGCCTTGAGTATTTCACTCTTGAGAAATTCCCATCCATCCGTAGCTCCCTTGTCTTTTAGTATCTGTGTCCACTGAATGCTGCTCAGCGTTTCCTTCATTTTTTGGAAGTCAGCTCTCCTAAAGTCCAAAATGCGGGTTTGACTTGTCTTAGTTTCGGCCTTCCTTTGTACCTCAAATTGCAGGAGCACATGGTCACTTGCCCCTAAGGATCCTACCACTTCAACCGCATCGATCAGGTCCTCCGCATTTGTTAGGATGAGATCAAGAGTAGCCAATCCCCTTGTTGCCTCTTCTACCTTTTGGACCATGAAATTGTCTGCAAGGCAAGCGAGGAATTTGTTGGACCTTGTACTCTTGGCCGAGTTTGTTTTCCAGCAAATATCGGGATAGTTGAAATCGCCCATGACTACTACATCTCTTTTCTGTGCCTGTTTGGTCAACTGTTGGCAGAAGACTTCATCAAGATCTTCCTCCTGGCTTGGGGGTCTGTAGTAGATGCCTACAATGACATCTTTTTGAGTCCCAGTTCCCTTGATTCTTATCCAGATGATTTCAAGCTGGTTTCCCAGATTGCTGTCTTGAATTTCTTCTGCAGCATAAGAGTTTTTGACATATAAGGCTACTCCGCCTCCTCTCCCTTTTGTTCGGTTTCTGTGAAAGAGGTTATACCCCTCGATATCTACATTCCAGCGATAGGAGTCATCCCACCAGGTTTCAGTGATGGCTAAGATATCATATTTGTGGTGTAGTGCTAGAAGTTGGAGTTCATCTTGTTTATTTCCCATGCTCTGTGCATTAGTGTAAAGACATGTGAGCCCCTGGGATCTTCCCTTGAGCTGTTTAATTGGGATTATTGTGCTTTTGGTACTTGGTCCTTGTTGTGTTTGTGCAGCCCTCCGTTTAGCCTTCTGGCGATTCCCAGACATTATGGGTAAAGTAGTGTTCGCAAGGCTGTTGTCCCCCTCCCCCGGTGGACCTAGTTTAAAGTGCGTCTAATGAGGTTTGCGAGTCTGTGAGCCAAAAGGTGTTTTCCTACTTGTGTGAGATGCACCCCATCCCTTGCCAGTAGGCCATCCTCCTGGAATAGCAGGCCATGGTCGAGGAAGCCAAAGCGTTCCTCCTGACACCATTTTCTAAGCCAGTCATTGACCTGTACTATTTTTCTGGCTCTTGTGGGTCCGTGTCTTACAACAGGGAGGAGGGATGAAAAGACCACCTGTACATTACATTCTTTTAGCATTGCTCCTAGAGCTCGAAAGTCATTTGTGATCTTTTGAAACGTATGCCTTGCAGTATCATTGGTTCCTACATGAATCAACATGAGGGGAGGACGGTGATAGGGCTTGAGGAGCCTGGTGAGCCTCTGAGTGATATGGTGTATTTTTGCCCCCGGTAGGCAGCATATTTCTCGAGCCATCCCATCCGGTCTGGAAATGACAGCTTCCGTTCCTCTAAGGAGGGAGTCGCCTACTACCAAGACCTGTTTACTTTCAGGAATGAAGAAGATGAAGACTTTGTGGGTTTTGAAAGGAGTGATGGGACTGGGAGTGGCATTGAGGAGGAGGATGATCTAGACTGGACCCGTGTACTGGAAATTAGGGACATCTGTACTCAGCCTACCTCCAGTGATGACTTGGAGGGGTTTGCAGAAGAGTGGCAATCTGGGAACACTTGGAAGGACCAAAGTCTTGACAGATGCTGGCAAAGGTGGAGAGATGGGAGGCAGTGCTCAGCTGCAGGGAATGGGGCAGCTGAAAGTGATGATGAAAGGGTGGGGAGCAGTTCATCCTCTGAGCAGGAGTTATAGGATATAAGTTGGTTTGGTTTCAATGGGTCTTTGCAGAAGGCAAAGTGTCTTATCGGGTGTGAATCTTTGTTACTGCCATTACTCTCAAGCTTGGGTCCTTGGACTACAGATCTTCGTGTTTCCGTGACTTCTGGCTGATACTTCGTAAGTGCTGACTACAACTCTCCATTTTGACTCCGGACCGTGTTTTGACAATGACTACACTTTTTGGACTGCTTCTTTTTACCTTGGACATGCCTGGACTACGGACTGCTTTTGGACTCTGATTTCACTTGCTCCCACATTGTTTTCTGGTGCCTTTTGGACATTTTGAATTACAAGCAGATTGATGTATATTTTTGTTATCCCAGATTATACTCTGGGATAATCCGGATTATATTTAAATTGGGTTTTTCACTTAGTGGTTGCTATAGACTTTTAGTTTGTGCTAGAGACACTGAAGCAAGTGCCTCTAAGCCTTTTTTGTGTTCAATAAACCTGTGTTTGGACCTTTTATATTGTGTTTGGCATTCTTGAGGCTTCTGGGTCTTGACACTTGTGGTACCATTGAGCAATACAGGGGATTCAATCACAATAATATTAATTTATTTATATCCTGCTTTCTCTCTCTCTCTTTATGGAGACTCAAAGCGGCTCACAAACGAAAACATTAGAACTTATAATATGCAAATATGCAATAATAAAACGGTTTAGCATTATATATTATCTATTAGTAAACGTAAAAGTAGGTAAAGGTTTTCCCCTGACATGTCTGACTGTGAGAGATGGTGCTCAACTCCATTTTTAAGCTGAAGAGCTGGCATTGTCCATAGACACCTCCAAGGTCATGTGGCCAGCATGGCTGAATGGAGTGCTGTTACCTTCCCACCGGAGTGGTACCTACTGATCTACTCACATTTGCATGTTTTCGAAATGCACAGTATATCATTATATATTATCTATTATCAGTAGTAATTACATTTGATATATCAGTATATTATGATATTATTATATATTGTATTATTAATATTATATTGTATTATATCATAATATTATCATCAATATATATATATATATATATATATATATATATATATAATATTATTAGCATAGCACAATATTAGTATTTTATATTACTATAGTGTACTATATATTGTATTATACCACTAAACTGCAATTTTATTTGTAGTATTATATGTATTATATAATATACAATTATATTATCTGTAATATACAATATACAATCATATATATTGTACTATATTAGTATACCATTAGTATATGAGCCCTCGGTGGTGCAATAGGTTAAATCTTTGTTCTGGCAGAACTGAAGACTGGCAGGTTGGAGGTTCAAATCCAGGGAGAGCACGGATGAGCTCCCTTTGTAAACTCCAGCTCCCTAGGTGGGTACATGAGAGAAGACTCCCATAAGGAATGGTAAAACATCAAAACATCTGGGTGTCCTCTGGACTAAGTCCTTGCAGATGGCCAATTTTCTCACTCCAGAAGTGACTTGCAGTTTCTCAAGTCACTCCTGACATAAAAAGTATACCACAATATATATAATACACTAATAGTATATTATACTATTATTATTATATAATATATTGTACTATATCATAAGTAGCAATATATATAATGTAATATATACAATATATATAATGTAATATTATAATGTAATGCAATATAATACTAAAAATAATATGATATTATAATTATATATTTATATTACATGTAATATTACTAATAATATTACAATATAATTGGTATAGTATAATATAGCAATATTTAAAACTGATATTGTACTATGCTAATAATATATTATATTGTATGTATATATACCTTGTAAGCCGCTCTGAGTCCCCTTCGGGGTGAGAAGGGCGGCATATAAATGTCGTAAATAAATAAATAAATAAATAATATATAAGGTATAATATATTATATTACAACATTATTAACATTTTATATAATATATTAGCGTTATTACATTATGATATTATTTCTATATATTATTATACTATATAATACAATATTTAATATATGATTATTAGGCCTGGGCGGTTTTGTTTCGTTAATTCGTAATTCGTTAATAATTCATTAATTTTTCCAATTACAAAACGATAACGAACCATTCTGGAGCAATTATTTAAAAAAACGAATTTTTAAATACGTTTTGTAAATGCTTCGTATTTCGTTATTGTATTCGTTTCGTTATTGTTCTGAGATTGTTTCGTTATTATTTCCGCATGTCTGGGCCAGTTTTATGGTTTAATTAGTGAAAAAAATTATAATATCACACCAACAGTCAACAACAGAGGGAGAGGGACGCTTCAGAAGTTTTTGGAGGTTTTTTAGCGTATTTCGCGGTCGCGTCCGCCATTAACGAATCGATTCGTTATTGTTTCGGAAATCGATTCGTTAATTTTTTGCCATTTACGAAATTTCGTAAATATCGAACTTTTTAAAAGGAAAATTTTGTAATTATTTTAAATATCGAAACAAAAAAAACCCCCAAATACAAATCGATTTTAGAAACAAATTTTTGCGTTGTTACCCAGGCCTAATGATTATTATATATGCTTACTATATAGTATATTTTATAAAAATATAAATATAGATCGTAACACTAAAATATATCGGCCATTAAATATTATGGGGAAAAGATGTAGGCCACAGTATTTATGGAACAGCCAAAGACAAGTGAATTACTTAGGGTCACCATAAAAATAAGGTCTTGCCAGCTTTAATGTATCTCAGAATAGCAACCAAAAAGGAAGAGGAACAATTATCTAACTTCCAGGAGAGAAGGGAATCTATCTGATCAGTTTGCATATTTTCTGTGCACAACTGCAATTTGATTGCATTGTATACTTCACTTGGATTTTTTTTCAGCTATATAGTTAGTTCCATAATACCTTTTGGGTCTGTAATACTTTAAATGGTAGCTAAGAAATTAAAAAACCTGCAAATCAGTCACTGATACATATATTTAAAAGTTTTGCAATATAATAAAACACTAGCACAGTATGTTTATAAAAATGGGATCAAGACAAAACAAATAGCACGTTGATACATGAAATCTAATTATCCATTTGACTGGATTGTCTCATTCTGATCACTTTTTATCCCTCTTTTTCATTTGCCGTCTTCGCAATTTCCTCTGTCAGAAAATTGTTTGTCTGGCGTGTGTGCGAGTGTGTCTGAAATTTGTAAATTGCTATCACTACATGAAGCACAGCAGCTGAAGGGCAACGGAAAGCCCTCCTGCTTCTGTAGTCAATAACAAATCCATCCATGAGGATCACCAACTGATTCTGAATTGATTTCCTGACAATAAGGTTGACACTGACAGTTAAAGAAAGATTAACTTAAATTGAAGCCAGACATGCCCCTCTGAGGGGCCGGAATATTAAGGTTGGACAGGCTCAGGGGGAAGCACCTGGGATAACTTTTTGCACAAAGTCAATGCAATTCTACATGGCATCAAAGGAAGAAATTACATAAGCCTTTTTAAATGTTTGTATACATATGTTTATGCATTGTTTTAACATTTGTTTGTATCATGTCATGTCTTTGTTAACCACAATGAGTCCTTATGGGGAGAAAGGTGGGATAAATAAATTTTATATATAAATAAAAAAGTAATGTTAAATGTATTGTCGAAGGCTTTCATGGCTGGAATCACTAGGTTCTTGTGGGTTTTTTCGGGCTATAGAGCCATGTTCTAGAGGCATTTCTCCTGACGTTTCGCCTGCATCTATGGCAAGCATCCTCAGAGGTATGCTCTACCTCTGAGGATGCTTGCCATAGATGCAGGTGAAACGTCAGGAGAAATGCCTCTAGAACATGGCTCTATAGCCCGAAAAAACCCACAAGAACCTAAAGTAATGTTAGTTTGTGTGACTAACATAACTCAAAAACCACTGGACGAATGGACACCAAATTTGGACACAAGACACCTCTCAGGCCAACAAGTGACCATCACTCATAAAAACACTGAAAACACAGCAGAAGAGACATTAAAAGCCAAAAACAAAAATTACATTATGATGCATGCACAAAACCACATATATACACAAACAGACATATAAACAAATATAGGTAAAGGTAAAGGTAGTCCCCTGACATTAAGTCCAGTCATGTCTGACTCTGGGGTGTGGTGCTCATCTCCATTTCTAAGCCGAAGAGCCAGCGTTGTCCGTAGACACCTCCAAGGTCATGTGGCCGGCATGACTGCATGGAGCGCCGTTACCTTCCCGCCGGAGCGGTACCTATTGATCTACTCACATTTGCATGTTTTTTCGAACTGCTAGGTTGGCAGAAGCTAGGGCTGACAGCGGAAGCTCACGCCGCTCCCCGGAATCGAACCTGCAACCTTTCGATCAACAAGCTCAGCAGCTCAGTGCTTTAACCCACTGCGCCACCGGGGGCTCCTTAAACAAATATATACACCGACATATACACACATATACACACAAAACACATATACATAGATTGGGCCACAGCAACGTATGGCAGGAGACAGCTAGTGTGTGTGTGTGTGTGTGTGTGTGTATACATGCAGAAGCGGCCCTAGGTAATTTTCAATGGTAAGCAAACAGTATTTTGGCGCCCCCAACCAATCACTGATATATATTTTCTTTTCATCGTGGGAGTTCTGTGTGCCATATTTGGTTCAATTCCATCATTGGTGGAGTTCAGAATGCTCTTTGATTGTAGGTGAACTATACATCCCAGTAACTACAACTCGCATATGTCAAGGTCTATTTTCCCCCAAGAGCGCCTCAAGAGCCGCCCCTGGGCAACATCAACTATACTGCAAATGCTTACTTTGCGTAATGGTTGAGCCGCCCCTGTATATATATATATATATATATATATATATATATATATATATATATATATAATGTAATGTTTGATTGTGAGATTAACATAACTCAAAAACCACTGGACAAATTGACCACAAATTTGGACACAAACGAGTGACCATCACTCATACAACACTGAAAAACACAGTGGAAGATATTTAAAAAGGCAAAAATATATTATCTATTACAACACATGTGTGAAACCACATATATACACATATACAGAAATATATATACACACAAAACACATATACACAGACTGGGCCACAGCAACACATGGCAGGGGACAGCTAGTAAGTAAATAAATGAATAAATAAAATCTTTTATAATTTGAATTTTAAAATAATAGTGTCAAATCTTTGAATTCCAGCCACCGGGGAGCTGTCGCTTCATTGTCCACTTGTGACACTGATGGAGTACTTCCTCATTCTTTTGCATGCTGCTGGAGAGTTTTATGGTGTTGTAAATTAGTTAAATTAGCCTCCCTGCACAAGCAGTATCTAAATTTCCTACATGACAGATGCAACTGTCTTTTGGGCTGCAAAGGTTGAAAGTAAGCTAGACAAATGGTCGGGAGCTTATTCTGACCTGGGCTGGCTTTGAACTCATGACTTTTTGGTCAGTAGTGATTTTAATGTAGCTGACTCCCCAACCGGCTGTGAAACAACTCGGTTCTCACAAGTTCCAATAATTCCTAGCCATTGGACAAGCTGGCCAAATCTTCTGGGAATTGGAGTCCCAATCACCTAGTGGACCAAAGGTTGGAAAGCACAGTTCTAGATCATTGCTGTTGGTACCTGAAATGGCAGGATCCAGTCTTCTATCACCTGCAGAAACAATCTAAACAGTAACTTGAGAAAGTCCTGCAACCTTGTCTTCTTCTATCCTGTGCATGTGAAAAAACGTATCAGGCTTTTTCTCAGAGAAATAAAAAGTCTTTTGAGAAATATCAGCTCAGTCCTAATTTTCATGCCTCTTTCCTCTGAAGAGTATCCTATCCAGGAAGCTATTTGTTTGTGTGTCTCTTTGAAGCCAAACCTAAACTTCTGAAATAAGTCAGCAGTGTTGTGAGTTGATATCGGCACCTGGCAGAATTATGAAGCTGCGAAAGGCGAGCTCTTTCCCTCTGCAATGATAAAATTGATTTGATTTCTGTGGAGCTAATCTGGAGAGTGGCACAAGTGAATTGTCTCCTTGTGTGATATTGAAATAAAGTGTTTGCAAGGAGGGAAGCTGATTCTCCAAGCTGTTCTCAGTCTCGGTGAGTTAGTGTCCTTGTTCATTGATTTCTCTTGGTAGGTGTCACTTCTCGTTACAATTTCATCAACACCATTTCTACCTCATAACTTTGGAATTAGAAGCTCTTCTGCTTAGTGCTTTTTAAACATATATGAGTTTCGGGTAAGGATATTCAAGTCCCTCTCTGATCAAGCCATCATCATCATGGGTTGTTGTGAGTTTTCCGGGCTGTATGGCCATGTTCCAGAAGCATTCTCTCCTGACGTTTCACCCACATCAATGGCAGTCATCCTCAGAGGTTGTGAGGTCTGTTGGAAACTAAAAAAGTGGGGTTTATATATATGTGGAATGTCCACGGTGCGAGAAAGAACTCTTGTCTGTTGGAGGTAGTGTGAATGTTTTAATTGGCCACCTTGATTAGCATTTAATGGCCTGCAGTTACAAGGTGTGGCTTCTTACTGCCTGGGGGAATCCTTTGTTGGGAGGTGATTAGCTGGTCTTGATTGATTCTTCTCTGGAAGCTAATCATCTCTCAACAAAGGATTCCCCCAGGCAGTAACAAGCCACATCCTAAAAACTTTCAGGCCATCAAATGCTAATCAACATGGTCAATTGCAACATTCACACTTGCCTCAAACAGACAAGAGTTCTTTCTCCCACCCTGGACTTTCAACAGATATTTCAAACTAATTTCCCTCATTTCCAACAGACCTCACAAACTCTGAAGATGCCTGCCATAGATGCAGGTGAAACGTCAGGAGAGAATGCTTCTAGAACATAGACATACAGCCCGAAAAACCTACAACAACCCAGTGATTCTGTCCATGAAAGCCTTCAACAATAAATCAAAGCAAAAACTTTCCGAAAGTAGTATCTGTGGCGAACACAACCACTATGACATTTTCTCATTTTCATGGAGAAATGTAGCAAAATTGTCCATTCTCAATCTTCTGCTCCCAAATGAGGTGGAGAATGCTGAACTCGTGTCCAGACTCGGCACATTTCAGTTCCCTTTATAATCCGACGAAGGTGCTCCATTGCCAGGCAGTTTGCAGAGAAGCTCTTTAGCGGAAACGGCCCATAGCATGGTACACAATTGCTTCTCGACCGAAAAGGTGTATGTTATAGCGGAGAGACGTTACATTATTCCAGGCAGAAATAACAAATTATATGCGAGTAGATGCATATCTTAAGCTTTACAAAAGAGCTTGCGGGGATTTGGAATTGAATTCTTTAGCTCCCTTTGCCTGCCTGCTGCTTTTTCATTCCAAATTTATGTCTAGCTCCCAATCCTCTCTTTCTTTTCCCCCACAGTTCCCAAGACTGACGAAGGCGCCTGATGCTGTCCTAGCCCATTACTTTATCTAGCCCAGTATTAGCTAGAGTATTGGCTCTTAGCTGTGTGAGAATTTGAAAAGAGAAAGCTTTCAGGTCTTGCTTTCTGAGGCCGTTTGAACAGGGATTCAACCTGGGACCTTCAGTGTGAAAAGAATGAATCTTATGGTTGCTCTTCATGGTTGCTGCTCCAAGGGCTCAGATGAGGACTGTCAGTCAAAGAGTGAGTTGAGCAAAAAATCTCTCTCGCATACAAACACACCCTCTTGGTTCTGATGGACCTCTCAGTGGCCTTCGATACCACTGACCACAGTATTCTTCTGGGACGCCTCGCAGAAATGGGACTTGGAGGTACTGCTCTGCAGTGGCTCCAATCGTTCCTGGAGGATCGGTCTCAGAAGGTCGATCGTAAACCTGACAGGGGTATAGGGTGGCAACCTGTGCTGGACGGGGTTACACTCCCCCTGCAGTCACAGGTCCACAGTTTGGGAGTCCTCTTGGATTCAATGCTTACGCTTGAGGCTCAGGCGTCGGCGGTGTTTGGGAGGGCTTTCGCACAACTGAGACTCGTGCGCCAACTGCAACCGTACCTCGCAAAGGCTGATCTGGCCAGAGTGGTCCATGCCTTGGTCTCCTCCAGATTGGACTACTGCAATGCGCTCTACGTGGGGCTGCCCTTAAAGATGGCTCGGAAGCTCCAACTGGTCCAATGATCAGCAGCCAGGATGCTAACTAGGGCCCCTTACAGAGAGAGGTCAACCCTCCTGTTTAGGGAGCTCCACTGGCTGCCGTTTATATTCTGAGCCCAATTTAAGGTGCAGCTTACCTACAAAGCCCTGAATGGTTTGGGACCAGCCTACCTGCGTGACCGCATTTCCATCTACAAACCCACACATTCACTTCGGTCATCTGGAGAGGCCCTGCTCGTGATCCCGCCGGCGTCGCAAGCGCGCTTGGTGGGGACGCGGGACAGGGCCTTTTCCGTTGTGGCCCCCCAACTCTGGAAAACCCTCCCCAAAGACCTTAGACAGGCCCCTACATTGGCTGTCTTCAGAAAGAACTTGAAGACCTGGCTTTTCCGATGCGCCTTCCCAGATTAGGAAATCTCCACTACCAAGTCCCATAAGCACTTTATCAGAACCAATGATTGCTGCCCATCGCACATCGCACTTGCCCTGGAAGCCCTATATACACCTCCTGTCACATCAGCACTTTTAATCTTTGTACCCATTCTCTGGCCCGGCCCAGTTTTATTGTGTTTTAGTGTATTGTGCCTGTTGTTTATTTTGCTTTATTCTGTTTTTAATTGTTTGATTTGCTTAGATTGTATTGTTGTGTTGTGTGTTGAGGCCTCGGCCTGTGTAAGCCGCATCGAATCCTTTGGGAGATGCTAGCGGGGTACAAATAAAGTTTAATAATAATAATAATAATAATAATAATAATAATACTGAGTGACACCTGTTCGACTCCACAACCATTGTCTTGTGGAGTCCCTCAGGGTTCAGTACTGTCCCTGATGTTATTTAACATCTACATGAAGCTGCTGGAGGAGATCATCCGGAGTTTTGGAGTAAGGTGTTATCTGTACGCAGATGATGCCCAAATCTGTCACTCCTTTTCACCCGCTACTAAGGAGGCAGACCTTGGCTGCTGTGTCGGACTGGATGAGGGATAGGGCCTCCTAAAGAAGGACAATGATATGTTGCATGTTCCAGAGTGGGCAAACCAGACAATTTCCACATCAACACTGACAAAGAAACAGCAAGAAATACTGTTTACCCACAAGCAGAAAGACATCACATATATTAGAAACCAGCAATTTCTCATTACTTTATTTCCCAGATCACCAGACTGGGCCACAGCAACACCTGGCAGGGAATGGCTAATCCCTGATAGAATGCCTCTCCCATGCACACAAGGTAGCAGTAGATACCATACCATCATGTCCTTTGCCCTGACAGGTATCGATTCCACAGGAGATATTGTTGGCCTTTTAAAATAAAATATGCCTTAACTTTATCATGAAAGGTTAAAGTGTATTGTGGCTATTAATTTATGACACTTACCTCTGTTTCTACTTAAGTGTGTTGGTTCGGTAATTTACTGGTTTCCTGGTAGATAAATTGTGTCATCTTCAGTTCAGAAAATATAACTGAAACATATATTTAACACTCTGCCATGGCTCTCACTGAATCACAAGGGTTTTGGCATGCTAGCTGGAAAGGATAGGCTTAAGAGATTTAGAATGGGGCTACTTTCATAAGCAGTGCAATGAATACCTCGTGTTTCATCTTATGATGAAAGAAAGCCATTTTAATGTGGATATTAGTTCTGAGAGATGTGACGGCTTCGATCTGAATGATGGATTCTGTCAACATCCAGTCTCCATACTGCATCTGTCCAGTCATTGTTTTAAAACTTCAGACTAGATCAGTGTTTCTCAACCTTCCTCATGCCACAACCCATTAATACAGTTCCTCATGTTGTGGTGACCCCCAACCATCTGAACAGGGTATAGGGTTACAGCCTGTGCTTGATGGGGTCGCACTCCCCTTGAAGGTGCAAGTTCGCAGCTTGGGTGTGATCCTGGACTCATCGCTGAGCCTGGAGCCCCAGGTCTCGGCGGTGACGCACAGCTTAGGCTCGTGCGCCAGCTTCGCCCGTAACTTGGGAAGTCTGACTTGGCCACAGTAGTCCACACCCTGGTTACATCCCGTTTAGACTACTGCAACGCTCTCTACGTGGGGTTGCCTTTGAAGACGGCCCGGAAGCTCCAACTGGTCCAACGTGCGGCAGCCATGATACTAACAGGAGCGGGACGCAGGGAGCATACAACCCCCTTGTTGTACCAGCTCCACTGGCTGCCGATTTGCTACTGGGCTCAATTCAAGGTGCTGGCATTGGCCTATAAAGCCCTAAACGGTTCCGGCCCAAGATACCTATCGGACCGCATCTCGACCTATGAGCCTACGAGGACTTTGAGATAGTCCGGGGAGGCCCTGCTCTTAATCCCGCCTGCTTCACAGGCACGGCTGGCGGGGACGAGAGATAGGGCCTTCTCGGTGGTGGCTCCTCGGCTGTGGAATACCCTTCCCATGGACATCAGACTGGTCCCTTCCCTGATGATATTCCGCAGGAAATTAAAGACTTGGCTGTTCAAGAAGGCGTTCGAACAAGAAGTGCAATGATCGGTAATTGACTATAGGAATGGAACAACGGAAAATGATACTGGATTGTGGTTTTGACGATGAGACGATGCGGAATGGCTTTCGTAGTAATGATGATGCTTTTTGATGATGATGTTTTTTTGTTAATGATGGATTGTGGATTTTTTATATTGTGTCTTGTATTTTGTACCTTGTTCTTTCTATGTTGTACACCGCTGTGCGTCGCCCCTGGGCTGAGAACAGCGGTATATAAGCAAGGTAAATAAATAAATAAACCATAACATTATTTTCGTTACTATTTCATAATTGTAATTTTGACACTGTAATAAATTGTAATGTAAATATCTGATATGCAGGATGTATTTTCATTCACTGCACCAAATTTTACACAAATACCCTGAAATGGCAGGGAGAAGGTTTGAGGAAAAGAGACAAAGAGAGGTCCGGAGGTCTCAAAAGCACGGATTTTATTTCCAGCTGGGACCCTGGAGTGGACTATGTCCAAAAGCATCCAGAGCAATGATATAGGTGCGGACTTTCCCTTTTATAGTCTCCAAATGCAAGCAAACAAAGAACTCTACATACATTGACATCATTCACTGCGTCGTCTTAGCATCAAATTATATCTTCCAAGATACAAAAAGCATGTCTCTGTGTCTTTCTAAAGAGCAAGCATGCAGCTTACATTCATCAATCAAGGGGCCTAACTATGACCTGTCAGGAGGGAGAGGTGGGCTCCTTTTAGAGCCAAGTTGTACCAGTCTGTTGCTCCTAGGACAGGCTTATCTCTCTCCTGGAATGTATAGATAACATGCCCCCTCTTCAGCCCCTCTCTTGCTGTGCCTGGACAGCAGCTCACTTGTCCGTTAGCATTCTTTCTATACAGAGAGAACTTGATTTTTCTATACATTTCAGTGCTTGTAAAGTACATAGAATTTATTTATACATAAATAAATATCTATTTTTCCAATATCTCCTCATCAACCCAATATGCCTAAATTTGAATACTGGTAAGGTTGGGTGGGGGATTGATTTTGTCATTTGGGAGTTGTAGTTCCTGGGATTTATAGTTCACCTACAATCAAAGAGCATTCTGAACTCCACCAACGATGGAATGGAACCAAACTTGGCACACAGAACTCCCATGACCAGCAGAAAATACTGGAAGGGTTTGGTGGGCATTGACCTTGAGTGTGGGAGTTGTAGTTCACTTACATCCAGAGAGCACTGTGGACTCAAACAATGTTATTTCTTGACCAAACTTGGCATGAATCCTCAATATGCCCAATTCTGAACACTGGTGGAGTTTAGGGAAAATAGACGTGACATTTGGGAGTTGTAGCTACTGGGATTTATAGTTCACCAACAATCAAAGAACATTCTGAACCCCACCAACGATAGAATTGGGTCAGAATTCCCACACAGAACCCTCATGACCTTCAGAAAATACTTTGGTGACCCCTCTGACACCCCCATGTAACCCCCCCCCCCCCGGGGTCCCGACCCCCAGGTTGAGAAACACTGGACTCGATGGTCTAGACGACAATTCCCACTGTTTTCATCATTGACCATGACCATTGGGGCTTATGAAAGTGATTTTTTAAGACTCAAAAATAGCTGCCCTTTCCTACTCCCACATTATAAATCTGTGTTTATAATGGACAGGATGTTCATTCAGGAAATGCCCAAAGGCCCTGATGTACTGATGAGAAATAATTGTGTTGGAAGTGAAATTCTTTCCAAAAATATTTATTTCAAACCTCCTGGTGGGATAAAGAACATCTTGCTATGGAAATTTTATGTGAAACTTCTGGTGCATTTTTGAGCAAATAGAATATTCGCAAAGTATTATTTATTATTATTTCAAACATTCATATCCCGTCCTTCTCAACTCAGGGTGGGTTACAAACTGGCAACTATTAGATGCCAGCAAACAACAATAACAACGCAAACAGATTGGCATTAGATAAAACAACAAAATTATATAGGTAAAGGTTTTCCCTTGACATTAAGTCCAGTTGTGTCCGACTCTGGGACTCTGGTGCTCATCTCCATTTCTAAGCCCAAGAGCTGGTATTGTCCGTATACACCTCCAAGGTCATGTGGCTGGCATGACTGCATAGAGAGCTGCTAGCTTCCTGCTAGAGCAGTACCTATTGATCAACTCACATTTGCATGTTCTTGACCTGCTAGGTTGGCAGATGCTGGGGCTGACAGCAGAAGCTTAGTGGATATCTTACTTTAATGTTTTAGTGGGTATCCACTAAAATATTAAAATGTTAAAACACAACCAGCCCAAATTCCTAGTCCAAATCAGAGTCTAAAGTTCCATTCTGAGGTCAACTGTCAGTTCTCGTAAGTCATTGCCAGTTATCACTGCTAAGTCAGATGTCTGAATGGTCACAAAGCCATGATTTGAGCTTTTTTCTAAAGGAGAGGAGAAAGGGGGTCACCCTGATTTCACTGAGAGTGTGTTTCATAGATGGGGGCCACCACAAAGAAGGCCCTATCTCTCATCCCCACCAATCATGCTTGCGAGAGTGGTGTGATCGAGAGCAGGGCCTTGCACACATTTTAAAACTACATTGGAAACAATATATATATATATATATATATATATATATATATATATATATATATATAAGCTGACCCTACTCAATGAGAAAAAACATACAAATATGTGTGTAATAGGAGAATGTTTAAGCAAATGCATTTATTACGGGAATAGTATACAAGAATGTGTGAAAAGTGTTGTTGAAAGCTTTCATGGCTGGAATCATAACTTTGGAATTAGAAACTCTTCTGCTTAGTGCTTTTTAAACATATATGAGTTTCAGGGAAGGATATTCAAGGCCTTCCCTGGTCAAGCCATCATTATCATGAATTGTTGTGAGTTTTCCGGGCTGTATGGTCATGTTCCAGAAGCATTCTCTCCTGACGTTTCACCTGCATCTATGGCAGGCATCCTCAGAGGTCGTCTGCTGAAGAATGCCTGCCATAGATGTGGGTGAAACGTCAGGAGAGAATGCTTCCAGAACATGGCCATACAGCCCGGAAAACTTCTGGAAGCATTCTCTCCTGGCGTTTCACCCACATCTATAACAGACCTCACAACCTCTGAGGATGCCAGCAAGAGATGTGAGTGAAACATCAGGAGAGAATGCTTCTGGAACATGACCATACAGCCCAGAAAATTCACAGCAACCCAATGTGTGAAAAGGTTGATGTGTACAAAGAATGTAATGTGACAATATTTCAAAACCTGTGCAAACCTGAATGTTTAGGAGGAGAGCAGTGAAATTGAGACTTACTTCCCTATTTCTCAACCTTTTCACACATTGAGTTGCTGTGAATTTTCCAGGCTGTATGGCCATGTTCTGGAAGCATTCTCTCCTGACATTTTGCCCACATCTATAGCAGACATCCTCGGAGGTTGTGCAGTCTGTTGAAGGATGCCTGCCATAGAAATGGTTTTTTTTTTTTTTTTTGTCGTGTCAGGAGTGACTTGAGAAACTGCAAGTCGCTTCTGGTGTGAGAGAATTGGCCATCTGCAAGGACGTTGCCCAGGGGATGCCTGAATGATTTGATGTTTTTATCATCCTTGTGGGAGGCTTCTCTCATGTCCCCGCATGAGGAGCTGGAGCTGATAGAGGGAGCTCATCCGCCTCTCCCCGGATTCGAACCTGCGACCTTCAGTCCTGCCGGCACAGGGGTTTAACCCACTGCACCACCGGGGGCTCCACTGGGGGTTAATGTGAGTTTTCCACACTATATGGCCATGTTCCAGAAGCATTCTCTCCTGACATTTCACCATAGAAGTGGGTGAAATGTCAGGAGAGAATGCTTCGGGAACATGGCCATATAGCGCGGAAAACTCACATTAACCCAGTGATTCTAGCCATGAAAGGCTGATGTGTACAAAGAAGTGACAATATACCAAAACCTGAGCAAATCCGAATGTTTAGGAAGAGAAATAGTGAAATTGAGACTTACCTCCCCATTTCAGTTGCTTTGGAGGTCTGGAATGTCATGTCATTGCCATATCTCCATCATCACTGAAGCTTGGATATCAAACTAGCAACCCGGTTTTCTTTCTTAGGACATTTTTAAAAGATGCAAATAGAGCAGCTTTTGTTCTCTCGACATCTGTAATCAATTGTCTGGTTCTCTTTCTCTCTCTTTCCCTGAGGATGTGCTGGGACTCAAAGATGCCAATACGCAGTTCTTTTTTTTGTACCCATCCACTTCCAGTACAAATCACCTGCAAGATGACATTTGCAGTCTATAAAATCACTCATGGTATGGATCTTACCTTGATAGAGGCGGGTATCTCTGGTGTCATTTCCTTAAGGATCATTTTAAAGTCATTTAATTCTTTTTCTCTCCAACACACTACTGTACCTTCTGCATTTGCCGAGACTCTTATCAATGTGGGTGACATGCATTTGAATAAAGTCTTTGGGATGAATGAGACCCAAGGATTATGACAATGAAACTATCATTTTTGTGGAGAGTGAGGAGAATAACACTAGTAAGGAAAGAGGACACATAACTCTACATTGGTTCCAGCCTAGACAAAGTAGCAGGCAACTACACTGACCATATAATGCAGTTTGAGGTTGTAAGGTAAAGGTAAAGGTAGTCCCCTGACATTACGTCCAGTCATGTCTGACTCTGGGGTGTGGTGCTCATCTCCATTTCTAAGCCGAAGAGCCAGCGTTGTCTGTAGACACCTTCAAGGTCATGTGGCCGGCATGACTGCATGGAGTGCCGTTACCTTCCCGCCGGAGCGGTACCTATTGATCTACTCACATTTGCATGTTTTCGAACTGCTAGGTTGGCAGAAGCTAGGGCTGACAGCGGAAGCTCACTCCGCTCCCCGGAATCGAACTTGCAAACTTTCGATCAACAAGCTCAGCAGCTTAGTGCTTTAACCCAGTGGCCAGGAAATGTGAGTGTCATAGAATCCTAGAGTTGGAAGAGACCTCATGGGCCATCCAGTCCAACCCCATTCTGCCAAGAAGCAGGAAAATTGCATTCAAAGCACCCACAACAGATGGCCATCCAGCCTCTGTTAAAAGTCTCCAAAGAAGGAGCCTCCACCACACTCCGGGGCAGAGAGTTCCACTGCTGAACATCTCTCCCAGTCAGGAAGTTCTTCCTAATGTTCAAGTGGAATCTCCTTTCTTGTAGTTTGAAGCCATTGCTCCGCGTCGTAGTCTCCAGGGCAGCAGAAAACAAGCCTGCTCCCTCCTCCCAATGACTTCCCCTCATATATTTATACATGGCTATCATGTCTCCTCTCAGCCTTCTCTTCTTCAGGCTAAAGATGCCCAGCTCTTTAAGCTGCTCCTCATGGGGCTTGTTCTCCAGACCCTTGATCATAGAACTATAATATATTTCCCAATATATATATTTCTAGCATATTTTGCAAGAATCCTTGCAAAACGCCTTCTATCTGTCTCAGAAAATATCCTCCCAGGATCCTAGAATGGCTTCCGGCCCTCCCGAGGATCAGTGGACATGATATTCATGATATTCAACAAAGGATTCCCCCAGGCAGTAAGAAGCCAGACCTTGAAAACCGCTAGGCCATTAAATGCAAAGGTGGCCAATTGAAACATTCACACCTACCTCCAAAAGTTCTTTCTCCCACCCTGGACATTCCACAGATATATCAACCCAATTTTCCTAGTTTCCAACAGACCTCACAACCTCACAACAGTGTACACATATATGGCAAACATAAAATGCCAATTTTAACATACAACATATACAGACATAGACAGAGGCTATTTAACTTTTTCTGGCCGCCAGGGGAGCTGTCGCTTTAATCGTCCATCTGCGACGCTGATGAAGCACTTCCGCATTCCCCGCATGCTTCTCTGCTGGAATGCTTTGCTGGAGTCTTCTTTATGGCCTCATAAATCAGTTAATTTAGCCTCCCCACGCTTTAAGGTGGTACCTAATTTTCCTACTTGACAGATGCAACTGTCATTCGGGTTGCAAAGGTCGACAACAGGCTACACACAATTGGTTGGAAACCCACTCCAACCGGGGCTGGCTTCGAACTCATGACCTTTTGGTCAGAGTGATCTTAATGCAGCTGATGCAGGTGAAATGTCAGGAGAGAATGCTTCTGGAACATGGCCATACAGCATGAAAAATCTACAACAACCCAATGATTCCGGCCATGAAAGCCTTCAACAATAAATCAAAGCAAAAACTTTCAGAAAGTTTCCAACAGACCTCTCAACCTCTGAGGATGCCTGCCATAGATGCAGGCGAAACGTCAGGAGAGAATGCTTCTGGAACATGGCCATTTATCCCAGAAAACACACAACAACTCAGTGATTCTGGCCATGAAAGCCTTTGACAATACATGTTCACCTCTATTTGGATTTGCTATGCAACCATTAGCTGTGTTCGTATGAAGATACAGGTATCCTGAGCTTTTCAGTGCTAAATCTCTAGAATGACTGAGCAAAAAACCAGAGGATTCGGCACGGCCTTGTGCAGCTCAGTGTGGTTTCCAAAGCCATTTTGCACAAGGAAATAATTAATCTTTTGGAGGATTTGCCATTTCTCTCCCAGCCTTCTTTATATTGTTTCGGCGCACAATATATTGTTAAGTCTTTATATGCAGAATAAATAGTCTTGGCTGCGAGTGATTTCAAAGAATGTTCCAGCCCTTGACTGAATGCAGTAAATTTTAGGGTAGATGGTAATCCCATCCACACATTGGATTTTAGAATGTCTGAAAATGTTCAGTGTCTACAAATCATTACGTAAACGCAGTCAAAGTGTAGTTTTTCCACAATAAAGTGTCAACATTTTTTCTCCGGGAAAGAATTTATCTCTCGGCATAATTCAGCCATAAATATGCCTCAGCCAAATATTCTTTAACTTAATGTAGTGCGTAAGAACTTTACTGTATTAATTCATTTTCTACTTACGACAATCAGGTTTTAATATGAGCTGATTGAAGCAGCACAATGGATTCATTGGGGCCCTTAAAAGCTTTTATAGTTCCACCCTAAAAGGTATATTAAAAAAGGGGAAAAATGGGTTTTACATAGCTGTAAATCAGGGACTTTAATAAGATTTGGAAATTGTGCGTAAAGAGATTTTTAATGCTGGAGGTTCCAGCCAGCTTTGAAAGAATTTTAATATAGGACATATAGCATCCAAATAGCTCTGAGGGCCCGTGGAGTCCAAGCTCCGCATATAATGGCTTTTGGAAGAGGCCTCCATAGTCCTTCGGATTATTCTCCCCACCACATCATGCTTCATGCATGGGGCATTTTTATAGCTTGTCAGAGCGATGGCCACATTGTCATCCATCACATAGTAGAAGAACGGTTAGCATTGCCATGCGGAGATGGCTAAGATGATCATTGGTTATGGACTGTGCGGGGAAAATCTTCTAAAGAGATGAGGTTGCACTGCAGCATTGAATACTGAATATTTGCTTAGCAGCTTGGCTAAGGACCTCTAGCTAGAAATGGGAGAAAAGTTTGGTCGTTGTAAAATATAAGAACTTAACTCTTCATACTTGCAATTCTTGGGAAGTCTGACATGGCCGCGGTGGTCCACGCTCTGGTTACATCCCATCTAGACTACTGCAATGCTCTCTACGTGGGGTTGCCTCTGAAGACTGCCCGAAAGCTTCAGCTAGTCCAACGAGCGGCAGCCAGATTGCTAACAGGAGTGGGGTACAGAGATCATATGACCCCTCTGTTACGCCAGCTCCACTGGCTGCCGATTAGCTTCCGTGCACAATTCAAAGTGCTGGTTTTGACCTATAAATCCCTAAACGACTCCGGCCCAGTCTACCTGTCCGAACGGATTCTCCCCTATGAACCATCAAGGTTATTAAGATCTTGCTCTCGGTCCCACCAACTTCGCAATCGCGTTTGGTGGGGACGAGGGACAGGGCCTTCTCGGTGGTGGCTCCTCAGCTTTGGAACTCCCTCCCATTAGTGATTAGATCGGCTCCCTCCCTCCTGTCCTTCAGGAAACTAATAAAGACCTGGCTTTGGAACATGGCATTTGAGGACTGAGTCTATAACCTTCGTCTACATGGAAGGAGGATGATGAACTGTGACTGTGACTGTATTGACGACTTGGCTGGGAAATGTGATGATGATGTTTTTACTGTACTTATATTTCAATCTGTAATGATGATGTACTGTTTTTGTATATTATTGTATTTGAACACATGTTGTGAACCGGCCTGAGTCCCTCGTTCGAGGTGAGAAGACCAATATATAAAACGTCTAAATAAATAAATAAAAATAAATAAATAATTCTTTAAAAATGAAATTAAAGAACTACCGTATATACTCGAGTATAAGCCGAGGCTCCTAATTTTATCACAAAAACCTGGTAAAACTTATTACTGACTCGAGTATAAGCTGAGAGTGGGGAATGCAGCAGCTACTGATCAATTTCAAAATCAAAATAGATAGCAATAAAATGACATTAATTGAGGCAACGTTTTTGAGTATTTATTATTTTATTTATTTACAGTATTTATATTCCACCCTTCTCACCCCACAGGGGAATCAGGGTGGATTACAATGTACATATTAGGCTTGTTCGAGTTCATTTGGAAGCTTCTAAAATCGGAATTAATTCGGATTAAATTTCCTTTTGAACCAATTTCGAGCCATGCAGGAATAGTGGGAGGAGCTATTCTGAATTTAAACCATACCCATTGTTCGGAATTATTTTTGGATGTCTCCCACAGTTATTTTCATTTGAAGACCTTTAAACAATTTTGGCAAAGCCTAACAAACGGTTTTAAAATCTTGCGGTTTCCCTTCCCTGGTGGTGAGCTGCGATGCAGAGGGACGAGGTGAGTGTGGCTTAGCACAGCTCTCCTTGAAGGCTTAGCCATGCCCACCTTGTCCCTCTGCATTCATTACACACCGCATCTTTCCAAGCTCAGTGTGCAATACCTGACACCTGGATATTACAATTGTGCAATCTAGGTAAACCTTGACCCGGCTTTCGTTCGGGCCTTGATCTGTTTTCTGGGAGCCTTCCAAAATTGGGAGAACACATATCTATTTTCGCTCTGGGGTGCCAAAAGATCCATTTTCTATCAGCCCATTATGGGGGCGGGAGGGCTTCCCAGGTTCCCCTCCCATTATTTTAGGCATTTCAGCTCTACTCTAGAGGAGAGGTACTCAGCTGCAGGCAGATACCTGCTTTAAGGATGCTTCTTACCTGTTTCTTACTCTAGAGGAGGTGCTTGGCTACAAGCAGCGGTGCACGCTTTCTGGGCCTGCATGCCACGCATGTACTCTTTCCAAGGCAAAGAGGCTGCTCACAAAAAGCAAGGGAGGAGCTGGTATTGGCTCCCACTTGCTTTCGTGTCGAGCCAATTTTCGTACTGGGAAGGGACGTTCTGTGCTCCTGAAAGTAACGAAAGGAACAAAAGAATGGATGTAATGAAGGAAACTCTACTAAATATCATTCTGTCCTAGATCTAAAGAAGTGGGCTGATGGGCACAAAAGGACATGCTTAGGGGGATTGTGGGAGTTGCAGTTTGAAGAATGACTTTACCGACTCTGCCCTTGGCCAAATGCTGACATCAAAGACAGATTGATTTTACATAAACAACTGTATCTCAATTTCTTTCTCAGACCGCATGTTTCTGCAAAACTTTGAACAACAATCAATGTGAATATTGCTTAATTGAGAGTTTAACAATCAATTTTAATAACTGTCAAAGCAAATTTCCATAATTAACTCCAAAATAATGACCTCTACTACATTTGGTGGGAAAAAAATGAATTGCACGTGTGTAATCCAGACAACCTCAGCAGTTTTCATTCTGAGTGGGAGACCTCAACCATATTTAAATGTCTTCTGCTTCTTGATTTTTGGCAACATTCCTATTTGAGGGAAGACAATTTAGGGGCACGGATGTTTCGGGAGACAAATGAGTGGGTTGTTTCTCACTATTTGTGAATATGTTGCTTCTGAAACACCTACATGAAAGTCTGCTTGAGAGTTAGTTTATAATCAGTTTTGGTAGCTTCCTCAGAATGAAACGTATTGTTTATTATCATGTGTGAAAATTTTGCTTTATCTAATATTTACTTGAAAATGCATCTCTATATCCCATCTCTATATTGCCTTACAATCATTCCTGCTGCTGAGTCTACAATGTGAAATTAGTCGTATATAGTGAGCTTTGATTCAAGCTCTCAAATGTAATCTACCATCACACATTTATAGGAATAATTGTGGCCATACTCAACAACCTCAACGCCAAAGCTAAAGATTTTCCCTTGACATTGAGTCTAATTTTGTCTGGCTCTGGGGGTGGTGCTCATCTCCATTTCTAAGCCAAAGAGCCGGTGTTGTCCATAGACACCTTTAAGGTCATGTGGCTAGCATGACTGTATGGAGTGCCATTACCTTCCTGCAAAAGCGGTACCAATTGATCGACTCACATTTGGATGTTTTCAAACTGCTAGGTTGGCAGAAGTTGAGGCTAACAGCAGGAGCTCACCCCACTCCCTGGATTCGAACTGCCAACCTTTCAATCAGCAGGTTCAGCAGCTCAGTGGTTTAGCCCTCTTTGCCACCAAGGGTGTGAGGGTTGGTAAATGTGTATAAGCAGAATAAACAGAAGCTTTACCACAGTATTTAAACCAAGGTATACCCTGCTGTATAATAAAATGTCACTCAGGTTTGTATGACAAGTAACAGTATCTTTACTTTAGTTCAAAGATTCAAACAGGATAACAATATATACATCGATCTCTTTGAATTCAGTCAGGGAACAGAGGAATACAATAGTATTTTAAATAGTCTTTGAAATAAGCCCCATGCCTTAAAATGATCAGTCTTTACATTAGTTGGTAGCCAGCACTTTCTCTTCACTGTCCAATGAGAGAAAATAGCAGAATGACAGTTAGAACCGTTGGTCTCCGCAGCTAGCCAGAGGCAGCAGCCAATCAGAACCCTGGCTCCTGGCACACTCAAACAATCAGCTGCTGACACATCTCATGGCGTCCTTTTTTCAAATCTTCACAAAAGGCACCTCAACACCATACTTAATATGAACTGTCTGAAGTTATTTTACCAGGTGGAAATACCTGATGACGTAGGGTTGAAAAAGAGCATGATATTGACTGTGTAATGTTAGTTAATTAATTTGCGATTTGCAGGCACAATTCTACACATTACTTCTACACCTCTGAAGTAAGCTCCACTGTGAGAAACTCTGAGCCAGGGATAGAAATAATCACATTTGAGAAGGATGGGTGTTTCAACAGCCGCCATCAAAAACAGAAAATATCCACCACTGTGAGATTTCCCACACATGCTTGACAGCAAAAAGACGACTAGCACATTTTTATCTGCAACAAAAAATATTTTTCCACAGGCTCTTTTCTTAGAAAGCATCAAGTTTCTCAAGAAGTGTCTGTACTGCTACCTCTGGAAAAAAAAACTTTTAGGTGTTGTATGGTTAAAACTTCACCAATTATAGTCCAAAAAGAGAAAGTTCTACTTTTACTAGAGGTAGAAACCTCAGAGAGTTAAATCCAAATCCAAACTACTCTCTCGCTTAGGATTCTCCTGTTGTGACAAAATCTGATACCTTCAAATCCAGAAAATATTACCTGCTTAAGAAAGGAGCCTGTGGTTTTATAAAAGGTTAAGGACATCCTGGGTCCCAAGAAGAGTTGTTTTACCATTGTAGAAGGACCTCTACTACATTTGGTGGAAAAAAATGAATTGCACGTGTGTAATCCAGACAACCTCAGCAGTACGTGTGTAATCCAGAAAGCCTCAGGAAGAAAAAACGAAAGGCAAAGATACAGAATGGGGGACAATGCCTGGCTCGAGAGCAGTGTGAAAAAGATCTTGGAGTCCTCGTGGACAACAAGTTAAACATGAGCCAGGAATGTGATGCGGCGGCAAAAAAAGCCAATGGGATTTTGGCCTGCAGCAATAGGAGCATAGTGTCTAGGTCCAGGGAAGTCCTGCTCCCCATGCTCTATTCCGCTTTGGTTAGACCACACCTGGAATATTGTGTCCAATTCTGGGCACCACAATTGAAGAGAGATATTGACAAGCTGGAATGTGTCCAGAGGAGGGTGACTAAAATGATAAAGGGTATGGAGAACAAGCCCTATGAGGAGCGGCTTAAGGAGCTGGGCATGTTTAGCCTGAAGAAGAGAAGGCTGAGAGATGATAGCCATGTATAAATATGTGAGAGGAAGCCACAGGGAGGAGGGAGCAAGCTTGTTTTCTGCTTCCCTGGAGACTAGGACGCGGAACAATGGCTTCAAACTACAAGAGAGGAGATTCCATCTGAACATGAGGAAGAACTTCCTGACTGTGAGAGCTGTTCAGCAGTGGAACTCTCTGCCCTGGAGTGTGGTGGAGGCTCCTTCTTTGGAAGCTTTTAAACAGAGGCTGGATGACCATCTGTCAGGGGTGATTTGAATGCAATATTCCTGCTTCTTGGCAGGGGGTTGGACTGGATGGCCCGTGAGGTCTCTTCCAACTCTTTGATTCTATGATTCTATTATTCTATGATTCTATGAGTGAAAATTTACTGCCTTTTGCCTTGGACCTCACATGATCCAAAAGCTGGGAGTAGCCTCTGCCTCCATGACATTCCTTTTATTTACTTTGGAGATACCTCATTGTCTGAGTATGATGGCCTTCCAAGTGTAGTTTTTTTTGCGGTGGATATATAAGTGATTGTGGAACCCTATTCTTGACACGCATGTTCTTCCAAAGTGAGGAGGACATTAGTTTCCAAGTGGAAGGTGATCCCAGTCAGGGTTGGCTTGATGAACCTTCCTCTTGGCATGTTTCTCCCTTTTGCCCTCTATTCATGCCTCTTCAAATTCCACAGCACTGCTGGTCACAGCTGACCTCCAGCTAGAGTGCTCAAGGGCCAGGGCTTCCCAGGTCTCGCTGTCCATGCCACAGTTTTTAAGGTTAGCTTTAAGCCCATCTTTCAATCCCTTTTCCTGTCCACCAAAATTCCATTTTCAATTCTTCAGTTGGAGTAGAGTAACCGCTTTGGGAGATGGTGGTCATGCATTCAGACAATGTGGCATTCAGTCCAGTGGAGTTGATGTCAGAGGAGTATTGCTTCAGTGCTGATGGCCCTTGCTTCTTCCAGAACAGTGACACTTGTCCTCCTGTCTTTCCAAGAGATTTGCAGGATTTTTTGGAGACAAGACTGATGGAATTGTTCCAGGAGTTGAGTGTGATGTCTACTTCCAAGTCAGTGGAATGGTGAACTTTTAAATGACCTGTCCAAGGTCCTGAACCCCATTCCCAAATACCTTCAGCATAAGAAGCCTCCCACCTCTAATAATAATCAAGGTTCCAGAAGCCAAGCCCTATGGCATTCATTGAGGGAGCTACATATGTTTAGCTCAGAGAAGAGAAGTTTAAGAGATGACATTTAAATATTTGAAAATATGTCATATTAAAGAGCTTGTTTTTGCTGCTTCAGAGACCGTGATATGGAGTAATGGAGTCACACCACAGGAAAAGAGATTCTGCCAAAACATTAGGAAGACGCTCCTGATGATAAGATCCATCCAACAGTGAAATCAGCTGTTGCCTCAAAGTGTGATGGAGACTATGTATTGTCAAAGGCTCTCATGGCTGGAATCACTGGGTTGTTGTAGGTTTTCCGGGCTATATGGCTATGTTCTAAGAGGCATTCTCTCCTGACGTTTTGCCTGCATCTATGACAAGCATCCTTGGAGGTTGTGACCTCTGAGGATGCTTGCCATAGATGCAGGCAAAACATCAGGAGAGAATGCCTCTTAGAAAATGGCTATATAGCCCGAAAAACCTACAACAACCCTGTGATGGAGTCTGCTTCTCTGGCAGCTCTTAAACAGAGACTAGAAGACCATCTGTTGGGAGTCCAGCATCATCCAATGACAGATATATCCATTTCTACTGATGATGGGGAAGCATTATCACCAACTTGTTGTGCTGGTCCTCTTTTCATGGAATCTCCAATGTCATAGCAATGGGGCAAGGAAGCACGGTGTGGCCTTAAACGGTTCAGGCCCCACCTATCTCTGTGATCGCATCTCCCCTGTGAGCTGGCATAGACCCTTCTCTCACTCCCACCACCATCTAAAGTGTGACTTGTGGGGATGAGGGAGAGGATCTTCTCGGTGGTGGCCCCCTGCCTCTGGAACGCTCTCCCCAGAGAGATAAGAACAGCCCTGTCACTAGCCTCCTTCCACTAGGACTTGAAAAGCTGGTGATTCCAGTAGGTTTTTTGAAATTATTAGCCCCAGACCTTATCCTGGCCACTAGCTCTGCTCCCTATACACTTTTCCAGCCCTTAGCTACTAGCCCTGGTCTACCCCTACTATAGTTATCCAACAGGCCCTAGAAATGAAGAGCCTCCAGCATCACCATGGCCATTACTTAGGGCCTTGTCATGCACTTTACCCATTTCCCTGGCCCTATGTTTCCTCATTTGTCCAGTCCTCTTGTGCTTACACAGCAGGCCTTGGAAATAAATAGTTCCAGGTTCCACCCTGACCATCAGATAGGCCATGCTTGCACTTTATCCACTCCCTGGGCCCTAGTCCACCTGTTCGTACTTGCCCAGCCCTTTCATAGTCATTGAGGCCTACTTTGGAATCTTGGCCATTAGGAGCTGAGCTGTTCGATGTAATTAGTACCAAACTGGTTTTAATATGTATGACTGCTATGCAGTACTATATTTATTTTTATGATGATTTCTGTATGATCCTATGTTGGTAATTGCAATACTTTACTATGCTAGAAACCACACTGAGTCCCCTCGGGTAGATAAAGCAGTATAAAAATAAAGGTTATTATTATTATTATTATTATTATTATTATTATATTGCAAAGCAAGAATTTTAACTGGATGTTTATATTTTATAGTGTTTTTTATGTCAGGAGAAATTTGAGAAACTGCAAGTTGCTTCTGGTGTGAGCGAATTGGCTGTCTGAAAAGGACGTTGCCCAGGGGATGCCCGGATGTTTTACCATCCTGTGGGGAAGCTGGAGCTGGCAGACAGGAGCTCACCCCACTCCCCAGATTTGAACCACTGATCTTTCAATCAGCAGTTCAGCTGGCACAAGGGTTTAATGCATTGCAGAACCAGGGGTTCCATATTTTAAGTTGAGTTCTATTAGATTTAAAACTTCACTCAATCTATCTGGATTGCATTTCAGTTTCCGTTCTGCTGTGAAAAGAGTTGTTTTCGAATTATCCAAAGCAAAGTTGCTTTATCATCTAGAGAGGCATTGCTCTATCAAAAAAATAAAAAAAAATGAAAAAGGAACACCAAACAAAAGCATGAACTTCATTTTAATGAGTCACAAGCCTGGCATTTTAAATATTCATCATATTAAAGACTTTGCCAGAAGAGGAACACCTAATTTCAATCAATAAAATGTAATTATCGGGGTGAGGAGGGTTAGGTTTTGCTTTTGACCCAAAGCCTCTTTATTCCCTTTTCCCCACAATGAAAAGAACTTCGCAATAAAGGCACCAAAGCAGCAGCAAAAAGAGATTTTTTTTTCTCCCAAGCCAACTGAGAAGTGCATAAAAATGTCAACAGATGAACATATTTCTCAAGTTCTTTATATATCACTATGTAAAAGGTATATTTCTTTTTAAATAACGTTCAGTTCCCGGGGCAAGCACAGATGAATAATTTCTGTTAAGGATGTTCATTTTGTTCTTTTGGTGAGGGGTGGGTGGGGGTGCCTGCCTGGCCAACTCTTCCTCTGTTTTCCTGCTGCTTTGCTCTGCCCCCCAAGTTAAGAAGGTAGCAGGGGGTCATGCCAAGTGACTTTTGCAGGCTTCAGATCTTGCTGACACAGTGGAAAGCCTCCCACTTCTTTTCTTCACTTCCAGCTTTCACAGCTTACCTGTGAGAGTTTGGTCTACACAGTCTCAGAAATGTCACTACGCCACTTTGTCTTAATGTCAAACAATGTGTGCTGAAGTCTAGCTGCAAACTGCCAAGGTGAGCTCTAGTCGACTGGAAGAAGAAAAGCTCGCATTGCAGCACACCCAAATACCTGGGAGTTACCCTGGACCTACAAGAAGCACGGCTTGAATGCCAAGCAAAAAGTGGGCACTAGAAACAATCTATCTATATAAATAAAAATGTAATATTCATTTGTGGGATTAACATAACTCAAAAACCACTGGATGAATTGACACCAAATTTGGACTCAACACACCTATCAGGCCAACGAGTGACCATCACTCATAAACACATTGGAAAACATAGCGTAAGGGGCTTAAAAAGCCAAAAAAGCAAAAAGACACTACAGCGCATGCACAAAAACAACTCAACCTGGCAAACAAAACACACAATAGCATATCCACATGTTCTTCCAGACTACAGTCCCAGCATCCCCTAAACCAGGCCCTTTAATTAATTAATTAATTTATTTATTTACTGCACTTGTAGACCGCCGTTCTCAGCCCTAGGGCGACTCACGGCGGTGTACAACATATAAAAACAAATTACAATATAGGCAATATCACAAACAACAATAACAACATCACTATCAATAATACAATTACACTAAATCATTCGCGACGTCTCATCATAGAATCACAATCCAATCTCGTTATCCATGTTCCGTTCCAATCATCATTGCCAATTGTTGTAGCACTTAGTCAAACGCCTTCTCAAACAACCACGTCTTTAGTCTCTTGCGGAATGTCATAAGGGAGGGCGCCTGTCTGATGTCTACAGGGAGGGTGTTCCACAGCCGGGGGTCCACCACCGAGAAGGCCCTATCCCTCGTCCCCGCCATGCGTGCCTGTGAAGCAGGCGGGATCGAGAGAAGGGCCTCCCCAGATGATCTCAAAGTCCTCGTGGGCTCATAGGCCGAGATGCGGTCAGACAGGTATTTTGGGCCGGAACCGTTTAGGGCTTTGTAGGCCAACACCAGCACCTTGAATTGGGCCCGGTAGCAGATCGGCAGCCAGTGGAGCTGGAACAACAAGGGCGTTGTATGCTCCCTGCATCCTGCTCCTGTTAACAACATGGCTGCCGCGCGCTGGACTAGCTGGAGCTTCCGGGCCGTCTTCAAGGGCAGCCCCACGTAGAGAGCGTTGCAGTAGTCAAGGCTACTTTAAGAGAGGAGGATGACCCAAATGCATTGCTTTCAAGTTGCAAGCTTTCTTCTACTTGGATTTCTTTGAGAGTATCCCAATCCCTGCATATTTCCAATTTCCTATTCCTGGACTGCAACTCCCAGAAACACTCCAGATAGATAAGATAATAGATTAGATAGAGATAAGGTAGGTAGATAAATCAATCAATCAGGGGGACTGCTGGGAGTTGTAGTCCAAGAATAGGTAGAGAAGGAAGAAAGGGGAGAAAAAGGAAGGGAAAGAAAAGGGGGGAAAGAAGAGAAGAGGAAGAAAATAAGGAAGGAGAGAAGGAAAGAAAAAAGGAAGAGAGGAAGGAAGGAAGGAAGGAAGGAAGGAAGGAAGGAAGGAAGGAAGGAAGGAAGGTGTACCGTTTTTAACTGCAAATGTTGTGTACTTTGTATACTGATTTGTTGTAAACCACTCTGAGTCGCCTAAGGGCTGAGAAGAGTGGTATACAAATTAAGGAAATAAATAATAAATAAATAAGGAAGGAAGGAAGGTTGGCCATAGCAACATGTTGCGGGTACAGCTAGTGTGTGTGTGTGTGTGTGTGTGTAAGCTCTGTTCATTTTGAGTGACATCATAACTCAAAATCCGCTAGATGAATTGCCACCAAATTTGGCCACAAGACACCTACTAACCCAAGGCATGACCATCACTAAAAAAAAAATGATTTTGTCATTTGCGAACTGTAGTTGCTGGAATTTATAGTTAACCTACAATCAAAGAGCAGTTTGAACTCCGCTAATGACGGAATTGAACCAAACTTGGCACACAGGACTCCCATGACCAACAGAAAACTCTAGAAGGGTTTGGTGAGCATTGACCTTGAGTTTGGGAATTGTAGTTCACCTACATCCAGAGAGCACTGTGGGCTCAAACAATGATGGATCTGGACCAAACTTGGCACGAATATTCCAAATGCCCAAATGTGAACACTGGTGGAGTTTGGAAAAAATAGATCTTGAGATTAGTTGCTGGGATTTATAGTTCACCTACACTCAAAGAGCATTCTGAATCACAGCAATGATAGAATTGGGCCAAAATTCCCACACAGAACCACCATGATCAACAGAAAAGACTGTGTTTTCTGGTGTTATTTGGTGACCCTTCTGACACCCCCTCATGACCCGCCCCCAGTGGTCCAGACCCCCTTGTTGATAAATGATGCATTAAGGCCAGCCAGTCCATCTGCCTTCACCAGGGCAAGAAAACATGATCAAAACCCTTCTGACAAAGAGCCATCCAGCCATAGATACACTCATAAGCTGTTATTTCACCACCTGACTTCTGCCAGGAAGTAGTAGCCAAAAATGAAAGGATCAAGGTAGTGACATCTCTGGCCTACCCACTGTTTGAATATCAGCCACATGCCTTAAATCAAGAACTAGTATTCTAAGACCTACAGAGATACTCACAAGAACACCCCAGCAAGCAAGAGTCCAAAAGGGGCAGGCTAAAACCTGGAACCTCAACCCATGGCTGATACCACATGAAAGACTCCCTCCTGGGCACAAAGAAGACTGGGCAACTTGGAGGGCACTGGACAGACTGCACTGTGGCACCACGAGATGCAGAGCCAACCTTAAGAAATGGGGCCTCAAAGTGGAGTTCACGATATGCGAGAGTGGAGAAGAGTAAACCACAGACCACCTATTACAATGTGGCCCAAGCCTTGCCACATGCACAATGGAGGACCTCCTTATAGCAACACCAGAGGCACTCCAAGTGGCCAGCTACTGGTCCAAGGACATTTAATAGAATGCCAAGTTTTTCAACTTTGTGGTTTTTTTAACTACATTACAATTGTACCCTTGGTTCGCTCCTGATACGATAAATAAATCATTAGACTGGTGCAAGAAAGATAGTGAGTGGGTTTGGGCTTACTTAGTTGAATAAACCCTGCCATTTTACAAGATGTGTGTGTGTGTGTATGTTCATCTGGATGATGTTGTCCCTCCATGCGTCACTGAATTGTAGGAACATTTGTTCCAGCATCTGTGCAAAGACAGAGATAGGAAAGTTAACAAGAAAGCGTAACAACATTATATTTCCGCTAAAAAGCTAAAAATAAAAAAGCTTACCGATGCTATTTTAAAGATACAACTATCCTTTTACTCTGAGTAAGACATATTTCAGAGAAACATCCACTTCAATAGTTCCCATTCCTCGGTATCTGCTGTGTCCTATGAGAACCATTAATCTGCTGCTGTTTACCATCTCTCATCTGCCCCCTTCATCTTCCAAAGACCTCCATTAATTTCTACTTCTCAGAATGAATTTCCTTCATGACCTCTCTGTGAATGTTGATGTCTCTCCTCTGAAAGAAAAAATAGAAAGGAATGACATTTGCATAGTATATTTCTGAAACACCAAAATGCACAACTCTTTTGTGGTTCTTATTTTTCGGGGGCTTGGCATCTTACCTTTTTGTTGTTGCTTGCTATCCAACACCGATGTCTTGATTCACCCATCCTCTTTCTCAATTCTCCATCTAATAGCTGTACCTGTTGCACACACATCCTCTCTTCCAAGATTTTCTCTCCTTTCCTTTCAGTCTTCCTTCCATCCTTCCATCTCCAAATCCATCTCTCATCTTGATCCTCTGCTCCCATCTAATAGTAATAATATACTTTATTTAATAATAATAATAATAATAATAATAATAATAATACTTTGTTAAAAAACAAAGTATGGATTGCCGATGTTGCAATCCCAGGCGACAGCAGGATTTAAGAGAAACAACAGGAAAAGCTGACACAATATGAGGATTTAAAGATTGAACTGCAAAGATTCTGGCACAAGCCAGTCAAGGTGGTTCCAGTGATGATCGGCACACTGAGTGCAGTGCCTAAAGACCTTGGCCTGCACTTAAACAAAATTGGTGCTGACAAAATTATTGTCTGCCGGCTGCAGAAGGCCACCGTACTGGGATCTGCATATATTATCCACTGATACATCACAGAGTCCTCTGTACATCAAAATTAATATCAAACTGAACATAAATTTGCCACTTTGATGTACGGAGCAATTCATGCCCGTAGCCAGGATTTCGTTTGGGGGGGGGGGCTAAAAAATTTTCAGGGGGGGTTTCAGGGGGGCTGAGTTTCGGGGGGGGGGGGGCTGAGTTTGAGTGAAAGAGGGTCTAGCCTAGCAAACCTTTTGTATCATTACTCCAATACCCCCATGCATATGGGATATATGCCTGCGGAGCATCAATATTATAATTGCAATTTGTGTATAAGTTTAGATTTCATACCAGTTTACTGATTACTGGCCGTCCCCTGCCATGTGTTGCTGTGGTCCAGTATGTGTATATGTGTTCTGTGTGTGTATATATATGTGTATATGTATATATGTGTGTTTATGCGCATGTGTTGTAATGTATTTTTATTGTTTGGCTTTTTAAGTCCCTTCCATTGCGTTTTCCAGTATTTTTATGAGTGATGGTCACTCGTTGGCCTGATAGGTGTCTTGTGTCCAAATCAGGTTCAATTCATCCAGTTATGTCAACCCCACAGACTAACATTACATTTTTATTTATATAGATTGACCAATGCATACTGTTGTACTTGTGGGTATATATTAGTTTGGTGTATAATCAGGAAGCAAATTTACTTTATAAAAGTAAAGTTCTGCCAGATGTAACTACATGCTTAGTTCAATCTATCTGTTGTTATCCTTGGTGTGTCCATCCCCCATCTCCCCCCAACCAGGCACTCAATGACTAAGGGAAGACTGGGGGAAACAAGGGACAGTCATCAGCATGTGGCTTATTTCTGTAGCCATCTTCAGGAAGACCATGCCATTTACATGGAGCTCTGGAAGACATTTGGAAGGTTCCCAGAGCATGCAGTAATTGCACAATTTGCAATTACCTTGGTGCTTTTAACTAGACATTGATTCTTTCTCTGTGCTAGAGTTTTATACATGTCATTTGCCTTTTCCTTCATTTCTGATTGAACAGAGAAAACATGTATGTATAATATATGAGTACAGGCTCTTTTCAGGTCCTCAGGTGAATGCATAGAATCTGAGAGCTTGGAGAGATTCACAATACCAATTTCTACTCCCCTGCCATTTATTTATTTGCTTATTTAGGAGATTTATAACTTGTTCTCTAATCAGAATTCTGAAAGTGAGGACCAAAGTGTGCTCTTAAAAAAAGATATATCAAATGGACAAAATATAAACAGGAGGACAGATCAAAGCTATACAAGAAGCCGTTGAAATGAAGTAAATACTCGAGATACAAAGCCTGCCTGAAGAAATGAGTGGGCTAAGTACAAAAGTGCCAACTAGAGAATACGCCTTGAAAGGAATGACCTTTTTAGTCCCCCATGGAATATACTCCAGCTGGATTTAAACCACTATTCATCACTGATCTAATTTTACAATGAGAGCCATTGTTTGATCTGAGTATTGGATTCCAGAAACTCAGGATGGGAGTCCTCACTTTGCTGAGTGGCCTTAGACAATTCACATTCTCTTCACTTCAGAGAAAGGCAAGGACAAACAAGTGTAGTCAAGAATATCCCAGGATGGATTTGCTTTAGGATCACAATATGCTGGAAATGTCTTGAAGGCACTCAACCACCATCATTGCACATTGCTGCTGAAAAAGGTTTAGGGTCCGCCATTTAAAGAGCTTTCAGTTAAAGAGCCATCAAACCGAAGAAGGAAATTACAGGTAGAACAAGTAGTTACTGATGAACCAGAGGTAGAATATGGTGATACGTGGTTTGAAGAGGCGAAAGGCATTTGTCTGTCACTCAGGTTGTCACTCACTTTCATGTCCTTGACCTTTAATTTATTGCAGCTACATTACATTTTATGTAACTTGCCTGGAGACCCCTTTCCTCTATAAAGGAACGGCACACCAAAGGTCTTTCTATGTTCAAAAAACTCTTATAATGTAAAAGGCAGCATATGCATAAAAGACAACTTTTCTTCCTATTTACTTTTTAGCCACCCATAACTTTCTATGAGACTAGCAGCTCACTCATTATAATTTCCAGGAACCATTGGCCACACTGACTGTAGCATTTCAGCACCGCAGATCAATAATGAGTAAAATGTATTTATTTAGTTGGTATTAACAACTTGACACAATTCCAACAATCTATTTACATCGTTTTGGGGGGGGGGGGTGGTCTTTGTGTAGCACCTGCAGGCCTGAACCTTGAAGGAGGGGTGCGGTCCTTCCGAGCCTCACGGGAGCAGTTCCTCACCACCTTGCTGTGGATGGCACAGCTCACGCAATAGTGAAGCTTCACATAGAGCTTGGGCAACACATAGGAGTCAAAGACGCTTGCTTCAGAGATGTCTCTGACAGCAGCTGCCTCTACAATGCTTTGGATGACAAATTACTTAATAGCCTTATCCTTGGGTACACAGCGGGCACAGTTCGTACAACGTATAGGCTGGACATGCCCATGGCCCTTCTTGGCGCAGTCGTTGTTCCTTCTCTTCTTCGTCATTTCGATGCTGAGGAGGTGAAAGAGCCAATAATGAGTAGAAATGTGCAATTTGTCCAAAAGGCATGCCCTTTTGGGATCCATTGTCAGCTAACCCCTCATTCTATTTACCGGGAAGTTGCTCAAATCAGGAGGGGTGTTGCTGTATTCATTCGGCAGAGATTCGGCCCATTGGCTACAATGGCAAATTTTAAAGGCTCAATCCTCAGTCATTTTAAGGCCTATCTGCATGAACCCTACCTCAGTTTTAGATCCCATTTAAAACTACACGCCTGACAAGTTTCAAAACAATGCACCAATGTACTGATTTTTTAGAATTATTTTAAGTTTTAACCATAACATTTTTTTTAAAAAAAAATAAGACAAAACACGAGAGAGGTGTTTTGAGAATTGCACTTGCCAGTTGTGTCCATTTCAGTCAATCAGAGCATGAACAGAACCATGCCTTTTATTGCCTTGTTGCAGCATAGATAGGAGAGATACTATCAAGAGAGACCCTTTCCGGAGAAAAGAAAAATACGGCTTTATTTCCAGCTGGGACTCTGGTGAGGGGTTCTGTCCAAAAGCATCCAGAGCAATGATATAGGTGCGGACCTTCCCTTTTATAGTCTCCAAATGCAAGCAAACAAAGAACATGCGTCTACATACGTTGACATCATTCTCTACGTCACCTTAGCATCAAATTCTATCTTCCAACATACAAAAGGCATGTCTCTGTCTTTCTGAAGAGCAAGCATCTTACATTCATCAGTCAAGGGGCCCACTTTGACCTGTCATGAGGGAGAGGCATTGGCTCCTTCCCTAGAAGCAAGGCACTGGGCTTTTTGTACCAGCCTCTGTGGCTTATCTCTCTCTTGGAATGTATAGATAACATGCCCCCTCTTCAGCCCCTCTCTTGCTATGCCTGGACACAGCTTGCTTGCCTGTTAGCTTGGGTTTCTTATACAGAAAGAACTTGATTTTTCTATACAGTTCAGTGTTTGTAAAGTACATACAATTTTTACATAAATAAATATCTATTTTTCCAATATCTCCTCATCAGTCTGAGATACAAAGAGAGAAAAAAAACTCCCAGCAGTCCTCCTGATCAATTTATCTACCTACTACCTATCTCTATCTGATCTATCTATCTTATCTATCTGGAGGATTGCTGGGAGTTGCAGTCCAGGAATAGGAAATTGGAAATGTACAGGGATTGGGATGCTCTCAAAGAAATCCAAGGAGAAGAAAGCTTACAGATTGGAAGCAGTGCATTTGGATCCTCCTCTTCTCCTAAAGGGCCTGTTCTAGGGGATACTAGGAGCTTTAGTCCGGAAGAGATTGTGGCTATGCTATTGTGTGTTTTGTTTGCCAGGGGGAGTTGTTTTTGCACATGCACTGTAGTGTCATTTGCTTTTTTTTGGCTTTTTAAGTCTCTTCTGGAATGTTTTTCGGTGTTTTATGAGTGATGGTCACGCGTTGGCCTAATAGGTGTATTGTGTCCAAATTTGGTGTCAATTCATCCAGTGGTTTTTGACTTATGTTGATCCCACAAATGAACACCGGGATTGTGGCGCAGCTGGCTGAGTGTCGGCTGCATTAAGATCACTCTGACCGAAGCCAGCCTGGGTTGGAGTGGGTTTCCAACTAATTGTGTGTAGCCTGTTGTCGACCTTTGCAACCCGAAAGACAGTTGCATCTGTCAAGTAGGAAAATAAGGTACCACCTTAAAGTGTGGGGAGGCTAAATTAACTGATTTATGAGGCCACAAAGAAGACTCCAGCAACGCATTCCAGCGGGGAAGAATGCGGAAGTGCTTCATCAACGTCGCAGATGGACGATGAAAGCGACAGCTCCCCTGGCGGCCAGAAAAAGTTAAACAGCCTATGTATATTTCTGTATATGTTTGTATGTCAAAAATTGGCATTGAATGTTTGCCATATATGTGTACACTGTAATCCGCCCTGAGTCACCTGCGGGGTGAGAAGGGCGGAATATAAAAGCTGTAAATAAATAAATAAATAAACATTACATTTTTATTTATATAATGTTCCAGAGTCCCTAACTCAGACAATGTTGGATACCTAAGCTAGTATTTTAATAAAGGAAATAATATAAAAACCAACCTTCCATTATGATGAGTAAGGCGACAAATGCTGGGAAGCAAGAGCATGGAGTTGGAAAGTCTGATATGAATCTCTCCCTGTGCCTTCTGCCTTCAGGAATAATGGACGATGTATGAACTGATTATTACTCTGGCAACGTTTAGCACCTGGTCTGGGAAAAGGTGCCATCATGTCCTTCATGTCAGTCAGCAACATATCAGAGAGCGCCCTGTCACAGGCTGGCTTTTAAGATTAAGCTTGACATGATTATGCATATTAAAACTAACAAACATTCTAAGTCTGATTTATTAATACTCTGGGCTGGTGAGTGATTGCCTTTTTCATGAAGATGGTGATTTGGCTCACTCACTGCATTGCCTCAAATTATTGTTCTGCTGACACTTTAATGAGGTTATCATTTTTGTCTTACATACAGCAAATTGAGGTCTGTGCTGCATCCTTAGATTTATGATCCATACGTTCGGGAACAGAATGCTATATGGTATTATAGCCCCCAGTTTTGATAATCTTTAGGACTTCATTATACTGTATTTTGATTATGGCAAGAAAAAAGCTGCCCATAATCCTTCACTAATTGCCTAGGAAACATGGATCTGTCATGAGTTTTTTGATTGCATGTTCCTGCAAGGTGAGAGGTTGGACTAGATGGCCCTTGTGGTCTTTTACTTTTCAATGATTTTAACGGTTACTAGGAATAATAATAATACTATGTGGGGGGAAAAACCTAAATTTAATAATGGTTTCTATTATTATTATTATTATTATTATTATTATTATTATTATTATTTCTACCTTGCCACCATCTCCCCTGAGGGACTCAGGGCAGCTCACAAAAGCACTCAAGGTGCAAACACATAAAATACAATAAGTGCATGACCAATATCACAATAACAATAACAAACCACATGAAATCATGAAATCCCATTAGTTAAAATCAATAAATGCAACAATAGCTGCAGATATAAACAAATTGCAATGAGTATCAGTCTATAAAGTGCAAGGTGAGATAACCATTAGTCCTCCAATATAATCAGTAAGGATTCCTATCAAGGTCAAAGGCCTGTTTGAAGAGCCAAGTCTCCAAATTGGTTCAAAAACTCTTGGAGAGTGGAGGCTGATCTAATTTTCCTGGGGATGGCATCCCAAAGCTGGGGAGCCACCACCAAAAAGGCCCTCTCTCTCATCCCCACCAATCATGTTTGAGACGGAGGTGGGACCGAGAGAAGGGCCTCCCTGGCAGATCACAAAGCCTGTGCTGGTTCTTAGAAAGAGATGTAGTCTGGAAGATAGGCTGGAGCTTTATAGGTGAATTGCACCTGCACTTTGAATTGAGTCCAGAAACTTATCAACAGCCAGTGGAGCTGTTTTAATAAGGGCATTGTATGCTCCCTATAATTGGACCAGTTAGTAATCTGGAAGCTGACTTTTGCATTAATTGCAGTTTTCATGCCATCTTCAAAGGCATCCCCATGTAGAGTGCATTACAGGAGTCCAATCTAGATGTAAGTAAGGTGGCCAAGTCAGGCTTTTCAAGGTATGGTCACAGCTGGAGCACAAATGCCCTCTCAGCCATCACCAACACCTGAGCCTCAAACATCAGTGCTGAATCCAGGAGGATCCCCAGACTGCGGACCTGTGTCCTCAGGGATAGTGTAACCCCGTTGAGAACAGGTTGCCACCCTATATCTCGATCGGCCTCACAACTGACCAGAAGAACCTCTGTCTTGTCTGGATTAAGCCTCAGCTTAATGAATTCATCAGTTTCATTTTTTCTACATGATTTATTAATGCATATTTTGACTCACTTATGAAAAATGTGAATTTTCAAAGTTCTCATCAAAGTCTATCCAAATTGAATATCATTTGTCTGTGGAGCCCCTGTTGACGCAATGGGTTAAACTTTTGTACCAGCAGGACTGAAGATCATGGGTTCGAATCCAGGGAGAGTGTGGATGAGCTCCCTCTGTCAGCTCCAGCTACCCATGCAGGGACATGAGAGAAGCCTCTCACAAGGATGGTAAAAACATTAAAACATTCGGGCAACATCCTCTGGGCAACATCCTTGCAGACGGCCAATTCCCTCACACCAGAAGTGACTTACAGTTTCTCAAGTTGCTCCTGTCATGAAAAAAATATTTGTCTGCACCAGGCAAATTCTTTGTTTGCAGCTACTCCTAGGACAAAAGACTATTTTTAACTTGCCTTCCATGTAGCTCACTGTTAACAAGGAGCAATTTGCTAGAAAAATAATATGTAGAATTACGCTGATTCAACACCATGAAGAATACAAATAATGTTCAACAATACACAAGAAATTCACAGCCAGACTTTTACGGATGAGGTAGTACAAATCTTCTGCCAGAATGGATGAATCACCTAGTTTTGCTCCCCAGCTCCCCTCTGTTTTCAGATTTGCCATTTTTTTCACATTTATGAAAAAATTGGGGAAATGAATCACAATCCTCACACAGCCTGACTCCTCAGTGCTTGAGACGTTTAGTTGCTTATTCTTTCCTCCTCAAAAGTAATTGAATCAAATGTTATAAAATGGTTTTAAAGCTGTTACAACTCAGTTGCATTTCATGGAATAGTCCTCCATATGGTATTTATGCTGAAGAGTCCACAACAGATGATTCAATGGCATGTATGACTAGTGAGTTTATGACTGTAGTATATGGCTGAAGGCTCTAGGCATGACTGATTCCCTTCTAAACACATATGAAATTGGAAGGATGATTTTGTACTGAATGAAGAGTTTCTGAATAGCAGCTGAAGAAAGTCACAAACTTCACCAGTTAGTCAGTAGCATTCTTCAGTCACAACTATGATTCTTGGTTTACCGAAATGGCGATTATACAAGGGATAAAGAACCCAGGCTGATAATCAAACAAATTGCAGAGTTATGGCTTCTCCTTTGATTGGGACAGGGATTTGCTAATTCTATGGGTGCTGAAAAGCTCATCAGTTGGCCAAGTGGTCACAAATCAGGGACAATGAAGGGTAATGGGGGAAAGTACTTAATCTTGTCTGCAATCATTGGAAGATTGGTTCCAAGGTAAGAGGCAATTTAAAACAACAACAACACCCGGTTCCTGATTATAGAATTTGATTATGATGAGAAAGGTAGTTAGTCAATAGGTTGATGGAACCAGAATTATCCAAAGAATTATATCCAATTTTGTTCTCAAAGTTAAAAAGATCATTCATATATATATATATATATATATATATATATATATATATTTCATGATAGATTTTTTTGGGTCTGCTATTGGTTTGAAAAGTGTTCTGGAAAAAAGGATGGGATTTTGCAATACAATTAATGCTTTTCAAGGAGATCTTTAGACTCATTGTTTACTATATGTTTTGTTTATTGGAGTTATACCTAGACATTAAGGCAGCTAGCAAAAAAATTAGAATCGGCAAAAATAAAAAAGGTACAGATAGGAACAGACATAGGGTTATAATACGAAAGCAAAAGAAAACAATTATTCTGAAGTTACCGTTTTGTGCTGTTTTTTTTAAAATTTGGAACCCCAAAATTTGGATTTTGGTTGTGGTCAAAGTTAGGATCCCTCTCATGTTCTATTCACAAGATGGATGTAGAAGGAAGGACATGTCTTGGGAGCTAGAAAAGGCTCAGCTAAAGTTCACACTGTTGCACTCCAGGCCAGGAAGAAGCCCTCTGACTTAAAAACAACACACAGCTGAGTAAATATGCAAGCAGTTTATTGAATGTAATTTAAAAAGCATTAGCAGTGGAAAAAACCACTCCAAAGAAGTAGGTAAATCCAAGTAGGTAGAAAGATAAGCAGGAACAAACAATCCAGGAAATAAATCCATCAGAGTACATGAAAAAGTAACACAGAAACTTCCAAGTTAAACTCCAGACTTGAATCCTGAAATCAAACAAGGTATAATATGAATCTATCCAAGGTAAGACTGCAAGGTCTCACAACGTCTTGATTCAGTTCCAACGTTGCTTCGTCTGACCACAGATTCTGTACTTGGCACTTTTATCCCCTAATCTACTCTATATCTACTCCAAGACAGAAATGGGTTGCTTTTCAGCCTTGACTCTGTTATCAATTTCTCTCTCAATCTGACAGAGCGCCTGAGAGATTGTTGTGCTATTCTGTTCTGTCTGAAAATAAGCCTTCTATCTTCTGGCTCATTAGTTTCTGCAGCTGGGCCAGGTGCCAAGCTTTTCTCAGGCTCAAAGTCCTGGGAATTATCTGGTAATGATTCAGGCCCTCTTCCAGAGACCATCCCATCATCCCCAAACTCTTCAGGAACATTCTCATCAGCAAAGACACTTTGAACAGGAATCCCATTGTCATTCTCTGCATCTAAAGCACCTTCATCATTAGAAGCAGCATTGTCATTGTCATTAGAAACAGCATTGTGATTCCCAACATCCAGAGTGCTCTGATCATAAGACACAATCACAGGCTGAACTCCAACACATGCCTGGCACACATAAGCTGCTTCCTTCACCACACCAAGAGTCTAACAAAATATAGTCTGCTCTTTCTTCCTAAATATGAAGTTCCACACTTACCTCCAGACCTGAAAGTGATTACCACCATGATTGTAGTCAGGCAGGTAAATAGGGATGTGCAATCCATTAAAATGGTTCAAAAGTCATTACAAAACTGGGGGGGGGGGGGGGGGTGCTGACATTTTGTTTCTGGTGGGTTTCTAAAGTATAGTTAGTGAAAAATTTGTTACTCTAACTACAGAAATGACATTTCGTTACAGTAACTGTCCATAACAATGTTCTACAAATTTTCAGTTTTTCTCAGTTACGGAAACGAAATGTGCCGTTTCTTAATAAATTTAACATGCTGAATTCAAATATAATAATTAAATGTGTTAATTGACTCTGGTTTTTATGCAACAGCTATTTCAATTTTCTCCACAATAGGTAATTCGTTAATATTATGATAATGCGCCTAACCTTACTGCATGTATATAAACCGTGTATTAAATTTTAGTCAAATTATATTGCCAATAGTTTATACATGAGAAATATTTATTTAATTAGTCTATTGTTTATGTTTGTGCAGCAAGAAACTATGTTAGTAGGCCTAATGCAGTTGAAAAGTCTGAAAGTTTAAATGTCGCTTTAATCGTGACTTTACTTTATATCCTGTTTGCTTCTTTTCTTTTGTATTCAAGGAAAGGATGGTCTCTTCCAATGCTCCAGCAGTAGTCTGACAGCATTGACGGAGTCCATTTGCCTTGATATCTTTTTTCCATAGTGCTTTATTTACACACATGCGAGGAGGCATAACTACAGTAAAAAGAACAATGTAAAACGATGTTTAACGATACTGTCTCAGTCTTCAACTGACTGACCCTCACCGTTCAAAAGTCTGGCCTTATATAGGGCTTTCTGGCTTTTGCACATGGCACTAATACTGCGTCATCAAACTTTCTAGAGTATTCTAGAATCTTCCATAGTGTAAGTCACAACATGCATTTTTTCAACCATACGTGATCATGTGATTGCTTATATCATAAAAACTAGAGCCAATATACATTTTTAAATGTCATTTTCGTTTTCAGCACCCCAAAATCATAAAAGAACAACTATTTTCAGGCCTGCAACTTTTTCTCCGTTGAACAGTGTAATTACTGTAATTTTGGAAACTTCAGGGGCTCCTTTCTCTGTCATTTTTAAAGTTATTGGAGTGAAACTTGGTACAATGATAGAACACATTTTCCACTGTTAGCCCACCAAATGTCAGAATGTTTGCAATATTCAATGAAGCAAACAGAAAGAGGTACACTATCATCCTTCTTGTTCACTACGCTTTTCTGGTGCTTCAGCCATTGCTGTCCTCCACTCAGCCTCAAATGTAGGATTTTATTCAACTGTCTGCAAGTTCAAAGCAGATATTGTGAGATTTTCTGCCTTGATATTCTGGGCTATATGACTGTATGGAAGAGCCCTGTGATAAATGAGTCCAAATAAGATATTGTGGGATTTTCTGACTTTATAGTCTGGGTTATATGGCTCTGTGAAAGGGCCCTAAGATCTAAAAAGCATTTTGGTGTGCTTCAGCTTTGGGTCTAATAATAAAAGACAGAAATCTGGGGAGAACTAAACTTAGTCTAATGGGATCCATCTCAGTTCAAGAAATGCACCTCATCTGAGTCTGAGACGCACTCTATTTTTATATTGTTTATGAGTATGTAGACAAGTACATTTTCATTTTCTGACACTGTGCTGGAATCTTTCTTTTCTGTTTCCTGTTTTGCCACAGAGAATAACAACATTTAACACAAAGAAATGTGCTACTTTTTAGAAAAGAAAAAAGCAAACAAACCTCAATCATTCCAAAACAACGCCAGATAGACTCCACAATGCCACAAAAATAAATACAATTGGATATGCATCAAAGAATCTTTGGAGATAATTTTATGCAATTCAGGAAGAAAACATTACTTAAAAATTTATCAAGATCCATCAGAATTATTTTTTTTGGAATAATTTTAAAGGAAGATTTGATAGCATCTCTGTTCAGATGTGTTTCAGGACATTTGTGTATATATGCTCTTGCCCATTATGCGTACTTCAAACATTAAAGTCATTAAATGATATGAGCTGAGGGATATTTAGAAGTTCACTTTTCCTAGACTTGTAAAATTATAGAGTTGGAATAGACTCCATTTGGCATTCAGTCCAACATGCTGCTCAATGCAGGATCTTCAGTCGGAGCTAGCTAGCCTTTTTCTGAAGACATCCAAAGAAGGAGACCTCACCAATTCTCTAGGACAGGGGTTCTCAAAGTGTGCTCTGTGGAGCCCTTGGGGCTCCATAAAACATACTGAGGGGCTCCACCGTTCCCTGCTGGGGGTGTATTGATTGTGCTTTTCCTTCATGATATGATATCATATATAAACATTTATTGGGGATCTATAAGACACTTTTGCTTCAAAAAGGGCTTTGCGAGTCAAAAAGTTTGAGAAACCCTGCTCTAGGATATTGGTTCCACTGGCAAACTACTCTCACATTCAAAAGGTTCCTTTCAATTGTCAATTCAAATCTAACCTGTGTAACCTGTGTGTGTGTGTATAGCTTTGCTTTTTCAACAGTTCAGGCCATCAGAAAGAGATGAGCTTTGCATCCTGTTGTCACTTTGATTCAGACCAAAGCCTTTTCTTCACTTGGACAGATGCTAGTGAATACTATTTTGAAGCTCATAAGCAAGTCATTGCAGTATAGTTTTGGGCATAGCAAATCTCAATAAGGAATCCTCTATCAACATGTTTACTAGGCCTTCCTCTATGCCAACTATTTATTTATTTATTTACAGTATTTATATTCCGCCCTTCTCACCCCACAGGGGACTCAGGGTGGATTACAATGTACATATACATTTTTTTTTGGTTGTGTCAGGAGGTGCTCCTGTTGTGAGAGAATTGGCGGTCTGCAAGGACGTTGCCCAGGGGACGCCCGGATGATTTTGATGTTTTGTCATCCTTGTGGGAGGCTTCTCTCATGTCCCTGCATGAGGAGCTGGAGCTGATAGAAGGAGCTCATCCGCCTCTCCCCGGATTCGAACCTGCGACCTCTTGATCTTCAATCCTGCCGGCACAGGGCTTTAACCCAATGCGCCACCGGGGGCTCCTACATATACATGACAAACATCCAATGCCATAGACACACAACATATATAGACAGACACACAGAGGCTATTTAACATTCCAGCTTCATGAGGCTATTCTGGCCACTAGGGGAGCTGTTGTTTCACAGTCCATTTGTGACATTGATGGAGTACTTCCTCATTCTTTGCATGCTTGCTGGAGATTTTTATGGCATCATAAATTAGTTAAATTAGCCTCCCCACATAAGCAGTACCTAAATTTACTACTTGACAGATGCAACTATCTTTCAGGCTGCAAAGGTCGACAGTGAGCTACATTTGCACATCATCTTTCCATGGGGTTCAATGGGAATTTGGATCAGGCAAACAAACAGTGACTTCCAGCCTGTTATGCCCCTTCTACACTGCCATATAAAATCCAGATCATCTGCTTTGAACTGGGTTATATGGCAGTGTAGACTCAGATAATCCAATTCAAAGCAGATAATGTGGATTATCTGTCTTGATATTCTGGATTAGGTAGCAGTGAAGAAGGACCCTATGTCAGGTCTTGTATTCAGAGAAGGGGAAAGTGACTCATACTTCTTTTCAGAATTCTGGTGTAAACATTTCATAGATCTCCCCCACAGAGCCAGAAAATGGCTAATTTCATGGCAGCAAATACCATCTGAAAAGAATGGCATGAATAACCCTGAGTATATAAACAAATATTCAGTTCCAGGAGGTGTTTGAAATGGATAGAAGGCAAATTGTTTAGAAAAATGTATGACTGAGGCCACCAGGCATTTTGGATTTGAACTTCAGAAGCCCCAGCTGACATAGTCAATATAAGTGATTGTGACAGTTGTCCAAAACATCTGGAAGACAAAGTCCTCCGAACTGATTTATTCATTATTTCCCATTGCATGGGATTGCATAACTAAATTGGAGTTCTTTGTGTATTCTTTCATGGCAGAATGAGTTTGGGCTGGATTGCCTTTGAAGCCTTATCCAACTCTACAAAGTTATGATTTTATGAACCAGCAGAATTGGCTACTGTGTTCCTAACAATATTGTGTTGTTGTTTAAAGGGCATAATGCAGACAGGTGATTTTAAGAAAAACAACACAAAGATATATTCAATTAAATACATATTTCAGTGTATTGTGACAGAAAAGCTTTGAAATTCGTCCAGAATTTGTTTTTGATGCATTCTTTATAAATTTTTAAACTAAGGATTTACATTTGAGATTTCAGAATTAGTTTTGACATTTCTTTGATGCATATTGATTTTTTTCCTTTCTTTTTTATTGTGTTGTAGAATATAGAAGAAAATATACAACCATAACCCACGTGTGCATACACAAATACATTGTTATGCATCAGATTCTGCTTCCTGTATAGATCAATTTTTGCTTCTGGCTCCTTAACATTACTATTCAGCATTGTTCTCAGTGGAATATGTGAATCAACACTCAAGTGGGGTAAATAAGAAATAGTTGCAAAGACGGAGGTTCTTCATTTGGGAGAAGTTAGAATCCCATTTATTTCCTGTGTTCTTCTGCATGATTGCTGATCTAAGAACGACGGCTTTGCTGTTGTGTGTGTTGAAGCATCCCATGGTATTAGCAGCTTATTAAAATAACTTCTTTAGGAGGATTTGGAAATGGGGAAGGAAGAAATCATTTTTTGGCCAATGCCCAGGTATGAAACTTGACATATATTCATGGAAATGGGGAACACATTCCTGTTGTCTAAACCTCAACTGCAAGGTAATGGTGAAGACTTTCCTCTCACTTTAAGTCTAGTCGTATCCAACTCTGAGGGTTGGTGCTTACCTCCATTTCTAAGGGCTCTTCCACACAACCATATAACCCAGAATATCAAGGCAGAAAATCCCACTATATCGAGTGTTTTGAACTGGGTTATCTGAGTCCACACTGCCATATAACCCAGTTCAAAGCTGATAATGTGGGATTTTATTCAGCTGTGTGGAAGGGAACTAAACCGAAGAGCCGGCATTGTCCATAGACACTGTGCTGTCACATGCTAGGCCTGTGCATAAGACTGTAGACAGGACATACATTCTCTGTGCCCAATATGACACCGGGGCTGCCTCAGATTAAAGGCCCTTGGATTTCCTTAAAACAGAGTTTTTAGATTGCTTAAAGGTTCAACAATGTTCTTTATTAATGAAAACAAACAGGTATTTTAAGGCTTTCTTAATAGTCTATTGGCTCTCTCTCAACCTTGTCCACAGGGAACAGGCACTATCTTCATAAACTGTACATTAACTAATGGGGAAATCCTTAACTTCTAATCTGGGCAGTCTGTCTTTGCCTCTGTTGGCGTGGAGCCCCTGCACCCGGTACCAACTGCTTCTGGCTTCCGCGAGTGACCCTTACCAAGCAGAGCTTTGTCGACTTCCAGGAAAAAAAATTCAGGTTTCCGTGATGGCTGACTGAAGTCCCTCAGCGAAGGAGCTGTAAGGCTGTATAATCTTTGGCCAAGCTATGGGACCTTTCTTCCCAGCCAAGTTGTAGAAGACGAAGCTTTCTACAGGAGCTCTTGGTTTTATGTCCTGTATGAAAGGCTTCTCTATGTGGACTGACCCAAACTGGCTCCTATTCTCTCCAAAACCCAAAAAGGGGGCGGGACCAGGGAACCTCACTATAATTGACAGGTGGCTTGCCCTATGATTGCAGCCAAAAGAGGCCACCTATCTGCAGAGTCCCTGAAACTTAGAACTACAACAAACATTCAATGCAAAGCAAACAAAATTGGAGCTCCTGGTACAGTTGTACCTGCACAGACACCTCCAAAGTCATGTGGCTGGCATGACTGCATGGAGTGCCAATACCTTCCCGCCGGAGTGGTACCTATTGATCTATTATCATTATTTCCCACATTTCTAACCCGCCCTTCTCAACCCCCTAAGGCTCAGGGTGCTTTACACCGGCAACAATTCGATGCCACCAGATAATACAAATATAAACAAATATAACAACAATTTAATATAGTAAATAGAAAATCAAGTTAAAAACACATTGAACACATTGTTATCGATTCATATAGACATCTACTCACATTTGCATGTTTTTGAACTGCTAGGTTGGCAGAAGCTGGGGCTAGCAGCAGAAGCTCACCCCACTCCCCAGATTTGAACCGCCAAGCTTTCAATCAGTAAGTTCAGCAGCTCAGCGGTTTAACCCACTGTGTCACCGAGGCCTCCAAAACCTCAACTGTCATTTTACAGAATTTGAAATGTTTTCACTTCCTCCTCTGAAAAAGAAGACCATTCAGAAGAAACATCTTCAAATGTATTCCATTCCCTTTTCTTCTGATACTCTAATAACTCCAGGTCTGGGTCATTGTGATGTCTGCAAAATGATGGTGGCTAGGCACTTCTCATGTTACTTTGGGTGGTAATAGAAGCATACACAACTTTAGAAGTCCATGCTTCTGCCACTATTCATTGCAAGCTTTACCTTTAAGAAACAGTTGGAGACTGCCCCTGCCATTGGTGAAATGTGGTCTCATAGCATCCTCTCATAGAGCATAGTAGACTTCAGAAAGGCACTTTTCTACCACTCTTGTTTAAATGGAACCCTTGGAGCAATTTTTCCCCAATGTATTATCAGAGGCTTTCATGGCTGGAAAGAGAGTTGTCTTGTCAATCAGATTGATGATGGTCCACCATGAATCCAGTTCTGGTTTCAACTGTTGCTTTTGACATTTGTGGATTTTTTGTTTTTGTCTCTTGGTGTGGAGAGCCATGTTTCTCTCCATTTTTCTGTAGGTGAGGTTGTCTATTTTGTCCCAGTCCTGGGAATTCATCTTTTGGCTGATGTTGATATGGAGGTGAATCAGTTCCTTGTCTGTGTTTGAAAGTTCTTTGTGGACGGTGTGAATTCTCTCTCGTAAGAGATTGCGTTCCAGACGGTCATAGATACAGTGCGCCTGTGGTGTTTTGAAAGTCCTTTTGGCTGTGAGAAATTGTGGGATAGTATCCGTGTCTCTGCAGCGTAGAAGGAAAGTCAGAGAGCACAGTAGATGTGCTTTCCTGGTCCTTAGTTTTTCCGATTTCTGTGCATCTGGAACAGTTTCTCCCCGCATTTATTTATTTATTTATTTTGGGTACTTCTACCCCGCCCTTCTCAACTCCCTAGGGGGGACTCAGGGCAGCTTCCAGCCGGCACATATTCGATGCCTACAATTCAATACAATAAATAACATAACAACAATAAACATCAATAGTTAAAACATTAAATTAATACAATAAAATCTCATAAAGTTCAGCCTGGTGGACATCGTTTTGCCAGGACATGATTCCATTCAGCATATCATAATCCGTTTCCAAAGCTTTTAGTCGTCATTGTCCTTGTCAGTCTGCTTGATTACCCAAAGGCCTGGTCCCATATCCATGTTTTAAATTTCCTTCTAAAAGAGAGGAGGGATGGTGATGATCTAATTTCCCCGGGGAGTGAATTCCACAGGTGGGGGCCACCACCGAGAAGGCCCTGTCCCTCGTCCCCACCAGTCTCGTTTGTGATAAAGATGGGGCCAAGAGCAGGGCCCCTCCAGAAGATCTTAAATTTCTAGGTGGGACGTAGAAAGAGATATGTTCGGGCAGGTACGCTGGGTCGGAGTTGTATAAGGTTTTATAGGTCAAGACCAGCACTTTGAATTGTGCTCGGAATTGGATCGGCAGCCAGTGGAGCTGACATAGCAGAGGGGTGGTATGCTCCCTGTATGACGCTCCGGTGAGTAATCTGGCTGCCGCCCATTGGACTAGTTGAAATTTCCGAACAGTCTTCAAAGGCAACCCCATGTAGAGCACGTTGTAGTAATTTATTCGGGATGTAATAAGAGCGTGGACCACTGTAGCCAGATCCGAATCCATAGAGATGTTCAATGTATTGTCAAACGCTTTCATGGCTTCTAGAACATGGCCATACAGCCTGAAAAACCTACAACTGAAGGAGGCTGATACCTATAGAAGATTTGCTTTGGTAATAGTATAAAAAGAAATGTACCCCTCTCTGCAGAGAAGGAGCAACACGTCAATGGCAGGGTGGAAATGCTCCAAGAAATTGTGTGTTCTGCAATAGTCATGAAGGTAGAGCTTGCTGAACATGTGATGAGGCTTGGGCTGGGGTTTGATTGGCAACAGATATTTGGCTGAAATTTGCCCCAGAAAACATGTGTAGAAGAATCTTGATAGATAAGAAAACCTATATAATGTGTGGTCAAGGGGTGTGGGGGATGGCAGCCTTTCCAAGTACTATGACCTGCATGTCCAGTATGGCTGATCCATCTCCTTATGGCCATGATGGAATAAACCTTGCTTTTGATCTACTCCTGAGACTGGACATTCTCTGTTTGCCTCCAGTGACTGGATCTTCAATAGGGGCCCAAATTTGGGGTCCCTTACACAATAACCCAATTTTTTCCCAGATCGATTACACCAGAATGGAGAACAGGTCATCACTGAATGCACTCCTCCTCTTCAGAATGGCTTCTTCTCTCCAACATGCCATGCCCTGCCCTGCGTAGAATAGAAAGGGAGAGACACTGAAATATCCATTATAGTTGCAAATCTAGAAGTGCAAGCTTCATGCATTGTTATGTAGATATGGGCTTTGTGTGAGATCCTCATTCATCTTTAACTCGGAGCTGAAAATGCATTATCGTGATGCACCTTGCCAATTTTAATATTCACACTGCTCTGTAAGCGATGGGAAGATGTAGAACAGTTTGGTCAGGCCATAACTTGTCTTGGCCATTAAATCGCACTTCAAAGTCCTGCCATTCCCCATCTGATGCGGACATGGAAACGTCTTCCTTCACGCTTCCATGACCTTTGTCATCAAAGCCTTTCACCAGCTTTTATTCTATCGCTTCATCTTTTTTTTTGACGTTTGCCTTGTCTTCCTCTGTAGTGAGAGAGTTGCTTGTAACTAATGTCCACGGAAATCCCGGGGGGTGCGAAGTGACTGATAATAAAAAGGAAATGCTGATATTTCTCAACTCCGCGACCCAACATTTTTCAGAGAGTCAAGGAAAGATACAACCCACAAACTTTTCTAATCACCAAGTGGGGAAGAAAAGATGAAAGAAGCAGAAAAAGTTATTTATGTGGCCTGGATTGCTGACCACAAATTTTCCTAGGGTGAGGAATCATATCCAAACGTTTAAGTACACACAGCCCTCTTTTAAAGACAGTCAATGACTTCTATGAGTGTTGACACTAAGAATCGACTTAAACATTGACTGTCTTTAGAAAAGAAAAGGCATTATATAAAAAAAGTCCTCCACAAACCAGAAAGTCATCTCTTTAAAAAAAGGAAAATAAATGAAAACTGCTTACACCAGATTTTTCAGAATCCGAAGCTGTCCTTTTGCAGCTTCTCCTTCTTGTCAGATTCACAGCTGTTTCTGACAGGTTATTCAATATATTTAATGTGCCAAATTACAAAGTTATTGGCAATGAAATACCTGAAACTTCTGGGAACAAGTGCATATTCGAAGATTGCATTACCACATTTATTGAGTAACTGACGTGCCTTGTGATAGTCCTGGAGGAGATGTTGTGAGGAGGAGGAGGGGAGGGAAGGACAGCACCGTCCAGAAAAGATGTTCGGTTAATTCAGCATAGATGGAAATCTTTCACAGCGCTCGCAATTTATGCTCCGAGTGCCCAATTTTAGGTCTATTAAATTGGACACAAAAATCACCAAAAAGAAAAACCTCATAAGATGATGAAAGAGTAATAAAAAGAGGAGACAGTGAATGGGGAAAAAATAACTTTGGAACATGACTTGTGATTAATACAGTCCAAAAAGAAAGGCCTGGCTGGTGGGGCATTCTTAATTGGGCAATGTACACCTGACCTTCAGATAGACAATTCCAAATTTAGCTGATGCTAAAATGGTTTAAAAGAGGCAATTTGCAAAATAATACTGAGATTATTAATTCTTTTACTTTTTAATAACTAGAATCAGAGTGTCAACACTAGGTCAGGAGCATGCTCATAATGAAGAGGACTGGAGCAGATGGGCAGGAGGATGTGGTCGTCTGAACCTGCTATTGTCCTGTTTGAAGAAATAATTTAACCTGCATTTTAACTATGTGTGTCTTGTATTTTAATAGAGTCTTATCTCTTTTTTATGCCTTGACAAATTTGTAAACATCCTGCGGCTCCTCTATGATGATATGATCCACAACACCACATGAGCTCTGCAAGTGCAGCATTCTTCCAAATGGCTTGATCATTAAATAAGTTACATCTTGATATTCAATTAGCTCCTCTATGATGACATGATCCACAACGCCACATGAGCTCTGCGAGTGCAGCATTCTTCCAAATGGCTTGATCATTAAATAAGGTATTAATTATTTATTTATTTCAGGTACTTTTACCCCACCCTTCTCAACCCCCGAGGGGGGGACTCAGGGCGGCTTACAAAAAAGGCACAATTCGATGCCTATACAAATTACACATAATGTACAAAACCATAGTTAAAACAATTATCACAGTTAAAACAATCAAAACAATCAGTATATAACATATCATATAAAAACTATTCTCATGCTCAGCGTTTCGTTTTTCAGAGTTCCATAGTTCTATTCCATTGATCATTTCCTAATCATTGTCAAGGTCCTTTCTTTATCTGCCCGATTGTCCGAATGCCTGGTCCCAAATCCATGTTTTCAGTTTTTTCCTAAAGGAAGGGAGCGATGTTGCAGATCTAATTTCCCCGGGGAGTGAATTCCACAGGTGGGGGTCCACCACCGAGAAGGCCCTGCTCCTCGTCCCTGCCAATCTCACTTGTGATAGAGGCGGGGTCGAGAGCAGGGCCTCCCCTGGTATTCAATTGGCTCCTCTATGATGACGTGATCCACAACACTACCTGCAGCTCCTCTATGATAACATGATCCACAACACCACATGAGCTCTGCGAGTGCAGCATTCTTCCAAATGACTTCATCATTAAATAAGGTAAATCCTGGTATTCAATCGGCTCGTCTATGATGACATGATCCACAATAACACCTGAGCTCTGTGAGTGCAGCATTCTTCCAAATGGCTTGATCATTAAATAAGGTACATCCTGGTATTCAGTCGGCTCCTCTATGATGATATGATCCACAACACCACATGAGCTCTGCGAGTGCAGCAGTCTTCAAAATGGCTTGATCATTAAATAAGGTACATCCTGGTATTCAATCATCGAGTCCTCAAAGGACTTAATAGCTTAAAATAAAACTTTCCTTCTCCTCACACCACTATCTCCCTTCACACCAATGACACAGAGAATGTTTGAGGACCAGGACATCCGTAGGGATACCAGGGTGCATGCTTAGAAAGCTATTGTCCTCCTAACCTTGCTATACGCCTGCAGGAGATGAACATGACCATCTATAGACGTCATGTTCATCTCCTGAAATGACTCCATCAGTGTTGCCTCTGAAAAATCCTGCAAATCTCTTGGGAAAACAGGTGGACAAATTCAGCATGCTGGAAAAAGCAAAGACCACCAGCCTTGAAGCGATGCTCCACTGGACTGAATGCCATGTTGTATGAATGCCCAATCACCACCTTCTGAAGCAGTTACTATACTCCCAACTCAAAAAAAGAAAATTGAATGTTGGTGGACAGGAAAAGAGATTGAAAGATGGGCCTAAAGCCAACCTTAAAAACTGTGGCATAGACACCAAGAACTGGGAAGCCCTGGCCCTTGAGCACTCTAACTGGATGTCAGTTGTGACCAGCAGTGCTGTGGAATTTAAAGAGGTACGAATGGAGGGCAAGAGGGAGAAATGTGACAAGATGAAGGCTCATCAAGCCAACCCTGACTGAGATCTCCTTTTTTTCCATGTCAGGAGTGATTTAAGAAACTGCAAGTCGCTTCTGATGTGAGAAAATTGGCCGTCTGCAAGGACGTTGCGCAGGGGATGCCCGGATGTTTGACGTTTTACCATCTTTGTCGGAAGCTTGTCTCATGTCCCCACATGGGGAGCTGGAGCTGACAATGGGAGTTCTTCCGTTCTCTCCCTGGATTGGAACCTCCACCTTGTTGGAGGTTTAACCCATTGCATCACTGGAGGCTCATAATCACAATTAGATTATATGTTATTATGTTTTTAACTGTGTTTTTAGCTGTTGTTTGCTCTGGGCTTGGTTCCACATGTAATCCGCCCCGAGTCCCTTTGGGTAGATGGTGGCGGGGTATAAAAATAAAGTTGTTGTTGTTGTTGTTGTTGTTGTGGTTATTATTATTATTATTATTAAAGTACTGGAAAGCAATACATTTAACTGGATGTTTTTCCTTTTGTTCCCCTTTCATTTCTTCTAACTGAACTTATATTCCCTGTCTTTTTCTATTCCTCCTTCCTTGCTCTTATTCTTCCTCCCCAACGCTGACTATTTTTGTCGTCCTCCTTCTTTCTAAACCCTTTGATTCCACCCCTCCCATTTCCCCTATTTTTCCTCTTATCCAAGCTAAACTCATCATCTTTCTAACTCTTCACTCCTTCCATATATCTCTAACAATTTATTTCCTTTTCCCATCCCAAGAGAACTTTGAAACTCCGACTTGGGTACTTTTGGTCCCTGAAATATTAAATCCAATTAAACTCAAGAGGGTTGGATTTTGAATAGACAATCTTGAATAGGATTGCTCTCTAGAATTATTATCATCTCTTGCCTCTGTACATTAATAATTGATGCTTATTAGTGATTATTTGGTCGATGTGAAGGGTTTTCACAATGTGACTATTTTTTCAGAAAGGAAGGAGATAGCATTTGGAGACGGGTTGACACGAGGAATCCCTTAACAGTAGAGTCCAGTAAACTTTTTGCCAGAAAAGAAGTTTCTTTAGTTGGATTACAACTCCCATACATTGTTCAAAGCAGCACCCAGAAAGGCTTTAAATATAGAACCAAGAAGAATTCCACTTTTTCTGTTCAAAGTAAAGCACAGAAAACCTTCTTTGGTTGTATTATTAACTCTTAAGTTATCTTAAAAGCGGTGTTCTCAAAGGTCTTAAAACAGACCTAGAAAAAGTCCTGTTCATTGCAGGACTTGGAAAACTTTTCCAAGCAGAGTAGGGTAAAGGTAAAGGTTTCCTCCTGACATTAAGCCCAGTTGTGTCTGACTCTGGGGGTTGGTGCTCATCTCCATTTCTAAGACAAAGAGCCAGTGTTGTCCGTAGACACTTCCAAGGTCATGTGGCTGGCAATACTGCATGGAGCGCCGTTACCTTCCCATTGGAGAGGTACCTATTCATCTATTCACATTTGCATGTTAGGAGTCCCCAGTGGCGCAGTGGGTTAAACCCCTGTGCCGGCAGGACTGAAAACCGACAGGTCGCAGGTTCGAATCCGGGGAGAGGCAGATGAGTTCCCTCTATCAGCTCCAGCTCCTCATGCGGGGACATGAGAGAAGCCTCCCACAAGGATGATAAAAAACATCAAATCATCCAGGTGTCCCCTGGGCAATGTCCTTGCAGACGGCCAATTCTCTCACACCAGAAGCCACTTGCTGTTCTCAAGTTGCTACTGACTCGACCAAATTTTTTTTGCATGTTTTCAAACTGCTAGGTTGGCAGAAGCTGGGGCTGACAGCAGGAGCTCACCCTGCTCCTCAGATTCAAACCAATGACATTTTGGTCAGCAGGTTCTGCAGCTCAGCAGTTTAACCCACTGCACCACCGGGGACTCCAAGAAGAAAAGGTTTCATATCTTATAGGCTTTTTTGTTTGTTTGTGTGAACAACTGTGATTAAGTCTCATTAGAATTTATTATGATTTGCCAATAATGATAATGTCACATTTGACGTTCTGCATGTTAGAAATCAAGTTTAAAAGGTTGTTAAGATTATAAGAGATGATAAAAATCTATTTTCTTAAGGGATTTATGAAAAACCATCCAGTGCCATTAACGTGAGCCTTTCAACTGTGCATTTTCGGAACAAACACAGCTGGGTAAACAATAGTAATATGACAGAAAAACCATACATAGATAGTAGGAAGACCAGAGAAGGAATCACACTGGATGTTTTCTAACCTCTTGATAACTCTGCTGTTTCAGAGACACTATATCGAATGTAGAACTGGGTGAGAATCAGATTAACAAATGACTGTAACAGCTATAAAAACTGAAAGAGTTGGGTAGCCCCCAGGCAACTGAACCAGAAGCAAAGATGTAATTTTTTTGGTTAATTCAGTTTGGGGAAAAGAATGGATAATTTATCCAATTAAGTCTTTGATAACAGTATAGTTTTTGAAGATTATTTGCAAGTCAAAACTATTGAAAAAAATCCATGCAGCATTTCACAGCAGTACGTGTGAAAACAATCTTGGAGTCCTTGTAGACAAGAAGTTAAACATGAGCCAACAATGTGATGCGGCGGTTTAAAAAGCCAATGGGATTTTTGCCTGCATAAATAGGGGCATAGTGTCTAGATCCAGGGAAGTCATGTTTCCACTCTATTCTGCCTTGGTCAGGCCAAACCTGGAATCACACTGTGTCCATTTCTGGGCACCGCAATTGAAGGGAGATGTTGACTCTAAGCTGGAATGTGTCCAGAGGAGGGCGACTAAAATGATCAAGGGTCTGGAGAACAAGCCCTATGAGTAGTGGCTTAAAGAGCTGGGCATGTATAGCCTGCAAAAGAGAAGGCTGAGAGGAGTCAAGATAGCCATGTATAAATATGTGAGAGGAAGTCATAGTGAGGAGGGAGCAAGCTTGTTTTCTGCTGCCCTGGAGACTAGGATGCGGAACAATTGCTTCAAACTACAAGAAAGGAGATTCCATCTGAACATTAGGAAGAACTTTCTGAGAGCTGTTCAGCAGTGGAACTCTTTGCTCCAGAGTGTGGTGGAGGCTCCTTATTTGGGGGCTTTTAAAGAGAGGCTGGATGGCCATCTGTTGGGGATGCTTTGAACATGATTTTCCTGCTTCTTGGCAGGGTATTGGACTGGGTGGCCCATGAGGTCTCTTCAGAGGCAGCCCTAGGTCATTTTCAACAGTAAGCAAACAGTATTTTGGCACCCCCCCCCCCCCACCAATCATTGGTATGGAGAAGGAGCGAGAGGGGCTAGGTGAGGCTCAAGGGTCCGCCCCCTTTGGGAACAGGATCGCCTGGCAGTGAGGCAAGGAAGCCGAGGCTCCCACCGGACTGCTAGGGCTGTTGTGAGCCGAGGGGGTGTTCCTCAAGTAGCGGTTGAGGAGCTTTTACAGAGGTGCCTCTGCGCCCCTGGCAAAAAAAGTGTACCGCAACCGCTTACTTTGCGTAATGGACGAGCCGCCCCTGGGTATCTTCCAACTCTATGATTCTACAATACAGGGCTCAGGTTGCATTGCAGCAGGTGGTCAGTGGTTTGCTCTTCTCCACACTCGCATGTCAAGGATTCCATTTTGTGGCCCCATTTCTTAAGATTGGCTCTGCATCTTGTGGTGCCAGAGCGCAGTCTGTTCAGCGCCTTCCAAGTCGCCCAGTCTTCTGTGTGCCCAGGGGGGAGTCTCTCATCTGGTATCACCCACGGATTGAGGTGCTGGGTTTGAGCCTGCCACTTTTGAACTTTCGCTTGCTGAGGTGTTCCAGCAAGTGTCTCTGTAGATCTAAGAAAACTATTTTTTGATTTAAGTCATTGACGTGCTGGCTGATACCCAAACAAGGGATGGGCTGGAGATGGAGCTGGAGATTGTGGCATGATTTTCAGTAATAAATTGGTTACTTTCTGCTGTAAACATATGAAAATAGAGCATAAAGCCTTGATTAAATGATACACACCAAACTGACTAAGGCTTAACCCTTATTATCCAGCCTGGCGTCCTTTCCCTTAGCAAAACTATAAATTACTATCTTTTATGGAGGGGGGGTCATGTTCGACTTCACACGGACCCCAAAATGACATGTCTTTTGGCCGAATTGCACACTAGGCTTGGGTAACAATGGAAAAATTTGTTTCTAAACTCGTTTCGTTTTTAGGGGTCCATCGCGTTTCGTTTTTTTAAAGAATTCCAAAATTTTCCTTTTAAAAATTTTGAAATTTATGAAATTTCGTATAATTACAAATTGATTCGTTAATGGCGGATGCGATTGTGCAATATGCTAAAAAAACTTCCAAATGGGACAGGAGGAACTTCTGAAGCTTCCCTCTCCCTCTGTTGTTGACTGTTGGTGTGATAAAACAAACAACAACTATAAAACTTGCACCAGACATGCGAAAATAATTACGAAATAATTACGAAATAATTTCGAAATAATTTCGAAATAATAATGAAATAATTACGAAATAAATTGAAAAAATTGTTTCAAATCTAATTTACTCCTCACACTATTCCTGCATGGCTCAATATTGGATCGTAAGCTAATTTAAATACGAATTAATAACGAATTACAACATTAACGAACGAAACCGCCCAAGCCTATTGCACACCTATAGTCAACTGTGCAGGTCCTCTATATGTGATCCCATTGCCTCTTACAATTGGCTATTCTAACTAGAACTAGTAGGAGTTCAGTCCAAAAGCACCTATTCCCCACAATATAATCAATTTGGGTTATAGTTTTCAGGGCAGAAAATGAGGTTGCTTTTTTAGTAACAAGCCTGTATTATCTTCTTCCAATTAGTTACACCTTTAGTAGGATGAATTGAATATGAGAATAACTGGTGTTCGGGGAAGAATTTGTAACTAAGTGAAAGACGTGTGTGTCAGCCTCAATTCTCAGTATGTGAGTATGCAAGATAGCATATGTGAAGATTTTGAAGTTCAGTTTAGCATTTTCCCCTCATATATAATTCTTATCTTTTCATAACAGATACAGACAGGGTTTTTTTTTTTTAATTTTAAAAAGCAATGTATGAATATCGGCTGATAGTCTGCAATACTAGGCTTCTGTCCTATTTTTTTTTTACTGTAAACCACTGAATGCTAACCTTTCCAAATGAAATAGATGAGAATTAATTTTAAGATTGGATTGATGAGACTGTTGATTTAATGGCTTGATCATTAAATAAGGTACATCCTGGTATTCAATCACTGAGTCCTCAAAGGGCTTAGCAGCTTAAAATAAAACTGGGTTGTTGTAGGTTTTTTCGGGCTATATGGCCATGGTCTAGAGCAGTGGTTCTCAACCTTCCTAATGCCGTGACCCCTTAATACAGTTCCTCATGTTGTGGTGACCCCCAACCATAAAATTATTGTTGTTGCTACTTCGTAACTGCAACTTTGCTACTGTTATAATGTAAATATCTGATATGCAGGATGTATTTTCATTTGGTCATTCACTGGACCAAATTTGACAGAAATACTCAATACGCCCAAATCTGAATACTAATGGGGTTGGGGAGATTTATTTTGTCACTTGGGAGTTGTAGTTGCTGGGATTTATAGTTCACCTACAATCAAAGAGCATTCTGAAATCCACCAATGATGGAATTGAACTAAACTTGGTTCACAGAACTCCCATGACCAACAGAAAATACTGGAACGGTTTGCGGGCATTGACCTTAAGTTTGGGAGTTGTAGTTCACCACATCCAGAGAGCACAGTGGACTCAAACAATGATGGATCTGGACCAAACCTGGCATGAATACTCAATATGCCCAAATGTGAACACAGATGAAGTTTGGGGAAAATCAACCTTGACATTTGGAAATTGTAGTTGCTAAGACTTCTAGTTTGCCTACAATAAAAGAGTATTCTGAACCCCACCAATGGTAGAATTGGGCCAAACTACCCACACAGAACCCCCATGACCAACAGAAAATACTGTGTTTTCCGATGGTCTTTGGCGACCCCTCTGAAACCCCCTCGTGACCCCCCCAGGGGTCCCGACCCCCAGGTTGAGAAACACTGGTATAGAGGCATTCTCTCCTGACGTTTCGCCTGCATCTATGGCCATATAGTCCAAAAAACGTCAGGAGAGAATGCCTCTAGACCATGGCCATATAGCCCAAAAAAACCTACAACAACCCAGTGATTTCGGCCATGAAAGCCTTCAACAATACATTGAAATAAAACTTTTCTTTCTTCTCACACCATCATCTCCCTTCCCACCCATTGTGGGATGCTTCTTTTTGGCATAGCATCCCATTTAAACTCATCAAAATCTCTCATTTCCCCACAATTTATGTAATATTTACTAAATCCCCAGTTTTATTTATTTATTTATTTTTATTTCTCGCATTTCTATCCCCTCTTTCTCAACCCCCGAAGGGGAACTCAGGACTGCTTGCAATGGGCCCCGTTACGAGGCCATTACATAGCAATTACAATAATTAAAAACCACAATTAAACATAAAACATAATTAAACAATACATAAGCCAGGTTGTTGAACCACCTCAACTGGGCTCTCCAGGCCAATGGAGACTCCATCTCAGACATCAGAGGAGCTGAAAGACCGAGAAGAAGCCACGAGAGTAAAGACACAGATCCACCCAGAGGGAAAGTGTTCTTGCCAGACATCAAGGGAATCTCTGACCACAGAGGGAAGCTGATGAGGAAACACAACATACAAACTATCTACAGACCCACCAAGAAAATCAAACCAATGTTACATTCAACAAAGGACAAGAGGGATCTTCTCACTTCTGCAGGAGTCTACCATATTCCATGCAGCTGTGGACAAGTCTACAGAGGGATCGCCAAACGCAGCAGCATTGCCCGAACATGAATCAAGGAACAGGAAAGGCACTGCAGACTACTTCAACCAGAGAAGTCAGCCATAGCAGAGCACCTGATGAACCAACCTGGACACAGCATATTATTTGAGAACACAGAAATGCTGGACCACTCCAACAACCACCATGTCAGACAACACAGAGAAGCCATTGAAATCCACAAGCATGTTGGCAATTTCAACAGAAAGGAGGAAACCATGAAAATGAACAAAATCTGGCTACCAGTATTAAAAAAACTCTAAAATTAGAACAGCACAACAACAGAGAGGAAACAAACAAGGACATCTAATCACCTCTCAACAAAAGATTGCTCCAGGCACTGCCAGGCAATCAAATGCTAATCAAGGTGGTCAGTTGAAACATTCACACCTAGCTCCAGCAGACAAGAATCCTTTGTCCCACCCTGGTCATTCCACAGATATATAAACCCTTTTTCCTAGTTCCAACAGACCTCACTACCTTTGAGGATGCTTGCCATAGATTCAGGCAAAACGTCAGGAGAAATGCCTCTAGAACATGGCCATATTGCCTGAAAAAACCTACAACAATCCAGTGATTCTGGCCATGAAAGCCTTTGACAATACATAAGCCAACATTAAAACAGTAAAAACAGTCTCGTCAGCCATATCGTCATTCCAGTCACATCCCTTTAGGGTCCTGCTTGCATCTATTGTCCAAAAGCCTGGTCCCAAAACCATGCCTTTAATTTATTTCGAAAAGCTACGAGGGAGGCAGCCGATCTTACCTCAGATGGGAGTGTGTTCCATAGGTGGGGGGCCACGCCTGAGAGGGCCCTGTCTCTCGTCCCCACCATGTGCATTTGTGCTGTTAACGGGAGCGAGAGCAGGGCCTCCCCGGATGATCTTAGATTTCGAGGTGGGTCGTAGGGTGGATGCGTTCAGACAAGAAAGCTGGGCCATAACCGTATAGAGCAGTGGTTCTCAACCTTCCTAATGGCAAAACCCCTTAATACGCTTCCTCATGTTATGGTGACCCCCAACCATAAGATTAGTTTCATTGCTACTTCATAACTGTCATTTTGCTGCTGTTATGAATAGTAGAAATGTAAGTATCTGATATGCAGGATGTATTTTTATACACTGGACCAAATTTGGCACAAATACCCAATATGCCCAAATCTGAATACTGGTGGGATTGGGGGAGCATATTGATTTTGTTCTGTGGGAGTTGTAGTTGCTGGGATTTATAGTTCACCTACAATCAAAGAGCATTCTGAACTCCACCAACGATGGAATTGAATCAAACTTGGCACACAGAACTCCCATGACCAAAAGAAAATACTGGAAGGGTTTGGTAAGCACTGACCTTGAGTTTTGGGAGTTGGAGTTTACCTACATCCAGAGAGCACTGTGGACTCAAACAATGATGAATCTGGACCAAATTTGGCACGAATTCTCAATATGCCCAAATGTAAACCCTAGTGGAGTTTGGGGGAAATAGACCTTGACATTTGGGAGTTGTAGTTGCTGAGATTTATAGTTCACCTAAAATCAAAGAGCATTCTGAACCCTACCAATGATAGAGTTGGGCCAAACATCCCACACAGAACCTCCATGACCAACAGAAAATACTGTGTTCTCTGGTGGTCTTTGGTGACCCCTCTGACACCCCCTCTCTACCCCTCCAGGGGTCCTGACCCCCAGGTTGAGAAACACTGGTATAGAGCTTTATAGGTCAAAACCAGCACTTTGAATTGGGCTCGGAGGTGGACCGGCAGCCAGTGGAGCAGGAACAACGAGGCGGGGAGGGGGGTGGTGGTATGTTCCCTGTATATTACTCCATTTAGTAGTCTGGCTGCCAACCATTGGGCTAGCTGGAGTTTCCAAACCGTCTTCAAAGGCAGCCCCACGTAGAGCGCGTTGCAGTAATCTATTTGGGATGTAACCGGAGCGTGGACCACCATGGCCAAGACAGACTTCGCAAGGTACGGGCGCAGGTGGCGCACAAGTCTTAGTTGTGCAAAAGCTCCTCTGGCCACCGCCGAGACCTGGGGTTCCAGGCTCAGCGATGAGTCCAGGATCACTCCCAAGCTGCGAACCTGCATCTTCAGGGGGAGTGTAACCCCGTCCAACACAGGCTGTAACCCTATGTTTTAGATCACTTACTTGATTTTAATGTCATTACAATATAGTTATATTTATACAGTCTTATCATTACAATTGATCGATGCTTTTGAGCTGTGGTGTTGGAGGAAAGTTCTGAGAGTGCCTTGGACTGCGAGAAGATCTAACCAGTCCATCCTCCAGGAAATAAAGCCCGACTAAAGCTCATTGGAGGGAAGGAGACTAGAGACAAAGTTGAAGTCCTTTGGCCACATCATGAGGAGACAGGAAAGCCTAGAGAAGTCAATAATGCTGGGGAAAGTGGAAGGCAAAAGGAAGAGGGGCCGACCAAGGGCAAGATGGATGGATGACATCCTTGAAGTGACTGGACTGACCTTGAAGGAGCTGGGGGTGGTGGCGGCTGACAGGGAGTTCTGGCGTGGGCTGGTCCATGAGGTCACAAAGAGTCGGAGACGACTGAATGAATGAACAACAACAACAATCATTACAATTGGTCCTTTGAAGGTAACCATAAGACTGGTGTGGCCCTTGGTGAGAAGAATTTTGACACCCCCTATCTTGTGTACTTTGGTGAGGCATTAGAGCTCTCTAGAAGAGGGAAGAGCCTCTTTATTCTTTCCAAAACTTGAAAATGTACTGCCGTCTTGTCAACAGTTGTGGCAAACTGTGTGTCTGAAGTGTGAAAGGCAGAGAATTTAGTGTTATAGAAGAGAGTGGCCTCCCATAACTGAAGGTCTTTTTGCCTAGAGCAGAAGCAACCAAACATCTGTCAAGGACAAGGGAACACTTCAACGGTCCCAAGAAGGGCAAATGAGTTCAAATGCCTTTCTCACCCCACTCCAGGAAATCCACTGCCATGGTTTATAGATGCAAGAAGGAGATGCTAAATAATGGCTTTTTCTCAACATTGCAAAAATACCGATATGCTGCATTTGAACACAGGCTACTGAAGAATTGGCCAAAAACACACTTTATTCTTGACTTTATCCCAATCTTACTGGAACACCTCAGCAAGCGAGAGTCCAATAGTGGCAGGCTATAACCCAGAACCTCAATCAATGAACCTCAATCAACATTCATATTTACAAGCTTTTGTTGTTTAAAATAGTGATGATTTTAAAGTAGGAAAAGGTGTGTGTGTATACACACACACACACACACACACATTCAATATGCATGTTCATTGAGGTTCAATGTTTGAGGTTCTGGGTTTTAGCCTGCCACTTTTGGACTCTTTCTTGCTGAGGTGTTCCAGCAAGATTGGGATAAAGTCAAGGATAAAGTGTGTGTGTTTGGCTATATATATATATATATATATATATATATATATGAGAGAGAGAAGTCTTTACTGTTCTAATGTGTGTGTGTATATGTGTGTGTGTGTGTGTGTGTGTGTGTGTGTGTGTGTGTGTGTATATATATATATATATATATATATATATATATATATATATATATATAATTTATTTGCTTTATTTCTATACCACATTTTTCAGCCTGATAAATGTTGAGAAAAATATATGAGGTCTTTACTGTTCTAATGTAGCACAAATCCTATGTAAAATCATACTACGTATTTTTGACATTAATACGGAAATCTGAAATATATACAGAAAGTCTTTACTATATTTACTATATTTACTATACTATATATAGTATATATATAGTTAATATATATTTACTATATATAGTAAATATATATTTACTATATTTAAGGAGCAAAGGAAGCTGGCATTGCACCACCTGATATCTGCCAGGAAGCAGCAGCCAACATTGAAAGAACCATGCTCTGTTCGAATATCAGCCAGCATGCCAATGCCTTAAATCAAGAAATAGCTTTCTAAGATCTACAGAAATACTCGCTGGAACACCTCAGCAAGCAAGAGTCCAAAAGTGGCAGGCTAAAACCTGGAGTTTCAATCAGTGGCTGATACCGGATGGGAGACTCCCAGCTGGGCACACAGAAGACTAGGCGACTTGGAAGGCGCTGAACAGACTGCGCTCTGGCATCACAAGATGCAGAGCCAACCTTAAGAAATGGGGCTACAGTGTGGAGAAGAGCAAACCACAGACCACCTATTGCAATGCAACCTGAGCCCTGCCACATGCACAATGGAGGACCTCCTTATCGCAACACAGGAGGCACTCCAAGTGGCCAGTTACTGGTCCAAGGACATTTGACAGAATGCCAAGTTTGCAAACTTTGTGTGTGTGTTTTTAATACAATACAACTGTTTGGTTTGCTCCTGATACGATAAATAAATATCCCGATCTCTTTTGGACATGCTCCTTAAATTAAGTGCATTGTGGATTGCATCTTGGCATAAATGTAACTATGGTTCATTGGCTGCAACCGCGAATGAGTCTGAAGTTAATCTTCCACGCAGACTTTCTTTGAGACCTCCCTGTCCAATTCATCAGTATCCTCCAGAACTGCAGTGCTGTTGACTAGGAATTACTTATTTAGCATATGGGGGCACATAAAAAGAACTCTGTTTCTTGGCTACCTTTGAAGGGGGGAAAATTCTCTTTTATTTGTCACTGTGAATAATGCATGAGATAGTTAATTTATTGTCAGAATGCCTCATAATTGGACACACACACAAAAAAATCTCCTCTAAAAATTCTTTATCCTCCTTGCAACCATGTAAATATGTATAATATATGTATATGCATGAATGTTTTGAGGTTTGTTGGGGTTGGCTTGATATGCATTATTAGTCCACTAAAACACATATGGTACATTTTCCAGGTGCAGGGGAATTTTGCCATGAACACTACAAATGTTACAAATTTGTAATGGCAATGCATTTTGAAAGTGGACATGCTCTCATATGCATTTATGCATTTTTAAATCCCAAATCCATTCTAATTTGGGAGCATTTTTATGAATCTTGAGCCAGTTTTGAAATGAATTAACCCTTACATTGTTGCATCTGCCTTTTCCATTTAAACTTATTGAGAAGAACTTGTGACAAATGAAGGAGCAAAGGAAATTGGTAGAGAATCATCCTTGAGTCCCAAGACTGTGGAAATAGTAGCATGCAACCCAAATGCCCTATTGCTATTATAGCATCACCCCAGAATCAGGAGCCTGGGATTTATAGGTATTATTTATTTATCATGTCATCAGCAACCATACCATTGTATTACATTTCTAACAGAACCAAACAAACACACAGATTAAAAAAAACACAGAGATTTTGCAAACTTGGTAGTTGATTAAATGTCCTTTGACCAGTATCTGGCCACTTGGAGTACCTCTGGTGTTGCCGCAAGAAGGTCCTCCATTGTGCATGTAGCAGGGCTCAGGGTGCATTGCAGCAAGTGGTCAGTGGTTTGCTCTTCTCCGCACTCACATGTCGTGGACTCCACTTTGTGGCCCCATTTCTAAAGGTTGGCTCTGCATCTCGTGGTGCCAGAGCGCAGTCTGGTCAGCGCCTTCCAAGTCGCCCAGTCTTCTGTGTGCCCAGGGGGGAGTCTCCCATCTGGTATCACCCATGGATTGAGGTGCTGGGTTTGAGCCTGCCACTTTTGGACTCTCGCTTGCTGAGGTGTTCCAGCGAGTGTCTCTGTAGATCTAAGAAAACTATGTCTTGATTTAAGTCGTTGACATGCTGGCTGATTCCCAAACAGGGGATGAGCTGGAGATGTCTCTGCCTTGGTCCTTTCACCATTGGCTGCTACTTCCCGGCGGATGTCAGGTGGTGCGATACCGGCTAAGCAGTGTAATTTCTCCAGTGGTGTAGGGCGCAGACACCCTGTGATAATGCGGCATGTCTCATTAAGAGCCACATCTACTGTTTTAGTGTGGTGAGATGTGTTCCACACTGGGCATGCATACTCAGCAGCAGAGTAGTACAGCGCAAAGGGCAGATGTCTTCACTGTGTCTGGTTATGATCCCCAGGTTGTGCCAGTCAGCTTCCGTATGATGTTGTTTCTAGCGCCCACTTTGTGCTTGATGTTCAGGCAGTGCTTCTTGTAGGTGAGAGCACGGTCCAAAGTGACTCCCAGGTATTTGGGTGTGCTGCAATGCTCCCGTGGGATTCCTTCCCAGGTAATCCTCAGAGCTCGGGATGCTTGTCTTTTCTTAAGGTGTTTATAGGTAATAGGATTTCTTGGGTCATGTTTATCATATCAGAAGCAAACTAAGATTACAGTTGTAATTTATATAAATAAAAATGTAATATTAGTTTGTGGGATTAACATAACTCAAAAACCACTGGACAAATTGACACCAAATTTGGCCACAAGACACCTACTAACTCTAGGAGTGACCATCACTACAAAAATTGAGTTTGTCATTTGGGAGTTGTAGTTGCTGGGATTTATAGTTCATCTAAAATCAAAGAGCATTATAAACTCCACCAATGATGGAATTGAACCAAACATGGCACATAGAACTCCCATGACCAACAAAAAATACTAGAAGGGTTTGGTAGGCATTGACCTTGAGTTTTGGAGTTGTAGTTCACCAATATCCAGAGAGCACTGTGGACTCCAACAACAATGGATCTGGACCAGACTCGGCACTAATACTCCATATGTCCACATTTGAATATTAGTGGGGTTGGGAGGGGGGTTGCTTTTGTCACTTGGGAGCTGTAGTTGCTGGGATTTATAGTTCACCTTCAATCAAAGAAAATTCTGAACCCCACCAACAATGGAATTGAACCAAACTTGGTATATGGAACCATGACCAACAGAAAATACTGGAAGGGTTCAGTGGGCATTGATGTTGAGTATGGGAGTTGTAGTTCACCTACATCCAGAGAGCACTGTGGACTCAAACAATGATGGGTCTGCACCAAACTTGGCATGAATATTCCATATGCCCAACTAGGAACACAGATGGAATTTTGGGGAAATAGACCTTGACTTTTGGGAGTTGTAGTTACAGGGATTTATAGTTCACCTACAATCAAAGAGCATTCTGAACCCCATGAACAATAGAATTGGGACAAACTTCCCACACAGAACCCCAAAGACCAATAGAAAATACTTAAGGCCATCCAGTCCAACTCCATTCACAAGGACAAGAAAACTTAATCAAATACTGTTTACCCACAAGCATAAAGAAATTACATAAATTAGAAACCAACACTTTCTCATTATTTTATTTTCCAGATCACCAGATTGGGCCACAGCAATGCGTGGCAGGGGATGGCTAGTATATTTTAAAGACACAAAGTTTAAAAACTTGGAATTATGCTAAATGTCCTTTAACCAGAAGCTGGCCACTTGGAGTGCCTCTGGTGTTGCTATGAGGAGGTCCCCCATGGTGCATGTGGCGGGGCTCAGATTGCATTGTAATAGGTGGTCTGTAGTTTGCTCTTCTCCACACTTGCATGTCGTGGACTCCACTTTGTAGCCCCATTTCTTAAGATTAGCTCTGCATTTCTTAGTGCCAGAACGCAGCCTGTTCAGCACCTTCCAAGTCACCCAGTTTTCTGTGTGCCTGGGGGAAGTCTTTCATTCGGTATCAGCCATGAATTGAGGTTCCGTGTTTTAACTTGCCACTTTTGGACTCTTGCTTGCTGAGGTGTTCCTGTGAGTATCTCTGTAGATCTTAGAAAACTATTTCTTGATTTAAGGTATTGGTATGCTGGGTGATATCCGAACAGAGGATGGGCTGCAGATGCCACTGCCTTGGTCCTTTCACTATTGGGAAGTCTTTCATTCGGTATCAGCCATGAATTGAGGTTCCGGGTGTTAGCCTGCCACTTTTGGACTCTTGCTTGCTGAAGTGTTCCTGTGAGTATCTCTGTAGATCTTAGAAAAATATTTCTTGATTTAAGGTATTGGTATGCTGGCTGATATGTGAACAGAGGATAGGCCAGAGATGCCACGGCCTTGGTCCTTTCACTATTGGCTTCTACTTCCTGGCAAATGTCAGGTAGTGCAATGCCGGCTAAATGGTATAATTTCTCCAGTGGTGTAGGCTGTAGACATCCTGTGATAATGCAGCATGTCTCATTAAGAGCCACATTCCTTATTAGATGTTACTAGGATTCCTTAAGTTTAAGAATGGAGAGAATTTTCCTGGATGTACTGGTTGTGATGCTATAGGCATTTAAATATTAGTAGCCTTGCGGAATGTCCTAACAAAGGTAACATAGACTTAGGTCTCTTGAGAAACACATTTTCCAGAGTTCTTGATGCTTGTGCTGCTCCTCCTTTTCTAGAATGTCACAGATGCCTTTCTCTCACCCAGTGCTTCCACCAGATCAATTGTAGAAAAAAGGGAAAAAGTTGAAGGGTTATATCTGATGTATTTGGTGTTTGGAGCAGGCTCAAGCGAAGTGAGGCATGCAATTTAGGTCTAGAATCATAGAATCATAGAATTGGAAGAGACTTTGTGGACCATCCAGTCCAACCTCCTGCCAAGAAGCAGGAAAATCACATTCAAAGCACCTCCACAGATGGCCATCCAGCCTCTGTTTAAAAGTCTCCAAAGAAGGAGCCTCTGGGGCAGAGAGTTCCACTGCTGAACAGCTCTCACAGTCAGGAAGTTCTTCCTAATGTTTAGATGGAATCTCCTTTCTTGTAGTTTGAAGCCATTGTTCTAGGCTCTCTGAAGAAATGCATTCTTCCATATGAGCCTTTTTAGGCTTTGGGAAAGCTCTCTTGCAAAAAAAAACACACAACAAGATGATATTTGGAGAGGTAGAGGCATTTTCATGCTTTCATGCATCAGAGAGATTGAGAGCAGAACATGTCTGAAAAAGCCTTATGGGTCATTGAGGGTTTCAGGGGCCACAGAACTGGGGTCAGGGGCTGCATGTATCCCATGGTTTACTCTTCATCTCTCCCTATTATATATTACCTTTTTACATTCTCTGCTCATTCAGGATTAGAGGAAAAGTACCTGCCCTGCCCTCTGAATCAGGCCTGTGATATCATCAGAGGTATAATATTGACAAACATATCGATTCCATCCTGTATAGTCAGCTGAAGCAGGCAGGTTCTCCAGAATGAAGTGGGAAAGGGCTTGACACTGAACTCACCATCCTTCACACACACATACATAAGAAAGTTGTATTTATTATACTTACTTGATTTTATCTGCTTTCATCCCAAGAATGAGTCTCAAGGTAGCTGAGAGTTCAATGGAGCAGCAGATACCATTACAACATAACACGAATGAAAGCATTAAAACACAATTTGAAAACACACGACTAAAAGAAAATACAATTCCACACAATTAAAAGCATCCTCATCAGCCTGTTCCTAAGCCTCACCTGAATTGAAAATGGCCTTGGTGTGAATTGAACTACTGACTTGGATATATGCATTTGCAGCTGCATTTTTAGAAGAAGAAAAAATTAAAATGGAGATGTTTGCTTGTTTTGTTTTGGGTTTTTTTTTGCAAGAGAGCTTTCCCAAAGCCTAAAAAGGATCATATGGAAGAGTGCAACTCCCAAATGTCAACGTCTGTTTTCCCCAAACTCCACTAATGTTCACATTTGGGCTTATTGAGTATTTGTGCTAAGTTTGGTCCAGATCTATCATTGTTTGAGTCTAGCGTGCCCTCTGGATGTAGGTGAACTGCAACTCCAAAACTCAAGGTCAATGCTCACCAAACCCTTCCAGGAATTTCTGTTGGTCTTGGCAGTTCTGTGTGCCAAGTTTGGTTCAATGCCATCATTGGAGGAGTTCAGAATGCTCTTTGATTGTGGGTGAACTATAAATCCCAGCTACTACAACTCCCTAATGACAAAATCACCCCCCACCCCACCCCACCAGTATTCAAATTTGGGCATATTGGGTATTTGTGCCAAACGTGGTCCAGTGAATGAAAATACATCCTGTACATCAGATATTTACATTACAATTCAGAACAGTAGAAAAATGACAGTTATGAAGTAGCAATGAAAAGAATTTTATGGTTGGGGGTCACCACAACATGAGGAACTGGATAAAGGTATTCCGAAGGTTGAGAAACACTGAGATAGATCTTTAAAATAAAGAATCAGTTCTTGTGTATCTCTTTTCAACTTCTATTGCTATGCCATCTCCAGATGGTAGCGATCACAGCCTCAGTTCCAACATATGTGCATCTGTGAAAGTAGCTCTCTCCTTCGTGTCTGCATTGCTTAGACTGGTCAAATGCCTTTTGCTCTGCAGCAGTCCTTCCGACCAGTCTTTCTTGAAACCCAGCACTGCTTTCAACTGAAATAATATACCTTCCAAGTCAGCCATAAGAAGCACCAAGTCCTTGAGTCATAGACCTTGCCCATTGTTTAAAATGGTGACATTTGAGCCTCGTAGTTGCTGAAAAATTCCATCTGTCTTGGGAATCAGATCCATAAGGCATGCCACCTGTGAAAAAGGACATCCAGAAAAGACCCTAAGAAAAGAAAAGACGACCTGGAGAACAAGCCCTATGAGGAGCGGCTTAAAGAGCTGGGCATGTTTAGCCTGAAAAAGAGAAGGCTGGAAGGAGACATGATAGCCATGTATAAATATGTGAAAGGAAGTCATAGGGAGGAGAGAGCAAGCTTGTTTTCTGCTGCCCTGGAGACTAGGACGAGGAACAATGGCTCCAAACTACAAGAAAGGAGATTCCATCTGAACATGAGGAAGAACTTCCTGACTGTGAGAGCCGTTGGAACTCTCTGCCCCGGAGTGTGGTGGAGGCTCCTTCTTTGGAAGCTTTTAAACAGAGGCTGGATGGCCATCTGTCAGGGGTGATTTGAATGCAATATTCCTGCTTCTTGGGAGGGGATTGGACTGGATGGCCCATGAGGTCTCTTCCAACTCTTTGATTCTATGATTCTATAATTCCTCTAGAGTAGAGCTTAAATGCCTAAAATGATGAGAAGGGGAGCCTGGGAATCCATCTGAACATGAGGAAGAACTTCCTGACTGTGAGAGCTGTTCAGCAGTGGAACTCTCTGCCCTGGAGTGTGGTGAAGGCTCCTTCTTTGGAGGCTTTTAAACAGAGGCTGGATGGCCATTTGTTGGGGGTGCTTTGAATGCAATTTTCCTGCTTCTTGGCAGGGGGTTGGACTGGATGGCCCGCGAGGTCTCTTTCAATTCTTTAAGAAAATAGGCATCTGCAAAAGAGGATTTGTCTCTTTCTTGCTTGGAAAAAAACCCCTCTATTTTAAATCTAACGGACGACAGCAATGCAATCTGTTGTTGATATAGAAAAAAGTGCTAGTAAAGAAAGAGAAAGTACACTCTGGGGAATGTCTGCTCTAAGAAGCCACTTGAAAAACAAGCATGGGAAACATTTGCACAACATGTCACATGCGGAGCAGGAACAGAGACGCAGAAGCGAGTGGGCGGCGGAGGAGCCTGATCAAAGGCAGGTACAGAGCGGGAAGGATTTTGTCATAAAGTGACATCAATGCCCCATTAAGGAACAAGCCACTACAAACACCATGGGTATCTTTTAGGAATTGAGGCAAGTTCATCCTCAAAGAGGACGGTGAGAATAACTGAGAGCGGATACCCTTCAGTCCATCCTTGAAGACTGACGTCTGGAGAATTATCCAAAAGGAAACAGAAAGGGTTAATTCTTTTCAATTAATCTTTTCTGTTAATCTGTGCTCTCATCCTCCCAAGATGCACTAGAATATTGAAAGAATTGTGTCCCAGTGTAGATCGCAATACCGTGCTCCCTCGCTATTTTGCAGTTCGCTTTTAGCAGACTCACTGTTTCACGGTTTTCAAAAAATATTAATTTTAAATATCTATCGCGGTGTTTTCACTGTTTTGCAGGGTTTTGCTGCCACCACTCTCCAAGGCGTTTCCCTCCTCAGTCCTCTTTCTCTCCAGCCTTGAAGGGCCTTTGCTTTCTTTCCTTCACTTTATTTTAAGTTTATAAAGACTTAAAATAGTGTATAACTAATAAAATAATGTATAAATGTTAAAATAAATATAGCGTCCCTACATCACGGTTTTTCACTTATTGTGGGAGGTCCTGGAACATAAACCTTGCAATAAGTGAGGGAAAACTGTATAATTTTCTCAATGTTTTTATGCATCGTCCACCAGTTTGCATATATTTACTTCTCGTGTCAGAAGCAAATTGAGAATATAGTTATAATACATTAACCCCCCCCCCCCCACACACACACACACAAAGTTGAACACTTGGCATTATACTAAATTTCCTTTGACTAGAAGCTAGCCACTTGGAGTGACTCTAGTGGATGTGAGGGTGATCTGGCTGCGACATCTGTCACCTTATTGATCATCAGGGTTGATGGAGTCCCTGGTGGCGCAGTGGATTAAATCCTTGTGGCAACAGGGCTGAAGACCGACAGGTCTCAAGTTCGAATCCAGGGAGAGTGTGGATGAGCACCCTCCATCAGCTCCAGCTCCCCATGCAGGGATATGAGAGAAGCCTCCCACAAGGATGGTAAGACATCAAAACATTTGGGCGTCCTCTGGCCAACGTCCTTGCAGACAGCCAGTTCTCTCACACCAGAAGTGACTTGCAGTTTCTTAAGTTGCTCCTGACATGAAAAAACGAAACAAAACAATAAGGTTGATTCAGCTGATCTGGCTGGCTAGGCAGGTGTCCCCTCCCTTCCACACTGCTCCCTTCCGAAGCTGTGTGCTCTTTGGAAAAGGACAACATCCCAGATATAGAAGGATTATACCGAGGTCTCCAGTCTTCGGACCCGGGTATACGATAGCTACGCTCTCCTGCTAGAACCGCCAAACAAGCCTCTAGTATCACTGTAGAAAGGTTCTCCATTGTGCATGTGTCAGGGCTCAGCCTGCGTTATAATAGGTGATCTGTGGTTTGCTCTTCTCCACACTCGCATGTCATTGACTCCACTTTGTGGCCCCATTTCTTAAGGTTGGCTCTTCATCTCGTGGTGCCAGAGCACAGGCTGTTCAGCACCTTCCAAGTCTTCTGTGTGCCTGGGGAGAGTTTCTCATCTGGTCTCATCTGGGTTTTAGCCTGCCACTATTGGACTCTAGCTTGCTGAGGTGTTCCTGCAAGTATCTCAGCAGATCTTAGAAAAGTATTTCTTGATTTAAGGCATTGGCATGTTGGCTGTTATATGAACAGGTTGTGGGCCAGAGATGTCACTACCCTGGTCCTTTCATTATTGGCTGCTACTTTCTGGCAGATATCAGGTGGTGCAATACCGGCTAAACTCTCTCTCTCTCTATACACACACACACACACACACACACACACACACACACCTTTTTCTACTTTAAAACCATCACTATTTTAAACAACAAAAGCTTTTAAATATGAATGTTGAAATAAAATCCATATTTACATATTATTTTGACAGCCCACCCCCATGCACATCAATGTGGATACTGATAGGAAAAAAAATATTATAAAGTTAAAAAAATTATATAGAACAGAAGGAGATAAATGCATCCATCCATAGCTCCATTTTTAATTACAGTTCCCAGAAAATAAGATTGCACGAGGGACTTCTAACTGCTGTTAGTAAAGTATTATTTAGTGTTTCAGACTTATTTTGAACACCAACACAACCAAAACAAAGCCTAAATGTAAAGAGGAATTAAGATAAAAAGGAAAGGGAATGTTTGCAATTTCTTGGTATTGTTATTTCCAAGATTGTTCTATGAAAGCTTCCATCGTGAGACACATTTTTGTTCACGAGCACATTTCAATGCATTTGGACATGCATTTGAAGTGCGAGAAGGGCTCAATATGGAAAAAAAAGATTTGCAGAGTGTAGAGAATCTGCAGAGCTACTAAACCTATATTTTGAGACCTTCCATGCTGGACTATTACTTTAACTGTCATGGGTGCATCCTATGGAAACCTGGAAATGGTAGTTTGGAGATTTCAAGCTTGATTTGCTCAAGGAATTATTAAACTCCAAAAATATATCTCTAGATTGAATGTAATGCAGTGGTTGGAGTACTCAGCATTTGAATCTCAATCATGGAAGCCGGTTAGCTGCCCCCATCTATCACTGCCATATAATGCAGTTTGAAACTACATTATCTGATCAGTGTAAACTCATATAATTCAGAATGGATGGGGCCCAAGTCATGTTCCTCGTTCAGCTCCAGAAGAAGGCAATGGCAAACTGCTTTGAACAAATCTTCTCAAGAAAACCCTATGATAGGCTAACTTTGGGATTTTAGGAAGCTGAGAATTATTGAACACACACAATAACAACTGTTCTGGAACAGCTGTTCCAGGAGATCCAGATTTATTTGCCGTGTTTAAATGTTTGTGTGCAATCCCATGCCTGGGATTTTGCAGCAGGGGGTTTCCTGTTATAATTTGCATTTATAGGGTAAGCCACCTGCCAATTATAGTTAGGATCCCTGGTCCCGCCCCCTTTTTGCTTTTTGGAGGGAAGGGGCCATTTTTCAGTTAGTCACAGCAAGGGAAGCCAAGGCAGAGGATGCGTACAGACGTTCCTCCTGTGCAAAGGCTTCGTCTTTTAAGACTTCCTGGGGGAGAACAGATTAAAGGCCTCTACGGATTCCCAAAGGGTTCCAGGGAACAGCTTCACAGCCCTGAGGACCTTCGGAGGGAATAACAGCTCTTCATCTTCAGCGAAGTGATTTCAAGCCTGATGGTCCATCTGTTTGGTTCTGAGACGCAGTTCAGCCGGTAGCAGACTCAAACCAGTTAGGTTTAAGTTCATAGCAGCCTGGGAGGACCTTTAAAGGGGAATTTTTCTGTTAAACAAAGTTTCTTGAAGATAGTGCCTGTTTCCTGTAAACAAGACTGCAAGAGCCAATAGACTATTTAGAAAGCTTACAATCCCTGCTTGTTCGTTAATAAAGACTGTTGTATTTAAGCTTGTCTCCTAAAGCCTGTTTAATAGGGAAAATTACTCTAAAGGTTCTTTCTCGGGGCCCCGGGCTTCCTGCTGGACGCAAGCCTTGCATCCTTTCTTAGAAGCATTTAGTTTCAGCTCCAGCAGCGACAGAACAACAACAAATTGAAAATCTAGGGATATATAAGGTGTTACCATGGCAGTTACAATGGAACCATACTGTTATTACTGTGCCGTAAGCTTGTGCAATCCGAGTAAATCTTGACCCGGTTTATGTCCCGGATCTCGGTCGGGGCCCTAATCTCTTTTTTTGGAAGCCTAAATTTGAGAAAGGGAGATATCTGTTTTCACTCTGGGATGGCAAAAAATCTGTTTTCTATCAGTCCATTATGGGGGAAGGGGAATTCCCAGGCTCCCCTTCCTGTCATTTTAGGCATTTAAGCTGTTTTGACTCTAGAGGAGAGGCACTCGGCTGCAGGCCTGCATGCCATATGCACTCTTTCCAAGGCATTTAAAGGAGGCAAGTTCTTAAATCTGTTTCTTTCTTACTCTAGAGGAGAGGAGCTCACTGCAGGCAGGTATGTGCTTTAAGGAGGCTTCTTACCTGTTTCTACTCTAGAGGAGAGGTGCTTGGCTGCAGGCAGGCATGCAGTTTCTCTCCCAGGCCTGCATGCCACACACTGTCTTTCCAAGCCAAGTAGGCAAGTTCCTAAATCCATTTCTTACTCTAGAGGAGGTGGGGCCCGGCTGCAGGCAGGCTCGTGCGCTTGCCTCCCGGACTGCACCAAGCCAGCAGCCATGCACTCTTTCCAAGGCATTTAAGGAGGCTTCCTACTTCCAGGTAAAGAAGATTGATGCCTCCTGGAAGAGAAAGGGGTAAATGGTAATAATTTTCTGGGAATGAGGGTTTTCTTTTTGTTTGCTGGGGGATTAATAAAAAAGATTAAACTGTGATGCCAAAGAGCAGAGGAGGAGTCAGTATCTGTTCCTGCTTACTTTTTGTGTCAGGCGGGTTTTCGTACTGGGAGGGCCCTTACCGTTACGGGCTCTTGAAGCACCAAAGGCATCAAAGGAAACGGAGAAAACAGAAGAAACAAATTCCACACACAAGTCTACTGTGTAGTGCAAAAGAATCACTGGACCCTAAAAACACTGAACACAAAAATACAACATCAAGCTGCTAAATGGGTTGCACTCATTGGAAAAGGAACTCAATGCACTACAATCAACGGGACAGACAATATCATATTCACTTGTCAATGTCAACGTTAATGTCATATTAAATCACGTTGAATACATTTCAGTTTCATTAATATGTAAAAACACATCCATAATAATCAAGACTTTATTTTTTAATAATAAGTGGGGAAGAATTTTACTTTTTAATACTGAAATTAGTCTTCCAAAATGCTAATTAATCAAATACAAGTGCACCTCCCCCCCCCCCCATAATGATAAATTTTAAATATAAATAATGAAATGGAAATAGAGTACAAAAGTTATCTGTCTTTTTCCATTGTATGGGCTTTTACCAGTAAAAAAAATCCTCTAAATTCTGTTCTATGTCATTCGATCATGTCCCTTGGGCACCCATGGAGTTGGCACAAAGGAGAAAGCAACCCCATCACATCCACTGCCAACGTATATCCCCGTTTTTCCCTTCAAAGACATGACTTCAAGGACCCCCTTTGTAGTTTTCTGGTCATGGCAAACAAGAAAAACCTTCTGATCACCACATTGGATCTGCCCTTTGGATATTAAGTATTATTTCATCCATTTTGTGAAAACTGTCAAGGCATTTATTACACACAGAATAGAATATCTCTTGGCTTCTATGCTGGATTTCCATAGAATATGGGAACGTTCATTGTACCACAACACAGATCCATCCATGTCGGTTTTCTTCCAGCATCTCATTGGGATTTCCTCCAGTCACCGTACCTAGAAAACTTCAGTATGCAAAGTGTATCTCACCTAGCACAAGTTATTTATGCTGATACTAATGATCCATATTGTATTTCTAAAGGAACTATATACCTCTCCAGAAGTGACTGAACCACAATACCAAGCATTTCCCATTGTTGGGTTGTTGTGAGTTTTTGAACTTTATGGCCATGTTCCAGTAGCATTCTCCCTTGACATTGAGCCTACCTCTGTGGTTGGCATCTTCAAAGGTCTGTTGAAGGTGAAGCAAGTGGAGTGTGTGTCTATCTATCTATATTTATTTGTTATTTCATGTTTTGTTATGATCTATTCTGTTATTGTGTGTGTATTATGTTGTATTATTTTGGGCCTGGCCTAATGTTAGCTGCCACGAGTCCCCTTTGGGGAGATGGTGGTGGGTTATAAATATTATTATTATTATTATTATTATTATTATTATTATTGTTTGTGGCACCGTGCTTGGGGGCTATTTTTCTTAATGAAGGAGGGATGGACGTAGCATCTTTCCCTCAAGGGATTGCTTCTTGCCCTCCTATAGGAAACTGGAACTCTCAAAAACCCCAAACGCTGTAAATAACTCAAAATAAGTTTTATTGATCACAAAGAGTCATTTCTTTAAAGCAATAAGTTGGAAACTTCAGAGGGGTGAAGGAAAATATACGTTACAGTCTCAATTAGTCCTGGGTCCAAGGTGTTTGAAGCTGAGAAGCCTCAACAATTTCATCTTTCTTTAATGGCTGTGAATGCCGGGGCAAACCACAACCCCAGTTCAGATGGCCTATGTTTTGAAGACTCAGGATCTTCCTTTGGTGCCAAAAGAACTGGTTTGAAGGCGCTTGGTTCTCCTCAATGTTGTCCAGGATGGTCTGGACATAAAGCATGAGTCCCAAGGGTAAAAAACCTCAGAACTGGTGCTAAGAGGTAACTTAAATCAGGGTCCTTTAGAGTCAAGTCTCTCACTCACGTCCATATGGTAGGAACTCTGATGGCAGAATGAAAAAGAATGGAAGCACTCCCCTCCTGCAGGAAGAGGTGGAGCCAAACAGTACTGATTGACAGATATTAAGTAACCAATCCATACAACTGTACATAAGCAGGGTAAAAGGGACAGGATGAAGCATGATACAACAGTTTAAATCTTGCAACGAACAGTTCTATACATAGGTGGCGCCACTCACGCTGTCACATTGTTGTTGTTGTTGTTGTCTATCATCTATCTGTGGAATGTCCAGGGTGGGAAGAAGAACCCTTGTCTATTTAAAGCAAGTGTGAATGTTGCAATTAGCAAGCTTGAATAGCATTGAGTAAAGGGTTATGTTCCAGGTGGTCATAAATATGGTGAGCCTATAGTGTTTTGAAAATCCTTTTGGCTGCGAGAAATGATGGGATAGTTTCTGTGTATCTGCAGCATAGAAGAAAGGTTGGAGAACACAGCAGATGTGCTTTTCTGGTCTGTAATTTTTTTTCCAATCTCTGTAGGACATTCCACCTATATATACACACTCCATTTGCTTCATTGCCAACAGAACTTCTGAAGATGCCAGCCACAGATGCAGCCAAAACATCAGGAGAGAAGGCTACTAGAATATGGCCATACTGCCCAAAAAACCCATAGCAACCCAGTGATTTCAGCCATGAAAACCTTCGACAACACATTCCTCATTATTGTCTGTGTTGCCAAAAGCTGCTGGGAATTTCAGTCTTGCAACTTTTGGAGAAGAATAAGTTTTCCACTTTGGTCTAAAACACCCACAGCACTCTTATCTCTCAGTTCTAGTTCTTTTCCTTTGTTTGTGTTGACACACGTGGAAATAAAGAGACTTGTGTGCTAAAGCAGTCTTGGGTTTTATGTTCCTGCACTCCCACACTCATTGTCATCTGTATGCATGTTCTCAGCTTCTCAAGAGATCTCTCAGAAACAGGAGATTCCAAAGAGATGGAAATAAGAGTAACCTTCCTGCTTACCTCTTTCTTGTGATCTCCATATTATGGCTCTGCCCATTCTTTGTTCAGTCATACTCAAGTCCTCAAGTGTTTTAAAACAGACTCTTGTCTTACAAACACTTATTTTACTCTTAAATACTTTCCTTTCTTTCCCCATGTTGATGTATGTGTGTGCTTTCTTTCTGTTATCTTTTTTGTCCAGCCTCTGAAATAGATTTTAGGAAACTAAGAGAAAAAAGATCTTTATTTCCTGATGTCTTGCTTCAAAGATACAACATCCAAATCCCTAAACATTAGGAAGAATACCTAATACCTCCTGGTTGCAAGAGTTATTCAACCTTGGGATTTGCTGCCTCAGAGTGCAATGGAATATCCTCTGGAGGTTTTTAAATAGAGACCAAATTGCCATCTGTTGGGAGTGCTTTGATTGTGTGCTGCCGCATGGTGTAATATTAATGGTGTTAATGGTGTAACATTAGTTTAATGGTGTAACATTAGAAAATGTTAACCATTTCCACTACCTTGACAGGCCCCTCTCCACAAAAATCAACATTGACACTGAAATACAACACCGCCTGAGCTCTGCGAGTGCAGCATTCTTCCAAATGAAGCAGAGAGTGTTTGAGGACCAGGATATCCGTAGGGAGACCAAGGTGCTTGTTTATAAAGCTATTGTCCTCCCAACCCTGCTATACGACTGCAAAACATGGACTACCTACAGACATCACTTGCAACTCCTGGAATGATTCCACCAGCGTTGCATCCGGAAAATCCTGCAAATCTCTTGGGAAGACAAGTGGACAAGTGTCAGCATGCTGGAAGAAGCAAAGACCACCAGCATTGAAGCAATTGTCCTCTGCCCTCAACTCCGCTGGACTGGCCGCATTGTCCAGATGCCTGACCACCATCTCCCAAAGCAGTTGCTCTACTCCAAACTCAAGAACAGAAACTGGAATGTTGGTGGGCAGGAAAAGAGATTTAAAGATGGGTGTAATGATTCTTACCCCATAGGCCGAAGGAGAAGCCTGGAATGTCAGTAAGCAGGACTCCATTTTGAGAGTGTCAGCAAGGGAAGCAGACATCTTGGGAGTGTAAAAGGAGAAGAGTGGAGGAGCTGTAGCGCTCTTTTGAGTGGTCAGGACAGATGGGAGGAGTTTAGCCCTGAGAGGGAAAAATGTCAGAGTGACAGAAAGAAAGGAGATTGATTTTTGGGTTTGAAAAAGAGAGACTGGTTTTGGGAACAGAGGAGAGAGGAGAGGTAGATTTTTGAGCTTAAATTTTTCTGTCAGAGGGCATTTGTGACAGGCGATTCTGCATTATTGGCCAGGAGGGTCAAGGTAGACGCCTGGGTGCTTGTGTGGGTTTTTACACAAGTGGGTTTGCTCTCTGGGTTAGGGTAGATTAGCTTATAGAGGACTCTGCTTAGAGTGCAGCTAATTGCTCTGTAGACAACCTGGTTAGGTTTGTCTGGGGAACTCACTGCTACTGCGTCATTGTAGAGTGAGAAGTTTTACTCATATCTAAGTCAAGAAACTGTTTATAGTACCCATCGAGATTATTGTATGCCAGAAACCATTCAAGCTTGTGTGCCTCATTAAAGAAGATAGTTGTTTGTTTGATATTTTTCAATAAACATATTCTCTAGTTCAACTTTTAAAGAAGCCTCAGTAGTGATTCATTCCTGTAGGAATAATTATAACTGTTTTGACATCTTTATATCACACTCATTGCAAGGAGCTAAGGGAGAGCTGGTGGGCAGGGAAGAAGTTTACCTCAGGGAAATAATCTTTAATATTCCCAAGTATTTTGGGTGGTGGCAGCAACTCTACCAGAGTATAAACGTTACCTCAACATACATCTAAATGCTCCGTGCCAAGAAGCATATTCCATCAGATTGTCAACAGTGGAGTGATTTATTTATTAGGAGTCATATAACACCCTCTGAGTCTATTAAACTGGTGTCCAGCGGTGGGATATATTAGAAAATATAATCCCCAGGATTCTAAGTTTGTTATAATGGGCTTAAAGCCAACCTTAAAAACTCTGGCATAGACACTGAGAACTGGGAAGCCCTAGCCCTTGAGCACTCCAGGTAGAGGTCAGCTGTGATCAGCAGTGCTATAGAATTTGAAGAGGCACAAATGGAGGGCAAAAGAGAGAAACATGCCAAGAGGAAGGCGTGTCAAGCCAACCCTGGCTGGGACCACCTTCCACCTGGAAACCAATGCCCCCACTGCAGGAGAAAATGCAGATCAAGAATAGGGCTCTGATCTTGGAAGACAATCCTACTCAGACAACAAGGGATCACCTAAGTAAGTAAGTGCTGCTTCATGGCAGAAAGATGTTGTATTGGATCGCCCTTTTGCTTTTCCAGTGCTACAATTTTATGAAAATGACTTTCAATTCTCAAAATATACTGGATTCATCAATAAATATACACTAACCACAAATAAACAACACATTAATACCAGTGCATACTGTATATGTGTTAGCATTGATCTTTCTCTTTCACGTTTCTTCTTTCACCTTTATCCCGCTCCCCAATTCTTTAATGTTGCTTAGAATCCTATGTACTCTTATCACCAAAAATTGATAAGCAGCTTAGGAAGCAGGGTATGTGTAGCTTGGATAAGGTTGCGATGGGACATGATAGCCATGTTTAAATATTTGAAAGGAAGATACATGAAAGCCATCTTCAAGCTTCTTTTCTGCCAATCTGGAGACCAGGACATGGGGCAATGGGGTCCAATTGCAGGAAAAGAGATCCTACTTAAACATTAGGAACAATTTCCTGACAGTCAGAGCTGCCTTGGAGTGTGGTGGAGTCTCCTGCTCTGGCAGTTTCTAAACAAATTTTTATTTATAGTGTCAGAAGTGAACTGAGGATGCTTACATAGTTTGTAATGCTTAAATAGTTTTTAATGTAATGTCTTATTTCATAGAATCATAGAATCATAGCATCAAAGAGTTGGAAGAGACCTCCTGGGCCATCCAGTCCAACCCCCTGCCAAGAAGCAGGAATATTGCATTCAAATCACCCCTGACAGATGGCCATCCAGCCTCTGTTTAAAAGCTTCCAAAGAAGGAGCCTCCACCACACTTCGAGGCAGAGAGTTCCACTGCTGAACGGCTCTCACAGTCAGGAAGTTCTTCCTTATGTTCAGATGGAATCTCCTCTCTTGTATTTATGGTTTTAAGTTGTTGTTATAGTTGTTTTATAGTTGTTTATATTGTTTGTATGTTGCGGCATTGAATTGTTGCTGGTGTAAGCCACCCTGAGTCCCCCTTTGGGGGCTGAGAAGGACGGGGTAAAAATGCTGGAAATAAATAAATAAATAATAATAAATTCAGTTATAATGTATTTATAAACACAAACAAAGTTAAAAATTTGGCATTATACTAGATTTCCTTTGACAAGAAGCTGTCCACTTGGAGTGCCTCTGGTGTCTCTGTAAGAAGGTCCACCACTGTGTATGTGGCAGGGCTCAGGCTGCATTGGAGTAGGTGGTTTGTGGTTTGTTCTTCTCCACACTTGCATGTTGTGGACTCCAGTTTGTGGCCCCATTTCTTAAGGTTGGCTCTGCATCTCATGGTTCAACACCTTCCAAGTCACCCAGTCTTTTGTGTGTTGGGAGTTTCTCATCTTGTATCAACAATGGATATAGGTTCCGGGTTTTAGTCTGCCACTTTTGGACTCTTTGTGGATCTGTGAATCTTAGGAAGCTATCCTTGATTTAAGGCATTGGCTTGCTGTCTGATATCTGAACAAAGGATGGGCTGGAGATGTCAATGCCTTGGTTCTTTTGTTACAGGCTGCTACTTCCCAGTGGATGTCAGGTGGTGCAATACTTGGTAAACAGTATAATTTCTCCAGTGGTATAGGGCATAGACATCCTGTGATAATGTGGCATGTCTCATTAAGGGCCACATTCATTGTTTTAACGGGGTGAGATGTCTTCTACACTGGGTATGCATATTAAATAGCAGAGTAGCAAAGTGCAAGGGCAGATGTCTTCACTGTGTCTGATTGTGATCCCCAGGTTGTGCCAGTCAGCTTTCATATGATATTATTTCTAGCACCCACTTTTTGCTTGACATTCAAGCAGTGCTTCTTGTAAGTCAGAACACGGTCCAGAGTGACTCCCAGGTATTTGGGTGTGCTGTAAAGCTCCAGTGGGATTCTTCCCAGGTAATCCTTAGAGCTCAAGATGCTTGTCTGTTCTTAAGGTGAAAAGCACATGTCTGCATTTTTAATGGACTAGGAATTGGCTAATAGGCAGTAAGAGCACCTAAAGCTTCAGAGATGCTGGATGCCCATCTGCTGCAAGTGATTTGGTTATTGGGTTGTTGTAGGTTTTTTCGGGCTATATGGCCATGGTCTAGAGGCATTTTTCTCCTGACGTTTCGCCTGCATCTATGGCAAGCGTCGTCAGAGGTAGTGATTTGGTTATGTTCCAACATGGCAGGGGGTTGGACTAGATGGCCACTGTGATCTCTTCTAACTCTATAAGCAATACATATTTGCCTTATTTTAGTCAAAGTATAGGATTTTAATAGCTTTACTTCAGACAAAAGAATACCCCAAGTCCAGCAATCTCTTTCCACTGTTTTCTTGCTTGTCTTTCCAAAATTGCAGTGGAAATTTAATGTCCTGTTTACCACTTTAGTCTGTATGTGTGTGTGTGTGTGTGTGTGTGTGTTGCTGTGTCTGTGTCTGTGTCTGTTTGTGTGTCTGCTGTGTACTACCCTAGCATCAAGGCTGCTTCTGAAAAGTTTTAACTTCTTGCCTCTTCTAAAACTTGGCCTCTTGGCCATCCTGGGAAATATCTGCCACCTCAGAACATCAATTCTGTATGACTTGACACATTTACTATGCCTGATGGTTTGCATGCCTTGCCTTGTCTAAGTGGATAGCAGCTCCAGAAGCGAAAATGTGTAGTACCCAAAGATATAGAGAATACTGCCAACATCTTGGCTATTTCTTTTTTACAATATTCATATCAAAGGTTGTCCTGTCAGTACAGTGTGTCTCACCAGATGCTCTACCAAAGCATTGTCTTCTTTGGAATCACTAGCCAGGGACGATATGTTCTGAAATACTTGGAAGATGCAATGCAATATTAGATCATTAGGAGAATTTCCTTTCACAGTGTAGCTCAGAGGGAGGGACACTGAAGCTTAAATTAGAACCAAGACTAAATTAGAACCAAGACTTATAGTATGGACCATAAGCATTCAGGTTTCACAGCCCACTTCAGGCACAAACATGAAGTGATGATTGTGACATGATGCTTCTGGATAAAGAATATGAAAAGGTGCTCCTTTTGTGGAAGGCAAATTTTGAGGGTAATAAAACCTTACTCCTGTCTTCAGAACCATATGACTTGCAAGGATTCCAGAGACATCAAAACAATGAATGCCGGTCTAACTGAACCTAGTAAGGAGCTGGGAAGGACACTGGTTAATTCAACCCTAGCTTTTAAATTCACCTTCCATGTGCAAAAAATATGTTTTCCTTCCTTTTTCATGATATTTTGTATAACATGTCAAGGCATTTACTAGGCATGTACATTTTGGTTGAATCTCGATCTGTTTCTACTGGCTGGATTCTGGTAGACCCCCGTATCCATTTTCACGTGCCTCCTGAAAACGGGTGGGTAACCAAATAACTTTTTTCAGTCCACACCTGAAAAATCTGGCTAGATCTGGCCCATTGGTGGCAATGGGAAACATAAAAGGCTCTCCTTTCCATTCCTGGGACCCTTTCCTTTCTTCCCTTCAAGGTAACCTGAGTTTGAGCAAGCTTTTGAGAATGCAGCAGATTAGATAACATGAAACTATGAATAATGAACATTTATTTGACATTATTTGAGAACGATTTTAAGGAGATGACACCTGTGACTAAATGTTTTTATATATGTTTTCTATTGTTACATTGACTGTTTTTAACTGCACTTTTATGAATGCATGGCATCAAATTGTGCCAATCTGTAACCCGCCTTGAGTTGCTGTATGGTTGAGAAAGGCGGGCTAGAAATGTTGTAAACAAACAAATAAATAAATAAAATTTCATCAATGAGGCAACAGCCTCTTTGCGCAATGGCTGCTCCCAAAAAGGGGAGGAGGAGCTGTGATCGGCTGCCATGTGGACCCGTTATGGATGGGAAACCATGATGGCTGGGCCCTTGCCATTACAGCCATCTGACCAAGACTAAAATGAATCTGTGCACAAGCCTAGCATTTACAGCACACAACATAGAAAATCAAATAGCTCTTATGTTCAATTTCTATAGAACATGGGAAGTCTCCTTGTACCATACCACAGAACTATCTAGCTCAGTATGTTATCATTTTACCTCCAGTATCACATAAGTGTCGTTTTTCAGTTACTGAACCTAAAAGACTTCAGTTTCAATTGAACCTAGAAAACTGAACCTCCAAACTGGGGGTCACACTTTTTATCTAGCCCTTTCCCAGAGCTTGTTATTGTTTTAGTCTGTTGCTCCCATAATCTCACAAACAACATAATCCAATTTTTTTTTTGCCACTACATACTACTCCCACAAAAACGATTACTTTTCCAAGCTGTGGTTTCACTGATTGTGAACTTCCATTCAGACGTTTTTCACCATCTGAAACGAAATGAAACGAAACGAAACGAAACGAAACACAAAACAAAACAAAACAAAACAAAACACACATTGTCACATCATTATTAGAGTTCTGGGAATTATTGTACAAAATGTAAGGTTTCCAAGCTTTAACTAAGCCTCAGATGAATCCTAGAGGGTGATGTAAACTGCTTGTTCAAATATCAGAAGCACTGAAGTGCAAGTGGCAGGTTTTGGGAGCTAACTGAGTATTCTTCCTGACCCAGCTCCTGTTCCACTTCCTTCTATATTGTCTGCGGTTGGAACCTGGCCTCCTGTGTCCTTGGCTTGGCCTACATTTCCTGCTCTCTGGAGGTTTTAACCTTTTTCTGCTTCTGGAACTTGACCTCTTGTCAATTCCCAGCAACACTCTCTTTCTCTGACACTTCAAGGCATAAGTTGCTTTCAATGAGACTTGACCTCTTGTTCGTTTTGGACATTAACTGGTCCCTTTATACTTATACTAGGACTATTCTGCTTACAACTACAATATCAAACCGACAACCAATAAACCCTAGACCTCCAAATCTCACCAGTTCAGGGTCTGGTCCTTTGCTTAGCCCTTTATTTATCATGTCAGGAGTGAACCAAACAGCTGTATTGCATTAAAAAAACATGGCGTTTGCAAACTTGGCATTCTATGAAATGTCCTTTGACCAGTAGCTGGCCACTTGGAGTGCCTCTGGTGTTGCTGTAAGAAGGTTCTGCATTGTGCATGTGGCAGGGCTCAGGTTGCATTGTAGTAGGTGGTCTGTGGTTTGCTTTTCTCCACACTCACATGTCATGGATTCCAATTTGTAGCTCCATTTCTTAAGGATGGTTCTGCATCTTGTGGTGCCAGAGCGCAGTCTGTTCAGCACCTTCCAAGTCGCCCAGTTTTCTGTGTGCCCAGGAGGGAGTCTTTCATTTGGTATCAGCCATTGATTGAGGTTCTGGGTTTGAGCCTGCCACTTTTGGACTCTTGCTTGCTGAGGTTTCCAGCGAGTGTCTCTGTAGATCTTAGAAAACTATTTCTTGATTTAAGGCATTGGCATGCTGGCTGATATACAAACAGGGGATGGGCCAGAGATGTCACTGCTTTGGTCCTTTCATTATTGGTTGCTACTTCCTGGCAGATGTCAGGTGGTACAACACCAGCTAGACAGTGTAATTTTTCCAGTGGTGTAGGGTGCAGACACCCCGTGATAATGCGGCATGTCTCCTTAAGAGCCACATCCACTGTTTTAGCATGGTGAGATGTGTTCCACTTTGGGCATGCATACTCAGCAGCAGAGTAGCAAAGCGCAAGGGCAGATGTCTTCACTGTGTCTGATTGTGATCCCCAGGTTGTGTCAGTCAGCTTTCATATGATATTGTTTCTAGCGCACCCCTTTTACTTGATATTCAGCCCATTTCCTTTCTCCCCTTTTTGATCATAGATTGAGTTGACATTGCATTCTTCCTGATGTCTTCAAAATCCGAGCCTTACCGGTGATATACATGTAATTAAACATGCCTTGTAACACAAGCCTTTCAATGCAAGCTTGAGCTAAAAAAAGAAAAAGAAAAAAGAATCTTGAACATATTTATAGGAGCCACTTGTCAAGGCTGGCTCAAAAGCTGAAGCTACTTTCTTTTGACACCTTGTTAGAATTACGGACACTTCTACTTGGGAAGCAAGGCACATCTCATCCCATTAGCATAGAGCGTTTGTCAGGTAGAATGGTTTTATTGCAAGTAGACATAACCTTTATAATACAATCACAAGCCATATAGTGGGTTGCCAGTGTACTCTATACTTTAACTGCAATTTAAAGGATAAATGGGGGAAAAGTCATTTCAAACCTTTGTACAATTACAGTCTCCAATCACAGGAAAAAGTTATCCTCCCAGGAGAATTCCTGCCTGGGTGGCAATCTGCTTGCAGGTTCAGAAATAGGCTTTTTTTTCCCCCTTGCCTTGCCGATGTTTTTAAAAAATATATTCTTTATCGTTCGAAGTAGCTGGATTAAGTTAGAGTCTGCAGATGAGAGCTGATCTTCATTAGTATTCACTGTCCAATTTACTAGGCCAAAATCATAATCAATGTCTCCCTCTCTCAGAGACATTAAACTACTTATCCACAATTTTCATGTCTTGTATGTCTACTCCTGTCTTTAAAAAAAATACCATGGGTGAATTTTTGAATAGATGAGCTTGTTGAAGGATAAAAAAAAATGCAGGAGAAGCAAGAGGGAAGGGGAATTGCCAGGCAGCATTTGCATGTGTCTCAATGCACCATCTATTTGGAACAGCATATAAACTTCCCATGCCAATGCCTATCTTTCTGACTTTATATTTCCATCTATAACCTTCACTTCTCTGGCTCTGCCACCGTCACCTGTTCTTGACATGCTGCCACCCTCCACTTTCCTCCTCATTTTCTCAAGAAGTGACTTTCCTACTTCAACCAACTGGATTTGATGTTGTTCACAGGAGGTCCTGGGTTTGGAAAATCCATGCCAGTTCTTATCCTGAACTTTAACAGATGTATCCAAGGGACTGATTCCCTTTCTCCAATAGCTTCATCACTATGTGTAGCTCATTTGCAGTTCTGATAGCTCCTTACAGTTCAGATTAAAACCTACAGTGGAATAAGTGCTCCACTGACATGGAAGCCACAATGTGTCACTGCTTTCTCCATTAATGGGCCTTTAACCCTGAATCTGGGATGTCTTATACACAAAGGGCCCAAAGATAAAGGTAAATAATAATAATAATAATAATAATAATAATAATAATAATAATATAAACTTTATTTAGAGCCCCCGGTGGCGCAGTGGGTTAAAGCACTGAGCTGCTGAGCTTGTTGATCGAAAGGTCGCAGGTTCGACTCCGGGGAGCGGCGTGAGCTTCCGCTGTCAGCCCTAGCTTCTGCCAATCTAGCAGTTCGAAAACATGCAAATGTGAGTAGATCAATAGGTACCGCTCCAGCGGGAAGGTAACGGCTCTCCATGCAGTCATGCCGGCCACATGACCTTGGAGGTGTCTACGGACAATGCTGGCTCTTCGGCTTAGAAATGGAGATGAGCACCACTCCCCAGAGTCAGACATGACTGGACTTAATGTCAGGGGACTACCTTTACCTACCTTTACCTAAACTTTATTTATAGCCCACCACCATCTCCCCAAAGGGGACTCGGGGCAGCTAACATGAGGCCAAGCCCAAAGGTACAACACAGAAAAATAAAATACAGAATGCAGACAACAAAAATTACATCAGAATAAAATAAGTACGGTAGCAAAATAAAAATAAATAAAGCAAATCAACACAATATAAAATTGAACAGAATGGGCAGGCTGAATGGACGAGGTAAAATGATAAAACCCTGGAAGAGGTAGGAATAGAAAATATGTAATTGAGGGGAGCCCAAAAAAGGATAAACAGTGAGGTAAGCTTTCAATTTAGGATGGGGGAAAGTGCATCATAGGGACAATACTATAGATGGAACAAAGGTTTCCCCTTGCCATTAAGTCTAGTTGACTCCAACTCTGGGGTGTGGTGCTCATCTCAATTTCTAAACTGAAGAGCCAGCATTGTCCATAGATACCTCCTAGGTCATGTGGTTAGCATGACTGCATGGAGTGCTGTTACCTTCCTGCAAAAGCAGTACCTATTGATCTACCCACATTTGTATATTGTTGAACTGCTGGGATGGCAGAAGCTGGGGCTAACAACAAGAGCTCAGCCTGTCCCATGGAGCTCACTCTGTTCCACCTTCCTGTCAGCAAGTTCTGCAGCTAAGCAGTTTAACCTGCTACATCACCATGGTCTCAAAAACATGTACATATGTCTGTTTTCTCTCTCTCTTTTAATCTCTCCTAGTACTCATCAGTTTCCCACATCTCACCACACTAAAACAGTGGATGTGGCTCTTAATGAGGCATGCCGCATTATCACAGGGTGTCTGCGCCCTACACCACTGGAGAAATTACACTGTTCAGCTGGTATTGCACCACCTGACATCCGCCGGGAAGTAGCAGCCAATAGTGAAAGGACCAAGGCAGAGACATCTCCAGCTCATCCCTTGTTTGGGTCTCAGCCAGCACATCAATGACTTAAATCAAGAAATAGTTTTCTAAGATCTACAGAGACACTCACTGGAACACCTCAGCAAGCAAGAGTCCAAAAATGGCAGGCTAAAACCCAGCACCTCAATCCGTGGGTGATACCAGATGAGAGACTTTCTCCTGGGCACACAGAAGACTGGGCGACTTGGAAAGCATTTAACAGACTGCGCTCTGGCACCACGAGATGCAGAGCCAACCTTCAGAAATGGGGCCACAAAGTGGAATCCATGACATGCGAGTGTAGAGAAGAGCAAACCACAGACCACCTGCTGCAATGCACCCTGAGCCCTGCACATGCACAAGGGAGGACCTTCTTGCGGCGACACCAGAGGCACTCCAAGTGGTCAGATACTGGTCAAAGGACATTTAATCAACTCCCAAGTTTGCAAACTTTGTGTTTTTTTATCTGTTTGTTTGTTTTGTTCTGTTAGAAATGTACAAAAATGTAATACAATGGTCTGGTTGCCCCTGACATGATAAATAAATAAAGTTTCCCATTTAATCTTATTCTCATTGTAACCAAACTGGAGTCCTTGAATTGTATTTACTCATCCTTATGGAGCCTTTGAAACCAGTATTCAGGTGTTTGTCAGTTGTTTTCCTCCTCCGTCAAATTGTTTCTGGCTTACAGAAACTATGGCTTTTCAGAAGATGTTTGGCATTGCCAGTCTCTGAGGCCAAGACCATCCAGTGGGCTTGCATGGCTTAGTGAGGATTCAAATCCTAACCTCTCGGAGTTCTAGTTCAAGCCACCAAATCCTGTTGCTTTCTCATGCACAGATACTTATTTAGCAATTAGACTCAGAAACATAAAATCTTGAAGTGGTGTTAAAAATCAAACACACAGACACAAAGGTACATCCAAAATCACATCCACATGGGACCTAAGTGTGTGCAGGGAAAGACCTAGTATGTTAAAAGCTGTTCCTAAAATCCACTAGATTCAGTGAACAGAAGCTAAGGACCAACACAGGGAATAAAGCAACCTGAATAATATTTTTTAAAAGTAGGTCAGCACCAGGGACAGTTACTAAATTCAACATGCAACCTCCCATAGTATTTCCACCGAATACTTTCCATTTGAAAGTTTCTTGAGGGATGTGCACGCTCCTACCATTCTCTGCTTTTAAAATATCACTTGTCCTTCATAAAACTTATCCTGGGGACCAGTGTAATTAAAATGACTTTTGCAGTCCCTCCTTGAATTGCCAAATTTACTCTTTTCTGCCACTTTTAATTTGCATGCCCCTGCCTTTTCCAGTGATGATCTGCCCTTGTACTTTGCTACTCTGCTGCTGAGTACACTTGCCCAATGTGGAATACATCACACCCGTTAAAACAGTGGATGTGGCTCTTAATGAGACATGCCTCATTATCACAGGATATCTATGCCCAATGCTGCTGGAGAAATTATACTGTTTAGCCAGTATCGCACCATAGAATCATAGAATCATAGAGTTGGAAGAGACCTCATGGGCCATCCAGTCCAACCCCCTGCCAAGAAGAAGGAATGTTGCATTCAAAGCACCCCTGACAGGTGGCCACCCAGTCTCTGTTTAAAAGCTTCCAAAGAAGGAGCTTCCACTACACTCCGGGGCAGAGAGTTCCACTGCTGAATGGCTCTCACAGTCAGGAAGTTCTTCCTCGTGTTCAGATGGAATACCCTCTCTTGTAGTTTGAAGCCATTCTTCCATTGCGTCTTAGTCTCCAGGGAAGCAGAAAACAAGCTTGCTCCCTCCTCCTCCCTGTGGCTTCCTCTCACATATTTATACATGGCTATCATATCCCCTCTCAGCCTTCTCTTCTTCAGGCTAAACATGCCCAGCTCCTTAAGCCGCTCCTCATAGGGCTTGTTCTCCAGACCCTTGATCATTTTAGTCGCCCTCCTCTGGACACATTCCAGCTTGTCAATATCTCTCTTGAATTGTGGTGCCCAGAATTGGACACAATATTCCAGATGTGGTGTAACCAAAACAGAATAGAGGGGTAGCATTACTTCCCTAGATCTAGACACTAGACATCTGTCAGGAAGTTGCAGCCTGTAATGAAAGGATCAAGGCATTGACATCTCCGACCCATCCTCTGTTCGGATATCAGCCAACATTCCAATGACTTAAATCAAGAAACAGCTTCCTAAGATCTACAAAGATATTTGCAGGAGCACTCCAGAAAGCAAGAGTCCAAAAGTGGCAGGCCAATGGAGCCTCAATCCATGGCTGATACCAAATGAGAAACTCATTCCTGGACACACAGAAGGCTGGGCAACCTGGAAGGCACTGTACAGACTGTGCTCTGGGACCATGAGATGCAGAGCCAACCTTAAGAAATGGGACCACAAAATGGAGTCCATGACATGCGAGTGTGGAGAAGAGCAAACCACAGACCACCTATTGCAATGCAACCTGACTCCTGCCACACTGACTACAATGCAGTGTGAGCCCTGCCACATGCACAATGGAGGCACTTCTCATAGCAATAGCGGCTTAAGGAGCTGGGCATGTTTAGCCTGAAGAGAAGGCTGAGAGGAGATATGAGAGCCGTGTATAAATGTGTGAGAGGAAGCCACAGGGAGGAGGGAGCAAGCTTGTTTACTGCTTCCATGGAGATTAGGACAAGGAACAATGACTTCAAACTACAAGAGAGGAGATTCCATCTGAACATGAGGAAGAACTTCCTGACTGTGAGAGCCGTTCAGCAGTGGAACTCTCTGCCCCAGAGTGTGGTTGGGGCTTCTTCTCTGGAAGCTTTTAAACAGAGGCTGGATGACCATCTGTCAGGGGTGATTTGAATGCAATATTCCTGCTTCTTCTCAGGGAGTTGGACTGGATGGCCCATGAGGGCTCTTCCAACTCTTTGATTCTATGATTCTATGACACCAGAGGCAGTCCAAGTGGCCAGCTTCTGGTCAAAGGACATTTAGCACAATGCCAAATGTTTAACTTTGTGTTTTAAAATATATTATACCTGTACCCTCAATTCGCTTCTGAAACGATAAATAAAATGTTGGCACTTGTACAGATAAAATACTGCAAAAACATGGTCAGGATACATGATCACATCATGAGTCTTCTTGTGTGCTCTATTACTTATTTGAACATGTGCTGTGATTTTATGGCAGCCTTTGAGAAAGAATTTCATCAATCATAATCTTCAAACCACACCATCACCGTATATCCCAGACTGACTGATCATCAGCTTCTACCAGCAATAAGATTGTGATGATGCCTCTAAATTATACTGTCCATGGCTGAAAATTGCCCAGACCATGCTGGTGAATATATAGCATGCACATAAGAAGACAGAGAACTTCTGTTCTCAACTTCGCTATGCAAAATAGATTTCTGACAGATGTAATAATTGATGCTACTAGATATAGCATTAGCAATGCCTAATGATATGTATTCCATGGATGCCCATGTTCCTAAACAGAGGTTATAGGACTTATGATGTGCCAATATTGGTTCAGTTGGCCATGTTCCTGTAGGTGTGGCTATAGAGAAGGCTGCTAAAGACCACCAAGTGATATGAAAGTGTAACTTGTTACCTACCATGAATTGTAAGACAAAGCATGCATGATGTATAGAAGCAATGCATTTATATATGGAAATGTTTCAACTGACCAACTTGATTAGCAGTGCCAGGCCATCAAACCACCATGTCAGACTACACAGGGAAGCCATTGAAATCCACCAGCATGTTGACAATTGCAACAGAAAGGAGGAAACCATGAAAATGAACAAAATCCGGCTACCAGTATTAAAAAAAACTCTAAAATTAAAACAGCAAAACAGCAGAGGGAAAATAATCAGGGACATCTAATCACCTCTCAACAAAAGATTGCTCCAGGCACTGCCAGGCCATCAAATGCTAATCAAGGTGGTCAGTTGAAACATTCACACCTAGCTCCAGCAGACAAGAGTTCTTTGTCCCACCCCGGTCTTTCCACAGATATATAAACCCTTTTTCCTAGTTCCAACAGACCTCACTACCTCTGAGGATGCTTGCCATAAATGCAGGCGAAACGTCAGGAGAGAATGTCTCTAGAAAATGGTCATATAGCCCAAAAAACCCTACAACAACCCATTACCATTGATCGTAAGGTGGACACATCCAGGCAACCAGATGGTGATAAAAAGTATCCCAGACAGATACAGATTGGGTGGGACTATGATCCTTCTATGTGTGTGTTGTGTGTGTGTGTGTGGAGTTGGGGTGGGATTTAAGTATAATAACAAGTTTTGAAGACCCAACAGAAAGTGTGGCTGCTGCTGCTGTTTTATTTACTTATTCATTTAAGAATAAATAAGCAAACCATATCCAGCTCTACTTTGCGCTGTGCTGTCATGCCTGCTGGCAAATGGCTGTGATATTTTGGGTGATGAGAAATCTCTTGCAGTTACTTTCAGGTTGGGATTTTTGTTGTCCTTGAGGAAGGGCAAAAACATAACTTGTGGAGTATGACAGATTCTTTTGTGTTGCTGTTTGGTTTGCTTTTTTGCTGGTCACTCCTCCAACCGAGATAAGTTCAAGGGCCTCCAATGGATGCTTGAAACTCAAGGGCTGAATGATTCCCACTCCTGTTGTAAGACTTGAAATCAAGAGGACTCCATATGTTTTGGATGCAAAAGGATCAGGAAATCTGAAATGCATGTTCAAAGCAACCCATTTAGGCACTCACAAAAGCACTTTTCCATATCAGGGAAAAGTGAGCTATGCGATATTGTGCCACCACAAAGCTGGAATCTCCCATGAAGGCCAATGCATTTATAATACATAGACTTGTGCAGTAGAGGTGAAACTTGACTTGTTTTGTGTCCCAGCATTTGGTGTGAGCCCAGATCTGTTTTGTTTGTTTTTTTGGGTGCGTCCCAAAATTGGGAGAACATATATCTGTTTTCACTCTGAGCTGCCGAAACATCAGCTTTCTATTAGCCCATTATGGGGGGAGGGGCTTCCCCGGCTCCCCTTCCTGTCATTTTAGGCATTTAAGCTGTTTCTGCTCTAGAGAAGAGGCATTCGGCGGCATGCAGGCATGCACTTCAAGAAGGCTTCTTACCTCTTTCTACTCTAGAGGAGAGGTGCTCAGCTGCAGACAGGCATGCACACTTTCTCTCCCAGGGCTGTATGCACCCTTTCAAAGGCAATGAGACAAGTTCTGTTTCTTACTCTAGAGCAGAGACGCTTGGCTGCAGGGAGGTGCATGTGCTTTCTCTTCCAGGCCTGCATGCCACACACACTCTTTCCAAGGCAAAGAGACAAGTTCTCTGTTTCTTACTCTAGAGGAGAGGCATTCAGCTGCAGGCAGGCAGGCACACTTTCTCTCCCGGGACTGCATGCACTCTTTCCAAGTAAATGAGACAAGTTCTGTTTCTTACTCTAGAGGAGAGACACTTGGCTGCAAAGAGGTGCATATGCCTTTTCTTCCAGGCCTGCATGCCACACACACTCTTTCCAAGGCAAGGAGACAAGTTATGTGTTCCTTACTCTAGAGGAGAGGCATTTAGCTATAGGCAGGCATGCACACTTTCTCTCCTGGGCTGTACCACACCAGCAGACACATCCTCTTTCCAAGGAGTTTTAAAGAAGGTAAGGAAGGGTAATGAACTCCTGGAAGAGGAGAGTCATTTTCAGGGAATGAGGGTTTTATTTTTGTTTGCTGGAGGATTAATAAAAAAAGATTAAACTGTGATGCCGAAAAGTAAAGGAGGAGCTGGTATTGGCTCCTGCTTGCTTTTGTGTTGGGCGGGTTTTCATACTGGAAGGGTCCTTACTGTTTCAGGTTCTTGAAGTATCCAAGGTGCTGAAGAAAACAGAAGAAATAGAGGAAACAGAAGAAATGAAGTCTGTGCACCAGTCTAATAATAAATATGTATAGGTCTCCTTTTATACATGTTTTAGTAGTGTGTTCACAACTAGGCTGCATTATTATCATTACACCAAATAAGCCTGTATGTCATAGCCCAGTTTCTCAATTGCATTATTGTAACCAGATTCCAATAACACATTTACATTCTTAAAATATGTAGGGTCTGAGGGATTATGGGGAAAGGGAGCTGTAGAAGTATCAGAGAGTTAGTAAGGGTTATTGAAGCACATTTGTGTTTTGGCTCCGCAGTGGATTGCACTGAAATGATTGTGTGTTTGTATTTCAGTAATTTGGTTAAACTGGAACTGGTAAGCTTCCGATAAACTGTCAACGAAATAAAGCACAATCTAAAACAAGGACTTTTACAAACCTAAACATTGCTATAGTATATAACCTCTACTTTTGTTTTTGCCCTTGAAAAAGAAATTGTTCAAACCCACAATGTCTTTGACGAAAGGGGGGAAAAATGGGAAGCTGGCCTAGCAATTTCCTGTACCTCAGTAGCATGCACCATTGCACTCTGTAAAACATTTTTATAAAGCCCACAGAGACTTCTGTCTACAGATGCAACTTTATCTCGCTCTCCCGTTGCACAGAAGATGACCCTAGGGAAATAAACTTGGATGTCTCCGAGTCCCAGCTATTCTGTGTTGCCAAAATGCCTTTTCCCTCTCTTTGTCTTTCCTTTGCAAGAAAATGAGACAAATAGAACTGTGTATGATGAGTTAGGCCATCAATATTTTGTAAGGTCCACAAATATTGTGCAAAGTGGATTAGCCGGCCCACGTGCCGAGATGTAGTGGAATGAATTCCAGATTTGTACCAAGCACATCTCTCTCTTGTAGCCATATGTGGTTCTTCTTGTGACTCCAGTGACTGAAAATCCAGGTGGGCTTTTTTCACAGCCAATTAGGCAAGGAAAGCTAATCAATCCAGTCTAATTATTTAGGACAGTTAGAGCTAAACAGTGGTACATTGATATTGACCAAGAACCACGAGCAGCTCCTGACTGGTGGATACGTAAACTTATTGACCACAACCAAGACAGTTTGTTGTATAATTGCAGAGGTATACAATCAGCTGTCTTGCTTAAACAGTTGGTCAGCTCATTAAATGCTTATTTGCATAATAGTAAACATCTATTTGAAAAGTCTAGACTGAATAAAATAAAAGCTAAAATCAAATTTTGAGATTTATTTTTGCTCAGAAAAAAGATCAAGGGAGGAATTTTGAAAAACCACACAAATGTAAGAAAACTAGTTGGGGGGGGGGGGGGGGTGGAAGCTAAATTATAAATAAATCCTTAAGATGCCATCAAGATTTAGTCAGCAAAAACACTGATGTGATTTTGAGTGGAAAAAAAAACCCCATGGAATTTCAATTAAAATTGTCATATTTCTGGGACATTTTCATATGTCCCAGAATTGGACACTGTGTCCAATTCTGGGCACCACAGTTGAAGGGAGATGTTGACAAGCTACAATGTGTCCATAGAAAGGTGACTAAAATGATCAAGGGTCTGGAGAACAAGCCCTATGAGGAGTGGCTTAAAGAGCTGGGCATGTTTAGCCTGCAGAAGAGAAGGCTGAGTGGAGATATGATGAGGTTCATGTATAAAGATGTGAGGGAAATTCATAGGGAGCAGGCTTGTTTTCCGCTGCCTGTAGACTAGGGTGCAATGGAGCAATGGCTTCAAACTACAAGAAAGGAGATTCCACATGAACATTATGAAGAACTTCCTAACTGTGAGAGCTGTTCAGCAGTGGAACTCTCTGCCCTGGAGTGTGGTAGAGGCTCCTTCTTTGGATGGATGACTATCTGTGAGGGGTGCTTTGAATGCAATTTTCCTGCTTCTTGACAGGGGGTTGGACTAGATGGCCTATGACAGTGTTTCTCAACCTGGGGGTCGGGACCCCTGTGGGGGTCGCGAGGGGGTGTCAGAGGGGTCACCCAAGACCATCAGAAAACGTAGTATTTTCTCTTTGTCATGGGTGTTCTGTGTGGGAAGTTTGGCCCAATTCTATCATTGGTGGGGTTCAGAATGCTATTTCATTGTGGGTGAACTATGAATCCCAACAACAACAACTCCCAAATGGCAAAATCTATTTTCTCCAAACATTTCAGCATATTGATTATCTGTGCCAAGTTTGATCCAGATCCATCACTGTTTGAATCCACAGTGTTCTCTGGATATAGGTGAACTACAACTCCAAAAACTCAAGGCCAGTGTCCACCAGACTCTCCCAGTATTTCTCTTGGCCATGGGAATTCTGTGTGCCAAGTTTGATTCAATTCCATCATTGGTGGAGTTCAAAAGGCTCTTTGATTTTAGGTGAACTATAAATCCCAGCAACTCCAACATTCCCAAATGACAAAATAAATCCCCTCCAACCCCACCAGTATTCAAATTTGGGCGTATCGGGTATTTGTGCCAAATTTGGTCCAGTGAATGAAAATACATCCTGCATATCAGATATTTAAGTTACGATTCATAACAGGAGCAAAATTAAAGAAGTAGCAATGAAAATAACGTTATGGTTGGGGGTCACCACAACGTGAGGACCTTTACTAAGGGGTTGCAGCATTAGGAAGGTTGAGAACCACTGGCCTATGAGGTCTCTTCCAACTCAATGATTCTATGATTCGATGTTCAATACAGTGAGTAAAATATTCTATGCCTTAGGCTCCCACTCTGCCACTATCACATACAAATGAATTCAAGTAGAGTGCCCTTCCCAACATCTCTGCTCAAAACCAGTTTATAGGGGCATATTCTTCAGAGAGGAACATAATGTCCAGATTTCATGACCACAAGAAGTTACTAGATCTTCTGGTGGTTCTCAGTTGCCATTCACACGATCCCCATGTATACATTGTGTCTGATCTGAATGAGTCACTGCACCACAGACATCAAATTGCACATCAAAGACTCTTTGATTTCATTTTTACTTGGGATGTAACTGATACGCGCAAAATTTATCATCTCTAATTAGGAAAGGTGTCTCAGCTCATTTAGACATGCCATCAAAATTGTCAACTGCTTTGAGATTTTTTTTTTTTTGCCTTTTGGGACTTGTTTTGCTTTTTCAAAAGTTTGTTTGCATAAAAAAGCAACATGTTGCACAGAAAACAGTGTCATTTGCCTAGTTTTTTCTGCACTAATAAATTTTTCACAAAAATGTCTCGAAATATGAAAAAAAATGTAAAACCTGTCATAATCAAGGATTTTTTTATTTAAAAATCCTTGCATGCAAGAATGAAATAAGGGAACATTTTGCATTTCTACATAATGCCAACACTGGATGAGGAAGAAGAATGGAGTGCTACTTTTTGACAGAAAGGCAGGATCTGTATTTAATTTAATGAAGAAATGGTTGCATTAGTAACTTATTGTTGTTTGGGTTCCTAAATTTTGTAACCTCATTGGAAACTGAGTCAACCAGGAAAGCATGTGTCTATATCAGGTATGGGGAAACCCAGGCCTGGGGGGCAGATGCGACCCCTTGGGCTCTTATCTCAGGCCCTCCTCTCTCACACCATCCTATCCTTCCTTCCTTCCTTCTCTCTTTCCTTTCTCCTTCCCTCTCTCTTTCTTTTTCCCTTTCACCATTTCATCCTTCTCTCCTTCCCTCCTTTTTGTCTTTCCTTCCTGCCTTCCTTCTTCCCTCCCTCTTTTTCCTTCCATCATTCTCTTCCATCCTTTCATCTTTCCTTCCTTCCCTCTTTTCTCCCTCTCTCCCTCTTTCTCCTACCTTCCTTCCTTCCCTTTTGTCTTTCCTTCCTCCTCTCTTTCTTATATCATTCCCTTCTTTCCATCCTTCCCTTCATTCCTTCCTTTTTGTCTTCCCTTCCTCCTCTCTTTCCTTTATCCTTCCCTTCCTTCCCTCCTTCCTTTTTGTCTTTTCTTTCTTCTCTCTATCCTTTATCATTCCATTTCTTCCATCCTGCCCTTCCTTCCGTCCCTTTTGTCTTTCCTTCCTCCTATTTTTCCCTTATCATTATCTTGCTTCCATCCTTTCCTCTCCTTTCTTCTCCTCTCCTTTCCTTTCCTTTCCTTTCCTTTCCTTTCCTTTCCTTTCCTTTCCTTTCCTTTCCTCTCCTCTCCTTTCCCTTCCTTCCTTCCTTCCTTCCTTCCTTCCTTCCTTCCTTCTTGTCTTTTCTTCCTTCTCTCTATCCTTTATCATTCCCTTCCTTCCATCCTTCCCTCCTACCTTCCTTTTTGTCTTTCCTTCTTCCACTCTTTCCTTTATCATTTCCTTCCTTCCTTCCTTTATGCCTTTTCTTCCTTCTCTCTATCCTTTATCATTCCCTTCCTTCCATCCTGACCTTACTTCCTTTCCTTTTGTCTTTCCTTCCTCCTATCTTTCCTTTATCATTCCCTTCCTTCCATCCTTCTATCCTTCCTTTTTGTCTTCCCTTCCTCCACTCTTTCCTTTATCATTCCCTTCCTTCCATCCCTCCATCCCTCCCTTCCACCCTCCCTCCCTCCCTCCCTCCCTCCCTTCCTTCCTTCCTTCCTTCCTTCCTTCCTTCCTTCCTTCCTCTCTTCCTTCCCTGTTGTCTTTCCTTCATCCTTACCTCTTTCCCTCCTTTCCTTCCTTCCATCCTTCCCTTCCTCCGTTTCATCCTTCCTTCCTTCTCTCTTTCCTTCCTTTTCTCCTTTTTTCCTTCCGTCACAAGAAGCCAGTCCTCCTAGCAGGGGGTGCTAGCATGCCTCCCCCAAGTTAGAAAATTTTCCCATGCCTGGTCTATATGACCTTTCTGTAGCCTTGCGCTAGGAATAATGTTAAAGCTTGTTAATGATGCTGATTTTCTTCCTGATTAACATCATACTTTTGTACTCAATTTGTGGTCCAAGAATGGTTATCTTTTGGGCTGAACATTTTTACAAGGTAGTTTTGGACTTAAGAATTGTGTTTAAAAAATGCCAGTGTTGAGAAAAAATGTACAAAATATGTATGACAAGAGGGAGAGTGTAAAATATTTTTAAAATATTTCTAAATAACATGCAAGTGATGGATTTCTGGTGGAACCTACTTGGACTGTATGGAATGGCATTTAGTTCCACTCCGCATTGGATGATATTTTGCCATGTTTGAGGTCCAAATTTGGAGTCCAGGCACAGGTACATTCTTCCAGAGACTCTAACCCAGGCATGGGCAAACTTTGGCACTCCAGATGTTTTGGACTTCAACTCCCACAATTCCTGACAGCCGGTAGGAATTCCAACTCCTTGGATTTCATGGCTCTGCAGAACCTGGAACTCATTTCAAGTTAGACTAAAAGATGCAGCACACAGGTCACATACAAGTTGAATAAGTAAGAAATGGGCCAAAGCTAATGCTATATTTTCTTTTAAAGGAAACCTTTTGGATTGTGTGCAACCATTACAGAACCTTTTGGTAAAATCCATAATGTGTTTCAAGAAAGTGATAAAGGAGGATGGTGGAGGAAGTGTTCAAAACATATCTTCACAGTGTTCCATTTATATGATTTATAGTTCAGCAAATAACACAACTTGGCTACTTCACACTATGGCATGGATCTCTAGCTCTGACATTACTCAGCTTTCCACCACTTCTTAAATAATGCCACAGACCATAAAAAAAGCAACAATCCATTTTACACTTTACAGAAGTCACTAAAACACAAATTAATTCTGGTATTGTGGAAGCTTGCTCAATCATGGTAATCTACAAACAGAGTACAGCCAGGCCATTGTATCCTCAATTCTATATCCATGGATTCAACCTTCCATAACTTGGAAAATATTTTTTTAAATACATCCAAAAAGCAATTCTTGATTTTTGTCATTTTCTATAAAGGACACCATTCTGATACACCAAATCCAAGGTAGGATGAACTTGTGATTGAATACATGTAAAACCAGTATTACCCACTAATACGTGGGTTGAATGAAAAGTAATGCCTCCACCTTCATTACTTGGGTTTGGATGGGAATATTTTAATAAATCAAACACAGAAATAATCCTTAGGATGTGTTCTTTAACTACCACTATTAACTTTTCCACATAATCATCAGACAATTGGATAGATTTCTGCCAACAATGAACAAGTTTTCTGAAGCCGTCACGGAAGAAGTCGACACTCTGTTCCCGCAACCAGCATCTCACAGTTTTCTCAACGTCTTCATCAGAAGCATAATGATGTCCCCGTAGATCTTTTTCATTATCGGGAACAGATGGAAGTCAGACGGTGCTAAATCTGGACTGTATGGAGGATGTTGTACAGTGGTGAGATCCAGTCTCTGAAGTTTCAAATCTGTGTGCTTTCATTTCAGGTGTCAGCATCCTGGGTACCCATCGTGCACAGATCTTCCGATAATGTGATGCACACATTCCTGTGAAGTACTGATCATGCTTGAAATGTCTCTCTGAGTGATACAGTGATTGTCCTGAATCAATCTGTCAACCTTTTGCTTGTGAAACTTGGTGGTTGCTGTCACAGGACGTCCAACTCTTTGTTTGTCACGCAAGTCAGACGTTCCCACCTCAACTTCTTTAAATTTATTTGCCCAATGATGCACAGTACTCACATCAACACAACCACCATACTCAGATCAACACAATCTTTTCTTTTTATGTATGTAGAAAATTTGTCTTATTCTTTAATAAAAATGATTTATAAAAACAAACAAAAAACCACAATCACCATAAACAGCTTGCATTCTCTGATGAATCTCCTTTGGGGTGACACCTTCAGCTGTCAAGAATTCAATGACTGCATGTTGCGTAAGTCTCATTGACCAGGGTCTTCACATGGTTCCATACTTCACACTTTAACAACACAACCATTCAATGCTAAGGCTTTCTGCCAAAATGGAACTGTAGAGGAGAGTCTACTGAACAAGCCAGTACCTGCCGCATACCAGTACTGCCATCTGTTGAGGAGTTACGAAGGTGGAGGCATTACTTTTCATTCAACCCGCGAATGATCTGCCCACCTCTACTAATGGTACTTTGTGGTTTCATGTTCTTGATGCTCAACTCATCCATTTGCATCAAATCACTCTGTGCTTACTCTGAAAATAATCAAAATTCCACTTGTTTAGCCATTTCTTTCCTCTGAGACACAAAATTGTAAGGAGACAAGCAGGAGACTCTTCACTATGAGTTGGCAAAATAGAGACTAAAATAGGACCTGGAATGAGCACAATCCACCTGGAGCTTCTCTCCAAGAGGTTCCTCTGAATGTCAGATACACTGTGCAACTTCCTCTTACATGTATTGGCTCTGTGGAGGAATTTTCCTAATGAATTGTGGCCCAATTAATTGATTTAGTCTCTAATTGTGTATGCATCCACCAGCAATTAGTTGGGAATTGTTTCCCTATATGCCCACAAGGTTCATGTGCATGACTGCTCTGGCAGACTTCCAAAAGAGCCTCCAGCCTCCCAGCAAACTCTTTCTAACTTGGATTCCGTTCCTGACTTAGCAACAACTTCCTCTGGCATCCAAATATTAATTAGGCTGCATTGCCAGTCAAGTGCCTGGTGCAACCATTGTTGTTAATGGTGAGTTGGACGGCTCTCTCTACTTGTATCCCACACTCAATGCTCACTCTTAATTGCCCATAAAATCAAATCATTTTCAGCCTGTTATTCAACTTTCTTCTCACCAGAAAAATATTAAACCACATTGCAATTATCCTTTTCTCGTGTTTTAGCACATTCCCTTTTATCTGCCACTAACTTCAACATTTGTTAACACTGTTGGAGTAGGCCTGGGTAACAACGGAAAAATTTGTTTCTAAAATCGATTTGTATTTGGGGGGTTTTTTTGTTTCGATATTTAAAATAATTACAAAATTTTCCTTTTAAAAAGTTCAATATTTACGAAATTTCATAAATGGTAAAAAATTAACGAATCGATTTCCGAAACAATAACGAATTGATTCGTTAATGGCGGACGCAACCGCGAAATACGCTAGAAAACCTCCAAAACCTTCTGAAGCTTCCCTCTCCCTCTGTTGTTGACTGTTGGTGTGATATTATAATATTTTTTCACTATTTAAACCATAAAACTGGCCCAGACATGCGGAAATAATAACGAAACGACCTCAAAACAATAACGAAACGAATACAATATCGAAATACGAAGCATTTACAAAACGTTTTTGAAAGTTCATTTTTTTAATAATTGCTCCAGAATGGTTCGTTATCGTTTTGTAATTGAAAAAATTAACGAATTATTAACGAATTACGAATTAACAAAACGAAACCGCCCAGCCCTATGTTGGAGGGAGTTTCAGAGCTTCAGATCCAATATGCACATTGTCTAAGCTCCTCTGAAAAAAACTCAGATGATGGAGAATGCACTACCTTTGGAGACAGGCTCTTTAAGTCAGAAAGCTCAAACCATTATGAAATCCTTCCTAATGTTTCATAGATTTGTGCATGGATCTGTTTTCCTTTAGTACCGTTGGGAGCACATAGCGGTAAGGGTCCTCTCAGTATGAAAACCTGTCCACAATTAAAACAATCAGGAACCAATCTTGGCTCCTCCTCTACTTTCAGCATCACAGTTTAATATTTTTTATTAATCCCAACAAACAAAAAGAAATAAGCAAAGTAAATAAATAAATAAATAAAATCCATGAAACAGGGACGCTTCGTACACTGGGCAGTGGCCTCCTCCTCCTTGCCACCTCCACTTCTCCCAGCCTTGGAGGCACCTTGGGCACCATTGATGGCACTGCCAGGCTAGTCTGAAGCCTTAGAGGAAGGAGCGGGGAACACCGGACGAGGCAAGGAGGAGCACCTGGCTCCCCCTCCCCTCCTCCTCTTCTTTCTCCTCCTTCCTCCTCCTCCTCCATCCCCTGTGGCTCCGGGGAACAAACCACGAAATGGCGAGTCTGCATAAAGAGAACCGCGAAGCGGCGAAGGAACACTGTATGCCTGTTTTCATAAAGAGAAACTTGTCGCTCAAATTTAAATTCCAACGGCATATGGGGGTGGAGGTGGAGATCAGATTCTGAATTGTAGGAGGATTAAAACAGGAAAAAAAAGAAAAATATCTGTGCCAGGTAGCTAATGATAATTTATAAGAATGCATCTGTGAATTGCTCTCCCCATCTGCTCTAGACCACAAAAGTTAATTTTCCACAAAATGTGTTTATCATAGAGATGCCACAGGTATAGTTTCCTCTGAATGTCAGATACACTGTTTATTTTTCATGTCTCACATTTTCAATTGACATTCAAATTTTGTAAAGAGCGTCTTTGCCCAAGATCTCGGCTGATGTTGCGGTCAGTTTGCTTGCCCTAAGTAAGAGTCCCTTCCAGCCTGTTCATTTCAATGGAGAACTGACAAGAAGTGAAGTATTTCTGAAGAAGAGAGAGGAGGACTTTTGTTTTAATCCCAAGTGAAGCTCAATTAAATAAAATCTCCTTATGTATGTGACACAACCGCCCAGGAGGCCTTTTCTCCTTCCTGGGCTCTTTCTGCTGTAGTACGCGGAGTGCAAAAACAAGGAAAGAAAAAAGAAAGTCACTTAATGACAGTCCATCAAAATATATACATTCGAGCTTCCTCCATCTGCGTCTAATTCTGTCCCATGTTAGCAAGTGCTCACAATGGAAATGCTACAGGCTTTTCTAGGTCATTTGGCATTATGTGAGAAATCACCTCCCAGTGACCCCATATGGTGAAGCGTCGGTAGCTAAACAGATTGGCAAGGCCAGGGTCATAACGCGCTCTAATCCTTCAGGACATCAGTTGCTGCTTAGCCAATTCGAAAACAGCTTGACTTTCCTTTCACCAATGACACTGTTTATTTCTCTGTAACGGCACTGTCATAAACGCTAACTGCAGCGGACAGATTTGATGCGAATTTTCCCAAAGTAGTTTGAGAGGAGCTAGGCAGGGATTTAATTCCAAAGCATCCTTAATACACATATGCAAGTTTACACAACAGACGGGGCATTGTTTCAGAAGCTGCCACAGGTCGTTTTGACTCGGTCCATTTATGCCCATCCTGGAAAGAAAAAAAAACATGGTGCCTGTGTGCTACAATTCAGACCCATCTAGTAGTTAGACTGGAAGACAAAGAACAAGGTCAGAGCATTACTGCTGATTTAACACATTGTATCATGGCCTTCTTCTTAGTCTTACAGTTTGGCAACTGGTTGCCAGTCCACTTGGCATCCACCCAAGGGACCTCATGGAATTCTTCAATAGTGGAAAGGCCCATTAGAGAATGCATAATTCTCTGTCTTCCAGATATATTAAGTTTTCTATTTTTCATTTAGCTAGCACTGAAGCAAATCTATAGAAATAAAAATGTAATGTTCATTTGTGGGATTAACGTAACTCAAAAACCACTGGGTGAATTGACACCAAATTTGGACACAATACACCTATCAGGTCAACAGGTGACCGTCACTCATAAACAGGTGACCGTCACTCATAAAAACACTGAAAAAGACAGAAGAAGAGACGTTAAAAGCCAAAAAAACATTACAATGCATGCTCAAAACCACATATACACAAATATATACACAAAACACATATACACAGACTGGGCCACAGCAATGCATGGCCGATGATGGCTAGTACAAAATAAAATTCTTCACTATATATATATATATATATATATGGGCTGGGTAACCGCGGAAAAATTTGTTTCTAAACTCGATTCGTTTCCAGGGGGTGCTAGCGTTTCCAAATTCTAAATACTTCCGAAATTTTGAGATTTCAAAATTTCGTTATTTACGAAATTTTGTTAATTTCGAATCGATTCGTTAATGGTGGACGCGATTGCGCAATACGCTAAAAAACCCTCCAAATGGGACAGGGGGAACTTCTGAAGCTTCCCTCTCCCTCTGTTGTTGACTGTTGGTGTGATAATTTATTTTTTATCACTGATAAAACAAACAACAACCCTAAAACTTGCACCAGACATACGGAAACAATTTCGAAACAATTTCGAAGCAATATCGAAACAATTACGAAACAATTACGAAATAAATTGAAAAAAATGTTTCGATTTTTAATTACTCCTGCATGGCTCAATATCGGATCGTAAATTAATTTAAATACGAATTAATAACGAATTACGAAATTAACGAACGAAACCGCCCAGCCCTAATATATATAATCTCCTATTCAACTTGTATGCAGAACACATAATGCGACGTGCAGGGTTTGACACATCCAAGGCTGGAGTTAAAATTACTGGAAGAAACATAAATAACCTTAGATATGCAGATGATACCAATTTGACAGGCAAAAGCGAGGAGGAGCTGAGGAGCCTTCTAACCAAGGTGAAAGAAGAAAGGGAAAAAGCTGCGATGCAGTTAAATATCAAGAAACCAAGATTATGGCAACAAGACTGATTAGTAACTGGCAAAGAGAGGGAGAAAACATGGAGGCAGTGACAGACTTTGTATTTCTAGGCGCAAAGATGACTGCAGACACAGACTGCAGCCAGGAAATCAGAAGACGTTTCCTTCTTGGGAGGAGAGCTATGACTAATCTCGATAAAATAGTGAAGAGCAGAGACATCACAGTGGCAACAAAGATCTGCATAGTCAAAGCAATAGTATTTCCCTTAGTAACCTACGGATGTGAGAGCTGGACCATAAGGAAGGCTGAACAAAGGAAGATAGATGCTTTTATTTATTTATTTATTATTATTTGCATTTGTTAACCGCCACTCTCAGCCCGAAGGCGACTCGTGGCGGTGTACAGAACAAAGAACATAAAGACAACAGTTACAGTAAATCAAGATCATGACGCACATCAACTAACACACAACTAATTAAACTAAAAATCCGCTTCGTCTTGATTGGGTCATAGTCAATCTCGTGGTCATAGTCCATTCCGGTGGTCATTCCAAAACATAGCACTTAATTGAAGGCCTTTTCGAAGAGCCAGGTCTTCAGGCCCTTACGGAAGGCCATGAGGGAAGGCGCCTGTCTAATTTCAGCAGGGAGGGAGTTCCACAGCCGGGGGGCCACCACCGAGAAGGCCCGCTCTCTAGTCCCCGCCAAGCGTGCCTGTGAGGCAGGCGGGACAGAGAGAAGGGCCTCCCCGGATGATCTCAAGGTCCTCGTGGGCTCGTAGGCCGAGATGCGGTACTCAAGGTATTTTGGGCCGGAACCGTTTAGGGCTTTGTAGGTTAGCACCAGCACCTTGAAACTGCTTTTGAACTGTAGTGTTGGAGGAAAATTCTGAGAGTGCCTTGGACCACGAGAAGATCCAACCAGTCCATACTTCAGGAAAGAAAGCCCGACTGCTCACTGGAGGGAAGGATATTAGAGGTTTGTATCTTCTGTTATGAACCATCATGAATTTTAAGATCTTCAGGAGAGGCCCTGCTCTCAATCCCACCACTATTGCAAATGTGGGTGGTGTGGACGAGAGACAGGGCCTTCTCGGTAGTGACCCTCTTGTCTGTGGAACTCTCTCCCAGGGACATCAGGTTGGCCACCTCCCTCCTGTCCTTTAGAAGAAAATTGAAGACTTGGCTTTGGGACCAGGTGTTCGATTCGTGCACAGCGGCAACTGGAAAGAAGACTTAGGATACCCACGACATTGATTTAACCCAGATTTGGTTTTAACTAGTGTGTTTAATCTATTGTTTTAATTCATTGTTTTTAATGTTTTAATGTATTTTTGACTGTTTTTTATATGGTGTGAAAATTACAACAGTACAACAACAGAGAGGAAACAAACAAGGACATCTAATCACCTCTCAACAAAACATTGCTCCAGGCACTTCCAGACAATCAAATGCTAATCAAGGTGGACAGTTGAAACATTCACCCCTAGCTCCAGCAGACAAGAGTCCTTTGTCCCACCCTGGTCATTCCAAAGATATTTAAACCCTTTTTCCTAGTTCCAACAGACCTCACTACCCCTGAGGATGCTTGCCATAGATGCAGGCGAAACGTCAGGAGAGAATGCCTCTAGACCATGGCCATATAGCCCGAAAAAACCTACAACAACCCAGTGATTCTGGCCATGAAAGCCTTTGACAATACAAAGATGGAGTCCTTTGGCCACATACTGAGAAGACAGGAAAGCTTAGAGAAGACAATGATGCTGTGGAAAATGGAAGGAAAAAGCCAGAGGGGCCGACCAAAGGCAAGGCAGATGGATGGTATCCTTGAAGTGACTGGCTTGACTCTGAAGGAGCTGGGGGTGGTGACGGACAACAGGGAGCTCTGGCGTGGGTTGGTTCATGAGGTCACAAAGAGTCGAAAGCGACTGAATGAATAAACAATAGGCTTGGGCGGTTTCGTTCGTTAATTTCGTAATTCATTATTAATTCGTATTTAAATTAGCTTATGATCCGATATTGAGCCATGCAGGAGTAATTAAAAATCGAAACAATTTTTTCAATTTGTTTCGAAATTGTTTCATAATTGTTTCCGTATGTCTGGTGCAAGTTTTAGGGTTGTTGTTTGTTTTATCAGTGATAAAAATATAAATTATCACACCAACAGTCAACAACAGAGGGAGAGAGAAGCTTCAGAAGTTCCCCCTGTCCCATTTGGAGGGTTTTTTAGCATATTGCGCAATCGCATCCGTCATTAATGAATCGATTCGTAATTGTTTCGTAATTGTTTCGTAATTTTATGAAATTTCGTATATTTCAAACTTTTTTAAAAGAAAAACTTCGGAATTCTTTTAAAAAACGAAACGCAAAAACCCCCTAAAAACGAAACGAGTTTAGAACCAAATTTTTCCATAGTTACCCAAGCCTAAAAAACAACAATAAAGTCCCTCAAAGATGCCAGCTGTGGGCATGTGTGACTAAACAAAAGGACAAGGTAGAAGAAAGGTTCCTGTTTACTCCGTGGATAGCACTTACATATGAAACATTTCCCTCTCCTTTCTTTTGCTAGCATTTTATTCTAATTTACAATGTTAAGTGGGGAAGGGGAAAGCACTTCAAATGCATAGCTTGCTCTGCTGATGTTTAAATTTTAATTTACAGTGAATAACAAGTATAAGATCCTTTTGTTATCTGTCAGCATTTTATCCAGTCCGCTGGGGACCCCGTGTAACTTCAGAGGAGACCCATCTGCTTCACTGTTCAGCTCATTATGCCAATCAAAAAGTCACTTCCAATAGAACGAAGAAAGGCATACAATCCTCTCCGTTCTGCCAGCGAAGACAATGAGAAATGAACCATCAAGATTCATTTCTGTCTATTGTTTCATGAGCAAGAATTTGCATTTCATGAATAGGAACACTCAGCAAGTTACCTTTTAATTTACGTTTTAATTAGTTGGCGTAATAATCATTGGTTTTGCTGTAGGGCTATGCCAGTGTTTATTGATATGACAGTTAAATACAAGATGATTAGCTCCTTAGGAAAAAAAAAAGACCCAAGAAAGGGGCTCGTGTCGCACCAAATGATATTTATAGTTAATTGGTCAAAACAGTGAGAACGTTGCTTCTCGTTATGTTCCTTCGCATCTTCCAATGTCTTTTATTATTATTTCTTCTATTAAGGTTGTCAGTGCTCATGTTAACTTTGTATATGTCTGAACCCATTTTATTCAGAGAATTTGGGTTTTATTCAAAAAATTGCATAAGAAATATGATCAGGAATCCATGATTATTCTGGTCTCAGATACAATCATTGATTTCGTGGAACTTATGCAAGTATTGGCTGCTGTCATGAACTGCTGAACACAGCAGCAATGATGGTATTTATACACAGAGCAAAAGCACATATGCTGCACATGTACACTATCCCCCTAACTCACCTGAACATGCAAACACACATACACAAATCCAGGGGTGGAGTGAGCTCCCATTGTTAGCCCCAGCTTCTGCCAACTTAGAAGTTCAAAAACATGCAAATGTGAATAGATCAATAGGTACCACGATGGCAGGAAGTTAATGGTGCTCCATGCAGTCATATTCCATATTTCCAAGAAACCTCAAGATATACATGACTTTCTCCCTCCCTATGTCATCTATATAACAGCTTTATGAGTCAAATCAGGTCGAAAAGGTCTACCACATGTCAGTGGTTCTTTCTCAGACCTTGCCACCTATGGATATGGCTAACATTGGTAGGAAATATGCTAACTAATTACAGATCTTCAAGTCTGACACAGCAGTCATGCTGGCCACATGACCTTGCAGGTGTCTACGGACAACTCCTTGGCTTAGAAGTGGAGATGACCACCACCCTCCAGAGTAGAAGGGGAAGCCTTTCCCTTTATCTGTGTTATCTGTGTCATGTTGTTCGTAGGCATTGAATGTTTGCCTTTGTGTTTGTGTATGCTGGAATCTGTCCTGAGACCCCTCGGGGAGATAGGACAGAATACAAATAAATTATTATTATTATTATTATTATTATTATTATTACTACTACTACTATTATTATTACTATTCTGTAAGCTTCACCAAATCCTGTTGGAGAAGGGACATCATATAAATAAAGATTATTATGAATTGAAATGCAGCAAGATTGGTACACAGCAAACAAGATCACTATGCTGGTTGTTGTATTGGATCACACGTCGGACACTTTATTATTATTATTATTATTATTATTATTATTATTATTATTATTAGGTATGCACAAACAGTGGCAGTAGAAAGGCTAGGGAAGAATACCCTTCTTTCTCCATTGAAGAATTTCTTGAATTGTATTCCTTGTATTCTCTGCGTACGAACTCACACGATCTCTTTGATCATCCGGAGAGGCCCTGCTCACGCTCCCACCTCCATCGCAGGCACGATTGGTGGGGACGAGGGAGAGGGCTTTCTCGGTGGTGGCCCCTCGACTCTGGAACTCACTCCCCAAGGACATCAGGCATGCCGCAACTCTGGCAGTCTTTAGGAGGAGCCCGAAAATGTGGTTGTTCCAGTGTGCCTTCTCAGAATAAGGAATCTCCCAGCAATATGTCCTTAAATGCATTTTATTAATGAGCTAGGATTGTCTGCACACTCCATTCCTCTCCGAAAACTCTATCCTAGTCATATTTCAACTGTTCATGCTCAGCATTATCTTTAAAATTTTAATTATTACATTTGGCCCAGCCATAGGTTTTTTAAATGTCGTTGTGTTATTGTTAATGTTCTTTGCTTATTTTTTGTTTTGAGTTTTATTTTATTGCTTGTATTATTGTTTTATTGTTTGTATTACTGATGTATTGTGGGCTCAGCCTCATGTAAGCCGCACCGAGTCCCTTGGGGAGATGGTAGCAGGGTATAAATAAAGTTTTATTATTATTATTGTTGTTGTTGTTTGCTGAAACCCAACTCCAGAAGCCTCTGTGTTTCCAGCCCTCCTTCACCACTGCATCAATGCTACTGAAACAACCTACAACCAGTCAAAAGACAAGGAGAAGAGGAGGATTTAGATGGATATAAAAAGACATTGTCAGAGGCTTTGCTAACAGAAATACTCCTGTACTCCATTATTGAGCATTACTAATGCTGACAATGGACATGGCATGTTTTGTACCTAGAATGTCCTGACAGTAAGGAGGACATTAAAGCATCAATACACACATTCATGGCAATACAGTTAAGCAAAACTCTCCAGCAACTCCAATAATACGTTAAGGTCATTTATTAAACAACAACAACCAAAGGGAGTGCAACCTATATATTTTCTGGCTTAAATTACTTTTCCATCATCCTTTTAGCTGAGTGTTTTATTTTGCTCAAGGCAAATCAATGAAAAATTATCTACTGGAATATAACATTTTGTTTACGTACGCTCACCAGAGGCCAGTTTCAAAGTGTTCTTGATTTGGCAGCCTATAAAAATCAAAATGGTTATCATAAGGGTTATGATCTTTTGTTCCATAGATGGTACATTCTGCTTATTATATCTGAATGCAGCCTAATTTTCACAGAACGAACCCTCCGAACACGGCGTACTTGGAAACATTCCAATGAGACAAAAAAAACAATCCCAAGTCCTAATTATAGATATGGGGCTATGGTTATGTGATCCCCCTACACACCACATTTTGTCTCGATAGTGGGGCAGAGAAATAAAGCAATGTATTTAATGAATAAGTAAACCAGTAGCCACCTGTTCTGTCTATTCATAGAAAATCTTGTACACACATTCAAAGTTGTGTAACGCTTTTTGGCTCAGAGTCAACTGTGCATGTTAAATCAGGATTGGGAGGGGGGCAGGCATTGGAGAATGATTTAAATAGACCATGTCACAGCCTGAGGGAGTACAAGTTAAAGAGTAACCCTTAGAAGTTAGCAGAGACAAAGACAGCAGAGAGGTCATATAATAGGAAATCCTAGTGACAAACCAAGGCGCAAAGTTGTGATCACGGAAAGCAGTTTGAGGTGACTTGGTTAGGTTGCGCTTTGGGAAAATAAAATGATTTGTAGAGACCTCTAAGACCGTTGTCATTTCAGTGTATGAGCATATGAGGCTGCCTTAAATCAAATCAAAGCACTGGCCCATCTAGCCCGCTGCATTTTCTACTCCAACTGGCAGTGACCGCCCGAGGTCTCAGGCAAGGGTCTCTCCCATCACACACATATGGATGGAAAAGCTTTCCATTGGAGCTGACAGCCTTGACAAAAGTCAAGATTGCCGACTTTTCACACTTCCCTGTGAGAAAGACACACACCTAACGTCAAGAATTCACACATTTGCAAGTCTTATGGGGTGTTTCGGAGAAATTATGTGTGCACGCACTAATACACAGAGCTTAAAATGTGAATGGCTAAAAATACGCGCAACTGCAAAATAACACAGCCAACGAGGGAATCTCATACATAAATAAATGCACAAACTGGAAGAAATGCATGGCAGTGTATCAAATGCCAATGAAGAAGGAAACAAACAAAGGCTGCATTCCCACTTCATCTATATAAGTGTGATGGTAACACTCCATCAGCATAGCTAAGTCGGATTTTGACAACCACTCAAACCCTGCCTTTGCAGCCTTCTTCTTCTTACATGATCCCTCGTAGCTCGAGGATGATGATCCTTCAAGTGCAGTGTCTTCGTGGTGGGCCCATAGGTGGCTGTGGAGCCCTATTCTTGATCCACATGTTCTCCTGAAGTGACGACATCAGTTTCCAGGTGGAAGGTGGTTCCAGTCAGGATTGGCTTGACGTGCTTTCTTCTTGGTAGGCCTCATATTCCCCTTTGCATATGTTGCAGAGTACTGGTTGGGAAGTAATTTACACTGAATATCGTAAGATTCACTGTATGGTCCCAATTGCTTAACCAAGTAATATCCCAAACACAAGAAGATGCAATATAGGACTTCAAATCAAATCAAAACATTTATTTCGGTCATTGACCAGCACAGGAAATGGTGTCACATTTCCATACAAACCTGGCATGTTTGGTACATTAAAAATATAAATATAACTATTAAAAACACAATATGGGTGAGGGAGCAGAAGGGGAAACAGGGTAAAAACATACAATGCCCAGATCCATCACAAAATTTTAGATTCAGGGAAGACGATTACTGGACACACAGTTGACTTTTGGAACTAGTCATTCCCTGGCGGATTGTGTATGCTGCTGCACAGAACTTTGCGACATTGTAGGTTGTAGCTGAATTAGTATCTGCAAGTAGCAGGGAGGTATAAAATTGTCCTGAATGGCTTGGGTGCTTGTCTATCAGAGGTAAGATAAGCCTGGCACAGGTATCCCTGTAGAACGGGCACTGAAGGAGCACATGTTCTATTGTTTCTACATGACCCGAGTCACAGGGGCAGAGTCTCTCTGGGAAAGGGATCTTCCGGTAGCAGCCTTCCTTCGAGTACAGCTGATGGGAGAGCGTGGCATCGGGCCAGGGTGAAAGCCCTTCAATGAATAGGAACCTCTAAATATGTTAAATATGCCATAGGGGAGGCAAGGTATCTGCTGTCTTCACTGATAAGGAAGGTTGGAGCCGAGGCCAGATCTAATATAGGACTTCATCACATGCAATAAAATCAGTGTTTCTACACATTTAAGAAATGGCTACTGACAAAGCCCATCACATGACGCAAGCTCGTACTGTGGATTCTAGGTATTTCACCATTTCTAAAGTGTGTTTGCTTCCTATGCTTCCTAAGTCAATAGGCAATTAACTTTCTGTGTAGACACATGTAAAAACATGAAATTTAACATGTGATGGGAATTCTGCATTGTCTGCATATAGAGATAACAATGGCATCGTTCTGGAGCAGTGCTTCCCAACCTTTTATTGACCAGGGACCACTTTGACCAGGGACCACTCTCCAACATTAGTACCAAGAGGGTTTCAAATCAGTTTTTGGTCAACTTTAGATTCTTTTTGGTTATTTAGGGTGCTGATTCAGAAAATTGCATTGGACAGACCACATCAGCTCTAGTTTTTGATACAAGATGTTGATATACATCAGCTCTAGTTTCTGAACAAATGTCATACAGTAGTCGCCATCTGCTCACCCACAGAAAACCATATCTAATAATCTAGAGCTGATGTGGTAGTAGTAATCTTTTGTGGGTAGTGAGCCTCTCCCCTCCTGACATCCCTGTTGCCTCGGCATTATAAGAGGGTTTCGCGAGACCCGTTGCTCTCATTACCACATGTTTTCGAGGCAATGGAGTAGTAAAACTATAATCAGATGACTGGTGGCCCATGGACCACAGGTTGAGAACCACTGTTTTGGAGGGAGGAGCTGAGATGGACAGTGTACAACCCTTTCTTCTGCCATAATCTTTAGAGCCAGGAAGGAAGGCATGGTAATTTATACCTTTCTTTAACAATGTAAATTCAATACAGATATGTTTTTGAATTGAGAGGTATATGCTGTCATAAATTGTAATATATATTAATATAAGATAGAGGAAATCCCGCTTAATGATCTTGGGTTAAAAAGTACTTCTGCGAGAACAAACACAGAGGATTTCTCCAAGTACAAGAAAATGGGAGGAGGAAACAGTGGGAGGAGAATGTCTCCCGTGTGATAGAAAGGCACATGGATAATTTGAAAAGAAAGCTGAGTGGAGGAAAACATGTGATGGGAGTAGGAAAATAATTCATTTCATTTCCAGACGGGGTGCTGTGAAGCTTAAGGGAAAAATAACGATCCCCTTATTGCGTGGGATGAAGTCCGTACCCTTTAAAATAACTGATTGTAGGCAAAGGCCACAAGGGGGGAAATTAAAGGCACACCCCACAGGACTGGAAGCTGAATTGTGACCTTGAGACCTTGAGTGCTAAAACTCATTTGGCTAAATTCTTTAAGGATCACTGTGGCACCTTGTTTCACACTTTGTGAATCATAATTGCCTTACAGCTCACTCATGCCATCTTATCCTCCGCAGTGTATTGCACAACGAATGTCACTATGAACAGTCACAGTGATATTTCCTTCCTATTAAAACAAAATTGCAGGTAATTGAGGCTGTCCAGCCAAGGCTTGGGGGTCAGGCAGGTTATCAACACCACGGAAAGAAAATCAGCAAAGGAAAATCAGCACATCATGCAGACGTACCAGCATTAGTTTTGTCGAAGTAAACAAGAACACTCCTGCATACTTATATGCGTTAACTCCTAGGGATGAGGAAGAAATTAATCTGTTTCACATTTGAATGTGAAGTCACTTAATTTTGCGCATTTGAATCAATACACAAACTGAATCTCATCATGCAATATTTGCATTTCTTTGAATGTTGCAATAGTGTAGTTTGTTATACACACACACACACACACACACTAGCTGTCCCCTGCCATGTATTGCTGTGTCCCAGTCTGTGTATATGTGTTTTGTGTGTGTGTGTGTGTGTGTGTGTGTGTATATATATATATATATATATATATATATATGTATATGTAGGGGCCCTGCTCTCGGTCCCACCGCCTGCACAGTCACGGCTGGTGGGGACGAGGGACAGGGCCTTCTCGATGGTGGCCCCTCGACTTTGGAACTCCCTGCCATTAGAGATCAGAACTGCCCCCTCCCTCATGACATTCAGGAAATTAACAAAGACCTAGTTGTGGAAAGTGGCATTTGACAACTGATTTAATTCTTTGCCCACATGAAAGGAGGATGATGAACGGTAGTTTGGGATTGCGATTGTGTGGACGATTTGGCTCTTATAACTGCGATTATAATGTTTTTAATGTTTATGGTGCTTATATTTTAATCGTGTAATGATGTTGCATTGAGTTGTTATTGTATATTTTTGTATGTTAACACATGTTGTGAACCGGTCCGAATCCCTCTTTGAAGATGAGAGGATCGGTATATAAAACCTCGAAATAACTAAATAAATAAATGTGTGTGTGTGTGTGTGTGTGTATGTATGTATATGTATATATGTGGTTTTGCACATGCGTTGTAATGTTGTTTTGTTTGTTTTTGCTTTTAGGGCTCTTCCACTTTGTTTTTCAGTGTTTTTATGAGTGATGGTCACTTGTTGGCCTGATAGGTGTATTGTGTCCAAATTTTGTGTCCGTCCAGTGGTTTTTGAGTTATTCTAATCCCACAAATGAACATTTCATTTTTATTTATATAGATTAGCCGTCCCCTGCCACATATTGCTGTGGCCCAGTCTGTATATATGTGTTTTGTGTGTGTATATATGTGTGTATGTGTGTACATATATTTGTGTATATGTGTATATATGTGGTTTTGGGCATGCGTTGTAATGCATTTTTTTTTGGCTTTTAAGTCTCTTCCACTGTGTTTTCCAATGTTTTTATGAGTGATGGTCACTCATTGGTCTGATAGGTGTATTGTTTCCAAATTTGGTGTCAACTCATCCACTGGTTTTTGAGTTATGTTAATCCCACAAACGAATAATACATTTTTATTTATATAGACATAGAACACATGCAATAAAGAAAAGTGCACACAAGATGGGCCAAGGTTTTAGGGCATATTTTCATTCTATTGTGAAAGGCTTCCATGGCTGGAATCACTGGGTTGGTGTAATTTTTCGGGCTATATGGCCATGTTCTAGAAGCATTCTCTCCTGATGTTTTGCCTGCATCTATGGCAGGCATCCTCAGAGGTTGGGCCCACCTATCCTGTTCGAACATATATCACCTTATGAACCATCTAGGAACTTAAGATCAGCTGGGAAGGCCTGGCTCTCGGTCCTGCCTGCTTTGCAGACATGTCTGGTGGTGACGAGAGACAGGACCTTCTCAGTAGTGGCACCTTGGCTGTAGGACTCCCTCCCCAGAGATATTAGATCAGACCCCTCCCTCCTGACTTTTCAAAAAAGTGTAAAAACCTGGCTCTTCGAACAAGCTTTTGGAAATGCAGCGTAACAGATAAACATGGAACTATGAAAGAGTGAACATGGAACGGCTTAGATGATGCTACTGGAAAAATGAGTTTAGCAGAAAGACACTAGTGATTATATGCTTTTAATAGGGGTTTTTGTATGAATTTTTATAATGTTGTGCTAAATGTTTTTGAATTGTATTTTATGATTGTTGTGGCATCAAACTGCTGCCAAATTGGAAGCTGCCTTGAGTCACCTTCAGGCTGAGAAAGGTGGGGTAGAAATACCATAAATAAATAAATAAATAGATAGATAGATAGTAGGGCTGGGCGGTTTCGTTTCGTTAATTTGTAATTCGTTAATAATTCGTTAATTTTTTCAATTACAAAATGATAACGAACCATTCTTGAGCAATTTTTTTAAAAAACGAATTTTTAAATAGTTTTGTAAATGCTTCGTATTTCGTTATTGTATTAGTTTCGTTATTGTTTTGAGGTCGTTACCCAGGCCTAATAGATAGATAGATAGATAGATAGTTTCCAACAGATCTCACAACTTCTGAGGATGCCTGCCATAGATGTGGGCAAAGCATCAGGAGAAAATGCTTCTGGAACTTGGTCATCCAGCCCAAAAAATTCACAACAATTCATCAATCATGTTAGACCATTTGAGCAAATATGGCATGAACGAACTAGAATGATGTCTCAATATCAATGTATAAAAAACTAAAAACTGGAAACCCCTGGAGTGTGATTACTTATTTCAATTTCTTATAGTCTGCAAAAAAAATATTGTAACAACCATTACCTCATCTTAATAAAATACAGCGAGATAAAATTGCCTTCAAATCTGTTGAATGATCTGCCCTTGGAACTGACTAAAAATCAACGGAGAGTAAGTGGCACGAGGAATGCAGGGCTTTTAAAAACAATCGTAGAAAAAATATTACTGAAGTGGCACTATGGCTTCAAACCTTTCCTGCAATTATGAAGCAAGAAACAATAGCAACTGAAATACCAGAGGCCTTGCATAATTGACTTTTCACATGACGCTCAGTTTTCATGGAGAGGAGCATTTGGATCAATTGAAGGAGAGTAGTCAAAAGTTCAGAGAATTTGTAGAAAAGTCTGGCAGAAGACGTAATATGAACTGGACGGTTGGTGCTGGAAGAAGCAGCTCTAAATGAGTTGGGGAGAGAATTTGTCTTCTCCTTTTCCTAATCTCAGCCAGTCTTAATTAAACCATAGAGAATTTCAAGGAGAGAAGGAAATTAGAGTTGGGGAAGATATAGAAGAAACAGAAAAGCCCCCTGACAGCAAAAAAAAGGCTCTGAAATCGAATGAGATCTGTTTGCTTTTAATTTTGGATCAGGACCAAGATGTCTAGAGCAAAACTAGAGACATGAAAGGAAATTCACCGAAATCAGGGAAGGGAAACATTTGGCTTCCCAAATATTAGGTAAAGGTAAAGGTTTTCCCTTGACATTAAGTCCATGCATGTCCGACTCTGGGCGTTGGTGTTCATCTCCATTTCTAAGCCAAAGAGCCGGCGCTGTCCATAGGCACCTCCAAGGTCATGTGGTCAGCATGACTGCATGGAGTGCCGTTACGTTCCTGCCAGAGCGGTACCTATTGATCTACTCACATTTGCATGTTTTTGAACTGCTAGGTTGGCAGAAACTGGGACTGACAGCAGGAGCTCATGCCACTCCCTGGATTCGAACCTGCGACATTTCAGTTAGCAAGTTTGGGGGAGGGGGGCTCCATTTCCAAATATTATTTGACTCCAATTCTCACAGCAATTTTCATTGTCAGTTGGATTAGATTTACTGGGAAAATGAGTCTAAAAATTAGCATTTCAAAGATTACAACCCCTAAAATTTGGAATGAATTTTGAAAAATTGCAAAGAGTCATAGGGTTGCTTGTATCCATGTAGTCATAAAAGTCTTGAAAATCTTGCTGCATAAAGAACAGGTTTACAGATCACCCTAGTCGAAAACACAAATGTTACATTGCTAATTCCAACCTTTCTACCATCTGGAGATCATCTGCAAGTTACAAAGCTAAGGGTGAATTCCTGCATCTATGTACCCTTGAGCACAATGGAGCATCCTTCCGTGAGTGTTGACATGTGTGGTCTTACAGAGTAAATATGCTTATTTGACCTACATTTTGTGACTATACACAGTGAGTGAGTGTACACTTGACAAGTTGCTAATGTTTATTCACTCATCCTAAGACTGGAGCTTGAAATACTAATGGGACAAATTCCATAACATGGATGAAGTCAGAAAGTTGGTGCTCTCTCTCTCTCTCTCTCTCTCTCTCTATATATATATATATATATATATATATATAAAAATTTTGATGTTAAGATAATTAGTTGACTTTAAAAATAGATTAGGCAATCCCATTGTGCTGTCATGTGCTGGGCCTGTGAAAAGGTCTGTAGACAGGACGTGTTCTGTATGACCAACGGGACGCCAGGGGTGCCTCAAATTAGAGGCCCTTTGGATTTCCCTTAACAAAGTCTTTGTATCACACGTTGGACACTTCCCAAGTGTCTAGGACTATGTGATGTATCGGTGAATAATGCATGCAGATCCTATTAGGGTGGCCTTCTGCAGCTGTCAGATGGTAATTTTGTCAGTGCCAATTGTGTTTAAGTGCAGGCCAAGGTCTTTAGGCACTGCACCCAGTGTGCCGATCACCACTGGGACCACCTTAACTGGCTTATTATTATTATTATTATTATTATTATTATTATTATTATTAGATCAATAGGTACCACACTGGTGAGAAGGTAATGGCGCTCCATGCAGTCATGCTGGCCACATGACCTTGGAGGTGTCTACGGACAATGCTGGCTCTTCGGCTTAGAATTGGATATGAGCACCAACCCCCAAAGTCGGACACGTCTGGACTTAATGTAAAGGGGAAAACCTTTACCTTATCTCAGGGAATGCAATATTGTTCACCTCCCAACCCTATACCGACGATGACACACCAAATATGAAGACGTCTCCTACTGATATTCTATTTCTTAGCCTAGCTAACTGGCAAAAGCCTAGAAAAGGGGGAGAGAAAAGCTTTAAATCCCTCAAAGACACCTATATTAAGCATTTGAAACTGTTGTTTTCTTTAGTATCGACAAGAGTAAGAACGGCTCGTAGGGATGCTTCTAGTCACTCTTATTGTTACTAATTAGTTTGCTCCCAGAAGAAGGATGCTACCTGTTCCTACAATACACCGCCGTTAAAAATAAAAGAGAGAAAATGAGAAAAGAGGAAGTCGCTCTCTAGAGTTCATGTCTGTATCATAACATTTTAGTGTTGGAAATGAAAAACATGCTCAGCTACTTATTTTGACAGCCCTTGTAAATATCAGCTTTACATAACGGAATCAATGCAAGTCTTTGAAAATCTGGCGCAGTGTCTGCTTTAGAATTTTCAGAAGATCTCTTCTAAATCCTTGAACATTCGGAAGGGAAATTAAAAAGAAGACGACGACAGAGTTGACAAGTAAGGTCCCACAACAAAATGTCCCTCAGAGAATGCTCCGTTCAGCTTTCGGAGAAGGAAATTTCTCGCATCCTATTTGCAAGGAGGAAGAATGTCACAGGAAGAAGGTACAGTAGAGTCTCGCTTTCGAACCTTCGCTCATCCAACATTCTGTATTATCCAACGCAGTCTGCCTCCTGCCGGGATCCACTGCTGTTTCAATACATTGCAATGTTTTGGTGCCAAATTTGTAAATACTTTCATTACTACACAACGCTACCATATATTGAACTACTTTTTCTGTTAATTTGTTGTAAAACATGATCTTTTGGTGCTTAATTTGTAAAATCATAATGTAATTTGATGTTTAATAGGCTATTCCTTAATCCCTCCTTATTATCCAACATTTTAGCTTATTCAATGTTCTGTTAGTCTGTTTATGTTGGATAAGTGAGACTCTACTGCAGTGGTTCACAACCTGGGAGAGTTGAAAGGGGGTATTAATGGGGGTCGCCAAAGATCATCAGAAAACACACTATTTTCTGTTGGTCATGGGGATTCTGTAAAGGATGTTTGGCTCAATTCTATCATTGGTGGGGTTCAAGGGGCTCTTTGATTGTAGCTGAGCTATAAATCCCAGTAACTACAACTCCCAAATGTCAAGGTTTATTTTCCCCAAACTCCACCAGTGTTGAGCATATTGAGTATTCATGCCCAGTTTGGTCCAGATGCATCATTGTTTGAATCCACAGTGCTCTCTGGATGTAGGTGAACTACAACTCCAAAACTCAAGGTCAATACCCACCAAATCCTTCCACTATTTTCAGTTGGTCATGGAAGTTCTGTGTGCCATGTTTGGTTCACTTCCATCATTGGTGGAGTTTGGAATGCTCTTTGATTATAAATGAACTATAAATCCCAGCAACTACAACTCCCAAATGTCAAAGTCTATTTTCCCCAAACTCCATCTCTGTTCACATTTGGGCATATTGAGTATTTGTGCCAAGTTTGGTATAGATCTATCATTGTTTGGGTCCACAGTGCTCTCTGGATGTAGGTGAACTAGAACTCCAAAACACAAGATCAATGCCCACCAAACCCTTCAAGTATTTTCAGTTGGTCATGGAAGTTCTGTATGCCAAGTTTGGTTCAATTCCATCATTGATGGAGTTCAGAATGATCTTTGATTGTTGGTGAACTATAAATCCCAGCAACTACAACTCCCAAATGACAAAATCAATTCCCACCCCCACCCCCTGCCGCCAACACCACCAGTATTCAAATTTGGGCGTATTGAGTATTTGTGCCAAATTTGGTCCAGTGAATGGAAACACATCCTGCATATCAGATGACAATTCGTTGTTGTTATTGTTCATTCGTTCAGTCGTCTCCGACTCTTCGTGACCTCATGGACCAGCCCATGCCAGAGCTCCCTGTCGGCCGTCACCACCCCCAGCTCCTTCAAGGTCAGTCCAGTCACTTCAAGGATGCCATTCATCCATCTTGCCCTTGGTCGGCCCCTCTTCATTTTCCCTTCCACTTTCCCCAGCATCATTGTCTTCTCTAGGCTTTGCTGTCTCCTCATGATGTGGCCAAAGGACTTCCACTTTGTCTCTAGTATCCTTCCCTCCAATGAGCAGCTGGGCTTTATTTCCTGGAGGATGGACTGGTTGGATCTTCTCGCAGTCCAAGGCACTCTCAGAACTTTCCTCCAGCACCACAGCTCAAAAGCATCGATCTTCCTTCGCTCAGCCTTCCCTGAGGTCCAGCTCTCACATCCGTAGGTTACTACAGGGAATACCATGGCTTTGACTAGGCGGATCTTTGTTGCCAGTGTGATGTCTCTGCTCTTTACTATTTTATCGAGATTGGATATTGCTCTCCTCCCAAGATTTCCTGGCCACAGTCTGCATCTGCAGTCATCTTTGCGCCTAGAAATACAAAGTCTGTCACGGCCTCCACATTTTCTCCCTCTATTTTCCAGTTGTCAATCATTCTTGTGGCCATAATCTTGGTTTTGCTTTTTTTGTTTTTTTGATGTTTAGCTGCAACCCAGCTTTTGCGCTTTCTTCTTTCACCTTGATTAGAAGACAATTCGTAACAGTAGCAAAATAACAGTAGCAACAAAAATAAATTTATGACTGGGGGTCACCACCACATGAGGAACTGTATTAAGGTGTTGCAGCATTAGGACAGTTGAGAACGACTGCTTGACTGAATGTACATTTTCCCTTTTCTATGGCTACCCTCTTCCCTTTCCCACAAAACATTCTCCTGATGTGCCGTTTACTGTTAAGAGGGTCCAGGTTTGGAGCTGGCTGCTTTAATTTAAACACAATAGCCAACTTGGTTATTCAGTTTAACATCATATTTACATGATTATTTTGCATGCTTACAGAGTCCTACAAAAAATATTTTGGATAGCTCTGTTTTGCTTCCAGGTTGATAAACACTAAACCCTACAGTTTTCTATTTGAGGAATGATTTGGCAACAAAGGTGTTTAGTTGTTCTCTTGAAGAAATGGAGAAAGAAAAAAAGTTGATAACACATTTGGAAAACTAAGTATAAAATACCTCATTAGACACAAGCAATGGTATTGTTGCCTTCCACTGTGCGCTTCATATAGCAATCTAATTGACAAGCTAGTGACAGAGAAAGGAAAAGATAATGAAGACCGAGCCAAATGGGATCCACACCTCTGCCTTTCAAGTCTCTTGCGCAATGCACGAAATTCAGCAAAGGGGAAGCTGTTCAGAGAGCCAGAGGAATTTCGCCAGGGTATTTTTTCCATCCCAGTGGTGTATTCTGATTAAATGTAGCTAGCAACAGCATTCTTTGTTCAAGCCCAACACTTGCTATTCTTGAATATACGTTCCCACCTTCGATAATTATACAGTCTGCTTTAGGTAGTGAGAGAAGAGGCCAGCTACAAATCAGCAAAGAATAGTAGTACCATCTATATATCTATATAAATAAAAATGTAATGTTCGTTTGTGGGATTTAACAGAACTCAAAAACCAGTGGGCCAATTGACACCAAATTTGGACAGCATAGACCTAACGACCCAATGTATGTCCTTCACTCAAACATTTTTTATTTTGTCATTTGGGAGTTGTAGTGGCTGGGATGAATAGTTCGCCTACAATCAAAGAGCATTCTGAACTCCACCAATTATGGCATTGAACGAAATGTGGCACACAGGACTCCCATGACCAACGGAAAACACTAGAAAGGGTTTGGTGGGCATTGATCTTGACTTTGGGACTTGTAGTTCACCTACATCCAGAGAGCACTGTGGACTCAAACAATGATGGATCTGGACCAAACTTGGCACAAATATTCCATATGCCCAAATATGAACACAGAAGGAGTTTGAGGGAAATAAACCTTGACATTTGGGATTTGTAGTTACTGGGATTTATAGTTCACCTACAATCAAAGAGCATTCTGAATCCCACAATCGACAGAATTGGGCAAATTTCCCACACAGAACCCCCATGACCAACAGAAAATACTTAAGGCCATCCAGTCCAACTCCCTTCACCAGGGCAAGAAAATGTAATCAGAGCCCTCCAGAGAAAGAACCATCCAGCCATAGATATAGATAGATAGATATAAGTCATACACACACAGATATAGTATCATAGGTTTGACAGGGATCGCTAAAAAAGGACAATTATATGTTGCATATTCCAGAGTAGGCAAACCAGACACTCTTCACATCCAACACTGACAAAGAAATAACAAGAAATACTGTTTACCCACAAGAATAAAGAAATTACATATATTAGAAACCAACACTTTCTCATTACTTTATTTTCCAGATCACCAGACTGGGCCACAGCAACGCAGGGGACAGCTAGTATCTATATAAATAAAAATGTAATGTTAGTTTGTGGGATTAGCATAACTCAAAAACTACTGAACGAATTGACACCAAATTTGGACACAATACACCTATCAGGCCAACAAGTGACCATCACTCATAACAACACTGAAAAACACAGCAGAAGTGACTTTAAAAAGCCTCAAAAACGAAAAGACACTACAGCACATGCACAGGTGAGAAAACTACACCCCCAGCAAACAGAACACACAATAACATATCCACACTCTCTTCTGGACTACAGCTCCCAGTATCCCCTAGACCAGGCCCTTTAAGAGAGGAGAATGATCCAAATGCACTGCTTCCAATCTGCAAGCTTTCTTCTCCTTGGATTTCTTTGAGAGCATCCCAATCCCTGCAGATTTCCAGTTTCCTATTCCTGGACTGCAACTCCCAGCAATCCTCCAGATAGATAGATTAGATAGAGATATAGAGATAGGTAGGTAGGTAGGTAGATTGATCAATCAATCAATCAGGAGGGGTGCTGGGAGTTGCAGTCTAAGAATAGGTAGAGAAGGAAGAAAGGGGAGAAGGAAAGAAAAAAAGGGAAGGACGGAAGGAAGGAAGGAAGGAAGGAAGGAAGGAAGGAAGGAAGGAAGGAAGGAAGGAAGGAGAGAAAGAAGGAGGGAAGGTTGGCCAGAGCAACGTGTGGCAGATACAGCTTGTGTGTGTGTGGCTGTGGGTGTGTAATATATATATGTAATGTTCGTTTGTGGGATTAACATAACTCAAAAACCACTGGACAAATTGACACAAAATTTGGACATAATACACCTATCAGACCAACAAGTGACCATAACTCATAAAAACACTGAAAAACACAGCAGAAGGGACTTAAAAAGCCAAAAAAGAAAAGAATACATTACAACGCATGCGTAGAACCATACGTTTGTGTGTGAGTGCGCGTGTGCAAATACACATATATTCACATACATATATACACACAAAACATATATGCACAGACTGGGCCAAAGCAACACATGGCAAGGGATGGCTAGTACTCAATAAGATTTGAAAGTAGCTCCAAGACACAAACATGGGGTTGGCATAGGAAACACAATCTAAAAAAACACAGATTCGACCTGGTCTAAAAGCAGTCTAACCCAAAGTATAAGGAGTGGGTGGAAGTGGAGGTGGAGTTGGGCATGGTGATGATGGGGTTGGGGTTTCCCAGTGAATAGAATCATAGAATCATAGAATCAAATAGTTGGAAGAGACCTCATGGGCCACCCAGTCCAACCCCCTGCCAAGAAGCAGGAATATTGCATTCAAATCACCCCTGACAAATGGCCATCCAGCCTCTGCTTAAAAGCTTCCAAAGAAGGAGCCTCCACCACACTCCGGGGCAGAGAGTTCCACTGCTGAACGGCTCTCACAGTCAGGAAGTTCTTCCTAATGTTCAGATGGAATCTCCTCTCTTGTAGTTTGAAGCCATTGTTCCGCGTCCTAGTCTCCAAGGAAGCAGAAAACAAGCTTGCTCCCTCCTCCCTGTGGGTTCCTCTCACATATTTATACATGGTTATCATATCTCCTCTCAGCCTTCTCTTCTTCAGGCTAAACATGCCCAGTTCCCTAAGCCGCTCCTCATAGGGCTTGTTCTCCAGACCCTTGATCATTTTAGTCGCCCTCCTCTGGACACATTCCAGCTTGTCAATATCTCTCTTGAATTGTGGTGCCCAGAATTGGACACAGTATTCCAGATGTGGTCTAACCAAAGCAGAATAGAGGGGTAGCATTACTTCCTTAGATCTAGACACTATGCTCCTATTGATGCAGGACAAAATCCCATACATTTCTTTCTCTGGCAGTGTGTGGGCATGGTTTTTCATTTTGTCACAGGCTTTGTATAAGCAGGAAATCACCCAGACAAAAACATAGGAGCATCAATCAGTGCCTCCAATGGATATAGGGATTGCCTTTGATTTTTTTAAAAAATAGTAAAATGGGGTAGAGTTGAATTCCAGTGGAAATTATGTACAGCTTCCAGGCCTTAGTCAGTTGCTCACCCCAGTTCTGCAAAATCATACTTCATTGTCCATACAGGTTCTTCAGGTTGGCTATGACCTTGACTCGCCCCTTTACTGACTTACCTATTTCGTATTTATGGTTCTTTGACTTTCCCCAGAATCCCACCTAATGGCTTCTCATTCAAATCCTAACCTATGAAATAAGTGGTTTTTTCAAGGACCAGCAGACCTGGAGAGAGAGAGAAAAAGTTTAAATCGTTTTTGACATGGTTCATATTACATTCATTTTTCCCCTTTTCTGTACACATTGTCAAGATGTTCTTCAAAAAGGGTAAGAGTTTCTAGTAGGCTTTAAGCATGTCTGAGTACATTTTCGTATTTTCTAAAGGGGTTTTTTTTAAAGTGACATTTTAATTATCTGAGGTTTATCTTGAGTGGGTGAATGGCTGAGCACTATTCTGATACCTCTCAGCTGAAAATGAAGGCACCGTCTCTGAGTGAGAGATACCTCCCTGCGACATATTCTTTTCAATCCCTTCTTCCAGAGGTTCGTTTTTGATGCCATGTATCAGGGATTCCCCAGCCAGAAAAAAGCAAAGCATTTCTAGAATTCTTTCAACTCAGTAAACATATTTTCAAGTCTCATGAGGCCCTACTATAATATAAAGCAGTGTTCTCAAAGTATCTGTGGGAGACTGGCAATCCCACCCTCACTCACTCAACGTGCCAGGTAGCAGGTATCATTTTTTGAGTCCACAATGCTCTCTGGATGTAGGTGAACTACAACTCCAAAACTCAAGATCAATGCCCACCAAACCCTTCCAGTATTTTCTGTTTGTCATTGGAGCCCTGTGTGCCAAGTTTAGTTCAATTCCATTCTTGGTGGAGTTCAGAATGCTCTTTGATGGTAGGTGAACTATAAATCCCAGCAACTACAACTCCCAAATGACAAAATCAACCCCCCCCCCCCCCCGCCAACACCACCAGTATTCAAATTTGGGCATATTGAGTATTTGTGCCAAAATTGGTCCAGTGAATGGACCATATTTGGACCCATTTCTTTCTTTTCTGGAAATTCCCAGGAACAGGGAGTCAATGACTTGAGAAATGACACCACTCCATGGATCACCACTGGTGTAACAACGGAACACTTTGTAATCATTGGGGAATGTATATAGGTAGATGTAGATGTGGATGTGAATGTGAATGCGGATATATTTATTTCTTAATTAATTTGCAACATTTATATTGTATAAATATGTGAGAGGAGGCCACAGGGAGGAGGGAGCAAGCTTGTTTTCTGCTTCCTTGGAAACTAGGACGCGGAGCAATGGCTTCAAACTACAAGAGAGGAGATTCCATCTGAACATGAGGAAGAACTTCCTGACTGTGAGAGCCATTCAGCAGTGGAACTCTCTGCCCCGGAGTGTGGTGGAGGCTCCTTCTTTGGAAGCTTTTAAGCAGAGGCTGGATGGCCATCTGTCAGGGGTGATTTGAATGCAATATTCCTGCTTCTTGGCAGGGGGTTGGACTGGATGGCCCATGAGGTCTCTTCCAACTCTTTGATTCTATGATTCTATATGCTGTCCTTCTCACCCCAAAGGAGATTCAGAGCGGCTTACAAGATATACACACACTAGGCTTGGGTGATAAAAAAAAAAGGTTCAAAACTCATTTCGGATGTAGTGGTGCTGGTGATTTGATTTTGAAATGATTTCTGAAATTTTCTTGAAAAAAGATTGGAAATATCAGGAAATCCGATACGCTTCATTTGCTTTGTTAATGGAAGGTGCCCCATCCTCCCTCCAGAACCATTAAAATCTCGCAGTTTCCCTTCTTTCCCTTGCGGGGAGCTGCGATGCAGCGGGACAAGGTGGGAATGGCTAAGCACAGATTTTAAAACTAACCTCTCAGTTTCCCTTCCTTGGGTGGCAACAAACGGCAATGGATTGCAGAGGGTCAAGGCAGGCGTAGGTAAGAACAGCTCTTCCTGAAGGCCACTGGGGGCATGACCTTTAGGAAGAGCTGTTCTTAGCCACATTCATCGCCGGGTGTGCAAAACCACATCCGAAAATAATTCCGAACAATGGGGAAGTTGTTTCAGTTCGGAATTGCTCCTCACACTATTCCTGCATGGCTCGAAATTGGATCAAAAGGTAATTTAATCTGAATTAATTACGATTTTAGAAGCTTATGAACTAACTTACCCAAGCCTAACACACACATACACATACAATATATTATATTATTAGTATAGCACAATATCAGTATTATATATTACTAAATTGTACTATACCATTATATTGTAATATTATTAGTAATATTACATGTAATATAAAATATATAATTGTAGTAAAGGTAAAGGTTTTCCCCTGGCATTAAGTCCAGTCATGTTCGGCTCTGAGGGTTAGTGCTCATCACCATTTCTAAACCGAAGAGCCAGCATTGTCCGTAGGCACCTCCAAGGTCATGTGGCCAGCATGACTGCATGGAGCACTGTTACCTTCCCATCGGAACGGTACCTATTGATTTAGACACATTTGCATTTTTTCGAACTGCTAGGATGGCAGAATCCTGCTGGGGCTAACAGCAGGAGCTCATGCCACTCCCCAGATTTGAACTGTAAGCTTTCGGTCAGCAAGTTCAGCAGCTCAGCACTTTAACCCACTTTGCCACCAGGGGCTCCCATATAATTATAATATTGTATTATTATTATTATTATTATTATTATTATTATTATTATTATTATATAGAGACAGAACTGATACCGTAGGGTTCATCAAATTAAATATTAGTTGTTGAACATCTGTAGTTAAATTAGATAGGTCCCCCCAAAAAATCTGGTTCCCAGCTTGATCCATAATTAGATCTTGGTCATTATCACTGTGCCCTTTTAGAGACATAGTGCTCTCCTTACACTTCCTCCCAGGTCCTAATCGTATGTAGGAATGCCATTGTTGGGCAGTGTGGGTATGCCATCGCGCCTGGGGGCTATATGTCTTAGTGAAAGAGGCATGGATGTGACATCTTTCCCCCAGGGGATTGCTTCTTGCCCTCCTTTAGGAAACTGGAACTCCCAAAGACCAAAGCACTGTAGATAACTCAAAATAAGTTTAATTGTTCACAAAGAGTTATCCCTTTAAGGCAATAAGCTGGAAGTTTCAAAAGGGGTAAAGGAAATATACATTACAGTCTCCGGTTGTCTTGGGTCCAAGGAGTTTTGCAGCTGAGCTTTTCCAGGTCCCTCTTTCTCAATGGCTGTGAATATCGGAATAATCACAACCCCAATTCCAATGGGCTATATTTTGAAGGCACAAAGCCTTCCTCTGATGCCAAAGAACTGGTTTGAAGGTGCTTGAGACTTCTCAACGTTGTCCAGGTTGATCTGAATATGAAGCCTAAGTCTCAAGGGTAAGAACCTCAGAACTGGTGCTGAGAGGTAACTTAATCAAGGGCTTCAGAGCCAAGTCTCTCTCTCATGTCCATCTGATAGAAAGTTTGATGGTGGAATGGAAAAAGAAACACTGTCCTGCTCTCTAGGAAGAGGTGGGGTCAAACAATTGAGCAGGAGGAGCAATTCAACTGGAGCAAACAACATTGATTGACAGCTATAAATAACCAATCAATCCAACTATACATTTACAGGCAAATGTAAAAAGGCAAAATCAGGCATGATACAACAGTTCAAATCCTGCAACTTACAGTTCTACATATAGGTGGCACCACTCGCGCCATCACAGTGGGCATCTCAGATAAGCCACCTTCTTATATACATAGGCCAGTGTGCATTGGTGCCCATGTTTATGAATCACTCCCTAACTAGAGCCAGGCATGGCAAAGAAAGAAAAATACCAGAGAAGACTGCAACTGAAAAGCTGCCCTCAAAACATCTTAATAAAATTATGAAAGGCCTTTGTGTTTTAGTTCAAGCCTGATGTCTCTTGTTCATGGACAATATGCCAGTTTCATTAGGGGAGTTCCAAGTTGTTGTGTTGGTTTTTTTTTTTTTTTTGCTCAGACAAGTAAGAGGGATGATAAAAAGAGGTATAATATACAGCAGACTATAAAATAAAAACAATTTGAAAACCCACAAAGCCTTTAACCACAGCCAAAAATAAAATGCAAAAAAGGAAAGAGTGGTTATGGCAATCATAAATCAGCGTACATTTTGTCTACAGAAGTTTTCAGTGGCTAATAAAATCTGAGCAATAGCTTCAGGAGACGTTCCACTGTTTGGTTTTATGCCAAAGCATCATCAGCAACTTCTATTTGCCACACCCAGGTAGCAAATAAACATGGAGTACTCCTACAACTAGGAAGAAAGAGGGAGCAATTTTCTCCTTGTTGGGTGTGCAGTGCATCCTTTGACATCAGTAGAGGAATCTGCAACCCCTGGAGTCATAGAGGGTTAAATCACTGAGCTGCTGAACTTGCTGACAAAAAGGTCAGCGGTTCAAATCCAGAGAACAGGGTGAGCTCCTGCTATTATCCTACTTGCTTGACCGCATCTCCATATGCGAACCCACACGATCTCTCCAATCATCTGGAGAGGCACTGCTCACGATCCCACCTGTGTTGCAAGCGCGTTTGGTGGGGATGAGGGACAGGGCCTTCTCTGTGGTGGCCCCCCAACTCTGGAAATCTCTCCCCAAGGACATCAGACAAGCCCCAATGTTGGCAGTCTTTAGGAAGAGCTTGAAGATGTGGCTGTTCCAGTGTGCCTTCCCAGAATAGGAAACTCCTAGCATCATGTCCCAAATGCACTTTATTAGAGATTTAAGATTGTCTGCACACTGCACCTATCTCCAAAAACCTATCCATTTCACCTGTCATATCCAGCATTTTTAAATTTTATTCATTACATTTGGCCTGGCCTAGTTTTAAATGCATCGTGATGTTATTGTTTAATGTTTATTGCTACTGTTTTAATGTTTATTGCTTTGCTTTTTGAGTTTATTTTTGTTGTATTGTAATGCTGTTGTTTATTGATGTGTTGGGCCTTGGCCTCTTGTAAGCTACACCGAGTCCTTCAGGAGATGTTAGTGGGGTATAAATAAAGTTAATAATAATAATAATAGCCCCAGCTTCTGCCAACCTAGCAGTTTGAAAATATGCAAATGTGAGTAGTTCAATAGGTACCACTCCAGCAAAAAGTTAATGACACTACATACAGTCATGCTGGCCACATGACCTTGGAGGTATCTATGGACCAGCTCTTTGGCTCAGTAATGAAATTAGCACCAACCCTCACAGTCAGACTTGTCTACACTTAAGGGAAAACTTTTATCTTTACTAGAGGAATCTGCACTGGCCAATTGTTTGCCAGACCTTGGTGGTTAGTTAGAAGTAGGGGAAGCAGAGGCCTATGTTTCCAGGGTGGTTTACCTTTATTAAGTTTCCTTCTTACAGACCAAAAATGGCACAGAGCAGGATTTTGGTCACTAATTTTGAATAGACCCTTGACTGAAACTTTGCTAAGCCATTAATTTCTGAAAAGAAAGCACATTCAAGAAAGCCGCCAATATTTCCGTTATCTCTTCTTTGCCAGCATCTTATCTCTCCTTCGCCAGAACCCCTGCATTAAGGAAATTTAAAAATTCCTACAGAAAGAAGGCCAGGCTTCCTGGTGGCAAGAAATGCAACTTTCACAAACCACATGGTTCCTCTCCTGATGAGTAGATGTGCGAAAGAGACAAACGCAAGTCCTTGCCACTTTCTTTCATTTGTCTCGGCACCGGATGAGAGGCATATCCCCTCCGTAATAAGCAGCTCAGAATGCACATTTTGAATGGTTGTGTTGGAATCAGCCCAGGAAACTGGTGATTTTGAGAGAGCACTCCAAGGATTCATAAGAAATTTAGCAATACATTTGCTAACTTGCATGGTTCAACATTATGCTTCAGTATATTAAGCTTTAATTTACATTTTGCGATACAAAATCCTGTTTTGTAAATAAAACATGTTGCTAATTATGACAAAGAAGAGAAAGTGGTTTGAGTGCTGGACTTGGATTCTGGGAAACTGGGGTCAAAATCCTCTTTTGGCCACAAAAGCCCACTCGGTGCCCTTGAGCAAAGTGATATACAGGGGCGGCTCAACCCATTACGCAAAGTAAGCATTTGCAGTATAGTTGATTTTGCCCAGGGGTGCTCTTGAGGCGCTCTTGGGGGAAAATAGACCTTGACATATGTGAGTTGTAGTTACTGGGATGTATAGTTCACTTACAATCAAAGAGCTTTCTGAGCTCCACCAATGATGGAACTGAACCACACAGAACTCCCATGACAAACAGAAAATATATATCAGTGATTGGTGGGGGGGGGGGGGGGGGGCAAAATACTGTTTGCTTACGGTTGAAAATTACCTAGGGCTGCCTCTGGTGATATACTATCAGTCATAGCGGCAGATAAAGACAACCCCACTCTGAACAAACATCATAACCCTTAAGGATGCCATAAGTCAGATATGGCTGCAAGGCAAGCCACAACAATAACATCAAAACAAGCCCCAAAAAAGAGTGTCTTCCCCTCCTAAAATTTCGGGGATAAAAGGTGACTTAAGCTGACAGTACATGCAAGTCAAGACCCACACTTATTTGCACCCTTCACTGATGGTTAAATACAATTTATTTATTTACTTTTCATGTCAGAAGGAAATTCAGAAAACAGTTATAATGTATAAAACCACAAGCAAAGTTAAAAACCTGGCATTATACTATACGTCCTTTGATCAGAAGCTGGCCACTTGGAGTGCCTCTGGTGTCACTGTGAGAAGGTCTCCATTGTACATGTGGCAGGGCTCAGGCTGCATTGTACTAAGTGGTCTGTTGTCTTCTCTTCTCTACACTCGTATGTCATGGACTCCGTTTTGTGGCCCCATTTCTTAAAGTTAGCTCTACATCTTGTGGTGCCAGAGCACTCTCTATTCACACTCCTCCAAGTTGTCCAGTCTTTTGTGTGCCCAGGAAGGGAGTTTCTCATCTGGTATCAGCCACTGATTGAGGTTCCAGGTTTTAACCTGCCACTTTTGGACTCTTGCTTGCTTATGTGTTCCTGCAAGCATCTCTGTAGATCTTAGGAAGCTATTTCTTGATTTAAGGCATTGGTTTGCTGGCTGATATCTGAACAGAGGATGGGCGGGAGATGTCCATGCCTTGGTCCCAGGGGCGGCTCAACCCATTACGAAAAATAAGCATTTGCAGTATAGTTGATTTTGCCCAGGAGTGCTCTTGAGGCGCTCTTGGGGGAAAATAGACCTTGACATATGCGAGTTGTAGTTACTGGGATGCATAGTTCACCTACAATCAAAGAGCATTCTGAACTCCACCAATGATGGAATTGAACCAAATATGGCACACAGAACTCCCACGACGAACAGAAAATATATATCAGTGATTGGTTGGGGGGGGGGGGCAAAATACTGTTTGCTTACCATTGAAAATTACCTAGGGCTGCCTCTGCTTGGTCCAATAATAATAATAATAATAATAATAATAATAATAATAATGACTTTATTTTTATACCCCACCACCATCTCCTCTTGGGGACCCGGGGACATGCCCAAGATCACAGATTACATTGGGACATGCCCAAGATCACAGATAAAAACAAGAGCAATACAATCAATCAATTTAAAACACAACAGAATCACAACAACAATAACATTAAAACAATATCATGGATGATAAACATTCATTACTGGCTGCTACTTCCCAGCGGATGTCAGGTGGTACAATACTGGCTAAATAGTATAATTTCTTCAGTGTTGGGTGTAGATATCCTGTGATAATATGGCATGTCTCATTAAGAGTCACATCCTCTGTTTTCACATGGTGATATATATTCCACACTGGACATGCGTATTCAGCAACACAGTAGCAAAGTGCAAAAGCAGGTGTCTTCACTGTATCTGGTTGTGATCCCCAGGTTGTGCCAGTCAGCACCTTCCAAGTTGCCCAATTTCTTTGTGCCCAGGAGGGAGTCTCTCATCTGGTATCAGCCACTGATTGAGGTTCCAGTTTTTAGCCTGCCACTTTTAAACTCTTGCTTGCTGAGGTGTTCCTGCAAGTATCTCAGTAGATCTTAGAAAACTATTTCTTGATTTAAGGCGATGGCATGCTGGCTGATATCTGAACAGAGGATGGGCCAGAGATGTCATTGCCTTGGTTCTTTCACTATTGGCAGCTACTTCCCGGTGGATGTTAGGTGGTGCAATACCGGTGAAACAGTGTAATTTCTCCAGTGGTGTAGGGCGCAGACACCCCATGATAAAACAGCATGTCTCATTAAGAGCCACATCCACTGTTTTCACGTGGTGAGATGTATTCCACATTGGGCATGCGTATTTAGCAACAGAGTAGCAAAGCGCAAAATCAGATGTCTTCACTGTATCTGGTTGTGATCCCCAGGTTGTGCCAGTCTGTTATTTCTAGTACGATGTTATTATATTTCATATAATATATATTTCGTACAATGTTATTTCTATTTGGGGATAAAAGGTGACTTAAACTTACAGGTCAAGTCCCACGCTTTTTTCTGCCCTTGTCTGGTGGTTAAATACAATAATATGACATAGATTAGTTCAGAACTTTTGATCTTTCTGGTGTTCTGAACATCAGTTCCCTATATCTTTTATCACTGACTTCTGGGAGCTGAAGTCCAAACTAAAATACCCAAAGAACCAAATGTAGGACTGTGGGAAGTCGTAATTTGCTGCCCTCTCTTCAGATGATCCCCTGCGTTTGCCTAATGAATGGGCTGCTCCGAGAGACTGCTTGGGTCACCGCATAGCTTGTTTTAGAGCAGATGTCACTACTGATCCACTCCATCTCTTTTGATTCTGATATCTGTCATGCAGACATGAAATATGAATTGAGAGCACAGTGGGGGGAGGGCTCTGTCGAAATGAAATGGAAATACATTTTGTGGACCTTAATGGATGTGTATCTGGCTTATTTTTCTGGTGTTAGAGAGAAGGCAAAGTGAGGAGCTGATAAAAGGGAAAAACAATTTCTTCTAAAGCACACTGCGAAAATGCTCTGAGCATACTTAATAAGGCTACCGAATTGGGAGTTGAGATTTTCAGAGAAGAGTATGAATATTATTAGATTAACAGAGACAAGGTCGAGGAAGGAAATGACGGAGGGTATAAAAATCAAGAGTGCGAAAATGTACTGAAGGGTTGAGCCGAATGCCGCACGGATTCACCTGAGCTGCGTGTGTGCTCCAGGATGATACCGAGCCTTCAAAATGAGAATGGAGTAAATATTTTGGCTGATGCATCAGAAAGCTTCGGAGATAAGGAACAATGAAGCTAGCCAAGCTCTCTCACAACCCTCCAGGCCAGAAGCAAATGCTATTCTGATAAGGAAAGAAGGCCAGAACTTTGATCATGGAGGATTTTAATTACTGAGATTGGAACAGCGATGACAACATGGTTGTGAAAAAAAATGTTTTTGTAGATAGTGCGGGATTGCTCTCTGACACAATTTGTTGAACAATCTCTATGGTCAGAGGCTATTTAGGAAACTAATCCAGTGAATGAGACACATATAATTAATAAAGACGGGTACGTAGAAGAATCTGATGATCACAGGCTCATTTCAAATCCATTTACGTCCTTGCTTTCTCTCTCTTTCTGTCTTTTCCCCTTGCATTGTGGAGAGATTGACTGCGAGGAAGCACTGGAAGGCTCAGAGGACTATTGAATATTAATTGCAAGCAGCTCAGCAAAATCTCTTAGTGCTGTTTCAAATATTCAACAAACTATACGCAACCACACAGTTGAAATCCAACGTAATTAAGCAGAAAGATAGAAAACAATAAAACAAGTGAATATGATGGATCGATCAAAAGCAAAGTGGAACTGCAAAGCTGGGCACAGAAGGCTTTTCAAAATGAAGTTTAATAAGAAGGTAAATGAAAAGATTATGGAAAGAGACAGGGATCAGTAAAACCATATTTCTTAAAGGGACCAGACTAGGTCACCGTGCAATATTATCTTGCCCTCTTCTCCCACTCCTCCTCCTGATAATTATTATTATGCTTGTATTTCACTTCATACTTGGGTAGGGTACAGTGATGTAAAACACTATGAAAATTTTAATAAAACTTTATTTAACAACATTTTTTAAAGTTTTTACCACTTAAAAACTCCAAAACCTTATCTCAGTTTTATGGAGGGAACCGAGTCTTGGCTGCTTGATCGAAAGGTTGTGCATTTGTGTAGAATCACTATTTGTTTCTGACCCTTTGAACCAGAAAACCCCTATATCTATTTTTCCAGCACCTCCCAAAAATGGGTGGCTTGCTGAATAGGGTTTTTGTTCGGCACCTGACAAAATGGTTCTTTTTGGTCCATTGGCAGCAACAGGGTTAAGAAAGCACCCATTATGGAAGGGAGGGGACTTCCCACAGGACTTTCCACTTGAGGGCTTAGAGGCAAAGATGAAGTCCTTTGGCCACATCATGAGAAGACAGGAAAGCTTAGAGAAGAGAATGATGCAGGGGGAAATGGAAGGAAAAAGGAAGAGGGGCTGAGCAAGGGCAAGATGGATGGATGGTATCCTTGAAGTGACTGGCTTGACTCTGAAGGAGCTGGGGGTGGTGACAGCCAACAGGGAGCTCTGGCACGGGCTGTTCCATGAGGTGACAAAGAGTTGGAAGCATCTGATAACGAATAACAACAACAACCCCTTCCATATCCTTCATTAAGACCTATGTTTAGAAAAACATCAGAGTTACCACTCTTTCTGGAGCCTTTCTAGAGGAGGAGACAGAGTATAATGCTTCTTAAGGTTGTTTTAATAATAATAATAATAATAATAATAATAATAATAATAATAACTTTATTTGTACCCCACTACCATCTCCCCAAGGGACTCAGTGCAGCTTACATGAGGCCGAGCCCACAATACATCAATACAAGCAATAACAACAACAAACAATTAAATAAAACTCATAAACAAAAAAGCAATAACAATAACAGTAATACAACACACATCTATGGCTGAGCCAAATGAAATTAAAGTTTAAAAATAATGCTAGGCATGAACAAGGTAGGAGAGATGAGGCGTTGGTGAAAGCATACAAGCAATCCTAAATCAGTGTAAAGTGCATTTAGAGGACATCATGCTGAGGCTTCATTATTCTGGGAAGGCACACTGGAACAACCACGTTTTCAAGCTCTTCCTAAAGACTGCCAAAGTTGGGGCATGCCTAATGTCCTTGGGGAGTAAGTTCCAGAGTCGAGGGGCCACCACCGAGAAGGCCCTCTCCCTCGTCCCCACCAATCACGCCTGCGATGGGAGTGGGAGCGCGAGCAGGGCCTCTCCATATATTGTTTCTTATTTCACATAGACTCAAAAAATGCTGATTACATTAGCTCTACACACTGCAGTTGATACACTAACATGTCGCAGTAAACAGTTTGAGAAACTTTGCCCTTAAATTAGTTCTTCATGGTGAGAAAATAGGGTTAGAAAGTCTGCCCGTGTTTCCTAAACACCCTTGATAGGAATACATTGTATGGAAAGTTTGGGAAGCCAACAATGGCAGCACTCACACTTTGAAAAATGTGTTCTTTGCCATGTAATCTCTGGGAGTCAGAGTCCAAAAGAGTAACTTTGGGCTCTGCAAAAATAGGAAAGTTACATATTCTTTTTTAAAAAGTACTTTGAAGTCCAATGGTGTTACAGAGATGGAGCAAGTGATTAAAATTTTCCCTTATGGTCACAGTAAACTCAGGATGATGGCAACTTTTGAGTCAACGGTAGTGGTAGCGTAGCGGGTAAACCACTAGCTGCAGGAAATCTGCTGACCAGAGGGTTAGTAGTTTGAAACCACAAGTCAGGGTGAGCTCCTGGCTGTCAGCCCTAGCTTCTGCCTACCTAACAGTTCAAAAGTATGTAGTACAAGTAGATCAATAGGTACCGCCTCAGCAAGGAAGTAAAAGGGTGCCCCATGCAGACATGCCAGCAAGACGATTGAAGAAGTCTATGGCCAACAGGCTCCTCGGCATGGAAAGATGGAATAAGAGCACCTCCCCATGGCCAGAGTTGAGCATTGCCTCCAGACACTGGAAATGGAAGTGGAAGGCCTTTGCCTCCGTCTGTGTATTGTATGTCATTGTTTAGTGTCTAAAAAGGCATTGAATGATTGTCTTATATATGTAAAACTGTAGTCTGCTCTGAGTCTCTCTGGGGAGATAAAGCAGAATATAAACAAAGTATTCCCTGTAGTAACCTATGGATGTGAGAGCTGGACCTTAGGGAAGGTTGAGTGAAGAAAGATAGATGCTTTTGAGCTGTGGTGTTGGAGGAAAGTTCTGAGAGTGCCTTGGACTGCGAGAAGATCCAACCAGTCCATCCTCCAGGAAAGAAAGCCCGACTGCTCATTGGAGGGAAGGATACTAGAGACAAAGTTGAAGTACTTTGGCCACATCATGAGGAGACAGGAAAGCCTAGAGAAGGGAATGATGCTGGGGAAAGTGGAAGGTAAAAGGAAGAGGGGCCGACCAAGGGCAAGATGGATGGATGGCATCCTTGAAGTGACTGGACTGACCTTGAAGGAGCTGGGGGTGGTGACGGCCGACAGGGAGCTCTGGCCTGGGCTGGTCCATGAGGTCACGAAGAGTCGGAGATGACTGAACGAATGAACAACAACACAAACAAAGTGTATTATTATTGTTGTTGTTGTTGTTGTTGTTGTTGTTGTTGTTATTAACCATGGAAGAAAGAGTCAACTCCTTTGTGCCTTGAGTTCTGGGTGGGAAACTTTTTCCCTTCCGAAATCTTGGACGATAATTCCCAGAATCCCTGGCCACTTACCTTCTAAACTTCTGGAAAGCTGAACACTAGTTTTGCCCTTGTAACTTTTTGAAATGATAGCGAACTCTACCTGTCATTTCAGATCTGAGTCTAACATCATTTGGATCACACTTCCATGGGATTATGCTGTAATGCTCAGAACATACATTCTTCTATATCTCCAAGGCAAAAGAAATGTGGATATTCTGACAAACAAGACACAAAGACGAAAAGATAATGTACATTAATATTCACACCGATAATACAATGTTCCGGATAAATCATTGCTATCTGTCTCCTCCTATTAATGTGTGTGTTTTAAAGAGAGATGTGGATTTCAACATGCATTTGATTTTATTAAACCTGAATATTAATAGCTCGGGGCACGGAGACCTAGAAAGTACAACTAATTATAGATATGAAAATGCCGAATTTAATTTTATTGAGGGGAAGGCAAGGCATGTAGCGTTGGGCTTCTTTCCCTTGCCTGCATGTTCTTGACATCTTCTTTGCATTAATAACCAGAAGCTGTTGTAAACATGTAGTGTGTTTATCTTCCAAATGCAGCACCTGCAAATATGAGACTGAAATGTGCTTTTAGGGCCTTCCTGGCTGCAACGTCAACCATTTCTGTGATATTTTGAAATTTGATGAGTTTTACAAAAAAGAAGGTGGAATGCCCTCCCCTCACTTATGTGACTTTCAAAACAATTGTTTACTAGGGACTTTAGGGGTTTGATGCTCTTTTTAAATAATTCTGGGCACCACAATTCAAGAGAGATATTGACAAGCTGGAATGTGTCCAGAGGAGGGCAACTAAAATGATCAAGGGTCTGGAGAACAAGCCCTATGAGGAGCGGCTTAGGGAACTGGGCATGTTTAGCCTGAAGAAGAGAAGGCTGAGAGGAGATATGATAGCCATGTATAAATATGTGAGAGGAAGCCACAGGGAGGAGGGAGCAAGCTTGTTTTCTGCTTCCTTGGAGACTAGGACGCGGAACAATGGCTTCAAACTACAAGAGAGGAGATTCCATCTGAACATGAGGAAGAACTTCCTGACTGTGAGAGCCGTTCAGCAGTGGAACTCTCTGCCCCGGAGTGTGGTGGAGGCTCCTTCTTTGCAAGCTTTTAAACAGAGGCTGGATGGCCATTTGTCAGGGGTGATTTGAATGCAATATTCCTGCTTCTTGGCAGAATGGGGTTGGACTGGATGGCCCATGAGGTCTCTTCCAACTCTTTGATTCTATGATTCTATGATTCTAAGTGTGTGTCTCTGTGTGCACGCACATGTATCTCCAAAGCCTATTCTTACCCAAATATCACTGTACTTATTCATCTGACCTTAATTCCCTCAAAACAAACATCTGTAAATTTTATCTTGCAGATTTCCTGCGAGTCTTCCAAGAAATGAAACTGTTATTGGTTGCAAAATAAATATGAAGTGAATGCAGCACCAAAAGCAAAACTGAAATGCTACCCCATACCTATCCATCTAAAAGCAAGCATGTGTAATCCTCTTCTTGGGGACTACCATACCACTGTTGAAATTTTTGGAGAAAGAAAAAATGTAATAAAAGTACTTTCTTGTCCAGTGATGGTCAACAAGAAACACAGACTTTTGATTTCTTTAAAATGAACATCTATTCAGAAACTCACATCATTCAAATTGGAGTTGAATCAAGCATTTCCAACACTCTGAATCCTATCAAGTGTAGTCTTTGCAATACTATCAAGGGGTCAATTTATAGAACAACAACAACAACAACACACTTTATTTATATTCTGCTTTATCCCCCTAGTGGCGCAGTGGGTTAAACAACTGAGCTGCTGAACTTGCTGACCGAAAGGTTGGCGGTTTGAATCCAGGGATCGGGGTGAGCTCCTGCTGTTAGGCCCAGCTTCTGCCAACCTAGCAGTTCAAAAACATGCAAATGTGAGTAGATCAATAGGTACTGCTTCTGCGGGAAGGTAACGGTGTTCCATGCAGTCATGCTGGCCAAATAAATTTGGAGGTGTCTATGGACAACGCCAGCTCTTCGGCTTAGAAATGGAGATGAGCACCACCACTCAGAGTCAGGCATGACTAATGTCAAAGCAGGCCCGTAGCCAGGATTTCGATTCGGGGGGGGGGGGGGGGGGCTGAGTCCGAGTGAAAGAGAGTCTACCCTAGCAAACCTTTTGTATCGTTACCCCAATACCCCCTTGCATATGGGATATATTGAGCATGGTGATCAGATCATGATATGAATAAACATGACAGTTTAAATAATGCACCAGTTAAGGCCTTTTCGCGAACCACCATGAGAATTTTGGGGGGGCTGAAGCCTCCCAAGCCCCCCCCCCCCCCCCCCGCTGGCTACATGTCTGTGTCAAATGGAAACCTTTGCCTTTACTACTTTTATCTCCCCAGAGTACCTTTTTACACAGTAAACAACAGTGAAATACAATACACAGACAAAGGTAAAGGCCTTATTTTCCATCTCCAGTACCTGGAGGTGATGCTTAACTCATGCCATGGGGAGGTGCTCTTGTTCCATTTTTACATGCTGAGGACCCTATTGTCCATAGACATCTCTGATCGTGTTGCTGGCATGTCTGCATGGGGTGTACTTTTATTTTCCCACCAAGGCGGTACTATTGATCTACTCAAATGTCATGCTTTCAAACTGCTAAGTTGGCAGAAGCTGGAACAGACAGCTGGAGATCACCCCAACTTGCGACATCAAACTGCCATCCCTCTGGTTAGCAGATATTCTACAGCTAGCTGTTGCTGTGCTACTGCATCCCCAGAAGAAGAAGGGCAACAACAACAATAAATAAATACATCTGCTGATGACCTGAGGTCGGGTACAACAAAGTCAAAAACATATGAACCCTAATTCAGATTGTTCAAGGGCCATTTTTAAATGCTTGTGTTTTAACTTGCTTTTTAATAGAAGTCTGTTTTCCTTGTGTTTTCACTTCACATTAATTTCTTTTTTTTAGTTAGATTGGGTTTTGAAATGGTTGTAAGCTGCCTTGAATCTCATACTGAGGGAAAGATGGGGCATAAATTAAATCAAATGAATGAATGAATAAATCCTTCAGGTAGTCTGGACCGAAAACAAATTACTTATTTAAGTTGCCAACTAAAAGTACCTTATTGACAGAATCCGACCAGCGGCAGTTGTCTTGGGATGTTCAGATATTGAAGGATGCCATATAGAAAAGGTATGAACAATTGTTCATTCTAATCCAATGAGCGCCAATCAATAAGCATTGGACCAAAACATCAGGAAGAAAGATTAAGTTTCATCATGAAGAAGCTATGAAACTGAATAAATTGCCTAAAGAACTTGTTTAAACTCTGGTTTGGAGATTTCCAAGGGGAGGCTGACAGGAGTCTGCCAAGAATGCTTACGTTTGAAGAGACCGTGAAAGCACCCAGAAGCATCTGGCTGACTGCTGAACTAGACCAGTATTCAAGACTTGATGGACCTTGGTGTGATATAGCAAAGCAATTCTTGTGTTTGTAGTACTCCCAACCCTGCAATACACCTGTGAAACGTGGACTGTCTACAGATGTTATACGCAACTCCTGGAATGATTCCATCAGCGTTGCCTCCAAAAAATCCTGCAAATCTCTTGGGAAGACAGGTGGACATCATGAAGAAACTATGAAACTGAATAAATTGCCTAAAGAAATTATTTAAACTCTGGTTTGGAGATTTCCAAGGGGAGGTTGGCATGCATCTGCCAAGAATGCTTACATTTGAAGAGACTGGGCAAGCACCGAGAAGTATCTGGCTGACTGCTGAACTAGACCAGTATTCAAAACTTGATGGATCTTGGTGTGATATAGCAAAGCAGTTCTTGTGTTTGTAGTACTCCCAGCCCTGCTATACCCCGTTGAAATGTGGACTGTCTACAGATGTCATACGCAACTCCTGGAATGATTCTATCAGCGTTGCCTCTGAAAAATCCCGCAGTAAAAATCCTCCTCCTCCTTGTCTTGCTTTTTTCACTTATTGGGAATGGAGAGAGAGTTGGGGAGCACTCCTTTAATTGAAGGGGAAATGCTGGAGCAAAAGGAGGCATCCATTAAGAGTGTCGGATAAGAGGGAATGTTGGATAAGTGAAGGTCGGATAAGCGAGACTCTACTGTAGTCAACTTCTGATCTACTCATTGGAGATGTTAAATTTCAAAGGTTTGTTTACAAAACAAAAATCCTATTTAGATATTCTGAAGACAGGTGGACATCATGATTAACTATGAAACTGAATAAATTGCCTAAAGAAATTGTTTAAACTCTGGTTTGGAGATTTCCAAGGGGAGGTTGGCATGCATCTGCCAAGAATGCTTACATTTGAAGAGACTGGGCAAGCACCGAGAAGTATCTGGCTGACTGCTGAACTAGACCAGTATTCAAAACTTGATGGACCTTGGTGTGATATAGCAAAGCAATTCTTGTGTTTGTAGTACTCCCAGCCCTGCTATACTCCGTTGAAACGTGGACTGTCTACAGATGTCATACGCAACTCCTGGAATGATTCCATCAGCGTTGCCTCTGAAAAATCCTGCAGTAAAAATCCTCCTCCTCCTTGTCTTGCTTTTTTCACTTATTGGGAATGGAGAGAGAGTTGGGGAGCACTCCTTTAATTGAAGTGGAAATGCTGGAGCAAAAGGAGGCATCCATTAAGAGTGTCGGATAAGAGGGATGTTGGATTAGTGAAGGTCGGATAAGCGAGACTCTACTGTAGTCAACTTCTGATCTACTCATTGGAGATGTTAAATTTCAAAGATTTGTTTACAAAACAAAAATCCTATTTAGATATTCTGAAGACAGGTAGACATCATGACAAAGCTATGAAACTGAATAAATTGCCTAAAGAAATTGTTTAAACTCTGGTTTGGAGATTTCCAAGGGGAGGTTGACAGGCGTCTGCCAAGAATGCTTATATTTGAAGAGTCTGGGTAAGCACCGAGAAGTATCTGGCTGACTGCTGAACTAGACTAATATTCAAAACTTGATGGACCTTGGTGTGATATAGCAAAGCAATTCTTGTATTTGTAGTACTCCCAACCCTGCTATACACCTGCGAAACGTGGACTGTCTACAGACATTATATGCAACTCCTGGAATGATTCCATCAGCATTGCCTCCGACAAATCCTGCAAATCTCTTGGGAAGACAGAGAGACAAATGTCAGTGTGCTGGAAGAAACAAAGACCACCATCATTGAAGCGATGGAGCGCTGGAGCGGCCACATTGTCCGGATGCCCAACCACCATCTCCCAAAGCAATTGCTCCACTCCGAACTCAAGAATGGAAAACAGAATGGTGTTGGACAGGAAAAGAGATTTAAAGATGGGCTTAAAGCCAGCTGTGGCATGGACACTGGGAACTGGGAAGCCCTGGCCCTTGAGCACTGTAACTGGAGGTCAGCTGTGACCAGCAGTGCTGCAGAATTCGAAGAGGGCGAAAGGGAGAAATGCGCCAAGAGGAAGGCACATCAAGCCAACCCTGGCCGGTTACACCTTCTGTCTGGAAACCGATGTCCTCACTGTGGGAGAACATGTGGATCCACAGCCACCTACGGACCCACCGCCAAGATACCACATGTGGAAGACCATAATCCTCGAGCTACGAGGGATCATAGTTAGATTGTAGTACTAAGGTGTCAGCAATTCCATCTACAATTGACAGGGAAATCTGACATTTGACTGGAAGTGCCCCCTTTATTTTTGCACTCTCCATTTCTCTCTCACTCATGAAATGCTATATCTTGTTATTAAGGGAGGTGATGCTCCACGGCTTCTAAAGATCCACACAACTCCTTGATTATTCTAAGTACTGCTGTGAATTACAAGACCTCCTTTTTGATGTTTTGAAATCCATTTAAGCAGACTTCCTCTTGACTCCATATATTAAGGCTTCTCTATAAATATCAGAAAGCTTTTTGTGGCATTTACAAAGTGTGACAAAGTTTATGGCCTTTGGAAGAATATAGGTCAATTAAATGTATTCAGCTGTTCAACTTTATGACCTTATCAACTACATTTTCACCTTTCTTTAAATCCTTGTTCATTTACCACCAAGCCTGCCGCAACTATATTCATCTATCGGACTGACCTTTGGTTTTACAAACATCCGTAGATCAACCATTAAAATGCAATAAAAATTTGTAACTCAGTTTATAGTGAAAGTCAGAAACATTGGGAAACGAGCAAGGAGGAACCCTCCCATGCCCATGACTGTGTTTCGCTATTTAAATGGTGGGCTTAAGGAAATGAAGTCGGCATATTTGGCAACTGTCCATTCATATATCCTACTCACTCACTCCCAAGCAATTAAAATAACAGGAAATTAAAAACATATGCATTCGTTCAATATTAAAAAATAACATAGAACACCTAACATATGCACTTTAGTCATATTTAATTATACAATAATTATTAATTACACAAATTTATTCTTAATATCTTATAATGTTAGAAATTACGTTCTATTCTATTAGGTAAAGGTAAAAGGTAAAAGTTTCCCCTGACATTAAGTCCAGTCGTGTCCATTTCTAAGCTGAAGAGCCAGCATTGTCCATAAACACCTCCAAGGTCATGTGGCCAGCATGACTGCATGGAGCGCCGTTATCTTCCCACAGAAGCAGTACCTTTTGATCTACTCACATTTGCATGTTTTCGAACTGCTAGGTTGGCAGAAGCTAGGGCTAACAGCAGGAGCTCACGCTGCTCCCCGGATTTGAACCTGCAACCTTTTGGTCAGCAAGTTCAGCAGCTCAGTACTTCAACGCACTGCACCACTGGGGGCTCTTATTCTATTCTATTCTATTCTATTCTATTCTATTAATTATATTAATTTGCACATTACTGGAGAAATAATATTGTTTTTGCCAGTATTTCACCACCTGACATCCTCCAGGAAATAGCAGCCAGTAATGAAAGGTCCAAAGCATTGACATCTCCAGACCACCCTCTGTTCAGATATCAACCAACATGCTAACAACTTAAATCAAGACATAGTTTTCTAAGATCTACAGAGACACTTGCTGGAACACCTCAGCAAGCAAGAGTCCAAAAGTGGCAGGCTAAAAATCTAGAACCTCAATCAGTGGCTTATAAAAGTTTTTTTAAAAATAAATAAATAAATTTTATGTGTGCTTGGAGCGGCTTGAGAAACTGCAAGTCACTTCTGGTGTGAGAGAATTGGGTGTCTGCAAGGACGTTGCCCAGGGGATACCTGGATGTTTTGATGTTTTACCATCCTTGTGGGAGGCTTCTCTCATGCTCCCTGTTGGTCTTCAACCCTGCTGGCTTCACCCATTGTGCCACTGGGATCTCCAGTGGTTGAAAAAGAATGAGAAACTCCCTCCTAGGCACACAGAAGACTGGGCGACTTGGAAGGTGCTGAGTGTGTTCTAGCACCACGAGGTGCAGAGCCAACCTTAAGAAATTAGGCTACAAAGTGGAGTCCAAAACATGTGAGTGTGGAGAAAATCAAACCTCAGACCACCTACTACAATGCGCCCTGAGCACTGCCACATGCACAATGGAGGACCTTCTCACAGTGACACCAGAGGCACTCCAAGTGGCCAGAAGGCATGGGCAATCCATGGTTTGAAATGGTTCTAAAGTACTTAGAAAACTAGGGGGTGCTAGTGCTTTGCTTCTATGGTGTTGCTAAAGTTCTGGTGGTGAAAATTTCAGAACTCTAACAAAACTTTCCAAATTTCATTATAAATGGCAGTTCCTAATTGGTTCTGTCATAAAAATTATCAATAACAAAATAATAATGAAATTTTGAATGTTTTGTTAGCGTTCTGAAAATTTCACTACCAGAACTTTAGCAACATCGTAGAAGCAAAGCACCAGCACCCTCTAGTTTTGCAAGTACTTTAGATCCATTTAGAACCATGGATTGTCCAATGCCTACTGGCCAGCTTATGGTCAAAGAGATTTAGCATAATGCCAAATTTTTAACTTTGTCTCTGGTGTTTTATGCATTATAACTGTATTCTCATTTCATTTCTGACACGATAAATAAATAGTGCCATCCAACAAAGCCAAATGTTCAAAGATTTGGAAAAGCCAGAAACGAGGACATCTTCACACAGACCACAGCTCATCAGGAAATTCGGTTCTTCAAAACGTCTTGGTGGCTGTCATCTTGGATTTAAAAAGGAATTAGAGGAAATTTATGGAGGAGAAAGCTATCAGTGAGAACATGACAGTTACATACTATGTCATGAGAAGAATTTCTGTCAATGTCAGTTTTTGGGAAAGAATGAGAGATAGTACTTGTCCTCATGCTCTGCTTGTTGACTTACTATGAGCATACGATTTGACACTTAGTCCCTTGGCCCGATCCAGCAGGTCCCTCCTTATGTTTTCATGTTTTCCTTAAAAGAATGAGTTTGAGTGCAATAATTCTGAATGACATTGTGGAGCCTAGCCAAGGAAAGTATATCTTTCAGCACTACTACTCAACGCCATTCAAGTCAACTCATTTTCAGAAGGTACAACACAATATATAATGAGTTAATTGACTTTTTTACTAGAGGATGTGCATCAGAATTAGTGTTGACCCTTTGAATGGTTTAAAATGTAAAAATGATAAAACAATTCATTAGAAATTTATCACTGTGAAAATAATAATAATAATAATAATAATAATAATACTATCATGAAAGAATAATCTATATAAATAAAAATGTAATTTTTTGTGGGATTAACATAACTCAAAAACCACTGGGCAAATTGACACCAAATTTGGACACAATATACCTGTCAGACCAACAAGTGACCATCACTCATAAAAACACTGAAAAACACAGCAGAAGAGATTATAAATCCAAAAAAATAAAGATTACATTATAATGCATGCACAAAACCACATACATACACATATACACAAATATATGCACACACATATACACATATATACACACACAAAACACATATACACAGACTGAGCCACAGCAATGTGTGGCAGGGGACGGCTAATACTAATACTTCTACTACTAACAACAACAACAACAACAACAACAACAACAACAACAACAACAGAGTTTGGAGCACAATACTCCTGACCTCAAGATCATTTAAAAAACCAGATATGGATTACTGATGTTGCAATCCCAGGTGACAGCAGGATTGAAGAGAAAAACTGACACGCTTTGGAAAAACTGACACGCTTTGAGGATTTAAAGATCTGGCACAAGCCAGTCAAGGTGGTTCCAGTATTGACTGGCACACAGGGTGCAGTGCCTAAAGACCTTGGCCTGCACTTAAACACAATTGGTGCTGACAAAATTACCATCTGTCAGCTGCAAAAGGCCACCCTACTGGGATCTGCACGCATTATCCGCCGATACATCACATAGTCCTAGATACTTGGGAAGTGTCCAACGTGTGATCCAGTACAACAACCAGAATAGTGATTTTGTTTGCTGTGTACTCATCTTGTTGTGTTTCAAATAATAATAATAATAATAATAATAATAATAATAATCCTAGACACTTGAGAAGTGTCTGACATGTGATCCTATACAAAAACCAGCATGGTGATCTTGTTTGCTGTGTACTAATCTTGTTATATATCTAATAAGAAGAAGAAGAAGAAGAAGAAGAAGAAGAGGAAGAAGAAGAAGAGCAGAAGAGCAGAACAATCCTGAGCAGAAGAGAAAACTGGTGAAAGAAGGCTCTCAATGGACAGTTCCTGGGAAAAATTGAGAGCCAAATTGACAAGGAAAAAACTTGGAAAAAGGAGACAAAGGAGGGCCTGATTCTGGCAGCCCAAGAACAAGCCATTCGAACAAATGCCATCAGAGCCAGAATTAAAAAGTCAATGACAGATCCCAAGTGTAGACTCTGCAAGGAAGCAGATGAAACAGTAGATCACATCCTCAGCTGCTGCAAGAAGATCGTGCAGACAGACTACAAGCAGAGGTACAACACCATTGCTCTGATGATTCATTGGAATTTGTACCACAAATACCATCTGCCTGTGACAAAGAACTGGTGGGATCACAAGAAAGAAAAGGTTACAGAAAATGAACACTTCCAGATTCAGACAGAGTTTTGGAGCACGATACCCCTGACCTCACAACAAAGTATGGATTGCTGATGTTGCAATCCCAGAAAACAGCAGGATTGAAGAGAAACAACTTGAAAAGCTGACACGATATGAGGATTTAAAGATTGAACTGCAAAGACTCTGGCACAAACCAGTAAAGGTGGTCCTAGTGGTGATTGGCACACTGGGTGTAGTGGCTAAAGTCCTTGGCCTGCACTTAAATACAATAGGTGCTGACAAAATTGCCATCTGTCAGCTGCAAAAGGCCACCTTACTGGGATCTGCACGCATTATTCGCTGATACATCACACAGTCCTAGACACTTGGGAAGTGTCCGACGTGTGATCCAGTTCAACAGCCAGAAGAGTGATCTTGTCTGCTGTGGACTCACCTTGTTATGTTTATAATAATAATAATAATAATAATAATAATAATAATAATAATATTTAAAAATTGTAACCCATCTTATCTTTCTAGGAAGACTCAGGACGGTTTCCAACAAAAATGGCAAACATTCAATGCCAAAGACAAACAAACAAGTAACCAAATCAAAAACAATAAATAAAAACAACCATATTATAAATATATAACATCTAATCCAAAAAGTAACCAAAATTGTTAAATAGACAGAATGGAACACATCACAAACATTTACCAAAATCTCACAACTAAAAGGTATTAAAATATGAGGTGAGCTTGAAAGAAGTTATTTCTTGAAAGCTAGATGAGAGCCTGACATCAGACAAATCTAACTGCAGAGTGAGGCAACTGTTGACCTTATTAGCTCTGATCTCATTATATATTGGGAATGTTACCTTATTATTTCTTGAGAGACTCTAGAGAAGCAGAATTCTAACTCATTATCTTGGCTTGTTAAACCACCCAGGAAGTATCTGAGTAAGACTACTGTGTATGTTAATTGTTCCAGGAAAACTGTTTTTTTTTCTCCTTTGTTTTCTTTTCTTTTTTGAAAAATACAACTAATTACACTTTACAACCATAGGATTTTGTAGGAAACTGTAAAGTTACTTTCTACATTCTTACAGAAAAATGAATGTCATCTGTATTAGCGTCAGGAACCACAATCAACTTAAAAAACCCATAACTTCCAATGTTGATTTCCCTAAAATCCTGATGCTGAAACAAATACTTGTCTATAATAGCTAATGAAACTAACTAACCCTCTTTTTGAAGCTCCCTAAAACCTTTTTCCCTTCCCCAAAACAGCTAAAATACATTCCCTCCAAAATAGTAAGTTGCTAAACATGAAATGATGCTTGTTAATCCCCTTTTAATTGCCTCTCCGGGTTTTCATTTCATTTCCAGCCAAGAGTGAGTGTTGACACCCACTCACCCACTCTCTAATTACCCACTTCCGCATTAATCCATATGTTAGGTGAGCAGGATCAGACCGATACGGAACAAAACGTGCTGCTTTCTGCTTGATGTGGTGGATTTATGCCCATATAGTCCTATTTAAGCATAGGATTTCTGTTTTAAAACCAAAGAGAGCATGAAAGAAGTGACCAAATGAAAATAAGTTCTAAACTCGTGCTCTTAGTTGATTTAATAAAACTTTACCAATTGTATGAGTTTTCAACCTCAAGATGTTTTGATATGAGAAAATATAGGTGTCCGAAGATGGGCATTATTTGTTATTATTATTGAAATACTTTGCACACCAGGCCTACAATGGTCTCTAAAGTCAGTGGTAGTGGTAGTGGCAATCTATACTATTTGTTTCTGTGAACATGCATGGCACAATAATACTTGAATGTTTAAAATGTATGTTGCAACGTGGCATTGAATTATTGCCAGACTCCCACGTCATCACAATATTAGTTCTCTAAGATCTACAGAGACAATTGCTGGAACACCTCAGCAAGCAAGAGTCCAAAAGTGGCAGGCTAAAACCCAGAATCTCAAGCAATGGCTGATACCAAATGAGAGACTCCCTCCTGGGCACACAGAGGACTGGGCAACTTGGAAGGCACTGAAAAGACTGCACTCTGGCACCATGAGATGCAGAGCCAACCTTAAGAAATGGGGCCACAAAGTGAAGTTCGTGACATACGAATGTCGAGAAAAGCAAACAACATACCACCTATTACAATGCAACCTCAGCCCTGCCACATGCACAATGGAGAACCTTCTCACAGCCAATTTGTTATTATTATTGAAATACATTTTCATGTTTTTTTCACTTAATAGTAAATATCACTGTTGCACACCAGGCCTGGGAATACCTATGACCACAGCACCACACAAGAGTCCAGAATATAAGCAAACCATTTATTGCAGAAACACTTTAAAAGTATATGCAAAATACCAGGAATAAAGAATGTAGATCAGTGGTTCTCAACCCGTGGGTCCCCAGGTGTTTTGGCCTACAACTCCCAGAAATCCCAACCAATTTACCAGCTGTTAGGATTTCTGGGAGTTGAAGGCCAAAACACCTGGGGAACCACTGATGTAGATGTATAACCCAAAAAGGCTTAGCAATAGATGATAATCCAAACAGTAATCCAAATATCTCATGCAGGTAACACAGTCCAGAAATTCACAAATACAGCATAAGTCCACAAGCAAAATGTATACTTAGTAAATGTGAACAGGACTATAAAGACAATAACATAGAAAATTTCTAGGAAACTTAAATCCAAAACCAAGGCTTCACTTGAAAGAAGAATCAGAGAACTCAGGTGTAGCTTCTCATTTGAATGCTACATTGTCTGAACCAACTCTCAGGTAAATAACGTGCTAATTAATAAAGTCATGTTTTTTCCCCCCATGAAATCTCTTCCCAGCTTTCCCATGTAATTGCTCGGATCTACAACACCAATTTTCTGCTTTGATCTGTAAACAAAGACCTTTCTTGATCTCTGTAGGTCTGGATGTACTCTTGAGAACCTTCTGTATCACTTATCTCTTCACCCGACTCCTTGTCTAATGTTGCAGTTTCTGGCTCCTCTAATAGACTGTTGGGATTCAGCCTGAGTTTGAACTTGAACCTGATTCTCTGTTTGTTCCTCCTGATGCTAATGAAAATATATTTACTGATGCTAATGAAAATGTAACTCTTGATGCCAATGCTCCTGAAATTAGTGAGGAAGACACTGCTGTAGGTTTGGAAAATGCCAATGTTCCTGAAATTAGTGAGGAAGGAACTTCTGTAGATTTGGAAAATGAAAGTACCAGTGTTCATGAGAATGTTTCAGAGGGAAGCGATGACCTTTCCCTCCCTTCTGCACCTGGTAACTGTAATGACAACAGAAGGGGCCAGATTTGGCAAGACAGAAGTAAATCACTCAGCTTGCGAAGGTCTTCTCGAATTAAAGAATTACAAACATTGGCTTCAAAGAAGAGGGGCGGTTCACGGAACCAATTCTTTGGCTTTAATTGCCTTCCGCCGGGCTGACTTTCTCAGTTCAGGCATCGTTTCAGAATTAATGAAGACCTTGGCAGTTCTCCCAGTTTCCCTGGCCAATTGTCTTGAAAGATTTCTAGGATATCAAGTACGGTTAGTGGATTACTAACAGGTTCCAGTATTTTACAGTGTGGCTTTGGGTTTTGCTTTGCCCATTTAAATTCATGTTTGCTGATTTTGCTGTGGCTTTTGACTTGCATTTCTCCTTTATTTTGTAATCATTTTTCTTCAATAAAAAAGGATTGTTTTTCACAGTCAAGTGTGGTGGATAGTTATCTTAGGGCCTCGTTCCCTGCTCTGGATTGCAACATAGACCTTGAAGCCCTGCACTTTCCAAGTCAGATTTCTCAGGGAGAGAAGCATCATTCCCTGACTTGAATCTTCATCATTTTGAGTCCCAGGAAATTCCACAGGCAATCCCACAATCCTCCCTAAATCATCAGTGAACCACCAGGTTCAGGAGTCTCAGGCTGATTTCCAACAATCACATGTTTGGTAGGTTTTATAACATTGTGATTAGAACCACTGGCTTCTTTATTTACAGAGCAAGACAGTGTGTCTGGATCTTTTTAAAGAATAAAATTTTATATATTAAAAGGCTAAAATTTAATGTGGGAGAAACACAGAGAAAGGGTAACTGGCTCCACTGCAAGTTCAGGTATCCAAAAATATGCGTATGCCTCGAGCAAGGCAGATTGATAGCTGAAGGTCTGGGATCAAGCAGATTCACCTCCCAGGATATTGCTGCAAATACCAGCCAAAGTCTCTGGGCTTAGATTCAAAGCCTAGATGCAAATTATACCATCACTGGTCAGCAATAACTGGCAAGGAGACCTCTTAGGAGATTTCTGGTTGCCTCAGAATCAACTTAAGGTAATTTATTCTGATTTCTGAGTGGAGGAATCAGGACTGTGTGTTCAGCGCACACCCTGACTTTCTTTGAAACAGAAACCAACATCTGTTTCATCATTTTACTTTCCTTTTCTTGATATCAAGCCAAGGCTTTCCACTCTACACTTTGCTTAACCTACCGACATCCATGGTACACTTGGGCTCCAACTTGGCATCCTCCCTACTCCTTATTTGGTAACTTGGACATCCATTTTTATTTCTCCTCTTGCTTTAGAATGGTCTGTAAAGTCAATGGTAGTGGTAGTGGCAAACTATACTGTCTGTTTCTGTGAACATGCTTGGCACAATAACACTTAAATGTTTGAAACATATGTTGCAACGTAACATTGAATGATTGCCAGACTCCCACGTCATCACAATAGTAGTTTTCTAAGATCTACAGAGACAATCGCTGGAACACCTCAGCAAGCAAGAGTCCAAAAGTGGCAGGCTAAAACCCAGAATCTCAAACAATGGCTGATACCAAATGAGAGACTCACCTCTGGGCACACAGAAAACTGGGCAACTTGGAAGGCACTGAAAAGACTGCGCTTTGGCACCACAAGATGCAGAGCCGACCTTAAGAAATGGGGCTACAAAGTGAAGTTCATGACATGCGAGTGTCAAGAAGAGCAAACCACAGACCACCTATTACAATGCAACCTTAACCCTGCCACCTGCACAATGGAGGACCTTCTCACAGCCACACCAGAGGCATGCAAGTAGCCAGCTTCTGGTCAAAGGACATTTAATAGAATGTCAAGTCTGCAAACTTTGTAGGTTTTTCTAAATTCAATACAACTGTTTTGTTTGCTTCTGATACGATAAATAAATATCCCAATCTGTTTTGGATATTTTTGTTTTTGTTTGTTTTGTTTTTTATACAATACAACTGTTTGGTTCACTCCTGACACAATAAATAAATACTTCATCACACTAGGTAAAGGGAAAGGTTTTCCCCTGACATTAAGTCCAGACGTGTCCGACTCTGGGGTGTGGTGCTCATCTCCATTTCTAAGCCAAAGAGCCAGTGTTGTCCATAGACACCTCCAAGGTCATGTGGCCAGCATGACTGCATGGAGGACCGTTACCTTCCTGCTGGAGTGGTACCTATTGATCTACTCACATTTGCATGTTTTTGAACTGCTAGGTTGGCAGAAGCTGGAGCTGACAGCAGAAGCTTATGCCGCTCTCAAGATTCGAACCTGTGACCTTTCAGTCAACAAGCTTAGCAGCTCAGTGGTTTAACCCACTGTGCCACTGGGAGCTCCTACTTCATCACACTAGAGGGAAAAAATTACTTAAAATCTGGTTTCTGCCTCCTCCCTGAATTCTGGAGTTTGTAGTTTAGTGAGGCTGTTAATGGCTCCTCCATAAACTACAAAGCCCAGAATTCTGCAGAAGGCAGAATCTGGATTTTAAATTTTTTCTCTAGTGTGATGAGGCTTCCGCCGGATGCCGTTCTGTGTTCCCTTCGGGGTGGAGACCAAGCATGGTAAAAATGCAGTAAATATTACTTCTTGAGCTTGTCTGAATGTAATGCATGATCTGCTAAAGATCACAATTTCCCAAGGGTGGATTTTTAATGTATATCAGAATATAAGAAGAGCCACAGTTGCCTGTTTAGTTCATCATTGTGCTTACCAACCAGTTTTCTATGGGAAGCCTGCCAACAGGACTTGACTGCAACTGTATAGATATAAATTTGCATACTTGTTTGCACAGGGATATGTAGTAATACCAAACTTGCTACTCCGTCTTAAACTTCCTCTACTTAATCAGTTTCTTTATCCTTGTTCTGCTCCTTCTTTTCTCATCTCCTTAGCTCTAATTAAATAGAGTAGTCACACCTTGTGGTGAAATCAATTACTGGTCAGAACTGGGGAATGCTTTCCAGACTAGTTTAATTCTCTTCGGTAATCAATCCACCCATTAATTAACTCTTAAAAAGGAGAAAACAACAACAACAACAAGAAGAACAACGGGCAGACCGACCATGAGGTTTCCGAATGGGCATGAATGTTAGGAAATCGGAAAATTGCAGATTGTCAGAGAAATTCATATTATTGTCGCCTGCTCTCTTAAGCAATTTTTGACATTCCATTTTGGCACTGCCCAGTGAACACTCGGTGATATTTCCCTTTTATTGCAATGCTCAGATGGATTATGCAGCCACCATCAACAATCTGTTTATGAAAGAGGGAGCATCCTGGGAATTGTCAGTAAGATCTTCTGCATATCAGTGCATACTAATGAATATTTGCCATTCCGCAAAAAAATGCTGCAGTCGGCAAAAAGAAGTACTTACAGTTTTCTGTTGTTGTTAAAATAATGCTTTTTGGATGGGAGAGGGTGGAGGGGAGTGTCACTCTGTCACACACATTTGTATATCCTTTAATAGATATTGCTCAGAAAATGCTAAAATAAACAGAAAACACAAACACTCATCTCCAGCCGCAATCAAGAATATTACTTTCCCCCCCAACAGTTCTCCAGAGGTCAATGGGATTACTCCGAAGTAAGCATTTTGTGACTTGCAGCTTGTTTCATGGCACATTCTAATAGTACATAAAATATTATGATATCCCGGAAACATAAAAAGCTAACAAGTCTTGGTGTTTCAGAACATAAAACTCCATTCTGCATTGCTCTTTACTCACAAATGTATTTCTTTTTATTTATGGCTGTTTAGGCACATGTTACTATATTTTCTTAAAACGTATTCCCAAGCCCACAATTCTTCCATGTGAGAATTTAAGAGGAATGCTTAAAAGGCAATAGTGGGAAGCCACGGATAAATGTTTAAATTATAAGAAATATTTGCACAGTGGTTTATGGTTTGCTGATAGGCTCGCAATTTTTTTACATCCAGAATCTTCATATTTGCACTTCATAATATTTTCCAATACACATTCCGCAGTTTTATTGATTCATACTCTTAGTTTTGTGAATTTGCTTCCAAGACTCATTTAAGATGGATTTCAGGGGAAGGGGGCCCAACTCACCATGAAAAACCGATGCTTATCCAGCAAAATCCTTTTTGAAGTCTGTGATGCACTTGTTCCTTTTTGAGGCCGATATACATAACCATCATGAAATCAACACTTCACAGTATTTGTGTTATGATCTGCTAAAAGGTCACACAACAATGGAGAGAATAACAAAGCATTCTCCAGACTCATCACTGGGCAGGATGCTAGACAGAAGAGAAACATAAAGAGAAGGTGAAGCAGAGCTTTTCTTTCTTTCCAAATTCCAATATGATTCTGTTTGGAGCAAAGTTAACATCTGCACCAGAGAACCAATGTGGCATAGTGAAATGGGATGACAAATATAGATCACATCGGTTGGTAGAGTGGAAGAGGCCAATGAAAGGTATTAAATCCAATATTAATCTTTGCCAGTTTTCACCAGGCTATTGATAGCCATCACTGGACCATTTCTAGTGTCCTTGGAAGTCATCATGAAGGAAGCTGGTTTTGAGAAAGGGAAAAGCTGCACATCACAAGTGCCAAACCTGATTCAGCACATAGAAAATGGTTTTGAAAGACAGATTGCAAGAGCTGTCTTCATAGACCTGTCAACAGCTTATGATACTGTAAATCATAATCTCCGCTGGGGAAAAAAAGATCACCTCCTAACCCATTTCATAGGAAATCTGCTACAAAACAGGAGCTTTTTTGTTGAGTTTCAGGCCCAGAGAAGCAGATGGTGAAAACAGAAGTATGGCCTGTCTCAGGGGAGCATGCTTGCTTCATCCATGTTTAACATTTACACAAATGATCAGTCACTGCTAGAAGGGACAGAGAGTTTCATTTATGCTGATGATCATGCCATTACCACTCAAGCAGGAAGTTTTGAAACCATTGACCATATAGAAACAGCCAGTTAAAGTAAATTATAATGGTAGACCAATGCTGAAAAGTAGTTTGCAGACAAAATCACTTATAAGTGCATAAATCCACAAGTTCCTTAGGATGCATATATACTGTAGGATCAATGTAATTTGACACTGTTTGAACTACTGTGGTTCAGTGCTATAGAATACTAAGATTTATAGTCTTTTGAGGCACCACTCTTTGGCACAAAAGGTTAAAGATCTTGTAAAACTACAATTTTCATGCTCCCATAGCAGTTAAAGTAGCATCAAACTGCATCAGTTCTGCAAGGTAGATGAACCCACAGACTCATGGTTTGGGACTCCTTTAGTGTTTGCGTTGATCTCCTATCCAAAAGCTCATGATATCCTTCCTGAACCTCTGAAAAGGGCCAGATGTGGTGGTTGTTTCTAGTGTAGAGCCTGGATCATTCTAAATTAGGCAAGTAGAGATGATCCAAAGTGTCTCTCACATTTACAAGACTTTGCTTGGCAGCTGACAGTATTTTTACCTGCCCTCCTACACCAACGCTTAACCCAATGCAACCTTATTGTCCTCTCTGTTTCAAGCATGTGTACAATTGTTCCTTGGAGACTTCTGTTTATTAGCAATTGTGAGCTAAAATGCAAGGGGAGTTATGCTAGTATGACTGGGTCATGCTCAAGGTTGAAGACAGATTGTGAGCTGTCCTGGAATAATGGGGCCAAACAAGGGCAACATCAACAAATCCAAATAGCAGCTTATTTTTGAGATATATACAATCACACTATTAACTCAGTTCTGTTTTTTTTAAAAAAAAAAAAAAAAGCTTCCAGTAGCAATTATGAGACTGGCGTCAGGATAGAATCAAGTGGGAGAATTAAACTTCTCTCACACACCAAGACCAAAATCAGCACTGGGTGAGGATGGACAGCTCCTTTGGGAAGTGAATAATAGCAGTCTCCTTTCTACCCAAAGAGGAGATGGGGAGCAATGTTAATGGAAACTACAGTGCAGGGTTCCAGTTACAACACTTGTGTTTGTTCTTATTTGTCACTAGCTGTACCCGCCACACATTGCTGTGGCCAACCTTCCCTCCCTCTTTCTCGCCTTCTTTCCCTCCTTCCTTTGCTCCCTCTTTCCTTCCTTCCTTCCCTTTTTTCTCTCCTTCTCTCCTTCCTTCCTTCTCTACCTTTTTTCTTCCTCCCTTTTTCTTTTCCTTGCCTTTCTTTCCTTTCTTCCTTCTCTACCTCTTTCCCTCCTTCCATAGCTCCCCTTCCTTCCTTCCTTCCTTCCTTCCTTCCTTCCTTCCTTCCTTCCTTCTTTCCCCTTTTTTCTTTTCCTCTTTCTCTCCTTTCTTCCTTCTCTACCTCTTTCCCTCCTTCCTTTGCTTTTTGCTTCCAGTCTCCCTTCTGTCTTTCCTTCCCTCCCTCCCTCTTTCTGGTTCTTTCCCTTCTTCCTTCGCTCCCTCTTTCCTTCCTTTCCTTTTTTTCTTTCCTTCTCTCCTTCCTTCCTTCCTTCCTTCCTTCCTTCCTTCCTTCCTTCCTTCTCTACCTCTTTCTTTCCTTCCCCTCTTTTCTTTTCCTTTTTCTCCTTCCTTCCTTTTCTCTTTCCTTTCTTCCTTTGCTCATTGCTTCCTTCCTTCCTTCCCTTTCTTTCTTTCTTTCTTTCTTTCTTCCTTCCTTCCTTCCTTTTCCCCCTTCCTTCCCTCCCTCTTCCTTCCCTTTTTTCTGTATTGTCATTTAGCTTTTCGTCATTTAGCTTTTGGGGTTTTTTAAGTCCTTTCCACTGTTTTTTTTTGGGTGGGGGGGATTATGAGTGATGGTCACTCATTGGTCTGTTAGGGATGTTGTATCCAAATTTCGTGTCATTTCATCCAGTGGTTTTTGAGTTATGTTAATCCCACAAACGAACATTACATTTTTATTTATATAGATTAGAATTAACTTCTATGAGCGAGAGGCAGGTAAAAGTCAACAGTTCAGGGCTGTGGCTCCCTCGATCAATCCACCTGCAGTCTTCCTTTTTTCCTGTTGTCTTTGGACCCCTACTTGCAGCTGCTATTTAACAGTTTGGACACATGGGACACATTCATATGTTATCAAACTGTTATTTTAAGATGTGATAGCTGGCCTTTAACAACATTTCCTCCCTAATCCTCCCACCTCAACCCAGTTTCTTGTAGTTGGGTGTCTAATGCTGAAGGATTAAGAGCTGAAAATGTTTGTGTGCTGAACTTTTCCAAGCATTCATCAAACACTGATTAGATTAGGATTTGTTTATTTTTTGTTTGTTTGTTTGTTTTGCTTTAACTTTCACCTCATCTTGCCGAGCTTTGCCTGCCCTATGGATGTTTCTTGTGCAGCAGACAAATGCCAGGGCCATAGATTGACACATCCTGTACAATGTGGCTGAATGCACTAAACTTCACTACTTAAAACAGCATTGGCTGGAGAAATACATACTTTGCAGATTTCCTTAGCATAGGTCATTGAACAGCATGAAACACACAAATAAAATAATAGCCACAGAAGAAGCCTACAATCAACTCTCCAGTCCTGCTGGCAAAAGTCTCCATCACTGACTCATTAGATGAGATTTCTGCACACTCATACACATGTGCACATGTACTAACACCCACCCACACACATTTCATTGAATTGTCTACTTGAAGAATAATAGCATTCTAGAGCCACATTTGGTGTAATGCTTTGTAGGTGGGCCTTGTAAATATTGTCCAGATGTATGTGCGAGGTTGCTGTGCAGCTATTTTAATGTACTTAATCTTGTGGGTGGATGCTGATCACAAGAGAGGTTCGAGGATTTTGTTCATCTCCTAGTTTCAAGCAAATGAACCTGGTTTACACTTCCCTGAAAAATACGCACCCCTCGGCAGACAGTTATTATACTTTGTCAGATTTCTCAATACTTTTCCCAATTGAAAAAAGGCCCCAAATATGTACCAAAGAGCGGCACACTTTAGGATAAAACACACAGAGAAATACATATATAAAAGGTAATCATTTCATGATTACACACACACACACACACACAAAGTTTGAAAACTTGGCAATCTATTAAATGTCCTTTGAACAGAAGCTGGCCACTTGGAGTGCCTCTGGTGTTGCTATAAGAAGGTCCTCCATTGTGCCTGTGGTGGGGCTCAGGTTGCATTGCAGTAGATGGTCTGTGGTTTGCTCTTCTCCACACTCACATGTCATTGACTCCATTTGTGGCCCCATTTCTTAAGGTTCTGCATCTCGTGGTGCCAGAGTGCAGTCTGTTCAGCGCCTTCCAAGTCACCTAGTCTTCTGTGTGCCCAGGGGGAGTCTCTCATTTGGTATCAGCCACTGATTGAGGTTCTGGGTTTTAGCCTGCCACTTTTGGACTCTCGCTTGCTGATGTGTTCTAGTGAGTTTCTCTGTAGATCTTAGAAAACTATTTCTTGATTTAAGTCATTAGCATGCTGGTTGATATCTGAAAAGAGGATAAGAGGATGTCACTGCCTTGGTCCTTTGACTATTGGTTGCTTCTTCTTGGCAGATGTCAGGTGGTGCAATACTAACTTGTTTATTCATTCAGTTGCTTCTGACTCTTCGTGACCTCGTGGACCCACCCACTCCAGAGCAGTGTGTAATTTCTCCAGTGGTGTAGGGCACAGACACCCCATGATAATGCAGAATATAATAATAATAATAATAATAATAAGAAGAAGAAGAAGAAGAAGAAGAAGAAGAAGAAGAAGAGCTGACATGAGGATTTAAAGATCGAACTGCAAAGACTCTGGCACAATCAGTAAAGGTGGTGATCGGCATCTGCCTGTGACAAAGAACTGGTGGGAACACAAGCCTGAAAAAGTTACAGAAAATGAACACATCAAACTACTCTGGGACTTCCGAATCCAGACTGAGTTTTGGAGCACAATACTCCTGACCTCATGATCATATTAAAAAACCAAGTATGGATCGTTGCAGTCCCAGGCGACAGCACAATTGAAGAGGAACATCTGGAAAAGCTGACACGATACGAGGATTTAAAGATCAAACTTCTTCTTCTTATGATTATTATGATTATTATTATTATTATTTACAGTATTTATATACTGCCTTTCTCACTCCTTGGGGGACTGCAAAGACTCTGGGACAAGTCAGTAAAGGTGGTCCCAGTGGTGACTGGCACACTGGGTGCAGTGCCTAAAGACCTTGGCCTGCACTTAAACACAATCGGCAGTGACAAAATTACCATCTGCCAGTTGCAGAAGGCCGCCTTACTGGGATCTGCATGCATTATTCGCCAATACATCACACAGTAGTAGATACTTGGGAAGTGTCCGACGGGTGATCCAATACAAAAGCCAGCAGAGTGATCTTGTCTGCTGTGGACTCATCTTGTTGTGTTTCTAATAATAATAATAATAATAATAATAATAATAATAATAATAATAATATAAACATAGGTAGCAATGCATGTTCTATTCCTGCACTATTCACCCATAAATGTACTTACAGAGCATATTGGCTTCTTTTTTTGAAAAACCATGTTTTTAAACCTACGCCTACCTCCTGCCATTTTGCTCTGCTCTTAAATTATTTCCCAGATATCGATTGGCATGTTTTGGTTTCAGATGTCTCTTTAAAAAAATCCAGCTTTATCTCTCTCTCTCTCCTCCCGCCCTTCCCTCAAATAGGAGAGAGAAAGAGACTTCAAAAAAAATTACAGGCTGTTGAGCAAAATTTCTTTTTCTTCCCTTTTAGTAAAAAAAAAAGATTGTCTTTTTCAAAAATGATATAAGAGAGTGAGTGAATGAGAGCAAGCAAGAGAGAGAGAGAGAGAGGAAGACAACGGAAGACAAAGGAAGAAAGAGAGAGAGAGATGATTTCCTTTTTTGAAAAAAGAAGCATATCCAGTAATTACTTTTCAGAATACATTCTTTTTTTACAATGCTTCTGGCTTCTCATTCAGCTTAATCTGGCTCGTTGGTGGTTAACTGTTTCATAATGATTTCCACGGAAGTCTATCGGGACCCGGTTATGGTGCCATTACGATGTGAGATTAAGAGACGAAAATAATATAAGGGTACAAATCCACCGAGGATGCATTAGGATGCCAGTCTGATGCCACGATGATTATGGCAGAGAGATCTAAGTGCGAGCCTTCGGAGGACTCATGATGATGTGGAAATGAAGAAGTGTCAATGCGAATTACTCTGCCATTAGAAAAATAAATTAAACACTAAAGCATAGTGTGGAAATGAAATCACAGCCCTGGCTTCTCGCAGAAGGCAGAAATATTTCATTGCAGAGCCGTCTCCTCTGTTCATCTCCCGTGTATTCATCTTGCCATGGATTTATGTTCATTGATGGACTACAACATAAAAAAGAAAGAAAAAAGGAGGGGGGGGGGACCATACAAAATGTAGGCCTTTCTCCATCCACTTTCACTATCCTACATATAAAAGAACAATATTGTTTCATTTTACTTTATATTTAAAGGGAAAGTGGGATTCATTATTCCCTTCACTGTACATTTACAAAGCTCAATGCAAACTGGGCTCTCCAGGCCAATGGGTACTCCACCACAGACATCAGAAGAGCTGCAAGGTCTAGAACAGTGGTTCTCAACCTGGGGTCCCCAGATGTTTTGGGCCTACAACTCCCAGAAAGCCCAGCCAGTTTACCAGCTGTTAGGATTTCTGGGAGTTGAAGGCCAAAAACATCTGGAGACCCCAGGTTGAGAACCACTGGTCTAGAACAAGCCACGGGAGCAAAGACAAAGATTCACCCAGAGGAAAAGTGTTCTTGCCACACCTCAAGGGAACCACTGACCACATTGGGAAGCTGATGAGGAAACACAACATACAAACTATCTGCAGACCCACTGAGAAAATCCAACAAAGGCTAATTTGAGCAAAGGACAAGAGAGATCATCTCACTTCTGTAGGAGTCTACCGTATACCATGGCAGCTGTGGACAAGTCTACAGAGGGACCACCAAATGCAGCACCCAGACATGAACCAAGGAACGTGAAAAGCACTGCAGACTACTTCAACCAGAGAAGTCAACCATAGCAGAGCACCTGATGAACCAACCTGGACACAGCATATTATTTGAGAACACAGAAATGCTGGACCACTCTCACAACCACCATGTCAGACTACACAGTGAAGCCACTGAAATCCATAAGCATGTGGACAATTTCAACAGAAAGGAGGAAACCATGAAAATGAACAAAATCTGGCTACCAGTATTTTAAAAATATATATAAATAAAGTGTATTGTTATTATTATTATTATTATTATTATTATTATTATTATTATTATTGGTTGATATCTCTATTATTAGGTTTATTTTCCAAACTTATTTTTCATTTTCCTTGTACCATGCTGTAGGCCTCTTAGCCAATCAGCATCCAGCATTCACAAAGCTAGGCAATTTAGCCAACAAGCATGAAGGCCTCTACAGTATCTTTCCACTGAACTCCATACTACTACTACTACTACTATTACTAGTAGTAGTAGTAGTAAAAGGAAACAATGTGTTGAATATCTTAGTGAAACCATAAGGAAAATCTGTGCCCACCTCCTGCCCCTCGAATAGCTAGGAAGAGGAATGATGGTGGAACCAATATGAACATCCATGGGTGAACTCAAATATAGCAGCAGTCATACGTGAAATTGCATCTTGGGGAGGGTAGTTGACTTATGTTCGAAATGTGCCTCTAATTTTTCATGTGCTTGACTGATCCACATTTTGCACTGGGTGACTCACCCACATTTTTAATTGGGCAAGTTGTGCTCTGGAGCAGTTCCAAAACCCCTTTGTTGCATGTATGAACTCCCTTATTGACTAGTTGGGTTGCACCCTGGTGGGACAAGTTTTATCCCAGGGCGATGGGCTAAAGAGAGTGTGTATATATATATATATATATATATATATATATATATATATATATGCATACGAAAGACACTACAAGCAGCAGGAGATCACCAATCACAGATGGTCCTGGAGCATTTGCTCCAAGTGCATCACAGAAAAAGCAGACTTGTTCAGCCAGTGCTCAGATGAAAGGACTGAAAGCTACAGAAAAAAAAAAAAAGAATAACATGGTACAAAATGTGCATGCAAAAAAGTCCAGGTTCAATCCCTGGCATCAGAAACATTGGAAAGCTTCTATGAGTATAGCATAGAAAACTTTAGAGCAATAGTTCGATTTGTTATTCGGCAGCTTCGTATATTCTTGCAAGCATGTGTCATGTGTGAAATCAACTGAAAAAAAAATCCTGGGGAATTATAGAACAGAAAAGTGGAAATCTCACCAACACTATGCGACTGCTGTTGTTTTCCATTACAGTGTACAATTCTGTTCGACAAATGGTTTAATGTGCTAACATCTATGGCAATAGCACTGCAAAATCTGTAGAAATGTTTTGGCTGCAGTACCTAATATGGGTATAGCTAAGGAATGATGATAGTTGTATTATTATGAGGCAATTTGGATTATATTTTGGCTTTTGATGCACTCACAATGATTTTCCTGAATTACTTGGATTCCTTTGTGCAGAATTGACCTGTTGTTTTCTTTTTTGAATAGGGTTCATTTGAATATTTTACATTTTTTCAAGACAAAAAAAAAACAGCAAGCAAAAAATCTATTATCCTCAATGAAAACAATGACATTTTAGTGAAGAAGTCATTTTGCATCACCAAATGCTGAGCTCTTGTACATAATCACTTCTAATTTTATAGACATATATAATCACTTCTACAACTTACTGGAGAAATTATATTGTTTAGCCAGTATTTCACTATCTGACATCAGCCGGGAAGTAGCAGCCAATAATGAAAAGACCAAGGCAGTACCATCTTCAGCCCATCCTCTGTTCAGATATCAGTCAGCATGCCAATGCCTTAAATCAAGAAATAGTATTCTAAGACCTACAGAGATACTCGCAGAATCATCTCAGCAAGCGAGAGTCCAAAAGTGGCAGGCTAAAACCCAGAACTTCAACCCATGGCTGATACCAAATGAGAGACTCCCCCCTGGACACACAGAAGACTGGGTGACTTGGGAGACCACGAGATGCAGAGCCAACCTTAAGAAATGGGGCTACAAAGTGGAGTCCACAACATGCGAGTCTGGAGAAGAGCGAACCACAGACCACCTATTACAATGCAATCTGAGCCCTGCCAAAGGCACAATGGAGGACCTCCTTATAGCAACACCAGAGGCACTCCAAGTGGCCAGCTACTGGTCAAGGGCCATTTAATATAATGTCAAGCTTTTAAACTTTGTGCTTTTTAAATACATTTCAACTGAAGCCTTGGTTTGCTTCTGATACGATGAATAAATGCTTCATTTTTTCCTACCAATTACTATTTTGCCCTGTCTTTTTCAAATAATTCCCCTTATTTTTTTCTGCTAATATTAGCAAGACTTCAAGGAACCTTTTTTTGAATTACAAGGGAAATGGAATCAGGCCTTTTCAGAGCTATCTCCGCCAGAGGATGGGGAAACATTTTGTTCCGTTCCCATTTTGATGCAAACAGAACTAATTCACACTCCTTAAACCAAAACATGAACTGAAATGCAGTCACGCTTTGAAAGCTACATTTTCTTGACCACTGAGCTGAAGCTCATTAATAAAGGCTTCAGTAGAATACATATCACAGATTGGGAAAAGAAGTATGAAGCCCAAAAGGTCACATACACGGCTAACAAGCATAGTGAAAGAAGGATTTAATTCAGAACCTGGAGATCTTACCCAAATGTGTCGGACTCGGCAAGCAGTTTAGTGAGGGGTGGAAAAAATGATCCGGGCGAGCGTATCGCTAATGGTTTCAAGACCAGCAGTAAAGAATGTTTAAGATGCATCATGAACAGGAAGCCAACCAGAGATGCATTTTTGGATCAGCAGATGACGACAGAATTAATAGTTTCTGGAGGAGACAAGGTGGGTTCAATGAAGGTGAATGAATTCCTATGGCAGATATATAGGAAATATTTTTATTTCTTCTGATGTGTCTATGAGGGAAGAAGGAGAAGTCAAGGATATCAGGTAGCCCCTAGGCTTAGGCCTGACTCAGTTTCAATGAAAATGATTTATTGTATTTGGTGATCTGTTTTATATCATCTCCAAAAACAGAATGGGGAAGAGAGAGTCTAAAAGTCCAGTAAAACGGATTAGGGGAGCAGGATCTATACTGTCAAATAGCGCAGTTTCAGAACTGCATTGAACTGGATTACATGAGTCTGCAAATGTTTAAAAGCAATGCTTTGGGTTTGGAAAGATTAGACGTTTACAAGAAATGTTGCCCAGGGTTCTCCTGACTGTATATATTTAGTCTTCAAGGAGGCTCTTTCCATGTTCCTCATGCAAAGCAGGTTTTTTTTCTTATCAGGAGCGACTTGAGAAACTGCAAGTCGTTTCTGGCGTGAGAGAATTGGCTGTCTGCAAGGGTGTTGCCCAGGGGACGTCTGGATGTTTTGATTTTTTTTTACCATTCTTGTGGGAGGCTTCTCTCATGTCCCCATATTGGGAACTAGAGCTGATAGAGGGAGGTCATCCATGCTCGCCCCAGATTCGAACCTGTGACCTGTCGGTCTTCAGTCCTGCCGGCACAGGGGTTTACAATACAGATATTGTACTATGCTAATAATATAATATATTGTATGAAAATATATATTGTAAGCCACTCTGAGTCCCCTTCGGGGTGAGAAGGGCGGCATATAAATGCCGCAAATAAATAAATAAATAAATTAACCCACTGTGCCACTGGGGGCTCCGTTGCAAAGCAGGTGAACATAGCATTGAATGAAACATGCAGAATAATCACAGGATGTCTTAAACCTACAAGCTAGCTGGCAGTGCCCCCCCCCCCCCCGATGTGCGATGGGAAGTTGCTGCTAAATGTGAGAGAAATAATGTTGAACACTGTGAAAGCCACCCAATACATGACTACCAGCCTCCTCCCAGTAGACTCAAATCAAGGAAAAGCTTTATGGGAACTACCACTCCTCTTGGCATCCCCCCAGCAACAGCAAGGGTATCCCTCTGGGCAGCTAAACCAGGAAATCCCAACTGGATGGACCCCCATGAGGGTCTCCCTCCAGGGGCAAACCAAGAATGGGCAACTTGGAAGTACCTGAACAGAAGCGGAGTGGGCAGATCAAAAGACAACCTGGCAAAATGGCACAACCTAAAAGAACCATTTACCTTGTGTGAGTGTGGAGCAGAACAGACAACTCCACATCTGTATGCTTGTCCACTGTGCCCTGCCTCATGTACAGAGGAAGAATTGTTGGAGGGTACAGACAATGTCATTGCTGTTGCCCGTTTTTGGTCAAAGGATATTTAGCCACCTGCGCTCCTTCTTTTTTTAAAATCAATTTTATACTAATTCATGCAATGCTTTTCATGTTGTTGTTGTTCATTCATTCAGTTGTCTCTGATTCTTTGTGACCTCATGGACCAGCCCACGCCAGAGCTCCCTGTCGGCCATCACCACCCCCAGCTCCTTCAAGGTCAGTCCAGTCCCTTCAAGGATGCCATCCATCCATCTTGCCCTTGGTCGGCCCCTCTTCCTTTTGCCTTCCACTTTCCCCAGCATCATTCCCTTCTCTAGGCTTTGCTGTCTCCTCATGATGTGGCCAAAGGACTTCAACTTTGTCTCTAGTCTCCTTCCGTCCAATGAGCAGCCGGGCTTTCTTTCCTGGAGGATGGACTGGTTGGATCTTCTCGCAGTCCAAGGCACTCTCAGAACTTTCCTCCAACACCACAGCTCAAAAGCATCTCTCTTCCTTCTCTCAGCCTCCCCTAAGGTCCAGCTCTCACATCCGTAGGTTACTACAGGGAAGACCATGGCTTTGACTATGCTTTTCATACAAAATAAATAAATAATAAAACACGAGTCTACACTGCCATATAATTCAGCCCAGTGCAGTTAAACTGCTTTATTTGTCAGTGCAGATCCAGCCTGCGGTTGCCCATCTTATCTCCACCTCTTTTCCTTATTTGGCTTTGTTTCCTGAAAGGCACTCTCAGTTTCCTCCCTCCCTGATTAGAATAATTTCTCTTTAATGTAAGCCATGGAAATTTACACGCACTTCTTTTTCTCTCAGAAATATAATGAAAAAGTCTTACACTTCAAAGGCATTTTATTCATTGCAGCCTTCTGAATTTTTTTTATTTCTTTGGCAAGGGGAGCTGCATACATTTTCTCTTTTGGGTGCGCTGAAACTAAATGCTTGCAAGGAGATTGATTATCTTGGAATGAATGCTTTAAAAACACACACACCTTGGGAGGAATACTTCAAAAGGGAAAAAATGCGTTGTGTGTCTATATATGTTCATATCTGTGTTCATAAGAGATATACAAAGAAATCCAACTGGAGGCTAAAGCTTTACCACCAACTAGTTGGGTTTCTCTACATTTGAGGGGTGTTCATTAAAGATTTCCCCTGACCCACTTCTATTTATCACAGGATGCTGACACTGCACATGTGTAATGATATAGGTTTCTATAGGTTATGTACCAATTTCATAGGCATACTAGAATTTAAAAGAAAGCTGTGACTCTAGACTGTGACTGAAAAAGTGGTTTTTCCACCAGAGAGAAATACAGAAGTTGAATTTTGTTGGCAACTGTACTGGAAGCTCACCCATGATGACTTAGAGAAGTTTTATATATTGTCGAAGGCTTTCATGGACAGAATCACTGGGTTGTTGTAGATTTTTCAGACTGTATGGCCATGTTCTGGAAGCATTCTCTCCTGATGTTTGGCCAGCATCTATGGCAGGCATCCTCAGAGGTTGTGACGTCTCACAACCTCTGGGGATGCCTGCCATAGATGCAGGCTAAATGTCAGGAGAGAATGCTTCCAGAACATGGCCATACAACCTGAAAAACCTACAACAACCTAGAGAAGTTTTATTTCTGTTGCCCTCATGGTTTTGTGTATGTGTAAAGGTAAAGGTTTCCCCTGACATTAAGTCTAGACATGTCCAGCTCTGATGGTGCTGCTCATCTCCATTTCTAAGCTAAAGAGCTGGCATTGTCCGTAGATGCCTCCAAGTTCATATGACCAGCATGACTGCATGGAATACCATTACCTTCCTGCTGCAGCAGTACCAATTGATCTACTCACATTTGCATGTTTTCGAACTGCTAGGTTGGCAGAAGCTGGGGCTAAGAGCAGGAGCTCACCCTGCTCACTAGACTTGAACCGCCAACCTTTTGGTCAGCAAGTTCAGCAGCTCAGCGGTTTAATCCACTGTGCCAAAAGGGGGTCTTTGTGTATGTTGCCATATAATGCAGTTTCAGAATGCAAATTAACTGCGTTGAACTAGATTATTTGGCAGTGTAGACTCATACAATCCAGTTCAATGCAATTCAGTCTGCTTCTTGGCTACTTTAAACTGATTTTTTTTTTTGTATCTGATGCATCTTTCTGCCATCACCCCCTCTTTAAGGAGCCAGGTTCACTGGTGAGTCATTGTGAGCTGACATTTTCCACAATGTTTAATAGCACAGGATGACTTTGCAGCTGGAAACATGGAGCATCTATGAGAGAATATAATGAATGGGCCATCAATAGAATCAATACTCACACTGGTTTCTTCTTAAAGCAATGCTCATCTTTTATGAGAAGCAAAGAATAATTTATTTTCTTAAAAATATATTTTTTATTTTCACCCTTGAAACAGAAGTTCCAGTAAACATGAAGATCTTAACATTCTTTGCTTCTCTGTAATTTGGCATCATTACAGATGTCTTAATGCCTGTAATATACGACACTGAAAGCTGGCACATAAACATTTCATCTGTTCTGCCTGCCAGACCTCCTGCCACCAGATAAAAACGTACAAACATCTCAAGGAGGAAATTAATTCCAACAAAAGTGATCCCTCACCTAAAAAAGAAAAGGGCGAGGAAAGCAACAAACATTAATGATTTTACTTTCCAGTTGCTTTGCAGACAATTCTTACGTTGATTAATGGATATCATAAATTGATTTTGACAGAGACCGTCATTAGCTGAAGTGAGCTTTCAGAGTAATATGACTCAGGGCCTTTCTTTATAGATTTCTATGCATTCTTAGAAGACAGTCTGGTCAGATTTCATTGGAAAGGCCCAAGTGGCATCCTTAAATTATCTCCTTCCGAAAGTATTTTAGGGAAAGTTAAGAAGAACTAACACTATCTGTTAATACCAATCATAACCATTGCCCAAGTCAAAAAAGAAGCCCCATTAAAGCCTTGGCAGACCGTGCAAAAAGAATCTGCGAACCCCACCTCCTCCAAGATGAACTGAACCACCTCAACTGGGCTTTCCAGGCCAATGGATACTCCACCTCAGACATCAGAAGAGCTGCAAGACCAAGAACAAGCCACGAGAGTAAAGATGAAGATCCACCCAGAGGAAAAGTGTTCCTGCCATACATCAAGGGAACCACTGACCGCATAGGGAAGCTGATGAGGAAACACAACATACACACTTTCTACAGACCCACCAAGAAAATCCAACAAAGGCTACGTTCTGCAAAGAACAAGAGGGATCCTCTCATGTCTGCAGGAGTCTACCGTATACCATGCAGCTGTGGACAAGTCTACAGAGGGACCATGAAACACAGCAGCATTGCCCAAACATGAATCCAAGAACATGAAAGGCATTGCAGACTAACTCAACCAGAGAAGTCAGCCATAGCAGAGCACCTGATGAACCAAACTGGACAAAGCATATTATTTGAGAACACAGAAATGCTGAACCACTTTCACAACCACCATGTCAGACTACACAGAGAAACCATACAGGGAGCATACCATCCCCTTGTTGTGCCAGCTCCACTGGCTGCCTGTCCACTTCCGAGCTAAATTCAAAGTGCAGGTTTCAACCTATAAAGCCCTATATGGTTCTGGCCCAGCTTATTTGTCTGAACGCATCTCTCTCTACATCCCACCTCACAGTTTAAGATCATCCGGGGAGGCAATGCTCTTGCTCCTGCCAGGGTCACAAATATGTCTGGCGGGGATGAGAAACAGGGCTTCTCGGCTGTAGCCTCGCGCCTGTGGAACTTGCTTCCCACGGAGGTAAGATTGGCTCTGTCCTTCCTGCCATTTAGCAAGAAATTGAAGTCGTGGTTCTGGGACAACAGACATAGATAGTAGGCTTGGGCGGTTTCGTTCGTTAATTTCATAATTCGTTATTAATTCGCATTTAAATTAGCTTACGATCCAATATTGAGCCATGCAGGAATAGTGTGAGGAGTAAATTAGATTCAAAACAATTTTTTCAATTTATTTCGTAATTATTTTGTAATTATTTCATAATTATTTTGTAATTATTTTGTAATTATTTTGTCCGCCATTAACAAATCGATTCGTAATTATACGAAATTTCGTATATTTCAAAAATTTTAAAAGGAAAATTTCGGAATTATTTAAAAAAACAAAACGCAAGGGCCCCCTAAAAACAAAACGAGTTTAGAACCAAATTTTTCCGTGGTTACCCAAGCCTAATAGATAGCTCTTTGGACATGGAATTGGATATGGAATTGACTGGAATGGTGACATGGCTATTAATACTGTTTTAACGAATGTTTTACTTATTGTTTTAATTGTTATTATATTGCTCTGTTATATCTATTGGCATCGAATTGCTGCCAAATGTAAGCCGTCCTGAGTCCCCCTTCAGGGGTTGAGAAGGAACGAGATAGAAATATCAGAAATAAATAAATAGAGATCCACAAGAAGCACATGGAGAATGTCAACAAAAAGGAGAGAGCCATGAAAATGGACAAAATCTGGATACCAGTATTAAACTCTAAAATCAGGACAGTAAATAAAGAGCAACACTCAAAGAACAGGGCAATTCCAGGCATGAAACAATCAGGGTCAGCTAACATCTCCCAAAAAAGGATTCCCCCAGGCAGGAAGCAGGTAAGCTTTGAAGCTGTAAGGTCATTCAATGCTAATCAAGGTGGCCAATTGCAACAGTCGCACTTGCCTCCAATAGACAAGAGTTCTTTCTCCCACCCTGGACCTTCCACAGATATATAAACCCATTTTTCCTAGTTTCCAACAGATATCACAACCTCTGAGAATGCCTTCCATAGATGCAGGTGAAATGTCAGGAGAGAATGCTTCTGGAACATGGTCATACAGCCCAGAAAACTCACAGCAACCCTATCATAACTTTTGTTTTTTTCTCTCTGTCATCCTCTTAGAGAGAAGTTCTATGACATAAGGTTAACAAAACTCATCAAGCCCACCAACCATCACCCCCTCCTTCTGGTCTGGGAAAAAGAATACTATAAGATTAGCCTTCAACTGGTTGCAAGGGATTCTGAAGCTATGGGGAAAATCTGAAGGATTTGGGGACAGTGTTTATTTTGTGACTTTTTCCTGTGAAAAAGAATAGAAGAGTACAACTTGAACAGTTAGTCCCACAGATTGAGGGAAAATGACTTCTTGGGTTAGGGTCTCCTCTTTCATGAAGAATCCAAGTGATGGCACAAGAAATCACTACTGAGCATGAAGGAGAGAGAAATAACAGTGCCATCCCTGTGCCATTTACTATAAACTGCCAAAAACCATTGAGGATTGGGCTGATGTATACAAAGTATTAGGAGTATCAGACCTCACTACCTCTGAGGATGCTTGCCATAGATGCAGGCGAAACGTCAGTAGAAGTGCCTCTAGAACATGGCCCTATAGCCCGAAAAAACCCCACAAGAACCTAGTGATTCCAGCCATGAAAGCCTTCGACAATATATTAGGAGTTAGTTTATAAATTGGAGTGAGTTTATGTTATTTTATGTTTCCCTTTGATTGTCAATTTGTTTCGGGGCACTGAATGTTTGCCATTTTGTTAAAAAAAATTTGTAAACTGCTGTGAGTTATAAATAAAGTGTTGTTGTTATTATCATTATTATTATTATTATTATTATTATTATTATTATTATTAATGCCTTCTTAGATGAAATGATCAAAAATTCAAAAAGGAAGCATTTCATTGTAATGAAGATTTCACACATTCTGATGGATGTTGGAAATCAACTGTGGGCTGAACCCTGTTATTGTTGTTGATTGGATTTATAATTGGTTACGATCTGCCATTGTAATTTACTTTTGCATTTCAGGGAGCAAGATGTCTTGGGAACAGACCCGCCTTTCAGATTAGGAGCTCTTCTGATTATCTCTGGATTAGGTGGGATATCTTTCATATCTTTGCAAAGGATGTGCCTTTCTTACATATCCAGTCAGGCAGGTCTGCATTTTTCTTTGTGTTCTGTAAAGTTATTTTGTTTACCCAGTTCTCAACAGGTTATCACATCTCCTTTTGGGTGGAAATGCCAGAGAATACTTCTAGGGAGGCTTCAGATCTTTTTTCCTCCATACCAAATGTAGTGAAACATCACTGTGTATGATGGCAGCTGATTTTTTAAAATGTTTATTTTGTAATGATCTGTTGATAAGAATTATCTCTCACAGACACCATCCAAGACCATTAAGGTGTATAAACAATATAGCTTTTTCTTCTCAGACAGACCAAAGTTATTGATCTCAAAGGTGGACCACTCAATAGCCAACTAATTATGTTGTCATTTACTGATTAATAAGAAAGCCAGTAATTTCTGTCAGCCGCTCCGGCTTGTATTGTTAAAAGTTAGTGTAATGCTTTCATCTATGCTCTCTTTTGGTTGAGCCCTCCCAACCATTGGTAATGATTCTCTCCAAATCAATACTCAGCTCCAAAGTGTTTGTATGTCTCTGACTGAGTCGAAATGTTTCCCATATTTTTTCATGTCCTTGCTTTTTGGTGTGGCAATGTGAGCTTTATCATTAATGGATTTATATTCTGAAGCAAGGGCAAAACAGTTTAGACTTAACAAATATGCTACTGTTTATGAATAGCCTGGCATGCAAAAGCAAACAATTCATTGTTGAAAATATCATGCACCTAGAATATGAGGAGTCCCCAGTGTCGCAGTGGGTTAAACTCTTGTTCTGGCAGGACTAAAGACCGACTGGTCGCAGGTTCGAAACCGGGGAGAGCGCAGATGAGCTCCCTCTATCAGCTCCAGCTCCTCATGCGGTTATTTATTTATCGTGTCATCCGCAACCAGAACATTGTATTACATTTCTAACAGAACAAAACAAGCAAACAGGTAAAAAAAAAAAACCCACACAAATTTTGCAAGCTTGGTAGCTGATTAAATGTCCTTTGACCAGTATCTGGCCACTTGGAGTGCCTCTGGTGTTGCCGCAAGAAGGTCCTCCACTGTGCATGTAGCAGGGCTCAGGTTGCATTGCAGCAGGTGGTCAATGGTTTGCTCTTCTCCGCACTCGCATGTTGTGGATTCAACTTTGTAGCCCCATTTCTTAAGATTGGCTCTGCATCTCCTGGTGCCAGAGCACAGTCTGTTCAGTGCCTTCCAAGTCGCCTAGTCTTCTGTGTGCCCAGGGGGGAGTCTCTCATCTGGTATCACCCACGGATTGAGGTGCTGGGTTTGAGCCTGCCACTTTTGGACTCTCGCTTGCTGAGGTGTTCCAGCGAGTGTCTCTATGGAACTAAGAAAACTATTTCTTGATTTAAGTCGTTGACGTGCTGGCTGATACCCAAACAGGGGATGAGCTGGAGATGTCTCTGCCTTGCAGTGACATGAGAGAAGCCTCCCACAAGGATGGTAAAAACATCAAAAACCTCCAGGAATCCCCTGGGCAATGTCCTTGCAGATGGGTAATTCTCTCACACCAGAAGCAACTTACAGTTTCTCAAGTCACTCCTGACACAACAACAAAAAAACAAAACAACAAAAACCTAGAATATGGAGAGATTCTGTATATTGTGGACAAGTGATTTTTAGACTTGAGCCCAGATCCTTTTTTCGCCATTCCCTTTGGCCATTCCAGCTTCTTTGATTTGACCCAGTGTCCGTAATCGTGCTCCATGCAGTCATGCCGGCCACATGACCTCGGCATAGAATTGGAGATGAGTGCCAACCCCCAGAGTTGGATATGACTGGACTTAATGGAAAACATTTACCTTTATCATAATGGCAAGGGCCCAGCCGTTACAGATTCCCATCTGAAAAGGGACCACATGGCAGCCAATCATGGCCCCTCTTCCCCTATTTGGCATAACAGTTGAATCTTTCTGATTTTCCTTTATTTTCCTGATTTTTTTATTTAGTGGGACTGACTGGGAGTTGGGGATCTGAGAGACGGTGGGTGAGGCATGCGTATTTGGGGGCTTGGGGAGCCACTCTTTTAGCTTCTTTTTCTCCTTCCTTTCTTCTCCTTCAGATAATAATAATAATAATAATAATAATAATAATAATAAGTAATCCCAGCAAACACATTTCTAGGGTAGAAAGTAAAACCATATTTAAGGGAACATTAAACTAACACAGAAAGAAGATTGCAGGCAAGAGAGGGGATTTTTAAGGTAGTCCAGGGAGGATAGCTCCACTGAGCTCCAGGTCATTGCTATTCCTTCCCTGGGCCTCCTTAAAATGCCTTGGAACGCTGTGTGGTGTGCTGCTGGTGTTGGGAGAGAAAGTGTGCACACTTGCCTCTCCTCTAGGTTAGAAACATATTTAAGAAGCATTAAACCCAGTATCCTCTACAAACAGAAGGCAAAGGGTCCAGAAAGAGTGGTATCTTAGCTCTGGTGCCTTTTAAAATCCAGGTCTTAATGAAGAACATGGAAGGGGAGCCTGTGGTAAGCCCCCTCCCCCCTCCCCCCGAAATAATGGGCTGGATATGGTGGAGGTGATGTCTTCAAATAGAGAGTGGACATCTACCTGTTGGGTATGTTGTCGCTGGAGACCCTGCATTGAGAGAATTGGACTCAATGGTGCATTGAACCCTTTTTAAATCTATGATTCATAGAATCATAGAATCAAAGAGTTGGAAGAGACCTCATGGGCCATCCAGTCCAACCCCATTCTGCCAAGAAGCAGGAATATTGCATTCAAATCACCCCTGACAGATGGCCATCCAGCCTCTGTTTAAAAGCTTCCAAAGAAGGAGCCTCCACCACACTCCGGGGCAGAGAGTTCCACTGCTGAATGGCTCTCACAGTCAGGAAGTTCTTCCTCATGTTCAGATGGAATCTCCTCTCTTGTAGTTTGAAGCCATTGCTCCGCGTCCTAGTCTCCAAGGAAGCAGAAAACAAGCTTGCTCCCTCCTCCCTGTGGCTTCCTCTCACATATTTATACATGGCTATCATATCTCCTCTCAGCCTTCTCTTCTTCAGGCTAAACATGCCCAGCTCCTTAAGCCGCTCCTCATAAGGCTTGTTCTCCAGACCCTTGATCATTTTAGTCGCCCTCCTCTGGACACATTCCAGCTTGTCAATATCTCTCTTGAATTGTGGTGCCCAGAATCGGACACAATATTCCAGGTGTGGTCTCACCAGAGCAGAATAGAGGGGCAGCATTACTTCCCTAGATCTAGACATTATGCTCCTATTGATGCAGGACAAAATCCCATTGGCTTTTTTTGCCGCCACATCACATTGTTGGCTCATGTTTAACTTGTTGTCCACGAGGACTCCAAGATCTTTTTCACACGTACTGCTCTTGAGCCAGGCATCATCCCCCATTCTGTATCTTTGCATTTCATTTTTCCTGCCAAAGTGGAGTATCTTGCATTTGTCCCTGTTGAACTTCATTTTGTTAGTTTTGGCCCATCTCTCTAATCCGTCAAGATAGTTTTGAATCCTGCTCCTGTCCTCTGGAGTCTTGGCTCTCCCTCCCAATTTGGTGTCGTCTGCAAACTTGATGATCCTGCCTTCTAGCCCTTCATCTAAGTCATTAATAAAGATGTTGAACAGGACCGGGCCCAGGGGGGAACCCTGCGGCACTCCACTTGTCACTTCTTTCCAAGATGAAGAGGAAGCATTGGTGAGCACCCTCTGGGTTCGTCCATTTAACCAATTACAGATCCACCATTCCCAGTGTTCCTTTTGTTGTCTCGATACCTTGCCATATCATCTCAGCTCACTGAGTAGGCTGATCGGGGACATAGACAAACAAGGCTGTATTAATACATTTTGGTTCTTATTAAGCACAACACTTGGCAGGTCATTTCCATCTATGCTTGCATTAAGAATCCATATATTTGCACAACAGGAATTTCTCCTGTTCCTTTCCCTATACCAAAGTGAAGTTTAATAATGAGGGCTGGAAATGTCTCAACTGCAGCCCCACAGTAAACAAAGCAAAAGGAGGGAGTTTACAGAGTCTGAAGAGCTGCAGGCCCCAAGCAATCCTTTGAGGTTTTTGCAGCCGTCGTGATAGATGAATCTGCCAGCCAAAAGGCAGGACAAGTACAGAAACTATGACCCTGTGTACATCAAGGTACTGTTTGCCATGCCAGATTTACAGAAATTTAACAACTTTGGGTGGCACAGTTCCTATTCAATTATTTTGCTATGAAATAAAGTATATCATCACAAAATGGGAACTGTTTTATCCTCGAGGTTTCATTCCTCTCAAGTCAGTAATAAAACTCAGAACAAAACAAAACAGAAATCCCTATGGCTAGCTCAGATACATCATTTCTGGGAGCCGGGCTCGGCTAGGTGCTTAATAGAGTCCAGAATTACTTCCAGAGCTGACTGAAATGTTCTCGTTGACCTTGACGTTAACCTTATCTTACATGAGAATGATGGATTTCCAGACCATATTTACAAATGTTTGGCTGTCTCAGACTGCCAGTCATAATGTTTATGGGAATCACTGGTTTTGGAACATGATGTACCCATGCTGTATTAAATACACAGTCTTCCTTGACATTTCCAGTCTTAAGATATTACTACTACTGATGGCTAAAATCCTAACCATTTGGACAAGTATGTTTACATGTATATGGACTTTCCTAGGCCATAAGATCATCTTGAGATGTATGATGTCCTACTTAGCAGGAATGGTTCACCATTTGCACGTCTTGCCTATGGAAGTGGATGGCTATCCAGTTAAAAACTGATTTAAATATTATGAAGTCACAGAACTGTAGAATGGAAAGGGTTTTCAAGGATAATCTAATCTAAGGTAAAGGTTAAAAAACCCTAAAATAATCCCACACCTTGTGTGACTGTGGAGCAGAACAGACAACTCCGCATCTGTATGCTGGTCCACTATGCCAAAATGGCCCATATGTGGCCATTTTTTAAAACAATGTGTTCATCAAAATAGTAAAGTTAAAGATTTTCCCCTGACCTTAAGTCTAATCGTGTCCAACTCTGAGGGTTGGTTAAACCCCTGTGCCGGCAGGACTGAAGACCGACAGGTCGCAGGTTCGAATCTGGGAAGCGCATGGATGAGAAAAAGAGCTGAATGGTAGTCAAACTCCCTGAGTGAACAGCCAGAGCCCCCAGTTGCGCAATGGGTTAAACCCTTGTGCTGGCAAGACTGAAAACCAACAGGTCAGAGGTTCGAATCCAGGGAGAGCATGGATGTGCTCCCTCTGTCAACTTCAGCTCCCCATGCAGGAACACGAGAGAAGCCTCCCACAAGAATGGTAGAACATCAAAACATCCGGGCGTCCCCTGGACAACGTCCTTGCAGATGGCCAATTCTCTCACACCAGAAGCGACTTGCAGTTTCTCAAGTCACTCCTGAAATGAAAAAACAAAAAACAAAAACAGGTGTGTGTGTGTGTGTGTGTGTGTGTATACACACACACACACACATACACACACATATATATACATATACACACTAGCTGTCCCCTGCCAGGCGTTGCTGTGGCCCAGTCTGGTAATCTGGAAAATAAAGTAATGAGAAAGTGTTGGTTTCTAATATATGTAAAGTCTTGATGCTTGTGGGTAAACAGTATTTCTTGCTGTTTCTTTGCCAGTGTTGATGTGGAGAGTGTCTGGTTTGCCCACTCTGGAACATATCATTGTCCTTCTTTAAGGGTCCCTTTCAAATCTATGATACTATATCTCTCTGTGTGTGAATCATATCTATCTATCTATCTATCTATCTATCTATCTATCTCTATGGCTGGATGGCTCTTTGTCAGGAGGACTGATTACGTTTTCTTGCCCTGATGAAGGGAGTTGGATTGGATGGCCTTAAGTATTTTCTGTTGGTCATGGGGGTTCTGTGTGGGAAGTTTGCTCCGATTCTGTCGTTTGTGGGGTTCAGAATGCTCTTTGATTGTAGGTGAACTGTGAATCCCAGTGACTACAAATCCCAAATGTCAAGGTCTATTTCCTCCAAACTCCATCTGTGTTCATATTTGGGCGTATTGAGTGATTGTGCCAAGTTTGGTCCAGATCCATCATTGTTTGAATCCACAGTGCTCTCTGGATGTAGGTGAACTACAACTCCCAAACTCAAGGTCAATGCCCATCAAGCCCTTCCAATATTTTCTGTTGGGCATGGGAGTTCTGTGTGCCAAGTGTGGTTCAATTCCATCGTTGGTGGAGTTCAGAATGCTCGTTGATTGTAGGTGAACTATAAATTCCAGCAACTATAACTCCCAAATGACAAAATCATATTTTTTTGAGTGATGGTCACTCCTTGTGTTGTGAGATGTTTTGTTGCCAAATTTGCTGTGATTCCGTTCATTGGTTCTTTTGTTTTTAAGGTACTCATTATGCACAGAGCATTTATATATATATGTATATGAGCAAAATCAAGTTTTTTTTAAACAAACTACTATTATTTTCATGCCATGGGTGATGGAATCTTTGGTTGTAATATTTCCGGATGCAGAGGACTAACTGTAATACAACTAATCCGTGCCTTCTTATAAAGATTCCAGAACTGACCCTCCTGGGTTTATTCCAAGGCGAAACTGTACATGCAGCTCACAAACTATTTATTGGTTATTTATTAGTAGCTGCCAGGTTGATCATTACTTGATTTTGGGAAGCTCTAACGGTGATATCTGTGATCACCTGAAACAATAGGAATAGCAACAAACTCTAATCGAATAAACAACTAACAAACTTCGTGTAGCCATAGGAAAGAAAGAACAAGACAATATTACTGGGATTTGGAATCATTTTATTGAATGTATAAAGCAGGGGTTTATAAAAGAATGGCCTTGTTAAGGATATTTTGGATTGACTTTAGAAGGAAATCCTCTTGGCATATCTTATTTTATTTTTTTGTATTATGGCTCTATAACTGAATTGAGAAGAAATTTTGCATACCACTGTTGGGGAGGGAAGGGAGTTGGAAATCAGGGAAGGAATGTGAAAAGTCACATTTTGCAAACCTCCTTTTCCAAATGCAGTTTTCTGCCTCAGTAAGAATGTTGAGGTTAGTTCATCATCTCCACGGAACACAGATCTATTTGCAGAGGCTTCATCCTAATGTCCCTCATTTTTAAAGGATTGTGTCTCTTTCCTGCGGCTTGCTTCATTTGCTTAATTGCCTTGTTCTGCCGTGCCCTGGCTGCAACCCCAGGGGAGGCAAAAGACCACTTAGCTATTTGTTCACACCAGAAATGGGGCTTTGAAAAATTGCAATAGTATTGTGGTCTCATTTTTAGACATCTGATGAATGAGGCTTACCTGATAATACAACCAGCCTATTAAAATATTCTGTATATGTGTGTGAGAGAGATTAAACTTTGGTTTTAGTTTGTGTTTTTCGTTCTCCTGATAGCAGCTGTTATGTGCATCTTTCTGTTGGTAGGAATCAGTTCACACTTTCATATATTGTCCACTCACTGTAATAACTGAAACTTGAATGTGTGAAGACGTTTGCTAGTGAGCACTGAGAAATGCTGTTGAGCAAAAATGCAAGATGCTGTTACATCTGCCATGAGCCATTTAGCCAAGGATCTCACAACTTGATTTAACTTACACTGTATGCAAGCCCTTCACCCAGCTATGAGGTATTGAAACTTTCCTACGAGCTTTTTAAGACATTGGTCCTGAGTGGAAACCTATTTTTTGACCCATGTACGAGGCATGCATGGAAAGTAATGCCTCCACTTTTGTTGCTTGGGTTATTATTACTTTGTATCAAAAGCATTGCATAAATTAGTATAAAACTGATAAAAATAGGTGTACAGGCGGCTAAATATGTGTTGACCAAAAACGGGCAACTGCAACAGCATTATCTATAGCCTCCAACAATTCCTCCTCTGTACATGAGGCAGGGCACAATGGACAAGCATGCAGATGCAGAGTTGTCTGTTCTGCTCCACAATCGTGCAGGGTGTGGGATTCTTTTAGGTAGTGCCGTTTTGCCAGGTTGTCTTTTGATCTGCCCACTCCACTTCTAAGTCTATTCAGGGACTTCCAGGTTGACCATTCTTGGTTTGCCCCTAAAGGAAGACCCTCGCAGGGGGTCATCCAGTTGGGATTTCCTGATTTAGCTGTCCAGAGGGATATCCTTGCTGTTGATAGAGGGAAGCAAAGAGGAGTGTTCACATATGGATGAACACCAAAGGTCTTTATCAAGACCATTACGAACTATTGTCTCTATTAATATAGAAGGTTTGTCACTTGCAAAGGAAGAACTACTGGCCAAAATATCTGAGGACATTTTGTGTGACATCTTATGTATACAGGAAACACACAAAGACATCACAATGAGAAGACCAAAAAATCTCGGAATGCAACTGGCAGTGGAATGACCTCACAGACAATATGGTAGTGCCATTTTTGTACAATCAAATATATCGATCTCTGCAACCTCTCTTACAGAAATTACTTGGGTTTGGATGGGAATATTTTAATAAATCAAAAGCAGAAATGATCCTTAGAATGTGCTCTTTAACTACCACTATTCACCTTTCCACGTAACCACCAGACACTTGGATACATTTCTGCCAATGATGAACAAGTTTTCTGAAGCCATCACAGCTCCTGGCAAATTTCAAGTTTGTGTGCTTTCATTTCAGGCATCAGCATCCTGAGGAGGCATCGTGCACAGATTTTTCAATAGCCAAAGCAAAGCAATAATGTGACCCACACTTTCTTGTGAAATGCCGATTGTGCTTGAAATTTCTATCTGAGTGATACGACAATTGTCCTGAATCAATCTGTCAACCTTTTGCTTGTGAAACTTGGTGGTTGCTGTCACAGGATGTCCAACTCTTTGTTTGTCACGTAAGTCAGATGTTCTTACCTCAACATCTTGAAACTTACTCACCCAATGACACACAGTACTCACATCAACACAATCACCATAAACAGCTTGCATTCTCTGATGAATCTCCTTTGGGGAGACACCTTCTGCTGTCAAGAATTCAACTGCACGTTGCTTAAGTTGCAGTGACCGACCATCTGCGCAGGGTTCCATACTTCGCACTTTAACAACACAACTGTTCAGTGCTAAGGCTTCTCACCAAAATGGAACTGTAAAGGAGAGTCTACTGAACAAGCCAATACCTGCAGCATACCAGTACTGCCATTTGTTGAGGAGTTACAAAGGTGGAGACATTACTATTCATTCAACCCTCATATATAATTTTATCATCTCACTCTTGAATGGAGGCACGGTAACCTGTTGGTTTCCAGATGGTATTGGATTCCAACTGCCATCAGCCTTAGCAAGTGTGGCCAACGAGGATTGAACCTGAACTTCGGCAGGTTTTGGAAGGCCATAAATTCCTCTCTCCTCATGAAGGACGAAGGAAGCTGTTTTACACTGACTTTCTTCACCCTGGCTGGACTGATTAGAAAGGAATAAATTCTTAGAATCATAAGGCTGATCTTTACTGGAGTGCTAATATTATAGAATATCATAGGAGACTTTAGGGCAAACTATAAAAATGTCCCATTTCAAGGTTTTTCATGAAATTGAACACTCCTGGATAGATCCAAGCTTCAGCTTTCTATCTGATATAGATGTCTTATTGTTATTCTATTACATTGAAAGGAAATGATTGTGATGGAATTTGAATAACCTTAATGGTTTCATAAGAGAGCTAAAAGTGCCTAAACATGTTTCTGTCAAAAGATGTATACATATGATTGCTGCAACCTTCTCAGTCAGTGTTTCTCAACTTGGGGGTTGGGACACCTCAGGGGGTTGTGAGGGGGTTTCAAAGGGGTTGCCAAAGACCATCAGATACATATTTTCCTGATGGTCTTAGGAACCCCTTTAGCAGAGAAGGCTGAAGATCTCTCCGCTTGTCCTTCTCTTCCTTTTTCGAATCAGATGGCAAATCCTCCCACCATAATCTATCCTCCGCTGTGATTGACCAGCCTCTCAACCAAGAGGAGGTCTGTTTTTGAGACTCCAAGCGGGGAAGGGAGAGCAGGCGTGCTCGCCACATGGCAGCGTGGTGCACATGCACAGGTAAGGGAAAGAGTGTGAGGGCAGAGGGAAGCTCACACCAGAGAGTCTTGTCAAGGATCTTCCTTCAGGGGCAAACCAAGAAGAGGCATTGTATTGTGCCTTTGTCTGTAAGCCGCCCTGAGTCCCCCCTTCGGGGTGAGAAGGGCGGGGTAGAAGTAACTGAAATAAATAAATAAAATAAATAAGGCATGGGGGTTCTGTGTGGGAAGTTTGGCCCAATTCTATCATTGGTGGGTTTCAGAATGCTCCTTGGTTGTAGGTGAACTATAAATCCCAGCAACTACAACTCCCAAATGTCAAGGCCTCTTTTCCCCAAACTTCACCAGTGTTCACATTTGGGCACATTGAGTATTCATGCCAAGTTTGGTCCAGATCTATCATTGTTTGGGTCCACAGTGCGCTCTGGATGTAGGTGAACTACAACTCCAAAACTAAAGGTCAATGCCCACCAAACCCTTCCAGTATTTTCTGTTGGTCATGGGAGTTCTGTGTGCCAGGTTTGGTTCAATTATATCATTGGTGGGCTTCAGAATGCTCTTTGATTGTGGGTGAACTACAAATCCCAGCAACGACAACTCCCAAATGACAAAATTAACGCCCGCACTCAACCCCACCAGTATTCAAATGTGGTCATATCGGGTATTTGTGCAAAATATGGTGCAGTGAATGGAAATACATCCTGCATATCAGATATTTACATGACAATTCATAACAGTATCAAAATTAGTTATGAAATTGCAATGAAAATAATGTTATGGTTGGGGGTCACCACAACACGAGGAACTGTATTAAGTAGTTGTGGCATTAGGAAGGTTGAGAAATACTGCTCTAAATACTTTCCATCACAACAAGGAGAGCTCAGGGCAATATGTTGCCACTACAAAAATGCACAACTGTCTCTTGAAAAGATGGAAGCAAATAGCATCTGTCTTGATGTAGATGTTCTTCACAGTAAAGGTAAAAATATGTGTTTCCTTGACTTTTTTCCATGATCTGATATATATATATATATATATATATATATATATATATATTCACAGCATATCAAAAAAAGACACCAGTACATGAAAGCAGACGACTGCTTCATAATGTTGGGAACAGATAGAATTCTGTGTTTGTGAGGAGGTAATTTTCTAAAGCAATTGCAAATGTCGTAGGAGTAAACATTATTTAAAAATGTATAAGCACCCATCAGGTTCCTTTCAGATAGGCAAGGTTCTTATCTCTCTTCCTTTAGTTTTGGCTTACAACATAATTGGGGTTTGATACTAATGCTTCGTCTTTCATTTCCCTCCCTTTAAAAGCCAGCTCCCTTTTAAACATGTCATTGCTGAGCAACCTCTGTATGTCCTGGCGCGTGGTGTGTTATGTGCATTTGTGTGGAAATTCAAAGTGATTCAAAGACATGTTTTTTGAGATTCTTCCATTGTGATGAGGCATTACAACGAGCGCCTTGAAATCTTCTAGAAACCTGCAATATTCAACATCCTTTCAAATTCTGACGTGGAAATTCTAGGTTTTCAATATGATTGCAGAAACACAAAGCCATTGTTTCACTTGCTACTTGAGACCATTTTATAAAAAGAAAGGGATACATTAAGTCTCTGGTTTTAAATCGAAAGCATGGGACTGTCAGTTAACTATCACCTAGAATACTATATTTTTTTTAAAAAGCATCTTGTTCTGCAATGAAATGGTTGAGTGCATCCTCCCACTTCATCCTCATAGAAGGACAATCTTTGCATTCTTCGTCCTTACATTCAAGCACAATCCATCGTATTCTTCCTTACAGAAAAATATGTAGGTCATTGTAAAGATATATATTCACTCATATCTTTCAGGAAACTATTCTGCACTGAAAATGTGTGCAGAAAGAGCCATATTTTGAATTTTTCACCGAATGTTTTGAGCAGTATTTACCTATATTTTTTGGGAAACTATTCTGCACAGAAAATGTGTGCAGAAGGAGCCATATTTTGAATTTTCCACAGAAATCTTTGTGTAGTATTTACCTATATCTTTCAGGAAACTATTCTGCACAGAAAATTTGTGCAGAAAGAGCTATATTTTGACTTTCTTACAGAAATCTCTGTGTAGTATTTACCTGTATCTTGCAGGAAACAATTCTGCACAGGAAAATGTGTGCAGAAAGAGCCATATTTTGAATTTTCCACAGAAATCTTTGTGTAATATTTACCTATATCTTGAGGGAAACTATTTTGCACAGAAAATGTGTGCAGAAAGATCCATAGAGTTTCTGAACTGTCAAGAAACATGGCAAACTTACCAAGTGTGAGAAAATACAATATAATACTACTAATAATAATAATTATAATAATATGATGTGATAATTATATATTTTATATTACATGTAATATTACTAGTAATATATAATACTGATATTGTACTATGCCAGTAATATGTGTGTGTGTGTGTGTGTGTTTATTTATTTATTTATTTATTTATTATTTACAACATTTATATGCCGCCATTCTCACCCCAAAAGGGACACAGAGCAGCTTACAAGATATATATATATATATATATATATATATATATATATATCTTGTAAGCTGCTCTGTGTCCCTTTTGGGGTGAGAATGGCGGCATATAAATGTTGTAAATAATAAATAAATAAATAAATTGGCCATCTGCAAGGATGTTGCCCAGGGATGCCCGGATGTTTTACAATCCTTGTGGGAGGTTTCTCTCATGTTCCCACGTGGGGAGCTGAAGCTGACAGAGGGAGCTCATCTGCACTCTCCCTGGATTCGAACCTCCGACCTGTCAGTGTTCAGTCCTCCCGGCACAAGGGTTTAACCCATTGCACCACTGGGGGCTCTAAGTGTATTATTATTATTATTATTATTATTTCCATGATAATAATAGTATTATTATGATTATTATTGATTTTAAAAATCATACCTGAAAGAAATGATCCTGAATACAGAGCTGTCAAACCCCACTACGAGCTTGAAAATAGATGTAATATCCCTCCTGGTGCCTCAAGACGAATGGCCTTTGCTTTATCTTTGGAGTTTAACAAGGCACCAACATGTCTGCACATGCTTGAAATTAAGGTGTAATTAAAATGTGCAACAGTTGAAAAACAGGCATCTCTATTTCCTAAATTTAAGCTAAGATTTCTCTAACAAAATCACGAACCTTTCTATATGCTCTAGTGTTTATTCATTCAGGAAACAAAAACCCACACATTCAGTTATTCCTGACATGCGTGCTTAGGGTGAAGCCTTGTCTGAATAGATATTTATTGTATGAAAGCAGAAGAAAGAAAGCAGCACAAACCACAGTGCTTTAAAAGCTCTGGTTTCCATTGCCCAGAGGGAAAATAAGTACATGTTTTTAACATAATCCATTGTTTGACTGGTTCATCATATATCGAGATCACAAAGCAACCATCCTGAATTCTTTCGTCGGATTCTTTACAAGCAATCACTTCTTTAAAGTAAATAAAGGACAACATTCAAAAACAGGAACTCCAGACAAGAAACAATCAGTCTAATCACCTCTCAACAAAGGATTCCCCCAGGCAGTAAGAAGTCAGACCTTGAAAACTACCAGGCCATTAAATGCTAATCAAAGTGGTTAATTGAAGCATTCATACCTATCTCCAACAGACAAGAGTTTTTTCTCCCACCCTGGACATCACAGTGCCAATCACCACTGGGACCCCCTTGACTGGCTTGTGCCAGATTCTTTGCAGTTCAATCTTTAAATCCTCATATCGTGTCAGCTTTTCCAGTTGTTTCTCTTCACTCCTGCTGTCACCTAGGATTGCAACATCCACAATCTATACTTTGTTTTTTAACATGATCGTGAGGTCAGGAGTATTGTGCTCCAAAACTCTGTCTGAATTTGGAAGTCCCAGAGTGTTGTTGTTGTTGTTGTTATTATTATTTGAAACACCACAAGATGAGTCCAAAGCAGACACTGCTGGCGGTTGTATTGGATCACATGTCTGACACTTCCCAAGTGTCTAGGACTGTGTGATGTATTGGTGAATAATGCATGCAGATCCCAGTAAAGTCGCCTTCTGCAGCTGGCAGCTGGAAATTTTGTCAGGTCCGATTGTGTTTAAGTGCAGGCCAAGGTCTTTAGGCACTGTACCCAGTGTGTTGATCACCACTGGGACCACCTTTACTGGTTTGTGCCAGTCTGTGCAATTTGATCTTTAAATCCTCATATTGTGTTATCTTTTCCAGTTGTTTCTCTTCAATCCTGCTGTCACCTGGGATTGCAACATCCACAATCCATACTTTGTTTTTGAACACAATCGTGAGGTCAGGAGTCTTGGCCTCCAAAACGCTGTCTGTCTGAATCCAGAAGTCCCAGAGTACCTTGACATGTTCATTTTCTGTAACTCTTTCTGGCTTGTGACCCCACCAGTTTTTTGTTGCAGACAGATGGTGTTTGTGGCACAACTTCCAATGAAACATCTGAGCAATGGTGTTGTGCCTCTGCTTGTAGTCTCTCTGCACAATCTTCTTGCAGCAGCTCAGGATGTGATCTATTGTTTCATCTGCTTCCTTGCAGAGTCTACACTTGGGATCTGTTGTAGACTTTTCAATTCTGGCTTTGATGGCATTGGTCCAAATGGCTTGTTCTTGGGCTGCCAGAATCAGGCCCTCCTTTGTCTCCTTTTTCAGAGTCCCATTTGTGAGCCACAGCCGTGTTTTTTCTTTGTCAATCTGGCTTTCCATTTTTCCCAGGAACTGTCCATGGAGAGCCTTCTTTCACCAGTTTTCACTTCTGCTCTGGATTGTGTTTTTACGGTATTCCCTCTTTGTCTTTTGCACTTGAAGCAGTTTTCTGCTATTGATTTCCCTCAATGTTGGTTCTTGACTGCCTTTATGATTATGATTATGATTGTATTGTTGAAGGCTTCCACGGCTGAAATCACTGGGTTGTTGTAGGTTGTTCGGGCTATATGGCCATGTTCTAGAAGCATTCTCTCCTGACATTTCACCTGTATCTATGGCAGGCATCCTCAGAGGATGCTTGCCATAGATGCAGGCAAAATGTCAGGATAAAATGCTTCTAGAACATGGCTATTATTATTATTATTATAGAACCTTTTGAACTGTGATGTTGGAGGAAAATCCTGAGAGTGCCTTGGACCACAAGAAGATCAAACCAGTCCATCCTCCAGGAAATGAAGCCTGACTGCTCACTGGAGGGAAGGACGTTAGAGGCAAAGATGAAGTCCTTTGGCCACATCATGAGAAGACAGGAAAGCTTGGAGAAGACAATGATGCTGGGGAAAATGGAAGGAAAAGGGAAGAGGGGCCGAGCAAAGGCAAGATGGATGGATAGTTTCCTTGAAGTGACTGGCTTGGCCTTGAAGGAGCTGGGGGTGGCCATGGCCGACAGGGAGCTCTGGCCTGGGCTGGTCTATGAGGTCACAAAATTTAAAAGACTGAATGACTAGACAACAACACCGATTCTAAGTCCTCTTATTCCCAGCTAGGGGAGAAGGGTAGAATATAAATAAAGTGTATTTTTATAACTAGAGCAGGGTGTTTTTAGTGCTGGTGCTAGCCAATTTTCTTTCCAAGTGATAGATTTTTGGGCATTTTCTGAGACTATTCACTGTTGTTTTCATGTCAGGAGTGACTTGAGAAACTGCAAGTCTCTTCTGGAGTGAGAGAATTGGGCATCTGCAAGGACATTTTCCATAGGATGCCCGGATGTTTTGATGTTCTACCATCCTTGTGGGAAGTTTCTCTCATGTCCCTGCATGGGGAGCTGGAGCTGATAGAGGGAGCTCATCCATGCTCTCCCTGGATTCGAACCTCTGACCTGTTGGTCTTTAGTCTTGCCAGCACAAGGGTTTAACCCATTGTGCAACTGGGGGCTCTGCCTGTTCATGGAGGGAGCTCGACACCCAATCATCTCCTTTAAATTTTAATTGAAAATATGTTTTGCTATCTATTCATATCCTGCACATCCCCCCCCCCCCCACAAAATGGGGACACAAAGTGGCAAAGGTAGTTCCATGATATTTGCTGCAGCTGCATTGCATTTGATTATATTGCTCTATGTTGTCTTTTATTTCATTTTAACTGCTTTATTTTACAATTGTTTACTTTAAAATGAGTTTTATAGTTCATTTTGAATTTCATCATTCTATATTGTAAACTGCTTGGGGAGGACTAGATTGCAGGATTGAAAGATGGTTAAATATATGTGTCTAGAAATATATAAAATGCGATACAATAAAATAAATCAACAAGCAAGGATGGTAAAGGGCTGCAAATGCATATATTACCGGCTTGCTCAGAAGTAAGTTTCATTGAGTTTGATGGGCTTACTCTGAGATTGGTTTGCAGCCAAAGTTGCTATTTATTACTAATGACCAAAGGGCTGAACCATCATTTCATTTACGCACCCAAACTCTTTAAGAGGCCACTTTTGCACGCAGCAGCCAGCAAAGGAAGCCTTCAGTGGGAGTTTTAAGCTGTTTCTGTGCTAAAATGGATTTGTGGAGATTGGCAGTTGGTAATGCCAGTGGGATTGGAGCAGCATGATGTTCTCTGTAGAATATTTACTGGGTAAGCGAAATGGGAGTTTTTAAAGTCTTCATGGGAGCCATTGAGAATTCTCTCCAGCTGCAGCTTGATGGAAATTCTGCAGACGGAAAATGTTTGCATCTCCAAAAAGCTGAAATGTTTAAAGAACTTTCATCTCTGTTTCTTGTCAGTTTACCGTCTCTATTGGCACATAAATTGGAAGCATTCTGATGTGTTTCTTGAAATGGATTGCTTCAGATTTGCATGTACAAAGCGAATCCTCCTTTGCCAGTTTGGGAACAATGATGCCTTCCCACCTAAAGTGTTACAGAATGTGAAACAGACGATAGATCTGTAGGAATTGTTCTATTTCCCACCTTATGTTCAAACAGCAACAAATGCTGGTTGGAAAACCAGGAAACTTTTGAAAGAGGTAATATCACCTCCTTTTCATTTCTCTTTTAAATGTTGACAGTATGTATTTTGGAAAGGATAGGTTGCAGTGCTATCAGAGGAAGGCCGAAGAGCACATGTTGTAAGTGGCTGCACTTAAATGTAGACATGGGGCATGCAAAAGATCAGGCTAATAGGGTTGCCTATCCATCTATCCATCTATCTATCTATTAGGGCTGGGCGGTTTCGTTTCGTTAATTTGTAATTCGTTAATAATTCGTTAATTTTTTCAATTACAAAACAATAACGAACCATTCTGGAGCAATTATTAAAAAAAATGAATTTTCAAAAATGTTTTGTAAATGCTTCGTATTTCGATATTGTATTCGTTTCGTTATTGTTTTGAGGTCTTTCGTTATTATTTCCGCATGTCTGGGCCAGTTTTATGGTTTAATTAGTGAAAAAAAATTATAATATCACACCAACAGTCAAGAACAGAGGGAGAGGGAAGCTTCAGAAGGTTCTGGAGGTTTTTTAGCGTATTTCGTGGTCGTGTCCGCCATTAATGAATCGATTCGTTATTGTTTCGGAAATCGATTCATTAATTTTTTACCATTTACGAAATTTCGTAAATATCGAACTTTTTAAAAGGAAAATTTTGTAATTATTTTAAATATCAAAACAAAAAAAACCCCCAAATACAAATCGATTTTAGAAACAAATTTTTCCGTTGTTACCCAGGCCTACTATCTATCTATCTATCTATCTATCTATCTATCTATCTATCGTATATTTTGATTATATTGATTTGCCTATTCCAGCATTTCTCAACCTGGGGGTCAGGACCCGGGGGGGGGGGGGGGTGTGTCATGTCGTGGTGTCAGAGGGGTCGCCAAAGATCATCAGCAAACACAGTCATGCTGGCCACATGACCTTGGAGGTTTCTACAGACAACGCTGACTCTTCAGCTTAGAAATTGAGATGATCCCCACTGGAGCCTGAAGAGGAGACAAAACCAGTTATTGACATGGCTTCCGGCACAGTACCGTCAATGTCCAGCCTCATCTACAAGAACATGGACCGGTGGAAGAAGATCCGACAGAGGTGGAAAGAGGCCTCACACAAAAACAAGTTGTGCTACGCAGAGAGTATGAAGATCTTGAAGGAGATGTATGAATGGCAGTGAACGCAGAGTTGCTTTTACGCACAGCTGTATTCCTCTTACAGCCATTGTCGCTTGGGTCTTGTGATCCTGGGAATCCATCTTGTTTTGTGGATTTGTATTTTCTCCTGATTTTGTGAGGCAATAAATATTTGGAGAATGTGAAAAAGAAAAGAAAAGAAAAGAAATGGAGATGAGCACCAAACTCCAGAGTCGGACATGATTGGACTTAATGTCAGGTGACAACCTTTACCTACCTATAGCCACCGGAAGTGGCTGTGTGTCATGGGAAGACCTCCAAGAGACTTTGTTACACCAGCATGAGAAGATAGTCAGAAAACAAGAGAAATTTAATGTGGGATAAGGTCCCTAGTCTCCAGTGCAGCAGAAAACAAGCCTGCCACCTTTTCCTTATGACATCCTTTTACATCACAGATGTCAGTCCCCTCTCAACCTTCTCTTCTGCAGGCTAAACAACATACCCAACTCTTGAAGCCACTCCTCATAGGGATTAATGGTCTCCAGACCTTTGATCCTTATAATAATAATAATAACAACAACAACAACAACAACAACACAGTTGCTCAGATGATTCGTTGGAACTTGTGCCACAAATACCACCTGCCTGCAACAAAGAACTGGTGGGATCACAAGCCAGAAGATCAAAGGAGTTGTGCAGGTTCATAGAAGGAAATGTGGTCAGTAGTCACCCTCTTCCTCTGGATGCTTTCCAGCTTGTCAGTATCTCTTTCAAACTGTAGTGCCCAGAATTAGATAAAGTATTCCAGGCGAGGTCTAACCAAAGCAACATAGAGACGCTCCATGACTTCCATCGATTTAGACACTAGACTCCTTTTGATGCAGCCCAAGATCCCATTGGCTCATGTTCAACTTCTTGTCCATGAAAACTCAAAGATCTGGAAGAAACTATCTTAAAATTGAAAAAAAATATGTATGGAAGTGTGAAACCCAACTATTTTGTAATGTGGCCCAAATGTTGGCTATTTATGTCCCCAACATCTAAACAACGATTTAAAAACAGAGGACATTGCCATTGCTGAAGAAGAAAAAAAAGCGTTTGCATTGTGTTTTGCAAAATTTTCTCCAGAGTCTTTACTGGCACAATATGAAGCATTTTTCTAAATAATTAAACAGCACCATAATTGTCAAAATAAGTGAACAAAACACATCTGCCAAACCTACATTTGCACATTGCAGATTCCCAGTATTCAGCATTTCACCACATTCTTTCAAAGGTGACCACAAATGGGCAAAATTCTTCTGGGTGCCCCAATGTATTATTAATTTTTTAACCTCTCATCACCCCAGAGAACCAGAGCAGTGGCAAGATAGAAAAGCAACAGGATGTCCTAAAGATAATATATTAAAAATTAATCTCTTCCTTCACAATGGCCTGTCAAGGGACATAATGCAACTGAAGAGCTAATTTCTAGCATGCCTATTTAAATAAAGGCAAATATGTACAAAGAGTTTTAGAATGTATTACAGCTTTCATTTTGTGTGAGTGTATGGAGGAATAACCTGGAGAGATGTAGCTTTTTGTCTCACATAATGGATCAATATAGCTCTTTACCAAAACGTTCTCCAAAATAATTAGCCACAGTCAGTAAATTATGGACTGTGTAAGAACACCCTGCCTCCTATCTGGAATATATTTGATTTTAAGCTTGCAGAGAGCTGTGGATCTATTTTCACAGAAGGGAATGGATGGTCCATGAACAATGGAGATGCCTCTGATATGAATCATTTACACTTCAAAATACGATCTTATAAGGTTTGCCTCCAATCCAAAGTGAGCAATCAGATTGAGTAGTTTTTTCCCCTCTCATCTGAATGGTAATCTGATAAAACCTGCTAATGAGAATGGTTTTAAATAATTTTAAACTGTCTTTAAGCATCTTGTTTTAATTTGTTTACATGGTTAGTATATTTTTTGGTCAGTTTACATTGTATCTTACCATTTGGAATATGTTTAAGTTGAGTTATTTATTTATTTTATGCCAAAAGCATTGTGTAAATAAAATAGAGAGGGCACAAGCGATTAAATAATTTTAGACCAAAAACAGACAGCAGCAACTGTAGCTTGAAACAGTTCTTCCTCTGTGTGTGAGGCAGGGCATTGTGTGCAAGCATACAGATGCAGAGTTGTTTGTTCTGCTCCACAGTCACATAAGGTGAAGTATTATTTTAGGTAGTGCCATTTTGCCAGGTTGTCATTTGATCTGCCCACTGCACTTCTGAGTCTGTTCAGGGACTTCCAAGTTGCCCATTCATGGTTTGCCCCTGGAGGAAGACCCTTGTGGGAGGGGGGGGGGGCATCTAGTTGAAATTGCCTGATTTTGCTGCTCACAGGAATATTCTTACTTTTTTTTCAAAGGAGTGGTAGTTCTCGTGAATTATTTCCTTGATTTAAGTCTACTGGGAAGAGGCTGATAGTTATACAGTGGGTGGCTTTCACAGTGTTCAACCTTATTTCTCTCGCAATTGGCAGCAACTTCCTATTGCACATCGGGGAGGGGGGATGCCAGCTAAATTATAGAGTCTATCAACAGTTGTGATTATTCAACATGTCTCATTACTCTTCTTCACGTATGCCAGATGGGGCAGGCATACTCAGCAGTTGAGTAAGACAAGGCCAGGGCTGATGTTCTTATTAATTTTGAACCTGCACCCCATGTAGTATTAGTAAGTTTCCTCAGGATGTTATTGCGTGCAGCTACTTTGTGCTTGGTGGTCGTACAGTGTTCCCTAAATGTTAGTGTTCAGTCATGGGAGTTGTAGTTTTGGTGAGGTACCAGAGAAAGCTAAAGAAGACCTTGTACAACAACATCCCTCATGGTTCTATAGCATGGAGCCATGGCAGTGCAGGTGGTATCGAACTGAATTAACTCTACAGTGTAGATGCACCCAATCTTGCCTTTGAAACAAGTTCTAAAAGAGAGAACCAACTGTATCTAATTCTACCTGAAATGCTAAGGACCATAAGTTTGGATTTTTGGAATATTTGCATATGCATAATGAGTGAGTTACTTTCAAGATGGGGTCCACGTCTAAACCAGAAATTCTAATGTATCTTTCACATACACTTTATTCACACAGCCTGATGGTAATTTGAATCACAATGCATATCCCTAAAGCAGGCCTGGACAAACTTGGGTCCTCCAGGTGTTTTGGACTTCAACTCCCACAATTGCTAAGAGCCTACCGGTCTAAGGTGACACTGAGATATTTAGGGTGAGAACAGTGTCCAAGCTCTTGGCCTTCCCAGGTAACCAACAAGTTGAGTATGTTGTGTGCCATCCTGAGATCTTTCCATGCAGGGAAGTACGGAAATATTTCAACAAAATTAATGTAATAAACATTTCTTTTCCCTCTAGAAAAGGAAGGCTTTTTGCATAAACTTATTTTAATTATATCCACATTTTTGTATCTTTACCATCACTCCTCCCACTCCATGTAACCCCCCAAAATGCGGCAAAGTCCAGGGCATGAGGGAAATGTACAATAGTGATGGCCAGAAAGTGAATGCTCATTCACCGCAGTGCTTCTGCCAGCACAAGCGTTGATTCCAAGAAATGTTTCTGCACCCCATGTACGCTAAGAGTAAGTTTCTGCAGGATGTTATTGCGTGCAGCTACTTTGTGCTTAGTGTTCGCACAGTGTTCCCTAAATGTTAGTGTTCGGACTAAGGTGACGCCAACAAAATTCGACAGTGCTTCTGAGAGCACAAACTTTGATCCCCATTTCCAAGAAATGTTATTTTGTTTCTGCACCCCATGTACACTATTAGTAAGTTTCTGCAGGATGTTATTGTGTGCAGCTACTTTGTGCTTGGTGTTCGCACAGTGTTTCCTAATTGTTAGTGTTTGGTCTAACGTGATGCTAACAAAATTCAACGAAATTAATGTAATAAACATTTCTTTTCCCTCAAAAAAGTAAGGCATTTTTGCATGATCATATTTTAATTCTATCCATGTTTTTGTAGCTTTACCATCATTCCTCCCACTCCATGTAACCCCCCAAAATGCGGCAAGGTCCAGGGCATGAGGGGAATGCATAACAGTGATGGCCAGAAAGTGACTGCTCATTCCCTGCAGTGCTTCTGCCAGCACAAAAGTTGATCCCCATTTCCAAGAAATGTTATTTGGTTTCTGCACCCCATGTACGCTATTAGTAAGTTTCTGCAGGATGTTATTGCATGGAGCTACTTTGTGCTTAGTGTTCGCACAGTGTTTCTTAAATGTTAGTGTTCGGTCTAAGGTGACGCTGAGATATTTAGGGTGAGAACAGTGTCCAAGCAGTTGGCCTTCCCAGGTAGCCATCAAGTTGAGTTTATCTTGAGGTCTTTACATGCGGCCTTTACATGCCAACTTGAGGTCTTTACATGCAGGGTAGTATGGAAATATTTCAACAAAATTAATGTAATAAACATTTCTTTTCACTCTAGAAAAGGGAGGCATTTTTGCATAATCTTATTTTAAATATATCCACATTTTTTAATCTTTACAATCACTCCTCCCACCCCATGTAACCTCCCAAAATGTGCCAAAGTCCAGGGCATGAAGGAAATGTACAATAGTGATGGCCAGAAAGTGACTGCTCATTCACCGCAGTGCTTCTGCCAGCACAAGCGCTGATCCCCATTTCCAAGAAATGTTATTTTGTTTCTGCACCCCATGTACGCTATTAGTATGTTTCTGCAGGATGTTATTGCGTGCAGCTACTTTGTGCTTAGTGTTCACACAGTGTTCCCTAAATGTTAGTGTTAAGGTGACGCCAACAAAATTTGACAAAATTAATGTAATAAATATTTCTTTTCCCTCAAAAAGTAAGGCATTTTTGCATGATCATATTTTAATTCTATCCATGTTTTTGTAGCTTTACCATCATTCCTCCCACTCCATGTAACCCTCCAAAATGCGGCAAGGTCCAGGGCATGAGGGGAATGTACAATAGTGATGGCCAGAAAGTGAATGCTCATTCACCGCAGTGCTTTTGCCAGCACAAGCGTTGATCCCCATTTCCAAGAAATGTTTCTGCACCCCATGTACGCTATGAGTAAGTTTATGCAGGATGTTATTGCGTGCAGCTACTTTGTGCTTAGTGTTTGCACAGTGTTCCCTAAATGTTAGTGTTCTGACTAAGGTGACGTCAACAAAATTCGACAAAATTAATGTAATAAACATTTCTTTACACTCTAGAAAAGGAAGGCATTTTTGCATAATATTATTTTAATTATATCCTCATTTTTGTATCTTTACCATCACTCCTCCCACCCCATGGTCAGAAAGTGACTGCTCATTCACCGCAGTGCTTCTGCCAGCACAAACTTTGAGCCCCATTTCCAAGAAACATTATTAGAAATTCTCTCTATCCTCATGGGAGGAATTCAGCATCTCTGCCCATGATAATGGTGGAGAGCTTTAAGAGGTCTTTCGGCATCAGTTAAGCCAGCACAGCAAAATGGCCGAAGAGTATCAGCCATCTGACTTCCAAAATCCGTCCCCCCACCTTCCTCCAAACTGTAATATGGAACAAGAATTAAAACAGAAGTAGAAACAAAACAAAACAAAAAAAAGAATGGAAGGGAATGAGGAGAGAGAGAGAGAGAGAATGGCTTTGGTTGATCTTTCAGCACAGTTAAGTTTGCAGCGTGTGTTTAAAAATGTAAGCCTATTGATTGCAATTGGAGACTTTATTTAGTTCTTTCAAGAAAGGAAAAGCCATTCAATCAGCATGGTGGGATGTATGGAGATCGGAAAGCAGGCAGGGACAAAGACCAAAGGGAAAACAATAATTTGCCAGCCGTCAACCATTTTCCTGTAATAGCCTAAAGGTGAAACAAAGTAGGCTTAAAACATTTCACAAAGGCTGTCTATATGTGTAATCAATTTTGTACTACAATAGAAATAAAAAGGTTGTCATCACTGCCACTTTGTTTCCTACTTTTTCCCATGTTGCTTAGTAGAGATAAAAGGGGGGAGTATAAGCCATTAAATAGCCGTTGTGAGTATTGTCAGTAATTGTAGTTTCCTCTCTGTTTTGTATTCACGCTTTATTTTTGCTTCACCTGATTGCTGCCAATGTAGTGTTCCAGCTTATCAAGGCAACCTTTATATTTTTGGGAACAGTTTTCCAGTCCCTTCAGGCTTTGTTATCTTCAACATATTTGCAGTTGTTCTTCCAGGACTGCCAAATTTGGAGATCAAACGTTCTAGAATACACAATGAGTCCCAAGGATGAGTCCTGGTGATAAGGAGGAGACATGGACAAATAGGTCAACCTCAATTTTTTTCTTGCCATTCTTTCAAAACAGAATTTAAAATACTTTAATTGGAATTTATGAAGAAATAAGCAAGATGGAACACTTATCTTCACTAGCCATATTCAATAGATACATTGCTATTGAAGATTACTTACTTTCTTACTTACTTAGGTGATCCCCCTCGCTGTCCAAGTATGATGGTCCCCCAAGTCTAGTGTCTTGGTGGTGGATATTAGGGCTGGGCGGTTTCGTTTCGTTAATTCATAATTCGTTAATAATTCGTTAATTTTTTCAATTACAAAACGATAACGAACTATTCTGGAGCAATTATTAAAAAAACGAATTTTCAAAAACTTTTTGTAAATGCTTCGTATTTCGATATTGTATTCGTTTCGTTATTGTTTTGAGGTCGTTTCGTTATTATTTCCGCATGTCTGGGCCAGTTTTATGGTTTAATTAGTGAAAAAAAATTATAATATCACACCAACAGTCAACAACAGAGGGAGAGGGAAGTTTCAGAAGGTTTTGGAGGTTTTTTAGCGTATTTCGCGTCCGCAATTAACGAATCGATTCGTTATTGTTTCGGAAATCGATTCGTTAAATTTTTACCATTTACGAAATTTCGTAAATATCGAACTTTTTAAAAGGAAAATTTTGTAATTATTTTAAATATCGAAACAAAAAAACCTCCCAAATACAAATCGATTTTAGAAACAAATTTTTCCGTTGTTACCCAGGCCTAGTGGATATGTAGGTGACTGTGGAGCCCTATTCTTGATCCATATGTTCTTCCACAGTGAGGACATCAGTTTCCAGGTGGAAGGCGGTCCCAGTTCTGGGTTGGCTTGACATGTCTTCCTCTTGGCACATTTCTCTCTTTCGCCCTCCATTTGTGCCTCTTCAAATTCCGCAGCACTGAAGGTCACAGCTGACCTCCAGTTAGAGCACCCAAGGGCCAGGGTTTCCCAGCTCTCTGTGTCTATGCCACAGCTTTTAAGGTTAGCTTTATCTTTAAATCTCTTTTCCAGTCCACCAACATCTCATTTTCCATTTTTGAGCTGGGAGTAAAGTAACTGGGAGATCGGGATATGAGACAGTGAGGGGAGACGGCAACAATCTCTCGCAGATGGGGAGAGATCCATTGTGTTGGGTGATTCAGTATGTCCATAGACTCCATTGTTCTGGATGGCCTGGCTATCAAAGGCCTCTGAGGTCCAGTAAAAAACCCCAGCCATTTACTTATTGTCCATGCAAATGGGTTTTGGTCAAGTCCTTTCTAAGGCGATTATTGGCTCAGGAAGTTTGGAACTCCCTAGAGCCATGAGTTTCTGGTTAATGAAAAGGTTGCTTTGCTTCACATTTTCTCATATAGCCATACATACATATAAGGAATGGGACATGGAAGCATACACAGAGTTCATGGGGAAGGTGGGGGGATTCTCCACTTCCAGATCATATTCACCATGCAGGGTTGAAGAAAGGGAACTCATGCCAGCCCCCCAAAGTCCATCAAAGTTAATTAAGTTTGCAAAAAGTCCATAAAGGTTCCTATAAAGTTCATGGGAGTTCATAAAAGTTATAGGGGATTATGGAATCATTCCAGCTTGGGGTCCTTGGCAAAACTATGAATTCCCTGATTCTGAATGATGTCTTAGAGAACCCTGGGGAGGGGGGGGGGGGGGTTACCTTCGATTACATATTTAAATTGGTAAATTCTCAAAAAGTAAACGACTACATTGTAAAGTTGTTGCTTGTGTACAGAAGAAATGCAAAGCCAATTCCACTGGATATCCGATTTCCTTTAATGGCATTATGTGCTCCGTAAGCCTCCCTAAAGCCCCGGGACTTGTGGGGGAAATAGCTTTGTCTAAATGCTATGTTTAGCAGGGAAGGAAATGGCTTGACTCTGTTTTAAGGAGTGGATTCGCAGTGATTTATAAAAGCCTAATCATATATTTATAAACCTCTTACCAACTGTGCGTAGGGATATATGAATACCAAACAAATTATTTACAAAGTATTTACAGCATCACAATGCATCACTCGACCTGCAAATCTTTCTTGGCCTGCTTTGGCTTTTAAGCAAGCTGTATTGCAACAGAAAAGCAATTAGATGGGTTTGTGTATTTATTTGATTTTAAATGAAATGAGCTATAAAAGTACTTTAGATGTAGGAATTTATTTTCCGTATTTGTCAATCTGGGTTGACAAAAGGGAACTTAGAACCACAAGGTGTTGTGATTGTCACACATGGAGATGGTTTTCCAAAATATTAGTCACATTCATGGAGGTGGATTCCATTGCATTGTACATGAGCTCCTTTCCCAGAGGAAGTAAAGCTCTAGGCCAGTGGTTCTCAAGCTTCCTAATGCCACAACCCCTTAATACAGTTAAGAAGAAATGGGTGGAGAGGCTAGGTCTAGGGCAGTGTTTCTCAACTTTCCTAATGCCGTGATCCCTTAATACAGTTCCTCATGTTGTGGTGACCCCCAACCATACAATTATTTTTGTTGCTACTTCATAACTGCCTCCTCCTGAGAAAAATGTATAATATCACAAAGGACGACCGTCTCACCTGCCTCATAGGAAACCTGCTACAAAACAGGAATTTCTTTGTTGAGTTCCAGGGCCAGAGAAGCAGATGGCGGAAACAGAAGAACGGCCTGCCTCAGGGGAGCGTGCTTGCTCCATTCATGTTCAACATTTACACATATGACCAGCCACTGCCAGAAAGGACAGAGAGTTTCATCTATGCTGATGATCGTGCCATTACTGCTCAAGCAGGGAGCTTTGAGATGGTAGAACAGAAGCTCTCCAAAGCTCTAGGTGCTCTTACTGCCTATTACAGGGAAAACCAGCTGATCCCTAATCCATTTAAAACACAGACATGTGCCTTTCACCTTAAGAACAGATAAGCATCCCGAGCTCTGAGGATTATCACCTGGGAAGGAATCCCACTGGAGCATTGCAGCGCACCCAAATACCTGGGAGTCACTCTGGACCATGCTCTGACCTACAAGAAGCACTGCCTGAATATCAAGCAAAAAGTGGGTGCTAGAAACAATATCATATGAAAGCTGACTGGCACAACCTGGGGATCACAACCAGACACAGTGAAGACATCTGCCCTTGTGCTATGCTACTCTGCTGCTGAGTATGCATGCCCGGGATTTATAGTTCACCTACAATCAAAACGCATTCTGAACTCCAACAATGATGAAATTGAACCACACTTAGCACACAGAACTCCCGTGACCAACAGAAAATACTGGAAGGGTTTGGTGGGCATTGACCTTGAGTTTTGGAATTGTAGTTCACCTACATCCTGAGAGCACTGTAGACTCAAAGAATGATAGATCTGGACCAAACTCAGTACAAATACTTAATATGCTCAAATGTGGACACTGGTGGAGTTTGGGGAAAATAGATCTTGACATTTGGGAGTTGTCGTTGCTGGGATTTATAGTTCAGCTACAATCAAAGAGCATTCTGAACCCCACCAACAATAGAATTGGGCCAAACTTCCCACACAAAACTCCCATGACCAACAGAAATACTGTGTTTTCTGATGGTCTTTGGAGACCCTTCTGACACCCCCCTCGTGACCCCCTTTGGGGTCCTGACCCCCAGGTTGAGACATGCTGGTCTAGGGTATAAGGGGAAGGGGATAGGGAGGGGGAGTGATGCTGAGTTGTTGAATTAAAATGGGTGGGATGGGGGTAAGGGATAGCAAGGGAAATAGGGAAGGATAGATTAGGGGAAAACTATGGGGGGAGGGGTTGGTTGACTTCCCATCTTGTACTTCGTGGGAACTGTTTTCCAATCCCCACTCTTCTTTTATATACATCCTCTTATTCTCTGTATTTTAAGAGATATTAATTTATATTGATATTTCCATTTTTTTCTTGTTCCATAAACTTTGTTAAAAGTGTCTAATTTGTAGTTGATTTATTTTGTCGATATCTGCATTGTTGTGTTAAGTTGTCCATACTTCTAACTTCTTTGTTAACCAATCTTTTAAATTCGGGCTTTCTTTTCCTCTCCAGTATCGGGCATAAATTATTCTGGTCATGGTTGTTATATAATTAAATAGAATATCTTTATTTCCATCTAAATTAAAGTCTATGATTCCCAAGAAAAAGTATTCTGGTTTTAGTTGAAATTTTATTTGGAGGATCTTTTGCATTTTGCACTTTCAAACTACTAGGTTGGCAAAAGCTGGGGCCAATAGCAGGAGCTAACTCTGCTCTCAGCAGTTCAACCCGCTGCACCACTGGGGGCTCTGACATTTTAGTGGTTTTAATGATTTCAATCTGTGTTTTAGTCTTATAGTTTCTCCACTTCCAGATCATATTCACCAAAACCAAGGTCCAGGACGAAATACAAATTTGGGGCAGACATGGAAAACATGAAGTTCTGAACCAGTCCCAAAATGGCAGCCTTAGCATGGATGTTGAAATCCCCTAGCACTACAAGGCAAGAAGATCCCAGCACCAACCCTAAAACTACTACAGGTTATTCAGGAAGGGAGACCATGGCTATTGAGCATGACTACTACTGAGCATGACTATTGACCATGACAATTTCCCCCTTTCCATATCTCCCTATGCCCTGTACCACTGTAATGATTGCGCTCTCAACACACCCATTGAGCCCTCAATTCTGCAGCTGGGGTAGGTGGATCTTGCTGGAACCTACTATGACCTTATGCTAAACAAATTTGGTTGTGAGTCATCCTGAGATGGCAACTGTGGCACTGAGATGGGAAAGAGGAGAAGAAAGAGAAGCTCCCACAGATGATACATCTATCCACCATCTGTTTCCATGTTCTATAGCAGTGTTTCTCAACCTGGGGGTCGGGACCCCTGGAGGGGTTGCGAAGGGGTGTCAGAGGGGTCGCCAAAGACCATCAGAAAACACAGTATTTTCTGTTGGTCATGGGAGTTTCTGTGTGGGAAGTTTGGCCCAATTCTATCATTGTTGGGGTTCAGAACGCTCCTTGTTTGTGGGTGAACTATAAATCCCAGCAAGTACAACTCCCAAATCTCAAGATCTATTTTCACAAAACCCTACAAGTGTTCACATTTGGGCATATGGAGTATCTGTGCCAAGGTTGGTCCAGATCCATCATTGTTTGAGTCCATAGTGCTTTCTGGATGTAGGTGAACTACAACTCCCAAACTCAAGGTCAATGCCCACCCAACCCTTCCAGTATTTTCTGTTGGTCATGGGAGTTCTGTGTGCCAAGTTTGGTTCAATTCCATTGTTGGTGGGGTTCAGAATGCTCTTTGATTGTAGGTGAACTATAAATCCCAGCAACTACAATTCCCAAATGGCAAAATCAATCCCCCCGCCAACCCCACCAGTATTCAAATTTGGGCATACCGGGTATTTGTGCCAAATTTGCTCCAGGGAATGAAAATACATCCTGCAGGTCATTATTTACATGGCGATTCATAATGTTAGGGTTATGGTTGGGGGGTCACTACAACATGAGGAACTGTATTAAGGGGTCGCGGCATTAGGAAGGTTGAGAACCACTGTTCTATAGAGACATACAAGGGTATGGCTTGTTAGTTTTCTTCATCCCACCATTCCCATGATTCATAAACAGGAACTACCCACTCCCTTCTTCATGAACCTAGGGGGAATCCCCTTCAATTTAGATTTGGCCTGAGAAAGGAATGTTGCATGGAAGAAAGGAAGAGTAAACAGGAAACCAATGTTATGGGAGTAGAGCTTCCCACAAGCCCAAAGGACATCAAAAGCTTCCGCACTTGGCTTTGGTTAAGACTTTTCATTGGTTCACATCCAAACCTCTGGAGTGAGAAGAGTTTGGAAAGGATTTTGTGCAGGCGGTTCCCCGAAGAGACTTTGTTAGCATTTCAGTCTTTGGAGAAGGCTTGTAGTCTGTCAGCATTCTCTGTAATGTTCTCTGGCAGGTCGTGTTTTTACACTGATGTGTAAGATGGGGAACAAATGAAAACCAACATAGAAATCTTGGACCATTTATTGTAATAATTCTAGACTGGAGAGTAATTTGGGTGGGAAGGTTGAAATCACATGGATCTGGAATAAACACTACATTGTATAAATTGACAAAAGTATAATTGATAGTAACAGTTACAAGCAGGGGATATGACCTCCAACATATTTCCATAATTAACATGGATATAGATAGTTAACAGTTGTGCTGGTTAACAAATGACACAGATATTAGATGATTGAGAAAATTAGGTGTTGGAAAATATAAGGTAGTGGCACAACTGTTGATTATAGTGCCAACATGGGTCTCCAACATCTCAATCTAATGCTTTAACCACTATGCCAAGTTGGCTCTCTAATCCAGTACTACCATGGTTGAATACTGGCATGTGCGTTTGTATCGGAAATCGTTGTAAGTTGGATGTTTTTTGGATGTTTCAGCCTCATGATGTGTATTCTGACATACACATGTAGCACATGCCAGCCAAACATTAAGAAATTGAACCTTTTCATTGCTTTGATTCTTAAGTTTTGATTCCCTCGTAAGTAGCTGGGATGCAGTTAAAATTCACACAACTTTGGTAAAGCCAAGAGAACATAAAGTGTTTAAAAACTAATTATTTGACGTTGGAGTTTTGCCCCATTGTCACCATAAGGAAAATGCTATGGTGTGACTTAATGGCGACTGAAAACACAGCCATCTTAAATTTAGTTTTGGAAAGTGACACCCCCAATAGCAGGTAATGCAAAAGGCCCTGCCATAAAGTACATTTCCCAGAATGCAATCTTTCTGAAACTTCTGGGGATTAGTGCCCTGGTTATCTTTTGCATTGTATATACAATTCAAATAGATAGCTCTTGTAGTTTTTTTAAAATTATAAAGTCTTTGAAAATTCGCCAAAAATCTGTGGATAAGCAAAACGTTATGAAACTTGAAGGGCAAAGAGTAGTAAATGTGTTCTACCATTGTAGCGAGTTTCACCCCAATAGCTTTAAAAATGAGGGATATAGGAACCCCTAAAGTTTCACCACTGACAGTGATGTTTTCCTTATTGCGCATGCACGACCGCCATTAACAAAATAATTATGAAATTTCAGTCTCACTAGAGTTCCAAAATTTTCACCTCCAAAACTAAACATTAGAAACATTTTAGAAATGAAGCACCAGTGTCCCCTAGTTTTGTAAGTATTTTAGAACCATTTTTTATGAATTGCACATGCCTATTGAATACACAGGGGCACAATACAAATATATGTAAGGCTCTGGAGATAGATAGACCTTTAGATTGAGGGAGGTCAGGTTTTTCTCATATATATATTCACAAATACCTCGATTCAACATGGAAAGAACTTGTTGGAGCTCAACCTGTGATTGTGTTTCAGGATCAGGGTGCTTTGGATGTGGGGAGTGATGCCAATGAGTTTCAAGATGAGTTTCAAGATGGCAATGGTTTGGTCAGTGATACTGATGCAGAGAATGACCAGGAGATCCCTGTTCAAAGTGTAGTTTCCCATGAGAATGTCCCTGAGGGATGTGGGGATGATGGTGTGCTTTCTGAATTGTTACCAGAGAGTTCCCATTATAGGGAATATGAAAACAGCTCGGCACCTAGCCCAGTTGCAGAAATTAATGAGATAAACGGGACGAGATCAGTCAAAACTGGAGAGAAAAAAATTAAGAAATTCTCAGCTAAAGTGAAACCAATTTCAGAGTGCTAGAGATATAGCTAATTAAAGTCCCAAGTACAGGGTATGTAGTCAGATGAAGCATCATTTGGAATCAAGTCAAGATCTCGTCCTTGTTCATGGAAGCTTTGCTTGGAAAAATCATGTTTTAAGTGCCTTTGTTTCATGGTTTTGATTCTTGGGTTTTATGCTTTTATATTCATGTCTTGGATTCATGTTTCCTGATTTCTTGCATTTAATTTGGGAAGTTTTGACTTTGTTTTTATGGACATTGCTGGACTATTACCCTGGACTACTTTGTTCCTGCTTATCTTCCTACCTAATTGGATTTACCTATTTCTTTGAAGTGCTTTTTTACCTTACTGCTTTATAATTATCTTCAATAAAAGGATTGTTTTCTGTCCAACAGTGTGGTGTTTAAAGTCAGAGGGCTTTTCCTGTCCTGGAGTGCAACAGAACTCGAAATTTATTTATTTATGAGTATGTGTGTATGTATGTTTGTGTGTGTATGTATATGTATATATATATATATATATATATATATATATATATATGTAAGGACGTGCCAATGTCACCTAAATGGGACCACCAAAATTGTGTAAGGACGTATGTTAATCCACCTAATGTCACCAAGAACTATAAGGAAGTTCCGAGACTGCTAGATTAAACTGCCACCATTATATATAGAGACGCTGGTATTAAAGTCTCTGTTTATCCCTATTTGCGTTGTGAGGTAACTTTGGTAGAGTGGAATGCACCAAACGTAAAATCAATGGAGGAGGCAGGTTTAAAATAACAAAGAGAACAAGTTTATTGTTAACAAAGCATAATTGTTGCAATATTGAGATGTTGAACTTGGCACAAGCTTGATGGTTACAATATGGCTTGGTTGAGATACATTCAGGCTTCTGATGTTACAATCTTATAAACTCCTTCTTCAGTGAAGTGCTTTATTATTTCAGTGTTCCCTGTTGTGAATATTCACACTGTTTGTCCTATACCGGATCAAACCACTGATCCCCAGTCTTTCACTACTGGCGACCCTAAAACCCCCTCTGTTAGATTCTTTTTAACACAAGCAATCTAACGAGGTTTCACCTTCAGCTCCCTTGCTGAAGAAATATTCACAAATACTAAGAACTAACTGAATTTACACTGCTTCACAACACAGAGCCCTAACTGACTCTGCTCCTCTTCTCAGGGTCTCTTCCTCCTGACTGAACTACTTTTCCAGAGTCCTATCTGACTCTGCTACTTTCCCAGAGTCCTTTCTTGACTCTGCTCCTCCTCTCAGGGTCTCATCCTCCTGACTAAACTATTTTTCCAGAGTCCTATCTGACTCTGCTACTTTCCCAGAGTCCTTTCTTGACTCTGCTCTTCCTCTCAGGGTCTCATCCTCCTGACTGACTATTAACTGTCACTTTCAAACCTTTTTCTCCTTAAGCTCTGCCCACCTCCTCTTCTGCCTTGTCACCATGGCAACCTATCTCTCACAGCTAGGCCATGGCAACCAATGTAAAACATAAATACAGTTTAAACACAGTATAATAAACACTTTATAATAAACATTTCTCTACAATATATATATATATATATATATATATATATATATAATTTCAAGTTCTTTCCATATTGAATTGAATTGTAAATTTGAGGAAGCAATAGTCAGAAATGAACTAAAGCAAAAGCTGTCCCGTACACAGTGTGGCCAGAGCAGCATGGAGTGGTTCACAGCATTTAATATGCTCTGAAAACTTTTGCAGATCTGTTCTGCCATGTTGTGTTTCTCCCCATCTCTGTGATGAGCCAAGAGGAGTGTTGTAGTGATACCTTTCATGCCCCAGGCTTGCAGCATCAAAGTGCTCGTAGCTGTTGCGTTGTTTGACCCTGAGTTATAAAACAGTACTTTTAAACAATCTATATAATTAAATAAGATTTTGCTAATTGCTTGCTATTTTTCTAAAGTTACAGGCCTGAATGGTTTCGAGGTGGAAACAGCTGTTGAACCTGAGCTGACCTGCAAAAGAAATTTGGCTGCCCAGTTGTGGTTAATAGCTGAAGAATTTTAGAAAACACGTACTTGAACATATAAACATTCTGGTTGAGATTTCTAAGCTCAGCAAAGGGCAGAAACAGTTTTTAAAAAAAATAAAAATAGCTTATTTTTCTTTTGGCACTATGTGTATTTTCCTGCTCTTTCCCAAGGCTGCTACAATTGTGTAGAACATAATACCATTCCGACGGGCAAAGGAAACTGTTACTATTACCCAAACACATTTTCTTCTGGTGCTTGGCATAGCTCGGGTGTAAGTCTATTATTTCTGCAAGAATAATGTAAACAGGTTCCACTTGTAAACAGCAGAGGAAGAGATTTCTGGAAAGATTTGGCTTTGGTGGATGCTGGTGGAAAGCTGGCACCTTGCTCTGTTTCACTTCTCATTTTCCCAAGGGCTTGGAAATGAAAAGAAGGCCCTTAATACCTAAATTAATGTTAAACCTTCTCACCTGCTTTTGCACACAGACTGGGTTCCTTGGCATGCTTGCAGAAGCATCAGCTAAATAAAGTGCAATTAACAGATTCAAACCTTCTGTAGGATTTCTTCTGCTGTTTTTCCCTTTTTAATCCCCCCCCCCCCAAGAAGCTGGAAAGCCCCCAAATATGCAAATAGACTTAGCATTTTTTATAACATTTCAGCATTTGAAAAATTGGGAAATGTCGAACACATTCCTGGCAGAGCTGCAGCACTTAGAGCAGCAGTGTTCAAGGAATGCAAAATAGAAGCCCTTCGGAGCATTAGAGGACGGAGGAGCAATCTCCTAGGTTGCTCCATGATTCTGTTGGGTGCTCATGGCACACCTCCCCTTCTGCTTTTCATATTGACATATATACATTATCCAAACTGTATTGGATTTTTTTCTAAAATCATTCACTGAGCACTTGGAGATATATCTTCCTTTGTTCCTGTGGATTCCACTAGATTTTTCTCAATTTTCTCTGTTTCACTACAATAGCCACTCCTTAAAAGTACTTCACGGTTTCACAGGAGGGAAGGATATTAGAGGCAAAGATGGAGTACTTTGGCCTTATAATGAGAAGACAGGAAAGCTTGGAGCAGACAATGATGTTCGGGGGAAAGGAAGGAAAAAGGAAGAGAAGAAGAAGAGGAAGAGGAAGAGGAAGAAGAAGAAGAAGAAGAAAAAGAAGAAGAAGAAGAAGGAGAGCTTGAACTTTATTTTTCCACCCTGCCTCCATCTACCTGAAGGGACTTGGGGTGGCTTACATGGGGTCAAGCCTGGCAACATACAATTAAAAGCAGAACAATAACAGATTTATTTATTTATTTATTTATTTATTTATTTATTGTGTCAGGAGCAAACCAAACAGTTGCATAGCATTTTTTAACAAACAACCAGACAAAACACAAAGTTTGCAAGCTTGGTAATTGATTAAATGTCCTTTGACCACTAGCTGGCCCCTTGGAGTGCCTCTTTTGTTGCTGCAAGAAGGTCCTCCATTGTGCATGTGGCAGGGCTCAGGGTTTATTGCAGCAGGTGGTCAGTGGTTTGCTCTCCTCCACACTCACATGTCATGGATTCCACTTTGTGGCCCCATTTCTTAAGGTTGGCTCTGCATCTCATGGTGCCAAAGCGCAGTCTGTTCAGCGCCTTCCAAGTCACCCAGTCGTCTGTTTTTATTTGTCATGTCAGGGCAATCAGTCAATTATATTACATTTCTAACAGAACAAAGCAAACAAAAAGACAAAATACAAAATTTGTGAGTTTGGTAGTTGATTAAATGTCCTTTGACCAGTATCTGGCCACTTGGAGTGCTTCTGGTCTTGCTGCAAGAAGGTCCTCCATTGTGCATGTGGCAGGGCAGATGGCTAATTCTCTCACTCCAGAAGTGACCAGAAGCGACTTGCAGCATGTAAACAAGCAAGCAAAACAACCAATGGACCTTTTCAGGACCAACCATTATAATAATAACAGATTAAAATAGCATATTTATTTATTTATTTATTTATTTTACAGCATTTTTACCCCACCCTTCTCAACCCCCCCCCCCCCCCCAAGGAGGACTCAGAGCACCTAACATAGGCAACAATTCAATGCCATAATATCAATAGACAACCATATAAAACCAATAATATATAAAAATTAAAACAGTTGCATTAGTTAAATAATCACATCACATAGCTGTTTCCAATTATCATAACAGTCGTATGGCCCTGTTCGAAGTCCCTGATGCTGCTGTGCTCACTCGCCAAAAGCCTGGTTCCAAAACCACAATTTTAGTTTTTTCCTAAAGGAAAGGAGGGAGTACGCTGATCTAATCTCACTGGGGAGGGAATTCCACAAGCGGAGGGTCACCACTGAGAAGGCCCTGTCCCCACCAGACATGTTTGCGAAGCCGTAAAACCATAAAACAGCATCAGCAATAATAAACAAGCATCAAGAGCAACAACGACTCATTTTTTAAGAGAAGGAGAGAGCCACTATGTAAACCTGATTAAAGGACAGGGTGGTCAAAACGTGGATAGAAGTCTATAATAGCATAGGAAATAGCATGGGAAAAGAGCAATTAAACAGGATCAATTTGGCTTAACTTAAATGTAATAATGAAATATAAGAATTCAGATTCAGATCATGATTCAGGTCATCTGTCAACAGGAGTGGTCAGTCAAATGCACAATGAAACATCCACGTCTTTAATTCCTTATGGAGGGTGCCAGCCTGATCTCCCTCCATAAGGAAAGGGAGTTCCAGAGATGAGGGGCCACCACCGAGAATACCCTCTCTCTCATCCCCACCAACCGCACCCGAAAGAAGAGCATCTCTGGAAGATCTTAAGGACCATGTGGGCTTGTAGGGGATGATGCTGTCATGAAGATAAGCAGGTCCTGAACCGTTTAGAGCTCAGGACCTAGGGCCAACTAAAGGCAAGATGGATGAATGGTATCCTTCAAGTGACTGACTTGACCTTAAAGTAGCTGGAAGTGGTGACGGCCAACGGGGAGCTCTGGCCATGGGGTGGGATTGTGATATTTATGTTGGTTGTTGTTGCTTTGTGTTGCTGTCTTTGCACTTTTTTTTATATTGCATGTTTGCACCTTTGAGCTGTTGCGAGTTGCCCCAGGTGATCATGGCAGGGTATAAATACAGTTTTGTTGTTGTTGTTAGGCCAAAAAAAAAGTCAAAGGGAGAAATTCCTACCTGGCCCCGAAGTGACCCTTTGGTACATTGTTGTAGGGTGGGAGAGCAGGCCAACATTTGTTGCTTCACTGCTTGGAGAGGAGAGGGGTGGGCACCTATATGTTCTGCTTCGCCCCCAGAACTTGGTCTCAGTTCATCGGGGAGGGCAAATAACTCTTCCCATCCAGCATGGCCAGAAGGGAAACCCAATTGCCTGTGTGTCCTGCACCTCACTCCTCCTCCTTCTACGAATGGCCTTGTCTCTCTCACTGCTTTTGGTGTGCGCAGTTGCAGATAAGCCCCTGGCAAGCACTTGATCATATGTGCCACTGATGTGTACCCTCAGTTTGATAACAGTTAACAAAGCATGGTATATTATTCACTTCTCTCCCTGATGTTTTAAGCAATTAAGAACCAAATCCTTTTCATTCTTTGTATTTTGAGGGGCGCTCCCCCCACCCCACATTTCATAGTGTTTCCTAATCAAGAAAGGAAGAAAAATGTTTTGATTTTGTCATTCTGCCTCGAAGGCTTCCATGGCTCTAATTGACTCTATTTAAAATGAAGAAAGGACGGAGGTATTCCTCAAACGTCCTTATTGCGTTGTTTTCGTTTAGTCTTGCTTTACATTTCCCCTTCTCCTTGCCTTGTTGTTTTTGCTGTGATTCTCGGAGACGGTTCTTTGGCAGAATGTGGGGCTTACAAAGCAAAGCTGTTGCCAATTTAAAAAGCTTAGCCAGCAGAAGGTCAAGCTGCCTGGCTGACTAGCCATTGGTTCTTTCTCCGTTTCTTCCCTGGCTCCCCAAAGATTAGTCCATGCTGGAGCCAAGCAGTATCTGGAGACAATCCTGACTGTTGTTTGTTTCATTGCCCTTCAACAAGAGGTTGCATGTATTTTGCAATCCTGCAATCACACCACACAAGTAAAGGGTCAGAAAGAAACAATAGCTCCACTCATTTCCATCTTAGCAGAGAGAGCCTAGGGACCTTCTTCTCCCCATCTCGCTCTTCTCAAGAAGCTGCCAAATTCTATGCAAACATTCCCATTTGCTTGTTTATTTCTTGATTTTAATAGCTTTGCTGCCAGTCTAAGAACTGTGATTTGCTTCAGTAGAGCTTCCCATCATCACTCCTGCGATGAATTCTTTTGATTGTTTATCATATGCCACTTTTCAACCAAAAAGGGAGCAATCCATTTGGTTAGAAGGCAGGATGGGGCTATCTCTACGCTAGGTCCATACTTTTGCAATAATCAGTTGAAATTCACCTATGCCCCTTCTACACTGCCATATAATCCAGATTATCAAAGCAGATAATCCACATTATTTTATTTGAACTGGATTATGAGTTTACACTGTCATATAATCCAGTTCAAATCAGATAAACTAGATTTTATATGGCAGTGTAGAAGGGGCCCTAGTTCCATCATCACAAGACTCCAAGAAACCCTAGGAAAGAATAACCAATAGGCCTGGGTAACAACGGAAAAATTTGTTTCTAAACTCGATTCGTTTTTTGGGGTTTTTTGCGTTTCGATATTTAAAAGAATTCCGAAATTTTTCTTTTAAAAATTTCAATATTTACGAAATTTTGTAAATGTTAAAAAAATCACGAAACATTAACGAAACAAATACGAAACAATAACGAATCGATTCGTTAATGGCGGACGCGACCGCGCAATACGCTAAAAAACCTCCAATGGGACAGGAGGAACTTCTGAAGCTTCCCTCTCCCTCTGTTGTTGACTGTTGGTGTGATATTATAAATTTTTTCCACTAATTAAACAAAAAACAACTATAAAACTTGCCCCAGACATGCGGAAATAATAACAAAACGACCTCAAACCGATAACGAAACGAATACATAACGAATCCGAAGCATTTACGAAACGAATTTAAAAATTTGTTTCGTTTTTAAGTTGCTCCAGAATGGTTCGTTATCGCTTCGTTATGAAAAAAAATAACGAATTTTTAACGAATTACGAATTAACAAAACGAAACCGCCCAGCCCTAATAACCAAGTGGGGGTAATTCCCGTTCCTAAACTTTCTTTGATTTGCTCTTGTTGTGTGTATTTTGACATTAGTTGACATTAGTTGTTTTAACATTAGTTGTTATTCATTATTAATATCTGGGGGATGAACAGTGGAATATGCTGCCTCATAATATGGTGGAGTCTCCTTCTCTGAAAGTTTTCAAACAGAAGCTGGATGTCCATCTGTTGGGGGTAATTATGTGCATTCAGGACTTACCTTGATCCGTTCGTATCCCGGGTTTTGAAGATTGACAGGTCGAAGGTTTGAATCCAAGGAGAGCACAGATGAGCTCCCTCTGTCAGCTTCAGCTCCCCATTTGGAGACATGAGAGACGCCTCCCACAATAATGGAGAGGGGAAGACATAGGGAGGAGGGAGCAAGCTTGTTTTTTGCTACCCTGGAGACTAGGACATGGAGCAATGGCTCCAAACTCCAGGAAAGGAGAGTCCACCTGAACATTAGGAAGAACTTCCTGACTGTGAGAGCTGTTCAGCAATGGAACTCTCTGCCCCGGAGTGGGGTGGAGGCTCCTTCTATGGAGGCTTTTAAACAGAGGCTGGATGGCCATCTCTTGGGGGTGCTTTGAATGTGATTTTCCTGTTTCTTTGCAGGGGGTTGGACTGGATCGCCCACGAGGTCTCTTCCAACTCTGTGATTCTATGAAAACATCAAAACATCCAGGTATCCCCTGGGCAACGTCCTTAGAGATTTATTTATTTATTTACAGTATTTATATTCCGCATATATGCATATACACATATATGGCAAACATTCAATGCCAAAGACACAACAGATACAGACAGATAGTCAGAGGCTATTTAACTTTTCTGTCCGCCAGGGGAGCTGTCGCTTTCATCGTCCATCTGCGACACTGATGAAGTTCTTCCGCATTCCCCGCATGCTTTGCTGGAGTGCTTGCTGGAGTCTTTTTTATGGCCTCATAAATTAGTTAAATTAGCCTCCCCACACATAGGTGGTACCTAATTTTCCTACTTGACAGATGCAACTGTCTTTCGAGTTGCAAAGGTCGACAACAAGCTACACAATTGGTTGGAAGCTCACCCTGACCCGGGCTGGCTTCGAACTCATGGCCTTTTGGTCAGAAGTGACCTTAATGCAGCTGACACTCAGACAGCTGCGCCACAGTCCCGATGGCCAGTTCTCTCACACCAGAAGCAACTTGCAGTTTCTCAAGTCACTCCTGACATGAAAACAAAAGAGCCCCAACTTTGAGAAGTGAGAGCAGCAGTACAATTTTGTAAATACTCCAAAGTGCAAGTGTGAATCCTATGAATGTGGAGGGTCGGCTGTATACTTTTGTTGGAGCACAGCTTCCTTCCACTAGTACTGCTGGTGCTTCAGAGTTTAAAAATCCATTTGTTCATATAAATTTATTCATAGGCACAGCTTATTTCTAAATCATTGGGATATAAGATTCCAGGATAATATTCAATTGTATATATTATTTTCACTGAAATAAGTTTGTGTTATATGAATCAGCCTTGTAACTTTCATTTATATGACATATTTTGAATGAAAGATAGGATTACTGCTTTTTGGTTGTTTATTCGTACAGATATCTGATGCTGCGGGTAGTGAAGACTACGATAAGAACAATTCTTGTTTCCATGCCTTCAGTCAGTATTTACCGGTTGTCTAGAGAAACAGTTAGCTCTGTAGTTAGCGTCTGCCAGCATTTCCCCAAAATTGAATCTGAAGTGTATTTGAGAGTTCGTCAGGCAAGATGTATCAGGAATCCTAAACAAAGGAAGAGCTTTGATGATAAAACTTGTATAAAGTCTCCAGCGAGCTCCATACAACTCCAGAACACCCTCCTAGGGTGAAATATTTACAAATGTCAAGTCAAGCCAAAAAGATGCCCAAAGAAATGCAACATTTCTCAGGAGTATTTCTGTTTTTAATCTGGGTGTAAAGCGTTTCTTAGCCTGACAAGAAATCCTATAAATACCAGAAGCAAAAATTTTTTGGGAGAAGATACGTTTAGAATGCCAAAATACTCTCAAGAAAAAATTTTCCCCAAAAAATGAAATTTTACTTATTAGGTATAACAGATTCGGACATAACACTAGATTCCAATAATGATATTTTATTTACATATCTGACTACAGCTGCCAGGATTCATTTTGCTAGACAGTGGAAGCAAAAGGAAATACTAGATGTAGGCAAATGGATACAGAAAATAAGAGAGATCAAAGAGATGGATAGACTAACTGTTCCGTTTTTCAGGAGCATAGTTTGCATTATGTTTTAGTTGCATGGGATAGTGTTCTTTTGCATTTCCCCAGGGTTGCTACAGACCCAGCAGCACCCTGGAAGTTAAACAGTATCAGAGTCTGCAAAGCCAGCCTGCAGGCCTTTTTTTGCAGTTATTGGTTTAGAAAAGTATCTCTTTGGGTCTAGAGAACGCCCATTTTCCAGGGGATGAGATCTCCATTTTGGAATCTCCCCTGCTTCCTTCAGTAGAGAAAGAAAGCTTCAGATGTGCTGTTGGTCAGACAGGTAGCTCTGAAAAAATCATTGTAAGTACGATTGAGCTAATTGAGATATGATTGAGTGATTGAGTTATATAGATAAAGAAGCTAATTGAGATAGACAGATAGATAGCAATTGAGTTATAGATAGCATTTGAGATATAGAAAAGTTATTGAATATTACTGAGCAGTACTTCATCTCCAAAGCTAACCTTGAGCTATAGATAGGGAAAAACCTGTTTTTCTAACCATAGCAGCTCAGGGTTAGGGTGAAAGGATCCCAGGATATTTTCTACCATTTGGGAAAGAGTTACCTCAGTAACTGAAGAAAAAAGAAAGAAAGATCATCTCTAAGGTTTCACCTATTGACTGTTTTGTTTATAACTTTGACAAGCTGTGCCAAGTCTGCAAGGACTTTGAGAAATAAATATTCTATTTTGGTGTTCAAAACCTGTAGTAGCCTCAGTTGCTGGGAATCTCAAGCTTTTAAGAAAGACATCTGCAGTTCACCCAGATATAGAGAGAAGCACATCTTAGTTTTATTTTTGTAGTGTCTGGGTGTGACGGCACACTAAAGAAAAAATTTTATTAAAGAAAAATTCAGGAAATCTGATTGGATTTACAGATTGGCCCAAGATTGAGGAATATGAAAAAAAAAACAAGAAAATAAAAGAAATATTAAAATACATTACTTTTTTAATGAAGAAACTAGAAGACTCGATTTATCTCATCTTAAAATTAAGATTTTAATTTTTTATCCTCCGTAGAGAACAATTTTGCATAAACTTATACAAAACCGCAAAGGACTAGATTTAAGTCACCATGCCTACCTAGCAGTTTGAAAACATGCAAATGTGAGTAGATCAATAGGTACTGCTCCAGCGGGAAGGTAACGGCACTCCATGCAGTCATGCTGAACACATGACCTTGGAGGTGTCTATGGACAACGCCGGCTCTTCGGCTTAGAAATAGAGATGAGCACCACACCCCAGAATCAGACATGTCTGGACTTAATGTCAGACAAAAACCTTTACCTATACACACACACACACATATTTTTTCTCTTTCTCGATAAACTCTGACAATTTTTAGAGCCTCCCCCTCTTTCCTTTATTTTTCTATTTTATTTTCCCAGTTTACTATCATTTTATTATTCTCCCGCTTTACCTATAGAACGAAAGTACTCCCCCCCCCCTTTTCCTACATATCTCCAATAAAATATATATTTAAAAAAGGAAATCCTATAAGTACCAGAAGCAAAGGAAGAGAAGCAGCTCTGCAACCCTATAGAAGCTGGTGCAAATCCATTCAGTGGTCTCTCTACTTTATATGTGAAACATCTGCATCCGAAAGAGGTCGATGAATTTGGATGGCATATGGATGTCACAACCAGCCAGGATGCTGAGCTAGTTGGCCACCAGCTGATTAGCTAAATGTTCAAACTGAGCAGGGACAACTTGACTCAACAATTTATTTCTTTACGGAAAGAGGCATATCAGAGTGCTGTGTTTTGCTAGGTTTGTGTATCACATATATTTTTAAAAGGATGGAATGAAGATCTCCCTTTCACATTAATCTAGGGATGGCCCAGCTAGCTATTTTGTACCTTGTTGCTTTCTAAATTCCCCTGAGTATTAGGCTTGTGCATTTTGGGTGAATCGCTGTTTCTGCTTGCCTGATTCCAGAAGCCCGATATCTGTTTTCCATCACCTCCTGAAAATGGGAGTGCTGCCAAATTGGTGTTTTTATTATACATCTGAAAAAAATGTCCTTTTTGGCCCATTGTGGCAATGGGGAACTTATGAGGCTCCCGTTCCTCTCTTCAAGGGAGCCTGGATGTCACCGACAGGTGGTTGAGACTTCCTAGGCTCACCTTCCATATCCTTCATTAAGACCTGCATTTTAAAAAGCATCAGAGTTAAGATACCACACTTTGGGATCCATTAACTTCAGTTTGTAGAGGAGGAGACCAGGTTTAATGTTTCTACTCTAGAGGAGAGGCAGGCACTTGCGCTAGCACCAGCAGCATGCCACACATAGATTTCAAAGCATTTTAAGAAGGCCCAGGGAAAGAAGAGTGATGAGCTGAAAGCTATCTCCCTGGACTACCTTAAAAAGTCCCTCTGTTTTCTCTACTGTGTCTGCAATCTCCTTTCTGCTTGGGGTTTTGCATCCTTAAAACTCTCTCTCTCTCTTTCTTTCTCTCTCTCTCTCTCTCTCTCTCTATATATATATATACATATACATACATACATATATACTAGGCATCTCCTGCCACGCTTTGCTGTGGCTCAGTCTGGTGATCTGGAAAATAAAATAATGAGAAAGTTTTCGTTTCTTATATATGTAATTTCTTTATGCTTGCGGGTAAACAGTATTTCTTGTTGTTTCTTTGTCAGTGTTGATGTAGAGAGTGTCTGGTTTGCCTGCTCTGGAACATGGAACATATCATTGACCTTCTTTAGGAGTCCCTTTCAAATCTATGATATTATATCTCTCTCTGTGTGTGAATCATATCTATCTATCTATATCTATGGCTGGATGGCTCTTTGTCAGGAGGGCTTTGATTATGTTTTCTTGCCTCGGTGAAATGAGTTGGACTGGATGGCCTTAAGTATTTTCTGTTGGTCATGGGGGTTGTGTGTGGGAAGTTTGCCCCAATTCTGTTGTTCGTAGCATTCAGAATGCTCTTTGATTGTAGGTGAACTATAAATCCCAGCAACTACAACTCCCAGATGACAAAATCAAAATTTTTTGAGTGAAATACATGCATTGGGTTGTTAGGCAAAAAAGTGAAAAGAAAGGAAAAAGAGAGGGGAAAACCCCTTCATCCTTAAAACTCTTGTCTGTTGGAGTTAGGTGTGAATGTTTCAATTGGCTACCTTGATTTGCATGTGGACACTTTCAACAGAAAGGAAGAATCCATGAAAATGAACAAAATCTGGCTACCAGTACTAAAAAAAACCTAAAATTATAACAGTAAATAAAAAACAAAACTCAAACACAGGGGAACTCCAGACAAGAAACAATCAGGAACACCTAATCACCTCTCAGCAAAGGAATTTCCCAGGCAGTAACAGGCCACACCTAAAAACTGTCAGGTCATCAAATGCTAATCAAGGTAGCCAATTGAAAGATTCACACCTAGCTCCAACAGACAAGAGTTCTTTCTCCCACCCTGGACCTCCCACAGATATATAAACCCCATTTTCCTAGTTTCCAACAAACCTCACAACCTCTGAAGATGCTTGCCACAGATGCAGGCGAAACATCAGGAGAGAATGCTTCTAGAACATGGACATACAGCCTGAAAAACCTACAACATCCCAGTGATTCCAGCCATGAAAGCCTTCAACAATACATAGTCTGTAATGCTTCTTCCCACATATACCTGCCAGCTGAGCATTAAAATAGCATCTAAGACCAACTCCAGGTCCTATCTCCCAATAAATAGTTCCCAGAAAACAGGTCTGTTCTGTCCTGGTACATTTCTCTGAAAATCCCTGTAGGAAAAGTACACCCCTTTCTCAGTGAAATATGCAAAAAGTAAGAATGTCAATGACTGATGAAGTTAAAAGCTGCTGTTTAATCATATTTTATTGCTCTGCTGTTTCTTGTTTTAGCATGACATTTTAAAAGATTCAGTGTTTTAAACACTATGATTTGATTATCGTAATGTTAGGCCGTTGCATTGCAGAGCGGCCTACAAATATTCTTTTTTGAGAAAGGAAAAAAAAAGAAATTGCTTGGGTGAAAACCTTTAATTTCCTCCCTCCGCAATTTCTTATGTTCCTATAATGCACCGCAGTAGGAGCACTGATAAAAAGAGGCACTTAAGGACTAGTCCTTTTTGACTTCTCCAATTGTCGGTCCAGCACATCTCTTGGCTTTACACATTTATAAATGTTCTCATTCTTCAGCCACAATAGATATTCCCTTTGCTTCAAATGCTAGTATCTCGTTGATCAAAGTCTAGAGATTGTGAGAGTAACTTTTGAACATCAGGTGCATGTGGATTAGAGAATTTCAGTCCTCACTCCAGCAGCTTCTCAAAATTGCTCTCGCATTTAAAGTCAGATTGCCTTTCTCCCTCTCCCTTTCGGTGCATTAAAATTCAAAGGAGATCTATTTTGCTAGGAAATGGGACAGGTATAGGAACAAGCTTCCGTGATGGCTTAAAAATGGTTGCAAGTGTTGCAGATCCATAATTATGTTTGTAATGATTTTCTTATGTGCTTTTCTAAATCAGCTTTCTGCAGGCGAGCGAAAGTCAAATAAAATGGTGATTTGCCAAGCTATCAATGATAAGGAGGGTTCAGATGAAAGGACTGTCATTGACACAAACAAAGGCAATGTTGGAGATGCAATAACCACACTTTTATTGATTAAACTTTCAGAGCCCAGTACAATGAAGGGCACAGATCCAGGCAGCAGAGAACCCTCTCACAATTCTGGAATCTTTGCTGGCATGTCCTGTCTTTGGCTAAACAATTGGTCTCCCAATTGCATGTTCATTCCTGCTGTTTTTGGAGAGCCTGTTTGTTGTTGTTTATTTGTTCAGTCACTTCCAATTCTTTGTGACCTCATGGACCACCCCACACCAGAGCTCCCTGTCAGCCGTCACCTCCCCCAGCTCCTTCAGGTTCAATCCAGTCACTTCAAGGATACCATCCATCCATTTTGCCCTTGGTCGGCCCCTCTTCCTTTTTCCTTCCATTTTCCCCATCATCATTGTCTTCTCTAAGCTTTCCTGTCTTCTCATGATGTGGCCAAAGTACTTCATCTTTGCCTCTACTATCCTTCCCTCCAATGAGTAGTCAGGCTTTATTTCCTGAAGTATGGACAGGTTGGATCTTCTTGCAGTCCGAGGCACTCTCAGGATTTTCCTCCAACACCACAGTTCAAAAGAATCTATCTTCGTATTGTCGAAGGCTTTCATGGCTGGAATCACTAGGTTCTTGTGGGTTTTTTTCGGGCTATAGGGCCATGTTCTAGAGGCATTTCTCCTGACGTTTCGCCTGCATCTATGGCAAGCATCCTCAGAGGTAGCTTGCCATAGATGCAGGCAAAACGTCAGGAGAAATGCCTCTAGAACATGGCCCTATAGCCCGAAAAAACCCACAAGAACCTAGAATCTATCTTCCTTCGCTCAGCCTTCCTTATGGTCCAGCTCTTGGACCCCCAAAATACAATAACTGTAGGGTTTTATTTGTTGTTTATACATTCAGTCACTTCCGACTCTTTGCGACCTCATGGACCAGCCCATGCCAGAGCTCCCTGTCAGTTGTGACCACTCCTAGTTTCTTCAAAATCAAGCCAGTCACTTCAAGGATACCATCCATCCATCTTGCCCTTGGTTGGCCCCTCTTCCTTTTTCCTTCCATTTCCCCCAGCATCATTCTCTTTTCTAAACTTTCTGTCTTGATGTGGCCAAAGTACTTCATCTTTGCCTCTAATATCTTCCCTTCCAGTGAGCAGTCAGGCTTTATTTCCTGGAGGATGGACTGGTTGGTTCTTCTCATGGTCCAAGGCACTCTCAGAACTTTCCTCCAACACCACAGTTCAAAAGCATCTACCTTCCATTGCTCAGCCTTTGTAGGATACCATATCAGCTAGACTCACCACAAGCTACTGCCAATAGTGCTTTGTTTTCTCACATCTATTGCAGCCAGCAAAGGAAAACCTTCATTAAGTTGGGAGCCCCACTTTTATTTTTTTTTTCCTACTCCTCAAAGTTTGTTTATATATGGGACAAGCCTGTGCTTCTTCAGTTAAATCGGCACTAAGGGCAGTTCCACACAGGACTTTAATGCTGGCCCAATTGGGTTAAAAAAAACCTGATTTGGCCCTCATTAGAGTCCGCACATGCCTCAGAAAGCACGTGCTTTTCCAGGGAATGGGTGTCCAGATGTCCTCCTGGAACCTTCTGGGAGGACTCATGGCCAGAGGCAGCCCTAGGTAATTTTCAACGGTAAGCAAACAGTATTCCCCCCACCCCCAACCAATCACAGATATATATTTTCTGTTTGTCAGGCATGTAGCCGGGGGGGGGGGGAATACTGTTGCCCCCCCCGAAATTCTCATGGTGGTTCGTGAAAACGCCTTACTGGTGCATTATTTAAACTGTTATGTTTATTCATATCATGATCTGATCACCATACTCAATATATCCCATATGCATGGGGGTATTGGGATAACGATACAAAAGGTTTGCTAGGCTAGACCCGCTTTCACTCAGACTCAGCCCCCCCCCCCGAAACTCAGCCCCCCCCGAAACCCCCCCTGAAAAAAATTCACACCCCCCCCCCGAAACGAAATCCTGGCTACGGGCCTGCTGTTTGTTGTGGGAGTTCTGTGTGCCATATTTGGTTCAATTCCATCATTGGTGGAGTTCAGAATGCTCTTTGATTGTAGGTGAACTATATATCTCAGTAACTACAACTCGCATATGTCAAGGTCTATTTTCCTCCAAGAGCGCCTCAAGAGCGTCCCTGGGCAAAATCAACTATACTGCAAATGCTTACTTTGCGTAATGGGTTGAGCCGCCCCTGCTCACGCCCCCTGTTTTTTGAATGTCCCAGATGAAAATGCGGGCATTTGCACATTTTAGGCACTGTCTGGATGTGCCCTAAGTCCCACATCTGCATTAAGTGCATTTGGAATTTCAGCCATCCGTTAGTTGTTTTATTCCCTGCCAGATAATATACTAAATGGTGGTTTAGTGTCAATTAACTGTTGCTACCTCTTGGAATAGGCCACAGGTCTCAAAACCAAACATCCATTCACTGCTGTTCTTCCCCTTGTCTCCCAGGGAGAAAAACCGAAGAACAGAGACCCAAGACCAACTCATATTTTATTTATACTTTTTACCAAGAATCTCCAGCGATACTATGAGTTTCTTGGCTTTTCTTCCTTTACCGTTCCTTAACCCAATTTCTCCCTTTTTCCCTTAACAAATGCTAATTACTATACGAAGTTGGATGTGCATGCAGCTCCTGATCATTGGCAAGAAAACAACATTCCTGATCTCTCCCCCCCCCCCCCCCCAAGTTTAACTTTCTTCAAGACAGGCAGAGAGAAGCACCATTTGCCTCCGTTCCTGCAGAGAATTATTTATTAGGTGGGTTGCAAAGGCATCCCTGATTTATTCACATTTCTACACTCCAGATTTTTTGACAGCAATAAGATGGTTCCATAACAAAGCCCAGCGGGGACCAATTCTTACTCCACTCTCAGCCAATCTTCTCCAATGAGTTCTCCAATCTTCAGCAGATAGTCTTATCAGTGATAGAACAAAATGCATGGTATATACTTGCTAGGTAAAAAAAAAATATAGTGTGTAGATGTGCTTGGAAAAATACTTTGAAGACCACAGTTCTCTGAATAATCAAACCATCATGGAGAAACAATGGACATTTGAGAGTTGTAGCCCCCAAAAGTAACTTGTTCAAGTTCTTTTTTGTTTGGGCTGGATCAGCTGGCATGTCTCTCCAGTTTGACCCATAATATATTGAAATAGTTTATATTGTTTTACAGCTGAATCATAGAATCATAGATTTGTAGTCACTGAGTTGGAAGAGATCTCATGGGCCATCCAGTCCAACCCCATTCTGCCAAGAAGCAGGAAAATTGCATTCAAAGCACCACCAACAGATGGTCATCCAGCCTCCATAGAAGGAGCCTCCACCACACTCCAGGGCAGAGAGTTCCACCGCTGAACAACTCCCACAATCAGGAAGTTCTTCCTAATGTTCAGGTGAAATTTCCTTTCCTATAGTTTGAAGCCATTGTTCCATTGTCTCCTGGTCTCCAGGGAGGCAGAAAACAAGCCTGCTCCCTATGACTTCCCCTCACGTGTTCATCCGTGGCCCTCATCATGTCTCCTCTCAACCTTCTCTTCTGCAGGCTAAACATGCCCAGCTCTTTAAGCTGCTCCTCATAGGGCTTGTTCTCCAGACTCTTGATAATTTTAGTCACCCTCTTCTGGACACATTCCAGCATAGGGTCAATATGTCCCTTCAGCTGAGCGACATTAAATGCCATATTGCATTGGGAGTACTTCAATATCCATGCAGGCACTGGAGCGCCTCAGGAGTTCATGTCAACCACCATGACAACCATGGCTCTATCTCAAGCTATTTCCCATGCCACTCTGCAGAATGTGCTCTAGACTTGGTTTACTGTTCTGGGCATATGGTTCCATCACCTTTCCACTTTGACCTCTGTTTTCTATTGACAAGAGCAGGGATGAATGTTGTAGGCCAGCTGTGAACTTTCTGTTCAAAAAATTATAAATGTTCAGAAGCAGATTTTTTTTAATCTTTTCCTTTCCTCTCCCACACTTTTCCCTCAGAGATTTACTAATCTGGAAGTAATCATTTCAGGGCTCTCCTGCATTCCTAGTAAATTAGTCCCACGAAGCAGCTGCACCATTTGGAAAAGGCTCTTGAATTATCTCTCCAAATCAGATGAGCAGGCAACAAATTACAAATGAGATGCATGTAAGTCAAGAGTTATGCTGAACCTTCGGGCAATATATCTATCTATCTATTTCTCTCCCAGTTCCCTCTCTCTTTCGCACACTAACTTCACATATACACTGCAGGAGAGTTCAAAACAAGAGACCTTGTGATTGTTATTACAATAGTTGTGAAGTTGTGATCTTATCCTGCAATGACATGGTAATGTCCAGTCTGTTCTGTTAATAGAAATTTCTTTCATTTTCATTTAACAAAATTTTAATTAAAAGGTTAATGTGCAAACTAAAACATAATCTTTGGTTATTCTGATCTATCTAGTAGGCTTGGGTAACCACAGAAAAATTTGGTTCTAAACTCATCTCGTTTTTAGGGGGGCCCTTGCGTTTCGTTTTTTTAAAGAATTCCGAAATGTTCCTTTTCAAAATTTCGAAATTTACGAAATTTCATAAATTTCAAATTGATTCGTTAATGGCGGACACGATTGCGCAATATGCTAAAAAAACCCTCTAAATGGGACAGGGGGAACTTCTGAAGCTTCCCTCTCCCTCTGTTGTTGACTGTTGGTGTGATAATTTATTTTTTATCACTGATAAAAACAAACAACAACTATAAAACTTGCACCAGACATACGGAAATAATTACGAAACAATTACGAAACAATTTCGAAACAATTTCGAAACAATTACGAAACAATTACGAAACAATACGAAATAAATTGGAAAAATTGTTTCGATTTTTAATTACTCCTCACAGTAGTCCTGCATGGCTCAATATTGGATCGTAAGCTAATTTAAATACGAATTAATAACGAATTACGAAATTAACGAACGAAACCGCCCAAGCCTATTATCTAGATATCACCATGCTCAAGTTGGATTATGGATTTCTGTGTAGCCCTTCTCTCTGGGCTCTCCACATTTATGTTCCCAAACATAGCTCTATAAACATATGTGTGCTATGATATGTGCCTTTTAATCATGCATTCTGTAATTCTTGTTAATCATGGCGTGTAATAGTCTCAACTTTCCCAGTAAAGTTGTATTCATTGGATTTTGACATGTTCAGAAACTTCAGAAAATGCATAGTAACAAAAATGCCTATCACATCAGCCTAGTGACTTGCAAATGCATCTCCAAAACATCCCCACAATGTTTCTTGGTCAGGTTTTAACTGAATGCATCTGACAAAGAAAAGCAAAAAGCATTCCATGAAAATAACCAGGGTAGCTTTTTGGTGAGCCAGATAACACTGTTACTAGCGGAGAAGTTACTTTTTAAAAGTAATTTGGTAAGAAATGTAACACAAAAGCCCACAAAATAACTGAATGTCATTAGTGTTCCAAAAACAATCTAAAAAGATGATGACAACAATTCGCTGAAGAACGAAATAAAAGAGAAGAAAGCGTGAAACATTCATTCAAGGAAGCTGAACCTACAATTTTAGGAAGTGAAGTGAAAGCTATGCTCATAATACTTGGGAGAAATAAATCACCAGGAACAGATGGCATATCAAAAGAGTTGCTTCAAGCTCCAGAGACAGAATCGACTCTACTTCTAACTAAAATCTGTCAACAAATATGCAAAAACAGAAAATATTGGAAATGTACAATATACATTTTAATACCCAATAAAAGATTGCAGTAACTACGATGATTGCATTACTCTCATTCAATGAAATGATACTCAGAATTTCACAGACAATACGGAGTGAAAAATACCACATGTCCAAGCTGGGTTTTGAAAAGGAAGAGACACTAGGGATCATATTATAGGCATAGGTTGGACAGTGAAATAATAATAATAATAATAATAATAATAATAATAATCTATACACATAATAAAAGTGGAAATATGTGTGTGTGTGTGGCAGGGATATCCACTTACACAGACAAGCTCCTGCCTTCACAAACAACTACAGCTCCCACTACTCAGGAGATACCAAAGGACCTCACTCCAATGACATTGCAGGTTATGCCCTGACAATGTCCTCCACAAACACAAAATGTCCACCCAGACATTTTGGAGTTGTAGATACTGGGATTTATAGTTCAACTGCAATCAAAGAACACTCTACACTCCACCAGAGATGGAATTGGACCAGATTTTGTACACAGGGTCCCCATGAACAGCAACCCCCCCCCCCCAAAAAAAAACCAAAAAAAAACTGGAAGTCTTTGGGGAAAATATACATCTTGATTTGGGGGAGTTGTAGTTCACCTACACCCAGAGAGCACTGTGAACCTAAACACTATTGGATTGGGACCAAACTTCGCACATACCTTATATGCTGAAATTTGATTGCTGGAGGGATTTGGGGGGAACTGGCCTTCCTTTCTGGAAGTTGCAGTTCATCTACAACCAGAGAAACAGTGATCTCCACCGATGATGGGCCTAGACCAAACTTGGCACAAAGAAAACCCATGACCAACTAAACCTACTGTAGGGATTTGAGGGGACTGACTCACCATAGTGGGAGTTGTAGTTTACCCTACAGCCACACTGAACCCCATTAGTGATGCATCTAGAGCAAACTGGCCCAACATAACAAACTTTATGTACTGATGGAGTTTCTCAGGGTTAACCTGGAATGATGTGAGTTGTAGTTCACCCACAACCTTATGCATTTTGTATAATTAAAAAAAATGACTATTTCAAATAACCCAGGCAACACCGGGTACTCAAGCTAGCAATAACAACAACAACAACAAAAATTGTGCTTTATAGATCATATAGATCATTCTTAAACTTTTTCCACTCATGACCCATTTACACTCAATAATTTTGTATGTGACCCCATGTATATAGGTATATATAGTAGGTATAAGAATAAAATATTTACTGATAAAAATAGCATTTGCAAGGCTTGCTAAACAGGCTGATTTATTTATTTATTATTTATTTATTTCTTGCATTTATTGACCGCCACTCTCAGCCCTAGGGCGACTCGTGGCGGTGAACAACAACATAGAAAAGACAGTGTACAGTAAATCACGACAATACATACCAAACTACTACTACATAACATATACTTATGCTAAAAATCCGCTTCGTCACATCCTGGGGTCATAGTCGATTTCATAGTCATAGTCCATTCCAGTGTCGTTCCAATGATAACACTCAGTTGAAGGCCTGCTCGAAGAGCCATGTTTTCAGGCTCCTACGAAAGGCCATCAAGGAGGGCGCCTGTCTAACTTCAGCAGGGAGGGTGTTCCACAGCCGGGGGGCCACCACCGAGAAGGCCCGCTCCCTCGTCCCCGTCAGACGTGCCTGTGAGGCAGGCGGGACCGAGAGAAGGGCCTCCCCGGATGATCTCAAGGTCCTCGTGGGCTCGTAGGCCGAGATGCGGTCTGCAAGGTATTTTGGGCCGGAACCGTTTAGGGCTTTGTAGGATAACACCAGCACCTTAAATTGGGCCCGGTAGCAAATCGGCAGCCAGTGGAGCTGGGACAGCAGGGGCGTTGTATGCTCTCTGCGCCCTGCTCCTGTTAACAACATGGCTGCCGCGCGTTGGACTAGCTGAAGCTTCCGGGCCGTCTTCAAGGGCAGCCCCACGTAGAGAGCGTTGCAGTAGTCGAGGCGGGATGTGACCAAAGCGTGTACCACCGTGGCCAAGTCAGACTTCCCAAGATACGGGCGCAGCTGGCGCACGAGCCTAAGCTGTGCAAATGCTCCCCTGGTCACCGCTGAAACCTGGGGCTCCAGGCTCAGCGATGAGTCCAGGGTCACACCCAAGCTGCGAACCTGCGCCTTCAAGGGGAGTGCGACCCCGTCCAGCACAGGCTGTAACCCTATACCCTGCTCGGCCTTGCGACTGACCAGGAGTACCTCTGTCTTGTCTGGATTTAGTTTCAGTTTGTTCGCCCTCATCCAGACCATTACAGCGGCCAGGCACCGGTTCAGGACTTCGACGGCCTCCTTAGTAGCAGGTGGGAAGGAGTGACAGAGTTGGACGTCATCTGCGTACAGGTGACACCGCACCCCGAAACTCCGGATGATCTCACCCAGCGGCTTCATGTAGATTTCCCTTTTTGTGGGATACAATTACAGCATCTTCTGCAGAGTATACTGTAAACACTGCATGTTGTTTACAACAGATTTATATAAATGAGTGGCATTCAAAAACCTTTTACTGTTGCCGAATATTTGTCACCCCAACACTGAGCTAAGGGGACCCCACTTTAGGTCAGAACCCACAGTTTAAGAAGCAATAATATAAAACAATAATATAAAACAATCCAGGATGCCACAGTTCTGAATCTAGAAGACCTGAGGCAGTGCTGATGGCAAGATCTCTTGGAGATCTCTCTTTCGTATAGAATCATAGAATCAAAGAGTTGGAAGAGACCTCATGGGCCATCCAGTCCAACCCCCTGCCAAGAAGCAGGAATATTGCATTCAAATCACCCCTGACAGATGGCCATCCAGCCTCTGTTTAAAAGCTTCCAAAGAAGGAGCCTCCACCACACTCCGGGGCAGAGAGTTCCACTGCTGAACGGCTCTCACAGTCAGGAAGTTCTTCCTCATGTTCGGATACAATCTCCTCTCTTGTAGTTTGAAGCCATTGTTCCGCGTCCTAGTCTCCAGGGAAGCAGAAAACAAGCTTGCTCCCTCCTCCCTGTGGCTTCCTCTCACATATTTATACGTGGCTATCATATCCCCTCTCAGCCTTCTCTTCTTCAGGCTAAACATGCCCAGCTCCTTAAGCCACTCCTCATAGGGCTTGTTCTCCAGACCCTTGATCATTTTAGCCGCTCTCCTCTGGATACATTCCAGCTTGTCAATATCTCTCTTGAATTGTGGTGCCCAGAATTGGACACAATATTCCAGGTGTGGTCTAAACAAAGTAGAATAGAGGGGTAGCATTACTTCCCTGGACCTAGACACTATGCTCCTATTGATGCAGGCCAAAATCCCATTGGCTTTTTTTGCCGGCACATCACATTGTTGGCTCATGTTTAACTTGTTGTCCACGAGGACTCCAAGATTTTTTTCACATGCCAAAGTCAACTGGAAGTCAGCAGACATGTGCTTGTTGGTGTTACTACATTTCTATACATATTTTCATTATTTTTTTCTGGAGCTAAACATGCTTTCCTGGAACATTTGTGGTTTTTCCACCTTCAAATGTTATGCTAGAAATATATGGGGCTGTGTGTTGATACACACCCATACAGACAGACATATGGAATGAAAGCAAGGACCAAACAATCCTAGCAACACAGAAAGGTAGAAAAAGGAGACTCATTATGTCCTTGTCATCCCAAACCTGGTGTAATGACGCCATTGCAGGTAATGTGTGCTTAGAAGACTCTTTTGCTGTGTAAAGAGATTGGGGGAGCCTCTAATCACAGCTGGCTTCCAGGCGCAAAACAAGTAAGGAGAGCAAGAGGATTTGTCTCCATCTTGGCCTTCTCCTCCAGGCATCATTTGTTGTCGTGCTGCGCATGTATGCATTTGCTTCCCAAGACCAATTTGCATTTCCTCAAAGACTTCATGCTAGAAATGTTGTCTCGGGTTGCTAAGGCTCACTGATACTGTCATCCTGAGATTTATGTAGATTTAGTCATAAATATCAAAGCCAGGGGGAGAAAGGGGAGGTTGTGACCCAACATCAGGTGTGCACAATGGAACTGGTTGGCAAGGGAGGTTTTGTTAGTTTATCTTTCTGGCTCTGGAAAAGCTCACTGTGTGTGAATTTTAATCTAATTCACGGTTTATTCAATGTATTCCTGATTGAAATATCCAAATCTCGATTGCTGTTATTTTTTTTATTATTCCAATTTCTATCCTTTATTGTCTTAATGGGTCTGAGTGGCTATTGGCAATTTATTTGTATTTCTGGGTGCATTGCCATTACATAATTGTCTGAAAACAATTTGCTGAAATTTATTTATTTATTGTGTCAGAAGCCAATTGAACGTACGGTTATAAATGTATTTAAACACAAAGTAAAACTTGGCATTATATTAGAGTTCCTTTGACCAGAAGCTGACCACTTGGAGTGTCTCTGGCGTTGCTGTAGGAAGGTTCTCCATTGTGCATGCGGCAAGGCTCAGACTGCATTGTAGTAAGTGATCTGTGGTTTGCTCTTCTCCACACTCGCATGTCGTGGACTCCACTTGCTTGTAGCCTTATTTCTTAAGTTTAGCTCTGCATCTCATGGTGCCAGAGCACAACCTGTCCAGTGGTTTCTAAGTCGCTCAGTCTTTTGTGTGTCCATGAAGGAGTCTCTCATATGATATGAGTCACTGATTGAGGTTCTGGGTTCTAGCCTGCCACTTTTGGACTCTCGCTTGCTGAGGTGTTCCTGCGAGGAACTCTGTAGATCTTAGGCAACTACTTCTAGATTTAAGGCATTGGCGTGCTGGCTGATATCTGCACAGAGGATGGGCCAGAGACGTCAATGCCTTGGTCCTTTCATTACAGGATGCTATTTCCCGGCAGGTGGTGCAATACTGGCTAAACAGTATATTTTTCTCCAGCAATGTGGGGCGTAGACATCCTGTGATAATGTGGCATTATCACAGGATGTCACATCCCCTGTTTTAACGTGGTGAGATGTATTCCACACTGGGCATGCATACACTGGGCATGCATACTCAACAGCAGAGTAGCAAAGTGCAAGAGCAGATGTCTTCATTGTGTCTGGTTGTGATCTCCAAGTTGTGCCAGTCAGCTTTCGTATGATATTTTTTCCAGCACCCACTTTTTGTTTGATATTCAAGCAGAGCTTCTTATAAAACAGAGCACGGTCTAGAGTAATTCCCAGGTATTTCGGTATGCTCCAATGCTCCAGTGGGATTTCCTGAAATAAACTTAAATTAAGATAAAGAGCAGGTTGCCTGGAAAATAATAGGCTTGAGTTATGTATAAAGGACATCTGAAATATGTACACTTTATTTTTGAGCAAAAATTCAACTGAATTTCTCCAAAGGGAGAGAAAATTCTGTCACAAATTCTCAGAAATGGAGCAGTAGGATAACTTTTTTTTTCCTTTTTCTGGAAGGTTTGGTTTATTTCACTGCTATAATTGGTAATATAGAATCATGCCTGAGTTTGAAGACCAAGAAAAATTACTCCTTCGGGTGGCATTTGATGAATTGCCGAGAATGCTGGAAGCTTAACAGGTGGCATCTTCTTCATCATCCATTCTACCATCTTTACTATATTTGATGGTGGTTACATGTCCAATCTCTAATTATTGCCATGTAAAAATGGTTGAGGAAAAACTATACTGGTAGATTGGAAATCATATTAGTTGACTAATTTATCCAAATGAGCTGTAAATACAATGACATTCCAAACCTGCCACACAGACTGTATTGAATTGAGGGGTCATGGAGGTGCAGCGGATTAGTTATGACATTTCTTCCCTGCCTTTCTTACCCAGGAGGGGACTCAAGCTTTACAGACAGGCAACCATTCAATGCCTTAAAACACAATGCACACTTAAATAAATCTTAAAATAGAAGTAACAAGTATATTAAAAAACAATTAAAACATTTAAAAGCAATACATTCAGAGTTAAACATGTAATCCATGAGCATAATCCGGGGCCATTCCAATGGTCATTGCACATTGTTCCAAGTCTATCTATTGCACAAGTTCTCTAAAGGCTTGATCACCAAGCCACATGTTCACTCTCTCAAATATGGTGCAGAAATGGCAGAAAACATTGACTTAGTATTATTTCACTAGGAGTAGATATACAGGCAGTTCATGGGTTATGGATTAAATTGCAAAACTGCAGACCTTGCTGATCGTAATGTCGGCGGTTCAAATCCACGGACAGGGTGAGCTCCCATTGTTAGCCCCAGCTTCTGCCAACCTAGCAGTTCAAAAACATGCAGATGTGACTAGATCACTAGGTACTGCTTCAGTGGGAAGGTAACAACGCTCCATGCAGTCATGCCGACCACATGACCTTGGAGGTGTCTATGGACAATGCCAGCTCTTTGACTTCGAAATTGAGATGAGCACCACCCCCCAGAGTTGGACATGACTAGACTTAATGTTAAGGGGAAGCCTTTACTTTTACCTAATGAATTCTGATTTAGGTTCTTGTGGGTTATTTCGGGCTATAGGGCCATGTTCTAGAGGCATTTCTCCTGACGTTTCACCTGCATCTATGGCAAGCATCCTCAGAGGTAGTGAGGTCTGTTGGAAATAGGACAATGGGTTTATATATCTGTGGAATGGCTGGGGTGGGGCAAAGAGCTCTTCTCTGCTGGAGCTAGGTGTGAATGTTTCAGCTGTCCACCTTCATTAGCATTTGAAGGCCTGCCTGAGCCTGGGAAAACCTTTTGTTGGGAGGTGTTAAGATGTGCCTGGTTGTTTCCTCTCTGCTGTTTTGCTGTTGTAATTTTAGAGTTTTTTAATACTGGTAGCCAGATTTTGTTCAATGCTAATGAAGGTGGACAGCTGAAACATTCACACCTACCTCTAGCAGAGAAGAGCTCTTTGCCCCACCCCAGCCATTCCACAGATATATAAATTTGTTTCTAAACTCGTTTTTAGGGGGTTTTGGCGTTTTGTTATTTAAAAGAATTCCGAAATTTTCCTTAAAAAAAGTTCGATATTTACAAAATTTCGGAAATTACGAAACAATTTCGAAACAATAACGAATCGATTACGAATCGATTCATTGATGGCGGCCACGATCGCGCAATACGCTACAAAAACTTCTGAAGCTTCCCTCTCCCTCTGTTGTTGACTGTTGGTGTGATAATTATATTTTTTTTTCACTGAGAAAACAAACAGCAACCCTAAAACTTGCAGCAGACATGCGGAAATAATAACGAAACATTTACGAATCAATAATGAATCAATAACGAATCGATTTCAAAACAATTACGAAACAAATTGGAAAAATTCGTTTCGTTTTTAGTTGCTTCTGAATGGTTCAATATCGCTTCGTTATAAAAAAAACGAATTTTTAACGAATTACGAAATTACGAAACGAAACTGCCCAGCCCTAATATAAACCCATTGTCCTATTTCCAACAGACTTCACTACCTCTGAGGATGCTTGCCATAGATGCAGGCGAAACGTCAGGAGAAATGCCTCTAGAACATGGCCATATAGCCCGAAAAAACCCACAAGAACCTAGTGATTCCAGCCATGAAAGCCTTCGACAATACAATGAATTCTAATTTGCCACTTTCCTCTTGAATGTGTTGTTATATTATTAACCCACGGGTTTAATGCCAGTGTATGTCTGAATGTACATATAGGTTCATCCTCTCATTCATATACACACACACATATGAGAAAGAGAGAGAGAGAAAGGAATGTCTTTTTTAAGACTAACCTGAGAAGAATGTTCATAAACTTACCTGAGTTAAAAGCCTGCTCTCGTTCTGAGTTCACTGAACACAGAGGAAATCTCGGCAAATGCAGAAAGAAAAGGCCATTGAGATTATCTACAGTGAGCATTTACAGTAGAGCCAGGAGGATTTTTTTTCTCTTTTAAGAAAATATATTTACTCGCTGTGTGCCATCTCAAGTGGAAAATGCTTCTGCTCCACTGCAGCGGAGAGGCTGCCCTGCATCCCAGGGTAAAAGTTCCCAAGCTCGCTCGTGACATTGACTCATGCCATTCCACTTAAAAGTTTTTGAATATCTCTAGAAATGTTTGGTGGATGGAAAAGGGCTATAAAATACCCAATGAGAGTATGTCTGTTTTTTCCTTTGGTTTTCACACTGACCTTGTATCTCTTCGACTGTGTTTCCATATCAGAAGCCAGATAGTAGATTAAAAAGCAGCATGGTCTGACTTTATAGTTGCAGTAAAACTGTTACTGTCAGTACAATGATCTATCTATCGATCTATATAAAAGCCACTTTCCCACCTTCCAGCATTACATCCCAGTCTCCCAGCATTCCATGGCTCTTAATGTGATCATGAAACAACACAATGGATAATGTTTTGCCGATAGAAGCCAGCTTAATGCTCTTGGTGTCACCAGTGTCAGGGAACAGGTATACGGTCAAGTACTTTCTTTTGCTACTACTTAAGTTGTAATTCATTGGAGTTGTAAAAGTATCCTGATGGTAAAGAAGCCTCCCCAGGAGATATCCTATCCTCTTCAAGTGAAAATGATAGATAGTTCCCCATGCCTCCCATGGCAATTCATTCAGCTGGTCGAAAAATGGAAAATTACTTCCCCACAAATCCTCTTAGAAATAATAATAATAATAATAATAATAAGCTTTATTTATATGTGTTGTTGAAGGCTTTCATGGCCGGAATCATTGGGTTATTGTGAATTTTCTGGGCTGTTTGGCCAGGTTCCAAAAGCATTATCTCCTGACGTTTCGCCCACATCTATGGCAGGCATCCTCCGAGGTTGTGAGGTCTGTTGGAAACTAGGCAAGTGAGGTTTCTATATCTGTGGGATGTCCAGGAAGGGAAAAAAAAACTCTTGTCTGTTGGAGGCAAGCATGAGCATTGCAATTGGCCACCTTGATTCACGTTTAATGGCCTTGCAGCTTCAAAGCCTGGCTGGTTGCCCATCTCCCCAAAAGGACTCAGGACAGCACACAACAGAAAGTGGCAGTTGAAGAGGTTACTAACCTGCAATCTCAACATAATATTTCACTTATTTTTAGTATTTTGTTTCCCCTGTTTTCTAAAAAATCCAAAAATTACAGGGTTTTTTTTTTTTTACAATTTGGAATATATTGTGTACAAAATTGATGTCAGAACTGTGGTTAGGCTTTAAGGCCTTTAGCTCCCCTCACAAAGATTGCAGTAAAACTCATGAGGAGAGGCAATTTGAGACCTGTTATTTAGTAAATTCTTGTTTTTTACTTCAATTGTATAGCAGTCCATCTGTTCCCTGCACCACGGACACCTTCCCAGTAATAGCTAGTGCAGGGGCAGACCGGTCAACTGTGCTTGAGCTCCCATTTCTCACTTGTTCTGTTGGAGTCTTACTTTAGCATTTGCACTGATCTTCCCACTCTCTTCCCACTGGTCCTTGGGGCTTCCTTTGCTCAGCCCCGTTTTCCCATCAGATGTAGTGAAAACATCTCCTTTGTGCTGGGATCCAAGCCATTCTCCTGATGTTTTGTGCTACGGAACAAAACGAGCCTTTCTCAAGCTTGGAGAATATAAGTTGTGGATAGATCTAGTGCAGTGGGATTGTTAATTATTAACATTTTTAATTATGTTTTTTAATTATTTATTCTGCTTGCTTGCTATAATAGAAACCTAGTCCTCTTTTGCCATGTGAGATGCTGCAGAGGGAATTTTTGATGCACGAGCTTTTGTTTATAGTTTTGACAGTTCTTTTTCATTTTCCATAATAAGGACATTTGAAACCTGGCGAGGGAGAAGGAGGCATATTCACAGGTGTTTAGAAAAACCTCACTGCCAGAGTAAAAGAGAGAAGGAAGGAAAGAAAGAGGGGAACAGAAAGGGAAAAAGAAGAAGCTGTAGGTGGAGCAAGGATGAAGTCGGAAAAATATTGTAGGAACCGATATTCATATTTCATGTCTTTTGAGTTCATTCCATGTTTGTGCTCTTTTATTTATTACTTCCCCTTCTCAAAGTAAGTGCAGCAAAAGGAAAAGGAATCTCTCCTGGCTCATTCCCCCACCACATCTTCCCCAAGGCTTCAAGGATGAGTCTTTCCATTTGAAACCCAGTCGCTGCAAATCAGCCATATGGGCTGCAAGACTTCAAAAAATGCAGCCCCCAACTTAAACCTGTATGCTGACAACAAACTGTACAAACTGAAAAGCCTTTCTCAGCTTGGCATGATTTCTGTGGGTTTTTTCTCTCTCTCCCCAGCTTGTCATTATTAAAAATAAATAAATAAAAGCCTCATGCTGTTGTTATACAGACAGTCACTGAGACAGGGAAGTGGGTCGCCTTCCTTCGTCTCTCTCCATAATAAAGGCTTCTTCTCATACTTTCAGTTATTTTATGGGTTTTGGGGATCATAGAATCATAGAACTCTAGAGTTGGAAGAGACCTCATGAGCCATCCAGTCCAACCCCTTTCTTCCAAGAAGCAGGAAAATTGCATTCAAAGCACCCCCGACAGATGGCCATCCAGCCTCTGTTTAAAAGCCTCCAAAGAAGGAGCCTCCACCACACTCCGGGGCAGAGAGTTCAACTGCTGAACGGCTCTCACAGTCAGGAAGTTCTTCCTCATGTTCAGATGGAATCTCCTTTCTTATAGTTTGAAGCCATTGTTCCGTGTCCTAGTCTCCAAGGAAGCAGAAAACAAATTCGTTCCCTCCTCCCTATGACTTCCCCTCACATATTTATACATGTCTATCATGACACCTCTCAGCCTTCTCTTCTGAAAGCTTCCAAAGAAGTAGCCTCCACCACACTCCAGGGCAGATAGTTCCACTGCTGAACAGCTCTCACAGTCAGGAAGTTCTTCCTAGTGTTCAGATGGAATCTCCTTTCTTATAGTTTGAAGCCATAGCTCCAGGTCCTAGTCTCCTCCCTATGACTTCCTCTCACATATTTATACATGTCTATCATGACACCTCTCAGCCTTCTCTTTTGAAGGCTAAATAATTCCCAGCTCTTTAAGCCACTTCTCATAGGGCTTGTTCTCCAGACCCTTGATCATTTTAGTCACTCTCCTCTGGACACATTCCAGCTTGTCAACATCTTCCTTCAATTGAGGTTCCCAGAATTGGACACAGTATTCCAGGAGTGATCTAACCAAGGCAGAATAGAGCATGGGGAGCATGACTTTCCTGGATCTGGACACTAGACTCCTATTGATACAGGCCAAAATCCCATTGGCTTTTTTTGCTGCCGCATCACATTGTTGGCTTATGTTTAACTTGTTGTCCACAAGGACTCCCAGGACTTTTTCACACGTACTGCTCTCAAGCCAGGCGTCCCCCATTCCGTATCTTTGCATTTCATTTTTTCTGCCTAAGTGGAGTCTCTTGCATTTATCACCGTTGAACTTCATTTTGTTAGTTTTGGCAAGTCATCTCTCTAATCTGTCAAGATCGTTTTGAATTCTGCTCCTGTCCTCTGGAGTATGGGCTATCCCTCCCAATTTGGTGACGACTGCAAACTTAAACTAAGTCATTAATAAAGATATTGAACAGGATGTTCAGTTGTCTACTTATTATTTATTTATTTATTTACTGTATTTGTATACCACCTTTCTCAGCCCACAGGTGACTCAAGGCCATTTACAGGGCGAAATTCAATGCCTGCAATAGCATAAATGCAATTAAAAACATTAACATATAATAAAAAGCATCACAACATAAATAAAAGCATAATTCATTAGTAGGTTCTTGTGGGTTTTTTCGGGCTATATGGCCATGTTCTGGAGGCATTTCTCCTGACATTTCGCCTGCATCTATGGCAAGCATCCTCAGAGGTGATGCTTGCCATAGATACAGGCGAAACGTCAGGAGAAATGCCTCCAGAACATGGCCATATAGCCCGAAAAAACCCACAAGAACCTAGTGATTCCAGCCATGAAAGCCTTCGACAATACATAATTCATTAGTGTCTCCTGGTTAAAAACATTGTCTGGTTCCATTGTCTAGTCGTTCCATATCCCTATGTCAGTTATTCTGCAAACGCTTGCTCAAAAAGCCATGTCTTGACTTTGTTTTGAAATGTTAAAAGGGAAGGGACTGTTCTGATATCCCTAGGGAGGGTGTTCCATAGCTGAGGGGCTACCGCTGAGAAGGCCCTGTCTCTCGTCCCCACTAGACACGCTTGTGATGAAGGTGGGACCGAGAGCAGGGCCTCCCCAGATGATGTTAATCTCCTAGATGGTTCATAAGGGGAGATGTGTCTGGACAGGTTTTCTCCAGAACTTTCTTCTTTGTTTCAATGCTCAGCTCAGATTTGCACCCCAAGTGGAGAGAAAAATAGCATTGCTTATTGTTCTCCTCCTGAAATGTGACATTGCTCACTGTTTCTGCAGTGTAGCTTCGGACCCCCAAGTTTGCCTTGATCTTAATGTTGTGCTACAGGATGTAAATCAATACATGGTTAAAATGCAAGATCTAGCTGTTATTCCTTTTTTGCTTTTGATCTCTGATAGGGAGAATGATCTCTTGATTACAGCTCCCGTATGAATTTGCAGAAAATGGGCAATTGGAATGCGTAGTTGTGTTCAGAGACTTCAAAATCCTGCTTTGAAATGTATGGTTTTCACAGCCAAATCCAACATGCTTTTGAATACTCATCTGCATATTCATCTTAGGCCAAGATTTTTTTTTGTTGTTATTGTCATGCTTTGTGATATTGGAGAGCTTTGATGCTGAACAGGATGCAACTCATGATAGATGCTTTATCAACCGTCTCTTATAATTTCATCAAATTTGTTGATGACTGACTATTGTGGACTACCATTGTTAGTACATAAGGTTAATCTCCCAACCTCACCCTTTCTGATATCATTTTGGAACCTTACTTGTTGCTCCTTTGCTTTCACACCCCACCAATTAATAATGTGTCTGGCACACACTCGTCTATTCACTTGGGTGTCCATTGTTGCCCAAGTTATTTGAAAAAGAGATTGTTTGTTTTTGGATGTTAGGTGGCCATGGTAGTCCACGCTCTGGTTACATCCCATTTAGACTACTGCAACACTCTCTACGTGGGGTTGCCTTCGAAGACTGCTCAGAAGCTTCAATTGGTTCAACGTTCAGCAGCCATGATACTAACAGGAGCGGTACTCAGGGAGCATACTACTCCTCTGCTGCGCCAGCTTCACTGGCTACCAATTTGCTACCGGGCACAATTCAAAGTGTGGTGTAGGCCTATAAAGCCCTAAACGGTTCTGACCCAAGTTACCTATCCGCATCTCCGCCTACAAACCCACTAGGACTTTAAGATCCTCTGGGGAGGCCCTACTCTCGATCCCGCCTGCAACACAGGCACGTTTGGCGGGGACGAGGGACAGGGCCTTCTCAGTGGTGCCCCCTCGGCTGTGGAAGGCCCTTCCCATGGACATTAGATCGGCTCCCTCACTAATGGTATTTCGGAGAAAAGTGAAAACCTGGTTATTTGAACAGGCGTTTGAATAGGCAGTGCAATGAATATAGGAAAACGGAACTGCGGATGATGAGCTGGATCATGATTCTAGTTATGAGACACTAATGAGTTGTTTACTGATGTTTAATTACTTAGTGTGTTATTGTGTTAAATGTTTTTAAATGGTTTGTATGATGTTAGCATTGAATTTTTGCTGCTGCTGTTAACTGCTTTGAGTCGCCTAAGGGCTGAGAAAAGTGGTATACAAATGAAGTAAATACATAAATAAATAATATCAGTAAGGTAATTTGTAACACTATTTATTAGAAAAAAAGTCAGTCTTTGCTTTTTTAAAGATGAATGTACCTATTATAAAATGCATAAGAATATGGGTGAACTACAATTCCCAAAATTGTGGGTCCGTCTAATCCAAATCCCGCCACTATTCAAAGTAGGCCATGTTGGGTCTGTGTGTCAAGTTTGGTACAGATCCACTGTCAGCTGGGGTCAGGGCTTTCTGGATGTGGGTGAACTACAACTCCCAGAAATCAAGGTCTATACCTCCCCCCCCCCCCCAAAAAAAAAATGCTTCCAGTATTTTCAGTTGGTCATGGGGGTTCCCTGTGCCAAGTTTGGTCGGGGGTCCATCGTCAGTGAAGATCACCGTTTCTGTGGATGTGGGTGAACTACAACTCCTGGAAATCAAGGTCAACCCCCCCCCCCCAAAAAAAACCCAACCTTCCAGTATGTTCAGTGGGACTCCCTGGAGGTGTAATGGGTTAAACCCTTGTGCTGGCAGGACTGAACACCGACAGGTCATAAGTTTGAATCCAGAGAGAGCGTGGATGAGTTCCCTCTGTCAGCTCTGGCTCCCCATGCGTGGACATGAGAGAAGCCTCCCACAAAGATGGTAAAACATCAAAAGATTTGGGCATTCCCTGGGCAACATCCTTGCAGACGGCCAATTCTCTCACACCAGAAGCAACTTGCAGTTTCTCAAGTCGCTCCTGACACACACAAAAAGTGTGTCATGGGGGTGCTCTGTTCCAGGTTTGGTCTCAGCCCATTGTCAGTGGAGATCACAGTTTCTGTGGATGCAGATGAACTACAACTTCTGGAAATCAATATCAATTCCCCCCCTCCCAAAAAAGAAAAACCTTCTCGCATATTCAGTTGGTCATGAACTTCTTAAACTTTTCCACTCCTGATCCTTTTTGGCCTGATTAATTTTTACATGACCCCAGGTATATAGGTATGTAAAATAAAAATCAAACATTTACTGATTACAAATCAGCACTTGCGAGGCTTGCAAAACAGGCAGATTTTACCTTTGATGAAGTTCAGCTGAGGAATCTCATGCAGAGTAAACACTTCATGGCAATTTTGTGTAAATGCCTTAAACAGCCACTAGATGGCATTCAGAAGGCTTTTAGTGTTGCCAACTTTTTCAGGACCCCAACATTGAACTAAGGGGGCCCTATTTGGGGTTGGGACCCACAGTTTAAGGAACAGTGGACTAGCACAAACTTGCTCCCTTCCATACACATCAATGCCACGTGTATATTTATTTGACTATCCCTGTTGACTTGTCACGTTAGCATAATGGGGGACAATGGCTTCTAAAGCTCAGCGAGGTATTTCCAGAAGAGAAAATATAAATGCTTTATGATTAATTTTTTCTGGATGAATATGCAGAGGGAAGTCGTATCTATTTATCCGCTCTTGCACTTCCTGAATGTTTAGACATAGTTCCCGGCTCAAGGAACCTATCAATGGTTAAATGATTACAAGTGCATATTTTGAACAAATGCATTGAGAAATGCATATTTGAAGAGGGAATACATTTAAAAATGCATATGCAAACATACTTTTAAATGCAAATTTCCATACTGTTTTTCAAAAAAAGAAACCAGGCTCAGATTAATGAGGAAATCGGATGGAGCGTATCTATAAATGAACAGATGAGGAGGTGACATGGACCAGAAACATGCTGATTTGTTCATCCCTTTTTCTGCCCTAGCACATTCTCTACTATTATTTTTCCAACTTCCTTTGTAGCAGTTGCACAATTAATGTATCACAGTGACTTGAAGACTGTAATTTCTAACCTGAAAATACTCTTGCAACAATATGCTTCGTGTCATTGGTAAATAGGAAAGACTAAACACATTGAGATGTAGGTTTTAAAAGATTATGTCAGAGATGAAATGTGCCAAATAGTTATATGGCGGTGGCAGCAACAATGTCTGTGGATGGGATTAAGTCTGGAGTTTTAGCTAACTCTTGTTAGTAAAGTATTTCTCAAGCTGGAGGTCAGGATCCCTGGTAAGGTTGCAAGCGGTTTCAGAGGGTCAACATATATTTCTGATGGTTTTAGGAACACCTTTGGTAGAGAAGGGGTCCCTAAGGGTCCTTCTCTTCCTTTTTGCAAACAGATGGAGAATCCTCCCACCAAAAGCCCTCCTCCACCGTGATTGGCTGAACTCTCAGACAAGGGAAGCACTGTTTCTGAAACTCCAAGTAGGGAGGGGAGAGCAGGTATGCTCGGTGAATGGCAGTGTGGTGCGCATGTGAGGGAGAGCATGCGAGGCTGGAGGGAGGCTCACTCCAGCGAGTCTCTTCAAGGCATGGGGGTTCTCTGTGGGAAGTTTGGCCCAATTCTATCATTTGTTGGGTTCAGAATGTTCTTTGATTGTTGTTGTTGTTCATTCGTTCAGTCGTCTCCGACTCTTCGTGACCTCATGGACCAGCCCACGCCAGAGCTCCCTGTTGGCCGTCACCACCCCCAGCTCCTTCAAGGTCAGTCCAGTCACTTCAAGGATGCCATCCATCCATCTTGCCCTTGGTCGGCCCCTCTTCCTTTTTCCTTCCACTTTCCCCATCTTTGATTGTAGGTGAACTATAAATCCCAGCAACTACAACTCCCAAATGACAAAATCAATCCCACCGCAACCCCATCAGTGTTCAAATTTGAGCATATCGGGTATTTGTAATATATAATATAATATATTGCATATACATGTAATTTTATAATATTATAATGCAATACAATATAATACTAATACTAATAATAATACAATATTATAATTATATATTTTATATTACATGTAATATTATTAATCTAAATATAAATAAAAATGTAATGTTTGTGGGATTAACATAACTCAAAAACCACTGGACGAATTGACACCAAATTTGGACACAATACACCTAACAACCCAATGTATGTCCTTCACTCAAAAAAAAATTGATTTTTTCATTTGGGAGTTGTAGTCGCTGGGATTTATAGTTCACCTACAATCAAAGAGCATTCTGATCTCCACCAACAATGGAATTGAACCAATAGAAAATACTGGAAGGGTTTGGTGGGCACTGACCTTGAGTTTTGGAGCTGTAGTTCACCTACATCCAGAGAGCACTGTGGACTCAAACAATGAAGGATCTAGACAAAAATTGGCAATAATACTCCATATGCCCAAATATTGACACAGATGGAGTTTGGGGGAAATAGACTTTGATATTTGGGAGTTGTAGTTACTGGGATTTATAGTTCACCCACAATCAAAGAGCATTCTGAACCCCACTGATAGAATTGGACCAAACTTTCCACACAGAACCCCCATGACCAACACAAAATACTGTGTTTTCTGGTGATCTCTGATGACCCTTCTGTCACCCCCCCCCCCCCCCCAGAGATACCTCCCAGGGATCCGACCCCCAGGATGAGAAATGATGCCTTAAGGCCAGCCAGTCCAACTCCCTTGGCAAGAAAACATAACCAAAGCCCTCTTTTACTTTTCCAAATCAGCAGAATGGGCCACAGCAACGCGTGGCAGGGGATGGCTAGTCTATATAAATAAAAATGTAATGTTCATTTGTGAGATTAACATAACTCAAAAACCACTGGATGAACTGACACCAAATTTGGACACAAGACACCTCTCAGGCCAACAAGTGACCATCACTCATAAAACACCAAAAAAAAAAAAAACACACACACAGCATAAAAGACTTAAAAAGCAAAAAAAAAAAAAACCCCATGCATTACAACGCATGCTTAAAACCACACACACACACATATATATGCATATAGATACATACACACAAATATATACACACACAAAACACATCTACACAGACTGGGCCACAGCAATGCATGGCAGGGGACAGCTAGTAATCTATATAAATAAAATGTAATGTTTGTTTGTGGGATTAACAAAACTCAAAAACCACTGGATGAATTGACACCAAATTTGGACTCAAGACACCTCTCAGGCCAACAAGTGACCATCACTCATAAAAACACTGAAAAACATAGCAGAATGGACTTAAAAAAGCAAAAAAAATACATTACAACACATGCGCAAAACCACATATATACACATATACACAAATATATACACACACATACACACATTCTACACACACAAAACACATATTCATAGACTGGGCCACAGCAATGCATGGTGGAGGATGGCTAGTATACAATATAATGATATAGTACAACATAGTAATATATAATACTGATATTGGACTATGCTAATAATATAATATATTGTATGCATATATATCTTGTAAGCCACTCTGAGTTCCCTTTAGGGTGAGAAGGGAGGCGTATAAATGTCATAAATAAATTTGTGCAAATCAGACTTGCTAATTTCACCCTTCATATTTGGTTAATAGACATTAATGCTTTCTTTCATGCTGAATATTCCACGGGTATATATATTCCACTTTCTTTACCATCACATTCTCTGAATATGCTAGGTGAAATGTCAGGAGAAAATGCTGCTAGAACATGGCCATTCACTCTGGAAATCACAGGAAACCCTAGTGATTGTGGTCATGACACAGTTTTAATTGTATGTTGTCTTATTGATAGTGTTATATGTTATCGTCTATGTATTATTTTAATTGCTTGTATTGTTGTGATTATTGCTTGTATTGTTGTGTTTGGGCTCGGCCTCATGAAAGCCACGCCGAGTCCCTTGGGAAGATGGTAGCGGGGTACAAATAAAGTGTTATTATTATTATTATTATTATTATTATTATTATTATTCGACAATACAAAGACAATAATGCTTGGTAAAATAGAAGGGACTAGTAAAAAAAAGATCACATCGCAGATGGATAGACTCAAATAACCACTTTGAGTCTCTTTGGGGAGAGAAAAGGTGGGGTATAAATAAACATCATCATCATCATCATGGAACCCACAGCCCTTAATGGAGTGATTGATGATAGGGTTTTTTGTTTTTTTTTGAGGCCTTTCATTCATAGGGTCGCCATAAGTCAAAGTCGATTTGATAGCAATTAACAATGAAATACTCAGATGCAATCTTTAGCTCATACTTCTTTTCGTGATTGTTTGTAATTGTGATATATTGATGGCAATCTATCACAATTAAACAAGTTCTTTGGCTAAACAGTGTTTAGAGACTGATTATAGCCGTATCTAATCCACTCAGGACTATTTCCATGCAACCAGTTTGTATTATATTTTCACTTGAAATGAAAATCAGATATCTGGGATTCTTAGAGGTTTGAATATTGTGTGTTTATTGGTTTTTAGAGGAATTTGCAACTTCATATTTTAGCTCCTCAGTTACAGATTTTCACACTGATCATTATAGAGGGCTAGTAAAACTCTATAACAAAGGCAATCCTATCCTCATCATTGAAGTTAATTCTCAGATCTTTACTCTCAAATAAATAAAGCCAGTAGGAGATAGATTTGATGGTCCATTTTCCCCTTATGTGTTTCTTTCCTACATGCAAGGAGATTTATTTTACAGCAAAGATCGGAAGAACATCTCTTGGTTTGCAATTTCATATGAACTGACCTAATTTCCATCCTAATCCATGAACCAGAACCCAATTATCCTTTACTTTCCACATTTCGGGAACCTAGTCCCCCAATTAAAAATATAAAATAATGCATATTAAGGCAAATTATTTACAAAACATGCACATTGGGGTTAATCACATACAAAAAAGGTCCATATTGGGGAAATAACTTGCAAAAACAACCCTATTAGGGAGAACACATATTTCAAAATCTATATGGATTGTGTTGGGTTTTACAAAAAGAAAAGAAAAAGATTGATACTGAAACATCATGTATGAAATTTGCACTTCAATCAACACTGTGATATGATTAAAAAGCCAATGTAGTTCTAGGCTGCATCAATAGGAATTAGAGTTGTGCACGGAATTAGTTTCTCCCGTTTCATTCGTTCTTTCGTTCCTTTCGTTCCCTTCAGGAGCATGGAACAGGAAATCCCCTCCCAGTACCAAAATCAGCTCAAAATGGAAGGGAGTGGGAGCTGATAACCAGCTCCCCCTCTGCTTTAGTGACCACATGGCATTTCTAGCTTGATGTTAGGGATTCCTCATCTTCAGAAGAGGAAGGGGAGCAGGGAAGTGCTCAGGAATTGAAGGGAGAAGAAGAATTCTGTTGGGTTTTACAAAAAGAAAAAAAGATGAGGGTTTGCAAGTGCCCACATTTCTAGAGAGACGAAAGGAGACAGACCACACTCAGCTAGAATAGCTGCTAGAAACACTGAGCTAATTGGGAGATGCCCTAGAACCTCCTGCGTGGGGAATTCAGGGCTATAAATTAGAAGTAGGAGCAGTCAGCTTTCGCTGGTAACAACGACTCTGATGCCAAGGTTTTCACTCTAATTGAACCTGCTTTGTGTCTGCTGCTAAGGACTTAGTGATCATTGCCCATTGTCTAATGTAAGACTGCTGATTTTTGGGGACTTCCTTTCTTTCTTTTGTATTTTTTCAACTACATTTGCTTACCCTTTGTGTTTGCTGAAGTAAAGCATTTTCCTTTTACTTTCAACATTGTATTAAGGCTGTTTTTGAAGAGCAACTCAGGACACTCGACTGAGCTCCAGGTCATCAGCTCTTCTTTCTCTGTGCCTCCTTGAAACGCACAGCCAAGGGTGAAGGAGCTGTCCACCTTCCTCTCTCTCCCCCTCCTTCAGCTCTTCTCTCTGCAGGAGCCTGGATAAGGACAAACAAACAATCCCAGGTCCGGACTTCTTCTCCTTCTTCACCAACATGAAAAACTTGAGGAGCAGCATCAGCCAGACTTCCAGCTCACATCAGCGGAAGGAGGAGGGGACCAATGCTAAGTGCATGCAGCTAAGGGCCAAGAAGCTTCCCCTTCTCTCCCTCAGCCTCTCTCTTGAGGAGACAGACTCAGCAACACATGAGTCTCAAAACCAACCCACATCCTGCCTCTCCTCTAGAGTAGAACAGCTTTAAGAAGCATTAAACCCGGTCTCTCCTCTACAAAGGGAAAGGATGCTGAAAGAGTGGTAACTCTGATGCTTTTTAAAATCCAAGTCATAATGAAGGATATGGAATGGGAGCCTTTGGGAAGTTCCCCCATAATGAGTGCTTTTTTAACCCCATTGCTGCCAATGAGCCGAAAAGAATAGTTTTTTAAAAAAATCTGAATGAAAACCCCATTTGGCAGCGTGCCCGTTTTCAGGATATGCTGGAAAATGGAAAGGGGGGGAGGGCTTCGGAAACAAGCAAGCAGAAACTGATAACGATTCACCTCGAATGAATAAGCCTAATAGGAAGAGAACAAGGGAAGTTCCACTCTTTTCTGCTTTGGTGAGACATCTCCTGAAATACTGTGTTCAATTCTGAGCCTCAGAATTCAAAGAGGATATTGATAAGATGGAATATGTCCAGAGGAATGCAACCAAAACATCTGGAAAGAGATGCTTATGGAACTGGATATGATAAGCTTGGAGAAGAATAGGTTGCAAGAGGACACTAGTAAAGGTAAAGGTTGTCCCCTGACATTAAGTCCGGTCGTGTCCGACTCTGGGGGTTGGTGCTCATCTCCATTTCTAAGCCAAAGAGCCAGCGTTGTTCATAGAAGCTTCCAAGGTCATGTGGCCAGCATGGCTGCATGGAGCGCCGTTACCTTCCCGCCAGAGCGATACCTATTGATATACTCACATTTGCATGTTTTCGAACTGCTAGGTTGGCAGAAACTGGGTCTGACAGTGGAAGCTCTGCGCTGCTCCCCGGATTCGAACCTGCCATGTTTAAATATTTGAAAGAATAAGGCGAATCTTTCCTTCCATATAATTGTTGAGAGATCTTCTGCACTTCCAGTCCTGATTTTAAACTAATTCACTGTTTTGTGGTTTAAGAACTTGAGGGAAATGAAGAAAGGGAGGACTTGAAGAAAATAGCTGGTGAGGGTGACACGTGTGGCGACATTCCACTCCTGGTTGAAAACTCTAGGTTCTTATTTTGAATTTGGCTCACATCCCTTCATTCTAAAGTGGGTCCATATGGAGAGCACCACCTATAAGCATTTCATTTCATTAAGATTCATTAGAGCATGATTGAAGATTTCATTAGTCTTTCTTTTTTAAAGAGTACATTAATAAACCTACCATACGCTTCTCGGTACCCCCTCCCCTGTGCTCTTCTAATATTATATGAATTACTCTGACAGTCAGTTTGCAGAGCCTGATGTATCAATCATGAAATTAAAAATATAGTAATACAAATGAGTGTGATTTGGGAGCCATCAAGTATGGGAAAGCACACACTGTTTGGGATCCAAGCAAAGAGTTGGCCTACAAATGAGAAATGGCTGCGGTCAGAAGTGCCCAAAATGAGAACACTTAATAAAAGTGGACATTAGTTCATTGGAATCTCCATTTTTGAACCTTCTCAGACTTCATATGAAAAAAGTGAACTTTGCTTGAAGCATTTTATACATGTCTGAAACTTCAGAAGCTTTTTTTGAGAAAACATTTATTTATTTATGGCATTTATATCCTGCCCTTCTCACCCCAAGAGGGGGACTCAGAGCAGCACACAAAAAGGCAGCAATTCGATGCCGTATATATTCATAAATACATAGATACAGTAAAAAATAAACATATGCATTAAAACTGGATCACAACCAGACACAATGAAGACATCTGCCCTTGTGCTATGCTACTCTGCTGCTGAGTATACATGCCCAGTGTGGAACACATCTCACCATGCTAAAATAGTGGATGTGGCTCTTAATGAGACATGCTGCATTATCACGGGGTGTCTGCGCCCAAAACCACTGGAGAAATTACACTGTTTAGCCGGTATTGCACCACCTGACATCCACTGGGAAGTAGCAACCAATAGTGAAAGGACCAAGACAGTGACATCTCCGTCCCATCCCCTGTTTGGGTATCAGCCAGCATGCCAACGACTTAAATCAAGAAATAGTTTTCTAAGATCTACAGAGACACTCGCTGGAACACCTCAGCAAGCGAGAGGCCAAAAGTGGCAGGCTCAAACCTAGGACCACAATCAATGGCTGGTACCAAATGAGAGACTCCCCCCTGGGTACACAGAAGACTGGGTGACTTGGAAGGCACTGAACAGACTGCGCTCTGGCACCACGAGATGCAGAGCCAACCTTAAGAAATGGGTCTACAAAGTGGAATCCTCGACATGCGAGTGTGGAGAACAGCAAACCACTGACCATCTACTGCAATGCACCCTGAGCCCTGCCACATGCACAATGGAGGACCTTCTTGCAGCAACACCAGAGGTACTCCAAGTGGCCAGATACTGGTCAAAGGACATTTAATAGAATACCAAGTCTGCAAATTTTGTGTTTTGTTTGTTTGCCTGTCTGTCTGTTTTTTAATGCAACACAACTGTTTTGGTTCGATCCTGACACGATAAATAAATTAAAACTCAAAAAACAACAGAAATATTTAAACAATTTTTAAAATCACATTATCTAGAGTCAAATCCATGGCCATTCCATTAGTCATTTCACAATTCTGCATACTCATATTACGCTAGCTTGTTAGCCAAAAGCTAACAATAATCAGGTTTTAACTTTCTTCCTGAAGGACAGGAGGGAGGGGGCCGCTCTAATTTCCCCGGGGAGGAAGTTCCATAGCCAAGGGGACACTACTAAGAAGGCCCTGCCTCTCGTCCCCACAAAACATGACTGTGAAGAAGGCGGGATCGAGATCAGGGCCTCCACAGAAGAGCTTAACCTCTGTGGTGGCTTGTAGAGGAAGATACGTTTGTACAGGTAAACTGGTGATAGATAGATAGTAGGCTTGTTTGGTCCACAAAAAAAAGGTTCAAAACCCGTTTCAGATGTGGGGGGCACTGGTGGTTCGATTCTAAAGTCAATTCTGATTTTCACAGAAAAAAAAATGTTCAAACATTTTCAAAACTTCCAAGACTTCCGAATCCTTCCTTAATGGTTTGAAAGTGTTATTTCCTGTTTCATTGGGTGGTCTTTACTTTGAAAGTTGTGGTTTTACTCCAGAAGTGCGGGGGGGGGGGGGGGCAAAGGGAGGAAATTCATCCTTCTCTGGTTTAAAATGGCTTCCCAGGCTTGAGACAGAAGTGGGGGAGAGGAAAGGGAGGAATATCATCCACTCTGGTTTAAAATGGCTTCCCAGGCTTGAGCCAAGGTCAGGGACCAGAAGAGGGGAAAAGGTGAATCATTTCCAACTCACTTACTGCTTCGTAACAGAAATGGTGGAAAAGGCTTAGGAAGGGCAAAAGGACTTCCAGTTTCCTTAAAAATTTCAAAATTGTTTCAAAAGCAAATCTTTCTGAATTTATTCTGACCTAGCCATCCCTGCCACGTGTTGCTGTGGCACACATGGGGGTTCTGTGTGGGAGATTTGGCCCAATTCTATCGTTAGTGGGATTCGGAATGCTCTGTGATTGTAGGTGAACTATAAATTCCAGCAACTACAACTGTCAAGATTCTATTTTCTCCAAACTCCACCAGTGTTGACATTTGGGCATATTGAGTATTCATGTAGAGTTTGGTCCAGATCCATCATTGTTTGAGTCCACAGTGCTCTCTGGATGTAGGTGAACTACAACTCCAAAACCAAAGGACACTGCCCACCAAACCCTTCCAGTATTTTCTGTTGGTCATGGGAGAACTCTGTGCCAAGTTTGGTTCAATTCCATCATTGGTGGGGTTCAGAATGCTCTTTGATTGTAGGTGAACTATAAATCCCAGCAACTACAACTTCCAAATGACAAAATCAATTTTTTGAGTGAAGGACATACATTGGGCTGTTAGGTGTCTTGTGTCCAAATTTGGTGTCGATTCGTCCAGTGGTTTTTGAGTTCTGTTAATCCCACAAACGAACATTACATTTTTATTTATATAGATTACGAAGATTACGACCTAACCTAACCATGGCTAATAGATGGATGGATGGATGGATAGATGATAGGTAGAAAGATACAAAGACAGAGAAATAGAGAGAGAGCGAGAGAGTGAGTATTAAAAATCACATACCAGCTTTCTTACTCTCTTTGTAGGAAGAAATAATATGTATGTGTGCATATTATAAAATGTGAATGCTAAAATGCATGCCATTTCATAACAAAATATACAAAAATGCTCTTCCATTAATGAGGAAAGTGGTATAAATCAGGCAAATTGCATAAATAAGTGTGCAAATGAGGAAAGGGGGTGTTAAAATTCACATGCATTTTCATGTAGGGAGAGAGGTCTCAGAAGAGAGACAAGGAGAAAGTACAAGTAGAATTCGGAACAATTGAATGAAACTGAGGCAGATTTTCACATCTCGAGCCACCTTTTCCTTCTGTTTAAGAGAGGGATGATAGCTCAGTGGGAGAGAATATGCTTTGTGCTGTTTTGTCCAATTCATTTCCGGTTAAAAAAGCACCAGGAAGCTTCAGGTTTGAAAGTTCTATGCATCAGACTCTAGAGAGCCACTGCCACTCAGAATGGACAATATTGAGTTTGGCAGCAGATGAAAAAGGTCATAGAAGTACAGGAGACAGGGCCAAAATGGAAGACGTCCCTAGGTACACGGAAATACAGGCAGGCAGACATATATACACAGTTGGATACATACACAAGTATGCAACAGAAAGCCTATTCTAGTACTAGCTTTACACATTGACTAAAAGTTTAAGGAAAGGGCATGCTACCAATCCATCTTTTGTTACTTTCAGACAACCTGAATCAGAGCACAACTCCACATGAGCTGGAACCCTGATATATACATTCGTTGAGTGTATGCACACATGGACTTCTGGGGAAATGACGGAGGTTTCTCCTTGTGAAGCTCTGCTAAGAGAGCTCCACATACTCTGCTTTTGAAACTTAGCCTATTAACATCTGGAAATAAAGCAATCTTGGGCACAGCTGGGACACATTTGCCTCAATGAGCCACCTTCTTTTTAAAAAAATAAAGATAGAAAGTTCAATTGCAGAAGTGAGAATGCAACAAAGCAATAAATTGGAAGCAATAGAGTTTATAACTAACAAAAGGTTTAGCAAGAACAATATCTGAAAGACTTATACACTATTCTCCTTTGAAGATTATGAATTTGGGATTACAAAACAGAGACATTGTAAGAAGCTGCATTAGGTTTTCTTCATAACGATTCACTGGATTGCACAATTTTTAACAAACATTAATATTTCCAGTTAGTAAAAGGTAAAGGTTTCCCTTGAGATTAAGTTGAGTCGTGTCCGACTCTGGGAGTTGGTGCTCATCTCCATTTCTAAGTCGAAGAGCCGACGTTGTCCGTAGACACCTCCAAGGTCATGTGGCCGGCATGTTTGCATGCAGCACTGTTACCTTCCCATCTGAGCAATATCTATTGATCTACTCACATTTGCATGTTTTCAAACTGCTAGGATGGCAGAAGCTGGGGCTGATAGCGGGAGCTCACTCGCTCCCTAGATTGAAACCTGTGACCTTTCAGTCAGCAAGTTCAGCAGCTCATCGCTTTAACCCACTGCGACACTGGGGGCTCCAAGCTATAAGCACTCTATGTGGTGTTGCCTTTGAAAAGTGTTCAGAAACTCCAACTATTCCAATGGGCGGCATCCAGATTACTCGCTGGAGCAACATACAGGGGACATACCATTTTCCTGTTGTGTCAGCTCCACTGGTTGCCAGTCCAGTTCTGAGCACAATTCAAAGTGGTGGTCTTGACCTATAAAGCCCTAGATGGTTCCGCCCTAGCTTACTTGTCCAAATGTATCTCCCTCTACGTCCCACTTCAGAGTCTGGGGAGGCCCTGCTCTCGATCCCACCTCCGTTGCAAACATGCTTGGTGGTGATGAAAGACAGGGCCTTCTTGGTGGTGGCCCCCCACCTGGAACGTGCTCCCCAGTGAAATTAGGTCAACTACATCCCTCTTTTCCTTAAGGAAGAAGCTCAAAACACGGTTTTGGGATCAGGCATTCAGGTAGCAGGCTAACAACAATTCACAATGTCTTGGAGAATGGAGTATGGACAGGTGCTGGACTGGGTCATTGGTCACTGAATCAGATTTAGATATAGCTGTGATGGCGCGAGTGGCGCCACCTATGTGTAGAACTGTTAGTTGCAAGATTTAAACTGTTGTATCATGCTTAATCCTGTCTTTTTACCCTGCTTATGTATAGTTGGATTGATTGGTTATTTATAGCTGTCAATCACTGTTGTTGTTTGCACCGGTTGAATTGCTTTCTCAAGCTCAATTGTTTGGCTCCACCTCTTCCTGGAGGAGGGGAGTGCTTCCCTTTTTCATTCTGCCATCAGAGTTTCTTTCAGATGGACGTGAGTAAGAGACTTGACTCTAAAAGACCCTGAACCAATTCTGAGGGTTTTTTTTACCCTTGGGACTCATGCTTTATGTCCAGATCGCCCTGGATAACATTGAGGAGACCCAAGTGCTTTCAAACTGGTTCTTTTGGCACCAGAGGAAGATCCTGAGTCTTCAAACATAGGCCATTTGAACTGGGGTTGTGGTTTGCTCCGGCATTCACAGCCATTGAGGAAAGAGCAAACTTGGAAAAGCTTCTCAGCTTCAAACTCCTTGGACCCAGGACTAACTGAGACTGTAATGTATATTTTTCCTCACCCCTCTGAAGCTTCCAGCTTATTGCTTTAAAGAAAGATAACTCATTGTGAACAATAAATACCATTTTGAGTTATCTGTTGTGTTTTGGTCTTTGGGAGTTCCAGTTTCCTATAGGAGGGCAAGAAGCAATCCCCTGGAGAAAGATGCCACGTCCATGCCTCTTTCACTAAGAGCTATAACCCCCAGGCGCAACGTCACAATGGCTATTTAGTCAATAATAATGTTTTAAACGGATTTTAACCTAATGTTTTTACCTATTGCATAATTGTTGTGTTTTACTGTGTTTTGTATGTTTGGGCATCAAATTGTTGCCGGCTGTAAGCTGCCCTGAGTCCCCCACCCCTTTCAGGAGTTGAGAAGGGCGGGGTACAAAGGTTTGAAATAAATAAATAAATCAAATAAGCTCCCTAGCTATACAAACCAATTAAAAAGTATGGGAAGTGATGTTTTGGGATCACAGTTAATAACCCCAGACCTAGAGGCTGCCAGCTTTCTATGCAAAGATACTGGGGAGGGGCTGGTTTTAAGACTGGTTCCTATATTTTGTTCTCCTATATTTTTCTCCCCCCTTTTGCCAATATCCTGCTGGTCCAGTAATTCCGAAACTTAGCCAATTGTTGTGCAGGTGGCAGGGCTGACACGATGCTTAACAGCCAGAGTGGAGACAGCAGCCTGAAGTTGTCAAGACAAATCTCTCTGCAGACGACGCTTGGATAACGTTGCCTGGTGTTTTCAGGAAAACACACCGAAAAAAGAAAGAAAGAAAGAAAATACTGGGAAACAAAAGTAAGTTGCTGCTCCGCCAAGCAATGTATGTCACGAAGTCACATCAGGCCAGGAAGCCTAATCTAGCCTGCTTTTGTGGGTTTGGATGTCCTGGGGGAGAGAAGCTGTTTTTGTTCCACTTACACAAGGACAAAGATAAATGATTTTGCCCTTAATCCGTAGATGTGACTAAATGGAGACAAAAGCTTCAAGTAGGCATCTTTTCCTCCTCCTCTCATAAAAGCAGCGTGAACTGTGCTGTGATCTGGTGTAATTATGAATCCCACAAAAAGGGGGCAGAAAACCTTTTATTCTTATCTGGGGACAAATACATCTTTGGGAGGGGGGACCCCAGAGAATGTACTCCTGTACTGGGAACATCTATAGGTATGAGTCAGATTCAAGGACATGGTTGAAACAATTCTTTCTAAGAGGACAACAAGCAATCTACTAGTACACAGACCTCTGGAAAAAACAAAAAAACAAGATGAAGTAAATAGAGTACAAGGTAAAGGTAAAGATTTCCCCATGACATTAAGTCTAGTTGAGGCTGACTCTGGGGGTGGTGCCCATCTCCAGTTCTAAGCCAAAGAGCTGGCGTTGTCCATAGACACCTCCTAGGTCAGTGATGGGCAACCTTTTGAGCTTGGTGTGTCAAAATTTGCCAAAAACCAGAGCATAACTTGAGTGAGGTGTCAACTTCGAGAAAAACAACAACATAATTTTGCAATATTTATAGTTTAAATAAGAAAAAATGTATTTTCCATGCTGAGTTATGGAGTGAACAATGCTCAAATGTGCAGATCAGGCATGTAGCCAGGGAGGGGGGGGGGGGGCTTGAGGGGCTTCAGCCCCCCCCCCCCCCCGAAATTCTCATGGTGGTTCGCGAAAAGGCCTTACTGGTGCATTATTTAAACTGTTATGTTTATTCATATCATGATCTGATCACCATACTCAATATATTCCATATGCATGGGGGTATTGGGGTAATGATACAAAAGGTTTGCTAGGGTAGACCCTCTTTCACTCAGACCCCCCCAAAACTCAGCCCCCCCCCCCGAAACCCCCTTTGAAATTTTTTTAGCCCCCCCCCCCCCCGAAACGAAATCCTGGCTACGGGCCTGGTGCAGATGCTAAATTTGTAGAGCCTTTTACAAATTTAAGGATGGAATTAGATTGGCTCTTATAAGGTGTACTTCTCTGTATGCGGCTGCATGTGGCCGCGTGTCATCAAAAATAGCCATGTATTTTTTTTTCTTTTTTCCTTTTTCTTTTTTCTTCTTTTGTGTTTTTTTATTGATTGTGTTTCCTACTTTCCTATCATCTTCTTGAACATTCCCCCTCTTTCCATGTATTTATGTTTAAACTGATTAATAAAAATGTATTAAAAATAGCCATGTATGTCAGTGCTGACACGCATGTCATAGGTTCACCGTCATGGTCCTAGGTCATGACTGCATGAAGTGCTGTTACTTTCCTGCAGAAGTGGTATCTATTGATCTACTCAAATTTGCATATTTGCAAACTGCTAAGTTGGCAGGAGCTGGAGCTAACAATGAGAGCTCACCCCATCTGGAGATTCGAACCACCAACCTTCCAATCATCAAGTTCTGCAGCTTAGCAGTTTAATCCGCTGCACCACCACAGCCCCATAAATGTAGTAAGAGTATAATGGAACATGTTAAAGAAATTGGAACAACACAGCATAACAAAGATCAGGGACATTTTGAAACCGGACAGAACAGTAATACAATGGGAGGAGTTAAAAAATAAGTACAGTCACTATTATGGAGATGGTTATCTAAAAAGTTTAACAGAATGGAAGAGTAAAGAAATCCCAGAAACAGATCTTGATAAAATGGAAAGTGAAGGAGAAAGGAATCATGGGATGCATATACAAAATAATAATGGGAAAACTATACAATACAGATATAGATATAAATAAACTCTTAATGGAAATCTGGAAGGAGGAACTAAGTTGCAGCAATTGTATAAATTCAATTAATAAAATAAAACATTTAAAGATAAAGGAAATGCAACTGAAAATCCAGAAAACATTGTATAGAACTCTTGTACAATTAGCTCACATAACCAGAACCTTGTTGGCACAACTACAGGAAAACCAAAACAATGTTGGCACAACTACAGGAAAACCAGAATATACACCCACGTGTGGTGGGATTGTAAAAAAATAAAAAATACAAAAAATCCATAAAATAATTAAGAAGGAAATGGAAGAACTATTCGGGATAAGCATAGATTGGAACCAGACACAATTTTTCCTCCAAAAAAAATTGAAGTTGAAGGGCGATCTAAAGAATGGGAGGAATTAATAAATTACATATTAGATGCAATTAGGGAAAGATAAATATAAGGAATTAAACAAGATTATCGTCATGATCGAACTATCATAAGAAAAATAGCAAAATTTGTAAACTGTTTTCAGGGAGGGAGGAGGGAGAAAGAGGAGAAAGAGGAGAAAGGATGTAAACATGTGTTACTAATGGAAAATGTTTTCAACGTTGGTATAATTTTGTGTAGCACTATTCACAATAATTTTTGGGGGAAAAGTAAATGTAGTAGGAGTTTACCGTAACCAAACAAAAACAAAGTGGTGGGTGATACTTTTCTGAAACAAATTGCAGAGATCTCCAAGAAGGACCTGTAGTTCCATGGGACTTTATTTATCCTGTTATCTGTTCTGCTAAGCATAAGCTTTCGGACAAATCCCTGATGTGCCTTTCAGATAATCGCCTCTTTGAAAGGTGGAGGAAGGAACAAGGGGATCAGCAGTCCTGGACTTGATCCTAACCAATAGTGATGAGTTGGTGACCGGAATCAAAACAGTTGGACCTTTAAGGGGAGCAACCATATAAGGTAAAAGATATGTTTCTGATTATAGAACAGGCTAAAAAGAGTATAGTTAAACTTGAATCTCCGGTTTGAGGAAGAGCGATGTTATAAAGTTCAGGAAAATGCTGGATAGAATACTATGGTGAGAGGTACTGAAGAAAGAAGACACCCAACATGAAGAAGGATGTACTCAAAGCACAACCACAAACAATTCCAGTAAATCCGAGGATGAAATGAAAAGAAAGAAAGAAGACCATCTATAAAGAATGGAGGGAAGAATGAATAGCTAAGGAAGAATACTGATGTGTAGACTGAGCTTGCAGGAATACAGTAAGGATAAAAATATCCCACCTAAGATTGGGGAGCAACTTTTGCTTAACTCATAGACCAGGAGAGGAAGAACTACTAGAAGTGACACTCCTAGAAGAAAGGAAGTCCAGTATGATAAATGGAAGATCTGGACCTAACCCCTCATCCAGGCATGTAGCCGGGGGGGGGGGGGGGGCGCTTGGGAGGCTTCACCCCCCCCCCCCCCCCGAAATTCCCATGGTGGTCCACAAGAAGGCCTTACTGGCACATTACTTAGACTATTATGTTTATTCATATCATGATCTGACCACCACGCTCAATATATCCCATATGCATGGGGGGATTCGGGTAACGATAAAAAAGGTTTGCTAGGGTAGACCCTCTTTCACTCAGACTCAGCCCCCCCCCCCCGAACCAAACTCAGCCCCCCCCCCCCCCCCGGAAACAAAATCCTGGCTATGGGCCTGCCCTCATCAGAGAGGAAGCTGTTCCAATTATTACTTCTTCTTTTTCCTTCATATCTATTACACTGCAAGTCCCTTGTCTCTCAATATTTGCACATTGCTTAGCAAATTTCAGACTCTATGCAACCTATTAAAGTCTCCTCATCATCATTTCTTGTTCTGTTACGTTCCATCTTTCAGGATATCCTGCATGCATTCTCGTGTGGCCTATTCTGTTATTTAGATAACATATTAGCAAATGGTCTCAAAAAAGTCCAGGAGATCAAGTAGATTTGATAAGGTTTCCTTTTGCATGGGTTACAAGCATAGCTAAAGGTGTGTATTGCCATACTTTGCCTGGATCCTTGACCAGTGTCTGGCTGCTGTGATGAGCTGGATGAGGGCTAACAAACTGAAGTTTAATCCTGATAAAACAGAAGTCCTTCAGGTCAGTTGTGAGGCTGATCGGGATATAGGGTGGCAACCTGTGCTCGACGGGGTTACACTCCCCCATAAGACATAGATCCGCAGTCTGGGGTTCCTTCTGGACTCCGCTCTGATGCTTGATGCCCAAGTGTTGCCACTGGCTGGGAGGGCCTTTGCACAATTAAAGCTTATGTGCCAGCTGCGTCCGTATCTTGTGAAGTCTGACTTGGCCATGGTGGTCCTTGCTCTAGTTACCTCCAGATTGGATTACAGCAAAACACTCTAAGTATTCCTTTGACGACAGCCTGGAAATTACAGTTGGTTCAAAGATCTGCAGCCAGATTACTAACAGGAGGTAGTTACAGGGAATGGTACCCCCCCCCCCCCCCGGTTCAAAAAGCTAAATAGGCTGCCAATAAGTTTTTGGTCCCAATAAAGTGCAGATTACTTTGTAAACAGCATTTTATCGGTTTCAATAAAGTGAAGTTTATAAAGCCCTAAACAGTTTGGGACCTGCCTATCTTCATGATTGCATCTTCCCCTATGAACCAGCAAATACACTAAGATCATCTGGGGAGGCTCTTCTCTCACTCCCATCACCATCATCAGCACGGTTGGTGGGGACAAGGGGAAGGGCCTTCTCCGTGGTGGCCCCATGGCTCTGGAATTCTTTCCCTAGGGAGATCAGACAGGCCCCCACTCTGTCCATTTTCCACAAGGAATTAAAAACTCAGTTGTTCCATTGTATCTTTTGTTCTGTTGCACGCTGGGCCTGTAAAGAATTTCCTTTAGAAAAGGACATGAAACCTTTGCCCAGTGGGAAGCCAGGGGGCCCAAAGAAAAGTTCTCAGAGGTTTTCCTCCACAAATGATCTTTAGATGGCTTGTAAAGTATTACAATGTGTTTTATTAATGAACAATCAAACAGAAGCTTCTCTTGTCTTCAGAAAGTTAAATAAATGAATCCAGGCTTTTATGCAACTGGTGGCTTTCTAAACTTGCCCACGAAGGACAGGCAACTGTCTTCAATAACTTCTTCTTTACTTTAAAGGAAAGTCCCCTTTTTAACTTCTCCCAGGCTGACTGTAATCTAACCCTTACTGATGTGGGCTCCGCTACCGGGTCGAACTGCTTCTTGAACGTCGAGTGGACCTACCAGTAAAGGCTTAGATGTTCTCCAGCTGGAGTTCTTTAGTCTTTAGGGCTGTTTCCCTGGAAAGTCTTTGGAGACTCTTAAGGTTGTTCTCCCCCGGAAATTCTTAGGAGTTGAAGCTTTTGTACAAGGGAAGCTTACACACGTCCTGTACATTGGTTTTCCTTGTTGAGACTAACTACAAAATGGCTCCCTTGCCTTCCCAATTGCCCTGAGCAAGGGGCGGGACCAAACTTAACAATGATGGACAGGTGACTTGCCCTATCACTGCAACCAAAAGAAGCCACCTATCTGCAGAATCCCAGGAACCTTGGACTGCAAGCAAACATTTAATACAAAGCAATTAAATTTGGAGCTCCTGGTACAGCCATACTAGCACACCTTTGTTTAGGCAGCTCCCCATTGAATTTCCCAACGTTATCTAAGCTCCTGCACTTTAGCTTGTTCCTTTTTTATACTTCTAACATTTTAATAGTTTAAGGGTATTAGCCTCCTATCCCAGACCTCTGAATGTCACACTTTCCCTCGGCTCTACGTAGAAATCATCGCAGTTAGGAATCAAGAGCCCAAACCCATCATTTGCTGTTTATTTATTTGCCATATTTGTATACCACCTTTCTCAGCCCGAAGACAACTCAAGTTCAGCCATGATATTGTTTGTATGATGTTGTCTAATTATGTTGTTTTATTGATTTTTGTTATTGATTGCATTTTCTGTGCTTGTTTTTAACCTATATTTCTTGAGGAGCTGGAGGTGGGGTATAAAAATAAAGTTGTTGTTGTTGTTGTTGCTATTATTATTATTATTATTATTATTATTATTATTATTATTATTATTATTAGAAACACAACAAGATGAGTCCACAGCACACACTCTGCTGGCTGTTGTATTGGATCACACATCGGACCATTCCCAAGTGTCTAGGACTGTGTGATGTATCGGCAAATAATGTGTGCAGATCCCAGTAAGATGGCCTTTTGCAGCTGGCTGATGGCTATTATTATTATTATTATTATTATTATTATTATTATTATTATTGCAAAACCCATTAATTGGAATCTGGAATGGGAAAAGTCCACTTTCTTTTTCTTTGTTTTTGGGACTTGCTGTTATGTTTACAGAGCAGAGAGACATAATTGCTGTGTTTTGATTTGTTGCTTCCATACTGCCGTAACTAAGCTCTCGGCCTGGGCTCTGCCATGTTTCTGAAGCATCCACAGCTCACCTTGGGACTGTGTTTGCAGGCAACATAAGTTAGGACTATCCAAAGTGTCACACAGAACCTGAGTTATGGCTGATGGTGCACTTGTGGCTCCACTCCTGCATTCTGAATTATCACACCTTTCTAAATACGTGCATTTGAAAGAGAAAGACAGTCACAGTTAGATTAATTTTTCTTCCTTCCCTTCCAGATTGCTCTGAGTTGTCATATTTTACGGTGTTATTTGGAACTCTGGGTGGCTGGTAATTTGATTTAGATCCAGCCAGGTCCAACAGCCAACCATAAATGAGCTCTGCACTAGTAGTGTCTCCTCAAAGGTTTACATTCAGTGAGAATCCAGTTCCTGTTCTTTCGTTCTCTGAGAATATATTCAAAACAATCCCTACACAATTGAAGGTTCAGGAAGACAAAAACAGAAACAAGAAGACCTGAGGTTGATCTATAACAGCGCTGGGCTGCGTGACAACAAGAAACCAGGATTCAGAATCCACAAATCAAAAGGTAAGAATACTAAGACAGAAGTCAGGAGCTACGAATAATTTACCAACCAGAAAAAAACTATCACTCATGAGTAGATTCAGAAACATTTCCATGGTGGAGGTAGAACTCCAGGAGTCTGAATCTAGGATTCGTAAGTCAAGAGCAAAGGGTTATTTATCATATCAGGAGCAAATCAAAGAGTTGTATTGTATTTAAAAACAGAACAAAAACAAAAACCACGAAGTTTGCAAACTTGGCATTGTATTAAATGTCCTCTGACCAGTAGCTGGCCACTTGAAGTGCCTCTGGTGTTGTTATAAGAAGGTTCTCCATTTTGCTTGTGGCAGGGCTCAGGTTGCATTGTAATAGGTCAGGGGTCCTCAAACTAAGGCCCGGGGGCCGGATGCAGCTCTCCAAGGTCATTTACCCGGCCCTTGCTCAGGGTCAACCTAAGTCTGAAACGACTTGAAAGCACACAACAACAACAACAACAACAACAACAATCCATCCTATCTCATCAGCCAAAAGCAAGCCCACACTTCCCGTTGAGATACTAATAAGTTTATATTTGCTTAATAGTTCTTCATTTTAATTATTGTATTGTTTTTAAGAGTTTTTTGCACTACAAATAAGAGATGTGCCGTGTGCATAGGAATTCATGTTTTTTTCAAATTATAATCCGGCCCTCCAACAGTTTGAGGAACTGTGACCTGGCCCTCTGTTTAAAAAGTTTGAGGACCCCTGTAATAGGTGGTCTGTGGTTTGCTCTTCTCCACACTCACATGTCGTGGACTCCACTTTGTAGTCCCATATCTTAAAGTTGGCTCTGCATCAATATTATATGTACATACTAGACTTGGGTAACAACGGAAAAATTTGTTTCTAAACTCGTTTCATTTTTAGGGGTCTATCGCATTTCGTTTTTTTAAAGAATTCCGAAATTTTCCTTTTAAAAATTTTGAAATGTACGAAATTTCATATAATTACGAATCGATTCGTTAATGGTGGACGCGATTGCGCAATATGCTGAAAAAACCTCCAAATGGGACAGGGGGAACTTCTGAAGCTTCCCTCTCCCTCTGTTGTTGACTGTTGGCGTGATAAAACAAGCAACAACTATAAAACTTGCACCAGACATGCGAAAATAATTACGAAATAATTACGAAATAATTACGAAATAAATTGAAAAAATTGTTTCGAATCTAATTTACTCCTCACACTATTCCTGCATGGCTCAATATTGGATCGTAAGCTAATTTAAATACGAATTAATAACGAATTATGAAATTAACGAACGAAACTGCCCAAGCCTAGTACATACAATATATTCCATTATTAGCATAGGACAATAATAGTATTATATATTACTATATTGTACTATACCACTATAATGCAATATTATTAGTAATATTACATGTAATATATAATTATTATTATTATATTATTATTATATGGTATTACATTATAATATTATGATCAATATTATATGTACATACATTATACTATTAGCATATATATGTGCTAATGTAATATATATGCTAATAATATGTGTGTGTGTATCTATATAAATAAAAATGTAATGTTCGTTTGTGGGATTCACATAACTCAAAAACCATTGAATGAATTGACATGAAATTTGGACACAAGACACCTCTCAGGCCAACAAGTGACCATCACTCATAAAAACACTGAAAAACACAGCAAAAGAGACTTAAAAGCCAAAACAGCAAAAAGACATTACACCGTATGTGCAAAATGACTCTCCCTGACAAACAAAACACGCAATAGCTTATCCACACTCTCTTTTGGACTACAGCTCCCAACATCCCCTAGACCAGGTCTTTTAGGAGAGAAGGATGATGCAAATGCACTACTTCCAAGCTGCAAGCTTTCTTCTCCTTGGATTTCTTTGAGAGCATCCCAGTCCCTGCATTTTTCCAATTTCCTATTCCTGGACTGCAATTCCCAGCAATCTTCCAGATAGATAAGTTAGCTAAGTTAGATTTAGGTAGGTAGATTGACCAGGAGGACTGCTGGGAGCTGCAGTCCAAGAATAGGTAGAAAAGGAAAAGAGATAGAGAAAGAAAAGGGAGGAGGAAGGGGAGAGGAAGAGGAAGAGAAGGAAGGAAGGAAGGAGAGAATGAAAGAGAAAAAGGGAAGAAAGGAAGGAAAGAGGGAAGGAAGGAAGGAAAGAAGGAGGAGAGAAAAAGGGAGGGAAGGTTGGCCACAGCAACGCGTGGCAGATACAGCTAGTATGTGTGTGTGTGTGTGTACATACATACATACATAAGTTGATATAAGAGTTCTGTACTGAATGGGAGAAGATTTTTTTTTCCTTGACTTTGAAATCCAATTTTCTCAAGTGTGTGACGGCCTGGCATTTGCTTTTGCTGGTGAGAGCATCCTGATGCTCTTTGCTAGGAAGGCGATGCCAATTGCTTTTCTTTGGGTGTTACAGCACTAAATGTGTGTATGTCCCCCTCCCCAATCCAGAGAAGTATATGCCATGCTATTGATTATCTGCTCTTGCTTGCCTGGTGAAAAAACTTGCATTTTCCCCCAGATGAGCTGAGATATGTCTGGCATATTGGAGAGAACAGCTGAGTCACACCCCGCCTAACCTCCATTGTGCAAGTTTTCACAGAAAAATAGAAAAGGTAAAGGTTTCAAGGAAACCAAAGACACCTAGAAAAATATGGAAGAGATTGCTAAATAAAGGTGCATGTGACACCCGGCGGCAAACAGGTTGCAACTTGAGAATTTAAGTAGCTAGGAAAACAGAATTTAATACAATTTAGAGTGCCAGCCAATTTTCCCAGTCCTTGTGATTTACATAATTCACAAGCAGGCATGCTCAAGGATTTCAGTCCAATACAAAATTAACTTATCCATGTCTCTTAGACTTATAAGTGGATTGGAACATACTTGCCTGCCTGATTTTTTGCACCCTTCGATGGCAATATAACTTTTGAGCATTGGACTTGGCAGATCGAGATTCAGCCCTTCAATACACAGAGTTGGAGTTTGGAAATTAGCTCCATGGCAGTCTTTTTGCCTTAGCCTGTGAGGATAATGTGATGGAGAAAGAAAGCCATGTAAACCTCTTTGAGAATCATTGGAACAAACACAGGGTATTAATATACAGTAGGCACTCAGTTAACTGGCAGCTATGGTGATTGGGAGATGCTGGTGAAATGTAGTTTCTGGTTGCTTGATTAAGCTCTAAGGACTTGCACAATATGGCTTCCTCCATGAGGTATTAGGCATAAATTTTCTATTTTCATCAGTTAGACTATTGTTTTATTTTTGGAGGAAAGGCAAATGAAAAATTGGTTACCTCTCTTTGCCCTGTTAGCACATCACCATTTTCTGTATGCAATGGACCCAAACTTTCCTTGTTCTTCTTCTGAATGTAGGTGAACCTCCCTTTTATTATATTTCATCTGTAGTGATCCTGAACTCATTTTCAGTTTTCGGCGCTCTTACTTTATCACTGCAAATAATAATAATAATCAAAATCGAACTGCAAAGGCTCTGGCACAAACAAATGCCCAGTGGTCATCAGCACACTGGGTGCCATGCCAAAAGATCTCAGTCGGCATTTGGAAACAATAAAAAACTGCAAAAGGCCATCTTACTTGGATTTGTGCGCATCATTCAAAAATACCTCATACAGTCCTAAATGCTTGGGAAGCATTCAATTTGTGATGTTGGGACTTTGGGACTTTGAAAAAGGAGACGGAGGACCTGATTCTTGCCGCCCAAAAACAAGCCATTGGAACCAATGCCATCAAAGCCAGAATTGAAATGTCGACGACAGATTCCAAGCATAGACTTTGCAAAGAAGCAGATGAAACAATGGATCACATTCTCAGCTGTTGTAAGAAGATCATGTAGATGGACTACAAGCAGAGGCAGGCATGTAGCCAGGGGGGGGGGCTCGGGGGGCTTCAGCCCCCCCCGAAATTTTCATGGTGGTTCGCGAAAAGGCCTTATTGGTGCATTATTTAAACTGTTATGTTTATTCATATCATGATCTGATCACCCTACTCAATATATCCCATATGCATGGGGGTATTGAGGTAATGATACAAAAGGTTTGCTAGGCTAGACCCTCTTTCACTCAGACTCAGCCCCCCCCGAAACTCAGCCCCCCCGAAACCCCCCCTGAAAAATTTTTTAGCCCCCCCCGAAACGAAATCCTGGCTACGGGCCTGAGCAGAGGCATAACATTGTTGCTCAGTTGATCCATTGGAACTTGTGCCACAAATATCATCTGCCTGAGACAATGAACTGGCGGGATCACAAGCCTGAAAAAGTTACAGAAAATGAACATGTCAAACTACTCTGGGACTTCCAAATTCAGACTGACAGAGTTTTGAAGCACAATACTCCTGACTTCACAATCATGGGGGAAAAATAAAGTATGGATCATTGATGTTGCAATCCCAGGTGACAGCAGAATTGATGAGAAGCAACCAGAAAAGTTTGCACAACATGAAGATTTAAAGATTGAACTGCAAAAACTCTGGCACAAACCAGTCAAGGGGGTCACAGAGGCCTAACAACCTTGGCCTGCACTTAAAAACAATTCACCAACTGCCAGCTGCAAAAGGCCACCCTAATCTGATCTGCATGCATTATTTGCCAATACACCATGCAGACCTAGACACTTGGAAAGTGTCCGATGTGTGATCCAATACAAAAGCCAGCGGAGTGACCTTGTTCACTCTTTGGTGATTTCTCCCCTTCTGCTATTTCATATACATAATGATATATTTGGACATCCACTCTGGTTTCCTTAGACACCTCTCACTTTTCTTCCCCATTGGAATTGTTTCCCAACGAGTTCTGGCCCAGTTTACTTGTCCGAACATATCTCCTGTTATGAACCATTATGAAGTCTAAGATCATCTGGAGAGGCTCTGCTCTCGATCCCACCACCATGACAAATGCGATTGTGGCCCCCATCTGTGGAATTCTCTCACCAGGAATATCAGATTGGCCACCTCCCTCCTGTCTTAAAGAAGGAAGCTCAAGACTTGGCTATGGGACCAAGCCTTTGACCATTAAATAGCAGCAAGCGAGAAAAAGATTTAAGCAACTGGCGACAATGAATTAACCCGAACCTTGATTTGGATTTTAATTGGCGTTTTAATTAATTGCTTTTTAATTAACTGTTTTTAATTAACTGTTTTGATGTTTTAATTGTATTTGTTGAATGTTTATGTGAAAGCCACCCTGCGTCCCCATTCGGGGTGAGAAGGAAGGGTTATAAATGCAGGAAATAGATAAATATAAATATTTTCAGTATCTCACCAATATCTCATCGTGAGTCATAAACTCCCTTCTCTTTGAGAATTTCTCACCCAGTGTTGGCTGAAACTTATAGAAATTGGCCTTCTTAAAGTTCAGTGACTATGTTGGATGGTTTCCTTTTCTCTGCACAAAACATTTCTGGAGAACATGGTAGCCTCCACCACTTTTCCTTTAAGCAGCTCATCCCTGTAGGTTAGGATCAAATCCAAAATAATCAATCTCAGTGTTGGTCCCTCCACCTTCTGTGCAACAAAATTGTCAGCAAAGCAATGAAAAATTCTTGGACCTTCCATCGTTGGCAGAGTTTAAGTTCCAAACAAGCTGCAGGACACTTTAAGTCTGCAATTACTACTGTCTCTGTCCCTCTTTGAATGTTTGGCCATCTGTTCTAGGAACGTATCATCCAAGTCTTCGGTCAAGCTTCAGAGTCTATGCTGTGAATTTGCCCTCTGTGGCCTCACTGTTCTTGGCCTCCAATGCCCTCACCAAAATATAATCTAATTGGCTATGACTACACAGGTGATTTATTAGTGGATCATGATACCGTCTCTGTTGAATGATGGAGGGGAATCTGTAAACAATATTGCAGGGAGACCTACAACCAATAATAAGGACCAAGCGTGTGAGCAAATGAAGTCTGGGGACAACGAGAACAAAGAAGAAAAAATGACACAAAGAAGAGATGGATATAAGTGATTCTCATTGTAATTTGGGAGGAAAAATAGGCCAGTCTTAGACCATTTGCTTTGTTTGCAGACTATTCTGAATTCAGCCCATGGCATGTTTAGTTGAGTACAAGCAAAAGGCCTGCATTTTATTCTAAGTTATTATTTATATTCATTGAATGGATGACTTTATCCTGCCTTTCTTCCAGAATGGAATCTAGAGCATTATATAACTGATTTTTAGTCTTGGTTTTTTCTTCAGAGGTTGTGAACTTGAACTCTGGTATTCTGTTATTATTGCTCTTCATGGAAGCCCAATAATGAACAAAGAGATCAGTGTTTCTCAGTCTTTCTAATGCCGCGACCCCTTAATACAGTTCCTCATGTTGTGGTGACCCCCAACCATAACATTATTTTTGTTGCTACTTCATAAGTGTAATTTTGCTACTGTTCTGAATTGTCATGCAAATATCTGATATGCAAATATCTGATATTTTCATCCACAGGATCAAATTGGCACAAATACACAATACGCCCAAATTTGAATACTGGTGAAGTTGGGGGAGGGTAGATTTTGTCATTTGGAAGTTGTAATTGCTGGGATTTATAGTTAACCTACAATAAAAGAGCATTCTGAACTCCACCAATGATGGAATTGAACCAAATTTGGTTCACAGAACTCCCATGCCCAACAGAAAATACTGGAAGGTTTTGGTGGACATTGACCTTGAGTTTTGGAGTTGTAGTTCACCTACATCAGAGAGCACTATGGACTCAAACAGTGATAGATCTGCACCAAACTTGGCATGAATAATATGCCCAAATGTGAACACTGGTGGAGTTTGGGGAAAATAGACTTGACATTTGGGAGTTGTAGTTGCTGGGATTCCCCCAAGCAGTAAGAAGTCACACCTTGAAACTGCTGGGCCATTAAAAGCACTGGTATTGTGGCGCAGCTGGCTGAGTGTCAGCTGCATTAAGATCACTCTGACCAGAAGGTCATAAGTCGAAGCCAGCCCGGGTCGGAGTGAGTGTCCGGTCAATTGTGTAGCTTGTTGTCGACCTTTGCAACCAAAAACACAGTTGCATCTGTCAAGTAGGAAAATTAGGTACCACCTATGTGTGGGGAGGCTAATTAACTAATTTATGAGGCCATAAAAAGACTCCAGCAAAAAGCACTCCAGCAAAGCATGCGGGGAATGCGGAAGTACTTCATCAGTGTTGCAGATGGACAATGAAAGTGACAGCTCCCCTGGCGGCCAGAAAAAGTTAAATATCCTCTGTGTATGTCTATATACGTTGTATGTCTAATTGGCATTGATTGTTTGCCATATATGTGTACATTGTAATCTGCCCTGAGTCCCCTGCGGGGTGAGAAGGGCGGAATATAAATGCTGTAAATAAATAAATAAATAAATAATCAAAGTGGTGAATTGAAACATTCACAACTTCCTCCAACAGACAAGAGTTCTTTCTCTTACCTTGGACATTCCACAGATATATAAACCAAATTTTCCTAGTTTCCAACAGACCCCCCTCAACCTCTGAGGATGCCTGCTAGGCCCGTAGCCAGAACTTTGATTCGGGGGGGGGGGGGGTGGCTGAGTTTTTTTGGGGGGGTTCAGGGGGGGCTGATTTTTGGAGGGGGGCTGAGTCTGAGTGAAAGAGGGTCTAGCCTAGCAAACCTTTTGTATCATTACCCCAATACCCCCATGCATATGGGATATATTGAGTATGGTGATCAGATCATGATATGAATAAACATAACAGTTTAAATAATGCACCAGAAAGGCCTTTTCGCGAACCACCATGAGAATTTCGGGGGGGGGGAGGGGGCTGAAGCCCCTCAAGCCCCCCCCCCTTCCCGGCTACATGCCTGATGCCTGCCATAGGTGTGAGCAAAATGTCAGGAGAGAATGCTTCTGGAACATGGCCAGACAGCCTGACAAAACTTACAACAACCCAGTGATTCCAGCCATGAAAGCCTTCAACCATAACATTCAGGAATCCGGACAATCAAATCAGCAGAATAATCCTTCCGATCAAAATACGGGAGAGCAGGAGTTAACAGTCACGTCTTAAATGATTCAGAGTCAAAAGGTAGCTGCATCTCAAGCAGGCCGGCATGCGGGGAGAAAGGTTCATCTTCAATGTGAAAGTTCACTTCAGTAGTGAGCCTGTACAACTTTTACATTAATAAAAGAATTTATATTGAACAGCGGGGGACTATTGTGAGAGGAGCCCATACCTATGTCTGGAAATATAATATAATATAATAAAATATGCTTTAAAAGGAACTCTCAATGTAATTTTGAATGGGGGAAAAAATCAAATCTCAGAACCTATTTGGAAGCTTTGCTCATGCTTTCATGTCCATGACATTGTGCCCTTGCCCTTTTCAACTAGTTTTTACACAAGCTTGAAAGGGATTTAAATATGTAGAAATCCATATCCAATTTCTGAATTTGCCATGTTATGTATGAATGTCATGTTATAGGAATGTCGACAAAAAATTGCTTCACGCATTTCCATTATTAAAACCTCCACTTGTTTCATTATTCTTTTGTTAAAACCACATTCATTGCATTATTCAGGGATGGAAATTACATTTGTTTTCATTACTCACTGTCCTTTTAATAGGGTCTTTTTTCCTGACCTTTACTATTATTAGTATTAATAATACTATTATTGATTTTATTTAACTCAAACACTGAATCATTCTGAAACAGTCTGAAGAAGGGAATGATGGACAATATTATAAAATTATACCAAGTGCCATTTGGTTTCTTGAACGAAAGAAGGAGCCCCTACCACACTCTGTGGCAGAGAGTTCCACTGCTGAACAGTAGGGCTGGGTAGTTTCGTTCGTTAATTTCGTAATTCATTAATAATTCGTATTTAAAGTGGCTTACGATCCGATATTGAACCATTCAGGAGGAACTAAACATTGAAACGAATTTTTAAAATTTATTTCGTAATTGTTTCGTAATTGTTTCGTTATTATTTCGTTATTATTTCCGTATGTCTGGTGCAAGTTTTATAGTTGTTGTTTGTTTTATCAGTGATAAAAAAATAAATTATCACACCAACAGTCAACAACAGAGGGAGAGGGAAGCTTCAGAAGTTCCCCCTGTCCCATTTGGAGGGTTTTTTAGCGTATTGCGCAATCGCGTCCACCATTAACGAATCGATTTGTTATTGTTTCGAAATTGTTTCGTAATTTCCGAAATTTCGTAAATATCGAACTTTTTTAAAGAAAAATTTCGGAATTCTTTTAAAAAACGAAACGCAAAAACCCCTTAAAAATGAATCTAGTTTAGAAACAATTTTTTCCATGGTTGCCCAGCCCTACTGAACAGCTCTCACTCATGGTTAGGAAGTTCTTCCGAATGTTCAGGTGGAATCTCCTCTCTGTCCTGTTGTTTGAAGCCATGGTTCCACGTCCTAGTCTGGATGTTTTACCACCCTGTGGGAGGCTTCTATCATGTCCTCGCATGGGAAGCTGGAGCTGACAGATGGGAGCTCACTCCATCTCGTGGATACGAACCACTGACCTTCATGTCAACAGTTTATCTGGCACAAGGGTTTAACCAATTGCACCATTATGGCTCCCTCACAGCTGGAGGACCAGAGCTCAAAAAGCCCATTTATAAGTAGTCACCCTCTGAATCCTTCAAAACAATTCAAAGACATAGCCATGTTTATCTGTTTCAGTCTAAAAAGATATTCATGAATACTATAGCACCATTGAGCCTAGCTGACCCCACTCCAAAATTATAAAAATGTAGCATAAGAGTTCAGTTCACCTCATGAGATGTTTCTGCCAATTTGTCCTTACACATACATTTGTACATAGATGTATAGCATCATAGGCTTGCTCCATGCCAGTGGTTTCTACCCTTTTTTTGACCAGTGACCACTTTCCAACATTAGTACCTAATGGGTTATGAATCGGCTTTTGTCAACTTAGATTTGGCTTGGTTATTTCGGGTGCTGATTCAGAAAATTGCATTGGCTAGACCACATCGGCTCTAGTTTCTGATACAGAACATATGCCATCCTGTAGTCACCATCTGCTCGCCCACAGAAAACCATATTTAATAAGTCTTGACACTATAAGAGTTTTGCAAGACCAGTCACTTTCGTTGCAACAGTGTAGTAGCAGTGAGGCCACGGACCATATTTTAGTTCTTGCGGACCACTGGTGGTCCACAGACCATAGGTTGGGAACCACTGCTCTACGTGGACCCTTTCTTCTAGGACCAATATGGAGTTTTAAATTCCAGATCAGGCCCGATATTGTTTTGATCACCATCTCCATGGCTTCTGCAGAGGTGGGAGGGACTCCTGACCATCCAGTGTTGCTGAATTTCGTTCAGTCCTGCTAGACAGCCCCCCCCCTTACTGTCCCACTACCATTTTTGTCATTAAAGCAGCCACATGGGGTAGTGTCTGTCACTCATCACCTGGAATGGAAATAGCATGGGGGGGCTTCCTTTCCCACCATCGCTTTTCTGATCACCCCATTGCTCCAGCTAGTGTCACTCTAGAAGACATGTGATGGACACATCACACCCACTGGCTGCCAGTTACAGTGAGTATGGGAGAGGGATGGTGAGTGTCATCACAAGACCACCTGAGTCTAAGGAATATGGGATGACCATGTCAACAGTTGCTGCTGGTTCTGTCTTGGAACCAGCCCAACTACTTAGATGGGCCCAAAGATGTGGTTTGTTCTGGATTCTCAGGGAAAATTCAGGGCAACCTGCAACTTTTGTTAATGTGGCTCAAGACCACTGACCTTATCAAATGGGCTGATTTCCCATCCTATGCTACTTCTTCTCCTCTTTCACCATGGAGCACTTCCCATGATGCACACCAACGTCACTGCAGCAGCATGGGAAGCCTCCTGTGTTGCCTTAGAAGTAATGGGGGATGCCGAGCAGTGACGCTTCCCCCTCATGGGATGGAGGTCAGGGTAAGTCAAGCAATGTGGGGCATGAAACAATGGCTTTTCCATGTCCCCCACTAGGACCTCCATGGATTCACCACACTGCATGACAAATCCTCAGCCTAATGTGGTAAGGCTGTGTGTTTGGCAACAAGACTGATCGATAACTAGCAAATAGAGGGAGAAAACGTGGAGGCAGTGACAGACTTTGTATTTCTAGGCACGAAGATGATTGCAGACGCAGACTACAGCCAGGAAATCATAAGATGTTTACTTCATGGGAGGAGAGCAAGGACCAATATTGATAAGATAGTGAAGAGTAGAGACATCACACTCGCAATGAAGATCAGCATTGTTAAAGGAATAGTATTCCCTGTAGTGACCTATGGATGTGAGAGCTGGACCATAAGGAAGGCTGAGCAAAGGAAGAGAGATGCTTCTGAACTGTGGTGTTGGAGAAAAGTTCTGAAAGTGTCTTGGACTGCAAGAAGATCCAACCAGTCAATCCTCCAGGAAATAAAGCCCGACTGCTCACTGGAGGGAAGGATATTAGAGGCAAAGATAAAGTACTTTGGGCACATCATGAGAAGACAGGAAAACTTGGAGAAGACACTGACGCTGGGGGAAATGGAAGGAAAAAGGAAGAGAGGCCGACCAAGGGCAAGAAAGATGGATGGATGGTATCCTTGAAGGGAGTGGTTTGACTCTGAAGGAGCTGGGGGTGGTGACGGCCGACAGAGAGCTCTGGTGTGGGCTGGTCCATGAGGTCATGAAGAGTCAGAAGCAACTGAACAAATAAACAACAACACCCCTGTTCTCCCCTGTTTTACAGCTGGTCCATCTCAAGAGGTTGTGGCTAAAGAGAGACTTCCTTCCTTACTGTTCACTCAGTGAGCTGTTCTGCATTCTAAAACATAAGTGCATAGCTTAGAGTACATTTATATTTATGCAGTTGGCTATATTATCCTCAGCAGATCAACAAATAACAATCATGGAGACTGCGCGGAGGGGGAAGGGGATGGAATAAATGTGGTGATTATCCATATTAAGAGTAAAATAGCCTCGCGATAGTCCAATGCTGTTAATGCATCTAAACACAAGTTTATTATTGCCATAAAGTAGCAATTCAGGCAAAACCCTACATTTAAGCAACATTAAGGGTTGTGATTTAAATTCCTAAAATGAGAGTTTGCAGAGTGAAAGCAAGAAGGGCATAATTAACAGGTTGTGGGTGAAAGCAGTCGCACAATACGGGATCTTACGGGAAAGAAAATGACACAAATAAAAGGTTTGGTGAGGAAAGCCCACTGGGAAAAGACCTGAAAGGGCACGGTTTTAACAACGGCTTAACTCAGTTATAAAAACAGGGCTGATTCACACAACTAAACATTATCCCCAGCTGGATCACAAACACATATTACCATACACACTTTGGCTGTTTGGTTTTTTTTTTTTCCACTATGCATTAATATGATTTTCTGATTTTTAACAATGGAAAGTCATGGTTCTGGTTAGAGCACATTCAGAAAATATCAGGTTCGGTTCAGATATCTCTAAGGCAATGTTTCTCAATCTTCCTAATGCCGCGACCCCTTAATACAGTTCCTCATGTTGTGGTGACCTCCAACCATAAAACTATTTGCGTTGCTACTTCATAACTGTAATTTTGGTACTGTTACGAATCATAATGTAAATATCTGATATGCAGAACGTATTTTCATTCACTGGACCAAATTTGGCTCAAATACCCAATACGCCCAAATCTGAATACTGGTGGGGTTGGGGAGGAGATTGATTTTGTCATTTGGTGTTGTAGTTGCTGAGATTTATAGCTAACCTACAATCAAAGGGCATATGAACACCAATGATGGCATTGAACCAAACTTGGCACACAGAACTTTCATCACCAACAGAAAATACTGGAAGGGTTTGGTTGGTATCGACCTTGAGTTTTGGAGTTGTAGTTCACCTACATTCAAAGAGCACTCTGGACTCAAACCATGATGTATCTGGACCAAACTTGGCACAGATACTCAGTATACCCAAATGTGAACACAGGTGGCGTGTCGAGGAAATAGATCTTTACAGTTCAGTTGGAAGAGGAGGATCTTTTTCAGGGAATGAGGGTTTCCTTTTTGTTTGTTGTGGGATTAATAAAAAAGATTAAACTGTGATGCTGAAAAGCAGAGGAGGAGTCAATATCGGCTCAACTTGCTTTTGTTGCAGGCGGGTTTTTGTACCGGGAAGGCCATTACCATTATGGGCTCCTAAAGCACCAAAGGTACCGAAAGAAATGAAGGAAACGGAAACAACAAATTCCATGCACAACCTTAGTGAAAAGTTTACAGCCTATAGATTTGAACTGAGTAGTCCTTGATCAACCTCAGAAAGGGATAACCTTTGGCCAACAAGCAATCATGCTGGTTTGAGCTTGGAAATGTAACTTTCTGAAGCTTTGCAAAAGTTTCCTAACAATTTTGATATCCGCATAATAGCTGACTCAGTGAGTGAGGCATAGCAATTTGACACGCATTACATGTACACATACACTGCATTTAGACTAAGTATTTTTCTGACCCATGCACAACATTTCTACATCATTACATGGCAACACTGTTGGCAATAAACTGCATCCTGTATTTTATTTTCTCATTCTAGTTCTTATGCAAGATCAGAGATTCCCAGTTGTTGTCAGTGTAAAGTGCCTCCCACACTGAAGGGTGGGTGTTAGAAATCTTTAATTCAATCATGTGGAATGTTTGATTCAGCGGTTCCATCACTGGTGAACTCTTCAGAGTTGTGTAGGGTGTTGGAAAGTGAACAGCAGCAAACTTGATACTGTACACATGCCTCTAATTGGCTGGCTGGTGTTAATACATCTTATGCCAGTAAAGACATCCAAAAATTACAAACATAACTGCATCAGAGAGCATTTGGCTTTAACTAGCTGTCAATTAAATAGAACATGATGGATTCCAGATTATTTTCAAAGGGTAGATATGTGTCCAAGTCCTTCAATCCCACCCTCCTGTCTCCCTTTCTCTCTGCAATGCAGTAACAGAGGTCATCATTTCAGAAGTATTCAAGGATAACAGGATTTTTTTTCCTACTCTATTCACTTAGAGTTGATGTCTTCAGTGCCCATTCCAGTCATCCCATTATTTATTCATTCATTTAAATATATTCATACTCCATAATGGCTTCCATCATACATGATGGTAACAGTGATACAAAAACAATATATTTAAAATTGAACTACAGAAATGCAACAGCGATCAGCTCCCCCAAGGCAGGCTGGAACCAGTGTACACTAACAGTTGATAAAGTTAAAATCAGGTGTGGTTCCCCATTTTTGCAGTTAAACATCAAAAAACCCAAGATGATGGCAGCCAGACTGATTGATAACTGGAGACAGTGACAGACTTTGTATTTCTAGGTGCAAAGATTACTGCAGATGCAGACTGCAGCCAGGAAATCAGAAGACATTTGCTTCTTGGGAGGAGAGCAATAACCAATTTTGATAAAATAGTGAAGAGTAGAGACATCACACTGGTAATGAAGATCCGCATAGTTAAAGCAATGGTATTCCCCATAGTAACCTATGGATGTGAGAGCTGGACCATAAAGAAGGCTGAGCAAAGGAAGAAAGATGCTTTTGAGCTGTGGTGTTGGAGGAAGATTCTGAGAGTGCCTTGGACAGCGAGAAGATCCAACCAGTCCATCCTCCAGGAAAGAAAGCCTGACTGCTCTCTGGAGGGAAGGATACTAGAGACAAAGTTGAAGTACTTTGGCCACATCATGAGGAGACAGCAAAGCTTAGAGAAGACAATGATGGAAGATAGAAGGAAAGAAGAAGAGGGACAGGCCAAGGGCAAGATGGATGGATGATATCCTTGAAGTGACTGGCTTGACTTTGAAGGAACTGGGGGTGGCCATGGCCAACAGGGAGCTCGGATGTGGGCTGGTCCATGTGGCCATGAAGAGTTGGAAGCGACTGAATGAATAAAATACAACAATAACAGATGATGAAACCGGAGAGCCTGTGTTGTGGATGTCACTGTGCATGTGAGAAGAGGCGATCTTTAAGATATGAATGAAATGCAAAGATACAGAATGGGGGACAATGCCTGGCTCGAGAGCAGTACGTGTGAAAAAGATCTTGGAGTCCTCGTGGACAACAAGTTAAACATGAGCCAACAATGTGATGTGGCAGCAAAAAAAAGCCAATGAGATTTTGGCCTACATCAATAGGAGCATAGTGTCTAGATCCAGGGAAGTAATGCTACCCCTCTATTCCGCTTTGGTTAGACCACACCTGGAATATTGTGTCCAATTCTGGGCACCACAATTCAAAAGAGATATTGACAAGCTGAAATGTGTCCAGAGGAGGGCGACTAAAATGATCAAGGGTCTGGAGAACAAGCCCTACGAGGAGTGGCTTAGGGAACTGGGCATGTTTAGCCTGAAGAAGAGAAGGCTGAGAGGAGATATGATAGCCATGTATAAATATGTGAGAGGAAGCCACAAGGAGGAGGGAGCAAGCTTGTTTTCTGCTTCCTTGCAGACTAGGATGCGGAACAAAGGCTTCAAACTACAAGAGAGGAGATTCCATCTGAACATGAGGAAGAACTTCCTGACTGTGAGAGCCGTTCAGCAGTGGAACTCTCTGCCCCGGAGTGTGGTGGAGGCTCCTTCTTTGGAAGCTTTTAAGCAGAGGCTGGATGGCCATCTGTCAGAGGTGATTTGAATGCAATATTCCTGCTTCTTGGCAGGGGGTTGGACTGGATGGCCCATGAGGTCTCTTCCAACTCTTTAATTCTATGATTCTATAATTCTATATCATCCTTCTTGTTTAGTTTTTAAAGGGAAAAAGAGTCTACAAATTGAAAAATGAAAGTGCTTGAAATGAAAGCTCCCCAAAACCTATTCAAAAGTATCATAAAAGAAAACTGGAAGCCCCTTTTTTCAGTGGAATAAAACTTTTGGGAAACTGGAAGTTGGATTTTGGCACATTATTACATTTCCAAAGACACCTTGTCACTGAGTTATTATGTGCAACTAACTGCATATGAGCAGAACTGGACTGGTGCCTTGGGGCTCAGGTGATACTGTCAGCAATGAACTCGAGGTTCTGTTTTTCATTGTGTGGAAGCTGGGCTGGCTATTGCCTCCCTTTCCTAGAGCACAATTATGGGTTGGATTGTAAACGTCAATATTGTGATAGGGGAGGGGGGATGTATACTGAGAGGTAGAGGAAACATTTAGAATTGCCTCTGCAAATTCCTAAAACAGCCCAGTGGCCATTTGTTCCTTGTCTAATTATTACAAACCTTTTAATGTCTATTGATTTAAAAATAAACATTTTGATTTCCCAGCTACAAATCAGTATGAATACCAGACCAGCTCTACAAAAGAGGCTGGAACATTACAGCCCATTCTACTCCACACCCAACATAGTTATGCTGAAAGGAACTGCCTCTGAAGCTTGAAAATATGCCGGCAGTTTTGATCGTTTGTATTAACGATAATACAAAAGCAAGGGAAAAAGAGAAATAGATCAATTCTGTGTTCCAGGTGAGGTTCAATCTGTATCTATGCTTTCTTTACAGATGAGGAATGAAAAGTTCAAGTTTAATGACTTGCTGCAATAGCTTTGCAACAGAAGGAGTTACGTGATGAAAGCTAGAAAGACAGACTGTGTGTGGGTATGGGTGCAGGTGTGAGAGGGAGGGGGATTTGGCAGTTTTGCATGATTGCTTTCTACAGGTAATTTCATATGATTAGCAGTGCCACTGTTGTGCAGAAAATGTTAATTCCGTAGAATTTTCTCAGTCTGTAAAAGTTTGCCATTGGATCCTTGTGCCTTAATCTTATCACTTCTGCTGTTACTCCAACACTTGATGACCACAAGCAAGTGCTAAGGATGCCTGTTTTTTTGGGGTTGCTTGGGCCTAGGATTACCAAATAATGCCCAAGCCTCTGTTCACTGTAACTCTGCTCCAAAAAAAGGGGGAGTCCAGCAAGAGAGCTCTATACAGGCAAATGGAATAGACCAACTAAGGCTGGCCTCTAGGAGTTTGTTTGAGTGTTATGCTCCACCCAAAAACTAATACAAAGGAAGGTATTTATTTATTATTTATTTATTTGGGCATTTGTATCCCATCCTATCTCATCCCCCGCAGAAGGATTCAGGGCGGCTACCAACCAGCACAGCACACTGCCAACAACAGAGTAAAACAAGCATAAATATACATATTATAATAAAACAATATAAAAACATTAAAACAACTTGCCAATTTAAGTTGTCATCCTAAACGCAGTCCAACATAGTCCATCATTTCTCCCGGTGGAACAATGAGTTAAACCCTTGTGCTGGCAGGACTGAAGACCAGTAGGTCGGAGGTTCGAATCCAGAGAAAGCACAGATGAGCTCCCTCTGTCAGCTCCAGCTCCCTATGGATAACTGGAACATACCTGCCTAACTCCTCTTCTTATCTCTCCAAACCTAGTGAAAGCATTTTGATAAATTTCAAAGCACATTGAGCTCACCACAGCTTCAGGGACATCCAATCTGAGTATTCACCCTCTTTGTACTTGCCCACTTTGTACGGAGCCCCTGGTGGCACAGTGGGTTAAACCCCTGTTCCAGCAGGACTGAAGACCGACTGGTCGCAGGTTCGAATCCGGGGAGAGCGCAGATGAGCTCCAGTTCCTCATGCAGGGACATGAGAGAAGCCTCCCACAAGGATGGTAAAACATCAAAACATCCAGGCATCCCCTGGGCAACATCCTTGCAGACGGCCAATTCTCTCACACCAGAAGCAACTTGCAGTTTCTCAAGTCGCTCCTGACACAAAATAAAAAGTCCATTAAAACCATATCTTTGCCAGCAAGTCAGTCTAATCCATGAACGCTTGATCCCAAAGCCAGCATTTCACTTTTTTTCTGGAGTGATGGAACAGATCTGATCTCGTCTGGGAGGGAATTCCATAGCCGAGGGGCCACCACGGAGAAGGCCCTGTTTCTTGTTCTCACCAAATGCGATTGCGATGGTGGAGGGACCGAGAGCAGGACCTCTCCAGATGATATTAAGGTCCTAGAAGGAGATATGTTCAGACAGGTAAATTGGGCCAGAACCGTTAAGGGCTTTATAGGCTAAAGCTAGCACTTTGAATTGTGCTCGGAAGTTAATAAGCAGCCAGTGGAGCTGGCGTAGCAAGGGCGTTGTGCTCTCCCAATACCCCGCTCCTGTAAGCAACCTGGCTGCCAAGCATTGGACTAGCTGAAGCTTCCGAACAGTCTTCAGAGGCAACCTCATGTAGAGTGTGTTGGAGTAATCTATTCAGGATGTAACCAGAGTGTGGACCACCGTGGTATCTACACTATAGGGAAAACCTATAAAAAGGCACTGAAGCAGAGGAGAGGAAAAGGCAGAGCCAAGACTTTACAGGTAGAGTCTCCAGATGTTCTCACGGGCCAGTGCCGGAAGAACATCTTGACACCCACCCCAAAGAGCGCATGCTTTCTGGGGTGGGTGTGGATAGGGGCCCATGAACATCCACGTTTTTTAAACACAGATGCTTAGGATTAAGGGCTGCGTGGAGGCGCCCAAAGAAACTGTGATGAGCAATTAAAGTGCCAGCCATTGTGAACGGTGATATTTTTTAGCAAAGATAGTGTAAAAGGAAAAAGGAAGAGGGGGCGACCAAGGGCAAGATGGATGGATGGCATCCTTGAAGTGACTGGCTTGACTTTGAAGAAGCTGGGGGTGGTGACGGCCGACAGGGAGCTCTGGCGTGGACTGGTCCAGGAGGTCACGAAGAGTTGGAAATGACTGAATGAATGAACAACAAACAAATGTAAAAGAGTATGTTACCTTATTTGCTTTTTCTAAAAAAAAAAAAAATTGCCTTGTGCTGTTGCATGCTGGGCCTGTGCATAAGACTGTAGACAGGACATAAATTTTGTGTGCCCAACAGGACACCGGGGCTGCCTCAGATTAAAGGCCTTTGGATTCCCTTAAAACAGAGTCTTTAGATTGCTTAAAGGTTCAACAAAGTTCTTTATTAATGAAAACAAACAGGTACTTTAAGGCTTTCTTAACAGTCTATTGGCTCTCTCTCAATCTTGTCCACAGGGAACAGGCACTATCTTCATAACTGTAACTTATGGGGAAATCCTTAACTTCTAATCTGGGCAGTCTGTCTTTGCCTCTGTTGGCGTGGAGCCCCTGCACCCGGTACCAACTGCTTCTGGCTTCCGCGAGCGACCCTTACCAAGCAGAGCTTTATAGACTTCCAGGAGGAAAAGAACTCAGGTTTCCGTGATGGCTGACTGAAGTCCTTCAGCAAAGGAGATGTAGGGCTGTATAACCCAGCCAAGCTGTGGGCTGTATATCTCCCCGGCCAAGCCATAGAAGACGAAGCTTTCTACAGGAGCTCTTGTTTTTATGTCCTGTGTGAAAGGCCTCTCTGTGTGGACTTGCCCAAAATGGCTCCTATTCCCTACAAAACCCAAAAAGGGGGCAGGACCAGGGAAGCTAACAATAATTGACAGGTGGCTTGCCCTATGATTGCAGCCAAAAGAAGCCACTTATCTGCAGAGTCCCTGAAACTTAGGACTACAACAAACATTCAATGCAAAGCAAAGAAAATTGGAGCTCCTGGTACAGTTGTACTTGCACACTTGTTTTTGTTTTGATGTGCACTTGAAATATGCTACATACCCAACTTGTTTCTAACAACATATATAAATGCCAGAAAACAGCTTATTATTTTTAAATAATTTAGTAATCTAGTAATCAGTGGTCATCACAATTTTAGGAGTGGAGACAAATGATTTCATCCTTCTTCTCCCCATTGCAGAGTCTGTTATACTTTCATAGATATGAGTATACTTTTCTAAAAACATTACTAAATGTTTAAAGTTTCACATTACATAAAAATAATAATGTAAAGCAATTGTCTGATTTTGGACAGTTTGATCTTGTTTTTCAGAAGGAACATCCATTCTCCCAATTACAATTATATAAATCATAGCTGTTATATACTTTGACAATACACTTATACTTTTTGTTTCCTTTACTGGATATTACAGTGATTCATTTACATTGTGGACTTCCATCTTGCTGTCTGCTTGCAGGCAAAGGACTCAACATTTTCTTTGTGTGTGTTATCTGTTAAGTAACTTCTGTGTGACTTATAGATAAAAATAGAAATGCCATTCTCCCTGCAGTTGTGCTCATGTATTCAACTACAGGGAGACTGCTTGGATAGTCTGCCCCTGGAATGTGTGCAGTTAGGGCTTTCTGCAAGCAATGAAGTGAATGGCCCTTTAATTTCCCCCACTAAGTGGGTATGACAGCAGAAATGGAACTGGTAGCGAAAAAAGTACGTCCTAAATCTACTTTTGAAAGAGAAGGGGAACATTTTGTGTAACAGTTTCAAAGTATCATCGAAGGCTTTCCTAGGTTGCTGTGAGTTTTTCGGGCTCTATGGCCATGCTTGAGAAGCATTCTTCCCTGACATTTCACCCACATCTATGGCAGGCATTCTCAGAGGTTGTGAGGTCTGTGGGAAACTAGGCAAGTGGGTTTATACACCTGTATATAGCAACACTCAAAAACTAGGGGAATTCCTGACATGAATCAACCAGGACCAGCTAACACCTCCTAACAAAGGATACCCCCAGGCAGCAATCAGCCAGGCTTTGAAGCTGCAAGGCCGTTAAATGCTAATCAAGGTGGCTAATTGCAACATTCACACTTGCCTCAAAGAGACAAGAGGTTTTTGTTTTTTTTGCCCACCCTGAACGAAAGTTACTTCTGGGTTGCTGTGAGTTTTCCGGACTGTATGGCCATGTTCCAGAAGCATTCTCTCCTGGCATTTCATCCACATCTATGGCAGGCATTCTCAGAGGTTGTGAAGTCTGTGGGAAACTAGGCAAGTAGATTTATAGATCTGTAGCTATGTACAGATATATAAACCCACTTGCCTAGTTTCCCACAGACCTCACAACCTCAAAAAGTAGGGGAATTCCTGACATGAATCAACCAGGACCAGCTAACACCTTCCAACAAAGGATACCCCAGGCAACAATCAGCCAGGCTTTGAAGCTGCAAGGCCATTAAATGCTAATCAAGGTGGCCAATTGCAACATTCACACTTGCCTCAAACAGACAAAAGGTTTTTTTTTTCCCTCCTACCCTGGACGAAATCTACTTCTGGGTTGCTGTGAATTTTCCAGGCTGTATGGCCATGTTCCAGAAGCATTCTCTCCTGACATTTCACCCACATCTATGGCAGGCATCCTCAGAGGTTGTGAGGTCTGTTGGAAACTAGGAAAATGGGGTGTACATATCTGTGGAATAATATCCAGGGTAGAAGAAAGAAATCTTGTCTGTTGGAGGCAAGTGTGAATGTTGCAGTTGACCACCTTGATTAGCATTGAATGGCCTTGCAGCTTCAAAGCCTGACTGCTTCCTGACTGGGGAATCCTTTGTTGGGAGGTGTTAACTGGCCCTGATTGTTTCATGTTAGGATTTCCCATTTTCCATTGTAGTCCTTTATTTAATTTTAATACCAGTAGCCAAACTTTGTTCATTTTCATGGTTTCCTCCTTTCTGTTGAAATTGTCCACAGACCTCACAACTTCTAAGGATGCCTGCCATAGATATGGGCGAAACATCAGGAGAGAATGCTTCTGGAACATGGCCAGACAGCCCGGAAAACTCACAGCAACCCTTTCTCAGAACGTTTATCACCCGGGAGGGAATAAAACATGGCTTGCTCTGCTGTGAATTAACCACTGAATATTCTGGGACATTCAGAATATTCTGAATCATCTGTTTATTTGGATTTTAAAAAAATGGAGAACTACAACAGCAACAAATAGTGCAGCCATTAGCAATATTGACTCCATCTGGAGGACCTCTATGTCAGATTTCCGCCATGAAATTATTGTCATGTCAAATCGTACATAGTTCCCATTTGTATCCCTTCAAATAAATATTTTTTTAAAAAATTAATACTTTATTTATTAAATTGTAAAGCCTAACATCAAGCAAAATTAACAATAATCCCTTCCTCTATTATCCCTCCCCTTTCAGCAATTAATTCCGCAACAAAACATGAAAGAAAAGAAGGATCCCAAATTAATTCTTGTCCAGACTTCCCATTATCCTATAAAATATGAAATTATAGTAATAGAGTCCTTAATAAGATGGAGCAGCCCAAATTACCCAAATTAGTCACCCTCCTTCAAACTACTTATTTTTGCCATTCTAGCCTATATTTATCTGATATCCGGAAAACACAACTCTGTGTTTTCACCATGAACATATCAAAATAAATGGACAGCAATGTAAATGAAATGTATTTGGTTTAACTTTTTCATTTGCACACTTAGATATCATGGGGAACTTATTCCAAAATAGCTACAAACCACGTATCTTAATACCATACAGAAGTGGTTCTCAACTTTCCTAATACTGTGACCCCTTAATACAGTTCCTCATGTTGTGGTGACTTCCAAACAATAATATTATTTTCGTTCTTGTAATTTTAATCCATTGGTTCATGCTTTAGTCCAGTGTTTCTCAACCTTCCTAATGCCGTGACCCCTTAATGCAGTTCCTCATGTTGTGGTGACCCCCAACCATAAAATTATTTTCGTTGCTACTTCATAACTGTAATTTTGCTACTGTTATGAATCGTCATGTAAATATCTGATATGCAGGATGTATTTTCATTCACTGGACTAAATTTGGCATAAATATCCCATACACCCAAATCTGAATACTGGTAGAATTGGGGGGAGGGGTTGATTTTGTCATTTGGGAGTTGTAGTTGCTGGGATGTATAGTTAACCTACAATCAAAAAGCATTCTGAACTCCACCAATGATAGAATTGGGCCAAACTTGGCACACAGAACTCCCATGACCAACAGAAAATACTGAAAGGGTTTGGTGGGCATTGACCTTGAGTTTTGGAGTTGTAGTTCACCTATATCCAGAGAGCACTGTGGACTCAAACAATGATGGATCTGGAGCAAACTTGGCACAAATACTCAATATGCCCTAATGTGAACACTGGTGGAGTTTGGGGAAAATAGACCTTGACATTGGGAGTTGTAGTTGCTGTGATTTATAGCTGACATACAATCAAAGAGCATTCTGAACTCCACCAATGATAGAACTGGGCCAAATTTGGCACACAGAACTTTCATCACCAACAGAATATACTGAAAGGGTTTGGTGGGCACTGACCTTGAGTTTTGGAGTTGTAGTTCACCTACATCCAGAGAGCACTGTGGACTCACACAATTATGGATCTGGACCAAACTTAGCACGGATACTCATTATGCTCAAATGTGAACACTGGTGGAGTTTGGGGAAAAATAAACCATGACATTTGTAAGTTGTAGTTTCTGGGGTTTATAGTTCACCTATAATCAAAGAGCATTCTGAACCCCACCAATGATAGCATTGGGTCAAACTTCCCACAGAGAAACCCCATGACCAACAGAAAATACTGTGTTTTCTGATGGTCTTTGGCAACCCCTCTGACACCTCCTCGCAAACCCCCCAGAGGTTGCGTCCCTCCATGTTGAGAAACACTGCCATACAGAATGAACTGTGTGTGTTATGTGGATGTCCATTATCCCTTTGGCCCATGTAGATGCGCCCTATGAGTAAGCGGTGGTGGTATATAAAAAGGAAGTATATTTCCAGCATATGTGCTCTTTTTCATATTTTAAGTGACAGATCAGTAATCCCCTGTCCCTTCTGAAACAGGAGAGATTCTGGCACATATCTCTTGTCTGTATCATTTTAAACCATGCAGCTTTATAGTTCATGTCTGTATACATTGTCTACTGAAAAGTAAGTTCTACTTAGTTCAGTGAGAGTGACTCCCTGCTAAATGGGTACAAGATTGTAGCCTGCTTAATTAATCCCTTGGAGTTATCTTGTCTCGAACTGTTTCTATTATCTATCTGCCTTGCTCCCAAGAATTAACAATTCCCCACAATTAACATTCAGGTTTCCCCAAAGGCTTCCTCTGAGTGTCAACATTTTTAAAGCTACTTTCTCATGTTCTCATGCAGAGCTGCATGAATAGTTAAGGAATCGGTAGGCGTTTTTTGCACCTTCAAGTCTTAGACACATTGTTTTTGTCATATTTTCATATATATTTATGTGAATGGTGAAGTAACAAAATACCGTATATACTGGAGTACAAGCTGACCCAAATATAAGCCAAGGCACCTAATTTTCCCACAAAAAATGGGAAAATGTATTGACTCGAGTATAATCTGAGGGTGGGAAATATTATTTATTTATTTATTTAGAACTTTTATATACCGGTGTTCTCCACCTCCGGAGAGGGACTCAGGCCGGTTTACAACAAAGATTCATAAACAGTAATTTTAAAACATCACCCCATAACACATTAATACATAAAATACATTAAAAATCATATAATTACTTAAAACCAGGTCGTCAAAATGAGATCACAATTCACACCATCCGTCTGTGTGGTCAGAGTTATTGACTCACTCATCAAATGCTAGATTCCATAGCCAGGTTTTCACCAACTTTCTAAAAGTCAGGAGAGAAGGAGCAGTTCTAATCTCCAGTGTGAGAGAGTTCCAGAGCCAAGGGGCCACCACCGAGAAGGCTCTGTCCCTCGTCCCCACCAGACGTGATTGCGAGGGTGGTGGGACAGAGAGCAGGGCCCCTCCAGAAGATCTTAACAACCTTGATGGTTCATAGAGGAGAATCCGTTCGGACAGGTAGACTGGGCCGGAGTTGTTTAGGGCTTTATAGGTCAACACCAAATACAGCAGCTTCTTGCAAATTTCAAAGCAAAAATAGATACTAATAAAATTATATTAATCGAGGCATCTGCAAGTTAAATGTTTTTGAGTATTTATATAAAACTGTAATTTAAGATAAGACTGTCCAACTCTGGTCATGAAAGCTCCACATTGCTGTGACAAAGGTTTCTGATTTTAAGGATATTATCACATGAGGCTTGTACACCACATTGGAAGCTCCCTAGCCACAAATGGAAAAAAAAAACATTCATGGTGTCATCATAAAGTCATTGCAGACCAGTCTTCAAGGTGCATTTGCAGCAGTATTTTGTTAAAAACATCCTGTTTTAAGATTTCTGAACACAAAGCGATTTCAATCATGTGGTAATGTGAGCGAACCCACTTGTGCTGTAATTTTGGGGCCATTGATGCATATTATTGTTGTTTGTTGGCCTTCTCTCTGTTGAAACACCAAAAGTTAACCTTTTCTCCCCTATTATCACCAATGACTTCCTTTTTAAAATAATTCAAGGGCCTTTGGAGTTCCATGGCTGCAACAAACACTGATACAAATATTTCATTTAATTAAATGTTTCCTTTTCTTTCAAGGCAAGACAGTTTTGCAGAACATGCATGGGTTTGCCTGACTAAAAGAGCTTTCAGAATCAAACTGCACTACCACCACCCCACTTGCAAAATGAACACAAAAGGAAATGCCTTTTGATTGTCAAATGCTCATGTATTTGTAATTCTGATTTTAATTGTTTGTATCAACAGTGCTTCAGTACTTTGGAAACCTGAAAATAGCGAGGTATGCATCTCCAAACCTCTGAACTTTTGGAGTTCAGCCATATTCATATAAAAAGAAACTTAAAAAGTGGGCAAGTTTTTTTTATGTGTCAGGAGCGACCTTGAGCTTGTTTGGAGGTCCTAGCAGGGGAGCGCAGCTATCCTAAATCCGGGACTGAAGACTGGAGACCTCAGAACACTCCTTCTATACCTGGGACGTCGTCCTCTTCCACCGAACGCGCAGCTTCAGGAGGGACGCACATGGAGCAGTGAGGGAGGAAGGGAACCCCCGCCTAGCCAGCCAGATCAGCCGAATCAACCCTGGCGATCAATGGGGTGACAGATGTCGCAGCCAGATCACCCTCACAAATCTCACATCCTTGTGGGAGGCTTCTCTCATGTCCCTGCATGAGGAGCTGGAGCTGATAGAGGGAGCTCATCCGCACTCTCCCCGGATTCAAACCTGTGACCTGTCGGTCTTCAGTCCTCCCGGCATAAGGGTTTAACCCACTATGTCATCGGGGGCGGCGTACAAAGTGGGCAAGTACAAAGAGGGTGAATACTTAGATTGGATGTCCCTGAAGCTGTGGTGAGCTCAATGCGCTTTGAAATTTATCAGAATGCTTTCACTAGGTTTGGAGTGATAAGGAGAGGGGTTAGGCAGGTATGTTCCAATTTCAAGCAAGACAGGTTTGTGGTGAACTAGTTTTAGGAGCCTCGTGTGATAATGTCCTAAAACCAAGGATAACGAACTGAACTACGATTTTTAACTATGAGATGTTTTCGACTTGTATTGGTGGCCCGATACTAAGTATGTTCATACTATGTATGTTTTATGTCTTGTATTTTGATATCTTATTTTATATTTTTAAGTGACTATTGTATTTTAACAAGTTGTAAACCGCAATGAGTCGCCGCACAGGCTGAGATATTAGCGGTATACAAGTGTATCAAATAATAATAAATAATAATGTCCTAAAACTTGTAGGCATTGCCATTTGGAGAACTTCACTGGCTGGAGGAACAATTCATGATGACATCAGTTCTATATATAGATGAGTTATTCTATTCTTTTTTTCCTGCATACAAAGGTAATGTATTCTGGTGCACAAACCTCTGTCCCTATGTTCACTGTATCTCTTGCATTTTGAATCCCGTCTCCGAAGCAGAAAAGATAGCATACAGAGCAAGGGGTCAGATTCTATTATGGCAGCAAGAACAACAACATGTTTTCCAACAAACACTTGGAATAGCTCTTGACTTCTGCCAATATCAGGTGCCAATAACAGTGCTGAATAACGCTGTCTCATTGCTCGCTCTCATTGCGACTTGGCCCATCTCTGAGCTGGCTCTTAAGTATCTGTCTCCGCTTTTCTTTCATGTGCCAGGCCAACTTACGCAGCTCTAAGAGGATCATCCATAGTTCTCAGGTTGGACTTACCAGCCATCACTGTATCCTTAACCTTTGCTCCGGCTGACTACTCAGCATCTCATTATCTTGATCAGTTCAATAGAACAGCTCTCCAGCAAGCAGAAGATCAAACCCTCGCTACCTCTCCTCTCTTTCTTCTGTCGCCTTTGCTTTCTCATTTAGTTCACTGCACTGGCCCTTTATTAGTTTCACTGAATTACTTTTAATAGAATCTGAGCCTTGCAATCTATAGTTTACTACTACTGTATCTTCATCCTTTTATTCTACCCGCTGCTGCTTCCTTTATCTTTGCATTTACATTCTCTGGATGATGCCTTTGCTTCATCTTTACTCTTGATCCATCTCCATCCAGCATCAGCCAGCGATCATTCGGCAGCTATGCCAATTACTAACGGCATCATCCGTTTTCTCTCTAGTTTTTCACCAACGTGAGGACAGGAGAATAAAAGGAAACTCGCTCTCTTTTTCCAGCCCAATTGTAGGCTTGCCAATTCAAACATAGCTCCCAGGAAGTTCAGATTGGACTCCTGATCTGATTTACAGCAAGTTACAAATGACATTTTTAATGCTTTCAAACTTTTTAACTAGTTTCTTTTAGGGTAAAGGTTTTCCCCTGACGTTAAGTCCAGTCATGTCTGACTCTGGGGGTTGGTGATCATCTCCGTTTCTAAGCCGAAGAGCAAGCATTGTCTGTAGACACCTCAAAGGTCATGTGGCCAGTATGACTGCATGGAGCGTCGTTACCTTCCTGCCGGTGCGGTAACTAGTGATCTACTCACATTTGCATGATTTCAAACTGCTAGGTTGGCAGAAGCTGGGGCTGACAGCAGAAGCTCATGCTGCTCCCCAGATTCGAACCTGTGACCTTTTGGTCAACAAGTTTAGCAGCTCAGTGGTTTAACCCACTAACATCAAATCGACTTTGACTAAACTTATGAAGCTGAGTTGGCATCAAGAAAGTCATAGCTCTCTACTATCCTGGTTTGGCTCCACTTACCCATGAGTTATGCCAGAAAAGTAAGAATGATAGCAGGTATAGCCTTCCATGACCCTTGCTTGATTCCCTCTACATTAGTGGTTTTCAACCTTCCTCATGCTACGACCCCTTAATACAGTTCCTCATGTTGTAGTGACCCCCAACCATAAAATTATTTTCATTGCTACTTCATAACTGTAATTTTGCTACTGTTATGAATTGTCATGTAAATATCTGATATGCAGGATGTGTTTGCCAAATTTGGCACAAATACCCAATATGCCCAAATTTGAATACTGGTGGTTTTGTCATTTGGTAGTTGTAGTTGCTGCGATTTATAGTTCACCTACAATCAAAGAGCATTCTGAATTCCACCAATGATTGAATTGAACAATACTTGGCACACAGAACTCACATGACAAACAGAAAATACTGGAAGGGTTTGGTGGGCATTGGCCTTGACTTTTGGAATTTTAGTTTACCTACATTCAGAGAACACTGTGAACTCAAACAATGCTGGATTTGGACCAAACTTGGTATGAATACTCAATATGTGAACACTGGTGGGATTTGGGGAAAATAGACCTTGACATTTGGGAGTTGTCATTGCTGGGATTTATAGTTTACCTACAACCAAAGAGCATTCTGAACCTGCAACAATGATAGAATTGGGCCAAACATCCCTCATGAAAACCCATGGTGAGACTCCACCACACTCCAGAACTCCCTGCCCCGGAATGTGGTGGAGGATCCTTCTTTGGAGGCTTTTAAACAGAGGCTGGATGGCCGTCTGTCAGGGGTGCTTTGAATGCAATTTTCCTGCTTCTTGGCAGAGGTTGGGCTGGATGACCCATGAGGTCTCTTCCAACTCTATGATTCTAACAGAAAATACTGTGTTTTCTGATGGTCTTTGATGACCCCTCATGAGAAAAGGATTCCTCTGTACCACCTTAATGTTCCTCCACAGGTTTTCTTTTTTCTTTGTGGCATACATTGTTATTTTTACGTTTGTTTTTTTTTAAATTTGTCTATTTAAAATGGAATTCCAGGTGCCAAATAATGATGATGATGATGATGATTATTATTATTATTTGATAATAACAAGATGAGTCCACAGCAAACAAGATAATTCTACTGGCTGTTGTATTGGATCACATGTCGGGCCCTTCCCAAGTGTCTAGGACTGTGTGATGTATTGGCGAATAATACGTGCAAATCCTAGTAACGTGGCCTTCTGCAACTGGCAGATAGTAATTTTGTCAGTGCTGATTGTGTTTAAGTGCAGGCCAAGGTCTTCCCAAGTGTCTAGGACTGTGTGATGTATCAGCTAATAATGAATGCAGATCCCAGTAGGCTGGCCTTTTGCAGCTGGCAGCTGGTAATTTTGTCAGTGCCGATTGTGTTTAAGTGCAGGCCAAGGTCTTTAGGCACTTCACCCAGTGTGCCGTTCACCACTGGGACCCTCTTGACTGGCTTGTTCCAGAGTCTTTGCAGTTCAATCTTTAAATCCTTGTATCGTGTCAGCTTTTCTAGATGTTTCTCTTCAATCCTGCTGTTGCCTGGGATTGCAACATCAATGATCCATATTTTGTTTTTTAACACAATTGTGAGGTCAGGAGTATTATGCTCCAAAACTCTGTCTGCCTGGATTCAGAAGTCCCAGAGTAGTTTGACGTGTTCATTTTCTGTAACTTTTTCCGGCTTGTGATCCCACCAGTTCTTTGTTGCAGGGAGATGTTCTTTGTGGCACAAGTTCCAATGAATCATCTGAGCAACGGTGTTGTGCCTCTGCTTGTAGTCTGTCTGCGCGATCTTCTTGCAGCAGCTGAGGATGGGATCTATTGTTTCATCTGCTTCCTTGCAGAGTCTACATTTGGGATCTGTCATCGACTTTTCAATTCTGGCTTTGATGGCATTGGTTCAAATGGCTTGTTTTTGGGCTGCCAGAATCAGGTCCTCCTTTGTCTCCTATTTCAGAGTTCAATTTGTGAGCCACAGCCATGTTTTTTCTTTGTCAGATTGGCTATTATTATTATTATTATTATTATTATTATTATTAATAATAATAATTTAAGCTGGAGTAGAATGCACTGAATGAAAATTCCCAAGCAATAAAGACAGAATCATTTTTGACATGGTGGTTTTTTTACCAGCATTTTGGTTCCGTGCTTTCTTCCTCGCACATAATTATCCCATAGTATCTTGCTTTCTATCTCTTTATTCTCGCTTGTATGCTGACCATGTTTTCGGCAATCTGTTCCCTTCTCCCTCAGCGCTTTTCTTCAAGAAATCGGTTTAGGTTGACACAGAGAAGACAGTAGCCGAGTCCTGCTGGGTGCCCTCACTATAACCTGATTTCTTTCCTATTTGTTGCAGTGAAAATGGTTACCTGCGGTGTTTAAACACACTTTTAGACTGCTGAATCAGAACTAAACAACTTAAAAAGCATGCCAAGATGAAATTTCTTTGGTATCATCAGGAATGCCTGGGCTTGTACTCAAAGCCATATTTCTGACAATGATACTCCGACTTATTCGTATTTTTCATACAGTGGCAGTGGAGTTCAGAGCAATCAAATTCTCACTTCTCCTAACTCATGCTTGGTACATTCAGTCTTTCCTGATGCTCCTTTGTCTGGGTATATAATACACATGATTGTCCTTTTCACTTCTCACTACTGCTTCCCTCCTGTTCTAATATACTTTGTCTGGCCCAGGTGATTTTGTGTTTCATTTTCTGGAAAGATATTTCACAGGGACTGGATGGCTCTACGGGGAGTTGACCAAGGAGCAAACTTGCAGCTTTGGATTTATCTCACTTTTTTTATGTTGAGGCAAGGCTCTTAATGCCTGATGGCAATTGAGTTTATGTTACTTACGTACACTCCAGGGAATGGAAACTCCTTTTCTGACATAGAAGTTTACATAATATCCAGTTAATGGGAACCATTTTAGTTTAATGTGTGTTTGGGGCTTTCCATATTCACATAAGTTCCCAAATGCTGGGAAACTGCAGCCATGCCCTTAAGAGATGTGCTTTTGTAGAAACTTGATACACAGAGGACAACTATGTCTTATGTTAGTGCGAAGTTCACCACTGTCTTGGCGCAAGATGTCTCAAAGACAGAATAAATTTCAGATCTCGCTGTCAACTAGAAGCTTTGGAACTGAAGCATATTACAATAACCTAAATGGCAACTAGTACCATCCACACAGATTAAAGGCACTGAATATATTCCTTCCTTCTAAACATGTTAATTGGAGTCAAGTTGGCTTTGGCCTGTGAGAGACACTTCTCTTAACTGTTCTGCTAGAGTCTTACAATCTCAAGGATGCAGCTTCCGTATAATGTGGTCCCCTCTGGTTCATTGTAGGTTTTGGGGGCTGTATGGCCATGTTCTAGAAGCATTGTCTCCTGACATTTCGCCTACATCTATGGCAGGCATCCTCAGAGGTTGTGAGGTCTGTTGGAAACTAGGAAAATTGGGTTCTCATTGTCTATATCACCGTTTTTGAGGTTGGCTTTGAGCCCATCTTTAAATCTCTTTTCCTGTCCACCAACATTCTGTGTTCCATTCTTGAGTTCGGAGTAGAGTAACTGCTTTGGGAGATGGTGATCGGGCATTCGGACAACATAGCCAGTCCATCGGAGTTGATGGCGGAGGAGCATTGCTTCAGTGCTGGTGGTCTTTACTTCTTTCAGCATGCTGACATTTGTCCACATTTCCTCCCAAGAGATTTGCAGGATTTTTTGGAGGCAACACTGATGGAATCATAGTAGGAGTTGCATTTGACATCTGTAGATAGTAGGCATGGTTAGGTTCGATTGGAATCTTCGTAATTCGGAATAAATTCAGAAAGATTTGCTTTTTGAAGTAATTTTGAAGTTTTTAAGGAAACCAGAAGTCCTTTTGCCCTTCTGAAGCTTTTCCCACCATTTCTGTTACGAAGCAGTAAATGAGTCGAAAATGATTCAGCTTTTCCCCGCTTGTGGTCCCTGGCCTCAGCTCAAGTCAGAGAAGCTGTTTTAAACCAGAGTGGATGAATTTCCTCCCTTTCCTCTCCCCCTGCTTCTGTCTCAAGCCTGGGAAGCCATTTTAAACCAGAGAAGGATGAATTTCTTCTGTTTGCCCCCCCCCCCTCGCTTCTGGAATAAAACAGCTACTTTCAAAGTAAAAACCATCCAATGAAACAGGAAATAACACTTTCAAACCATTAAGAAAGCATTCAGAAGTCTTGGAAGTTTTGAAAAGTTTTGAACATTTTTTTCTGTGAAAATTGGAATTGATTTTAGAATCGAACCACCAGTGCCCCCTACATCCGAAAGGAGTTTTGAACCATTTTTTTAAAAAACAAACAAGCTCAGTAGATAGTCCACATTTCACAGGCATATAGCAGGGTTGGGAAGACAATAGCTTCCCTACGGATGTCCCGGATCTCAAACACTCTGTGCTTCATTCGGAAAAATGCTGCACTCTCAGAGCTCAGGCGGTGTTGTATTTCAGTGTCATTGTTGACTTTTGTGGAGAGGTGACTGCCAAGGTAGCAGAAATAGTCAACATTTTCTAATGTTACACAATTAAGCTGTATTTCTGGAAGACTACTCTGTGAGGCAATGGCTTCCTCAAGGTCACCCACTAAGCTTCATAGCTGAGTGGGAATTTGAACTGGAGTACTCCCAGTCCTAAACCGGCCCTCTAATCCTGTCTGCGGAGGGTCAGCTGATTGCCGCCAAGTCACCTTACACTCCCCTACAGCCGTTACCCACATGACTGCCTCCCATTTCTCCGTTTATTCCACATCATTAACTTCTACATGGCTTGGCTGTGTATGAATAAATGTCTATTTTCCAGCCCTATTACAGTCAAAACACTTCTGAATTCCTCCAAGTCATGTGTCTGTGTCTGTTTCTGTGTTCCTCGCCTCTCTCTGTGCTAATGAACTCATCAGGGGTGTGGACTTCTGCATCTGTTTCACATTACAGGATGGATAGATAGCACTGGATGTCAGGTGCTATTTGTTACCATAAGCTATCACTTCATTTACAATGTCCTTATCATAATGAACACAGTATGGAAGCCCATTTAATGCTCTGACTACCAGCAGATGTTAACTGTTGGAAGAGAGGAGGGCTGGAGAAATCACTGTCTTTTGAGTTTAAAGAATCCTTGGGGGGTTTTGTTGGGGGGGGGGGAGGGATGTTGAGCTAAAAAGGAATTATTTTCTCAAGGCCAAAGTAGAAATTGTGTAGTAGATATATTAACTGTCAACAAATAATGATGGTTATTTACAAATAAAAAGCAAAATGGGATGGCATTAAGTTTCAACAGAGGAATGGAGTGGGAAGAGAATAGGGAGGTGTCTTAACTCTCTTCCCTTCCCAAAGGGATCAGCTCCAAAATGCTTCCCCAAGACAACAGCAGCATGTTTTGGAAGGCAAAAACAGCTAATTTTTTCCCCAAATTATGCCACGTTTGAGTGAACCTATCCAACCCTAATGTTAACCTTACCTAATTGACCTTATGTGCATATATAAGGGGCATTCATTAAAGATGTCCCCTGGCCCACTTCCTGTGGACGGAGAGCAATGAAACTTGGAACAGTTATCAGTCCTTAACTCCATAGTACCACCTAGGGATACACACTTCTCCCATCGTTTTAAGCAACTGTAAACACTTTGGTTGTAGAAGTTGACAGGTTGCTCCAAAAGGCACATTATGACTTTGGAAATCGGAGTCTCATTATCTGAAAAATGTTTGCCCTTCAAAAATAACATCATTGTTGGAAAGAAGTGGAAGTCAGATGGTGTGAGGTCAGGGAAATAAGCAGGATATGGTAGAATTTCAAAGCCACAGGAGCGTGCTTCCATTTGGGCAAAATGTGAGTTGTGAGTTGGTGCATTGCAGAAGGCAGACACCTTTGGTGAGCATGCCACATCTCTTGGTTTTGATGGCCTCCCACAATTTCCGCAGCAGTGAAGCATAATATGCTCCAATGATCATGGTACCCTTTGCTAGGAAATCCATCAATCCTACTCCGTGCTGGTCCCAAAATACGGTGAGCATGACTTTGCCTACCGAGAGTGGGGCACGTGCCTTCTTTGGAGATGGTGAGTCTTGATGCTTCCATTGCATCAACTGGACTTGGGTCTCAGGATCATAGTGATGGACCCAGCTTGCATCCTGTGTGATCAGTCTGTTGAAAGAATCCTCCTGGTTTCCATGGCACATCATCAATAGAGCTTGGGAGTATTCGACTCTTTCCTGAGAGAGAGGGGGAGAGAGAATATGTTTGATAAACCTGTTATGAGGAATACAATTTTCCTGGGATCTAATATATGTTTATATATTTGGTTATTCTTAGGTTATTTTTACTTCTTGCTTGTCCTCAATTCTCCTCTTGGTTTATCTGTCAGTGCGGGCATGCTTCAACAAAAAGTTATGCCTGGAAAACAATTACACCCGCATCAAACAACCTGGAAATCTACCTTTTGCAAAGTTCCTGGCCCTGAAATATTACTATAGCACAAAAAGGTATCATAACAAATTAGATTTCTTAGCTTTCCTGATGCATGGGATACCAGGAGGCCTAGAAAAAGAAAATTGCTCCATTTAAATTCTGAGCCCGATAAAAACTTTCGAGGAAGACGCCACTTTACAATTTATCCAGATGGACTGTTTGTAATCTGAACGTGATGATTATGTGTTGTGGTAACATGGCTATAAACATCAATATGACAAATTGCTTTCCAGAATGATATGGCTCCTACTTTCATGCACGTCTAGACTCATCACCTTCTTCTCTGCTATTATTTTTCTTTACAGGCAGAACACCTTTTCTCTGCTTTCCAAAAAAATGCTCACAAGGTGGGTTTTTCTTTCCTCCCTGAAGTCTTGAATCATAGATTGTTTTTTAAGGGCACTAAAATGAAGCCAAGAGAGAAACACATATTTGTGTGGAACGCTAACAGCTCCCAAGAAGGACTTTATGTAGTTCTTTCTGTATCCGCTGTGTAATATACACACTGGGATCAACGGGCATAATTTAAGAAAGCGCTCTATGGCTGGCAGTGAAATGTAGGGTTTAGTCATGATTTGGTATTAGGGAATGACACTTGCTCTAACTCTATGGAAGCCAGGCATTCCCTGATGGGGCTTTAGACTGGTTTTACTGTCACCACATCCCCCAAGGAAGCCTGGGAATCATATTTTTGTGAAAGTGCAGTAGCTTCTCTGTTGGAGAGCCTTCATCTCCTTGCAAAGACTACAGATTCTGAGAGAACCCTGCAAATAACTCTGAGGATTAAAACAGGATTAAGTCTGTAGTGGAGACCTGCTTTTCAGTCTCTCAGCTCAAGGTATTTGTCTAAGGCAGTCAGACCCAAAGGCTGCCTTTAATTCCAAACTGCAACCTGGGACCACTTCTTTTCTTCCATTCTCCTTGTATTTATTTATAATTTTTCCCCCTTGCTTTAGGATTACTAAATGCAACAGTAAACCTGAAAGACAATCATAATGGAGAGACTGATGACCAAAATTTTCCCTGTTTATTGCTACCTTCTCCTCTCAATCTCTCTCTCTCTCTCTGTATGTGTATATACACATGGGTCACGAAGCAAAACTTTGAATTTTTCCAAAATAGTTTTGCTCCCTGGGTTAAATGATGGCACAAATGTGTACAAATTAATAGTGACTCTGTTGGTTGAGAGTGAGGAGGAGTTGAGGAGCCTTCTAACCAAGCTGAAAGAAGAAAGTGCAAAAGCTGAGTTAAACATAAAAAAAAACACCAAGATTCTGGCAACCGGACTGATTGATAACTGGGAAATAGAGGGAGAAAACGTGGAATCCATGACAGACTTTGCATTTCTAGGTGCAAAGATTACTGCAGGTGCAGACTGCAGCTAGGAAATCAGAAGATGCTTCCTTCTTGGAAGGAGAGCAATGACAAAACTCAATAAAATAGTGAAGAGTAGAGACATCACACTGGCAACAAAGATCCGCATAGTCAGAGCAATAGAATTCCCCATAGTAATCTATGTATGTGAGAGCTGGACCATAAGGAAGGCTGAGTGTATGAAGATAGATGCTGTGGTGTTGCAGGAAAATTCTGAGTGTCTTGGACTGTGAAAAGATCCAACCACTCCATACTTCAGGTAATAAAGCCCGACTACTCATTGGAGGGAAAGATAGTAGAGGCAAAGATGAAATACTTTGGCCACATCCTGAGAAGACAGGAAAGCTTGGAGAAGACAACGATGCTGGGGAAAATGGAAGGATAAAGGAAGAGGGGCTGACCAAGCGCAAGGTGGATGGATGGTATTTAAAAGATCCATTTTCCTCTGTAGTGTCTGCATAGCTACCTCAGAAACTGGGTGGAAAATAAGTGGTAGGTTGCTAGGGATGCTCTTGAGAGAGATTTAGGTTGGCTGTCTAGTTTTTTAATGTAATTTTAATTATATTTTTACACTCATGACACAAATATTTGATTTTTTTTAAAAAAAATAACATCCACATGTACAGGCATTTGGCTTGTTTCTAAATTCTATTGTATTGTGTCATGCTAGCTGTCTTGAATTCCTATGGGAGAAAAGCAGAATAATTATTTATTTATTGTTTTAGTTATTTACTATATTTATTAGGCTTGGGCGGTTTCATTCGTTAATTTCGTAATTCGTTATTAATTCGTATTTAAATTAGCTTACGATCCAATATTGAGCCATGCAGGACTACTGTGAGGAGTAATTAAAAATTGAAACAATTTTTCCAATTTATTTCGTATGGTTTCGTAATTGGTTCAAAATTGTTTCGAAATTGCTTCGTAATTGTTTCATAATTATTTCCGTATGTCTAGTGCAAGTTTTATAGTTGTTGTTGTTTTATCAGTGATAAAAAAAATAAATTATCACACCAACAGTCAACAACAGAGGGAGAGGGAAGCTTCAGAAGTTCCTCCTGTCCCATTTGGAGGGTTTTTAGCATATTGCGCAATCGCGCCCGCCATTAATGAATCGATTCGTAATTTTACGAAATTTGGTATATTTCGAACTTTTTTAAAGGAAAATTTCTGAATTCTTTAAAAAAACAAAACGCAAGGGCCCCCCTAAAAACGAAACGAGTTTAGAACCAAATTTTTCCGTGGTTACCCAAGCCTAATATTTATATCTCACTCTCTCTCACCCTGCAGGGGACTCAGAGCAGCTTACAACATGGCAATATTCATTGCAGCACATTCAACAAATAAAACTATACATTTACATCATATAATAATAATAACTCACAAATGTTTCAAATGCCTATACTGTGCAGCACCAAAGCTAATCTTCACAAGCTGCCTAGAAACCCATTCTGGGAGAAAGGTGGGGGATATGTCCAATAAACAAACAAACAAACAAACAAACAAACTGTCCTGCATCCTTTTGGTGACATATGCCTCATGCTGAAAGCAGTTGCCTCTTCATCCTTTAAATTGCCTCACTGGTCCATTAAGCTGCATCTCCTTCTGGAATTGACAGCTGCTAGGGCAAAAGGAAAGCATGGAACAATGAGGGCAGAGCATTATGTTCTGTCTGTCTGTCTCATGTATTTTCATGTTAGCATTCTTTTTGTCTTCAGAACAGAGTAGGCATTCACAGAAGGCCCTCCAAAAATGAAAACAGAGAACCCTGTAAGATAATTTTAATATATTCCATGGCAGACGCCATCCCTACCAATTGCTGAAGGCACTTCCATCCCACCATTGTAATACACACAAACACATACAAGATGGGGTCAAAAAGTTTTGCCTCCTGCATCATAAAAACATTATGAATGAACATATAATGGCAAAAGTTGCTACAGATCATAGCCTGAACTGTCTTCTACACAAAACTACCTTTCAACAGTTTTGTTGTTGTTGTTTAGTCATTTGGTTGCTTCCAACTTTTTGTGACCTCATGGAAGTCAGTCACTTCAAGGATACCATCCATTCATCTTGTCCTTAGTCGGCCCCTCTTTCTTTTTCCTTTTATTTTCCCCTGCATCATTAACTCCTCCAAGTTTTCCTGTCTTCTCATTACATGGCCAAAGTACTTCTTTGAGTAAAGATGAAGATCCACCCAGAGGAAAAGTGTTCCTGCCATACATCAAGGGAACCACTGACCGGGTAGGGAAGCTGATGAGGAAACACAACATACAAACAATCTACAAACCCACCAAGAAAATCCAACAAATGCTACGTTCAGCAAAGGACAAGAGGGATCCTCTCACCTCTGCAGGAGTCTACCGTATACCATGCAGCTGTGGACAAGAAGTCTACAGAGGGACCACCAAACGCAGCATTGCCCAGACACGCATCAAGGAACATGAAAGGCACTGCAGACTACTTCAACCAGAGAAGTCAGCCATAGCAGAGCACCTGATGAACCAACCTGGACACAGCATATTATTTGAGAACACAGAAATGCTGGACCACACCAACAACCACCATGTCAGACCACACAGAGAAGCCATTGAAATCCACAAGCATGTGGACAATTTCAACAGAAAGGAAGAGACCATGAAAATGAACAAAATCTGGCTACCAGTATTTAAAAACTCTAAAATTACAACAGCAAAACAGCAGAGAGGAAACAACCACGCACATCTTAACACCTCTCAACAAAAGATTTTCCCAGGCTCAGCCAGGCCTTCAAATGCTAATGAAGGTGGTCAGTTGAAACATCCACATCTAGCTCCAGCAGAGAAGAGCTCTTTGCCCCACCCCAGCCATTCCACAGATATATAAACCCATTGTCCTAATTCCAACAGACCTCACTACCTCTGAGGATGCTTGCCATAGATGCAGGCGAAACGTCAGGAGAAATGCCTCTAGAACATGGACCTATAGCCCGAAAAAACCCACAAGAACCTAGTGATTCCAGCCATGAAAGCCTTCGACAATACTTCTTTTTTGTATTGTCGAAGGCTTTCATGGCCGGAATCCCTGGGTTGTTGTAGGTTTTTTCAGGCTATATGGCCATGGTCTAGAGGCATTCTCTCCTGACATTTCGCCTGCATCTATGGCAAGCATCCTCAGAGGTAGGTACTTCTTCTTTGCCTTTAATATCCTTCCCTCCAGTGAGCTGCCAGGCTTTCTTTCCTGGAGGATGGACAATCAAGTCTAGGATTACCATTATTCAGAGTGAATAATTTTTTCAGAAGACAGATATTTGGCACCAGTAAGTTCCTTTACAAACTCTGCCAAAGAAAAAAAATCTGTCTGTGCCATACTATTTTGTCCTAAGCTCTCACCTTTTCTGTCTCAGGTATGGTAAAGCATGATATCTCATTGCATAGATTGCCTGGCTGCAAATCCATTTCTGCCTATGGACTGGTGATGGGATGCCACTTTGTTCCTCAAACTAGGCAGCAAAAAACCTTAGACTAGACATGATGATCATAGTGTCCTCTTTTGTTACCTTTAGTAAGAAGGAGAGGGAGAACTATTTCAATCCCCACAACTAGAATAGAATTACCAATTAAAGCACACACTTGCACATTTAGCTGTGGTTCGAAAAGTTGGGAGGCTTTCTTTCCCCTGCAACTTTCTTGTGCACTTCCCAACTGTCCACTCTGTCCTTCCAAAAGAAGGTTAAATCTTCGACTCCTGACCATATGTTTTAGCTTACAGTATCATGCTGTTAAGCATTGCATCCTAGTGTGATGCTTGTAACCTACGAGCTGCGGTTTCTTGACTCCAGCATATGGTCAAGGATGTTTGTTTACAGAACTTTATCATCAGTTCCATAGAAAGTCTCTAATTGCTCACCCAATTTAATCCAATGGTTCTCAGTCATTGATCTCCCAGCTGTTTTGTACTTTAGCTCCTAAAATCCTCCTCTAACCTGGTCAGTGATGATAGATTCTGGAAGTTCAAGTCCGAAACATCTGGAAGACCAAATGACTTAAGAATACTAGAGGAAAACATAGGTTTATTGGGTTGCTGTGAGTTTTCTGGGCTGCATGGCTCAGAAACATCAGAAGCATTCTCTCCTGATGTTTCACCCACATCTATGGCAAACAGAGATTGTGAGATCTGTAGGAAACTAGGCAAGTGGAATGTGGAATGTCCAGGGTGGGAGAAAGAACTCTTGTCTGTTTGAAGCACATGCAAATGTTGCAATTGGCCAGCTTGAATAGCATTGAATAGCCTTGCAACTTCAAAGCCTGGCAGCTTCCTGCCTGGGGGAATCCTTTGTTAAGAGGTGATTATCTGGCCCTGATTGTTTCCTGTCTGGAATTCTCCTGGTTTTTTTAGTGTTGCTCTTTATTTACTGTCCCAGTTATAGAGTTTTTAAATACTGGTATCCAGATTTTGGTCATTTTCATGGTTTCCTCCTTTCTGTTGAAATTCTCCACCTGCTTTTTGTGTATTGCAATGGCTTCTCTGTGTACTCTGACATGGTGGTTGTTAGAGTGGTCCAGCATTTCTGTGTTCTCAGATAATATGCTGTGTTCAGGTTGGTTCCATACAGCCTGGAAAACTCACAGCAACCCATTGATACTGGTCATGAAAGCCTTCAACAACATATAGGTTTATTGTCCACACTGCTTTCCATCTATGGTTGGACAATGATGGAGAGACCACTGGGTTGCTGTATCCAGATGCCTCTAAAAATGAAAATGGTGGATACACCTGTCTAAAGCTTTCCTCCACAGCAGTGAGACGGTTTGGGGGAAAGTAAAACAAAAAAGCCTGACAGACTGAGTAGGTGATATGAAAGAAAAGAGTAGGCATTTTTTTCTTCCTTCGTATAGATTATAAGATACACAGAAACCACCTGGGGGATAATAAAAAAGCATGAGGAACAAAGAAAGGTAAGAGGGCTGGTGTCTTTCCTTCCTGCCTCCTGCTAAGTGCCACAAGAGATAAAAGGGAACATCTTTTTTTCTTATTTTTGTTAAAAGAAAGTTTAACAAAACTCAATTTTAACATCAAGAAAAGTAGGGGACTCTTTTTTTTCTATCCATTCACCAAGCAGTAGAAAGGGTAGGAACTAGACTTGTGTGCAGAAATCATTTCTTCCATTTCCTCTGTTTCTTTTGGTAACTTTGGGAGCCCGTAACAGTAATGGCTCTCCTGGTACAAAAACCTGCCCGATATGAAAGCAAGCAGGAGCTGATCTCGGCTCCTCCTCTGCTTTTCGGCATCACAGTTTAATCTTTTATATTAATCCCCCAGAAAACAAAAAGAAAACCCTAATTTCCTGAAAACTACTCTCCTCTTCCAGGAGGTCATCGCTCTTCATTACCTGGAAGTGGGAAGCCTCCTTAAAATGCCTTGGAAAGAGTGTGTGGCTGCTGGCGTGGTGCAACCCGGGAGAGAAGGCACATGTCTGCAGCTGAGGGTTTCTTCTCTAGAGTAGGGAAAATCTGTGACGTATTGTTGAAGGCTTTCATGGCCGGAATCACTGGGTTGTTGTAGGTTTTTTCGGGCTATATGGCCATGGTCTAGAGGCATTATCTCCTGACGTTTCACCTGCATCTATGGCAAGCATCCTCAGAGGTAGTGAGGTCTGTTGGAACAGACCTCACTACCTCTGAGGATGCTTGCCATAGATGCAGGTGAAACGTCAGGAGAGAATGCCTCTAGACCATGGTCATATAGCCCAAAAAAACCTACAACAACCCAAATCTGTGACGACTTGCCTCCTTGTCTTCGAAAGAGTACATGTGGTGCACAGGCCCAAGAGAGAAACTGTGCACACCTGCTTGCAGCCAAATGCCTCTTCTCTAGAGTAGAAACAGGTAAGAAGCATCCTTAAAGCACATGCCTGCCTGCAGCTGAGCACCTCTCCTCTAGAGTAAGAAACAGCTTAAATGCCTAAAATGACAGGAAGGGGAGCTTGGGACACACACCTCCATAAAGGACAGATAGAAAACGGATTTTTCCAGAGTAAAAACAGATATTTATTTATTTGCTGTATTTGTATATCACCCTTCTCAACCCTCAGACGACTCAGGGCAGTTTACAATGCCAACGATTTGATGCCCCAAAACACCACAAAACATTTAAAAACATTAATACATACATAATATAAAACCATAACAAGAATATTGAAACATAGATCCTGTGCGTCTCTTAATAAAAAACATTGTCCCATCTCGTCATCCAGTCGTTCCAGTTCCTATATCTTTTACCTTGCATTTTCAAACTCTTGCTCAACCAACCAAGTCTTGACTCTTTTCCAAAATGTTAAGAGGGAGGGAGTTGATCTAATGTATCCAGGAGGGCATTCCATAGCCGAGTGGCCACCACTAAGAAGGCTCTGTCTCTCGTCCCCACCAAATGTGTTTGTGACGCAGGCGGGATCGAGAGCAGGGCCTCCACAGATGATCTTAAAGTACTAGCAGGTTCATAAGGGAAGATACGTTCAGACCATTTAGGGCTTTATAGGCTAAAGCCAGCACGTTGAATTGTGCCCAGTAGCAGACTGGCAGCCAGCAGAGCTGGCACAACAGAGGAGATATATGTTCCCTGATTGTCACTCTGGTAATTAATCTGGTTGCTTTCCATTGGATCTTTTGAAGCTTCCTCAAAGCTTCTTCAAAGACAACCCCACATGTTGAATATTCCCTTCTGAATTCGGAAGGCTCCCAAAAACCTGATCAGGGTCCCCACCAAAAACCAGGTAACTGAAATGCGTCAAGGTTTACCCATATTGCACAAGCCTAGTAGGAACAAGTCGATCTCTGTTTTTGTTTTTTTTTTTGCTCTACCAGAAAAATATTTTAAAAGAGACCCATTGCTTTGTTTCAGGAGTGACTGGGGTGGAAAAGAGGAAAGAAAGATGGAAGAGAGTGCCTTATGCAGCCTATCCTCTGGCCAAGAAGTGCTAAGGTAGAGACACACCAAACATGTAATGAGTTATCCAGCTCTCTGGCAACACTCTTCAATAAGTTCAACATTTTGTGGTGTTGTTCCATTAAAATGTGCTTGTTTTACTTCTTTGTCCTCCTACTCATTTTGTTTCTGCTGAGATCTCACCTGGGATAACATGGAGGGAGGGAGGCAATGTTTAGTGAAGTGGGAGGAAGCAAAGGGTGGGGAAGAGAGCTGAAAAGAAAAGGTCAAGGGAAAAAAATGTAAATGTCAGAATCAAAACCTTTGAAATCGAGATAGTTATAGCTTTGAATGCCATCAGGATCAATACAATTTAGCATAAACTGGGTCTTTGTTTTAGGGCAGAGTAAACTATTATACTAACGACCATCCCTGAAATGCATTCAGTAGCCTCCTAATTAAAGCTCATAAAAGGCCACATTACAGATAATTATATTACATCCAGTCCAAGAAACATCAGAGGTTAAATCAGCATTTCCAAATAAGCTGATCTTTAAATGTTTCTGCAGATGGCGAAGACAAGGGAGATGATATGACAGAACTGCTTTGACAACTTGATTGATAGGGTTCGCCAACTAAAATTCATTTTTTTAAGTGTGCATTTGGAAATACACTGGTATAACTTATGGGTACACTGTAGAGAAAGAGCAACTGTTAGATAAAACAAAAGGAATTGCAGAAACCCTTGGTAAAATGACAGCAGCTTCCTGCCCCATTGAACCATCAAACTTTCACGGAAAGTAGAAAGTTTTATTAAAGTTTGCTTTTTGCCACAAACTAGCTTTGATCTGATATTGAGAAGATAAGGAAGGGAAGTTTGCTTCTTTGTCAAACTTTAATCTTTTGTCGAAATGTGTTGTCAAAGATTGGCATGAATAAAGATTGCTTAGCAAAAATAAAAACATGTAATCATCCTGCTTTCACCAACCAATTTTTTTTTTGTCGTGTCAGGAGTGACTTGAGAAACTGCAAGTCGCTTCTGGTGTGAGAAAATTGGCCGTCTGCAAGGACGTTGCCCAGGGGACGCCTGGATGATTTGATGTTTTTATCATCCTTGCGAGGCTTCTCTCATGTCCCTGCATGAGGAGCTGGAGCTGATTGATGGAGCTCATCTGCCTCTCCCCGGATTCGAACCCAATGATAACTTTTTGGTCTAATCATTGCCTTGGTTCTTGGCTTGGGTTGCATCTATAGTGGAGTTACGTGTGGAAATTGTCAGTTCAAGATCAGACCATTAGATCTATTAATTTTTTATCTTGTAGTTGCTCAATTATTTAGGAGTGGGTCGACAGGCCAGTAGGCCATGATGCCTTGTATTCATATATGGTTTTACTGTATGTGTATGTTTTGCATGTTTTGATATGGTCAAAATTGACTAATCAATAAAGAATTGTATATCTATAGTGTAAAATGAAGGCAGTGTGATACCATTTTAACTGCTATAGCTCAATGCTGTGGAATCATAGGACTTGCAGTTCGGTAATGAAATTGAGCAATTTAAAGTAACTGCGGATAGTGAGATAATGAAACCCAGATCACGGATATCGAGCTCCAATAGTCTGATACCATCTGGCAAGATGAAGAAGCTAACCCAGCATTCCCAAATCAAGAAATCTCACCAAGTTGAAGAAGAAGCCACCGAGGTAACTTATTCAAGTCAGCTGAAACGGATGCCAGCTCGCAGTAAGCCGCAGAAGGAAGCTGAGATGCCATACATTATAAAACAGACATTTTTATATAGGCAGATCTTTTGTTTTTCTTGCTCCTGTCGCAGCTGGAGCTGGCTTTGCTGTGATTGGCTGAGCTGGGAGGAATCTCACTGTGAGGCGGGACTGCAGCACCCTCCAGCCAATCAGAGAGCGCTCCCCGCTTCCAATGCAGATTTCCACTCTCCAATGAATGAGAGAGGGAAAGATGGAAGTTCCAAACAAAGAAGACATCATCTTATGATAGGATTACATTGTCCCAACTCAGGGACAAACAAAGAGGGACCATCAAGTCCCATGAGGGCTATTGTCTTGGTGACAACTCCCAGAAATCCCAGCCAGTTTACCATCTGTCAGGATTTCTGGGAATTTAAGGCCAAAACATCTGAGGACCCACAGGTTGAGAACTACGGTGATAGGGAAACATTTCTTCAGAGGAGGTTGACCATTGCCTCCGCCTATTGCTGAGAGTGTATGAATAGTCCAAATGGGTTTCCATGGCTGAGTGGGATTTGAACCCCATTTTCCCAAAATCTTGGTCCAACACTGAAAGCACTACATAACAGCGACCACCCACTCCAATATCTTCTATTAGCTGACAGATTGGACATATTAAACAATTGTTTCATTAATTTACATTGTTTGGATTGGCTTTGGCCTATAAAGCTATAAAGCCCTAAATGGTTCTGGCCCAACTTACATGTCTGAATGCATCTTCCTTTATGAACCTGCTAGGACTTTAAGATTGTTGGGCGAGGCCCTGCTCTCAATCCCACCTGCGTCACAAACACGTGGGGGGGGGGGGCGGGCGAGAAACAGGGCCTTCTCAGTGGTGGCCCCTTGGTTGTGGAACTCCATTCCCAGGGATATTAGATTGCCTCCCTCCCTCCTGCCCTTTTGAAAAAGAGTGAAAACTTGGCTTTTTGAGCGAGAGTTTGGAGCTTCAGCATGACCAGATAAACACAAAATTGTAACACAAACACGGAACGGCTAAGACGATATATGCAGATGAGGAAATGGACTTGAAGATACCTCTTTTTAATATAGATTTTTTATAGTTTTTATGGTTTTTATGGATTTTATATGTATTTATGATGTGATTTAATTGCTTTTAAATGATTGTGTGTGTGTGTGTGTGTGTGTGTGTGTGTGTACACACACACACACACACACATCCTTGAAGTGACTGGACTGGCATCCTTGAAGTGACTGGACTGACCTTGAAGGAGCTGGGGGTGGTGACGGCCGACAGGGAGCTCTGGCGTGGGCTGGTCCATGAGGTCACGAAGAGTCGGAGACGACTGAACAAATGAACAACAACAACTATATATATATATATATGGGGCATATAATTGTTGCCGGTCTGAACGCGGCTCTGAGCTGCCGCTGGGCTGAAATGGGCAAAATAGAAATGATGTTAATAAAATAATTAAATAAACCCAGCCAAAGCTGGAAAATGGAAAGTACTTTTATGATATCTATGGAAAAGGACATGACAGAAATGAAATAAGGATTCTTGGCTCTCAGAGAAGTGTGTGTTCTAAACATCACCTGCCAAGAGCCAGCCAGCTGCACCTTTACATAAATAGATGCATCCCATCTCCAAGTTCAGGCCAAAGACCACACATAATCATTCCTCCTTTGCATTGCTTGAAAGCACTCAGCATTATTCACATGCTTCTTACTTTTATTGTAGGCATTCTTTGGGCATCTTCTTCTCCACTTCTGACCAGATTTAACCCCATTTAGCTGATAGGATCTGACAGCTCACAGCCTGCGGTGGGATGGCTGCTGGCCATGGGAGCTCTTTTAGGAAAGTGGAAGGTTAAGCAGATGAACAATCGGTTCCAGCAATGCCAAAATCACTTACACCCTGATCTTATAGATACACACTGCGGCGAGGGCATGCGGAGTGGCTTGTGCTCACGCAGCGATGTCAGAATGTAACCCTTGCCACGCCAGGTGATAAGAAAGGGAAACAAGAAGGAATGGATTCAGGCGGTGGCCTCATTTCTTTTATTGGAGGTGGATCCGTTGGCGAAGGTCTCAGTGCTTGCTATGCAATGCTGTGACAGGAGACATCCTCAGCTGGCAGTGCCTTCTGAGGAATCATTCTTGCTCAGAGGTTAAAGAAATAGGAACAGTGTTCACTGTCAAACCCTGAAACAATCTCTGTTTGTGCAGGCATTCACTTCGCAATAACTACTGGCATTAGAATAACTGACTTAGAATAAAAGTTTTTGAAATGTAAAAGACTTGGGAAAATGACATGCCTTCTATATTATCACTAAACATGCAACAAACTAAATATATTCCACCATTACCTATGAGTGTAGGAAACTTTTGGTTGGCATTCCATTGAGTTTGGGGATTTTTCATCAGCTGCTTTCTATACAATCTTAGCTAAGCATTCGAGATCTAGCTGCCTGATGAACTGACAGCTCTGATGGATGTCAACCTCCAGCTGTGTATCAGTTTCCTCACCACTGTCAATATATTACCTGAAGTGGAAGCGCTAGCTGGATTTGCACATGTTCCTGCTCATGCATTGTACATGAATTGGAAAAGATGGTTTGGAAATAGCAGAAGTCATATGGGTTGGAGTTTGTGCCTGCCTCTTTGGAGCTTGAACATTAAGCTGCTGTGTTTTTTCCCCTTGCAATTCTTTAAAAACAGATTCTAAAACTTTTAATTTGAATTTATGAAGAAATAAGCAAGATGGAACACTTATCTTCACTAGCCATTTTCAATAGATACATTGCTTCTCAATATAGAGAAGATTACTTACTTACTTACTTACTTAGATGAGCCTTCATTGTCCAAGTATTATTTATTTATTTATTTACAGCTTTTATATTCCGCCCTTCTCACCCCGCAGGGGACTCAGGGCGGATTACAGTGTACACATATATGGCAAACATTACATGCCAATTTTTGACATACAAACATGTACAGACATACACAGAGGCTATTAACTTTTTCTGGCTGCCAGGGGAGCTGTCGCTTTCATTGTCCATCTGCGATGCTGATGAAGCACTTCTGCATTCCCCATTTGCTTCCCCGCTGGAATGCTTTGCTGGAGTCTTCTTTATGGCCTCATAAATCAGTTAATTTAGCCTCCCCACACTTTAAGGTGGTACCTTATTTTCCTACTTGACAGATGCAACTGTCTTTCGGGTTGCAAAGGTCGACAACAGGCTACACACAATTGGTTGGAAGCCCACTCCAACCCGGGCTGGCTTCGAACTCATGACCTTTTTGGTCAGAGTGATCTTTAATGCAGCTGACACTCAGCTAGATGCGCCACAATCCCGGTGTGATGGCCATCCAAGTGGATTCATAGGTTACTGTGGAGCCCTATTCTTGACCCACATATTCTTCCACAGTGAGGACATTGGTTTTCAAGGAGAAGTCGGTTCTGGTCAGGGAGGGCTGGCTTGATGCACTTTCATCTTGGCACATTTCTCCCTTTTGTCCTTCATTTGTGCCTCTTCCAATTTCGTAGCACTGCTGGTCACACCTGACCTCCGGTTAGAGTGCACAAGGACCAGAGCTTCCCAGTTCTCGGGTCTATGACACAGTTTTTAAAATTAGCTTTAAGCCTATCTTTACATCTCTTTTCCTGTCCTCCAACCTTTTATTTTCCATTCTTAAGTTGGGAGTATACTAACTGCTTTGGGAGACAGTGATTGGGTATTGGGACAGCGTGGCTAGTCCAGCGGAGTTGATGGCATAGGAGCATCACTTCAATGCTAGCAGTCATTGCTTTTTTAAGAAAGATCTAAAAACTTGGCTTTTCCGACGTGCCTTTGGAGAGTGACCATATATTCCATTCCTGTTGTTTCACCTATGGTGTTTTCCTCATATTGCACTTCCCCCCACCTTATTGAAAGACTGACTCCACTGTTCCATTCCCAACTAGCTCCTCCCCAACAAATATACCCTTTTCATTGCTATCTCATCCAGAATTTCATCATTTTATGTTGTTCATTTGTCCTGCCCACTGTTTAAATAAAGTTGTTGTTATTATTACTATTACTATTATTATTACTATTATTATTATTATTATTATTATTATTCTTTCAGCATGCTGGCATTTGTCTGCCTGTCTTCCCAAGATATTTGCAGGATTTTCCAGAGGCAACGGTGATGGGATCATTATAGGAGTTGAGTGTGATAGAATCATAGAAACATAGAATCAAAGAGTTGGAAGAGACCTCATGGGCCATCCAGTCCAACCCAAGAAGCAGGAATGTTACATTCAAATCACCCATGACAGATGGCTATCCAGCCTCTGTTTAAAAGCTTCCAAAGAAGGAGCCTCCACCACACTCCGGGGCAGAGAGTTCCACTGCTGAACAGCTCTCACAGTCAGGAAGTTCTTCCTTGTATTCAGATGGAATCTCCTCTCTTGTAGTTTGAAGCCATTGTCTATAGACAGTCCACGTTTCGTAGGCATATAACAGGGGTGGCACAAGGATATCATATGGTTCAGAACAGATTGGGATACAATTAAAATGCAAGTCCTTTCATTTGCCATCTTTGGTGGAAGAAAATGTCAGTCCAACTACGACATCCCTGGACTTTGAACACACATGTCCCTGGAGCAGCACAACTGAGGATAATCACAATAGGTTCATCTGGTTCAAAATTCAATAAAGGAAGCCATGAGACTGTTTCCATAATTCTGTAGCTTCCCCAGTCCACCCAAACCCCATGTTCTCATAAAAATAAGTACACTTTCAAGTAATTCTAAAAACCACTGTTTGATTTATCTCCAGGTTGGACTGATCCATCTTTCCCTTCCTCTCCCTCTCCCTCTCAATTCCCACCCTCATCACTATTCCCATAATTCAGGATCCGATATTTATTCAGTGAGACTAAAGGGCAGTAAATTTAAAGCCAATAAAAGGGAAAAAATGTCGAGCACTCTTTCCTCGCACTCTGTAGAAGTCATGGAGAGAGAAGGTCACCGCGACAAACACACTGGCTGGATTTTGAAAAGGGCTGAGTAATTTTATGGCCATCATCAAAGCATGTAGCTATCTTGCAAGCTGGGATAATTATAAGAGTAATCAAATTTCTTATGTTGTAGGATGTAAGCTGGCCATCTTACTATTCCTACTCCATTTAATATTACTTTGTTCTCTGCCAGTGGCATTTATGTCCCCCACCCCATTGCACAGAAGCCTATTTGTATAAATAATAAAAATTAATATGCAGGCGTTGGCTAGCCTACTAGAACTGGATGGCTTGTATAACTCCAGAGGATTAGGTGAGAGAACCAATTGAATCATGATCCAAGAAATTATATTTTCTTTTTATAACCCCATTTCTGGCCTGTATTAGTTCAATGCACATCCATCACCCGTCAAAATGGCATTCTTACAACAGAACATAAGTTCCAGTATACTTTACGATGTTCGGGGAAAGGGGGTATCAGGAGATGCTAAGCCAAATGTCAAAATCACAAATACATTGCCAATGTGGAGCTTAGAGAGTTAATAGAATAATAGCTATGTGCTTGTCTGTCTCCTCTACATCAAAGTTAGGATGGAATATTTGTCTTTTCAGGTAGACCCTTTCAAAGAATGTCAGATGAACAGTGAGACACAAATGTGACTGGTTAACACTGGTTGTGCAGGTACAACTGTACCAGGAGCTCCTATTTTGTTTTCTTTGCATTGAATGTTTGTTGTACTCCTAAGTTTCAGGGACTCTGCAGATAGGTGGCTTCTTTTGGCTGCAATCATAGGGCAAGCCACCTGTCAATTATTGTTAGGTTCCCTGGTCCCGCCCCCTTTTGGGTTTTTGGAGGGAATAGGAGCCATTTTGGGTTCAGTCCACACAGAGAAGCTTTCCATGCAGGACATAATACCAAGAGCTCCTGTAGAAAGCTTCGTCTTCTACAGCTTGGCTGGGGAGAAAAGGCCCCACAGCTTGGCTGAGGATTTTACAGCCTTACAGCTCCTTAGCTGAAGGAATCCGGTTCCACAGCACTTCAGCCAGCCAGCACTTCCCTGGAAGTCTACAAAGCTCTGCTTGGTAAGGGTCTCTCACAAAAGCCAGACGCAGTTGGTACCGGGTGTAGGGGCTCCACGCCAACAGAGGCAAAGACAGACTGCCCAGATTAGAAGTTAAGGATTTCCCCATTAGTTAAAATACAGTTGTGAAGGTAGTGCCTGTTCCCTGTGGACAAGATTGAGAGAGAACCAATAGACTATTAAGAAAGCCTTGAAGTACTCGTTTGTTTTCAGTAATAAAGAACTTTGTTGAACCTTCAAGCAATCTAAAGACTCTGTTTAAGGAAATCCAAAGGCCTTTAATCTGAGGCAGCCCTGGCGTCCCATTGGGCACACAGAATTTATGTCCTGTCTACAGTTTTATGCACAGGCCCAGCGTGCGACACCACACTGGTTACATACAAAGAAGGTATGTTGGCTGCTAGTTACTATACGGAAACTACTATGTCCCGCTAGTAGGCTTGTGAATTTCAGGTGAATTGCTATCTGTTTCTGCTTGCCTGATACCAGAAGTCCCCCATATCTGTTTTCTAAAACCTCCCGAAAACAGGCACACTGCCGAATAGACATTTTTATTCCATATCCATAAAAAAATGCGGAACTTATGAGGCTCCCCTTCCTGTCACAGGAGCCTGGATGTCCATAATGCGGTTAAGAAAACACCCTATCCAACCCATTTTGGGGGGGGGGGGGGGCTTCCCACAGGCTCCCCTTCCATATTCTTTATTAAGACCAGGATTTTAAAAGGCATCAGAGTTACCACTCTTTCTGGATCCTTTCCCTTTGTAGAGGAGTTGACCAGTTTAATTCTTCTACTCTAGAGGAGAGGCAAGCATGCACGCTTTCTCTCCCAGCACCACATCACACAGCTTTCCAAGGCATTTTAAGGAGGCCCAGGGAAGGAAGAGTGATGACCTGGTGCTCAGTGGAGCTATCTTCCCTGGACTACCTTAAAAATCTCCTCTCTTGCCTACTATCTTATTTCTGGTTAGCGTTTTGCTTCCTTAAAGCTGTTTCTACTTTCTGCTCTAGAGAAGTAGGCTTCTCTAGTTGTTTGCTGGGATTAATATTATTAATCATTATTATCTTTTAGAAGTATTTTCTGAAGGAGAGGATGGGAAGAAGAGTAAGAAGCTAGAAGTGTGACTCTCTGTCTCCAAGCCCCCAAACACATCCCACCCACCGTCACTCAGGTCCTTCCCCAACTCCTAGTCAGTCTCACTAAATAAAAAAAATCAGAAAAATAAAGGAAAATCAAAAAGAGTCAACTGGGAGAAGGAGCTGAGATTGGCTCCCACTTGGTTTTGTTGTGAGCGGTTTTTCGTACTGGGAAAGTCCTGACCATTATGAGCTTCTGGAGGTACCGAAGGTAACAGAAGAAAACAAATCCATGCACAAGTCTATCTGCTAGGCTTTCTATGGGAAGAAAAGAAGCATAATTCCAATATAAAGAGATTGTTAAATTCTAATTAAGCACTTTGAGCCCTCCTTTTTTTAAAAGGGGAGAAAGCATACCTACATCCACATCCACCTACCCATCCTTTTGGATCTGCCTCCAAGAGCAGATTCCCTCCTTTGAGAACATCTGTATTGGCAGGAATGAAGGTAACTAGGCTCTTGCTCCATGTTGTGTCAATGCAAAAATAAAAAGCAATTAAAAACAATTACATTTTAAAGTACAAAACACATTTAAAATATAATTGAAAAAAAAGATAAATCTACACTTTTAAACATGTTAATTAATTAATTACATTGAAATGCTGTGATTGCCCTCCGCCCCATCAGCACACATGTTCCAACATGATGTGGAAGGGAAATCTCTGAATCCCTAAAATATAACTTGGCTTCATATACATTGACAACACTTTAACTGCCATGGCTCAGAGTTATGGAATCATGGGAGGTGTAATTTTTCAAGATCTTTAGCTTTCTCTGCGAAAGAGTGCTAGTGTCTCGCCATACTAAAGATACTGATGAACCCACACAGTGTGGCCAGTTTTCCTAAGCAGGGCAACCCACCCTCACTTTAAGCAGTATAGCCTCTTTTGTGGCATACAGTTAAACATTCATCTTCTTTTGTTTGCAACGAAGTGCTTTAACAGATACAGAGAAATCAATAGCAGGTTGTTGTCAACTTTCCCAGTCCGCTGTTGTGATGTGATTATAGTGAGATGTCAATGGAGGCACCTGTGTATGTGGAGTGGGAACAGATCCACCACAATACACTACATTCAGCTGCCAGTAAATAAAAGTAAGTAGCGAGACTCCTTCCACGTGAAGGGCCTGATATTAGGGGTTCTACAGAAAGCATCACACGATGTGAAGTGGGAGCTGCCGGCACTTCACCTCCACAGGCACAACCAATGTTACCGCATGAAGGACTTTACAAAACACTTAACTTTGTTCCTTCCACCAAGTGGAGAATAACAGTATCTCTTTCTCCAAGAAGTGAATAGCAAGTGATCTTTTTCAATGTAAAGTATGTGATGTGAATCCGTACATGTGCTTCCACTCAAGTTGATAACAAAGTAGTAACAAAGAACATCTGATGCCAATTCAACAAGTTGAAGTGCAATATTTTGGCTGTGAGTAGAGAAATGTTTTTCCCCAATACATAGATAGTGTTCCAAGTTTTATGATTTTAGATGACAAAGAGATAACTTTTGGAATACATGGATGAATACATGTGATCATTTTCTTGAGAATGGATGCATGGGGCTGTGAGCATGTAGGCGGCACAAGATAAACTGGACACGGATGCCATTACACCACACAGCAAGGAGAATTTTATCATTATCTAAAGCTCGGAGTTAAGATGCTATTGGAGGTCTTCTTATTACACATTTCAATGTTATGCAAAGGCACTAGAGCTGGATTTATGGCTGCTGAATAATTTTGTAGGGTGCAAGGCTTAGCGGGCATCTTGTTACAAGTTATTCAATTACTCTTTTAGCAGCAGAAACAAATGAGACAAACAATTCATATTTGCTTGTAAATTAACTCCATGATTAATCCACATTGCAATAGATAAATCATAGAGTGACCAGTGGAAATACTACCACGGAGTGGCAAATATGCCTGTGGTTTTATCATGGTTCCTCCCACAGCAGCTCTGCATTGAATGGAAACATTACCATTGCTGAATCTCTAAAGCAGCGGTTCCCAAACTGTGCTCTGTGGAGCCCTTGGGGTTCCATGAAAAGTCATAGGGTGACCAGTGGAAGTACTGCCACAGAGTGGCAAATATGCCTATGGTTTTATCATGGTTCCTCCCACAGCAGCTCTGCATTGAATGGAAACATACCATTGCTGAATCTCTAAAGCAGCGGTTCCCAAACTGTGCTCTGTGGAGCCCTTGGGGTTCCATGAAAAGTCATAGGGTGATCAGTGGAAGTACTGCCACAGAGTGGCAAATATGCCTGTGGTTTTATCATGGTTCCTCTCACAGCAGCTCTGCATTGAATGGAAACATTTCCACTGCTGAATCTCTAAGGCAGTGGTTCTCACACTGTGCTCCATGGAGTCCTTGGGGTTCCATAAAGCCTACTGAGGAGCTCAGTGCTTCCCTCCTCCTCCTCCTCCTCCTCCTCCTCCTCCTCCTCCTCCTCCTCCTCCTCCTCCTCCTCCTCCTCCCCTCCTCCTCCCCTCCTCCTCCTCCTCCTCCTCCTCCTCCTCCTCCTCCTCCTCCCTTGCTCTAGTCCAGCCAGACCATTGTCTGCATGCAACCTGACCCTGCCTGCCTTTGTGTAAAGGATTGTTCTTCCATGGCCACCATCCAGGCTTTCCTTCTTTCTCTATTTTCCACTCACAGTGTCCATCCATCTCTTCCCTTGTCCTCTTCACCATCCAAGCTTTTCTCCTCTTTACTGATCCTCCCCCTGTCCTTGTTGCCACTAAAAACCTTTTTCCCTTGGGCTGCTTGCTACCAAAAGCCTCCCCCCTCCTTGCTGCCAAAAACTTCTTTCCTTGCCTTCCTCACTACCCAGATCTTTTCCCTCTTGCCTTCAAAAACCTTATTTCCCTCCCACCACTCAGGGGGTACGTTGATTGTATTTTTCCTGCATGGCAGAAAGGAGGTGGACTGGATGGCCTCTGGGGTTGCTACTATTATTACTATGACTACTACTAAGGCCGGATGGTCATCTGTTGGGGGTGCTTTGATTGTGCGTTTACTGTATGGCACAAGGGGGTTGGACCGGATGGCCCCTGATGTCCCTTCCAACTCTTGAGAGTTTATGGCAGATAGGTGGATGGATACATAGGTGCATAACTAGTTATCTACATTGATATATAGGCCCTGAGGTTCCTTGCAAGTCTTCAGAATCTATGATGGGTGGATTGATGGATACTGAATATAGATATTACCATGCTCCGTTTGTGTTGACCTTCTTAAAGGGGAATTGGATGTTAATGGGCATTGTATAATGGGCATTGGATGTTTGCTGTAGTGTGTTCTGTAAGTCGCTCTGAGTCCCTTTCAGGGTGAGAAGGGTGGGGTATAAATATTATATGTTCGTTATTTTAAATATTGTATTGCCTTTTCTTTCCTTACCTTTTTTTGCACTGTGGGAATTAGTTCACACTTGCTTCAAAAAGGGCTCAGTGGCTGAAAAAGTTTGAGAACCCCTTCACTAAAGGTCCTGTTTGAAAGTCTAAACAGAGAGCTAAAACATCATGTATTGATAGGGAGTCCCCCATTCAAGTATTAACCAGGCCTGACTTTGCTTAACTTGCAAAATCTGATGGATTCTGACATCTTCAGGATATTGAGCCTGATCATCCAAGCAGATGGCTGATATGATTACACTAGTTGTGAGAGCACATTGGATCTTGCATTCCTGGTTCACCTTACCACTAATGGCCACCATGCGTTCTTTTAACTATTATTTGTCGTGTCAGGACAACCAGTCAAATTACATTACATTTCTAACAGAACAAAGCAAACAAACAGACAAAATACAAAATTTGTGAGTTTGGTAGTTGATTAAATGTCCTTTGACCAGTATCTGGCCACTTGGAGTGCTTCCGGTGTTACTGCAAGAAGGTGGATGTGGCAGGGCTCAGGTTGCATTGCAGCAGGTGGTCAGTGGTTTGCTCTTCTCCACACTCGCATGTCGAGGATTCTACTTTGTGGCCCCATTTCTGAAGATTGGCTCTGCATCTCGTGATGCCAGAGTGCAGTCTGTTCAGCGCCTTCCAAGTCGCCCAGTCCTCTGTGTGCCCAGGAGGGAGTTTCTCATTTGGTATCAGCCATTGGTTGAGGTTCTGGGATTGAGCCTGCCACTTTTGGACTCTCGCTTGCTGAGGTGTTCCAGCGAGTGTCTCTGTAGATCTTAGAAAACTATTTCTAGATTTAAGTCGTTGACGTGCTGGCTGATACCCAAACAGGGGATGAGCTGGAGATGTCTCTGCCTTAGTCCTTTCACTATTGGCTGCTACTTCTTTTAACTAAGAGCATTTGATTGCCGAGAAGATGCTGCAGACTTTGGATCACTCTGCTTTTAAATCTACAATACACGATAAAAGAGTAAAAGTGGCATCCATAGCATATTTGCAAAGTTTCTAACAAAATGAGTAATAAATAAAGGGTTGTCAATTTTTCCCTTCTTTCTTAAAAAGGACAGGCTGGCTATAATTAAATTATTTTAATAGAACTTTTCAAGTGAACACACATTTAGAAGGATCAAAGAAAGGGTGGAAAGTAAACACAAACATCAAATCATTAATATTTCAGAGTACAAAGAAGAGTATACATAGCCCATAGAAATAATGAAAACACAAATTACCCATTCCAGAAATACGGTTAAACTTTGACGAAAAAGTAATAAAAATTTAATTGTAGATTTGAATGAAATGCAGAATTCCATTAAGAACGTTCTCATTCGAATTTGGTTGTAACTTGGATAATTCGGTAGCATACAGAGACATCCTTCACTGCTTCCAGAATGGTCATCTAGGAAGGAGAACAATTGGATTTGTCTTCTAGTGTGTGTCTTCATATGACTCGCATGCCTCTTAGGAAAAGCTCCAGATTATTTGTGCAAGACAATCCTTTGGCTTAATCCACTGTTATCTCTAGCTGCAAGATGGGTTGCTAAAGCTTGGTGTATTTATGCTCCCTCAGCCTCAACTCGAATGTTATTGGTTGATTACTCTGATTCAAGTACAGTCTAAGGAAAGGATACATGCCTTTCTGTCTGCCATTGACATTGCTGCTTTGACGTCATTCATCAAGTTAAGCCACACAGCTATTTACTAAATTCTGTTGTTGTGCAAATAAAGGCACCCTTAAATGGAAGCAGATAGCTAGATGATGCAATGACTTGTGTTACTTACTTACTTACTTACTTAGGCGATCTCTCGTTGGCCGAGTAGGATAGTCTTCCAGGATCAGTGTACTGGCAGGTCTGTAGGTGACTGTGGAGCCCTATTCTTGACCTGCATCGTCTCCTGCAGTTAAGACATTGGTTTCCAGGTGGAAGGCAGTCTCGGTTGGGGTTGGCTTGATGCGCCTTCCTCTTGGCACATTTCTCTCCATTCATGCCTCTTCAAATTCTGCAGCACTGCTGGTCACAGCTGACCTCCAGCTGGACCGCTCAAGGGCCAAGGCTTCCCAAGGGCCAAGGCTTCCCAGTTCTATGCCAGAGTTTTTAAGGTTGGCTTTGAGTCCATCTTTCAATCTCTTTTCCTGCCCACCAATATTTCATTTTCCATTCTTGAGTTCAGAATAGAGCAACTGCTTTGGGAGACGGTGGTTGGGCATTCGGACAATGTAGCTGGTCCAGCGGAGCTGATGGCGAAGGACCATCGCTTCAATGCCAGTGGTCTTTGCTTCTTCCAGCACGCTTTGCTTCTTCCAGCATGGCTTGAATGGGTGATGGAATGGAGGCCATGCTTACAAAATTGTTTGTCCTCCTGTCTTCCCAATAAATTTGCAGGATTTTCCAGAGGCAGTGCTGATGGAATCATTCCAGGAGTTGCATGTGACGTATGTAGACCGTGTTTCACAGGCATATAGTAGGGTTGGGAGGACAATAGCTTTATAAACAAGCATCTTGGTATCCCTAAGGATGCCCCAGTCCTCAAACACTCTGTGTTTTATTCAGAAAAATGCTGCACTCGCTGAGCTCAGGCAGTGTTGCAACAGAAAAAAAACTTAAGTCCATCCAGTCCATCTCCCTTCTTCACCAGGGCAAGAAAACATAATCAAAGCCCTCCTGATAAAGAGCCATCCAGCCATAGATATAGATAGATATATATGATTCACACACAGAGAGATATCATAGATTTGAAAGGGACCCCTAAAGAAGGACAATTATATGTTGCATGTTGCAGAGTAGGCAAACCAGACAAGAACAAGACCCAAGGTGTGCACAGTAATGCTGCATTGCCTGCTCAACCTTTCAGTAAACAACACTTTAATTGAAGGCCCACAAGCCATGAAGTCATGCCTTTGACATCTGGTCTGTTACAAGGATTTCTCATAGAGTCTCTGTGATCTCCATAATCTGATTCCCTCCGATTGAGTCTCCTACTCCTACTGACCTCAGGTGTTTTCCCAGGGGAAAGATCTTTCCCTCCCAGCTCCTTATCTTCTATTGCCAAGGAACGACCAGGGGAAAGGTCTTACCTATCTTCCAATGCCAAAACATTTCCATCTCTTCCCTGCTCTAAATCTGTTTCTTTCTGACCAGACATAGACCCATCCTCCCAGACAGAACCATGATCCAAAACCCCCTCATTTCCCACACTCTTCACAACCTCTGACTGAACAATCCCTTCATCTTCAGCCTCTGGCTGAACCACAACAGATGCAGCATAAACAAAACAAAAACAAAAACATTCAAATAAACAAAATGATACATATCTGTTTATTTATTTATTCGAGCATTTATATCCCGTCTTTCTGACTTCTGAAAAGGGACCCAGTGTGGCTTACAACAAGCAGCCATTAGATACATTAAACACAATATATTAAAAATAATAGTTAGGATTAACACAGTTAAAACAGTTCTAAACATTCAATTTATAATTCTAGAACTATATATGGATAGATCAAGGAGAGCAATAACAATGACAACAACCATTTATGTTTCCTCCCTCTCCTCATGAATCAATGCAGGATACAACATAGTTAAGACACACCGTTAAAACACAAAACCAGTAAAATACATACATTAAAACACATAAGACAAAGATTAAAAAGCCAATGTCAGCAAATGCAGCTTTTGGCAAACCTCACCTGAACTACTGTGTCCATTCCTGGATGCAACAGTTTTAAAAGCTCATGAGAATATGATGAACTGAGTAGTGTGACCAAGATGTTAAAAGGTCTAGCAACCAAGGCCTATGAGGAATGGATGAGGGAATTAATTATACTGAGCTTTTAGGGAAGAGAAAATGGAGGGCTGATAGGCATCTTTAAATACTTGGATGACTCCCATGTAGAAGATGAGGTGACCTTGTTTTCTGCAGATCCCAGCATCAATAGATGTAAAATACAAGAAAGGAGGTGCACAGTAAAAATTAGGAGGAATCCCCAGATTGTAACAGTTGCCTGATAGTAGAGCAGATGTCCTTGGAAGGTGGAAAGTTTGTGATCTAAACAGGTTAGATTATTGCTTCTACAGGATGCTTTAGTGGTGGAATTCTATCAAGCAATTAGGTGAGTCATTGGGCCCTTCCACATCAGCACATAACACACACTTGGAACTGGAATGTAAAATGACATAGATCTGTCATCCAGTTCTAACTAATTATTCAATTGGATGAGCTCCTCTCTCCTTGGCCTAAGAGGAGATCAATAAGAGCTGCATTTTGGCATCAAAAATGGAAGGGGTCCATATTGTTTTATGCAATCTGGGGCTGAACGATGCCATCAAAGGAACATTGAGCAAAACATCCCAGGAGTTAAAAGGCAGACAAATTGAATGTTGAATGTACCCTTTTATTCCTGGCAGTGGATAGTCAAAACAAGGTTGTTGCCTATAAAAACCACCTGCTAGATCCAGCATCCAGAATTTGTTTTCAACTCCGCAATAAGCAGTATCCATTGCTTGCATTCGACACACTCATTGCCCACATTAGCTAGAACAGTGTTTTTCAACCTGGGGATCGGGACCCCTGGGGGGGGGTCATGACGGGGTTTTCAGAGGGCTTACCAAAGACCATCGGAAAACACAGTATTTTCTTCTAGTTATGGGGACTCTGTGTGAGAAGTTTGGCCCAATCATATAGTTGGTAAGGTTCAGAATGCTCTTTGATTGTGGGTGAACTATAAATCCCAGCAACTACAACTCCTAAATGTCAATGTCTATTTTTCCCAAACTCCACCAGTGTTCACATTTGGGCATATTGAGTATTTGTGCCAAGTTTGGTCCAGATCCATCATTGTTTGAGTCCACAGTGCTGCCTCAATGTAGGTGATCTACAACTCCAAAACTCAAGGTCAATGCCCACCAAACCCTTTCAGTATTTTCTGTTGGTCATGGGAGTTCTGTGTGCCAAGTTTGGTTCAATTCCATCATTAGTAGAGTTCAGAATGCTCTTTGATTGTTGTTGTTGTTCATTCGTTCAGTCGTCTCCGACTCTTCATGACCTCATGGACCAGCTCACGCCAGAGCTCCCTGTCGGCCGTCACCACCCCCAGCTCCTTCAGAGTCAATCCAGTCACTTCAAGGATCCCATCCATCCATCTTGCCCTTGGTCGGCCCCTCTTCCTTTTACCTTCCATTTTCCCCAGCATAATTGTCTTCTCTAGGCTTTGCTGTCTCCTCATGATGTGGCCAAAGGACTTCAACTTTGTCTCTAGTATCCTTCCCTCCAATGAACAGTCGGGCTTTATTTCCTGGAGGATGGACTGGTTGGATCTTCTCGCAGTCCAAGGCACTCTCAGAACTTTCCTCCAACACCACAGCTCAAAAGCATCGATCTTCCTTCGCTCAGCCTTCCCTAAGGTCCAGCTCTCACATCCGTAGGTTACTACAACTCCCAAATGACAAAACTAATCCTGCCCCAAACCCCACCAGTATTCAAATTTAGGCATATCAGGTATTTGTGCCATATTTGGTCCAGTGAATGAAAATCCATCTTGCATATCAGATATTTATGTAGCAATTCGTAACAGTAGCAAAATTACAGTTATGAAGTAACAACGAAAATAATTTTATGGTTGGGGGTCACCACAACATGAGGAAGTGTATTAAACGGTTGCGCCTTAGGAAGGTTGAGAACCACTGGGCTAGAACAAGGTTCTATTCTATTCTATTGTAGCTCCATAGCCTTTGGGTTCTTTACTCTATGTGCCCATTTCCTTCTAACCTTTTTTTCCCCCAACAAGTGTAATGAAACACATTTTCATTAGTTACATACTAATGAATATACATAATTAGAATCTGCCTCCCGTGCACCACCCTAGCGAACAAAGCTATCAGTATGAATATGAAAGATTTCAAAAGATTTTGCAAAAGGCAAATATGATGAATAAGTCATGGCTGCCTCTGTTTATAATGTACACAAACAGAAAACAGTGGGCAGGGCGGGTTGATCAGAGAAAAGAAAGGGACTAAAACTCCAAGATGGCATTTTATTGTTCTCTGGCTTTCTCTCCCTCCTTCCATCATTCCATCAGCTCAGGGAAATGGTCTAGTTCTTTTTATTATACCTGTGAATTTGCAGAGTGATATGCAGTACAATGGATCATAATTCAGGAGCCAGCTAGCAGAGAAAGATGAGGAAGCATTGTTCTCCAGTCTGCAGGGATGATTATTCCTCTGCCATTTTAGAAGCAATGGGCACCATCATCGCCTTACGTATTATAGACACCTGCTCCATTGATTCCTGATGGCTGTGGGAGGAAAAAAAAGTTCTGGTACTTTTTGTATTAAGAAGGGATGTGTTGTTGAACTTATTTTTCTAAAATTATTTACTGAATTAATTATGTTTGCTGCTTTTAACAGGATTATTTCATGTTTTGCCGTAGGGGAAGAAAGATGGCATGGAGTGTTTGAAAATAAACAAATGCCATGAGAATTGCACAGTCTGCATAGTGTAAAGAGGTAAGGGCTTCTATTTATCTTAAGCCTGCTGCCTACCCATTTGAATAGATAGCCCCAAAGGTTTGTCTTTGGGAAGCAAATGAATCATTTCTCCTCCACGTTCCCTTTTTTTTTTTATGGTTATATAAACCAATACCGTGTTTGCAATCTGTTTCTTCCTCTTTTTTTATATATATATGGCTGCTGTTAAAAACTCAAAATTAAAAAAAAATATGGGAGGATTTTTGATAGATGGAACACAAATGCTTAAAGTTTACCTTTGCAACAATAAGATTAGGGGAAAGGAATGGGGCTTAACTCCAGGTAAACATGATTAGGGGGTTCGATCTCTCTGTATATACCCCCATGTCTGAACACCCAAGGCCAACTCAATATTCATGGAAAATATCAACATTTGGCTTTGATTCTCCACTTTCAGCTTTTCAAAAGCCCATGCATAATTGGGATCTGGAACCCACTAGCTAGTTTTTCGCCATACCTTGCCAGACTTTAGTGACACAAACATGCCTTGGGGATCTCAGGATGCTAGATGACTAATGATGCACAGATGTGGCAACAAGCCCTTCTCCCCTAGGTAACTCACACACATGCTCTTCTGACTTTGATATTGTTTCATAATCATATATGGAGCAAAATAAAGTAAATCTTTCTTAACAGGAGTCAGATTAGTTGGGTAACAGGATATCGGATCATAGGAAGTTTCTACATAAAGGTTGATCAGCAGTCAAGCTACTCCAGGAGAACTTTGTTACTTCTTATTAATTCCTTAAGGTGCTTCCATCTACTTTTCACATTAAAAATCCCCAAAACAGTTTGCATATTGCAATGTTCAGCCCCACAAAATACAATAAAATCAAGTAATAAACCACAAAACAGTAAAATAATTAAAATCACCAGGCATATCTGGCTAGATCGGTGATCTGAAAAATGTCTGAATGAGAAATGCTTCACCTGATGCCGGAAACACTCGACATTGGGAGACGATGCTGCGTGGTGGACACACAACAATCTGCAAAGGCCATCTTCAAACCACAGTCCAACAAATGTCACTACATAAAACATATATTTTTATTTACCATATCACCTGGTGAACTACAAAGAAAGGAATAAGCCCAAATGAAGAAAGACAACAATATTCAGATAGGGTCCTCATTTGAAGAATTGGAAGGTTACTGTGCACAGACTACCAAAGAATTCACTGTTACAACAAAGTTTTATTGGCTAGGATCATCCATATAACTACAAGCCTGGTTCTCAAAATGAATGTACTTTATTTGCACTTGTGACAACATAACCAAATCTAATTTGTTATGTATTGTCATCTTATGGTTAGAATCCTGTCAATGACATTGCTGTTGTGTTGAATGCTTTGATTATGTTTTCCTACACAGCAGACATGTGCATGGATCCATTTTGAGCCTGTCCCTTCAGTCATTCGACTTATCTGTTTTGTTATGGATGCTCGAAATGGGAAGGGCCCTCCTGGTATGAAAACTCACCCGACACGAAAACAAGTGGGAGCTGATCTCAGCTCCTCATCCCCTATTTGGCATATTTTTGATTTTCCTTTATTTTCCTGATTCTTTTTATTTTGTGGGACTGACTTGGAGTTGGGGACCTGAAGGACAGTGGGTGGGGTGTGCACACGTTTGGGGGCTTAGAGAGTTTTCCTTTTAGCTTCTTTTTCTCCTTCCCTTCCTCTCTTTCAGAAAATACTTCTAAGCGATAACAATAATTATTACTAATAGTAGTAATCCAAGCAAACAAAAAGAGAAGCCTACTTCTCCTCTAAAGTAGAAAGTAGAAGCAGCTTTAAGGAAGCAAAACCGGCAAGAAGAAAGGAGATTGCTGACACACAGTAAAGAAAACAGAGGGGATTTTAAAGGTAGTCCAGGGAGGATAGCTCGTTCCACTGAGCTATGGGTCATCACTCTTCCTTCCCTGGGCCTCCTTAAAATGCCTTGGAAAGCTGTGCGATGTGCTGCGCAGAGCCTGCCTGTGCTGGTACGGCTGTACCACGAGCTCCAACTTTATTTGCTTTGTATTAAATGTTTGCTTGCAGTCCAAGGTTTCAGGGATTCTGCAGAAAGGTGGCTTCCTTTGGTTGCAGTCGTAGGGCAAGTCACCTGTCCATCATCGTTAAGTTTTGGTTCCGCCCCTTGTTCAGGGCAATTGGGAAGGGAAGGGAGCCATTTTTAGTTAGTCTCAGTAAGGAAAGCTAATTTAGAGGACGTGTACAAGCTTCTCCTGTACAAAAGCTTCAACCCTTAAGACTTTCTGGGGGAAAACAGTCTTAAGAGCATCCAAAGATTTCCAGGGAAACAGCCCTAAAGCTTTGAGGAATTTTGGAGGGTAAACCATTTGGAAGACCAAAGAACTCCAGCTGGAGAATCTACTGGCCTTACTGGTAGGTCCACTTGGTGCTCGAGATGCAGTTCGACCCGGTAGCAGAGCCCACATCAGTAAGGCTTAGATTACAGTCAGCCTGGGAGAAGTTAAAAAGGGGATTTTCCTTTAAAGTAAAGAAGAAGTTATTGAAGACAATTGTCTGTCACTCATGGACATGATTAGGAAGCCATCAGTTGCATAAAGGCCTGGAAGCATTTGTTTAACTTTATTAAAGACAAGAGAAGTTTCTGTTTGATTGTTCATTAATAAAGGACTTTGTTATACTTCACAAACCATCTAAAGACCATTTGTGGTGGAAAATCCTTGAGAACTTCTCTTTGGGGGCCCCTGGCTTCCCGCTGGGCTCATGTTGTACATCCTATTTTAAAGGCAATTCTTTACAGGCCCAGCGCATGACAGAACACTGCCTCTCCAGAGTAGAAACAGTTTTAAGAAGCATTAAACCCTGTCTCCTCTACAAACAAAAGGTAAAGGATCCAGAAAGAATGGTATCTTAACTCTGATGCTTTTACAAATCCAGGTCTTAATGAAGGATATGGAAGGGGACACTGTGGGAAGTCCCCCCCCCCCCCCATAATGGGCTAGGAAAGGGGAGCCTCATCAGTTCCCCATTGCCATTAACGGGCCAAAAAATATCTGATTTTTCAGATACTGAACAAAAACACCCATTCAGTAGTGCATCCATTTTGGGGAGGCACTTGAAAATGGATATGGGGGGTTTCCGGTATCCGGCAAGTAGAAACAGATAGTAATTCACCTGAAATGTGCAAGCCTACTACACAGCAGGGAATTGGACTGGATGCCTCTTGTGGATTCCTCCAACTCTACCGATTCTATCGTTGTGTGTCTTCAAGTTATTTCTGATTTAGGGAGACCCAAAGTTAGAACTAAGACAGTTTTAACTATGTATTTTCAGATGGAGTTTGCCTTTTCCTCCATTTCAGGCTGAGCGATTATGACTTGCTCAAAGTCACCCAGTGCTTTTCCATGGCCAAGCAAGGATCTGAATCCCAGCATCCAGAGTTGTGGTGTCATGATCAACCCACCGCACTATGCTGGCTCTCGAGTATTTTCATGCCCTATTTTGAATGGGGGGCAAGGGTTATTACCTAGTCCCTTGAGCCTCATCCAAAACCTTCCCATTTCCATCACTGGCCAAGTTCTATGGAGCTGCTGAGCTGTTATTACAGAGGTGGAGGGAGGGAGAGAGATCATCCAACATTGCAAACAATTGAAGAAGAGAAAATGATCCTAAAGATATAATATTGAAATAAAGGAAACAATGGCTGCAAATAGTTGTGAAAAGACATAGAAATATTGAGGGCAATCTCTTTCTCACCCACCCACCCATAACTAACACGTTACTAAGTAGCTCTTTTAAAAATCCAACGAGATGAACATTTGGCTCAACCCTCTATTAGAGTTGCCTCTCACTTCCCAGCTAACACACAAACAAATAATAGGAATATGATAGGTCCTATTTTGATAATATATATGGAATGGTGAAGATTTTTTTTAAAAAAAGTATTATAAGCAATATTTCTGGCTCTCAAACATCCCTAAACATCTCACTGAAGATCGGCTAAAACTGTATCTCATTTACTTGAGATAAATAAACTCCCCAGTGCTTTAACCACAGGATTAATCATAGAATCATAGAATCAAAGAGTTGGAAGAGACCTCATGGGCCATCCAGTCCAACCCCATTCTGCCAAGAAGCAGGAATATTGCATTCAAATCACCCCTGACAGATGGCCATCCAGCCTCTGTTTAAAAGCTTCCAAAGAAGGAGCCTCCACCACACTCCGGGGCAGAGAGTTCCACTGCTGAACGGCTCTCACAGTCAGGAAGTTCTTCCTCATGTTCAGATGGAATCTCCTCTTTTGAAGTTTGAAGCCATTGTTCCGTGTCCTAGTCTCCAAGGAAGCAGAAAACAAGCTTTCTCCCTCCTCCCTGTGGCTTTCTCTCACATATTTATACATGGCTATCACATCTCCTCTCAGCCTTCTCTTCTTCAGGCTAAACATGCCCAGCTCCTTAAGCCACTCCTCGTAGTGCTTGTTCTCCAGACCCTTGATCATTTTAGTTGCTCTCCTCTGGACACATTCCAGCTTGTTAATATCTCTCTTGAATTGTGGTGCCCAGAATTGGGCACAATATTCCAGGTGTGGTTTAACCAAAGCGGAATAGAGCATGGGGAGCATGACTTCCCTCGATCTAGACACTATGCTCCCATTGATGCAGGCCAAATTCCCATTGGCTTTTTTTGCCGCCATATCACATTGTTGGCTCATGTTTAACTTGTTGTCCACAAGGACTCCAAGATCTTTTTCGCACGTACTGCTCTCGAGCCAAGCATTGTCCCCCATTCTGTATCTTTGCCTTTCATTTTTCCGGCCAAAGTGGAGTATCTTGCATTTGTCCCTGTTGAACTTCATTTTGTTAGTTTTGGCCATTCATCTCTCTAATCAGTCAAGATCGTTTTGAATCCTGCTCCTGTCCTCTGGAGTATTGGAAATCCCTCCCAATTTGGTGTCGTCTGCAAACTTGATGATCCTGCCTTTTAGCCCTTCATCTAAGTCATTACTGAAGATGTTGAACAGGACCGGGCCCAGGACAGAACCCTGCGGCACTCCGCTCGTCACTTCTTTCCAAGATGAAGAGGAAGCATTGGGGAGAATCACCCTCTGGGTTCGTCCATTTAACCAATTACAGATCCACCTCACCGTAGTTTTGCCTAGCCCACATTGGACTAGTTTCCTTGCCAGAAGGTCATGGGGGACCTTGTCGAAGGCCTTACTGAAATCCAGGTACGCTTCATCCACGGCATTCCCCGCATCTACCCAGCTTGTTACTCTATCGAAAAAAGAGATCAGATGAGTCTGGCATGACTTGTTTTTGATAAATCCATGTTGACTATTAGCAATGACTGCATTTGTTTCTAAGTGTTTGCAGACCACTTCCTTAACAATCTTTTCCAGAATCTTGCCTGGTATCGATGTGAGGCTGACTGGACGGTAGTTGTTTGGGTCATCCTTTTTTCCCTTCTTGAAGATTGGGACCACATTGGCCCTCCAATTGTGTGATCAGTCACACAATTGATAATAAGGTTAGGCCAAAAAAATCTTCCAGATGTCGTTGGACTACATGTCCCACCCTCTCTTCTCACCTGGCTAGGTCTGTTGGGAGTCGCATTCCACAGCTTCTGGAGCGCCAAACACATATGCTGAACCTGTGGACTACTTGTATTTGGTATAGTAGAGTTCACCACTCTTACTCAGTGACAGAAATAGCAATAGGGAAATAATGCTTCACTTGGGAGCATCATAGGAACAGGAACCTGACGCAAAATGCAATTTATGAGGTTTCCCACTTGAGACACACTTAACTGCAGAAACAAAAACTAGAAGCTGTTCAGAAACATGGCATGAATAAATTGGGAATCAATCCAATATTAAAAGACAAAAGCAAAACACGGCATATTTTGGCATGTATAATAGATTAATGCATTATTTGGGTATGGTCTAAGGAATGAGGAGTCAAGCCATGGGAACCCTACTGGAAATTGTGACCGCATGTATTGAATAGAGATTAATGGAAAGACTACAATACAACACCTGTTCACAGACTCAGAAAATATACAGCAGATATAGTACGACCGTTGTATTTGTAAGAGCTGTGTTACAAGACTACCATTGATACCTGAAACTGCAGATAACAGTGAATAGCTGGATACTTTTGGGCAAGAGGAAGTACACCAAAAAGAATGACATTTGAGGATAAAGAAAGAGCCATGAATACTTGAGTGGGGGAATATTTTTAGAGTGTAGGTAAATGAGATATGCGGGTATCGAATCTGTGATTATTGGATTGTACTATGTTTTGCACTAAGAGAAATCCTGGCAGGCTGGAAATGGCACAACACCTTCTGGGTTAAGCCCTTTTCCAGGGTTTCCAACCCACCCTGACTACCATACAGTACAGTCTCACTTATCCGACCTTCGCTTATCCGACCTTCCGTCTTATCTGATGCTCTTATCCAATGTCTCCCTTGTCCTCCAGCATTTTCCCTTCAATTAAATGAGTGCTCCTCAACTCTCTCTCCATTCCCAATAAGTGAAAATAGGCATGGTTAGATACTAGGGCTGGGCGGTTTCGTTTCGTTAATTCGTAATTCGATAATAATTCATTATTTTTTTCAATTACAAAACGATAACGAACCATTCTGGAGCAATTATTTAAAAAAACGAATTTTCAAAAACGTTTTGTAAATGCTTCGTATTTCGATATTGTATTCGTTTCGTTATTGTTTTGAGGTCGTTTCGTTATTATTTCTGCATGTCTGGGCCAGTTTTATGGTTTAATTAGTGAAAAAAAATTATAATATCACACCAACAGTCAACAACAGAGGGAGAGGGAAGCTTCAGAAAGTTTTGGAGGTTTTTTAGCATATTTCGCGGTCGCGTCCGCCATTAACGAATCGATTCGTTATTGTTTCGGAAATCGATTCGTTAATTTTTTACCATTTACGAAATTTTGTAAATATCGAACTTTTTAAAAGGAAAATTTTGTAATTATTTTAAATATCGAAACAAAAAAAAACCCAAATACAAATCGATTTTAGAAACAAATTTTTCCGTTGTTACCCAGGCCTATTAGATACCATCAGAATTTTTGTAATTTGAAATAAAATTGGATTTCAAAAATTTTAAGAAAGCCGGAAGTCCCTTTGCCCTTCCAAAGCTTCTCTCTCCATTTTTCTTCCGACTCATGAAGTGAGTCGGAAGTGAGTCAGCATTTGGAGGCAAGAAGCTTTCATGCTGGGATGCTTGCCTCCCAGCCTATGAGGGAAGAAGAAGTTTTGGGGAGGGGAGGGTGGGGTTTTGGCACGGCAGCCATCACGCTATATAAACGCCAGCACATGGCTCAGAGGCTCATTGTGAGCCTGAAAGGGAAGGGGAAAGAGAAAGGAAAGGGAGGTTGTGAAGGGAGGTTGGAAGAAGAGCAGTTGGAAGAGCAGGGCAAGCAGAGAAGGGCTGCGAGCAGGGCTGTTGCCTGCCTGCCTGCCTGCCTTGCAGCTGCTTGTGTGTTGTTTTTGTTGGGGGGGGGGGGGGGAAACAGGGCAACAGAGAACCAGGGCAAGGAGAAGGGCTGTTGCACAATCGCATCCCCCATTAATGAAGCAATTCAGAAATTTTGGAAAGTTCCAAAACTTTTTTCGGAAACATTTGGAATCCTTTTCTGAATTGAACCACCAGCGCCCCCAACATCCGAAATGTGTTTTGAACCATTGCTTTTGATCAACCAAGCCTAGTGAAAAATGCAAGACAAGGAGGAGGAGGAAGGAGGAAAGGGGGGGGGCAGGAAGAGGAAGCGTCCTCTCTCCTTCCCTCTGTGATTTCCACGCTCCTTTTCTGCATCCGGCCACATCCTGCTGGGCCGCTCTAGCCTCAAAGCATTGTCTTGCTTTAACCCTTTGAGTCCCTGTTGTTAGTATTCTAGGTGTCTAGTTCCACATCAGACGGGTAACATTAGGAGACTGCGTATTATCCAACATTTTCATTTATCCGACTTTCTCCCGGCCCATTTATGTCGGATAAGCGAGACTCTATTGTATTTCCATTCAGATGTAGAATCAATTCAGGGTATGGGCAGAGCCTATATCTGTACACATTGTATAGATATGCACTTTCTGGGGACAGACCACTGCTTAGTGGCAGAACTTAAATTGTGCTGGAGCTGAAGCTTCTTGGCCCAATTCCTCACATTTCTGCATGAAATGTTTATGTAGCAGGTAATCGGAAGAGCTTCTGCTAAACAAACCCAAAAGTAGTTATCACTTTGCCATCAGACCAGCATCACTCGTATCTGGTATTTGCCTGAGCTTATTAGCTGAATTACTGGTAACTGGTCCATTATAAGGCAATTTCCTCTGCCTGCCTCATATACAGACACACAGATCATTGAATGTGCTAAATATAAGCTGAATTTGTATTCTCTATGTGTAATATTATTGAGTCTCGGTTTCACTAAGGACTGGTGTCTGGTCTATATTAATTCAGACTGCAGGGGCTGGCAGATCACATGATTAAATGCCGTTCCATATGCATGCCACGTAAACATAGCTGTCAAGAGAAAAAGGAAGAATACACGAAGATGTAATATATGATTCTCCCCTGCAATCTGAAATGGTATAGCCCGGACAGAGTTTTGTGAGCTCTCCCAAGCATCAAATATTGCTATGATATTGTGCTTAACAGCTTTGCCTGTTTTAATTTGTGTCTCAGGCCTCTTCTACACTGTCATATAAAATCCGGATTATCCGGTTTGAACTGGATTATATGGCAGTGTACTCATATAATCCAATTCTAATCAGAAAATGTGGCACAGTGGGTTAAAGCGTTGAGCTGCTGAACTTGTTGACTGAAAGGGCACAAGCTTGAATCTGGGGAGCAGGGTGAGCTCCTGCTAACAGCCCCCCAGTTTCTGCCAACCTAGCAATTCGAAAACATGAAAGTGTGAGTAGATCAGTAGGTACCGCTCTCGTGGGAAGGTAATGGTGCTCCATGCAGTCATGCCAGCCACATGATCCTGGAGGTGTCTATGGACAATGCCGGCTCTTCACCTTAGCAATGGAGATGAGCACCAACTCCAACGTCAGACACAACTGGACTTAATGTCAGGGGACAACCTTTACCTTTACCTAGAAGGGGCCTCAGTAGTAAACATTGGAACTGTTCTAGATTGGGATCCTAGAATCAGAATAGAGGGAATTAAATAGAGGCTCCACTGAAGTCCCACTCCATTTTGAGGGCCCCACATACCTGCAGTCTTCATAGGAAATAGATACCCATTGAAGGGGATGGACACTTTCTCATCTTTGATCATTCCAGTTGGCAGATCTATTAAGATTGAAAACACAGTGAAGACTCAGGAGTGAAAACACTCTTGATCCATGCTGGTGTCCTCATGTAGATCATGGGCTCCTTGCTTTTTGTTTTTTTTTTAGGAGCTGGAGAGTGAGGTGAAAGGAGGAAAGATTACTGTTAAGTAGACTCTAAATCTAATGGTTAGGCTCAATTGAAGTAGTCCCATTTGCTCACCATAAATTCCATAAATCAAACTCATTTGTGGATCTACAGTGTTCCCTCACTTATCGCAGGTGTTACGTTTCAGGACCACCTGCAAAAAGTGAAAATACGCAAAGTAGGGAATATATATATTAGGCCTGGGTAACAACGGAAAAATTTGTTTCTAAAATCGATTTGTATTTGGGTTTTTTTTTTGTTTCGATATTTAAAATAATTACAACATTTTCCTTTTAAAAAGTTCGATATTTACGAAATTTCGTAAATGGTAAAAAATTAACGAATCGATTTCCGAAACAATAACGAATCGATTCGTTAATGGCGGACGCGACCGCGAAATACGCTAAAAAACCTTCAAAACCGCGGAAATAATAACGAAACGACCTCAAAACAATAACGAAATGAATACAATATCAAAATACGAAGCATTTACAAAACGTTTTTGAAAATTCGGTTTTTTTCATAATTGCTCCAGAATGGTTCGTTATCGTTTTGTAATTGAAAAAATTAACGAATTATTAACGAATTACGAATTAACGAAATGAAACCGCCCAGCCCTAATATATATGGCATTCCAAGAATGAGGTAGAAGCGAGGAGAGATTTAAAGGCACCACACACTTTTTAATTTTTTGCTAGCTATAAGGAAGGGGCTATAAAGCCGAGATTTACATACTTCTTTGTATCTCCTCTCTGTTTTTTATGATTGGCTGCCTCTCTTCCGAGGGGGAGGTTGAAACCTGCTTCCACACTCCAATGGTTGCCAGGAGGCAAAAACCTGCGAAACAGCAAGTCTGCTCAAAAGTGAACTGCAAAGTAGCGAGGAAACACTGTATTGTAGTTGGGATGGTGTAATAAAATGGAGGTTCAAGGAGTGAATCTCTACCCTGCAGAGAGGATCACCCTTTGTTTGGAGATCTCACCGCTGCCACCAATTGTAAAGAATGTTTATACAATCCCAAACGCTGCTCATTAAGAATATAGATAGAATGGGGACTTATTCTAACAAGTCCAACGCTATACCACCAAAATGTAAAAGATTATTAAATAAATTCAATTAAGTGGTTGGAGGCTGCTGAGACTTTGCCACCAACATACTATTTTTGAAGTAATGTTCTGTGTTCACTGGCAACCACCACACTTAAAGGAATATTAGCTTCTGGTTTAGCAAGAGATTTTAAGTAAGATGTGTTGTGCTGGATTTGCACTTAGGGCTCTGAACCCTGAGGTACTAAATACCAGTGAAAACCTTCTGGTAGTTTGCTGCCACCAATCTGGGTATTTTGTTCCCCAGATAATGATATAGAACTTCTGTAGACAGAGGCACTTTGAGGCAGTTGTTGTTAAACAAAGAATAATGTTGTATATTTGTGAGAACTTTGACAATGCAGGCATTTAAGCTTAACGGTTGTGATAATGAGTAAAAGTGTATGGTTACTTTAAAAATAGTTCAAAGCTTAGTTTCAAAACAACTCTCCACTCCCTCAGGAATCTAGCAGAGTTCCCTCTGACTAGACATCCTTTAAACTCCAGACAGTCCTTTCCCTTGGATCTACCTTTACTCTAGACTAGTGATTCTCCCTAATAGCTATCTATCTATACTAACTAACAAACTCTTGGCTTCTCTGACTTCTCTTCTCATAACACACAAACCCTCTCCACTCTTCAGACACCAGACCCTGACACAGCTGTCAGATTTTAAAACTCACCTACTTCAAGGCTTTTTTCCTCTGCCATCCAGCTAAGCTCCACCCACTCTCTCTCAGCTAATTACAAAGCTCTCCACATTTCCCTCCAGGCTGCTCCTAAGCTCCACCCCCTCTAGGAAATGGGTACTCTAAGATGGCTGCCTCCTTGCACCATCTCATAAAATGGCTGCCGAACTTCCTGGACCTACTTCCTGAGCTTTCCCTAGCCTACAAAGGTAGGCAATTCATCACAGATGGCAATCTGAATTTAGCTGTATATCTTTTAATTAATACTATGGATTGGATCTTTGAAAGACTGCTTCCGGGCTCTTGGAGCATAACATAATCACACACGAAAAGGAAGCATGGACCTTGCACCATTAGCAAGCTTGAGTGGGAGAAACCCGCTAAAGTAAACCCAGCTGTGAAAATGATCTTGAGGAGGTTTGGCAAAGCAAGAGAAGACCACAGTGTGCACAAGCTAAGAAAACTTGGACACCTGCTGAAGACTTTTTTCGTTTGCTCGTTGTCCTGTGGCTTTGAAAGGGGGGAAGAAACATTTCTGTTTCATTGTGTTTTTCGCTCCAAGGAAAAAAGCAAATTCACAGTAGAATTGCAAAGCAAAGATCATAACCCCTCCTGCCTCCGCAATTTCCAGCTGACCTATACCAAATAACCACCCCGTTATGTTGCATGTGAAAACAATCCAAGATGTAAAAAGTTATGGATTTACCCTCAGTGCACACATCCCATTACTATCCCTCTGTGGTTAATGTTAAAATATATCTATAGGAGGGGAGGAAAACCTCCTGAAGTGAGGGAGCTCCACCATTTATCTAATCATCACAAAACCAGCCCAGCCGAAGGAGATGCAAGTTCTGAAGATCCTCATGGGGCCAAGGAAGAAAGGTTGCTGCCTATTATCGGAAAGGAATAGGAGGGAGAGTGAAATGCTTTTGTGTGTGTGGAAGTTCCCCTACACACATACACACACACATTATGCAGCACAGAAGTCAGTTTGAAAGCTTCCTTGGCTGGGAGCACCACGAAGTAAATACATATATTCCCCGCAGTGCATTACAGCTCTTACTTTGGAACAACTGTGGAGAAACAGAAAGATACTAAATGAATTGAGAACTTTAATCAAAAGGAGTAAAGGAGAGATAAGCTGACTGGGAAAAAAATAGAAGTGGAGGTTAACAAACAAAGAACAAAGCGAGAGTTTTGAATACAATTACCAAGAAATGAGGAATGAAATTAGAACACAGAAGGAAGCACGGAGGGAGATACCAGCGCATATATATCTATATAAATAAACATGTAATGTTAGTTTGTGGGAGAAACGTAACTCAAAAACCACTGGACAAATTGACACCAAATTTGGACACAATATACGAATCAGGCTAACAAATGACCATCACTCAAAAAACACTGAAAAACACAGTGGAAGGGTCTTTCAAAGCCAAAGAATATATAATACAATGCATGTGAAAAACCACATATATGTACGCAAACACACATATATACACACAAAATACATATACACAGACTGGGTCACAGCAATGCATGGAAACTAGGGGAGTCTTGGAATTAGAATATCATTAAATATTCAATGTGGATGGAAATACGGGCTTTAAAATAATGTCCCCCCAATAGGGGCCACAGTGGTGCAATGGGTTAAACCAGTGTTTCTCAACCTTCTCAAAGCCATGACCCCTTAATACGATTCCTCATGTTGTGGTGACCCCCAACCATAACATTATTTTTGTTGCTACTCCACAACTGTAATTTTGCTACTGTTATGAATCGTAATTGTGGCGCAGCTGGCTGAGTGTCAGCTGCATTAAGATCACTCTGACCAAAAGGTCATGAGTTCGAAGCCAGCCCGGGCTGGAGTGGGCGTCCCAGCCATTTGTGTAGCCCATTGTCGACCTTTGCAACCCGAAAGACAGTTGCATCTGTCAAGTAGGAAAATAAGGTACCACCTTGTGTGGGAGGCTAAATTTAACTAATTTATGAGGCCATAAAGAAAAAAGACTCCGGGGAATGTGGAATGCGGAAGAACTTCATTGGTGTCGCTGATGGACGATGAAAAGCAGCAGCTCCCCTGGTGGCCAGAAAAAAGTTAAATAGCCTCGGTGTATTTGTGTCTTAAACGTTGTTTGTCAAACTGGCATTGAATGTTTGCCATATATGTGTTGACTGTAATCCGCCCTGAGTCCCCTGCGGGGTGAGAAGGGCGGAATATAAGAACTGTAAATAAATAATAAATAAATAAATAATGTAAATATCTGATGTTCAGGATGTATTTTCATTCACTGGACCAAATTTGGCACAAATACCCGATACACCTAAGTTTGAATACTGGTGGGGTTTGGGGCAGGATTGGTTTTGTCATTTGGGAGTTGTAGTTGCTGGGATTTATAGTTCACCTACAATCAAATAGCATTCTGAATTCCACCAACGATGGAATTGAATCAAACTTGGCACCCAGAACTCCATGACCAATAGAAAATACTGGAAGGGTTTGGTGGGCATTTACCTTGAATTTTGGAGCTGTAGTTCACCTACATCCAGAGAGCACTGTGGACTCAAACAATGATGGATCTGGACCAAATTGGGCACAAATACTCAATATTCCCAAATGTGAACACTGGTGGAGATTGGGGAAAATAGACATTGACATTTGGGAGTTGTAGTTGCTTGGATTTATAGTTCATCTACAATCAAAGAACATTCTGAACTCTACCAACAACAGAAATGGGCCAAACTTCCCACAGAAAACCCCTATGATCAGCAGAAAAAACTGTGTTTTCCGATGGTCTTTGGCGACCCCTCTGGAATCCCCTTACAACCCCCCCCCCTTAGGGTCATGACCCCCAGGTTGAGAAACACTGGGTTAAACCCTTGTGTCGGCAGAACTTTGATCTGAAGTTCAGTGGTTCGAATCTGTAAGCCAAGGTGAGCTCCCGTCTATCAGCTCTAGCTCACCATTGGGGACATGAGAGAAGCCTCCCACAGGATGGTAAAACATCTGGGCGTCCCCTGGCCAACATCCTTGCAGACGACCAATTCTCTCACACCAGAAACAACTTGAAGTTTCTCAAGTCGCTTCTGACATGGAAAAATAATAATAATAATAATAATGTCCTCCCGATCCCACACATATATGATATACACTCGCACATCCAGCTGGGATTGGAGAAAGGAAAGCAAAATAGAAATTTCAACTCCTTCTCATTGTGTTGGTTTGTATTTACAGTGGGGGTCAAAGTCTTACAGGGACTGTATGGTCTCTTGAAATTCTAGACACAGAAATATAACAGGAAGTGACTTCACAGGGAAAATGAATAACTTCCCTGTGCAAATGCCTTTTGACAAACTTGGCAAATCCATGAAAATCAGTTCACTTCAAGCCAATAGGAAAAGATACAAGAGAAAGTGAAGTAGGAGTCGCAAACATTTCTGCCTGCCTCCCAATAATGGTTTCCTAATTATTTGCTCTTTCCCCTCTTATTTTAATTTATAGCATTGAAAGGTAAAGAGTACAACAGACCAAGACAGAGGGAAGAAGAAGAAAGAAATTGGACTTGAAATGAGCTATACAATTAATAATAGGCTAACAGCATGCCAGGAATTCAGAAAAATAAAGAGCTGCCTATTTCTCTGCTGGTGACAGTTATGATTTAGACAATAAATAGAAGGTTCTTCATTACTTCTTTTAATTACAAAGCTACTCAATCAATATAGGTTTTTATCACCAGCAGTGTTACAATTGGGTTCTTGTCCCTCAGCACATTTGCAATGCAATGGATGTGCCTCAGGCAAATACGGGAAGGAGCTCTTCTACTTTGACTGCAGCAACCGTCTAACACAGTGTTTCTCAACCTTCCTAATGCCGCGACCCCTTAATACAGTTCCTCATGTTGTGGTGACCCCCAACCTTAACATTATTTTCATTGCTACTTCACAACTATAATGTTGCTACTGTTATCAATCGTAATGTAAATATCTGATATGCAATATGTATTTTCATTCACTGGACCAAGTTTGGCACAAATACCCAATACGCCCAAATTTGAATACTGGTGGGGTTTGGGGGAGAGTTGATTTTGTCATTCTGAACTCCACCAACAATGGAATTGAGTCAAACTTGGTACACAAAACTCCCATTTATTTATTTGATACCAAAAGCATTACATAAATTAGTATAAAGCTGATAAAAATAGAAGGAGCGCAGGCAGCTAAATATCTTTTGACCAGAAATGGGCAACAGCAACAGCATTGTCTGTAGCCTCCAACAATTCTTCTTCTGTACATGAGGCAGGGCATAGTGGACAAGCATACAGATGCGGAGTTGTCAGTTCTGCTCCACAGTCACAGAGTTATGGAATTCATTTTGCCAGGTTTTGAATATGGGTAGGGTTGGGTGCCCCTGGTGGTGCAGTGGGTTAAAGCACTGAGCTGCTGAGCTTGTTGATCGAAAGGTCGCAGGTTCGATTCCGGGGAGCAGCGTGAGCTTCTGCTGTCAGCCCTAGCTTCTGCCAATCTAGCAGTTCGAAAACATGCAAATGTGAGTAGATCAATAGGTACTGCTCCGGCGGGAAGGTAACGGCGCTCCATGCAGTCATGCCAGCCACATGACCTTGGAGGTGTCTACGGACAACGCTGGCTCTTCGGCTTAGAAATGGAGATGAGCACCACACCCCAGAGTCAGACATGACTGGACTTAATGTCAGGGGACTACCTTTACCTAGGGTTGGGTGGGATTGATTTTGTCATTTGGGAGTTGTAGTTGCTGAGATTCATAGTTAATCTACTAACAAAGTGCATTCTGAATTCCACCAACAATGGAACTGAAGCAAACATGGCACACAAAACTCCCACGACTAATAGAAAACACTGGAAGGATTTGGTGGGTATTGAACTTGGGTTTTGGAGTTGTAGTTCACCTACATCCAGAGAGCACTGAATCCTCAATATGCCCAAATGTGAACACTGGTGGAGTTTGGGGAAAATAGACCTTGACATTTGGGAGTTGTAGTTGCTGGGATTTATAATGCACCTGCAATCAAAAAACATTCTGGACTCCACCAATGATAGAATTGGGCTAAACTTCCCGCACATAAACCTCATGACCAACAGAAAATACTGTGTTTTCTGATGGTCTTTAGCGACCCCTCTGACACCACCTTTGCGACACCCCCCCCCCCCCCCGGGTCCCGACTCCCAGGTTGCGAACACGGGTCTAACATTTCAAGCCTTCGAAAATGGATGCATCGATATAATAAGGTGAAAAGTTTATTAGGTTTACTTGTTATTGACTGTTGGCCTATCTACATTGGTCCTAAACCCTGAGTTTGAGTAGATGTCAAACCTGGACATTCAGATGATATTTCCAATCCAAACAAGGGACTAAACTAATTAACCCAGTGTTACCATGTATTAGGAGAAGTTCAGCAAAACTCTGGTTCCGCTCTGCACTTTTGGTTTGGTGTGGACAGTTGGACCAGCTCTAAACTGAACCACTCCACTGTCCACATGGTCCAGTAACTATCTCCCATTTCCTGCATCCAATGAAGGGAAAGGGGGATAGATCAGAGCTATGTTTTTCCTGATGCTGTGGCAGATGGCTGGAGAACTTCTGGCTATCACTGGACAATTTGACTGATATTAGCAAAGGCACCCGTGGAATTGGGGAAATGTGGGTCTATACCCTTCCTTCTTCTTGGTCATGCAAGTGTCTTTGCTGTTGTCAACAAAGACCCAGAAATGGCTAAGAGCTCCCCAAACCTCTATGGCTAGCTTCCACCATGACAGGGATAATAATCCAGTTAAGGGTGATTCATGGTAAAGTTAAAGGTTTTCCCTGACATTAACTCCAGTCATGTTCAACTCTTGAGGTTGGTGAAAATCTCAATTTCTAAGCCAAAGAGCCAGCGTTATCCGTAGACACCTCCAAGGTCACCTCCGAGCGCCATTACTTTCCCACTAGAGTGGTAACTATTGATCTACTCACATTTGCATATTTTTGAACTGCTAGGTTGGCAGAAGCTGGGGCTAACAGAAGGAGCTCACCCCGCTCTCTGGATTTGAACCGACGACCATTAGGTCAGCAATTCAGCAGCTCAGAGGTTTAACTCACTGCCACCAGGGGTCTGTGGGTAATTGTCCGAGCCCAAATGGACAGCCTGGATTGCATTTCTGACATTGCCATGGGTGAGAAGTATCCGAACACATCTGCAAAACTCAGGACTGATCCAAAGCTGCTCTGGGCTGTTCCTGGATTTTGCCTTATGAGCATGTGGGCTCTGTGTTTAGCTCCAACCCATCCTCCAAGGCTCTCCCAACTATATAGGACTGGCTCAAGACATTTTGCAATCTGAGATGGAACAGAAAATGGCACACACGGAGAGATACACACTCAAATCATTAAGGGATGTAATGCCAGCCAAGCTGCACTGGCACACAATGCAGAAAATTCCACATGCCCTTCTCCCATTTCTGGCAGTAAAAAAATACACTTAGAATCAATTAAGTTAGAAATTTTCTAATGGAAAGGGGCAATTAAATCCAGGAATTATGTTATTAAATTCTGGAAGTCATTTATTGCTTAGGTTATTAATTAATTAAATGAGAGAACAACACAGTTTACATTTCCCAAATGATCCTTCAATAGATGCAAATGGCTATAGGGCATCTTGTTTATTTTGGTTAAGAATTAGAGTATGATCGTTTAATAGTCTCAAAAGTTACAGGATTATAAACAAACAAGTATTAAGTGCAGCATGGAAATGCACAGCCCCATTTGTATCCAAGTGGTCATTGCGTGTTCCACAGCTGACACTATGCAGAGACTCTTCATATGTCCAAAAAACCTGAATTTTGGAGCCCTTAACCTTGGGACCTTTGTTGTGATTCAAGAGGGAATCCGTAAAGTAAAAAGGTGAGACATAAAAATAGATGAGAACAGAAGAGAGATTGGGAAAAGGAGAAGCAAGAAAAGGGGGCTTTGGTGAAGTACATGAAAAATGGTATTTCAGAGGTTTATATATCTATTAAAAGCAAAAACCAATGCAATTCCAGGCTGCAGCAACAGAAGTTTGGTGTCCAAATAAAGAGGAGTAATATTTGTTTATTTATACTCTATATCACTTTAACCAGCTTTTGATTGAGTCTCTCACAGGCCCCTTCTACACTGCCATATAAAATCCAAATTATTTGCTTTGAACTGGATTATATGGCAGTGCAGACTCATGCACTCCAGGCCTGGAAACACCTATGACCACCGCACCACACAAGAGTCCAGAAATATAAGCAAACAATTTATTGTAAAAACATATAAAAACATATAAAATTAAGGAATAAGAAAGGAAGATATATAATCCGAAAAGGTTTAGCGACAAGTAATAACCAAACAATAATCCAAATGTCTCATAAAGTTCCAGAGGTGACAAAGTCCAGGAGCAGCCAGAAATCACATAGTCCAGGAACAGCATAAGTCTGCAATCAAGAAGGCATAACTAGTAAAACTTGAGCAGGAACATAGAAAACTTCCAGGAGATAGATAGATAGATAGATAGATAGATAGATAGATAGAAAACTTCCAGGAGATAGATAGATAGATAATCCAAAATCAAAGTTTGACTTGAACCAAGAATAAGAGCACTCAGGATTAGCTTTTCACTCTAATGCAGCATTGCCTGAACTGACCTTAAGGTAAACAACTTGTTGTTTAATAGGCAGCCTGAAATAGTTATGTTTCTCATGAATTTCCTTCACAATTAATCTATTTTCAGCTCTGATTTGTAAACAAAGACCTTTGTTGATTTCCATAGTTTCCCATGAGAATCCTCCTTATCACTCAGCTCTTCACTCGATTCCTTATCTACTGTTGCTACTTCTGGCTCCCCTGAAAGTCCTTGATGCTCTGCACTTTCTGTGCCAGTTTTCTCACAGAACCATCATTTCCCAGACTTGAATTTCCCAGGCTTGAGAGTCCATCACTTTGTGCCACAGGAAAGCCCACAAACCCTCAAAATCATCAATTAAACCAACAGGCTCTGGTGGCTGATCTACAACATAATCTGGATTTTCATCTTTGATAATCTGGATTATATGGCAGTGTATAAGGGACTGTAGACTACTGTGTCCATCTACTTGATGAGGGAGGCTTTCCAACTGAATAAACGGCTGTGAAAATGAATGGATGGTTCTTCAATTGAGGTGTTGGTTTTGTTTTGTTTTGTTTTTTTTGCAACATTTGTATATGTGTGTTTAAAGTATGCAAATTTAACCAGCAATTTGGGATTTTTTAAAATATTGTGAACATACCCTATGGCCATAATAAACCCTAAGCAGAAATTACAACTTGTGTCTGAACTATTCAGTTTTCTGCCTACACACTGGTGCTTTCCCCCTGGGTGCTCCCAGCACAACCGCCATGACAGCACAGCAACAAATGTGAAATTCCCTGTTTTCTTACATTGTGGCTGAGTTTTTTATAAAACCAAACAGCTGGGTGGCAATCCTTTTCTTCTTTCTCTTGATTTCTTCTTTTTTTTAATTTAAAAGAAGGTCACACTGCTTTACAACTGGCCAGGTGGCATCCCTTGTAGCAACTACTTGTTTGGAAACAAGTGGCAAAATATTAAAGCGGATAAAGGTTTGTGATGCTCTTATGAAACACAGTGGATGAGCTCTGTCCTGCTGGGCTATGGAAAGCAGCCAAAGAGGCAAAAGGCAGCATGTCGATTCTGGGCGCGTTTACACCATTAGGAACCATGCTGTTGAGGTGGGCAAAGGGATACATACAGCTATACAACAAATTGCATGCTGTTTCCATAAAGCACAGTGAAATGTGCCCTTTGTGATCCAAATGTGAAGACCTGCCTCATTACTCTCACGTCATCTAAAGATGTTATTCTTTAAAACAGTGTTTCTCAACCTGGGGGTCGGGACCCCTGGGGGGGCGTGAAGGGGTTTCAGAGGGGTCACCAAAGACCATCAGAAAACACAGTATTTTCTGTTGGTCATGGGGGTTCTGTGTGAGAACTTTGGCCGAATTCTATCATTGGTGGGGTTCAGAACGCTCCTTGATTGTAGGTGAACTATAAATCCCAGCAAGTACAACTCCCAAATGCCAAAGTCTATTTTCCCCAAACCCCATCAGTTTTCACATTGGTCATATTGAGTATCCATGCCAAGTTTGGTCCAGATCCATGATTGTTTGAGCCACAGTGCTCTGCATGTAGGTGAACTACAAGTCCCAAACTCAAGGTCAATGGCCACCAAAGCCTTCCAGTATTTTCTGTTTGTCATGGGAGTTCTGAGTGCCAACTTTGGTTCAATTCCATTGTTGGTGGGGTTCAGAATGCTTTTTGTTTGCAGGTTAACTGTAAATCTCAGCAACTACAACTCCCAAATGACAAAATCAATCCCCCCGCCAACCCCAGTATTCAGATTTGGGCATACCAGGTCTTTCTGCCAAATTTGCTCCAGTGAATGAAAGTACATCCTGCAGATCATTATTTACATGGCGATTCACAATGTTAGGGTTATGGTTAGGGGTCACCACAACACGAGGAACTGTATTAAGGGGTCGCGGCATTAGGAAGGTTGAGAACCAATGCTTTAAAAGATTGTGAGTATATACTAAGGATGGATAGATCAACCCATTTGTGGCACTTGGAAATCTAACTGTAATTGTTTTAAATGATTTTACATGTCAAGTCCCAACTGTACTTCATATACAGACCTCACAGTTTTCTCACAGAACCATCATTTCCCAGATTTGAATTTCCCAGACTTGAGAGCCCATCACTTTGAGGATGCCTGCAATAGATGCAGGTGAAATGTCAGGAGATAATGCTTCTGGAACATGGCCATACAGCTTGGAAAACACACAACAACCCAGTGATTCCAGCCAAGAAAGCATTCAACAATACATAGACAATACACCACTGGAGACATTACACTGCACCACCTGACATCTGCCGAGAAATAGCAACCAGTAGTGAAAGAACCAAGGCAGTGACATCTCTGGCCCATTCCATTTGGATATCAGCCAGCACGCCAATGACTTAAATCAAGAAATAGTTTTCTAAGATCTACAGAGACACTCACTGGAACACCTCAGCAAGCAAGAGTCCAAAAGTGGCAGGCTCAAACCCAGAACCTCAATCAGTGGCTGATAATAAATAATAATAATAATAAAACTTTATTTATACCCCACCACCATTTCCCCAAGGGGACTCGGGGCGGCTTACATGAGGCCAAGCCCAACAGCACATCAGTAAACAACAAAGCAGCAAGCAAATAAAACAGTACAAATAATATAACTCACATATAAGCAATAACATACAAAATTTTAAAAACTTTATGGCCAGGCCACATGTAAATGATTAAAATTTTAAAATAAACACTGGGTGTAATCAGAGATAGGATGTATCTAAGCAGGAGGGTTTTAAAGAATAATTTAGGGAGACCAACCCAACGAGTAGTTAAAGTGCTTCTGAGGACATTTTTCAGGGAATTGGTCAGAGCAGGGCATTGTTTCCTTTATTCAGGGAAGGCAGACTGGAACAGCCACATTTTCAGGCTCCTCCTAAAGACTGCCAATGTGGGGGGGTTGCCTGATATCCTTGGGGAGTGAGTTCCAGAGTTGGGGGGGCACCATAGAGAAGACCCTCTCCCTCGTCCCCACCAATCGTGCCTGCGAAGGGGGCAGGAGTGAGAGCAGGGCCTCTCCAGATGATTGAAGAGATTGTGTGGGTCATAAACAGAAACCAAATGAGAGACACAGAAAACTGGGCAACTTGGAAGGCGCTGAACAGATTGTTCTCTGGCACCACGAGATGCAGAGCCAACCTTAAGAAATGGGGCCACAAAGTGGAGTCCATGACATGCGAGTGTGGAGAAGAGCAAAACACAGACCATGTACTGCAATGCAACCTGAGCCCTGCCACATGCACAATAGAGGACCTTCTTGCGGCAACACCAGAGGCACTCCCAGTGGCCAGCTACTGGTCAAAGGACATTTAATAGAATGCCAAGTTTGCAAACTTTGTGTGTGCGTGTGTTGTTGTTTTTTAAATACAGTACAACTGTTTGGTTCGCCCCTGACATGATAAATAAATAAATGTATAAAATCTGCTGCCAGAGGATAAAGTTATATTATTTAAATGGGATTGCGGAAACCCTCATGAAGGTTAGTCCAACTGATGAATTCCAGTCACTATAGCAAAATGGAGCCTCCATTTGGAAATGCAATATGCTATAGGATGGCTAGCACATGGATTGAACAACAAAGCTGTGTTGGTTCATTTCCTGTGAAAAAATCTCCTGGTAACTGTAAGAGCATGCACTGTCAGAGCCTTTACTGAATCAAAGTGTCAGACCATATAGTTCCAAACTGCCCAGTCATTGCCTGGCTCCCCATAGTTGCAGCCAATAGCCTTTCCTTCCAGTCCTACTCAGAGATGTTGAGGATTGAAACCTGGTGCTTCTGAAATGAAAGCTTGTGCTCAGCCAATGTACTATCAATCAAGTGCCATTTAACGCCACCCAAACAAAGGATGTCTCTAGGCAACAACAGCCAGGCTACCTCTATGCCAATACCCTCACTGGTTGACTTTGCAGCTGCAAGGCTACCCAATGATATTCAAGCTTGCTAACTGAAACATTTACACTTGCTTCAAACAGACAAGAGTTTTTTCTCCACCCTGGATATTCCATAGGTATATACTAGGCTTGGGTAACAACGGAAAAATTTGTTTCTAAACTCGTTTCGTTTTTAGGGGTCCATCGCATTTCGTTTTTTTAAAGAATTCCAAAATTTTCCTTTTAAAAATTTCAAAATTTACAAAATTTCGTATAATTATGCATCGATTCGTTAATGGCGGACGCGATTGCGCAATATGCTAAAAAAACCTGCAAACGGGACAGGGGAAACATCTGAAGCTTCCCTCTCCCTCTGTTGTTGACTGTTGGTGTGATAAAACAAACAACAACTATAAAACTTGCACCAGACATGCGAAAATAATTACGAAATAATTACAAAATAATTTCGAAATAATTTCGAAATAACGGAATAATTACGAAATAAATTGAAAAAATTGTTTCGAATCTAATTTACTCCTCACACTATTCCTGCATGGCTCAATATTGGATCGTAAGCTAATTTAAATACGAATTAATAACGAATTACGAAATTAACGAACAAAACCGCCCAAGCCTAGTATATACACTCCACTTGCCTCACTGTCAACAGAACCTCTGAAGATACCAGCCACAGATGCATGGAAAATATCAGGAGAGAATGCTATTGGAATATGGTCATAGATCCCAAAAAATTCATAGCACCCAATGATTCCAGCCATGAAAGCCTTTGACAACACAATTCCCATTATGCCACTTCACTGGCTATCCTAGCTACAACTTGAAGTAGTTGAAGTCCAAAAATTTGGAGGGCCAAATGCTCCACACTTTGTACTAATGCAAAATACTTCTACTGGTTTTTAACCAACACCCTCTAACTGCGGCATCCATCTGTGACATATCCCATATTGCTCACTGCTTTCCACTAAGGCAAAGCGATTGGACACAACCTGAGGAATGCCAAACTCATTTAATCTGCATGCGATTTAAATCTTTGCAGCTCAGTAATACCAATGCACAACAGGATATGCTTGACATAGCCTTTTCTATGATGCCTAGCTGAATATTCTAAAAATCTAATCAGGTGTTTAACTACAGAAGTTAGATGACTCTGGAGACAGGAAAACGCTTGTGCCTGGGCTTTAGGAACTCATGTTGTTGCATGAAATTACAATCTTTTGCAGAACTAAAGTGCCACCTGGTCTCTGTGCAGACAGTCACCTTCCTTACAAGTGAAATCTTTTCTCAACAAGTCCCTTAGCCTTATCCAAGTAGTCGCCGGCTTTTGAAGCGTTACCTCACGGCAGGGGCGGGCTGCCGAGAAGAAGACAATGCTGGGGATACCATCCAGCTGTTCTTTGAGCCACTCATTTCTCTGTCCTCTCTCTAGATCAAATATGGTTGTGTGAGATTATTTCAAACAAAGCTGGAGACTGGTGACAGGGTGCAGAAGGCACCGTGCTGAACTCCAGCTTAGTTCTCTCACAGCCTACTAGCAACAAAAGAGAGCAACTCTTCTACTTGCCAATCCAAATGACATTTATAAATGAGCAAAGCTGTCAAGCTCTGCAACTCTGGGGAAAGAAAATATTGGACCACAGCAAAAGTTGGTAGGCAGTGATATTTGATTATCACATTGTCAAAGTTTGCTACTGGAAGTCCAGATCGCTGTCCAGATTATCTCCAGGGAAGATCAACTGTCCTCTGTTCAGTTTTGGTACTATTCTATAGATATGCTCAGTCCTTTGTTCCATTTTTCCCCCTGAATGCTGAATCTTATGAGAAGTGTTTCATATAGTTTCAGAATGGAAACATGCTCATTTTGCTGAAGCTTTCGGTTTCTTCAGTTCAATCACACGGCATATTTTCTTTCCTCCTTCCTATCCATTACAGAAGTGCATGTGCCAACTGATAAAACGCTGCAAAAGACAACTTTGAAGTGATCTTTAAGCAGAAATAAATATCACTGAATATTCTTTTTCAGTGTTTAATCAATGCAGACATGTTTATTGGAGTGATATTTGGTACAGAGGTGGGGAAGAGGACTCACGTGAAATTAATGTTTGGCAGGCACACAGGCAGAAGAACTGAACCAAGTGAAAGCTGTAGAAAGTTTGTGAGGGTAGAGATACAACAATGAAGGAAATATTGGAAAGATATGAAGAATGAGAGCCCAATTACATCATTGTTTGCTAGACTTGTGCATTTCAGGTGAATTGCTATCTGTTTCCACTTGTCGGTTACCAGAAGCTCCCATATCCATTTTCCAGTGCCTCCCGAAAACAGATACGCTGCCGAATGGCCGTTTTTGTTCAGCATCTGAAAAATATGGCTCTGTTCAACCCACTGGCGGCAATGGGGAACTTATGAGGCTCCTTTTTCTCTCCTGGGATCCTTTCCTTTCTTCCTTTCAAGGGAGCCTGGGTGTTAGCAACAGAGTTGAAAAAGCACCCTTCTCCAGCCCGTTATGGGAGTGGGGAGGGACAAACACTCTTATGTTTCTGGATCTTTTCCCTTCTGTTCTTAGAGGAGGAGAGTGGGTTTACTGCTTCTTAAAGATGGTCTACCCTAGAGGAGAAGCAAGTGCACACACTTTCTTCTCTCCTAGCACCAGTAGCTTTAAGACATTTTAGAGAGCTCAGGGAAGGAAGAGTGATGACCTGGAGCTTAATTGAGCTATCCTCCCTGGACTACCTTAAAAATTCCCTCACTTGCCTGCAAGGCTGCAATCTCCTTTCTGCTTTGGTTTAATGTTTCATTAAAGCTGTTTCTACTTTCTAATCTAGAGGAGAGGTATAGGCTTGGGTAACTACGGAAAAAAAATTGGTTCTAAACTCGTTTCGTTTTTAGGGGGGCCCTTGGGTTTCGTTTTTTTAAAGAATTCCGAAATTTTCCTTTAAAAAAGTTCGAAATATACGAAATTTCGTAAAATTACGAATTGATTCGTTAATGGCGGACGCAATTGCGCAATATGCTAAAAAACCCTCCAAATGGGACGGGGGAACTTCTGAAGCTTCCCTCTCCCTCTGTTGTTGACTGTTGGTGTGATAATTTATTTTTTATCACTGATAAAACAAACAACAACTATAAAACTTGCACCAGACATACGGAAATAATTACGAAACAATTACGAAACAATTACGAAACAATTTCGAAACAATTTTGAACCAATTACGAAACAATTACGAAACAATATGAAATAAATTGGAAAAATTGTTTCGATTTTTAAGTACTCCTCACAGTAGTCCTGCATGGCTCAATATTGGATCGTAAGCTAATTTAAATACGAATTAATAACGAATTACGAAATTAATGAACGAAACCGCCCAAGCCTAGAGAGGTAGTCTTCTCTTTCTGTTTTCTGGAATTACTGTTTATTATTATTATTATTATTATTATTATTATTATTATTTTACTGACTCAAAAACACAGTATGTCACACAAATGAAATCTTTATGCTGGATATCGTATCACAAAATCACAAGTCAAACACTTCCCATATGTTTAAGACTGTGTGATGAATTTACGAAAGATGCGCACAGATTCAAGTAAGTGGGCCTTTTGTAGTTGACAGATCATGATTTTGTCAATGTTTATTGTTTCTAAATGCCGGCTGAGATCTTTTGGCACAGCACTCAAAATATTATTATTATTATTATTATTATTATTATTATTATTGAAACACAAAAAGATGAGTCCACAGTAAACAAGGTCATTCTGCTGGCTGTTGTATTGGATCACACATCGAACACTTCCCAAGTGTCTAGGACTGTGTGATTATCGGTGAATAATTTGTGCAGATCCCAGTAGAGTGGCCTTTTGCAGCTGACAGATGGTCATTTTGTCAGTGCCGATTGTGTTTAAGTGCAGGCCAAGGCCTTTAGGCACAGCACTCAGTGTGCCAATCACCACTGGGACCCCCTTGACTGGCTGCTATTATTATTATTATTATTATTATTATTATTATTATTATTATTATGTTTTAGAAGTATTTCCTGAAGGAGAGGAAAGGATGGAGAAAAAGAAACTAAAAGGGTGACTGCCCCCAAACGTGTTCACGCATCCCACCCACCATCCCTCAGGTCCCTCCCCAACTCCTAGTCAATCCCACTAAATAAAAAGAATCAGAAAAATAAAGCACAATCAAAAAGATTAAAATGTGATTCTGAATAGGGCAGGAGGACTTGAGATCAGCTACCGCTGGCTTTCATGTTGGGCGGGTTTTCATACTGGAAGGGCCCATACCGTTATGAGCTCCCCAAATACCGAAGATACAGAAGGAGACAGAGGAAACAAAATCCACGCACAACTCTTATCATGTTTACCATGACTTTAGAAGAAATCCTAGCTTACACAATGGAAGATGTTTGTTTTTCATTGCATGTTACTTCTCACATTTGAGTATCATATTTGACTTGATTTTTCTTATGTTTAGTTACTAGAAAATAAACATAGGCCTATCTTGCAGGTTTGATTTCAAAAACACATGTCTCAGGAAATCCTATTGTGGGAGGAAAAATGAACTAATAACACATAAATACACACACACATTTCCCATAGCCTCAAGTTTGATTTTAGCATAAATCTGTTGCACATTTCTGAGTAAAAATTGCATTCATCCTTGACAGATGCCACAGATTGAATCCAACATAGAATAAGTCTCTTAAAGTAAATAAGAATAATTTTTATTTTATTTGTTTTTGAAGAAAAGATCTTGGAGTCCTCGTGGAAAACAAGTTAAACATGAGCCAACAATGTGATGTGGCGGCAAAAAAAGCCAATGGGATTTTGGCCTGCATCAATAGGAGCATAGTGTCTAGGTCCAGGGAAGTCATGCTCCCCATGCTCTATTCCACTTTGGTTAGACCACTTTACCAGGAATATTGTGTCCAATTCTGGGCACCACAGTTCAAGAGAGATATTGACAAACTGGAATGTGTCCAAAGGAGGGTGACTAAAATGATCAAAGGTCTGGAGAACAAGCCCTATGAGGAGCGGCTTAAGGAGCTGGGCATGTTTAGCCTGAAGAAGAGAAGACTGAGAGGAGATATGATAGCCATGTATAAATATGTGAGAAGAAGCCACAGGGAGGAGGGAGCAAGCTTGTTTTCTGCTTCCATGGAGACTAGGACGAGGAACAATGGATTCAAACTACAAGAAAGGAGATTCCATTTGAACACGAGGAAGAACTTCCTGACTGTGAGAGCTGTTCAGCAGTGGAACTCTCTGCCCCAGAGTGTGGTGGAGGCTCCTTCTTTGGAAGCTTTTAAACAGAGGCTGGATGGCCATCTGTCAGGGGTGATTTGAATGCAATATTCCTGCTTCTTGGCAGAATGGGGTTGGACTGGATGGCCCATGAGGTCTCTTCCAACTCTTTGATTCTATGATTCTATGAAAAACTTGTCTTTTTCCCTGACACCACACCAAGCATTTGTGGTTTTAATGACAGCACATTGCTAGTCATCAATTGGATCAGCCCCTGGGAAGAGACGTTGCATATTAATAGTACAGATAGATGGATAAAAAACACAATTGCATTTCTTTTAATGATTGTAGGAATATCATACTTGTTGATTACAATTAAAATTCTTGCCATATTGAATTCTTTCCCATTTCCCCCTGAAATGCCTGTTAAAGAAAAGTGTGATGACCCAATGCCCTGGAGCAACATTATCTATTCATAATTCATCTTTGGAGGCTGCTTGAAATCCCAATGTTATCTATATTTGGAATTGGCCAGAAGCTTGGTTTCAGCGGCATATTTTGCACACACACACACATACACTGCTGCACTAAGGTTACTCTGCTCTGTGGCGACATGGGCAAAATAGCAAATTGACTTGCATAGCTCGGGTTTTGTAAGATTTGCTCCACAGCTTGCACTCTGCTGCCTTTCAGCTGCTCCGCTCAACTGCTCATTTACCTCTCAGGCCTTTTGTGCCGCCAGAAATGGAATAAGCCCCCAAAAGAGACAAATACGCACAATGCTCCAAATGACTTCCCAGAGAGAATCGCTGAAGCAAGAATGTTCAACTTGTAGCTTGTACTATAATGGGGAACGAGGCGGCATGATAGATATACGAATGCAAACCAGCTGTTACCATCTATTACTTGGCTCCCTGATTCTAAACACCCTTTACTGGGGGAAAAATCCTATTGATTTCACTGAACCATGTCTTTTTTTATAAAAGCACACTTATATGCCAAATTAGATGTGTTCCCTGAATAATGATCATTTGTGAGTTTTAAATTGCTAGTTGAGGGGAGGGGGGACAACACAGAAATACTTTTCTACTTCATTTGGAACTCTTTTGCCTCTATTCCATAATTTTCTGCTCTTTGTTCCTATGGGGAAGTAATAATAATAATATTACTAAATAATAATAATAATAATAATAATAATAATAATAATAATAATAATACAGTCCTAGACACTTGGAGCCCCCGGTGGCACAGTGGGTTAAAGCACTGAGCTGCTGAGCTTGTTGATCGAAAGGTCGCAGGTTCGATTCCAGGGAGCGGTGTGAGCTTCCGCTGCCAGCCCTAGCTTCTGCCAACCTATGAGTTCGAAAACATGCAAATGTGAGTAGATCAATAGGTACCACTCCGGCGGGAAGGTAACGGCGCTCCATGCAGTCATGCCAGCCACATGTCCTTGGAGGTGTCTACAAACAATGCTGGCTCTTCGGCTTAGAAATGGAGATGAGCACCACACCCCAGAGTCAGACATGACTGGACTTAATGTCAGGGGACTACCTTTACCTTTACCTTAGACACTTGGGAAGTGTCCGACGTGTGATCCAATACAACAGCTAGCAGAGTGTCTGCTGTGGACTCATCTTGTGGAGTTTCAAATAATAATAATAATAATAATAATAATAATAATAATAATATTAATTTTTGGTCGTGTCAGGAGTGACTTGAGAAACTGCAAGTCGCTTCTGGTGTGAGAGAATTGGCCGTCTGCAAGGACGTTGCTCAGGAGACGCCCGGATGTTTTGATGTTATTATCATCCTTGTGGGAGGCTTCTTTCATGTCCCCGCATGAGGAGCTGGAGCTGATAGAGGGAGCTCATCCCCATCTCCCCGGATTCGAACCTGTGACCTGTCGGTCTTCAGTCCTGCCGGCAAAGGGGTTTAACCCACTGCGCCACCAGGGGCTCCATAATAATAATAATAATAATAATAATAATAATAATAATAATTTGGCACCTAGAATTCCATTTTAAATAGGCAAATTTCAAAGAACAAACATAAAAATAACAATGTATGTCACAAAGAAAAAAGAAAACCTGTGGAGGAACATTAAGGTGGTACAGAGGAGTCCTTTTCACATGAGGGGTCATCAAAGACCATCAGAAAACACAGTATTTTCTGTCAGAATCATAGAATTATAAAGTTGGAAGAGTCAAGCCAGTCAAGGTGGTCCCAGTGGTGATCGGCACACTGGGTACAGTGCCTAAAAACCTTGGCCTGTACTTAAAAACAATCGGCACTGACAAAATCGCCACCTGTCAGCTGCAAAAGGCCACTCTACTGACGTGTGAGCCAATACAACAGCCAGCAGAGTGATCTTGTTTGCTGTACTAATCTTGTTGTGTTAATAATAATAATAATAATAATAATAATAATAATAATCTTTATTTATACCCTGCCACCATCTCCCCAAGGGGACTCGAGGTGGCTAACATGAGACCAACCCCAAAGATACAACACAGCAAAATGAAATAAACAAACAACAAAAATTACATCACAGTAAAATACATAAATCAACAAGATAAAATAAACAGTGCAAAATAACATAATAAAAGTTGAACACAATGGGCGGGCCAAATGCATGAGATAAAATGATAAAATCCTAGATGAGATAGGAGTAAAAAGTGAATTTGTGCAGGAGGAGCTCAAAGAGGACGAACAACAACAACAAGAAGAAAACTTTATTTGTATTCCTCCCTATCTGGGCATGTTTAGCCTGAAGAAGAGAAGGCTGAGAGGGGATATGATAGCCATGTATAAATATGTGAGAGGAAACTACAGGGAGGAGGGAGCAAGCTTGTTTTCTGCTTCCCTGGAGACTAGGACACAATGGAACAATGGCTTCAAACTACAAGAGAGGAGATTCCATCTGAACATGAGGAAGAACTTCCTGACTGTGAGAGCCGTTCAGCAGTGGAACTCTCTGCCACGGAGTGTGGTGGAGGCTCCTTCTTTGGAAGCTTTTAAACAGAGGCTGGATGGCCATCTGTCAGGGGTGATTTGAATGCAATATTCCTGCTTCTTGGCAGGGGGTTGGACTGGATGGCCCATGATGTCTCTTCCAACTCTTTGGTTCTATGATTCTATGATTCTATCTCCCCTAAGGGATTCAAGGCGGATTCCAACAAACAAAATACAGATGCAAAGATTCAATGTCTCAATACAAGCATAAACACGAATATATTAATGACCCACCCAGTCCCAAAGCAAGCCGACATCGAGCAACTAATTATAAGACTTGAAACTAAACCGTTAAACAGTAAAATTATATCTGTTTGCCTGCTCCCCCCTTGGATCAGGGCTTTAAAGGGGCCTCCAGCTTTGCCTGTGTCCCCCAAATCAGCCCAAAGAGAGCGAGCCCCCTTGCGGGATCCTGCTTGTAATCATGGGCCTGAAAAGTCATGGGCAGAGAGACCCCTGCATCCTCAAGGGGTCCTGGGGGTCCATCTTGTAGTGATGGGTCCGTTTGATTCATGTTTCCATTTCGTTCTGTCCATTCAGATGGCACAAAATGGGAAGGCCCCTTCTGGAACAAAAATAAACTCGATATGAAAGGCAGGCGGGAGCAGGTACCGGCTTCAAGCCTGCTTTTCAGATGGATTGCCGCATATGTAGGGCCAAATCACCGGGATTGGCAGGGCTCGCAGGGCCTCCTTACACTCAGCGCTTGGCTGCAGGCATGCCGGCTCTTTGGGTCCATGTGCCCAGGACTGGTGTGGCCTGCAGCCGAGCACCGAGTAAGGAGTGCTCCTTCCGATTTTGGGAGGCTCAGTCAAAATGGATTATGGTCTCCACCAAAAGCTGGGACACAAAACAGATCAAGGTTTTCCCCGAATGCACATGACTACTGGCTTGTCCTTTCCCATAGGGAGGGGAACCAGACACCCCTTTGTGGCCTCCTATGAAGTGCACCCTGGGGCAGGTGGGAAGGAGGGTCTCCCTTCTGGGGTGCCCTGACCTTCAGTGATGACTCTGAGCTTGGTCTTGCCATGGCCCTTGTGCCGATTGGGTGGGGGGTCATCACATAGCAGTGTTAGGTACCCTCATCCTCCAGCTGCACATTGCAGAGAGTGAAGGAGACATCGTTCTTGCTGGGGTTCCCAGTGAACTTGATGTGGTCCTCGAAGCGGTTCTCCTCCATGGGCATCACCTTCAGCTTGAACTGCAGGAACAGCTCTTCTGTGCAGATGTCACAATCCTCATAAGTCCAGTTGAGGAAGAAATGTGTGTGTGTGTGTGTGTGTGTGTGTAAGATAACAGTACTAGCAAATAGTACTCCACAGTTAAACATTAAGTAATTGGAATCAGATTCATTAGAACAGGGGTTCCCAACCTGTGATCTGTGGACCACCAGTGGTCCGCAAGAACTAAAATATGGTCCATGGCCTCACTATTGCTGCATCGTTGCAACAAGATTGACTGGTCTTGTGAAACCCTCTTATAGGCCAGTTCTTGGGGTTATTTGGGGTGCTGATTCAGAAAATTGCATTGGATAGACCACATCAGCTCTAGATTATTAAATATGATTTTTTTTTGTGGATGAACAAATGGCAACTACTGGATGGCATATGTTCTGTATCAGAAATTAGAACTAATGTAGTCTATCTAATGCAATGTTCTGAACCAGCACCCCAAATAACCAAACCGAATCTAAAGTTGACCAAAAACTTATTTATTTATTTATTTATTTATTTATTTATTATTTGCACTTGTTAACCGCCACTCTCAGCCCGAGGGCGACTCGTGGCGGTGTACAAAACATAGAACATAGAAAAGACAACAGTTTACAATAGATCAAGACCATAACACAACATCTTACGAATACACAACTAATTAAACTAAAAATCCGCTTCGTCTTGTTTGGGGTCATAATCAATCTCATAGTCATAGTCCATTCCGGTGGTCATTCCAAAAACATAGCACTTAATTGAAGGCCTTTTCGAAGAGCCAGGTTTTCAGGCCCTTGCGGAAGGCCATGAGGGAAGGCGCCTGTCTGATTTCAGCAGGGAGGGAGTTCCATAGCCGGGGGGCCACCACCGAGAAGGCCCGCTCTCTCGTCCCCGCCAGGCGACGATTTGTAACCCTTTTGGTACTAATGTTACAGAGTGATTCCTGATCAAAGTGGTTCCTGGTTAAAAAAAAAAAAAAAGATTGTTAACCACTGAATTTGAGAAATACTTAATGGGGAAAATAATAATTTCCTAAAATTCACAATGTCATGAGTTCATTCCACATTCACATTCCTTTTAAATAATAATAATAATAATAATAATACTACTACTAATAATAATAATCTTTATTTATACCCCACCACCATTTCCCCAAAGGGGACTCGTGACGGCTAACATGAGGCCAAGCCCAAAAATACAACATGACAAAATAAATACCAGGCAACTAAAAATTGCAACACAATAGTGCTTATTGAGATCTTCATAATTTTAATAATTTTTTAAAGTGCTACCCCTTGATTCTTTGGGTCTGTTTGATCCCTCAGCCTATCCTTTTGTGTCTCTTTAAGTCAAACCTGCTCCTAACTGCAGAAATAAAAACGCAGTAGCTGGAATATACAGGGAAGGGAGGAGAGAAAACATTGCTCCGTCTCTTCCTCTTGCGCTGGAGGTAAGAACTCTCAGGAGGGTTGAAGAGTCTTCAACAAGCTGTCTCACTGTGCTGAGACCACCAGTCTTGTCCAAAACCAATCTCACCGACAATGAGATTTATTCCCATCTCTATTCCCTGCTCAAAAAGAGCTTGTTGTGTTCTGTCATTGAGTCCTGTACACTTTAGAACATGCAAGAGACAAATCGAAAAGACGCAAGCAGCACAGGCTCTGACCAGAACATCTTCCTGGTGACCCAGGCTAAAAAGAAACTTTCCTTTTAAAGCAAAGTTTGGAATCTCACAATTTCAAGGCAGTCTTTTATAAACTCCAAAAATATGTACTTGTTTGGAGACAATATTCAGAATTGGCCATGCAGCAAAATACAAGATGCAAAACTCCCAAGTAACAGTATTTTCAATGAGACAACTCCAAAGCTCAAAATACAATATATGCACCCAAGTATATTATGTATATAAAATAGATTAAAAAATCAAACATGCATTGATAATAAATCCGCCCTTACAAGGCTCGCTAAACAAGCTGTTTTCCCCTTATTTGAAGTACAGCTTAAGCATTTTCTACAGGGTCCAATCTAAGCACTGCATATTGTTGCTAACAGATTTGTGTACATGGATGGCATCCAGAAACCTTTTCCTGATGGCAAATTTTTCATAACACCCCAGCAATGAGCTAAGGGGAACTCATTTGCAGTTGGGACTCACAATTTAAAAAGCAGTGACCTGGAGTATACCTACAGTTAACCCAATACTTCATGTCACTATGGAAGACCGGAAGGCTGGCATCTTTGCATACTTGGAGAGACCAAAATCCCAGCCTGGAGGCCCTTGCAGTGATGGGATTTTGGCCTGTATCAATTGGAGCCTAGTGTCTAGATCCAGGGAAATCATGCTACCTCTCTCTTCTGCCTTGTTCAGACCACACCTGGAATCACACTGTGTCCAATTCAGGGCACCACAACTGAAGGGAGATGTTGACAAGCTAGAATGTGTCCAGAGGAGGGTGACTGAAATGATCAAGGATATGGGGAATAAGCCCTATGAGGAGTGGCTCAAAGAGCTAGGCATGTTTAGCCTGAAGAAGAGAAGGCTGAGAGGAGACATGATGAGGACCATGGATCAAGAGGTGAGAGGAAGTCATAGGGAGGAGGGAGCAGGCTTGTTTTCTGCTGCCCTGGAGACCAGGACACAGAATAATAGCTTCAAATTACAGGAAAGGAGATTCCACCTCAATATGAGGAAGAACTTCCTGACTGTAAGGAGAGCTGTTCAGCAGTGGAACTCTCTGCCCCAGAGAGTGGTGGAGGATACTTCTTTGGAGGTTTTTAAACAGAGGCTGGATGACCATCTGTTAGGGGTGCTTTGGATGTGATTTTCCTGCTTCTTGGCAGGGAGTTGAACTGGGTGTCTCAGAAGGTCTCTTCCAATGCTATGATTCTATGATTCTATGATGACGTTTTACACTTATTTTCCTCACATAATAATAATAATAATAATAATAATAATAATAATAATAACAATAATAATACTTTATTTATATACTGCTCTATCTCCCCAAAGGGACTCAGGGTGGTTTCCACAGACAAACATGAAAAATACAGAGTAGCCATTAAAATATCTGTTAACAAAATCCTATGCATTAAAGCAAACCAATTTCATAGATCATTGTGCAAATGCCCCACTTATATGTGGTCCAGGACAGGTTGAAAGGGCTGATCAGGGTTCCTATAGAAGTAATGATGGCCAGGGGAGAGAGTATAGTGCCAGGAGTGGACCTGATTTCTGAACAAGGTAGGGCCTGGGGCTACTTTTTCTTGCAATTTTGAAGAGGAAGGTCTAGGTCGGAAACCAGTGTTACAATGTGGAGGAGGAAAAAGAGAATGAATAAGGTGCTAGTGGGGCCTTTACTGGAGGCCAGGGGCATTGGGACTGGTCCTTATCAAAGTCCTTCCGAAAAGAGGAGAGTGATGGAGGCTATCTTATTTCCCTAGGGAGAGCGTTCCAGAGGTGAGGGGCCACCACCAAGAAAGCCCCCTCCCTCATCCCCACCAACCATACTTGAGATGGTGGTGGGAGCGAGAAGAGGGCCTCCCCAGTAGATCTTAGATTTTGTGCTGGTTTTCCCTTACATGTAAATATGTACTGAGAGGAGCCAAGAGAAGAAGCAGGAGCCCTACCATTGACTTTGCCCTGTACTTTGGGATGTCTGTAGGCTAACAAGGAGAGGACAATCACACGGGCAGCAGAAAAGTGCTGAAAGGACAGCAGTCCCTTTCAGAGAAGGGCCCTGTGATGGCACCAAGTCAGACCTGGTTTTAGAGGTACCGCACTGGATCAGATCCAGTTTCAAGCAAGTGCAGCAGAGCCCTGTGTCTGTGTACACAGCAGAGAAAGTTCTGCAATAAACTTCCACATAAATACTAAATTAAAAGATAATACAGCATGCTACATTTAACATATAGTACAAATGACTACATGTGAAAAGAGAAACTGACAGCAATTATTCTTCAGAAGGCGAGGGGCGTCTCTGCAAGCTGCACCTTCACAGTCTGCTTTGCTGCTCTCAAAAATAGCTCGCTGGCCATTATTTTAGATAATGAAAAGACCTGGTGGAACAGGAATGTCTTCCTTCTTTGATGTCACAATGATCAACTTTTTTATTTTATATTTTAGATCATTTTATTTTCAAAATCATTTCGGTAAGGCGCTAAGGCGATCGTGTCAAAGAAGCTGCCTCACCCAGAGAGATGGTTGTTGGTTTGATGCTTTAATCACAATTCACTTTGGAAACCTTTCTTGCACATTAAGGGGAAAAAAACAGAGAAAACCTTTAGATGCCATGAAGGCCAAAAGCACCAGCTATTAGTGTGACATCCTGATCCACTTATTTTGTCCTAACTACCTTATTAAATTCATTTTTATATTAGCATGGAGGGACTTTTTTGTTGCCTTCCAAAAACATGGCCACAGAGCTTTCAGGGAGTTTTGAAAGTTGATACACAGTCTGCAGTGGTGCAGTGGATTAAACCGCTGAGCTGCTGAACTTGCTGACCAAAAGGTTGGCGGTTCAAATCCGGGGAATGGGGTGAGCTCCCGCTGTTAGCCGCAGCTTCTGCTGTAGCAGCAGATAGGAAAAATAATACCAAAAGAGATCCGTTCGGAGAAAGAAAAGTACAGCTTTATTTCCAGCTGAGACCCTGGAGTGGAGCTGTGTCCAAAGCAACCAGAGTGAGGATAAAGGCATTGACTTCCCCTTTGTATACCTCTCCAAATGCAGGCAAACAAAGAAACATGTTTCTACATACATTGACATCATTCACTACGTCACTTTAGTATCATAGAAATATCAAATTCTATCTTCCAACATGCAAGAGGCATGTCTCTATATTTTTTTCTGAGAGCAGCATACAGCTTACAGCTTACATTCATCCGGGCCCTACTTTTGAGCTGTCAAGAGGGAGAGAGATAAACTCCTTACTCTTAGAAGAAGGTATAGCCTGAGATATGTTTTACCAGTCTCTGTATAGATCGCATGCCCCCTTCTCCTCCCACTTTTAACACAGATCTCCTTCAGCATTCCTTCTGGCCTGCGGCTTGGTTTCCTAGTACAGAGAGAACTTGATTTTTTCTTATATTTCAATGCTTGTAATGTACATACAATATATGCATAAACAAATATCTATTTATTTATTTATTTATTTGCTTTATTTCTATACCGCATTTTTCAGCCCAAAAAGGCGACTCAATGTGGTTTACAAGGTACAAATTATCATAACAATGTTGGTGCAATTAAAACACAACAAATATAACAACAGGATCAACAACACCGATCCACAACAATTAACAAACAACATGAAACAAACATAGCGCCTCAATCAAATCAGATCCGATCTCATAATCCAATATTTTTCCTATATCTCCCCATCACTGCCAACCTAGCAGTTTGAAAACAGGCAAATGTGAGTAGATCAATAAGTACCACTTCTGCGGGAAGGTAATGGCACTCCATGCAATCATGCTGGCCACAGGACTTTGGAGGTCTCTGTGGACAATGCTGGCTCTTCGGCTTAGAAATGGAGATGAGCACCACACCCCACAATCAGACACAACTAGACTTAATTTCAAGGGGAAACCTTTACCTTTACACAGTCTTCTCCAATCGAATGGTAATAGCATTGGAGTAATTCAAACTTCCTAAAGCTTATAATACTCTGGAAGAGGGCACTCCTGGTGTGTGCCTAGCATAAGCAAACTGGCTCCATGAATTGCATGGATGGGCTCCATAGGCCCACCAAGTGTGGAAGAAATAGGAAGAATGAAAATGGAATGGCTGGACGATGCTGCTGGATAATGATTTTAACAGGACAACATCAGTGATTATATGTTTTAACTGATTTATATATGCTTTTTAAATGTTGAGTTGAATGTTTTTAACTGTATTTTTATGAATGTATGACACAAAAATTGCTATTTATGTGAGCCAACTCGTGTCACTGCAAGGCGGGCTACAAATGCTGTAAATAAATAAATAAATAAATAAATAATAATAATAATAATAATAATAATAATAATAATCTTGTTTGCTGTGGACTCATCTTTTAGAGATAATAATAATAATAATAATAATAATAATAATAATAATAGATGTTGCCATACCAAATGACAGTCTCATTGAGGAAAAACAACAGGAAAAACTCAACCGCTATCAAGACCTCAAAATCGAACAATTGTGGAAAAGAAAAAAGTTTGGATTATTGATGTCACCATACCAGGTGACAGTCACATTGAGGAAAAACAACAGGAAAAACTCAGCCACTATCAGGACTTCAAAATCGAACTGCAAAGGCTCTGGCATAAACCAGTACAGGTGGTCCCAGTGGTCATTGGTGCACTGGGTGCTGTGCCAAAAGATCTCAGCCAGCATTTGGAAACAATAACATTGACAAGATCACGATCTATCAACTGCAAAAGGCCACCCTACTTGGATCTGCACGCATCATTGGAAAATACATCACACAGTCCTAGACGCTTGGGAAGTGTTCAACTTGTGATTTTGTGATACGAAATCCAGCATATAAATATTGTTTGCTGTGATATACTGTGGTTTTGTGTCAGAATAATAATAATAATAATAATAATAATAATAATAGTGTGAAAACTCCCCTGGCCACCGCTGAAACCTGGGGTTCCAGACTCAGCCATGAGTCCAGGATCACCCCCAAGCTGTGAACCTGCACCTTCAGAGGGAGTGTAACCCCCTGTTCAGCCTTTCAAGTGACCAGGAGTACCTCTGTCTTGTCTGGATTCAATTTCCATTTGTTCACCCTCATTCAGAATGTCACAGCTGCCAAGTATCGGTTCAGGACCTGAGCATCCTCCTTAGTAGCAGGTGGAAAGGAGTGATAGAGTTGGATGTCATCTGCATACCGATGATATCGCTATAATATGCTTCAGGAGGGCATGGCTGATTGTTGGCCCCCTTGGCGTTTATATTCCTGTTCAGTAAACTGTGACACTTGCAATTTACATGGATCAAAATGCATGCAAAAATAGCACCATACACCTTTTATACATTAACTATAAATACCCCAAACAAGTTTGTGAAACATATATTTAAAACATATGGGGGGCTCGATACATTTCTTTCTTATTCCCAGTTTTTGCATTGCATAAAATATAGTAGTGTACAGAGATCTGAAATTATACTTTTCTTGAACCTGTCCTATAGTTACATAAATAATAGTTTTTTGGAGGAGTTTTCTGAGTTCCATATTCCATAATGAATGCTTGTACTCATAGGGTCTTAGCTTGTCACAAGGATAATATTTGTGTGATTGCAATGCCATATTAAATAATTCATGCAAACAGTGTTCCTGCTGGCTGTCACTATATTAACACCCCATTCATTCCTCGCGTTGTTCTGACAATGTATTAACATGGAGTTTGCCAGCAGGAGCCTAATCTATTGCTTCAAGTCCTCCTTGTTGCCTTCACAAATCTCCCCCTCTCATTACACAATATGGTTCATTGTACAGAAAAATGATTCAGCAAGGCAGCACATATATCACTATAGAAATCACTCCATTGGTGGCAGGGCCAAATACAGTATGCAATTTGTAAGCTTCAACAACCACGGAAGCAAACCAGAGCTCAAAATGAAACATACAATGAAAGAGCCGAGTTTCGGGACAAATGGGAGCCAGCAGGTTAGTCTGTTAGTCCTCCCTTTATGATATGATATGGTATATGATAGCCATGTTTAAGTATTTGAAATGATGTCACACTGATAAGAGGACAAGCCTGTTTTCTGATGTTCTAAAGCAGCATTTCTCCACCTGTGTGTCACTACCCCAGGGTGGGTTGTGAGGGGCTGTCAGAGGGGTTACCAAAGACCATCAGAAAACACAGTATTTTCTGTTGGCCATGGGGGTTCTGTGTGGGAAGTTTGACCCAATTCTAACATTGGCGGGGTTCAGAACGCTCCTTGATTGTAGGTGAACTACAATCCCAGCAACTACAACTTCCAAACGTCAAAGTCTATTTTCTCCAAACTCCACCAGTGTTTACATTTGGGCATACTGAGTATTCGTGCCAAGTTTGGTCCAGATCTATCATTATTGTGCTCTCTGGATGATGGTGAACGATAACTCCAAAACTCAAGGTCAATGCCTACCATACCCTTCCAGTATTTTCTGTTGGTCATGGGAGTTCTGTGTGCCAAGTTTGGTTCAATTCCATCATTGATGGAATTCAGAATGCTAATTCATTGTACAAATTGGGAGGGATAGCCAATACTCCAGAGGACAGGAGCAGGATTCAAAACGATCTTGACAGATTAGAGAGATGGGCTGAAACTAACAAAATGAAGTTCAACAGCGACAAATGCAAGATACTCCACTTTGACAGGAAAAATGAAATGCAAAGATACAAAATGGGGGACGCCTGGCTTGAGAGCAGTACGTGTGAAAAAGATCTTGGGAGTCCTCGTGGACAAGTTAAACATGAGCCAACAATGTGATGTGGCGGCAAAAAAAGCCAATGGGATTTTGGCCTGCATCAATAGGAGCCTAGTGTCTAGATCTAGGGAAGTAATGCTACCCCTCTATTCTGCCTTGGTTAGACCACACTTGGAATATTGTGTCCAATTCTGGGCACCACAATTCAAGAGAGATATTGACAAGCTGGAATGTGTCCAGAGGAGGGCGACTAAAATGATCAAGGGTCTGGAGAACAAGCCCTATGAGGAGCAGCTTAAGGAGCTGGGCATATTTAGCCTGAAGAAGAGAAGGCTGAGAGGAGATATGATAGCCATGTATAAATATGTGAGAGGAAGCCACAGGGAGGAGGGAGAAAGCTTGTTTTCTGCTTCCTTGGAGACTATGACGTGGAACAATGGCTTCAAACTACAAGAGAGGAGATTCCATCTGAACATGAGGAAGAACTTCCTGACTGTGAGAGCCGTTCAGCAGTGGAACTCTCTGCCCCGGAGTGTGGTGGAGGCTCCTTCTTTGGAAGCTTTGAAACAGAGGCTGGATGGCCATCTGTCAGGGATGATTTGAATGCAATATCCCTGCTTCTTGGCAGAATGGGGTTGGACTGGATGGCCCATGAGGTCTCTTCCAACTCTTGGATTCTATGATTCTATGATTATATGAACTATGAATCCCAGCAATGACAACTCCCAGATGACAAAATCAAATTTGGTCTGGTGAATGAAAATACATCCTGCATATCAGATATTTACATTATGATTCATAACAGTCACAAAATTACAGTTATGGAGTAGGAACAAAAATAATGTTATGGTTGGGGGTCACCACAACATGAGGAACTGCATTAAGGGGTCACAGCATTAGGAAGGTTGAGAAACACTGTCTTAGCTGAACAAAGCCCTCCCATATCCTCGCACTTGAGTCTACAACAGTAGCTAAATATACTATAGATGCAGTTGGAGCTTCATTGCTCTGGAGATTTTCCATAGAGAGACTTGCTTTCTAGTATAGGTTTATAAGCAGAGCTAGGGAAGGAGGGGAAAAAGTGTTCATTTGAGTGGTCTATTTTTAGAAGGAACAAGAAAAGATTTTACTCAGAGATGTGAAATGCAGAGAACAGTTTCTCTCTTCTTTTCCTTCCACCCACAATTGTTTTCTTTACACTCTTCAGATGATGCTCTGCAGAGTGCACAATGAAAAGATTAGTTCAGGCATTAATAAAATCCATTGGCAATGCCAGTGCCTGAAAGCGTTAGAGATGAGATAATATTTAAAAGATCCCCTCCTCTAAAACAAAAGGGAAGGATTGACTTCCCTCCCTATCAACCTTTAACAGGACGAAAGGTATGAGCTCCTGCCCAGGAAGGCAAATTGCAGAAGTACAAGAATAGCAAATGGTCTTATCAGACTTATAAAAGGTTTGCAATCATAGAATCATAAAGGTGAAAGGTCTCCATGGACCACTGAGGCCAGCCTCCAGCTCAGTGCAGGATCTCCAACTAGAGCATTGCCATTTCCCAGTATGTCGTTGTCCAGGCTTTAGAAAAGGAGACCCCTCACCAGCTCTCCGGGCAAATGGTTCCTTTGCTGGACTGCTCTTACTCTTTTCTGCTGCTCCAGAGGTTTCGTTATAACCAGATCTGATAGTTTTGAAATGTGTTGGCATTGGTCCAGTCCCACTCTCTCAGCTTCAAAGAAAAGAAAATCTTTTCCCCCATCCGAAGAAAACCTAATGATGGACTCATCTTAGGTCACCACAAGTCAAACATTTCTCTCTTTTTTGAAAAAAAATATATTTTTATTAATGAGTACTAGCCGTCTCCTGCCACGTGTTGCTGTGGCCCACATGGGGGTTCTGTGTGGGAGGTTTGGCCCAATTCTATCATTGGTGGGATTCAGAATGCTCTGTGATTGTAGGTGAACTATAAATCCCAGCAACTACAACTCCCGAATATCAAGATTCTATTTTCCCCAAACTCCACCAGTGTTCACATTTGGGCATATTGAGTATTCGTATAGAGTTTGGTCCAGATCCATCATTGTTTGAGTCCACAGTGATCTCTGGATGTAGGTGAACTACAACTCAAAAACCAAAGGACACTGCCTACCAAACCGTTCCAGTATTTTCTGTTGGTCATGGGAGAACTGTGTGCCAAGTTTGGTTCAATTCCATCGTTGGTAGGGTTTAGAATGCTCTTTGATTGTAGGTGAACTATAACTCCCAGCAACTACAACTCCCAAGTGTCAAGGTTATTCTCCACCAGTGTTCACATCTGGGCATATTGAGTATTCGTGTAGAGTTTGGTCCAGATCCATCATTGTTTGAGTCCACAGTGATCTCTGGATGTAGGTGAACTACAACTCAAAAACCAAAGGATACTGCCTACCAAACCCTTCCAGTATTTTATGTTGGTCATGGGAGAACTGTGTGCCAAGTTTGGTTCAATTCCATTGTTGATGGGGTTCAGAATGCTCTTTGATTGTAGGCAAACTATAAATCCCAGCAACTACAACTCCCAAATGACAAAATCAATTTTTTGAGTGAAGGACATACATTGGGTTGTTAGGTGTCTTGTGTCCAAATTTGGTGTCAATTCGTCCAGTGGTTTTGGAGTTCTGTTAATCCCACAAACGAACATTACATTTTTATTTATATAGATGATGAAATTAAAGAAGAAGTAAGGGTTTTTACATCGAAAGTGGGAGAACATTGTTGTCATGGATAGGAAAGAAGGAAAAAGTAGGAGTATTATTGAGTTAGGGGAAAATTTTAAAAAACCCAAAGAAAATAAATGAGAAAAAATAAAAATAATAAAATTTAAAAAAGGGGGGGGGGAAGGAAAAATATTAATGGACTTCCATTTAGTCTTTGCTGGTCTTCAGTCGTTTTTACTATATGTAGAGGAAATAGTTCACTCTCCTATTTTGTGTCTTCTTTAATTGTAGTTGATGCTTTTTATTTAATAATCTCTATTTTCCATTGTCTCGGGTAATTTTTTACCAGGTCCCAGTTTGTATGTTTTATCAGTGTTCCTTGATTTGAGGAGAGCCAATATGTTAGTTCATCCATATTCATTATCTCTAGGATTTTATTTTGCCAGTCTTCCCTTTGGGATATTTCTTTCATTTGCCACTTCTTAGCAAAAACAATTCCGGCCACAGTGGTTAGGTCATTGAATAGTTTTTCTTTGTTTTTCTCACCTTCAAAGTCTAACATGCCTAGTAGAAAAAAACAAAACTCCAGCTCTTTTTTAATTCATACTTTTAAAATCTTTTGGATGTCACTATGAATAATGTTCCAAAATTCCTTAGCTTTTGGGCAAGTCCACCAAATGTGGAAGAAGGTACCTACTTGTTGATTACATTTCCAGCATTTCTTTGATGCATTTTATAACATTTTGAAATTTTTCTGGGGGGGGGGGGGGGGTTATGTACCATCTGTGTACCATTTTAAGTAGGTTTTCCTTAAAATCATATTAAGAAGTGTATTTAACTTTTAGTTCCAATTTTTTCCCATTAAACATTAAAAAGTTTAACATTTCTTGATAACAGCAGTTGCCAATACATTTGAATGGCAAGAGGATGGATTTTGACTCAGCACGAGAAGGAATGTCTTGACACTAAGAATAGAACCAATTCTCTAGATACATGGTCAAAATACATAATTTTCCATTTCTCACTGTTGAATTTTATTTTATTAATTCCAATCCAATTATATAGTTTATCAATTCTGAATTCTGTTCCTATCCTCTAATGCAGCATTTCTCAACCTGGGGGTCGGGACCCCTGAGGGGATCGTGAAGTGGTGTCAGCGGGGTCACCAAAGACCATCAGAAAACACATATTTCTGATGGTCATAGGAACACAGTGCTATCTGGAGATAGGTGAACTACATCTCTCCTAAATCACTGTCAATTCCTCCCAGATCCCTGCAGTATTTTCTGTTGGTCATGGGGGTTCTGTGTGGGAAGTTTGGCCCAATTCTATCATTGGTGGGGTTCAAGTGGCTCTTTGATTGTAGGTGAACTATAAATCCCAGCAACTACAACTACCAAATGTCAAGGCCTATTTTTTCCAAACTCCACCAGTGTTCACATTTGGGCATATTGAGTATTTGTGCCAAGTTTGGTCCAGATCCATCATTGTTTGAGTCCACAGTACTCTCTGGATGCAGGTGAACTAAAACTCCAAAACTCAAAGTCAATGCCCACCAAAACGTTCCAGTATTTTCTATTGGCCAAGTGTGGTTCAATTCCATAATTGGTGGAGTTCAGAATGCCGACACCTGAGCTTCCTATTGTCTTACCTCCATTCTTAACTAAAAGTCATGTGTAAGTCAGATAGTTGTTACTCAGGGACTGCCCGTAATACCCCAGGACTGAACCCTGTGGAACTCCATTCAAGTCCTCCTAATCTGAAACACAGTCATTGATGACAATAGGAACCCCCAGTTGTGCAATGGGTTAAACCATTGTGCCAGCAGAACTGCTGATCGAAAACTCAGCGGTTCAAATCCAGGGAGCAGAGCATCTGTCAGCTCTAGCTTCCCATGAGAGAAGCCTCCCACAGGATGGTAAAACATCCGAGCATCCCCTGAGCAACGTCCTTGCAGACGGCCAATTCTCTCACAACAGAAGCAACTTGCAGTTTCTCAAGTCACTCCTGACATGAAAAAAAATGATGGCAATTCTTTGAGCACAATTTTTCAGCTAATGATACAATAGTATTCTATATTGATATTAATTTGCTAACCAAAAGGGGTGATATCAAATGCTTTTCAAAAATCCAAATAAATGCCATAAAAAGCACTCCCACAGTCCACTAAATGAGTGAACTGATTTTAAAATGATATAAGATTAATTTGTCAAGACTTGTTCTTGACAAGCCCATGCTGGTCTTTATCACTGATTGCCATCCAGATACTTGGTAACAGATTCTTGTATAATCTGTTGTAATATTTTCCCTACATTGGGTTCAAGCTGGCTGGCCTATAGTTCCTTGGATCTTCTTTTTTGCTCTTTTGGAAGGAAGGGACACTGTTTGCTCATCTTCAGTCCTCTGGCACCTCATCCATTCTCCAACATTTCCCAAAAATGATGGCAAGTAGTTCTGCAAGTACGTCAGCAAGTTCCTTCAGTACTCTGGGATGCAGTTCATTTGGCCCTGTAGATTTGAACTCATTTAGGTTAACTAGGCAATTCCTGACTAACTCCTTATAAATCTTGATTTGCAATCCAGATCTCCTGCCAAAGTCTCTACTAATGCATGGAAGGGGCATTTGTGAGCTACAGCATATGCATAATGTGGCTCAGAATGGCATAATACGAAATATAGCCATAAATCTTTTCGCTTTGTGATGGTTTTGCTTTTTGTGGGAGGAATATTTGTACCTCTCCAAATTTGTTAGACTACAGACCTCATACTCTGTGTGCAATGGCTATGCTAATCCAGACATTGGAGACCAGTAATACCCAGAGAGCCTCAGGTTGCTTCTGACTGCAACATCAGACTCTTGTTGCATCTGACTGCAACAAGGGTCTGGAGAACAAGCCCTATGTGGAGTGGCTTAAAGAGCTGGACATGTTTAGCCTGAAGAAGAGAAGGCTGAGAGGAGACATGATAGCTATGAATAAATATCTGAGAGGAAGTCATAGGGAGGAGGAAGTGAACTTGTTTTCTGCTGCCCTGGAGACTAGGACGCAGAACAATGGCTTCAAACTACAAGAAAGGGGATTCCATCGGAACATTAGGAAGAACTTCCTGACTATGAGAGCTGTTCAGCAGTGGAACTCTCTGCCCCAGAGTGTGGTGGAGGCGCCTTCTTTGGAGGCTTTTAAACAGAGGCTGGTTGGCCATCTGTTGAGGGCGCTTTAAATGCAATTTTCCTGCTTCTTGACAGGGGGTTGGATTGGATGGCCCACGAGGTCTCTTCCAACTCTATAATTCTACGATTCTATCATATATATTTCTATTCTCCAAAGTTTATTTTTTCCCACCAAACTATTTTGGCATATCAATTCCAATGCCAAAAAAGGGAAAGAATTGTGCTTTTGGGTTGTTGTAGGTGTTTTCGGGCTATATGGCCATGGTCTAGAGGCATTCTCTCCTGACGTTTTGCCTGCATCTATGGCAAGCATCCTCAGAGGTAGTGAGGTCTGTTGGAATTAGGAAAAGGGTTTATATATTTGTGGAAGCACGATATATAATACACAGATATATAAACCCTTTTCCCTAGTTCCAACAGACCTCACTACCTCTGAGGATGCTTGCCATAGATGCAGGAGAAACATCAGGAGAGAATGCCTCTAGACCATGGCCATATATTGTCAAAGGCTTTCATGGCTGGAATCACTAAGTTCTTGTGGGTTTTTTCGGGCTATATGGCCATGTTCTAGAGGCATTTCTCCTGACGTTTCGCCTGCATCTATGGCAAGCATCCTCAGAAACCCAAGCATCCTGAGGATGCTTGCCATAGATGCAGGCGAAACGTCAGGAGAAATGCCTCTAGAACATGGCCATATAGCCCGAAAAAACCCACAAGAACTTCATGGCCATGTAGCCCAAAAAACCTACAACAACCCAGTGATCCCGGCCATGAAAGCTTTCGACAATAAATTGTTCTTTTGCTTTATGTCAAATGCCTTACTGTAACAACAACATCACTGCCATCAGTGACTACTAGAGGATGAGTGTGTACCCTTTGGGGAGCTCCAATTAATGTGGGTTTGGATTAATTCACTACACATTTTTTTTCCTGAAGTCAAACTTCCAGTTTGATTAGTTCAGCTAGTTTGATTAGTTCATTTAAAACTGATCTAATCAAAGCAAAGTTTGACTTCAATTAAAATGTAAACTGAATGACATGTACCAAGTTGCTGTAAAACTCCCACCGGCTTCAGAGAACTATCCCTTCCATAGTTCTCATTTAAAAGCCATTGTTGATTAAAAATGTAGGGCTCAAAGCATTAATTGGATCAAAGCATTAATCAAAGTGTTAATCAATAGATTAATCAAGCAATTACTTTTATACTCAAAAGCTTGGGTTTTAATGGGGAAAGCATCCCAGGGCTGATGGCATTAATGCCAATGATGGGCTTTCCATCCAGGCGAAGGACACAGAGATGTGTGAATTTGACTCTTCCTGTTATGTGTCAGTTTTGCATGTACTCAGTCCACAGCTCACATTCCACTGAATATTTACGTGGGAAGCATGGTTTGTATTTCCCTTTTCAATGCTGTGATCCTTACTACACACTCTCATTGACAACTCTTTTCCTGTTCTCTTAAAGAGTTAATTACCTCTTCAATAATGCCCTAAGATTCCCTTATTTTAAAAAAGTTGGAGGGCCACAGTACAGTTTTATATTTTAGAAAACCAAACAAGATTTTTCCAGATCTAAAGCTGGTGTCATGCCCTGCTCGGACAGTAAGCAGGATGAGCTGGTGGAAGTGTCAGTGACTGAGCTTGAAGCTAACCACTCCCAGCAGGCACTTGCCTTGGAGACTTGGCAAGTTCCAGTGGCTATTTATTTATTTGTCATGTCAGGGCAACCAGTCAATTATATTACATTTCTAACAGAACAAAGCAAACAAACAGACAAAATACAAAATTTGTGAGTTTTCTAGTTGATTGAATGTCCTTTGACCAGTATCTGGCCACTTGGAGTGCTTCTGGTGTTGCTGCAAGAAGGTCCTCCATTGTGCATGTGGCAGGGCTCAGGGTGCATTGCAGCAGGTGGTCAGTGATTTGCTCCTCTCCACACTCGCATGTCGAGGATTCCACTTTGTAGCCCCATTTCTGAAGGTTGGCTCTGCATCTCATGGTGCCAGAGTGCAGTCTGTTCAGCGCCTTCCAAGTCGCCCAGTCCTCTGTGTGCCCAGGGAGGAGTCTCTCATTTGGTATCAGCCATTGGTTGAAGTTCTGAATTTGAACCTGCCACTTTTGGACTCTCGCTTGCTGAGGTGTTCCAGCGAGTGTCTCTGTAGATCTCAGAAAACTATGTCTAGATTTAAGTTGTTGACGTGCTGGCTGATACCCAAACAGGGGATGAGCTGGAGATGTCTTGGCTAAAACGGAAGCTAGTAGCTGTTGTGACTGAGCAGGAATCAGAGAGTGTTTCTGATGAGGATGATGGGACTCAGGTTCACAGTTTGGTTCAAAACATCCCTGTTATAGACAGTGAAGAAATGCCTGTTATAGACAGTGAAGAAATGTAATTTCCCACAGTAAGGCATGAGAGTGTTGATACTGAAAATAGCCAGGTGCAGTTTGACTCAGAGAAGGAGGACAGCTCTCAGCCTGGTTCTCAGCCTGATAACAAGCAAGCAGGGAAACCGGCAAACACTAACAAACAGACTGACCTTGACAATATGGGAACTTTAGGTCGGGCTGACCAGTTGGAATTCCGAATTCGAAGGAGTGAACGGATAGCTAACAAGAGGGAGGCCAGAGGCCAGAGAAACACCTTCACGTTTTGCAAAGGGTATTAAACAGTGTGTTTGAGACCAGATCTTTGTCAAAGCAACTTCGTGTTTACCTAAGGAGTTTGCCTAAACTAGGCTGGATTATCTTGCAGTTATGTTGTTCATGGTTCCAGGACTTTGTCATGTTCTCTTGGGTTTTGCTTTGCTGATGCTTTTTTGATTAAGCTTCAAGTGCGATGTTATATTGATCTTTTGGAACATTAACCTTTGCTTTTAAGAACCTTTTTACCTTTTATTTTTAATAAATTATAAAGACTTCTGGCTGTATACAGTTTGGTGTTCTTCAGCAAGGTGAATCTACTCTGAGGTGCAGGAGTAGCTCCCAGCAAGTTCTAGATGAAATACCTACAATGATAGACAGATGCCAGCAAAGGAGGAGATCAGGAGGTTGCAACGTCTTTATGAGAAGCACTCCTTAATCAAGAAGCAGCTGAGAAGTTGAACCAGGAGCTATAAATCAAGCAATTACATGACATTTCTCTCCTCAGACAACTGATCCATTTTGACCTGACTTCCAATGCCTTCCTCATGTCTTTGTGGATTGGTTCTCAGACCTATATTATTATTCTTCTGGCTCAACCCAAAATGGAATTTGTTAATTTCCTTGACCTCAGACTGTTTAGACCAGGCATGGGCAAACATTGGCCATCCAGGTGTTTTGGACTTTAACTCTCACAATTCCTAACAGCCAGTAATCTACTCACATTGCACTGCTAGGTTGGCAGGAGCTAGGGCTGACAGTCGGGAGCTCACCTCGACTCAGGGCTTCGAATTGCCAACCTTCAGGTCAGCAGCTTTCCTGCAGTGCTACCATGGCCCTAAATCAGAACAAGCAACATTCTTCTGATCTGCCTGGTGACCCAGAGAGGCTCTTTTTGTGCAAGGAACTTGAATCTGACAAGTGGACTTTCAATAGGAGAGACCATCCTAAACCTATTGTTGATTCACTGTATGTATGTTTCTCTGTGTACCCTACAATTAAAAAAGGAATACATTTAGGGTGCCTATGTATGTATGAATATGTCTTATTTTACCTTCTCCCCCCCCCCCCCACTTCCTCTCAATTACATTGTTCTCCCACTTTTTATGTAAAGACAAAACTATCTCTCTTTTCTTGAAGCTTTTTATTCACAATAAAAATATTTTTAAAAAAGAGAGTGAAGGTACATGTATATTAGAGATTAGCTGTTGTGAACTAGATGCCTTAAAGGAGCCAAACACAAAGAAAAGGTTATTAACACAACAAAAATAGCTTAGAAACACTTAACTCAGTGTTCCTAGCAATAACTAAATGTCTGCAGCATCTGCTGTGCAAAAAATGTAATTTAGTGGATAATTATACTGGAATATAATCCGGGATAACAAAAAGTTCTAGCAAACTGCTTCAAAAACACAGAGTTGGATAAACATAAGGAAACAAAGTGGAAGCAAGCAAAAATCGTCGTCAAAAAACAGTCCCAAGTCAAAGCACATTCAGAAGCAGATTATAAAGTCCAGGAAGCGATGTTATCATCCAAAAACAATCCAAAGTCAAAACAGGAGTAGTAGTCAGCACTTATGAGATTCCAGTCTGTAGAAGCATGGTAACACAGCAATCTGCAGTCCCAGGACCCAAGCTCAAGGGTAATGGCAGCAACAAAGTCCCAAGCACGAGTACAACACTTTACCTACTGCAAAGTCCCCATAGTTTGATACCTACTTTTATCCTATAACTCATTATCGGATGATGAACTGCTCTCCACTCTGTCTTCATCACTCTCAGCTGCCTTAGCTTCCACAGCTGATTGCCACCGCCCGTCTCTCCAACTTTCCAGCGTCTATCAAGACTTAGATCACCCCATGTATTACCAGGTTGCCAATCTCCTGAAAAAACCCTTCAAACTCATCACTAGATGTTGGTTGTGTACATATGTCTCTGATCTCTTGCACACGGGTCCAATCCAGCCCATCCTCCTCTTCGTTATCACTCCCAGTCCCATCACTTCCTGTCAACCCCATAAAATCTTCCTCCTCAGTTGGAGCATTAAGTATTTCACGGATACGTTTCCTTTCCTGTTCTTCATCTGACTCTTGCTCCTAAGTAACCCGCTTCAAACCTCTGCCCCCATCTCCCTCCTCCTCCATTTCAGAATCGAAGAAACCTTCAAACGAATCAGTATCTGTAGGTGTCATGAATATCTCCCTAATTCGTTTCCTTTGCTGCTCTTGATCCAACACCTGAGCAGCCCTCTTTCCCCTTCTACTACCAGTTGTAGCTTGACCAGCACACTCTACTGCAACACTAGCCATCCCCTGCCATGCGTTGCTGTGGCCCAGTCTGTGTATATGTGTTTTATGTGTGTATATATTTGTGTATATGTGTGTGTTTGCATATATATATGTGTGGTTTTGCACATGTGTTGTAATGCATTTTTTATATTTTGGATTTTTAGTCTCTTCTGCTGTGTTTTCCAGTGTTTTATGACTGATGGTCACACGTTGGCTTGATATGTGTATTATGTCCAAATTTGGTGTCAATTCACCCAGTGGTTTTTGAGTTATGCTAATCCCACAAACGAACATTACATTTTTATTTATATAGATGTAATTGTGGACTCTCTTGTACCACATCCAGAAAGCTAAACTTTTAAGATCAAATGTTCTTTGGAAGTGACTGAAATGAAACAAAATGCTAACATGCTGCAGCACCTGAAATACTTTTTTCAGACAAGTTTCCGATAGAAACGATCATAAAATACAAACTAGGGGAAGCAACAGTAAATGTCACTGAAAGCTAGAAAGAACTAATTGCTTTAACCAGTCAAAAATGTGTCTCATTTTACTAATAAACACAGTTTGTAGTGTAGAGTGGGGAATATCCTTCTTCAAGGGCACACCAGTCTTCCTTCCAGAATAAGTGCCCTTGAAGAAGGAGGTTTCTGCCAAAATATGGTGGGCTTATCATATCTCAAGATATATTTTTTTTCTATTGAAAATAGCTGTACACGCAAAGAGGAAATGCTTATCTAGAGATAACACAACTTTATCTTGATGTAGCCTAAGACCTGGAAACATATTGAAGCAGCCATGTTGCATATTAGAGCAAATTAAACTAACTTTGAATCAACTAAATAAAAAAAATTAGGGAGAGCTTAAAAGACAAACGATTGTGAACTAGATAAAAATATGCCAATTTGATTCTTTCAAAGGGAATTAATTTGCAAGCGGGATTGTGTTCATCTCAAGACCCCCCCCCCTCCTTCTATTCTTTTCTTTTCTTTTCTTTTCTTTTTAAACAAATTAATATTATAAAAGTTCCCGGCTGCAAGAAGTCTTATTCAGAGCTATTTTGTGTTTGCTAAATGGGATGTGACAGGGATCTGCTACACTGCTATGCTACAGAAAATAATTAGTCGAGAAGTAACTTGATAATTTCACCACTGTGAAGAATGAATAGAAATCAACCTTTGCTTTAATTATGTGCAAAGGAGAAGTATAATTACCTGCACACGATAGTAATCAGAGAAAATGATAATGCCGAATCCCTATCTTATCTGGTCCAGAACAAACTAGCTTGTTTAATCTTTTCACCTCCGCTGGTGCAGAGATTAAAAAAAAAAAAAACAGAAAGCGAATATGTTCCTGACTGCAGAATATCTTTTGTCCAATAGATCTAAAAAGAAGGTACGTACATCTGACTTACAATGCATGTGACTTACAGAGCTAAACAGAGCTAAAGTCTCCAATAGTATCCATGACTTTTCCTCCTGCCTCTAAATTTGCAATGCACATGATATAAATAGTGTTTGGTAATTGTCACTTATCAACTGGCATGGCTCACAGTCATCTTCCGCAGTTGGTTCAGAACCACTGGATGGCCATCTTACCTTAGATGTTCTTTGTTGAACCTTTCCTTGGATGTCCCCTGTTGCCACTCCTGAACCACAACAAAACTCTACAAATCTCCTGGCCATTTCTGGGCACATTTGGTAATGTCAACAAAGGAGTACACATTACTAGGATCTTTTCTCCTGTTCACACGGGCAGCTTTGTTGATATTAACTATTTTTTTTTATTTCTACCCCGCCCTTCGGGGACTCAGGGCGGCCTCACATAAGCATTGGATGATGCTAACAACGTATACACCATAAGAATTACAATTAAAACAGTAAAAACAATTTTAAAACATTATACAAAATTATCAATAAACTCATTTAACAATAAATTAACGTGCCAATAAAACCAAAACCAAGCCGAGATAATCCAGTGGCTGAAATCCAAACTTTCTTTTCCTATTGCCGCTGTCCTTTATTCAAATGCCTGGCCCCAGAGCCAGGTCTTCAGTTGTCTTCTAAAGGACAGGAGGGAGGTGGCCAACCTGATGTCCTTAGGGAGAGAGTTCCACAGATGGAGGGGCACTGCCGAGAAGGCCCTGTCTCTCGTCCCCACCAACCACGTTTATGAGAGTGGTGGGATGAGAGCAGGGCCTCTCTTGATGATCTTAAGCTTCTTGATGGTTCATTGCAGGAGATACGTTTGGACAGGTAGTCTGGGCCAGAACCATTCAGGGCTTTAAAGGTTAAAACCACCACTTTGAATTGTGCTCGGAAGCTAATCGGTAGCTGGTGCAGCTGGCACAACAAAGGAGTAGTACGTTCACTGTACGCTGCACCAGTTGACAGCCTGGCTGCCGACTGTTGGACTAATTGGATTTTCCGAGAAGTTTTCAAAGGCAGCCCCACGTAGAGAGCATTGCAGTTGTCTATTTGGGATATAACCAGAGTGTGGATCACCCTGGCCAAGAGAGATAACAAATGCATCCAGCAAAAGCCAGACTCTCTCTTGAGCACAGTAGTGGTCTGCCAGAGTGACAAGAGGGCAACATGTGCTTGATTTGTCCATGTTTTTATGCCATAGAGCACAGTGACAAGAGGGCAGAGGCACTTCGCTGGGGTCCCACCTATACAGCCATGTATCCCAGCTTCTGAATCCATAATATCTGCTTTAAATCAACTCCCAGAGTCAGACCTGACTGGACTTCATGTCAGGGGAAAATCTTTACCTTTAATAGTCAGGGTCAACCTATCAAAAACATGGACGAATTTAGGGACAGGCCAGGACTCCATTCTAGAGAATCTATAGAAACAAACCAGAGATCAGGAACATCTTTTTTTCTCAAGTAAAGTTCAACTAGGATAGTAGGAAGCCTTCTTATTAGATGATTTCAGTGATTAGTCCTTGAGACAGTATTGAACCATGTGAAGCAAGATGGCTGTGAGGAAGAACATCCCTAGTTCAGGTCTCACTTTGAGCACAAGTTTACAAGACACACTTAGATAAGCCACTTTTGTTCAGCTTCACTCCCGCCTCCTCTTTTGCACACATTTGCAATATGAGCGTAATAATATGTATCAGGATAAGCTCTTGTAATCCGACAAAGGGGAATCAGGGCTGAGCATCATTATGCTAAGTATCATGCTAAACTTGTGCTCAAGGTTCAGGGACATGAGTCAGAGCCACAAAATATACCAGAAGCCATTAAATACAGAATCCTTGCATAGTCTTTTTTTTTCTAAGAAGGCCTAAATGATATACCAGGCCAGATGGTGCCAGTTTAAAGGCTGAGAATACATCACTACCAAATGGATCAGCTGTACACATAACTGATGGCTTGCACTTGGGTCTTCTCCAGCTCTAACATAACTTGATTTAGAACGAGCAGATAATAATTGCCATTCTGGGAAAAGGCAGGATGTAAATCCAATTCATAAATAAGTAAACGCTAAGATAATATAAGAAGAATTTTGACTTCTAAAAAGTGTGATATAAATGTGGAGACTAGAGCTAATTTGTATTATGGCAGTGCTTTGTAAAGTCTTCATAGTGTCATTCTTGGATCAGGTCATTTGTTCCTCAACCTTGTTCATTCATTCAGTTGCTTCTGACTCTTCGTGACCTCATGGACCAGCCCATGCCAGAGCTCCCTGTTGGCCATCACCACCCCCAGCTCCTTCAAGGTCAATCCAGTCACTTCAAGGATACCATCCATCCATCTTGTCCTTTTTATGGCCCCTCTTCCTTTTTCCTTCCGTTTCCCTCAGCATCATTGTCTTCTCTAAGCTTTCCTGTCTTCTCATGATATGGCCAAAGGACTTCATCTTGGCGTCTACTATCCTTCCCTCCAATGAGCAGTCGGGTTTTATTTCCTGAAGTATGGACTGGTTGGATCTTCTCGCAGTCCAAGGCACTCTCAGAACTTTCCTCCAACACCACAGATCAAAAGCATCTCTCTTCCTTCGCTCAGCCTTCCCTATGGTCCAGCTCTCACATCCGTAGGTGACTGCGGGGAACCTCAACCTTAGTGTTGCCTATAGGCATGTGCGATTCATTAATCCTTTTGCATTCTCTGCCATTGGGGGCTTTGCTTTCCCAGACTCCATTTAAGATGGCTGTGTTCTCAATCTCCACAGTGCCTTCCTTATGGAGATTGGTGACAATTGGGCCAAAGGAAAGGTTTTTAAGCACTTTATATTCTTTTACCAATTCTTAATGGGAGACATCCAAATGTTGCGGAACATTAACATGCAAGTTTCCAAAATTGCTTCGTATGCATGAATTTAATGATTTTTTTCCAATATATGATTTAAAAATGAAATTATGCACAAGCGTAGTTGCCTACACTAACTGCAAGTGGTTCGCTAGCATTTCCGGTAGGGATTTTCAGATCCTACAGTCTATGGTTTAATAGAAGCCAGTGCAATTGCCGGTGGTACAATGGGTTAAATCCCTGTGTGATGCCTTTACAATTCCTGTTAACAAGTACCCATGCTGTTCCCTTTGCATTTCTTTTTGACAGCATAGGTATCATATTCTAAAACTGCAAGACAAAGCACCCCAAGAAAGTTTGTGATGATGAAAGACCGACAGGTTGCAGGTTTGAATCCGGGGAGAGCGCGGATGAGCTCCCTCTATCCGCTCCAGCTCCTCATGCAGGGACATAAGAGAAGCCTCCCACAAGGATGATAAAACATCAAAACATCTGGGTGTCCCCTGGGCAACGTCCTTGCAGATGGCCAATTCTCTCACACCAAAAGCGACTTGCAGTTTCTCAAGTCGCTCCTGACATGACAAAAAAAAATTGCCTGAAGAATTGCAAAGCAAAGTCATAAGGCCCCATCCCCACTGCCAGGAGCCCCCGGTGGCACAGTGGGTTAAAGCACTGTGCCAGCAGGACTGAAGACCGACAGGTCGCAGGTTCGAATCCGGGGAGAGGCGGATGAGCTCCCTCTATCAGCTCCAGCTCCTCATGCGGGGACATGAGAGAAGCCTCCCACAAGGAAGATAAAACATCAAACATCATCCAGCGTCCCCTGGGCAATGTCCTTGCAGACGGCCAATTCTCTCACAACAGGAGTGGTCGCTCCTGACACGACAAAAAAAAATAATCCCCACTGCCATATAATGCAGTTTCATAATACAGTTTAATAGCATTGAACTGCATTATATGGCAGTGTGGCCTCCTTTTATACAGTTCAATGCCATTGCATTGCATTATATGGTAGTATAGATGGGGCCTAGAAAATGTCAGTGTGTGCGTGCGTACCAGGAAAGTCACACTTTTGCATTATCGCTTGTGTTTGGAAAACTGATTTTCTGTGAACTTCACATGGAGATTTCATCATCGCAAACTTTCCTGGGGTGCTTTGTCTTGCAGTTTTAGAATAAGATACCTATGCTGTCAAAAAGAAATGCAAAAGGAACAGCATGGGTACTTGTTAACAGGAATTGTAAAGGCATCGCATCATAGAAAGCTCGGAATACAAATTTATCAAAGGGCAGCTTTGCATTACAAACTTTGTCTGAGAGTGCTGCATGCATGGGCCAAGGCTGGGTGACTTCCCCATCTTCACTGTGAAAGCCAACAAAATACATAATGATCACCTCAATGAAACAGCAATCACTGGGTATAAAATGGAGTGACATTTCTTCACAAATGTCAGAGGGATTTTGAGCTGGCAGAATCGGTAACAAGGGAGCACAGATGCACTGGAAGTATCAAAGAACTTCCAAGTAGTTGTTATGTTTGATTGACTCTGTGCACAGAAGATTGGATCCAGCAGCATCGGTGTTCATAAATACAGACATGGCTGACTCTTCAAAATTACACACTTTTTGCAATTATTTCCCTGTGTATGGTGCAACTTTGTGTCCATTCCTCACATTATACGCATGTCTGCAGATACCTTCTCACAATGTATACTTTTTTGTGTGTTGTTGAAGGCTTTCATGGCTGGAATCACTGGGTTGCTGTAAGTTTTTCAGGCTGTATGGCCATGTTCCAGAAGCATTCTCTCCTTACATTTCACCTGCATCTATGGCAGGTATCCTCAGAGATTGTGAGGTCTTTTTTTTGCTATTTTTTGTGAGTGCAAAATCTTTGCATTGGTGTATTCCAATGCTTTTTTTTTGCAGTTTGGCAGATGTGAATCTGGTATGTTCATGCAAAATCTGTGGACCTGAACACATTTCTTCTTTATGCCTGAACTGAATGAGCAGCTCCATAGAGAAACCCTGCAATTCTGGCATCGCAAATTTAAAACTTACCGAAGTGCCCAGAGTCAAAGAGTTTTGCAATCAGATGAAATCCAAATGGGAAGTGAGACTGGGGGATGGTAGTGCATGCAGATAACTCTTGGGGCATAGCATCATAGCCATCTCATTAGGAATAGACACTTAGTGTTTGTTTACTAGCGTTCTGTCCATCTGTGCTGCTTTTTGAATCTTAGCCCCCTAAAGCATTCTTTTTTCTCTCTCTTTGCTGCATTTGTTGTTTGTTTTGCCGGCTTGAATCCCTTTTCCGTTGCTGCTGTGTTGGCACAATGCCTGCCTTTGTTATCACCGAAGAATTGTGCACAACTGCAACTCCGGCTTACATAATTATCATGAAATAACCCGTGTTATTTTAGCAGCGGCAACATAGTAACTTCAAGGTAAATCTGTCAGAGGCAGCCACAATTACACAGCAACTCATTTTAATGCATTTGCATTACAAGCTGATAAAGCCACTGATAACTTGTCTCACCGACTGTACGCAGGCCTGAGGAATCTATAGGTTTTGAAGGCAGAGGATACGACTTGAGGGGATATAATGGCTGCTTTTGTTAGACAGTCTAGACAAGATGTCAGAGTCTTGCTTTCCATGTGAAGGTGATTTTACATGTCAATTTGGGCTCACTTGAATTTTTTTTGGAATCCTCTATCTTACCCGTAAACCTCATAAGACTAATTCTTGTTGAATGGTGGATGTCAGCTGTGTCAAAATTTCTGCCCACCCTCAATATTCCAGTCCCTTCTGTGGACATCGATAGAGGTATTAGCTGGTCATGAGGTCCACAGAAAGATATTTAGAAGTAGACCAAGGACCCATTGACATGGGCATGTCCAAAATATTCCTTTTTAAAGTCAGCCATGGACTTTACACCAAAATTTTCCCAAACTGCATTACTGGTTTGGCCTCATTGGACAACAGGAAGAAAGGATGTGTTTTATGGCACAGCAGCAACAGCCACGGAGTGCTGAATCACTCAGCGTCTTTGGTGATTTCAGCAAAAATACACGTGCAACTTAGAAAGAAGGGGGAGGAAAGAATAAGACAATCTTTCTCCCTCTCCAAGTCATGCAGGCATTTTGCAGACACTGGAAAAGGCACTGAGCAACAGCCAGGAGTTTACTTGAAGTGCAGAGATGCTTCGAAGCTTTGGGGAAGCTCTAAACCAGTGTTTCTCAACCTTCCTAATGCCACAACCCCTTAATACAGTTCCTCATGTTGTGCTGACCCCAAACCATAAAATTACTGTTATGAATTGCATTGTAAATATCTGATATGCAGGATATATTTTCATTCACAGGATCAAATCTGGCACAAATACCCGATTCACCCAAATTTGAATACTGGTGGGGTTTGAGGAGGGGGTGATTTTGTGATTTAGGAGTTGTAGTTGCTGGGATTTATAGTTCACCCTCAATCAAAGAGCATTCTGAACCACACAAATGATGAAATTGAACCTTGGCACAGATCTCCCGTGACCAACAGAAAAGATAGAAGTATTTGATGGACATTGACCTTGAGTTTTGGAGTTGTAGCTCACCTACATCCAGAGAGCACTGTGGACTCAAACAATGATGGATCTGGACCAAACTTGGCACAAATACTCAATATGCCCAAATGTGAACACTGGTGGACTTTGGGGAAGATAGACCTTTATATTTGGGAGTTGTCATTTCTGGGATTTATAGTTCACCTACAATCAAAGAGCATTCTGAACACCCTCACCAATAAAATTGGGCCAAACTTCCCACACAGAACTCCCATGACCAACAGAAAATGCTGCATTTTCTGATGGTCTTTGGCGGCCCCTCTGACACTCCCTCATGCCTCCCCCCAGGGGTCCTGAGCCCCAGGTTGAGAAACACTGCTCTAAACTTTTCCCCAACTTTACAGAATGCAGGGCAAAACCATGTTAATGGATTTTACTCTGTGTTGGAGGCAGAAATGTCCTGTGCATCATATGAATGTCCGGGAGTGACTTCTCACTCAGTTCAGGTATGAGGGCCACATAAACAGGCCTGAGTGATCTTTTGCTTATTTGGTTTGAAAAGTTTTTGGAAAGGCAAAAGTTGTGAATATGAAGCTCTGACATTGCACAGTGCTCTGAGAGTGCACTATCTTCTTCCTTGGCCTTACTGAAGCAAGCAGCAATTCTGAAGGGTTAGTCAAGTTGGTCAAGGAAGGAACTGGCCTAAATCCACCGAGTCAGTTGCATGGCTCAATGTGGACTTGAACCTGGACCTCCCAAACTCCAATCCAACATTCAAAGCAAATGAGCTCATTTGGATCCAATAATAGCTCCCAAAGGATCACAATGTTACAAACTGAACCATTAGCTCTATGCAATAAGAAATGAAAGTGCCCTCATGTTAATCTATATAAATAAAAATGTAATGTTCATATAACTCAAAAACCACTGGATGAATTGACACCAAATTTGGACACAAGACACTTACCAATGCATGGAGCGACCATCACTCAAAAAAATATTTTGTCATTTGGGAGTTGTAGTTGCTGGGATTTATAGTTCACCTACAATCAAAGAACATTCTGAACTCTACCAATGATGGAATAGAACCAAATGTGGCACACAGGACTCTCATGACCAACAGCAAACACTAGAAAGGTTTGGTGGGCATTGACCTTGAGTTTGGGAGTTGTAGTTCACCTACATCCAGAGAGCTATGTGGACTCAAACAATGATGGATCTGGACCAAACTTGGCATGAATATTCCATATGCCCAAATATGATCACAGTTGGAGTTTGGGGCAAATAGACCCTGGCATTTGGGAGTTGTAGTTACTGGGATTTATAGTTCACCTACTATCAAAGAGCATTCCGAACCCCACCAATGACAGAATTGGGAAAACTTCTCAGACAGAACCTCCATGACCAACAGAAAATACTTAAGGCCATCCAATCCAACTCCCTTCACCAGGGCAAGAAAACGTATTCAAATTTCTCCTAACAAAGAGCCATCCAGCCATTGATATAGATAGATATATATGATTCACACACAAAGAGATATAGTATCATAGATTTGAAAGCGACCCCTAAATTATATGTTGCATGTTCCAGCGTAGGGAAACTAGACAATCTCCACATCCACACTGACAAAGAAACAACAAGAAATACTGTTTACCCACAACCATAAAGAAATTACATATATTAGAAACCAACACTTTCTCATTACTTTATTTTCCAGATCACCAGACTGGGCCACAGCAACGTGTGGCAGGGGATGGCTAGTAGAAATATAAACACTGAGAAACAAGAGGCAACATTGCAAAGGATCAAGGGATCTATGAGATTTGCAAAAATGATACCTGGGATAAGATGATGGGGCACACCAATGTACATGTCTCCTTGTTTGCCTTGCATCCTCTCAAGATGGAGACCATTCCCTTTCCATATCTTCCCAGGTGAATTGATGCAGTCGCCATGAATGTTCCTTTGACATCGACATAAGAAGGAAGTCAAGGAAATAAGCCGGCATGCAGTCTAATACTGCTGAGAGCTGGCAGTGTATAGAGGAACTAAATGATACATGGGATTAATAGAATGTTGATGAGAAATTTGAAGATGAGGTTCAGGGAATTAGCCTGAGAAGCAGGCTGATCTTTTATGACATAACTAATTACGCCGGCAATAAAAAGACATTACATTGATTAATCATTTTGCCTTCTTGGCGGGAGGCTTGGTATGCAAAGGGAGATAGGTGGCACCTCACAAGACAGGGAATGGGGCCAGACTGCACCGAAATGAACGAGCATTCAAAAAAAGTCTATTGAAACAAGACCACCCCCTATCCCACCTCAATTCATTACTTATTAACTATGAAGCTCATTTCCCAGTTGGGATGAGTTTATCTGTGTGCATGTTTTAAAATGGGATGAGATGGACATTAGAAAGTGACAGCGGAATATCGGTTGCATTGCTTCCATCCATTTAACAGTGTGAAAAGAACAGCAGAAGCAATTTTAGAAAACAATAAAGAATGTAGTGAGAGCTGATGATTAAAAATCTATATAGCTACTAGCCGTCCCCTGCCACGCGTTGCTGTGGGCCACATGGGGGTTCTGTGTGGGAGATTTGGCCCAATTCTATCGTTGGTGGGGTTCAGAATGCTCTTTGACTGTAGGTGAACTATAAGTCCCAGCAACTACAGCTCCCAAATGTCAAGATTCTATTTCCCCCAAACTCCACCAGTGTTCATATTTGGGCATATTGAGTATTCTTGTAGAGTTTGGTCCAGATCCATCATTGTTTGAGTCCACAGTGCCCTCTGGATGTAGGTGAACTACAACTCCCAAACTCAAGATCAATACCCACCAAACCCTTCCAGTATTTTGTGTTGGTCATGGGAGTTCTGTGTGCCAAGTTTGGTTCAATTCCATTGTTGATAGAGTTCAGAATGCTCTTTGATTGTAGGTGAACTATAAATCCCAGCAACTACAACTTCCAAATGACAAAATCATTATTTTTTGAGTGATGGGCATTCCTTGGGTTGTGAGATGCTTTGTTGCCAAATTTGGTGTGATTTGGTTCTTTTGTTTTTAAGGTACTCATTATGCACAGAGCATTTTTATATACATAGAAGTTAGAATCCTCCTCAGAGTGTGAAGAGTCACCCTTTGACTATAGCACCCAGAATCCCCTTGGACCTGATCTAAAGTGAGGTATTACGGATCAGAGCCTCACGCTTGGGCATTAGTTTGGAGAGCTGGAAACATTCTAATTTGAACTGGTCTAATGTCCACCCAGGCCCCATCTACACTGCCATATTATCTAGTTTCTGAATCCAGATTATCTGCTTAATAATAACAACAACAACAACAACAACGACAGACTACAAGCAGAGGCATAACACCATTGCTCAGATGATTCATTGGAACTTGTGCCAAAAATACCACCTGCCTGCGACAAAGAACTGGTGGGATCACAAGCCGGAAAAAAGTTACTGAGAATGAACACGTCAAACTCCTCTGGGACTTGAGTAGCTTGAGTAGCTTGTCCAGAATTGGACACCTGGAATATTGTGTCCAATTCCGGGCACCACAATTGAAGAGATATATTGACAAGCTGAAATGTGTCCAGAGGAGGGCGACTAAAATGACCAAGGGTCTGGAGAACAAGTTTATGAGGAGTGGCTTAAGGAGCTGGGCATGTTTAGCCTGCAGAAAAGTAGGCTGAGAGGAGACATGATAGCCATGTATAAATACATGAGAGGAAGTCCTAGGGAGTAGGGAGCAAGCTTGTTTTCTGCTGCCCTGGAAACTAGGACACGGAGCAATGGCTTCAAACTACAAGAAAGGAGATTCCATCTGAACATGAGGAAGAACTTCCTGACTGTAAGAGCCTTTCAGCAGTGGAACTCTCTGCCCCAGAGTGTGGTGGAGGCTCCTTTTTTGGAAGCTTTTAAACAGAGATTGGATGGCCATCTGTCAGGGGTGCTTTGAATGTAATTTTCCTGCTTCTTGGCAGGGGGGTGGACTGGATGGCCCTGGAGGTCTTTTCCAACTCTAGGATTCTATGCTTCTGCTTCTGAATTCAGACAGAGAGTGTTTTGGAGCACAATACTCCTGACATCACAATCGTGTTAAAAAACCAAGTATGGATTGTTGATATTGCAAACCCAGGTGACATCAGGATTAAAGAGAAACAACTGGAAAAGCTGATGATTTAAAGATGGAACTGCAAAGACTCTGGCACAAGCCAGTCAAGGTGGTCCCAGTGGTGACTGGCACACTGGGTGCAGTGCCTAAAGATCTTGGCCTGCACTTAAACACAATCGGCACTGACAAAATTACCATCTGCCAGCTGCAAAAGGCCACCTTACTGGGATCTACACCCATTATTCGCTGTTACATCACACAGTCCTAGACACTTCGGAAGTGTCCAATGTGTGATCCAATACAACAGCCAGCAGAGTGACCTTGTTTGCTGTGTACTAATCTTTTTGTGTAATAATAATAATGATAATAATAATAATAACAATGGGTTGGAAGTACAGCTTCTGATTCTGAATCCTCTAAACCTACTATACGTACCTTGGGAAGTCTGACTTGGCCACGGTAGTCCATGCTCTGGTTACATCCCGTTTAGACTACTGCAATGCTCTCTACATGGGATTGCCTTTGAAGACAGCTCGGAAGCTCCTACTAGTCCAACACTCGGCAGCCATGATTTTAACAGGAGCGGAGCGCAGGGAGCATACAACCCCCCTGTTGCGCCAACTCCACTGGCTACCGATCTGCTACCGGGCTCAATTCAAGGTGCTGGCGTTGGCCTTTAAAGCCCTAAACGGTTCCGGCCCAAGCTACCTATCCGACCGCACCTCTGCCTATGAACCCACCAGGACTTTGAGATCTTCCAGGAAGGCCCTGCTCTCGATCCCGCCTGCTTCTCAAGCACGGCTGGTGGGGACGAGAGATAGGGCCTTCTCGGTGTTGGCTCCTCGGCTGTGGAATGCCCTTCCTACGGACATTAGACTAGCACCATCTCTAATGGTATTCCTCAAAAAAGTGAAGACCTGGCTGTTTGAGCAGGCGTTCGAATAATTAGTGCAATGATTGATTAATGAACACTGGAATGGAACAATGGATGACGAATCTGGAACATGTTTTTGATGATGAGACGACAGTGAATGGGTATTGTAGTAACTGTTTATTAATTGTGTAATGTGTTAGGTTGTTAACTGTTTCTATACTGTAGCACTGAATTTTTGCTGTTCGTATTTGTTGTGAACCGCTGTGAGTCGCCTTTGGGCTGAGAACAGCGGTATATAAGTAAGGTAAATAAATAAATAAATAAATATATCATGGCCCAATTGTAACTATTCCTATTATCCAGAATATAATGCTGCAACCCCGACCTCTACATCTGAAATAAGCTCATCCAGTCCTTTGAGCCAAAGCAACCCAATTATGGCTCCTGCAAGATTTGAAGAAGCAAACTGCCATTGACTCCATCTGAAAAGAATGGAGCCCTTTATGTGTCTTTGGATCTTCAGTAAACAAGACCGGCTTTCTTCTGAGATGTATTTACTGATGTGGATATAATATCCTGTGTGTGTGATCTGAAGACATAATACAATCAAGATTCTCTCACTGCTTACTTTTGTCACCTGCCGAATTTTTACACAATTCTTCCTCAACTATAACTAATCCCAAATCTTTTCACAGCTTTCTATACGAGTCATGTTGGAGTTCTGTATTATCAAAGGAAAGCTATTTGGAAACAAAGCCAGGTTGTTGTTGAGGTTTGATTTTATGAAAGAGGGGTTGGAAACTGCTGCTGTGTTTCTCATTCTATTTTCCAGTTGATGTAACTTTGTTCAGGTCTTTACTTTTCCTGCTGGAATTAAAATGCCATTTGCCAACACACAGGGAGACGTGGGTGTATGAATTTCCTCGAAGGAAAGCTGATTATATTGATAGCAGGAATTCTACTTTTCATTGCAAATAATTGTCTGTTTTTTGGTACATATCTTTAGGCAGAGTCTACTGGGATCTCTCCACATTAACTCTGATGGCAATAATGAACAGGTGTCAAATGTTGAGTGTAAGGAAGTGTCTGTCTCAAAGGATGTCATGTTGAACCATCATATATCATACACATACGACTCTGGAAACTGAGAGGGAGATGTTTCCTTCTCCCTCTGGAGGGATGTACTTCTCCAAAACCAAGCTGAATTCTATAAATTGTTTGTTTATTATAAATGCAAAAAATCTACATTTAGGTCAAAAAACAAGCACATGTGTATAGTATAGGGTAGTGTTTCTCAACCTGGGAGGGTCATGAGGGGGTGTCAGAGGGGTCACCAAAGACCATCAGAAAACACAGGTCATGGGGATCCTGTGTGGGAAGTTTGGCTCAATTCTATCATTGGTGAGGTTTAGAATATTCTTTGATTGTAGGTGAACTATACATCCCAGCAACTACAACTCCCAAATGTCAAGTCTATTTTCCCTAAACTCCACCAGTGTTCACCTTTAGGCATATTGAATATTCATGACAAGTTTGGTCCAGACCCATCATTGTTTGAGCCCACAGTGCTTTCTGGGTGTAAGCGAACTACAACTCCAAACTCAAGGTGAATGCCCATTAAACCCTTCCAGTATTTTTTGTTGGTTATCGTAGTTCTGTGTGTCAAGTTTTGGCTCAATTCCACCGTTAGAATGCTTCAGAATGCTCTTTGTTTGTAGGTGAACTATAAATCCCAGCAACTACAACTCCCAAATGACAAAATCAATTCCCCACCTAACCTCACCAGTATTCCAATTTGGGCATATCGTATATTTGTGCCAAATTTGTTGCGGTGAATGAAAATACATTATGCATGTCAGATATTTATATTGTGATTCACAACAGTATCAGAATTACAGTTATGAAGTAACAACAAAAATAATTTTATGATTGGGGGTCACCACAGCATGAGGACCTATATTAAGGGGTTGCAGCATTAGGAAAGTTGAGAACCACTGGTATAGAGTGATATTTGGACTAGCATATATGTAAAGTATTTGTGGATTATTGTTAATCATGAAGTGAACATGACCCAGAAGTGTGATGCTTCAGCAAAGAAAGCAAATGATATTTTAAACTGAATGGCCAGACCATAGTGTCCAGTTCAAGGGAAATAGTTGCCCCACTATATTTTGCACTAAACTGGCTTCATTAGGAATACAGTGTTCAGTTCTGGATGCCCAATTTTAAGGAAGACATAGACAAGTTGCAATGGCTTTGGAAAATTGTAGCAAATTGATAAGAGGTATGGTGAACAAACATATGAGAGAAAGATGAGTAAGTGGAACACGTCCAGGCAGTTGCAGGAAAGACTGGGGTGCGACATGATCATGCTCTTTAAATGTCTCAAGAACTGACACAAACAGGAGTATGCATGCTCGTTTTTTGCTACTCCACAGATATGACCAAGTCTAACAGTGTTCAGTTACAGGAGGGTAGATTTCAACCAAACTTTAGAAGAAACATCTTGGCCATCAGAGCAGTTGAGCAATGGCATATACAATTGCCTAGGATGGTGGTGAGGTCTCCTTCTCTGAATGTCTTCAAAAAGAAGCTGGATATCATCTACTTATTGAGGATGCTCTAGCTCAGCGGTTCCCAGCCTTTGGGTGTCCAGGTGTTTTGGACTTCAGCTCCCACAATTCCTAACAGCTGGCAAGCTGGTTGGGATTTCTGGGACTTGAAGTCCAAAACACCTGGAGGCCCAAAGGTTGGGAACCACTGCTCTAGCTGGAGTTCATGCCTTGAGAACAAAGTAGATTGAGCAGATTCCTTCCAATCTATGATTCTCTCGTTCTAGCCCAGTGGTTCTCAACCTGTGGGTCCTCAAGTGTTTTGGTCTACAACTCCCAGAAATCCCAGCCAGTTTACCAGCTGTTAGGATTTCTGGGAGTTGAAGGCCAAAACATCTGGGGACCCACAGGTTGAGAAACACTGTTCTAGTCCCAACAAAACTTGAGCCATAGAATTTGTTGACTCGCCATTCCACGATACATTCAATGGGTATGATAGGTTGGACTAAACAATAGCTTTCAGGACATTTTACGCTACATCAAGATGGCAATACTCTCTACAGACCTATGGATAGGTCTGTAGAGACATTATGAGTTTGGATAAATTGACCTTTTTAGTAGCAAAATCACAAGGCAGGTGCTTAAAAACTATGGATTGGACATCATTTAAAGATTACTTGAAAGAGATAAAAATCAACCTGAAGATATAAAGAATACACGATGGAAGATTTTTTTAAAAAAACCACTTTAAGATGAGGAGCAAATGGACAAATAAAATGAGAAGGAATAGTGTTAAGCCACAAAGAAGAAGACTGGGTAGATCATCTCTGATTTTTTTTCTCTTCTCTCCTTTCTTCTTTTTTTCCCCCCATCGAGGATCCTGTACTATACCACGGCTTTTTCCTATGCCATTCTTTCCTTTTTCTTTCTTTCCCTCCTTTCTTTTCTTCCTCCTTTTATTTTTCTCCCCACCCAAAGCTCTTTATGGTATTGTTTTTAAACTCTTTTAAACTTCACTGTAAAAAACCATAAGGAAAATTATTTTTTTAATAAGATGACAAGCAAACTAAAAACTACATGGACAGATGACAATGGATAACCTACTTATTCTCTCCATCAGCTTCTGCTCTTCCCTTCCTCCTTTTGCTACTATCTCTCTGGCTCCTTTTCTTCATGCAACAGGCTTTTGCCGGGTATCTGAACTGATGAGGATTAAAATAGATCCCCCCATGTTTAAGCAGTAGTATTCTGCCACATCTTCTAAAGAGAAAAAAAATGAATATTTATTCACAAATAGTCTAAACAGGGTCAACTTTCCAGCACTGCCCAAAAAGGAGGGGAAAAAATCAAAGTATAGATTTCAAAGTGTCCAAGATTAAGGTATAAATTCAAGAAGACCTTTTCAGGGCAGTAAAGCTAACACTGCACATTTGTGCATGATTAATTCATATTACAAGGGTGATTATTGAGAATGTTGATAGCACCACTAAAAACATCCACAGCAGGATTGATTTTTAAAATCTCAGATTGTGATGTTTATTATTTCTGAGAGTCCCAAAGAACTACGGCAGAGCAATACTGACCTTGCAAATATTTGAGAGTGTGGGCTTGAAATCAGTTCCTGAAAATACTTGGCCTGCAATTCAATTTGTGTCTTTCTTCCTTTGACTAAATGTTTTCTCCATTTTGATCAACACTGAGCTGGGTTCCTCATCAAGACACAGAATGTCCTGTATTTCCACAAATGTGCCAGGAGCTCGCAAAAACCATCTGCAGCAAGTGCAGCAAAAACAGCCATATGTGGAATGACTCTTTGTCTCAGGTTTATAGAAACTTGACAAGCTAATGGAGAGGGAGGCTAAAATTAATAGCAAACAAACACCTTGTGAAGAAATAAATAAATCACATAAGTCATGCAGAACTGGAGCATCTGGCACAATTCAAGACTGAAGGAAAAGGCAATAGTTTGATCTGCAAGCTGTAATGTTTGGAAAGGAATATCAGGGACTAAAAAAATGGTCAACATGACATAGTGGTTTAAGCTTTGGATTCAAACTCAGGAGAACAGGGTTCAAATCCTCGCTCAGCCATGGAAATCCATGGAAGTCATAATCTTTCAACCTCAATTGAAGGCAAGGGCAAATCCCCTTTTTCCAAGGACCTCTTCACCTATATCTAATTTTATGGGGTTTGGCGGCATTTTGGACTTCATCCACAGAGCCCAATGGCTCCCATCACACTCCAACCAATTACTGTCCAAACGTATCTCCTGTTATGAACCATCACAAAGCTTAAGATCATCAGGAGAGGCCCTGCTCTCGATCCCACCGCTTTCACAAATGCGGTTGGTGGGGACGAGAGACAGGGCCTTCTCGGTGGTGACCCCCCTCTGTGGAACACTCTCCCTAAGGACATTAGGTTGGACACCTCCCTCCTGTCCTTTAAAAGACAATTGAAGACTTGGCTCTGGGACCAGGTGTTCAATTAGTGGATAGCGGTAATTGGAAAGAAAACCTAAGATATTTTGGACTTCATCCACAGATCCCGATGGCTCCCATAACACTCCAGCCAATTACTGTCTGAATGTATCTCCTGTTATGAACCATCACAAAGCTTAAGATGGTCAGGAGAGGCCCTGCTCTTGATCCCACCACTTTCACAAATGCAGTTGGTGGGGACGAGAGACAGGGCCTTCTCGGTGGTGACCCCCCTCTGTGGAACACTCTCCCTAAGGGCATTAGGTTGGCCACCTCCCTCCTGTCCTTTAAAAGACAATTGAAGACTTGGCTCTGGGACCAGGCATTAGATTAGTGGATAGCGGTAATTGGAAAGAAAACCTAAGATATTTTGGACTTCATCCACAGATCCCGATGGCTCCCATAACACTCCAGCCAATTACTGTCTGAATGTATCTCCTGTTATGAACCATCACAAAGCTTAAGATCATCAGGAGAGGCCTTGCTCTCGATCCCACAGCTTTCGCAAATGCAGTTGGTGGGGACGAGAGACAGGGCCTTCTCAGCGGTGGCCCCCATCTGTGGAACTCTCTCCCTAAGGGCATCAGGTTGGCCACCTCCCTCCTGTCCTTTAGAAGACAATTGAAGACTTGGCTCTGGGGCCAGGCATTCGATTAGTGGACAGCAGCAAATGGAAAGAAAACCTAAGATATTTGCGACTTTGGATTTACCCGACTTGGATTTGGTTGTAATTGGCATGTTTAATTTATCGTTTAATGAATTGTATGGTGTGTTTTAATTATTTTTAATGTTTTAAATGTGATTTTTAAATTGTTTATATGCTGATAGCATCATATGATGCTTGTGTGAGGCCGTCCTGAGACCCCCTTCGGGGTGAAAAGAGCAGGGTAGCATTACATAAAACAAATAAATAAAAAATACTGCTCCCACCAAAAAAATGGTGACTGCAGACAATGCCAGACTCCCCATCTTCCCATTAGGAGCAACACTGGAAATAGTTGACTGAAGTGTGATGGTAGCCGTTAGGCTCTGTTGTTGAAGTTCAAAATACCGTCAAACCCCATAAAATAAGGTATGGGTGAGGAGGTCCTTGGAAAGATGGGATTTGTCTTTGCCTTCAACTGAGGATGAAAGATTATGACTTACCCAAGGTTACATAATGGATTTCCATGGCTGAGTGAGGATTTGAGCCCTGTTCTCCTGAGAAGTAATCCAAAGCTTAAACCACTATACCACGTTGACTATTTTTTTAGCCCCCGATATTCCTCTCCCAGCATTTCAGCTTGCCTTTTCTTTCAGTATTGAATTGTGCCAGATGCTTCAGATTTGCATGACTTATGTGATTTCCATAAGGAAAGATGGGTCAAGCCATCAAAAAGGGCTTCCCTCCATGTGACAAGGAAGGAGGGAAATTGCAACAGAATGGAGTGTGGGGAGTGGGTCCCCATGCCCCCTACACAACTGCATTGGGATGAAGTGTAGATTGAGGACTCCTTCAGTGACGCATGTGACAAGCTTGCAAGAAAATCTTGTAATGGATTTGCCTCTAACAACAACTTGAAGGCACATAATGAACAACAACAACAACAAACGGCCTTTCTTGCATTTGGTGTGTTGGATACTACAAAAGTAAATTTTCTTTCTTTTGTTCTCATACCAAACAATTGGTACCTGAAGTTTTCTCCCCGCTGGGTGAGACTATAATAGGAATTTCATAATTTAATTATTTTTGTTCATCTGGATATTTTTTGCAAGTTGCTTATAAGGACTCTTATGGGGAAAACACTGCATTTTAAACAAAAATATTATTTTGGTGCAAAAAAATGGGGGCAAAACACATTCACAAAATGGTTTCCAGAATGTCCTAAAATGCACAAACAAGCATTCATAGTGGTCGATACTTTTTGAAGGCAATAGATCTGGAGAACATTCTTCATATCTGGGTTGTTGTAGGTTTTTCAGGCTAGATGACCATGGTCTAGAGGCATTCTCTCCTGACGTTTCGCCTGCATCTATGGCAAGCATCCTCAGAGGTAGTGAGGTCTGTTGGAACTAGAAAAAAGGGTTTATATACCTGTGGAATGACCAGGGTGGGACAAAGGACTCTTGTCTGCTGGAGCTAGGTGTGAATGTTTCAACTGACCACCTTGATTAGCATATAATGGTGTGACAGAGCCTGGGGCAAACTTTTGTTGAGAGGTGATTAGATGTCCTTGTTTGTTTCCTCCCTGTTGTGCTGTTGTAATTTTAGAGTTTTTTAATACTGGTAGCCAGATTTTGTTCATTTTCATGGTTTCCTCCTTTCTGTTGAAATTGTCCACATGCTTGTGGATTTCAATGGCTTCTCTGTGTAGCCTGACACGGTGGTTGTTGGAGTGGTCCAGCATTTCTGTATTCTCCAATAATATGCTGCGTCCAGGTTGGTTCATCAGGTGCTCTGCTTTGGCTGACTTCTCTGGTTGAAGTAGTCTGCCTTTCATGTTCCTTGACTTGTGTTTGGGCAATGCTGCGTTTGGTGGTCCCTATGTAGACTTGCCCACAGCTGCATGGTACATGGTAGACTCCTGCAGAAGTGAGAGGATCCCTCTTGTCCTTTGCGGAACGGAGCATTTGTTGGATTTTCTTGGTGGGTCTGTAGATAGTTTGTATGTTGTGTTTCCTCATCAGCTTCCCTATGCGGTCAGTGGTTCCCTTGATGTATGGCAAGAACATTTTTTTCTCTGGGTGGATCTTCGTCTTTATTCTTGTGGCTTGTTCTCGGTTGATGTCTGAGGTGGAGTCTCCATTGGCCTGGAGAGCCCAGATTCTTCATATCTCCATGAGATATTTGTGTATTTGGAGAGCTCCACTATGGGTGGAAAACCTCCTCATTGATGAGTTCCTCTTGGCATTCCCAATGGCCAGGGATGTGAGATGAACAGAACTGTTTAAGAGAGTGGCTATCACTTCCACATTTTAGAGCAGTGAAAGTGCACTGGTACAAGTGCAAGCTGTTTGGCTATTGTGAGGATAATAATGGCTTCCAGGAAAAACAACATTGACAGCTGGTGATAACCACATCAGTGAAGCAAAGAGTCAGCTATGGATTTTAATCCAAACTTTAAATAATGTGTCAAGGGTCCTAAAGCCCAAAATAGAGTCTGTGCTTTGAGAAGCTCTTTTTGTAAAAGTTGGACTAAGCCCCAGAGTTGTTTCATTACCCCACCAACTTGTGAACCCCCAGCTGCTACTGAATAATAAAGAGCAGCTGGATCCATTCGGTTCTTTGTCTAGCAAGATGATAAAATATAATATTATTGTTACCTCCATTCAGCTTGAGAATGTCATATTTCTCCTATTTTTCCCCCTCTCCTTCTCTTGGCCTAGCAGGGATCCAAGGGCTTTAAGAGCTATGTGACAGAAAGGAATTAAACAAGGGATGCTTTAGCCAGCACAAAGATGCAGTGAGGAGGAAAGCTTTAACGGCTGAATTTCTGTCTGCTAAAGATTCAGGGAGCCCTACCAGGAGAGGAGGAAAGGTAATCACTTCAAATGCATTCAAAGGACTGCAGGAAGGTGGGTGGCACTGTTTTCCTTTTATGTAAGCGCTCTGAACAAATGCTAGAGGAAATCATATAAAATACTTGCATAAATAATATGTGCCACGTGATGAACACTTGCAAAATGGATATGGTCTTTGTGTACTTGTAATCACACTGAGTAAGCAGCGCAATAACCAAGCCTCATTATATAATTAAGCATTCTGCTTTGGGAAGGGAGGAAGAACTTCGACGCTGGTTTTGTTTAAGGGGGAAAAAAAATCAATAAGCCTCTCTTAACAAAATAAACGAAGCAAAGACGTTTTTGTAAAAAAAAATGTTTTTCGTGAACAACAGGTGTGTTTTTTGTTTTGTTTCCTAGTGACAGAAATATATAAAGGAAACTCGCGAAAGGAAGGACTTACTGTAACAGGCTTTATAGGCAGAGGAGTACATCCCAGGGTGCCTCTAACATTTCAAGAAACCCAAAGCAGGTTTGGTCTTATTTATGAAGGGTTCATAAATAAGATGATATTTTGTGATTTCTTTTTGCAAATACTTTCTTCTAGATACTAATTTCATAGATCCACACTTTTTTTTAGATATTTTGTATTGTGATGTTTCTAATGTTAGTCACTTTGTGTCTCCTTACGGAGAGAAAAACTGGGATATTAATAAAGATAATAATAATAATAATAATGACAATGACAATAACAATGACAATAACAATAATAATTGCAACCCAGGAGCAAGTAATCAGAACAAATGCAATTAAGTCCAGGATTGAAAAATCAGCTGATGACCCAAAATGCAGGCTGTGCAAGGAAACTGATGAAATCATGGATCATATCCTCAACTTCTGCAAGAAAATCACACAGATGGACTACAAACAGAGGCACAACTCTGTGGCCCAAACGATTCATTGGAACTTATGTCACAAGTACGACCTGCCAGTAGTAAACAACTGGTGGAATCATAAACCTGCAAAGGTCATGGAAAATGAACATGCAAAAATACTGTGGGACTTTCGAATCCAGACTGACAAAGTTTTGGAACACAATATACCAGACATCACGATTGTGGGAAAGAAAAAAAAGTTTGGATTATTGATGTCACCATACCGGGTGACAGTTGCATTGAGGAGAAACAACAGGAAAAACCCAGCTACTATCAAGACCTCAAAATTGAACTGGAAAGACTCTGGCATAAACCAGTACAGGTGGTCCCAGTGGTCATCAGTACACTGGGTGCCATTCCAAAAGATCTCAGCCGGCATTTGGAAACAATAAACATCGACAAAATCATGATCTATCAACTGCAAAAGGCCACCTGACTTGGATCTGCGCGCATCATTTGAAAATACATCACACAGTCCTAGACGCTTGAGAGGTGTTCGACTTGTGATTCTGTGATACGAAATCCAGCATAGAGATCTCATTTGCTAAGTCATAATGTGTTTACATGTCAGTAAAATACTAATACTACTAATAATTATTATTTTCAGTTACTTTAGGGAGGATCTTCCTCTTTATTTCCAGGATTTGCAGGACTGGCAAGAAAGATGATGATTCTGGAAATGGTCATAGTTCTCCTAGAGCACCCTGGAATCCAGAGCATTCTGGGAAAAGGGGGCAGTTGTTTCTAAGAATGTCCATCAAAATAAATTCTTTGAATGTCATTGCCACAAAAAGATGTCTTGTAACGTAAAGGTGATGAAGGTTCCTCTTCTCCAGTCTACACTAAAAATGCAGATATGTTAAGTGATTTAGCTACTGCAAGTGATTGAATTTGGGGTCCTGGTGTTTCAATAACAGATAAACAAAATGAGTCCCCTTGGGTTTTTTTATTTTGTTGTCATTGTTGTTGATTGATACTTTTTCTGGAACACCCAAAGAAACTCATCCCATATGCAACATGTTTTGACTGCAGTTAATGCTTTTTCGATGAGAAATATATTGCATGATTACCAACAGCACACGTACATGGTGAATAGTCCAGAGATCCAGTGGATTTAGATCTTCTTAGTGCAAAGCCATAGACATTTTTGCAGATCTGTATGTCAATGAGTTAGTGGGGTAAGGAAAGTGAATATAGTATCTGTACAACTGAAATGTATGGAGCTTGTGTTGTTGAGTGACTGGAATCACTGGGTTGCTGGGAGCTTTCCAGGCTGTATGGCCATGTTCCAGAAGCATTCTCTCCTGATGTTTGTTTGTTTATTTATTTACTTATTTATTTATGGCATTTATATGCCACCCTTCTCACCCCAAAGGAGACTCAGAACGTCTTACTAGATATATTTTCATACAATATATTATATTATTAGCATTGTACAATATCAGTATTATATATTACTATATTGCACTATACCATTATATTGTCATATTTTTAGTAATATTACATGTAATATAAATATTAGGCTTGGGTAACCACGGAAAAATTTGGTTCTAAACTCGTTTTGTTTTTACGGGGCCCTTGCGTTTCGTTTTTTTTAATAATTCCAAAATTTTCCTTTTAAAAATTTCGAAATATATGAAATTTCATAAAATTACGAATCGATTCGTTAATGGCAGACACGATTGCGCAATATGCTAAAAAAAAACCTCCAAATGGGACAGGAGGAATTTCTGAAGCTCCCCTCTCCCTCTGTTGTTGACTGTTGATGTGATAAAACAAACAACAACTATAAAACTTGCACCAGACATGCGAAAATAATTACGAAATAATTACGAAATAATTACAAAATAATTACGAAATAATTACGAAATAATTACGAAAAAAATTGAAAAAAATTGTTTCGAATCTAATTTACTCCTCACACTATTCCTGCATGGCTCAATATTGGATCGTAAACTAATTTAAATACGAATTAATAACGAATTACGAAATTAACGAACGAAACCGCCCAAGCCTAGTAAATATATAATTATAATTATAATATTGTATTATTATTACTAGTATTATATTGTATTACATTATAATATTATAAATATTATATGTATATACAATATACTATATTTTTGCCCACATCTGCAGCAGGCATCCTCAGAGGTTTTGAAGTCTGTTAGAAACTACAGATTGTCATAACTGTGGGCAAAACGTCAGGAGAGAATGCTTCTGGAACAGGCTTTATAGCCTGGAAAACTCACAGCAACCCTGCATGGAACTTCTTGAGCATGTGTAGGAAAACCTTCCAGAGAAGATAGTGCAAAATGAAATGGTGCTGTCATTACTCCAGAGATCCATCTGGCCCAAAGGAATTGCCTTAAACCTTTTGCCCAAAGCAAATTTCAACCTACCATTAAAAGATCAGGCACAACAAGACAATTCACCAGAGGATCAGAGGGCCACGAGGTTAAGAGGCAATGCTCTGGATGTCCGGAGGCTTCCTATTTTCCCTGGTGGGATGTCAGTGTATTATGCCCACAACAGACAAATTTACCCATGGAATCTACAAGGCATACCACAAGCAAATTGAACCTGCCTTAAATAATTTATAGTGCTTATCTATAAGACTCATCCCCCACCACACACACACGCACACACACAATTATAGCACACCTGCCTGAGTGGTTTTCACAGTGTAACAGCAATGATGCACTTACATCAGCAGGGTTTCCTTCAATGCAGGCAGTTTCTGCATTTGTGCTGCTCAGCCCCAACTAAATATTGCCTGAACATTCATTTTGGCACGAAATTTATGCATCCGAGTAAGCCGAGAATCGCGCCAATGCGCTCTGTGTGTAGAATAACAAACACATAAACATCTGAGTTTCTGGCAAGCGTTTTTCTGCTCCTTAATTCATTTGGCCCTCCTCCTTGAATGTATTTTAAGCAAATGTAGTCCAAAGGGAAGACAGAGAGAGAAGGAGTGTCGCCAAAAGGAACTGGTCCTAAATCAAGTATTTTATTGAAAATGCAAGTAACTATTTCACTTTCAGAATGATTATTATTTCAGCACTTTCTAAACATCCTCCTCTTCCAATCCTGCCAAAAGTTTTTATTTAACTATTCTTGATGCACCAGCCACTCGGAAGCTATTCTTGGCTCATTTCTCAATCAGCTTGATAACTGGGAGTTTTCTTGCTGATGGTTACAATAAAATCTCACCTGTTTCCCAAAAGTTCCATCCCAGCTCATAACTGTTTGCATACTAATGGCATAGTCTGCATACTGCATTGTCTGCCAGAGAAGTCCAGTTCAAAATGTGTGCCATTTTAACCATCACCAACACCACAAACATATTCAGGAACAAGGGAGGGAGGGGATAACAACGGCAGAAATCATCTCCAGAAAACTATAAAAAGAACCGACCCAAAGAGAGACGGTATTAACAAAAGTCTGCTTCGTTGAAGGATGTGGTCATGTGGTTTAAAGCAATCAATAAATGTTTCAGCAAGAGCAAAGCTTTTGACTTTAAAGAACTTTTGATCATGGATCATCAAAGCAATGGCTTTGGGCATTTGGTCTTCAGAATGTTGGCCATACCACTGCAGAACATCCCAAAAATCTCATTTCAAAAATCCAAAGCACGGAAAAACTGAGTAAGAGAGTGATATTCACTTCATTATACAGCTGGGATTAGGAGTTGAACAAATTCATATTCTAGTTTTGATAGTTATAAACTTTAAGAATAGACATCCTTTTGAATATTTCCACGGTGCACAGATCTGTTGACTTTCCAGATGTTTTGAACCATCTCCTAGAGTTGGTAAGAATTGTGGGAATTTACCAAAGACTTGGAATCCCCCGGTGGTGGTTTGAATCCAGGGTGCAGAATGAGCTCCCACCATTAGCCCCAGCTTCTGCCAACCTAGCAGCTCAAACACATGCAAATGTGAGTAGATCAGAAGGTACCATTCCAGCTGGAAGGTAACAGTACTCCATACAGTCAAGCTGCCCACATGACCTTGGAGGTGTCTATGGCCACTACCAACTCTTCAGCTTAGAAATGGAGATGAGCACCACGCCCAGAGTCGGACACAACTGGACTTAATATCAGAGGAAAACCTTTACCTTATCTGGAAACTTTTTATGACATATCCAGGAATAATGGCAAATGAGATTTACATTTATTCCTTTTGGGAGACTGCAGATAGGCTATCTAATACCTCCATCCACAAAAATATCCTGCTTATGCAACCTCTAGTTTATGCAGAAGCCATATGTTACCCAACTATTTTTCTCTTCCAGACATCAAAGTAGAAGGCATCCTCTTGAACACCCTGAGATTTCCCAAAAATGCAGATAAATGATGGGTCTGGCTACAGGAATACAGCTGGCGCTATCTCCATTGCTTCTCCCAGACATGATGTAACCATGGTGGGTTTCTTCACTCCATCCGGTCAATCTCAGGCCATGTCTACAATTGCTACTTGATCTAGCAATAGTCTAGAATATGAGGTTCTCAACTGCCTCCAGAGTGACCATAGTGTACCTGGTCAAGCCTACTCAAGCACTGCATTGATGTACAGCTGTTCCAACCAAGCCAAGACCACATAGATCCCAGTTATTCACAGAGATTTTATCTGAGGCTGAGAGAGAACTTTTCCAAGGTCATCCAGTCTGTTTCCATGGCCAAGCAAATATTTGATCAGGACCACACCCAGTACTTCCCAGAGTTTACTGAAATCAGGTTTCTCAGAGTGTAGAATCTTGGCTTCCCCTTTCCTAAATCCAGGACAACATACTCATTCCAATATAAGAATACCACCACTTTCACCTCATTAACCAGGTCTAGGAACAACCAGGTTCTGGCCAGTGTAGATAGAACCCAAGTGTTCTGATATTTTCATGTTTACATCCAACAATTTGGAAATCTGAATATTGAATTTGATATTTAGGTTTATATTAATGTTTAAGGTCTTGGAGAGATTTTGCAAATCCATGATCTGCATTAAGATCAGATTAATGCATTATGATGGAGCCCCCAGTGGCGCAGTGGGTTAAACCCCTGTGCCGGCAGGACTGAAGACTGACAGGTCACACGTTCGAATCAGGGGAGAGGCGGATGAGCTCCCTCTATCAGCTCCAGCTCCTCATGCAGGGAAATGAGAGAAGCCTTCCACAAGGATGATAAAAACATCAAATCATCCAGGCATCCCCTGGGTAATGTCCTTGCAGACGGCCAATTCTCTCACACCAGAAGTGACTTGCAGTTTCTCAAGTTGCTCCTGACACGACAAAAAATGCATTCTGATCATAGTAATCATTTGACCCCATATTTTTCCCTGCCTAGATTATCATAGAAAGCCTTAATTTTAGTTTGGGGTGAATGGATCGCTTCTCGGCCTTTTGGCTAAGATCAAGTGTAGTATCAAGTGTAGAATCTTTCTAATTACTGACAAGATATACTTCTGCATTTTTTTTACCTAGAATCCCATTCTATTTCCTCATCTATCTGGGATTTTGTTAATCCTCTCAAAATATGTTTTTTAAATATATATATTTTAACATGTCTAAACTGCCAAGAATGACATTGAGAAAAGTATGAAATCTGGCGAATAACTAATAGTGATCCACACATTAGTTTGAGCAATGGAGACCTTGCCATTTCACATACAATTTATAATGATCAAGTTACCCCATCATTATTTCACTACTCCAATTTTTTTTAAAAAAAAACACATAGGGAAAGTCGGTTGTTACATCTTTGAAGTAAGCAGTCTCTTGGAACAGCCCAAATCTTCTTAGAGGAGCAGAGATACATTTTAGACTGAACAGCAGTCATCCACAAAGGTGTTTGGCTCAGAAAATAAAAGAGGATTGTGCATTTCATCAGTTAGTAGTTCCAACTGAGTAAGCTGCACTGTAGCACCAATATGCAGGCGATGTTCAGTAAATGAAGGCTGGAGTGATACACAAATTGATATTTCTAATTCTGCACCCCTTTCCTGGCAGAGGGTAAATGGATGTCACTGAATATTAGACTTGTGCATGGAATTTGTTTCTCCCGTTTCTTTCATTTCTTTGGGAGCACAAAACAGGAAGCCCTCTCCCTGTACGAAAATCAGCTTGACACAAAAGCAAGCTGGAGCCGACCCTGGCTCCAAGCCTGCTTTCACCTCCATCTGAGTGTCTCTGAGAAATTGCTACATTGCCTTTGAAAGTGTGTGTGTGTGTGTCGTGCAGGTACTGGTAGGTGCACGTGCTTTCTGTGTCTGCACGTCACACACAAACATTCTTTCCAAGGAAAGTGTATTTGTGACATAGTGTGCAGGCCCAGAAAGCACAGTGTACCTGCAGTGCCTGCAGCTGAGTGCCTCTTACTCTAGCGTAAGAAACAAAACTTGCCTCCTTGTTTCTTTTATTTCTTTGGGAGCACAAAACAGGAAGCCCCCTCCCTGTATGAAAATCAGCTTGACACAAAAGCAAGCTGGAGCCGACCCTGGCTCCAAGCCTGCTTTCACTACCATCTGAGTGTCTCCTAGAACTTGCTACCTTGCCTTGGAAAGAGAGTGTGTGTGTGTGGCGTGCTGGAACTGGTAGGTGCACGTGCTTTCTGTGTCTGCACGCCACACACAAACACTCTTTCCAAGGAGAGTGTATTTGTGGCTGCAGTGCCTGCAGCTGAGTGCCTCTTACTCTAGAGTAAGAAACAAAACTTGCCTCCTTGCCTTGGAAAGAGAATGTGTGTGGTTGTGCAGGAAGAATATATTTGTGGCATAGTGTGCAGGCCCAGAAAGCACAGTGCGCCTGCAGTGCCTGCAGCTGAGTGCCTTTTACTCTAGAATAAGAAACAAAACTTGCCTCCTTGTTTCTTTTATTTCTTCAGGAGCACAAAACAGGAAGCCCTCTCCCTGTACGAAAATCAGCTCAACGCAAAAGCAAGCTGGAGCCAACCCTGGCTCCAAGCCTGCTTTCACTTCCAGCTGAGTGCCTCCAAAAACTTGCCTGCAGCTGAGTGCCTCTTACTCTAGAGTAAGAAACAAAACTTACCTCCTTCTCTTGGAAAGACTGTGTGTGTGTGACATGCAGGCCCAGAAAGTGCACACCTGTCAGTGTCTGCAGCTGAGTGCCTTCTCTAGAGTAGAAACAGCAGTTAAGAGAAGAAGCTACCTTAAAACGTGGGCTGGGAAGTGGAGCCTCGGTGGGACACCCCCCCCCCCCATAATGATCCGATAGAAAACTGATATTTCGGGGGCCCAGAGCAAAGACAGATATTTCTCCGCCCAATTTTGGGAGGCTCCCAAAAAATGGATTGGGGTCCCCAACAAAAGCCGGTACATAAAACAGCTCAAGGTTTACCCTGAAAATACGACACTACAGAATATATCCAAGGAGAATATCTCCAACAATTTCTCATGGATGGGTTTCCCTTAAGCAGAGGCAACTATAAAAATCCAATGTTTAGAAGTGAAAAATACAATTATGATGCCATGCTTTCCTTTTGTCTTCCTGATGGAAGCCTTCAGAGCCTGTGATCCCATCCCAATCAAATATAGATGATGGTAGAGACCTAGATCTAGATATTCTGACAATGATTCAGCTATACATCTCACATGATTATCAGGAGCTCCTGAGTTCTCCTTGGACTATTTTACTCTAATTGTCCCATCAGCAGACTCCATGAGGCACTAAGAATGGTAATCAGCGAGCTTCCTTTCCCCCTTAATGAGTGATCATGATGTATTGTTATGAGTGTTCATCCTCTTAGTTGCCTATATTTTTAACTTTATTTCAAAATAAAACTCCTCGCTGAAAAGTGAAGGAAATAAATGTAGCAGCAATTAAAGAATAAAAACAATATAAAAGTATCAGAAAATACAGAATGGCTTTAAAGACGTTACAGCGTTCCAGAAGTCTTGCATGATTTTGCTGGTTTTGGAATCTAATCAAAGAGTGAGGAAAATAAGCCTTTCCAAGGAGGGAGGGATTCACCAATGTCTTGTCACAACTGATAAAAGCTTTTTGCACTGAGTGACCTAAACATCTAACATGAAGACATAGGGAACCAGTAGTGCAGTCAGTCCAAAGGAGAAGTCAACAGAATGAATAAGATAGGTGCAAATATAGCAGTGCTAGCTTATTTATTTATGTACTAGCCGTCCCCTGCCACACATTGCTGTGGCCCACATGGGGGTTCTGTGTGGGAGGTTTGGCCCAATTCTATCATTGGTGGGGTTCAGAATGCTCTGTGATTGTAGGTGAACTATAAATCCCAGCAACTACAACTCCCAAATGTCAAGATTCTATTTTCCCCAAACTCCACCAGTGTTCACATTTGGGCATATTGAGTATTCGTGTACACTTTGGTCCAGATCCATCATTGTTTGAGTCCACAGTGATCTCTGGATGTAGGTGAACTACAAGTCCAAAACCAAAGGACACTGCCCACCAAACCCTTCCAGTATTTTCTGTTGGTCATGGGAGAACTATGTGCCAAGTTTGGTTCAATTCCATTGTTGGTGGAGTTCAGAATGCTATTTGATTTTAGGTGAACTATAAATCCCAGCAACTACAACTCCCAAATGACAAAATCAATTTTTGAGTGAAGGACATACATTGGGTTGTTAAGTGTCTTGTGTCCAAATTTGGTGTCAATTCGTCCAGTGGTTTCTGAGTTCTGTCAATCCCACAAACAAACATTATGTTTTTATTTATATAGATTATTTAAAACATTTATATTCTGCCCTTCTCACCCTGAAGGGGACTCAGGATGGAGCACAACATATTAACAGCAAACATTCAATGCCAGGACATAAAATAAACTATAAACATACTAAAATCAGTAATCTCAACGTTGAAATCCGTTGTTTAAAACCGTTTCCAATCATCCACCTCAAATCTGGTTGGCAGGGCAAGGTTCCTATTGCTGCCTTATTGTACTTGGCTTAGTCCTACAGCCAAGTTTTTACCATCTTTCTGAAGGACAGGAGGGAGGGGGCTGATCTAATCTCACCTGGAAAGGAGTTCCATAGCCAAGGGGCAATCACTGAGAAGGCCCTCTCTCTCTTCCCTGCCAATTGCACCTGTGATGGTGATGGGACCAAGAGCAGGGCCTCCTCAAAAGATCTTAATCTCCATGGTGGTTCATAGAGGGAGATGCTTTCAGACGGGTAGATTGGTCCAGGGCTGTTTAGGGCTTTACAAAGCCAGCATTTTGAATTGTGCTCGGTACCAAACTGGCAACCAATGGAGCTGACGTAACATAGGAGTTGTGTGCTTATGATATTTTGAAACTGTGCCCATTGTATGCCCTAGAAAACCTCTTAGTCTTGAGTTTAAGATGCCTAAATGTATTACTAATTCGTGTAAATTCTCCTCAGGCAGATCAACTCTGCATTTGTTTATCTTCCTATTAAAAAAGGACATCTCAAACTTACCCATGGATGAGTATGTTTATGGTCACTGCCTGATAGTGTGAAGATGTTCACTAGGAAACACATGCTTCTGGCTGGGCTGCAAGCCAATGGGAACTTGATGTTTTTCTACCTCCAGCCCCAAATGTTGGGAAATGTAAGCATACTCCATATAGCTTTGCCTGAGAGTTGGTTCATGTTCATGATCAGTGGTTCCCAACCTTTGGTCTTCCAGGTTTAGGACTTCAACTCCCACAATTCCAAACAGCTGGTAAATGGCCGGGATTTCTGGGAGTTGAAGTCCAAAACACCTGGAGGACCAAAGGTTGGAAACCACTGCTCTAGATCATGTTCTAGCATTTATTTACTTATTTATTTACGATATTTATGGCTCGCTTTTCTCAGCCATATGGCAACTCAAGGTGGGTTACAGGCGCAATTCGATGTCAGGCATTCATAAAAGTGCCATTAAAAACAATCAACATTACAATATAAAACATAAATAAAAACCGTAAAGCCGTTAGACATCGGTGTCATCTTGTTAAAAACGTTATCCAGTAACATCATCTGACCATTCCATGTTCATCATTCATAATTCCATGTTATCTATTCTGCTGCATTCTCAAAAGCTTGCTCAAAGAGCCAGGTCTTTTCAGAAAGTCGAGAGGCAGGAGGCCGATTTAATATTCCTGAGGGAGTTCCATAGCCAGGGGCCACCACTGAGAAAGGCCCTGTTCTTCGTCTCTGCAATCGCACTTACGAGGCAGGTGGGATCAAGAGCAGGGCCTCCCCAGACGATCTTAAGCTCCTAGATGGTTCATAGGAGGAGATACGTTTGGACAGGTAAGCTGGGCTGGAATCATGTAGGTCTTTATAGGCTAAAGCCAGCACTTTGAATTGTGCATGGATTTAGTTGGAAGGTCACCGTCCCATTCTTTGCCTTAGATACTATAGCAAGACAATTCTGGCCAGCTCTGAGCAGGTCTCATCTGATGTTTATATAGCAATGTAAAAAAAAAACTAATAGAACAGGAGAAGACACTAAAAATGGGTTTTGAATTTAGGAGGATTTCAAGAGCAAATGAGCAGAAGGGAGGATGAGCAAAGGGCAATGCCGGTGTGCATGGAAAGAGGAGCAGGCATTCATAATTGCTAATTAGAAAGAGGATGCATCAAGTGGCAAAAAATGCATCTTCAGTGCAAAAACAGAAAGTTTTCTTCCATGCTGTGCGGCTCTTCAAACAGCCTGTTTCCCTCCCACCTTCCTGCTTCTCCGAAGAACATGCTTCAGTTTGGGGGCCTACTGTGTTAATTACCGTTTCCCTGATTGCCTTCAATGAGATGCCACACTTGTGTTATTGAACAATAGATGTTGGAGAGGTTTCAGACCTCTCCCTGATGCTGAGATCTGTTTCCACAGCCAACTCAGACATTGTGATGAGTGCATGGTGTGCCAGAGCAAGGTAGAATTCTTTGTCAGCTTACCTGCTCAGAACAGGATGGGTCAAGGAAGAAAATGTGAACCCATGAAATGTAGCCACCAAATCTGACCATCCTTAAGTGAAAGAACTGTGTTTATAAGACTTATAAGTCAATTTAAAGCATTTTTCCCTACTGCTTTTCCTCTGCCATAGTTTCCCGGGGTGATTTACATGCAGTCAGAAAAAGACAATCTTTGCCTGAAGGCATACAATGTAGAAACACACAACAAAAAAGGAAAACAGAGATGGTTAAGAAGGTGGAGAGCAGTTAGACTCTGCTTCCTTCCTCATCTTCCTCTTGGAATAACTGCCAGTGGTGACAATTAAGGGAGGAACATAATGCAGATGGTCTTTGAGTAGGGCTGGTGGAATGTGTGAGCTTTTTACCACGTCTCACTCTATTGCAGTGTTGGGATTGTTACTGGGAGTGAAAAGGAGAATGTCACATATAGACCTAATCACAGAAGGGAACACAATCCGTTCATACCTTTATAGTTCAGTGGTCAATATCAAGAAAGAAATAAGATCTTACCTTTGCCACGAACTCAATTGGATGGGAAAAATCGAATGCTATCTTACTGGTTATTTATTTAACCTGGGTTTAATAAAGTCCACTCTGATAGGCAGGAGTTCTCCAGGGTCCCAAATGTAAGCCAGTTCCTTTATGCCCTACCAAACCCTTTTAACTGGAACTGCCATGAATTTTGTGGAAATGCTGGGATTGTAATAAATGCATGATGTTCCTACATCAAAAGAATGATTGCTAGCCGTCTTCTGTGTTCCATAATAATAAATAATACTAAAACTTTATTTATACCCTGCCACCATCTCCCCAAGGGGACTCGGGGCGGCTAACATGAGGCCAAGCCCATCAATATACAACAGAACACAGCAATAAAATATAAAGAAATAAAAATACAATACAAAAACCATTATAAATAACACATCAAACAAAGTAGAATTGCAACATTGAAAACACAGAAATTTATCACAGTGGGCAGGGCCAGTTCCAATAGATTAAAAAATTAAAAACACTGGGTGACGTGTAATGTATCTGGACAGGGGATCTGGAGGATCAAGTAGGATTAGATTGCAGTAACAGGTAAAATAAAGTGCTTCCGAGTGCATTTGCAGGAATTGGTCAGGTCAGGGAATTATTGTTCATTCATTCATTGAAGGCACACTGGAACAGCAATGGTCCAAACTGGCCATCTTGTCTTTGGCATTCAAGACATCCTATAGGGATGAAAAATATCTGAAAAGATTACAAAATTGCTTTAAAAAGTACTTATTTACTTAGGTGATCCCTCATAGCCTGAGGATGATGGTCCTCCAAGTGTAGTGTCTTGGTGGTGGTTGTGAAGCCCTCTTCTTGATCTGCATGTTCTTCCGCAGTGTGGACATCGGTTACAATATGGTCAAAAATGCATTTCTCTGGTGGCAGGAAAGTCAAATGAGGAATCTGATATAAGTTTGAGGTTTGTTCAGCATGAAAGGGGTATAGAGGAATTTCTTTTGCTAAAAGTACAATTTTCTGCATAAAAAGGAGTATTTTCTGTACAGAAAACAGTGTATCTGCATAGAAAACATTTACTTGCAAAAAATGTGTTTCCTGCACAGGAAACAGCATCTTTTATTTCAGAATAACAGGATTCAGGATTCTAAATAAGAAATAATATTATTTCTTATTTAGAATCCTCCCCTTGGGTTAATTTACAGGTTGGATTTAGGCAGAGAGGCAAAGGGAATAACTAAGGAGGTGGTGAGCTTTGTTTAAGCACTTTATCCAATCCAAAACATATACAACTCAGTGCTGGCATTGCTGCTAAGCTCTTGCCTGAGAAGAGGACAATCCAGGGCCGTTTTGTGAGACCCTAAACAACCAAGAGACCTTGCCTATCCAGCAAAAGATTTGTCATTTGTAAGAGTCAGGATTTGGATATATATCCATGTGTGTGCATTCAAATTAAATTTGGTTTTGAAAGGCCTATAATCACTCAAATTTAGTTTGAGGGAAGGCACGGGGTTTTCTGTTTTTGCTTGCCAAAAATAGATGCTGGAAATATTCTGCCAAATTCTGATTACTCATTGTCTGCTAAAATCGAAATTCATTTAGGTTGGAGCTCGGCACAGTGAGAGAGCTATCTCAGGAAACCAGTGCTGCAATTGCAGGAAAGTAATGGAAGACAAGAGCCTGTTGGCATTCCTAAGCTAGTCTATTGTTTGTTCTCAAGCATCAAGAAAGATAGCCTTTTCCTTGACACTCTTCAAGTAGGACTCAACTGCCACCCTATATGTTGCCCTTCACCTCAGGGCACCTTGGACCAGCTCTGTCTTGGAAGTCTCATCAGGCTAGAAGGGCAATCTGACCACTCGCTCCAAGGGAAGTTGTTTTGGCTTTTCTTGCAAAATTATGATCTTTCACCTAAAGACAGTGAAGCTACCAGTTGGGAAACCAAGGCACTTCCTGAGAAACTGCTGAATCTTAAACTTGGTGATGATCACATTAATTAGGAAAGTTGAGAGTAACATTCTATCTTTCACCTTTCAAGTCATGGTTTAATTGAAAAATGTTCTAGTCAATAGGAGATGTGTACTTCCCTGTGCTTATGGATATGGTAATCAATCAAGAATTTTTGCTCACAATGATTCTATGAGCTGATGGGCTTTTTGCTGCAAGCTCATATATGCAAAGTGAAAGCTATAAGTCTGCCATAAGCAGAGATAAATGTGCACTGCCTGGTGAAAAGGTGGCTCTGGATGATGGCAGCCCCAGCCCAACCTATTTATTTATTTATTTATTTATTTACAGTATTTATATTCCACCCTTCTCACCCTGCAGGGGACTCAGGGCGGATCACAATTCACATATACATGACAAACATTCAATGCCATAGACACACAACATATATAGACAGACACACAGAGGCTATTTAATTTTCAGCTTCATGAGGGTATGCTTTGAATTCCAGCCAGCGGTGGAGCTGTCACTTCACCGTCCTCATTGTGACACTGATTGAGTACGTCCTCATTCTTTTGCATGCTGCTGGAGAGTTTTATGGTGTTGTAAATGAGTTAAATTAGCCTCTCTGCATAAGCGATACCTAAATTTCCTACTTGACAGAGGCAACTGTCTTTCGGGCTGCAAAGGATGACAGCAAGCTAGACAAATGATCGGGAGCTTACTCAGACTGGGCTGGCTTTGAACTGATGACCTTTCGTTCAGTATTAATTTTAATGCAGCTGACTCTCAACCAGCTGTGCCACAACCCAGTCCATCTAGGAGTGCATCAGCTTGCAAAAAGGCAGATTTCATTGAATCTCAGTCTGAATCCCTGCTGATTTTCTGATTAATGACAGCAGTAGACTTTGGAGTTGAGTTCAGTAGTCATTTTCTAAAGCTTGGAGGCCCTGGCAGCAAAAAAAATGCCTGAATATACTGAAGGCCTTTTCCATCAGCTGCTTCAAGGTTTCCTTCTTTTCTAGGTGCAAGTGGCAATTCCTTCTCCAGCCCTTTCCTTTTTATCTCATACGTCTTCTTTCTGTGATACCCTTAATGCTGTCTCCACACACACACTTGCCATATCTCTCCGCTCCTTCTCATAATATAGCTGGGAACATTTCTGTGTGCTCACTTACCCTTAAAGATTGCTCCCTCTCTGAAAGATGAAACCGATCTAAGGAAAAATGAAAGAAAAAAGGAAACAGGAAGAAAGAAACATGGTGCACATGTCTGTGTCAAGGTTACCATCTTGCGATATTTGAAATGGGGAGGTGGGGTGTGTGTGTGTGGAGAAGAATTAGTGTGACTTTCAGATTTACTAGCCTAGCAAAGGAGCACAACTGCCATGCCATTTATCGTTTCAATTTGCCTGGCAAATCTCATGAAAATTTCACGGTTGTGGCCATTGTGTTGCTGGAAACCTGAACTGGCAGCGTACAAGAAAAGAGAGACATTGATATAATACAGAAAAAGGATTTCCCTGTCTATCCAGCAGAGAATTAATTTCTCTGCTAGGTGGTACGTTTTATATCTTTCAGCTGGCAATGGGTCTTCACGGCTTAATTTTGCAAAACATGCAGAAAGAGCGCTAATTCTCTTCTGCTCCTTAAAATCAGGGGGACCGAGATGAAATTAAGACAGAGACCTTGGCATAAGTACTGTGACAGGTGATGTGTCTATGTGGAAGAGGAAAAGAGATAGGCACGAAAATCTTTTTTCTTAATTCTGCACCAAGTTACTTCCACAAATGTAAGGGGATTTGTGGGTGCCATTGACCATTTATGGGCTTAAAAATATTTTGATTCCCAAATTGTAGGTAAGCGGGAATACAGCCTTGCAGGCAGAGTGCCAGCAAGATGTAGACTAGTAGAGTTTTGAGTATTGGGCATGGCACATGGCACATCTTCATTCATATTTTGCAATGTAAAAAGTTACAAACATACCTAACCAAATAAATAATAGTTAAAAAATGAACGTGTGTGTTTTAAGAATCCTAAAACCACGATGCAGAATAATGGCCACTTTCGCTCACATATTATTTACATAATCTGTGAGTGAAATACTAGGCATGGGCAATCCATGGTTCGAAATGGTTCTAAAGTACTTACAAAACTTTGGGGTGATGGTACAGTGTTGCTAAAGTTCACTGGTGAAAATTTCAGAACTCTAACAAAAAATTCAAATTTCATTATAAATGGCAGTTCCTAATTGGTTCTGTCATCAAAAAGCACCAAATAATGAAATATTAATGAAATTTTGAAAGTTTTGTTAGAGTTCTGAAATTTTCACCACCAGAGCTTTAGCAACACTGTGGAAGCAAAGCACAAGTGCCTCCTAGTTTTGTAAGTACTTTAGAAACATTTCGAACCATGGATTGCCCGTGCCTACTAAGGACCTCATCTCATGAAGGTCCTTGATGTGGGGGACAGCGGGGGATCCATTTGGCAACGAAGAAAATTGTGGGAAAATGGGGCGAATTTGTCGCTCAGTGCCCTGCATCACCTACATCACCTGCTTGCCTGTCACTTACCAAAAAGTGTATTTTTCTGGCATGCGCTAGCACTATCCCCATGATTTTGTATCTGAATATAGGTAGTCTCTCATGTTCAGATTTCTCCCTCATAGAACACTTCACCAATGCAGCTGGCACAGAGCTCCGCTGGAAGTAGTGATGAGATCCAGAAGACTCTGTGCTGTTTGCTTGGGTGAAGAGTTCTATGAAGGGGAAATTTCCTCATGTGATGACATCCTAGAAAACTGGAGATCAAATTACAAATCCACAGTGAGCCGTGGAAACCTACTGTAGGATTTTGGGTGACTCCCAGCCTCAAAGGAAGGCAAGTCCCTCTGAACAAATTATGCCAAGAAATCTTTGTTTCAAGTGAGAAATGTCTTGAAGGCACACAATAACATTGCCTTCTAGCAGCCATGTGACTACTGTGCCCCCAAATTGTAGTAGTCCCTTCTCAATTTAAACTATGGGTGGAGAGCACATCACCATTCTTATGTAGCTAGATTGAAAAAAAGCCACATTTGAGAGATGATGAGAGTTGCACTCCACTTATTCCCCAGTTTGTCGACCCAACTGTTTGGAAATGTTCACAGAAATGACATTTCCAGACAAGTAAAATTTCTGATATTTGGAATACATGTAGAACAGGGGTAGGTCAAGTCATCTTTTCATCTTTAGGTGAAATTTAAGCATCCAGATATCTTGAGAAGGCTAGAATGGGTCCTCATTGGTGTGGTTTCCCTTTCCTCAAGTAACATTGAGAATAAAAAAGGCTAGGCTTGGAATGCTATGCACGCACAAACACCCATGCACACACCCTTGTTCTACATATCTTCTTGTATCTCACACCTGACCCCCACCACCCTCAGATGCAAGCTGCATTTTCTTACGGTCTCAAAGTGTTGTGAATCCTTCCTGGAAAGTGATTCTTCATCTTCATTAGTCATATGCTTCCCTGTCACTTTGCCATTAGATTTGCCAAGCTCCACCATATCCATCATCGGTTGTTTTTGAGAAGTGACACCTTCAACCTGGACTCCCTGCTGTCTGCCAGGTTCTCTTTTATTTCCTCCTGGGCAGTGCTGAAGTACTTCTGCTCCACTCTTGGCCCATTCATCATAGGGAATCTGCCTCCCCCTTCCTGTCCTTCCCTGAGCTCAATTTCAAGCACCAGCCTGGAATGCATGATATATGAATTACCTAATCAGAAACTCTTCTACTCCTGGCAGAGTTTTACACCCCTTGACTGGCATTTACAGGCAGAACATATCATTCCAAAATGTAACTACATTGCTGACCTGCTTGCTTCATGGTCCAATTCACCTAACTTGGAATTGTACGATATGCATTAATTGTACCAAAGGACCAGGTTGTGGTGCAGCTGGTTGGGAGTCAGCTGCATTAAAAAATCACCATTGACTGAAAGGTCGTGAGTTTGAAGCCAGCCCAGGTTGGAGTGACCTCCCGACCATTAATCATCTAGCTTGCTGTTGACCTTTGTAGCCCGAAAGACAGTTGCATCCGTCAAGTAGGAAATTTAGGTACTGCTTATGCAGGGAGGCTAATCTAACTAATTTACAATGCCATAAAAATCTCCAGCAGCATGCAAAAGAATGAGGAAGTACAAGTGGATGGTGAAGCGACAGCTCCCCTGGTGGCCGGAATTCAAGCATACCCTCATGAAGCTGGAAAGTTAAATAGACTCTGTGTGCCTGTCTATATATGTTATGTGTCTATGGCATTGAATGTTAGCGATGTAAACATTCAATGCCATCAGAGGTGGCCCTAGGTAATTTTCAACGGTAAGCAAACAATATTTTGAAGCCGCCCCCCCCCCCAACCAATTACTGATATATATTTTCTGTTCGTCGTGGGAGTTCTGTGTGCCATATTTGGTTCAATTCCATCATTGGTGGAGTTCAGAATGCTCTTTGATTGTAGGTGAACTATACATCCCAGTAACTACAACGCACATATGTCAAGGTCTATTTTCCACCAAGAGCGCCTCAAGAGTGCCCCTGGGCAAAATCAACTATACTGCAAAGGCTTACTTTGTGTAATGGTTGAGCCACCCCTGAATGCCATAGACACACAACATATATAGACAGAGGGCTGAGAGGGGCTGTATATAAATGTAGTAAATAAATAAATAATGTATATGTGCATTGTGATCCGCCCTGAGTCCCCTGCGGGGTGAGAAGGGTGGAATATAAATACTATAAGTAAATAAGTAAATAAATAATAGTGACACACCACCATTGTTAGAACAGCCATGGGAGATTCCACCTAATATGGCACCTCTGATACCAACCCACGCAGCCTGTAATTACAGTCCAAATATTTCAGCGTACTTCTATGTTCCCAATAAGGTTGCGGACTTCAATTTGAGCTCAGGCCTGCTTTCCACTTAATATCTTAAGATCTTCAGCAAAGTCATTTACCCTACGGTTATCTTGCGCCAAAGCTGGCTTCAGTTCAGCTCACAAAGCGGTTTAGAGTGAACCATGGGTTTTTATGTAGATTTGCCTTATTGTAAAGTGGAGCTGAAAGATTTTTTGTTCAAATGGGAATAAAGAACTAGGATGTACAGAAACCTACAGTAAAATCCAAAACAGAAATGTGAAAGTTGATTGATTTTTTGATCTATTCCAACACCAATGCTACGCAATGCCAAACCTCTAAGATAAGCAGACAGCAAATTCTATCTCATGCTGTGAGGGCATACAAATATTTCTTTCACTTGGCACGATGGAGCTTGGTTGAGATGGGAAATAGGGAAAAGAAAAGACTCAGAAAATGTACCTGTCTGCCTCCCCTGCAGCTCTGATGACCACGTCACCTTTCTCCTTACAGCTATAAATGGACTCAATTCATGTTCTTCAGTAAATGCATGTTTCTGGTTCTTATTCCCTTTTAAATGAAATCCCATTAAATATTTTCCCACAACAGAATTAAACAGACTGAGAACAGTGTGATTTCTGCGCCCTCTAACAACACTCCCAGTATCTACCCATACAAACACCCTGGCACTAAATACCCTTTTATCTATCCTCAATGAAATTTTCCTTTTAAACTTATGTCCACCTACTCTATACAACACAGAGGAAAATGAGCAAGATGAAAGAAAGGGATGGAGACAGGATCTACACTGCATATAATCCATTTTCAGAATACCAATTGACTTCATTGAACTCGATTATATGGCAGTGTAGATCCAGTCAGAGGCAACCATCGGTAGATTTGATTTGCACTCATATATACACATTAGGGCTGGGCGGTTTCGTTTCGTTAATTCGTAATTCGTTAATAATTCGTTAATTTTTTAATTACAAAACGATAATGAACCATTCTGGAGAAATTTTTTAAAAAAACGAATTTTTAAACACGTTTTGTAAATGCTTCATATTTCGTTATTGTATTCGTTTCGTTATTGTTCTGAGGTCATTTCGTTATTATTTCCGCATGTCTGGGGCAAGTTTTTTGTTTAATTAGTGAAAAAAATTATAATATCACACCAACAGTCAACAACAGAGGGAGAGGGAAGCTTCAGAAGTTTTTGGAGGTTTTTTAGCGTATTTCGCGGTCGCGTCCGCCATTAACGAATCAATTCGTTATTGTTTCGGAAATCGATTCGTTATTGTTTTGTAATTTTTTTTCACATTTACGAAATTTCGTAAATATCGAACTTTTTAAAAGGAAAATTTTGTAATTATTTTAAATAACGAAACGCAAAAACCCCCAAAAAACGAATCGATTTTAGAAACAAATTTTTCCGTTGTTACCCAGGCCTAATACACATGTATAAGGACAGCTCCACACAGACCTTTATCCAGGGAGTAACTGTGTTTTTAAAAATGAGATTGTTCCAGGGTTCCAGTCCACACCCCCCCCCCCCAGAAAGTGGGTGCTTTTCTGGAGGTGGGTGTCCAGGTGCCCTGCTCAGCTTTCTAGCAGGTTACTGGGACACAAAAGAAAACCCCTTTTAAAAGCCTTTAAAAAGGAAAATAACTCACCCGGCTGCCGTTTCCCCTTCTCCGGAGACCTCCTGGGTCATACCAATGATGCTCCAGGAAAGCAGTTTTAGGAGGGGAGGCTGTCTTGGGTTTCTTGGGCTCCAGGGGCTCAAGAAACCTGAGACAGATGTGTAGATGGGCACTGGAAGTCACACAGTCCCCACAACTGGCTACGGTGATCCAGGCGACGGTCATCTCTAGGCTTGACTACTGTAACGCCCTCTACATTGGCCTTCCTTTGTCAGTGATCTGGAAACTGAAGCTGGTGCAAAATGCTGCGGCTCGTTTTCTCGCCGGGGTGCCGGCGAGGTGTCATATCATCCCAATTCTACAACAGCTGCACTGGCTACCGATTGAGTACCGGATTACTTTCAAGGTGCTGGTACTAACTTTTAAGGCCTTATACAGTCTGGGGCTGGCGTACCTGAGGGCCCGCTTATCCCCCTACCAACCCCAGAGATTACTTTGGTCCGAAGACCAAAATTTGCTTGAAGTCCCCAACATCCGGATTTATCACCTGTCCTCTACTGGGCAGAGAGCCTTCACGATTGTAGCCCCTTATTTATGGAATGTCTTGCCAGTTGAAACCAAACTATCCAAGACCTACTTGCTTTTCGGAAAATCTGTAAAACCTTTCTTTTCCGACAAGCTTTCGATGGGTGAATAACTCGGGACTATGTCTGTTCTTGTTTTATTGTATTTTAAAGTTAAATGTATTGTTTTAATCTACTGCTATAAACCACTCCGAGCCAAATTGGGAGTAGCGGTATACAAGTCAAATAAAATAAATAAATAAACTAGAAAGACCTGGATCTTCTGAAAGCAGGGTTTTCCTGCTTTGTGCAGAAAGCACACAGCCCCCACAACTGGGAAGACCTGGGTCTTCTGAAAGCAGAGTTTTCCTGATTTGTACAGAAAGCACACAGCCCCCCACAACTGGAAAGACCCGGGACTTTTGAAGGCAGGGATTTCTTGCTTTGTGCTGAAAGTACGCAACCTCCACAACTGGAAAGACCCGGATCTTCTGAAAGCTGGGTTTTCCTTCTTTGTCCCGAAAGCACGCAGCCCCCACAACTATGAAGACCCGGATCTTCTGAAAGCTGGGTTTTCCTGCTTTGTGTCAAAAACATTGGGTTTTCCATGCAGCATTGTCTGGATGCCATAGGGGAAAACATGGGAGGGCACGCACAACAGGGGCTGTCTGGATGTGCTCTTAGTCAACTTTTTGTATAAGTCAAGGGCTGATTTTGAAGCTGGAATTATAGATTATGTTATGACCCATGGATTAGTCAAGGGAGTCCATGAAAAGACCAGCATTGCCTCAGGTTACTAGAATCACTATTCATGATTAATATAATAGTTTCTCTCAATGTGTTAAACAGTTTCACACAGTCAATTTGGATCAATAGATTAACTTCAAACTTCACATTGTGGCAACAATTTTATAAGACACCCCAAAAGATCAACATTTTGTGCCATCTCTGACATTACAATTTTCTTCATGTGCCAAAAAAAGTTCATAACAAGCAAGTTGGGGATAGATGGTGGTCTTCGGAGTCATATAGTCTTCACACTCTCTGGAAATAGTATGGAAGGGAAGATAAGCAAACTCTGAAATTAGGCTCCTCCAGTTACATGCTAATAGCTTCGGGCTTTTTGAGAACAGGAAAGGCAATAAAACAAAAGCAATGCAATTTGGTCCTTCATTTTGGGAACACAAGAAAAATCTTTTCAAATCTATCTCTCTCTGATGTGAAGCTCACAGGCTCCTTCATAGGAAAGGAACAGTGAGTCAGAGTAAGAGATTAATAGAAGCTGTTAGATCTGACCTCATCTGGAAAATCTTGTTCAGTTCAGGGCACCATAGTTCAAGAAAGATATTGACAAGCTGGAATGGGTCCAGAAGAGAGCAAGCAAGATGGTAAAGGGTCTGGAAGGCAAACCCTATGAGAAACGGCTTAGAGAGCTGGTTATATTTAGCCTGGAGAAGAGAAGGTTGAGAGGTGATGTGATAGTCATGTTTAAATAACTGGAGGAATGTCAGGTAGAAGATAAAACCATCTTATGTTGAGCTGTTCCCTAGACTTGGAAACAAATCCATAGATTCAAATTGCACTAAGAAGTAATTCTAACTAAACATTAGGAAGAATTTATTGGGTGGTTTCAGACAGTTTTTAAAATATGATTGCACTTGCATTGATGTCCACACCGCCTCATGCCCTGCTGGACTTCCCAGCAGGGTATTGGGACAGAAAAGAAAAGAAAACCCCTTAGAAAAGCCTTTTTTAAAAGTAGCCATTTCCCTTCTCCGCTGTTCTCCTGGGTTATACCAATGATGCCCCCCACCCTCTCTTTCCTGGCGCATCATTGGCATGACCCAAGAGAACTGCTGAGAAGAGAAAATGGCTGCTGCATGCATTGTTTTCCTTTTTTAAAGGCTGTTTCAATGGGTTTTGGGAGGAGGTGGGTCTGTCTTGCGTTCCTTGGACTCTAGGATCCCTGGTCCCATCTACACTTCTCTCACAGCTGGAAAGACACGAGTCTTCTGAAAGACCCGTTTGTTTCCAGCAGTCAAATTACCTCACCACAAAGCAGAGTTTTCCTGCTTTGTGCCGAAAGCTTTCCTTGTTTTGTGGAGCATCATCTGGATTCTCCAGTTGAAGAATAAGGAGGGCACGTGTTTTAAGGCCTGTCTGGATGGCTCCATTGACAGTAAGGGGTCTTTAACCATGAAATGGATAGCTGAAAAAAATGGTAGATTCTCCATCATGGAAGGTCTTCATAGAGGCCCGAAGTATGCCAACAATTTATTCTAGCATAATAGGAGTTTGGACAAGATGGCCTTTGGGATCCCTTCAACTCTATGATTCTATGGTTCTTTGTTCAGAAAAACAGCATAACTAACTTTTTGCAAGTCTACTTCATTTCATTCCCTTCTCTCAGCACTACTTTTGCCCTTCTACAATTGGATTAGCTATTCCACAAATGTCACTTTTTCTGACATGGGAGAAAAGCAGCACTGAAACACTTGGTGCAGCTCAGGGCTGTAGCAGCACACCCATAACATTGTACCTCTGTCCCTTTCTCCTGTCCTCTAAGCAAAGTTTTACCTTGCACATAGGAGCACCTGGTTTATTTATTTATCGTGTCAGGCAACCAGACAATTGTATTACATTTCTAACAGAACAAAACAAACAGACAGACAGACAAGACACAAAATTTGCAAACTTGGTAGTTGATTAAATGTCCTTTGACCAGTATCTGGGCACTTGGAGTGCCTCTGGTGTTGCCGCAAGGAGGTCCTCCCTTGTGCATGTGGCAGGGCTCAGGTTGCATTGCAGCAGGTGGTCTGTAGTTCGCTCTTCTCCGCACTCGCATGTCATGAATTCCACTTTGTAGCCCCATTTCTTGAGGTTGGCTCTGCATCTCGTGGTGCCAGAGCGCAGTCTGTTCAGCACCTTCCAAGTCGTCCAGTTTTCTGTGTGCCCAGGGAGGAGTCTCTCATTGGGTATCAGCCATTGATTGAGGTTCTGGGTTTAAGCCTGCCACTTTTGGACTCTCGCTTGCTGAGGTGTTCCAGCGAGTGTCTCTGTAGATCTTAGAAAACTATTTCTAGATTTAAGTCGTTGACGTGCTGGCTGATACCCAAACAGAGGATGAGCTGGAGATGTCTCTGCCTTGGTCCTTTCACTAATGGCTGCTACTTCCCGGCGGATGTCAGGTGGTGCAATACCGGCTAAACAGTGTAATTTCTCCAGTGGTGTAGGGCGCAGACACCCCGTGATAATGCGGCATGTCTCATTAAGAGCCACATCCACTGTTTTAGCGTGGTGAGATGTGTATGGGCATGCATACTCAGCAGTAGAGTAGCATAGCACAAGGGCAGATGTCTTCACTGTGTCTGGTTGTGATCCCCAGGTTGTGCCAGCTGGTGATGCAATGGGTTAAACCCTTGTGCCAGCAAGACTGAAGACCAACAGGTTGGAAGTTTGAATCTGGGAAGAGCAGGGATGAGCTCCCCCTGTCAGCTCCAGTTCCCTGTGTGGTGACATGAGAGAAGCCTCCCACAAGGATGGTAACAAATCAAAACATCCAGGTATCCCCTGGCAACATCCTTGCAGAAGTCTAATTCTCTCACACCAGAAGCAACCTGCAGTTTCTCAAATTGCTCCTCACACACACACACACACACAACTCTTGCACATACCTATTCAGTCTATAAATGCATTCTCGTGCCTGGCACTAATTTATTCCCAAATATTTGTCTTACTTCTGTATAACTGGGTTTGTTGGAGGCATCTACCACAATGCACGAGAATAACAGCATTTAAGGGGAAAAAATTAAAAACTCTTTATTTTTCTTCACTTTGATCATGTTGGCAGCATATTTCTTGCCCCTCTCTTTTCTCCAATTCTCATCCAAAGAGTTTAATTGGGAATTGAGTCAGGTGTAATCAAGACTGGCCCGCTCATTAGGTGGGCTTAATTGTTTGCCTGCAGTAATAATGCAACACAATTGGCAAAAGTCTCCCATTTTTAACTCTAACATATCAGCATTCAGTAGAGAATTGGAATCGTCTCATTTCTTATCCTACAAGGTCTGAATTGCATTACAAGTTAGCACTAGCTCGAATTCTCAAGTTCTCCATATGTATTGGAAGCCAGCTAGCAGAATGTTTAAGGTCAATTTATCCAGGTAAATGCCTGTTTTCTAAAGCTTAATACCCCTCTCCCAAAAGGTTTGCTAGATCAAAAACTAGAAAGGGCTCCTGGGCTTTTAATGATTGTGTAGAAGAAGGAAATTCGCACATCCAATAAAGGCGCAGGAGTCCTCTCCACTTTTCAGCCTGGCAACCCTACTTGCACCACACACACATCATTATAAAAATAGGTCATAAGTCTACGCTCAGTTTCCTATAGAAAGAAACTAGGCCCCATGCCAGTATAAGGTCTGAACTGCAGGTTGTACATCTCTGTGAGAAATCCATCTCATGACGTTAGCAGCAGGAGAGAAAGAAAAATGATCAGGTTGTGCTTCCTGCTGGCTCCTCCTGTCTTGGATTCCATTAAGGGTCTGGAAAAGGAAAAGTAGAGAAAGCTGGCCAAACCCACACCAGCATGTCCTTCTTGATAAGAGATGACAATTGACCCATCTCCATTAGTCTAGCTGTATATCTTGAACAGTCTTTGAATACGATTGCCATAAATTGACAGGCAACTTGAAGGCACATGCAGATACAACCTTAGAATTTATAGAGTTACTAGCCGTCCCCTGCCACATGTTGCTGTGGCCCAGTTTGGTAATCTTGAAAATAAAGTAATGAGAGAGTGTTGGTTTCTAATATATGTAATTTCTTGATGCTTGTGGGTAAACAGTATTTCTTGCTGTTTCTTTGTCAGTGTTGATGTGGAGAGTGTCTGGTTTTCCTGCTCTGGAACAAGCAACATATTTATTTTATTGTTTATTTATTTACAGCTTTTATATTCCGCCCTTCTCACCCCGCAGGTTACAGTGTACACATATATGGCAAACATTCAATGCCAATTTTAACATACAACATATACAGACATACACAGAGGCTATTTAACTTTTTCTGGCCGCCAGGGGAGCTGTCACTTTCATCGTCCACCTGCGACGCTGATGAAGCACTTCCGCATTCCCGCATGCTTCCCCACTGGAATGCTTTGCTGGAGACTTCTTTATGGCCTCATAAATCAATTAATTTAGCCTCCCCACACTTTAAGGTGGTACCTAATTTTCCTACTTGACAGATGCAACTGTCTTTCGGGTTGCAAAGGTCGACAACAGGCTACACACAATTGGTTGGAAACCCACTCCAACCCAGGCTGGCTTCGAAATCATGACCTTGTGGTCAGCGTGATCTTAATGAAGCTGACACTCAGCCAGCTGCGCCACAATCCCAGTGCTTTAGGGGTCCCTTTCAAATCTATGATATCTCTCTGTGTGTGAATCATATCTATCTATCTATCTATCTATCTATCTATCTATCTATCTATCTATATCTATGGCTGGATGGCTCTTTGTCAGGAGGGCTTTGATTATGTTTTCTTGCCCCGGTGAAGGGAGTTGGACTGGATGGCCTTAAGTATTTTCTGTTGGTCATGGGGGTTCTGTGTAATAAATAATAATAATAATAATAATAATAATAATAATAATAATAATACTTTATTTATACCCCGCCACCATCTCCCAACGGACTCGGTGTGGCTTACATGAAGCCAAGCCCACAATATATCAATACAAGCAATAACAACCAGAATACAAAGCAAAACACAAATACTAATACAAAGCAATTAAAAAAATGTCATACAAAAATAGCATAAACATTGAACAATAGCACAAAACACATTTAAAATCTATGGCTGGGCCAAATGTAATTAAAGTTGGGTTGTTGTAGGTTTTTCCGGGCTATATGGCCATGTTCTGGAGGCAATTTTTCTCCTGACATTTCGCCTGCATCTATGGCAAGCATCCTCAGAGGTAATGAGGTCTGTTGGAAGTAGGAAAAATGGGTAATTAAAGTTAAAAAAATAATGCTGGGCATGAACAAGATAGAGGAGGTAGGGTGTTGGTGGAAACGTACAAGCAATCCTAAATCAATATGAAGTGCTTTTAGAGGACAGAATACTAAGGGATCATTATTCTGGGAAGGCACACTGGAACAACCACGTTTTCAAGTTTTTCCTTCTGTGTAGGAAGTTTGGCCCAATTCTGTTGTTGGTGGGATTCAGAATGCTCTTTGATTGCAGGTGAACTAAAAATCCTAGTAGTAACTACTCCTAAATGCCAAGGTCTATTTCCCCCAAACTCCATCTGTGTTCATATTTGGGTGTATGAAATATTCGTGCCAAGTTTGGTCCAGATCCATCATTGTTTGAGTCCACAGTGGTCTCTAGATGTAAATGAACTACAACTCCCAAACTCAAGGTCAATGCCCACCAAACCCTTCTGGTGTTTTCTGTTAGTCACGGGAATCCTGTGTGAAACACTTTTCATTCAATTCCATCATTGGTGAAGTTCAGAATGCTCTTTGATTGTAGATGAACTATAAATCTCAGCAAGTACAAGTCCCTAATGGCAAAATCATTTTTTGAGTGATGGTGACTTCTTGGGTTAGTAGGTGTCTTGTGGCCAAATTTGGCAGCAATTCGTCCAGTGGTTTTTGCGTTATGTTAATCCCACAAACGAACATTACATTTTTATTTATACAAAAATACCAAACAAGGACTTTGAAGACTTATCACTCTCTTGTGTCAAAATTAAGAGTTTTAGTCCTTTCCTTCCTTGACCTAAAAACACATTCTGCTGTCCCATAATTAAATGCATCTCCAGTCCCATTGGAACATTTATGTAGATTCCTTAAACTAATTGAGAGATGTGATTCTTTGGAAGTTGGAAGCACAAGATTTTATCTTGCTTCTCGTGCTTTTTAACATCCATATGAAGTCACTGGGGAGAGCCATCCGGTATGGAAGACACATAGCTCTACTTGCAGCTTCCAAAAATATCAGAAAAGCCGTGAAAATGCAGAACAGCATAATCGGGAAAATCTTACAGATGAGGAGAAGCAAGTGGAGGTTTAATCTAAATTAAATACAACTATTCTATTTAACACCTATTTCATATAATAAAACATCTATTTCTGTTTTATTGAATATACTAAAGCCTTTGACTGTGTGGATCATAATAAATTGTGGCAAGTTCTTGGTGTCATGGGGATACCAAGTCACCTTGTCTCTCTCCTGAGGAATCTGGATAAGGACCAAGTAGCAACAGTATGAACTGACCATGAAACAACAGACTGGTTCAAGATTGGGAAAGGCATACGGTGGGGTTGTATACTCTCACCCAACGTATTCAACTTGTATGCAGAACACATCATGCGATGTGCGGGGCTTGACAAATGCAAGGTTGGAGTTAAAATTGCTGAAAGAAACAATAACAACCTTAGATATGCAGATGATACCACTCTGATGGCCGAAAGCGAGGAGGAGCTGAGGAGCCTTCTAACCAAGGTGAAAGAAGAAAGCGCAAAAGCTGGGTTGCAGTTAAACAGCAAAAAAACAAGACTGTGGCAACTGGACTGATTGATAACTGGGAAATAGAGGGAGAAAGGGTGGAGACACTGACAGACTTTGCATTTCTAGGTGCAGACACAGACTGCAGCCAGGAAATCAGAAAATGTTTCCTTCTTGGGAGGAGAGCAATGACCAATCTCAATAAAATAGTGAAGAGTAGAGCCATCACACTGGCAACAAAGTTCCACATCGTCAGCACAATGGTATTCTCCATAATAACCTATGGATATGAGAGCTGGACCATAAGGAAGGCTGAGCGAAGGAAGAGAGATGCTTTTGAACTGTGGTGCTGGAGGAAAGTTCTGAGAGTGCCTTGGACCGCCAGAAGATCCAACCAGTCCATACTTCAGAAAATAAAGCCTGACTGCTCACTGGAGGGAAGGATATTAGAGGCAAAGATGAAGTACTTTGGCCACATCATGAGAAGACAGGAAAGCTTGGAGAAGACAATGATGCTGGGGGGAAAGGAAGAAAAAAGGAAGAGGGACCAACCAAGGGCAAGATGGATGGATGGTATCCTTGAAGTGACTGGCTTGACTCTGAAGGAGCTGAGCGTGGTGACGGCCAACAGGGAGCTCTGGCCTGGGCTGGTCCATGAGGTCACCAAGAGTCGGAAGCGGCTGAATTAAGAATAAATTGTTGGAAATCTGCAGATATAAAGAAGTAAGGCTAGAAAACTGGTGTTGGCTGAGATTACAGTCATCTTGAAGAATCCAGTGAAGCTTCTCCTGAACTTGATTATGTTTGTGGAAGCTCAGATAGTGCCTACTATTGGGTTTACCTTCTATCATTCTGACTGATTTGCCAGCTGCATCTCCATTGATCCTGGCCATATCCAAACTGGACAACTGAAATTACTCTGTGTGAAGCTACTTTTAAAGTTGGTTTGAGGCTTTAGTAGCTACCCAGTTGCTTGTGGAGCTTAGGCAATCAAAACATATCACAACAATCCTGGACCAGTTGTTCCAACAGCCAGGCCTTAAATAATTTTGGAACAGGTTACTCAGAGGATGTCTGATTCCCATACAAATGTGCCCTTGCCTTCGGCCAAGCAACGGCAGCAGATTTGGGAGATAACTTTCTGCCACACAATCCTCTGGCAACTGCGGAGATATCTGAAAAGCTTCCCTACTCCAAAAAAGGGGCAAGTGACTGGAGTCCTTACTTTGAAAAACAGGATTTAATGTTAAAGAATGCAGGAGAGAACTCTTTAAAAGTTAATTTCCATTCCTAGTTGCTCCCAAGAGAGACAATTCACTTTTTTTTACAGCCAGAAAAGGGACAGTTCACTTAGTCTAGAGGATTCATGGGCCATGAACAGAAATTTGGGAGGATCCTCATGCTGCCTCAGGGCTACATTTTGACTACATCTATCTAAGATAAGCTACACAGACCTGGAACGTAGTAAATGAGGTGGAAAAGCACAATACAGGAAGTTGTCTTGGGTAGTCCCATTTTTTTTAGAATGCCAAACCATGGGGCAATTTCTCCATGATTACCTTAAAGTTGTATGTGTTTTGTGTGTGCATATATGTGTGTATATATTTCTGTATATATTTGTGTATATGTGTATATAAATGTGTACATATGTGGTTTTGCGCACGTGTTGTAGTGTATTTTTGTTTTTTGGCTTTTTAAGTCCCTTCCGCTGTGTTTTTATGAGTGATGGTCACTTGTTGGCCTGATAGATGTACTGTGTCTGAATTTGGTGTCAATTCACGCATTGGTTTTTGAGTTTTGAGTCCCACAAACATACATTTTTATTTATATAGACTAGCTGTACCTTCCACTCTCTCCTTCCTTCCCTCCCTCCCTCTTTCCTTCCTTCCTTCCCTTTGTATTTTCTTCCTCTCCTTCCTTCCCTTTTTTATTTCCTTCTCTTCCTCTTCCCTTTCTTCCCTCTCTTTCTTTCCCCCCTTTCTTTCCCTTCCTCTTTCTCCCCATTCTTCCTTCTCTACCTATTCCTGGACTGCAATTCCCAGCAGTCCTCCTGATCAATCTACTTACCTACCTACCTATCTCTTTCTAATATATATATTAGAGGATTGCTGGGATTTGCAGTCTAGGAATAGGAAATTGGAAATATGCAGGGATTGGGATGCTCTCAAAGAAATCCAAGGAGAAGAAAGCTTGGATCTTGGAAGCAGGGCATTTGGATCCTCCTCCTCTCCTAAAGGGCCTGGTCTAGGGGATGCTGGGAGCTGTAGTCCAGAAGAGAGTGTGGATATGCTATTGTGTGTTGTTTGCGCTGTAGCATCTTTTTGATTTTTGGCTTTTAAGTCCCTTCCTCTGTGTTTCTCAGTGTTTTTATGAGTGCTGGTCACTCATTGCCCTGATAGGTGTCTTGTGTCCAAATTTGGTGTCAATTCATCCAGTAGTTTTTGAGTTATGTTAATCCCACAAACTAACATTACATTTTTGTTTATATAGACTAGCCGTCCCCTGCCACGTGATGCTGTGGTCCAGTCTGTGTATATGTGTTTTGTGTGTGTATATATGTGTGCATATATTTGTGTATATGTGTGTTTGTGCATATATATGTGGTTTTGCGCATGCATTGTAATGTGTGGGGTTTTTTTTAAGCCCCTTTCACTATGTTTTTAATGTTTTTATGAGTGATGATCACTTGTTGGCCTGACAGGTGTCTTGTGTCCAAATTTGGTGTCAATTCACCCAGTGGTTTTTGAGTTATGTTAATCACACAAACGAACATTACATTTTTATTTATATAGACTAGCCGTCCCCTGCCATGTGTTGCTGTGGCCCAGTCTGTGTATATGTGCTTTGTGTGTGTATATATTTGTATTTTCGTGTATATATGTGTGTTTGCATATGTATATGTGTGTGTGTGTGTGGTCATGCACATGCATTGTAATGATTTTTAAAAATTATTTTGGCTTTTAAAGTCCCTTCCACTGTGTTTTTTAGGGTTTTTATGAGTGATGGTCACTCATTGGCCTGATAGGTGTATTGTTTCCAAATTTGGTGTCAATTCCCCCAGTGGTTTTTGAGTTATGCTAATCCCACAAACGAACATTACATTTTTATTTATATAGATATTGTTCACATAGCAACAGTAAGTGTGCTAATGTGTGTGTGTGTCCACAATGAAACCCAATGTCAGGATTCAGAAATAGATTGCAATAACATATTTTGTGGAAAATCTGAACAAGAGAGAAAGCCAAACTCATAATAGATGAAATTCATCACTTTGGACAATCCAATTAAGATAGAATAAGCTGCAAATGCAGTAACATCTACCTCCTGGGTCAAAAGCCACCTCTCTCGCAGAGGCACAAAAGCAAAACCACAGGCCATTGGTTTACCCACAGGGTCACTTTGTACTATTCTGGGTGGGATTCTTCTTTTCATTAAGCCAGGGAACAGCCTATTAAAATAATTGCAGGTCAATTTTGTAATCAGAATTGATTTTGAGGCCGGATTATGTGCGAACGGTGGGCCAAGCCATGGTCTGAAGCAACGAAGGGAGGATAGAGAGAAAGAAGGAAATCTTTGTTAAGGATGAGAAATGAAAGGTCGAAGGGGACTTAATTTTATAGCTCCAAGCTATCCTTTGTCTTAAAAGGTAAGACAGGAATTACCATGGCAACCAGCTCACTTATTTCTCCGCGTAGAGAAAACAAGACTTCGCGTTCCTGAGTTAAAACACTATCAAATTGTTTATTCCTATCTTTAAATAATGTTCAGGATCTCTTTCCGAAGCAGCACTATTATCCCCATCAAACAGAAGTTAGAGCATGCTATCACAAGGAGAGGAAGCATTTGTCACTGTTTTAAATCACGGCTCCCGTTTTCCCCTCTCTTATTTTTTTCTCCTTTTTGTGGCTAAGATTTTTTACTGCGGCTGTGAAATTCACACCTCTCAGGAGGTAACCTTCACACATAATCCGTTGCTTGCTTCTAAAGCCTACGTGTTTGATGGCAGCTGAGCAATTTAAGCGGAGACAATAAAGGAAAGTAATTGTTCCTTTTTAATTTCTAAATGCAGGTTTCTTCCCACCTCTTCTGAGCGAAATCTCAACTACATGTGTCCTTCCATAACAGTCACGTACAATTGTGGCCAAAGGTGTGGCAAGACCCGTCCCCGCCATGTTTCATGCTCACTCTGAGGAGGGACAGTAAAGCAAGGAATAAAGTAAATAAATTTAACGGCGCTGCTTTCCTTTTCATTTCTCCCCATTTCTATCTAAGCGATTCTCATGAAAGTGAATCCAACATAACTCCTGTGTACGGAGACACGAAGGAGGAGACGGAGTCACCTGTGTGTATCCAAGCTGCACCATTTTAGTAGTTATCCCTTTATCATTCATGGTGCTTCCTATGCAATTCAGGGGTCTGCAGTTTGGTATGATATTAAGAATTCTTTGCTAGATAGTCTTCATCAGGAACCTCTCCTTTGACACAGAAGAGGATGAGTTGGGGGAACTGCTGGAGCCCTTTGGAGACCTCAAGTATGTGCAGATCGTGATGCACCCCAACACAGCGCACTCCACGGCGGGCCGGCAGGTGGTGGCCAAAGTGTGTGTATGTATGTGCCAGGCGCCAGCTGTAATAACCTCAACATCTAGCCGAGCACAGTGCTATTTGGCATCTCTGATAAAATAGATTCGAAACCTCTGGCTGCACATCTGGAATGGGAGCAGTTCCCCAAAAATGAGAAGCACTGAATCAGAGAAATGCAGGGACCCAACAAGGAGGTGGTTCAATATATGCACATCATTTCCACTATTGCCAGGAGCTCCATGTTCCATTTTCAAATAATAGTAGTAATAATAATAATAATAATAATTATTATTATTATTATTATTATTTATTTATTTATACCCTGCTCCATCTCCCCCAGGGGGACTCGAGGCCACACCCATCAGTACAATAAACACAATATAACACAAAAGCATAACACAATATAACACAAAAGCATAACAGAATAATATATTTATTTCCCGCTCCATCTCCCTCAGGGGGACTCGGGATGGCTTAAATGAGGCCACGCCCATCAGTACAGTAAACACAATAATAATAATAATAATAATAACAACAACAACAACAACAACAACAAGAACAACAACACTTTATTTGTACCCCACTACCATCTCCCCAAGGGACTCAGTGCGGCTTACATGAGGCCGAGCCCAAACACAACAATACAAGCAATAATAATAACAATACAAGCAATTAAAAACACATAGACAATAAGATAAACAACATTATCAATAAAAAAAACTCATAATTAAAAACAGTGGGAAGGCCAAATGTTAAGTTAAAATTGGAAATAATGCTGGGACATGAATGGAAGGTGATACTGGTGTTTGCGGAAGGGCATACGAGCAGACTTAAAGAAATGTAAAGTGCTTTACAATATAACACAAAAGCATAACAGAATAGTATATTTATACCCCACTCCATCTCCCCCAGGGGGACTCGGGGCAGCTTACATGAAGCCATGCCCATCAGTACAGTAAACACAATATAACACAAAAGTATAACAGAACTAGAAAATAAAAACATAAAATGCAAAACCAATATAATAAGTTACACAGCAATATAAAATTGGACATTAAACACACAGGATTACACGGGGCAGGGCCAAATTTAATGATAAAAATTTTAAAACACTGGGAGATTGGGCAATGTAAATTATTGGGAAGGGACATCCGGGATGAGGAAGGAATTAAGTGCACGAACCATAAAATAAAGTGCTTCTGAGGTCATTTGTGCAAAATTTGGTCAGGGAGTATCTTACATTCAATCATTGAAGGCACATTGAAATAACCATGTTTTCAGGTTCTTCCTGAAGATTGCCAGAATGGGGGCTTACCTAATATCTCTGGGGAGTGAATTCCCAGAGTGAGGACCTCACAACCTCTGAGGATGCTTGCCATAGATGCAGGCAAAATGTCAGGAGAGAATGCTTCTAGAACATGGCCATATATTGCCAGAAAAACCTACAACAACCCACTATCTCAATATGGTTTTCTGTCCAACATAAAAAAAACCCTTTGTGTCTCTTTTTATGAAATGTTTCACCTAAGTGCTTATCAATACATCGATGAAATGAAGTTCTCGCCTCTCCTGAATTCAATTTTGTCTTCTCCAGTAAAATTCCTATCTGCTTCTCTGTCCAGGATCATAAGATTGTAGTGGTGGGTCCATGCTTTCCATCCTGAGAGAATCCTCGCTGCAAAGCATTCCAAAGGATTTCAGATGCACTTTTTCTGCCTGGCATCATCCATGGGTTTCTTTGGTTCTGGAAGGACCTGCCCTGAAGATTTAACATGTGAAAATAAGTGTCTCTATTTTACTCTGTGAAATGATAGGAAGTGTATGAGTGGGATATATATATATATATATATATATATATATATATATGTTCCTAAACATCAAAGATTGTGAAGCCTTGAACTCTAAACTCATAATGTGACTGCTCTAGTACAAAAGAATTTCAGTGGCACTAAAGTACAGGTGGAGAAGTCAGTCAACCGGTGGGAGGCAATTGCCTGTGGATAAACACTTTGCATGAATCGAATGGCAGAATGTGAGTTGTATAATTAAATCCACAGTTCCTCCTGCTGAGGACATACTCTGCTCTATTATTTCCTTTATCCTTTAATGATAATGTTAATGCGCTTTTTTATTTTGTGAATGCACAGAGGTGATTTCTGAAACTGGACCAAAAAAAAAAATCAAATCAAAACAAGTCACACACACACACACACATAAAAAAGCAAAATAAACCAAAGGTAGGCATAACTAACATTTGTCATCTGAGCACACTGGCTTCAGCTTCTTCCTTTATCCTTCCAGGCATCAAGTGTTGGCTTCATCACATTGCACGGAATAAAAATCAAAGCTCAGCTTCAGAGTTCTTTGAGGCGCATGTATATAATTCAAGGTACCTCTTAAGCTGGAGATCATGAATTCCTATTATAGCTACCAGGGATTCGGTTTAATAGTGTTACAGCTGGAAGTGTTAGTTTCAACTTTGCAAGAAAGTTCTCTACAATTTACAGGAGAGGTGGAATGATTAATAGCATCAAATCAGAAGCTCTTGCCCGGAAAACACAGCATTGGATGGAAGAGAACTGCAGACGTTTTCTTTTTTTCCATCCTAGACAAAATCCCTAGGCTGCAGTAGATGGGTATACCAAAATACTACGGCGCTTCTCTCAAATGCAGAGGAAGGCAATGACAAGCCTCCTCTGATTAAATCATAGAATCATAGAATCAAAGAGTTGGAAGAGACCTCATGGGCCATCCAGTCCAACCCCATTCTGCCAAGAAGCAGGAATATTGAATTCAAAGCACCCCTGACAGATGGCCATCCAGCCTCTGTTTAAAAACCTCCAAAGAAGGAGCCTCCACCACACTCCAGGGCAGAGAGTTCCACTGCTGAACAGTTCTCACAGTCAGGAAGTTCTTCCTCATGTTCAGGTGGAATCTCCTTTCTTGTAGTTTGAAGCCATTGTTTTGCGTCCTAGTCTCCAAGCAGAAAACAAGCTTGCTCCCTCCTCCCTGTGGCTTCCTCTCACATATTTATACATGGCTATCATGTCTCCTCTCCGCCTTCTCTTCTTCAGGCTAAACATGCCCAGCTCCTTAAGCCGCTCCTCATAGGGCTTGTTCTCCAGACCCTTGATCATTTTAGTCGCCCTCCTCTGGACACATTCCTGCTTGTCAATATCTCTCTTGAATTGTGGTGCCCAAAATTGGACATAATATTGCAGGTGTGGTCTAACCAAAGCGGAATAGAGGGGGAGCATGACTTCCTTAGATCTAGACACTATGCTCCTATTGATGCAGGCCAAAATCCCATTAGCTTTTTTGCCGCCACATCACATTGTTGGCTCATGTTTAACTTGTTGTCCACGAGGACTCCACGATCTTTTTCACACGTACTGCTCTCGAGCCAGGCATTGTCCCCATTCTGTATCTTTGCATTTCGTTTTTCCTGCCAAAGTGGAGTATCTTGCATTTGTCCCTGTTGAACTTCATTTTGTTAGTTTTGGCCCATCTCTCTAATCTGTCAAGATCATTTTGAATCCTGCTCCTGTCCTCTGGAGTATTGGCTATCCCTCCCAATTTGGTGTTGTCTGCAAACTTGATGATCATGCCTTCTAGCCCTTCATCTAAATCTTGCCAAGGAAACCTATGATTGGATCACCTTAAGGCAGTGGTTCTCAACCTTCCCAATGCTGCAACCTCTTAATACAGCTCCTCCTGTTGTGGTGACCCCCATCCATAACATTATTTTTGTTGCTACTTTACAACTGTAGCTCTGCTATGGTTATTTTTATTTTATTTATTTATGAAATTTATATGCCGCCCTTCTCACCCCAAAGGGGACTCAGAGTGGCTTACAAGTAACAAGTAAATACAATATATTATATTATTACTATAGGAGAATATTAATATTATATATTACATTGTAAAGGTAAAGGTTGTCCCCTGACATTAAGTCCAGTCATGTCTGACTCTTGGGTGTGGTGCTCATCTCCATTTCTAAGCCAAAGAGCCAGCATTGTCCATAGACACCTCCAAGGTCATGTGGCTGGCATGATTGCATGGAGCGCCATTACCTTCCTGTTAGAGCAGTACCTATTGATCTACTCACATTTGCATGTTTTCAAACTGCTAAGTTGGCAGAAGCTAGGGCTGACAGCGGAAGCTCACGCCGCTCCCCGGAATCGAACCTGTGACCTTTTGATCAACAAGCTCAGCAGCTCAGTGCTTTAACCCACTGCCCCACCAGCACGTTATTCTGTTATGAATTATAATCATAATGTAAATATCTGATATGCAGGACGTATTTTCATTCACTGGACCAAATTTGGCACAAGTTTCTGATAACCCCAAATTTGAATACTGGTAGGGTTTGGGAGGGGGTTGATTTTGTCATTTGGGAGCTGTAGTTGCTGGGATTTATAGTTCACCTACAATCAAAGAGCATTCTGAACTCCACCAACAATGGAACTGAACCACACTTAGTACACAGAACTCCCATGATCAACAGAAAGGTGAGAGGGTCGGTATATAAAACCTCGAAATAAATAAATAATAAATAATAAATGGAAGGGTTTGGTGGGCACTGACCTTGAGTTTTGGAGTTGTAGTTCCTCTACATCCAGAGAGCACTGTGGACTCAAACAATGATGGATCTGGACCAAACCTGGCACAAATATTCAGTTTGCTCAACTGTGAACACGGTTGGAGTTTGGGGAAAATAGACTTGACATTTTGGGAGTTTGTAGCTGCTGGGATTTATAGTTCACCTACAATCAAACAGCATTCTGAACTCTACCAACGATGGAACTGAACCAAACAAAGCACATGGAACTCCTGTGACCAATAGAAAATACTGGAACGGTCTGGTGGGCATTGACCTTGAGTTTTGGAGTTGGAGTTCACCTACACCCAGAGAGCACTGTGGACTCAAATAATGATGCATCTGGACCAACTTGGCTTGAATACTCCAATATGCCCAAATGTGAACACTGGTGGAGTTTGGGGAAATTAGACCTTGACATTTGGGAGTTGTAGTTGCTGGGATTTATAGTTCACCAACAATCAAAGAGCCACCTGATCTCCACCAATGATAGAATTGGGCCAAACTTCCCACACAGAACCCCCATGACCAACAGAAAATACTGTGTTTTCTGATGGTCTTTGGTGAACCCTCTGACATCCCCTCATGACCCCCCCAGGGGTCTTGATCCCCAGGTTGAGAAATGCCACCTTAGGGTCACTATTAAACATGAGGCACACAACAGTATCAAAGGTTGCCAGCAGCCAGCATTGAAACAGCACAGTCATCATCAAATCAAGTCAATTCCACTATATCACAGTCAATGACCAGCTCAACACAATCATCTATAACAATCCATCTTTCAGCACGGGAGATAAGGGTTCCAATTAGGTCTGTTGAAATGCCAAGATGGAGTGGGATTTCTCCTTGTTTTAGAGCCCCCAAAAGTATTGCAATGAGCAACTTAGGATTCTCTCCCTGCAAATTCTCTCTTGCTCCCTCTGTTTGACTCTGAATTGCTGTCCAGTCTTGGGAGGCCCTGAGGGGTTCAAGCAGAGTCAAGACTGTATTTGTTTATTGCTTTTCAGTCTATAGGGATCCCAAAGCCGTGTGTTGCAAATATAGAAACTAACAAGCAAAAGCACTCAAGAGACAAAAAAAAAAAAGATTTGAAAAGCAGTTCACACACATGCACATGTACAATTTTTAAAAACTCCCCGATTTTAAGAACCTGACTCCGGTCCAACTGCACTTGTAAGGAAAACCCATAGCCAGGGTTCAGCTGCAGAGAAAGCTTTGTCTGCCAGTCTTGCCTCTGGAACTTTTGAATAAGTTGCATGGAATCACATGATGGAAAGAGTGGTCTTTTAGAGATCCCAGACTCAAGACATTTAAGGTTTTATTTGTCAAAACCTTGAACTAACCTCAGAAAAAGATCTGAAGCCACTGCAATCTATATAAATAAAAATGTAATGTTCGTTTGTGGGATTACCACAACTCAAAAACCACTGGACGAATTGATGCCAAATTTGGCCACAAGACACCTACTAACCCACGGAGTGACCATCACTAATTTTTTTTTGTCATTTGAGAGTTGTACTTGCTGGGATTTATAGTTTACCTACTATCAAAGAGTATTCTGAACTCCACCAATGGTGGAATTGAACCAAACATGGCACACTGGACTCCCATAACCAACAGAAAATACTAGAAGGGTTTGGTGGGCATTGATCTTGAGTTTGGGAGTTGTAGTTCACCTACATCCAGACAGCACTGTGGACTCAAACAAAGATGCATCTATCCAAACTTGGCACAAATACTCAGTATGCTCAAATGTCAACACTGGTGGAGTTTGGGGAAAATAGACCTTGACATTTGGGAGTTGTAGTTACTGGGATTTATAGTTCACCTACAATCAAAGAGCATGCTGAACCCCACCAATGACAGAATTGGGCCAAACTTCCCACACAGAACCCCCATACTGAAGGCCAACCAGTCCAACTCCTTTCATCAGGGCAAGAAAACGTAATCAATAGGCCTGGGTAACAACGGAAAAATTTGTTTCTAAAATCGATTCTTTTTTTGGGGGTTTTGCGTTTCGATATTTAAAATAATTACAAAATTTTCCTTTTAAAAAGTTCGATATTTACGAAATTTCGTAAATGGTAAAAAAATAACGAATCGATTTCCGAAACAATAACGAATCGATTCGTTAATGGCGGACGCGAGCGCGAAATATGCTAAAAAACCTCCAAAACCTTCTGAAGCTTCCCTCTCCCTCTGTTGTTGACTGTTGGTGTGATATTATAATTTTTTTTCACTAATTAAACCATAAAACTGGCCCAGACATGCGGAAATAATAACGAAACGACCTCAGAACAATAACGAAACGAATACAATAACGAAATACGAAGCATTTACAAAACGTCTTAAAAAATTCGTTTTTTAAAAAAATTGCTCCAGAATGGTTCGTTATCGCTTCGTAATCAACAAAATTAACGAATTATTAACGAATTACGAATTAACGAAACGAAACCGCCCAGCCCTAGTAATCAAAGCCCTCCTGACAAAGAATCATCAACAGTGACAAAGAAATACCAAGAACTACTGTTGACCCACAAGCATCAAGACATTACATATATTAGAAACCAACACTTTCTCAATTCCTTTTTTTTTTCCATATCACCAGACTGGGCCACAGCAACGCCTGGCAGGGACAGCTCGTCTATAAATATCAGACTTGATCCATTTTTAGCTATTCCAGTTTCTTAAGCTTGATCCAGTATCCGTAATGGCAAGGGCCCAGTCGTCATGGATTCCAATCTGAAAAGGGAGCACGTTGCAGACGATCATGGCTCCTCCTATTCGGCATCACAGTTGAATTTTTCTGATTTTCCTTTATTTTCCTGATTCTTTTTATTTTGTGGGACTGATTGGGAGTTGGGGACCCAGCAGATTGTGGCTGGCGTGTGAGTGCATTTGGGGGCTTCAGGGTCACTCTTTTGGGTTTTTTTCTCCTTTCTGTCCTCTTTTTCAGAAAATGCTTCTAAAAGATAATAATAATTACTACTAATTGTAATAATCCCAGCAAACAAAAAGAGAAGCCTACCTCTCCTCTAGAGTAAGTAAAGGTAGGTAAATGTTTTCCCCTCACAATAAGTCCAGTTGTGCCCGACGCTGGGAGTTGGTGATCATCTCCATTTTTAAGCCGAAGAGCCGGTGTTGTCCGTAGACACCTCCAAGGTCGTGTGGCTGACATGACTGCAAGGAGCGCCATTACCTTCCCACCAGAGCTGTACCTATTGATCTACTCACATTTGCATGTTTTTGAACTGCTAGATTGACAGAAGCTGGGGCTGACAGCGGAAGCTCATGCCGCTCTCCAGATTTGAACTTGCGATCTTTCAGTCAACAAGTTTAATAGCTCAGTGGTTTGACCCACCGCACCACTGAGGAGAACCCACCGCTCCCTAGAGTAGAAAGTAGAAATGGCATTAAGGAAGCAAAACCCCAAGCAGAAAGGGGATTGCAGGCAGTAGAGAAAAGAGAGGGGATTTTTAAGGTAGTCCAGGGAGTATAGCTCCACTGAGCTCCGGGTCATCACTCTTCCATCCTTGGGCCTCCTTAAAATGATTTGGAAAGCTGTGTGGTGTGCTGCTGGGGCTGGGAGCGAAAGCACATGGGTCTGCCTCTCCTCTAGAGTAGAAACAACTTTAATAAAGATAAAACCCAGTCTACTCTACAAACAGAAAGGAAAGAATACAGAAAGAGTGGTATCTTAACTCTGTTGCTTTTTTAAATCCTGGTCTTAATGAAGGATATGGAAGGAGAACTGTGGGAAGTCTCAACCACCCAATAATGGGCTGGATAGGATGCTTCCCTGTTGCTGTCACCCAGGCTCCCTTGAAAGGAAAAATGGAAAGTCTCCCAGGGGCCTTGTAAATTCCCCATTGCTACCAATGGGCCGGGAAGAGCTGTGTGTGTGTGTGTGTGTGTGTTTTGGATGTGGAATGAACACATCAGCAGTGCACCCATTTTCAAGAGGTGCACAAAAAATGGATTATTTTGGGGTGGGGGGGGGTTATGCACAAGCTTAATAACTACTGCATGAAGTCTCAAGGCTTTGCATTGCCTCCCTTCATGAAAATATGTGCATATTTTGGCACACAAATTATGCATTTCACTGACCCAGTGTTGTGCAATGGTTAAGGACTTGGGCGGCTAGGGTTTGAATCTTCCCTCAGCCACAGAAACCCACTGGGCAAGTCAGACTGTCTCAAACTTCGAGGGAAGACAAAGTCAACCCTCCTCTGAACAAACTTGCCAAGAAAAGCCAAGGATAGCTTTGCCTTAGGGTTGCCATAAGTCAGAAGCAACTTGAAAGCACACATCAACAGCAGCATGCATTTCAACATGTTTTCCCAGTTGACGAAAGTCCATATGCCTTTTTTCAAAGATATACATTTTAGTTATGTGAATTTGTTTCTGTATAATTCAAAAAAGGATCTCATGCTTGCTGTTTCCTTCTGACAAAGGGGAACAGGGAAATATACATATGCATTTCTTAAATCTTACAGAGCACAAATTGGATATTCTTGGGTTTCTTTTTTTGATAAAAGTAATGCTTTACATTTTTTTATAAATATCCACACACACACACACACACACACACACACAGATCCCTCGCTGAAAAAGACGTCAATCCAACAAGCAGCAGCAAAGGGGGAGGAGAGGCAGGAAACATACACCCAAAATTGCATTAAGTGCTAGATTCAGAACACAAATATAGTCAGAACAGAAGTAGTTGAAGGCTCTAGAATTCTATCACCTTAAACAACAGATTATCATGTTCCATACACAACAGATATTCCAGTTAAGCTTTCAAATGGCACTTATTTGAATTGCATAGCTACTGAGTATGATAGCTAGATGGGGCATTCGAGGAATGGTAGTCCGATACATGTTCTTTCCCAGGTTCTGGTCAGACGGAGGTCTCTTAAGACCCCGGACATTGCCAGGCAACCAAGGCTTTTTCCAACATGTGTTTGATCTCATCTGAGTGCTTTAGTGCTCCATGACCCTGAATTAACAGTCCATAGAGCCATAGAATCCTAGAGTTGGAAGAGACCTCGTGGGCCATCCAGCCCAACCTGATTCTGCCAAGAAGCAGGAAAGCACCCCCAAGAGATGGCCAGCCTCTGTTTAAAAGTCTCCAAAGTAGGAGCCTCCACCATACTCCGGAGTAGAGAGTTCCACTGCTGAACAGCTCTGTCCATTAGGAAGTTCTTCCTCATGTTCAGATGGAATCTCCTTTCCTGTAGTTTGAAGCCATTGCTCCATTGTGTCCTGGTCTCCAGGGCAGCAGAAAACATGCTTGCTCCCTCCTCCCTATGACTTCCCCTCACATCTTAATCCATGGTCCTCATCATGTCTTCTTTCAGACTTCTCTTCTGCAGGCTAAACATGCCCATCAGGCCCGTAGCCAGGATTTCGATTCGGGGGGGTCGGGGGTCTGAGTTTTTTTCAGGGAGGTTTCAGGGGGGCTGAGTTTCGGGGGGGCTGAGTCTGAGTGAAAGAGGGTCTACCCTAGCAAACCTTTTGTATCTTTATCCCAATACCCCCATGCATATGAGATATATTGAGTATGGTGATCAGATCATGATATGAATAAACATAACAGTTTAAATAATGCACCAGTAAGGCCTTTTCGAGAACCACCATGAGAATTTTGGGGGGGGGGGGCTGAAGCCCCTCAAGCCCCCCCCCCCCCCCCCCCCGGCTACATGCCTGATGCCTATCTCTTTAAACTGCTCTTCATAGGGCTTGTTCTCCAGACCCTCTATCTTTTTAGTCACCCTTCTCTGGACACGTTTCAGCTTAGAGTCAACATCTCCCTTCAATTGCAGTGCCCAGAATTGGACACAGTATTCCAGGTGTAGTCTGGCCAAGGCAGAATAGAGGGGGGAGCATGGCTCTCTTGATCTAGACACTAGACTCCTATTGATGCAGGCCAAAATCCCATTGGCTTTTGAAACTGTAGATTTAATGCATTTCATTGCCACTTTAACTGCCATGACTCAGTGCTATGGAATCTTGGCATTTATAGTTTGGTGACAAAGAAGGCTAAAGACCTTATAAAAATGACTACATTGGGGTGGGCCCATCCAGACAGCAAACAGGAGGGTGGCCAGATGCAGTTCCCTGTAAACCCAGAAGCAATAACTACAAAAGGCCAAAAATGCAAGATTTCCAGGTGCAGGAATATCGCAGTTTTGAGCCAAATGTCTGTATTCCCTGCAATCAGAAATCACAGGATTTTTTTTTCTGGGTTTCTTCCCGGGTTTTAGATGCTTGTTCCTGATTGGTCGGTTCCTAAAAGGAAAGTGACACTTGAGTAGAAGGCAAAGCTTTGTGTGTCAGAAACTTTTTGAAACATGTAGAGGGCACAATTTCTCTGGCCTGCACATAGAACACAACTTTTGTAGTGATCCACATAACCAAATCTTCGCATAGCCTCATCTTGTGGGGTTTCAAAAAACAAACAAACTGCCGGTTTCTGGTGGAAGTCCCATGGCAGCCATCTTGAGAGCCTCCAAATCTCAGAAGAAAGCATCAAGTTTGGACAATAGAAGGAGAAATCCCAGGACCAACAGGTCTGCATGTGGACCTCTCCTGAAGTCCCGGGATTTTTTGCCCCTTACTAAAACCCACGATTTAGTGCTGTCTGGAAGCGCCCAGTGTTGCATGGATGATGGAACAACTTTGTTCTCTCTTGAGCCAAAACACAGACCCAAAATAGACCCAATGTGATTCATCATCAGAAGATCTTGGTGATAGAAGCTTTTTGAGAGTAAAACTATCTTGACAGGTGGTTTTTCTTTGCTAGAGCTTGTTAAACAGAAACCGGTTGGCCTTTCGGTGATGTTATAGCAAGAGGTTTCTTTTTTATATGAAGCAAGGATTTGGATTAGAAAACATTGCAGGTTTATTCCAACTCTATGGTTTTATTAACAGAATTATACAGCATTGATACATGAAATAAACTAGAGAGACTGTTAAATTCTCCCCAAGTGTTTAGGAAGTGCTATTTGCTGTAATAATGACCTTGGTGCCTGCACATGGAGAGCTGTCTGAGCAGTTCATGGCACATTAATGCGGCACTCAGATCTGCCCTGCCTCCATGATTCTCTGATGGCCATGCCAGTTTCTAGGCTTAACTATTTTAGACATTGCCCTTTACTGCTCAAGAAATCCCTTTGGGCAACACTTCTGCGCTTGCAGTCATGACCTCCACTTACTATTGCAACAGAATTCCCAGAGCAACTTGTAAGCCTGACATTAAATGTTTCAATACAATTTTTCTGAAGTCGAATTTTGAAAGCTGTGGTTAAATTTTGATGATAAAATATAAATTCAGTCATTTTTAAAAGGACTCACAACAGTCAACTGAAATGGTTTTAATATTTTCCATATCTTGGCTCAGTCATTGATCAGAATTGAGACTCCAGTCAAGAAATCAGATGAACAATAGGACTTGGAAGGGCAGATCTGAAGATGCAGCATTGAATACTAATGTTAGGATTGTCCATGCCATCATACTTTCAGTTTCTGTTTGTAGTTGTGAAAGCTGGACAGTGAGGGAAGTTGAAAGGAATGAAAGCAACTAGATTGAAATGTGGTGCTGGAGAAAAGTTATATGGAGACTGTTGTTGGCTGCTAAAAAGACAAATAAATGGGTTCTAGAGATCAAACCAATACTGATATCTCTCTTGAAGACAAGATATCTAAACTGAGGCTGTTTTACTTAGGATATATCATGAAAAGATATAACTCACTAGAGTTATGGCTTTTTATGGCATTGAATAGTTGCCTATGTGTAAAGCCAACTTGAGTCCCCTTTGGGGTTGAGAAGGGTGGGGTATAAATATGGTAAATAAATAAAAACACTGATGGTTGAAAATCATAGAAGGATAGACATTAGGCTTGGGTAACCACGGAAAAATTTGGTTCTAAACTCGTTTCGTTTTTAGGGGGCCCTTGCATTTTTTTTTAAATAATTCCGAAATTTTCCTTTAAAAAATTTCGAAATTTACGAAATTTCGTAAAATTACGAATCGATTCGTTAATGGCAGATGAGATTGCGCAATATGCTAAAAAAACCTCCAAATGGGACAGGAGGAACTTCTGAAGTTTCCCTCTCCCTCTGTTGTTGACTGTTGGTGTGAGAAAACAAACAACAACTATAAAACTTGCACAAGACATGCAAAAATAATTACGAAATAATTATGAAATAATTACGAAATAAATTGAAAAAATTGTTTCGAATCTTTATTACTCCTCACACAATTCCTGCATGGCTCAATATTGGATCGTAAGCTAATTTAAATACGAATTAATAACAAATTACAAAATTAACGAACGAAACCGCCCAAGCCTAATAGACATACACATAGGAAAAGAAGAAGACTACATTGGGAGCTGTGATGGCACAGCGGGTTAAACCACTGAGCTGATGAACTTGATGACCAAACAGTAGGTGGTTAGAATCCACAGGATGGGATAATCTCCCACTGTGAGTCACAACTCCTGCCAACCTAGTAGTTTGAAAACATGTAAATGTGAGTAACTCAATAATTACCACCCAGGTGGGTGAAGCTCCCAGTGCCTCAATGGGTTAAACCCTTGCACCGGCAGGACTGAAATCGACATGTTGGAGGTTCGAATCTGGGGAGAGTGCAGATGAGCTCCCTCTGTCAGTTCCAACTCCCCATTTGGGGACATGAGAGAAGCCTCCCACAAGGATGGTAAAACATCAAAACATCCAGTCATCCCCTGGGCAACATCCTTGCAGACAGCCAATTCTCTCATGCCAGAAGCAACTTGAAGTTTCTCAAATTGCTCCTGAGACACACAGGGGAAAAAAAAACCTCAGTAGGAAGATAACGGTGCTCCATGCAGTCATGCCAACTACATGACCTTGGGGGCATCTATGGGCAACGCCACCTCTTCAGCTTAGAAATGGAGATGTGCACCACCTTTCAGAGTCAGACACAACTAGATTCAATATCAAGGGGAACCCTTTACCTGAACCTTTACATCGTAGATCGATGGACTCAATCCATGGAAGCAGCATTCCTAAGTCAACATGCAAGAGACACGTCCAAGTAGCTCTGCTGATAACTGTGCTGTATCATACTTTGAACCATGAGATGCGGCTTATTATTATTATTACTACTACTACTACTACTACTACTACTATTATTATTATTATTATTGACCCATCATTTATGTTGAGCCCTAAAGATTTAAAAGTGTGCTTATTCTACTTGGGACTAAAATTACACGTAGCCTTCAGCACCTTGGGCATTGGAGTGTGAACAATGAAATGAAGATTAGTTGAATGTGTTTGATTTTCCCCTATGAAGAAGAGCCACTGGAAAATATCTGCTTGCTATCTTTTTGCTCCCATGGTGAGAAAAGAGGGAAAGTGTTTCCCCAGAGGGAAGGAGGGAAAGGCGGGGGGAGTAAGGCAGACAAGATGGCAGAGGTGCTGCAGGTTAAAAAGCCGTGTTGTTGTGCTGATGTTTCATGTGCCAGATGGTGTAACAGCTGATGGTTAAACGCTGATGCCAACAGTTATGATACTGATGCTGACACAGCAAAATGTGACATGTTCCGGAAAGAGCTGATGGGGAGAGAGTGGAGGTGAAACATCGGGGCTGAAACAGCAGAGGACAAATGCAGAGGCGCAGAGCGTCGCCATTCTGAAACACCCCGTCAGGATGCTGTCCAGAACCAAGCAGACTGCAACATGTTTCAAGAAGGCTGCTTGGATATGAGCTTCACTTTGAAAGTGGAGCTTATTTTTATATGCCTGCAGGAGGCTTGAGCAGAGTTATTTTTGGTGATTCTTTTTCCTTATGAGAAGTGCAGTGTTACCATGCCTGTATTTTATGTACAGAAGTGCAAGTGATTTTCTTTAATAATAAAAACATAGGTTGTTGTAGGTTTTTCCGGGCTATATGGCCATGTTCTGGAGGCAATTTTTCTCCTGACGTTTCGCCTGCATCTATGGCAAGCATCCTCAGAGGTAATGAGGTCTGTTGGAACTAGGAAAAATGGGTTTATATATCTGTGGAATGACCAGGGTGAGACAAAGGACTTTTGTCTGCTGGGGCTAGGTGTGAATGCTTCAGCTGATCACCTTGATTTGCATTCAATGGCTTGGAAGCACCTGGGGGGAATCTTTTGTTGAGAGTGATTTCATTTGCCTGTTTGTTTCCCCTCTGTTGTTTGGCTGTTGTAATTTTTGAGTTTTTTAATACTGGTAGCCAGATTTTGTTCATTTTCATGGTTTCTTCCTTTCTGTTGAAATTGTCCACATGCTTGTGGATTTCAATGGCTTCTCTGCGTAGTCTGACATGGTGGTTGTGAGAGTGGTCCAGCACTTCTGTGTTCTCCAATAATATGCTGTGTCCAGGTTGGTTCATCAGGTGTTCTGCTATGGCTGATTTCTCTGGTTGGAGTAGTTTGCAGTGCCTTTCATGTTCCTTGATGCGTGTCTGGGCGCTGCGTTTGGTGGCCCCTATGTAGACTTGTCCACAGTTGCATGGTACACAGTAGAGTCCTGCAGAAGTGAGAGGATCCCTCTTGTCCTTTGCTGAATGTAGCATTTGTTGGATTTTCTTGGTGGGTCTGTAAGTGGTTGGAAGGTTGTGTTTCCTCATCAGTTTCCCTATGCGGTCAGTGGTTCCCTTGATGTATGGCAAGAACACTTTTCCTCTGGGAGGATCTTCATCTTTACTCTCGTGGTTTGTTCTTGGTCTTGCAGCTCTTCTGATGTCTGAGGTGGAGTATCCATTGGCCTGTAGAGCCCAGTTTAGGTGGTTCAGTTCATCTTGGAGGAGGTGGGGTTCGCAGATTCTATAAAATAAAAACATACCTGAGAATTAAATGTTTTGTGCTTACTACAAAACATGGTAGCTTCACCCAGGCTTTCAGAATAAACCGTGGCCAAAATCTTATTGGTGGCACAGTGGGGATGATACCAAAGAAGGTATTAAGGATCTCCTTCCACAATATAACGACTGCTACCCTATGCTACTATAAAAGGCATCTTTTCCATACCAGCACATAGCCTCATGTCCATTAAAAAGGTTGGAGGAGGGAGGAAGCATCCAAGAAAAGAGATCAATTGGGAGGTGATTTTTCCTCCTTGCTACAGATCCAGCCAGATATTGACCTCCACAGCATAGGCCCCTTCCACACATCTGTATAAAATCCACATTGAACTGGATTATATGGCAGTGTGGATTCAGGTAATCCAATTCAAAGCATATATAGTGGATTATCTGCCTTGATATTCTGGGTTATATAGCTATCCAGAAGGGCCCATAATCTTTTTTTGCTCCCCAGTTGCAGATTTTTTTTCCCACATTTTTCCCCAATAACTAATTCTATAGAAATATGGGTTATTGTGATCCTCAACTAACCTCAATACTCTTCTGTTCAGGTTAGTTGCGTCTATAATCTGTTCTTTTTATATTCTATTATAATATTGTTGTTTTATTTTGTTTTTATGCTGTTGTTTATGTATTTTAATGTCTTATATTTTAACTATTTTGATCGGGCTTGTCCCCATGTAAGCCACTCCGAGTCCCCTTGGGGAGATGGAGGAAGGGTTAAAAATTAAGGTATTAGTATTGATAATATTATTGATGAGATAGGATTGTTGTTGTTGTTGTTGTGTGCTTTCAAGTCATTTCAGACTTAGGTTGACCCTGAGCGAGGGCTGGGTAAATGACCTTGGAGGGCCGTATCTGGCCCTCGGGACTTAGTTTGAGGACCCCTGCTATAGAGGAAGGAATTAAGTCTGCAGTATATCTGAGGCTGGAATCTGCTAAACCTTTTCTCCTTCCTTGGCAGCAGCCGTATATGCCCATTTCTTTTTGGAAAGTTTCCTAGGCTCCTCCTCCAGAGACGGCCCTGCTGGGAACTCACTTTCCCAGCAATGCTTGCATAGGGCAGGCATTGAAAAATCTTTGAGTTTCTCTCAGAGCATGATGGGAATTGAAGTTTCTCTCTCTCTCTCTGTTTCCCAGCCAATAAAAAAGTGATTGTGTCCATGTTCCAATTGACTGAGAATGGACATAAGTGGCAACTACAAATCTCTTGCATTTTTTCTTATTTTTAAAAAATGTTATGGTTAAAACTTAAAATAATTCTAAAAAATCAGTAGATTGGTGAATTGTTTTGAAACTTGGCAGGCCTGCAGTTGTAAATGGTGTCTAAAACTGAGGTGGGTTTCATGCAGATAGGCCTTAAAATGACTGAGGATTGAGCCTTTACATTTCCCATTGTAGCCAATGGGCTGAATCTTTGCCGAATGAAAATGGCAACAGCCTTCTCAATTTGAGTAACCCCCCCCCCCAAACAGAACGAGGGGCCAGCCAACAATGGGCCCTGAAATGGCATGCCTTTTGGCTGAATTTTACATTTCTATTTTATAATGCTATTGTATTATTACAATGTGCAAATATTCTGAAAATACGGAACAGCCAGGTATCACATGCATGCATATAGGCGATACCTACTTTATCAAATGAAATAAAAGAAGACAAATCAAGATTCACAATCACAAACCTCCCTGTATGGTAGCTGCTGGTATATCTGCAGAAAAGATGTCATTCCATTAGATATTGACTGATGTTCTGAAAGGGGAGCTTTGCATCATTTCTAAGAAATAACATCAAAGGATGGAAAAGAGGGCAAGAGGAACGGAGTTATGTGGAGGACAATGGTACACAGAGCCTTCTTTGTACTTTAATCCTTAGCATGCCTTGCTCAAAAGCTAAGGGACATATTTATTACATTTATAGCCTGTCCCTCTTCCTTAGATCTCAAAGCAGTGTGACTATGGGCCCTTTTGACTTGATGAGGCACCAGCCATATGCAGCCCAACATTTTTGTTGACCAAGATCGTGGACACTGCAGAAAGATGCAGAAAAGGCACCTATTTTGACCCTTTCAGACAAAGCATATGCTCCCTGCATTTGATGTGTCTTTGTATGTTTGTACTCATGTAAGCCCAAAAATGTATAGCTGAGTTTATTTATAAAGAGACAGGATCATGTACTTTGTTCTAAAGCAGTGTTTCTCAACCTTCCAAATGCCGCAACCCTTGAATACAGTTCCTCACATTGTGATGATCCCCAACCATAAAATTATTTTCATTTGCTGCTGTTACAACTCGTAATGTAAATATCTGATATGCAGGATGTATTTTCATTCATCAGACCAAATTTGGCACAAATACCCAATACTCCCAAATTGGGGAGAGGGGAAATGATTTTGTCATTTAGTAGTTGTAGTTACTGGGATTTATAGTTAACCTACAATCAAAGAGCATTCTGAACTCAGAGCTAATTAAAGATAATATGATAAAATGGGCCATAGATTTTGGGCATTCCATCCTGCTCAGAGAATGGGAGAATATCTGGAGGGTAAAAACCAAATATACCAAATCAGCCAACATAAAGGAAAATTGGAAAAAAATGTTTTTTCCGCTGGCACATAACACCACAACAACTCGCTAAATTCCAAAAAGGAATAAACAACAACTGCTGGAAATGCGGTAACCAACTAGGCACCTACTTCCACGTCTGGTGGCAGTGTAAAAAGGTAAAGAATTTCTGGCTTGAGATTCACAAACAAGTACAAAGAATATTACAGATTAAATTCGAACTCAAGCCGGAGTACTACCTCCTTCATTTGCTGGACTTTAATTTAGACAAAAACAAATACAAGTTACTCTACCACTTGACGGCTGCTACAAGAATACTAATAGCAAGCCTGTGGGAAAAAAAAGAACTACCTACAATAGACACCTGGCTGCTCAAAGTAAGAGACTTGATGGAAAATGACACCCTGGCAAATTTAGTATATGACAAAAGTAAGAAAAATAAGATAGATTGGCAACCGTTAAGAACGTTTCTAAAAGTAAGGAAAAACATATTACTACCAGAATAGAGAAGCGAAAGCAATAAAGAAGACAAGAACCAAACATTGACAAGTTCAAGAACTCAGGAACCCCGCAATCTAGATTGGAAGTCAACTTTGTTTTTTAAAACAGATTCACCTACCACTTCCCTTGCTGTGACCTTCCACTCCCACTCCCATCACTCCCCCTCCCCCCTTCATCCTTATCCTTCCCCCCCTCCTTTAGTAGTAAGCAATCCATGTTGTTTGTATGTATAATGAAAACCATCAATAAAAATATTAATTAAAAAAAAAAGAGCGTTCTGAACTCCACCAATGATAGAATTGAACCAAACTTGGCACACAAAAGTCCCATGACAACAGAAAATACTGGAAGGGTTTGGTGGGCATTGGCCTTTAGTTTTGGATTTGTAGTTCACCTACATCCAGAGAACACTGTAGACACAAAGAGTGATAGATCTGGACCAAACTTGGCACAAATAATGGATATGCCCAAATGTGAACACTGGTGGAGTTTGGGGAAAATAGACTTGACATTTGGAAGTTGTAGTTGCTGGGATATCTAGTTCACCTACAGTCAAAGAGCTTACTTACTTTTACTTACTTAGGTGATCCCTCGTTGTCCAAGTAAGATTGTCCTCCAAGTTCGATGTCCTGGCAGTTGGTTCATAGGTGACTGTGGAGCCCTATTCTTGACCTGAATGTCCTCCCACAGAGAGGGCATTGGTTTCCAGGTGGAAGATGGTCCCGGTCAGGGTTTGCTTAACACACCTTCCTCTTGACACATTTCTCTCCTTGCCCTTCTTTTGTGCCTCTTCAAATTCTACAGCACTGCTGGTCACAGCTGACATCTGACTAGAGTGCTCAAGAGCCAGGGCCTCCCAGTTCACAGTGTCTATGCCAGAGTTTTTAAGGTTGGCTTTGAGCCCATCTTTGAATCTCTTTTTCTGTCCACCAGCATTCTGTTTTCCGTTCTTGAGTTCGGAGTAGAGCGAATGCTTTGGGAGACGGTGGTTGGGCATCTGGACAACGTGGCCAGTCCAGTGGAGGTGATGGCGGAGGACCATTGCTTCAATGCTGGTGGTCTTTGCATCTTCCAGTATGCTGACATTTGTCTGCTTGTCTTCCCAAGAGATTTGCAGGATTTTTCGGAGGCAACACTGATGGAATCAATGAGCATTCTGAACCCCACCAATGATCGAATTGGGCCAAACTTCCCACACAGAACCCTCATGACCAAGATAAAATACTGTGTTTTCTGATGGTCTTTGGCGACCCCTCTGACACCCCCTCGCAAACACCCCCCCCCCCCCAGGTAAAGAAACACTGTTCTAAAGGAAAAGTTGTTCCCTTGAAGATACCAAAAACCTGCTTGTCTTTTTGCAAATTAAATGAGATGTAGGTGGGCAACTGCTTGGTTTAGAGTAGTTGCTCCTTCATTAACAGGATCAAACTTGAGCAGGAGTTTGGAGCTTAGCAAAACTGTATGACAGTACACAAGGGAACCCAAAGCCAAGTGAAGGACATTGTTATCAGCATTCCTCATCGTGTTTGATCTGGTTAGGGTGGAGGAGCCTGCTTCACTCAGTGCTGGAATCTTTTAAGATAATACACCGCACAGCTGTGTTTACATTTGTCAGGGAGGGTCTGTTATTTTCGCTGTTGAGAACAGGAGTGACTGCATTTTCAAAGAGTTCTCCTGCAGAGAGTTTCTGACTCTCTCCATCTCCAAAGGCTCCTCCTTAATAAATGGCATTGAATGGCAAAAATATTATTGTGTTTTAGGGTGACATCATAGCATCTCAGCAGCCAAAACAACTTTCTTCATCTTGGATTTGTTGAGAGGAGAAAAATGGAGAAAGGGACAGAGAAGGCGAGAACATGGGGGAGTACTTTTGAAATACTCAGAGACGTACGAAGGAGGGATAATAGAAGCAGGCGGCCATTTTATGGCGTTTCATCTGAGTGCTGCAGTCCTTGGCAGCTGCCTCCCTTTGTAACCCAGCTCTGTCCGTCAGTCATGTCAGCCACCATGCGAGTTGACAGACTATGCTGTCTGGTGTGGCACCAGCCTTCCCTAAGGTGACAACACAATTATAATATGGGGCTGTGCAACTGAATGCGATTCACTAGGAGCTGCAGATGTTCATTGCTTTTGAAGGACCTGATCTCTTGGTGCTCAGTCCCCCACAGCAATAGAGAAGACTGGTTTTGCAGGGGGTTTTTATATTTCAAAAAATCTAACTGCAGCCAACAGTGGGGATGGAAGAGAATTTCTGAACTGAACACTTTCAATGAAAGCAGCTTTGGGCACCTTGTTGTGAAAGGAAACATATCCCGCCTTGAAAATTTGCACTGTTGGGAGACTGTTGAGAATTTTCAGAGAAACTCTTTAAAATAATACATGCCTTTCAGAAATGCAAATTAGGGTTGTGCATGGATTTTGTTTCCTTCGGTACCTTTGGTACTTTGGGAGCCTGTAACGGTAAGGGCCCTCCCGATACAAAAACCCACCCGACATGAAAGCAAACTCCTCCTCCCCTATTTGGAATCCCAGTTGAATATTTTTTATTTGTTTACCCTTTATTTTCTTGACTTTTGTCTTGACCCTTTATTTACCCTTTATTTTCTTGATTTTTTTTATATAGTGGGACTAACTGGGAGTGGCGCAGTGGGTTAAACCCCAGTGCTGGCAGGACTGAAGACTGACAGGTCACAGGTTCGAACCCAGGGAGAGGCAGATAAGCTCCCTCTATCAGCTCCAGCTCCAGCTCCTCATACGGGGACATGAGAGAAGCCTCCCACAAGGATCATAAAAAAAACCATCAAAATCATCCGGGCCTCCCCTGGGCAATGTCCTTACAGACAACTGATTCTCTCACACCAGAAGCGACTTGCAGTTTCTCAAGTCGCTCCTGACACGACCAAAAAACAAACAGATTTGGAGTTGGGGACCTGAGGGATGGTGGGTGGGGTGCATGTGCATTTGGGGGCTTGGAGAGTCAATATTTTGGCTTCTTTTCCTCCTTCCCTTCCTCTCCTTCAGAAAATACTTCTAAGATGTAATGATTATTATTAATAATAGTAATCCAAGCAAACAAAAAGAAAATCCTAGAGTAGAAAGTAGTAACAGCTTTAAGGAAGCAAAATCGATAAGCAGAAAGGAGATTGCAAGCAAACAGTAGAAAATACAGGGAACATCTGGAGTTTTGCAGATGACACCCAACTCTATTACTCTATTAGGCCCTATGTTATAATTTAGTTTTATATGTGGGTTTAATTTGGTATTGGTTTTGGTATATGTTGGTTTACTGTGGGGTTTGAAGGGTTTAGTATTGTTTTATAATTTGTATTTGCTATTCACTGTTGTCTCAGACACTGAATGTTTGCCTTTTTGTTGCTGGAATCCACCCTGAGTCCCCTTGGGAGATAGGGCAGAATACAAATAAAGTATTATTATTATTATTATTATTATTATTATTATTATTATTGCTGCTGTTGCTGCTGCTGCTGCTACTACTACTACTCTGGGGAAAATAGGATGGCAAAGGCATAGAATATGCTGAGAAGCAAAAGGCAAACAGCATAGCTGTTTGGTCATAAAAGTAGCCTTGGGGAAAGTAAGTGGTCTGCGAGGCCTCTTAAATTCAACTTGTAAGAGAAAATTAATACTACATAAATCTCTGTCAAGGTACAGAATCAAAATGAAGCATTGCCTACATGAAGCAGAACACAGGGTACTATTTGCCAAATCACTCCAAAGTTTATCAGGGCCACCGCGGCAATCGAACGTCAAGATTAGTGGAGATAGTGGGGATGTTTTGGGGTTTTTTTTAAAAAAAAGCTCACAATTCAGTAGTGACAGCATAGTTATGATGGGGTGAATGAAGAGCACAGACATCAAAGGAAAGCAAGGGTCAAGACAAAAGTCAAATGCTGTAAATGAAAAGAAAAAAAGGGACTGAAGCTGTCTGCAGAATCCAAAACGTGCTTTTGGATGAGGTGGCAGTACTGCATGCATGCATGCATGCATATATATATACACACACACACACACACACACACACACACACACGTGTGTGTGTGTGTTTTTAAAATAATAGCTCCAATTTAAATAAAAATAAAACATATCTTACCATTGTCTTTAGTGAGAAAGACAGTGGCCATGGGTACTAGAGTTTTGTGTGGAACCGTTTTCCTTCATTTCATCCATTTTATCATTACTTTCATTACCTTCAGGAGCATGTAACTGGAAGCTCCCTCCTGATGGGAAAATCAGCTCAACACGAAAGCAAGCGAGAGCCGATCCGGGCTCCTCTCTCATGCTTTTCATGAGCACATGGCGCTCCATGCCTCCTTGCCTTGGAAAGAGAGTGTGTGTGGCATGCAGGCCCAGAAAGTGCACATGCCTGCCTGAGAGCACCTCCTCTAGAGTAAGAATGAGAAGTTGCCTCCTTGCCTTGGAAAGAGAGTGTGTGCGTGTGTGGTGTGCAAGCTCAGAAAGTTCCCAAGCCTATCTGCATCTGAGCGCCTCTCCTCTAGAGTAGAAAAAAGTGATAAGAAGCCTCCTTAAACTGCTTGCCTGCAGCCGAGCGCCTCTCCTCTAGAGTAAAACAGCTTCAATTTCTAAAATGATGGGAAGGGGAGCCTGGAAAGCCCCCTCCCCATAATGGGCTGATATTTATGCTATTTATTTATTTACGCTATTTCTATCCTGCCCATATCAGCCTGAAGGCGACTCAGGGTGGCATACAAGTCAGCACAATTCAATGCCATATATAAAATACATACATTGATAAAGGCAGAAAAAACATCACAGTACATTTAAAACCATAAAAACAATGAACAATAAAAAATTTAAAACTATGTCTTCTTGTTCAAATCCTCATCCGTCCCATCCTTTTAGTTGTTCCTAGATCATTTTCTGATTCAAGTTTGTCTGGTTATGCTGAGGTTCCAAATGCTTGCTCAAAGAGCCAGGTTTTCACTCTTTTTGAAAGGTCAGGAGGGAGGGGGCCGATCTAATATCCCTAGGCAGGGAATTCCACAGCCAAGGGGCCACCAAAGAGAAGGCCCTGTCTCTCGTCCTCGCAAAACATGCTTGTGAAGCAGGCAGGATTGAGAGCAGGGCCTCTTCTGATGATCTTAAGTTCCTGGTGGGTTCATAGGGAGAGATGCGTTCGGATAGATAAGCTGGGCCAGAACCGTTTAGAAAATTGATCTTTCAGCACCCCAGAGTGAAAAGCTGGGACACAAAATGGGTCGAGGTTTTCTCTGAAAACACAACCCTAATGGCTATATTTGCTCTATAAAACTACAGCAGTGAATACCAAGTGTCTCCTTCTTATTGAAAAATACATTTGTGACTGGGAAGGTTTTTAGACTGCTCTCCTAGAGAGCTATAGTCCATTCATTGAACAACAGTAGGGCTCTTTAGCAGAAATCTCTAAAGCATTTCACCAAACTATAAGATAAAGCCATGCCAATTATATTGCTATCAAACTACTATAATTGTTAAGTGTCGCCACTAACCTATGTGCTTGTTTAGAATGCTGTTCAGGTGCCAACAGTGGATGAGAAAGTGACTTGACTAATGGTGTGGCTGTTCAATTAACAGTTACTTTCGGCATTCAATCCAACCCACTTGACATAGTTGCGTGTTCAGTTCTAGAACTAGTCTACTTCACAGTTACTTTACTCTTTCCTCATACACATTACACTCGAAATACCTTTGGGGAGATCATCATCAATGCTTTTATTATTCATTAAAATAACATTAATCATAAACCTCTTCCTGTATTCATGTGGTTGTAATACATAGTTCCAAAGGAATTATGGATTAAAAGCGGGGCTTAAGCTCAGAACACTTGATTCTCCACGAGCATGCTGGGTTCATTATGTTAGATTTAGTGCAAACCATTTTCTTTGGCATTATTAAAAGTGAGTGATAGTGGAGTTTCCACGTTGCCTTGAAAGTGATTAAAGTCACATTTTCACCTTGAATAAAATACGGCAGGAACACATTAACAATTTTTCATCAAGCCTACAAAAGAAAATCTCTTCTCAACTGATTGGAAATAATCCTCTGAAACCTACCTGCTGTTGATTGCATTAATGCATGAAAAATACACATGTTTGCACATCAGAGGGTTTTTCTTATTGAACAGAATGAATCACAGTGCAAGCCGTTCTGAAGATTTCTCTTAACAACCTGTACCCAGAGGCAGGAAGAAGCCAGAGCACATCTACCTTTCAGGCGTGGACTTCTGAAGGCCTTCTATTAATATTCTAAGAATCATTACCAAGATAAAAATGAGTTGCTTTATTGAACGTAACATGTCTGGCTTCATGACTGCTGGGCACTAATTAAAGTTCCCCTACTTCTATATCTGTGTCTGCTGGGCATTTGGTAAGGCTCGATACAGACTCTTTGGTTATTCCGCTCCAGGGAAATCAGGGCAGGCCCATCCAGACTTAGAGAGACCCTCATCCTCAGCCAGACGCTGATTGGCAACCAAAGGCACAGGCGGCGGAATCGGGCTTCATTATCGAAACGCAATGCCGTCTTGTATTTTACATTTTCCTTGCAGTTTCAATACTCGATAATACTCGATAATTTTGTTCAAGGTTGTTCATTTCTACATGCGGGAAGAATACTTGCTTACTTTGGCGATCCCTCGTTGTCTGAGTAAGGTGGTCCTCAAACTGCGATGTCCTGGTGGTGGGTCCGTAGATGACTGTGGAGCCCAATTCTTGATCCACATGTTCTCCCACAGTGAGGGCATCACTTTCCAGGTGGAAAGTGGTCCAAGTTCGGGTTGGCTTGACGTGCCTTCCTCTTGGCATGTTTCTCACCACTTTGAGTTGCCTGAGGGCTGAGAAAAGCGGTATATAAATAAAAGTAAATAAATTCTCTCTTTTGCCCTCCAGTCCAACTCCTAGAACGATTCCATCAGCGTTGCCTCTGAAAAATCCTGCAAATCTCTTGGGAAGACAAGTGGACAAATGTTAGCATGCTGGAAGAAGCAAAGACCACCAGCATTGAAGCGATGGTCCTCCGCCATCAACTCTGCTCGACCGGCCACATTGTCCAGATGCCCGACCACCATCTCCCAAAGCAGTTACTCTACTCTGAACTCAAGAATGGAAAACAGAAAAAAGATTAAAAGATGGGCTCAAAGCCAGCCTTAAAAACTCTGACATAGATACTGAGAACTGGGAAGCCCTAGCCCTTGAGCACTCCAGCTGGAGGTCAGCTGTAACCAGCTATAGACTTTGAAGAAGCACAAATGGAGGGTGAAAGAGAGAAACATGCCAAGAGGAAGGCACGTCAAGCCAACCCCGACCAGGACTGCCTTCCACCTGTTGCCCTCACTGCGGGAGAAGATGCAGATCAAGAATAGGACTCCACAGTCACTGACGGACCCACCACCAGTACACCGATCTTGGAAGACAATCCTACTCGGACAATGAGGGATCACCTAAGCTTGCAAAGCCATTGATATAGTGTCGTGGTTCTCAACCTGTGGGTCCTCAGGTGTTTTGGCCTACAACTCCCAGAAATCCCAGGCAGTTTATCAGCTGTTAAGATTTCTAGGAGTTGAAGGCCAAAACATCTGGGGACCCACAGGTTGAGAGCCACCGATATAGTGGGACTTTCATATCCCATAGATTTTGGTAGCCACAGGAGGTCCTGGAAGGAAACCTTAACAGAAGTCCCATTGAAGGCTATCTTCTGATCTCAAGCTTCTCCAGCCTCTCAGATGAAGGAAAATAGAAGCTGGATTAGAAGAGATAGCTCCAAGTTAAACTTGATCATGATACCAGACAGGATCATGAACAAAAGTAGGAAAAAAATCAAATAACATTCAAATGGAAAATGGAAATGGCCAAAGGCATAGGAAATGGTGAAAATAGATGCCAAGTATATTCAATACTAATCAAGGTGGCCAATTGCAACATTCACACCTGCCTCAAACAGACGAGAGTTCTTTCACCCACTCTGGATATTCCACAGATATGTAAACTCAATTTGTCTAGTTTCCAACAGACCTCACAACCTCTAAGGATGCTTGCCATAGATGTGGGTGAAACATCAGGAGAGAATGCCTTCTGGACCACACCATACAGCCCAGAAAACTCACAGCAACCCAGAGATGCATTTAGCTGGCAATAGTTTCTTGAGGGGGTGGGGATAGGGGGCTGAAGCACGTTCTTCTCAATTCCCATTTAGAATATGCAACATAAACATTGAATTTGTACAGCTGGATAATATATAGCAATCCCACCTAGAATAAACATTTTTAAAGATATAGCTGTAGATTTGTTTTCCCTCTTGATATTTCAATATTAAACCAAGTTTTCCCATTTACAGTTTAGTAACTTTGAAGTCTGGGGGAAAAAATCTGAGCCAACCACAAAAGGGTTTGGGAGGGGAAAGCATCAACAGACTGAAGAGATGAACACGGAGAGAAAGAAAGAGAATGACCTTTGGTTCAGCTTCTGACGGCACAGAGAAAATGCTAAAGTAGCCTACTTTGAAGTGGGTTTCACTCCGAGGGATTTTCTAGCAACAAATCCAAGCACTTACTAGGGATTGCATATAAATTTTCTCTTTCCGCCTGCTTAAAGCTCCCATTCTAATGATTTTTTTTTTCTTTTCCTGTCTGCCTTCAATAGCTAATACCCTTCGGTCACCAATAATGCTTCATTCTTTACCAACGTTGTTTGAACTTCATTTGTCATCTGCTTACAAGTCTTTTAAATATCTTTAAAATATCTTCATCTATCTAATCTCCTAGACATTGTCTTTCATCATCGGACCTTTCTCTCCAAAGCATATTCAAGCCTGACATTTACCCAAGAGCCCAAATTTCATCTCTCCCCCTTTTTTTGCTTTGAATGCGGTACAGGAGAAACAACCAGCAAATGATACATTTGCAGTCATTTTGAAAAATAGCCATCTTTTCCTAGGTGGATTACTAAAAACTAGCTCAGGATGGCTGAAAAATAGTTGGGGAGGCTTGCAAAATGTTCTGAATGCAGGAAAGAAGCCTCAAAAGGAAGCTGGCAACTAAGACATTGCAGATGGAGGAAGGGGTCACTCAACCCCTAACTTCAGCAAGAAAGGGGGGGTACATTGGTCAGGGATGTAGAAGGAACTGTGTGCCAGGTGGACCAGATGAATCAAGACTAGTGCCCACATTTGGGGTGTCATTGACAACTCGCCAAGGCTCATCGAGAAGACTTGGCACTTCATCACAAAGGGCCATGGATTTGCCACACATCGTACCAAATCCATGGGCTCCCGGTGGGGTGTGTGGAGAACCCAGTGCTCCACGCCTCACACCGTGCAGCTCCATCCCATGGGGGGAAGCATCGCCAACTGACTTCCCCCCATTTTTGGGAAGACAACAGGGGAAGGTTTCCATGTTACCATGATGGTGACATATGCCGCTTGCTCTCTCCTTTCTGCACGGAACCCAGCTGGAAGTACATGTGTTTCATGTTATCATGCACTGTTTTATTCTGAGTTGTATGTTGTCCATATATTTTATTCAATTGTATTTTATATAGTGTTTTATGGAATGTCTTGTTTAAGGAACTTTGTGCCTTGAGTAAGCTGCCCCGAGTCCCTTGGGGGAGATGGTGGCAGGATACAATAATAACATTATTATTATTATTATTATTATTAGTAGTAGTAGTAGTAGTATTAATGGGCTCCACTCTGAAAGGGGAGAACAAGCAGTGTATGACAGGCCAAGTAGCCCATCTGATGAGGGAATTGGTTAGTGCTCCTTTCTGCTTATTTGTATGGACATCAATGACCCTTTGAAGAACACCTTTTGGTTCATCAGGTGCTCTGCTATGGCTGATTTCTCTGGCTGGAGTAGTTTGCAGTGCCTTTCATGTTCCTTGATGTGTGTCTGGGCGCTGTGTTTGGTGGTCCCTCTGTAGACTTGTCCACAGCTGCATGGTACACGGTAGACTCCTGCAGAGGTGAGGGGATCCCTCTTGTCCTTTGCTGAACATAACATTTGTTGGATTTTCTTGGTGGGTCTGTAAGTGGTTTGTATGTTGTGTTTCCTCATCAGTTTCCCTATGCGGTCAGTGGTTCCCTTGATGTATGGCAGGAACACTTTTCCTCTGGGTGGATCTTCATCTTTACTCTCGTGGCTTGTTCTCGGTTTTGCAGCTCTTCTGATGTCTGAGGTGGAGTATCCATTGGCCTGGAGAGCCCAGTTTTGGTGGTTCAGTTCATCTTGGAGAAGGTGGGGTTCACAGATTCTTTTTGCACGGTCTGCCAAGGCTTTAATGGTGCTTCTTTTTTGACTTGGGTGATGGTTGGAGATAGATGGAGGCGAAACGTCAGGAGAAAAATTGCCTCCAGAACATGGCCATATAGCCCGGAAAAACCTACAACAACCCAGTTCTTATTAGGTTTTCATATATACAAAACTGGGAGATGTGGTTGACACATAGGAACAGAATTCCAAAGGACCTTGATAAACTAGAACATCTTCCCATCCTCCTTCTCAAGTCATGCAACACGGAAGGATGAAGACAAAGCCCCCAGCCTCAGCCAGCAACAACATGGGGGAGAGAAAAAAACAGCCATCCCATATTGTGTATTTGACCCATAGTTTGCATGTGAGAAAGAAGGGAGTCCCACAAAACAAAATGCTGCAGCCATGGTCACTTTCTGTGCACTTTCCATGTTGTTGTATGTAGCATCTAAAGCCCTCTACAGAAAGATAACAAAGCTGATGGAGTCATTTTGTCTCTTTACTTCCATCTGAAATCGACCATAAAGAATTTTATTTATAGATAAGTATTTTTAATTCAGAACATGTAAACACTCAAGTGTACACCAAAGAAGCTAAATTATAAAGGTGCAAATGCATTTGAAAAGAAAGAAAAACACAGACGATATAGAAGGATAGATCTCCAAATCTAGTGGAATTATCAAATTTAGGAGTGCGCATAATAACATGCTTTTGAAAATGAAAAAGCAAGACAACCCATGCAAAGGAACATACCATCAATTTGGAAAAGCTCCACAATCAAATATTTATAGCTCTTGCTCTGCAGTGTTTGAAAAATTAAATTATTAAAAGCAAATATTGTAGCAAATAGGTTCCAATCCATCTCAATAAAACGAACATTTTTGTATCTGTGTCATATTATTACTTTTTGGCTTTCAGTCTTCGAAGACTGAAGGAGAACATTAACAAATCGGAGCTTTTGCAATGTAATTTACCCAGTGAGTAATTTCTAATTGATTCAGACTGATGGGGCTGCAACCGTTTGATATATTGCCAAAACAAGGCGCACTCCGGACCAAGTAAATGTATATGTCATTTACTACAGAGGAAAAATGATTGCAATATTTCTTTTTGGCATTTTGAGCTCCAGTAATGTACTTAATACTTAAATGTCTCAACTTACACATGGAAAGGAGGAAAGGAAGGGGAAAACAAATGTGGCAGAACCTTTCAGACTATCTGGTTTTTATTTTGCCACGAGCCTTTGTGGATGAAAACCTCATTCAGCTGATGGGCACAAATAGAAACATAGAATCACAGAGTTGGAAGAGACCTCATGGGCTATCATCCAGTCCAACCCCATTCTGCCAAGAAGCAGGTAAATCACATTCAAAACACCCCCGGCAGATGGCCATCCAGCCTCTGTATAAAAGACTCCAAAGAAGGAGCCTCCACCACACTCCTGGGCAGAGAGTTCCACTGCTGAACAGCTCTCACAGTCAGAAAGTTCTTCCTAATGTTCAGATAGAATCTCCTTTCTTGCAGTTTGAAGTAGGCTTGGGTAACCACGAAAAAATTTGGTTCTAAACTCGTTTTGTTTTTAGGGGGCCCTTGCGTTTCGTTTTTTTTAATAATTCCGAAATTTTCCTTTAAAAATTTCGAAATTTACGAAATTTCGTAAAATTACAAATCGATTCGTTAATGGCTGACGAGATTGCGCAATATTCTAAAAAAAAAAAAACACCTCCAAATGGGACAGGGGGAACTTCTGAAGCTTCCCTCTCCCTCTGTTGTTGACTGTTGGTGTGATAAAACAAACAACAACTATAAAACTTGCACCAGACATGCGAAATTAATTACGAAATATTTACGAAATAATTTTGAAATAATTACGAAATAATTACAAAATAAATTGAAAAAAATTGTTTCGAATCTTAATTACTCCTCACACTATTCCTGCATGGCTCAATATTGGATCATAAGCTAATTTAAATATGAATTAATAACGAATTACGAAATTAATGAACGAAACCGCCCAAGCCTAGTTTGAAGCCATTGTTCCATTGTGTCCTAGTCTCCAGGGCAGCAGAAAACAAGCTTGCTCCCTCCTCCCTATGACTTCCTCTCACGTATTTATACATGGCTATCATGTCTCCTCTCAGCCTTCTCTTCTTCAGGTTAAACATGTCCAGTTCTTTAAGCCGCTCTTCATAGGGTGTGTTCTCCAGACCCTTGATCATTTTAGTCGCCCTCCTCTTGTCAACATCCCCCTTCAATTGTGGTGCCCAGATGTGGTCTAACCAAAGCAGGAGAGAGGAGTAGCGTGACTTCCCTGGATCTAGTTAGAACATCTCTCTACATTACTCTACTCCGAACTCAAGAATGAAAGACAGAATATTGGTGGAGAGGAAAAGAGATTTAAAGATGGGCTTAAAGTCAACCTCAATAACTGTAGCATAGACACCGAGAACTGGGATTCCCTGGCCCTTGAGTGCTCTAGCTGGAGGTCAGCTGTGACCAGCAGTGCTGCAGAAATCGAAGAGGCAAAAAGGGAGAAATGTGCCAAGAGAAAGGCATGTCAAGCCAACCCTGATCAGGACTGCCTTCCATCTGGAAAATGATGTCCTCACTGCAGGAGAACATGCAGATCAAGAATAGGGCTCCACAGTGACCTATGGACGCACCGCCAAGACACCACATCTGGAAGACAATCATCCTCGAGCTATGAGGGATTGCCTAACTAACTGACTATCAGAGAATTCCTGTGTGGTAGAACTAGATGGTCTTTGTGGTCTCTTCCAGCTCTAGGATTCTATGATTTTTAAGCCTGTCTCAATAGCCTGAAGGCAAAATTGTAAAATTAAGCACAACAAGGGGATCAGCAGTAAATAATGCATTACAAGGCAGCTCTGCACCAATGTTTTCTTCCCCATTACATAGACCCTTACCTAAAAAATCACAAGCCTTCAGCCACTATTTTAAAACAAAACAAAACAAAATCCATGTGTAGCATTGCCTATCAAATGGAGAATTAACCCCAAAGATTCGGTGAGATATATAAAAAGCACAGTTGCCTAGTAACATCATTAAACCACCTGCAGGTCGAAGGTTCAGATCTTGTTAACGTCACTGGAAATTAGATTAAAGAAATGACTTTAGGGGGTTTGTGTGTTCTGATGGTGACATTGCCATTATAACTCAGGTTTGTGTCATGTTTTGCGGGAAACTATTGTTAAACGCTCCTTTTTCAAAGGATATTATGCATACACAGATCGCGGCGTCGCAGGGGGGAGGATGTATGGAAGGATGCATTTTCCATCCTGCACATGCCTGTCATGCGGAGTAAAAAGTGAGCAAGACTCACTGACAAACTGCTTTATTAAAGAAAGGAAATGTTGCAGTTTCGAGGAGGGAGAAAGGGAAAGAAAATAACGGCACTAATTAAAACAGAACGCTCGGCAAGTCGGAATATTTTTCTCTCTGGGCATTTGTACCAAAACTTTACGGGAGGGCAATATTGAAAAGTGAAGAAAGCAAAACTGCATGTCCTCTATAATCTCCAAAGACCAGAACCTCGGGGAGCAGATTAAACAAAAAGAACTCTGGAACTTTATTTATTCTTTCGCCTAAAAAAATAATAATATCTGCATCCTCTTGAATTTCCCCGGAAAAAGCCCTTAGCCTAGCTGAGCCATCCCGCAGAGGTCCAGCCAGCCAGCGCCTGATATTCCCTGGCGTGAGCTTTCCTGTGACTCATTCAAGCAAGCTTTACAATCCTGCTGTACTTTTCTGCCCTGGCTAAAGAGCCCCTGGAGATCCTAGTAAGCAGCCGAACGGCCTTCCGAGGGAACAGGCAAATGGCTTTCCTTACAATTATTACCCCAGATAGCAAGCTAGGCTAGTTCTGACTTAGAAGAATGGTTGGAATCTGCTTGGGGCACATCTAAGATGTTCGGTGCAGGCCTTGGAAAGTTATTCATTCTGACTATTACTCTCAGAGGCTCCAGCTGGGAGGATGGCTGAGGGATTCCAGAAGTAAGAAGTCAACAAATTTCCAAGCTCTGGCTTTATGTGATGAATCCCTATTTGACTGCATTATTTCATCATGTAAAGGAGAAAGTGCAAAAACTGGGTTGCAGCTAAACATTAAAAGAAAAAAAGATTATGGCAACCAGACTGATTGATAATTGGCAAATGGAGGGAGAAAACGTGGAGGCAGTGACAGACTTTGTATTGTATTGTCGAAGGCTTTCATGGCCGGAATCACTGGGTTGTTGTAGGTTTTTCCGGGCTATATGGCCATGTTCTGGAGGCAATTTTTCTCCTGACGTTTCGCCTGCATCTATGGCAAGCATCCTCAGACGTAGTGATGACCTCACTACCTCTGAGGATGCTTGCCATAGATGCAGGTGAAACGTCAGGAGAAAAACTGCCTCCAGAACATGGCCATATAGCCCGGAAAAACCTACAACAACCCAGACTTTGTATTTCTAGGTGCAAAGTTTCCTGCAGATGCAGACTGCAGCCAGGAAATCAGGAGATGCTTACTTCTTGGGAGGACAGCAATGACCAATCTTGATAAAATAGTGAAGAGCAGAGACATCACATTGGCAACCAAGATCTGCATAGTTAAAGCAATGATATTCCCCGTAGTCACCTACGGATGTGAGAGCTGGACCTTAGGGAAGGCTGAGCAAAAGAAGAGAGATGCTTTTGAACTGTGGTGTTGGAGGAAAGTTCTGAGAGTGTCTTGGAGAGCAAGAAGATCCAACTAGTCCATACTTCAGGAAATAAAGCCTGACTGCTGATTGGAGGGAAGGATAGTAGAGGCCAAGATGAAGTACTTTGGCCACATAAGGAGAAGAGAGGAAATCTTAGCGAAGACAATGATGCCGGGGAAAATGGAAGGAAAAAGGAAGAGGGGCCAACCAAGGGCAAGATGGATGGATGGATCTTCCTTGAAGTGACTGGCTTGAACTTGAAGGAGCTGGGGGTGGTGACGACCGACAGGGAGCTCTGCCATGGGCTGGTCCATGAAGTCGCAAAGAGTCAGAAGTGACTGAATGAATAAACAACAACATTTCATAATGTAGAAAGAAAATGAATCTCCCAAACACTTTACTGGTGCATATCGTAGAGTCTAGCTTATCTGACCTTCACTCATCCAACGTTCTGTATTATCCCACACAGTCTGCTTCCCACCCGGAATAATGTTCAGGGTGGGAGAAAGGAAGAACCCTTGTCTGTTTTGGTGCTAAATTCGTAAATTCATTCATTCATTCATAATTTATCATTAATATTTATAAATAAATATATTTATAAATAAATAAATAATCTTAAATAATAATAAAATATAAATAATTAATAATTAAAATAATTAATAATAAATTACATTCCAGGACCACCCATGATAAGTGAAAATCAGTGAATTAGGGACACTCCTCTTTCCTCCTCCCTTCCTCCTTTCCCGCTCGCTCAGGGAAGGAAGGCAAGGAAGCAAGCCCTCCTCCTCCTCCTTTTCCCCTCCTCCTTCCCTGCAAAAGAGCAAGTCTGCGGAAAGCGAACCCCGAAGTAATGAGAGAACACTGTACTACGTTACCTGCAGCTAGCTCCAGATAGTAGTCTGGCAGCCAACCTTTGCACTAACTGTAGTTTCTGAGCTATCTTCAAAGGCGGCCCCATGTAGAGTACATAATAATAATAATAATAATAATAATAATAATAATAATAACAATAACAATAATAATAATTTATTTATTTATTTATATACCACTCCCCAAGGGGACTCAGAGTGGTTTCCAAGTCACATCACCAAAACATACAGAGTAAAACAGCATAAACATAAAATAAACAAAACAACATAAGCATAAAATTATCACACAACACACATATATATTAAAAGTAATCCTGCCTGTTCAAAGCCATTTAAAAAAGGGCCAGGTCGAGGCTAGTGTAAACTCAGAAAATGAGGGGGTCCGGGAATTAAGTGCAGTGCTAAAATAGGCAACAGCAATAGCAGGTACGGGTCCATGGCTGCTCATTTCCGGGGCCTATTGGAGGAAGTGGATGGGATAATAGGTAGGAAGAATAAGGCCATAGTCAACAATGTCTGGGGCTGGACTAAAGCTACTCATTTTCAAAGGTTTGTTGAAAGCATCAGGTCTTCAAGCTCTTATGAAAGGAGGGGAGGGATGGGGCCTGTCTAATTTCCCTTGGAACGATGTTCCAGAGGAGGGGGTTAAAGGCACTGCCGAGAAGGCCCTCTCTTTCGTTCCAACCAAGCGTACTTGTGTCAGTGGCAGGAGCAAAAGGAGGGCCTCCCCAGAAGAACTTAGAGTTCGTGCCGGTTCATAGAAGGAGATGCAATCGCGGAGATAGGTGGGGCCCGAACCTTTTAGGGCTTTATAGGTCATAACCTGCACATTACAGTAGTCCATTCTGGATGTAACTAAGGTGTGGACCACCATGGACAAGTCAGGTTTTTCAAGGTATAGTCACAGCTGGCGCACAACTGTGCAAAGGCCCTTCCAGCCATTGGCAAGACCTGAACCTCAAGATGGGGTTACACTCCCCCTGAGGACTCCCAAAATGTCTACCTGTGTCCTCAGGGGGAGTGTAACCCCGTCAAGCACAGGTTGCCACCCTATAGCCTGATCTGCCTCACAACTGATCAGTTTGTTGGCCTATAAAAGCACTGGGACTGTGGCACAGCTGGCTGGGAGTCAGCTGCATTAAGATCACTACTGACCCAAAGATCGTGAGTTCAAAGCCAGCCTGGGTCAGAGTTTGCTTACAACCAATTTGTGTAGCTTGCTGTTGACGTTTGCAGCCAAAACGACAGTTGCATCTGTCAAGTAGGAAATTTAGGTACTTCTTATGCGGGGAGGTTAATTTAACTAATTTATGATGCCATAAAAATCTCCAGCAGTGTCCAAAAGAATGAAGAAGTACTTCATCAGTGTCTCAAATGGATTGTGAAGTGACAGCTCCCCTGGTGGCCAGAATACCCTCATGAAAGTTGGAAGGTTAAATAGCCTCTGTGTGTCTGTCTGTCTATATATGTTGTGTGTCTATGGCATTGAATGTTTGCCATGTATATGTACATTGTAATCCACCCTGAGTCCCCTGCAGGGTGAGAAGGGCGGAATATAAATACTGTAAATAAATAAATAAATAAACAAATAAATAAATAAATAAAAGAAAATCAAAAGAAGTCCTAGGAGCCCTTATAATGAACTCTCCCCTTCAGAACTATGGGAAAAATTTGCCTTGCCCATTGTTCTGTTGCGCACTGGGCCTGTAATAGCTGTTTTTTCTATAGGACATATACTTTAAGCCCAGCAGGAAGCCAGGGGGCCTCAAAGAGAGATTCTTAGGGATTTTTCTGAAGTGATGGTCTTTAGAGTCTTTAATGATACAACAAAGTCTTTATTATGGAACAAACAACAAATCTTCAATGGTTCAAACAACACTTCAAGGCTTTCTTAGTCTAGTCCTCAATGGACTGGTACCTGACTTTGATTAACTGTACTTTCTCTGTAGAAAAAAACCCTATTTAACCTCTCCCAGGCTGCTTACTATCTATGCCTCATCGGTGTGGGTGCTACTACCGGTTCCAAATGCGTCTGGGTATCGAGTAGACCTACCAGCCGAGGCTTGAAGATATTTCAGCTGGAGTTCAGTGGATCTGTAATGCTGTCCTTCCTCCAAGAATTCTTTGAGAACTTCAGGGCTGTTTTCCCTCTGATTGCTGTGAGGTTGAGAAGCTGTGAGCTCTCGGCCCTGGAATTTCTCTTTCTATTTCCCCGGATGTTCTTGAGAAAAGAAGCTTTTCTACTTGACGAGCTGGTCTACGTCCTATAGCTTAGCTACCTTGTGTGAGACTGCCCAAAAAATGGCTCCTTTCCCTCCCAGAGTCCTGAACAAGGGGCGGAACCAATTATGATGGATAGGAGGCCTGTCCTATGACTGCAAACAGATAACAAAAATAAAATAAAGTTGGAGCTCCTGGTACAGCCGTACCAGCACACCCATAGAGAAGTATGGAGAAAGTCTCCATTTCTACAAATAGTCGTTAGACCATTTCTGCAAAACTGTGAGATGAATTGTTGACATAGCTCAAGATATCTCACATCACTCTTAGCATGTTGTTCTGTTTGAACAGAGTCCTCTTTGAATACCATGAGCAGTGATACCACCACTCTACACCCACACCCAAATAAAACTCTCTAGGCAAATGAGAGTAGCTAATCTTAACACACACACACACACACAAACTCTGGAAAGTGGCCTTGGCTTTCATTGCTTTTTCCCTCTTAAGTCTGAAAAAAGGAGAACTTCTTGAAAAACAAAACCAAGGGGCCTGAGTAAAGAAAACACTATGTGGAGTTGTCAGCAAAATCCACAAAGGGAGCTCATCTCCGTGGAATGCCAGGCACTTCCCTGCTGGCAATGAAAACAATAAGTGAGAACTAGACGTCTTCAATATTTTATATGCAAAGTCCAACTTTCCAGCCTTTTCAAGATTGTCAGCCGTGCCTCCTTTAATGCTTTATTCATGTCGCTTTTTACAAAAGTGAAATATCAGAAAACACCAACAAAACACACACAAAAATCTATTGTAGTACAGAAAAGAGAATTAGAGCATTCGCTGGTCCTGAACGTAAATTCTAGGGCATGGAACATCATGGCGATCCAGATCACAATTGACAACACACTGACTTCGGTTCCAGATCTATAGAAAGGAGAAAGGATGGATCTCTACCTTGGCGACATAAGTTACACATCTGAATTCTTTCAATAGCTAATGAGCCACTTCTTTAATCATATTACTCTAATTGTCCCGTTCTATAGACTATGGATACAACCAGGGGGTCCACTTTCTGTTTACTTATATTCTTTGTTGTATTTAAAGGCTTCCTTTCTCTCAGCGTGAGATCCAAGGTGAATTTAAAAAAGCCAAAAACAAGATAAGCTTTAAAAAAATACCCTCTTGTTATTTAAAAGGTTAGAACACTTTTAACAAATAGTCACATTAAAACACAATTAAATGTGATAAAAGAATAATTGGTTTCATATAACATAACAAATTAAATATGGTGCGCCCACCCAACACTTGACTCCTTGCAACCAAGTAATCATTAAAATCCTGGTTTGTTGTGAGTTTTTCAGCCTGTCTGATCATGTTCCAGAAGCATTCTCTCCTGAGTTTCGCCCACATCTATGGCAGTCATCCTTAGAGGTTGGGAGGTCTCTTGGGAACTAGGCAAGTGAGGTTTATATATCTGTGGAAGGTCCAGAGTGGGAAAAGAACTCTTGTCTGTTGGACGTAGGTGTGAATGTTTCAATTGTCCACTTTGATTAGCATTTAATGGCCTAGCAGTTTCAAGGTGTTGATTCTTACCGCCTGGGGGAATCTTTTGCCAGGAGTTGATTAGCTGTCCCTGATTGTTTCTTGTCAAGGCAGGCTAACACCTCCTAACAAAGGTTTCCCCCAGGCTGCAACCAGCCAGGCTTTGAAGCTGCAAGGCCATTAAATGCTAATCAAGGTGGCTAATTGTAACATTCACACTTGCTTCAAACAGACAGGAATTCTTTCTCCCACCCTGGACATCATTCCACAGATATTTAAACCTCACTTGCCTAGTTTCCAACAGACCTCACAACCTTTGAGGATGCCTGCCATAGATGCAGGTGAAATGTCAGGAGAGAATGCTTCTGGAATATGCCCATACAGCTCTGAAAACTCACAACAACCCAGTGATTCTGGCCATGAAAGCCTTTGATAATACATTAAAATCCTGTTTGGATAACAAGAGTGATGAAGGCAAAGAGGTTGTATAATGTGGGGTCTTCTACTTGCCTAGAATTTTTAATTTAATTAAATTTCCCCTGAAAAATAGGGCTTTTGCCACTAGAATGCATGGAAGCTTACAGCAAAAGAAGTCTCCTCACCCATGGAGTTAGGTTCATTTGGACCACATGCAGACCTTCCAAAATGGATGTATCTAGGGGGCGTAAGGGGCCATGGTGGTACAGCAGCCATTAAGCTGCAGAACTTGCTGATCGGAAGGTCTGCGATTCGAATCTGTGGACGGGTGAATTCCCATTGTTAGCCTCAGCTTCTGCCAATGTAGCAGTTCAAAAACATGCAAATGTGAGTAGATCAATAGCCAACCTATCAGTTCAAAAACATGCTAAGGTGAGTAGATCAATAGGTACTAGGCCTGTGCGGTTTCGTTCGTTAATTCGTTAAACATTCGTTAATTTTTGCATATACGAAACGATAACAAAACATATTTTCAAACCCGGAAGGGTTTTTAAATATCGAAACGGCAACCCCCACAGTTTTAACGAGCTTTCGCTCGTTTCGTAAATGGGGCGGGCAGGGGCGAAGGGGCGGCGCGAGCGCGCACCCAGTGAGCCAAGCCCCGCGCCTGCCTGTTGGGCGCGAGCGCGGCTCCCGATTGGCCGGCCCGCGCACGCTCGCCCTTAGGCTGAGGCCCTCTTTGGCAGGAGCTTCCCCCTCAGCGGCAGCAGCTTCCCCCTCGCCCCTTTGGTGCTCCGTGCTCCTTCTTCCCCAGGCTGGGCGCCAGGCTTGGGAGCCCAGCCCCGGGAAGGAAGGGAATTTTTAGCCACGGAGCAGCAGAAGGGCGAGGAGGAGGCTGCTGGCGAAGAGGGCCTCAGCGGCGGCAGCTTCCCCCTCGCCCCTCTGCTGCTCCGTGGCTAAAACTTTCCTTCCTCCCCGGGCTGGGCTCCCAAGCCTGGCGCCCAGCTTGGGGAAGAAGGAGGACGGAGGAGCAAAGGGGCGAGGGGGAAGCTGCCGCCGCTGAGGCCCCCTTCGCCAGTAGCCTCCTCCTTGCCCTCAGCGGCAGCAGGCTTGGGAGCCCAGCCCCGGGAAGGAAGGAAATTTTTAGCCACGGAGCAGCAGAGGGGCGGGGAGGAGGCTCCTGCCAAAGAGGGCATTTCCATTTTAAAATATTTTTTTTAATATTATTTTAATATTATTCTTAAAAAATACAAAAAATATTCTAAAAATTCGTTAATATTTACAAAATTTCGTAAATACCAAAACTTTTTTGGGGGAAAGTTTTGTAATTATTTTAAATATCGAAACAAAAAAACACCCCAATTACAAATCGATTTTAGAAACAAATTTTTTCTTGATCAAACAGGCCTAATAGGTACCACTTCAAAGGGAGGGTAATGGCGCTCCATGCAGTCATGCTGGCCATGTGACCTCAGAGGTGTCTACGAACAACACAACTGCTTTGGCTTAGAAATACAGGTGAGCACCACCTCCCAGAGTCGGACTTGATTAGACTTCATATCAGGGAAACCTTTACCTGTTAAGGGGTGTAAGGGATATGGTTTAATAAAAACATGATTTTGTACAACAGACATGTATACAATCCAGAGTGAAAGAAAGCCTCCAAAAAACATTAGCTGAAAGCAACACTACGTGCAACATTTGGCAGCCCCAAAGCGCAAGGAAATGGGTCCTACAGAGACTTGGCAACTAGATGAATAAGAAAAACAGAAAGGTTCATAGTCTGTCCTGGCCATTTCCCTTTGCCTGCTTAGCACGCTTGACTATAGGCTTTGGGAGTTTCAGGTGGGCAAAGGGAAGCTGCCTTACAAACACAGAAAAATAGAGAGTCACGGATCTGAGGTTTCCCTTAATCAGCCTTTGTAAAGTCCCTCTGTTAACACATGTTTTGGACTATCAACAAAAGGTCCGGTGCTTGTCTGAGTCCAATTGCTCAACAAAGATCAAATGTCTCACTCTGGAAATCAGACTCAACCAGGCAAAGGAGTTCAAATGAACAAGCTGTTTACCCACCGACGCAACATGCTTTATTTATTCGTTCAAACAGAGAATAACTTCCTGATTCCCTTTTTGCTCAAAATCCCCATTATGATGGAGGCAGTGATCATTCTGGTGGAAGATGGAGAGAGAGGAGATTCCCTTGGCTGCTTCCAGGGCCAGCAGCTTCTGCAGTACAAGAAATGAAACAACGCAAAAGAGCAATCCACTCCTAATGCATTCCCCTATTGGGCCTCTGTAATGATGGTGAAATTGGCTAAATCCATTCGCATTTCCCACTGCCTTGTCCAAATCCCAGATCTCCTCCATGACAGTTACATGTATTTTCATGTCCCCATGGTTCTATGTGTTTACACTGGACACATTTCAAGTGTGTGTACAATGTTCCCTCACTTATTGCGGGTGCTACGTTCCAGGACCACCCACAAATAGTGAAAGTCCGCGAAGTAGGGACTATCTATTAGGCTTGGGCGGTTTTGTTCATTAATTTCGTAATTCGTTATTAATTCGTATTTAAATTAGCTTACGATCCAATATTGAGCCATGCAGGACTACTGTGAGGAGAAATTCAAAATCGAAACAATTTTTCCAATTTATTTCGTATTGTTTCGTAATTGTTTCGTAATTGGTTCAAAATTGTTTCGAAATTGTTTCGTAATTGTTTCGTAATTATTTCCGTATGTCTGGTGCAAGTTTTATAGTTGTTGTTTGTTTTATCAGTGATAAAAAATAAATTATCACACCAACAGTCAACAACAGAGGGAAGCTTCAGAAGTTCCCCCTGTCCCATTTGGAGGGTTTTTTAGCATATTGCGCAATCGCGTCCACCATTAACGAATCGATTCGTAATTTTACAAAATTTCGTATATTTCGAACTTTTTTAAAGGAAAATTTCGGAATTCTTTAAAAAAACGAAACACAAGGGCCCCCCTAAAAACGAAACGAGTTTAGAACCAAATTTGAAGTAGTTACCCAAGCCTACTATCTATGTGCTGTCACGCGCTGGGCCTATAGCAGTTGGCTTTTGAACAGGACGTGCTCTTTGTGCCCAGCGGGAAGCCGGAGTGACTCGACTGAGAGGCCCTAAGGATTTTCCTATACAGAGTCTTTAGAAGCTTGAAAGGTTTAACAAAGTCCTTTATTATTGCTTAAGTCTTCAACAAACAATCAAATACTTCTTAGATTTTCAACAAATTAAACAAATGCTTCAAGGCTTTGAATCAACTGGTGGGCACCTTGCTTGGAGAACTATTTCTTTCTTTAACAAGGAAAACCCTTTTTGACCCCTCCCGGGCAATCTGTTTTCTAGGCTCTGCTGGTATGGGCCCTACTCCCGGCTCCAATTGCTTCTGGTTACCCGAGTAGACCTACCAGCCAAGACCTTGTAGATTTTCCAGCTGGAGTCCTTTTGGATTTTCTCTACGAATGATGTGGATCTGTATCTTTAACCCCAACAAGGGTTGTGCTGTAAAACTGTTTCCCTTAGAAGATTTAGGGCTGTTTTCCCCGGATGTTCGTGAGAAATGAAGCTTTTCTACAGGTGGGGAAAGTTCATGTCCTGTAACTGGGCTTCCAAAACTTTTCCCGCCCAGAGCCCTGGGGAAAGGGGCAGAACTAAAGAACATAATGATGATTGGTGGGTCATTGGCACTATAATTGCAGAGCAAGGGAAGCCACCTTATTGCAAAATGCATGGAACCTTGGAATACATGCAAACACTCAATAGAAAGAAAATGAAGTAGGAGCTCCTGGTACAGCCATACCAGCACAATCTATATAAATAAAAATGTAATGATCATTTGTGGGATTAACATAATTCAAAAACCACTGGATGATTTGACACCAAATTTGGACACAATACACCTATCCGGCCAATGAGTGACCATCTATATAAATAAAAATGTAATGTTCATTTGTGGGATTAGCATAACTCAAAAACTACTGAACGAATTGACACCAAATTTGGACATTACACCCTTAACAGACTAATGAGTGACTATCATTCATAACCCCCCCCCCTGCAAAAAAAACAGTGGCAAGGACTTAAAAACCCCAAAAGCTAAATGACAATACAGTACGTACATGAAAACAACAGCTCCCAGCATCCCCAAGACCAGGCCCTTTAGGAGAGGAGGATTCTCCAAATGCACTGCTTCCAAGCTGCAAGCTTGCTTCTTCTTGGATTTCTTTGAGAGCATCCCAATCCCTGCAGATTGCCTGTTTCCTATTCCTGGACTGCATCTCCCAGCATTCCTCCAGATAAATAAAATATGTAGATTAGATAGAGATAGAGACTAGGTAGATAGATCAATCAAGAGGACTACTGGGAGTTGCAGTCCAAGAATAGGTAGAGATGGAAGAAAGGAGAGAAAGAAAAAGGGAGGCGAAGGAAGGAAAGAGGTAGGGAAGGAAGGAAGGAAGGAAGGAAGGAAGGAAGGAAGGAAGGAAGGAAGGAGAGAAGGAAAGAAAAAAAAGGGAAGGAAAGAGGGAGGGAAGGAAGGAGAGAAAGAAAGAAGGAGAGAAAGAGGGAGGGAAGGTTGGTCACAGCAACATGTTGCAGGTACGGCTAGTCACTCATAGAAACACTGTGGAAGAGACTTTAAAACCAAAATAATAATAATAATACATTACGACGCATGTGCAAAACCAGATATATATACACAAACACACATATATACACATATACACAAATATACACATTCAAATTAACATCAAATAACATTATGATTATGATTTTACTAATAAAGCACCAAAACATCAGGTTTTACAATAACTTGACAGAAAAAGCCGTTCAATACATGGTAAAATTATGTAGTAATTACTGTATTTACAAATTTAGCACCAAAACATCACAATGTATGGATCCGGGTGAGAGGCAGGCTGCATAAGATAATACAAAAACTTGGATGAGTAAAGGTTGAATAAATGAGACTCTACCGTATTAAGAATTCCAGATGTTCAGTATTTTATTATTAAAGTGCCCTTTGTTGTGAGTCCTTTGTTGTTGGGTTTCTTTCAAAGGTGCATAGCGAAAGTTATGAAAACCTGAAATTCAGTTCTCTCCTTTATTTATTTATATATTTCCAACATTTGCACCTTGTCCTTCTCAACCCTAAAGGGGGATTCAGGGCGGCTTACATCAGCAACAATTGAATGCCAACACATACAGAACACGAACACAATATATCACAACATTACACATTAATTAAAACCATTAAGTTAAATATCCCTTTAAAAACACTGGCAGCCATGTAGCCAAATCCAATCCAATTCACAGCCCCAAGACCTTGCCAGAGTCTGTCCATTGTTACTTCACGTAAACATTGCAATCGCTATCAAGCCTGCTCCCCAAATGCCTGCTCACAGAACCATGATTTAAGCTTCTTCCTGAAGGAAAGGAGGGATGGAGCTGACCTAATCTCACTGGAGATGGTGTTCCAGAGACGGAGGGCCACCACCAAGAAGACCCTGTCTCTCGTCCCCGCCTAACGCATTTGCAAAGAAGGCAGGATCGAGAGCAGGGCCTCCCTGGATGATCTGAAAGTCCGAGGTGGGACATACAGGGAGATACATTCAGACAAGTAAGCTGGACCGGAACCGTTTTGTGATTACGCATCAGAAAGTAACTTGAAGTACACCATCGTCTGATACTACGCTCTGGTCTTTGCTTTTGGACTTCCCTTTGACTAGATACCTACTTGGTGTTTGGGACGCATTCAGAATCCATTTATGCTTTGGCCTCTCTTGAAACAGGATAGATAATATCCCACTCAGAGTTGAATCATGAGTTCGAAACCAACCTGGGTCAGAGTGAGCTTCTGGCCATTTGTCTAGCTTGCTGTCGACCTTTGTAGCCTGAAAGACAGTTCATCTGTCAAGTATGTGGGGAGGTGAATTTAACTAATTTACGACACCATAAAACACTCTCCAGCAGTGTGCAAAAGTACTCCATCGGTGTGGATGGTGACGCGACAGCTCCCTTGGTGACCGGAATTCAAAAAGCATACCCTCACGAAGCTGGAAACTTAAACAGCCTCTGTGTCTCTGCCTGTATATGTTGTGTGTCTATGGCATTGATTGTTTGCCATGTCTATGTGCATTGTGATCCACCCTGAGTCTCCTGTAGGGTAAGAAGGGCAGAATATAAATACTGTAAATAAATAAATATTTTGGTCCTGTCTAACTCCATAATCATTGCCAGGTCGGAGCTCCAGAACTTCTAGTGCAGCAATACATTGGTCCATTTTTGTCTCTTAAACAGGTTAGAGCAGAGTGTTTATTTTTGTACAGAAGGAGGAAAAAGAGACACTAAAAATGAAAGAGGAAGCCTCGGTGCTTGAACCTCGGGGGGCTCTGTAGTGTGCAGACTTCACTGCATTCTGGAGACACGTTCCTAACAGGCTGTGTAGGCTTGGCAGCAAGGGCAGCCACAGAGGGATTGACCTAAGAAACCAAAATGAAAAAAAGCACTCAATTGCAAAGGCATCCTCTCCTTGATAAGGGGATTTGTGGAAGTTCCAGGCAACAACAACTGCATCTTAAGCAATCAAGGGCAAAACAGAACTTTTTGAAGGACTAAATTAAGCAGTGAGGTGAGCAAAAATGAACCCTTCTTACACAAACTATCAGCAAGAAGTTGGTACGTGGCAGTTTCCCTTCTCCATAGGGGCAGGGTTTATTTTTCTTTTTGTTTAGTCCACCCTTCTAGCCACCCTCCTGTGTTTTTTAAAGTTTGTCTTTCAAAAATATATATTTTTAATAGTGTCTGTATTCACATGGATGGAGACCTAAACCTTTTATGGTTTCGATAACAGCTGTTTCAAAGCAGGTTCCTTATTTGTAGCTCTGGACAGACACCAACCCATTGTCTCAAAACAGAAATTGGCTTCCAGTTGCCATCAGCATCTGCAAACACTTAAAATGGAGCTTGCATTTACTGAACCTCTAAATTGCCTTGGCTTAGTGCTAGGTGTTGAGCACCTGTGGCCTCGCAGCTAATATTGAACTGCAACTTCCACAATGCTTCACCACTGGCTAAGGTTTATGGGATAGAGAGTTGAACATCATCCGAAGAGTTTTCCACTGCTTATCTGGTATTCATCTAACTAGCTTGCCTTCAGACTGGAGAAGAGTGTTTGCAATAATCCATAGTCTCTTTTTGACCGATGGGTCAAAAAGACCCATGAGAGTACACATATGTAATGCACATTATGCTAAGTTGCCTTGGACGTGCCCGCTGAGGCTTTCTGGGAGTCATAATTATCGAATCAATAGAATTGTGTTGGGAGAGGGGCCTTATACGGTGAGTATATCCCTATCTCTATATGTTAGCCTGAAAAGTTGAGGTGGTGTTATACGCCCAGTCTTGTACGCCGGAAAATATGGTATTAGCTGACATTGTGTAGTATGTTTCTGTATAGTATATTTCCCCGGTTACGAGGGATCTGTAAACTTCTGTATGTTTATTATTTATTTAACAGTTGTGGATCCATGGACCATAAAAAAGTTCTTATTACCTATCTCTCCTTAAAACACACATGTAAAAGAAGGGCTCAAAAGCCAACCTAGACACTGAGAACTGGGAAGCCCTGGCCCTTGAGCACTCCAGCTGGAGGTCAGCTGTGACCAGCAGTGCTGCAGAATTTGAAGAGGCACGAATGGAGGGTGAAAGAGAGAAATGTGTCAAGAGGAAGGCACATCAAGCCAACCCCAACTGAGACCGCCTTCCACCTGGAAACCAATGCCCTCACTGCAGAAGAAAATGGAGATCAAGAATAGGGCTCCACAATCACCTACGGACCCACCGCCAGGACACCAAACTTAGAGGACCATCATCCTTGGACTACGAGGGATCACCTAAGTAAGTAAGTAAGTAAGTAAGTAAGTAAGTAAAATATTAGTATATACAATCCCAAATGCTGCTCACCAAATATGTAAAATGAATGGGGTTTTATTCTAACAATCCCAACGCTGTATCACCACTTGTATAAGGATTACTATATAAATTCAATTAAGTGTTTGGAAGCTGCTAAGACTTTGCCACCAACACACTATTTTCTGAGGTAATTTTCATATGCACACTGGCTACCACCACACTTGAAAGGAATGTTTAGCTTCTGGTTTCTCAAGAGGTTTTAAGTGAGCTGTGTTGTGCTGGATTCACACTAAGGGCTCTGAACTCTGAGGTAAATAACTCTGAGATTCTTTTAAATAAACGCTGCCACCAGTCTTAAAATTCTGTTTCCTTGGAACTATTTCATATAGAGGTGCTCTTGAGACAGTTGTTGTTTAACAAAGAACAAAGGAGTTTATTTGTGAGAACTTCAACAATACAGACACTTTATACATGACCACATCTCTGTGTATGAACCCACACGATCTCTTCAATCATCTGGGGAGACCCTGCTCGCGCTCCCACCACCATCGCAAGCACGATTGGTGGGGACGAGGGAGAGAGCCTTCTCAGTGGTGGCCCCTTGACTCTGGAACTCACTCCCCAAGAACATTAGGCATGCCCTGACTCTGGCAGTCTTTAGGAGGAGCCTGTAAACGTGGTTGTTTCAGTGTGCCTTTCCAGAATAAGGAAACTCCCAGCAATATGTCTCCAAATGTACTTTATTGGTGATCTAGGCTTGTCTGCACATCTCATCTCTCTCCAAAACTTTTACCCTAGTTATATGTCACCTTGTCATGCCCAGCATTATTTTTAAAATTTAATTACTACATTTGGCCCAGCCATAGGTTTTTAAATGCGTCGTGTTATTGTTATTGTTTATTGCTTATTTTCTGCTTATGAGTTTATTTATTATTTTGTATTACTGTTGCTATTGTTTATTGGGCTCGGCCTCATGTAAGCCGCACCGAGTCCCTTGGGGAGATGGTAGTGGGGTACAAATAAAGTATTATTATTATTATTATTATTATTATTATTATTATTATTACTTAAGCTGAACGGTTGCAATAATGAATTGGATTGTATGGTTACTTTAAAAACAGTTCAGTGCTTAGTTCCAAAAACAACTCTTCACTCCCTCAGGAAACTAGCAAACTTCCCTCTGACTAGAAATCCTAAAACTCCAGACTGTCCTTTCCCTTGTCTACACTCTATACTAATTATTCTATCTAATAGCTATCTATCTTTACTAACTGACCAACTCTTGGCTTCTCTGACTTCTCTTCTCCTACACACAAACTCTGGCCCCACTCTTCAAACACCAGACCCTGACTGAGCTGTCAAATTTTAAAAACGCACCCTTACAGGCACACTCAAGCTAAGCTCCACCCACTCTCTTCAATTACAAAGCTTCTCCACATTTCCCTCCAGGCTGCTCCTAAGCTCCTCCCTCTAGGAAATGGGTACTCTAAGATGGCTGCCTCCAGCACCATCTCATAAAATGGCTGCCAAAATTCTTGGGCCTACTTTCCGAGCTTTTCCCTGGCCTAAAAGGTAGGCAATTCATCACAACACACATACACAGAGATAGAGATTTTTCCTTGTATATGAGTTATTGTAAACAAAATCAACAACTCAAAGGGGGGGGAGGCACCCTTTGCCACGCTGCTACCGGATCAACTATTTCCTATTCCCGGTTTAGCCAACTCTTTTCTTTTCCTTATCGCAGCTACCTTTCCAAGCAGAATAGGTGGCAAGGAGTATGTGGAGGGAAATATATTTCAAGTCGCAAACAGTAGCCATTTTATCCCCACTTTAAAATAATTGCTGTCAGAACGTCTTGTAAACAATACAGCATTCAACAGCCTGACAACCGTGTGGGCTTCTTAGCATCAGGAATGCTGTCATTTTCCAGAACAAGATTGGCACTTGTCAATAAAGCCGAGAGGCTGGATATTTCCCTTATCCAATCATCAAATGCCAAGCACTGGAGTGGCATGGATTTGATGCCAGCAGACCTGTATTTAGAGCAGCGAGACAGCTCAAATTGGTTCAAAGTCACTGGCCATGCCTTTTGTCAGTGACAGAGGAGGCTGCTGTTCCATTTGTTTCTGTCTGTGAGATCAATATGGAAAGCCAATTTGATCTATGATGAGGCTCAGCCAGCCAGCCACACCTCTAAAGCCGTTTTCTGTTGTTGGTTTTTTTCTTGCAAAAACAAACCTAGCCTTATCGTTCCATTTATCTTACCAGATCTCTGAAATGATGGTGGATGGAGAGAGGCTGAAATAATCTTTAGTTTTTCTGGGTTGTTAAATAAATCTTTCAAAGAAATAAATGGTTAATATGGTACAGGAAAGATGTGAATCTCTGACCTATTCCAAAGGTATTTGTGATCCCGCAAAAGCAAAGCAACTCAGTTAGTTGGGAGGGTAGAATATCACTTAGTGAAAGCTGGGAAGAAGATAGGTCTGGCTGTAGTGGTGGATCTCTTGGGGATTTCCAGTTCATCAGCAAGGATTTCTCATTCCTCCTTATTTAATCAAGGCAACAACTCAAAGCCTTTGCCAACTAAAATATCAAGAAAGTTTGTCGCAACCATGAGTAGGTTGCTCCAAGTCTTACTTCTCCCATCCTTCCTTCTCCCAATATTTTATGAGTTTTTTTTTAAAAAAAGTTTTCACAAGCAAACTGGGTTCTAATAATAATAATAATAATAATAATAATACTTTATTTATAACCCACTCTGTCTCCCCAAGGGGACTCAGGGCAGTTTCCAGCATCTTGAGCAATTGCTAGAGATGGACCAATCTGCATCACTTTTGGGTATGATTATACATAAAACTGTCCTTCCCTGTTTCCACATCAATGCACAACTGAAAATCAAACCAACAACCCAATGGACAATAACAACAACAACAACAACAACAACAACAACAACACTTTATTTATATTCCAACCTTCTCACCCTGAAAGAGACTCAGGGCGGATAACAGTACACATACACGGCAAACATTCAATCCCGCTTTGTATAGACGATACAGAGACAGACAGAACAGAAGGAGGTGAGTTGTTTTCAACTCAATGTTCAGCTTTATTTATTTATTTATTTATTTATTTACAGCTTTTATATTCCACCCTTCTCACCCCACAGGGGACTCAGGGTGGATTACAGTGGACATATATATGGCAAACATTCAGTGCCAATTTTGACGTACAACATATACAGACATATACAGAGGCTATTTAACTTTTTCTGGCCACCAGAGGAGCTGTCGCTTTCATTGTCCATCTGCGACACTGATGAAGTACCTTCCGCATTCCTCGTATGCTTCCCCACTGGAGTTCTTCTTTATGGCCTCATAAATTAGTTAATTTTAGCCTCCCCACACTTTTAAGGTGGTACCTTATTTTCCTACTTGACAGATGCAACTGTCTTTTGGGTTGCAAAGGTCGACAACGGGCTACACAATGGTTGGAAACCCACTCCAACCCGGGCTGGCTTTGAACTCATGACCTTTTGGTCAGAGTGATCTTAATGCAGCTGACACTCAGCCAGCTGCGCCACAATTCCAGTGCTTTGTTTTGGTGCCATGGAAGGTTGTGCTCGAATCCAGCCACAGGGGGTGCTGTTGCTCCATCCTCTATGACGAAGAGCCATCAGGACTTCCTTTTGGTCACCAAGTATTTTCTGATCTTCTTTCTTTATGGCATCATAAAACACCTCCACTGCTTTTAGCAGCACCTAATTTCTCTAATTACTGCTAAAGCTGTTTTCGAACTGCTTAGGTCAACAGTAAGCTGGGCTGACAGTTGGCAGCTCATGCCGACCCAGGGCTTTGAACTTACAAACTTTTGGTTGATAGATCTTATAATAGCTGGTGATTTACCAGCTGTGCTAAACTCCCAGATACTGTACATAGTGCCATTGTGCATCTCAATATTTATTTTTCACACAATTTTATCCTGAAAGCTATGTTTATAAATTATCTTCCCTAAATTTATGCAGACTTTAATGTATTTTATCCTAAAATAACAGAAAGCTGGAACACTACATTTGAAGAAATCCGAAAAGCCAAGTATAATTGCATTCCAATCCACAATTAAAGTACAAGAGGCAAATTAAGTCAGCTTGCCCTGCATTCCGCCCAGATCAAACCACTTTCTCAATAACCTTGTCTATCTTGTCCCCATTGTCACAAATCCCTCTCTGTCATGATTGGAAAGAAACTGACAAAAATTGAGGCAATCTGGCAGTATAACATGCTTATAAATGCATGTTCACAGAAACTAAATGTTCCTCTTCTCCCATGATTGCCTGAACTGAGAATGTTGCTGGAGGTGTCTCTGCATTTCAGTCTTTTTAGAAAAACATCTCTTTTGAGATTAAGCATTCTGCCATGGAAGTTGGGGGAAAAGCTATTGGGTACCCATATTCCAAGTTTTAGCCAGCCAGCCAGCCACACCATCTTTCAGAGGATGCCATTCCATCTCCCATTCCATCAGACCACCAACTGCAATGCAGCCTGAGCCCTGCCACACGCACAATGGAGAACTGTCTTATAGCAACACCAGAGGCACTCCAAGTGGCCAGCTACTGGTCAAAGGACATTTAATATAATGCCAAGTCTGCAAACTTTGTGTTTTCTCAAATACATCACAATTGTACAATTGGTTTGCTCCTGACACAATAAATAAATAAAAACCTCCCACTTTACATATATGCACACGCTTCTGTTAGTATTGTTTGACCAATGACTATCCTCTGGTTTTTAAGTTATCTTTCTCTAGAAATCTAGTGGAATTCAATTGGAAGCAGAGTAATCAATTAGCAAGGCAGAAGCTAAACAACAGCCATTTTCATCCCCCCCCCCCCCCCATCATACACACACATATACAGCCTACTACAAATAGGAAAATGATTTAGAGTATGTGTATATGAGGACGGCAACTAAAATGATCAAGGAGATGATCATTTTAGAAATGGAGATGAGTACCAACCCTCAGAGTCGGACATGACTGGACTTAATGTCAGGGGGAAACCTTTACCTATCGTAATTAAAAACTTAGTAAATGAGTAGCATTAACTTCTCTGTTGGAGATAATCTACAATATTTCTGTTTGCCTTACATAACTGGAACTGGATTCTGTTATTCCAAGGTCACTCAATGGTTATCAAGCTATAAAAATTCCACGGATGTCTCATGTGACTCTCTGAAAGATAAAGCTACTATTTCTTGTTTGTTGCTGGAAATACGTGGACTTTCACACAAAACAGGAAACCAGCAACAAGTCTGTAACCTGTATCACATACACTATATATATATATATATATATATATATATATATATATATATATATATATTAGGCCTGGGTAACAACGGAAAAATTTGTTTCTAATATCGTTTCGTTTTTAGGGTGCCTCAGCGTTTTGTATTTAAAAATATATCCGAAATTTTCCATTAAAAAAAGTTTGGTATTTACGAAATTTCGTTAATATTTACAAAACGTTTTGTAAAGATGGCGCCCGCGGTTGCGCATGCGCAAAACATCAACGAAATTTTTTTAATTTAATTTTTAATTAAAATTTAATTATTAATTTTTTTAATAATAATAATAATAAATTGGCAGAAAATGCTTGCCAAAAAGAGCCACAGGGCAAACAGACTGAGCCTCCCCGCTGCTCCCAGCTCTGTCCCACCCTCCTGAGTCCTGCGGGCTCTCTCTCTCTCTCTTTCTCTCTCCACCAAGAGGAGGGAAAGGAGAAGAAAGAAAAGAGGAAGGGAAAGGAGGGAAGGCAGGCACTCACTCTGACGGGCCCTCAAGCGCTGCCGCCGCCGAGTCGGGCCCGGCTCCTCCGAAGCACACCCACCGCAAAGGTGAGGAAGGAGGGACGGGGCCGCCTTCCCGCTGAGGGTCGCTCGCCCTCTCGCTCGCTTGCTCAGCCGGCACCTTCCCCGCCCTCTCCTCCTCCTCCTCCTCCTCCTCTTTCAGGCTCTGACTGGCTACGGAGAGGAGAGAGAGGAGAGCTCCCAGCAAGCATCTTATGTATTTCCGAAATGGATGGAAATACAAAAATATTTGGCGCATGCTGTTTCGATTTTGAAAATACACTTCCGGGTTTGGAAAAAAGTTTGATATCGTTTCGTATATGGGAAATTAACGAGAAAAAAACGATATACAAAATTAACGAACGAAACCGCCCAGCCCTAATATATATATATATATATATATATATATATATGTAGTCTGCCACCTTCCTCCCAAAGTGACAGCATAACATCTTGGATTGCTGGTACTTAGTAGCTTCAGTTTGGAACCCAAACTTCCTGTTGCCTCCATTTTCACTCTAGTCCGGTCCTCCACTGTCAATCCATTAATGTTCTGGCTAGCCTTGTTACTATTTCACTGACTTACTTTGACATCTGTGGCCAAATTATGGCCTTGTAGCTGAGGAATGGTTTTTGGGTCATGGTGTCCAAGTCTCCTTTTCCAGAAATAAAGGCTGTTCTTATTTTGTTGCTTGAGTCATATGTAACTGAGTCACATTTGGTTGTGGAGCTGAAAGTTTTAACTTATACACACCATCGCTTTCAACTGTTTGAGCAAACACGGCATCATTTTTAGTAACTGTCCCCATTCTTTCTTTGAAGAAGAATTTTACATCCTTTTTTATCCACAGCAGATGCACAGAACATATTGTGATAGAAACCAGAAATGAAGAAGAAATTTGCAGGATTCTATCGGGTTGTTTACAATTTAGAGTCCTAGATCACAACCTTTAAATCTGCATAAAATATCAATTAACAACTCAAACTGTTGTTTCAATAGTCTTTTGGAAAATATTGTTCACATGGTACAGCAACAATCCGTAATCCAGGAATCTGATTTCTGATAGAATTCATCCATTACTTTGGTTCTTTCCTATAAAATAAATTGATATATATTTTGTAAGATCTGTTGCTAAGAATAGCTCAACAGCGTCGGTTGCATTCCCTTTGTCATGTAGATTAAGTACTTGGAGTGCTACCATTGACTGATGTCTCATTGGTCTGCATACAGTCAAACTAGCAATCTGTGAGTTTAGGGTTGTGAAGGTTGCTAACTCTAATACACACCTTCTTTTCTAACATTTTCTTATACTTCTTTGTGTTGTTATTATTTAGATCATTTATACCCCATCCTTCTCAACGTCCAAAGAGTTACTCAGGACAGTTTCTGTTCTGTCATGCGCTGGACCTGTAAAAATTGTCTTTTGAATAGGACATGTACTTTGTGCCCAGCGGGAAGCCAGGGCGCCTCGAAAGAGAGGTCCTCAAGGATTTTCCTGTACAATAGCCTTAGAGGCTTGAAAAGTTTAACAAAGTCCTTTATTATTGAACAAATTAAACAAATGCTTCCCAGATCTTCAATGAGTCAAACAAATGCTTCTTAACTTGTCTACAATGGACAGGCACCTTGCTTGGAGTACTATTTCTTTCTTTAACAAGGAAAACCCTTTTTTAACCTCTCCCAGGCCGTCTAGCTTTGTTGATGTCGGTTCTACTACCGGATCCAAACTGCTTCTTGGGCACCGAGTAGACCTACCAGTCAAGGCTTGTAGATTCTCCAGCTGGAGTTCTTTGGGTCTGTAAAGCTGTTTTCCCCCTGATCCTGTAAGGCTGAGAGGCTGTAAGCTCCCAGCCAAAGCTTTGGGACTTTCCCCCCGGAAATTCTTAAGAAATGAAGCTTTTCTGCAGGTGAAGCTGGTCCACGTCCTATAGCTTAGTTTCCTTCTGTAAGACTGAACTAACAATGGCCCCCTCTCCTGCCCAGATCCCCGGGGAAAGGGGCAGAACCAAACACAACAATGATAGACAGGTGGCTAGCCCTATAACTGCAAACCAAGGGAAGTCACCTTTTTGCAAAACCCCTGAAACCTTGGAATGCATGCAAACATGAAATAGAAAGAAAATGAAGTTAGAGCTCCTGGTATAGCCATACCAGCACAGTTTCCAACAGGCTGTATTCAATGCTGATACAGTATAATAACATAACATAAAATACAATTAGCATACATTAAAAAACAGTTATAAACCTATATAAATAAAATGGAATGTTTGTTTGTGGGATTAACATAACTAAAAAACCACTGGACGAAGTGACACCAAATTTGGACACAAGACACCCATCAGGCCAACGAGGAGAAGAAGAACTTTATTTTTCCACCCCGCCACCATCTCCCTGAAGGGACTCGGGGAGGTTTACATGGGGCCAAGCCCAAAGCAAAATACAATTAAAATCAAGCAAAAACAAATAAAAAACAGCATAAAACAGCATAACAATACTATCAAGCATTAAAAGCAACAGCAGACTAGTTTTGGATGGAGGAAAGTACCACTATGCAAGCTGGTTCGATAAGGTGGATAGCAATGTAAATTAGGATAGGAAATAACAGGGAACAGAGCAATTTAACAGGATTGATTTAACTTAAACTTAAGGATATATAATGCAATGTAATATAGAAATTCAAAATCAGGCCATAATTCAGGTCCTGATATAAGTCATTTATCATAGAAGTCATAAATTGAAAGCATAACAAAACATCCACGTCTTTAATTCCTTATGAAATGTGGATAGGGAGGGTGCCAGCCTAATCTCTCTGGGGAGGGAGTTCCAGAGACGAGGGGCCACCACCGAGAATGCCCTTTCTCTCGTCCCCACCAACCGTGCCTGAGATAGGAGTGGGAGCGAGAGAAGAGCATCCCCGGAAGATCTTAAGGACTGTGTGGATTCATAGGGGAGGATGTGGTCTCAAAAATAGGCAGGCCCTGAACTATTCAGAGATTTATAGGTAATAACCTGCATCTTGAATTGGGACCGGAAACTTATCGGCAGCCAGTGGAGCTGTTTAAACAGGGGGGTGACCATCATTCATAAACAAGTGACCATCACTCATAAAAACACTGAAAAACACAGCAGAAGAGACTTTAAAAGCCAAAAATAAAAAAAAATACATTACAATGCATGTGCAAAACCACATATATATGCAAACACACATATATACATGTATACACAAATATATAGCCACACATATATACACACAAAACACATATACACAGACTGGGCCACAGCAACGCATGGCAGGGGATGCCTAGTCTATATAAATCAAAATGTAATGTTCATGTGTGGGATTAACATAACACAAAAACCACTAAAATCTTATCTTCACCAGTAAATCAGTCTATTCCAATGGTTCTCAATCTTCCTAATGTCACGACCCCTTAATACAGCTCCTTATTTTGTGGTGCCCCCAACCATAAAATTATTTTCATTGTTACTTCACAACTGTAATTTTGCTACTGTTATGAATCATAATGTAAATATCTGATATGCAGGATGAACTTTCATTCACTGGACAAAATTTGGCACAAATATGCAATACACCAAAATTTGACAGATTAGAGAGATGGGCCAAAACTAACAAAATGAAGTTCAATAGTGACAAATGCAAGATACTCCACTTTGGCAGGAAAAACAAAATGCAAAGATACAAAATGGGGGACGATGCCTGGCTTGAGAGCAGGACGTGTGGAAAAGATCTTGGAGTCCTCGTGGACAACAAGTTAAACATGAGCCAACAATGTGATGTGGCGGCAAAAAAAGCCAATGGGATTTTGGCCTGCATCAATAGGAGCATAGTGTCTAGATCTAGGGAAGTAATGCTCCCCCTCTATTCTGTTTTGGTTAGACCACATCTGGAATATTGTGTCCAATTCTGGGCACCACAATTGAAGGGAGATATTGACAAGTTGGAATGTGTCCAGAGGAGGGCAACTAAAATGATCAAGGGTCTGGAGAACAAGCCCTATGAGGAGCAGCTTAAAGAGCTGGGCATGTTTAGCCTGAAAAAGAGAAGGCTGAGAGAAGATATGAAAGTCATGTATAAATATGTGAGAGAAAGTCACAGGGAGGAGGGAGCAAGCTTGTTTTCTGCTTCTTTGGAGACTAGGACGCGGAACAATGGCTTCAAACTACAAGAGAGGAAATTCCATCTGAATATGAGGGAGAACTTCCTGACTGTGAGAGCCATTCAGCAGTGGAACTCTCTGCCCCGGAGTGTGGTGGAGGCTCCTTCTTTGGAAGCTTTTAAACAGGGGCTGGATAGCCATCTGTCAGGGGTGATTTGAATGCAATATTCCTGCTTCTTGGCAGAATGGGGTTGGACTGGATGGCTCAGGAGGTCTCTTCCAACTCTTTGATTCTATGATTCTATGAATACTGGTGGGGTTGGGGGGGTGGTTTTGTCATTAGGGAGTTGTAGTTGCAGGGTTTATAGTTCATCTACAACCAAAGAGCATTCTAAATTTTCATCCCTGAAATGTTCGGGAAAATATCCTCGCATCTTCTCCAGGACTGAACTAAACTTGTCAAAAAGAACTCCCATGATCAACAAAAAATACTGGAAGGGTTTGGTGGGCATTGACCTTGAGTTTGGGAGTTATAGTTCATCTATATCCAGAGAGAACTGTGGACTGCAACAATGATAGATCTGTACCAAACTTGGCATGGATACTCAATATGCCCAAATGTGAACACTGGTGGAATTTGGGGACAATAGACCTTGACATTTGGGAGTTGTAGTTGCTGGGATTTATAGTTCACCTACAACCAAAGAGCACTCTGAACCTCACCAATGATAGAATTGGGCCAATCTTGCTTATTTATTTATTTATTTATTTAAAACTTTGATATCCTAATCTTTTCACCTCCGTAGAGGGACTCAGACCGGCTTATAGCACAGAACTTCCCACACAGAACCCCCATGACCAGCAGAAAATACAGTTTTCTGATGGTCTTTGGTGACCCCTCGTGACCCCCCCCCCCCCAGGTCCCGACCCCCAGGTTGAGAAATACTGGGCTATTCCATAAACGCTTGATTCCACAGCCAGGATTTGAGTTTCATGAATTGCATCAAGCTTGCCAAAATATTTCCAAACTGCAAAAAGATGGGGCTATTTTGGTGACATAAGAGTTCACACTCAGAAGCAACTGCTGCTATTAGTAGATGAAATGCTGTCAAACAAGTAGTATTATTGTCCTAAAGTAGGGGCGGGATAGACAGGGTTTCTAGATATTGAGCTGCACTGCCAGCAAAGCCAATAGGTAATACTGATGTGTGTTCTAGCTTAACAACATCAGGAAAGCCACATATTTCTTGCTTTGTTCTACAGGAAATTGCAGCTGGCACAATGAAAGATGATCTGTTACAAAATATTGTACATTGGGATCTGCAGAAGGAGAGCCCTTCAGCAATGTGCAAATGGGGAGGAAATTTAGGGAGTGATCTTTGGTTTTGCAAGCACTTAAGTGCATGCCTATTTTTCATCCCTGAAATGTTCAGGAATATATCCTCGCATCTTCTGGCATGACAAAGCCTGGCTCTTTTTCTCCCTCTTTCCCCTCCCTGTTTCATCCATCATTCACAAACAGCTGCAGTGACTCCACAAAGTCGGTGCAATTCCCTTTGCCACAAAGCGATAGGCTCTTTTAAAGTTAAGGAAAGGGCTAGCTTGTTTCCCTTGACTTCGCCACCACCGTTGTTCATGTTTAATGAAAGTTCTTGTGTTGTCAGCTCAGCTGTATTGGGAGGAAATCAAAAGACCAACGGGGAGGCACTGTTCTCTTTCTTGCATTTTAATGTCCGGCTGTTGTGTCAATTACCGATGCTCTTTGTTTGAAGAGAAAAGTGGTGCATGCACAAATAGCCAAGCAATTTGATTCTGTTTGTTTGTAAGGCTCGGGTTTGTTTTTGTTCCCCAAACAGACTTGATAGGCGATGTTCAAATATAGAAAAAATGTGGCCATCCTAGAAAGGGCCATCTGGGAAAGTGGGAGAGCACACAGCATTTCCACACTGAAAGTGCCTGATTCAATCCCTGGCATTTCCAGCTAAAAGGTTCAGATCGCAGTTGATAGGAAAGACCCTTTCCAAAGTGTGAAATTCTTGAGGATTTTTGAATTGGTTTAATTATTCAAGTTTAGGTAGATTTGGATTTCCTTATATTTTAATGTTTATTTACTTATTTACATCACTTATATCCCGCCCATATCAGCCCACAGGCGACTCAGAGCGGTCTACATATCCGCACAATTCGATGCCATCAATACAATACAACAGCAAAAACAATTAAGTGCATTTAGACAAAAGAGACAGTGCAATAACAATTTAAAAAGAGCTATATCCTCTCATTCCAATCCTCATCCGTTTCATCGTCTTGGCCGTTCCTGGGTCATTCTCCATCTCAAGCTTGACTATCTATTCCGGCATTTTGAAGGCTTGCTCAAAGAGCCAGGTTTTTACTTTCTTCCAAAAAGTCAGGAGGGAGGGGGCTGATCTAATATCCCTAGGCAGGGAGTTCCACAGCCAAGGGGCCACTACAGAAAAGGCCCTGTCCCTCGTCCCCGCCAAGCGTGCTTGCGAAGCAGACGGGATCGAGAGCAGGGCCTCCTCAGATGATCTTAACTTCCTGGAGGGTTCGTAGGAAGAGATGCGTTTGGATGTTTATAGTCTATAGGTTTTACATTTTATATTGTATTATTTTCACCACTGTTCACCACATTAAGTCTCTTTAAGAGGAATAAATATAATAATATCAACAGCAACAATAGGCACTTCTGAACTAGACAGACAGACTAACAGTCTGTCTGTTCTGCCCCCCATGCTAGCTATTTATTTGGAAGGTGCCTGTGGTGCAGGGAACATGTGGCCGGCATGATTGCATGGAGTGCCCTTACCTTCCCATGGAAGTGGTACCTATTGATCTACTCACATCTGCATGTTTTCAAACTGCTAGGTTCGCAGAAGCTGGGGCTAAGAGTGGAAGCTCATCCTGCCCCCCAGATTCGAACCACTGACCTTTCAGTCAGCAAGTTCAGCAGCTTAGCAGTTTAACCCACTGTGTCACCGGGGGGGCCCAGATGTAGAGTAAATGAAGCCCCAGAGGCATTAAGAAAAAGCCAGAAGGAAACCAACACTGGCAGCAATCAGAACTCAAGACCTTCAGACAGATATAGAGATATAGAGATAGATAGATAGATAGATAGATAGATAGATAGATAGATAGAGGGAGAGAGAGAGACAGAGAGAGAGAGAGAGAGAGAGAGAGAGAGAGAGAGAGAAGGGAGAGGTGGGCGTGGCCAAACACAGCCCTCCTTGGAGGTCGCTGGGGGCGAGGCCTCCGAGGAGGGCTGTGCTTGGCCATGCCCACCTCCTTCCTCTTTGCATCGGCGGCTTTGCAAGGTGCTTTGCAAAGCCGCTGGTGCAAAGAAGGAGGAGGTGGGTGTGGGTAAGAACAGCTATTCCTGAAGGCCACGCCCCCAGCATTTATGATTCACTGGTGGAAGTCGTAAGGAAGATGGTGGACGCGGCTTCAAAATGGCAAGATCACTTCCGGGTTCCCAAATCGTGTCGATACTGCTTCTAAAGGTATTTATTTAATGAATTAATAAGGAAATAAGAAATTAACGAACTGGATCAACCAAGCCTAATATATATATATAGAGAGAGAGAGAGAGAGAGAGAGAGAGAGAGAGAGAGCTTCCTTTTCTGGTTTCAAGTTATCAAGCTGTTTGCTGTTTTCAGAGCAATTTAACATCAAGCAATTAATTAATTAGAACTAATCCCTTGAGCTGTGGTGTTGGAGGAAAGTTCTGAGAGTGCCTTGGACTGTCAGAAGATCCAACCTGTCCATCCTCCAGGAAATAAAGCCCGGCTGCTCATTGGAGGGAAGGATATTAGAGACAAAGTTGAAGTACTTTGGCCACATCATGAGAAGACAGCAAAGCCTAGAGAAGACAATTATGCTGGGGAAAGTGGAAGGTAAAAGGAAGAGGGGCTGACCAAGGGCAAGATGGATAGATGGCATCCTTGAAGTGACTGGACTGACTTTGAAGGAGCTGGGGGTGGTGTCGGCCGACAGGGAGCTCTGGCATGGGCTGGTCCATGAGGTCACGAAGAGTTGGAGTCGACTGAACGAATGAACAACAACAATCCCTTTCCCCAAACTTTAATTTTTAACTATATTACATCATGACTGAAACTTAACTATGGATAGTAGTACCACTCTTTTTGAAGTGCAACTGTAACTTTCTCAGATACTTTTTGGTCTCACTAGGTAATGAAGAAAGAACATCATGCAGCTCTAAAGCCATCTCATGCTGTGCCTTGTGGACATTCAGGTTAAAATGAGGAGGGCAAAATGCCTGTTTCCTGCTCTATTCTGTTTCTGTTGCAGTTTTTCAAAGGTAACCTTACATTTTCTTTTGAGAACTTTTGTTAAAATATAGCTATAAAATTAATTAACTGTAGTGTGGAACCATTAGTATAAGTAAGAGGAAAAAGTAATGTTACAGACTTTGACAGAGACTGTAAAAGTTCCCGGAAGGATGGTTTTTGTGTCTTCTCTACCACTTGCAAAACATCACTACCGCGAAGGAAATATATAACAGGCATCAGAGGAACTGAGGGGTCTATACCATTGAGATTCCAGAAATGTGTATTATCAACTCAAACCTTGGAACAGGAAACATAAAGGCTTTCAAGAGTGGTCAAAAGGATTTCGTAGCTCCGCGGTGGGCCACATGAAAAGAGAGCATGCAAGATGAATACGTGCAAATATACTTGATTTGCATCATTTCCATAGGTCAGGCAATCAAAGTTTCATGCACACTTATACCATAATAGCCCTGAATTATTGGAAAGAAGTGGGGGGGGGGGGGCTTTAATATAATTGCAACTCTGGCAAGGAATAATGGATCCTATTATCTCTTCTTCTTTTCCTTCCTTCTTTCCATCCATCATAACAAGGTATCAGCAGCAATAAAATCATGTAGGACAAATTATTCATCTCTAGTTCCCAGATATTCCACTTCCTCTAATATACAAAGTAATGCTATTAAGCAATCAGTAACCAACTGCTTACTTTGGATCACAGACAGGAGCAAAATCAATAAAGTTTGTTTACTTCTAGGAAGTTATTGACTCCTAATCATTTTCAGATGAATTGCAACTTTCCATTGGCAAAGCTACAAAATACATCTCTTTTGCCAAGATATGGCTGTAGATGGCTTTCTAGATGGACTCCATTATGACTAGGATTAAGTAGTTGACTTTTTTAGAACTTTTTAAGAATTGCAGCGAATAAGTGCTGCAAAATAATAATAATAATAATAATAATAATAATAATAATAATAATAATAGAGATGCCAAACCGACAAACCATAAAATGCAATCAGCCTGAAGCCTATAAATATCTGGGCATACTACAGTTGGACAATATCAAGCATGGACAAGTGAAAAATGTGGTCAGCAAAGAATATATCCAAAGAGTCAGAAAGGTTCTGAAGAGCAAATTAAATGGCGGAAATATGATCAAGGGTCTCAACACCTGGGCCATCCCCATCATTAGAGACACTGCTGGGATTGTGAACTGGACACAAGCAGAGCTGGGTGATCTGGACAGAAAAACAAGAAAACTGATGACAATCCACTACTCATTACACCCGAGTAGTGATGTTGACAGACGTTACCTGCCCAGAAAATCAGGAGGCAGAGAGAGGGCTTCGGCAAGGGAAACAAATGGTAGAAGAAGAGAAACACGCCCTGGCAGATGATGGGAAAGGCAGTCAAGAAGCAACATTGAGGAAAGTCAATGGTAGTAAACTGTTTAAAGTGCAAAAGACAAAGAGGGAATACCATAAAAACATAATCAAGAGCAGAAGAGAAAACTGGCAAGAAAAGGCTCTCCATGGACAGTTCCTGGGGGAAATTGAGAGCCAAATTGACAAAGAAAAACATGGCTGTGGCTCACAAATGGAACTTTGAAAAAGGAGACAAAGGAGGGCCTGATTCTGGCAGCCCAAGAACAAGCCATTGGAACCAAGGACATCAAAGCCAGAATTGAAAAGTCGGTAACAGATCCCAAATGTAGACTCTGCAAGGAAGCAGATGAAACAATAGATCCCATCCTCAGCTGCTGCAAGAAGATTGCGTGGACAGACTACAAGCAGAGGCACAACATCGTTGCTCAGATGATTCCTTGGAACTTCTGCCACAAACACTATCTGCCTGCAACAAAGAACTGGTGGGATCACAAGCCGGAAAGAGTTACAGAGAATGAACATGTCAAGGTACTCTGGGACTTCAGGATTCAGACAGACAGCATTTTGGAGCACAATACTCCTGACCTCACAATAGTGTTAAAAAACAAAGTCGATGTTGCAATCCCAAGTGACAGCAGGATTAACGAGAAACAACTGGAAAAGATGACATGATATGGGGATTTAAAGATCGAACTAGATCTAGATCCTGCGCAGTCTGGTTTTAGGCCGGGGCATGGTACGGAGACAGCCTTGGTTGCCTTAGTGGATGATCTGCGCAGGGAACTGGACAGGGGGAGTGTGTCCCTGTTGGTTCTGCTGGACCTCTCTTCGGCCTTCGATACCGTCGATCACGGTATCCTTCTGGGACGTCTCGCGGGAATGGGCCTTGGGGGTACTGCTCTGCAGTGGCTCCAGTCCTTTCTCGAGGGGCGTTCCCAGATGGTGTCATTAGGGGACACCTGCTCGACTCCGCGGCCGTTGTACTGTGGGGTCCCGCAGGGCTCTGTACTGTCCCCTATGTTATTCAACATATACATGAAGCCGTTGGGAGAGATCATCCGGAGTTTCGGGGTACGGTGTCACCTCTACGCAGATGATGTCCAACTCTGTCACTCCTTTCCACCTGCTACTAAGGAGGCTGTTGAAGTCCTGAACCGGTGCTTGGCCGCTGTAACGGACTGGATGAGGGACAACAGATTGAAACTAAATCCAGACAAGACAGAGGTACTCCTGGTCAGTCGAAAGGCTGAACAGGGCATAGGGTTACAGCCTGTGCTGGACGGGGTTACACTCCCCCTGAAGGCGCAGGTTCGCAGCTTGGGAGTGATCCTGGATTCATTGCTGAGCCTGGAACCCCAGGTCTCGGCGGTGGTCAGGGGAGCTTTTGCACAATTAAAACTCGTGCGCCAGCTGCGCCCGTACCTTGGGAAGTCTGACTTGGCCACGGTAGTCCACGCTCTGGTTACATCCCGTTTAGACTACTGCAACGCTCTCTACGTGGGGTTGTCTCTGAAGACTGCCCGGAAGCTTCAATCAGTCCAACGCGCGGCAGCCAGATTGTTAACAGGAGCAGGGTACAGAGACCACACGACCCCTCTGTTACGCCAGCTCCACTGGCTGCCGATCAGCTTCCGGACACAATTCAAAGTGCTGGTGTTGACCTATAAAGCCCTAAACGGCTCTGGCCCAGTTTACCTGTCCGAACGGATTCTCCCCTATGAGCCATCAAGGCTACTAAGACCTTCCGGGGGGGGGGGCTGCTCTCGGTCCCACCACCCTCACAATCATGGTTGGTGGGGACGAGAGACAGGGCCTTCTCGGTGGTGGCTCCCCGGCTTTGGAACTCCCTCCCACTAGAGGTTAGATCTGCCCCCTCCCTCCTGACGTTCAGGAAATCGTTAAAAACATGGCTCTGGAATGCGGCATTCAAAGACTGAACCTGGAACCTTCCCTGTGATGGATTATGATGAACTGCGACTATGAATATGATTATGACCATGACTGGATTGACGATTTGGCGTAGGAAACTGTAATGATGTAATGATGAGGTTTTATTGTACTGAGTTGTACTATTTTAATATGTAATGAGTTGTATTTGCTGTTTTATCTGATTGTATTTGATATGTACTGTAAACCGACCTGAGTCCCTCGTCGAGGTTGAGAAGGCCGGTATAGAAATCCTCTAAATAAATAAATAAAATAAACTGCAAAGACTCTGGAACAAGCCAGTCAAGGTGGTCCCAGTGGTGATTGGCACATTGGTGCAGTGCCTCAAGACCTTGGCCTGCACTTAAACACAATCAGCGCTGACAAGATTACCATCTGCCAGCTGCAAAAGGCCACCTTACTGGGATCAGCACACATTATTCGCCAATACATCACACAGTCCTAGACACTTGGGAAGTGTCCAACGTGTGATCCAATACAACAGCCAGCAGAGTGATCTTGTTTGCTGTGCACTCATCGTGTTTTGTTTCAAATAACAACAACAACAACAACAACAACAAGCCAGTAAATGTGTTCCCAGTGGTGATCGGCTTGGCCTGCACTTAAGCACATTTTACTTTACAATTTACTTTATTTTTATCTGTCCTTTTTCCCTGTAGGGACTCAAGGGAACCAATAGTGATATGGCACAATACAACAGTATGTGAAAACAAAGCGAATGCATTTATGTATTTATGTACGGATATAAAAATAAAACAATTAAATATTTGTGTCTTGAGCATTAGAGTTAAAATACAATTAAAAATATGTTTAAAAACTAGACAACCTCTGTCTAGTTTTGTATGCAAAACTGAGTTTTGTGTGCAAAACTTGGATGTGACTAAAACAATTTCCATTATGCAAAACTGTGACAAAATCTATTCTAATTCTAGAACTATGGCTGAGTTTGCACACAATGGGGCTGCAGTGGTGTAGTGGGTTAAACTGCTAAGCTGCAGAACTTGCTGACCTGAAGGTGGTGGTTCGAATCCGTGAGATGGGGTGAACTGCTATTGTTAGCCCCAGCTTCTGCCAGCCTTGCAATTCAAAAATATGCAAATGTGCACAGATCAATAGGTACCTCTCTGGCAGGAAGGTAACAGCACTGAAGTCATGTTGGCTATATGAACTTGGAGGCATCTACTGACAATGCTGGCTCTTTGGCTTAGAAATGGAGATGAGCACCACCACTCATACTCAGACTCAACTAGACTTAATATCAAGGGGAAACCTTTTCCTTTACTTGCACCCAAAAAGTTTTGCACACAAAAGCATGGGGGATTGACAAAAAACCCTACTGCTTCCACATAGGCAATATTTTGCATTAAAATGTAGTCGTCTGGACATAGTTTTGTGTAGAAAATTACTTTTTGTACAAAATCCTACAATTTATGTGCACAAAATCTGTGTACATTTCTATAGACTTTTACCAAATATATTCAGGAACTAGGAAAAACTGTACAAAATTCTCACCACTGCGTTGCTTTTCCCAACTAGGTTTCTCCAACTACCAGAATTTCTATCTTTCAGCTAGAAAATGTATCACGGGAATATTCTTTTCATCCTTATTTATCGCATAGCTCTTTAAAAACAACAGTGGCAGTGACAAGCAAGCCATTCTGGTGTAGTGGTTTGAATGCTGGACTATGACTAAGGAGACCAGGATTTTAATCCCTGCTCAGCCATGGGAATCCATTGAGTTATCTTTTGATATGTTCCGTTTGTAAAAAGACACCATTATGTGGTGGGTTGACTGGAGAGGCATGTGTCGGCAGCTGATTGGCTGAGCATTCCAGGAGCCAGAATTCTGATTGGCTACTGTCTCTGGTTTGCTGCTGGGACAAACAGTTTTAACTGCCATTTTCATCTTAGAGAGTGAAGAGAGTGCTGACTGGAAATAGCCAGGAAGGAAATGGCTACCAACTCTCTGAAGCCTGATAATTTCTAAGGCATGAAGCATATTTTGAAGACTGTTTAATAGGACTGTTCATTTCCTCTTTCTCTGTGTGAATTCAGAGAGACTGCTGTATATATTGTTGCCCTGTTTGATCTTTTGAATGGAAGTAACGATACTGTTACTTGTTACACAATCCCGAATGACACTTTATTATACTGCAGGGTATATCTTGATTCAGAAACTGTGGTAAAGCTTCTATTTATTTATATCTACTCCTCCTCCCCCCCCCCCCCCACACACACAGTTTAGTGTTACTATAAGTCAGAAGCAACTTGAAGGGGCACGGCAGCAACAAAATTAACAAGTCCTGCAATATTGAACATACTTCATGGCAGATGTGTGTTTGGCCTAAAGTGCCAGCTCCTTCATGATTTCATATCATCCATCAGATTCAGCAAAAATTGCCCCAAATATTAAAAACCACCTGCAAGCCAGAGGGAATTCAGGGTCTGACCAGAGACAGACAGAGACAGACCCAAACGCTGTGCAAAGACAAAGGAAGGAGGTCACCACATTTAGTATTTACAGCAAGACATAGGGAAAAGGGAAGCTGGTCTAATGGGACTTCACTAAACAAACGGCCCTTCACCTTTTGTTCTGTGATGGATGCTGATGTTACTAATTAAGCTGGAGTCTTAGCTAAGCAAAGTAATGAGTCTCTCCCTTTGCTGCTGTTTGAGAGCACCTGTGTCAACGCTGAGACTTTGAAAAGAAGAGCGGCTGGGTGGCTGGGCTGGGGAAAATGGAGTTTGCGCTTGAAAAATGTGAAACTTCACATTCAGCCTGCACAATTAGCCAAAAAAGCTGTCAACTCTATATGGTGTGCTTAGAGGATTCAGATGACCATTTTGAGACCCAGACTCATGCAAAAACCACCATGTGCCAAGGGACTGTCAGCATGAAGTGTGAATAGGGATAAGGGTGAAGTCTGTTTCAGTTCCTTTTCCTATGAATTTACTTAAATCTACACATTTCTTCATATTCAAACAGGGAAAAACTTGAAAGGGGGAGAATTAGATATGGAGGAAACCAATCCTAATAGATTCATCCATCCAAGCTCAGGTCTCTGAGTGTGCTGTCTGGTTATTTGAGGCTACAATGTCCACCTTGCCATTGACCATGTTGACTGGGAATTAAGAGCCAAAGTACCTAAATGACCTAAGTTTTCCCACTCCTGATATGGAAGTATTTAAAAGTCTTCCATGCATGTGAAATGAGTCCTTGGAACAGGGTCTGAGTGGAGTGGAAGGCCGGTGGGGGGTATAATATAATAAGAGACACTAAGATACATGTAACTTCAAATCACTTATATAAGCATTCACACTGCTCAAGGAAAGCCTTCAATACAGAGAAAGAAAGCATTTACCTTTTTCTTTCTCTGTGCAGATGCTATAACTAGCTGTTTCATGTCAACTGACCATATTTACCTGACATATGGAGCTGACAAATTTACATATTTAAATATTGACATATTTACCTGACATATGGAGCCCCCGGTGGCACAGTGGGTTAAAGCACTGAGCTGCTGAGCTTGTTGATCGAAAGGTCGCAGGTTCGATTCCGGGGAGCAGCGTGAGCTTCCGCTGTCAGCCCTAGCTTCTGCCAACCTAGCAGTTCGAAAACATGCAAATGTGAGTAGATCAATAGGTACCGCTCCAGCGGGAAGGTAAGGGTGCTCCATGCAGTCATGCCGGCCACATGACCTTGGAGGTGTCTACGGACAACGCTGGCTCTTCGGCTTAGAAATGGAGATGAGCACCACACCCCAGAGTCAGACATGACTGGACTTAATGTCAGGGGACTACCTTTACCTTTACCTTTATGGAGCTGAGGAGGCTTCTAACCAAGGTGTTGTTGTTTATTCGTTCAGTCACTTCCGTCTCATCATGACTTCATGAACCAGCCCATGGCAGAGCTCCCTGTTGGCCATGGCCACGCCCAGCTCCTTCAAAGTCAAGTCAGTCATTTCAAGGATACCATCCATCCACTTTGCCCTTGGTTGGCCCCTTTTCCTTTTTCCTTCAATTTTCCCCAGCATTGTTGTCTTCTCTAAGCATTCCTGTCCTTTCATAATGTGGCCAAAGTACTTCATCTTTGCTTCTAATATCCTTCCCTCCAGTGAGCAGTCGGGCTTTATTTCCTGAAGTATGGACTGGTTGGATCTTCTCACTCCTCCAACACCACAATTCAAAAGCATCTATCTTCCTTCGCTTAGCCTTCCTTATGGTCCAGCTCTCACATCCATAGGTTACTACGGGGAATACCATTGCTTTTACTATGCAGATCTTCGTTGCCAGTGCAATGTCTCTACTCTTCACTATTTTATCAAGATTGGCCATTGCTCTCATCCCAAGAAGGAAGCATCTCCTGATTTCCTGGCTGCAGTCTGCGTATGCAGTAGTCTTTGCACCTAGAAAAACCAAGTCTGTCACTGTCTCCACGTTTTCTCCCTCTGTTTGCCAGTTATGAATCAGTCTGGTTGCCATAATCTTGTTTTTTTATGTTTAACTGCAACTCAGCTTTTGCACTTTCTTCTTTCACCTTGGTTAGAAGCCTCCTCAGCTCCCCCTCACTTTCGGCCATCAAAGTGATATCATCTGCACGTATAAGTGCAAAACCAAACATGACAATGATGGTCAGAAGAACCAGAATATGGAAAAGGGTCAATTGACAATTCTGGCTAGATGACATAAACAGCTGTAGTTTTAAACAAGTAACTTTCCTAAGTTCTAAGGAAGATGCCAAAGTACTTGAAAGGTGACAGAGACAGAACAGAAACACATGGAAAGGAAAAGAGGAGAAATAAGAGTTGCAAGATGTATCAGAGTGCATCTTGCAACACTTTTTGAGAAGGACCATAGCTCAGTGGCAGAACATCCACTTTGCACACAGCAGGTCTGACTTCCAATTCCAGGCACTCCAGGTAATAGCAGATCAGATAGCAGAAGATACTAAAGCATTCATCTGTGGCACCACCAGTGAAAATTGTCAGATAGTAAGTGATAAGAAAGATTGCTGTCTAGGATAATCCTTGTAGGCTGGGCCAGAAGAACATACATAGGATGCTGGCAGTTCTGAAAAGAGCTGCACATTTTGAGCTTGAAGAACTGAAAACTTAAACAAGAGGGCTCCTGATGTTTGCAGAAGATGTAGCAGAGAAGCAGATGGGTGGGATATGCATGGAAGCAGATTTTGGTTAAATGATAGGAGGGTCTTCCTGATTGTTTTTCAACAATGGAACAAAGTATCTCAGAATGCAGCAAGCTGTTCCTGGCCCTCCCACCCAAATGACAACTCCAGACACAGAAGTGAAATAATACTGCTCCCTAAATTAACCTCAAGAATTTGCAGTATGGCAGGAAATGGGATATGTGGGCACAGATTAATCTAGTTAAGCTAGATCTCCCATACAGAAATTTGCAGGCTGTAGAAATTTGCATGAACCCTGTGGTTCAACCTAGCCTGATCCCATGGAGCGATCAGAAGGTCCCAACGGATTCCTCCTAAGGGTTCTTCTTGGCAATCTTTCCTGAGGAAGTCATTTCAGGATATATTTTTTGTCATGTCAGGAGCAACTTGAGAAACTGCAAGTCCCTTCTGGTGTGAGAGAATTGGCCGTCTACAAAGACATTGCCCAGGGGATGCCCGGATGTTTTTTGATGTTTTACCATCCATGTGGGAGGCTTCTTTCATGTCCCCACATGAGAAGCTGGGGCTGATAGAGGGAGCTCATCCGCGCTCTCCCCGGATTCGAACCTGCGACCTGTCGGTCTTCAGTCCTGCCGGCACAAGGGTTTAACCCACTGTGCCACTGTTATACATCTCCCTTTAAATCAATTGCCAATGATAAGGAAATAGGTGCCATTATGCCAACAAAAGCCTTCAAAGAGAGCCAACTGAACCTCCGTGCTTGCACTTCGCCAATCAGCCAAATACAAAACTGTGCCCAAAAGGCACAACATTATGTAGCAAAATGTGCATGTGAGCACCAGCCCTAAATGGCATGATTTTAAAAACCCTATTCAGTCCCCAAAAGGCAATTAGCAATTCCTGTATAGAGTTGGCTTAGTGGGAAGCAGAAACAGAAGGGAGCCAGAGCAGTACTGCCTTAAATAACCTTAGCACAATCCCATAGGATAGCGGCATAACAGTACTCCTTGACGTGCCTTTTGACCAATGGCTTACAGAATCATAGAATAATATAATCATAGAGTTGGAAGAGACCACATAGGACATTTGGTTTAACTCACTGCTCTGCAAGAAGAGCACAATCAAAGTACTCCTGGCAGATGGCCATCCAGCCTCTGTTTAAAGGTTCCAAGAGAGAAGCTTCTGCCACACTTTGAGGCAGACAGTTCCACTGCTGAAGAGCTCTTACAGTTGGGAAGTTCTTCCTAATATTCAAGTGGAATCTCTTTTCCTGTAATTTGAACCCATTGCTCTGAGTCTTAGTTTCCAAGGCAGCAGACAGGAAGCCTGCTTCTTCTTCCTTGTGACATCATTTCACATATTTATACATGGCTGTCATGCCTCCTCTCAACCTCTTCTGCAGGCTAAACAGATCCAGCTCTTCTCAGAGGGATTCATGTCGCCAGGCCTTTGATCCTTTTAGTCACCTTCCTCTGGACACCTTCCAGCTTGTCAGTATTGCTTTTGAATGGTGGTGCCCAGAATTGGACACAGCATTATTCCAGGTGAGGTTTAACCAAAGCAGAATAGAGAGGCACCATGACTTCTCTCAAGCTAGACTCTCTACTCAGTTGGCTTTTGAACTGGTGCATCAAACTATTGGCTCATGTTCAACTTGTTGTCCATGAAGACTCCAAGAACTTTTTCACATGTAGTTTTGTCAAAGGTGTAGAACAGAACAGAACATTGTTTATTTCAGTCAACGACCAACAGTCTTTAAGTATAGGCAACTGTAATGACAATCCTCACAACCATTCTTCCAATTAAAGTCCAAAATGCAGGGAATTGCAAATATCAATTAACTGTTTCGAGCTGCATTCATTTCTGTTGGGGCATGTGAGAAATCAGTTTGGAGTGTTAACTGTAAAATGCAAGGCATGAAGTTGATTGGTTGGGCCATGCTCAGGGAGCTAGCTGAGCCTGGGAGTTTTGGTTACAGTTACATTTTCAGGCCTGAGCCATGCAGGTGCTTGCAGAGAGACAGTTTGAGTGTGTTCTTGCTTCATGAGCTGCTGGAAAGAGATTTTCTACATCAGGGGTCCTCAAACTAAGGCCCGGGGCCCGGATGCGGCCCCCCAAGGTCATTTACCCGGCCCTCACTCAGGGTCAACCTAAGTCTGAAATGACTTGAAAGCACACAACAACAACAACAACAATCCTATCTCATCAGCCAAAAGCAGGCCCACACTTTCCATTGAAATACTAATAAGTTTATATTTGTTAAAATTGTTCTTCATTTTAATTATTGTATTATTTTAAAATGTTTTTTGCACTACAAATAAGATATGTGCAGTGTGCATAAGAATTCATTCATGTTTTTTTAGAATTATAATCTGGCCCACCAACGGTTTGAGGGACTGTGACCTGGCCTTCTGTTTAAAAAGTTTGAGGACCCCTGTTCTACATGGACAAAGAAAGCCCATTTTGAATCTCTCTAAAAAGGATATTATGTGAATCGATTCAATTGTTCACTTGATTGTAAATATGTTGTTCTGCATTATGAAGAGTAAACTACTTTTTTTTATGTCAGGAGTGACTTGAGAAACTGTAAATCACTTCTGGTGTGAGAGAATTGGCCGTTTGCAAGGACATTGCCCAGGGGACACCCAGATGTTTTGATGTTTTACCATCCTTGTGGGAGGCTTCTCTCATGTACCCACACGAGGAGCTGGAGATGATAGATGGAGCTCATCCGTGCTCTCCCTGGATTCGAACCTGTGACCTGTCGGTCTTCAGTCCTGTCGGCACAGGACTGCACCACCGGGGGCTCCAGTAAACTATTTGTCCTTTATCTGTGGAACATATTTTCTTTCTCTGGCAAGGCGATGTGTGGATTGATAAAACATGAACCACGCATGATTTTCATTATGCCACAATTCCTACCAGGTCTCGGTATTTTGTAAAGCTAATGAGTCTTCACTGGCTATCCCAAGGATGACCCAAAATAATTTGCACTAAAATAGGAATAATTCACACAATCTATTGTCACTAGGGAAATCAATTTTCCCCAATAACTCAGGATTGCAACTAACCTCAGGGAAGAGGAATGACAGGTAATATCATCCGACAGCTGACCAAAGTCACAGCACTTAAATGCTTTGAACTCTGGCTTCATTTGGTTAGGATCCCAATGCTGTGATTCTTACTTGCTTGCATTGAACAGGGGGTTGGACTAGATGGTCTCAAAGTCCCTTCCAGTTCTATTATTCTATGTCCATCAGGCAAAATTGAAAAAAATATGGAAAAGAAGAAATTCTAAACTGGATATTTGTCTATAATTGTATGTGTGGTTTGCATGTCATACACAATAGCAAGCATTCCCCTGTCCAGAGATGTTACTTTCCCAGGCTCAAAAATATTGAGTATTGCAGTATTCTGCAAAAAGGAAAGAAGACATTGTTTCCCAATTGTGTGTTATTGTCCTGTTAAAAAAAGAAACTGACGGTAGCTTGGTGGTCTGTTGGGAAATGAATCCAAGACATAACAAATTGCCAAACCAAATCAGCCCTGTAGCCTTGCCTTGTATTCTGTATCTGACAGCAGCCAGAAGCAGATGTTTGGGCAAAAGGCATAAGAGTTGAATGTTAGTAGGAAGCGTTAAAATAACCAGCCTCTGGGGAAAGTTTCCTCTTAAGCTTCATCACACACTGGCTAGCTTATGCCCCGAAACAAGCACAATTAACTAGCCGAACGTCCATTATAGATAAACAGGTCAGAATATTGAATATTTGCTCTCTGCAATAGTCCCCATTCTAGAAGTCCTTTAAGCAATTACTTAATAGGAAGTCAATGGACCAGAACATATGATTAACACAAAACAAATGCATGGGTGCATTTGTGAAGAAAGGGGGACTTCAGCCACATGGCCAAAGGAAGCAGCCTTGGCCCTTCTCGCATGTCTTGTCTGCTCTGATTAGGAGAGACTCTCTGGGGTCACAGCAAAAGTCTTTTCCCGCATCTGCTAGACAAGGACATCATAACTGATGATGTCAGGCATTGAACAGAGAGTTTTCCCCTCTTCCAGCTTGCAAAGCATCCTTCATTTAACTTTGAATGTATTTCAATGATTTTTAACTGGGAATTTTTCAATCCTGCTTATATTTAATCCTGCTTTAATGTTTGTATAGTTGTATACTAGGCATGGTTAGGTACCATCGGAATCTTTGTAATTCGGAATAAAGTCAGAAAAATGACCTTTTTGAAGTGATTTTGAAGTTTTTAAGAAAACCGGAAGTCCCTTTGCCTTTCCGAAAGTTTTTCCGCCATTTTTGTTATGACTCATGAAGTGAGTTGGAAATTATTCAGCTTTTTCCCACTTCTGGTCCCTGGCTTCAGCTCAAGCCAGAGAAGCCAGTTTTAAACCAGAGAAGGAAGAAATTTCCTGGCCTTGACTCAAGCCAGAGGGGCCAGTTTTAAACCAGAGAAGCCAGTTTTAAAGCCAGAGAAAGAAGGAATTCCCTCCGCTTGCTTTTCCCCGCTTCTGGTCCCTGGCCTCAGATCAAGCCAGAGAAGCCAGTTTTTAAACCAGAGAAGTAAGGAATTTCCTGGCTTCAGCTCAAGCCAGAGAAGACAGTTTTAAACCAGAGAAGCCAGTTTTAAAGCCAGAGAAGCCAATTTTAAACCAGAGAAGGAAGGAATTTCCTCCACTTGCTTTTCGCTGCTTCTGGAGTAAAGTAAAGACCACCCAATGAAACAGGAAACAACACTTTCAAACAATTAACAAAAAGATTTGGAAGTCTAGGAAGTTTTGAAAAGTTTTGAACATTTTTTTTCTGTGAAAATCGGAATTGATTTTATAATAGAAACACCAGTGCCCCCTACATCCAAAATGAGTTTTGAACCAATTTTTTGGATCAACCAAGCCTATTGCATATGTATAAAGCAAGTATAAATAAATATAATAATCATAATCATAATAATCCCCCCATCGGGTGCCGCCCTGTCGTTGGCGAGAGGCTTAACTGCTTCTATGATGTTGAGAGCTGTGCTGGTGGTAGTGTAAACTACCAGCAGGTTCAACCAAGCCAGAGTGGTCTCAACTGAGAAGTAAAATTCAGTGCACCCAACCTATTTAAAGTCTCTACTGGCTCGGTCATCACTCAGGATAATAAGGACTTTATAGCTCGCTTACAATCAAAGAGCATTCTGAACTCCACCAATGATTGAATTGAACCAGTCTTGGCACACAGAACTTCCATGACCAACAGAAAATACTAGAAGGGTTTGGTGGGCATTGACCTTGAGTTTGGGAGTTGTAGTTCACTTGCATCCAGAGAGCACTGTGGACTCAAACAATGATGGATCTGGACCAAACTTGGCACAAATACTCAATATGCCCAAATGTGAACACTGGTGGAGTTTGGGGAAACTAGGTCTTGACATTTGGGAGTTGTAGTTGCTGGGATTTATAGTTCGCCTACAATCAAAGAGTATTCTGAATCCCACCAACGATAGAATTGGGTCAATCTTCCCACACAGAACCCACATGACCAACAGAAAATACTGAGTTCTCTGATGGTCTTTGGTGACTTCTCTGACACCCCCTTGTGATCCCCCCCCCCCCGAGGTCCTGACCCCCAGATTGAGATATTCTGGTCTACATCAAGGGAAGCCATAGTTCCACTCTATTCTGCTTTGGTCTGATTTGTTGAGATAGGGTTCGGTACTGCCTTCCTCTGAATCTGAGAGAATGTGACTTGTCCAAGGGACTTTCAAACCCAGAATACTAGTTCAGTACTGGAACGATCACACCATGCTGGCACGTCATTATAAACACACACAACAACTCCTCTCCTGTTCCTCACGAACTGCATTTTCTAACTACTCTTTAAGAACCATAAAGAGCAAAAAATAAATGCCATGTTTCAGTGTCCATCAGCAGGAGCTGTTTTTATCCGCAGAATGTCAAGAACTGAGTTTGCTCTTGATTGTTTTCAGTTTCAGCTCAAGTCTGTGGCCAAAGCAATGGAATTATTTTCTTCTGCATGCTTCTGAAGACTTTTATTTCCTAAGCTATATGAAGAGAAGGTTTTGTCCTTTCAAAGCTGTCAAACAATACTACTACTAAAAAGTTACTGCTGAGGAAGTGTATTTTTAAAGCCTCTGTTGGTACAGCCGAGACCTCTCAGCACTATCGATCAGAAAAAAGAATGGACAGATCCAGTCACCTATGGTGAGGAACAGAAGAATGCTGAACAGATCATCCAACTGTGAAGCAGCCTGGGAGACGGAATTGGGTATAACTTCTCTGCTGCAGGCAGGAAACTGTCTGGAGACTGGTCAGTGCCCCTCGGTGCACAAAAATCAGAGAAGCAATGTTGTTGTGTTTTTTAAAAAAATGGTTAAAGTCACTACAGTCCAGCAATACATAATAATAATAATAATAATAATAATAATAATAATAATAATACTTTATTTATATTCTGCCATTCTCCCCATGGGGAATCAGAGCAGATTAAAGCATATAAACAGATACAGGCAAACATTCAATTCCTTGTTATAATGACACACAATGACTCAAATGAACAAAAGGCAAACAAAGGCTTCTCCTTTCATTTCCGGCTCTGGAGGTGGTGCGCATCTCCGGTTCTGGGGAAGGCATTCCTTCTCCATTTCCTTGGTTAGACCACACCTGGAATATTGTGCCCAATTCTGGGCATCACAATTCAAGAGAGATATTGACAAGCTGGATATGTGTCCAGTAGGGCTGGGCGGTTTCGTTTCGTTAATTCGTAATTCGTTAAAAAAAATCGTTATTTTTTTGTTAATGAAGCGATAACGAACCATTCTGGAGCAACTTAAAAGCGAAACGAATTTTTCAATTTGTTTCGTAAATGCTTCGTATTTCGTTATGTATTTGTTTCGTTATTGGTTTGAGGTCGTTTCGTTATTATTTCCGCATGTCTGGGACAAGTTTTATAGTTGTTTTTTGTTTAATTAGTGAAAAAAAATTATAATATCACACCAACAGTAAACAACAGAGGGAGAGGGAAGCTTCAGAAGTTTTTTTAGCGTATTGCGCGATTTCGGCCGCCATTAACGAATCAATTCCTTATTGTTTCGTTATTGTTTTGTAATTTTTTTACCATTTACGAAATTTCGTAAATATCGAACTTTTTTTAAGGAAAATTTCAGAATTCTTTTAAATATCGAAACGCAAAAAACCCCAAAAAACGAATCGATTTTAGAAACAAAATTTTCCGTTGTTACCCAGGCCTAGTGTCCAGAGGAGGGCGACTAAAATGATCAAGGGTCTGGAGAACAAGCCCCATGAGGAGCGGCTTAAGGAACTGGGCATGTTTAACCTGAAGAAGAGAAGGCTGAGAGGAGATGTGATAGCCATGTATAAATATGTGAGAGGAAGTCACAGGGAGGAGGGAACAAGCTTGTTTTCTGCTTCCCTGGAGACTAGGACGCAATGGAACAATGGCTTCAAACTACAAGAATGGAGATTCCATCTGAACATGAGGAAGAATTTCCTGACTGTGAGAGCTGTTCAGCAGTGGAACTCTCTGCCCCGGAGTGTGGTGGAGGCTCCTTCTTTGGAGGCTGTTAAACAGAGGCTGGATGGCCATCTGTCAGGGGTGCTTTGAATGCAATATTCCTGTTTCTTGGCAGAATGGGGTTGGACTGGATGGCCCATGAGGTCTGTTCCAACTCTATGATTCTATGATTCTAGGGTTGGGAGGACAATAGCTTTATAAACAAGCTCATTGGTCTCCCTATGGATGTCCCAATCCTCAAACACTCTCTGCTTCATTCAGAAAAAATGCTGCACTCACAGAGCTCAGGCAGTGTTGTATTTCAGTGTCAATGTTGACTTTTGTGGAGATGTGGCTGCCAATCCTATTCATGAAACCATGACTATCCATGGGACATGAGAACTCATAGTCAGGATAGAAACATTCAATTATATTAAAGGAACAATAAGCTTTTCTTCTATGAAAAATGTCCCAAAATTAGTCTCGGTCCAGCCCTGCCCCACTGAAGAAAGCAGATTTCAGGTTACAGAAGTGAGATATCAGAAACAGGGTTATGTAGTATACATAAACAAAGTTAGGATGCCCTCCTGGACATCACAAGTTAACCTCCAACAGCAAGGTTAAATGGTCTCTGCTCTAGGGATGTGAGTTCCTTGTCGAATGAGTAATTTTAGCAATCTTCTCGAAGCAAGTCTGACAACCACACAGTTTTCGGCGCCTCCTGACAAATCAAGATGTGTTCTGTATAAAATTTGCAAGTGGCTGTTTTGCACAGAAAACAGAATTTTCTATGCAAGAAGCAGCTTTTCATGCAGAGAGGATAATAATCATACATAGAAAAAATAGGTATTCTCTATGCAGGCAGCGATGTCTTCTGTACAAATGACCCATGTGCAAATTGTGTACAGAATGTGTCCCTATATACATCATGTTCTATGCTGAAGCGTGTGTGTGTGAAGGAAACATTTCTGAATAGACGTATTATGTTCTTCACAGAAAATGCTATTTTTTATTATTTTTTGGCTAGGGAACCACCTGTGAATTTTCTGCAGACTACGTTCCATGCTGTGAAGATTCTTTTTAGGCAGCATTCTTCTTGACAGGGTTTCTTGACATTTAAAAACATTGTTCTTTGACATTTTTTGAAACATCCTTTTCTTTCCTGCCATGCACATGGGGTTGGCTGTTCTGAGCATGGAAATGTCTGGCGCCTGCCCTGTGCCAATCTAGCCCAGTATCCTCTGCCCTAACAGGCAGGTGGTCTCCAAACTTTCCGACAGATGAGAGGACTTCCTCGCCACCTTTAGCTCTTTAATTAGAGATGTCGGGAACCGAACGTGGGGGCTCTGCACACAAAGCTCTACCACAAAACTACAACTTTTCCCTGAAATATGGTTCCAGCAGCTTAAAATATTCCTTCGTGCTTGTGTGATACTTTAGATCCATATTCTGTAGGTTGGTTACGATCGGCTTGTGTAGGTCCAAGACATAAAGCAATGTGTGGTAACAAGCACATCAATGGGATGGGGACATAAGGTGAAGGGAATGTGGCAATAATGGGAATGGATACTTTCCTCTCTCATCAAGCAGCGGGAGACACCTATCTGCGCCTCATAAAATGGAAGTAATAAAAATGCATAATAGAACTGCATCAAGCAAATCCCAAACATCAACAGATTTCATAGAATTTTAAACATGAATCAATCTGTTGCAGCTTTTACTCTGCTTTGTTATATCCCTCCTCCTTCGGTGCAATGGTCCCAGTGTTTCTCAACCTGGGGGTTGGGACCCCTGGGGGGGTCGCGAGGGGGTGTCGGAGGGGTCACCAAAGACCATCATGATACACATTATTTTCTGTTGGTCATGGGGGTTCTGTGTGGGAAGTCTGGCCTTATTCTATCATTGGTGGGGTTCAGAATGCTCTCTGATTGTAGGTGAACTATAAATCCCAGCAACTACAACTCCCAAATGTCAAGGTCTATTTTCCCCAAACTCCAGCAGTGTTCACATTTGGCCATATCGAGTATTCGTGCCAAGTTTAGTCCAGATCTATCACTGTTTGAGTCCACAGTGCTTTCTGGAGATAGGTGAACTACAACTCCCAAGCTCAAGGCCAATGCTCACTTAACCCTTTCATTATTTTTTTGCTGGTCATGGGCGTTCTGTGTGTCAAGTTTGGGTCAATTCCATCTCTGGTGGAGTTCAGAATGCTCTTTGATTGTAGGTGAACTATAAATCCCAGCAACTACAACTCCCAAGGTCCAGAGAATGAAAATACATCCTGCCTATCAGATATTTACATGACAATTCATAACAGGAGCAAAATTACAGTTATCAAGTAGCAACGAAAATAATTTTAGGGTTGGGGGTCACCACAACATGAGGAACTGTATTAAGGTTGAGAACCACTCAGTACGTAATCTTTGCAAGAGCTCAACAAACCAGACTTCAACTAGACCAGTGTTTCTCAGCCTTCCTAATGCCACGACCCCTTAATACAGTTCTTCGTGTTGTAGTGACCCCCAGCCATAAAATTATTTTCGTTGCTACTTCATAACAGTAGCAAAATTACTTCATAACTGTAATTTTGCTACTTTTACAGCCAAATTTGAATGGAGTTGGGCAGAGATTTATTTGGTCATTTGGGAGTTGTAGTTGCTGGGATTTATAGCTCACCTACAACCAAAGAGCTTCCAAACTCCACCAGCAATTGAATTGAACCAATCTTGGCACACAGAACTCTTATAACCAACAGAAAATACTGGAAGAATTTTGTGGGTATTGTCCTTGACTTTTGGAGTTGTAGTTCACCTATATCCTGAGAGCACTGTGGAGTCGAACAATGATGGATCTGGACCAAACTTTGCAGAAATATGGCCATGTTCTAGAGGCATTTTTTCCTGACGTTTCGCCTGCATCTATGGCAAGCATCCTCTGAGGATGAAAGAATTCTCAGAGGATGCTTGCCTCTGGACATGAAAGAATTCGACAATACTTTGCAGAAATACTCAATATTCCCAAATGTTAACACTGGTGGAGTTTGGGGAAAATAGACCTTGACATTTGGGCGCCATATTTGCTGGAATTTATAGTTCACCTACAATCAAAGAGATTCTAAACTCCACCAATGGTGGAATTGAACCAATCTTGGCACACAGAACTCTCATGACTAACAGAAAATACCGGAAGGGTTTGGTGGGCATTGACCTTGAGTTTTGGAGTTGTAGTTCATCTACATCTGGAGAGCACTATGGACTCAAACAATGATGGATCTGGACCAAATTGACACGAATAATATGCCCAAATGTGAACACTGGTTGAGTTGGAGGGAAATAGACCTTGACATTTGGGAGTTGTAATTGCTGGGATTTATAGTTCACCTACAATCAAAGGGCATTCTAAACTTTATCAATGAAAGAATTGGGCCAAACTTCCCACACAGAACCCCCATGGCCAACAGAAAATACTATTTTCTGATGGTCTTTGGCGACCCCTCTGACACCCCCTCATGACCCCCCCCCCCAGGGGTCCCAACCCCCAAGTTGAGAAACACAATACTAGACTTTCCTCCTAAAACTATAGTTTTAGAATTGACTCAGAGTTCTAAAACTGACCCAAGCCCCATCTGCACTGGATCATGCTTTGTCTGAAAAATACTTTTAATCATAGCATTCCATACTGATAACTGCTAAAGCCTCTAAGGGGACTGTTCACATAATCATATTGTTGTGTCAATGTGCACTGCTTCTTTTGATCTTTGCAGGGATAAGATATTTACAGCACTCAACAGGCTGTTCTTCATATGCACAGAAACATTCTTCCATATCAGGGAATAGCCTTAGATAGGAATTAACTAGTTAAAATCAATGAAGCCAGCTGTTTTGTAACAAAGATAAGCACTTTAATTAAATTTATTTTTCAGCTAAAGTGATTGGCTTGAGTTGGAATTTCAGCAAGAACTTGATTCCAGAATTTAATTCTCAATATATAATCTTATCTCTGTTTTTGATACAGATACAAGCATGGTAGATGAAGAGAACGATGCAGATGAAGCATATCTTGATTTCAGCAGGGACTTTGATAAGGTCCTCCATCATATTTTTGCAAGGAAGCTAGTGAAATGTGGTCTAGGCAAGGCTACTGTTATATGGATTGGGAGCTGGTTAACCAGCCAGAAGCAAAGGTTGCTTACCAATGGGCCCTCTTCATCCTGGAAAGAAGTGACCAGTGGAGTATCATCATCAATTGGACAATGGAATAGAAGACATGCTTATCAAATCTGAGTGATGACATCAAATTGAGATGGATAACCAATACCCTAGAGGACATGATCAGATTCCAAATGGCCTTCACGGATTAGAGAACTATATGTCCTGTGTGTCCTAGGGTGCATCTACACTGTGGAATTAATGCAGTTTGGCACCACTTAAACTGCCATGGTGATGCTAAATGCTGGTGACAGTACTTTGAGAAGGTCTTTAGCCTTCTCTGATAAAGAGTGTTGGGGCCCTTCCACACAGCCCTATATCCTAGAATATCAAGGCAGAAAATCCCACAATATCTGCTTTGAACTGAATTATCTGAGTCCACACACAGATAATGTGGGATTTTCTGCCTCGATATTCTGGGATATAGGGCTGTGTGGAAGGGCCCTTGAAGGGGCCTCTGTGAGCCCTTCCACACAGCCCTATATCCTAGAATATCAAGGCAGAAAATCTCACAATATCTGCTTTGAACTGAATTATCTGAGTCCACACTCAGATAATGTGGGATTTCCTGCCTTGATATCCTGGGATATAGGGCTACATGGAAGGGCTCTAGGTGGCTCACCAAACTACAGTGTGTGGGATTCCATAGCATTCAACCCCATGGCAGTTAAAACTACATTATATCTCCAATGTAGATGTACTCTAAGTACACCCCAAACAGTTTGATGTGGCAGCTAAAAATGCCAATGTGAATCTAGGCTGTATCAATAGAAGTATGGAGTGGGAGGGGGGGCGGGGGGGGGGGTCCAGACAGGCCTTTATCCCAGAAGAATCTGAATGCGGATTTTCCTGGGGGCCTGTCCGCACCCACCCCAGAAAGCACACACTTTCTGGGGTGGGTGGCCAGATGTTCTCTCAGGACTAGTCCAAGAGAATGTCTGTAGGCCCTGCCCCCCTTCAACCAAGCCCCCAGATCCTTAGAAAAGTAATGAAAACTTACCCAGACTTTATTACAGGCTTTGGCCAGCTCCCCCGGTGCGTAGAAATGACGTGACAGGAGAGCGGAGGTGGGAGCGATTTTCCTCCCTCCTTCCCGCTTCACCCCCCCCCCCCTTCCTGCTCTCCTGGGGCATCCTTTCTTCATGCAGGAAGAGCTGGCCAAAGCCTGTAATGAAGGCCGGGTAAGTTTTCCTTACTTTTCTATGGAGTCTGGGGGCTTGTGGGGAGAGGGGTGGGTATTCCCACAATTTACCAGGCTTATTTAGCCTGGAAAACTGTGGGATTACTGTCTAGAAAAATTATACATAGTAATAATATAAAATAATAATATCATAGTATTACTGAGAAAAATAATAAATAGTCCAATAACCTAGGTATTACCGTCCATCATCTCTACCTTAGAATTATAAATAGGAAAATAATAATAATAATAATAATAATAATAATAATAATAATAAATAATAATAATGGTAAATATCCTTTTGGAGTAGCCAGGAAGGTGCGGAATAAACCTACTATCTAATTAATTTGCTACAAACCAGAGTTTTCCTGGTTTGTAGCAAATTAATTTGGGACTGTCCAGAATGTTGTCTGAACAAGTCCTTCTTCATTGCGGTAGATACCACAATAAAGGTGTTGTCTGGATGGGCCCTTGATCAAGGGAAGTGATTGTTGTTCATTCGTTCAGTCGTCTCCAACTCTTCGTGACCTCGTGGACCAGCCCACGCCAGAGCTCCTTGTCGGCCATCACCACCCCCAGCTCCTTCAAGGTCAGTCCAGTCACTTCAAGGATGCCATCCATCCATCTTGCCCTTGGTCGGCCCCTCTTCCTTTTACATTCCACCTTCCCCAGCATAATTGTCTTCTCCAGGCTTTGCTGTCTCCTCATGATGTGGCCAAAGGACTTCAAAGTACTTTGTGATAGTCCTGCTCTATTCTGGTTTGTTGCCCAGCTCTGGGTACCACAATTCAAGAAGAACATTTACAAGCTAGAATGTGTTCAGAAAAGGGTGACCAAAATGGTCAAAGGTCCAATTGCCAGGCCCTAAGAGAGGGAGCTGGGTATAGTTAGGCTAGAGAAGAGAAGTCGAGACGAGACACAATAACCATGTTTAAATATTTGAATGGATGTCTCACTGAATAGTTTTTAAGTGACCTTTTTGTCTTCCTTGTGAAAACCAAATAAGAAGTCCTACAAACAGAACGTGGAATCTGTTGCTGGGATTCACCTGAGAATCAGGGATGAAGTAAGAAATCAGCAATAATCATGTTCCGTATTTTTCAGCTTCTTTGTGGTAAGGCGTTTAGTGCTGGCATTTAGCTTATCCTTAAATGACAATTTAACATAAAGTTAAATGTTAATTTTTCCTTCTAACATAAATGCAACTGAATTATACTTTTTAGCTTATTAACTATTAGCATATTAACCTTTTCTACTAACTTTTCATTGAACCAGAGCATTGCAGATGGGAGTGAATTCTTTTTTATGTGAAATTTCCAAAATTCACAAACCTTTATCAGCCATTCAAAGAAAAGAGGTTGAGATTTTAAACTGGACAAGGTAGGAAGCGAAGTGAACATTTTTCACTCATCCCTTTTGGAAAATGGAAATCTCCATAATCTTTTGGAAATTTTATGATATTTGAAAAGCATGACCTTGTTCGAAGTCATAACCTTTTGAAAAATGATGCCGAAACCTCTTGGTAAAAAGCGTGATTTGTTAGAATTATAACCTTTTGGGAAAATGGTATTTACCAGCATTCATGCAAGGCAACTAGGTTTCTTAGGTGGTAAACTAATGTACCTAGGTATGTCTTTGAACTGTTAGGGACAAAGAAATGCCAATGCGCATATATATATATATATATATATACACACACACACACACACATACATACACTAGCCGTCCCCTGCCACGCATTGCTGTGGCCCAGTCTGGTGATCTGGAAAATAAAGTAATGGTTTCTAATATGTGTAATTCCTTTATGCTTGTGGGTAAACAGTATTCCTTGTTGTTTCTATGTCAGTGTTGATGTGGAGATTGTCTGGTTTGCCTACTCTGGAACATGCGACATATAATTGTCCTTCTTTAGGGGTCCCTTTCCAATCTATGATACTATCTCTCTCTGTGTGTGAATCATATTTATCTATATCTATATCTATCTATCTATGGCTGGATGGCTCTTTGTCAGGAGGACTTTGATTACGTTTCCCCTGGTGAAGGGAATTGGACTGGATGGCCTTAAGTATATTATGTTGGTCATGGGGGTTCTGTGTGGGAAGTTTGCCCCGATTCTGTCATTCGTGGGATTCAGAATGCTCTTTGATTGTAGGTGAACTGTGAATCCCAGTGACTACAACTCCCAAATGTCAAGGTCTATTTCCCCCAAACACTATCTGTGTTCATATTTGGGCATATTGAGTGCTTGTGCCACGTTTGATCCAGATCCATCATTGTTTGAGTCCACAGTGCTGTCTGGATGTAGGTGAACTACAACTCCCAAACTCAAGGTCAATGCCCACCAAACCCTTTTAGTGTTATCTGTTGGTCATGGGAGTTCTGGTGCCAAGTTTGGTTCAATTCCCTCGTTGATGGAGTTCAGAATGCTCTTTGATTGTAGGTGAACTATAAATCCCAGCAACTACAACTCCCAAATTACAAATTCATAATTTTTGAGTGATGGTCACTTCTTGTGTTGTGAGATATGTTGCTGCCAAATTTGGTTTGATTTCGTTCATTGGTTCTTTTGTTTTTAAGGAACTCATTATGCACAGAGCATTTATATATATATAGATATTCCGCAGTGTTTCAGAAGTGTTCTTTGAAGTTGTCCAAAAGCATCTACTCTCCCTTAAAACATATTTGCCTTTAAATCATGCTCTCAAGAGACAAATAAGCAGACTTCTTTAAAAGTAACATAGTTGGTTTACTCACAAACTTCATGTATTCAGCATACAGATACTTTGCTTATCAATCCAGTTACAAATAGGATTTGAAGTAATTTCTCTGAGTAGGTAACACAGGGCATCTTTCTCATAATCAACAGTCTAAAGTCCAAAGAATTGCTCTGTTCTGAGAGTCTAATAGAGTCTCTGTCTAATCCACTGGTTATTAACCTGTGGACTGCAGACCACCAGTGGGCCACAAGGACAAAAATCTGGTCTCTTTCCTCTTTATTTATTTTATTTCCGCTCCTTTAACACCACCTGCCACTCCTTCCCTGTCACTGATCACGGCATATGTTCTTTATCAGAAACAAGAACTGATGTGATCTATACAATACAATTTTCTGAATCAGCACCCCAAACTGAATCTAAAGTTGACCAAAAACTGATTTGTAACCTTTTTGGTATTCATGTTGGAGAGTGATCCCTAGTCTAAGTGGTCCCTGGTTTAAGTGGTCCCTGGTCAAGTGATCCCTGGTCAAAAAAAAAAAAAAAAGGTTGGGAACCACTGATCTAGTGAGAAAGTCCGTACAGCATACCATTCCTACTGAAGTCTGAAGCTGAACTGTTCCTGCAGTCTTCTAAAGGCACATTGAGATCTAAAATGGAGTCTGAGTCCTGAACAAGCCCAGTTCTGATCACATGGTCTGCATCCCCTTCCATGACAAAGGGGTTAAAGTAAACTGCAAGCCAATACACATATATACAATACAGTAAACGAGTAATTATTGCTTATTATTGCTTATTTATTATTATTATTATTATTATTATTATTATTATTATTTACTTCATTTATATACCGCTTGTCTCAGCCCTTGGGCGACTCAAAGTGGTTAACAATAGCAAAATGCAATGCTCAACATCATAAAAAGAGTTAAAAAACAGTTAAAAACAATGATATAATAAACAATCAGTTAAACATAACTATAACATCTCATTAGCGTCACATAGACTGGACTACTGTAACGCCCTCTACATTGGCCTTCCTCCGTCGGTGATCCGGAAGCTCAAGTTGGTACAAAATGCAGCTGCTCGGCTTCTTGCAGGAATTCCTATGAGATGCCACATCACACCAATCTTACTGCAGCTGCATTGGTTACCAATTGAGCACTGGATCACTTTCAAAGTGATGGTACTCACCTTTAAGGCCTTGCATGGTCTGGGGCCGATGTACCTGAGGGACCGCCTCACCCCCTACCAACCCCAGAGATCCCTCCGTTCTGAGGACCAAGATCTATTGGAAATTCCCAGTGTCAAGACCTTGCGTCTAACAGCAACCAGACGCAGAGCCTTTACAGCAGTGGCACCATCACTCTGGAATACTCTGCCACCTGAAGTCCGTGCCTTGCGGGACCTATCAGCTTTCCGCAGGGCATGTAAGACATACCTGTTTTGACAGGCCTTTGATTGTTGATATTGCTGTTTTTAAATTGTTTTAAATTGTTTTTAAATTGTGTTAGATTTTAGTCATTCTTGTAAGCCGCTCCGAGCCCCAGGGGAGTGGCGGCATAGAAGTTTGAATAATAAATAAATAAATAAATAAATAATTATAACAAATTATTAGTGGACACTTGAAAAGGTTCTGATTTGCAACAATCCCTACATAAAAAGATTAAAATCTCTTTATATGTTTAATGTATTGTTGTATTCATGGGAAGATACGAATATGAAGTTATTGCTGCTGTTGTTGTTTAAGCGTACTAAATGCCCACCCAAGATTACCTCCCACCCATAATGTCTCATTCCACTGAAGGTTACAGATGAATTTCCGTGAAAGAAAATCCACAGGGATTTGGAGTGTGGACATTTCCACCGAGGCAAAAGTAGCTGTGGAATTTCAGAGAAAATCAAAGTGTTTGGATAAGATTAGAAAATTTCTTAGGGGAAGGGATTGACTTGCCTCAGAGTCTGAAATCATTACTATTAAAGCTTAATACATTAACACTGACATCAACAAGAAAGCTGATTCATTAACATTATTTACTTTAGTGAGTATTGTAAAGTAAATATATTCCACTCGTTTTAGTAACACATCAGTAAGACACGACTTATTTTTGAAATCATCAGAATGCCCTCGAGAGAACACACACACACATATACTCGAATTAAAAACATATGAAATATTTATCATTACTCAAACCATAAATGAAATTGTAAAAAAAATGATAAGAAACTATGGGCAATGAATGCATTCTGAAAGAGTCCAAGCTCTGGCTCACTCTTCCTGAGTCTGTTGGCAGGAATGGATTGACAAAAGAATGTAGAATGATGCAATTTATCATTATTACAGTCCAAACAGTCTCACTGAAAACAAGAACATAACACCACACTTACAAGAGCAATAGAGCTTTCAAAAAACTTTAAAGCTCTTCCAGTGAAAATTATAGTTCTCATAAACTGTTGGTTTCCTGCCCACCGCACATACATTTGGAGCCTTATGAAAATTCTTTATTATCCCTCGTATAAATGCATATAGCATGAAATCCATCCCAGGAAATCTTATATGACAACAGCTCAATAATGTTTCTGACTGTGTAAATATATAACTATTATATTCTAGCAGTATCACCTCCAGTAGTAGTAAAAGTAGTAGCAGTAGTAGCAATGCAGTAATATAGTAAAAGTAGCAGCAGTAGTAGCACAGTATGCACCGTAGTTCCGGAAGAGGAAGAAAAGGTCATTGCCCCAAGGAGATTGTATATAATTCAACACCCAGAAGATAAGGAAGAACTGAGGAAGAAATCAGTGAATATAAACAGATGAAAATTTTGTCTATAGTTGAATCCAGCTGATGGAGTTCAGCCTGTGATTGTGTTTCAGCATCAGGGTGCTTTGGATGTAAAAAGTGACGCCAATGAATTTCAAGATGGCAATAGCTTGGTCAATGATACTGATGCAGAGAAGGAGCAGGAGATCCCCGTACAAAGTGTAGTTTTCCATGAGAATGTCCCTGAAGGGTGTGGGGATGATAGTGTATTCCCTGAATTGCTACCAGAGGGTTCCCAGGATTTGGAGCTTGAAAACAACTGGGCACCTGGCCCAGCTGCGAGACTTAATGAGCAAATAGATAGGTGAGAGGAAATTAGTCAAAACAGACAGGCTGAGCAGTGCCTTTGGCATTCTGCCAGGCTCTGGCAGAAAAAGATAAGGGGATCTCAAGTAAAACGAAACCAATTCCTGTGTGTGTGGAATAGCTTAACGAGGGGATAAAAAGTTCCAAGTATGGGAAATATAGTCAGATGAAGCATCGTTGGAATCAAGTGTCGTTCTTGTCCTTTGTTTCATGGAAGCTTTGCATTGGAAGATTCTTGTTTAAGTATTTCTTGTTCATAGTTTGGATTCTTGGAATGTATGAATGCCTGTTCATGCCTTGGATTAGTGTCTCCTGTTTTCCTGGATTATATTAGAGAAGCGTGGAGTTCTTTACCCTGGACTATTTTTGCTCCCGCTTATCTTCAAACCTAATTGGATTTACCTATTTCTTTAAAGTGCTTTTTACTTGCTGCTTTTTATCTTAAATAAAAGGATTGTTTTCCAATCAATGATGTGGTGTTTACAGTTAGAGGACTTTTCCTGTCCTTGAGTACAACACCAGCATGCTTAGGTTAATGTTGATTCCATTATATTATACTTTTTCCTGTAATTTGTTTAAAGTGGTGTATGGAATTCACCTCCTTTCCATTCTATCTGTTCGTCAGTTGAGAGAGAGAGAAAAGGTCTTCTCAAAGTCCATTTACACTTTTAAAGCAATGCAGTTTGACTCTGCTTTCACTGCTATGGCTCAATGGGCACATCTAGACTCTGCAGAGCTCTGCAAGTGCAGCATTTTCCCAAATGAAGCAGAGAATGTTTGAGGACCGGGACATCCATAGAGAGACCAAGCTGCTTGTTTATAAAGCTCCGGCCCAACAATTAAGGACGTCCGGCCTGGCGTTCGAGGGAGTTCTTCATTGCGCCGGTTCGCTGATCTGCTGTTTTCCAGCGCCCCAGCTCCTCCATCCCTCTGGGAGTAATCCGCCGCCATTGCTCGAGTTTTTATCATCTCGCCGGGCAACCCACCAAATCCGGAAAACCGTGTGGGCCATCCTTGTTTTGGTTTAATTATTGCCATCTTCTGGCATCTCATTGTCTCCAATTTTGTGGGTTACTAGCATTTATACTATCAGCACCTTAACCTATTACATCAGTGGACTATTATTTTATATGAGCCTTAGCACCTTAATCTTTCTTAACCTTGCTATCTATTTTTGAGTGTGCTAATCATTCTTGACGGTGCCAATTACCTCTGCTTTTATTGACTATTATTGTAGTCTATGTTGACCATCTTAATTTGTGCTGACCGTTCCTGATGGTTGCTAACTAATCTTGATTCCATGACCAGTTGGTTACATCGTGTATTTTATTAATTGTTGTGATCTTGCACTTTATGCCATTAGCACTTTAAACTACTTCTTTGTGCACTTAACCAACTATAGCACTTTAATTCGATTGATACAGCTAGTGTTGAATCAGGCCTCCATGACGCACTTTAGTTAACACCTTGGGTTAATTTAAGCCATCGCATTTATTTGTTGTTCTACTGTGTTGTGCTGAAATAAGTTTCCATCTGTATTTCAACAGCTTAACCCTGCCCTGACTGTGCTTAACAATTACTACTCATGCCACCATCTACTTCTTGGCATCTGTTAATTTGGTTGCTAATTGCATATGTGGGTAAGAAGAAATGGAATAGCACGAGGGAACTCGAATACAGCCTAACAGGACCGAAGACCACTTGGAAGGCAAAGCTATGGCAAACTGAAACTGTAACATGGCATGCAAACCGCAATGATCCTTGGTTTATTATTATAAGCATCAAATGCGTCATGGAGGAGGGAGAGGCTTCCGTTAACCGAGGAGCCCCCATAGAAGTCGTGGTGGGGAAGGGGAGATACGGGAAAAGGAGACCTTTAATTCGGCCTAGGGAACGTGGAACAACATTAGTAATCCCAAATCGGTCTCCTGATACGGTAAGTAGGTGTAACCAGGATGGCGGTCCCTCAGGATTGAAAGTGGTGCTGTTGAACGCCAGATCTGTCAATGGTAAAACAACTTTCATCCAGGATTTAATCCTGGATGAACGGGCAGATCTGGCGTGCATCACAGAGACCTGGCTGGACGAAGCTGGAGGTGTAAACTTGACCCAGCTTTGTCCACCCGGGTTCTCTGTGCAGCATCAACCGAGATCCGGAGGGCGGGGAGGCGGGGTTGCAGTAGTCTATAGAGATTCCATTTCTCTGACCAGGACCCCCATCCCGCAGTCAACAAATTTTGAATGCGTCCACCTGAGGGTGGGTGACTGGGACAGATTAGGGATTCTGCTAGTGTACCGTCCACCTCGCTGCACTACAGTCTCCCTACCTGAGCTAGCGGGGGTAGTCTCGGACCTGGCATTGGAGTCCCAACGGCTGCTTGTGCTGGGGGACTTCAACGTCCACGCCGAGGCTGCCCTAACGGGAGCGGCTCAGGACTTCATGTCTACCATGGCGACCATGGGTCTGTCCCAACAAGTATCTGGCCCCACCCACAGTGCTGGACATACATTGGACTTGGTTTTCTGCCAGGGATGGGAGGAAGGTGGCGGTGTTGAGGAGTTATCCATCTCTCCGTTGCCATGGACCGACCACCACCTGGTCAGCTTTAGACTTACTGCGCCCCCTAACCTCCGCAGAGGTGGAGGACCTATTAAATTGGTCCGCCCCAGGAGGCTTATGGATCCGGAAGGATTCCTGATGGCTCTTGGGGATTTCCCCGCCACCTCGGTTGGTGATCCTGTTGATGCCCTGGTCGCTCTCTGGAATGGGGAGATGACCAGGGCAATAGACACGATCGCTCCAGAACGTCCCCTCTCAAGTAGCCGAACTAAACCAGCTCCTTGGTTTACTGAGGAGCTGGCGGTGTTGAAGCGAAAGAAGAGGGAACTAGAGAGCGTGTGGCGTTCGGATCCGAGCGAGCCAAACCGAACACGGTTTGTGTCCTTTTTAAGGTCATATGCCGCGGCAATAAGAGCCGCAAAGAAAACTTTCTTTGCGGCCACTATTGCGTCTGCAAAGAACCGTCCGGCTGAACTGTTCCGAGTTGTCAGAGGCCTTTTAAAACCCACCATTCAGGTTGGGTGCCCTGATGACGCGGCAGCTCGCTGTGAAGCTTTTGCTCGGTTCTTTACAGACAAAGTCGCTTTGATCCGCTCTGGACTGGACACCATATTAACGGCAGTCTCTGAGGATGTAACACGAGCATCTGCTTGTCCGATTTTGATGGATTCATTTCAATTGGTTCAAACCGAGGATGTGGACAAGGTGCTTGGAGGAATGAGAGCTACCACATGCATCCTAGACCCCTGCCCATCCTGGCTTCTAAAGGAGGCCAGAGGGGGATTGGCCGAGTGGGTTAAGGTGGTGGTTAATGCCTCCCTTCGGGAAGGCATTTTTCCAGCCAGCTTAAAGCAAGCTGTGATAAAACCGCTGTTGAAGAAACCATCACTGGACCCCACTCAATTGGTAAACTATCGGCCTGTTTCCAATCTTCCCTTTTTGGGCAAAGTCATGGAACGTGTGGTGGCCTCACAACTCCAGCCATTCTTGGTAGACACGGATTATCTAGACCCGGCACAGTCTGGCTTTAGGCCGGGACACGGTACCGAGACAGCCTTGGTCGCCTTAGTGGATGATCTCCGTCGGGAGCTCGACAGGGGGAGTGTGCCTTCGATACCGTCGACCACGGTATCCTTCTGGGACGCCTCGCGGGAATGGGTCTCGGAGGTACTGCTCTGCAGTGGCTCCGGTCATTCCTCGAGGGTCGGTCTCAGAAGGTGTCACTGGGGGACTCCTGTTCTACCCCACAACCTTTGTTTTGTGGGGTTCCTCAGGGTTCAATACTGTCCCCCATGTTGTTTAACATCTACATGAAGCCGCTGGGCGAGATCATCCGGAGTTTCGGGGTGCGGTGTCATCTGTACGCAGATGATGTCCAGCTCTGTCACTCCTTCCCACCCGCTAGTAAGGAGGCTGTCGAGGTCCTGAACCGGTGCTTGGCCGCTGTGACGGTCTGGATGGGGGCGAACAAATTGAAATTGAATCCAGACAAGACAGAGGTACTCCTGGTCAGTCGCAGGGCCGAACAGGGTATAGGGTTACAGCCTGTGTTAGACGGGGTCGCACTCCCCCTGAAGACACAGGTTCGCAGTTTGGGTGTGATCCTGGACTCATCGCTGAGCCTGGATCCCCAGGTTTCGGCGGTGACCAGGGGAGCATTCGCACAGTTAAGACTCGTGCGCCAACTGCAACCGTACCTTGGGAAGTCTGACTTGGCCACGGTAGTCCACGCTCTGGTTACATCCCGCCTTGACTACTGCAACGCTCTCTACGTGGGGTTGCCTTTGAAGACGGCCCGGAAGCTCCAATTAGTCCAACGGGCGGCAGCCATGGTATTAACAGGAGCAGGGCGCAGGGAGCATACAACTCCTCTGCTGTACCAGCTCCACTGGCTACCGATTAGCTACCGAGCCCAATTCAAAGTGCTGGCTTTGACCTTTAAAGCCCTAAACGGTTCTGGCCCTACATACCTATCCGAACGTATCTCGGCCTATCAGCCCACCAGGACCCTAAGATCTTCAGGAGAAGCCCTTCTCTCCATCCCGCCTGCTTCACAAGTGCGGCTTGCGGGAACGAGAGATAGGGCCTTTTCTGTGGTGGCCCCCCGGCTTTGGAATGCCCTCCCTACTGAAATAAGATCAGCCACCTCGCTAATGGCATTTCGGAAAAAACTGAAAACTTGGATGTTCGAGCAAGTTTTCAACTAATTCCGATGTGATGATGTTTTGATCATGGACTAGCAATCAAGGATAACGAATTGGATTACGACTTTAACTATGAGATGTTCCGGTCTGTATTGGTGGCCCAATACTATGTATGTATATGTATGTATTTTTATATTTTATTTTATATTTTTAAAGTGAATATTGTATTTTAAATATGTTGTAAACCGCAATGAGTCGCCACACAGGCTGAGATATTAGCGGTATACAAGTGTACTAAATAAATAAATAAATATTGTCCTCCCAACACTGCTATACGCCTGCAAAACATGGGCTGTCTACAGATATCACACTCAACTCCTGGAATGATTCCATCAGTGTTGACTCTGAAAAATCCTGCAAATTTCTTGGGAAGATGGGCAGACAAATGTCAGCATTCCGGAACAAGCAAAGACTACCGCCATTGAAGCGTGCTCCTCCACCATCAAATACACTGGACTGGTCACATTGTCCGAATGCCCGATCACCATCTCCCAAAGCAGTTACTATACTCCAACTCAAGAATGGGAAACATCATGTTGGTGGACAGGAAAAGAGATTTAAAGTTGGGCTTTAATCCAACCTTAAAAACTGTGGCATAGACACCAAGAACTGGGAAATCCTGGCCCTTGAGTGCTCTAACTGGTGGTCATCTGTGACCAGCAGTGCTGCAGAACTCAAAGAGGCACAAATGGAGGGTTGAAGGGAGAAATGTGCCAAGAGGAAGGTGCATCAAGCCAACCCTGACCAGGAACGCCTTCCACCTGGAAAATGATTCCCTCACTGTGGGAGAACATGCGGATCAAGAATAGGGCTCCACGCCACCTATGGACCCACTCCCAAGACATTACACTTGGAGGACCATCATCCTTGGGCTATGAGGGATCGTCTAAGTAAGTAAGTAAGTACATCTACACTGACCATTTAGGTCGGTGTGTGATTCAGACCCCATTTGCCAGGAGGCTCAGATATTTATGCTGTCCTTGGTGCCACTCCTGACATAATAATATATAATAAGGTTCAGAACTACATTATATGGTCAGAAGAAGAAGAAGAAGAAGAAGAAGAAGAAGAAGAAGAGGAGGAGGAGGAGGAGGAGGAGGAGGAGGAGGAGGAGGGGGGGGACGACGACGACGACGACACTTGGGAAGTGTCCAACATGTGATTAAATTCAACAGCCAGCAGAGTGTCTGCTGTGGACTCATCTTGTTGTGTTTCAAATAATAATAATAATATACTTTATTTATATAATGCCCTTCTCCTCTAGGGGACTCAGAGAGGATTACACCATTTACATACATAGGAAAACATTCAATGCCTTTACAATCATATACAATGAGACACACAAACACAAACAAAGGCATAGGCTTCTCCTTTCATTTTCGGCTTCTGGAAGTGGTGCTCATCTCTGGCTCTGGGAAGATGCTTTTCTCCATTTTCAAGCCAAGGACCTTGCATTTTCACCTCTTGGTTGTGTGGCCAGCAAGATTGCTTGGAGAGTCTCCTTGCCTTTTCCCTGTGCAGCGGTACCTATTTATCTACTCATATTTGCATGTTTTTGAATTGCTAGGTTCGCAGGAACTGGAGCTGACTGATGGGAGTTTATCCCATCTTGCAGATTCGAACTGCCAACCTTCAGGTCAGTCGTTCAGCAGTACAAGGATTTAACCCATTGCGTCACCGCAGCCCCTCATCTAATGCAAATCAATGCATAGACTCATATAATGCAATTCAATGCAGTTGCAAACTTCTTTGAGTCCCAGACTGGGAGGGAATGGAAATGGGATATAAATAAAATAAACTAACTGCTATTTGCATTTTAGGACATGACTTCTTTTTTCAATGTTTGGTGGGTACTTCACCTTTAAATATTCATACGGCACACTCAACTATTTCTTCACAGACTTTTCATAAATGCTAACTATAGCTCAAACAGTTGATCCTTTATATTTATATGAAGTTTGCAAGAGGAGAAAGCAACAGAGATTACTTAAATCATGTTATTTCTCCAAAATATTAATATGTGCCTGTGTTCTGATCCCAAAAAAGCCATTCAATTCTCATCACGTCCCGTGCCCACAACTTTTGTTAGCTGCTCTCTGCAAGAACGTTTGTCCACAGTGACACCAATCTGGAATTAAATATAGATTTACAAGAGATTCTGTTTCCAAGCCTTGCAGGTCTTCAGTCAGAAAAGAAATCTTGTTTGGGGTGTTCATGCTATTTTGACAGCCCATTGGCAGAAACAGTGGAGAAATAATACTTTTTAATTGCATCTTAACAAACAAGCAGATTTGAATGCAATGCGGAGATTATATGGGAGGGGAAGAATATCCCTTTCAGCATTAACTGTCGCTTGTAAAAGGGTGTTCAGTCTAATCCTATAAGGTTAGAGATGCAGGCACGCCGGTTAAAGGAGGGCAGTCTAATTTTTAATTTAACGTTCTGTCATTCTGATTATTTTCTCCAGGAGGCTCAGATATTTACGCTGTCCTTGGTGCCACTCCTGAGAATGGCACAACCGTCAAACGGCACCTAACACTCGCGCAGCTTTTCTCCCCCAATAACATCATCCCCCATCACATGTCACCGCAGATCTGAGACCGGACGTATGGAAATGGTATTATTTATTGGCATATTCTAATGTCTTAGATAAAGCTTCTTTCCTCACTCAGCTTAAGAGAAACCGTTTCAGAGAAGAGGAAAAAACTACTGAGCATTTCCTTTTAATGGCAAAAGCAGAACTGATGAGGGGAAGTTCCCTAGGAAAAAGTAAAGGTTTGTCCCTGTCATGAAGTCCAGTCATGTTGGTGCTTATCTCCACTTCTAAGCTGAAGAGTTGGCATTGTCCATAGACATCTTCAAGGTCATGTGGCCTTCATAGAGCGCCCGTCACCTTTCCACCGGAGTGGTACCTATTGATCTACTCACATTTGCATGTTTTCAAACTGCTAGGTTGGCAGGAGCTGGGGCTAACAGCGAGAGCTCACACCTCTCACCGGATTCGAACCTGCAACCTTTTGGTAAGCAAGTTCAGCAACTCAGCGGTTTAACCCATGGCACCACTGGGAGCTAATAATAATAACTTCCCTAATAACTTTTTTTTTCTAATGTAAGCCTTCCCCTTGAGCACTCTAACTGGAGGTCAGCTGTGACCAGCAATACTGCGGAATTTGAAGAGGCATGAATGGAGGGTGAAAGGGAGAAACGTGCCAATAGGAAGGTGTGTCAAATCAACCATGATTGGGACTGCCTTTCACCTGGAAACTGTTTTCTATGTATTGTCTGTCTTTGTCATTTATTGTCTGTCTTTGTCAATTATTGTTTTCTATGTATTGTCTGTCTTTGTCGATTACTTTGTCAACTCAAAAATGGAAAACAAAATGTTGGAGGACAGGAGAAGAGACTGAAAGATGGGCTTAAAACCAACCTCAAAAACTGTGGCATAGACACCAAAAACCCTTGAGCGCTTTGACTGGAGGTCAGCTGTGACCAGCAGTGCTGCAGAATTCAAAGAGGCATGAATGGAGGGTGAAAGGGCGAAACATGCCAAGAGGAAGGTGTGTCAAGCCAATCTTGTTTGGGACCGCCTTCCACCTGGAAACCGTTGTCCTCACTGCGGGAGAATATGTGGATCAAGAATAGGGCTCCACAACCACCTAAGGACCCACCACCAAGACACTACACTTGGAGAACCATCATCTTTGGGCTATGAGGGGTCACCTAAGAGAGAGAAGGGTCACATTTATAATCCAGGCATCATTCAGCAACACAAACATCATGATTTAAGAAGGGATATGAACACACATTGCGTTTTCTGAGAAGACGGCATTCTAAATTTCAACAGACAAAGGAGGGTTAGCTTTTATCATAATAAACTCATTGAATCAATGAGAGATTATTATTATTTTGTTTTATTCCTGTGCCTCCTTGCTCCCAAAGTAGAACGCACAGATAAAATTACTTATAACAATGCAATTATAAAAGCAATTGAAGATACACAAATTAAAAACTTAAAAAACAGCATGTATCCCAATTTCCTCCCTGCCTTATGTAGAGCAGAATCTCAATTAATCAGCACCCATGGAGGTTTTAGCTAGCCCTAATTGTTCTTGGCATACATCAAGAGAACCTCTGACCGCAGAGGGAAGCTGATGAGGAAACACAACCTACAAACTATCTACAGACCCACCAAGAAAATCCAACAAATGCTACATTCAGCAAAGGACAAGAGGGATCCTCTCGCCTCTGCAGGAGTCTACCATGTACCATGCAGCTGTGGACAAGTCTACAGAGGGACCACCAAACGCAGCAGAATTGCCCAACCACGAATCAAGGAACAGGGGAATTCTAGACAGGAAACTATCAGGACCAGCTTATTTATTTATTTTTCATGTCAGGAGTGAGCCAAACAGTTGTATTGTATTTTTTTTAAAAAAACACTAAGGTTGCAAAGAAGGTCCTCCATTGTGCATGTAGTAGGTGGTTGCATTGTAGTAGTGGTTTGCCGTTCTCCACACTCGCATTTCATGGACTCTACTTTGTGGCCCCATTTCTTAAGATTGGCTTTTGTGCCAGAGCGCTGTCTGTTCAGCGCCTTCCAAGTCGCCCAGTCTTCTGTGTGCCCAGGAGGGAGTCCTTCATTTGGTACCAGTCACTGATTGAAGTTCTGGGTTTTTGCCTGCCACTTTTGGACTCTCGCTTGCTGAGGTGTTCCAACGAGTGTCTCTGTAGATCTTAGAAAACTATTTCTTGATTTAAGTAATTTGACTGATATCCAAACAGGGGATGGACTGGAGATGTCACTGCCTTGGTCCTTTCACTATTGGCTGCTACTTCCCAGTGAATGTCAGGTGGTGCAATACCAGCTAACACTTCGCAACAAAACATTCCCTCAGGCAGGAAGCATCCAGATTTTGAAGCTGCAAGGCCATTAAATGGTAATGTCATCAGTTGGGGACCCCTCCCCCCAGCACCAACTGCTGCTCTGGGCCAGAGTGGAGAGAGAGGGGGCCAGGGGACAGTTCCATCTTGTCTCCTGTGCTATGCTAATAATATAATATAGTGTATATACATATAATATTTATAATATTATAATGTAATACAATATAATACTACTAATAATATGATATTATAATTATATATATATTTATATTATATGTAATATTAGTAATAATATTACAATATAATGGTATAGTACTATATAGTAATATATAATACTGACATTGTACTATGCTAATAATATAATATATATATTGTGTGTGTGTGTGTGTGTGTGTGTGTGTGTATCTTGTAAGCTGCTCTGAGTCCCCTTTGGTGAGAAGGGCAGCATATAAATAAATAATCTAAGTGGCCAAATGCAACATTCACACTTGCCTCTCCCACCTTGGACATCATTTGACAGATGCCTCACTTGTCTACTTTCCAACCAATGTCTCAACCTCTGAGGATGCCTGCCATAGATGTGGGTGAAATGTCAGGAGAGAATGCTTCCGGACCATGGCAATACAGCCCAGAAAACTCACAGCAACCTAGTGATTTTTTTCATCTTTAGTTAAAATGATTTTTTTTTCAAAAAGGTCAGGGCCCATGAGACCCTCTTTCCACGCCACCTTCATGGCTTTTAGCGACCCAGGAATTGACTTATCATTCCTGATAAGATACAAGCATGTTGATCTCTTTTCTGTGTTGGGTATAAGCCACCGAGATGAATAACTACTGGAATCCCCTCTAGGAATGATTAATAATTGGCACTATTTGCAACAATGTGTAATACATATTTTCTTTCCAGGGAAGGATCCGGTTCCAAAAGTCTTGCGGTGTTATCCTCACCAAATGTTGGCTGCTGGTGAAGAACTTGTGTGAATGACTGAACGCCATAAGCACATCAGGTAATTAGAAAGTTGGAATGGGCTGCCGATCTTCCCAGGGGTTTTCAAATTTTCTGAAACAGCAGATGAAGCAGGTGGGAAAAGACAGGGCTGATCATTTTCCGAGCCTCCCTCTCCAAGTCTGGTTCCTCTTCTTTCTTTTTTTCTTAAGGAATGATTGGTTTGGACACCAAAGGTCCTCAGTGTTTCCTATTGGGTAAGAGAGTGAAACAGGTTTGGAAAGAGCATTAGCAGGTGTCATTTCTTATAAACCAGTTGACTTGAATTCTGATAAGAAGATAGTGTTTTCTTTCCACACATTCCCCTTTTTTAAAATTCTGAAAAATACTTTTGGGAGGAGAAACAGACCAAAGTACAATACTAAAACACAGCAAATTGTTGCTTCTTTGTAAGGTAATCTTTCAGACTGAAAGTCACCAGCACGTTTCCAGACGCTTAAAATCCAAACAGCAAAATCATAGAGAAGATCATAAAGATATCCCAGACAGCAATGAAGATTTAGAAGTATTTCAAGGTCAACAGAGAGTATCTGATATTACTTTCTTTTATTGTTCATCCTGAAGTTTAAAATTGTTCTGCCCTTACCAGCAATGTCTGAAAACCAGCAAATGCTGAATCACATTGATTCAGCCAATAAGGACCTCACTGACATATTGTTAGTTCCTTTTTGAAGCTACAGAAGATAGCTGGGACTTTTCTAGATCACAAACTGTATATTCCACTAGAATATACTAAAATAGCTTATTGTGACGGCACAAGTGGCGCCATGTAAAACTTTAAGTTGCAAAGGTTTGAACTGTGTAACATGCCCAAACTTGCTTGCCTATCTTGTAAATGTATAGTTGGATTGATTGGTTATTTATAGCTGTCAATCAATGTTGTTTGCATCTGTTGAACTGCTTCCCCTGCTTAATTGTTTGGCTCCTCCCCTTCCTGGGGAAGAGGGTAGGGCTTTCTTTTCATTCTACCATCAGACAGCTTTATAGACGGACGTGAGAAAGACTTGGCTCTAAAGCCCTTGTGTAAGCTATCTCTCATCACCAATTCTCAGGTTTTTACCCTTTAGACTTATACTTCATGCCCAGATCACTCTAGACGATGTTGAGAAGCGCCTTCAAAACAGTCCTTTGGCACCAGAGGAAGAATTTGTGCCTTCAAATATAGGCCATTTGGATTGGGGTTGTTGATGCTCAGGCATTCACAGCCATTGAGAAAGAGGGATCTTGGAAAGCTTCTCAGCTGCAAACTCCTTGGACCCAAGACTTCAGAGACTGTAACATATATTTTCTTTATCCCTGTTGAAACATCAAGCTTATGCCTAAGAAAGACAACTCATCATGAACAATAAATACCATTTCGAGTTATCTGTTGTGTCTTGGTCCTTGGGAGTTCCAGTTTCCTAAAGGAGGGCAAGAAGCAATCCCCTGGGGAAAAGATGTCACGTTCATGTTTCTTCCACTAAGATCTATAGCCCCAGGCACGACAGCACACTTATAAACAAAATTAAACTCAAGTAGCTACCTGGAAACTCTTTCTAAACCTCAGGTGGATTTGCTGCCTGTGGATCCAGTTCCAGCAAACCAACAATTAGACCCCAATGAAGTGCTTAGTTTCTCAAGGTAGTTTGCCAAAGGCTTCACTTACAAAGGGACAGGATTATGGCACAGCTGGTTGGGAGTCAACTGCATTAAAATCACTACTGACCGAGAGGTCATGAGTTCGAAGCCAGCCCGGGTCAGAGTAAGCTCCTGACCATTTGTCTAGCTTGCTTTGCAGCCCAAAAGACAGTTGCATCTGTCGAGTAGGAATTTTGGTACTGCTTATGCTGAGGTGGCCAATTTAATTTACAATGCCATAAAACTCTCTGGCAGCGTGCAAAAGAATGAGGAAGCACTCCATCAGTGTCACAGGTGGATGGTGAAGCAACAGTTCCCTCGGTGGATGGAATTCAAAAACCTATATACCATACGTTTCTTGTTATTAAGCTTCTAATGCTTTTTACATGATTTTTATAATGTGCATTAATTGTTTTTAATTTTGTTTAAATTTTGTTTATGTTCATTGTGGCATCGAATTGCGCCAGTGTAAGCCACCTTGAGTTGCCTTCGGGCTGAAAAAAGGTGGCATAGAAATGCAATAAATAAATAAATAATCTATATAAATAAAAATGTAGTGTTCATATGTGGGATTAACATAATTCAAAAACCAATGGACAAATTGACATCACATTTGGACACAATGCACCTATTGGGCCAAAGAGTGACCATCACTCATAAAAACACTGAAAAACACAGCAGAAGAGGCATTAAAAGTTCCACCTTGTCTCCTGTGCTATTCTAATAATATGTTATATTATAATATATAATATATTGTATATACATATAAATGGAGCCCCCGGTGGCGCAGTGGGTTAAAGCGCTGAGCTTGTTGATCGAAAGGTCACAGGTTCGATTCCGGGGAGTGGCGTGAGCTTCCGCTGTCAGCCCTAGCTTCTGCCAACCTTCTGTTCGAAAACATGCAAATGTGAGTAGATCAATAGGTACCGCTCCGGCGGGAAGGTAACGGCGCTCCATGCAGTCATGCCGGCCACATGACCTTGGAGGTGTCTACGGACAATGCTGGCTCTTCGGCTTAGAAATGGAGATGAGCACCACACCCCAGAGTCAGACGTGACTGGACTTAATGTCAGGGGACTGCCTTTACCTTTTTATATACATATAATATTTATAATATTGTAATGTAATGCAATATACTACTACTAATAATAATAATATTATATTATAATTATATATTTATATTACATGTAATATTACTAATAATATTACAGTATAATTGATATAGTGCAATATAGCAATATTTAAAACTGATATTGCACTATGTTAATAATATATTGTATGTATATATACCTTGTAAGCCACTCTGAGTCCCCTTCGGGGTGAGAAGGGCGGCATATAAATGTTGTAAATAAATAAATAAAAAGCCAAAAAAAAAATACATTACAGCGCATGTGCAAACCACATATATGTACACACACATATATACACACACATACACATGTACACAAACATATATATACACACACAAAACACATATAGACAGACTGGGCCACAGCAACGCGTGGCAGGAGATGGCTAGTAAATAATAATTTCTTCATCTAGGACTCTACATTACAGACATATCAAATTGATGCCTACAATAGTGATCTCTGATCTTTTTTGTATGTTAACAGATTGCATGCTATGTTAGTTTTTTTTTAAAAAAACTTCTCTGAAATCAGGATAAAAATAAATGAGTGTGATTATTTTTTATCATAAAGATAGGCAATCAGCAAGCAACGCTGTTACAAACAGATTTCAGATGTTGTTGCTGTTCTGCTTGTTCCTTTTTCATTTTCCCGATTTTCCTGTTTTATTCTGATTGTATTATCCTACGGGATTGTGTGCGTATTATGTGGATTCAGCCTAGGAAACACTTTTTGACGTTAGTGTGGAAATGTGATACATATGTTTCCTTAATAAACACAATACAGAAGAGATAATATAACTTTGGAAAAGATTTTTAGTGATAATGGCAATGGTGTAATTTTAAAAAGAGTTTAAAAGGTTAGCAAAAGCAATGTGTTATATGTAATGTTGTTAGTTGTAATGAGTTATTTCCAGGTTCCAAGATCAGGCTTTTGAATGAACCCATGTGAAACTGACACGGATCAGAGACAGACCGATAGGTTTATCCTTTACTATTTTCATGAAGCCTTAAGTAGCAAAGACGAATGTGTCGAAGCAAACACTCACTCCTTTGGGTCTCAGGATGAACTTGAGCACAAGAATTTCTCTGTTCACCAGCACTGGTTTGTCTTCTTTTCCTGGCTCGGTCTTCTGTAGAGACCACAAAAGCAGAAGGATTATAGAACGCTTCAGGCAGGGATTTGCCTTATTCTTCTTCCTCTTCTTCTTCCTCTTCATATTTATCCCCTGTAGCATTCCCTCCGTGCCATTTGTTAAATGAATAACCTCTGCCAACTCTTTGCCCCATCTCTCAGGCAAGCAAACAAGGCTGCTTCTTCCCCCTTCTCCTACAGGAAAGCAAACATTCCGAGGTCTGGAAAAGATGACAAATTAAGTCAAACAGCTCCACAAGGATGGGAAGGAGGTTGCATTATGCCAGCAAGTTGTTTAATCAGGGTTATTAGGAATGTACCAAGTATCCACACAGCAGCTGCTCTCATGTTCTTCACTCGGGTGCAGAACCAGGACAGTCAGCTGCAACAAAATGTGGCAACCTTTCCAAATTTAGAGTGGGAAAACTATTGCCATACTCTTAATTTTCATTATTTTGAATATGCATAGTGGTTAAGAATATTGTGGTTTGGAATTGATCAAGGACTCAAAGCTGGGAAATATTGTTTTATGCCAGGGATGGATAGCAGCAAAGAGCTAGAGCAGGGGTCCTCAAACTTTTCAAACAAAGGGAGATAGAGTAGTATATAAATAAAGTATTATTATTATTATTATTATTATTATTTTACTGACACAAAAGCACAGTATGTCACAGCAAACAAGATCTATATACTGGATTTCGTATCACAAAATCACAAGTCGAGCCCTTCCCAAGCGTCTAGGACTGTGTGATGTATTTTTGAATGATGCACACAGATCCAAGCAAGGTGGTCTTTTGCAGTTGACAGATTGTGATTTTGCTGATGTTTATTGTTTTCAAATGTCAGCTGAGATCTTTTGGCACAGCACCCAGTGCACCAAGGACCACTGGGACCACCTGGACTGGTTTATGCCAGAGCCTTTGCAGTCCAATTTTGAGGTCTTGATAGCGGCTGAGTTTTTCCCATTGTTTTTCCTCAATACATGTTCATGTTCCTTGATTCTTGTTTGGGCACTGCATTTGGTGGTCGTTATGTAGACTTGTCCACAGCTGCATGGTATGCAGTCTACATAGGGACCACCAAACGCAGCATTGCCCAAACACGAATCAAGGAACATGAAAGGCACTGCAGACTACTTCAACCAGAGAAGTCAGCCATAGCAGAGCACCTGATGAACCAGCCTGGACACAGCATATTATTTGAGAACACAGAAATGCTGGACCACACCAACAACCACCATGTCAGACTACACAGAGAAGCCATTGAAATCCACAAGCATATGGACAATTTCAACAGAAAGGAGGAGACCATGAAAATGAACAAAATCTGGCTACCAGTATTAAAAAACTCTAAAATTACTACAGCAAAACAGCAGAGAGGAAACAACCAGGCACATCTTAACACCTCTCAAGAGAACATTTTCCCAGGCTCAGCCAAGCCTTCAAATGCTAATGAAGGTGGTCAGCTGAAACATTCACACCTAGCTTCAGCAGAGAAGAGCTCTGTGCCCCACCCCAGTCATTCCACAGATATATAAACCCACTTTCCTATTTCCAACAGACCTCACTACCTCTGAGGATGCTTGCCATAGATGCAGGCGAAATGTCAGGAGAAATGCCTCTAGAACATGGCCCTATAGCCCAAAAAAAACCTACAAGAACCTATTAATTATTATTATTATTATTATTATTATTACTATTATTATTATTATGCCTTGACTCGCTGGAGTGATCCTCCCTCCCACCTCACACACTCTCCCTCACCTGCAGATGCACCCCATGCTGCCTGCTCTCCCCTCCCCTCTTGGACTCTCCCCTTGGCTGAGAGGCCTGCCAATCACAATGGAGAAGGCTTTTGGAGGAGTCATCTGTTTCCAAAAAGGAAGAGAAGGACAGGCGGAGAGACCTTCAGCTTTCTCTGCCAAATATATGTTTTCTGATGGTCTTTGGCGACCTCTTTGAAACCCCTTCATGGTGCCCTCAGGGGTCCCAACCCTCAAGTTAAGAAAAGCTGAAACAGATAGAGTAACAAGCAGGCAATGGGTAAAATAAGCTACATGCTGTGCTCATATTGAAATAAACATGTATTTGTCCTAACTAAAGCAGAGAGGAATTTTTGAATGGGAGTCAGTTTTTTACATTTCTTCCATCTCCCAGGGGACTTTCTGGTGCTGTCACGCACCAAGCAAATAATAAGAACTGGCCTTATTATCTGTTGTTTTCGTTAAGTGCTTACAAGAAACGGAGTTTCTTTGGTTTTTCAAATGATTACTCTTGCACAAAAATCCTTCTTATCAGTGTTGGGGAGAGGAGAGGACTGAATCTGAGCAATCCCAGAATGTAACAATGCTTGAGAGCATTAGCTAGTGTTATAAAGGGCCGTGAGAGGAGCATAAACAACGCATGGCGGATTGTGTCGAGATGCTCTCCCCAAAGTAAATTGGTGGCGAGGTCTGAAAAGGGAGGGGGAAGGAGAGAAACAGCCTGAGAATGAACTGCCAATGTAAATAAATAAATAGCAGGGGGAATGTGAGAATATCAAGGAATTAAGCCAACAGCATAAATAAGAAGGTTGGCTAGAGGGCACAGAGCAGTTCGGGGAGTACTGCAAGATGCCTGCAGAATACTCAAAGAGAGAAGGAACTTTGGTGTCGACAAAAACTTTAGCAGGTAAGGATGCAGTCTGGTATATAGCCAGCCAGGAGCAGGTAGCCATGCCATGACTTTTGCAGCTTTGCAAGAACACCGTTGAAAACAACACCAATGGCTAGAATACAGAGACAATTAACATAATAGATACAGGCTGAGCACCCCTTATGTGGAATGCTTGGGACTAGAAGTGATGGTATTGTATTCACAGAATTATGGAGGTGGAACAGACCGCAGGGGCCATTCAGTCCAATAACATTTTGCCATACAGGAACACAAAACCAAAGCCCTTCCCAAATGATGGTCATTTGTTCGAGATGTTCGAAAACCTCTAGAGAAGATTCCACCACTGTCCGAAACAGTATATTTGTGTCCTACCCAGTTGAGGGTAGGCTTGTGCAATATAGGTAAACCTTTATCCGTTTTGGTGTCACAGATTTCATTGGGAACCCTGATCCGTTTTTCAGGAGCCTCCCGAATTAGGGAGGACTGGAATCCATTTTTTATCCGAGAAGCCGAAAGATTTGTGGTTTGTTGTAGATTTTTTCAGGCTATATGGCCATGTTCTAGAGGCTGAAAAATCCTATAACAACCCAGTTATTCCGGCCATGAAAGCCTTCAACAATACATCGAAGGATTTTTTTCCAATCCGGCCCATTGGCAGCAATGGAGAAGCGGCTTCCAGCTTTAAGGCAAGGGCTTAGAATTCCCCATTCCTGCTATTCTTTCCCTTCTCCCTTTAGAAGAGACCCAGGTTAAAGGTAAGGGATTAAGATTCCCCCTTCCTGCTATCTTTTCCCTTCTCCCTTTGGAGAAGACACAAGTTTAAGGCAAGGGCTTAAGAAATGAATTTGTTTGTTTATTTATTTATGACTTTTATATGCCACCCTTCTCACGCCAAAGAGGACTCAGAGTGGCTTACCAGATATATATACTTACAATATATTATATTATTAGCATAGTACTATATCAGTATTATATATTAATATATTGTACTATACCATTATATTGCAATATTATTAGTAATATTACATGTAATATAAAATATATTAAAATATCATATTATTTGTAGTATTCTATTGTATTACATTATAATATTATAAATATCATATGTATATACTATGAAATGGCAGGGAGAAGGTTTGAGGAAAAGAGACAAAGAGAGTTCCTGAGGTCTGTAAAAGCATGGTTTATTCTCGGTTAGCGCCAACCGGATATGGACTCTGCTGGTAGTCCAGAAAACAGAGTACTGAACAAAGAAATGCCTTGGTTTATATACCCTTTAAAATAATATGCATGCATCATACAGGCATCACAATGTGCATCACAAAATTCTACTTTTATATTTTAACTTCAACACCTGTCAATCTTCATTTAAGCACCTTTATCTAAGGAGCAGCTATTAATAAGGACCATAGCGCCAGAGTGTCTACTAAGCTACTGATAGCAAGAGATTTCATCCATCTTGAGGTAAGTTCTTCCTGAAGCCTCTTGATGGCCAGCTCATTAATCTTATGATAAGCTTCACCTGGTACCAAAATGGAAGGAATCTCTTGAAATTTGCCAGAGGCTTCTTGACATTCATTTCCCAGACCCTGGCCTCTTTGAGGCATCTAATTTTGCAGTTTTTAAGAAGCCAAGTGAGTGAAGTTTATTTATTTATTTATTTTATTTTATTGTATTTCTATACCGCTTTTCTCACCTCTAGGGGGACTCAAAGCGGTTTACACATAACTGGCAAAACTTCAATGCCATACATTGGACACTGACATGATGCCAATCCATAACAACCACAATAATAAAATGGCAATTAAGCATAAATCATAAGACAGTACATAAGCAATTATTAAAACAATAATAATAAAAACAGTCTTGCCAGGCGTAATGTCATTCTAGTCCATGTCCTTTAAACTCTACAAATATCTACTGTCTGAAGGCCTGGTCCCAAAGCCATGATTTTAATTTCTTTCTAAAAGCCAGGCAAAGCTGCATAAACACATCCTTTATATTTTCTAATTCCTATTTCTAAATATATATTTTCCAATATGTATATCATGTATTTTCATTATGCCTTTATCAACCATATATTATATTATATTATATTATATTATATTATATTATTAGCATAGCACAATAATATTTATTTTATTATTTTTATTTTATTTATTTATTATTTAAACTTATATGCTGCCACTCCCCTGGGGCTCGGAGCGGCTTACAAGAATAGCTAAAATCTAACAAAATTTAAATATAATAATAGAAATCCCCCTTCTTGTGATCCTTTCTGGCATCCTTTCCTTTCTCATGGCTGTCTCCCTCCCAGCACTCCAAAGAAGCCGAAAGCAGCCAGATTTCGACAGCCGCTGTTCTGTCATGGCCAAAAATTTGACAGCAGAGCCCATACCATTATGGACCACTGAAACAACCGGACCAGCCAGAGACTTTTTTGAAAACAGATCTGTGCACAAGCCTAGCTAAGAGTCATTTGTGTTCTGCTCATGACTCTGCTCAAGGTATTGGCAGGGAGTAGGATGATGGACAACTTGATGATCTGTTCAATGGAGCCAGAAAACTTGATGTTACATGAGGTTTCAAATGATTAGGTATTGTTTGATCAATAATTTGGTGAAGTATTTGAAAACTCCTTCACACTTTATACGAGACATTGTCCTCAAGTCTCTCAAAGAGTAAGAGAATCTAATGTTAATGTATCAGCATTTTTTGTATACAGTGTTCCCTCACTTATTGTGGGGGTTACGTTCCAGGATGTAGGGACACTATATTTATTTTAATATCTATACATTATTTTAGTAGTGATACACTATTTTAAGTCTTTATAAACTTTTAAAAAGGTGAAGGAAAGAAAGGAAAGGCCTTCAAGGCTGGAAGGTGGGAGGGAGGACTGAGGAGGGAAAACATCTTGAAGAGCAACAGGGGTGGCAAAAAACCCCGAAACAGCGAAAATATTTTAAATTAATATTAATATTTTTTTAAAACCATGAAATAGTGAGTCCGCTAAAAGCGAACTGCGAAGTAGTGAGGGAACACTGTACTGCTCAATAAGTATATGTTGCAACAATTGGAAAACAATGTCTGTGCTGTCACACACTGGGCCTGTACAAAAGACTGTAGACAGGACATAAATTCTGTGTGCCCAACGGGACGCCGGGACTGCATCAGGTTAAAGGCCTTTGGATTTCCTTAAACAGAGTCTCTAGATTGCTTAAAGTTTCAACAAAGTTCTTTATTATTGAAATCAAACAGGTACTTCAAGGCTTTCTTAATAGTCTATTGGCTCTCTCAATCTTGTCCACAGGGAACAGGCATTATCTTCATAACTGTATTTTAACTAATGGGGAAATCCTTAACCTCTAATCTGGGCAGTCTGTCTTTGCCTCTGTTGGCGTGGAGCCCCTGCACCCGGTACCAACTGCTTCTGGCTTCTGCGAGTGACCCTTACCAAGCAGAGCTTTGTAGACTTCCAGGGGAAAAGAAGGTGTTCAGGTTTCAGTGATGGCTGGCTGAAGTGCTGTGGGACTGGATTCCCCCAGCAAAGGAGCTGTAAGGCTGTAAAATCCTCAGCAAAAGAGCTGTGCTGAGACTGCATCTCTCTGGCCACTCTATGGGGCTGTATATCCCTGGCCAAGCTGTGGAGCCTTTTCTCCCCAGCCAAGCTATGGGGCTGTATATTTCCCCGGCCGAGCTGTAGAAGATGAAGCTTTCTACAGGACCTCTTGGTTTTATGTCCTGGATGAAAGGTTTCTCTGTGTGGACTGGCCCAAAATGGCTTCTATTCCCTCCAAAACCCAAAAAGGGGGCGGGACCAGGGAACCTAACGATAATTGACAGGTCATAGATCCAATAAATGCAAACTAAGGAAAGCCATCTAACTGCAAAGGCATAGAACTTTAAAATACATGCAGCAATGAACAAATAGCAAGATAAGCTGGAGCTCCTGGTGCGGCTGTCCCAGAACAATGTCCCAGTTGACATTAGACAGGGTGGGGCAGCTGAATTTAGATGTCACCAAACAGCGGTCAATTGTTTGTTATTTCACTTCTTACTGATACATAAAGGAAGGAGACTTTCTGCTTCAAGTGCCAAAGAACCTGGCTGACTTTGACAGATACTGTGCAACTTGACTCGTATGGTTTATGAAGAAGTGTTTGATGCTCTGCCTCTAGCAACAAAATGTCGTGGTCCAGCTCTGAAGACAGCATCCAATTAATTCATATACTGTGCAACCTATGAATTCAAGCAAGGGACAGCAAGGAACATAATGAAATGTACACAACATAGCGGTGCATGGCAGATCTAACCATTCAGTAGATTAACAGAACTTGGAGCATTACCTTTTGAAAGTAACTTATTATTCAAATGAACATTGTTCATTTCTTATTCTTTCAGAAATTATCCCACAATTACTTACTAGCAAAATATTTATGCTGATTGTTTTAAAAAACCTTCAAAATTGCACTAACTGGCAAAACTCATTTAATTAATGACCCACTTTTCTATGAACTTTGCAAAAAAATGGTAAGAATGGGAAATATCATACCCAAATAGTGATTCAACATGACACCAAATAACATAAACAGATAATGTTGATACGTGTGTGTTGTTACCAAGCTCTGAAATATGAACATTTTTTTAAAAAATCACATACAAATATGTTTATCAGCATGAAAAAGTTACCAGGTAAGTATCTCTCCGAGGTCGATATTTAAGAAGAGTGGTGGCTCAATGGGTTAAACTGCTGAACTGTTGAATCCGCTGACTGGAAGTTTGGCAGTTTGAAGCCGCAGGTCGGGGTGAGTTCCCACGCTTAGCCCTAGCTCCTGCCAACTTAGCAGTTTGCAAACATGGACATGTGAGTAGATCAATAGGTACCGCTTTGGTGGGAAGGTAATAAAGGCGCCCATGCAGCCATCCAGGCAACACAACCAGGAGGTGTCTATGGATAACCATCTCCTTGGCTTGGAAATGGAACAAGAGCCTGAATTGAGTACCACCTCCAGAAATACAGAGATGAAAGGGTATTTGTATATCATTGTTGTCGCACTGTATATTTGTGTATATGTGTATATGTGTGTTTGTGTATATATGTGTATGTATGTGGTTTTGTGCATGCGTTTTATGAGTGATGGTCACTCGATGGCTAGATAGGTGTATTGTGTCCAAATTTGGTGTCAATTCACCCAGTGGTTTTTGAGTTATGCTGATCCCACAAACTAACCTTACATTTTTATATTTTAGCTTTTTAAGTTCCTTCCACTGTGTTTTCCAGTGTTTTTATGAGTGATGGTCACTTGATGGCCAGATAGATGTATTGTGTCCACATTTGGTGTCAGTGCGTCAAGTGGTTTTTGAGTTATGTTAATCCCACAAACGGACATTACATTTTATTTATATAGATTATTATTATTATTATTATTATTATTATTATTATTATCTGTGTGCATGATCTAACAACAAATCATACCTCCTCCTATAGACCTGTTTTATTTATATACCCGATTAATTTATTAGTTGATCAGCTAGAACTCAAATCGCTAAGGTTTCTGCAAATCGATGAGAACCCTTTTCAGAATTAGATCCTTGTAATCAACTACCAAAGCTAGCTGTGTGTACATGTGATAACTTTGAAGTTGTTCTCCATACATTGGAGGTTAGGGGAGAAAAGTTAGACTTAGTTACACACAGTGCACACATATAGTAAACATGCCAAGGGATGGATGCATTATGGATATAGAACTGTCAGTTATTCTTTCCATCTCTGAAATCCCTGTCTTTGAAAACTCATAAATGAACCGTAGGAGGGCCTTTTTGAAGCAAGCAGCTGTAATTTTTGTTTTCGCTTTTAAGCTGTATCATTAGCAAATCCTTTCCTTCTTGCAACTAATCGTCCTTGCGGGATATATTTTGAGGTATACAGAAAGAAAGTAGGGGAGGTGATATCAAAAGACATCTTTGCTAAACTTCTTGTTGCTTTCATCTTAACATTTGCTTCCAGTGATCCAAATCCTCTACTTTGGCCTAACATATATACATTCTCCAAGCTGTATATACTGTTCTTTAAGCCGCTCCTCATAGAGCATGGATTCCAAACTGGCTACTAAAGTTGGCATTGCTGCTCTTCTCTCTCGATGGAAGTACCATTGACTTGGGCATGGATCACATCAAAATCCATATTTTTGGCACCAAGACTTGCCCTTGACCAATACATGAAGTCGACTTATACATTAATATACGTATATGGTAATTTCCCTTAATTTCCCATGTTATTCCCAACTTGTTTATTTGTGTTGCAGTTATTACAAGAGGCCAAATGTGATGAACACCTTTTTTGTTCCCTTCTGATAAGCATTTTTTATTGTATTCTACAATAGCCCCTTTCCCCTAACATTTTGGCAGTGGTGGTATAGGGGAAAATATACCTGACTTTGTAAATGTGAAATTATAGCTCAATGCTGCAAGCTCCCATTGTGATGGCACGCTCAAGCCTTTGGGAAAATGATAGTGTCTGGCTTTACTTGGAGGCTATCTATATACCTTCTGTTAAGGTTAAGACCCTTAGCAGACAGAGGCACTCTAGGCAAGGTGAAAAGCTAACCAAAATAATTTTACTGCAAACAAGATGAATAAAGGGTTAACTCCACCCGGGACTATCATAAGGAAACTTAAAACAATACATTACAAAAGGAGTTTTTGCTGGTTGTAGTCATCTCTCTGGAGTCTTCTGCCTCTGGTCCAAAGTGATGGTTTACAAGTTGGTGCTTAAACTGTCTCAATCTTCTTTCTTGTGAAGCTTAAGCTGGTAAAAAGCTTCTGTTGTCCTTTGGACTGATGGTATAAAAATACTGCTGAATTCAGGTGCTAAGGATGCCTGTTTTGTTTTTGTTTTGCTTTTTATTGCTTCAGCCAAGGATTACCAGACAATTCCCAAGCCTCTATTCTCTGTAGCTCTGTTGCAAAAAAGGGAGCAGTCCAGAAACAGAGCTCTATACGGGCAAATGGAAAAGACCAATTGACACTGGCCTCTAGGGGGTTTTATGTTCCATCCAAAAGTAATACAAAGGAAGGTATCGACACTATTGGGAAAACCTATAAACAGAGGGAACTGAAGCAGAGGACAGGAAAAGGCAAAGCTAAGACTTCACAACCATGCATTTGCCAGATACAGGAAACTGAGTAATATTCCATTCTGGCAAGACCTTCAGACCCCAGTATTTGAGTAGCAGAGCTAGAAGCCTCCAGGTAGGCTGTTTCTCCATTGAGCAGTTCTTGGACCTTTAATCTCCTTGACCAGCTTCATGATCAGAGTTGACAGTGAACCAAGTAAGAACTTCACAGTCCTAGCAAAGTTCTGGCAACAGCAACAAATGGCTAATTTTATGTAAAATAACTTGGGATGAGAACTCAAATAGGCACCTGCCTGGATCAGGGCCTAATTGAGAGCTAGAAAGGGCCAGAGCTGCCAGTTCCTGGATGAAAAGATTCAGAATGAACTAAATGAGTACCAAAGAAACAGTTATCCAAGTATCCATATGTAGTCAACAGATGTGAGCTTGATCTAAATGACTTTCTCTAGAACCAAGGAAATAGACACGTGTTCCCATTTCAGCTTCCCAAAAGATATTTGGTTATTCCATGGTGAAAAGGAAGTTGTTGGACCAATGATCATTGGTCTGATCCAAAGGGGACCTATTTACATTCTTGTGTCTTTACACAGAAGCTTCACACTATTTCAAGACTTGACCAGTATGAGAACAACAACATAATATTTTGGTGTTTCCACCCAAGAAACAATGTAGGCAGGGATAATCTCTACAATGACTGTGTAGTTCATGCTTGTTGACATTGTTTTTAGTTATAATATACTATGAAAATGATTTCCTCCCATGGGTGGGGATGGAAAAAAGAATTGCTATCATAGTTTGACCATTTCTGATGGCTGGCCCTTTACTTCCTCTTCGTTAAATCAAGAAGTCAAATCACATTCTCTGTGAAGCAAGTGTTGTTTCTATTTAGTGGGATTTACCTTTTAGGCTCCCTGGTGGCACAGTGGGTTAAACCGCTGAGATGCTGAACTTGCTGACTGAAAAGTTGGCAGTTCAAATCTAGACAGTGGAGTGAGCTCCAGCTGTTAGCTCCAGCTTCTGCCTACCTAGCAGTTTGAAAACATGCAAATGTGAGTAGATCAATAGGTACAGTTGGGCCAGTACAGTTGGATCAATAAGTTGGGCCAGAACCCTAAACGGTTCTGGCCCAACTTATCTATCCGAACGTATCTCGGCCTATCAGGCCACCAGGACCCTAAGATCTTCTGGGGAGGCCTTGCTCTCTATCCCGCCTGCTTCACAGGTGCGGCTGGCGGGAACGAGAGACAGGGCCTTTTCTGTGGTGGCCCCTCGGCTTTGGAATGCCCTCCCCATAGAGGTGAGATCAGCCCCTTCGCTGATGGTATTTCGAAAAAGGTTGAAGACATGGATGTTTAAATAAGGATTCGATTAATCTGGTGCAACGAAACTGATGAACAAGGATTGGTTAATCACAGACGACGAAATTGGATTGCGACTACAATTAAGAGATGCATTGGATTATTATTGGTGGCCCAATAATATCGTGTATTGTGTATGTGTTTTTATGCTTTTTAATGGAATATTGCTGCTTGTCGTTGTGTTGTAAACCGCGTTGAGTCGCCGATTTAGGCTGAGAAACGGCGGTATATAAGCACAGTAATAAATAAATAAAATAAATACAGCTCTGGCAGGAAGGTAACAGCACTCCATACAGTCATGGTGGCCACATGACCTTGGAGGTGTCTACAGACAATGCCGACTCTTCAGCTTAGAAATGGAGATGAGCACCAACCCTCAGAGTTGGACATGATTGGGCTTAATGTCAGGGGGAAACTTTACCTTTACCTTTTAGACCGGAATTATAATGGCTCATCAGCCACAGCATTCAGCATGTAGAGATGCGCGCACACACAAACACCATTAATGCATTACAGGGCCAAAGTAATTATTTTTCACCCAAAGTTTATTTCTACCTCCTTCTCCTTCAGACCTTTTGGAACTAAACAAATGAGATCGATGGGGCTTTAATATTCTTCCCATCTTGTTTCTAAAAACAACTGGTAGGAAATTTGTGTTTTCCTGAGAACCTGCCTGTACAAATCATTATTTTCCTGAGCTTGCTTTTGAGGTGTAACTTGATTAGGCCTGCTCCGAACTCGAGAAATTTCATGACCTCTTTGGTTTGGCCCCCGGGGTTCCCTCATGCTGAATGCAGGACCAGATAATAGGTTGCGAAGGCATTCATTATGTCTTTGGTTCCTGTGGCTGTTTAGTGTGCTGGAAGGTGGACGGCTTTAATCACTGCCCTCGAGGCTTGCAGCTCCAAGACTGGCAGCCAGTTCACACTGTTTACTTGTTCGGAATCTGATTTTCCTTAAGAGAGCAAATTGGGTATATCATGTTATTCGCTAATGAATCAAGTTCTTCAATAAAGTCCAGGAACTGGTTAAGAGAGAAAAGGGGAGAGAAAGAATCCTTCTCTCTTTCGCCTCTTCTCCCTTTCCCATTCCCCCCAATATCTTGTGTTTTGTTCTCTCCGTAGTCTTTACCTAATTGACTTGGTTTGACTTCTTGTCAAAATCTTCAATTACTTCTCCTTTTCTTGTCGTTCCATTCATATACAAAGGCAATTTCCTCCTTTGGCACCCTTTCATCCCATTGCGTGCTGGCTTTACTTTCCCAAAGTCACTTTGGCTGCATCGGCAAGCATGGAGATGAAGCAAGGGAGCCCATGATATGAATTACATTTTGCAACAGCAAACATTCATGCATAGGAAGTGTAGACATTCAGCCATTATTCTAGGAAAGAGGAAAATCTAAAAACACCATGCTGAACAACAAGATGTTCAAGGCTGATTTAGCAATCAACAAATCACTTTTCCCATTAGTACAACTAATTTCCTTGGTTCTTCTGGGGCTTATCTCTATTTTAAATGTGCTCCCTGAATATGGAACCCACTTGTGGGCTTGTGCAGATGCTGGTGTTTGTTATCAGCCATCAGCCATTATCTCAGGTGAGTATTTATTTATTTATCATGTCAGGAGCAAACCAAACAGTTGTATTGCATTAAAAAAACACAAAGTTTGCAAACTTTGCATTCTATTAAATGTTCTTTGACCAATAGCTGGCCACTTGGAGTGTCTCTGATGTTGCTATAAGAAGGTCCTCTATTGTGTATGTGGCAGGGCACAGGTTGCATTGTAGTAGGTAGTCTGTGGTTTGCTCTTCTCCACACTCACATGTTGTGGATTCCACTTTGTAGCCCCATTTCTTAAGGTTGGCTCTGCATCTCGTGGTCTCAAGTGGGTAGAAACACTTATCAGGATGCTATACATCTAAGAGATGGAGAACTTGGGAGTCAACTGCAGTGGTGCATTAGAGTTGGTGTCACATAGTGTAGTAAGTAAGTAAGTAAAATAAAGTAAGGTGTTTATGGTATTCTTTGGCTCCCTTGCTTCTATGAACCTGCACGATCTCTTCGATCTTCCGGGGAGGCCCTCCTCTCGCTCCCAACCTCGTTGCAAGTACAGCTTGTGGGGATGAAGGAGAGGGCCTTCTCCATGGTGGCCCCCCAGCTTTGGAACTCGCTTCCCAGGCAGATTAGGCAAGCACCAATCTTAGCAACCTTTAGGAAGAGCCTAAAACTTGGCTTTTCCAGTGTGCTTTTGAGGAATGAACATCAAAGTGCTAACATAACATAAATCTAAGCAAAACACCCACATTAGTGTATAACACTATCAGCTCCAGCTCCTCATGTGGGGACATGAGAGAAGCCTCCCACAAGGATGATAAAAACATCAAATCATCCAGGCGTCCCCTGGGCAACGTGCTTGCAGACGGCCAATTCTCTCACACCAGAAGCGACTTGCAGTTTCTCAAGTAGCTTCTGACACAACAAAAAAAGTGTACAACAGCCAGCAAGGGTTCACATAACGGAATAGGATTGTTATGTGGTCAAATGAGGTCATTGGCTTAAATCCCATGGATTTTTAAAAAAAATGTTGAGGTTTCCGGCAGAAGTCCCTCGGCATCCATTTTGGGAGCCTCTAAATCTCAGAACAAAGCATCAAGTCTGGACAACGAAGGCAGAAATCCCAGGACCAACAGGTCTGTATGTGGACCTCTTCTGAAGTCCTGGGATTTTTTGTCCCTGTTTAAAACTCATGATTTAGTGCTGTCTGGAAATGTTCAAAATCATGCTGGGTGATCTAGACTTTTGGAGATGTTCCCATTTGGAAAAAAATAGCCTTTTTTTTTTCATTTTATCCACTTTTGTGGGAAATCTGTGCCCCTAAACTCACTGAATGTGGAGGGATGACTGTATTTCCAACACCTTTGACTCTAGATGTTTTTTTTGCAAATATGGAGTCTCTTGACCTCACCAACAACAAGACCAGACAAATGAATTTTGCTTCTGGAGATGACAGATGAAATAGCATCTTTCCATTCATGCAGATGGAAAATTTTACTTATATTATGGCAGCTAAATGCCTGATAGCATGAGAGAACGAGCTTAGGATATGCAGGGCAGGGGGCATGACATATATAGTTCCATCTTCAGTCAGAGCAGAGGAACCTGTTGGGAAATGGGAAAGAAAGAAATGGATGTTTCCAGCAAAGTGATCCAATAGGCAAGGCAGAAGGTAGACAACCACCAGTCCCCCCTCTATCCTACACCTCACAGGTATCATTAGAGACAAGAAATAAGTTGAGCCTTTGCAAGATATATAAATGTAGCTTTACTTAATTGCAAAGCCAAATGGAAGAGGGAAGGGAAATTGCAAAAAGAAAGATAATGTAATAAAGCAAATTAACAAGAAGTCTGGCAACATGGACTTCTCAAACACCAAGTGTAAATATACAGAGGTTGAAAACTCACAACCAACCATGTTTGTTCCTCTATGTTAACTTGCCCCTTCTGCCCCAACCAATAGTTGATCTGATACAACATAATTCCTATCTCCCCTTTGGTGAAGAATATACGAGAGGAGTTCGAATTATTAGTTTCTAAATGTGAGGAATATAGGAGAACCAGGCTGAGTTTTCAGACTGTTGGAAAAACAAGGCATTTCTTTCTGGAACAGGAAATGTCTTGAGATATTGGGAAACTGATGTTGCTTGAGGGACTAATACTGCATGCATGCACACTTGCTTCCCATCTGCTCATCCTGTAAATAAAACAGTGATGTTGCCAAGTTTTGAAATTAGGGGGAGATGAAGGAAGGGAAGCAGACATGACAGTTTGGAAAGACTAAGTTTTGAATGATCTGAGCCAAAAATAATTAATAGATTTCACTCTTACCTATGTTCAAATACAATTCTTATTGATAAGGCTCTCAGTCCTAATGTTGTCCCCAACCCACATACCAGTTGTCACTGATAAGTCTATTTGGGAAAGGGAAGAGGAGATTGCAAACAACAAACTAGAGAAAGTAAGTTCGGGAATAGTGAAGGTGACAGAAAAGAAGTTGGCACATGGTTAAGAACACTTTGAGAAAGTTTGGCTAGAAGATTCTGTTGCAAGTGAAGACAGGCAGAATTCAGTCTCCTCTAAAAAGCACTTTCTGATCAAACACACAATGATTTCAACACCAAAACTGGTGATAAGAATGTTGCTTTCCATCTACAAAGTCCTTTGACCGGAGGAAGTACAAACAGAGTCTCCACAATGAAGGCACTGGGTTTGGTATCCCTAATGGTTCACAAATTACTGGGAAGACTCTTTGTGCTCCAGGGCAATTGCAAAATAAATATTAGGAACCATACTTCCATCCCGGTGTCTTTCACAAGAGCCAAAGCAATGTGCTAAATTCTAGGGAAAGGGCATGAAGGTGCAGGCTGAGAGTCTGGTGGACCAGAACCTTCCTGGCCAGGCCAACAACTTCATGTCTGTCCACACCTGGAGTCTATAAGCAAGCTCAGCAGATGGACCAGCCACTGGTTGGCTTCTCCCCCTGCATCGGTTCAAGGGCTTAAATCCAGTTTTTGAGAATCCCACGGACCCTTTAGGAGACCTCAGTAGTATACATTATCCAGATCACACTCAGTTGGTGGAGGTTGGTTCTGTCTCATTTCAAGATGGGAAGGAAACCACATAGCAGCCAATGTCCAACTGGGAATGAGAAAAATTGGGTCCACCCAAAAGCAGAGGAGTTGTCTAGTGCCTAGATCCAAACCCATGTTAGACCAAGACTCTTTAGGTGTGAACAATAACATTGTGGCCTTCTTTATATTCACAAAATGAGGTTGGGTGTTATTTTATAGAGCTGCATTTTTCAACCAGGGGGTCAGGAACCTTGGGGGGAGTCACATAGGAGGCATCAGAGGGATGACTAAAAACCATCAGAAAACACAGTATTTTCTGCTTGTTATGGGGGTTCTGTGTGGGAAGTCTAGCCCAATTCTATTGTTGGTGGAGTTCGCAATGCTCTTTGATTGTAGGTGAACTATAAATCCCAACAACTACAACTCTCAAATGTCAAGATCTATTTTCCCCAAACTCCACCAATGCTCACATTTGGACATTTTGAGTATTCATGCCAAATTTGGTCCAGATCCATCATTGTTGGAGTCCACCGTGCTCTCTGGATGTAGGTGAACTACAACTTCAAAACTCAAGATCAATGCCCATCAAACCTTTCCAATATTTTCTGTTGGTCATGGGAGTTCTGTGTGCCAAGTTTGGTTCAGTTCCATTGTTATTCAGAATGATATTTGATTGCAGGTGAACTATAAATCCCAGCAACCACAACTTCCAAATGACAAAATCAATCCCTCCCCAACCCCACCAGTATTCAAATTTGGGCATATCAGGTATTTGTGCCAAATTTGGTCCAGTGAATGGAAATACATCCTGCATATCAGAAATTCACATTACGATTCACAAAAATAGCAAAATTACAGTTATGAAGGAGCAACAAAAATAATGTTATAGTTGGGAGTCACCACAACATAAGGAACTGTATTAAGGGGTCGCGGCATCAGGAAGGTTGAGAAACATCGTTAAAGAGCACCATCTTCAGTGAGTTGCTGGATCTGTAACAGCCTTTCTTCTTTTGTGAATGTTGTGTTCCAAACACCTCAGACCCCCTTCTGAAAACAGAAATCCAAGGACATAAGATTGGCCTTAGGTCCTTGAAATATACCACAAGTTACCTATTTTTTAATTGTGAAAATGGAGAGTCAATTTATCCCCACCATTGCCAGAGAGCAAGGATTGACTGTTTTTTAATGTATATTTCAATTTTCCATGCTTTAGCAGCCATGAGGGAAATATAAGCGCCCTAACTGCTTAGCAAAATGTTGTCATTATGTCAATACAAGATTGTTATAATAAAATACATTTGCCTGCTATGAAGTTGTGTGTTACTTTGAAAAAAAATCCAGGACTTAATTTGATGCATATTTTATATAAATCTATAGTTTAACTCTGTTGGGAACACCGTAATGGTTGGCCCCATTATGGTAATTATAAACTTGACTTTGTGATCATTGAAAAAGGGTATGAACCATTTAAAGGTATTTTGTGTTTGGCAGTGGAGGAGTGGAAACAGCCTTGTTCTTGGTTCAGGTGGCTGAGCCTTGTCTACACAAGAGATAAGGAGGTCTCAGGCTTTTGAGACCTACCTACTTTTAAACTCAAAATTGGGATTTCTCTCTCTCTCTCTCTCCATTTTCTTCCCTGTGATTTGTTGCTGTTACACTTCCCTCCTTGGTGTCATGCGACGGCACTCGATTTGGACACTCTGGAGGAAGCAAAATGGTAGTCCAGCTGTGAACACATTTACTACTTTTGCCCCTTGAAATATCAGCTCAAAGAACTAAAGAAAAAAATCCTTGAGAGGTGAGAAAATGAGAAACTCAGTCCTAATTGTGAGTTGCGGCTCGGAGAGAACTGTGGCCAAACAGACACCCCTTGGAGAAATTCAGCAAAATTATTCACCCACCTTCCCAATTTCTTTGGCGCCAATTAGGCTGCAGAATTCCAAGGGACCATTTGCCAAAGCTTGTGCAGTTCCATTTAGAATGCGATTACTTACTGTTGTAGTTCCATAGTTCCAACAACCAGAGTTTTTAAAAACTCTAAAATTATAACAGTAAATAAAGAACAAAACTCAAACACAGGGGAACTCCAGACAAGAAACAATCGGGAACTGCTAATCACCTCTATAATAATAATAATAATAATAATAATAATAATAAGAAGAAGAAGAAGAAGAAGAAGAAGAAGAAGAAGAAGAAGAAGATGACTTTGGCACAAGCCAGTCAAGGTGGTCCCAGTGGTGATCGGCACACTGGGTTCAGTGTCTAAAGTCCTTGGCTTGCACTTAAACACAATCAGCTTTGACAAGATTACTATCTGCCCTCTGAAGAAGTCCACCTTACTGGGATCTGCATGCATTATTTGCCGATACATCACACAGTCCTAGACACTTGGGAAGTGTCCGTCATGTGATCCAATTCAACAGCCAGCAGAGTGTCTGCTGTGGACTCATCTTGTGGTGTTTCAAATAATAATAATAATAATAAAAACTTTATTTATATACCACTCTATCTCCCCGGGGGGCGGGGGGGGGGACGACTCAGGGCAGTTTCCAAACAACAACATCAAAACATACAGAGTCACAACATGAACAAAAAATAACAGTAACAGCAACATAAGCATGGAATTACCCAACAACACATCAATATTAAAAGGAAAAATCCTGCCTGCTCTTCATGTCTATCTGTTAGGGCATGGAAAAGAAATGGGTCAGAACAATTAAAAAGGCTGGGTCAAGACTGGTACAAATTGAAATAAGATGGGACCGTCATTTGGGTATAGTACTGTAATAGGTAAATGACAAAATCGGTGATGGGCTGTTTCCAGGGGCCTGTTAGGAGAATGACTAAGATAATATATAGGGGGCTAGGTCGTGTCCGGACAGTGTCTGAGCTAAGCTAGCATCAGTCACTCTCGAAGATTTGTTGAAACCACCAAGTCTTCAAACTCTTACAAAAAGAAGGGAGGGATGGGGCCTGTCTTATTTCCCTTGGAAGGGCATTCCAGAGGTGGGGAGCCACCACCGAGAAGGCCCTTTCAACAAATAATTCCCCCAGGCAGTAACAAGCCATGTCTAAAAACTGTTGGGCCATCAAATGCTAAACAAGGTGGCCAATTGAAACATTCACACCTTGCTCCAACAAACAAGAGTTCTTTCTCCCACTCAGGACTTTCCACAGAAATCTAAAGTCAATTTTCCTAGTTTCCAACAGACCTCACAACCTCTGAGGATGCCTACCATAGATGTGGGTGAAGAGAATGCTTCTGGACCATGGCCATGCAGCCCGGAAAACTCACAGGAACCCAGAGATGCCGAGTCCTTTAGCTGGGAATGGTTTCTTGAGGAAGGAGGCTGAAGAAAGTTCTCCTAAATTTCCAAAAACCTACAACAACCCAAAGTGAAGAAGGCTTTTGCTTCCTTTTACCACTCCACTCAAAAAAGAAAAAGTCAATGCTCTGAAAACACTTTTTATTTATTCCTAAGGCAAAGCCCCAAAAGACTAAATGTGTGTTAGGTGTTGTTGTTTTAATCCACCCTCCGCTTTCCGATGCACTTTTTACATTCTTGTTCCTCGCACTCGTTCTCACCTATGAATTATATTTTGTTCACAAAACAGCATCTGGACAGAGAGCTAGCAAATCAAGCTGTACCGCTGGAAGGCTGCCAAGGATGTTTGGAGGCTGCAGCAAGGTGTGCCAAGACTGCAGAAAGGTGAGCCAGGAGCTGGCACTTCCTCCCCTCCAAGCCGACGCAGCCAACTCTGCCACTTGGTAAATGCCACTCTCCGCCCACTCGCCACTTACAAATGCCTATCATTTTCCTCAGGCAGAAAAGAATCCGTCAAGCCGGGTTTGTTGATGCATTGCTTCTAATTAATAGAGAAGTGATGACAAACAAGGTGGCCATTTCTCATCTGTAGGTGTCATTATATCTGGGTTTTTTTAAAAAAAATGCCACAGTTGCTTGCATGGTAAAGCAGATTATTTATTTATGTACTAGCTGTACCCGCCACGTGTTGCTGTGGCCAACCTTCCCTCCCTCTTTCTCTCCTTCTTTCTTTCTTTCTTTCCTTCTTTCTTTCTTTCCTTCCTTCCTTCCTTCGCTTTTTCATTTCATTATCTCCTTCCCTTCCCTTCCCTTCCTTCCCTTCCTTCCCCCCTTTTCTTTCCCTTCCTCTTTCTCCCCGTTCTTCCTATTCTTGGACTGCAACTCCCAGCAGTCCTCCTGATCAACCTACCTGCCTGCCTACCTATCTCTATCTAATATATCTATCTGGAGGATTGCTGGGAGTTGCAGTCTGAGAATAGGAAATTAGGAATATGCAGGGATTGGGATGCTCTCAAAGAAATCTAAGGAGAAGAAAGCTTGCATCTTGGAAGCAGTGCATTTGGATCATCCTCCTCTCCTAAAGGGCCTGGTCTAGGGGATGCTGGGAGCTGTAGTCCCGAAGAGAGTGTGGATATGGTATTATGTGTTTTGTTTGTTGGGAGAGTCATTTTTGCACATGCGTTGTAACGTCTATTTGCTTTTTTGGCTGTTAAAGTATCTTCCGCTGTGTTTTTCAGTGTTTTTATGAGTCATGGTCACTCATTGGCCTGAGAATATTGTGTCCAAATTTGGTGTCAGTTCATCCAGTGATATTTGAGTTAAGTTAATCCCACAAACTAACATTACTATTTATATAGATTAATTTACAAAATTTATATGCCAGCCTTCTCACTCAGAAGGGGACTCAGAGTGGCTTACAAGAAATATGTAAATACAGTATGTTATATTATTACCATAGCATAATATTAGTAATACATAGTACTATATTGTACTACTAGCCGTTCCCTGCCACGCATTGCTGTGGCCCTGTCTGTGTATATGTGTTTTGTGTGTGTGTGTGTATTTGTGTATATGTGTATTTGTGTATATATGTGGTTTTGCGCATGCATTATAATGTATTTTTAATTTTTTTGGTGTTTAAGTATCTTCTGCTGTGTTTTTCAGTGTTTTTATGAGTGATGGTCACTTGTTGGCCTGATAGGTATATTGTGTCCAAATTTGGTGCCAATTCATCCAGTGGTTTTTGAGGTATGTTAATCCCACAAACTAACATTACATTTTAATTTACAGAGATACCATTACACTGTAATATTATCTCAGTAAAATATGTAATTATAATATCATTAGTATTAGTATTATATTGTATTACGTTATAATATTATCAATACTATATTATATTATATTACTAGCCATCCCCTGCCACACGTTGCTGTGGCCCAGTCTGTGTATATGTGCTTTGTGTGTGTATGTATGTGTATATGTGTTTGAAAACAGCTTGAGCTGTAATTAGAGAAATTAGGTACTGCTAAAACAAGTGGGGGAGGTATTTTACGACACCATAAAGAAAAAAGATGAGAAAATGTCCCATGACCAAAAGGAAGGAGAAAGTCCTGATGGATCTTCGTCATAGAGGATGGAGTAACAGCACCCCTCTGTGGCCGGAATTGAGCACAACCTCCAGAGTGCCAAAATTGGATGCCGACACAACACACCTCTGTCTGTCTGTTTGTCTTGTCTGTTTCAACGACACTGAATGTTTGCCGTGTATGTGTTCTGTGATCCGCCCTGAGTCCCCTTGGGGAGATAGAGCAGAATATAAATAAGGTGTTACATTATTATTAATATTAATATTAATATTTAAAATGAAATGAAGAACTCTTCTATCCTTAGTCTTGTTCAAGAAACCCACAAAGTGGGTTTCTTTGCATTCCATGATTCCAGTTTTTCAATCCCACCAATTTAAGTATCTCCAACTATTTATAGTTAGAACAATACATTTTGGAGGATGATAAATCAGCAGCGCAATACCAAAATTAAGTGGTTCACATCTGTGCTCACCAATGAGAGGGACAGTTCTCCTTACATCACCAGGTGACTGTTACAGCTCTTTCCTCCTTCCTTAAATCACCCTCAAGCTTTATTTTTTTCCCCTTCACAAGGTTGGTGTAGAGCATAATATGACAACTGTTCCATCCCCAGTAAATGTACACTAAACACGTTTTGCCAGCATGACAGCATTTCTTTGGAGATTCGATGGCTTTTTATTTTACCTTTAACATCCAGGGCCATGAAATTTGTGACAGAATGGTCCCAAATGAATCAAAGGGATGCAATGTGGAAGGAACAAACACAAGTGAATACATCTGCAAAGCCAATAGCCATAATATAGCCCTGATTTGTTTGCTTCTTGGGAACTAGAGGTTTGGCCCAGTGCACTGAGAATTTTGTTTCCATTCGTTTTAGAAATGGTATATACTATATCAGTGGTTCCCAACCGTTTTTTGACCAGGGACCACTTTGACCAGGGACCACTTTGACCAGGGATCACTCTCCAACATTAGTACCAAAAGAGTTACAAATCAGTTTTTGGTCATCTTGAGATTCAGTTTGGTTATTTGGAGTGCTGATTCAGAAAATTGCATTGCCATCCAGAGCAGGCCCGTAGCCAGGATTTCGTTTCCGGGGGGGGGGGGGGGGGGTCTAAAAAATTTTCACGGGGGGGTTCGGGGGGGGCTGAGTTTCGGGCGGGGGGGCTGAGTCTGAGTGAAAGAGGGTCTAGCCTAGCAAACCTTTTGTATCATTACCCCAATACCCCCATGCATATGGGATATATTGAGTATGGTGATCAAATCATGATATTAATAAACATAACAGCTTAAATAATGCACCAGTAAGGCCTTTTCGCGAACCACCATGAGAATTTCGGGGGGGGGGGGCTGAAGCCCCCCGAGGCCCCCCCCTGGCTACATGCCTGATCCAGAGCATATGCCATCCAGTAGTCACCATCTGCTCGCCCACTGAAAACCATATTTAATAATGTTGTAGTAGTAATCTTTCGTGGGTAGTCATCCTCTCCCCTCCTGACATCCCCATTGCCTTGGCACTATAAGAGGGTTTCTTGAGACCAGACACTCTTGTTGCCTTGAAACTGTGGTTTCAAGGCAGTAATGTAGTAATGAGAGTGTCACGGACCATATTTTTGTTCTTGCAGACCACTGGGTCCACAGACCACAGGCTAGGAACCTGTTTATTTATTTATTTATTTAGAAGTTTTCTATACTGGCCTTCTCACCTCAACAAGGGACTCAGGTCGGTTTACAACATATATGCAAATACAATAATATACAACAAAGTGCAACGTCATTACATATTAAAATAGTACAATAAAGTACAATAAAAACATCATCATCACAATTACCTAAGCCAAGTCGTCAATACAGTCACAGTCATAGTCATAGTCATAGTCATAGTCATAGTCACAGTTCATCATCCTCCTTCCTTGTGGACGGAGGTTATAGATTCAGTCCTCGAATGCCACATTCCAGAGCCAGGTCTTTAGTAGTTTCCTGAACGTGAGGAGGGAGGGAGCAGATCTAATCTCTAGTGGGAGGGAGTTCCAAAGCCGGGGAACCACTACCGAGAAGGCCCTGTCCCTCGTCCCCACCAACCGTGATTGTGAGGGTGGTGGGACCAAGAGCATGCCCCCCCCCCCCCAGAAGATCTTAATAACCTTGATGGTTCATAGGGGAAAATCCGTTCAGACAGGTAAACTGGGCCGGAGTCGTATAGGTCAAAACCAGCCCTTTGAATTGTGCACGGAAGCTAATCAGCAGCCAGTGGAGCTGGCGTAACAGAGGGGTCGTATGGTCTCTGTACCCCGCTCCTGTTAGCAATCTGGCTGCCACTCGTTGGACTGATTGAAGCTTCCGGGCAGTCTTCAGAGGCAACCCCACGTAGAGTTCTATATGGAATGAACTTGAGAGACTAAAAAATGACCTGGAACTCACAGATCTTCCCCATCTCAATTAAAGGAAGCTATTTCCAACTGACAGAGTCTTGTATTCTAAGGCACATATATAGCCATTCGTAGGGAGACCAAAGTGCTTGTTTATATAGCTAATTTACTTCCCAACCCTGCTATATGCCTGCGAAATGTGGACTGTCTACAGATGTCACACTCAACTCCTGGAAGGATTCCATCAGCATTGCCTCCAAAAAATCTTGCAAATCTCTTGGGAAGTGGACAAATGTCAACATGATGGAAGGAGAAAAGACCACCAGCACTGAAGCAATGTTCCACTGGACTGGCCATGTCTGAATGTCCAATTACCATCTCCCAAAGCAGTTATTCTACTCCCAACTCAAGAATGGGAAACGTATTGTTGGTGGACAGGAAAAAAAGATTTAAAGAGGGGCTTAAAGCCACCTTGTAAACTGTGGCATAGACACCGAGAACTGGGAAGCACTGGCCCTTGAGTGCTCTAATTGGAGGTCAGCTGTGACCAGCAGTGCTGCAGAATTCAAATGGAGGGCGAAAGGGAGAAATGTGCTAAGAGGAAGGTACATCAAGCCCACCCTGAGTGGGATCACCTTCCACTTGGAATGCAATGTCCTCATTGTGGGAGAACATGTGGATATGTCTCCACAGCCACCTATGGACCCATCGCCAAGACACTACACTTGGAGGACCATCATCCTCGGGCTACAAAGGATCACCTAAGTAAGTAAGAATATATAGCCATCGTTTTTATTCTGTAGACCAATAAGTGAACCCCATTAAAATGATGAAGGGCTGACAAGAAATGGATTTGTCGTATATTCTCTTGATGGATATCATCCTCTGCTGCAGCATGTTTATGGTTCTCCATATGATGTGAATTGTATCAATGCAATGATTAACAGCATAAGATTGGAACCAGGCGCACCCAGATTCAAGTTTCATTTAACACTAGCCATCCCCTGCCAGGCGTTGCTGTAACCCAGTCTGTGTATATGTGTTTTTTTGTTTGTGTATATATGTGTGTATGTATGTATATATGTGTATATATATGTTTGTGTATATATGTGTGTATGTGTGTATATATATTTGTGTGTGTATATATATATATATATATATATATATATATATATATATGGATGTATATATGTGTGCATATATTTGTGTATATGTGTGTTTATATGTGTGCATGCATATTGTGTAGATGTGTGTGCTTGTCTATATGCATATTTGCATATGAAACCCCACTGGGGTTTCATATATATCTGTATGTGGATATGTATATGTGTATGTGCATGTTTGTATATATATGTGTGTGTGTGTGTGTGTTTGTGTGTGTGTGTGTGTGTGTGTATGTATATGTGTATATTTGTGTGTGGTTGTGCACATATATACTTGTGTATGAATGTGTGCATGTATATATGGTCTATTTTGGGGGGTTTTAAGTTTGTTCCACTGGGGTTTCATGTGTGTGCATATGTGTGTGTTTATGGGTGATGGACATTTGTGTCCAAATTTCGTGTCAATTCATCCAGTGGTTTTTGAGTTATGTTAATCCCGCAAACTAATATTTCATTTTTATTTATATAGACTAGCCATCCCCTGCCAAATGTTGCTGTTGCCCAGTCTGTGTATATGTGTTTTGTGTGTGTGTGTATGCATGTATGTATGTGTATATATTTGTGTATATGTGTATATATGTGTGTTTGTGTGTGTGTGTGTGTGTGTGGTTTTGTGCATGCATTGTAATGTATTTTTTGTTTTTTGCTTTTTAAAGTCTCTTGCACTGTGTTTTTCTGTGTTTTTATGAGTGATGGTCACTCAACGACCTGAGGTGTCTTGTGTCCAAATTTGGTGTCAATTCGTCCAGTGGTTTTTGAGTTATGTTAATCCCACAAATGATCATTACATTTTTATTTATATAGATTAGCCATCCTCTGCCATGTGTTGCTGTGGCCCAGTCTGTGTATATGTGCTTTGTGTTTGTATATGTGTGTACATATTTGTGTATATGTGTATATATGTGTGTTTGCATATATGTGTATGTGTTTGTGTGGTTTTGCACATGTGTTGTAATGTTTTTTTATTATTATTTGGCTTTTTAAGCCTCTTCCACTGTGTTTTTCTGTGTTTTTATGAGTGATAGTCACTCAACGACCTGATAGGTGTATTGTGTCCAAATTTGGTGTCAATTCGTCCATTGGTTTTTGAGTTATGTTAATCCCACAAACAAACATTACATTTTATTTATATAGATGAACGCTTCCATGTTGCCATTAACCTGCCAACACTGGAAATTTTCCATCACCTTATCTTTGCATACTTCACAAACAGAAGCTGTCTGCCTTGGCTTTCATTCATGTTCCTCCCCAAAAAGTGAGGACTAGAAACATTTAAATGAAGGTGAAAATGGCCAAGTGAGAGCTATCTGTTTTAAATTTACAAGGCCATTATACATAGCACATGAAAGTCATTATGACTGTGCCAATGACAAAGCCTCCGAGACTGTAAAAACTCAAAAGTACAGTCAGGATGATGAAGGAACCATCTCAGCAAATGATTATGATTAGAGCGTTCTCTTTCCCTGTGTGATTTAAGGAGAGAATATCTCCCTGCGTTCACATCAGAGAGTTCCTTGATCAGTCGGTTGGCTTCTCCGCCATCATGGACCCCTTGATCAAACTTGTGATTGGGAAGCCACCACTCAGCTGTCATTGATGTGGATGCTGGTTTTATTCCCCCCGGCGCAAAGTACGGTCCTATGCCCAACAATTAACACAAAGTTCTTTCACAGCAATATAAGCTACTGGTGCAAGCCAAAGAAAATGTTTTGGAGGTATTCAAATGTTACATTCTGTTTAAAATGGCAGATGTAGCTGCTACAACTCTTTAAAAACAGCAGAAGGAAAGATGCAATAATTAATCGAAAATGCAAATTCGCCCGGCATCCATTAATCAAAGCTTTCATTTTTTACAACAACAACAAAAAATAAGTTTCTGGACCTCATTTACTTCAGTATCGAAGCATGATGTTGCATTGGCAATGCCTAGTGAAGGCAGACTTGACTTTGAGCCTATTGAATGTACTCCTCATTCCATAGCAAATGAAGGAGAATTTATCATACACATATACACATTATCCAAAAGTTAGGTTAGGAAAAGAATCATTTTTTTTTGTCTTGGAGTCTTGGTTTTTAGGCTTGTTCCTGGGGCTATTTGAGGCACTGATTCAGAAAATTGCATTGGATATACTGCATCAGCTCGACTTTCTTAGATATGGTTATCCTGCTTGTCTATGGTCAAGCATATGAAGAATGGTTTATGACATGTCTTCTGTATCTCAAAAAACCAGAACTGATAAGGGAAAATCAGCAGGTCAAATATACTCAGGAACAGATCTAACATTTGAGGCACCAAATGTGTGTGTGGACAGTGGGATTTGCAGTGGCTGTGGCACAGTTATTTGAGAGCTAGCTGCATTAAATCACTACTGACCGAGAGGTCATGAGTTCGAAGCCAGCCCAGGTTGGAGTGAGCTTCTGGCCATTTGTCTAGCTTGCTGTCAACCTATGCAGTGCGAAAGTCAGTTGCATATGTCAAGTAGGGAATTTAGATACCGCTTATGTGGGGAGGCTAATTTAATTTACAGAGCCGTAAAAACTTTCCAGCAGTGTGCAGAAGAATGAGGAAGTACTCCATCAAAGGACTCGATGTCACAATGGACGGTGAAGCGGCAGCTCCCCCTGTGGCCAGAATCAAGCCGGAATCCAGCATACCCACATGAAGACGGGAAAAGCTTGGGCACAGCTAGAATTTTAAATTGCCTCTGCATCTGTCTATATATACAATATACTATACAATATAATTGTTGTAGTAGAGCCTGTAAGTAACATTGCAAGTGGTAGTATGAGTGTCAGAAGTGGGAAAAGGAGTGCTTGTGAGCAAGAGTTAGATGAGGAACAACAAAGGAAAAGGATCCGGGATATACTTATGGCACCTACCGATGAAGACTCATTCAAAGGGTTTTCTGATAGCGAAGGGTCAATGAGTGAAGGAGAGGAAGGAGATACAGTGGATGTGAATAGGGGAACTACGAGGGTTACTCAGGAGCAGGAATCTGATGAGGAGCGACAAAGGAAGAAGATCCGGGATATACTTACTGCTCCCACAGATGAGGAGTCATTCATGGGTTTCTCTAGGAGTAATGGGTCTGGGAGTGATGAGGATGGGGATGACACACTGGACTGGACTAAGGTACAAGAGGTACAAGATGTATGTGCTCAGCCAACGTCTAGTGACACGTTTGTGGGGTTTTCTGGTGGTGGGGATTGGCAGTCAGGAGATACTTCTAAGTCTTGGGGAGATCTAAGTCTTGACAGAAGATGGAGAATTTGGAGGAATGGGCGTTAGAGTTCATGTGTGGAATAAAGGACAGCTGTAAGAGATGATGACGGGGCGGAGGTCAGCTCATCTTCAGATGATGAGGTGTAAGATAAAAGTAGGCTTTGAAATGGGAAATCTTTGCAGAAGGCAAAGTGTTGGATTCGTGTCTTGGGTTTTGTCGCTGCCTATTTCGTGTTGGTATTGGGTCCTGGATCTGCAGGTTGCTGCTTCCATTCTGTGTGCTTCGACTCAGCTTGGATTCTCGTGAGTGCGGATTTCCCCTTCTTTGACTTTGGACCGGTTTAGACTACGACGCTGCCTACGTGGATTTTGGAACCTTGCAATTTTGGATTTGGCTTACTATGACCTCGGACTTCATTTGACTACGTCTTCTTCCTTGCAGCTCTTTGTTTGTTAACCCTTTACTTGCTGTGTTATTTTGTGTGACTTTTGTAGCGCTTTGTTTTAATCCAGATCTTTTCTCCGGATAATCCGGATTATTGCTGCAGTTTATCTTTTGAACCAGAACTGGTTGCTACTTTTGCGTTTTGACCAGAGGCACTGAGTTAAGTGTCTCTGAGTCCATTTCGCTTTGTTTAAATAAACTCTAATTTTGGACATACTCTTGAGTCTGGCTCTTTAAGGCGCCTGGGTTCCGACAATAATGGTATAGTACAATATAGTAATATTAAATACTGATATTGTACCATGCTAATAATACAATATATTGTATGTATATATATCTTGTAAGCCACTCTGAGTTCCCTTTGAGGTGAGAAGGGTGGCATATATATGTCATAAGTAAATGAATAATAAATAAATAAATATGTTGCATGTATAACTGGCACTGAATGTTTGCCATGTATATGTGCATTGTAATCTGCCCTGAGTCCCCAGCGGGGTGAGAAGGGCAGAATATAAATACTGTAAATAATAAATGTGGCCCCATAAGTCAGTTTTTGATTGACTATTTTGTAAGTATATTTGCAATAAAGGTATATAGATATATAAAGACTTTCCCACTGAAAAATAGCGGGAAGCATTATACAATGGTGAGAAATTGCTACCTAATATCAACATTGTAAAAAAAAAATCAAGTAATTGTTCTGTACAGAAACACATCCTTTCTGTATATCCCCCCCCCCCAAAAAAAAAAAACCACCCATGATTAGGATGGAGAAATATGTGCCTTTCTAGAAACAGTGTTTTGCATGAAAATTGTGTGTTTATGAGATATTTCTCACACCAAAACACTGTTTCTATAAATATACCTTTTGTGAAAAATTATGTAAAAAGCATGTTTTTGTGCAAAAAAATGTGTACCTGGAGTTGTTTTGTGTAATAATTGAATTTATGGTGGAAAATTTTGGTTTTGCAGAGTCGACATCTGTTTTTCACACATCTCTGTTTTTTAATTCCATATTTCTGGGAGGGGGGGGGCACAAAAAAGTTGTGATACAAAAAAAAAAAAACCTTACAATTTTCACACAAAAATCCCACATCTATTTCTATGTAGAATTTCTTAAAACACTCTAGAATGCACAAAGAATACGGAGTGGAAAACAATACATCAAATCCTCATTTTTTGTGTGCAACCTGTAGAAAACGGCAGAAATTATTTCTCTTCACAACCGAGTTATATTCCTAACTGTAGTGCCTTTCAATGATATTCTCAAAATAAAGGAAGCAATGCCCTATAACAGGGGACTTTCTGTCTCTTTACAGCTTTACTTGCGCACATGGGGGTCCCAGTGATAAAGCCCCAAGAGAAATGGTAAACAAGCCAATTACTTAAGCACTTGGGTGAGAAGATAAGCACTATCCACATATTTACTGTATTAAGCATCAGCTGAAGCTTAAAGAAGGACATGGCAATGACACAGCCTGAACAGAGTTAAATCCCTGTCTGCTGAGTTATGTTCTGAGACAAGGGTAGGGAATGTATGTTCTCCAAGTGGTGTTCGAATGCGAATTCCATCATCCCTCACCAAGAACTGTGTTGGATAGGACTGATGGAAGTTCTGGATCAAAAATATCCAGAAGGTCACAATGCAGAAGCTGTAATGGGGAGCCCTGCTTGATCTAGGACGACTGTCTTGAATGTCTGTGTAAAATCTTAATCAGAAACAACATTTCACACACTTTTGTAAAGGAGACAGAAAGGGTGGGGGAGGGACACACAAAAATGTCACTTTCCAGATATTGGATGAGAACCTGTGATGAACTGGACAAGACATTAGACAATATGTAAGAAATGAAAAGGATCTTTTAGTACAGCATTTCTCAACCTAGAGGTCAGGACCCCTGCGGGGGGGGGGGTCATGGGGGGGTGTAAAAGGGATCACCAAAGGCCACAGTGTTTTCTGTTGGTCATGGGCATTCTGTGTGGAAAGCTTGGCCCAATTCTATCGCTGGTAGGGTTCACAATGTTCTTTGATTGTAGGTGAACTATAAAACTCATCAACGACAACTCCCAAATGTCAATTTGTGTTTTCCTCAAACTCCGCCAGTGTTCACATTTGGGCATATTGAGTATTTGTGCCAAGTTTCATCCAGATCCATCATTGTTTGAGTCCACAGTGCTCTCTGGATGTAGGTGAACTACAACTCCAAAACTCAAGATCAATGCCCACCAAACCCTCCCAGAATTTTTTGTTGGTTATCGGAGTTCTGTGTGCCAAGTTTGGTTCAATTCCATCACTGATGGATTTCAGATTGCTCTTTGATTGTAGGTGAACTCTAAATCCCAGCAACTACAACTTCCAAATGTCAAGGTCTACCAGTGTTCACATTTGATCATATTGAGTATTTGTGCCAAGTTTGCTCCAGATCCATCACTGTTTTTGTCCACAGTGCTCTTTGGATAATGGTGAACTACAACTCCAAAACTCAAGGTCAATGCCCACCAAACCCCTCCAGTATTTTTTCTTGGTCATGAGAGTTCTGTGTGCCAAGTTTGGTTCAATTCCATCACTGATGGATTTCAGAATGCTCTTTGATTGTAGGTGAACTATAAATCCCATCAACTCCAACTTCCAAATGACAAAATCAATCTCCTCCAACCCCACCAGTATTCAAATTTGGGCATATTGGGTATTTGTGCCAAAGTTGGTCCTGTGAATGGAAATACATCATGCATATTAGATATTTACATTATGATTCATAACAGTAGCAAAATGACAGTTATGAAGGAGCAACGAAAATAACGTTATGGTTGGGGGTCTCCACCACATGAGAAACTGTATTAAAGGGTCATGGCATTAGGAAGGTTGAGAACCACTGTTTGAGTAGTTTGAAAGTATAATGGAAGTTCCTATACTATTACTGGGTGCAACTAAAATTTATGTTGCATTACTATTTTAATAATAATAATAATAATAATAATAATAATATCATTTTTCAAAGATAATGTATATTTTAAAATATAACAACTCAGAAAAAATAATTCTGATTCGGGCTATGTGAAGCTAACGCATATTATATAGACATATTATCTTTACTATTTCTTATAAAAATTTAATGATATTGTCGAAGTCTTTCATGGCTGGAATCACTGGGTTGTTGTAGGGTTTTTCGGGCTATATGATCATGGTCTAGAGGCATTCCCTCCTGACGTTTCGCCTGCATCTATGGCAAGCATCCTCAGAGGTAGTGAGGTCTGTTGGAACTAGGAAACCACCTTGATTAGCATATAATGGCCTGACAGTGCACCTGATGAACCAACCTGGACACAGCATTTTATTTGAGAACATAGAAATGCTGGAGCACTCTCACAACCACCATAGAATCATAGAATCATAGAATCATAGAATCAAAGAGTTGGAAGAGACCTCATGGGCCATCCAGTCCAACCCCCTGCCAAGAAGCAGGAATATTGCATTCAAATCACCCCTGACAGATGGCCATCCAGCCTCTGCTTAAAAGCTTCCAAAGAAGGAGCCTCCACCACACTCCGGGGCAGAGAGTTCCACTGCTGAACAGCTCTCACAGTCAGGAAGTTCTTCCTAATGTTCAGATGGAATCTCCTCTCTTGTAGTTTGAAGCCATTGTTCCGCGTCCTAGTCTCCAAGGAAGCAGAAAACAAGCTTGCTCCCTCCTCCCTGTGGCTTCCTACACGTCAGACTACACAGAGAAGCCATTGAAATCCACAAGCATGTGGACAATTTCAGCAGAAAGGAGGAAACCATGAAAATGAACACAATCTGGCTACTAGTATTAAAAAAACTCTAAAATTACAACAGCACAACAACAGAGAGAAAACAAACAAGGACATCTAATCACCTCTCAACAAAAGTTTGCTCCAGGCACTGTCAGGCCATTATATGCTAATCAAGGTGGTCAGTTGAAACATTCACACCTAGCTCCAGCAGACAAGGGTCTTTTGTCCCACCCTGGTCATCCCACACAAATATAAACCCTTTTTCCTAGTTTCCAACATACCTCACTACCCCTGAGGATGCTTGCGATAGATGCAGGCGAAACCTCGGGAGAGAATGCCTCTAGACCATGGCCATATAGCCTGAAAAAACCTACAACAACCCAATTTAATGATAGCTTTATAATTGTGAGTCGGCCTCATTTAGTCTCATGGCAACCACTCTTTTTTAAAACAAGCAGTCCTCCACTGAGTGCAATTTCCATCCATGGCCAAAGTGGAGCATAATATAGACTTTGTGGATGCCTTTGAAAGGCTTTGTTTGCCCTCAACACCATTTGCTCCGAGGAATATATGCAAATCTGGTTAGGAAGGTTTCATTGTGGCCTCATTGCTTCCACTGTCTGTTACATTATTGGTTGTGATCCCTTTCAGAAGGAGACTTAAGTAAAGGAGAGGGAAAGGAGTAGTAAATCAGCAAGAACCAAGAGAGGGCTATTTCAGGGGCCTTGAAAGCACCCAAAAGCCAAAATGGGGAATCGCTTGACACAGTCGTCTTATTATCACTCGGAACGAGGATGGTGGGGGAGTCAAGGGAGATCAAGCTGGTTCATTACTTTCTGTCTCTTCCTCATTTATGTCACTTGAATTTCCCTTGTACACAGGCAACCAAGCCTCACTAATTCATCAGCAGTTACTTTAGCAAGGATGTAAATCAATTTGCTGTTATGAAATACCTATAGACAGGGAATTGGTAGCAGGTCTATTAAGACATCCATCAAAAAGGGGGAGAGTCTTTTCACAATAATTGAGGATGAGGTTGAGCATTGATTTAAAGGCGGATGAGCAAAGACTGGCTTTGATTTTTTACCTAAGCTTTTCTGGGTGGCTCTGCACAAGAGGCATCCAATTATATAGAAATGGAGATGAACCAAGTCTCCAAACATAGAGGCGTATGGGGCAGGCTTTGCTTTCACATGAGAAATAATGCTTAGGCTGGCCATGTGGTCTATCTCAAAAAGGAATAATCCCTTGTTTTGGGGATCCCCAATATTTTTGTTGTGTCTGCATTAGGTTTGTGCATTTCAGGTGAATCGCTGTCCATTTCTGCTTGCCGGTTACCAGAAGCCCCCATATCAATTTTTCCAGTGCCTCCCGAAAACAGGTGTGCTACCAAATGGGCATTTTCATTCAGCATCCAAAAATCCAGCTCTTTTTGGCCCATTGGTGGCAATGGGGAACTTACAAGGCTCCCCTTTCCCCTGAGAGCCTTTCCTTTCTTCCCCTCTGGAGAGCCTGGGTATTAGCATCGGGGTTAAGAAAGCACCCTCCTCCAGTCCATTATGGGGAGGACTCCCCACAGGCTCCCCTTCCATAGCCTCCATTAAGACCTGGATTTAAAAAGCATCATAGTTACCACTCTTCCATCAAGGGGCGGGGGGGGGGGGGGGTTGCTTCATCTTGTTGATGGGAAGCTTCCCACCAGAGTGGAAATCATCTATCGAACAGATGGCAAGTTATTTAATCTCAGCAGACTGAAAGCCAAAACCAAGGTTAGAATACCATCTGTTATAGAACTCCAATATGCTGATGACAACGCCATCTGTGCGCATTCAGAAGAAGACCTACAAGCAACTCTAAACACCTTCGCAGAAACATACAAGAAGCTTGGCCTGTCATTGAACATTGAGAAAACCAAAGTGCTTTTCCAGCAGGCGCCAGCCAATCCATCTGCAAAGTTAGAGATACAGATTACTGGTGTAACATTAGAAAATGTTGACCATTTCCACTACCTTGGCAGCTACCTCTCCACAAAAGTCAACACTGAGTGCAGCGTTCTTCCAAATGAAGCACAGAGTGTTTGAGGACTGGGACATCCGTAGGGATACCAAAGTGCTTGTTTACAAAGCTATTGTCCTCCCAACCCTGCTATACGCCTGCGAGATGTGGACCAGCTAAAGACGTCACATGCAATTCCTGGAACAATTCCATCAGCGCTGTCTCCGAAAATCCTGCAAATCTCTTGGGAAGACAGGCGGACAAAAATCAGCATGCTGGAAGAAGCAAAGACCACAAGCATTGAAGTGATGGTCTTCCGCCATCAGCTCCAATGGACCGACCATGTTGTCTGAATGTCTGATCGCAGTCTCCCAAAGCAGCTACTCTGCTTTGAACTCAAGAATGGGAAATGGAATGTAGTTGGACAGGAAAAGAGATTCAAAGATAGACTCAAAGTCAACCTTCCAAGTCAACCTTCCAAGTCTCCCAGTCTTCTGTGTGCCCAGGGGGGAGTCTCTCATTTGGTATCAGCCATGGATTGAGATTCCAGAAGTGACTGAACAAATAAACAACAATATAGTTCCTAAAATTCCTGCTGGAGTTTTTCTGAACTAGATGCTTAAAAGGTCCTTTTCTTGGCCACAAATGTGACATAAATTACACCCACCTTCCAGAAGGGCATTAGGGAGTTTTGTGGGGCCTCTCCAACAGTGATTTTAGAAGGTTCATTCCTTGCGGGGGATATTATGGGCCCTTAGTCTCCCATCGTTGCCCTCTTCTCTAAACCAAGGCTAGGGAACTTGTGTTCTTTCAAATATTGAACCCCAGTTTCCTTCAAGTGTATTCAACCAAAGAGTAAAAGGGTTAGAATAGTAATACGTCGATATTGGAAAGGCTGAATATACTTTCTCCTTGCATTAAAGTGTATACTGTTGGGCAAGGAAAAGAGGGAGATTTGATAGACCTGTTTGTCTTCTTTTTGTGACTTAAAGCATTTATATTCTCACGCCTTCTGAACCTCCTAGGAATTCCTGTCCATCCTTTTGCTATTCACAGCCATCTCACTTCCTGTTAGTTTGCTTTCTTTTAAGTTCCCCACACTATGTTCTAGTAGCTTTGAAAGCTTTCTTTCTCCGGTCCCAAATCCCAAGACAAATACAGACCTTTCACCCTTTTCAAGCTTCTGCCCAGTTTTGTGCAAAGCCAAGTCAATAGAACAGCACCTCCAGGCTACAAACAGGTTTGTGTCAATGCATGTGTGTTTAATGAATGGAGGTTAGTTCTAACAACCTCATATGCAGTCCACTGAGATTAGTCGTTCTTTGGGGGGCCCTTTATTCCATTCCTTAACCTTTGCCTTCCCCTCTCTTTGGTTCCTAGTGTCCCTGTTCACTACCAACACAGTAGGTTAGCGATTCAACTACACTTCCATCTCTTGCAAACTATGATTATCCCTATCTAACTGGTTGTCATTGTTACACTAACATGAACTCATCAGAAAGCACCATGTTATAAGTGGAAAGGCGGGTTGTGTTATACAATTCATGCCCCCAACATCTAAGTTTTGATCAATTCAGCTTTCTTTGGAAGCAACAAGGCTATAATGTGTTGATAATCTGTATCTTGCAGGCACTATAGAAATGCAGAAGGCACCCACAGGCAGAATGTGCTGCGCCAAAGCAATATGAAGACCTAAAACACAAAGGAATAAGGTTTCACTTGTGGTAATTCCCAGGTGTTTGGAACTCAGAGATTTTGGCTATTCCCAATTATCCCTTCTCCATAAGGGACAATCCTGCAAATCTCTTGGGAAGACAAGTAGACAAATGTCAGCGTGCTGGAAGAAGCAAAGACTACCAGCATTGAAGCGATGGTCCTCCGCCATAAACTCCGCTGGACCAGCCACGTTGTCCAGATGCCTGACCACCGTCTCCCAAAGCAGGTGCTCTTCTCCAAACTCAAGAATGGAAAATGGAATGTTGGTGGGCAGGAAAAGAGATTTAAAGATGGGCTCAAAGCCAACCTCAAAAACTCTGGCATAGACACTGAGAACTGGGAAGCCCTGGCCCTTGAGCATCATCCTTTCTGCCTTTTCAAGATAGACTGTGAGAATAGTAGGTGAGCATGAATAGTCCAATGCCCCCAGAGGGAATACTGTGACGTATATGCAAAACAGTTCTTAGTTTAAGAATTATTTTAGCACAATCTATGTCATCGGAGGACAAGGGACATTGGTCTTAGTCAGCTATGACAGAAGCCAAACCAATATCAGACAAACAAACAAAGCTCCAAATCTTTGTTGCGAGCATCTAGTTCAACCTTCTTCAATATGGTCCCAGTTATTTTAGATGACAAGTCTCAGCAGCCTCAGTCTGCTTGGAAAATGATCAAAGATTATGTGAGCTTGAGCTGAAAACTTCTGCAGAGGAAAGCTGGCCTAGATGATTATGGTTTATATTCATGTGTGACTGGCCAGGAGGGCAGTTACATTTTATTTGCATAGTTTCAGCCAAACTGTAAATCTTTTTTTAGAAGAATCAAGACTAATGTTCATACTGTTTTGCTCTTGATGTTAATTTGGAATTGCATAACCTAAAAGTGTGCTTGTGTTTCTGTGTATACTTAAGTCACCTGTCAATTTATGGGAACCCCATGTATATCATAGGGTTCTCTTATGCAAGGAATACAGAGATGGGTTGTGTGTTTCCAAGCTGTATAGCCATGTTCCAGAAGCATTCTCTCCTGACATTTTGTCTGAAGCTAGGCCATTAAATGGTTTAGAGCAGAAGTGGGCAACAAGGTGGCCAATTGCTACATCCACATCTACTGTCTGGGTGTCAAAGAGGACACAGATATATAAACCCAATTTTCCAACTTTCCAACAGACTTCACAACCTCTGAAGATGCCTGCCTAGACTCCCAGAGAGGGACTCAGGCCGGTTTACAACAAAGATTCATAAACAATAGTTTAAAACATCACACCCCATAACACACTAATACATAAAATACATTAAAAAGCAATCATATAATTACATAAGGCCAAGTCATCAAAATGAAATCACAATTCATCACCATCCGTCTGTGTGGTCAAGAGTTATTGACTCACTCATCAAATGCTAAATTCCAGAGCCAAGTTTTCACCAGCTTTCTAAAAGTCAGGAGAAAAGGGACAGTTCTAATCTCCAGTGGGAGAGAGTTCCAGAGCCAAGGGGCCACCACCGAGAAGACCCTGTCCCTCGTCCCCACCAGACGCAATTGCGAGAGCAGGGCCCTCCAGAAGATCTTAACAACCTTGATGGTTCATAGGGGAGAATCCGTTAGGACAGGTAAACTGGGCCAGAGTCGTTTAAGGATTTATAGGTCAACACCAGCACTTTGAATTGTGCTTGGAAGCTGACTGGAAGCCAGTGGAGCTGGCGCAACAGAGGAGTAGTATGCTCCCTGTACCCTGCTCCTGTTAGCAATTTGGCTGCCACTCTTTGGACTAATTGCAGATTCCAGGCAGTCTTCAGAGGCAACCCCACGTAGAGAGCATTGCAGTAGTCTATACAGGATGTAACCAGAGTGTGGACCACCGTGGCCAAGTCAGACTTCCCAAGGTACGGGCGCAGCTGGCTCACAAGCTTTAATTGTGCAAAAGCTCCCCTGACCACCACCGAGACCTGTGGTTCCAGGCTCAAAGCCCTGCCAAACTCTCCGAGAGTTCATGTGTGGCAGGGAGTGCATGCAGGCCTGGAGTGCACCTCCAGCCAAACTCCGGGCATGCATGCCTGCATGTACCACCACACATGCATGCTCTTTCCAAGGCAAAGAAGCAAGTTCAGATGCAAATGAAAGTGTTGAGCAGATTTTTGTGTCTGGAGGGAGCTTCATGTTTTGTGTTTCCAAATAAACAGGAGACACGAAAGAAATGGTAGAAATGGTAGAAACTAATATTGCGCAAATGTCAACTGAATATACCATATATACTCGAGTATAAGCCAACCCGAATATAAGTTGGGGCACCTAATTTTACCACAAAGAAATGGGAAAACGTATTGACTCGAGTATGTCGAGGGTGGGAAATGCAGCAGCTACTGGTAAATTTCAAAATAAAAATAGATACCAATACAATTACATTAATTGAAGCATCAGTAGGTTAAATGTTTTTGAATATTTACATAAAACTGTAATTTAAGACAAGACTGCCCAATTCTGATTAAACCATTACTCTGACCTTCTTCAATGTAAATGTGCTTATGTATCCTTCCAATAATAGTAATATAGTAAAATAATAAATGTAATAATAATAATAATAATAATAATAAATGGAAATCCAATAATAGCAGTAATAATAGTGTAAAATAATAAATGTAATTATAACAATAACAACAGAGTAAAATAATAAATAACCTTGACTCGAGTGTAAGCCAAGGAAGACTTTTTCAGCCTAAAAAAAGGGCTGAAAAATTAGGCTTATACTCGAGTATATACAGTAATCCCTCCAGGATTTGGTCAGTGCCAGGATTTATGTTTGTGTTCAGCGGGCACTGCAAACAACAGACCGAGGGGGCAATGTAGGAAGCATCCCCTGTGCCAAGACAGTCCAGGGAAAACAGGAAGGTGGCCGGGAGAGCTTTTGCACAATTAAAACTTGTGCGCCACCTGTGCCTGTTCCTTGGGAAGTCTGACTTGGCCATGGTGGTACATGCTCTGGTTACATCCCAAATGGATTACTGCAATGCTCTCTATGTGGGGCTCCTTTGAAAACCTCTCAGAAGCTTCAATTAGTCCAACGGTCGGTAGCCATGTTGTTAAACGGAGCAGCGTACAGGGAGCGCACCACTCCTCTGTTGTGCCAGCTCCACTGGCTGCCGATCAGCTTCCGAGCACAATTCAAAGTGCTTGTTTTAACCTTTAAAACCCTGAATGGTTCTGGCCCAGATTACCTGTCCAAACATATCTCCTGCTATGAATCATCACAAAGCTTAAGATCATCAGGAGAGGCCCTGCTCTCGATCCCACCACCTTCGCAAATGCAGTTGGTGGGGATGAGAGACAGAGCTTTTCGGCCGTGGCCTCCCATCTGTGGAACTCTCTCCCTAAGGACATCAGGTTGACTACCTCCCTCCTCTCCTTTAGAAGACAACTGAAGATCTGGCTCTGGAACCAGGCATTCGACTAGAGGGGAACGGCACTATGAAAGAAAAACTTTTGGACATCCCGATATTGGACTCTCCTGGCTTGGCTTTGGTGTTTGTTGTTGTTCATTCGTTCAGTCGTCTCCGACTCTTCGTGACCTCACGGACCAGACCACGCCAGAGCTCCCTGTCGGCCGTCACCACCACCAGCTCCTTCAAGGTCAGTCCAGTCATTTCAAGGATGCCATCCATCCATCTTGCCCTTGGTCGGCCCCTCTTCCTTTTACCTTCCACTTTCCCCAGCATAATTGTCTTCTCTAGGCTTTGCTGTCTCCTCATGATGTGGCCAAAGGACTTCAACTTTGTCTCTAGTATCCTTCCCTCCAATGAGCAGTCGGGCTTTATTTCCTGGAGGATGGACTGGTTGGATCTTCTCGCAGTCCAAGGTGCTCTCAGAACTTTCCTCCAACACCACAGTTCAAAAGCATCTCTCTTCCTTCGCTCAGCCTTCCCTAAGGTCCAGCTCTCACATCCGTAGGTTACTACAGGGAATACCATGGCTTGGACTAGGCGGATCTTTCTTGCCAGTGTGATGTCTCTACTATTTTGTGTATTGGCATGCTAATTTATTGTTAATGAATATACTTTTGAATCTGGATAATGTTTTAAATGGAATTTATTGTTTTAATTGTAATTTTATTGATATATATGTGGATTGCTTCACTGGATTCTCATGTAACCCCGCCCTGAGTCCCCTTGTGGGAAGAAGGGCAGGATAGAAATGTATGTAATAAATAATAAATAAATAGGAAGCTGCACAGTTCATTACAAGTGTCCAACATTGTCTGTTCCTCCAAAGTTTTGGAAACTCTCTTAAGATTTCAAGGACTTCTATTAATACAGTTCTAGGTCACATTAAGTGGTCTTGGCCCTGCTAAGATGAATCAGCTCTGTGTGTTGTGAGACCATCATGGAGCTCATTTGCCCCCTCTTTCAGGAAAAAGTGCCCGTGAAAATGCACCCTCGGTCTGCCTCCTGAACAATTAGGAGTGGGATTCGTTTCTTCATTCGTCCTCATAGAACAGGCCTACAAAATCAACACTGTAATCAATCTGAAAGGAATCCAGGCAATGGTAATTGGTGGGTGAGGGGGCTTAATATCATTAGATTGAAAATGGAGAGCGGCATCGAGAGGTTTGGATCTGGTTCCAAGGCAGGCATTTTTCTCCCTTTCCAACTGTGCTTCATTTGTCCATGCCTCAGTTTCTCTGGCAGAAATCTATGTAACTAGGTAAAAAGGCTTAATTAGAGTTTGACAAATCTCCCAGAGATCTTCAGATGAAACCTGTTTTACAAATGGAAAATATAATTACACCATTTTAATGGTTATTATCATCATTAAAACAAAAAAGGCAGCTCCTCTTGTCTCTTCATTATAAACCTCTAAGACTTGTAATCTAGGTCACTGCTAGGAGAAAGGGAATTTTTTTTTCAAAATCCTGCTACTGTTGCAGCAGGAGAACTTCCTTTTCATTTTGTGGAAAGTGAGGGGCAGAGAAGATGATCGAACGCAGCTTTCTCCAACCTACTAGATGTCTTGAACTAAAAATCCTATCACTCCAAGAAAGCACATTCCAATCAAGCACAGCTAGTGTCCATGCTGAGGGGATGTATAGTTCAACACATCTGAGAGATGCTGCATTGACTACTCGTTGAATGTGGGTTATGGAGCCTTTAGTCTTCAAGATGCTCTTAAACGAGGACACCCATTATTCTTCACCATTGTCCAGGCTGGATAGAACTGACAGGAATTGTAGTCTTGCAGCATTTGGAGGGTTACAGATTCTCCAATCTTGTGTTTGGTAAACAATACAATGGGATGGACTGGATTTTTAGTGGCTCTTAGTGGCACTCCCTCACTTTTTCTGTCTCTCTCAGCCTCAGAACACTGTTTTTGGGATAGATTGGTAGATTGGATAGGAGGACATTCAAGGAAGGAAAGAAGGAAAGAAGGAAAGAAGGAAGGAAGGAAGGAAGGAAGGCCAAAATGATCAAAGTTTGGAAGTCAAGTCCATACTGCTAGGGTTTTTTGTGTGTGTGTGTTTTAGGGGTGATGGACACTTGTTGGCCTGATAGGTGTCTTGTGTCCAAATTTGGTGTCAATTCGTCCAGTGGTTTTTGAGTTATGTTAATCCCACAAACGAACATTACATTTTTATTTATATAGATATAGACTGTATGTGTATATGTATATATAGTTTATTTTTGAGGGTTTTAAGTCCATTCTGCTGGGGGTTTTTTTGTGTGTTTTAGGGGTGATGGACACTTGTTGGCTTGATAGATGTATTGTGTCCAAATTTGGTGTCAATTCGTCCAGTGGTTTTTGAGTTATGTTAATCCCACAAACGGACATTACATTTTTATTTATATAGATATACTTACTTACTTACTTACTTACTTAGGCAATCCCTCATTGGACGAGTAAGATGGTCTTCCATTATGCGTTTCCTTGTGGGTTTGTAGGTGGCTGTGGAGCCCTATTCTTGACCCGCATCTTCTCCCACAGTGTGGGCATTGGTTTCCAGGTGGAAAGCGGTCCCAGTCGGGGTTGGCTTGACGCGCCTTCCTCCTGGCACGTTTCTCTCTTTCACCCTCCACTCGTGCCTCCTCAAATTCTGCAGCACTGCTGGTCACAGCTGTCCTCCAGCTGGAGCGCTCAAGGGCCAGGGCTTCCCAGTTCTCAGTGTCTATGGCAGAGATTTTAAGGTTGGCTTTGAGGCCATCTTTAAATCTCTTTTCCTGTCCGCCAATGTTCCGTTTTCCGTTCTTAATTTCAGAGTAGAGCAACTGCTTTGGGAGATGGTGGTCAGGCATCCGGACAACGTGGCCGGCCCAGCGGAGTTGATGGCAGAGGACCATCACTTCAATGCTAGTGGTCTTTGCTTCTTCCAACACGCTGATGTTTGTCCACTTGTCTTCCCAAGAGATTTGCAGGATTTTCTATATAGACATAGGATCATCTATATAGATATAGATGATGTAGATATAGATATAGATATAGATATAGATATAGATATAGGCTAGGAGTGGGTGCTTTTGCCCTTTCTATTGACGTTCTACTCAAATATGTTTTCTGAGCCGCCCTCCATATTTAGTGAGAGGGTGTCATTATCTTTTCCAGCGGCTGATTTTTGCCTTTATCTTCCTCCATGGGTTGTAACCAGGATAATTCCCTGCACATCTTTGTACTTCTTTCCGAAGCATTCTGTTCCTTTCTCTCATGCCTTTCTTCTGTTTACCATTGAAGAATGACACCACCCCTTCTGTTCCCCTTCCTCTCCTTTTTCTCTGGGAGGTGACAGCATTGCAACCTAGTGTGTTTGTTTCTTATGCAGTACGTGTGCTATGATGCCATGCTGCCATGGAGATTTCTTATAATATTGTGGCTTTGTGATAGAGAGAGAGAGAGTATTGTTTCCTTCTTGTTCTCTTTTCTCTTTTGCAGGTTTGTCATGAAATAGACCACTTTCTTCTTATTTTTACATATGGGACATTTCTCATCTTCTTCCTCTGTACAGTGTTTATTCATCTTGCAAACCTACTCCAGTGTGACCTGACCCTATCTGCCCAATGCAATGAAAACAGAAAGACATTGAAGCGAATGAGACATGCTAGGAAAACTATGGAGAGACAGTGGAGCTAAAAGGGTCTAGCTAAGAGCATGTTTTCAAAGCACAGGATAGCAGAAGTGGATGTGTGTGGATGTGAGTACATCTTTCTATACTGGTGTTTGTCAACCTGGGGGAGTTGCAAGGGGTATCAGAGGGGTCGCCAAGATCATCAGAAAGCACAGTATTTTTGTTGGTCATGGGGGTTCTGTGTGGGAAGGTTTGGCCTAATTCTATCGTTGGTGAGGTTCAGAATGCTCTTTGACTGAAGGTGAACTATAAATCCCAGCAATGACAACTCCCAAATGTCAAGGTCTATTTTCCCCAAACTCCACCAGTATTCACATCCAGGCATATTGAGTATTTGTGCCAAGTTTAGTCCAGATCCATCATTGTCTGAGTCCACAGTGCTCTCTGGATGTAGGTGAACTACAACTCCAAAACTCAAGGTCAATGCCCACCAAACCCTTCCAGAATTTTCTGTTGGTCATAGGAGTTCTGTGTGCCAAGTTCAGTCCAATTCCATTGCTGGTGGAGTTCAGAATTCTCTTTGATTGTAGATGAACTATAAATCCCAGCAACTACAACTCCCAAATGACAAAACCAACCCCACCTGTATTCAAATGTGGGCGTATCAGGTATTTGTGTCAATTTTTGTCCAGTGAATGAAAATACATCCTGCATATCTGATATTTACATTACAATTCATAATAATAGCAAAATTACAGTTATGAAGTAGCAACAAAAATAATGTTATGGTTGGGGGTCACCATAATAATAATAATAATAATAATAATAACAACAACAACAACAACAACACTTTATTTGTACCCCGCTACCATCTCCCCAAGGGGCTCAGTGCGGCTTACATGAGGCCGAGCCCAAACACAACAATACAAGGAATTAAACACATAGACAATAAGATAAACAACATTATCAATAAAACAACACATAATTAAAACCGTAACATGCACAACTGTAGTAAGGGGTTGCGGCATTAGGAAGGTTGGGAAACACTGACTTACACTATCCTGTGCTTACTATCTATTTGAAAACATGCTCTGAGCTAGATCCTTTTAGCTCCTCTGTCTCGCCATACTTTTCCTAGCATGTCTCATTCTCTTCTATGGCTTTCTGTTTTCGTTGCATTGGGCAGATAGGGTCAGGTCACAGTGGTTTGCAGGATGAATAAACACTGTGCAGAGGAAGAAGATGAGAAGTGTCCCATATTGTAAAAAAAGAAGAAAGTGGTCTGCTCCATGACAAACCTGCAAAAGAGAAAACAAGAGAACAAGAAGGAAACAATGCTCTCTCTCTCTCTCTCTCTCACACACACACACACACACACACACACACAGAACTACAACTCCAAAACTCAAGGTCAATGCCCACCAAACCCTTCCAGTATTTTTTTGTTGGTCATGGGAGTTCTGTGTGCCAGGTTTGGTTCAATGCCATTGTTATTAAAATCAAAATCATGGCTTTGGGACCAGGCCTTTGGACAGTAGATGTTTGTAGAGTTTAAAGGACATGGACTAGAATGACAATACGACTGGCAAGACTGTTTTTATTATTTATTGATTTTTAATGATTGCTTATGTACTGTCTAATTATGACTTATGTTTAATTGTGGTTTTATTATTGTGGTTGTTATGGATTGGCATCGCGTCAGTGTCCAATGCATGACATTGAAGTTTTGCCAATTATGTGTAAACCACTTGGAGTCCCCCTAGGGGTGAGAAAAGCGGTATAGAAATACTGTAAATAAAATAAAATACATAAATAAATTGTTGGCCACATTGATTAGCATTGAATGGCCTTGCAGCTTCAATGCCTGGCTGCTTCCTCATAGAATCATAGAATCAAAGAGTTGGAAGAGACCTCATGGACCATCCAGTCCAACCCCATTCTGCCAAGAAGCAGGAATATTGCATTCGAATCACCCCTGACAGATGGCCATCCAGCCTCTGTTTAAAAGCTTCCAAAGAAGGAGCCTCCACCACACTCCGGGGCAGAGAGTTCCATTGCTGAATGCCTCTCACAGTCAGGAAGTTCTTCCTCATGTTCAGATGGAATCTCCTCTCTTGTAGTATGAAACCATTGTTCCGCGTCCTAGTCTCCATGGAAGCAGAAAACAAGCTTGCTCCCTCCTCCCATGACTTCCTCTCACATATTTATACCTGGCTATCATATCTCCTCTCAGGCTTCTCTTCTTCAGGCTAAACATGCCCAGCTCCTTAAGCCGCTCCTCATGGGGCTTGTTCTCCAGACACTTGATCATTTTAGTCGTTCTCCTCTGGACACATTCCAGCTCGTCAATATCTCTCTTGAATTGTGGTGCCCAGAATTGGACACAATATTCCAGGTGTGGTCTAACCAAAGCGGAATAGAGCATGGGTAGCATTACTTCCCTAGATCTAGACACTAGGCTCCAATTGATGCAGGCCAAAATCCCTGGAGGATCCTTTGCTGAGATGTGTTAGCTGGCTCTGGTTGATTGTTTGGAATTTCCCAGTTTATTGTCGAAGGCTTTCATGGCTGGAATCACTCAGTTCTTGTGGGTTTTTTTGGGCTATATGGCCATGTTCTAGCGGCATTTCTCCTGACGTTTCGCCTGCATCTATGGCAAGCATCCTCAGAGGTAGTGAGGTCTCTTGGAACTGGGAAAAAGGGGGTTTATATATCTGTGGAATGACCAGGGTGAGACAAAGGGCTTTTGTAAGATGCAGGCGAAACTTCGGGAGAAATGCCTCTAGAACATGGCCATATAGCCCGAAAAAACCCACAAGAACTGAATTTCCCAGTTGTTTGAGTGTTGCTCTTTATTTCTGTCCTGATTTTAGAGGGTTTTTTAAATACTGATAGCCAGAATTTCTTCAATTGCAACATTCACACTTGCCTCAAGCAGACAAGAGTTCCTTCTCCCAGCCTGGACATCATTCTACAGATATATAAACTTCACTTTCCTAGTTTCCAACAAACCTCACAACCTCTGAAGATGCCTGCCATAGATGCGGGAAAAACATCAGGAGAGAATGCTTCTGGAACACGGCCAGACAGCCCAGAAAACTCACAGCAACCCAAAGGAAGATTAAATAAAAATGTCATTAAGGGATACGCCTACAAAGGCTGAAAGTATAAAGTATGCATATGCAGTCACATCTCAGGCTTCTCTTCTCCAGGCTAAACATATATGCAGGCGTATTTGCGTTATCCTGCATTAAAACTGCATTGTATTGGTTATGATCAAAAGAGTCAGGATGGAACAAAAGAAGAGTTAAAATACTGGAAAGATCTCCATTAACAAAAGCATAGAAAGCATTGCTCTATATTATGAACTATTTCCATTGAAAAAACCATCAGTCATACATAATGACCCAGTTTAAAATTGGCTAATCATGAGCTAAAGCATCACTTAGGATCAAAGCCTCTCTTTCATAAACTAGAATTTCAAAAAAGGATAGATTATCCATTTCTACATCTGACCTTAAAAATCTGAATGAAATGGTATAAGATTCTGTTCCCTCAAATATCTATATCTTGTATCATCCTCTATTCTGTTACCCTATGGAACAGTCTAAAAAAAAAAACCCACCTGGGAATGTAAAGGGCTGTTCTATGTTAAAGATTTATAGAATCATAGAATCCAAGAGTTGGAAGAGACCTCATGGGCCATCCAGTCCAACCCCATTCTGCCAAGAAGCAGGACAATCGCACTCAACGCAACCCCAACAGATGGCCATCTAGCCTTTGTTTAAAAGCCTCCAAAGAAGGAGCCTCCACCACACTCCGGGGCAGAGAGTTCCACTGCTTATTTATTTATTTATTTATTGTGTCAAGAGCAACCAAACATTTGTATTACATTTTTAACAAAACAAACAAACAGACAGACAAAACACAAAGTTTGCAAGCTTGGTAGTTGATTAAATGTCCTTTGACCAGTCTCTGGCCACTTGGAGTGCCTCTGGTGTTGCTGCAAGAAAGTCCTCCATTATGCATGTGGCAGGGCTCAGGGTGCATTGCAGCAGGTGGTCAGTGGTTTGCTCTTCTCCTCACTCGCATGTCGTGGATTCCACTTTGTGGCCCCATTTCTGAAGGTTGGCTCTGCATCTCGTGGTGCCAGAGCGCAGTCTGTTCAGCGCCTTCCAAGTCGCCCAGTCTTCTGTGTGCCCAGGAGGGAGTCTCTCATTTGGTATCAGCCATTGATTGAGGTTCTGGGTTTGAGCCTGCCACTTTTGAACTCTCGCTTGCTGAGGTGTTCCAGCGAGTGTCTCTGTAGATCTTAGAAAACTATTTTTTGATTTAAGTCATTGACGTGCTGGCTGATACCCAAACAAGGGATGAGCTGGAGATGTCACTGCCTTGGTCCTTTCACTATTGGCTGCTACTTCCCGGCAAATGTCAGGTGGTGCAATATCGGCTACACAGTGTAGTTTCTCCAGTGATGTAGGGTGCAGACACCCCGTGATAATTCGGCATGTCTCATTAAGAGCCACATCCACTATTTTAGCATGGTGAGATGTGTTCCACACTGGGCATGCATACTCAGCATGTCTGTGTTTTAGATGGATTAGGGATCAGTTGGTTTTCCCTGTAATACACAGTAAGAGCACCTAGAGCTTCGGATAGCTTCTGTTCAACCATCTCAAAGCTCCCTGCTTGAGCAGTAATGGCACGATCATCAGCATAGATGAAGTTCTCTGTCCCTTCTAGCCGTGGCTGGTCATTTGTGTAAATGTTGAACATGGATGGGCAAGCACACTCCCCTGAGGCAGGCCGTTCTTCTGTTTCCGCCACCTGCTTCTCTGGCCCTGGAACTCAACAAAAAAGTTCCTGTTTTGTAGCACGTTTCCTATGAGGCGGGTGAGGTGGTAGTCCTTTGTGATATTATACATTTTTCTCAGGAGGTGGTTCACATTATCATAAGCTGCTGACAGGTCTATGAAGACAGCTCCTGTGATCTGCTGCCTTTCAAAGCCATCTTCTGTGTGCTGAGTCAGGTTCAGCACTTGCGATGTGCAGCTTTTGCCTTTCCTGAAGCCAGCTTGCTGTGGAATCAGGCATGGGTCTATTTTTTCCATAATTCTATGCAAAATAGGTCTCTCCAGAACTTTGTAGAGGTGGCACAACAGGGAGATTGGTCTATAGCTTTTTGGATAATTACGGTCTTTGCCTGGCTTCAAGATGACGATGACTCTTGCTTTCCTCCAGATTTTGGGGATCTGACAGGATGCCGTGCAGTTGTTCATCAGCTCCAGCAGCCAGCGCCTTGCTTTTGGACCAAAGTTCTTGATTTGTTCCATCCGTAGATCATCCAGGCCAGCTGCTTTGCCATTTTTACATTTATTGAGAGCCCTCTCAATAAATGGCTCTAAATAAGTTCCACTGCCGAACAGCTCTCACAGTGAGCTATTAAACCTATAGCTTGTTTTGAACATGTAAAAATTGTCAAGCTATAGAACACTGAAAGTATGGTATTCTTCATAGATATATCAGATAGAATGAACAAGCGGACAAAAACAAATGGGTTATTTAAAAGGCAAGAGTGGAGAAAGATATCAATTAAGTAATTGACCCAAAAGATGAGGGTTCCCTATGGTCCAAAAATGATTTGAAGGCAGTGGAAGATAGATGTATTTTATTTCTTCATCATGTTATTTTGCATCTGTTGATTTCGTTTTCTGTTATTTTCTGTATTTTATTTTGATGATTTCTTTGCTGTTTGTATTTTATTTTATTTTGTTGTACTGTAGTTCTAGGCTTGGCCTCGTGTTAGCCACCCTGAGTCCTCTTTGGGGAGATGGTGGCGGGGTATAAATAAAGTTTATCATTATTATTACTGGCTGTACCCACCACACATTGCTGTGGCCAACTTTCCCTCCCTCTTTTTCTCCTTTTTCTCTCTCCTTCCATCCTTCCTTCCTTCCTTCTTTCCCTTTTTTTTCTTTCCTTATCTCATTCCTTCCTTCTCTACCTCTTTCCTTTCTTCCCCTCACTTTTCCTTTCCTTTTTACTTTCTCTTCTTTCTTCCTTCTCTACCTATTCTTGGAATGCAATTCTAGCAGTCCTCCTGGTCGATCTATCTACCTACTATCAATCTCTGTCTAATCTATCTATTTCATCTATCTGGAGGATTACTGGGAGTTGCAGTCCAGGAATAGGAAATGTACACAAATTGGGATAATCTCAAAAAAAAAATCTAAGGAGAAGCAAGTTTGCAGCTTGGAAGCAGTGCATTTGGAGCATCTTCCTCTCCTAAAGGGCCTGGTCTAGGGGATGCTGGGAGCTGTTGTTTTCATGCATTTTTTTGTTGTTGTTGTGTCAGGAGCGTCTTGAGAAACTGCAAGTCGCTTCTGGTGCGATAGAATTCTCCGTCTGCAAGGACGTTGCCCAGGGGACGCCCAGATGATTTGATGTTTTTATCATCCTTGTGGGAGGCTTCTCTCATGTCCCCGCATGAGGAGCTGGAGCTGATAGAGGGAGCTCATCTGCCTCTCCCCGGATTCAAACCTGCGACCTGTTGGTCTTCAGTCCTGCCGGCACAGGGGTTTAACCCACTGCACCACTGAGGGCTCCGTTTTCATGCATGCACTGTATAGTCATTGAGCTTTTTGAGTTTTAAAGTCCTTTCTGCTTTTTTTGGAGGGGGTATGAGTGATGGTTACTCGATGGTCTATTAGGAGTGTAGTGTCCAAATATTATGTCAATTCAGCCAGTTGTTTTTGAGTTATGTTAATCCCACAAAGGAACATTACATTTTATATATAATAATAATAATAATAATAATAATTATTATTATTATTATTATTATTATCATTGCACCAGCAAATTAGAGCCGCAAATACAGCACAACCTCATCAAAACAATGGAAAGAATATGAAGAAAGATGGTCAGAACAGACACGCAGTTGTCAATACATTTACGTCATTTGAGAAGGTAGCAAAACAATGTCAACCTATTGATAATACAATCAAAGCAGTTCTACTGTCTGTATGTGATGCTCAAAATGCAGATTTCACATAGAAATAAATATTGACATTTATGATAGTGGCAGCCAGACAACAAAACAAAACAAAAAACTGGAATACAGCCACAAACATATTATTGATTCTTGGACAATAGCCTTGGATGAAAAATGAACAAAACTGGTCAAAGCTGTAGAATCACAGAATCAATGGTGTGGGTGATTTCAGCATTGTCGAGGGCTGAAAGAAACAACAACATTACATGGTTTGTTTGGGAAGGGTTAAGGAGTAATGTTGCTGCATTATTTCATCCATTTACCATAAAGTAACCCCAGCCTCTCAATGGAACATTTCAATGGAATTTAGATTACCTAATAAATGTTTGCCCGTGTTAATTGTCTACCTGTATCATAGTCCCAATGAAATTTGTAAAGCGGATTGTTTATTATTTGCTTATGTTAACTGCATTGCTAGTATTAATAAAGAAAATGCAAAAAAAGGAGAAAGAACTCTATAATACCCAGAAAAGCCAACTCAATATTTTTTAAAATGAGTGGTTAAAAACCAGACAAGAAACGGATCAGGAATTTTAACCTACAATAGTAACAGGGCTGAAAGCATCTAACAACTTTGTTTCATGGCCGCCAGAACTGCCACGCGTCATCGGGGGTCATGGGGAACTCGGCACCCCACGCCCCACATTGCCCAGTTTCTGATTGAGGTGATCCCATGGGGGAAAGTGTCAATCATGCAACTTCCCCCCATTGCTTCCTATGCCAACACGGGAAGCCTCCCATGTTGCTGTGGTGGTGGAACGAGTTTCATCACCCACAGACCCCTGCCGGTGTTGTTTGATGGGAGCCGGCTGGCTCTGTGGATGACCTAGGACCACCAAAATTAGCCCTTTGTGATGAGGTTGAAAGATTGTCTTCTTATGACAATAGAAAGAAGGCAAAACTTCAGGAGATAGTACTTCCAGAATATGGCCATACAGCCCGAAAACTCACAGTAACCCAAAGCAATGTTTGTTGCAATCACTGTTAGTTCACAGAATCATAGCGTTTGGAAGAGACCACAAGTATCATGTAGTCCAACCCCCTGCTCTGCAGGAACACACAATCTAAGCACCCCTGACTTATGGCCATCAAGCCTCTGCTTGAAAACCTTGAGAGGAAAACAGCATAATCTACTGTCCACATTTCCCATAAAGACAGTAATATTGAAAAAGTTCTCTTTCTACTGCTTCCAGGCTTCAGCATGATGGGGAAGGACCCATACCACTGAAGGTACATCCTGTTAGGAGCCTTGGTGTCCTTCACTTGTGTATGTTCCTGCATGGAGTAGCTGGGCATTTTGCTTGAGGTAGCCCTATTGGGTTCAAGGTTGCAGAAGGAGAGTTGCACATGTAGTGCCATTGTGCATCCTACACAATTTAATTCATATTCAATTACACATTTAGCATAAAATTATTGTACGTTTGGTATCTTTCGGTGCCATTCAACTAAAGGAATACATGGCACAATGAAGGCATAACTCTGCATTTGGAAGTTCACTGTACACAAACCCAATCCATTTCCTTGGCCATTTTTCTGATAATGGCAAATCTTATGTATAGATCCTTCCATTCCACAAGGATCTATAGGCACTTCCAGACTTCACAGAGAGGTGTGCCGAAGCGGGTGTTAAAGACCCGCTTTTGCATGCGTTTCTGTCCCCACACCTACCTCCAAAACCCAGGTTTGAACAGGCAGGATTATTTTTAATATATGTGTGTTATGGCAACAATTTTTATGCATATTTTGTTTTGTTAATCTTATGTTTATGTTGTTTTCACTTTGTATGTTCTGTGATTTTTACCTGGGAACCGCTCTGAGTCCCCTCGGGGAGATAGAGCGGTATATAAATAAAGTTATTATTATTATTATTATTATTATTATTATTATTATTATTATTTCCCGGGTGGCTGTCCCCATGCCATCATGGTAAATATGCATAGGGCCACCCCAAAACACCATTTAAATAAAAAAAATACTTACCAGGCTGCCATAATGCCTCTCCAGAGGCTTCCTGAATTGTAGAAATGTCTCGCCAGAAGGCTGTGGGGCCAGGAGCAATTTGGCTCCTCTGCCTCCTGGAATATCATTTCTGTGTGCCAGGAGACCTCCAGAGAGGCGTCATGGCACTCAGTAAGCTTTTTAAAGGGCTTGGGGGGGGGGGGGCGAGTAGCAGGATGCTCATGGGACCCAAAGAATCTAGATAGGCTGTGGGGACTGACCCCTGGTTAGTTGCGAGACTACCCGGTAGTCAGTACCCACAGGGTCCATACTCCTGGAAGGTCCAAATCTAATGGGGGTATCAGATTAATTCAAGGCAAATCAGAGTTTGTTTGGACGCCTCCGGTAAATGTCCAACAAGGCCCGTATTTTGAACCCTGTCTGAAAGGGCCCTATGAAGCTTATTGTATCTTACATTCAAGTAATCATAACTCAGGCCATCTGTCCTTTGTACACCAATGCCAATGAGTCTGTGAAGAGGTAGACAAGAGATCTTAATTTGCCGTAGCGAGGAGTAAAGCTACCTTGAACAGTTACAGCAATGCCATGCCATTTTAATTGTGGTGGTTCCATCCTACTGGGATAGGACCCCCGGGTGGCATGATGGGTTAAACCCTTGTGCTGGCAGGACTGAAGACCAACAGATCAGAGGTTCAAATCTGGGGAGAGCATGGATGAGCTCCCTCTGTCAGCTCCAGCTCCCCATGGGGGACATGAGAGAAAGCTCCCACAAGGATGGTAAATATATCAAAACATTTGGTGTCCCCTGGGCAACTTACTTGCAGGTGGCCAATTCCCTCACATGCAGTTTCTCAAGTCACTCCTGACATGGAAAAAATATCCTACTGGGATTTGCAATTTGTTTGTTATGTAGCATTTTCTGTCAATGATGTTTAATGCAACCCTCTAAACAATAGTCCTCAAGTAGCCTTAATTTAATCCTCAATTCTTCTATTTAGGGTACTTCAGCAACTGCAGTTTAGAGATTTATGCTCCCCAGTCCACAAAATGCGCAAAATATGCATGTCCTCATTAGAGACATCACAGAGCCCATGTGGAAACTAAATGTTGACCTAGATAAGGTTTTTGGTCTCCTCCATCAGAGTTCCACTGATGTATCTTCAGGTTCGCAAGCACACAAATTCCACAAAAGATTGCATGTTCTTACACCTGTCTCTGTGCATCATGTAATCTTTGTCCTTGTGATTTTTTGTCACTGGAACAAACACCATCCGTATAAAAGGAAACAAAGTTCCAAGAACCAAAAGAAAACATCTGACTCTCCAGTCTTTTAAAACCCTACCCTGTTGATACTGAAATCTACCAAAGAAGCAGAGATTTTCAAAAGTCTTCCTCTAAGGCAATAGGAAGACAAACATACAAAACAGGGGTGCACATCAAAGTCAGGCTGATTTCACATGCTCTGTGTTGGATCCGATGGTCTTCTGAAGCAAGGCCAGTTTATAAGACCTAAAGAAAAAAAGCAAATGAAACCCTGTAGTGTGTATAGTTTCTTTCTTTCTCTCTTTCCATCATCCTGTGTACAGTTAGGAAGTCAAGATACTTGGTATGTCTTCGGTATCAATAAACAGATAGAGAATGCTATGAGTCCCTGGACACCATTATGCCTGGAATTAATGCAGAATGTTATATTTCAAATGTACAAAATGGAAATTCAGCAACAACTTCCATGCTTCCATCGATAGATTGGCTTTGACCTTTAATTTGCACTGACTCAACAACATTCTCTTTCTCTCTCTTATTTTAGACTAGCCGTCCCCTGCCACACATTGCTGTGGCCCAGTCTGTGTATATGTGTTTTGTGTGTGTATATATATATTTGTGTATATGTATGTTTGAAGTACTTTGGCCACATCATGAGGAGACAGAAAAGCCTAGAGAAGACAATTATGCTGGGGAAAGTGGAAGGCAAAAGGAAGAGGGGCCGACCAAGGGCAAGATGGATGGATGGCATCCTTGAAGTGACTGGACTGACCTTGAAGGAGCTGGGGGTGGTGACGGCCGACAGGGAGCTCTGGCGTGGGCTGGTCCATGAGGTCACAAAGAGTCGGAGACAACTGAACGAATGAACAACAATGTTTGCATATATATATATATGGTTTTGCAAATGCGTTGTAATGAAAAAACTTTTTTTGGCTTTTTAAGTCTCTTCTGCTGTGTTTTCAGTGTTTTTATGAGTGATGGTCACTTGTTGGCCTGATAGGTATATTGTGTCCAAATTGGATGTCAATTCGTCCAGTGGTTTTTGAGTTATACTAATCCCACAAACAAACATTACAATTTTATTTATATAGACTAGCTGTCCCCTGCCATGCGTTGCTGTGGCCCAATCTGTGTATATGTGTTGTGTGTGTGTATATATATATGTGTATGTGTGTGTATATATATTTGTCTATATGTGTATATGTGTGTTTGCTTATATATATGAGGTTTTCACATTTATTTATTTTATTTATTTGGTTTACTTTTACCCCGCCCTTCTCACCCCGAAGGGGACTCAGGGCGGCTTACATATCCAAGGCACGATTCGATGCCCGTAACATACCACAGCAATAAAACAAATAACACAATTTAACAATCAACAGCAATACATTACATCTATACCCGTTAAAACCAATAAAACCAATAAAAAGTTCATACAAACCGATACAAACCAATTACTCCTTCTTGCCGGTCAGTGTTCACTATCTCATAGTTCAGAGTTTCCTTCCACATTTATCCGTCCTGCCGGTCCTGTTTGTCTGGTTGTCCATACCTAGTTAGCAGATTGCCCGAAGGCCTGGTCCCACAACCACGTCTTTACCCTTCTCCTGAAAGACAGGAGTGATGTCAACGCCCTGAAATCCACTGGGAGTGAGTTCCACAGGTGAGGGGCCACTACTGAGAAGGCCCTGCTCCTTGTCCCCACCAGCCTCACTTGGGAAAGTGGTGGGGTTGAGAGCAGGGCCCCCTCAGATGATCTTAAATTCCGTGGTGTGACGTTCGGACAGATACGTTCGGACAGATATGCTGGACCGGAACCATTCAGGGTTTTGTAGGTCAAATCTACAACCTACACATGCGTTGTAATGTATTTTTATTTTATTTTATTTGCTTTTTAAGACTCTTCTGCTGTGTTTTTCATTGTTTTTATGAGTGATGGTCACTTGTTAGCTTGATACGTGTATTGTGTCCAAATTTGGTGTCAATTCGCCTAGTGGTTTTTGAGTTATGTTCACCCCACAAACAAACATTACATTTTTATTTATATAGATAACTCCGTAATATATCTCTTTTTTTCTCTCTCTCTTGTACGTAGGGAGGGATGAAAACAGGGGAGAGAAAACTGGATTGTTGTGTGTATGTGTGTGTGTGTGTGATTTGACTTGTCGTTCCTAAAACTTACGTTTTGAAAGTTCTTTGAAGCTGTAAATTACAGATCTTTCTTATGAAAAGTTAATGAAGGCGTCGAAAACCAAATAAAATAGAAATGATGACATGAAAGAGCCTCCTTATGGCTTCAATAACAAGATAAACAGTTTAATATTCCGCATCCCACATTAAAAATAACAACTGAGCTCTGCGGAGACAACTCCCCGGGTTCGATGGGGACCGGCTGGTGGGTGGCATGATGGGGTATTTTTTTCACACCAGGAGAAGACAATGCGAAGCAACTGATACACACACACACAGATCTACACCACCCCTCCCTTCAAGATATTACCTGCCGTCAAATCCAAGATGCCGAGAGAGGAAATGACACCTGCTAAGTTTACAGCATACAAGAAAAGTGTTTAAGAAATACAATAGGCAAGTGCCATTTCCCAATACACTTTGCCAGTCTCCTAAGTGATAGACTCAGCCTGTATTGTCTGTCAGTCTAGAATTTTAATGAGTAATGTCTCTTTCAGACAGTATTGATTGCCTTTTTTTCCTCCTTCTTCTCCTGCTCAGATGAGAGGCAACAACGAATCAGTATTTCATTAAAGTCAAACTTGTCCGATGATATATATTTTATGAAAACCTCTGAGTGAACATGTCCTGTAAAATAACCAATTAATTTAGCTGTGTTAACACTTGGGAAGAAACCTTGGAAACTTTCCCCTTTGTTCCAAAAGCTGGAGAAGAAGAAAAAACTATAATTTATAATGGCCAGAACTTACACTTTCCATTTTTCTTTATTATTGCACAGCTTAAGCAACAACTTCTGTGTGCGGTGTTTGTGTGTACATGCTAGCATTTGTGTCAGCTATTTCAAGGCAGATGAAAGCGCTGCTATCACTTGATTTTCATATCTAGGTGTGCATCACCAACCTGCCAGAGACACAGGAAACAGCCCTTTTTAAACATTACTTTCACTGACATTTCCATCAATTAGAGTTACCTATTTCAGTTTGACCTTGTAATCTATTAAATGTATTTCAAAGTATTCTCCAAAGTATTCAGCAACTACATGTTTTCTGCACATATAGTTGCTGGGCTGCAGTGGCACAGCATGTTAAACTATTATGTTGCAGAACATGCTCACCAGAAGGTTAGCGGTTTGAATCCGTGGACGGGGTGAGCTCCTGTAGTTAGCCCCAGCTTTTGCCAACCTAGCAGTTCAAAAACATGCAAATGTGAGTAGATCAATAGATTCCAATTCAGCGGGAAAATAACAGTGCTCCATGCAGTCATGCCGGCCACATGATCTAGGAGGCATCTATGGACAAAGCTGGCTCTTGGACTTAGAAGTGGAGATGAGCACCACCCCCCAGAGTCAGATTTGACTAGACTTAATGTCAAGGGGAAACCTTTGTTAGGACATGTAAAAAATTAAGTTGGTGAGTGTGTTAACTGAAAATGCAAAGCACAAAGCTGATTGGTTGGGCTACGCCCAGGAGACTAGCTGAGCCTGGGACTTTTGCCAACAGTTACTAATTTAGGCTTGAGCTGTGCAAGAGTTTGCACAGAGAGAGTTTGAGTTCTTACTTCATAATCTGCTGTAAGGAGATCTTTAACATGGACATCTAAAGATAATTTTGAATCTCTCTCAAAGGACGTTGTGTGAGTTAATGCAACTGTTCACATGACTATATACGTATATGTTGCTCTGCATTACAAAGAGTAAACTCCATGTTCTTTATTGATCATCTGTGTGGAATATTTTCTTTCTCTGGCAAGACAATGTGTGGACTGGTAAAGCATGAACTACGTGTGATTTTCATTCTTCCACAACCTTTACCTTTACCCAGAGACGGCCCTAGGTAATTTTCAATGGTAAGCAAACAGTATTTTGGTGCCTCCCACCAATCACTGATATATATTTTCTGTTCGTCGTGGGAGTTCTGTGTGCCATATTTGGTTCAATTCCATCATTGGTGGAGTTCAGAATGCTCTTTGATTGTAGGTGAACTATACATCCCAGTAACTACAACTCGCATATGTCAAGGTCTATTTTCCCCCAAGAGCGCCTCAAGAGCGCCCCTGGGCAAAATCAACTATACTGCAAATGCTTACTTTGCGTAATGGGTTGAGCCACCCCTGCCTTTACCTTAGTTGCTGGTGTGGCTTACTTTCACAAGGTGTGATTCTCAGCAACATAAGATACTCACTCTTTTGCCTGTGATAGATACCCAGAGGAGAAGAACTCACTTAGATTTAATGCCTTGGTAGGCTCTGCTTTCAGGACCTCACTCACGAAAGTCAGGTGGTACATTCATTCATTGACAGCTTCCTCGTTTATTGGAGCAATGTACAAAAACACAACCATCTTGCAAGAAGAGAAAGGAGTTCATGCTGCCATTCCCACAAGCACAGGAAGAACCAGAAGCCATAAACACAGGACTTAGCAACATGAAGCTAACATCAGAAAAGTACACTCGTATCGCACACTAGGTCAAGAACACCTTTTCCTCCAGCATCAACTGGAGTCCAGCAGTCGCTAACTACAGAAGTTTATTTACAAAATGCAAATAGAGAAGAGAAAAGGATATTTCCCAAAAGGCAGTAGAATAGGTGCTACAAATAATTCAAAACACCAAGATCCAAAGTCTAAACAGGTAATGCCCATGACAATCCAAGATATCAAAAGACAGAACACCCAAGAGCCAGCTTCTGCCAACCTAGCAGTTTGAAAACATGCAAATGTGAGTAGATCAATAGGTACCACTTTGGTGGGAAGGTAGCTGGCCACATGACCTTGGAGGTGTCTATGGACAATGCCAGCTCTTCAGCTTAGAAATGGAGATGAGCACCAACCCCCAGAGTCGGACACGACTGGGGAAAACCAAAGCCAAGAGCAAGACACTTGAGTGCCAATATAACAAGATACATGAAAGCTCAAGGAGTCAAAGCATGGTCCATGATCCATATCATGAAAACAGGAACTTAAATATTCACAAACATAGACAAAACCTGAAAGCTGGTCATGAACAAAAACTAAGTTGTCCACTCTGAAGAGCTCAAAGCAACAGAACTCAAACCTGACCCAACAAACACAAGGAGATCTTTTTTGCACTTGGACTTCATGGATTGCAAAGACTGCTTCTCACAAAATCTTTCTGAGCTCCTTGTCAACCTTTCTTTGGCTCTCTCTGAGTGGAGACCTCGTCTTTTATCATGAGTTAACTCCCCATTCTCTGAAGGCTAGAAAGGCCCAGCCAACTGGTTCTCAGGAAAAACATCCTCTATCTCTTCTATCCCTGACCTGTCTCTGTGATCTGTCACCCACATTTCAACCTGAAGAGACACAGACTCAGTAAGAAATCCCATCATCTCCTTCATCCTCTGAATCAGAATCCCCAGCATTCCCAGCATCTAGCTGCTGAGCCCCAACAACTAGACAGTTCCACTTTAGGCTTTTTTACAGCTGGAGTAAATACACAATACATAAAAACATAGAGTTGGAAGAGACCACAAGGGCCATCCAGTCTAACTGTTTACCATGCATCATCCATTGTCCAGCTGCAGGCATATATTTTTTTGGCAATCTCTGGTACCTTCTCCATTCTCCAAGATCAACAGAATTATGGCATTGTATGATGGTGGCCCAGCTGTTCACACTTCGGGAAAGCTCCAGAGCATTACTCAACTTTTCCTAATGTGCAGTAGAATCAGGTTAAGCATTTTTACTCCATGTTAGGTATTAGAAGTTCCAGAATGTCCCTGGATGACACCCAAGAACAATTTCTGGTCCAACTTGGGTATGTGACCTATGTAGATCCTGTGGATGCATCTACACTGCTGGGTTAATGCTATGGCTCAATGCTATGGAATCGTAGAAGTCATAGTTTTGCCAAGTCTTTAGCTTTCTCTACCAGACAGCAGTGGTGTCTCAGCAAACTACAATTCCCATGATTCCATAGCAGCTAAGGTGGTACCAAACTGCATTCATCCTACAATATGGATACATCCAAAGTGCACTATGGCAAAAGTTTCAAATGAGTTCCTTTGCTTTACTGAAGTTAATCTTTTCCCATTCTCTGAATTTTACGTTTTCTCCATTAAGTGAACAATTGTGCACATATTTAATAAATAAATAAATAAATATGCAAATTTCACCTATACTTCATTTGTGGAAAATTGAAGCATTTTAATTTACAGATTAATCTGTTTCCTTCCTTCTCTTCCATTCATTTTTTGAAGCTTTTTTTGTCTGTCTTCATCACAAATTCAAGTTATAAAGGTAGGGTGTGGTGAGGGGAAATAATGATCTGTAGATTATATTAATTTCACACAGGCCCCTAGTTTTGATGGGATTTAGTGTTTAATGAGTTCCTGAGACATTATTTTTGCTTCAAAGCATCACTGAGCAGTGTATCCTATTATACTCCAACAGCAAGCAAAGCGCACAGATGCAGAAAAAAGAAAAACATGAAGCTGATTTTAATAATTTTTAATTGAAGAAATACTTTGTAAAATTTGAATATTTGAGCTGGGTGTTGTTTTTTAAATTAAAACCCACAACTATCCTTGCAGCTCATTTTTTTCTCCACAGCTTTCTTTATTTTGTAATGACTTGATTGGCTTGATTTAGCCAGAAGTTGAGGAGCAGAATAAATTAGAATTGTCTTCAAATTGCTTTTTTTTCCCAGGCCGTGAGAAAAGTATGTGGTAATTCTTTTCCATTTTATTTTACTTTGTCCTCTTTCAATGGAATGAGTCATAGTAATCTCACTTTGTCTTTTGTTCCCTGGCAGAATGGCTTTGCAAAAATATATGGTCCTCTCACTGGAAATTCCTTAAATAGGAGATGCTTGGCTCTGCCCAGAGACCATCACTTTTTGCAAGGTCAGGCAGAGGAACTTGCTTCTCACTTTCCTGATCTGGCCCTACTCTTCTTTTTTAAAAATGCAGGTTTTAGAAAGATACTTTTCAAAGAAATGAGTTGATTTCTTACTTTCAACATCTAAGAAGCAGGGTCAACTCTGCACCAGCAACAGAAACGGGTCATAAGCAACTGTAGGAACCATGAATTACTCCATCACTTATTGGGCCCATAATATCCTAACTGTAAAAATAACTATATAGTTACACCTTGATAGGTGTGACATTCTCCCAACCTTGTAATACTATGTAGTTAAGATTTTGTAGTAAAAAAAATGAATTACATTGACTTCATTGGCTAACACACTTTTTGGTGCATCCATTGTTAGATATGTTTCCAGATTTGCCCTCTCTAGTTTTTGAGATACAGAGCATATGCCATCTACCAGTGGCCAACTGCTTGCCCATAGAACATCATGATAACCATATTTATTTATTTATTTATTTACAGTATTTATATTCTGCCCTTTTCACCACGCAGGGGTCTCAGGGCGGATTACAATGTACATATACATGGCAAACATTCAATGCCATAGACACACAACATATATAGACAGACATAGAGGCAATTTTACATTCCAGCTTTTCTTGAGGGTATTTTGGCCACCAGGGAGCTGTTCCTTCACCGACCATTTGTGACACTGATGAAGTACTTCTTCATTCTTTGCATGCTTGCTGGAGATTTTTATGGCCTCGTATATTAGTTAAATTCGCCTCCTCAAATAAGCAGTACCGAAATTTCCTACGTGACAGGTGCAACTGTCTTTCGGGCTGCAAAGGTTGACAGCAAGCTACACAAATTTGTTGGATGCTCACTCTGACCAGGGCTGGCTTCAAGCTCATGACCTTTCGGTCAGTAGTGATCTTAGTGCAGCTGACTCCCAGCCAGCTGTGCCACAGTCCCGGTGCAGAAACTAGATCTGAATCTGTGCCATAAAACACTGCAGGAATAGGCCTAAAAACCAAAACACCAATCACCACTACAAAAAAGACACCATCCACCTCTGACATCATAGGAATTCCTCAGACAACGAGAACCTGGATCCAACCTTGACTGTTTACTGTCTATTCAGGGGTGAGTGTGAGGACTTTGAATGACTGTCAGAAAGGATAAAATATCTTATCTTGTATTGCATGGTTCTGTCCTATTCCTTTTGAGTTGAGACTCTGTATCAGACATCCTTTCAAACCTGAAAGTAAATAAACCTCTATTTGTTGCTTTCAAATCCAATCTCCGTGTTTCCATCTGGCTGCCAAAGTAGCAAAGTGTGCAAGGTATCAAATCCTCTCCTGCTCCTTGGCAGCTAGCTGAATTTTGGCTTGATTCTGACAGATTGGTAATATCTTTCTAACACTCCTGAGAAAGGTTCTTCCAATTCACAAGAATAATATAGATTTTTGTTCCTTTTCTCGTGCAGCTTCGTATCACTCTAGCCAAAGTGGAACAAACTAATGTCTTAACTGCCCTTTGCCAGCAAAAACTGGATGCCATGTTATATAACCCTATGTTTAGGCATCCATTTGTATGGCCAAGGCCCCATCTACACATTTAGTGCAGTGTGAAGACAGCTTCAAAGTGTGGCAGTTATACATCACAACTGGAACTGATTCAAGACTAGTCTCTGCATTTACTTCTATGAAAGTTTGGAATTGATCTAAGTGGACAGCATTACTTACTTACTTATTTCGGTGATCCCTCATTGTCCGAGTAGGCTACTCTTCCACGATCAGTGTACTGGTGGGTGCGTAGGTGTCTGTGAAGCCCAATTCATGATCTGCATGTTCTTCCGCAATGAGGGCATGGGTTTCCAGGTGGAAGGCAGTCTCGGTCAGGGTTGGCTTGACACGCCTTTCTCTTGGCACATTTCTCTCTTTCACCCTCCATTTGTGTCTCTTCAAAATCTGCAGCAGTGCTGGTCAAAGCTGACCTCCAGCTGGAGCGCCCAAGGGCCAGGGCTTCCCAGTTCTCAGTGTCTATGCCAGAGATTTTAAGGTTGGCTTTGAGCCCCTCTTTCAATCTCTTTTCCTGCCCTTCAACATTCCGTTTTCCATTCTTGAGTTCGGAGTAGAGCAACTGCTTTGGGAGGTGGTGGTTGGGCATCCGGACAACATGGCCAATCCAGCGGAGTTGATGGCGGAAGACCATTGCTTCAGTGCTGGTGGTCTTTGCTTCTTCCAGCACGCTGACATTTGTCTGCCTATCTTCCCAAGAGATTTGAAGGATTTTCCTGAGGCAATGTTGATGGAATCATTCCACGAGTTACATGGAATCATCTTCCAAGAAAAGTGGACAGCATAGGCATATCTCCCAATAAGGAGCTTTTAATTTTGGACCTATGAGGAAACTCACCTTGACCAAATCTGGGAAACCAATGGTTTTGTGACTGACTGATACATCCATGAAGTTGAAACCAGTAGCCCAGTGACATGCAGTTGTATTGTTGAAGGCTTTCATGGCTGGAATCACTGGGTTGTTGTAGGTTTTGTGGGCTATATGGCCATGTTCTAGAGGCATTCTCTCCTGATATTTCACCTGTATCTATGGCAAGCATCCTCAGAGGTTGTGAGGTTGTGATGTGCAGTTTCTTGCAAAGCAAGCAGATGCCAACAGAGCAAAAAACAACAACTGCCTAGTTAAACAAGGGAGCCCTTTTTAAAACACCATTCCTCTTCTCCGTGGCATATTTACTGCTTCCACAATGACTGAAACAGCAATAGCTTGGAAATTTTTCACGAAGGAGCCTTCCTTTTGAATAATGGATTGCAAGGGAAACAACTCATATGGCCTCTGTGTTCACACCACTAACTCAAGCAGTGCCCAAGTGCCAAGGTGCCAGCTGAAACACTCCAGTGGGCATGAATTCAAGAGGAAATGGGGAAGGAACACATTTGTTTTACATTTTGAATATAAACCCGTGTCATTTTACATTTTCTATATCAATAGCGACCCACAAATATCGTTATGCATCAACATTTTTCAGGGCAGTTCTCCCATTTGGAAAAGGGATGTTCAAATTCATATATTAGTGAAATTGATGCTACATAAAATATTATATTGCAGGAAATTATATATAAGAGACGATGCGTGTGTATGTATATGTAGCTTATTTATATAATACTAGCCGTCCCCTGCCACGTGTTGCTGTGGCCCAGTCTGTGTATATGTGTTTTGTGTATGTATATATGTGTGTATATATTTGTGTATATGTGTGTTTGCATATATATGTGTGGTTTTGCACATGTGTTGTAATGTATCTTTTGGTTTTTTTGGCTGTGTTTTTCAAAGTTTTGATGAGTGATGGTGACTCATTGGCCTGATAGGTGTATTGTGTCTAAATTTGGTGTCAATTCTCCCAGTGGTTTTTGAGTTATGTTAATCCCATAAACTACCATTACATTTTTATTTATATAGATTTATCGTGTCATAAGCGAATTGAGGGTACAGTATTTCAAAACACAAACAAAGTTAAAAACTTGGCATTATATGTACTAAATGTCCTTTGACCAGAAGCTGGCCACTTGGAGTGCCTCTGGTGTCACCATAAGAAGGTCTTCCATTGTGCATGTGGTAAAGCTCAAGTTATTGTTGTTGTTGTTGTTATTATTATTATTATTATTATTATTATTATTATTATTTTATTTGTATCCCGCTAGCATCTCCCGCAGGACTCGATGCAGCTTACATAGGCCAAGGCCTCAAAACACAATACAACAGTACAATACATAGAGCAAATTAAAAGCAGTTAAGCAGAAATAAACAACAGCAATAACAATACATCGAGACATCAAGACAATATAAAACTGGGCCAGGCCAGGGTAATGGGTACAAGATTAAAAGTGTTGATGTGGCAGGAGGTATGTAGGATTATAAAGTAAATGCAGTGTGTGGTGTGCAGCGATCTTAGTTCTACTAAAGTGCTTCTAGGACTTGGTATTGGGGGTTCCTAATCTGAAAAGGCACATCAGAACAGCCAGGTCTTCAAGTACTTTCTGAAGACTGCCAGCGAAGGGGCCTGTCTAAGAACTTTTGGGAGGGCGTTCCAGAGTTGGGGGGCCACCACAGAAAAGGCCCTGTCTCGAGTTCCCACCAAGCGCGCCTGCGACGCGGGCGGGATCACAAGCAGGGCCTCTCCAGATGACCGGAGTGAGCTTATGGGTTCATAGACGGAGATGCGATCACGTAGGTAGGGTGGTCCCAAACCGTTCAGGGCTTTGTAGGTAAGCACCTGCACCTTGAATTGGGCTCGGAAAATAAACGACAGCCAGTGGAGCTCCTTAAACAGGAGGGTTGACCTCTCTCTGTAATGAGCCCCGGTTAACATCCTGGCTGCTGCCCGTTGGACCAGTTGGAATTTCCGAGCCGTTTTCAAGGGCAGCCCTACGTAGAGCGCATTGCAGTAGTCCAATCTAGAGGTGACCAAGGCATGGACCACCCCGGCCAGATCAGCCTTCGCGAGGTACGGTCGCAGTTGGCGTAAGAGTCTCAATTGTACGAAAGCCCTCCCAGACACTGCCGACGCCTGAGCCTCAAGCGTGAGCGATGAATCTAAGAGGACTCCCAAACTGCGGACCTGTGGCTTCAAGGGGAGTGTAACCCCGTCCAACACAGGTTGCCACCCTATACCCCAATCCGGTTTGCGATCGACCAGGAGGACCTCTGTCTTGTCGGGATTGATCTTCAGCTTGTTCGTCCTCATCCAGATAGACACAACGGCCAGGCACTCATCCAGCACCCGAGAGGCCTCCTTGGAATCAGGTGGGAAAGGGTAGTACAGTTGTGTGTCATCCGCGTAGAGATTGCATTGTAGTAGGTGGCCTGTGATTTGCTCTTCTCCACTCTCGCATGTGGCGGACTCCACTTTGTGGCCCCATTTCTTAAGGTTAGCTCTGCATCTCATGGTGCCAGAGTACAATCTGTTCAGCTCCTTTCAAGTCTTATATGTGCCCAGGAGGGAGTCTCCCATGGATTGAGATTCCGGGTTTTAGCCTGCCACTTTTGGACTCTTGCTTGCTAAGGTGTTCCTGCAAGTATCTTTGATGTGCCAGTGGATATCCAAACAGGGAATAGACCGGAGATGTCAATGCCTTTCTCTTTTCATTATTGGCTGCTACTTCCCAGCGGATGTCAGGTGGTGCAATACCAGCGAAACAATATAATTTCTCCATTATATTATAGTTATATAATTCCCCTGATACACTATTTTAAAGTTTGCTATTTTAATTTCACGAATAAATTAATGTTTACACCAATATATGTCAAGATTTTCCCACACTCATATATTAGGAAAAAGCATATAAAATGTGCTTTCAAGCTGTGAATTTTTCCATGGCAGAAGGTTGGAGTAGACGGCCCTTGTGACCCCTTCCAACTATAGAATTTTAAGAATGTATGATTGTAAGAATAGTGGGTTTCTAATACTTGGTAATTTCTTGGTTCTGGATTTTTTATCTCTTCCTGACCCCTTTTCCAGTCTTGTTCTTTGGTTCAAATTCCTTCTCCAGTCTTCATTTCTAGTTTTCTCATCTACATTGTCAGACACCAGTGTCCACAACCCTGCCTTGACGTCTGCCAATATCAGTTCAGTGAAATGGACATGTAGCCCTGTGGTTCTCAACCTTCCTAATGCTGTGACCCCTCATGTTGTGGTGACCCCCAACTATAACATTATTTTTGTTGCTGCTTCATAACTGTACTTTTGCTACTATTATGAATCATAATGTAAATATCTGAAATGCAGGATGGATTTTTATTCCTTGGACCAAATTTGTCACAAATACCAGATATGCCCAAATTTGAATACTGGTGGGGTTGGGGGGGGGGGGGGTTATTTTGTCATTTGGGAATTGTAGTTGCTGGGATTTATAGTTTACCTACAATCAACGAGCATTCTGAGTTCAAACAAAGATGGGATTGAACCAAACTTGGCACACAGGACTCTCATGACCAAGAGAAAATACTGGAAGGGTTTGTTGGGCATTGACCTTGAGTTTCGAAGTTATTGTTCGCCCACATCCAGGTAGAGCACTGTGGACTCAAACAGTGATGGATCTGGACCAAACGTGGCATGAATACTCAATATTCCCAAATGTGAACACTGGTGGAGTTTGGGGGAAATAGACCTTGACATTTGGGAGTTGTAGTTGTTAGGATTTATAGTCCACCTACAATCAAAGAGCATTCTGAACATCACCAACGATAGAATTGGGCCAAACTTCCCACACAGAACCTTCATGACCAACAGAATAAATAAAAATACTGTGTTTTCTGATGGCCTTTGGTAACCACCCTGACACTCCCTTGTGACCCCCCCCCCCCCCAGTGTTCCGTCCTCCAGGTTGAGAAATGCTCCCTGAGCTTTGATTATACGAGCGTTGAATGAAAAGTAATGCCTCCACCTTCATAACTTCTCAACAGATTGCAGTACTGGTGTGTGGCAGGTACTGGCTTGTTCAGTAGACTCTCCTCTGCAGTTCCATTTTGGTGGGAAGCCTTAGCATTGAACGGTTGTGTTGTTAAAGTGCAAAGTGTGGAACCCTGTGGAGACGGTCGGTCAATGTGACTTAAGTAACGTGCAGTCATTGAATTTTTGACAGCAGAAGGTGTAACCTCAAAATCTTTATACTTACTTGCCCAATGACACAGAGTACTCACATCAACACAATCACCATAAACAGCTTGCATTCTCTGATGACTCTCCTTTGGGGTGAAACTTTCTGCTGTCAAGAATTCAATGACTGCATGTTACTTAAGTCACATTGACTGACCATCTGCGCAAGGTTCTATACTTCACACTTTAACAACACAACTGCTCAATCCTAAGGCTTCCCCCAAAATGGAACTGTAGAGGAAAGTCTACTGAACAAGCCAGTACTTGTCGCATATCAGTACTGCCATCTGTTGAGGAGTTATGAAGGTGGAGGCATTACTTTTCATTCAACCCTCGTATAATCAAAGTTCAGGGAGCATTTCTCAACCTGGAGAACGGAACACTGGGGGGTGGGGGCGTCACAAGGGAGTGTCAGGGTGGTTGCCAAAGACCATCAGAAAACACAGTATTTTTATTTATTCTGTTGGGCATGGAGGTTCTGTGTGGGAAGTTTGGCCCAATTCTATCGTTGGTGGGGTTCAGAATGCTCTTTGATTGTAGGTGAACTATAAATCCCAACAACTACAACTCCCAAATGTCAAGGTCTCATCTGTTGAGGAGTTACGAAGGTGGAGGCATTACTTTTCATTCAACCCTCGTACTAGCAATATATGTGATTATGTTTCACCAAGTTATTTTCTGTTCAATGTATTGTCGAAGGCTTTCATGGTTGGAATCACTAGGCTCTTGTGGATTTTTTCGGGCTATAGGGCCATGTTCTAGAGGCATTTCTCCTGACGTTTCACCTGCATCTATGGCAAGCATCCTCAGAGGTAGTGAGGTCTGTTGGAACTGGAAAAAGGGTTTATATATCTGTGGAATGACTGGGGTGAGACAAAGGGCTTTTGTCAGTTGGGCTAGGTGTCAAGGGCTAATCAAGGTGGTCAGTTGAAATATTCATACCTAGCCCAACTGACAAAAGCCCTTTGTCCCACCCTGGTCATTCCACAGATATATAAACCCCTTTCCTAGTTCCAACAGACCTCACTACCTCTGAGGATGCTTGCCATAGATGCAGGCGAAACGTCAGGAGAAATGCCTCTAGAACATGGCCATATAGCCCGAAAAAATCCACAATTATTATTATTATTATTAACTTTATTTGTACCCCGCTAGCATCTCCCGAAGGACTCGATGCGGCTCACACAGGCCGAAGCCTCAAAAACACAATACAACAAAACATAACACAACAACAAAACAGAAGCAAATCAAACAGTTAAGCAAATAAACAACAACAGTAACAATACATCAGGACACTTTAAAAACTGGGCCAGCCAGAGCAGTGGGTACAGGATTAAAAGTGCTGAAGTGGCAGGAGGGACATAGGATTAAAAATAAGTGCGGTGTGCAGCGATCTTGATTCTACTAAAGTGCTTCTAGGACTTGGTGATGGGGATTCCTAATCTGAGAAGGCACATCGGAACAGCCAAGTTTTTAAATTCTTTCTGAAAACTGCCAGAGTAGGGGCCTGTCGAAGATATTTTGGGAGGGCGTTCCAAAGTCGGGGGGCCGCCACAGAAAAGGCCCTGTCTCGTGTCCCCACCAAGCGCGCTTGCGACGCGGGTGGGATCGCGAGCAGGGCCTCTCCAGATGACCGAAGTGAGCGTGTGGGTTCATAGATGGAGATGCGGTCACGCAGGTAGGGTGGTCCCAAACCGTTCAGGGCTTTGTAGGTGAGCACCTGCACCTTAAATTGGGCTCGGAAAATAAATGGCAGCCAGTGGAGCTCCTTAAACAGAAGGGTAGACCTCTCTCTATAATGAGCCCCGGTTAGCATCCTGGCTGCTGCCCACTGGACCAATTGGAGTTTCCGAGCCGTTTTCAAGGGCAGCCCTACGTAGAGCGCATTGCAGTAATCCACAAGAACCTTATTTTCTGTTGTTGAGTTACCTAAAATGTATATTTCCCCCTGAAAATGTGGAAATGGTTATTCATCTTCCAACAGCTGCAAACAAGGCTATCGGTTATAAGAATGGGGGAAAGTAAATGTGCTATCCACAATTGCCCAACTGCTAAATTAAGGATATGGCATATATGACCAAATAAACTGAGAATTTCAAAGTTAAGGAAGGCAGGTAGGCATGGCTTTTATAAGACATTTAGCCTGTTATAGCAATCTGTTAAAGCTGGCCTGTATAAACAACATTGCAGCATTTTAACCAGAAATTTCGAGGATTCGGGGATGGAGGGGACAGTTCAAATTTAGGAATGTTTCTCCTTTCCAACTCTGTCAATCCATGCAGATGGCATGGGTTGGCAGTTGAGAATTTGTATGATGGAATGGGTGTTTCGGTTGCCAGCTATTTCCAGCTCTATAGATTCGATTTGTTTATTGCTTTGGGAAGACAAATCTGGGCCCAAGGTTTCCTACTGTGCCAATGATGGCTGTCCAGCTCCATGATGGAGCCGAGCACTGCCCAGGAGAGCCAATCTGTATTACCCACGTACGTGGCTTTGAACAGCTGCAATTTTAAAACATTTTCCTGCTTGAGTGAAAGTGAAAAGCCCTTAACACATGTTAAGCTGAAAAGTTTCCTTCTTAATTGAATAATGCATTAGATTAATATGGTTCAGGAAATGCATGGTCTTATCAGGAGTTTGCATAAAGAACACTAAATCTGAATATGAGTCACATTATTAGAGCTGTTATTTCCAAATAGTCTATATCAGTCTTGGATTAACATATTGATTTATTTGTACTACCTAATGAATTATTCTTATTGCAGGAAATTAGCAATGTGGTAGTAGTCGTGATATAGCGCCTCATCACAGTTGAGCGTTTCCCCACTTTAATCCACTTTAAGTGCTGCAACTGCTTCCTGCAGAGTTATGGGTTTTGTAGTTATGGGGAGGGGCCTTTAAACTGCTCATCCAGAGAAACCCTGAGTCTCCCTAAACTACAAGTCCCAGAATTCTGCAGGAGGCAGTCACAGCATTTATAGTGGACTGAAGTGGGAAAAATGCACATATTGAGGCCCTAACAACAACAACAACAACAACAACAACAACAACAACAACAACAATAACACTTTATTTATATTCCACCCTGTCTCCCCAAGAGGACTCAGGGCGGTTCCATAGTACAGTTCTGTGTGTGTGTGTTTGTGTTAGTTATACATTGTTAATTCAAACAAAGGTGTATAGTTTGTTGTTGTTGTTGTTTGTCACGTCAGGAGCGACTTGAGAAACTGCAAGGTGCTTCTGGTGTGAGAGAATTGGCCGTCTGCAAGGACATTGCCCAGGGGACACCCACGTTTTGATGTTTGACCATACTTGTGGGAGGCTTCTCTCATGTCCCCGCATGAGGAGCTGGAGCTGACAGAGGGAGCTCATCCGCACTCTCCCCAGGATTCAAACCTGTCAGTCTACAGTCCTGCCGGCACAAGGGTTTAACCCACTGCACCACCAGGGTCCCTTTTACTTAGAAAAGTGCAAATGCATCTGGCGGGGATGAGAGACAGGGCCTTCTCAGCTGTGGCCCCCCGCCTGTGGAAAACGCTTCCAAATGAGATAAGATTGGCTGCATCCCTCCTGGCTTTCAGGAAGAAATTAAAATCGTGGTTTTGGGACCAGGTTTCGACAGCAGATGTAATTAGCACTTTGGTTGGACATTGACTGGAATAGCGAGATGACTGATTATACTGTTTTTACTGTTTTTAATTAATGTTTTATGTACTGTTTTTAATCATTGCTTTATTTATTTATTTTTATTATTTATTTGCGACATTTATATGCCGCCCTTCTCACCCTGAAGGGGGCTCAGAGCAGCTTACAAGAAAAAAGTAAATACAATATATTATATTATTATCATAGCACAGTTCGTAAACATGCAAATGTGAGTAGATCAATAGGTACCGCTCCGGCGGGAAGGTAACGGCGCTCCATGCAGTCATGCCGGCCACATGACCTTGGAGGTGTCTACGGACAACGCTGGCTCTTCAGCTTAGAAATGGAGATGAGCACCACACCCCAGAGTCAGACATGACTGGACTTAATGTCAGGGGACAACCTTTACCTTTACCTATAACATTATACTGTAATATTATTAGTAATATTACATTTCATATAAAATATATAATTCTAATATCATTTTATTAGTAGTAGTAGCATATTGTATTACACTATAATATTATGAATATTATAAGTATATAGGTAATGGTAAAGGTTTTCCCCTGACATTAAGTCCAGTTGTGTCCGACTCTGGGGGTTGGTGCTCATCTCCATTTCTAAGTCGAAGAGCCGGTGTTGTCCATAGACACCTCCAAGATCATGGGGCTGGCATGACTGCATGGAGCGCCGTTACCTTCCCACTGGAGCGGTACCTATTGATCTACTCACATTTACATGTTTTCGAACTGCTAGGTTGGAAGAAGCTGGGGTTGACAGCAGAAGCTCATGCAGCTCCCTGGATTCAAACCTGCAACCTTTCGGTCAACAAGCTCAGCAGCTCAGCGCTTTAACCCACTGTGCCACTGGGGGCTCCCCTATAAGTATATACATTATATTATATTATTAGCTGTCCCCTGCCAGGCGTTGCTGTGGCCCAGTTTGGTGATCTGGAAAATAAAGTAATGAGAAAGTGTTGGTTTCTAATATATGCAATTTCTTTCTGCTTGTGAGTAAACAGTATTTCTTGTTGTTTCTCTGTCAGTGTTGATGTGGGGAGTGTCTGGTTTGCCTACTCTGGAATATGCAACATATCATAGTCCTTCTTTAAGGGTCTCTTTCAAATCTATGATACTATATCTGTGTGTGAGAGAGAGAATCATCTCTATCTATCTATATTTATGGCTGGATGGCTCTTTGTCAGGAGGGGTCTGATTACATTTTCTTGACCTGGTGAAGAGAGTTGGATTGGATGGCCTTAAGTATTTTCTGTTGGTCATGGGGGTTCTGTGTGGGAAGTTTGCCCCATTTCTGTCGTTTGTGGGTTTCAGAATGCTCTTTAATTGTAGTGAACTATAAATCCCAGTAACTACAAAGCCCAAATGTCAAGGTCTATTTCCTCCAAACTCCATCTGTGTTCATATTTGGGCAAATTGAGTATTCATGTCGAGTTTGGACCAGATCCATCATTGTTTGAGTCCACAGTGCTCTCTGGATATAGGTGAACTACAACTCCCAAACTCAAGGCTAATGCCCACCAAACCCTTCCAGTGTGTTCTGTTGGTCATGGAAGTCCTGTATGCCATGTTTAGTTCAATTCCATTATAGGTGGAGTTCAGAATGCTCTTTGAATGCTAAGTCCTATTGGGGTCATAGCAATTTTAGTTAACTACCACCATTATCGCATACGAGTAGTCGTATAATTATCAACTAACACTGTCCGGTAGTCCTGTTGTCATTGCTATCACTGTAATAAGAACGAGTTAGAACATCTAGGCGCCGGCTTCTGCTGCTAGATTGCATCAGCACTTTCACCCTTCCCTATCCCTCTGTGCCGCACTTTTACCGTTAAGTTGAGCACTTTAGATCTAGCACTCACCAATGTGTGTCGAACGTTGAATGTGTGTTGCTGCTAAGAAATTTACGATCATCCTTGATTATTGACGGACCATTCCCGAAAATTTTGCACTTTAAGAACTTTAAGAATTGGCACTTTAAGACCTGCCGTTATTTTGCACTTTAAGAACTGGCTATATTGATACCACCATCCGAGTTGCCGCTACCCATGTGGCCCCCTGCCCCCCTTTGGATACTGTTTGCGCTGCTCTGGTGTGGTGGGGGGGGGGGCGGAAGAAGAGGTGGCCCGGAGCCTGGGATTGAGAGTGTGGTGGGGAGGGGGGAGGAGGGGGAGAGGGGATGCTGGCAAGAACTAATAAGGCTAACAACAAGCATAGGAGAAAATACTCTTATGGCTCATAACTGCGGCATGGAGGGGGGGAGATGTTCCACTAGCCGAGGGGCCCCCATAGAGGTCGTGGTGGGAAGGAGGAGATGCGGGAGAAGGAGACCACGAATTCGGCCTAATTCGGACCGCCTTCCCAAATTAACTATTCCCAATAGGTCTCCTAAGGGAATTTGGTGTAACCAGGTGAGCGGGCCCTCTGGCTTGAAGGTGGTGTTGTTGAACGCCAGGTCTGTCAACGGAAAAACAACTTGGATTCAGGACTTAATCCTGGAGGAGCGGGCAGATCTGGCGTGCATCACGGAGACCTGGCTGGATGAAGCGGGGGGCGTAAATCTCTCCCAGCTTTGTCCTCCAGGTTTCTCCGTGCAACACCAATCTAGAGCCGGAGGACGGGGAGGCGGGGTCGCAGTGGTCTATAGAGATTCCATCCATCTAACCAGGAGCCCCATCCCGCAGACCACAAATTTTGAATGCGTCCACCTGAGGGTGGGTGACCGGGACAGAATAGGGATTCTGCTAGTGTACCGTCCACCTCGCTGCACTACAGTCTCCCTACCTGAGCTAGCGGGGGTGGTCTCGAGCCTGGCTGTGGAGTCCCAACGGCTCCTTGTGCTGGGGGACTTCAACATCCATGCCGAGGCAACCCTCACAGGTGCGGCTCAGGACTTCATGTCTGCCATGGCAACCATGGGGCTGTCCCAACGAATAACTGGCCCCACCCACTGTGCTGGACACACATTGGACTTGGTTTTCTGTCAGGGATGGGAGCAGGGTGGCGGTGTGGAGGAATTGTCCATCTCTCCGTTGCCATGGACCGACCACTTCCTGATTAGATTTAGGCTCACTGCGCCCCCTACCCTCCGCAAGGGTGGAGGACCCATTAAGATGGTCCGCCCCAGGAGGCTTATGGATCCGGACGGATTCCTGATGGCTCTTGGGGAGTTTCCCGCCACCGCGGTAGGTGATAATGTCGAGGCCTTGGTCGCTCTCTGGAATGGGGAGATGACCAGGGCTATTGACAAGATCGCTCTGGAACGTCCCCTCTCAAGTAACCGAGCTAAACCAGCTCCTTGGTTTACTGAGGAGCTGGCAGCGATGAAGCGAAGGAAGAGGGTTCTAGAGAGCGTGTGGCGATCGGACCCAAACGAATCAAACCGAACACGGTTTGTGTCCTTTTTGAGGGCATATGCCGCGGCAATAAAGGCCGCAAAGAAAATTTTCTTTGCGGCCACTATTGCGTCTGCAAAAAACCGTCCGGCGCAGTTGTTCCGGGTTGTCAGAGGTCTTTTAACTCCTCCCACGGGTGGGAGCCCTGACAACTCGGCAGCTCGCTGTGAAGCATTTGCTCGGTTCTTTGCAGACAAAGTCGCTTTGATCCGCTCTGAGCTGGACGCCACATTAGATGCAGTCTCCGTGGATGTGACACAAGCACCTGCTTGTCAGTTTTTGTTGGATTCTTTTCAGTTTGTGAAACCCGAGGATGTGGACAAGATACTTGGAGGAATGAGGCCCACCACGTCCATCCTAGACCCCTGCCCATCCTGGCTTCTTAAGGAGGCCAGAGGGGGATTGGCCGAGTGGGTAACGGTGGTGGTTAATGCCTCCCTTCGGGAGGGCAAGATTCCAGCGAGCCTAAAACAGGCTATTATAAAGCCGCTGTTGAAGAAACCATCACTTGACCCCACTAAATTGGACAACTTTCGGCCTGTTTCCAATCTTCCCTTTTTGGGCAAAGTCATGGAAAGCGTGGTGGCCTCACAACTCCAGGTATTCTTGGGAGACACGGATTATCTGGATCCGGCACAGTCTGGTTTCAGACCGGGACATGGTACCGAGACGGTCTTGGTCGCCTTAGTGGATGATCTGCGCCGGGAGCTAGACAGGGGGAGTGTGTCCCTGTTGGTGCTCCTGGACCTCTCAGCGGCCTTCGATACCGTCGACCACGGTATTCTTCTGGGGCGCCTGGCAGGGATGGGCCTTGGGGGCACTGCTCTGCAGTGGCTCCAGTCATTCCTGGAGGGTCGTACTCAGAAGGTGTTACTGGGGGACTCCTGTTCAACGCCGCAGCCGTTGACCTGTGGCGTTCCTCAGGGCTCCATCTTGTCCCCCTTGTTGTTTAACATCTACATGAAGCCGCTGGGTGAGATCATCCGGAGTTTCGGGGTGCGGTGTCACCTGTACGCAGATGACGTCCAACTCTGTCACTCCTTCCCACCTGCTACTAAGGAGGCCGTCGAAGTCCTGAACCGGTGCCTGGCCGCTGTAATGGTCTGGATGAGGGCGAACAAACTGAAATTAAATCCAGACAAGACAGAGGTACTCCTGGTCAGTCGTAAGGCCGAACAGGGTATAGGGTTACAGCCTGTGCTGGACGGGGTCGCACTCCCCTTGAAGGCGCAGGTTCGCAGCTTGGGTGTGACCCTGGACTCATCGCTGAGCCTGGAGCCCCAGGTTTCAGCGGTGACCAGGGGAGCATTTGCACAGCTCAGGCTCGTGCGCCAGCTGCGCCCGTATCTTGGGAAGTCTGACTTGGCCACGGTGGTACACGCTTTGGTCACATCCCGCCTCGACTACTGCAACGCTCTCTACGTGGGGCTGCCCTTGAAGACGGCCCGGAAGCTTCAGCTAGTCCAGCGCGCGGCAGCCATGTTGTTAACGGGAGCTGGACGCAGAGAGCATACAACGCCTCTGCTGTCCCAACTCCACTGGCTGCCGATCTGCTACCGGGCCCAATTTAAGGTGCTGGTGCTATCCTACAAAGCCCTAAACGGTTCCGGCCCAAAATACCTTGCAGACCGCATCTCGGCCTATGAGCCCACGAGGGCCTTGAGATCATCCGGGGAGGCCCTTCTCTCGGTCCCGCCCACCTCACAGGCACGTCTGGCGGGGACGAGGGAGCGGGCCTTCTCGGTGGTGGCCCCCCGGCTGTGGAACACTCTCCCGGTTGAAGTTAGACAGGCGCCCTCCTTGATGGCCTTCCGTAGGGGCCTAAAAACATGGCTCTTTGAGCAGGCCTTCAACTAAGTATAGTTAATTGACACTGGAATGAATTAGGACTGCGATTTTTGGCTATGACCCCAGGACTTGACAAAGCGGACTTTTAGTATAAGTATATGTTGTGTTGTATTTGTTTGTTTTGTATGTCCAGACCCGCTGTACACTGTTTTCCTTGTTGTTGTTCACCGCCCCGAGTCGCCTCCGGGCTGAGAGGGGCGGTCAATAAATGAAATAAATAAATAAATAAATAATAAATTGATTGTAGGTGAACTATAAATCCCAGCAAATACAAATCCCAAATGTCAAGGTCTATTTCCTCCAAACTCCATCTGTGTTCATATTTGGGCATATGGAATATTTGCGCCAAGTTTGGTCCAGATCCATCATTGTTTGAGTCCACAGTGCTCTCTGGATGTGGGTGAACTACAATTCTGAAACTCAAGGTCAATGTCCACCAAACCCAGTTTTTTCTGTTGGTCATGGGAGCCCTGTCTGCTAAGTTTGGATCAATTCCATCATTGGTGGAGTTCAGAATGCTCTTTGATTGTAGGTGAACTATAAATCCCAGCAATTACAACTCCCAAATGTCAAGGTCTATTTCCCTTAAACTCCATATGTGTTCATATTTGGGCATATGGAATATTTGTGCTAAGTTTGGTCCAGATCCATCATTGTTTGAGTCCACAGTGCTCTCTGGATGTAGGTGAACTACAATTCCCAAACTCAAGGTCAATGTCCACCAAACCCTTCCAGTTTTTTCTGTTGGTCATGGGAGCCCTGTGTGCTAAGTTTGGCCCAATTCCATCATTGGTGGAGTTCAGAATGCTCTTTGATTTTAGGTAAACTATAAATCCCAGCAACAACAATTCACAAATGACAAAATCAATTTTTTTTTGAGTGGAGGACATACATTGGGTTGTTAGGTATCTTGTGTCCAAATTTGGTGTCAATTCCCCCAGTGGTTTTTGAGTTCTGATGGTATCACAAATGAACATTACATTTTTATTTATATAGATATTTATTATATTATATTATATTATATTATATTATATTATATTATATTATATTATAAGCACAGGGCAGGAGACTTAATGTACTTAATTGTGGTTGTGTTATTGTATGTAGTGGCATCATATCGTTGCCAAGTGTAAGCCGTCCTGATTCCCCCTTCGGGGGTAGAGAAGACACGGAGTAGAAATACCGGAAATAAATAAATAAACAATTGGGCCCTTTCCAAGACAGAACCAGCTACAAGTGTTTGCATGGGCATCCAGTGCTCTCCAGGCTCAAAGACAAAGAATGGCATTCATAGCATCATAGAATCATAGAGTTGGGAGAGACCTCATGGGCCATCCAGTCCAACCCCCTGCCAAGAAGCAGGAATATTGCATTCAAAGCACCCCTGACAGATGGCCATCCAGCCTCTGCTTAAAAGCTTCCAAAGAAGGAGGCTCCACCACACTCCGGGGCAGAGACTTCCACTGCTGAACGGCTCTCACAGTCAGGAAGTTCTTCCTCATGTTCAGATGGAATCTCCTCTCTTGTAGTTTGAAACCATTGTTCCGCGTCCCAGTCTCCAAGGAAGCAGAAAACAAGCTTGCTCCCTCCTCCCTGTGGCTTCCTCTCACATATTTATACATGGCTATCATCTCTCCTCTCAGCCTTCTTCAGGCTAAACATGCCCAGCTCCTTAAGCTGCTCCTCATAGGGCTTGTTCTCCAGACCCTTGATCATTTTAGTTGCCCTCCTCTGGACACATTCCAGCTTGTCAATATCTCTCTTGAATTGTGGTGCCCAGAATTGGACACAATATTCCAGGTGTGGTCTAACCAAAGCGGAATAGAGCCTGGGGAGCATGACTTCCTTAGATCTAGACACTAGGCTCCTCTTGATGCAGGCCAAAATCCCATTGGCTTTTTTTGCCGCCACATCACATTGTTGGCTCATGTTTAACTTGTTGTCCACGAGGACTCCAAGATCTTTTTCACACAAACTGCTCTCGAGCCAGGCATCGTCCCCCATTCTGTATCTTTGCATTTCGTTTTTCCTGCCAAAGTGGAGTATCTTGCATTTGTCCCTGTTGAACTTCATTTTGTTAGTTTTGGCCATTCATCTCTCTAATCTGTCAAGATCGTTTTGAATTCTGCTCCTGTCCTCTGGAGTCTTGGCTATCCCTCCCAATTTGGTGTCATCTGCAAACTTGATGATCCTGCCTTCTAGCCCTTCAACTAAGTCGTTAATAAAGATGTTGAACAGGACCGGGCCCAGGACGGAACCCTGCGGCACTCCACTTGTCACTTCTTTCCAAGATGAAGAGGAAGCATTGGTGAGCACCCTCTGGGTTCGTCCATTTAACTTTCCCCTCCTGTTCCCTTTGTCACAGCAGTCACAAAGCAACGTATGAATTAAATGTAAGGATCCAATTTATGACAATAAGTTGACTTAATTTCTCTGAAGCGCTTGTCTGTCACCCCATACCATCCCAAACCCAGGTTCATCATTTCATACTGGGAGGAATGCCTCCATCTAGGAGACAAGCACCCACTTTTGAAGGGAAAAAAAATGAAGAAGTGTTTTCAAGGTTGGAGTTTTTTGTTTTTTTTAGTCTTATCAGAAATTTAGTGGAGTGGAGGAGGGAGAAACAAGGAAGACGAAAGTGCATCAAGGCAAAGGAACGAGCGAAATTAGAAATGCTGTGTCCCTAGAGGTGTTGCTCAGCCTGAGCGAAATAGAAAAAGTGGGGTGCGGGGAGAGAAAATACTGCTCTGCTTTGCTCAAAATTGTATTTCCACTCGAATGACTCAGAAGAAAATATCTCTCCCCTTTACTGTGATTTTGAGCAATCCATTTGCAAAGTCGGCAGTCTCGGGGAGAGAGGATGGCACTATTTATTTTCAATTTATGAAGTTGCTCCAAGTGCGGATTATTCTAGAAGTGGAGCCTGACCATGAAATAAAAATAGAAACTTTATTCTAATCTGCCCGCTATTATTAATTTCATTCTAATTCTTCACAGGGGCTGAGAAGGCTTGGGACAAGCAAGGCTGCTGCCGATCCTCCAGAATGAAGCCTATTTTCTCCCTGGGATGTTTTCAGATGGGGAAAGAAGGGGGAAAGAAAGATAAGGAAAGGTTTGCATGAAAAGATATGGAATTATTCCACACACACACACACACCTCTTTTCCATTCAACATCAGAGGTGTCAATAGAAAAAGTGTATTGCTATGGAGATGAGTTGCTCCTTTTTAAGTGGCCCATGTAATGTTGCTACACTTCCCTGTGCAACAGCATACTGCTGACCTTATGGAAATGTCTTGCTTATCTCCAAATGTGTGTGGATGCATTAAGAAGTGCACTAAAAATGCTGCAAAAGGATGAAAGAGGAGGCAGCTGCCTGCCGTCGTGATTGAATGGGATCGAATACTACCTCACCTCAGTCTAGTCCCAGTTCTTTGAAAGGTATGCCAATGCATTGATCATATCCTTTGCCTTATTCCGTGGCTTTAACCAAGGTGCAGGTCTCAATGAGATGTCACATAGTTGCATCACTTATTTAAATCCTAACTGCAATCGTTATTGATTTATCTGGAAACTAGCTGTCCCCTGCCAGGCGTTGCTGTGGCCCAGTCTGGTGATCTGGAAAATAAAGTAACGAGGAAGAGTTGGTTTCTAATATATGTAATTTCTTTCTGCTTGTGGGTATTAATTTATCGTGTCAGGAGCAACCAGGCAATTGTATTACATTTTTAACAAATTTTTAACAAACAGACAAAAACAGAGTTTGCAAGCTTGGTAGTTGATTAAATGTCCTTTGACCAGTATCTGAACACTTGGAGTGCCTCTGGTGTTGCCGCAAGGAGGTCCTCCCTTGTGCATGTAGCACAGGCTTAGGTTGCATAGCAGCAGGTGGTCAGTGGTTTGCTCTTCTCCACACTCACATGTCGAGGATTCCACTTTGTGGCCCCATTTCTTGAGGTTGGCTCTGCATCTCGTGGTGCCCGAGCGCAGTCTGTTCAGCGCCTTCCAAGTCGCCCACTCTTCTGTGTGCCCAGGGGGGAGTCTCTCATTTGGTATCAGCCATTGATTGAGGTTCTGGGTTTGGGCCTGCCACTTTTGGACCCTCACTTGCTGAGGTGTTCCAGCGAGTGTCTCTGTAGATCTTAGAAAACTATTTCTTGATTTAAGTCGTTGGTGTGCTGGCTGATATCCAAACAAGGGATGAGCTGGAGATGTCTCTGCTTTGGTCCTTTCACTATTGGCTGCTACTTCCCAGCGGATGTCAGGTGGTGCAATACCGGCTAGACAGTGTAATTTCTCCAGTGGTGTAGGGCGCAGACACCCCGTGATAATGCGGCATGTCTCATTAAGCGCCACATCCACTGTTTTAGTGTGGTGAGATGTGTTCCACACTGGGCATGCGTACTCAGCAGCAGAGTAGCATAGCGCAAGGGCAGATGTCTTCACTGTGTCTGGTTGTGATCCCCAGGTTGTGCCAGTCAGCTTTCGTATATTGTTTCTAGCACCCACTTTTTGCTTGATGTTCAGGCAGTTCTTCTTGTAGGTCAGAGCACGGTCCAGAGCGACTCCCAAGTATTTGGGTGCGCTGCAATGTTCCAGTAGGATTCCTTCCCAGGTAATAATCCTCAGAGCCCGAGATGCTTGTCTGTTCTTAAGGTGAAAAGCACATGTCTGTGTTTTAGATGGATTAGGGATCAGCTGGTTTTCCCTGTAATAGGCAGTAAGAACACCTAGAGCTTCGGAGAGCTTCTGTTCAACCATCTCAAAGCTCCCTGCTTGAGCATAATGGCATGATCATCAGCATAGATGAAGCTCTCTGTCCCTTCTGGCAGTGGCTGGTCATTTGTGTAAATATTGAACATGGATGGAGCAAGCACTCTCCCCTGAGGCAGGCTGTTCTTCTGTTTCCACCATCTTGCTTGTGGGTAAACACTATTTCTTGTTGTCCCTTTGTCAGTGTTGATGTAGGGTTTGTCTGGATTGCCTACTCTGGAACATGCAACATGTCATTGTCATTCTTTAGGGGTCTCTTTCAAATCTATATTATATCTGTTCTATACATGTATATGTGTGTGTGTGAATCATCTATCGATCATCTATCTATCTATCTATCTATCTATCTATCTATCTATCTATCTATATCTATGGGTTGATGGCTCTTTGTCAGGAGGACTTTGATTAAGTTTCTTGCTCTGGTGAAGAGAGTTGGACTGGATGGCCTTAAGGAAGGATTTCTCAACCCAGGGGTCACGAGGGGGTGTCAGAAGAGTCGCCAAAGACCACCAGTACTTTTATTTATTCTGTTGGTCATGGGGGTTCTGTGTGGGAAGTTTGGCCCAACTCTATCACTGGTGGGATTCAGAATGCTCTTTGACTGTAGGTGAACTATAACTCACAGTAACTACAACTCTGAAATATCAAGGTCTGTTTCCCTCAAACTCCATCAGTGTTCACATTTAGACATATTTAGTATCTGTGCCAAATTTGGTCCAGATCCATCATTGTTTGAGTCCACAGTGCACTCTGGATGTAGGTGAACTAGAATCATAGAATCATAGAGTTGGAAGGGACCTCATGGGCCATCCAATCCAATCCCATTCTGCCAAGAAGCAGAAAAATCACATTCACAGCATCCCCCAACAGATAACCATCCAGCCTCTGTTTAAAAGCCTCCAAAGAAGGAGCCTCTGCCACACTCCCCAAAGTAGACTCAGGTATAGATTTTATTATTATTATTATTATTATTATTATTATTATTATTATTAGAAACACAACAAGATGAGTCTACAGCAAACAAGGTCACTCTGCTAGCTGTTGCATTGGATCACACAACGGACACTTCCCAAGTGTCTAGGACAGTGTGATGTATTGGCAAATAATGCGTGCAGATCCCAGTGAGGTGGCCTTTTGTAGATGGCAGATGGTAATTTTGTCAGCACTGATTGTGTTTAAGTGCAGGCCAAGGTCCTGAGGCACTGCACTCAGTGTGCCGATCACCACTGGGACCCCCTTGACTGGCTTGTGTGAGAGTCTTTGCAATTCAATCTTTAAATCCTCGTATCATGTCAGCTTTTCCAGTTGTTTCTCTTCAATCCTGCTGTTGCCTGGGATTGCAACATTGTTATTATTATTATTATTATTATTATTATTATTTGTTATTGTTATTAATATTGTTAATAATAATGTCTCTGTAGATCTAAGACATAGTTTTCTTAGATCTACAGAGACCCTTGCTGGAACACCCTAGCAAGCGAGAGTCCAAAAGTGGCAGGCCCAAACCCAGCACCTCAATCCATGGGTGATACCAGATGAGAGACTCCCCCCTGGGCACACAGAAGACTGGGCGACTTGGAAGGTGCTGAACAGACTGCACTCGGGCACCACGAGATGCAGAGCCAATCTTAAGAAATGGGCCTACAGAGTGGAATCCTTGGCATGCGAGTGCGGAGAAGAGCAAACCACTGACCACCTGCTGCAATACATCCTGAGCCCTGCCACATGCACAATGGAGGACCTTCTTATAGTAACACCAGAGGCACTCCAAGTGGCCAGATACTGGTCAAAGGACATTTAACCAACTACCAAGTTTGCAAAATCTGTGTGTGTTTTTTTTCCTTTTTAATCCATGTGTTTGTTTTGTTCTGTTAGAATTGTAACACAATGGTATGGTTGCTGATGACACGATAAATAAATAAATATTGTTATTGTTGTTATTGTTATTATTACATCAAGTTGGCCAATTGCAACATTCACACTTGCCTCAAACAGGCAAGATTTCTTTCTTTCTCCCACCTTGGACATTATTCCATAGATATATAAACCCCACTTGCCTAGTTTCCAGCAGACCTCACAACTTTCTGAGGATGCCTGCCATAGATGTGGGAAAACATCAGGACAGAATGCTTTTGGAACATGGCCATAGAGCCCGGAAAATGCACAGCAACCCAGCATGAAAATATATTGATCATAACAATGACTAGTTGCACACTTGTTTGTAGCCTCCATCAGATTGTGGTGTCAGACACTTGGGTTGGAGCCTATTCATAACAAAGTACTACTTATTATGGAACAAAGCCTATGTGACCCAACAGTGATCCGTCGATGTTCAGAAACAGTGAATGGTAGAATTAGCCTGATCCCCGCATCTAGTAATCAAAAGCATTGTGCTTCTTAATATTCCACCAGCAAAAGTCAGTGATTCGAAGTGCATATTTCATTTACAAAAGGTCCTCCCTGTCATTGCTAGTTAATAGAGTTAGGTACCAGGTGGAACAAAAAACTACATCTACATCATCATCATCATCATGTAGGCTCTCTAGAGCAGATTGGAAGTGCGTCCCAACCATATCAAAAGAGCCATAGGTCTTTATTAGGATAGACAATGTAGCTATTGAGTACTGTTGAGAACATCAGCTGTTCCATCATCTTCCTCCCTCCCCTCCACAAAACCTCTCAAATCTGTCAACCTCATTGAGTTGTTTCTATAGTTTCCCACCTATATATTTCCACCCTATTTTTTTAAAAAATACTTCTGCAAAGATTACACATCTCTACAGATGGTTAAAAAGCTTTTTGTGTGTAGCAATCGTGCTATTTCAACTGCATAGTGACACAGCTTGAACATCAGAAATAAGAGAAAATGATTGCTTGTGTCATACCTCACCCTCCAGTGTTACATGATTCAGACAGTTAGGCGGATGAGGCAGATTGCCAAGAATCTGCATCTCTTGCTGACTGTGGCCTCACTGGATCTAAGGAGGTAGAATGGGGGGGGGGGGGGGTACTCTTCCCCAGGAGTCTGCGAATGTTGAATACCATTGCCATCATTCATCATGCAGTGAAGGGACTAGGAGAAATTGTGCTTCTCCTAACAGTTATTAAGTAGGAGATGCTGACCAATTAGGCACCTGTGTCTGAAGACAGATGGCTATAAATCTCCCAGACACTCCAATAGTTTTGTTGCTTTCAACCCTATTTCTTGGCAACTTAGAGTACTTTTTTGGTGTTCATGTTTTCCTGACCTTAGCTGAGCTGATTTATTACTCTAATTTTGTATATTTGGAATATTAACTTGCTGAATAACTTCTGGATCGCCTGACGACCACATTCTTGCTTCTCTCTTCATCCTGTATTGAATTACTTAACTACTTAACAGATCTTGCATGTCAGCAACCTGATTCCTGAGACACTTGCTGACTTCTTAATCATCTTGTGCTGTCACACGCTGGGCCTGCGAAAGAGTCTGTAGACAGGACATGTTTTCTATATGCCCAGCAGGACGCCGGGGGTGCCTTGGCTGAGAGACCTTTTGGATTTCCCCACACAAAGTTCTTTTAAAGACATAGAAAGTTCAACAAAGTTTTTATTGTTGCTTAAATCTTCAATAAATCAAACAAATACTTCAAGGCTTTGAATCAACTGGTGGCTTGCTTAAATATTGTCCACAAGGGACAGACAACTTTCTTCATTAACTGTTTCTTCCTTCTACAAGGGAAATCCTTGACCCCTCCCTGGGCAATCTGACTTAAGCTCTGCTGGCATGAGCCCCTACACCCGGTCCAAATTGCATTATGGCTGCCACGAGTGGTCCTTACCAAACAGAGTCCTTTAGTAGATTTACAAGAGGAAAGAAGGCTTTCAATTCCCAGCGAAGGCTGGCTGTAAAACCGTGGAGCTGTATTTCTCCAGCAAAGAGCTGGCTGTAGAGTCGTGGAACTAAATTCCCCAACAAAGGCTATGCAGTAGGCCTGGGCGGTTTCGTTCGTTAATTTTGTAATTCGTTAAATATTCGTTAATTTTAGCAATTACAAAACGATTACAAAACTTATTTTTAAACCCGGAAGTGTTTTTAAATATCGAAACAGCATGCACCAAAAATTTTTGTATTTCCGTCCATTTCGGAAATACATAAGATAGCTTGGCTAGATGCTTGCTGGGAGCTCTCCTCTCTCTCCTCTCCTTAGCCAGTCAGAGGCAGAGCCTGAAAGAGGAGGAGGAGGAGGAGGAGGAGGAGGAGGAGGAGGAGGAGAGGAGGAGGAGGAGGAGAGGGTGGGGAAGGCGCCGGCTGAGCAAGCGAGCGAGAAGGCGAGCGACCCTCAGCGGGAAGGTGGCCCATCCCTCCTTCCTCACCTTTGTGGTGGGTGTGCTTCGTTCTCCCAATTCCTTAGCGGAGGGCTGGGCTAGATGGCCTTTGGGGAGCCCTTCTCCCAATTTCGCATTGCTTCGGAGGAGCCGGGCCCGACTCGGTGGCAGCGCTTGAGGGCCCGCCAGAGTGAGTGCCTGCCTTCCCTCCTTAATAATTTCTCCTCCCTATTCTACTAAATTAATAATTAAATTAAAAAAGTATTGAAAAAATATTGAAAAAAAAGGGCACCATCTTTACAAAATGTTTTGTAAATATTAACGAAATTTCGTAAATACTGAACTTTTTTAAGGGAAAATTTTGTAATTATTTTAAATATCGAAACAAAAAAAAACCCAAATACAAATCGATTTTAGAAACAAATTTTTGCGTTGTTACCCAGGCCTACTATGCAGTCCTACAGCAAACCAAAGAAAGCCACCTTATTGCAAAATGCATGGAACCTTGGAATACATGCAAACACTCAATAGAAAGGAAAAGAAGTTGGAGCTCCTGGTACAGCCGTACCAGCGCACATCTCCCTTTTAAAACATAGAAGATTTTGGAGTAGCAAAGGCTGTAGACAAATAACATGAGATAGGTGTTGTTACACTGGTTTGAATTCAATAGCAGCTGATTCATATATTTTGCTTGTGTTTTAATATTTTAACTTTTTATGTCATCTGTACCTGAGTTTACTTTTGGGATCCAGAAGTTTTGCTTCTAAACTTCTTCAAGTACATAACTGGCAACAGGTGGGAACAACAGGGATCTAAACCACAAGAAATGTCTCAAACCTGGACCAGGTAATGGTTGAGGCAAATTCTGTTAGTCCTCCTGGACATGCCATTCTTTTTGGATGTCATCAACCAGAGTATGTATCTGGACCAGTTAGACAGAATAGTACTGAGGGCATAAGTTTAGTCCTTCCTAGACAGAGAGTCTAAAGGAATGATGCCAGCAAACTTGTTCAGTTCCACACAGATGTTTTGAATAGCTAAAGAACAGCTTTATCAATTAGACTAAAGGTTTGCCTTTCCCAGCATCTAATTAGCCATCATGGTTCATCAAATGTTTCCAGGAAACCCACAACTCTCACATTGATTGTGAGATAAAAGAGGTTTTGTTGAGTTCCCCGGATGGGTTTTACAAAGGATATTATGCTTTGCAATTTAAAAATAATGTTGGTTTGTTTTATTAATGCTAATCATGCAGTGCAAGCTGGTGGCACTGCAACCGTTTATGCCTTTGTGGTTTTGACACAGTTCCTCACGCTGACATCGCCATCAATTATTTGGTTTTCAATTATAGATAAAAAGCTGTGATTGGGTTTTTAGATTTTGATAGGGTTTCAAATCACAAAAGCATGCAGTGCACGAAACTATGGCTCAACAACGGAAACCTGGCACCCTATAGCTGACAAGTGTAAAGAGAAGAATAACAAGACAACCCATATATGTTAATGTATACCCAATAGAAATGATTTTGTGTAAAAGATAACTATCTATGTGCATTAAAATGTCTTCAAAACAAAACCAAAAGTAATCACTTTCACTTAGGCAATCCCTCATAGCCCGAGGATGATGGCCCTCCAAGTCTGGGGGCTTGGTGGTGGGTTCATAGGTGGCTGTGGAACCCTATTCTTGATCCGCATGTTCTCCCACAGTGAGGATATTGGTTTCCCTTAGGCTCCTTCTCCAGAGAGGGCCCTGCTGGGAACTCACTTTCCCAGCAGCACTTGCATAGGGCGGGTATTGAAAAGTCTCTGAGTTCCTCTTGGAGCATGATGGGAGTTGAAGTTTTTCTCTCTCCCTGTTTCTCAGCCAATAAAAAGCTTGGCTGTGTCCATGCTCTGATTGGCTGAGAATGGATACAACTGGCAACTACAATTCCCAGAACCCTGTCTTGCGGTTTGTCTTATTCTAAAAATGTTATGGTTAAAACTTATAATAATTCTAAAAAAATCAGATTGACGAATTGTTTGGAAACTTGGCAGGTCTGCAGTTTTAAATTAGGTCTAAAACCGAGGTAGGTTTCATGCTGATAAGCCTTACAATGGCTGAGAATTGAGCCTTTAAAGCTTCCCATTGTAGCCAATGGGCCAAATCATTGCTGAGTGAAAATGGTAACACATCTCTCAATTTGAGTAACTTCCTGATAAACAGGTTAGCCAAAAATGGACCCCAAAATGGCATTTATTTCAGAAGAATGGCACAAGTCTGTTAAGTGCCATGACTCCCTGTTATGGATTTATGGGGCTTGTAGTTTGGTGAGGCACAAGCACTTTTTGGTAGAAGAGGTTAAAGATCTCCTCTACCAATTCCATAGCATTGAGTCATGGCAATTAAAGTGGAGTAAATGTCTACAGTAGAGTTGCACCCTTAGTGAGGTCTCCCCTCCTCAGACTTTTTGTCACCCTTCACCTGGATGGAAATAACATCAGAAGGACTGAGGCTCTCATACTCAGAGGCAGCCCTAGGTAATTTTCAACGGTAAGCAAACAGTATTTTGCCCCCCTCCCCTCCCCCAACCAATCACTGATATATATTTTCTGTTCGTCGTGGGAGTTCTGTGTGCCATATTTTGTTCAATTCCATCATTGGTGGAGCTCAGAATGCTCTTTGATTGTAGGTGAACTATACATCCCAGTAACTACAACTCACATATGTCAAAGTCTATTTTCCCCCAAGAGCACCTCAAGAGCGCCCCTGGGCAAAATCAACTATACTGCAAATGCTTACTTTGCGTAATGGGTTGAGCCGCCCCTGCTCATACTCCACCTTTTCATGTCTTCCATGAATATAGTTTGCAAACTATATTCAAGACTTTGACTGTTTCAGTTTCGTTGCTTGTACCTTGGAGGCAACTAGTTTCCCATTGTAGCCAATGGGCTGAATCTTTGCCACATGAAAACAGCAACACCCCTCCCAATTCGAGTAACTTCCCTCTAAACAGAATGAGGGGTTAGCTGACAAGGGACACTGAAATGGCATGCCTTTTGGCTAAATTGCACATTTGACCAAGATGAATTTAAATCAAAATCTTTGGAAGTTGGAGGTGATTGGTTAAACACTGGCCCAAAGCCAAACTCAAAACACAAAGATTTGAATTCTAGAGGAAAAACTAATGCGAAGCACAGACAAACTGTCAGTAAATTAATAGGTGAGAACAAATAAAGGTTCAGCGTCTATATAGAAAAACAAAGATTTTGAGGAACAAGATGATCTTGAAATCATAGTGCAGGTTAATATGACTTTATAGCCATAACAGAGACTTTGTGGGATGGCTGCCATGACTGGAATATTGGAATTTGCAAATATAGCTTATTCAAAATTAATAGTTATGTCAAAATAGGAGGGGAAGTAGTATTATATGTCAAAGACAAAGGATTTTAGCATACATCTATAAGCCATGTTGGAGGTTTGCTAGACACAAATGCTAGCACATAATGTTGTCCTAATCTCATCCCTACCAAGCTTCAACTGCAGTCTTAAACGTTTAGCTTTGAAGTATACAAACTGCAAGCTGAGATGAAATGAGTAGAAAGGTAACTAGTTACAGAAACAACAGTGGAGTTGAAGAAATTAATTGGCATCAGAAAATAGAATTCTTGAGATGCTATTAATTTAACACAACATAAGGAAGGAAATGGGAAATAGACTCTTTAAAATTATTCAGAAATCTAAGCCTAATTTAAATAGATGATTCTTAAGTTATACGGTAATACTTGGCAATAAAAAGGAAGTTTCCAGCTGCATGAAACATTTTAAAAAATTAATTGGGCAAAGTCATTCCAAGTTTTAAAGGCTGAGTCTACACTGCCATAGAACTGCATTATATGTCAGTGTAGATCATATAATGCAGAATTGTTTCTTCTGGCCTGTTTAGAGAGACAGGTTAAGGACAACATAGTCTAGCGATGAAGCTTCCCACAGGTGTATGCAATCCAGGGCAGAGGATGCACCCTGGCACCACAATAACAGTGAGAAAAAGAGATAATTACATTAGTTAATGCATAGACCTCCTGAAGAGTCTTTGCAAATTGCACCTCTGAGGCAATTAAGCCTTGCAAGTTGCAGCAAGCTCCGGCTCTGCTAGCCGAGATGGAGATCGGCACACAACCTTCTCCCCTTGCTTGAACCTAAGCCCATGAAAACAAGAGAATTCGCACTCTCATCTCCTGCATGGAGATGGCCCAGAATCATTGGAGACCCACAAAAACAACAGCAATATTAAAACAATTATTATAATCATTGGGTTGTTGTAGGTTTTTTCAGGCTATATGGCCATATTCTAGAGGCATTCTCTCCTGGCGTTTCGCCTGCATCTATGGCAAGCATCCTCAGCATTCTCTCCTGATGCAGGCAAAATGTCAGGAGAGAATGCTTCTAGAACATGGCCATACAGCTCGAAAAACCTACAACAATCTAGTATTTTACTTTTAATGAATTTTTTTGTGAAATAATATTGTTCTGTCACGCACTGGGCCTGTAATAATTGTCTTTTGAAATAGGACGTGCATCTACCAACCTTCAGTGGTCTGAATAATGCACAGTACTGAGCTTGGACAGGCAACTGGTGCAAATCACTTGTCAAAGGATTGGGTTGATGGATAAAGTGCTGGAAGAAAATAACAGGATTAAGACCTGGGAGGTAGTATAAAAAGAGTGGAACTCTCTGCCCCGGAGTGTGGTGGAAGCTTTTAAACAGAGGCTGGATGGCCATCTGTCAGGGGTGATTTGAATGCAATATTCCTGCTTCTTGGCAGAATGGGGTTGGACTGGATGGCCCATGAGGTCTCTTCCAACTCTTTGATTCTATGATTCTATGCTATATCTCAAAGGGGGCAATGGTAATGTGTAAGATCTGATTATGGATCAAATTGGAGGTCAGGACTATTTGGGGAACCATCTAGTCAAAGGCACAGTGGAACATTCATGTCTTTAGTTCTTTCCGGAAGATGGACAAAGTGAGTGCCAGTCTAATCTCTCTAGGGAGAGAATTCCAGAGCTGGGGGGCCACCACTGAGAAGGCCCTCTCGGTCTCGTCCCCACTAACCATGTTTGTGACAGAGATGGAAGTGATGGAAGGACATCCCCCGAAGATCTTAGAGATCGTGTAGGTTCATAGGGAAAGATGCGGTCATAAAGATAAGCCGGTTCCGAACCATGTAGTGCTTTATAGTCGATAACCTGCACCTTGAATTGGGATAGGAGTGGATGTAGCTTTTTATCCTTCATTTCAAGTTGCAGAATATCTTGGGATTATCCTGAGTTAACTGTGCTTACCACTGGCCACTGCCTATCATATTCCCTGGTAGCCAAGTTGGCTGCTGCCTAGTACACAGGATTTTATTTATTTATTTATTTATTTCAAACATTTGTAACCGCCCCTTCTCAACCCCCCCCCCCCGGGGGGGGGCACAATTTGATGCCATTACATACTTATTTATTTATTTACGACATTTATATGCTGCCCTTCTCACCTCAAAGGGGACTCAGAGTGGCTTACAAGTAAATAAATATTAATAATACATACAGAATTACATATAAAACAAAGCAAATTAGTTTTAAAATTAGTTTTAAAATAAAAAGAACATTAATAAATGGTGCAATAATACTGGCTGTCTAGCCTTATGTAGAAACTAATTCAGCGAGCACAACACAATTGGAAGCCTGTCCATAGTCCATTTTCCATAACATTACCATTATTATCATTGTCAAATTATCTGCCAGCTACCCAAAAGCCTGGTCCCATAACCACGTTTTCAATTTCCTCCTGAAGCCGAGGAGGGATGTTGTTGACTGATTTCACTGGGGAGCGAGTTCCACAGGTGGGGGGCCACCACCAAGAAGGCCCTGTCCCTCGTCCCTGCCAAGTGTGTTTGTGCCAAAGGCGGGGCCAAGAGCAGGGCCTCCCCAGAAGGTCTTAAACTTCGAAGTGGGATGTAGAGGGAGATACGTTTGGACAGGTAAGCTAGGCTGGAGCCGTATAGGGCTTTATAGGTCAAAACAAACACTTTGAATTGTCCTCAGGATTGGTCCGGCAGTCAGTGGAGGTGACATAACAGAGGGGTAGTGTGCTCTCTGTATGACACTCCAGTGAGTAGTCTAGCTGCCTCCCATTGGACTAGTTGAAGTTTCCAAGCAGTCTTCAAAGGCAGCCCCACATAGAGCACGTTGCAGTAATCCCTATGTCTGAAAACTGAAGGAGAATAAACCTGAATATTTTTCTCTCTCTCTCACTTGCATTTGTTATGGAACCTTTAAATGAGTAAAGGAAGGGGAATGAGGAAATTCATAGATAAATCAGCTTCAGGGAAAGAAAGAAAAACAGACGTCTTTAAGACCCAAACAATCCTCTGCATTGTAGGAGAGCGGAATTGCCTCTATCATGTACCTCCTCTCTGTGTCTTCCCGGCTGTCAGAAAACACCTCTACTTTGAACTTGCTTAAGACCTAAATGATGCTTTTCTTGTCCTCCCCGAGGACTCCTGTGAGAAGCTGAAAGCTTGTTGCTTTGGCTGAAAAACAAGGTGTTAGTAAAGGTCAGAGGTCCAGCCAGCCGATGCCAAGGCTCCTCGTCAAACACAAGCTGTGTGCTCACAGCGTGGATGTGGAATCAACCGCGGGTGACACGGAGACAGAAAACATCTCCAACGCTAAGCAAACCCAGCTGTGGCTTGTGTCTTCCTCACCACAGAACTGCATTTAATATCCTCACTGGCACCTCTGGCTTTCGTAATTTCACATCTGACCTCTCCAAAGTCCCTGTGCCGAAACGAAGCACCATAAATCCCTCTTGTCAAAGGTCAGTCTTGTTGAGCAAACATGGCATCGTTCTCTCTCCGCATCTAGCCTGGCTTGTGAACAAGGTAACAGCTTGGAAGGCTGACATGGACCACCATTCGTCCCCCCTCCCCATTTCCACTGTATAGGATGGGAACATTCAGAGGAATTATAGGCTAAATCACATCAGAACCGTTTGCTTCAGCGCAGAGACATCTTTTGACATTTAAGTTTTTATATTTATCTGACAAATAACTCTTCAATAAAAAAGGTCATAAGAAGAGGCTGGATTAGTCAATTCCAAGCAAATTGTATGAATAAGTTGCTGGTGTTGTTGTTCTGGCTTTAGGTTGGGACATGGAACTGAAACAGTCTTGGTCACCTTAGTACAGTGGTTCTCAACCTGGGGTCCCCAGATGTTTTTGGCCTTCAACTCCCAGAAATCCTAACAGCTGCTAAACTGGCTGGGATTTCTGGGAATTGTAGGCCAAAAACATCTGGGGACCCCAGGTTAAGAACCACTGTGGGTAGATTATCTACGCAGGGAACTGGACTGGGAGAGCGTGTCCCTATTGGTTCTCTTGGACCTCTCAGTGGCCTTCGATGCCATAGACCATGGTATCCTTCTGGGATGCCTTGTGGAAATGGGACTTGAAGGCCCTGTTCTCCAATGGCTCCAGTCCTTTCTGGAGGGTAGTTTTCAGAAGGTGTTGATGGGGAACACCTCCTCGACCCACAACTTTTCTCTTGTGGGGTCCCGTAGGGCTCAGTATTGTCCCTCATGTTGTTTAACATCTACATTAAGCCATTGGGAGAGATCATCAGGAGTTTTGGAGTTCAGAGTCATCTGTACATAGATGATGTCCAACTCTATCATTCCTTTCCACCTACTACTAAGGAGGCTGTTCAGGTCCTGAACCAGTGCTTGGCAGCTGTGATGGTCTGGATGAGGATGAACAAATTGAAACTGAATCCAGACAAAGCTGGTCAATTGAAAGGCTATAGGGTCACACCCTGGGCTGGATGGGGTTAGACTCCCCTTGAAGACACCAGTTTACAGCTTGGGAAGTTCTCCTGGACTCATCACTGAGCCTGGAACTCCAGATCTTGGTGGTGGCTAGGGGAGCATTCGCACAATTAAAACTTGTGCAGCAGTTGCACCCGTCCCTTGGGAAGTCAGACTTGGCCATGGTAGTTCATGCTCTTATTACATCCTGAATAGACTACTGAAATGTGCTCTACATGTGGTTGCCTTTGAAGACTGTGCAGACACTTCAAGTGGCCAAATTGCTCACCAGAGCGAGGTAGAGGAAGCATACAACAACTCCATTGGCTGCCAGTCTGCTACCAAGCATAATTCAAGGTGTTGGCCTTAGCCTATAAAGCTCTATATGGTTACCTGTCCGAACATATCTCCCTCTATGAGCCAGCTAGGAGGCTAATATCATCAAGAGAGCCCCTGCTCTCAGTCCCACCTCCTTCCCAGGTGACGAGAGATAGGGCCTTCTCAGCAGTAGCCTCTCATTTATGGAATTTCCTCTCCAGTGAAATTAGATCAGCTCCCTCCCTCCTGACCTTCAGGGGAAAAAAACTACAAATGTGGCTTTGGGACCAAGCCTTTGGTCAGTAAATCTGAGCAGTGCAATAACAGTTTACGAGATAGCACAATGACAACTGGAATAGACCTGGAGTATGACTTGGATTGCGTGATTGTAATTGATGTTTTAATGCTGATGTTTTTAATTGTTTGGGATTTTAATGCATTGTTTATTTATTGATATGTATATGTGTGGCAGCAAATTGTTGCATTTGTAAAGCTGCCCTTCGGTGTGAGAAGGGTGGGATGCAAGTAAATGGTAAATAAAATAAAAATAAAATTATTATTATTACTTTGTTACTCACCTTTTCACATGGCCCGAAGTGGGGCACAGGACAATTAAAACACATTACCATAAAATACATTAAATAGAATACATATATTAAGACATATTACTATGGAGTACTTATATTGAATCCATGGTGCAAAGATTACAATAAATAGTAGTAAATATAAATTTAAAATTTATGGTTCGAAATTGACTGGGTAGACCTGCCAGAAGAGATGTGTTTTAAATTCTGACAGCTCATTTAGCTGTCGGAATACACACATACGCAATAAGGAATGAATAACACATAACAAACACAAACTGCAATTTACCAACGATCAACCTGGGGTCTCTTCCAGCTCCATGATTCTATTATTCTAAGTACATAACACAAAAATTAAATACAAGACTCCCAAATGAGCATCATAGGCAAGAACAAACTCTAAAAGAATAGACCCCTCATCAAATTAACGAAACGTTTTACAATTTGCAAGTTTAGAAAGTGTGGCATCAAAAGGTGGAGGATGCCTGTATTCAAGTATGAAGCAAGATATCGCTCATACATTTTCAGTCCCTGTCCAATCTTCTGGGGCTTGTCTCCCCTCTTTGGAAGAACTTTATATGTCCCACAGCCTTAAGAAAGAACACAACATTCTGAAGGATCCATCACACCCAGCATATTCTTTTTATTATTATCATCACCTGGCATATGGTATAGGATGACAAAGACAAGGACAAACAGGCTGAGAGATAGCTTTTATCCTAGAGTTGTAACTTGATTGAATTCCATGGTTCCGCATTGATATGGCATTGGGGGCTATGCAATGGTGGTTGGAGTGAGGAGGGATATGTGTGTTGTTTTGTGGTGTATGCTGGGGAAAGCATTAAATTCATTGTACAATGATAATTTTGTTGTTCAGTCAGGAAAACATTAAAAACTGTGGGATACCCACTGAGAACTGGGAAGCCCTGGCCCTTGAGTGCTCTAACTGGAGGTCAGCTGTGACCAGCAGTGCTGCAGAATTCGAAGAGGCATGAATGGAAGGCAAAAGGGATAAATGTGCCAAGAGGAAGGCACATCAAGCCAATCCTGACCAGGACCGCCTTCCATCTGGAAATTGATGTCCTTATTGCAGGAGAACATACAGATCAAGAATAGGGCTCCACAGCCACCTACAACCCCCCTGCCAAGACACCAGACTTGGAGGACCATCATCCTCAGGCTACAAGGCATTGCCTAACTAAAAACTGTGGGATACCCACTGACAACTGGGAATCCCTGGCCCTTGAGTGCTCTAACTGGAGGTCAGCTGGGACCAGCAGTGCTGTAGATTTCAAAGAGGCATGAATGGAAGGCAAAAGGGATAAACATGCCAAGAGGAAGGCACGTCAAGGCAACCCTGACCAGGACTGCCTTCTACCTGGAAACATGCCCTCACTGCGGGAGAACATGCAGGTCAAGAATAGTGCTCCAGAGTCACCAACGTACCCACAGCCAGGACACCAGACTTGGAGGACCATCATCCTTGGGCTATGAGGGATTGCTTAAGTAAGTAAGTAAGTAAGTAAGTAAGGATCCGGACCCCAAATGGGGTCCCCTTAGTTCAGTGTTGATGTCATGAAAATTTTTGCAATGGTCAAAGTTTTCTGAAACGAATGTGGCTCTTTCAGACATTTACATGAATTTGTTTTGCAGTGTTTACAGCGGACTCTGCAGTAGGCATTCAGCTGTACTTCGTAAAAGGCACAATCAGTCTGTTTGCCTTGCAAGTGCTAATGTGTAATCAGCAAATGTTTGATTTTATATCTGTTTTATATATTCATATACCTGGGATCATGTGTAATTTTCTCAGGCTGAAAGGGGTCGCGAATGGAAGAGTTGAAGAAGCTCTGACCTAAATGAACAAAAGGTGCAGGAGATTGACTGCAGAAGGATTTGGCTTCCGGGTTGTTGTATATATTTTAGGCTACTTAGGCGATCCTTCATTGTCCGAGTAAGATTGTCCTCCAAGTGCGGTGTACTGGGGGTGGGTCTGTAGGTCATTGTGGAGTCCTATTCTTGACCTGCATGTTCTCTCGCAGTGAGGTTGGCTTGACACGCCTTCCTCCTGGCACATTTCTCTCTTTTGTCCTCCCTTCATGCTTCTTCAAATTCTACAGCACTGCTGGTCACAGCTGACCTCCAGCTAGAGTGCTCAAGGGCCAGGGCTTCCCAATTTTCAGTGTTTATGCCAGAGTTTTTAAGGTTGGCTTTCAGCCCATCTTAAAATCTCTTTTCCTGTCCACCAACATTCTGTTTTCTGTTCTTGAGTTTGGAGTAGAGCAACTGATTTGGGAGACGGAAGTCAGGCATTTGGACAACATGACTGGTCCAGAGGAGTTGATGGCATAGGAGCATTGCTTCAGTGCTGGCAATCTTTGCTTATTCCAGCACGCTGACATTTGTCCGCTTGCCTTCCCAAGAGATTTGCAGGATTTTTCAGAGGCAACGCTGATGGAATCGTTCCAGGAATTGCATGTGACGTCTGTAGACAGTCCACGTTTCGCAGGCATGTAACAGGGTTGGGAGGACAATAGCTTTGTAAACAAGCACCTTGGTATCCCTACAGATGTCTCAGTCCTCAAACACTCTGTGCTTCATTCGAAAAAATGCTGCACTCACAGAGCTCAGGCGGTGTTGTATTCCGGTGTCAATATTGACTTTGGTGGAAAGGTGATGGCCAAGGGAGCGGAAATGGTCAACATTTTCTAATGTCACACCATCAAGCTGTATTTCTGGCATTGTAGAGGGATTGGCTGGGGCTGGAAGAGCACTTTAGTTTTCTTGATGTTCAATGACAGGTCAAGCTTCTCGTATACTTCTAGTGGCTTGTAGGTCATCTTCTGAATGCACACAGGACTGCACAACCTCCTAGGATGTCTGCCATAGATGCAGGCAAAACGCCAGGAGAGAATGCTTCTAGAACATGACCATATAGCCTGAAAAACCTACAACAACCCAGTGATTCCAGCCATGAAAGCCTTCCACAATACATTGATTTGGTTTCCTCCCAACCAGAAGAGAAGGGCAATTAGTCTAACAGAAGAAGTAGACACTATGTAAGGGTCGGGGGAGCTGCCAAATAGATCACATCATTACTAACCTACATGAATGTTTTGGGACACAGAGCTCCAGTCAAGAGCCCCCGATATTTTTGCAATGTTTTGGTATAAATAATTCAGAAGATGTCATTTGAATTACCACACATAGCGTGACTATTCCAGGCCAGGCAAATGGAGGAATTCGCAAGAGTATAATTAAAAGCAGCATCACGAAAGTGGTCCCCAAAGAGGAGCAGAATGTGTGAACACATCTAGGATAAGCAGCAATGAAACTGTTATGGTGACATTTACTTTTTTGGGGGGAAAAAAGGAGAAAGAAATCTCCTGTAATGGGGGAAGGGAGGGAAATAAATGAAAAGCCAGATGGATCAAAGATGCAATTGTATCTCTGGATTAGGGGAAAGGGACAAAGGGGAGCGCTGCGTTCATTAGAAGCAAATCAAGGGATACAAAAGCAAGGAAATTAGACACAAACAGCAAAGACCGGCTCATCACAATAGAGTTAATTACAATATCAAGACCTGGAGCTATTTCAAGTCCTGCCAGCAGCCACCCAGGGCACTTCATTAACATGTCAGAACTTCCCACAATCCACATTTCAGTGGAAGGGCGCATTCCTTTGTGGAGGAGCGAAGGCCACTGGGAATTTTCCTGGGCTCATAATGGATTGTTGGCAGGAGGACGATGCAAAATGTTTGCCATTCCTGAATCTACTCCCACATAGATTCCATGCGCTTGAACATGTGTGTGTATATATGCACACAAACATATTCTATCTTATTTATTTATTTATTTACTATCCATCCCCTGCCACGCATTGCTGTGGCCCACTCTGGTGGTCATGGGGGTGCTTTGTGGGAGGTTTGGCCCAATTCTATTGTTGGTGGGGTTCAGAATGCTCTGTGATTATAGGTAAACTAAAAATCCCAGCAACTACAACTCCCAAATGTCAAGAGTCTATTTTCCCCAAACTCTACCAGTGTTCACATTTGGGCATATTTAGTATTTGTGTAGAGTTTGGTCCAGATCCATCATGGTTTGAGTCCACAGTGCACTCTGGATTTAGGTGAACTACAACTCCAGAACCAAAGGACACTGCCCACCAAACCCTTCCAGTATTTTCTGTTGGTCATGGGAGAACTGTGTGCCAAGTTTGGTTCAATTCCATCGTTGGTGGGGTTCAGAATGCTCTGTGATTGAAGGTGAACTATACATCTCAGCAACTACAACTCCCAAATGACAAAATCAGTTTTTTGAGTGAAGGACATACATTGGGTTGTTAGGTGTCTTGTGTCCAAATTTGGTGTCAATTCGTCCACTGGTATTTGAGTTCAGTTAATCCCTCAAACGAACATTACATTTTTATTTATATAGATTTCACCTTTTTCCCAAAAATCCTTCTCAGATTTTCAAAATAAATGTAAATAAAAGTTGTATTTCTGAATCAATTTCCTATAATAATTAGTAATTACAGTTGGATATTGGATGAGAGAGAGCCCCTGGTGGTGCAGTGGGTTAAACCGCTGAGATGCTGAGCTTATTGACCGAAAGGTCCCAGGTTCAAATTTGGGGAGCGGTATGAGCTCCTGCTGTAAGCCCCAGCTTCTGCCAACCTAGCAGTCTGAAAACATGTAAATGCAAGTAGATCAATAGGTACTGCTCCAGCAGGAAGGTAACGGTGCTCCATGCAGTCATGCCAGCCACATGACTTTGGAGGTGTCTACAGACAATGCCGGCTCTTCGGCTTAGAAATGGAGATGAGCACGAACCTCCAGAGTCGGACATGACTGGACTTAATGTCAGGGGACAACGTTTATCTTACAGGATGAGAGAGAGAATGGGATTTGAGTCATAGAGATCGTGTCAGAAGCGACTTAAGAACATACTGCAAGTAGCTTCTGGTGTGAGAGAATTGGCCTTCTACAAAGACATTGCCCAGGGGACGCCCAGATGTGTTACCATCCTACTGGGGGGCTTCTTTCATGTTCCCACAAGCTAGAGCTGAGAGACAGGAGCTTACCCCATCTCGCGGATTTGAACCACCAACCTTCAGGTCAGGAACCCAAACTTCAGGTCTGCAATCCAGCCAGCACAAGGGTTTAACCCATTGTGCCACCACGGCTCCTAGTCATAGAGATGACAAGATAGCCATGGGTAGTGTGATAGGCCAGTAGTAAATGTTATGGTTGACCCATAGCTGTCATTGAAAGGAGATTTATTAAATCTAGGGAGATTTAATAATGTGGCATTACTGCTTGCATCATTTGGAAAAGTCAGCTTGTACAAAACTTGGCAGTTAAGTGATTAAAGAACTCAGGGAAGTGAGAGCAAATCTCTACTGCCTGTCCAGTTTCCTTCACTGGCCCACCGCAGCTTCAGACAAAATGGTGGTGTTACAATACCCTTTGAAAACCCATATCTTCACCTGAAAGAAGATTTTCAGCATTACAAATTTGGTACTGCTCCATTACCCGGGCAGAGGACACAAGGGGGCTCAGCCTTCCTTATAGTCCAGCCCTCACATCCATAGGTTACTACGGGGAATACCATTGCTTTAACAATATGGACCTTCGTTGCCAATGTGATGTCTCTACTCTTCACTATTTTATCGAGATTGGCCATTGCTCTCCTCCCAAGAATTTATTTATTTATTATTTATTTACAGTATTTATATTCCACCCTTCTCACCCCATACGGGATTCAGGGAGGATCTCAATGCACATATACATGGCAAACATTCAATGCCATAGACACACAACATATATAGACAGACACACAGGCTATTTAACTTCCAGCTTCATGAATTCTGGCCACTGGGGGAGCTGTCGCTTTACTGTCCACTTGTGACACTGATGGAGTACTTCCTCATTCTTTTGCACACGGCTGGAGAATTTTATTATTTATTATTATTATTTATTTACAGCCCCTAGGGGGACTCAAAGCGGTTTACACATAGATAATGGCAAAAATTCAATGCCTTACAACTACAATATTAAAACCATACTTTAAATATAAATCATATTAAAAACAGTACATCATCAAATATCAAAACAGTTATTAAAACCATAAAACAATCTCATCAGTCGAGTCGCCGTTCCAGTCCTTGTCCCACTAAAAACTGCATACATCTATTGTCTGAAAGCATGGTCCCAGAACCATGATTTTAATTTTTTTCTAAAGGTCAGGAGCGAGGGAGCAGATCTTACCTCCTTTGGGATTGTGTTATGGCATTGTAAGTTAGTTAAATTAGCTTCCCCACATAAGCCATACCTAAATTTCCTACTTGACAGATGCAACTGGCCCAGACTATCTGTCCGAATGTATCTCCTGGTACGAACCATCACGAAACTTAAGATCATCTGGAGATGCTCTGCTCTCAACCCTACCGACATCGCAAACACGATTGGTGGGGACAAGGGACAGGGCCTTCTCATCAATGGACCCTCACCTGTGGAACGCTCTCTCCAGAGACATCCCTCCTGTCTCTTAGAAGAAGAATCAAGACCTGGCTTTGGGACCAAGCGTTCGATCAGTGAGCAGCAAGTAAAAGAAGATTTTAACACTTATGGCAATGATTTGACCTGGACTGGATTTTAGACTCTGATTTTAATAGGCATGTGTTAATCAATTGTTTAAATACTTAATATTCTAATATATTGTTGATTGTTTTATTATGATGGCACTGTATGGTATTTGTGAGGCCGCCCTGAGTCCCCCCTCAGGGATGAGAAGAATGTGGTATAAATATAGGAGATAAATAAATAAATAAAACTGTCTTTCAGGCTGCAAAGGTTGACAGCAAGCTAGGCAAATGGTCGGGAGCTTACTCCGACGGGCTGGCTTTGAACTCATGACCTTTTGGTCAGTAGTGATTTTTAATGCAGCTGTCTCCCAACCAGCTGTGCCACAACCCGGTCCACGTCTTCTGATTTCCTGGCTGCAGTTCACATCTGCAGTCATCTTTGCATCTAGAAATACAAAGTCTGTCACTGCCTCCACGTTTTCTTCCTCTGCCTGCCATGTCCTGGTTTAAATGATTGACCTCAGTAGATTTACAGATGACTGGTTCTGATTAAATCCCGAAATGGGACAGAAATCCCAAACAAGTGCTTGATGTCTTGTTTTTTATTATTATTATTTCGTCCTCCATTCCAACACATATTCAATCCCTACACTAAGCAAGTCGCAGGCTCCTGATAGAAGGAAAGTGAGGGCTTTTCAGCCACTTATCTACAGCTTGGGTTTCTTTTTATAAATTCCTTGGCAGAAAACACTGATTGTTTTCATTGATCTTTGTGGCTCCTGGCTTAATTTTTCTTCCCCTTTCTCCCAGTCCTTTTCACACTTCTTTCTTCTCTCTCTAATGGTGGCTAATCAGAGCTTTGCATTGCAGCTCCTTGCCGATTAGTTTCCCTTTGTCAGACGGAGATTTCTCTTTGGGTTTTGCACCATTGCATGCAAGTAAACATTTTCCTACTAAGGACATGATTTTTTTTCCTTCTGGATATTAAAGAGCCACTGAAAAGATTAAGGAATGATGGAAGCAATTCTCTGGCACTTTGGCGAAGATGGATTTCATTTACTTAGAAACCGAAGCTTTTGTTGAAACTGCATCCATTGAATTTTTATTCTCAGCTTGCTGTACTTGCATAAGGTACCGCATCATAATTTGAGCTTGTGACAGTTGAGTCCTTTATAGCTTTTCAGTCCTGTGTCTCAACTCAAAGAATTTCCATTGCCTAAAGAAATGCCCCCATTAAGTCCACCTCAACCTGGTTTGGAAACAAATGTCTAGGATTCATGGAAAGCCTTAAAACCTGTTCTGTCCTGCCCTGGAAACTGATTTATAGCTTTCCCACATCCTTGTTAGACTGTCATATATCTCCATGCCCTATCAGTTCTTCCCTTCATTTATTTCCAAGCAGGAAATTTAAAAAAGGAGAGATACTATACTTTACTGGCTGCCCTGGAGACTAGGATGCGGAACAATGGCTTCAAAATGCAAGAAAGGCGATTCCATCTGAACATTAGGAAGAACTTTCTGACTGTGAGAGCTGTTCAGCAGTGGAACTCTCAGCCCCGGTGTGTGGTAGAGGCTCCTTCTTTGGAAGCTTTTAAACAGAGGCTGGATGGCCATCAGTCTGGGGTGCTTTGAATGCAATTTTCCTGCTTCTTGGCAGAATGGTGAGGGCTGGACAAGGTCTCTTCCAACTCTAGGATTGTATGATTCTATGAATGCTGATCTAGAAAGCATGAATGACCTTGTTTGAAATCCCACCAGGTCTATGAAATCCCACCATCCCTAAGCCTAATCCATCTCATCACATCATTGTGAGTACACAAATGTACATGGAGATCACTATTGCTGTTTCAAATTCACTGGATTAAAGGCAGGCCAAACATGATCCAGGGAAGTCATGCTCCCCATGTTCTATTCTGCCTTGGTTAGAAGGAATACTGTGTCCAATTCTGGGCACCACAATTGAAAAGAGATGTTGACAAACTGGAATGTGTCCAGAGGAAGAGGGTGACTAAAATGATCAAGGGTCTGGAGAACAAGCCCTATGAGGAGCTGCTTAAAAAGCTGGGCATGTTTAGCCTGAAGAAGAGAAGGCTGTGAGGAGACATGATAGCCATGTATAAATATGTGAGAGGAAGTCATAGGGCGGAGAGAGCAAGCTTCCTTTCTGCTGCCCTGAAGACTAGGATGCGGAACAATGGCTTCAAACTACAAGAAAGGAGATTCCACTTGAACATGAGGAAGAACTGCCTGACTGTGAGAGCTATTCAGCAGTGGAACTCTCTGCCCTGGGGTGTGGTGGAGGCTCCTTCTTTGGAGGCTTTTAAACAGAGGCGGATGGCTGCCATCTGTCAGGGGTGCTTTGAATGTGATTTTTCTGTTTCTTGGCAGAATGGGGTTGGACTGGATGGCTCACGAGGTCTCTTCCAACTCTATGATTCTATGAAACTAGTGCAAAAGCAAAAGAGAGCAAGGACAAAGGAATTTTCCTTTCTCTTTTTGGTCTCTGTCATCCTGAGATGTCCATAGCACATGAGAACTGAATGCACAGGATAATTTGGGAACTAAAGACTTTTCAAAGCCCACTGCAACGATAATTTCTTGTTAGTGGGTTGTTGTAGGTTTTTCAGGCTATATGGCCATGTTGTAGAAGCACTCTCTCCTGATATTTTCCAATGAATCAACACATCTCATGATATGTCAAGGGAGCTCTTAATGAGACATGCCGCATTATTACGGGGTGTCTGCGCCCTACACCACTGGAGAAATTACTCTATTTAGCTGGTATTGCGCCACCTGACATCTGCCAGGAAGTAGCAACCAGTAGCAAAAGGACCAAGACAGTGACATCTCCAGCTCATCCCCTGTTTGGGTATCAGCCAGCACATCAACGACTTAAATCAAGAAATAGTTTTCTAAGATCTACAGAGACACTCGCTGGAACACCTCAGCAAGCGAGAGTCCAAAAGTGGCAGGCTCAAACCCAGAACCTCAACCAATGGCTGATACCAAATGAGAGACTCCCCCCTGGGCACACAGAGGACTGGGCGACTTGGAAGGCGCTGAACAGACTGCGCTCTGGCACCACGAGATGCAGAGCCAACCTTGAGAAATGGGGCCAAAAAGTGGAATCCATGACATGCGAGTGTGGAGAAGAGCAAACCACTGACCACCTGCTGCAATGCAACCTGAGCCCTGCCACATGATGCACAATGGAGGACCTTCTTGCGGCAACACCAGAAGCACTCCAAGTGGCCAGATACTGGTCAAAGGACATTTAATCAACTCCCAAGCTTGCAAACTTTGTGGTTTTTTATCTGTTCATTTGTTTTGTTCTGTTAGAAATGTAATACAATGGTCTGGTTGCCCCTGACACGATAAATAAATAAATAAATGATATGCCAAAATATGGTGGCTTAATTTTAATCATCTTCATTTCTAGTTCCAGCTTGAGTTCCTCTAAGACCCAATTATTTGTCTTTTTAGGTCACATCTACACTGACATATAAAATCCAGATTATCTACTGACAGTGGAGATTCATATAATCCAGTTCAAAGCAGATAATGTGGATTATCTGCTTCAATAATCTAGATGAGTGGTTCTCAGCCTGTACACTGTAGACCACCAGTGGTCCACAAGAACTAACGTATAGTCCGTGGCCTCACAGTTATCACAAGAGCGACTTGTGTCGCAAAACTCTCTAATAGTGCCAAGATTGATTAAATATGGTTTTCTGTGGGTGAGCAGATGGCAACTACTGGATGGTATATATACTCTGTATCAGAAAGTAGAGCTGACGTGGTTTATCCAATGCAATTTTCTGAATCAGCACCCCAAATAACCAAACCGAATCTAAAGTTGACCAAAAACTGATTCCTAACCCTTTTGGGACTAATGTTGGAGAGTATTCCCTGGTCAAAAAAAGGTTGAGAACCCTGATCTAAATTATATGGCAGTGTAGATTGGCTTTAGCAAGCCTCGGTATCCACAGAACCTTCTTCCAACACTACATTTTAATGAGTTGATTCTCTTCCCATTAGTTTGATTCACTGAGAAATCAGAAATACTATGGCCTAGATTATTCAGACTTGGATATTTAATGATACATTTTTACACTTGGGGATTTTGTCTGCTTCCTTCATAGATGTTTTTCCAAAGTCTAGTTTTCTTCTAATTCCTTATCTCCGTTTTGGCTGACAACTAAACCAAAGTATAGGAAATGTTTAACCATTTCAATATCTTACCAATGTTAAAGTGATATGAATCTTCTGTATTATATACATAATCAGATGAATATGCAGAAAATGTATTTTTTTTTTTTAGTATTATTCAACTATAACCCAACTATTGCACTTTCTTAACTTTCTTTCTTAACTTTCAGCCAGGAAATCAGAAGATGTTTAACTTCTTGAGCAATGGCCTATCTCAATAAAATAGAGAAGAGTAGAGACATCACACTGGCAACGAAGATCCGCATAGTTCAAGCAATGATATTCCCCTATGGATGTGAGAGCTGGACCATAAGGAAGGCTGAACGAAGGAAGATTGACACTTTTGAACTGTGATGCTGGAGGAAAATTCTGAGAGTGCCTTGGACCACCAGAAGATCCAACCAGTCCATACTTCAGGAAATAATGCCAAGCTACTCACTGGAGGGAAGGATATTAGAGGCAAAGATGAAGTACTTTGGCCACATCATGAGAAGACAGGAAAGCTTGGAGAAGACAATGATGCTGGGGAAAATGCAAGGAAATGGGAAGAGGGGCCGACCAAGGCAAGATGGATGGATGGTATCCTGAAAGTGACTGGCTTGACCTTGAAGGAGCTGGGGGTGGCCACGGCCAACAGGGTGCTCTGGTCCATGAGGTCTGGGCTGATCCATGAGGTCACAAAGAGTTGGAAGCAACTGAACGAATGAACAAAAACATTCATTAATAGTAGTTCCAAGACTTTGCTATTTTCTACAGATAATATGATGTCGTTTGGTGATATTCCTTTCCCATTACCCTGAGTCTAATCCTACTTCCTGTTTTGTATGTTCTGTGTATAAACAGATGCAGTGATAAAACACATTTTCACTCAGCCCCAAAACCCACATATGTCTTTCTCATTGTGACTGGTATCACTTATATAAACACTCTTACTTACTTAGGTGATCCCTCGTAGCTCGAGGATGATTGTCTTCCAGATGTGGTGCCTTGGCGGTGGGTCGATAGGTGGCTGTGGAGCCCTATTCTTGATCCGCCTCTTCTCCCGGAGTGAGGACATCAATTTTCAGACAGAAGGTGGTCCTTGCCAGAGTTGGCTTGACATGTCTTACTCTTGGCATGTTTTTGCCTTTTGCCCTCCATATGTGCCTCTTTGAATTCCGCAGCACTGCTGGTCACAGCTGACCTCCAGTTAGAGTGCTCAAGGGCTAGGGCTTCCCATTTCTCGGTGTCCATGCCACAGTTTTTGAGGTTGGCTTTGAGCCCTTATTTATTTGTTTGTTTGTTTCAAACACTTTTACCCCGCACTTCTCAACCCCTGGGAGGACTCAGGGTGGCTTCCAAATGGCAACAATTCGAAGCCGCATAAGAAAATACAAAACTGCAATAATTATAATAGTTAAAAGCATAAAACATTAAACCATAAAACATTAAAACAATATACTTACAGTCCACTGAGCTATTACCAGTCTGGTGGTCATTTATCTAGCCGTATGCTATGATTAAGTACTCCATTTAACTTATCCATAATCCATTTCCAAGCCATTGTCAACATTGTCAATTGTCATTTCTGCCTAATTACCTGAAGGCCTGGTCCCACATCCGCTTTTTTTTCTAAGGGTGAGGAGGGGAGGGATGATGATGACCTAATTTCCACAGCCTGCAGGGGCCACTACCGAGAAGGCCCTGTCCCTCATCCCTGCCAAACGTGTTTGAGACACAGGCAGGGCTGAGAGCAGGGCCACCCCAGAAGATCTTAAACTCCAAGGTGGGACGTAGGAGGAGATACGTTCAGACAGGTACACTGGACCAGAGCCGTACCTGTCCACCAACATTCCATTTCCCATTCTTGAGTTCAGAGTGGAGTAACTCCTTTGGGAGATGGTGTTTGGGCATTCAGACAATGTGGCCAGTCCAGTGGAGGGAAGAGGAGAGGAGAGGACCTCACTCTGTGAAGGAAACTGCAGCCATGGCTGGGATGACACTGAAAAGCCTGAAAAGCAATAATGGAATACCTGCAACAGTTTTTCCAACTATGGAATGATTTATCCAAGGGCAGCCACTGGCTCTCTTGAACATAAAAGAGTGCTCTGCGTCGGGTTTTGCTTGGATGATAATGCTCATTCCTTGTTCTGGGCATATTCTGGCTTTTTGCTGTTTGTTCTCTCATTCTTATCTCCTGGCTCCAGCTCAACAGCAGTCTGCAGCTCAGTTCTGGCAATCTTATAGTAAAATTGTATACATCTCTATTACAAAATCAGCTCCACTGAGTACAACCAATCCTATTGAGTATAGGATCGCAGCCCTAGCACTAGCATAACACCACTACCAGCTTAGTAGATGGATTTCCCATCCAACCATATAAATAAAAGTGATACATAGCCAACCCTCACTTCCCACTTGGTGTAATTTTCTAGAAATGCTAAGTGCGAACTAGAGGGCAAAAGGTTCCGAATGATGAATGTAGTTCAACTTGAACTTCACAAATTATCTTCTCTTCTTGATTCTCTGTCTTATTTTTTTTACCCCTCTCCAAGTGACAGACAGGGATGTCTGCCTTAAGCATCCACTGTGAAATCCAAGGCAAGGAGAGTCAAAAGTACATCTGAAAATATGTTAGGCGCCCTGCATGTGTCACAATGTTTACCGTCACTTCAAAACATATCCCCACCCACAGTTCTTCAGTGATAGCCTCTTGGAGCAGCTCCAATTGGGATTTGCTAATCACAGTTGAAGTCAATTAAATATCAACCATCAATGTAACAAAGCATGAAGTCCATAACATGAAGGGTATGGGAAAAATGGAACCAGATGCTCAGACATAACAAATTTATTCAGAGCACCAGCTTTCCCTCCTTTCTTTCTTTTTTAGCCCAAATATTTCACTTCAAGCTAATTTGTAATTTCAATATAAAATGGCTGTCCAATAATAGATTAAACATTATAATGGAAAAGGCCAATAGAAATGGTTTGGAATTTCTTCTCACATTATATGGTTTACTTTCACTCACAAATGAAGTGAGTTTTATTAGTCTGAAGTAGATTCTACATACAAAACTTTGCTCAGCAATCTTGAGTGTTACGCCTTGGCCAATGACTCCTGACACTTGAGATCTTCATGCAGTAGACGTCAACCAAGTTTGTTTGAAGGCCAAAACAAAGCAACTTCCCATGTACTTTGGGGAAAAAATGGGTATATATTCAGGGAAACATAATGTTTGAATGATGTACCAACACATCAAAGTTTCTGATGAATTTGGGAATGGTTTTCCCCAACCCAACCCTTTTGTCATATTTTTCCATTAAATGTTTTCTAACACACCAAGACAAATTCCAATTCAATTTCTTGAACACACTGAAATGTCATGTCTAAGTCTTATAGATGAACACAGTATTTTACTGAATTGTCAAAGGCTTTCATGGCCGGAATCACTGGGCTGTTGTAGGTTTTTCAGGCTGTATGGCCATGTTGTAGAAGCATTCTCTCCTGATGTTTCATCTGCATCTATGGCAGGCATCCTCACAACTTCTGAGGATGCTTGCCATAGATGCAGGCGAAACGTCAGGAGAGAATGCTTCTAGAACATGGCCATACAGCCCGAAAAACATACAACAACCCAGTATTTTGCTTTAAATGAAGGTTTTTTTTGTTAAATAATATAACCAACACAGTTTTCATTAAAAAATAAGCAAATAATCAAAGATGCTTCTAGAACATGGCCATACAGCCTGAAAAACCTACAACACAGTATTTTGCTTTTAATGACGTTTTTTTTGTAAAGCAATATAACCAACACAGTTTTCATTAAAAAATAACCAAATAATCTAAGAAGATGCTTCTAGAACATGACCATAGATGCAGGCGAAATGTCAGGAGAGAATGCTTCTATAACACAGCCATACAGCCTGAAAAACCTACAACAACCCAGTATTTTGCTTTTTATGAAGTTTCTTTTGTGAAATAATATAACCAACACATTTTTCATTAAAAAAATAAGAAAATAATCTAAGAAGATGCTTCTAGAACATGGCCATATAGCCCGAAAAACCTATAACAACCCAATCTAAGAAGAGTTTTCATCCACTTCTGTATTTGCACACAAGGAAATGTGTCCCCAAAAATATCTGATCCATGTAAACTTTGAAGGCCACCAGAACTTCAGCATGTACCCTGCCCATCTTCCGCAAAGAGCTAAAGATGCGGATGTTCCTCTGTGCTTTTAACTGGACAATTCCCCAGATAACTTGGCCCCAGAAATCTTATTCTTTCATCTTACTATTGTTCTGTATCCAAAGTTATAACACTCTATTCTATATTGCTCTCTATCCATGCTGTTGCCAATTGACTGACGCACTTTATCTATCAGCCCTGTCCTCACAAATGATTTGCACCAGTCTGCCCACCCGTGCCCAGGAACTGATCATTATTGCAGATTCATTGCTTGTTGGTTTGATTTTATAGTTGTTATAATGTTGCTTTTATTTTTTTCTGCTGTTGTTTATGTATGTTAATGTGTTATATTTTTAATTATGTTGTTTGGGCTTGTCCTCATGTAAACTGCTCCGAGTCCCTTCGGGGAGATGGAGGCAGGGTATAAAAATAAAGTTGTTATTATTATTACCTCCAAACTGTTAGTTAAGTCTGACTTCACTTTTTAAAAATAAGTACATTTGTCCTGGGTAATATCTTTTATTTATAGTGGTCTTCTGCATATACCCAAACTCTGATTGTTTCTATTCCTGGTAAGCAACTCTGTTTCAGTTTAGTTGTCTTCCCTTTGTAGCATATTGTTTGGCTGGTTATTTTCTGGTGCAGTGGTTCCCAACCTTTTTTGACCAGGGACCACTTGAAGAGGGACCACTTTTGACCAGGGACCACACTCCAACATTAATACCAAAAGGGTTACCGATCTGTGAACATTGAAAGTGACAAGTTGAATCTGAGCATATTGAAAGTGACACCTTGGATACACAGTGTCCAGGGACAAATAAACACATGTCAACATGGTCAAATAAATGTGCAAAGTGAATGAGATAAAAGCAACAAGGAAAAGCAATGAGAGGTAAAGCCACCAGCAATGTCATGGTGCAATGTTAAAAGGCTTGGGAAAAACAAGACCTTAGTCTAGTACTGAAAGAGCAGCAATTTGGGTGCCAACTGAATCTTTCTGAGGACCAATCTGAATGTTACTAAGGAAATCTGATGCAAGAGAGGAGCTGCCTGAGTCTGATGGTCTACATGTGAGGTACGGGCAGCATGTTTTACAATCATTTGGCTAGGTTATGATTTAGGTCAGTGGTTCCCAACCTTTTTTTGACCAGGGACCACTTGACTAGGGACCACTTTGACCAGGGACCACTTTCCAACATTACGAATCTGTTTTTGGTCAACTTTAGATTCTGTTTGGTTATTTGGGGTGCTGATTCAGAAAATTGCATTGGATAGACTACATCAGCTTTAGTTTCTGATACAGAACATATTCCATCCAGTAGTCGCCTTCTGCTCACCCACAGAAAACTATATTTAATAATGTAGACTTGACGTAGTAGTAATCTATTGTAGATAGTCAGCCTCTCCCTTCCCAACACCATTGCCTCAGAATGATAAGAGGATTTCGCGAAACCAGTTGCTCTCATTGTCATATGGTTTCGAGGCAACAGTGTCGTAATGGTGAGACCGCGGACCATATTTTCATTCTTGTGGACTACTGGTGTTCCACAGACCACAAGTTGGGAACCATTGATCTGATGCATCATTATTCTGTAAGATCTGTGCATTGCCCCTGCTTTTGTCTTGCACACATTGTCTTCTGACTTGTATAGGTTGATCTGTGGCATCCTATCAGAGCCTTGCCTTGACCAAAGACGGCATGACGTTGATTCTACCAATATTACTCAACCATTTGGGTCATCTCAACATCCACCATGACTTGAAGAATCCCGATTCAAAGAGAGAAACTAAGTAAGCTGAGTGTCTTTCCTTCTACTTTGCATTTTTATAATTTACAAGCACAGCTTAACCCAGAAAAGAGATTTGGCAGCTAAATAATCCAAGCCTTTGACACTAATTAGCATCCACAATGATAAGAAGCATGACCAATTTTGCCTGCGTCCACTTCCAACCCACCAAGTTATTAAACTTTCTCAAAGCAGGGAATTAGTTTGCAAAAGAGAACTACTCTAAGATTACTAATGCAAGCTTGAGGGACCCAGCTTGGAAACAGAGGGATTTTGATTCATGAAGGTGGGAGAAGAGGTGCAAACAAATGTTTAATTCCTAGATATATAGTGAGAATAAATGTCATTTTGAGAGTTACTTAAAGCAATGATTAAATAGGTTGCATGTTTACTGAAGAATGCAGTGGCCGCCTGTCACATAGCAGTAATACTAATTGAAGTAGCTCTCTCACCTGTTAGCACCAATAATTCCAGTTGGATTCAAAATGGAGATGCCATGAATGGAGATTCTGACAAAGAGAGCAAGGCCAACTCCTGGTACAGAGGAATGAAAAGAATGGGATATTTTATTGGAATTTTTATGAATCATAATGCAACAACATTTCTTTACTTACAAAGCAACACTTTATCTACATTTCTGCTGAAATGTGTTTACCAAAATACTCTTGAATATTTTTCTAAGCTTGTACATTCAAAAGAAAGTTATCATTGTGTGAGAGTGAGTTTTCATGTGTTGAAGCTCATACATTTATTATATACATATATTATGAACTGCCAAATAAATATTTAACTTAGTAGGACTAAAATGAAAGGATTTTTTTTAACCTGACATTAATGTAAGTTTGCCACAATACTAGGTGAGGGTGGGAATTATAGGCCTAATTCCCACGCACTGAATCAACAATACTTCGTATAGAAATATTTAGTATGGAACCAGTTGATTCAATATTATTCTAGTTGATAATAACAAGACAATTCAGGCTAATTCTATACAAGCATTTGATCGGGGCATAGATAAAAGGAAACCAGTTGGCTACGGAGTGCCTACACAGGCACCCCACAAACCAGTTCCAAAGTAGGACAGTGGCCACAAAGATCCACTGATTGCAGATCAATCCTATCCAAATAATTTTTCTCCTACCTTGTCCAGCAAGATGCACTGATAAAAAGCAACCTGACCAATGAGAATCAGCACTGGTAGGAAACAGGGCCAAGCAAGAAAGTGAACGTGACCATCCCCAATAGAAACACTATGGTTTTGTTGCAACTCAGGGTAGTTTCACCTTGCTCCCAAACACCACCACACCAGGGCTGTAGGTTTTGTAGTTTATTGTGAAAAAGCAAAGTCAAAACATAGAATAAGAAATGCGTAAGTTCCATAAGCAGGACAGAGGCTTAAATGCAAAAACACAGTTTCCAAGATCCAAAGGCAAAACATGAAGTATAATCCTTTAGGCTATGATCAAACAAGAGTCCATGGTAAAACAATGAAACACAAGACCCAAAATCCCAGATTCAAGAAGCCAAAAGCGTGTTGCTTAAAGCCAAGGTTAATCCATAGAACTTTGCAGGGAAAGAGCCACATTGAACTGACAACTCCCGTTTGTCAGCCAGAAGGCTAAATACCCTTTGCAATCATGAACACATTGCGATGACCCTTGGCTGACTTGGCTTCTCGCTTACCAGCTAAGCGAGAGCTCCTCCAGACCCTTAATTCTAAGCATTCTTGCCTGCTCATTATTTCACTATCTTCAAGGCTCTCTTTATCTTGGTCCAGCTGGACTAGATCAACGTGGGGAGGCGAAAACAACCCCACCTGGCCGTTATCTATCCCACTGACATTCTTTTCCCCTGAGAACTGACTTGATGTTTCCCTTGCTGCACTGTCTGAGGCAGTCACAGAAATCTGAACCCCATCATCCTCTTCATCAGGGAACTCTGGCTCACAAGACCCACAGGGTTCAGTTTCAGACAGAATCAAACTGAGTCACAACAGGTTTCCTCTCTGTGCGGGAGGTATTTGTTTAACTTCCAGGAAAGATGTGTATCTGGATTCTTTCTCCAAATGCTTCAGTGCTAGCCTTTTCCTCATATGTACTCCACATTTTGGTCTTTGATTCCTACTCTGCATGGGATATACTCTAATCTCCTTTAGTGGAATATTTGGCTTGTTCTGGAATGTCTGGTGAAGATTTTAATGCACTGTTTCTAGCTGGAGGAATACTGCAGATGACATTGAGGATGAACATTTTGTAGACACCCTGACCTCAAGCTGACTTCATACCGGATTTGAGTGCCTGTGTAGACAAGGCCTCAGACCATCCTTCAACACATCTGTAGAGCACCATATGTGTGATCTAAATGGGCCGCTGGAGGACACTTGTGTCTCTTCTTTCATTCTCAGAAGTCCAACACTGAATGCAGAACATTCATATTACCATTGTATCCAGTGATTTCAACACATTCCAACCACACTCATTTACTGAACTTTCAACAAATCACGAGAAAGCTAAATAAACACATCTGGCACAGCTCTGTGGAGCCTTGTACAAAGTCACTTGGTCTGAAGTAGCAACACCAAAAAAATACAAAAAGGTGCTCCACCTCTGACCCATTTCCCCAGCCAGGATCACACTGAGCTATGTAGAATCCTGTTCATTACCACCCACAAGAGAGTCTGGCATAGTGATAGCATCTCTTCCAGGATATTCCTTTCGAAGCAATATGTAGCTGTGCATCAAATAGTGGGCTCAAGTCTTTCTTTTCACTGAGATCAATAATGTTGTTCTATAATACTGTTTTATACTAAGCTGCTGTCTTCTTATCAGCTTTAGTAAGAAATTAACCTCTTCTGAGTGTAGTGACTCTTCGACAGAACGAGGCAGGGGTTGGGGAAACTAAGCAAGAGCAAGGCGGCACATGTCTCCCCATATTGCTCTTTGTTAGCCATGGCTAACCAGCTAAAAAGCCCTGATTGTACTATTCCTCTCGGCCTGATCAGGCAGCAGAGTGATTTAAATAGTAGTTAAATGCCTTGAAGACTGGCTAGTGAATTCATCAGGGGCTCTGACCTGCGGAGACTTGTCACTTTCTATGCTAAAAATAAATAAATAAATCAGTTTGTTGTTTTGGATATGCTTGACAGGATTCCTTTAACACACTTATAGCAGTCAGTGTGAATGCCTAACAAGTCAGTTCACACAAACTGGTGCTTCAGGTTACAACCTCCTCTAGTTTTTGCTCCCAGTCAAAGACTAGATTAAATGGGTCACTTACTCCTCCAACCATCCAAAGGTTGCCAGGAAAGGCAGCTACAGATGCCTGGGCATACAATATTTGTACAGAATACAGTATTTTTGGGACACTTATGTATTTGATTATTCATGGATTTGATTAATCTTGTGGATTTCATAGGGTTTTCTAAGGATAGGTGGTTTCGCCAGTTCCCTTTTCTGAAATATAGCCTACAACACCCAGGGCGCTTCCAGACAGCACTAAATCACGGGTTTTAAACAGGGACAAAAAAAATCCTGGGACTTCAGAAGAAGTCCACATACAGACCAGTTGATCCTGGGATTTCTGCCTCCATTGTCCACACTTGATGCTTTGTTGCAAGATTTAGAGACTCCCAAGATGATTGCTGCCAGACTTCCACCGGAAATTTCAGTGGGTTTTTTAAATTTAAAAAAACTTAAGATGCACACATACACCTTAAGTTTCATTCCTGGCTATCTGTGCAGACAGGGTGTTGTTCCTGCATTATACATGTCTGTTCCTGATTGCTCTTGTGAAAAGATGTACAGTGTTGAATAGGGGGGCACAACTTTCTCCTGGCAAAGAAAATGTGCCCTCCACACGTTTCATGAAGTTTCTGGCACACAGACAAACTTTTCATGTTCTTTTCAATTGTCTCCTTCTTTTTAGGAACTGACCAATCAGGAACAAACATCTAAAACCCAGGAACAAGCAAAAGAATTCCATAATTTCTGGTTGAAGGGACGTACAGACATCAGAAGAACCACATATTCGGCTCAAAACCATGATATTCTGGCACCTGGAAATCTCACGCATTTTCCCTGTTGTAGCGATTGCTTCTGCGTTACAGAGAATAGCATCTGCCCACCTTTCTGTTTGCTGCAGATGCTCCTGGGATAACGATACTGTCTTCTACTGGACGGGCCTGTAGTAAGTCTAATTTCTTCTGATATACAAGCCTTGGGAACTTTAGGTCCTCCAATACAGCTCTGTGGGAGATTGATTATAGAGTTGCACTGGAAGACCCTGCTTTTTATTCACAGTGTTTCCACTTTGTGGGAGTGCTGCAGCCTTAACTCAAATGTGAAAGGCTGACTGTACATAGTGTTAGGTTGTTGTAGGTTTTTTCGGGCTGTATGGCCATGGTTTAGAGGCATTTTCTCCTGACGTTTCGCCTGCATCTATGGCAAGCATCCTCAGAGGTAGTGAGGTCATATTGTTTTCAGGATATCTCACAGCAACATACAGTTCTATTCTGGGCACCACAATTCAAGAGAGATATTGCCAAGCTGGAATGTATCCAGAGTAGGGCGACTGAAATGATCAAGGGTCTGGAGAACAAGCCCTATGAGGAGCAGTTTAAGGAGCTGGGCATGTTTAGCCTGAAGAAGAGAAGGCTGAGAGGAGATATCATAGCCATGTATAAATATGTGAGAGGAAGCCGCAGGGAGGAGGGAGCAAGCTTATTTTCTGCTTCCTTGGAGACTTGGACGTGGAAAAATAGCTTCAAACTACAAGAGAGGAGATTCCATCTGAACATGAGGAAGAACTTCCTGACTGTGAGAGCTGTTCAGCAGTGGAACTCTCTGCTCCGGAGTGTGGTGGAGGCTCCTTCTTTGGAAGCTTTTAAACAGGGGCTGGATGGCCATCTGTCAGGTGTGATTTGAATGCAATATTCCTGCTTCTTGGCAGAATGGGGTTGGACTGGATGGCCCAGGAGGTCTCTTCCAACTCGTTGATTCTAGGATTCTATGATTCTATTTACAGAGAAAAGATTACATTTTTAAAATGCTAAATGGGCCAATGGGCCAGTGTCCTCACTATTTCACCTGTCACTTTAGTTCAGAGCTTTCCAGACATTTCATGTTGTTTGTTTATTTATTTATTTATTATTATTTGCCATATTTATACCCCCACCTTTCTCAACCCTGGAAGGGACTCAATATAGGCAACTATTTGATGCCTTAAAACAATGTGCAATTAAGGTAGACATTTTGAACCGGAATTTAAAACACATTAAAACATTTGAAAACATTATATTTGCTATTAACCATACTATCCGCAATCGTAACCTGGGCCATTCCAATAACCATTGCACATAAGGCCATATCCATCTATTGCACTACAATTGCTCTCCAAAGGCTCGATCCCAAAGCCACATTTTCACTCTCTTTCAGAGGGTCAGGAGGGAGTGTGTTGATTTATTTCACTTGGGAGGAAGTTCCATAGTTGAGGGACCACCACTGAGAAGGCCCTGTCTCTCGTCCCTGCCAGTCACACTTGCAAAGGAGGAGGGACCGAGAGCACGGCCTACCCTGGTAATCTTAAACTCCGAGATGGTTCATAGGGGGAGATACATTCGGATGGGTAAGCTGTTTAGGGCTTTATAGGCTAAAGCCAGCATTTTGAACAACATACTTTTTAGACATGGATCACTTTGCTAGCACACTGGAGGTTAAAGCAACTCTTTATAAGTGATACGGTCACATAAATAAATTATAAGGGTTTAAACGGCATCTTCCAAATTGTCATCATCTGCAAAATACATATTACAACCTATAGAATTAAATTAAGTTTTGAAATCCATTAAAAACAAAAGATGGAAACCTACAAGACATCACATCATTAAGAGCCCATTGCACTCAATTCTAAACACTTTGAAAAGTCAAGCCTAGGTCTGCACAAAATAATAGTAAAGTTGGAAAATCCTATGGCTGTGAAATGGATTCTGTCACTTCAAACTACAAAGGACTGCCCTTTGAATACTTCCCTTCATTAAAAGAAACAGAAACAAAACAAGAACATTGGGAATTCAAGTAGGATATACAACCTTTCTTCTTAACGTTTCAATATTTTATTTTGGGATTTGGTGTTTACTGCAAAACATTTGTCATGTGTTTCGCAAATCCAATAATTGCTCAACTGGCATCTAAGGTGATACTGTATATTCTCCCAACTCAGCACTCCACCACCTTGTCCCTGCCATAGCCAATGTTCATGCTCAACTGCCATTGCTTACATGGCAAAAAGGCAACATTTTGGGATCCACCGGTATATCCCGGTGAACAAAGGCTCTGCTTAAGAATCTCTTTTTTATAAGTACTGGAGCCCAGCTCAGGCCCCCTTTCTTCTATCTATTTTGAAAGACGGATGTAAAATGTTGGGTTGCAGCAAAATGTCCACAGTAAGCAATGCAATATAACTTGACCTGGGAAAAAATGAGATTCTGGTCTAGATGATCCTACTGCGCTCTGTCTGTGTTTACATATAACAGGTAAGATGAACAGCTGCCTCCATATTCATTTACTAAGCCCATATGAAGAGCAAAACAAGAGGAAAGTGGAGAAGGGGAAGCAGATAATGATTGTGTGTTTTAAAAATATAGATCTACCCATTTAGCCACCAAAATGGAAAAGTGGAAGCTGTAGTAAGAGGAACATTCATACCAGGATGCATTTTGTAAAGAAGCTTTCAGGTGATCTCTGGAAGATTCTGCTACTGCATTATATGGTTAGAGGAGATTCTTATGTCTGCATTATATGAGTCTACACTGACCATAAAAACAATATCATACAAAAGCTGACTGGCACAACCTGGAGATCACAACCAGATACAGTGAAGACATCTGCCCTTGCGCTATGCTACTCTGCTGCTGAGTATGCATGCCCAGTGTGGAACACATCTCAACACACTAAAACAGTGTATGTGGCTCTTAATGGGACATGCCGCATTATCACGTGATCTTTGCACCCTACACCACTGGAGAAATTACACTGTTTAACCAGTATTGCACCACCTGACATCCGCTGGGGAGTAGCAACCAATAGTGAAAGGACCAAGGCAGTGACATCTCCGGCCTATCCCCTGTTTGGATATCAACCAGCACGCCAATGACTTAAATCAGGAAATAGTTTTCTAAGATCTACAGAGACACTCGCTGGAACACCTCAGCAAGAGTCCAAAAGTGGCAGGCTCAAACCCATGCCTGATACCAATTGAGAGACTCTCTCCTGAGCACACAGAAGACTGGGCGACTTGGAAGGCGCTGAACAGACTGCGCTCTGGCACCACGAGATGCAGAGCCAACCTTAAGAAATGGGGCTACAAAGTGGAATCTACAACACGTGAATGTGGAGAAGAGCAAACTACAGACCACCTACTACAATGCAACCTGAGCCCTGCCACATGCACTATCATAGGTACATCCTATAGTATTCTGAGAGTTATAGTTTGCAGAGGAACTCAATTTTTTTTATTAAGAATTCTAAACATCTCTGCCTAAATTGCAAACTGTGGATTACAATTGTAATACACAGCAATCAAAGCTAAATCATGGCCCTAGAATTGTGTTGTAGGAAAAGGATCACAGAATCTGTTCCATAACAAGAAGAATCAGGAGTGATTTCCTCCCTTGTTGAGCAAAAAATGATAAGCGGAGCAAACTATTCTTCTTTTTTCACATAATTCCTTAATGTTTTGTGTTTGTAATCATTTTTTTCTTCCTCAGAATAGTCAACAAAAGCAATTTTTGCCAATTGGAGGGTCACAGAGTGCGTATGAATTCGCAACATAATGTGGCAAGTCATATTACATGATGACCTGTTGAGCAAATCTGTCAAGGGCAACGTGTCGACACGTCTTTTACTTTTGGAGCAATTTCTCCCAAATATTTCAAAGGGTGGACCTTTTGAAAGGTCATGAAAATGTGTAGTCATGTTTTGTCTTGACGGCTGTATACAATCACAATCTGCCATGGGTGTTATTTATTTGGTATTTTTAGAGCAACATCGCAAACTGAAAGACTGCAGAAATGAGATGGTGGCTATGAAATTAGCACCTTACTAATAATTACATGTAAATTGAGAACAAACTGTCTTTTTACATGCTACTTTAGTTTATGAATAGTTTCCTTGCAACTGTTGGACCATCTGCTTGGAGGGGCGGTCGATACATTCATGAGACAGACACTTAAAAATACATTTCTCCCCTGTCACAGGCAACAGTTATAAAATTATTATAAAATGCCAGTGCTCTTTTGTGATGACGTGACTGGCATCGCATATAGATGAAGCCCAACTTGCCTTAGCCACAGCAAAAGAAAACAAGCGACAGCTTGCTTTTAGACATCTCATTCAATGGCCTGAAAGACACACCGCGAGGCTGTGGTCAGTTCTTGGTTTCCGTGCTCAGGTTGATCCATCCTGTCACCTTTATGAGGAAAGGAGGGATTATCGTTTGGGTTTCAGGATGATCTTCTTCCTTATTCATTTGTCTATGCCCTAAGATCAGCTTCTGCTTTGCAATAATAATAATAATAATAATAATAATAATAATAATAATAATAATAATACTCGTAACAACATCAGCAACAACAACAACAACTTACTTGCTTAGGTGATCCCTCGTAGTCCGAGGATGATGGTCCTCCAAGAGTAGTGTCCTGTGGGTCCGTAGTTGACTGTGGAGCCCTATTCTTGATCTGCATTTTCTCCCACAGTGAGGGTTTCCAGATGGAAGACGGTCCCAGTCAGGGTTGGCTTGACATGCCTTCCTCTTGGCACGTTTCTCTCTTTCGCCCTCCATTCGTGCCTCTTCAAATTCTGCAGCACTGCTGGTCACAGCTGACCTCCAGCTGGAGCGCTCAAGGGCCAGGGCTTCCCAGTTCTTAGTGTCTATGCCAGAGTTTTTAAGGTTGGCTTTGAGCCCATCTTTAAATCTCTTTTCCTGTCCACCAACATTCTGCTTTCCGGTCTTGAGTTTGGAATAGAGCAACTGCTTTGGGAGACGGTGGTCAGGCATCTGGACAATGTGGCCGGTCCAGCGCAGCTGATGGCAGAGGACCATCGCTTCAATGCTGGTGGTCTTTGCATCTTCCAGCACACTGACAACAACAACAACAACAACAGCAGCAACAAAAACAACAACAGGCAGGCAGGCAGGCAGGCAGAGTTTTGGAGCACAATACTCCTTACCTCAACATCGTGTTAAAAAACAAAGTATGGATCGTCGATGTTGCAATCCCAGGTGACAGCAGGATTGAAGAGAAACAACTGGAAAAGCTGACACAATATGAGGATTTAAACATGGAAGTGCAAAGACTCTGGCACAAGCCAGTCAAGGGGGTCCCAGTGGTGATCAGTACACTGGGTGCAGTGCCTTAAGACCTTGGCCTGCACTTAAACACCATCGGCGCTGACAAAATTACCATCTGCCAGCTGCAAAAGGCCACCCTACTGGGATTTGCATGTATTATTCACCGATACATCACACAGTCCTAGACACCTGGGAAGTGTCTGATGTGTGATCCAATACAACAGCCAGCAGGGAGATCTTGTCTGCTGTGGACTCATCATGTTGTGTTTCAAATAATTATCAACATCATCATCATCACGATCTGTCAACTGCAAAAGGCCGCCTTACTTGGATCTGTGCATATCATTTGAAAATATATCAGACAGTCCTCAACGCTTGGGAAGTGTTCGACTTGTGATTTTGTGATACGAAATCCAGCATATATATCTCATTTGCTGTGTCCTACTGTGTTTTTGTGTCAGTAAAATAACAACAACAACACTTTATTTGTATTCTGCCCTATCTCCCTGAGGGAACTCATGGTGGATTCCAACATACACAAACACAAAGGCAAACATTCAGTGCCTAGAAACAACATGACACAGATTACACAGATAAAAGCAAAGGCTTCCTTTTCTGGCTCTGAGGGGTGATGCTCATCTCCGACTCTGAGGGTGGTCCTCATCTCCATTTCTAAGCCAAAGAGCCAGCATTGTACATAGACACCTCCTGGGTCATATGGCCAGCATGACTGTATGGAGCACTATTTCCTTCCCACTGAGGCAGTACCTATTCATCTACTCACATTAGCATGTTCCACCAGAGCCCCCGGTGGCACTGTGGGTTAAACCCCTGTGTTGGCAGGACCGACAGGTCGCAGGTTCGAATCCAGGGAGAGGCGGATGAGCTCCCTCTATCAGCTCCAGCTCCTCATGCGGGGACATGAGAGAAGCCTCCCACAAGGATGATAAAAACATCAAATCATCCAGGCATCCCCTGGGCAACGTCCTTGCAGACGGCCAATTCTCTCACAGGGCTAACAGCAGAAGCTCACCCCATCCCACGGATTCAAACTTCCAACCTTCTGGTCAGCAAGTTCAGCAGCTCAGCGGTTTAACCCATTGCATCACTGCAGGCTAGTGCATGTGGAGAGGCTTTTGCAGTGACCTGGAGAGATTCGCTGGAGTCCTCTTTTCCTGTAGATAAGCAAACTTTTGCGATTAGAGGTGGTATAACAAATCTATTTCTGTTCTCCTACAGGTTTTGCACATTATTGCTAATGCTTCCCGATGTGACTATTTTGGCTAAGGTCCTGCTGGCTATTGCTACTCTGCTGGCTCAGGAAGAGGCATCAGCAAATGAAGGAGAAGGGTTGGGGACACCCAACAAAGTCATTTCTGTCATGGGAAACATTTTTACTGCAATCCCCCTACTCTAGCATTACTAGGAGTGTTTATGCCAGGGCAACTTCCGCAATAATTTGCCATAGCAAAAGATTAACGGATCTAATGCAAAAGCACCATCAACAACAACACCCCCTCCTGCTTTTCTCTTGTCGGATTTCACAATTAGATCCTAAAATGGTTTTTAAAAACAGCTTGTTTCAATTTACAGAAGGTCCCAAATGAGCAATAGAAAAACAAATAAAGAACAAAGAGGTCCCTCTAGGGGTGCATCTACACTGTAGAGTTAATGGAGTTTGGCATTAAGCATGGCTCAATACAACAGAATCCTGGGAGCTGTAGTTTGACGAGGCAGAAAAGGCACAGGAACTTGTAAAACTCACATGATTCCACAGCATTGAGCCATGAGAATTAAATTGGCACCAAACTCCATTAATTATGCAGTATGTTGTTGTTCATTCGTTCAGTCGTCTCCGACTCTTCGTGACCTCACGGACCAGCCCATGCCAGAGCTCCCTGTCGGCCGTCACCACCCCCAGCTCCTTCAAAGTCAATCTAGTCACTTCAAGGATGCCATCCATCCATCTTGCCCTTGGTTGGCCCCTTTTCCTTTTGCCTTCCACTCTCCCCAGCATCATTGTCTTCTCTAGGCTTTGCTGTCTCCTCATGATGTGGCCAAAGGACTTCAGCTTTGTCTCTAGTCTCCTTCCCTCCAATGAGCAGCCGGGCTTTCTTTCCTGGAGGATGGACTGGTTGGATCTTCTCACAGTCCAAGGCACTCTCAGCACTTTCCTCCAGCACCACAGCTCAAAAGCATCGTTCTTCCTTCGCTCAGCCTTCCCTAAGGTCCAGCTCTCACATCCGTAGGTTACTACAGGGAATACCATGGCTTTGACTAGGCAATGGATCTTTGTTGCCAGTGTGATGTCTCTACTTATGCAGTATAGATGCACCTTAAATCTCTAATCAGTCCCTAGTAAATATAGGTCTTACGCTTTACAGCAAACTTTTAATTCAACACTAAACGGGTGCAAATGTGAAATGAAATACCCAGAGCAGTAAAGCCTTTAATCAGCCCCATGTACACTACCATATAATGCAATTTGTTATTGTGTAGACATCTGTAACACAGTCCAATGTAGTTAAAATGCATTATGGCTTCATCTACATATGGTCAGTATTTATTTATCGTATCAGGAGTGAACCAAGGATAGAGGTGTAATGTATTTTTTAAAAAAACACACAAAGTTTAGAAACTTGGCATTATATTAAATGTCCTTTGACCACTTTGACCACTTGGAGTGCCTGAAGTATTGCCATAAGAAGGTCCTCCATTGTGCATGTGGCAGGGCTCAGGCTGCATTGTAGGAGGAGGTCTGTAGTTTGCTTTTCTCCACACTCACATGTCATTGACTTTACTTTGTGGCCTCAGTTCTTAAGGTTGGTTCAGTATCTCCTGGTGCCAGAGTTCAGTCTGTTCAGCGCCTTCCAAGATGCCCAGTCTTCTATATGCCCAGGAAGGAGTCTCTCACTCAGTATCAGCCATGGATTGAGGTTCTGGGTTTTAGCCTGCCACTTTTGGACTCTCGTTTGCTGAGGTGTTCCTGTGAGTAACTCTGCAGATCTTATAAAAGCGTTGGTATGCTGACTGATATCCAAACAGGGGATGGGACAGAGTAAGTTTTATTAAAATATATTCTTTTCATTTCTTTTGTATTTTTTCTAGGAGTCCTCGGTGGCACAGTGGGTTAAAGCACTAAGCTGCTGAACTTGATGATTGAAAGGTCACAGGCAGGGGCGGCTTGTTCAAAGTAAGCATTTGCAGTATAGTTGATTTTGCCCAGGGGCGCTCTTGAGGCGCTCTTGGGGGAAAACAGACCTTGACATATGTGAGTTGTAGTTACTGGGATGTATAGTTCACCTACAATCAAAGAGCATTCTGAACTCCACCAATGATGGAATTGAACCAAATATGGCACACAGAACTCCCATGACGAACAGAAAATATGTATCAATGATTGGTTGGGGGGGGGGGCAAAATACTGTTTGCTTACCGTTGAAAATTACCTAGGGCCGCCTCTGGTCACAGGTTCAAATCTGAGGAGTGGTGTGAGCTCCCGCTGTTAGCTCCAGCTTCTGTCAACCTAGCAGTTTGAAAACATGCAAATGTGAGTAGATCAATAGGTACTGCTTCAGCGGGAAGGTAACAGTGTTCCATGCAGTCATGCCAGCCACATGACCTTCGGGGTGTCTATGGGCAACGCCGGCTCTTCGGCTTAGAAATGGAGATGAGCACCAACCCCCAGAGTCGGACATGACTGGACTTAATGTCAGGGGAAAACCTTTACCTTTTTACCTATGTATTTTAAAAAAAATCTTGTAACCTTACTTTCCAGATAACCGCCATATGTTCAAGGTAATATTTTCTTGCCACATGTCTAGCGAGATGCACAAATAATAAATGCATTACTACTTTCTAAAGAATTCAAGTCAGACCTTCAGCTGCAAACCATGAAGTCATGCGTGAATGAAATCGCCATTACCGTGTTCTGAGAATAATTGTGATTTGGTATCTCTCCTCTCTTGCACACACATGTACACGATGTGTACACACCTTCCACACGTATCAGTTAATTCCAGAATGTGAGAAATATAACGATAAGAAAGCTCATCCTATACAACCTCTTTAAACACAAGAACTAACTGTCAACACTTTTATCGCAGCAGCTGGTAACAACTTATTATTGTAATTCCCTGATAGTCCCTACCAATTTTGCCCAAAATAATATGCTTTGGTGGTGAGCTGGGCAGACTGATAATACATTTGAAGTGGGGGGGGGGGGGGGGGTGAGAAGGAAGCACAAGGATACAGCTTTTTTATATATAGCAATTTATTCTCGGTGAGAAAAGAAGAGAATAACAACATTTCACAGCCTCCCTGCCTGCTGTTCCCATTGTATGTGCCTCTTGTAACACAATTTCTCCTTTGCAAGTTAAAGAGAGATTTTGGGGAGTGCTTTCTGACACCTCCTTGAAACAAAACATTCAACTTTAGACACTGACATACCCTTTCACCAGACACAAGACTATTGAGAGAAAATCAGGAGAGCGGGTGGAGCAAATCCTCCGGATTTTAAGCCTTTGCTTTGATATGTTTTTTTTTCCCCTTGCTACTCCATACTTCTCAGGAAAAAAAATGCTGCAAGTCGCTTTTGCTTACTGCTGGTGTGAGAGAATCAGCCATCTATGAAGATGTTCCCCAGGGGATGCCCGGAAGTGGTGCAATCCTGCAGGGAGACTTCTCATGTCACCTACAAGGGTGCCAGTTGCCTCGCTTGTTGTAGATGGAAAAAGGCCTGTTTGCTGGCAGCAGTGACCTGAGCTTCCATTGTCAGCTGCGAATCCAAAACGACACCCAAGCTCTTAACGGTAGGTGAAAGAGATAGGGCAGCACCATCGAAGGTGCGTAGCAAATAGATCAGACCAATCGAGCGGCCATGCCAGAGAATCTCAGTCTTCGCCGGGTTCACCTTCAGTCTACTAGCACGTAGCCAGTTCAACAGAGCCTCCAGACATAAGGTGAAATTGTCTGGTATTGACGTTGCTCCAGGCTCCAAACTCAGAAGGAGTTGGGTGTCGTCTGCATATTGATAGCAGTTTAAGCCAAAACTCTGAGCCAAACTAGCAAGGGGTCTAACATAGATGTTGAAGAGAAGAGGGGAGAGAATTGCACCTTGGGGTACCCCACATAGGAGAGGAGATCTTTGAGAGACTTGATCCACATATCCAAAGCTAACCTTGAGCTTAGATAGGGAAAGGCCTGTTCTTTCTAACCATAGCAGCTCAGGGTTAGGGTGAAAGATCCCAGGATTTTTTCTACCTTTTGGAGAAAGGTTACCTCAGTAATTGAAGAAAGGGGAAAGAAAGAACATCTATATGGTTTCCCAAATTGACTATTTGTGTTGTAACTTTATCAAGCTGTGCCAAGTCTGCCAAGGACTTTGGAAATAAACATTTTGTTGATGTTCATATCTTGACTGGCATCAGTGCTGAAAGTATTGAGTTATTGCTTCAAAGAAAGACCCCCCAGGGGTTCACCCAGGTAAAGAAAGAAGCACATCTTAGTTTTAACTCTATAGGGTCTGGGTGTGACAGCACAAAGATGATGATGATGATGATGATGATGATGATGATGATGATGATGATTATTATTATTATTATTATTATTACAATGCAACCTGAGCCCTGACACATGCACAATGGAGGACCTCCTGACAGCAACACCAGAGACGCACTAAGTGGCCAGCTACTGATCAAATGACATCTAATATAATGCCAAGTTTTAAAACTTTGTGTGTGTGTTTTTAATGCATTACAATTGTACCCTTGGTTTGCTCCTGATACGATAAATAAATAAATACATAAGGAAAAAATAAATCCTGCATTCTTTTGTTGTACGTTCAGCTTCAGTAAAACCTTCTCTGTTTGATCATTTGCGTAGGTCAAGAAAAGATGGCCACATGCAAAAAGTAGGATGCAGAAGGGAGGAGAACCTCATTGCATATTTGCAAGAGCTCTGCAATGCAACAAATAGTTCTCACAGCCAGGTCCATGAGAGCAAGCCTAGGGAGGAGAAGTCTGGTTTGAATGCTATCCGCAGCTGGTGGACACATCTGATGTCCTCCGTGCTCCAGGATTTTGGAACTCCAAATGGTCTGGTCTTGTTAGTGGATTCAGATCAATGCCTTGGCTTTGCTTCGTTCCATTTTCTTTTTTTCTCTGCATTGTTAATTTAGCAGACTTCTGTGCAGTGCTTCTAGGGATGGACAAAACACTGTCTCATCTTCCCCCACTTGCTTGACAAACAGTTGAGTTGTTTTCCAACTCATTTATAAAGACATGGGAAGTCTTTCCAAAGCCAAAGGAAAATAAATACTTTGCAGAGCTGCAATGGCCCAGTTCAAAAGGTACAAGCATTTCCAGGGCAGAGAAAGCCATGCTGTGCCTGCCTGCCATGAAACTGTCAAAGATGTCTGTCAAAAGGCTGTCAGGGAAGGAGAAAAAGGTGGCACCACAATTCAGCCTCACAAATATGGCTAAATACCCAGAGATTGAAAGTCGTGCTTCTGAGAGCTAAGTGCTCAAAGTCTTTAATGGCTGAATCTGTCGGTTATGCTTTTTCCAAAGTTTAAATATTTTGAACTTCAAGTTCTTCTCACTCTGTTTCTGCAGAAATGTGTGAATTTTTGGAAAGTTCATATCAAAAATGTTTGAAATTAAATTCTCACACATCTCTAACTCCTGGCCTAGAACAAATCATTAGAATCCCATTGTCCTGATGTCATAGAGAGCGCTGGGGCACCAGAACGTGAATGGTAGATAATTGTAGGTGCATCTACATCATAGAATTAGTGCAGTTTGACACTACTTTAACTGCCATGGCCCACTGCTAAGGAATCGTAGGAGTTGGAGTTTAGTGAAACACCAGCATTCTTTGGCAAAGGTGAAAGACTTTGTGCAACAGCAGTTCCCATTTGTTTTATCGTGTCAGAAGCGACACAAGAAACTGCAAGTCGCTTCTGGTATGAGAGAATTGGCCATCTGTAGAGACATTGCTCAAGTGATGCTCGGATGTGTTACCATCTTGTGGGAGGCATTTCTCATGTCCCCACTTGGGAAGCTGGAGGTGACAGACAGGAGCTCACCCCGTCTCGTGGATTTGAACCACCGACCTTCAGGTCAGCAGTTCTGCCAGCACAAGGGTTTAACCCATTGCACCCCCGCGGCTCCTGCAACTCCCATGATTCCATATCTTTAAGGGTGCATTCAGACAGTGTCTAAAATGTGCAAGCTCAAATGATGCCTCATGTAAAAGCAAATACATTCAGCACAAAGCAGGAAAAGCCTGATTTGGCCTGAATTAATTTGATACTGGAAAGACCTGTGTCTTCCTGAAAGACACGGGTCGAATCCAGTATGGCTGCTGTCTGGACTGCCTCTTCAGAAGTCTTGGCACTTCCAAGGGGGGTGTCCACATAGCCCTCTCACATTTTACAGGCTGAATCAGCCCGGAATACCCGAGGGGGCTAACACCCCCTCTCCAAAATCCCTTAAAATGGGGGGGGGGGGGACGGACGGGAACTTACCCAGCCACCATTAAACTGCTGCCAAAGCTCTCCTGGTGTGTAGAAATGATGCACCAGGAGAATGCGATGAGGAGGAAAATAGCTCCTGTCCCACCTTCTCCTGGCGCATCATTTCTATGTGCCAGGACAACTCCTGCAGCAGTTTAATAGCAGCCAGGTAAGTTTCTTTATTTATTTATTTACATCATTTTTATCCCACCCATTTCAGCCCGAAGGTGACCCAGGGTGGCATACAGAACTGGCACAATTAGATGCCGTGTGTGTGTGTGTGTGTGTATACATATACACATACACACACATATACATATCTCAGTTAAAAGCAATTAAATTACATCATAAATACATATTAAAAACCATAGAAACAATAAAACTATATAAATCTATAAAATCAATGTCTTCCGGTTCAAATTCCTCATCCGTTTACATCGTCTTGGCCGTTCAGTGTTCATATACCTATTTGGGTTTATCTGATCACACTGAAGTTCCAAACGCTTGCTCAAAAAGTCAGGTCTTCAATCTTTTCTGAAAGGTCAGGAAGGAGGGGGCCGATCTAATATCCTTGGGCAAGGAGTTTCGCAGCTTTGTGTGTGTGTGTGTGTGTGTTTAAGGGGTTTGGGGGAAGGGGTGTGAGTGTCTCTGTGTCCTCCTGGAAGATTCTAGGAGGGCAATTTTATTTTACTTATTTATTTATTTCGTATACTTCTACCCCGCCCTTCTCAACCCCCGAGGGGGGACTCAGGGCGGCTTACAAAAAGGCACAATTTAATGCGTACACAATAATACAGATAAACAAATAAAACAGCAATTAAAACAGTTATAACAGTTAAAAAACAATCAATATTTGTCACAGTCAATAACCAATCTCAGCTCAGCATTCTCCAACTCAGAGTCCATATTTCATTCTACATTGTCTGTTCCTATCGGTCGTCATAGTCCTTTATCTGTCTGCCAGATTGCCCAAACGCCTGGTCCCAAATCCATGTTTTTAATTTCCTTCTAAAGGAAAGGAGGGATGTCGATGAACTAATTTCCCCGGGAAGTGAATTCCATAGGTGAGGGGCCACCACTGAGAAGGCCCTGCTCCTCGTCTCTGCCAACCTCACTTGTGATAGAGGCGGGGCCAAGAGCAGGGTCTCCCCAGAAGATCTTAAACTCCGAGGTGGGACATAGAAGGAGATCCATTCGGACAGATATGCTGGGTCGGAACTGTAAAGGGTTTTGTAGGTCAAAACCAGCACTTTGAATTGTGCTCGGAATTGGATCAGCAGCCAGTGGAGCTGACATAGCAGAGGGGTGGTATGCTCCCTGTATGATGCCCCGGTGAGTACTCTGGCTGCTTCCCGCTGGACTAATTGAAGTTTCCGAACAGTCTTCAAAGGTAAGCCCACGTAGAGTGTGTTGCAGTAATCTAATCAGGATGTAACAAGAGCCAGATCCGACTTGAAGTTCCCAAGGTACTGGCACAATTGGACATCCCTCCCAGGAAATTGCAGATGTTCATAGGTGGGGTGTGGAATTTAGTCCGTGCCCAATCAGGTTTTTATTTAATCCGATTGCACCCGGGTTAAAGGTTGTGTGGAACCGCCCTGAGCCATGGCAGTTAAAGTGGTTTCAAACTGCATTAATTTTACAATGTAGATGCACCCAAGGTGGGTATAATCATTGTGGGATATTAACATTGTGTCCATACAGCCAAAAAAACAAAACAAAAACAAAACTAGACTAGACTTACCACTTACCACTTGCCTTGGACTGCGAGAAGATCCAACCAGTCCATCCTCCAGGAAATCAAGCCCGACTGCTCATTGGAGGGAAGGATACTAGAGACAAAGTTGAAGTACTTTGGCCACATCATGAGGAGACAGCAAAGCCTAGAGAAGACAATTATGCTGGGGAAAGTGGAAGGTAAAAGGAAGAGGGGCCGACCAAGGGCAAGACGGATGGATGGCATCCTTGAAGTGACTGGACTGACCTTGAAGGAGCTGGGGGTGGTGACGGCTGACAGGGAGCTCTGGCGTGGGCTGGTCCATGAGGCCATGAAGAGTCGGAGACGACTGAACGAAAGAACAACAAAGACTTACCACTCTGTTGCTGCAAATAGCCATGACTCTTCAATGGGATATCCCTGATTTTTCTGTCTTTGAAGGATCCTTTGCACAGCTTCTAAAAAGTTTTCAAGAACTCCAGAAAAAGTAGCCTTTGCTCAGGAGCTGTTTAGATTTTCAAAATCTTTGGGTTAGAGAAATATATTCCCCATCCAAAAGGCCAAAGGGTTTCCTCCCCTTCTTATGCTCAGGAGCAGAAAGGCACATAAAAGCTTTTTGTCCATTTTCATTGTCAGCTATGGATAGTTTGACTAACTTTTCCACATTCTGAAACAGCCATTTTCCATTTTGAAAAGAATTAGATTACACGTTTTATTTTATCTTATTTCTTGTTTCTCCCAATACATTTTGCTTGTAGGATACACATCGCTATCCACCATTGCATTACGAGATGTCGGGCCACTAGCCATGAATGGAAGGTAATTTCATTTCTGTGTTGGAAAATATAATTGAGGACGCATGTATTCTATGGAAGATGACATCAAAAGGTAGTCCCTGCTACAAACCCTGGTCAATGGGACAAATTCCACTTTAATGGGGTCTTTGAAAGCTTTCACAAGTCCATCACAAAAAGCCTTGCAGGAAATTAGCTTTCAAAGGCATACAGAGAAGCATCTCTCTCTGCCTCTGTTGTTAAGCCGGAATTTAACATCTCGGTGGCAATTATCTCAGAACATCATCATTAATCCGCAATGGAAATGTTGGTGTAGAGTTTGCAAAGAATCACACTCCATATTCAACAAAGAGTCTTTCAAGGATGAGATGATTATTATGGGCGAAAATCAATGTTAGTACCAACCAGAATGGACACACTGAAATGCTTAGAACATGTTAGTTATTACCTACATGAATCCTATTGATTTAACTGAGTCTAAAACTGGATTTTGCCCCAGGCCAGCTTCAATCAATCAACCAATCAATCAATCAAATCAAAACAGCGCCATCATACCCTCCAACATTTCGGAGATAGCAACAGGAACACACATCTGAATTTGCAAGATGTGTGGTTGAACCATTTGGGTGTATGATTGAAAGGGTGTGATCATATGCAAAAGCCAGTAAAGAAGAACAGAGAGAACTGTAGAATTTTAAGCGGAAAATACTCTGAATTTTTACAGAATCATGCGTGCATGCACGTGCACACACTTGTGTTTGTATTATTATAAATATTATATTATACATGAATGTAAAATCACCCATACCGGCTCAAAATGAGTTCTCTCTTGGGCCCCAACCACACTGCCCTATATCCCAGGATCTGATCCCAGATTATCTGCTTTAAAGTGGATTATATGAGTCTCCACTGCCAGATAATCTGGGATAAGGAGATAATCTGGGATCAGATCCTGGGTTATAAAGTAGTGTAGAAGGGGCCTGAGAGATAACTCATTTTGAACAGGATCTGGTTGATTTTACATTCATGTATATTATAATATTTGTAATTTTCAACAGTAAGCAAACAGTATTTTGGCGTCCCCCCCCCCCCCCCCAACCAATGACTGATATATATTTTCTGTTCGTCGTGGGAGTTCTGTGTGCCATATTTGGTTCAATTCCCTCATTGGTGGAGTTCAGAATGCTCTTTGATTGTAGGCGAACTATACATCCCAGTAACTACAACTCGCACATGTCAAGGTCTATTTTCCCCCAAGAGCACCTCAAGAGTGCCCCTGGGCAAAATCAACTATACTGCAAATGCTTACTTTGCGTAATGGTTGAGCCGCCCCTATGTATAAGCAGTGTGGAAGAGACCTCAGATTCATGAATGCTGAACACACATTTATTTATGCCCTGCTTTTTTCCTCTTCACAAGGAGACACTGAAGGTTCTGAATACAAGAACTGACTAGACAGTATACCGTCAACCCTGTAGATTGCCTGCACCATTTGTATAATTCCCAAGCCCCTAGAAATATCTGTACCATTAGTGTCACAATATTTATTTATTTATTTATTTATTTCGAGTATTTATTTCCTGTCCTTCTCACCTCCAAAGTGGGATTCAGGACAGCTTCCAGAAGCCAACCATTAGATGCCAGAAAAAAATGCATTAAAAACATAGTTAAACTTCACACAATTAAAACAACTATAATCAATCAATTAAAAACAGAACGCCGGTTCAAAACATTATCCAAATCAGTCCTTTGCAGTCCACTAAAACATTCTCTTCCTGGTTGATCCAACTATTGCACAAACACTTGATCCCAAAGCCAGAATTTAAGTTTTTTCCCAAAGGTCAAGAGGGAGGGGTCAGATCTAATGTCATTGGGGAGGGCGTTTCATAGCCGAGGGGCTACCTGTTGAATCCAGGACAGGAGAAGCCCTCTGGCTTTAAACACCACACCGTTGGATGGAAAACAATCCTTTTATTGAAGATAATTAAAATGCAAGAAGGTAAAAAAACACTTTAAAGAAATAGATAAATCCAATTAGGTAGGAAGATAGCAGGAGCAAAGTAGTCCATGGTAATAGTCCAGCAAAGTCCATAAAAACAAAGTCAAAACTTCTCAAATAAAATGCAAGAAATGAGGAAACATGAATCCAAGGCATGAATATAAAAGCACAGATCAAAACCATGAAACAAAGGCACTTAAAACATGAATTTTCCAAGCAAAGCTTCCATGAACAAGGACGAGATATTGACTTGATTCTAAACAATGCTTCATCTGACTACACATCCTGTACTTGGGACTTTTATCTCCTTGTTAGCTATGTCTCTAGTGCTCAGAAATTGGTTTCGCTTTAGCTGAAAATTTCTTATCTTTTTCTCTTGGAGCCTGGCAGAACGCCAAAGCCACTGTTTGGCTCTCCTGTTTTGACTAATCTCTTCCCCTCTATCTATTTGCTCATTAATTTCTGCTGTTTTCATGTTCCCTCTCATGGGAACTCTCTGGTGACAATTCAGAAAGCACACCCTCATCCCCACACCCCTCAGGGACATTCTCATGGGAAACTACACTTTGAACAAGGATCTCCCAGTCATTCTCTGCATTAGTATCACTGGCCAAACCACTGCCATCTCAAAACTCATCCTGCAACTCATTGACATCACTCCCCATATCCAAAGCACCCTGATTCTGAAACACAATCACAGGCTGAGCTCCAGCACCACCACGGAGAAGGCCATGGAGAATAGCCCTCAGAATACAAGGCCATACCCTGCACAGCGCACACGTTTTCATAATATAGTTTGGCATACATTCTTGAGCCAAGTAGTGCAGCACCACATGAAATTCTGATGGAAAGTGAGAGAATGGATCGATTCTGAGGGAGAACAAATTTGAGAGTGAGGAATAATTCGGGAGTGGGTGAATAATTTAAGGAAGACTGTGCTGGTATGGCTGTACCAGAAGCTTCAGCTTCATTTTCTTTCTATTGAGTTTTTGCATATATTCCAAGGTTCCATGCATTTTGCAGTAAGGTGGCTTCCCTTGGTTTGCAATTATAGGGCCAATGACCTGTCTATCATTGTTAAGTTTTGGTTTCACCCCTTTTTCCAGGGCTCTGGGAGGGAAAGGGAACCATTTTTAGTTCAGTTTTATAGTGGAAAGCTTAGCTACAGGACGTGGATCAGCTCCATCTGTAGACAAGCTTCATTTCTCACAGCATCCGGGGGAAACAGAAGCATCTGGGGGAAACAGCTCCACATCTTTCATGGAAAAGATCCAAAAGAACTCCAGCTGGAGAATCTACAAAGCCTTGGCTGGTAGGTCTACTTGGGTAACCAGAAGCAATTTGAGCCAGGAGTAGAGCCCACACCAGCAAACATAGAAAGTAGATTGCCTGGGAGGGGTTAAAAAAGGGTTTTCCTTTTAAAGAAAAGAAACAATTCACGAAGCCAGTTACCTGTCCATTTGGGCACGTTAAGAAGCATTTGTTTGACTTGTTGAAGATCTGAGAAGTTATGCTGCCGCACGTTGGGCCTGTGCATCAGACTGTAGACAGGACATAAATTCTGTGTGCCCAGCCGGACGCCGGGGCTGCCTCAGATTAAAGGCCCTTGGATTTCCTTAAAACAGAGTTTCTAGATTTCTTAAAGGTTCAACAAAGTTCTTTATTAATGAAAACAAACAGATACTTCAAGGATTTCTTAACAGTCTATTGGCTCTCTCTCAATCTTGTCCACAGGGAACAGGCACTATCTTCATAACTGTAACTAATGGGGAAATCCTTAACTTCTAATCTGGGCAGTCTGTCTTTGTCTCTGTTGGTGTGGAGCCCCTGCACCCGGTACCAACTGCTTCTGGCTTCCGCGAGTGACCCTTATCAAGCAGAGTTTTGTAGACTTCCAGGGGGAAAAGAGTTCAGTTTTCCGTGATGGCTGGCTGAAGTACCTCAGCAAAGGAGCTGTAGGGCTGTGTAACCCGGGCCAAGCTGTGGGCTGTATATCTCCCTGGCCAAGCTGTAGAAGACAAAGCTTTCTACAGGAGCTCTTGGTATTATGTCCTGCATGAAAGGCTTCTCTGTGTGGACTGACCCAAAAAGGCTCCTATTCCCTCCAAAAGCCCAAAAAGGGAGCGGGACCAGGGAACCTAACTATAATTGACAGGTGGCTTGCCCTATGATTGCAGCCAAAAGAAGCCACCTATCTGCAGAGTCCCTGAAACTTAGGACTACAACAAACATTCAGTGCAAAGCAAACAAAATTGGAGCTCTGTACCTGCACAGAAGTGTTTGTTTCAATGGAAGATCTAAGCAATAATAAAGGACTTTGTTAAACTTTTCAAGCATCTAAAGACTTTTGTATAGGAAAATCCTTAGGGCCTCTCAGCCAAGGCAACCCGGCTTCCCACTGGGCACAAAGAGCACGTCCTGTTCAAAAGACAATTATTATAAGCCCAGCACGTGACAGCACAAAGACATAAACAAAACCTGAGCCTTCAACAGCATTCACGCAGCACCAGCAGCACTGAGGCCGGAGTGCAGCAAGTTGAAGCCTACAGCTCTATTTCTACACAGGCCAGCTTCAATTGAAATTAAAATTTGTATTTAAATTTTACAGTGCAGTACTTGGCACCAAAATGTATGCAAAATTGGATTAAGAAAACTTGCATGCAGAAATGTGCATTTTAAGTTGCATGTTTATGTTCAAAAAAGTGAACTGATGTGGATACCTAACAACTAGATACATTCAAAACTGACATGGATCAGATATGTACTGATTCCACCATCCTGATCCCTAAAAGGCATATTTACAATTGCAACGATAATCCCATAATCAGCCAACACTTCAAGGTTCAGTTCATGGACAGAATCCTACCAATTATTCTTGACGCATGCAAGGAGTGAAGATCTATTTGCAGATGAGTCAGGCAAGCTTTTCTGTGGGTTTTTTTTTTTAAAATCATAGACATCCTAGTGAGAAATATGTGAATTTATTTTCTTGGTAAGTCATCGGCTGCTTAGAGATGACAAAAATCGCATGTGTAATTCTCACAATTAAGTGCATTTCTGCACCTGGTAATACTTTGTCAATGAATATTTCTTCAGTGTTTTATATGTTAAACCTTCCTTAAATTTATCGGAGGAAAAACATTCATTTGCACCTCCTTTTCACTCCAATGCGCAGTGCCATTAGACAATATTTAAAAGTTTGGGGAAGCAGTGTCTTAGCCTGGTACTGAAAAACCAGTAATATGGGTACCAAATGGATTGTTGTGGGGACTGTATCATTTGCACACAGATCTGGTCCTCAATGAGGAGAAATCAAATTTGGTGTTTGAATCTTGAGAGGAGAAGAAAAAAAAAACACTATTGGCCTCTGGGATGTTGTAGGTTTTTTCGGGATATATGGCCATGTTCTAGAGGCATTCTCTCCTGACGTTTCGCCTGCATCTATGGCAAGCATCCTCAGTGGTAGTGAGGTCTGTTGGAACTAGGAAAATGGGTTTACATATCTGTGGAAAGACCCAAGTGGGACAAAGGACTCTTGTCTGCTGGAGCTAGGTGTGAATGTTTCAACTGACCACCTTGATTAGCATTTGATAGCCTGGCAGTGCCTGGAGCAATCTTGTATAAAATGAACAAAATCTGGCTACCAGTATTAAAAAACTCTAAAATTAAAACAGCAAAACAGCAGAGGGAAAACAATTAGGGACATCTAATCACCTCTCAACAAAAGATTGCTCCAGGCACTGCCAGGCTATCAAATGACCATGGCCATATAGCCCGAAAAAATCTACAACAACCCAGTGATTCCAGCCATATAAGCCTTCGACAATACTATTGGCCTCAATGGCTAGTAGGGCAAGGCAACAGAGGTCAGCCTATTTCCATTCACCTTTTGAACTGCCGTTCTGTTTAATGGTGATTTTTTTATGCTGGTAGTATATATTTATGGAATCCCCGGTGGCCCAGTGGGTTAAACCGGTGAGCTGCTGAACTCCCACCAAATACACTATTCTATTTATCCATCTCACCCAGAGTTTTATAGTTTTAGCCCTTGCATTTGGCCCAGCCCACAGTGTTCAATTCCTTTATTTTATTTTATATCCTATGTTTACCTTATTGTATTATTTTGACATCATTTGCATTTGATTTGATGTTATCATCTGTTGTATGTATTTTACTTTGCTTATTGTAATTCTTGGACGTGACATCATGTCAGCCTCCCCGAGTTCCCTTGGGGAGATGGTAGTGGGGTATAAATAAAGTTGTTGTTGTTGTTATTATTATTATTATTATTATTATTATTATTATTTTCTAACCGAAAGGTCGCAGGTTCGAATCCGAAGAGCGGCATGAGCTCCTGCAGTTAGCCCCAGCTTCTGCCCACCTAGCAGTTTTTTGTGAGTAGATCAATAGGTACCACTCTGGCGGGAAGGTTACGGTGCTCCGTGCAGTCATGCTGGCTACATGACCGTGGCTCTTTGGTTTAGAAATTGAGATAAGCACCAACTCCCAGAGTCGGACACGACTAGATTTAATGTTTTTTTTAATGAGGATTTATTGACTTATGTTTTATTGCTGTTGTTATGATTTTATTGATGTTAATGTTTTTAAATTGTATTTGTGTTTTTGTGGCATTGAATTTTGCCTTGTAAAACGCCTTGAGTCGCTGTGAAGCTGAGAGAGGCGGTATACAAATACAGTAAATAAATAAAGTCATGGCAAAATCTTTACCTTTACTTCAGTTTATATTTAAATTGTATTCGCTGTGTGTATATGTGTTTGTGTGTGTGTGTGTGAGAGAGAGAGAGAGAGAGAGAGAGCAGGCAAACACACTTATATTGATTGGGCCCCCAAATAATATTTTGGGAAAGCTTTCAGACACATATAGTTTGTGAAAAAAAATTGGCAGATTTGGCCTTTTGGGTTGCAGGGATGGAGACTGCTGTAGAAGACATCTGAAAGCCTCTGCAGTTGCTTCTGCTGGCGTTAGAAGAAGTAGTCCGATGGGCCAGACATTGACCAAAAACTGATTTGTAACCCATTTGGTACTAATGTTGGAAAGTGGTCCCTGGTTGATATGGTCCCTGGTCAAAGTGGTCCCTGGCTAAAGTGGCCCCTGGTCTAAGTGGTCCCTGGTCAACGTGGCCCCTGGTCTAAGTGGTCCCTGGCCAAAGTGGCCCCTGGTCAAAGTGGTCCCTGGTCAAAGTGGCCATTGGTCAAAGTGGTCCCTGGCCAAAGTGGCCCCTGGTCTAAGTGGTCCCTGGTCAACGTGGCCCCTGGTCTAAGTGGTCCCTGGCCAAAGTGGCCCCTGGTCAAAGTGGTCCCTGGTCAAAGTGGCCATTGGTCAAAGTGGTCCCTGGCCAAAGTGGCCCCTGGTCTAAGTGGTCCCTGGTCAAAGTGGCCCCTGGTCTAAGTGGTCCCTGGTCAAAGTGGCCATTGGTCAAAGTGGTCCCTGGTCAAAGTGGCTGTTCTGGAACGGCTGTTCCAGGGGCTCCAATTTTGTGTTTTGTACTGAGTGTTTGTTCATAGTCCTAAATTGCAGGGACTTTGCAGATAGGTGGCTTCCTTTGGCTGCATTCATAGGGCAAACCACCTGTCAATTATAGTTAGGATCCCTGGTCCCGCCCCTCTCTGGGTTTTTTGGAGGGGAGGGGCCATTTTTCAGTCAGTCTCAGAAAAGGAAGTCAATGCAGAGGATGTGTTCAGACGTCCTCCTGTAAAAAGGCTTCATCTCTTAAGACTTCCCGGGGGAGAACAGTCTTAAGAGCCTCTAAAGATTCCCAAAGGTTCCGGGGAAACAGCCTTACAGCCCTGAGGAATTCCGGAGGGAATAACAGCTCTAATCATCAAGATCTCCAGCTAAGTGACTACAGGCCTGCTGGTACGTCTTCTCGGTTCTGAGATGCAGTTCAGCTGGTAGTGGATACAAATCAGTCAGGTTTAGGTTCACAGTAGCCTGGGAGGAGCTAGAAAGGGGAATTTCCCTTGGAACAAAGTTATTGAAGATAGTGCCTGTTCCCTGTGGACAAGTTTGAGAGAACTGGTTTCTTTACCAAGCAAACTTTACAATTCCTGTTTGTTCATCAATAAAGGACTGTTATATTTAAGCTCAAGCCTCCTAAAGACTGTTTAATGAGGGAATTTTTCCTAAAGGCTCCTTTTCGGGGGCCCTGGCTTCCCGCTGGATGCAAGCCTAACATCCTCTCTTAAAGACGCTTCATTTCAGATCCAGCGGCAACAGAACAGTGGCCCTTGGTCTAAGTGGTCCCTGGTCAAAGTGGCCCTTGGTCAAAGTGGCCCCTGGTCAAAGTGGCCCTTGGTCTAAGTGGTCCCTGGTCAAAGTGGCCCTTGGTCAAAGTGGCCCCTGGTCAAAGTGGTCCCTGGTCAAAGTGGTCCCCGGTCAAGTGGTCCCTGGTCAAAAAAAGGTTGGGAAGCACTGATTTAGGTAGATATCCTTTGCCTGGGCATGCATTCATTTCCTCTCTCTGTGAGATTGCTTTCCAAAATTCTTTTTCCATTTAAAAAGCCTAAATGCTTTTTTTCTTCCTAGTGAAAAAGAGAAGAGATGTTTCCTGTTCTAAATTTTTCATGTGAAACCCTTAAACTGGTTTTTGAACATGAAGGTGTTCGAAGCCACCAAAAGGTGGAGGTGGGGTGGGTTAGAGAGCCACCTCCTGGGAGAGGATCGCTTAGAAAAATGTGGCTCCATGCCGAGATCCCAACTTTGTATTATTTTGCATCTTCAACATCCAAATAAGTCATTAAAAATAAAGACTTCTCTCTTCCCCTCTTTCACTCTCTCTCACTTTCTCCCATATTCTTTCATTCTGACAAAAGACCAAGTTGAAATATCCGGAACAATATGAATCAGAAAGTTTGGGTTTTTTCAAAAGTTCTATTTACCGAGAATGTCATGGCAATACCCTAGATTCGTCAGAAAAGTTGGATCCTATTTAGCAAGTCACTTTATTTCTCCGACTCTAACTTGTCTCGATTCTCAGCCATAATGATAATTCTTTATGTGACTGTCAGCCCTCTGCATTGTGACAGCTTAAATTAATGTTTTGATTTTTTTTTCCTCTCCCTCTCATTGCAAGAACACAACAAAGGAGACAACTTGCCAGGGATAGGACAGAAACTGAGAGAATGTAAAGCAGGCATTGCACAAGAAGAAAGCAAGAAAGAATAGTTTCCATTTTATTACCTTGTTAATAAGTTTTTGCCACATCTAATCCTCCAGCCTTCAGCTCTTCTATTTTAAAGGTGCCATTGAAGTGTTTGGTTGCATTACGAAAACATTAGGCTTCCTGCAGGGAAACGGAGGCGCAGTTGGGACTATGTAGTCCAACTGGGTCAGGAAAGTTCAATTCCAAACTAGGCTGATTTAGACTTTAGCATTACACAAGCAGCAGATCGAAAGCTTTGGGGGATTAGATGGCTTTTACAATTGAATTATAACAGCTCTTGTTCAAGGCTGAAATTCTTCTTCACAATTAATGTATAATCATCCCGTCTGTTTTCATATGTCGCGTGTATCTCCAAAATTTAAGAGGATCAAGTAAGAAGAAGGGTTTGCAAAAGATTGTTTAAGAAATACAGTAGCAGTAAACATGAAAGGATGAAGAGGAATTGCCATTATGAAGAGACATAATGGAGAAAAGGGAGAATGTGCCCACTCTCCAATCTCAGCTAAAGGCAGAGTGCCGTCACAATCAGAATGTTTCTGGGGAAACAAACAGGCACATAAAATCACTCTCAACAAAAGATTCCCCCCAGGCACTTCCAAGCAATTGTATGCTAATCAGGGTGATCAGCTGAAACATTCACACCTAGCCCCAGCAGACAAAAGTCCTTTGTCTCACCCTGGTCATTCCACAGATATATAAACCCATTTTTCCTACTTCCAACAGACCTCACTACCTCTGAGGATGCTTGCCATAGATGCAGGCGAAACGTCAGGAGAAAAATTGCCTCCAGAACATGGCCATATAGCCCGGAAAAACCTACAAGAACCCAATCTGAATGTTATTTTTCCGAATTTTCATACTAATGTTTAGAAGGCAACCCCCATAAAACCGTCCAGGCTGTCCAGGTATTCTGCGAGTGACCAAGACTCCCAACTGGACTACAGTAACTTTTGAATCTATTGTTGAAGGCTTTCATAGCCGGAATCACTAGGTTGTTGTGGGTTTTCCAGGCTGTATGGCCATGTTCCAGAAGCATTTTCTCCTGACGTTTCACTTGCATCTATGGCAGGCATCCTCAGAGGTTGTGAGGTCTGTTGGAAACTAGGAAAATGGGTGTTGTTGAAGGCTTTCATGGCTGGAATCACTGGGTTGTTGTAGGTTTTTTCGGGCGATATGGCCATGGTCTAGAGGCATTCTCTCCTGACGTTTCGCCTGCATCTATGGCAGGAATCCTCAGAGGTTGTGAGGTCTGTTGGAAACTAGAAAAATGGGTATTGTTGAAGGCTTTCATGGCCGGAATCACCGGGTTGTTGTAGGTTTTTTTGGGCGATATGGCCATGGTCTAGAGGCATTCTCTCCTGACGTTTCGCCTGCATGTATGGCAAGCATCCTCAGAGATAGTGAGGTCTCTTGGAACCAGGAAGAAGGGTTTATATATCTGTGGAATGATCAGGGTGAGACAAAGAACTCTTGTCTGCTGGAGCTAGGTGTGAATGTTTCAACTGACCACCTTGATTAGCATATAATGGCCTGACAGTGCCTGGAGCAAACCTTTGTTGAGAGGTGATTAGATGTCCTTGTTTGTTTCCTCTCTGTTGTTGGGCTGTTCTAATTTTAGAGTTTTTTAATAGTGGTAGCCAGATTTTGTTCTTTTTCATGGTTTCCTCCTTTCTGTTGAAATTACCCACATGCTTGTGTATTTCAATGGCTTCTCTGTGTAGTCTGACATGGTGGTTGTGAGAGTGGTCTAGCATTTCTGTGTTCTCAAATAAAATGCTGTGTCCCGGGTTAGTTCATCAGGTGCTCTGCTATGGCTGATTTCTCTGGAAAATGGGGTTTATATATCCAGACAAGAATCCATCAGGGTCAGCTAACACCTCCCAACAAAGGATCCCCCAGGCAGCAATCAGCCAGGCTTTGCAGCTACAGGGCCAATGGGTGGCAGCCAGATTACGAACTAGGGAAACATACAGGGAACATACCACCCCCTGTTATGTCAGTTCCACTGGCTGTTGGTCCATCTCTGAGCCCAATTCAAAATGCTGGTTTTGATCTATAAAGCTCTATACGGTTCTGGCCCAGCTTACTTGTCCGAACGCATCCACCCTTACGTCCCACCTCGTAATCTATGATCATCCGGGGAGGCCCTGCTCTTGCTCCCGTCAACATTACAAATGCTTCTGGCAGGGACGAGAGACAGGGCCTTCTCGGCTGTGGCTCCCCGCCTATGGAACATACTCTCAAATGAGATAAGACCGGCTTCCTCCATCCTGACTTTCAGAAAGAAATTAAAATCATGGTTTTAGGACCAGGCTTTCGCATAGTAGATGTAAGCAGCACTTTAGATGGACATTGACTGGAACGGCGATACGGCTAATGAGACTGTTTTACTGTTTTCTAATGATTGTTTGTGTACTGTTTTAATTATGATTTATGTTCAGTTGTGGTTTTATTATGTTCAGTTGTGGTTTTATTATTGTAATTGTTATGTACCGGCATCGTATTGGTGCCTACTGTAAGTCGTCCTGAGTTCCCCTTTCGGGGGTTGAGATAGGACGGGATATAAAATCCCTAAATAAATAATAATAATAAATAGAGAAGTGACGGTGTAGAAATACCGGAAATTAAATAAACAAATAAGGTCATTAAATGCTAATCAAGGTGGCCGGCTGCCACATTCACACTTGCCTCAATCAGACAAGTATCCTTTCTCCCACCCTGGACATGATTCCACAGATATATTTAGTTAGTAAGTTAGTTAGTTAGTTAGTTAGTTACTGTATTTGTATACCACCTTTCTCAGCCCGTAGGTGACTCAAGGCAGGGTAAAATTCAATGTTTACAATGTCATAAATACAATTAAAAACATAACATATAATAAAAACTAAACAAATCAATAAAATATAAATTCATAGTGTCTCCTTGTTAAAAACATTGTCCAGTCTCATTGTCGTCGTTCCATTTTCCTATGTCAGTTACTCTGCTTGTGCAAAAAGCCACGTCTTGACTTTTTCCCGGAATGTTAAAAGGGAGGTGGCTGATCTAATATCAATAGGCATTCCATAGCCAAGGGGCCACCACTGAGAAGGCTCTGTCACTCGTCTCCGCCAAACGTACTTGTGACCAAGGCGGTAACAAGAGCAGGCCCTCCCCAAATGATGTTAAGATCCTAGATGGTTCATAAGGGGTGTTCTGTCGTGCACTGGGTCTGTAACAGCTGTCTTTTCTATAGGACGTATACCGTAAGCCCAGCGGGAAGCCAGGGGGCCTCAAAGAGAGATTCTCAGGGATTTTTTTTCTGAAGTGATGGTCTTTAGTGTCTTTAATGCTACAACAAAGTCTTTATTATGGAACAAACAAGAAATCTTCAATGGTTCAAACAACACTTCAAGGCTTTCTTAGTCTAGTCCTCAATGGACTGGTACCTGACTTTGATTAACTGTACTTTCTCCATAAGAAAAAAAAACCCTATTTAACATCTCCCAGATTGTTTACTATCTATGCCTCATCGGTGTGGGTCCTACTACCAATTCCAAATGCGTCTGGGTATCGAGTAGACCTACCAGCCGAGGCTTGTAGATATTTCAGCTGGAGTTCAGCGGATCTGCAATGCTGTCCTCCCTCCAAGAATTCTTTGAAAACTTCAGGGCTGTTTTCCCTTTGATTGCTGTGAGGCTGAGAGGCTGTGAGCTCTCAGCCAGAGCTTTGGGACCTTTCCCCTGGAATTTCTGTTTCTGTTTCCCCAGATGTTCTTGAGAAAAGAAGCTTTTCTATGGGACGAGCTGGTCTGCGTCCTATAGTTTAGCTTCCTTATGTGAGACTGACCAAAAAAATGGCTCCTTTCCCTCCCAGAGCCCTGAACAAGGGGCGGAACCAAAGCTTAATTATGATGGACAGGTGGCCTGCCCTATGACTGCAAACAGATAACAGAAAGAAAATAAAGTTGGAGCTCCTGGTACAGCCGTACCAGCACAGGGGAGAACTTACATATAACCCCTACTTGCCTAGTTTCCAACAGACCTCACAACCCCTGAGGATGCCTTCCATAGATGTGGGTGAAGCACCAGGAGAGAATGCTTCTGGAACATGGCCATCCAGCCTGCAAAACATTCAAAAACCCAAATTTTGAATCATCCCTGAATCATATTCAAGGGCAGTGGCATGCCAAGCACACTGCAGCAGTCTAGTCTTTAAGTCGTTTTGGTAGATAAATGAATGTAGACATCAAAAAAATGCTAATCGAGGCAAACGTGGCAGGAATTAAAATTCATTTCCATTTGATATTTCCCCCTTCCTGCTGCTCTTAATTATAACTCTCTGTCCTGTACAGGTTAAGGCTGGCGGATGATTCAGGAGCTGGTAATCAGCCGACTGCCATCTCCTCCGATTTGCTGGCCCTCTCTATCTTTCGGATGGATCAACCCTCTGCCAATGCATAACATTTTCATTTCCCTCTTTTGTTCGGCTCCCTTTATTTTGCTGCAATTATAATTACCCCCCTCCCTGCTCCACGCAGTATGAAAGGGGATAGGAACAATTTCGTGGAATACGCATAATTGGCAATTGAGCTTACCCTTTTTGGTCTCTTTCCGTGAGGAAAAAAATGACACTTAAAAAAAAAATCCTGCTGTACAAGTCCATCGCTTAATTCAGGGCCATGTTGGCTAACCATCAAAAGAGCCAGGGTAATCAGGTCAGGGAAGAATAGTGAGCGCTTTTTATTTAGCTGATTTTATTAATTTTTTCCCCCTCCAGCTAATGAAATTCTATCTGCATAGAAAAATCCTAGCCTCCATTTGGAAGCGTGTAGGGACAACGACGGACTGGCAATGTGTTCGCCTGGCCTGCTAACTTTTACATCTATGTAAAGGGGAATCTTTTGTTCTGTAAACACTCATTAAGTCCCATTAGTATCCATATTCAAGGCTCCAGGCACTCGGTTCGTACTGTTGTTAAGGGAGATGAAAGGCAATAAGAAGGAACAATAAACAATCAGTGCAAAATATTATTAGGCATATTCATGCGGTGAGCTTGTGATGAAATCCAGAAGATCCTAGTATTAGCTCAAAGGGAAAGAGAAAGAAAGGGAAGAGGAGTAAGAGGAGAGGAGAGGCATTGTAGCGAAATCTCTCCACTATTCACACTGACAAGGACCTTGAATAGCTCTCTCATGGCTGGCTTTGCCACACACTGCAGTGAATTGGGGCATTTTTGAAGTGCAGGTGCTCAACATGGCAGTCTCCATAGCCATGCTCCCAAGGATAAAATGCAGGCAGCTGCACTAATCTATACACATAATAAAAAAGTGAAAAACGAGTATGTGACGGAGGTGTCCAGTTACACAAACAGCCTCCCTCCTCCACAAATAGGCTATAGTTACAAGGGCTGAGAAGCAAGAAGTTAGGAATGGGCACTGGGTCACCCTCCAGAGCAGTGGTTCTCAACCTGGGGGTCGGGACCCCTAGGGGGGTCACGAGGGGGTTTCAGAGGGGTCGGCAAAGACCATCCGAAAACATAGTATTTTCTGTTGGTCATAGGAGTTCCATGTGGGAAGTTTGTCCCAATTCTATCATTGGTGGGGATCAGAATGATCTTTTATTTTAGGAGGTGAACTATAAATCCCAGCAACTAAAACTCTCAAATGCCACCCCAATCGTTGGTGGGGTTGAGAATGCTCTTTTATTGTCAGTGAACTATAAATCCCAGTAACCACAAGTCCAAATGTCAAGGTCTATTTCCCCCAAACTCCACCAGTGTTCACATTTGGGCATATTGAGTATTCATGCTAAGTTTGGTCCAGATCCATCATTGTGTGAGTCCAGAGTGCTCCCTGGATGTAGGAGAACTACAACTCCAAACCTCAAGGTCAATGCCCACCAAACCTTTCTAGTATTTTCTGTTGGTCAAGGGAGTTCTGTGTGGCAAGATTGGTTCAATTCCATTGTTGGAGTTCATAATGCTCTTTGATTGTAGGTAATCTATAAATCCCAGCAACTACAACTCCCAAATGACAACATCAATCCCCTGCCAACCCCACCAGTATTAAAATGAGAGAAGCCTCCCACAACGATGATAAAAACATCAAATCATCCAGGCATCCCCTGGGCAACGTCCTTGCAGACGGCCAATTCTCTCACACCAGAAGCGACTTGCAGTTTCTCAAGTCGCTCCTGACACGACAAAAAAAAAAAAGCAGAATGGAGTTGGACTGGATGGCCCATGAGGTCTCTTCCAACTCTATGATTTTTTGAGTCTATGATTCTATTATTCTTGTCAGAGTTTTGATTTCCAAGAAATATAAGGAAAGAAGAGAGTTGGCATCTCCCATTACGACTACATATCTCTGCTTCCTGAATGTCATCGCCGGCATCATCCAGGTCCTCAGCCTGCCTTGGAGCTCTGTAATAGATCTTCACAAGGCTGTCCCTGTTGTTTCTTTCCCCCTTAATTTGTACCCAGATCCTCTCAACCCGGCTTACTTCGCAGCTTGGCTTTAAACTATTTTATCCCACTTTTCAGGTGGGAAAGGTTATCTACAATAATAGGGCAACTTTACACTCAGACTTCCCATCTGAAGGACATGACACAAAAGGAAAAGGGTTTGGGCAGGAGGAGTGGCAAGCAATCTCCGGCAGTACTGCTGAGCTACAAATTTTGGTGTATTTTTCAGGGAACATTGCGACTCCGGTGGGAATAGACGCTCATCAAAAATTCCAACTGTGAAGCTCATTCCTACTCGAGTGAGCATTAGATAGTGATTTTTTTCCTCCTCCTCTCATGTGGAAATTTTTATATATTTCTGTGAATTTGTAGGGCTGGGCTTTTTTTTTGTAAATGTATGTATTTTGAGCATTTTTCAAAAGTATGCATTATTCTTTCATTACTGATTAAAGTATGTTGATGTGCAGTTTTTTTCCAAACGCACGTTGTTTCATGCCCATTAATTGAATGCATATTTTTGATGTGCAAACTGGGTTGCGAGCTCATAAATATACAGATTGTGAATCACAAACTGTGTTCAGCGGTGTGCTCAGTTCCAGGAGATGAGGACAGAAGAGCTCCTGTCCAATATTGAACTAAACGGGATTGCTGTAAGTTTTCTGGGCTGTGTGGTCATGTTCTAGAAGCATTTCCCAACCTGGGGTCGGGACACCTAGGGAGGGATCGCGAGGGGGTGTCAGAGGAGTTGACAAAGACCATTAGAAAACACAGTACTTTCTATTGGTCATGGGGGTTCTGTGTGGGAAGTTTGGTCCAATTCTATTGTTGGTGGGGTTCAGAATCCTCTTTGATTGTAGGTGAACTATAAATCCCAGCAACTACAACTTTCAAATGTCAAGGTCTATTTTCCCCAAACTCCACAGTTGGGCATATTGTGTATCCGTGCCAAGTTTGGTCCAGATCCATCACTGTTTGAGTCCACAGCGCTCTCTGGATGCAGGTGAACTACAACTCCAAAACTCAAGGTCAATGCCCACCAAACCCTTCTAGTATTTTCTGTTGGTCATGGGGGTTCAAGTTTGGTTCAATTCCATCATTGGTAGAGTTCAGATTGCTCTTTGATTGTCAGTGAATCTTAACAACTATAGCTCCCAAATAACAAAATCAATCCCCACCCAACCCCACCTGTATTCAAATTTGGGTGTATTATTTGTGTCAAATTTGGTCCAGTGAATAAAAATACATCCTGCATATCAGATATTTACATGACGAGTCATAATAGTAGATAAATTACAGTTATGAAGGAGCAACGACAATAATGTTACGGTTGGGAGACACCACAACATGTGGAACTGTGTTAAGGGTCATTGCATTAGGAAAGTTGAGAAAAACTGTTCTAGGACAAGTTTTATCTTTTTGGGCAAAAGGAGACACATTTGCTGAAGAAAGAAAGTTCACCGAGTTTCTGACCAAGTAGAAAAAATGGAAGGGAATTCTAATTCATGGGACCATTTGGAAACTGGCCCCTGCAGCGAAATTTATACCTCCAGCCAATACGGCTTCTCATTAACAATGGAAGCTTCACTTTCATTGCAATTCATCACGATGCAAGACGGTTTCACAGTGTGCATTAGTGACCCCAGCACACTCGCTCATATATATTCCGGCGGCTGTCCATAACCCCCTGAGCACTTGCACACAGAACAAAAGAGATGCCACAAAGTCTGAACAATGTGTTGATCTTCAGGCACCTTGAGATGAAATTATTTCTCAAAACTTCAGCACACAATGGCATGGAATTCAAGCCAAATGTTATGCTTCTGCCTCGTCCAAATCCTCACCTCTGTGGGCAACCTGTAAATTATAGCAACCATTAAAAAAACCTGAAAATGCAAGGTGTTTGTTTAACCAGCAGACAAAAGAGGGTTGCTACCTACTGCTTGCTGTTATGGTGAGGGGAGCCCCTTCTATGTGGGACATTGGTAGTATGGGGAAAGGAAAAGCAGAAAAGAAAACAGTGAGGGGTAAGGAAAATCATGTATTCCACATTAGCAGTAATCCATTGTCTATAGCAGTGTTTCTCAACCTGGGGGTTGGGTCCCCTTGGAGTTGGGTGTCATGAGGGGGTGTCAGAGGGGCTGCCAAAGACAGTATTTTCTGTTGGTCATGGGGATTCTGTGTGGGAAGTTTGGTCCAATTTTATCATTGGTGGGGTTCAGAGTGATCTTTGATTGTAGGTGAACTATAAATCCCAGCAACTACAACTCCCAAATGTCAAGATATATTTTCCCCAAACTCCACCAGTGTTCACATTTCAGCATATTGAGGATTCGTGCCAAGTTTGGTGGAGATCCATCATTGCTTGAGTCCACAGTGCTCTCTGGGTGTAGGTGAACTACAAGTCCCAAACTCAAGGTCATAACCCTTCCAGTATTTTCTGTTGATCATGAGACTTCTGTGTGCCAAGTTTGGTTCAATTCCATCACTGGTAGAGTTCAGAATGCTCTTTGATTGTAGGTGAACTATACATTCCAGCAACTACAACTCCGAAATGACAAAATCAATCCCACCCCATTTTATAAGTTTTACTGTTGTATTTGTATGCTGTTGTTTTGTTGGTGGCCTTGGCCTTTGTAAGCCGCATTGAGTCCTTCAGGAGATTTTAGTGGGGTATAAATAGAGTTAATAAATAATAAATAAACCCCACCAGTATTCAAATTTGGGCGGATTGGCAATTTGTGCTAAATTTGGTTCAGTGAATGGAGATACATCCTGCATATCAGATATTTACATTACGATTCATAACAGTAGCCAAATTACAGTTATGAAGTAGCTACAAAAATAATGTTATGGTTGGGGGTCACCACAACATGAGGAACTGTGTTAAGGTGTCGTGGCATTAGGAAGGTTGAGAACCACCGACCTAAGGGGCTAATCAATAAAACTATTATTATTATTATTATTATTACATCTAGTTTTTGAGATACATAACATATGCCATATAGCAGTATTCATTTGCTCACTTATAGAAAACCATACCTAAGGATGTATAAGTGATGTGGTTGATTGAATGCCGTTATCTGAATCAGTGCCCCAAATAACCCCAGGCAGGCCCGTAGCCAGGATTTCGTTTCGGGGGGGGGGGGGATGTTTTTCAGGGGGGAGGGGTTCGGGGGGGTCTGAGTTTTGGAGGGGCTGAGTCTGAGTGAAAGAGGGTGTAGCCTAGCAAACCTTTTGTATCATTACCCCAATACCGCCATGCATATGGGATATATTGAGTATGGTGATCAGATCATAATATGAATAAACATAACAGTTTAAATAATGCACCAGTAAAGCATTTTCGCGAACCACCATGAGACTACTGCAACGCTCTCTACGTGGGGTTGCCCTTGAAGACTGTTCGGAAACTTCAACTAGTCCAACGAGCGGCGGCCAGATTGCTCACCGGAGCAACATACAGGGAGCATACCACCCCCCTGTTGTGCCAGCTCCACTGGCTGCCGATTCAGTTCCGAGCACAATTCAAGGTGCTGGTTTTGACCTACAAAACCCTACACGGTTCCGGTCCAGCATATCTGTCCGAACGTATCTCCCTCTATGTCCCACCCCGGAGTCTGAGATCATCTGGGGAGGCCCTGCTCTCGACCCCACCACTGTCACAAGTGAGGCTGGTGGGGACGAGGAGCAGGGCTTTCTCAGTGGTGGCCCCCCACCTGTGGAACTCACTCCCGGGGGAGATTAGGGCATCATCATCCCTCCTCGCCTTCAGGAGGAGGGTGAAAACTTGGTTATGGGACCAGGCCTTTGGCCACTCTAGCAATTAAATCAGTCAATCAGGCAAGTAAAACAAGCAGGATGGATGAATGGAACGAAAAACTAGATCTAGGTGTTAACAAACACTGACCATGTAAGAGGAGAAACTGGGTCTGTATTTGGTTTTAAGGATTTTATGGATTTTATGATTATATTGTATGCATGTCAACTGTGAATTGTTGTAATTTTTATGTAACTTTGTGTACGATTGTTTTTGATGCAGGCATCAAATGGTGCCTTGCTCCTGTAAGCCGCCCTGAGTCCCCCTCGGGGTGAGAAGGGCGGGGTAAAAGAACCCCAAATAAATAAATAAATAAATAAATAAATTTCGGGGAGGGGGGCTGAAGCCTCTCAAGCCCCCACCCCCCACCCCACCCGGGTACATGCCTGACCCCAGGAACAGGCCTACAAAACAACACACTAAGATTTTATTTTTAATGGGCTGTATTATGAATTACACTTGGGTCCAGAAGTTCCAATTTAGGTAAGGAGACAATGGGATCGTAGTGCAGTAAGAAAGACAAAATGCTAGCAGATCACATAGAAAAGGCAGGGCTACTATATACTTATTTTGCATCAAAGGTTTCCCCCTCTCCCACAATAAAAGGCAATGGTGAACTATGTAGCAGCAGGTACCTTGGCAAAGGAGCTGGATTGCAAATGAAGACTGAAAGGGAGTTAGTCAGGAATTGCCTAGTTAACCTAATGAGTTCAAATCGGCAGGGCCAGATGAACTGCATCCCAAAGTACAGAAAGGACTTACTGATGTACTCTCTGAACCACTTGTCATCATTTTGAGAAATTCTGGAGAGAAAAAAATGAGATGCCAAAGGGACTGGAGAAGGTCAGACATTGTTCCTTACTTCAGAAAAAAATAGAAGATCCAGGAAACTACAGATCAGTCAGGCTGACCTCAATACCAGGAAACTATTAGAACAGATTATATATGAGTCTGGCTGCAAGTATCTTGATGACAACGCCGTGATTAGTAGGAGCGTGCATGGGTTCGTCAAGAACAAATCCTGCCAAAGTAATCTTATATCTTTTTTGATCTGGGCACTAGTTTAGCTAATAGTAGGGATGCTTTAGATGCCACTTATCTAGATTTCAGCAAAGGTTTTGATCAGGTCTCCATAACGTTTTGACTAGCAAATAGATTCAATCTATATAAATAAAAAGGTAATGGTCGTTTGTGGGATTAACAGAACTCAAAAACCACTGGGCGAATTGACACCAAATTTGGACACAATAAACCTATCAGGCCAACAAGTGACCATCACCCATTAACACCCCCCCTCCCCAAAAGCAGCAGAAAGGACTTAACAACGCAAAAAAGCTAAATGACAATACAGGTGCAGATTCCCGGCTTACTAACCGTGGAGCCCTTTGAATACTGGTGGGGTTGTGGCAGATTGATTTTGTCATTAGGGAGTTGAAGTAGCTGGGATTTATAGTTAACCTACAATCAAAGAGAATTCTGAACTCCACCAATGATGGAATTGAACCAAACTTGGCACACATAACTCCCAGGGCCAACAGAAATTACTGGAAGGGTTTGGAGGGCATTGACCTTGAGTTTTGGAGTTGTAGTTCACCTACATCCACTGTGGACTCAAACAATGATGAATCTGGACCAAACTTGGCACGAATACTCAGTATGCCCAAATGTGAATACTTACAATCAAAGAACATTCTGAACCCCACCAATGATAGAATTGAGCCAAACTTCCCACACAGAACCCCAGTGACCAACAGAAAATACTTTGTTTTCTGATAGTCTTTGTTGACCCCTCTGACACCCCCTCTTGACCCCTTCAGGGGTCCCGCCCCCCAGGATGAGAAATACTGGTGTAGGGGGAGGTCAATAGAGGCAAAAAGGAAGAGGAAACCGAAAAGAAACATCTCCATAGATCCACCCAGAGGAAAAGTGTTCTTGCCATACATCAAGGGAACCACTGACCGCATAGGGAAACTGATGAGGAAACACAACATACAAACCACTTACAGACCCACCAAGAAAATCCAACAAATGCTATGTTCAGCAAAGGACAAGAGGGATCCTCTCACCTCTGCAGGAGTATACTGTATTCCATGCAGCTGTGGACAAGTCTACATAGGGATCACCAAACACAGCGCCCAGACACGCATCAAGGAACATGAAAGGCACTGCAGACTACTTCAACCAGAGAAATCAGCCATAGGAGAGCCACCTGATGAACCAGCCTGGACACAGCATATTATTTGAGAACACAGAAATGCTGGACTACTCTCACAACCATCATGTCAGACTACACAGAGAAGCCATTGAAATCCACAAGCATGTGGACAATTTCAACAGAAAGGAAGAAACCATGAAAATGAACAAAATCTGGCTACCAGTATTAAAATAACTCAAAAATTACAACAGCAAAACAACAGAGGGGAAACAAACAGGTACATAAAATCACTCTTAACAAAAGATTCCCCCCAGGCACTTCCAAGCCATTGAATGCTAATCAAGGTGATCAGCTGAAACATTCACACCTAGCCCCAGCAGACAAAGGTCCTTTGTCTCACCCTGGTCTTTCCACAGATAGATAAAACCATTTTTCCTACTTCCAATAGACCTCACTACCTCTGAGGATGCTTGCCATAGATGCAGGCGAAACGTCAGGAGAAAAATTGCCTCCAGAACATGGCCATATAGCCCGGAAAAACCTACAACAACCCATCTCCGAAGAGTTGCCATAGCACCTTTCAAACTTAATACTGTATGATGTGGGTGTGACAACTATTTATGAGACCTGTTTATTCAGCCTTAAACATTCCAAACCCATTTCTAATCAACCCCTCTGAGCAGACTGTGATAAAGTGCTCTTGCTGAAGGGGAGGTGTGCCAAGGAGGCAAAAAGAATTAGATCCGAAAGGAGTATCTGAAGAGGGTTGGATGGATTGCATGTGCCAGGAAGTAGGGGATCTTCACAAGCAATTAGAGTCAAAAATTCATAACTTTAGACAACTTTAACGTTTACAGCTGGGAAGACTTAAAAGCTATTTCCCCCCCTCTAATCTTCCCCTGACAATCAATGAATAGAACAGTAAATGTTATTAGACAAATTTTCTGTTCATTAGGAATGAGAAATGAATAGAATAATTTGCTATTCACATAGTTGATTGTGTGACGTGAGTACAGATTCACTCACAAAGGGTGAAAAGAATAGTAGGTATAGATTCAGTAAACTTCCCGGGTCCTTCAATCCAGTTTGCTCCAGTACTTTCCCACTTATAATACAGAATGATTGTTATGATTAGATAGATAGCCGCTGGGACTGATTTACCAATTATTACCCATTTAAGGTAGCCGAACAGGACTGTCGCTATGACAATTCTGTTGAACGTTTAGACATTGAAATGATTTGTCCTGAATTTTTGTTGTTTATTCATTCAGTCACTTCTAACTCTTCGTGACCTCATGGACCAGCCCATGCCAGAGCTCTCTGATGGCTGTGGCCACCCCCAGCTCCTCCTTCAAGGTCAAGCCAGTCACTTGAAAGACAACACAATAAAACCATAAAATTTGTTGTTGTCTATTTGTCCAGTTGCTTCCAACTCTTCGTGACCTCATGGACCAGCCCACGCCAGAGCTCTCTGATGGCCGTGGCCACCCCCAGCTCCTCCTTCAAGGTCAAGCCAGTCACTTCAAAGACAACATGATAAAACAATAAAATTTGTTGTTGCTTATTTGTTCAGTTGCTTCCAACTCTTCGTGACCTCATGGACCAGCCCACGCCAGAGCTCTCTGATGGCCGTGGCCATCCCCAGCTCCTCCTTCAAGGTCAAGCCAGTTACTTCAAAGACGACACAATAACACCATAACATTTGTTGTTGTTTATTTGTTCAGTTGCTTCCGACTCTTTGTGACCTCATGGACCAGCCCACGCCAGAACTCTCTGATGGCCGGGGCCATGCCCAGCTCCTCCTTCAAGGTCAAGCCAGTTACTTCAAAGACAACACAATAAAACAATAAAATGTGTTGTTGTTTATTTGTTCAGTAGCTTCTGACTCTTTGTGACCTCATGGACTAGCCCATGCCAGAACTCTCTGATGGCCATGGCCACCCCCAGCTCCTCCTTCAAGGACAAGCCAGTCACTTCAAGGACAACACAATAAAACAATAAAATTTGTTATTGTTTATTTGTTCAGTCGTGTCTGACTCTTTGTGACCTCATGGAGCAGCCCAAGCCAAAGCTCCCTGTCAGCCGTCACCACCCCCAGCTCCTTCAGAGTCAAGCCAGTCACTTCAAGTATACCAATCATCCATCTTGCCCTTGGTTGGCCCCTCTTCCTTTTTCCTTCCATTTTCCCCAGCATCATTCTCTTCTCTAAGCTTTCCTGTCTTCTCATTATGTGGCCAAAGTACTTCATCCTTGCCCCCAACATCCTTCCCTCCAATGAGCAGTTGGGCTTCATTTCCTGGAGGACAGACTGGCTGGATCTTCTCACGGTCCAAGGCACTCTCAGTCTTTTCCTCCAGCACCACAGCTTAAAAGCTTCTCTCTTCCTTCGCTTAGCCTTCCTTATGTTCCAGCTCTCACATCCGTAGGTGACTATGAGGAATATCATTGCTTTAACTATGCTGATCTTTGTTGCCAGTGTGGTGTCTCTACTCTTTACTATTTTATCAAGCTTGGTCAATGCTCTCCTCCCAAGAAGGAAACATTTTCTGATTTTCTGGCTGCAGTCTGCGTCTGCGGTAATCTTTGCAACTAGAAATACAAAATCTATCACTGCCTCCACTTTTTCTCCCTCTATTGCTAGTTTTCAATCTGTCTGGCTGCCATAATCCGACATTTAGCTGTAACCCAGCTCTTGCGCTTTCTTCTTTCACCTTAGAAGGCTCCTCAGCTCCTCCTCGCTTTCGGCCATCAAAGTGGTATCATCTGCATATCTAAGGTTGTTAATATTTCTTCCAGCAATTTTAACTCCAGCCTTGGATTTGTCAAACCCCGCACATCGCATGATGTGTTCCACATACAAATTGAATAGGTTGAGTGAGAGTAGATAGGCATGCCATACTCCTTTCCCAATCTTGAACCACTCTGTTGTTCCGTGGTCTGTTCTGACTGTTGTGACTTGGTTGTTAAACAGATTCCTCAGGAGAGAGACAAGGTGACTTGGTATCCCCATACCACCAAGAACTTGCCACAGTTTATTATGATCCTCACAGTCAAGTTGTTGTTGTTTATTCTTTGTGATCTCATGAACTAGCCCACGCCAGAGCTCCCTGTCAGCCTTCACACCCCCCCCCAGCTCCTTCAAGATAAAGCTAGTCACTTCAAGGATACCTTCTATCCATCTTGCCTTTATTCAGCCCCTCCTCCTTTTTCCTTCCATTTTCCCCAGCATTGATGTCTTCTCACAGTCAAGAGTTTTAGAATATTCCATAAATAGTCCATTTATAATATTATAATGTAATACTGAAATGGCAGGGAGAAGGTTTCAGGAAAAGAGACAAAGAGAGTTCCAGAGATCTCAGAAGCACGGATTTTATTTCCAGCTGGGGCCCTGGAGTGGACTATGTCCAAAAGCATCCAGAGCCTTCCAATCGCAGTCAAACAAAGAACATGTGTCTACATACATTGACCTCATTCACTGCATCATCTTAGCATCACATAAATATCAAGTTCTATTTTCCAACATGCGAAAGGCATGTCTCTATGTATTTCTTTCTAGCAGCAGCTTACATTCATCAATCAAGGGAGGGGGGCTCCTTTTAGAACCTAGTTGTACCAGCCTGTTGCCACTAGGACAGGCTTATCTCTCTCCTGGAATGTATAGATAACATGCCCCCCCCCCTCTTCAGCCTCTCTTTTGCTGTGCTTGGACAGCAGCTTGCTTGTCCGTTAGCATTCTTTCTATGCAGAGAGAGCCTGATTTCTCTATACCTTTCAGTGCTTGTGAAGTACATACAATTTATACATAAATATCTGTTTTTCCAATATCTCCTCATCAATACAATATAATAATAATAATATGATATTATAATTATATGTTTTATATTACATGTAATATTCCTAATAACATTACAATATAATGGTATAGTACAAGGCAGTAATATATAATACTGATATTATATGCTTTTTGTTGTTGTTCATTCGTTCAGTCGTCTCCGACTCTTCGTGACCTCATGGACCAGCCCATGCCAGAGCTCCCTGTCGGCTGTCACCACCCCCAGCTCCTTCAAGGTCAAGCCAGTCACTTCAAGGATGCCATCCATCCATCTTGCCCTTGGTCGGCCCCTCTTCCTCTTTCCTTCTACTTTCCCCAGCATAATTGTCTTCTCTAGGCTTTGCTGTCTCCTCATGATGTGGCCAAAGTACTTCAACTTTGTCTCTAGTATCTTTCCCTCCAGTGAGCAGTCGGGCTTTATTTCCTGGAGGATGGACTGGTTGGATCTTCTCGCAGTCCAAGGCACTCTCAGAACTTTCCTCCAGCACCACAGCTCAAAAGCATCTATCTTCCTTCGCTCAGCCTTCCCTAAGGTCCAGCTCTCACATCCGTAGGTGACTACAGGGAATACCATGGCTTTGACTAGGCGGATCTTTGTTGCCAGTCTGATGTCTCTACTCTTTACTATTTTATCGAGACTGGACATTGCTCTCCTCCCAAGAAGGAAGCGTCTTCTGATTTCCTGGCCACAGTCTGCATCTGCACTCATCTTTGCACCTGGAAATACAAAGTCTGTCACGGCCTCCACGGTTTCTCCCTCTATTTTCCAGTTGTCAATCATTCTTGTTGCCATAATCTTGGTTTTTTTGACGTTTAGCTGCAACCCGGCTTTTGCGCTTTCTTCTTTCACCTTCATTAAAAGGCTCCTCAGCTCCTCCTCGCTTTTGGCCATCAGAGTGGTGTCATCTGCATATCTGAGGTTGTTAATGTTTCTTCCAGCAATTTTCACCCCAGCCTTGCATTCATCCAGCCCCGCACATCGCATGATGTGTTCTGCATACAAGTTAAAAAGGTTGTGTGAGAGTATGCAGCCTTTCCGTACGCCTTTCCCAATCTTGAACCAGTCTGTTGTTCCGTGGTCAATTCTGAATGTTGCTACTTGGTCCTTGTACAAATTCCTCAGGAGAGAGACAGGGTGGCTTGGGATGCCCATCCCACCAAGAACTTGCCACAATTTATATGCTAATAATATAATATATTGTATGTATATATATCTTGTAAGCCGTTCTGAGTCCCCTTTGGGGTGAAAAGGGTGGCATATAAATGTCATAAATAAATAGATAAATAAACAGAGGTGTTTTCCTGAATTTTAACAGTGGAGTAGTCTATTACTTCTTAAAACAACCCAATTGCCACCTCCTGCCCATCCCTATTGCTGCCAGGTGCAAGATTTTGGTTGTCCCCTAAGATATACTATTTTAACCCACTGTGACGAGCTGTTTCTCCATACTGTCTTCCTGACTATTCCTAATTTGAGAGAGAGAAGAGCAGGGTTGAATCAGGGGTGGCATTGGAGGACATCCCCAGTACTTATCTTATGTGAAATTTCCTATGCGGTTCCCTTCTCAATGCAACCGTCCCCAGCAATCAGAAGGGCTTGAAACAGCTACTGGCTGGATGTTCCTGCAAAGTCACACAGGCTTCTCTCACTGATGTGTGCTATTTCTGAACTGCAGCATAAGGTTTATTGTCCCTGCTGTTCTATCCTGCAAGCAGGAGTAGGGAAAAAAGGTTGACTACTGTGTTCAGCCACCATCAAATTACTGTGAAAGAGAGAGGTTGGGAGAGAGCGCGCCTGCCAAGCTGGATGCTGAAGCCACAGCAGCCTGGGTCCTTTGTCCTGGCTCTAACCACATCTCTCCCAACTATAAATGCAAAGAAACAACTAACCTGTGTGCAGGCAAGTCAATCAGCATATCAAACACAGAGGAGAAATGTAAAACCAGATCAATATCTTTTGCACAGATAGAAGTACAAAAGCCTCTAACCATGAGTGAGACAGGAATATAACAAGGACCACATATTCACATATATATTATCTATACAAATTGCAATTAGCATTGGAATCGCTAAGAGGTACACAACAAGGCAGATGTATGCTTTCCAGGAAATGGAGCAGCTCTTCAGATCTTTTCGTAACGTGTATGAAAGGAGCTTAGGTAAATAGCAATGGAAATTTCTCCTCCACGCTACCCGAGTTTTTACTATACGATTTCTATTTCATTGTGACTAGAAAAAAATCCCATATTTATTTTTGTCTGTGTCGTTTTATTCGTAGCATAGCGCCTTTTCTTTCACAGGCAATACAGTAAATGGCTCACACAAGTTCCCCTCCCAATTAATATCCATAATGGAGTTGCAAATGAAACAATTAGGCACACTGTGGAATGTGTTGTTGAAGGTTTTCATGGCCGGAATCACTGGGTTGCTGTGATTTTTTGGGGGCTGTATGGCCATGTTCCAGAAGCATTCTCTCCTGACGTTTCACCCACATCTGTGGCACGCATCCTCAGAGGTTGTGAGGTTTGTTGGAAACTAGGAAAGTGAGGTTTATATCTGTGGAATAATGTCTAGGTTGGGAGAAAGAACTATTGTCTGCTTAAGGCAAGTGTGAATGTTGCAATTGGCCACCTTGATTAGTATTTAATGGCCTTGCAGCTTAAAATCCTTGCTGATTGCTGCCTGGGGGATCTTTTGTTGGGAAGTGGCCCTGATGGATTCTTGTCTGGAATTCACAGCAAATACCTCCCAACAAAGGATCTCCCGGTAGCAATCAGCCAGGCTTTGAAGCTACAAAGCCATAACTGCCAATCAAGCTGGCCAATTGCAATATTCACTCTTGCCTCCAATAGACAACAGTTCTTTCTCCCCCCTGGATATTCCACAGATCTATAAACCCCACTTTCCAACAGACCTCACAACCTCTGAGGATGCCTGACACAGATGTGGATGAAACGTCAGGAGAGAATGATTCTGGAACATGGCCATGCAGCCCGGGAAACTCATAACAATACTCTGCAAAACGCAGAGCTTTGCCATTTTTTTGTCATCATTCCAGGAGTCATATCTTCACAATGAGGAACATGTGTGCATCTTTATGTAAGTAGGTAGAGCTGTTAGCTTGCAAACGTCAATGGTCACCAAAATGCTACTAGTACGTGTGTGACTGTCTCCAATTTCAGCTCATTCATTACTTATAGGTAAGTTTTTTTTTGGACAAAGAAGAAAGCAAATAAATAAATAAATAAATAAATAAATAGATCCTCCCTCCATTGTATAAAATTCTAATATTTCCTTTCTATCAAAAAGAAATGAAAAGAGAATACTTGCGTGTTCTTGTTCATTTTTCCTCTTTGCCAGCAGATTCACTTCCTGTTAATAATTGAATGAAACAGGTATATTCAGAAAGACTGTGAAAGCTAGAGGTTGCCTCTGTGTTAATGTACAAAGCATGGGAAATAAATGAGATTTTTTGTTGTTGTCTCAGGAGCGACTTGAGAAACTGCAAGTAGCTACTGGTGTGAGAGAACTGGCCGTTTGCAAGGACGTTGCCCAGGGGATGCCCGGATTATTTGATGTTTTTATCATTTATCATTGTGGGAGGCTTCTCTCATGTCCCCACACGAGGAGCTGGAGTTGATAGAGGGAGCTCATCCGCCTCTCCCCGGATTTGAACCTGCGACCTGTCAGTCTTCAGTCCTGCCGGCACAGGGGTTTAACCCACTGCGCCACCGTGGGCTCCAATAAATGAGATGAACTCGAACTCTTCATACAGGTGGGCAAATGTAGTCTAATAAACATGGCAAATCTTCATAGGATGAGTCTCATGAATGTAGCAATCCCAGTAATCAATCCCCAAATTACATTGAAGAGAGTATCAAGGATGTGTACATATATGAGAAGGTGATTACTTAAACCATTGAAAATAGTTTGGGAGCATTTGGATAAAAATTAGATTAATTTTTTTCTAGTAATAAGAATTTTTTGATTGTAGACTGTAGTGGCCCCTCCTTCATGGTAGGACTCTAAACATAGTTTGGATGACCATATCTCAGAAATGGGTTAGCTCTGTATGCTTGGATAGCAAATGCCTGGGATTTTTGGGCATTGGGGACCCTTCCAACTCTGCGATTCTATATATAAGCACTAGCCGCGCCCTGCCACACGTTGCTGTGGCCCAGTCTGGTGATTTGTAAAATAAAGTAATGAGAAAGTGTTGGTTTCTAATATATGTAATTTTTAGGGGTCCCTTACAAAGCTAAGATACAATATCTGTGTGTGTGCGTGAATCATATATATCTGTCTATATCTATGGTTGGATGACTCTTTGTCAGGAGGGCTTTGATTATGTTTTCTTGCCCTGGTGAAGGGAGTTGGACTGGATAGCCGTAAGTATTTGCTGTTGGACATGGGGGTTCTGTGTGGGAAGCTTGCCCCAATTCTATCATTGGTAGGGTTCACAAGGCTCTTTCATTGTAAGTGAACTATAAATCCCAGTAACTTTGGGGGGAGAAGGGCAGGGTATAAATATAGGAAATAAATAAAAATAAATAAACTACAACTCCCAATGTCAAGGTCTATTTTCCCCAAACTCCAATGTGTTCACTGGAGTTTGTGCCAAGTTTGGTCTAGATCCTTCATTGTTTGAGTCCCCAATGCTCTCTGGATGTAGGTGAACTGCAACTCCCAAACTCAAGGTCAATGCCCACCAAACCCTTCTAGTGCTTTCTGTTGGTCAGGAGGGTTCTGTGCGCCATGTTTGGTTCCATTCAATCGTTGATGGAGTTCAGAATGCTCTTTGATTGTAGGTTAACTATAAATCCCAGCGACTACAACTCCCAAAAGACAAAATCAATTTTTGAGTGATGGTCACTCCTTGGGTTAGTGCAACTCCCAAACTCAAGGTCAATGCCCACCAAACCCTTCTAATGTTTGGTTCCATTCCATCGTTGGTGGAGTTCAGAATGCTCTTTGATTGTAGGTTAACTATAAATCCCAGCAACTACAACTCCCAAATGACAAAATCAATTTTTGAGTTATGGTCTCTCCTTGGGTTAGTGCAACTCCCAAACTCAAGGTCAATGCCCACCAAACCCTTCTAATGTTTGGTTCCATTCCATCGTTGATGGAGTTCAGAATGCTCTTTGATTGTAGGTTAACTATAAATCCCAGCAGCTACAACTCCCAAAAGACAAAATCAATTTTTGAGTGATGGTCACTCCTTGGGTTAGTGCAACTCCCAAACTCAAGGTCAATGCCCACCAAACTCTTCTCATGTTTGGTTCCATTCCATCGTTGGTGGAGTTCAGAATGCTCTTTGATTGTAGGTTAACTATAAATCCCAGCAACTACAACTCCCAAATGACAAAATCAATTTTTTAGTGATGGTCACTCCTTGGGTTAGTAGATGTCTTGTGGCCAAATTTGGTGTCAATGCGTCCAGCAGTTTTTGAGTTATGTTAATCCCACAAATGAAAATTATATTTTTATTTATATAGATTATCAACAGGCACGGGGCCTGGATATATGTTAATTACAGTTTCTTTGGGGCAATTTGTGCTCAGTAGTAGTACTTCAGACAGCGCCATATTACACGGAGAGTGCTAAATGTCCTGCTTTTATTTCCCCAGTCCACCTCATACAAATTATAGTAGCATCTTCCTCCATTGCTGACATGTACATCTGCAACATCCATTCATTTAGATTATCGTTGTGAAGCTGAGTTTCACCATATGGCTGATGGAAATCTTTTGGCAAGTACTGAAATCTCCTTGATAAGTACATTATCTGCCAAAATGCACAAAATTAGGCATAATCTTTCAGGCCATGGGCCTTTTTGGGTGTAAAGAAATGGGGAGCAGTTCTCCAGAGCTTAGAGGCTGCTGCACGTTGACAAAACGTAGCAAGAACAGAGTGATAATTGAACAATTAGCCAGCACTGTAATAAAAGAGTGCGTAATTAAAATGAAGAGTGCATAATTAAAATAACCGAGCCACGGAAAGAAGTGCAACGGTGTACAGAGGGAAAAGCACAAATAAATATGTGGAAAACCGTTCCCAAAACAGGAAGAGAGTGCTGTGCTTTTCAAAAGGAGTGATCACAAGTGACAAGGGTGGTAAAACTAAAAAGCGTAGTAACAATAAAGCAGGGAAGCAATAATGAATTGCCGAAAAGAAACAGTAAAGAGGAGAATGTTCGCCGTGCATTTTACAAGGATGGACTGCTACCTCCCAGGGTTGATGGACACATTAGGAGTCTATAGAGCCAAAATGAATGGCAGGTTGGTCAATAAAAGAATAAGGAGGCTAAGCCCTCTGAGCACAAAGATTGGCCAAAACCAGGTGTGAAAAGGTAGGGAAATGAAAGGGGACATTGAAGGAAATCCAGTAAGTAGTACACTGGCAAAGCGTGTTTATGTCACTGTAGGGAGGATGGAAAGAGGTGGCTTTATTTATTTATTTACTTATTTACTCTATTTATACCTTGCCTTTCTCTACAGTGGGTTAAACCACTGAGCTGCTGAACTTGCTGATTGAAAGGTTGCAGGTTCGAATCCGAGGAGCAGCATGAGCTCCCGCTGTCAGCCCCAGCTTCTGCCAACCTAGCAGTTTGAAAACATGCAAATGTGAGTAGATCAAAAGGGACCGCTCCAGCAGGAAGGTAATGGTGCTCCATGTAGTCATGCCAGCCACATGACCTTGGAGGTGTCTGTAGACAACGCCGGCTCTTCAGCTTAGAAATGGAGGTGAGCACCAACCCCCAGTCAGACACGACTGCACTTAATATCAGAGGAAAACCTTTACCTTTCTGTACCCCGAAGAGCAGGCATGTAGCCGGGGGGGGGGGGGGCTTGGGTTTTGGGACCCACCACCAGCCTCCTTCCCTTTTTAGAAATCAAAACTGTTCCTGGAATCAAGTAGCAATGTCCTCTGTTTCAGACATAGATGTCCTTTGTGAGCATTCCAGTCTGCAATAGTGATGTTTTGTTGTTGATTGCCATCAGCTTGCTTTCAACTTATGGCAACCCTGTGAATGAGACCAACAAGACACTCTGTCAGCAGCCGACATGCTCAACTCCTTTCAACTCAGGGACATGGCTTCCTTGACAAAGTCCAGCTACCTGGAAAGCAGTCTTCCTCTTTTCTCACTGCCTCCCAATTTTACCAAGGACTGTCATCTTCTGATATGTGCATGAGATGACATGACTCATTTTTGGCTTCTAGGAACTGTCCAGTTTTAATTGCGTTTGGATTTGTTTACCGGTCACTTTGGCAGACCGTTGGTATTTGAAAAACTCTCCTCCAGCACCATATTTCAGATGAGATGATTCCCTTCCTGTCAGCCTTTTCCTCCACTGAACAGCTTTCACATACAAAGAAATCAGAAATACAATTTCCTGCGTGGTTCTAATTTGGGGGTTTAATGATATATCTATCGCGTTTTTTCATAGCTGCCCTTGAAAGTCTTGGCCTTCAGATTTCTTGACTATAGTCTCTATTTTGATTTATGACTGAACCAAATCTTTCACTATTTTGATACTTTCATCAGCAACTAGTAATATATGCCCCTCTCCAATGTGTACTGCACCAACGTACAGTCCTCTACTGCTGGGTTACAGTGCCCAAGTGCAAAGCAATAGGGAAGCATAGGAAGAGGAGCTTGCCAGTTTGGAAGAGTCACTTCAAGGAAGAGAGAGGAACAGAATGAGCAGTCATTTTGCATTTTACTTTATGAATACATTAGCTGCAAAGAATTTAGCAGGACTGCCCCTTTGAGGGACAGAAATTCCTAGTAACATTATAGGGCTCAGATTTAGCATAATGAAAGAGTGAATCATATGATCTATCGTCCCGCGTCAGTACCCTATAAGCAGGATTTATACCGTCTTGGGGATTTTCTTCTTGCCTTTTCTTTCTTTTCTTCTGTGGTGCATGGCTAACTGAAAGACTGAATCTGGCTGTCTATGTTGGAGAAAAATGATCCATTATTAGAGTTATCCTTGTTAGCCAGAGCTTGATCTAGAACAAAGAAACAGCGAAAAATTGTGAGTTGTAACTGTGTCCTGGTGTCTCGATAGGCTTTAAAATATTTTTGAGATCTCTCTCTCTCACACACACACACACACACACACACACTTGCAATTCTGATTTGTCATTATTTGGAAAGTGCAGGAACAGGGGACTATCTGTACATACTTTTGCCATCCCACCACTGAATCATAGAATCATAGAATCATAGAATCAAAGAGTTGGAAGAGACCTCATGGGCCATCCAGTCCAACCCCCTGCCAAGAAGCAGGAATATCGCATTCAAATCACCCCTGACAAATGGCCATCCAGCCTCTGCTTAAAAGCTTCCAAAGAAGGAGCCTCCACCACACTCCGGGGCAGAGAGTTCCACTGTTGAACGGCTCTCACAGTCAGGAAGTTCTTCCTAATGTTCAGATGGAATCTCCTCTCTTGTAGTTTGAAGCCATTGTTCCGCGTCCTAGTCTCCAAGGAAGCAGAAAACAAGCTTGCTCCCTCCTCCCTTTGGCTTCCTCTCACATATTTATACATGGCTATCATATCTCCTCTCAGCCTTCTCTTCTTCAGGCTAAACATGCCCAGTTCCCTAAGCCGCTCCTCATAGGGCATGTTCTCCAGACCCTTGATCATTTTAGTCGCCCTCTTCTGGACACATTCCAGCTTGTCAATATCTCTCTTGAATTGTGGTGCCCAGAATTGGACACAATATTCCAGATGTGGTCTAACCAAAGCAGAATAGAGGGGTAGCATTACTTCCTTAGATCTAGACACTATGCTCCTATTGATGCAGGCCAAAATCCCATTGGCTTTTTTTGCCGCCACATCACATTGTTGGCTCATGTTTAACTTGTTGTCCACGAGGACTCCAAGATCTTTTTCACACATACTGCTCTCGAGCCAGGCGTCACCCATTCTGTATCTTTGCATTTCGTTTTTTCTGCCAAAGTGGAGTATCTTACATTTGTCACTGTTGAACTTCATTTTGTTAGTTTTGGCCCATCTCTCTAATCTGTCAAGATCGTTTTGAATTCTGCTCCTGTCCTCTGGACTATTGGCTATCCCTCCCAATTTGGTGTCGTCTGCAAACTTGATGATCATGCCTTCTAGCCCTTCATCTAAGTCATTAATAAAGATGTTGAACAGGACCGGGCCCAGGACGGAACCCTGCGGCACTCCACTTGTCACTTCTTTCCAAGATGAAGAGGAAGCATTAGTGAGCACTCTCTGTGTTCGTTCACTTAACCAATTACAGATCCACCTCACCGTAGTTTTGCCTAGCCCACATTGGACTAGTTTCCTTGCCAGAAGGTCATGGGGGACCTTGTCGAAGGCCTTACTGAAATCCAGGTACGCTACATCCACGGCATTCCCCGCATCTACCCAGCTTGTAACTCTATCGAAGAAAGAGATCAGATTAGTCTGGCATGACTTGTTTTTGATAAATCCATGTTGACTATTAGCGATGACTGCATTTGTTTCTAAGTATTTGCAGACCACTTCCTTAACAATCTTTTCCAGAATCTTGCCCGGTATCAACGTGAGGCTGACCGGACGGTAGTTGTTTGGGTCATCCTTTTTTCCCTTCTTGAAGATTGGGACCACATTGGCCCTCCTCCAATCTGCTGGAACTTCTCCCGTTCTCCAAGAACTCTCAAAGATGGTTGCCAATGGTTCCGAAATGACTTCCGCTAGTTCCTTCAATATTCTTGGGTGTAGTTGATCTGGCCCTGGGGACTTGAACTCATTAAGAGCGGCCAGGTATTCCTGGACGACTTCTTTCCCAATTTGGGGTTGGATGTCCTCCAATCCCTCATCCACTCCATCTTACTGAGGTTGAAGACTCTCTTTTTGTGAGAAGACCGAGGCAAAGAAGGCATTAAGTAGTTCTGCCTTTTCCCTGTCCCCTGTCAGCATTGCCCCATCTTCTCCTCGAAGAGGTCCTATTGCCTCCTTGTTTTTCCTTTTTCTACTGACATAAGAATAGAAGCCCTTTTTATTGTTTTTAATGTCCCTGGCAAGTCTGAGCTCGTTTTTTGCTTTAGCCTTGCGGACCTTTTCCCTACAGGTGTTGGCTATTTGTTTGAATTCTTCTTTGGTGATTTCTCCCTTTTTCCACTTCTTGTGCATGTCTCTTTTGTGTCTTAGCACAGTTAGAAGTTCTTTGGACATCCATTCTGGCTTCTTTGCACTTGTCCTATTTTTTCTCTTTGTTGGCACCCTTTGCAATTGCGCCTTGAGTATTTCACTCTTGAGAAATTCCCATCCATCCGTAACTCCCTTGTCTTTTAGTATCTGTGTCCACGGAATGCTGCTCAGCGTTTCCTTCATTTTTTGGAAATCAGCTCTCCTAAAGTCCAAAATGCGGATTTGACTTGTCTTAGTTTCGGCCTTCCTTTGTACCTCAAATTGCAGGAGCACATGGTCACTTGCCCCTAAGGATCCTACCACTTCGACCGCATCGATCAGGTCCTCCGCATTTGTTAGGATGAGATCAAGAGTAGCCAGAGGCAGCCCTAGGTAATTTTCAACGGTAAGCAAACAGTATTTTGGCGGCACTCCCCCCCCCCTCCCCCCACGAATCATTGATATATATTTTCTGTTTGTCATGGGAGTTCTGTGTGCCATATTTGGTTCAATTCCATCATTGGTGGAGTTCAGAATGCTCTTTGATTGTAGATGAACTATACATCCCAGTAACTACACTTGCCGCATTTGCTCCCTTGCCTGGCCCGCTTTGGGTCCGGAGGCGTGCCTGAAGACCCTGGCATGTGCACCAAAAGTCACCTCTTCTCCTGACTTTCTCCTCAGCCATTGGGACCGAGAGGCTCTGCCCCTTGGCCCACTCGCGGATTGGGGAGAGGAGAGGAGGCGGGTGGAGCGCCGGGGGATCGGGAAAGGGAGCCGGTCATGGGGAAGGGATCGAATGCAGAGAATGATTGAGCGTCGGCTTTGCTCGAGCACCCGGTGGCCGGGTGGAGCAGGAACGAGAGGGAGGCTCAAGGGCCCAGCAATTTAAGGTGCAGGTGCTTACCTACAAAGCCCTGAACGTTTGGGACCAGCCTACCTGCGTGATCGCATCTCCGTCTATGAACCCACACGCTCTCTTCGGTCATCTGGAGAGGCCCTGCTCGTGATCCCACCTGCGTCGCAAGCGCGTTTGGTGGGGACACGAGACAGGGCCTTTTCTGTGGTGGCCCCCCGACTCTGGAACACCCTCCCCAAAGATCTCAGACAGGCCCCTACATTGGCAGTCTTCAGACAAAACTTGAAGACCTGGCTGTTCCGATGTGCCTCTCCCGAATAGGAAACCTCCATTACCAAGTCCCACAAGCACTTTATTAAAGCCAAGACCGCCACACACTGCACATTGCACCTGTCCATAAGCCTCATTTCCACCTGTCACATCAGCACGCGTACCCTTACTCTGGCCCGGCCCAGTTTTATTGTGTCTTAGTGGATTGTTCATTGTTTGTTGTTTTAGATTGCTTTAATTGTTTTTAATTTGCCTAGGTTGTACTGTTGTTTGTTGTTGAGGCCTTGGCCTTTGTAAGCCGCATCGAGTCCTGCGGGAGATGCTAGCGGGGTACAAATAAAGTTTAATAATAATAATAATAATTTGGGAAGAGGATAGCCCAGCAGCGAGGCAAGAAAGCCGAGGCTTCCCCCGGACTGCTAGGGCTGTTGTGAGCTGAGGGGGCGCTCCTCAAGTGGCAGTTGAGGGGCATTTACAGAGGCGCCTCTGCACCCCTGGCAAAAAAAAAAGTGTTCTGCGACCGCTTACTTCGCGTAATGGACGAGCCGCCCCTGAGAGTAGCCAATCCCCTTGTTGCCTCTTCTACCTTCTGGACCATGAAATTGTCTGCAAGGCAAGCAAGGAATTTGTTGGACCTTGTACTCTTGGCCGAGTTTGTTTTCCAGCAAATATCGGGATAGTTGGAATCGCCCATGACTACTACATCTCTTCTCTGTGCCTGTTTGGTCAACTGTTGGCAGAAGACTTCATCAAGTTCTTCCTCCTGGCTTGGGGGTCTGTAGTAGACGCCTACAATGACATCTTTTTGAGTCCCAGTTCCCTTGATTCTTATCCAGATGATTTCAAGCTGGTTTCCCAGATTGCTGTCTTGAATCTCTTCTGCAGCATAAGAGCTTTTGACATATAAGGCTACTCCGCCTCCTCTCCCCTTTGTTCGGTTTCTGTGAAAGAGGTTATACCCCTCGATATCTACATTCCAGCGATAGGAGTCATCCCACCAGGTTTCAGTGATGGCTATGATATCATATTTGTGGTGTTGTGCTAAAAGTTGGAGTTCATCTTGTTTATTTCCCATGCTCTGTGCATTAGTGTAAAGACATGTGAGCCCCTGAGATCTTCCCTTGAGCTGTTTAATTGGGATTATTGTGCTTTTGGTACTTGGTCCTTGTTGTGTTTGTGCAGCCCTCCGTTTAGCCTTCTGGCGATTCCCAGACATTATGGGTAAAGTAGTGTTCGCAAGGCTGTTGTCCCCCTCCCCCGGTGGACCTAGTTTAAAGTGCGTCTAATGAGGTTTGCGAGTCTGTGAGCAAAAAGGTGTTTTCCTACTTGTGTGAGATGCACCCCATCCCTTGCCAGTAGGCCATCCTCCTGGAAAAGCAGGCCATGGTCGAGGAAGCCAAAGCGTTCCTCCTGACACCATTTTCTAAGCCAGTTATTGACCTGTACTATTTTTCTGGCTCTTGTGGGTCCGTGTCTTACAACAGGGAGGAGGGATGAAAAGACCACCTGTACATTACATTCTTTTAGCTTTGCTCCTAGAGCTCGAAAATCATTTGTGATCTTTTGAAACGTATGCCTTGCAGTATCATTGGTTCCTACATGAATCAACATGAGGGGAGGACGGTGATAGGGCTTGAGGAGCCTGGTGAGCCTCTGAGTGATATGGTGTATTTTTGCCCCCGGTAGGCAGCATATTTCTCGAGCCATCCCATCTGGTCTGGAAATGACAGCTTCCGTTCCTCTAAGGAGGGAGTCGCCTACTACCAAGACCTGTTTACTTTTGGGAGTAACAGGGCCCCTTTTGTGCAATGTAGTGTGTAGGTCTCCAGAAAAGTGATCCTGTTGGTGTGAATTGTGTAGGTGAAAAGTGTTGTCCTCCTCCTCGACATCCCCAGTGCATTCGTCAAGGACAATCCATTGAGATTCGTCCAAGAGCCTATGGTTCTCCTGTATGTGTTTCTGTTGATCCTGGTCTATGGTTGGGGATGGTACACCTGCACGATTGTGCAAGTGTGAATGTTGTGAAGTGTTGTCCCAGTCAGGGCTATCCCCTGCACACTGATGAAGGATGAGCCACTGATCTGTATCTAAGCCATTCTGGTCTTCCCCAATATGTTGTGTTTCTTGGTCAGGTGATAGTTGTGTGAGAATTTGGAATCTATTGTGTAACTGCAGCTGAGCGGAAGTATTCTGAGGAGGCTTCCGGGTCCTATGTGTCCTTCTAAGGGTGACATTTCTCCAAGCCTGAGGGTTGTCCACATCTGAGGTGCTGTTCTGTTGAGCCTCCCCATAATGTTGGTGTGATATGGGCTGCGTGTTTGCGTGAAGTTAGAGAGCAGACAACAGTATGGACTGAAAAATGGGTAACTTTTATTTTTATGGTACTTGAATTAACTGTTTGTAACTTGGAACATATAACTAAAGGGGCATGAACTTGGTGTGTGATTTCAACCAAGATAATGACCCCCCAGCTGGCCTATCCCTAGGCTAAGCTGGGCAAAACACCTAGTTCCCCAGTTATGGTCAAATTTAACATCTCCAGGGCAACTACTGAGGAAAAATGTATTGTCGAAGGCTTTCATATTATTTGAGAACACAGCAATGCTGGATCACTCTAACAACCACCATGTCAGACTACACAGAGAAGCCATTGAAATCCACAAGCATGTGGACAATTTCAACAGAAAGGAGGAAACCATGAATATGAAAAAAAAATCTGGCTACCAGTATTAAAAAACTCTAAAATTACAACAGCAAAACAACAGAAGGGAAACAATCTGGAACATCTAATCACCTCTCAACAAAAGATTGCTCCAGGCACTGCCAGGCCATCAAATGCTAATAAAGGTGGTCAGTTGAAACATTCACACCTAGCTCCAGCAGACAAGAGTCCTTTGTCCCACTTGGGTCTTTCCACAGATATGTAACCCATTTTCCTAGTTCCAACAGACCTCACTACCTCTGAGGATGCTTGCCATAGATGCAGGCAAACCATCAGGAGATAATGCCTCTAGAACATGGCCATATAGCCCAAAAAAACCTACAACAACCCACTGCTCAGGAAAACATATGAAGAATTCTGCCTAAGTCCAAAGGATTTTACAGATCCCGAACTCCCCCTATTTCAAGGCCATTTCCATTCACTCTCACCCGGTTATGTAAACACAGGTGAGGGTTTCCGTTCCTTGCCCGCAACACAAAGGGGTGCCTTAGGTGTATAACAAATATGAACCTATGGATGCTTTCAAAAAGATGGCCTATTTAAAGCCCCCTGCTCCCAATTTGCCCTTGTAAACAGTATAGGATAGGTTAAAAAAAACACCCCCAGAACATAGAGAGGAAAATTCCTACCCAGCTGTGATGATGCCAGGGCTCTGCCGGTACACAGACAGAGGTGAACCAAAGCAACCACCCAGTTTGTATCAAACTGCTTAATTAAAGCAGCACTTCCTTTCTGGCTGTTTTCATAATCCAAATGTAAAACATAAATCTAGCACTGAGCCACAGAATATAAAACAAAAACTGAGAGCAAACTCTGATGCAGGTTCAGGAGAACACCGTAGTCAAAGAGTCCAGTCCAGTAGTCAAATACCAAGAGTTCAATTAGTTAAGTCCAAGGATCAAGAGTTTATACCGTAATCCAAAGCCAGCCCAGAGATTCAAGGTTCCAGAGTTCCAAGAGTTCAGGTGACAAGTCAGGATACCAAAAATCTACAAACTTGGGGGAAAACCAGCAGTATCCACCACCAATATAAGACAATATAAGATCGGTCTCCAAGCTAGCTCCTTAAATTCAGTTAAACCCAGCTGCATCCTATCTCTTGCATGCCACCACCATTAATTTGTTTTACCTGTAAACTGTTACTTACAGATTATATAGCTCTTTAAATCTTAGACTTACATTAATCCCTTCCATCACCAACTACTAAGCCTGCCACCACCAACCACCATCAACTGCGGAACATGATACATGACACCTGCTCTGCTAGGCAACCAATATATTATACTGTTAATGGGCGGGAGGGTGGTCAGCAAAAAGCTCAAAGTGAGCTAAGAGGGGCAGGCTGCTCCCTAAGGCAGCCTCGACCCCTTGGAAATAGTTCCGGTGGACTATTTCCAACAAGGCTGGTGTTGCAATCCAGAGCAGGGAACGAGGCCCTAGGATAACTATCCACCACACTTGGCTGTGAAAAACAATCCTTTTTTATTGAAGAAAAATGGTTACAAAATAAAGGAAAAATGCAAGTCAAAAGCCACAGCAAAATCAGCAAACATGAATTTAAATGGACAAAGCAAAACCAAAAGCCTCACTGGGAAAATACTGGAATCTGTTAGCAATCCACTAACCGTATTTGATATCCTAGAAATCTTCCCAAACTATGGCCAGGGAACCAGGAGAACTGCCAAGGTCTTCATCAATTCTGAAACGATGCCTGAACTGAGGCAATCAGCCTGGCGTATTGCAATTAAAACTCAAGAATCGGTTCCGTGAACCGCCCTTCTGTTTTGAAGCCAATGTTTTTAATTCTTGAATTCGGGAGGATCGACGCAAACTGAGTGTCTTACTTCTGTCTTCCCAAATTTGGCCCCTTCTGTTGTCATTACAGTTAACAGGTGCAGAAGGGAGGGAAAGTTCAAGGTCTCCCTCTGAAACATTCTCAGGAACACTGGTACTTTCATTTTCCAAATCTACAGAAGATCCTTCCTCACTAATTTCAGGAACATTGGCATTTTCCAAACCTACAGCAGTTTCTTCCTCACTAATTTTAGGAGCATTGGCATCAAAAGGTACATTTCCACTAGCATCAGTAAATATACTTTCATTAGCATCAGGAGGAACAAACAGAGAATCAGGTTCAAGTTCAAACTCAGGCTGAACCCCAACAGCTGGTCTCCTTTGGTTGGGTTGGCAAAATTCTTCCCCACACCAGCTGTACTGGCTTGGGAATCAGATTGTAGACTTTTTGAATGCATTCATGTTTGCATACATTTTTTTGTAGCTGCACACAAGCACCTATTGATTTAAATCTGTTTGAGTACATCTGGGAATTATGCAGTGTTCCTTGCCCTTTCAACTAATCTACGCAAAATGTAGAGTGCATCTTTAATTTTGAAAAAACACATGCTAGTTCAGAAATACTTATTTACTTAAGCGATCCTTCGTTGTCTGAGTAGGATTGTCTTCCAAGATTGATGTCCTGGTGGTGGGTCCATAGGTGACTGTGGAGCCCTATTCTTGATCTGCATCTTCTCCCGCAGTGAGGGCATTGGTTTCCAGGTGGAAGGCAGTCCTTGTCGGAGCTGGCTTGATGTGCCTTCCTCTTGGCACGTTTCTCTCTTTCACACTCCGTTTGTGCCTCTTCAAATTCTGTAGCACGGCTGGTCACAGCTGACCTCCAGCTGGAGTGCTCAAGAGCCAGGGCCTCCCAGTTCTCAGTATCTATGCCACAGTTTTTAAAGTTGGCTTTGAGCCCATCTTTAAATCTTTTTTCCTGCCCACCAACATTCCATTTTCCGTTCTTGAGTTCAGAGTAGACAGTGGTCGGGCATCAGGACAATGTGGCCGATCCAGCGGAGTTGATTGCAGAGGACCATGGCTTCAATGCTGGCGGTCTTTGCTCCTTCCAGCACACTGACATTTGTCCGCTTGTCTTCCCAAGAGATTTGCAGGATTTTTTGGAGGCAACGCTGATAGAATCGTTCTAGGAGTTGCATGTGACATTTGTAGACAGTCCACATCTCGCAAGCGTATAGTAGATTTGGGAGGACAATAGCTTTATAAGCAAGCACCTTGGTATCCCTACAGATGTCCCAGCCCTCAAACACTCTCTGCTTTAGAAATATCCTATATTCACTCTGGGAAGTGCAAATAATCTGTTATGCAATCCATTTTGAAGTCCATGATGGAGCAAACCTCTCCCATCCATAGCTAACAATAACAGTAAAGGAATGCAAACTTTTCAAGATAAGCAAGGGGGCATTTCAGACTGAAAGTGGCTTGCATGTGATTAGCTTTTGAAAGCATGCACAATTTTTAAAACATGGCTATATTTCGTGTAGCACTGACAAGCATATTTGTACAACAAGCTAATGTCCTGTTTATTTTCCAGCGCAATCCATCACCTAAAGTGCAAGGTTGTAGCTGAAAGACCAAGACTTATGGTGAAGACTTTGCCCCTAAATCATAGCAATAAAAAAAGCAGCTACACGTTGTTGCAGGTGGCGTATGCAGATGAAAGATGGCATCCTCTCAGAAATACTACACGAAACAATGCGACCACAAAGAAGAACTTTGTGTGAGTAAAAAAAAAAAACCCTTCAGGAGCTACAAATAGTAAAAGAAGAACCCGAGTTTTGTGAAAACAGAGGACTCTTCACAAACAGCAGTCACTTCCGACTTCTGTAGCCAAGCCACCCAAGCACTTTAGTGGTTTTCACATTCTTTGCAGCAAGACACTCAACTTCAATACACAAGACTCCAGGGCACAATGCTTGTAGAGTCCTTAAAAACCAAACAAAACATATTCAACATGAGGCAGCTGTCTCCAGTTGCCATTTTACTTTCCCACAATACCTCTAACATAGCCTTGCTCCTGGGCTTTATGTGAAATTAAAGAAGCTGCTAAAGCCAGACAGCTGAGGTTACATGGATCACTGCTTTGCACTATTGTTGAGCAGTGGTGAAGAACATTAAGCCAGGGCTCTCATATTTTTTTTAATCAGAAGGTATATTGATGTCGTCTGCCACATCACCCCCTTCCAGCATCCCATTTCCCTCTGGATTTAGTAGCAATCCAGACTGAAGTGCATTTTTGTAGTGGCAACATATTGCCCTGAGCTCTCCCTGTTGTGATGGAAAGTATTTAGAGCAGTGTTTCTCAACCTTCCTAATGCCGTGACCCCTTCATACAGTTCCTCATGTTGTGGTGAACCCCAACCATAACATTATTTTCGTTGCTACTTCATAACTGTAATTTTGCAACTGTTCAGAGTTGCAATGTAAATATCTGATATGCAGGATGTATTTTCATTCACTGGACCAAATTTGGCACAAATACTCAATATGCCCAAATGTGAACACTGCTGGAGTTTGGGGGAAAAGACCTTGAGAGTTGTAGTTGTATTTTCCTTCACTGGACTAAATTTAGCACAAATACCAATATGCTCAGATTTGAATACTAGTGGGGTTGGGGGGGGGGGTGATTTTGTCATTTGGGAGTTGTAGTTGCTGGGATTTATAGTTCGCCTACAATCAAAGAGCATACTGGACTCTACCAATGATGGGATTGAACCAAACCTGGCACACAGAACTCCCATAACCAACAGGAAATACTGGAAAGGTGTGGTGGGCATTTACCGTGAGTTTTGGAGTTGTAGTTCACTTACATCCAGAGAGCACTTTTGATTCAAACAATGATGGATCTGGACCAAACTTGGCATGAATTCTCAATATACCCAAATGTGGGGTTTGTGGAAAATAGAACTTGACATTTGGGAGTTGTAGTTGCTGGGATTTAGAGTTCATCTACAAACAAAGAGCATTCTGAACCCTACCAACAATTGAATTGGGCCAAACTTCCCACACAGAACCTCCATGACCAACAGAAAATACTGTGTTTTCTGGTGGTCTTTGGTGACCCCTCTGACACCCCCTCGTGACCCCTCCAGGGATCCCAACATCCAGGTTGAGAAACACTGCTCTAGAGACTAGGGCTTGTAGCAGTGGATTAAAACTACAGGAAAGGGGATTCTGACTAGGAAGAACTTCCTGATGGTCAGAGATGTTTGACAATGGAATATGTTGCCACAAAGTGTGGTTGAATATTCTTCTCTGGAGGATTTGAAGCAGAGGCTGGATGATCATCTTTCTGGAGTCTTTTGACTGTATTCTCCCATATGACAGGTGATGGATTAAGGTGGCTCTTGGGGATCTCAAACTGAAAGACTCTATGATATGCATGAAAATATCTTGCTCCCATCCAGACGTCCCTTCAATCTCATCTCTTCTAGGCAGAGCATCCACACCTTCTCCACCGATTCCTCATTTTGCTTTCAAGTCCTTTTATTCTCTTCCCGGATGTTCTTCTTGTGCTTCTCCCTTGTTCCATGGTTCCTCTGCTTCATTCATGAAGTGTGATGGTCAAAAGCAAGCCAGGCTCTCCACTCGAAAGGCGCCTTACTGCAGTTGTTTACGAGTTTGTGAGAGCAAAGGGAATGCCTCATTCCCTCCGCATCAAAGCTCTACAGATGAAAAAAAAATTAAGCAACTTGAAAATGGTTCTGTAGCAAGGGAGGAAAGAGGCTCTGCAAACAGATAATGGACTGGATTTCATCTCATCAGTAATTGCGTATTTATTATTCGGCTGTTGCAAGGAAACATCACTTTGTGTTGATTAAAGGCTTGCCATCTCTCCGGTAAATATTTTAAACAAAAACAGGTTTTGATCTCTGTTGCTGTTGGGTTGCGGAAGGAAGATTCCATTAGTGTTACTATAATTAAGCGAACCTTCATGTCTCCATTATGCAGTGTTCTCAAATATGCTGTGTGAGCTTTGCGAATTTCTACTGCCCTCTGGCAGGTGATAGGGAGGGCCAATGCCAGACCCCCTTTGAGAGCCTAGTAAATAACCTTTCACGGATAAAGTGTTTTCTTTTTGAGTAAAGCATTTGTAAACAATGATCCACATTATTGTTCGGGTCCAAAAATACTAAAAAGATAGTCATGTCTGTATAGCTTCCTCTACATCCAAAGGAACTCCACTTTTAGCGGATATGTTAAAAAATAATGGCTGCTTGCCTCTTCAGCAGCAACCTGCCTCTTTGACAATAATAATAATAATAATAATAATAATAATAATAATAATAATAATTTATTTATTTATTTCGTATATTTCTACCCCGCCCTTCTCAACCCCCGAGGGGGGACTCAGGGCGGCTTACAAAAAGGCACATCTTGGTGCCCACACAAATACAATAGCATATAAAAACAGCAATTAAAACAATTATATCTCACAATCGATAGCCAGTCTAAGTCACAGCGTTTGCCAATTCAGAGTCCATATTTCGTTCCACATTGTCCATTCCTATCCGTCGTCACAGTCCTTTATTCATCTGCCAGATTGCCCAAACGCCTGGTCCCACATCCATGTTTTTAATTTCTTTCTGAAGGAAAGGAGGGATGTTGCTGATCTAATTTCCCCGGGGAGTGAATTCCATAGGTGAGGAGCCACCACTGAGAAGGCCCACTGAGAATAATCTTTTGTGTTGTCGAAGGCTTTCATGGCCGGAATCACTGGGTTGTTGTAGGTTTTTCGTGCTATATAGCCATGGTCTAGAGGCATTCTCTCCTGACGTTTCGCCTGCATCTATGGCAAGCATCCTCAGAGGTAGTGAGATCTGTTGGAACTAGGAAAATTCTGTGGAATGACCAGGGTGAGACAAAGCACTCTAAACAAACAAGGACATCTAATAACCTCTCAACAAAAGTTTGTTCTAGGCAATGTCAGGCCATTATATGCTAATCAAGGTGGTCAGTTGAAACATTCACACCTAGCTCCAGCAGACAAGAGTCAGAGGCAGCCCCACGCAGAGCACATTGCAATAATCCATCTGAGATGTGGACCACCATGGTCAGATCTGACTTTTTGAGATATGGCCACAGCTGGTGCACAAGTTTCAATTGTGTGTAGGTCCTCCCGGTCACCGCTGACACCTGAGCTTCAAGCGTCAGTGCTGAGTCCAAGAGGATCTCCAGACTGCGGACTTGTGTCTTCAGGGGAAGTGTAACCTTGTCGAGCACAGGTTGCCACCTCACAATTGACCAGGAGGACCTCTGCCTTGTCTGGATTAAGCTTCAGCTTGCTAGTCCTAAAGTGGAAACTTCCAAAGGAAAGCACACAGAATGTTCTGCACATTGTTCTGTGCTAGGCAAATGAGTATAAAACAGGGCATGGGATCATCCACCCTAGTCCTATTATTGGGAGAAATGCAGAATATAAATTTATAAGATCACCATCATCATCATCATAGGCTTCTTTAGATCTTGTTGGAATGCAACTCTCAGCAAGTTTGTCTAGGGATAATGAAAGGTCAGCACAATTCTCAATCCAGTACAAGATTTCAGACTGAAGCTCATAAAATTTTGTACATTTCTATTAACCTTTTACTTTTATGGAGCTCAATGCCACTTATTTCTTGGTAAGTAGATTGAGAAATGGAATCTGAAACTTCTTTAATTAGAGACAGCCCTCAAAATCGGGTTGTCTGCCTCCCAAGTTCTGATGATCAATTCTGCTCATGACTCAAGCCAACCTTAAGTCGCAGCTCCTGAATTCTGCTTTTCAAATATTAATATTTACTCTGTAGTCTGGAAGAAAATCTCCAAAATATAGGAGAGGTCTCTTAGTCCCAGGCTTACCACTGCAGATTCCTCAGAGATGAATCACTTAATTAGATGGGAAGCACATTCTTCTAAGAGGAAAACATAAATGAAAACATGTTTGCCAAGATGTAACTTTTAGCTTAAAATTTAGTCATTATAAGGTGAGTAGACATATGAAACAGCATCCTAAAACAAAAGCAGCATTTCTGCAAAAATACCTCATCCCTTTAATATAGAACAGTGTTTTTCATGCCACGACTCCTTAATCCAGTTCCTCATGTGGTGGTGTTCCCCAACCATAACATTATTTTCATTGCTACTTCATGATTGTCATTTTGCTACTGTTATGAACCATCATGTAAATATCTGATATGCAGGAAGTATTTTCATTCACTGGACCACATTTGGCACAAATACCCGATATGCCCACATTTGAATTCTGATGGGGTTGGGGAGGGGATTGATTTTGTCATTTGGGAGTTGTAATTGCTGGGATTTATAGTTCACCTACAATCAAAGAGCATTCTGAACTCTATCAAGGATGGGATTGAACCAAAGTTGGCACACAGAAAATTACTGGAAGCGTTTGGTGGGCATTGACCTTAAGTTTTGGAGTTGTAGGTCACCTAAATCCAGAGAGCACTTGTGGACTCAAACAATGATGGATTTGGACCAAAGATATTCAATATGCCTAAATGTGCACACTGGTGGGGTTTGGAGAAAATAGACCTTGACATTTGGAATTGTAGTGGCTGGGATTTATAGTCCACCTATAATCAAATAACATTGTGAACCCCACCAATGATGGAATTGGGCCAAACTTCCCACACAGAACCCCATGATCAACAGGAATTATTGTGTTTTCTGATGGTCTTTGGTGACCCCTCTAACACCCCACTAATTACCCCCTCAGGCATCTCAGCCCCCAGGTTGAGAACCACTAATATAGAATTTGGGGCTTCCTTAATATGATGACCTGTTTGCAATCCATTTTAGAATATGGAGACAGGGCAAATATTTCTGACTTTTTGTGTGAATATGTGTTCTTTTCATGATAACCTGCTGGTTCTGTATGAAAGAGGCATTCAGTAAAGCATATCTTACCTGATAAGTAAGAGTTGTGTCACAGAGTCAAAGATGAGACAAGGATCATATGAAAGAGATGTGTCTTGCTGAAGAAAGTGACATGGCCAGAGCTTTGATTCTTCTTTCTCATAGTCACTAAGGTTCTTTCTAATTTTTCACATTAAACATACATACACTATGTGCTACTACAGAGTTACAATTTTCCAGCCTTTTCTCCATTACTAACAACTTAATCTTCAGACACTAGCATGTGATATGACAGGACATTTTGGCAAAGCCTGACCTACTGGTTTTTAAAGCCCAGACTTCTGCTAAATATACTAGAATACACCAGATGGGATTTTGATTGGTCAGCAGGCAATACCACATCATGGAAGATCAAACTGGATAATCAATACATGCTGAAGAGGGATCTGCACCTGCAGCTGAATCTGGTGATCTGTTGTTGATGTGTGCCTGCAAGTCATTTCTGACTTATGGCTACTAGGCTTGTGCAAAAAAATCAGAAGTTTCGGAAATCATAAGAAAATCAGAAGTTTTGTAAGTTGGAAGCCATATTCAACAAATATTTTAGAATCAAAACTTACCCCATACTTTTCTGTTTTGGTTTTATAAATCTCAGAAGGCTCCCAAAGTAGGACAGTTTCATATTCAATGCAAGTCAAGGAAGTGAAGCCAAAGTCTGCCTTGTGCAAAAAATTGGAAGTTTTGGAAATCGGAAGTAAATCGGAAGTTTTGTAATTTGGAAGCCATATTCAAAGCATTTACGTGGCCCACAACATATATTTTAGAATAAAAACTTACCCCATACTTTTCCATTTTAGTTTTGTAAATCTCAAAAAGCTCCCAAAGTCAATTTCATATTCAGTGCAAGGCAAGGAAGCAAAGCCAAAGGCTGCCTTAGTGCTTTGCCATTCCTCTGTGAAATTAATGCAGTCTTGGCATTAACCGTGGGCAAAAGCTTGAGAAGTGTATTTTGGGAACAGCACAGAACTCTGGGAAACTCTGGGAAATGTAGTTTGGGAAAGGAGGAGTCCTATGCCAGAGAATTCAAAAGGCCTTGTCCTCAACTACATTTCCCAAACTGCACCAATCAGCACCAACATATTTTCATTATTATTAAAAAAGTTTTAATAAAAAATTTTAAAATTCACAAAAACTTAGTGGATAAGTGAAACATTCTGAAATTTGGTGGGCTAACAAGGGTACATATTTTTCACCATTGTAGCAAGTTTCACCTCAATAGCTCTAAAAATGAGGGAGATAGGAGCCCCTGAAGTTTCCCCAATTATAACCACTTAATTGTGCACAAATACTATAATTCATGATAGTAATGATTTTTTCACTAAGTATACTTTAGAAACAATTTAGAAATGAAGTGGCAAAGACTTGTGTAATGACTTTTGAACTATTTTTAATGGAGCTTGCAGGCCATTTGAATATACAGCATAGTCTCGCTTATCCAACATGATGGGGTTGGCAGAATGTTGGATAAGCGAAAATTTTGGATAATAAGGAGGAATTAAGGAAAAGCCTATGAAACCTCAAATTACATTCTGATTTTATAAATTAAGCAGCAAAACATCATGTTTTACAACAAATTGACAGAAAAAGCACTTCAGTACATGGTAACGTTATGTATTACTGTATTTACGAATTTAACATCAAAACATCGCAAAGTATTGAAACAGCTGTGGATCTGGGCGGGAGGCAGACTGTGTTGGATAGTACAAACCATTGGATGAGTGGAGGTTGGATAAGCGAAAATGTTGGATAATAAGGAGGAATTAAGGAAAAGCCTATGAAACATCAAATTACATTCTGATTTTATAAATTAAGCACCAAAACATCATGTTTTACAACAAATTGACAGAAAAAGCAGTTCAATACATGGTAACGTTATGTATTACTGTATTTACGAAATTAACACCAAAACATCACAATGTATTGAAACAGCTGTGGATCTGGGCGGAGGCAGACTGTGTTGGATAATACAAAATGTTGGATGAGTGAAGGTTGGATAAGCGAGACTCTTCTATAGTGGGAATACAACTCCTATAACATTCCTTGTCATTGGCTAGAATCAGTGGGAATTCCCATTCACCAACTTTGGCAAAACCCTTCTCATTACCCATTCCTGCTGTAACCACTACACCACATTGGGAATGGCTAGTGAAATGGAAATAGATGCAGACTGTGGCCAGGAAATCAGGAGATGCTTCCTTCTTGGGAGGAGAGCAATGTCCAGTCTCGATAAAATAATAAAGAGTAGAGACATCAGATTGGCAACAAAGATCCGCCTAGTCAAAGCCATGGTATTCCCTGTAGTCACCTACGGATGTGAGAGCTGGACCTTAGGGAAGGCTGAGCGAAGGAAGAGAGATGCTTTTGAGCTGTGGTGCTGGAGGAAAGTGCTGAGAGTGCCTTGGACTGCGAGAAGATCCAACCAGTCCATCCTCCAGGAAATAAAGCCCGACTGCTCACTGGAGGGAAGGATACTAGAGACAAAGTTGAAGTCCTTTGGCCACATCATGAGGAGACAGCAAAGCCTAGAGAAGACAATTATGCTGGGGAAAGTGGAAGGCAAAAGGAAGAGGGGCCGACCAAGGGCAAGATGGATGGATGGCATCCTTGAAGTGACTGGACTGACCTTGAAGGAGCTGGGGGTGGTGACGGCCGACAGGGAGCTCTGGCGTGGACTGGTCCATGAGGTCACGAAGAGTCGGAGATGACTGAACGAATGAACAACAACAACAGTGAAATGGAAAATTTTAGTCTGGCATGACTACAGTTCACCTTGCTGAGAGAAATCTTGAACAGAAAAAAAATATAACAATATTAAAAATATAATTTTAAAAATCATCCATAAAAAGGTTAGTGCTTGATAGTGAAGAGAAGAATATATACCCTTAGATATAAAGGAATAGGTTATATATGTATCTCAAGCTGCACAGGCTATGAATAATTGAAAAGCCAGACAGCCAGACTCAGTGCGACTTACCCACCTATCTTTAAAAGAGAGAATTTGTGTTAGATCAAGTTGAATCTTCTATACCTGTGGATTATTATATTTTGCGAGGAAGTTAGTGTTCTTTAAAAAGAAGACTTCAAAACATTGTCAGTATGGAACTGGGAGATTTAGAAGGTAAAAGCAAAACAAAAACAAGCTAAAAAAAATGCCCAAACCAACCAACAAAAAATAATGGCAGAAATGTTTGTTGAGCGTAAAACATTGCTTGTTGCTTTTGCTAGAAATGTTTTGACCCAAACATAACCACACCTAACAAATAGGTGACAATCTCTATAGATTTCTTTATATGATTGGAAGCAACACATATCCAAAGCTAATAAAAGCAAAGGAACTTCTATCCAGTCCAATACTGATGGTCTAGTACAGGCATGGGCAAACTTCGACCCTCCAGGTGTTTTGGACTTCAACTCCCACCATTCCTAACAGCCTACCGGCTGTTAGGAATGATGGGAGTTGAAGTCCAAAACACCTGGAGGGTCAAAGTTTGCCCATGCCTGCTCTATTATTATTAACTTTATTTATACCCCGCAAAATCTCCCGAAGGATTCGATGCGGCTTACAAAGGCCAAGGCCGCCGACAACAACAACATACAATACACAATAAAACTCATAAGCAAATAATAAACCTCAAGCAAAACAATAAAACAGTAAAACGATGACACTGTGATGCAATTAAAACCTAAAGGCCGGGCCAAATGTAATAGACAAAATTTAAAAGTGCTGAACTTGACAGGTAATATGTAGAAGTATTTTGAGGTAGGTGCAATGTGCAGATAATCCTGAATCTCTAACAAAGTGCATTTGGGACTTGATGCCAGAAGTTTCCTATTCTGGAAAGGCACACTGGAACAGCCAGGCCTTCAGGCTCTTCCTAAAGACTGCCAACGTTGGGTCTTGTCTGATGTCCTTGGGGAAAGAGTTCCAGAGTCGGGGGGCCACCACAGAGAAGGCCCTGTCCCTCGTCCCCACCAAACGTGCCTGCGACGTATGTTCTAGTCTCTAGGATAAAGTCCTTCCTTTCTCCACGTGTTTTGGGGAAATCTTTAATATTCTGTGGTACCACAACAGCTCAATCCTCTGCAGAACCAAGTTTGCCCACATCATGCCTTTGACAGATCCCGTTTTCACTTGTAGTGTTGGTGGAGAATAACTGGTGCAACATCTAAGATGCCGTTTCCAAGCATAACCACATAGCCTTCAATGGTTCAAATGTTGCTCCATTGTTTTAACTCTTCCTCTTCCAGTGAGGCATCGTTTGTACCAATTCCTGAGGTCTAGGTCTACCATATGACAAAGTGAGGAGGTTGCTTCAAGTAGCATTTTCTGGGAGGAGTATCAGCATTATGTAATAATAATAATAATAATAATAATAATAATAATAATAATAATAATAATAATTTATTTACACCCCGCTCCATCTCCCCCAGGGGGACTCGGGGCAGCTTACATGAGGCCACGCCCATCAATACAATAAGCACAGTATTACACAAAAAACATAACAAAACCAAAAAATAAAATAGATAAAATGCAAAAACTAATATAATAGACAGCACAGCAATATAAAATCAAACATCAAAACACAGAAAAATTTCACTGGGCAGGGCTAATTCAAGAATAAAAACTTAAAATTTTAAAAACACCGGGAGATAGGACAGTGCAAAATTGTCGTGAAGGAGGTGAAAATGTGTGTGCTCTACAACCTGACCCTTGCTGGGTGGGGTGGGGTGGCAGCAAGGGTCATTGTGCTGGTACGGCTGTACCAGGAACTCCAGCTTTATTTTCTTTCTGTTATCTGTTTTGCAGTCATAGGGCAGGGCTCCTATCCATCATAATTAAGCTTTGGTTCCGCCCCTTGTTCTGGGCTCTGGGAGGAAAAGGAACCATTTTTTGGCCAGTCTCACACAAGGTAGCTAAGCTATAGGATGTAGACCAGCTCGTCCCGTAGAAAAGCTTCATTTCTCAATAACATCTGGGGATATAGAAACAGAAATTGCAGGGAAAAGGTTCCAAGGCTCTGGCTGATAGCTCACAGGCTCTCAGCCTCACAGCTATCAGAGGAAAAACAGCCTTGAAGTTTCAAAGAATTCTCGGAGGGAGGACAGCATTACAGATCCACAGAACTCCAGCTGAAATATTTTCAAGCCTCGGCTGGAAGGTCTACTCAATACCCAGACGCATTTGGAATCGGTAGTAGGTCCCACACCGAAGAGGCATAGATAATAGACAGCCTAGGAGAGGTTAAAAAGGGTTTTTTCTTACAGAGAAAGTACAGTTAATCAAAGTCAGGTGCCAGTCCATTGAGGACTAGACTAAGAAAGCCTTGAAGTGTTGTTTGAACCATTGAAGATTTGTTGTCTGTTCCATAATAAAGACTTCGTTGTATCATTAAAGACTCTAAAGTCTATCAGTTCAGAAAAATCCCTGAGAACCTCTCTTTGAGGCCCCCTGGCTTCCTGCTGGATTTAAAGCATACATCCTATAGAAAAGTACAGCTGTTACAGGCCCAGCACACGACAGAACACCCATCAACCCTGTCTTGACAGCTGCATTGCAGAAGCCTTTCCCTCACCCCTTAACTTGGAAACATCCATTATGCTTGGCTACTGGTTGTTGTATGATGAATTATGTTTTAATTATGTTTTTATGATGTTGTAAATGTATTTTGATTGTGTTATATTTTAACTCTGTCTGACTGGGCTTGGTTCCCATGTAAGCCACCCTGAGTTCCCTTGGGGAGATGGTGGTGAGATATAAAGTTGTTGTTGTTGTTGTTGTTGTTGTTGTTGTTGTTGATAATAATAATAATAATAATAATAATAACAATAACAATAACACTTTATTTATATTCCGCCCCTCTCACCCCGAAGGGGACTCAGGGCGGATCACAGTACACATACACAGCAAACATTCAATGCCCCTTTGTATAGACAATACACAGACAGACAGAACAGAAGGAGGTGCCATGGAAGGTGCTGTTGCTCTATCCTCTATGATGAAGAGCCGTCAGGACTTCCTCCTTCCTTTTGGTCACTCAGCATTTTCTGATCTTTTTTCTTTATAGCGTTGTAATACACCTCCCCTGCTTTTAGTGGTACCTAATTTCTCTAAGCACAGCTAAAGCTGTTTTTGAATTGCTTAGGTAAACAATGAGCTAGGCAGACAGTTGGCAGCTCACACCAATCTGGGGCTTCGAACTTGCAACCTTTTGGTTGATAGATCTTATAATTGCTGGTGATTTACTAGCTGTGCTAGACCTCAGGCCTTATTTCTCATTTTCTCCAAGAGCTCAAGGGATGTGTGAAAATGAGCAAGAAAAAGTGAGCACACTGACTGTCTGTATGATATGTGCTGACATATTCTTGCTTTAAGCCATTTTTCCCCAGTTTAAGGCAATATTGAGTGATACTCAAGTTTACTGGAAACTTCAGAGTATTCTGAGGATTTATGACAGTCTATACACCTGTATCAGGTTTGATATGTGCCAATCTCCTGTCCAGATAGATACCATGTCATCACCCTGATGGCTTCTCCTTGTGTCACTGCCTCGCTCCATGAGGATATAGCTCTGTGTGAGGTTCTGGCCATTATGGTCATATCTGTGATGGCATAACAGAGCATTTGCACAACCAGCAAGTAAGAAGGAGTCCATCTCCCCTCCTTTGTGCTGGTGGTGCAAATGCCCCATTGTAATATCACAGGCATGACAAGCAATAGGACAGCAGCCCGGATGACAAGATGACAATCTAGCAGAACCAATGTGGTATCAACCCTGCTGGACACAAACACGGCACAGTGGGAGATCTGGCCACCACCACATTGTACTGGCCAGATTTACCCAAGATGCATAAGATCTTGTTATCACAGCTCTATAAAGTAGAGTGAGCCATTCTGAATGAAAGTATGCACCTGGCTCTTAGCGTGACACTTTTCTCCATAATAGTCTGGCCTTAGTATCGTCTTATGACTTATGTGGGAGAAAATGATGGCAGATATAGCTAGGTAGCTAGCTGGATAGACAGTTATTACTCTTCTTGGCGTTTGTTCTATAAAGAATGAAGATTGCACCAAGTGGTGCAATTTATCATTCCTTGTAAAAGAAATGCATCCAAATTTGACGTGGGCTACAAAATTCTAAGTTAACAGACTTGGACAACATCATGTATTAGTTCGGTGAGCGCAGGCCTGATGGGAGATACTGATGGCATCATATACTGCTCAGCTGGTGTGCAGCCTTGAAGAACCATACCCTGCGAGCCTTTGAAATTAAAAATGATGGAAAAGAGAGAGATTTTCATCACAAAGGAGGACAGCGTAACAAATCCATGTGGGCAGAGCTTCAAACAAGCCTTTGCTGGAAAATCAGCCACAAAGCCAGAGTGGAGGAGAGGACCCATGCTTTTCTTCATTCTGCAGCATCGAGGGCAAGGTTCTCCTGCCTTATGTTCCACGGGGTTTAAAAGTGAACGGTTTGCTCTCAAGGAGAGAGAGAAAGAGGCAATGTTTGGCTTGTATAACAGTACTTGTTAATGGCAACATCCCAGGAAGAAAGTTAAGGAGTGTAATGATTTCCAAACAACCTGAAAATTTGATGAGACAGGCCTAGTTTTCTTGTTATTCTTGGGAGCAACAGGAAAGAAATTGACTGCCCTTTAGGTGGTACTGCATAAATTGAAACATATTTGGCACCTCAGACAGATAGGATGTCTCTATACCCTAAGTGAACAGGTAATAATAACAATGTATTTCCAAAAGCCAGGAAATCAGAAGACGCTTCCTTCTTGGGAGGAGAGCAATGTCCAATCTCGATAAAATAATAAAGAGTAGAGACATCAGACTGGCAACAAAGATCCGCCTAGTCAAAGCCATGGTCTTCCCTGTAGTCACCTATGGATGTGAGAGCCGGACCTTAGGGAAGGCTGAGCGAAGGAAGAGAGATGCTTTTGAGCTGTGGTGTTGGAGGAAAGTCCTGAGAGTGCCTTGGACTGCGAGAAGATCCAACCAGTCCATCCTCCAGGAAAGAAAGCCCAACTGCTCACTGGAGGGAAGGAGACTAGAGACAAAGTTGAAGTCCTTTGGCCACATCATGAGGAGACAGCAAAGCCTAGAGAAGACAATGATGCTGGGAAAAGTGGAAGGCAAAAGGAAGAGGGGCCGACCAAGGGCAAGATGGATGGATGGCATCCTTGAAGTGACTGGACTGACCTTGAAGGAGCTGGGGGTGGTGACGGCCGACGGCCATGAGGTCACGAAGAGTCAGAGACTACTGAATGAATGAACAACAAAAATTTCCAAAAGACCCATTGCAACAAAACATCAGAGACTCCACAGGTTCAAACAAGGAAGCTCATCTCAGACTGGGAACCTCTGGGTTCAAGTTGCAGAGAGTCCTTTTGAAGGTTAGAAGGAAACAGAGGTGTAGCATATCTGCCGCCATGGTTGGTTAGCAACATAGAATTGTTGAGTTGGAAGAGACCCCCAGGGCCACCCACTTCCACTTGATTCTGCTGTACAGGTATATGCAATCAAAACACTCCCAACAGATTGCCATCTGACCTCTGTTTGAAAATAAATAAATAAATAAATAAATAAATAAATAATATTAATAATAATAGGAAGTTGTACCACAAATACCATCTGCCTGCGACAAAGAACTGGTGAGATCACAAGCCGGAAAAAGTTACAGAGAATGAGCACGTCTGAGACTTCCGAATTCAGACAGACAAAGTTTTGGGGAACAATACTCCTGACCTCAAAATCGTGTTAAAAAACAAAGTACAGATTGTCAATGTTGCAATCCTAGGTGACAGCAGGATTGAAGAGAAACAACTGGAAAACCTGACACGATATCAGGATTTAAAGATCAAACTGCAAAGGCTCTGGCACAAGCCAGTCAAGGTGGTCGCAGTGGTGATAAGCACACTGGGTGCAGTGCCTCAAGACCTTGGCCTGCACTTAAACACAATTGGTGCTGACAAAATTACCATCTGCCTGCTGCAGAAGGCCACCTTACTGGGATCTGTACACATCATTCCCCGATACATCACACAGTCCTAGACACTTGGGAAGGGTCCGACGTGTGATCCAATACAACAGCCAGCAGAGTGTCTGCTGTGGACTCATCTTGTTTTGTTTCAAATAATAATAATAATAATAATAATAATAATAATAATAATAATAATAATATATTTCTAGACCACCCTCTCTCCCAGGACGGGACTCAGGGCGGTTTACATACATATAAAAATGCCACAATTAACATCATACAATATCAAAAATGTAAAATAGACAATTAATAGATTTACTACCAAAAGAGAATTGAAATTAAGTAATACAAATATAGATATTAAAATAGAACATAATTTTTCTAATAAAACATAATTGCACAGAAAACATATATCCTAGATAATTAAACGACTAAAATGTAAACAGTGTTGTAATTTAAAATAGACCGCAACAGCCATAAAGTGCTAAGTGCTAGTCCTCCTCCTCTCCATATGCTAAGGTGTTTTCAGAAGTTTTCTGAAGGAAAGGAGGGTGGGGGCCATTTTTGTTTCTTTAGGCAGGGAGTTCCAGAGATGGGGAGTGATCGCCTCTCTTGTTCCCACCAAATGAGCTTGTGACATAAGTGGAACTGAGGGGAGGGCCTCCTCCATTGACCGCAGTGCATGGAATGGTCTATATGGGGAGATACGGTTAGAGAAATAACCTGGACCCAAACCGTTTAGGGCTTTATAGGTAATGACCAGCATTTTGTATTTAGTGCAGAAGTGGACCGGCAGCCAGTGGAGCTGCCGTAACATGGGAATGGTTCTCTCCCTGTACAGAGCACCAGTCAGCAATCTAGCCGCTCATCTCTGCACTAATTGCAGCATCCAAACTATCCTCCAAGACAGCCCCATATAGAGAGTGCTGCAGTAGTCCAAACAGGTTGTGACTAAGGCATGGACTACCATGGCCAAGTCAGGCATCTCACAGTACGGGCGCAGCTGATACACAAGTTTTAACTGCGAAGTTGGAGTTAGGTGTGCATGTTTCAATTGGCCACCTTGATTAGCATTTGATGGTCTGACAGTTTTTAGGTGTGCTCTGTTCCTGCCTGGCTACCAGCATTAAAAAAAACTCTAAAATTATAACAGTAAATAAAGAACAAAAATCAAACACAGGGGAACTCCAGAGAAGAAACAATCAGGAACAGCTAATCACTTCTCAACAAAGAATTCTCTCAGGCAGTAACAACCCACACCTAAAAACTGTAAGGCCATCAAATGCTAATCAAGGTGACCAGCTGAAACAGTCACACCTAGCTCCAACAGACAAGAGTTCTTTCTCCCACCCTGAACTTTCCACAGATATATAAACCCCATTTTCCTAGTTTCCAACAGACCACGCAACCTCTGAGGATGCCTGCCATAGATACAGATGAAATGTCGGGAGAGAATGCTTCTGGAACATGGTCATACAGCCTGAAAAACCTATAACAACCCAAAACCAACAGTCATTATACATTATCTCATCTCAGGAGAAGTCCATTATACAAGATACATCTACATGGTTTCAAGGTTAGTTGCTTTCTCATCCTTGTTGCCACTGTGAGGAAAATACATAAGTCGCGCAAGGGGTGGGCTGGCCATTTTTGTTTCGAATGCATTAAGATCTGAGATAATATATGAATCATAATGTCAGATTAAGGAACCTTTGGCTCCTCGTAAATAGTGAAAAACTCCCAAAATCCTTCCTATTGGCCATGCTGGATGGTAGCGATGAGAACTGTAGGCTAAATGACCTGAGGACATTGGTTTCCCCCATCCCTCTTTTGAAGGAGGATGCTCCGGTTATCCTTCAAAATCATGGAGTCTGCTGTAATAAACAAATATTCGTATTTTTACTATGAGAAAACTCATCAAAAATAATCAGGTCTGCATCTTAATTAAAATTCATAATGGAAAGTATGGAAACTTTAAGAAGTTTTGGGTCCCCAGGGCAGTTGTCCTGCATAAGCGATGGCAAAAGCAGTGACCTTGAATGATTCAGCTCGTTCCTGGCCATGGATCAATTGCTCACATTGGCAGAGCTCCACCGTGAAGCCTCTCAAACACAAGTGTCAAAGCACAGAGCACCACAGGGGCCAGAAGAGCAAAGCAGTCAATGCAAAAGAAAGAGTGGATGTCAGACGGGGGGAAGGAGCAAGAGGAAAATATCTTCAAGACCGGCAGCTTTAAAACAAGAAGAAAAAAGAACGAAAAGGAAGAAGAGCAAAGAAATAAGACAGAGGGCCACTTCAGAATTCTGAGAGTGTAGAGAAAGTGTGTGATGTACAAAGAAGTAAACATTGTTTCATTGTTTATGATCTCGCATAGGTTGCAAGAGAGGGAGGGAGAGATATGGCACCCTCCCGCTGAGATATTTCCTACTGGGCGATGCTCAAGATCTTCTTGGAAGCTGGAGATGAAAGATGAAACCACAAGGAACAGCTACGAAGATTAATTGAAAATAGCCCTCTTCCTTGCCGACGTTGCAAAAACTTTCCTTGTTTGGCATGAAGTACTAAAGACTTTGAAAGATCACAGAGAAGAAGATTTGCCCGTGCGTGGATTCTATCCTGTCTAATCCGGGTCTGTGTTCGGAAAATAAATCATATTGATTCAGAAGTAGTTTCTGAGTGTGCCACATGGTCCAACTCTCAATTTTTTTTCCCAAAGAAGGATGAAGATGATCACAAATTTTGCATGTCACCTTTTCTCCAACCACTGACATTTTGGGATTGGTTGACAACCCCCCTCTTGTATCTTTCTTTAACTTTTTGGATAAATGGTGTGATTGACTTGGACTGGATTAATTACTCAAACAGCACTAGCACTCCATCCATCTGATGCCTCAGTAATCATTTGTTGTCTAGCATAGAACAGCTTGACTAGTACTCCAAGAGAACAGGATCTGAATCCCTGCCCCAACACAAAACCAGCAGCAAGTCATGCTTTCTCAATAATAATAATAATAATAATAATAATAATAATAATAATAATCACATCCTCAGGTGTTGCAAGAAGATCGTACAGACAGACTACAAGCAGAGGCATAACACCGTTGCTCATTGGAACTTGTACCACAAATACCATCTGCCTGTGATAAAGAACTGGTCGGATCACAAGCCGGAAAGAGTTACAGAGAATGAACACACCAAACTCTTCTGGGACTTCCGAATTCAGACAGACAGAGTTCTGGAGCACAACACTCCTAACCTCACAATCGTGTTAAAAAAACAAAGGATGGATCGTCGATGTCACAATCCCAAGTGACAGCAGGATTCCAGAGAAACAGCTGGAAAAGCTGACACGATATGAGGATTTAAAGATCGAACTGCAAAGACTGGCACAAGCCAGTCAAGGTGGTCACAGTGGTAAAGACCTTGGCCTGCACTTAAACACAATTGGCGTTGACAAAATTACCATCTGCCAGCTACAAGAGGCCACCTTACTGGGATCTGCACACATTATTCACCGACACATGACACAGTCCTAGACACTTGGGAAGTGTCCGATGTGTGATCCAATACAACAGCCAGCAAAGTACTCTTGTCTGCTGTGAACTCATCTTGTTGTGTTTCAAATAATAATAATAATAATAATAATAATAATAATAATAATAATAACAACAATAATTCCCATCCCAGATTGGAGAGAAACAACTGGAAAAACTGACACGATGTGAGGATTTAAAGATTGAACTGCAAAGCACAAGCCAGTAAAGGTGGTCCCAGTGGTGATTGGCACACTGGGTGCAGTGCCTAAAGACCTTGGCCTGAACTGAAACACAATTGGCACTGAAAAATTACCATCTGCTAGCTGCGAAAGGCCACCTTACTGAGATCTGCACTCATTATTCACCGATATATCACACAGTCCTAGACACTTGGGAAGTGTCGAACATGTGATGCAATACAACAGCCAGCAGAGTGATCTTGTTTGCTGTGGACTCATCTTGTTGTGTTTCAAACAACAACAACAACAACAACAACAACAACAACTTTATATCTAGACTGCCTTCTCTCCCAAAGGACTCAGGGCAGTTTACATACATATAACAAGGCAAACATTCAATGCTATAATTAAATCACACAATATCAAAAGAAGAGAAATAAACATTGGCACACTTATTACAATGAAAGAATTCAGATTAAAAATAATAAGAAATGGAAATACTAGGGAAAACATAATTATACTGGTAAAACATACATTGCACAAAAACATATACCCTAAACAATTAAAACAACCAAATTGGAAAAGGTGCTGAGCATCAGTTGTTGTTCAAAATAGACCGTAGCAGCCATAAAGTGCAGTTGTGATAGTTCTCCTCCTCTCTGTTAGCTAAGGTACATAGGTGTTGAGAAGATGCGCAAACCAATTGTGCAGATGTACATGATTATGGAGGGAATTAATCTCAGGCCTCAATTGTGTATAAGAATCTATTATAGAGGAGGCCAATTATTAGTTGTAAATTAAGGTAACTGCCACCAACGTGAGGTATTTGAGGTATCACCAATGAGATCTGGCTTTACAGATGCAGGTTAGATGAGAAGAGACGGTTTTTAACAAAAGATAACAAGTTTATTGTGTACAAAGCGTATGGTTGCAGGCTGTTAAATAACTTATAGAACTTTGAATGTCACTTGGTTTTAATATAGTCCACTCTTCCAAATAACACAGCTCGTGGCCAACTTTTACTGAGGTGAAGCTCTTTAGTGAACAATGTTTCCCACTATAACTAGCCTTCCAATTTGATCTTTCCTTGATCAAATATCTGATCTCTAGTCCTTCCTCGACTAGGTATCCTAACAGGCTTCCTTTAGTCTTCCTTGACTAAAGAAACTGGCCAGGTTTCTCTCTTCAGCCCTTCTAGACTGAAAAACCTCCAGCTGCTCACACACACCTCTCTCCCAGGCTTTTTCAAGCCTCCACAAACACACTCCGGCCCTTTTCCAAAGACGCACATAACTTTTTCAGCTTGGCTCCGCCCACTTCTCACTCTCCTGAGCTAGCCTGCCTGGTCTCCTTGGCAACACTCACTGTGGATTCAAACCAGATAACTCTAGTTTTAGCTACTGTTACAAACACAAATATATACTCTAACAGTTAAACACATACACAGTATCAATGACTTCTGCACAGGTGTGTTTCTCTCTTAAAGGAGAGGAGAGTAGGGGCCATTTTTATTTATTTAGGAAGGGAGTTCCAGAGGCAGGGAACACTCTCTCATTCCCACCAACCCCTCTCTCATTCCCACCCTCTCTCATTCCCACCAACCAAGTTTGTGACAGAAGTGGGACCGAGAGGAGGGCCTCTTCCATTGACCACAGTGCACAGGACTGTCTGTATAGGGAGATGTGATTAGACAAACAGCCTGTACCCAAACTGTTTAGGGCTTTATAGATAACAACCAGCACTTTGTATTTAGCTTGGAAATAACCAGCAGCCAGTGGAGCATGAGAGTGATCAACCATAAAGAAACTTAGTAGCAAGCTTATTGTCAATGAATCTTTCACAGAAAACCTTAAGATAGGGTCACAATAAATTTAAGTCAAGGCCCACAGCAATAACAATTGCGGTTTAATGTAAAAGGATTCAAAGTGAGCCTTTTAGGGGCTGATTAGTCATAGTTATGGGCCCGGATGGACAAATGTGTCTCTCATTCATTCATTCATTCATTCTACAGTTGTTATTATTTGTCATCTCAAATTCTCTCTATGATATTTTCATGAAAAAAATGTGTGCATTTTGTAAAATTCCTATCAGAAAATGAATGAAGTGACAATATCTCGGGCCTAGATGAAGACGAAAAATTCAGGAAGCAATGCAAAGTGCACATTTCGATAGTTCTACTCCATTTAACCACTTAATCTATATTTTCCCAGGATATTTTAATTTTTATAATCCTTTACTTTATACTCTCATTAGCCTTTTTGCATCAATTCTTTTACAGTATGGAGAAGATCAAAGTTTAGCATCCCTGTTTTGCAAGCTTCTGAAATTTATGTTGAAGGGATGATGAAAGGATGAAAGCTTTTAACTGATTAATGCCCTGATGGGTGGATTAATTGGAGCAATTAATTAATTTTTGTCTTGATAGATGGATTTATTGCCATTTCTAACCAATTAATAGGTTTGGCAACAACTTGAAAAGAGTGACTATTGATTGAAGATGACCATCTAGATTCTTCAAGAAGCATTACCAAGGCTTGATTGTTTGCTTCACTAACTAATTTCTTGCCATGGTTCATTGTTCCTGGGCGTTGCATATAATTACATGCAAGTTGACTAGAAGCTTGTTTGATTGCTTGCTTGTTAGGATTCTGTTGTTCTGGTGTGTTATAGCCTCAGGTCATTGAGCAACTGGTTTCAGAGGGAGAGATTTTAGCATAAAGAAATGTTTCTCAACCTTCCTAATGCTGCAACTCCTTAATCCAGTTCCTCATGTTGTGGTGACCCCCAACCATAACATTATTTTTAGTTGCTACTTCCATAACTAATTTTGCTACTGTTATGAATCGTAATGTAAATATCAGATATGCAGGATGTATTTTCAGCCACTGGACCAAATTTGAAACAAATAACCAATATGCCCAAATTTGAATACTGGTAGGGTAGGGGGAGGAATTGAATTTGCCATTTGGAAGTTGTGGTTGCTGGGATTTATAGTTCACCTACAATCAAAGAGCATTCTGAACTCCATCAATTATGGACTTAAACCAAACTTAGCACACAGAACTCCCATAACCAATAGAGTTTGATGGGCATTGACCTTGAGTTTTGAAGCTGTACTTCACCTATATCCAAAGAGCACTGAGGACTCAAACAACGATGGATCTGGACCAAACTTGCCACAGACAGTCAATATGCCTAAAAGTGAAAACTGGTGGAGTTTGGGGAAAATAGACCTTGACATTTGGGAGCTGAAGTTGCTGGGATTTATTGTTCACCTACAATCAAAGAGCATACTGAACTCCACCAATGATGGATTTGAACCAAACTTGGTACACAGACTCCCATGACTAACAGAGTTTGGTGGGCATTGACCTTGAGTTTTGGAGTTGTAGTTCACCTACATCCAGAGAGCACTGTGAACTCAAACAATGATGGATTTGGACCAAATTTGGCACAGATACTCAGTATGCCTAAATGCGAACACTGGTGAAGTTTGGGGAAACTGACATTTGGGAGTTGTAGTTGCTGGGATTTATTGTTCACCTACAATCAAAGAGCATTCTGAACTCCACCAATGATGGAATTGAACCAAACTCGGCACACAGAACTCCCATAACCAAATGCTGGCATAGAGGAACTGAGGCAAATACTTCATTAGGAATGAAACTAATAGCTCTCCCTAGAGCTATAGCCCTAGTTCCTGGAGCAAGGCATACAGGAGCAAGATGAACAGGCAAGGCCAATTAGGGTGTTTTGCATGGATGTTTAGCAGGATGGTTTGAAGGGGAGACATAGAATTCTACTCCATTTTCCAATTAAGAGTACTACTGATTGTGTTGAGGATCATCAGTATGTTTGTATTCTTGCCAGATGATGCAAATAGTGATACTTACATCAAGTGCAACTGGTGGTCCTCTTGGAAAGGATGGTCCAGCATCTTGGGGCCCATGTACTTACACTTCAACACATTAGGGAGAAAGAGCAGATTGTGTCGGAGGAGCAGAGCAGATTGTGTCGGAGGAGAAAGACACAGAGAATGTCCCTGAGGAAGAGATCACTTCCCAAGCACATACACTGTCTGGGATTGTGGTGAAGTCTCCTTCTCTGGTGGCTTTTAAAGACTGGATAACAATCTTCTGGGAATGCTTTGATCTGTATCCTTAGACATCAAGGAGTTGGACTGGATGGCCCTCATGGTCTCTTCCAAATCTGAGATTCTATGATTCTATCTTCTTTCCTCCCTACTCTATTCACACATGCAATCAACCACATTTGGTATTCTTCCTCTCCTCAGTCTCACAGTCTATCATATGTTGCTGCCTCGAATTCTGACTCTCAAATGATTCATATTCTATCCAGGAATCTAGGCAGTATCACTTCATAATGGGGGCATGTTCCAAATGTTGTTGTTATTGTTATTATATTAGTTGGATTTGTACCCTAGCCTCTCTTGTAAGAGTTCAGGGCAGCTTAGAGCAAAGGTATGATCAAGGGAGGGGTCAACCTGCCTGTCAGTTGCTATAGCAATCCAGTTATGCACAGCACAGGTTATTTCTATATCAATCCACACACGTTTTGAATAACTGTACAAAAAGTCATACATATTTTGTGCACATTTACCCAATGCATTCTTCTCCTACATGGCTTTGGGAAATAGGAGTTAACTTAGTTCATTTTACAATGTGAACCAAATAGATGTCTTCTCCGTTCCAACCTTAATATGTTCCTGTGTTGTGCAGGTGAAGATCATGGCCACGAGGGAATGGCCCGGTCGTGCAACCCTTTCCTTCACGGGCATTACCTGTCTGGAAGTGCAGTGTTTCATTGGTAGGGAAGCATTGCACATGAGACATCTTTATTTCTCACAGAGTGGAATTCAGGGCCAGCTAATAGAGGTACAAAGTCATTTGCCTCAGGCAACAGATGCTGGGAAGTGGCATCAGGTGTTGAAGGGGGGTACTGTGTGATACCTGGCTTATCTTACCACTCCTAAACTACCTTCAACTAGGGTGGAAGATGCTCTCTTGTAAATAATAGTTACATATTTTCCATATTGTCACTGGTGATATCATCAGCTAAGGGTTATATAATCAAATGCTTGTCATCAGAGGCGACCCTAGGTAACTTTCAATGGTAAGCAAACAGTATTTTGTTGCCCCCCCCCCCCCCAACCAATCACTGATATATATTTTCTGTTCGTCGTGGGAGTTCTGTGTGCCATATTTGGTTCAGTTCCCTCACTGGTGGAGTTCAGAATGCTCTTTGATTATAGGTGAACTATACATCCCAGTAACTACAACTCGCATATGTCAAGGTCTATTTCCCCCCAAGAGCACCTCAAGAGCACCCCTGGGCAAAATCAACTATACTGCGAATGCTTACTTTGCGTAATGGTTGAGCCGCCCCTGCTTGTCATCTGACAACGAAGATGCTATAGGTATAGGGAACAAAATGGTAATAACCTCAAAAAATGCATAGGCAGTTGAACACTAAAACTGGATCTGAAACATGAGCAGCTAAAGTAATTTATAAAAACTAGACTTGTGCACAGATTCAGATTAGCCGTTTCCCTTTGGACAGGTGGATCAGCTAGCCATAATGGCAAGGGGCCAGGCCTGTAGCGGGGGGGGGGGGTGTTGGGGGGCTTCAGCCCCCCCCCCCCCCAAATTCTCATGGTGGTTCACAAAAAGGCCTTTCTGGTGCATTATTTAAACTGTTATGTTTATTCATATCATGATCTGATCACCATACTCAATATATCCCATATGCATGGGGGTATTGGGGTAATGATACAAAAGGTTTGCTAGGGTAGACCCTCTTTCACTCAGACTCAGCCCCCCCGAAACAAACTCAGCCCCCCCCCCCCAATTGAAATCCTGGTTACGGGCCTGCAAGGGGCCAACCATCATGTTTTCTTCGCCCAAAATGGGCCACATAGCACCAGTCATGGCTACCTCCTCTCCTCTTTGGGCATTCACAGCAGCCGGCAAAAGGAAAAACATGAGCGGGGGGGGGGGGGGGGAGGTAGTCACTCACCACCACAGGCAGGGCAAAGAGAGGGCTTTTCAAATAAATCCCTGGTAGGATTAACTAGCTCCAGGTCAATGGCTCTTCCCTTCCTGGGAAGTGAGCCTCCTTAAAATGCCTTGAAAAGCTGCATGCGTAGAGCAGAGAGGGAGAGAGAGAGAGAGCATGCACGCCTGCAGCTGCACCTGTTTCCTCTAAAGTAGGGCTTTTCTACAGAAGTACAGACCAAAGAGAAAGGATCACAGAAAGAGTGGTATCTACATAAGATCCCTTTCTTTAAACTCAGATCTCTATTGCACTCCAGAATAGGAAAAGCCCTCTGACTTTAAACACCATATCGTTGGATGGAAAACAATCCTTTTATTGAAAATAATTAAAAAGCAGTAAAGTTAGAAAAGCACTTTAAAGAAATAGGTAAATCCAACTAGGCAGGAAGATAAGCAGGAACAAAGTAGTCCAAGGTAAAAATCCAGCAAAGTCCATAAAAGCAAAGTCAAAACTTCCCAAATAAAATGCAAGAAATCAGGAAACATGAATCCAAGGCATGAATATAAAAGCATAGAATCCAAGAATCAAAATCATGAAACAAAGGCACTTAAACGTGAATTTTTCAAGCAAAGCTTCTATGAACAAGGATGAGATCTTGACTTGATTCCAAATGATGCTTCATCTGACTACATATCCTGTACTTGGGACTTTTATCTCCCTGTTAGCTATGTTTCTAGCATTCAGAAATTGGTTTCGCTTTAGCTGAGAATTTCTTATCTTTTTCTCTCAAAGCCTGGCAGAACGCCAAAGCCACTGTTCGGCTCTCCTGTTTTGACTGATCTTCCGTCTATCTATTTCCTCATAAATTTCTGCAGCTGGGCCAAGTGCCAAGCTGTTTTCATGTTCCCTATCATGGGAACTCTCTGGTAGCAATTCAGAAAGCAAACCATCATCCCCACACCCCTCAGGGACATTCTCATTGGAAAATACACTTTACACAGGAATCTCCTGGTCATTCTCTGCATCAATTTCCTTGACTAAACCATTGCCATCTTGAAACTCATCTTGCAACTCATTGACATCACTCCCCACATCCAAAGCACCCTGATCCTGAAACACAATCACAGGCTGAACTCCCACAATCTCCTACAGACTGAAGGGGAAAGATTGGAGAAAGAGTGGTATCCTAACTCTGATGCTTTTAATCCAGGTCTTAATGAAGGATATAAGGACAAAATGCTTAAAATGACAGGAAGAGGAGCCTGCAAAGTCCCCCTCCCCCCTCGATTGCCACCAATGAGACAGATAGAAAACAAATCTTTCAGCTTCCTTGATCGAAAACAGATGTCTGTCCTTCTGAATTCAGGTGGCTCCCAAAAAACAGATTGGGATCCCCATCAAAATCCAGAACACCAAACTGAATTGCAGTTTATCCATATTGCACAAGCCTAATAAATCCTTGGAAGAAATTCTGAAGTGAGAGAGCCTTACAGTTAACCCCAAGGCACACATTCGATCAGGAGGCCGGCAAACTAAAATATAGTTCAACTACTTCTCAGGTGCAGAGCAAACACTTGCTGGTGGCCCCGGCATAAAAATGCCTTCAGAGGAAAACCATAGGATAAAATCAAAAAGTGGAACACTACAGAGAGATAAGAAAATGCAAGTTGCAAAACCTTTCATCGGTAAAATCATAATGTAATGCTAGCAATGGAGGCGCCTACCAGATGAAGGGAAAGCAAAAGTTCTGAGCCAGGGTTTAAAAGAGTACACAAAGCTTGGGTCGCATGAACCAAAAAACACTATTAGTAACTCTTCTTATTCTTATGCTATGATGAAGTATTGCCTTTTAAACTCTGTTTTGAATTTTGTGCTATGTTACAAAGTGTTTTAATATGAAACACACCCATATAATTCAGTATGAAAAGTTGCTTCTGATACTTAGTCTGTCTGTCTTTATTTGGGGGACTCAATCTGTGCTCCCCATTTGCTTTGGACTTCAAGAATTCTTGGGCATTGGCCATATTGGATGGGATGCCTAGGAGAAGAAATCCATAACATCTAGAGGGGCAAAGATTGGAAATGACTGGTCTACATTCTAGGCAATCCTAGCATATGTGACTCTTAGTGGATAGAGGAAAACAGCAAATTCATGGAATTACTCGGTGAGGGCTTTAAAAGGTAGAATTCATGCTTTCAGGAGAAAATAGCCTGCTACACAATGTTGAAGAAGGATTGGTGTGTTTTGCACTGTTTATTTTATTTTATGTATTTTCTTGTGATGTAACTTTTCTGTGGTTTTGTGTCTAACTTTGCTGTATTATTTTTGGGCTTTTGAGTCCCTTTTGGGGAGATGGTGGTGGGGTATAAATAAAGATTATCATTATTATTATTATTATTATTATTATTATTATTATTATTATTTGAAACACAACAAGATGAGTCCACAGGAGACACTCAGCTGGCTGTTGTATTGGATCACATGTCAGACACTTCCCAAGTGTCTAGGACTGTGTTATGTATCTGCAAATAATGCGTGCAGATCCTAGTAAGGTGGCCTTTTGCAGCTGGCAGATGGTAAATTTGTCAGCGCTGATTGTATTTAAATGCAGGCCAAGGTCTTTAGGCACTGCACCCAGTGTGCCGATCACCACTGGGACCACCTTGACTGGCTTGTGCCAGAGTCTTTGCAGTTCAATCTTTAAATCCTCATATCATGTCAGCTTTTCCAGTTGTTTCTCTTCAATCCTGCTATCACCTGGGATTGCAACATCAACAATCCATATTTTGTTTTGCAACACGATCGTGAGGCCAGGAGTCTTGTGCTCCAAAACTCTGTCTGTATGAATCCGGAAGTCCCAGAGTAGCTTGACGTGTTCATTCTCTGTAACTTTTTCTGGCTTGTGATCCCACCAGTTCTTTGCCGCAGACAGATGGTATTTGTGGCACAAGTTCCAATGAATCATCTGAGCAACGGTGTTATGCCTCTGCTTGTAGTCTGTTTGCGCAATTGTCTTGCAGCAGCCGAGGATGTGATCTATTGTTTCATCTGCTTCCTTGCTGAGTTTATATTTGGGATCTGTCATCGGCTTTTCAATTCAGGCTTTGATGGCATTTGTTGTTGTTATTATTATTATTATTATTATTATTATTCAGCTGTAAAACAGACTTTCCATATGAAAATGGGAAGGGGTACCATCATTTCCTTTGCCTATTGTCAAGTAATTACACCATGTTTTTATTTTTTTTTATGTCAGGAGTGACTTGAGAAACTGCAAGTCGCTTCTGGTGTGAGAGAATTGGCTGTCTGCAGGGACGTTGCCCAGGAAACACCCAGATGTTTTTGATGTTTTCCCATCCTTGTGGGAGGCTTCTCTCATGTCCCCGCATAAAGAGCTGGAGCTGACAGAGGGAGCTCATCCACACTCTCCCCGGATTCAAACCATGTTAAATGAGTAAACAACAAATGAAGCACAGGTATTGAACCCAATGCAATGATCATGATGGCCTCTCCATCCAGATATAATTTTAGAATATCTACATAGTGGCAATGCCTGGTAATGAAAGATACTGGCAGAGAAAATAATTAAGCAAAAATATGTCAAGGCTTGCTCTCCAGTACTCTACCATTGCTGCAGTTTGATCCTTTTCTCTTTTTTTAAAGATCCTTGGTCCCTTTAGTGCATGAGGCTTCTGTCTCTCCGTCATTAACTTTGATTCTAAGCAATTTCGATAGCTCATGGGCTGTAACACCAAATGGAATCGTGCAGCCAAGGTAGCTCCGCGATGATCCTTCAGAACTCTCCAAGAGCGTGACTGCCTTCCTCCTGATCTCAGAGTTAATATGCACCATGATCGACACTGTAAGTTGTAAATGATGTCTGAAATGAAATTCCTCTCTCATTCGCAGGAGACAGACCCAAAGGCAACGTTATTAGATTCAACTCAGAAGCAGTTCTGAAATACTTATGAACCCCAGAGTTGCCTGCTATAGATGCGCACACCATTCTGTTTATATAGACATGAATGGTCCTATCTATAAATCACACACACATATATATATATTCCTAGCTTTTACTTTGACATTTTGTTGGCAAGAGCTTTACCGTGCCACCTTGTTTATCTGTGAAACTGATTTAGTAATTCTTCATGCTAAATGTTTGAAATATAAAGGATGCAACAGGCTTAAGAAACATATCCCAAGTAGCTGGTGATTTTCTAAAAATCACCAAAGACTCAAAAAGAACGGCTTTCCTAGGGTCATATACAAACTTACACAAACTCGGATCATCAATCTGTTTTCCAGATGTTGCTTGCAACTTGTTTGAATACAGTGGTCCCTCGCTACTTCATGGTTCACTTATCGCAGATTCTCTGTTTTGTGGGGTTTTTTTTATAAAGAATTTAAGTAGCAAGGGAACACTTGAGTGAGAGAGAGAAAGAGAGAGGCACCTTGTCACTGTCTAGGCCTCTTAACAAATCTTCTTCTTCCCACCGGGAGTGGCTATTCTCCCCTCCTTGCCCTCTTTACCTTCCTCTGCCTCCTCCTCATCACTGCCTGGGCATCTTGCCACTGCTTGGGCCTCGCAATTGAGGAGGCGGCAGAGGCAGTGCAGGGCCCAAGCAGAGGTAAGAGGCCCAGGCAACGATGAGGAGGAGGAAGAGGAAGGTAAAATAATTTTAAAATAATTTTGTGCATGGCACAAAGTTTGTGTACATTGAGCCATCAAAAAGGAAAGGTCGCTGTCTCAGTCACCCATATAGATAATTTTGAATTTTGAAGTATTATGGATTTTGGAATTCAAGATACAGAATGCCCAATGTGCTGTCGCACGCTGGGCCTGTGCGTAAGACTGTAGACAGGACACAAACTCTGTGTGCCCAACGGGATGCCGGGGCTGCCTCAGATTAAAGGCCCTTGGATTCCCCCAAACAGAGTCTTTAGATTGCTTAAAGTAAATCCAACAAAGTTCTTTATTGATGAAAACAAACAGGTACTTTCAAGCTTTCTTAACAGTCTATTGGCTCTTGCAATCTTTTTCACTGGGAACAGGCACTATCTTCTTAACTGTAATTAACTAATGGGGAAATCCTTAACTTCTAATCTGGGCAGTCTGTACTTGCCTCTGTTGGCGTGGAGCCCCTACACCCGGTACCAACTGCATCTGGCTTCCGCGAGCGACCCTTACCAAGCAGAGATTTGTAGACTTCCAGGGGAAAGGAGTTCAGGTTTCAGTGATGGCTGGCTGAAGTCCCTCAGCAAAAGAGCTGTAAGGCTGTATGATCCTCGGCCAAGCTGTGGGCTGTATAACCCCGGCCAAAGTGTAGAGCCTTTTCTCCCCGGCCAAGCTATAGGCTGTATATCTCCCCGGCCAAGCTGTGGAAGACGAAGCTTTCTACAGGAGCTCTTGGTTTTATGTCCTGCAGGAAAAGCTTCTCTGTGTGGACTGAACTCAAACGGGCTCCTATTCCCTCCAAAAAAAGGGGGCGGGACCAGGGAACCTAACTATAATTGACAGGTGGCGTGCCCTATGATTGCAGCCAAAAGAAGCCACCTATCTGCAGAGTCCCTGAAACTTAGAACTGCAACAAACATTAAATGCAAAGCAAACAAAATTGGAGCTCCTGGTACAGTTGTACCAGCACACTCAACCTGTGTATAGAAATATAGAAATATTGTGAGAACTTATATACAATATACACGCAGTACCCAAGTTACAAACATGATAGGTTCTGTAGGTTTATTCTTGAACTGGATTTGTTTAAGGCCTCAATAGGTTAACTGCTCCAGTCGGAAGATCACGGCGCTCCATGCAGTCATGCCGGCCACATGACCTTGGAGGTGTTTTTGGCCATGCTGGCTCTTTGGCTTAAAAATGGAGAACATCATCATCATCATCTTTAATAACTTATTAATCGCCCTCCATCTGAGAATGCTCTAGGCGATTTACAGCTAAATTGTAAAAGATAAAATACATACATACAGAAATTAAAAATTAACAGAGATCGAATGCTCTAGTAAAAAACCAGGTATTAAGTGCTAGAGTAAAAGGTCCTAAGTCACGCATGGCTCTCATGTAGGGCGGCAAGGAATTCCAGAAGGCAGGGGCAGAAACAGAAAAAGCTCTGCATCTGGTCCTTTCCAAGTGCACTTCTCTAGGACCCGGTATATAGAGTAAGTCACGTTGGGCTGGTCATTGCGACCTCTGATGATGGGAGGAGGAGAGGTGGTCCCTAAGGTACGATGGACCCTGGCCGTAAAGAATGTTAAAGGTCAGAACTAGCATCTTATATAGGCCACAGTACTCAGTTGGAAGCCAATGTAAATGTTGCAGCACTGGTGTTATATGGCATTTCATGGGCGTTCTTGTGAGTAACCTGGCTGCCGCATTCTGAACAATACGGAGCTTTCGGGTCATAGACATCGGAAGGGCAACATACAGGGCGTTGCAATAGTCCAGCCTAGATGTGACCGTGGCATGGATGACTGTTGCCTGAGCCTCATCAGATAGGTAGGGTGCCAGTTGCCTCGCTTGTCATAGATGAAAAAAGGCCTGTTTGCTGGCAGCAGCGACCTGAGCTTCCATTGTCAGCTGCGAATCCAGGACGACACCTAAGCTCTTAACAGTGGTCGATGGAGATAGGGTGGCACCATCAAAGGTGGGTAACGGATGAGTCAGACCTGCTGGGCAGCCATGCCAGAGAATCTCAGTCTTCGCCGGGTTCACCTTCAGTCTGCTAGCATGTAGCCAGTTCAACAGAGCCTCCTTTCACATCGGGTGAAATTGTCTGGAATCGTGTCCAGAGTCGGACATGACTGGACTTAATGTCAGGGGAAAACCCTTACCTTTACCTAAGGCCTCATCACACTAGAGAAAATAATCCACTTAAAATCCAATTTCTGTCTCCTACAGAATTCTGGGGTTTGTAGTTTGGTGAAGCTGTCAGAGTTGGCAAAGGCTTTTCTGTGCCACCTTGTTTATCTGTGAAACTGATTTAGTAATTCTTCATGATAAATGTTTCAATTATAAAAGATGCAACAGGTTTAAGAAACATATCCCAAATAGCTGTCGATTTTCTAAAAATCACAACTGGAGACTCAAAAATAATGACTTTACTAGGGTCATATACAAACTCAGCCTTACAAAAACTCAGACCACCAATCTGTTTTCTCATCACAGTAGAGGGGGAAAATCCACTTAAGATCCAATTTCTGTCTCCTGCAGAATTCTGGAGTTTGTAGTTTTGGAAGGATCCTCTGACAGCTTCACAAAACTACAAACCCCAGAATTCTGCAGGAAGCAGAAAATGGATTTTAAGTGGATTTTTTCTCTATTGTGATGAAGTGGATGTCAAAACTGGTGCATTTTCAAAGTGTAACTCCAACCAAACTTATATCCTTTTTATCTTTGGGTAGCGTAGGGAAGGGTGAACACTCCTGTAGTGTTAACTTTGCTGCCTGTGCCCCTGCTTAGAAGATTTCACCTCACTTTCTGTTGCTGTGATAATTGGATTTTGAAAAAAAAACTGTTTTGTTTTCCCCATGATAATTGCTCTTTCAGGAGTGCACTTCTCTTCCATGGGGCAGATTTCTCTCACTTCCTGTTTTCTCACCCCTGTTCTTAACTATGAGTTGTTTGTCAGTCAGATGTTTGTAACTCAGGGACTGCCTGTATAGATTTATCACCTCAACATGTGTCAGGCTCAAGTCTTAACATTTAACAATAAATAAACTTCAGAGCTGACAGATGAGACACCTTGATAGATGGTTAGATTATTATCTGAGACTCCAAGTTGACATGGAAAATTGATGGGTGATACCTCAGGATGTAGGGACAGGGGGCTAAGAAAATGCCATTCCAAGCTACAAATCTCTTTATAGTCTGCAGTACTATCTTTCATCACTAGTAGAATTCTTGCTCATTATACACAAAGAGCAAAGACCCTTGTGTCAACTGATGAATAGCAAGCCTGTTGTATCCCAGAGTAGGAACACTTCTGTCCTTAAACACCACACAAGTATAGTAAAATCAGCAAGCAGTTTATTGAAAAGTATATGTAAACAAAGCAATAAAAATGCTAGAAACAGTATAATCCAAAACAGTGTTTTCCAAAGAGTACAGATAGTCCATAATCTTCAGGGTACAAAGGTAAAAACATGAGATCCAAAGATGCAAAACCCAAAGGAACAAGACATCATGAAGATCCAATGCCCAGAACAGGAACCTGGCAAAACTTGAAACATTAAACTAGAAATCGACTAAGAAACAAGACCGTCATGAAACTCCAACGTTGACGAGACTGAGCTAGAATCCTTTCCATTTCCTGCCCCATGAACTGAAAGGAAAGCATTTTGTTTGCCCTTACAACTAAATAAGGATTTCATATCTCTCTTTTCTAGTAGATGGACTGACCTCCGCTGATCTTGAGAACTTTGCCATAGTTCACAAAAGTCTTGCTTTCTAGGTTCAAACTCATTAAATTCTGCACCTGACAAATCATCCTCAGAAGACAGTTTCTCAGAGGAAGACTACTGTGGGCCACTCCCATGAATTTGACCTTGGGAATCTACAGGATAAACACCCTGTTTACGAGAAACCTTGGGTTTCTCAGCAGGGCCTAGGCTTGTCTCTCAGCATGGCCTGGGTTTGACTCGGGCCCAGAAAAACCCTTATCCCCATTGATGTCAGACACAGGACCAGGAAAACCATCATCCCCATTGACCTCAGCCCCAATCACAGGCTGAACTACCACAGAGCCAATGTTTAGGTCAATCCAATTAATTCAGTAGTCCTGCTGTAATCAGAACTATCCATAGGATTAAGTCCCTATAGGTTTAAAACAGTTGAGACCTATATGGGCAATGTGTGGCTATCAAACTATGGTGCCCATTGCCAATGGTAAGGAATTATTGAAACTACAGATCAGCACATCTGTTGGAACACACTGTGCCACGTCCGGATTTCAGTTGGGGATTCCTCCTAGCTCTTATGGAGGAGAATGAAGACATGAGAGCAGGAATGGTTGAGTGGCGGATTGTGGTGTGGAATGGAGGGAGGAAAAATGAGAAAAGGGGAGGTAGAAATAAGGTTGAATGAGCAGACTGGGGAGAAGGAGCACAAGGGAGGGTTTTTAAGGAAAGACTGGCCTTGAAAAAAACTGGTACAGTAAAACAAAAGCTGAGTACAGTCCTATCACTTGAGAGGATGGAGAAAAGTGGGGAGTAAAGGTGGCAGCAAAGAGTTAAGAATCTGGGTCATTCAGGATCTTTCTGAGGACAGCCTTACTAGAACATAAGGGCACATAATTGTTTTAAAAAGTGCTGCTCTCCATTAATTTTAGATGTTTATTGACTGATTAATATGTGCATAACCGCATGGCTAGGTCATCCTATGTCTCCAACATCAGGTAACTGCAGGTGAAAGGTCCAGTGGCTAGCCAAAATGGGGCAACTAAAGAAAGTTCCAAATGTGACTAATTTGAATTTGCTCAGCTCTTGGCACCAAAGATAGAAGTACACAGAGAGAAGGCATTTGAGCTGGGAGCATGATGTCAGCAGAGCTGAATGCAACTCTCCCTAAGTATTATCTTAATTACAATGAAACCTCAGAGGCGGTTTAAAATGAAGGGCCAAGGATGGCAACATACCAACATTAAGTGCCATTGCTCATGCAAACCTATAGACCTCTCAGTGGCACTGCATTAGAGGCATCCTCCAACTACTTCTCATTCATCAGTTATTTAAAGTCACCCACAGAGAAAGCTAGGAGCATTTGAGTCTTGCATAAATCAACCAGAGAGGCAGGAGAATTAATCCAGAAAGACAGCTATGCCACCCATACAATAACAGTAGTTGCTATTGAGAGATACTTGTTCTTATTGGTTAGTTCCTGACTCCAGGCAGCTCTCAAACTGCAATACGGGGTTCACCTAACTCAGTATTGTCTACTTTAGGGTTGGGATGTCTGTTGCTGGAGACTCTAACTCAGTGTTTCTCAACCTTCCTAATGCCTCGACCCCTTAATACAGTTCCTCATTTGTGGTGACCCCCAATTATAAAAGTGTTTTTCTTGCTACTTCATAACTGTTATTTTGCTACTCTTATGAATCGTACTCTAAATATCTGATATGCAGAATTATTTTCATTCACTGGACCAAATTTGGCACAAATACGCAATGTGCCCAAATGTGAACACTGCTGGGGTTTGAGGAAAATAGACTTTGACATTTGGGGGTTGTAGTTGCTGGGATTTATAGTTCACCTACAATCAAAGAACATTCTCAACCCGCTAACGATGGAATTGAACCAAACTTGGCACACAGAACTCCCATAATCAACAGAAAATACTGGAAGGGTTTGGTGGATATTGACTTTGGCTTTTGGAGTTGTAGTTCACCTACATCCAGAGAGCAGTATGGACTCAAACAATGATGGATCTGGACCAAACTTGGCATGAAAACTCAATATGCCCAAATGCAAACACTGGTGGAGTTTGGGGAAAATAAACCTTGAGATTTGGGAGTTGTAGTTACTGGGATTTATAGTTCACCTACAATCAAAGAACATTCTGAACCCCACCAATGATAGAATTGGTCCATACTTTCCACACAGAACCCCCATGATTACCAGAAAATACTGTGTTGTCTGATGGTCTTTGGCAACCCCTCTGAACACCCCCTCACAACCCCCCCCCCCGGGTCCCGACCCCCAAGTTGAGAAACACTTCTCCTGTCAGTCCCAGTTGTTGGGAGCTAGGCTCCAAAGTATCTGGACTCTACAGACTCCTCCACCTTAGATTACAATGGCTTGTAGCTACCTTATTTGAAGAGGATGAGGACAGAGTACTTTGCCAGCCTTCTATATGCTCTGCCATTGATCTATAGCTTTTTTCCCCTAAAGACAAGCTTTTAAAACTGCCTTATGCAGACTATATATATTCTTTTTGTTAATTGATTCTACTTTGTCATGCCTTTTGATGTATTTTATCTGTTGTGGCACTATTATGTGCTGTTTCGTAAGCTGCCATAAGTCCCTTTTTGGGAGATGGTGGCAGAATATATATAAAACAACTATTATTATTATTATTATTATTATTATTATTATTATTATTATTATTATTTACATCTCTCTCTCTCTCTCTCTCTCTCTCTCTCTCTCTCTCTATATATATATATATATATATATATATATCTGTAGTCTCTAAGGTGTCATGAAAAAATTTCTCCCACAACACAATAGCATAACTCCATCTCTGCAATAAGGCTTGTGATTTTAAGCTTTCAAACAAATGATCTTTCAAAGCGGAACACTCTCCAAATGTGTGTTTGTGTGTGAATAACCTTGCCAGCTGTTCCCATGATAAACATCAAAATGAAGCATGTACACAGTGGGTTGTGGGTGGGCATAGCCAGACAGCTGTCAATGTCTCCTAACTGAAAGCTTTGCCAATTCTTCCATATGAGGGAACTGCCCACATGAGCCCCAAGATGTAGTCTCGTGAAGAAAATAGCATCCAACTAATGGAACCCTGTTGCAGCTGCCATTTTCAGCCCTGATTTGTGCCATCATGGGATGGCACATTTTTCAGCTGCCATGCTTTGGCTACACTACTGGGAAGCATATGAAAGATTGCAGTCTCCAAGTAACTGCATCCCAGAGGAGTAGCTGCGCCTAGAAGTATGACACCTAAACTGTAGACTGCAAACAGAGAAGAGCAGAGAGTCTTTGTCTTTCATTATATATGTTAGATGTTCTGCTCCTAAGTGGATAGGTAGTTATAAATAAATCTTATCACTTACATATTGATTTATTGATTTATCATGTCAGAAGAGAATTGAGGATACAGCAGTAATGTGTTTAAAAGCACAAAGTTTAAAACTTGGCATTTTACTAAATGTTCTTTGACCAGAAGCGGTACAATTCGAATGCCTCTGGTGTTGCCATAAGAAGGTGCATGCGGCAGGGCTCAGACTGCATTATAATAGATGGTTTGTGGTTTGCTCTTCTCCACACTCGCATGTCGTGGACTTCACTTTCTGGCCCCATTTCTTAAAGTTGGATCTGCATCTCATGGTACCACAGCACAGTCTGTTCAGTGCCTTCCAAGTTGCCCAGTCTTCTGTGTGACCAGGAGGGAGTCTCTCATTTGGTACCAGCCATGAATTGATGTGCTGGGTTTTAGCCTGCCACTTTTGGACTCTTGATTGCTGAGGTGTTCATGAGAGTATCTAAATAAATATTAGAAAACTGTTTCTTGATTTAAGGTATTGGTGTGCATGAGAGAAGCCTACCTGTAGGATCACAACATATCCAGGCATCCCCTGAGAAACATCTTTGTAGATGGTTGATTCTTTCACACTAGAAACAACTTGCAGCATACAACCAAACAATTAACATATTAAAGTACACTAAAAGTCAGATAAAGTCTCAGCCCTTGAATCCCTTAATTGAAAGAGCCAATGGATTATGCTTGGGTGAGCAGAATGAGTCCAGAGCTTGAGAATACTCCATGGCCAAGAGGAAAAATTTCCCAGACTACTGGACTATTGACTGACTTAACAACTGTTCCTGTTCCTGTTTATAGCCATGCTGTCTCCAGAAGAGAATAAAGCACACATTGAGCATGCCAGTTATCCAAAGCCTTTTATTTATGAAGGGGGCTGGAAAATCCATAGAAAGACAGTTCCTTTTCCTAGAGTCGCAAGGAGGTGTCAGAGAGGTCGCCAAAGACCATCAGAAAACGCAGTATTTTCTGTTGGTCATGAGGTTCTGTGTGGAAAGTTTGGCTCAATTCTATCGCGGGTGGAGTTCAGCAACTTTAACTCCCAAATGACAAAATCAATCCCTCTCCCAAACCCCACCAGTATTCAAATTTGAGCATATTGGGTATTTGTGCCAAATTTGGTCTAGAGAAGGAAAATACATCCTGTATATCAGATATTTACATTTTGATTCATAACAGTAGCAAAATTACAGTTATAAAGTTGTGTGCTGTCGCACCTGGGGGCTGTAACTCTTAGTGAAAGAGGCATGGACGTGACATTTTCCCCCAGGGGATTGCTTCTTGCCCTCCTTTAGGAAAACTGGAACTCCCAAGGACCAAAAACACTGTAGATGACTCAAAATAGGTTTAATTGTTCACAAAGTGTTATCCCTTTAAGGCATTAAGCTGGAAGTTTCAAAGGGGTAAAGGAAAATATACATTACAGTCTCTGGTTGTCCTGGGTCCAAGGAGTTTTGCAGCTGAGAAGCTTTTCCAGGTCCCTCTTTCTCAATGGCTGTGAATATTGAAATAATCACAACCCCAATTCCAATGGACTATATTTTGAAGGCACAAGGCCTTCCTCTGGTGCCAAAGAACTGGCTTGAAGGCGTTTGAGACTTCTCAATGTCGTCCAGGTTGATCTGAACCTGAAGCATAAGTCTCAAGGGTAAGAACCTCAGAATTGGTGCTGAGATGTAACTTAATCAAGGGCTTTTAGAGCCAAGTCTCTCTCTCACGTCCATCTGATAGAAAGTTTGATGGTGGAATGGAAAAGTAAACACTGTCCTGCTCTCTAGGAAGAGGTGGGGGTCAAACAATTGAGCAGGAGGAGCAATTCAACTGGTGTAAACAACATTGATTGACAGCTATAAAAACCAATCAATCCAACTATACATTTACAGGGTAAAAAGGCAAAATCAGGAGCTGGGGGTGGTGACGGCTGACAGGGAGCTCTGGCGTGGGCTGGTCCATGAGGTCACGAAGAGTCGGAGACGACTGAATGAATGAACAACAACACAACAGTTCAAATCCTGCAACTGACAGTTCTACATATAGGTTTGCTTATTCTGGAACATGCAACATATAATTGTCCTTCTGTAGGGGTCCCTTTCAAATATATGAAAATATATCTGTCACACACACATCTGTGTATGACTTGCACCATCACAAGTTGCAAAGAAAATAATTTTATAGTTTGGGGTCACCACAACATGAGGAATGGTATTAAGGGGTCGCAGCATTAGGAAGGTTGAGAAACACGGTCCTAAAGCATGGAAAAGTTACCTTTTTTTGAATACCAACTCAAAGAATTGTCATGCTGGCTCTGCGCATTGCTGTACAGCTTTTCTGACTCAGACTGTGTGATTCCATGAGATGGGTTAGGCAGAGAAAGGGCAATCGCCCAAATGTAATAGCTGTGTTTGGAAGATCTTCCAAGTCTCAGCCTGGGCCAACCTGATGTGATGTCCAACACTTTACCTGGCAAAGCACTTTGGTTCTAATCCATCCAGATCATTGTCCGGGTAGGATGTTCCTCACCCAGGAGGTAAATGCATGTTTTATTCTTTAACACTGCTTTTAGCTTCCCTGAAAGAGGGAAGATTCTGTGCAAGGTCTCATCAGGGAGCTTTGCAAGGAGATTGTGAAGCACAGCAGGTAATGATAGTTTTCTTCTGCTGATCGGCATTCACAGGCGGAACAATCTGTATGGACTTTCAGATTCAAAGCCTGAGAATCAGAGGTCCTTGCTTAACTCCAAATACAGGCAAATTTAGATGGAAAGGGCCATAGACAGGAGCTGAGCGCGTGCTTTGTATGCATGGGGGTTGGATAGACAAAACGTTTGCTTGAGGTGTCTCAGAGAAGGGAACCATGAGAGAGACCAGAAGAGAAAATAAAACAGCATGAGGCTGGATGGACCAATGCTCTGCCTTCTGTTTCCAAAGAAATCTACCTAGTCTTTTCTCTGAGTTCCTTTTTCTTTTATTAAGGGAATATATGTGTCTCTATGTGTTAGACCTTGGAAACATTCCTTTTGAGATTGTTCCTGCGAAACCTGCACGCCGGATAGAATATTTTGGGAATTAGTTCAAACAAATAACTTATTTCAAACTCTTTTAAAAACAAGTTAAAGCTTTAATGTGGAATTGTGGCTCCAGGGCTTGCTGCTGCCTTCCGAGGCTGGTTTTATTAGCGCCGAGGGCTCTTCGGTTCCTCAGACGGAGCTTTTTCTGGTTCTTCAACCAAACCATGACTCACGCAGAAGCCTCCAGAAAATGAAATGATGAGATTGGCACCACTCTGCATTTTTTAACATTTCAAAGTTACCTAGTTTTTGCAATTAATAGTAGAGTTTGGGCATTTCAGGCTTAGGTTTTGGCTTTTTTTTTGTATACATTTGACAGAGCATGCAATCTCAATAGGGTCCTAGAAGCAGAAAATATAAGCAAAGCAATACACAAGGAGTTGGAAGAAGGGATTTCCCAATGGGTCATTTCATGCCCCCACAGTGCAGTGGGTTAAACCGCTGAGCTGCTGAACTTGCTGACTGAAAGCTCACCGGTTCAAATCTGGGGAGCGGGGTGAGCTCCCATTGTTAGCCCCAGCTTCTGCCAACCTAGCAGTTCGAAAATATGCAAATGTGAGTAGATCAATAGGTACTGCTCGAACTGGAAGGTAACAATGCTCCATGCAGTCATGCCGGCCACACAACCTTGGAAGTGTCTATGGACAACGCTGGCTCTTGGGCTTAGAAATGGAGATGAGCACCAACCCCCAGAGTTGGATTTACAACTATTCAGTCTCTAAAGCCACCTTATAGGATCTCTTCAAATTTGACACTTTTGGCGCAAATGGTAAAATCTACAAAATCTAAAAGCCTACTGTTAGGCAGTAGAATATTCTGCCCGGAAGTCCAGTGGAATCTCTGTCTCTAGAGGTTTTTAAGCAGAGGCTGGATGGTAATCTGTCAAAAGAGCTTTGACTGCATTTCTGTACATGGCAAGAGATTGGACTAGATGGCCCTTGCGATCTCTTCCAGGAGCCACAGTGGTACAAACACTTTTGCTTCTGAGTTGCTGACCTGAACGTTTGCTGAACTGCAGTTTGATCCACGAGCTTCCATCTGTCAGCTCCAGTTCCTGCCAACCTAGGAGTTCAAAAACATGCAAATTGTGAGTAAATAAATAGGTACCGCTTCAACAGGAAAAGGCAAAGAAACATTCGGAGCAACTCTGAGAGCCACACAACCAGGAGATGACAACGCAGGCTCCTTGGCTTGAAAGTGGAGAAAAGCACCTCCCCAGAGCCAGAGATAAGCACCACCTCCAGAAGCCGGATCTGAAAGGAGAAGCCTCTGCCTTTGTTTGTGCTTATGTGTCTCATTGTATATGGTTGTAAAGGCATTGAATGTTTGCCTATGTATGTAAATGCTATAATCTGCTCTGGTATCCTCTAGGGGAGAAGGACGGTATATAAATAAAGTGTAATCATCATCATCATCATCATCATCATCATCATCATCATCATTGTCATCATCTTTATACCCCACCACCATCTCCGCGACGAGGACTCGGGGCTGCTTACATGAGGCCAAACCTGGACAACATATTACAGCAAAATAAAACCAAAACATAAGCAATAAGCAACAGCATCAAAATTACATTAAAAAAAACATATGAATACAATAACAAAATAACATTCCAATAAAATGTTTAAAAACTTGAATGAGATAAGAATAGGAGCAAGTTATTTGCAGGGAGGTCATTATACTGTGTTGTTGTTGTTGTTATTCTACTGACCTGATCTGAATGTTGGCAGTTCAAATAGGCAACACAGGGTGAGCTCCCAGCTGTCAGTGTCAGCTCCTGCCAACCTAGCAGTTTGAAAACATGAAAATGTGAGTAGATTTATTTATTATTTATTTATTACTTGCACTTATTAACCGCCGCTCTCAGCCCTAGGGCGATTCGTGGCGGTGTACAAAAACATAGAAAAGACGATTTACAGTAGGTCAAGACAGCACAACAACATTCTAGATAAATAGATACTGCTTTGGCAGGAAAAGGCAAAGAGATGTTCCAAGCAATCTTGCTGGCCTATTCAACCTGGAGTCAACAATGCAGGTTCCTTGGCTTGAAAATGGAGAAAAGCACCTCCCCTGAGCCAGAGAAGAGCACTGCCTCCAGAAGCCAGAAATGAAAAGAGAAGCCTCTGCTTTTGTGTTTGTGTGTCTCATTGTATATGATTGTAAAGGCATCGAACGTTTGCCTATGTATGTAAATGCTGTAATTGCTCTGAGTCCCTGGGGAAGAAGGGCAGAATATAAATAAAGTATATTATTATTATTATTATTATTATTATTATTATTATATAATAAAGTACAAAGTTACAGTCTTTTGATCAAGAGGCATAAGTTAGAGAATTAAAACCTAAAGGACAATTTTAAAATAGACAATTGCTCCAAATTTACTATAAATTTTTCACAGTGGGGCCAATTGGCTGGACTAATGTTGGAAAAGGATGTGGCGGCCTCTACAGAGAGGTATCACACAACGCACAACGGAGATTACCCCCGTTTAATAAGGGCCATTTGGGTATTTTATTTATTTATAGCTGGCATTTATTAGCTGTTCTTCAAATAAAACTGTCAGAGCATAATACAATAAATCAGATTGAACCGTATGTAGTTATGAATATTAGACCAAGAGGCCCTCCATCTCCCGCATGGCAGTAACCCGCACCCTCCACTCAGAAAGGGAAAAAACACTCATCGCTGCCTGAAAATGAGGGGCAAGTGACAACCTCATTTGGGTTTTAGTCCTATTCTTCCACCCCCTTCCTCGTCTGCAAAAAACTTGACAAAATTCTCCATTTTAGTCTAAAGTAGGACAGGAGGGAAAAGGATGAAAATGGTTCAGAAAGTAAAATCATCTGATTTCTCCATCCAAGCAGAAGACTCTGAGTATTTAAATCAATGACGTCTGGTTTTGATTATATGTTGTACTGAATTAAGTTCTCTCTTTCTCTGTCTTTCTCTCTAATTCTTTCTTTCTCTTTTTCACACACCATTGTCCTATCCATACTGGGAATAACTGGACAAATACAATATATATTTGTATAGAAGGCATAACCCTTAAAACCCTCATTGTTGTTGGATGTCTTCCGATTCGGTTGCTGTCAGTTTTCGGACCGTATGGTCATGTTCCAGAAGCATTCTCTTCTGACGTTTTGCCCACATCTATGGCAGGCATCCTTAGAGGTTGTGAGATTTGTTGGAAATTAGGAAAATAGAGTTTATATATCTGTGGAATAATGTCCAGAGTGGGAGAAAGAACTCTTGTCTCCTTGAGGCAAGTTTGAATGTTGCAATTGGCCACCTTGATCAGCATTTAATGGCCTTGCAGCTTCAAAGTCTGGCTGCTCCCTGCCTGGGGGAATCTTTTGTTGGGAGGTGTTAGTTGGCCCTGATTGTTTCCTGTCTCGAATTTCCCTGGTTTTTTTTTAGTGTTGCTCTTTAGTGTTGCGGGGACGAGAGACAGGGCCTTCTCAGTGGTGGCCCCTCGGCTGTGGAACGCCCTGCCTGCAGATATCAGATCGGCCCCCTCCCTGCTGGCGTTTCGGAGGAAAGTGAAGACCTGGCTGTTCGAACAAGCATTTGATTAAACAGTGTAATTGAACATAGGAATACGGAATAATGGATGATGAGACTGGATTCTGATTTTACTGTTGAGGCGCTAATGATTTTTATTCTGATGTTTGATGATTTCTGTTGCAATTGTTTTTAATTGCCCTATACTTGTCTCGTGATGTTTTGTATTGATGTTGTTCACCGCTTTGAGTCGCCTGAGGGCTGAGAAAAGCGGTATATAAATAAAATAAATAAATAAATTTATTTCTCCCACCCTGGTCATAATTCCACACATATATAAACCCACTTGCCTACTTGCCAACAGACTCCACAACTTCCGAGAATGCCTGCTATAGATGTGGGTGAAATGCCAGGAGAGAATGCTTCTGGAACATGGCCATACAGCCGAGAAAACTCACAGCAACCAAGTGATTCTAGCCGTGAAAGCCTTCTACAACACATTGTCTTCAGATTGTTTTCATTGTATGGTGATCCACAATAAAGTTTTTTTGCTTTTTCAGAAAGGCATTATCTCCATAAGGCTGAGAGAGTGTGACTTGCCCAGGAACAGCTTCCTAAGATCTACAGATACATTCGCAAGAACACCTCAGCAAGCGAGAATCCAAAAGTGGCAGGCTAAAACCTGTAACCTCAATCAATGGCTGATACCAGATGAGAAAGTCCCTCCTGGGCACACAGAAGACTGGGCAACTTGGAAGGTGCTGAACAGGCTAAGCTCTGGGAGCATGAGATGCAGAGCTAACCTTAAGAAATTAGGCTACGAAATGGAGTCCGCGACATGTGAGTGCAGAGAAGAGCAAACCACAGACCACTTGTTACAATGCAGTCTGAGCCTTGCCATGTGCACAATGGAAGACCTTCTCACAGCAACACCGGAGGCACTCCAAGTGGCCAGTTTCTGGTCAAAGGAAATCTAGTATAATGCCAAGTTTTTAACTTTGTGGTTTTTCTATACATTATAACCATATTCTCAATTTGCTTCTGACACGACAAATAAATAAATAACCGAATGGATTTTCAAAACTGAACGAGGATTTGAACCCTGGAGTCCAGAATCACAGGCTCTGCTCCGTAGAATAGAAAGAACTTGAGAATTTTAAAGATTGAACATGGATCCAAGGCTGAATCTACATTTGCCATATCATGTAGCTTCCGAATGCAGAATGAAGTGGATTAAATGACTCTAAGCTGCAATATAATCCAGTTCAATGCAGTTAATCTGCCTTTGGAAATTGCATTACATGGCATAGTAGATCCAGCCTGAAAGACGTGACCATCTCTCTTGAAGATTACGCAAGGCAGCCATGTTTCGAAGCCTTGAGGCTCCTCTATCCAACATTGATCCATAAAGAAATAACATTTTTGAGTTTGTAATTTTCGTTTAACAGCCTATTAGCTACAGAGCGCAAAGGGACAGCAGCGACTGTTGGGTTGATTTATCACGGCAAACCTGTACAGCGAAATTGGGGGGCTTTGCACTCCTGGGAGTAAGATTCTCTCTATACAGATTGCTTCTGATGCAACAGATACATTTATCATGCCTTCATTCTACACTTATTTTTTTTTCTTTGAAAAGGAAATTAACCATGGAATGAAAAAAACTGAAAAAAATTGCAGTGTCTAGCCAATGGGTTTTTTTCGGAAACATTAGGAAAAACATCCCATTACTTACTTATTTATGTTTCCTTTACTTAGGTGATTCCTCTTAGTATGAGGATGGTGGTCTTCCAAGTGTATTGTTTTGGCGGTGGGTCCGTAGGTGGCTGTGGAGCTCTATTCTTGATCCGCATGTTCTCCTGCAGTGAGGACATCAATTTCCAGGTAGAAGGCGGTCCCGGTCACGGTTGGCTTGATGTGCCTTCCTCTTGGCACGTTTCTCCCTTTTGCCCTCCATTCGTGTCTCTTCGAATTCTGCAGCACTGCTGGTCACAGCTGACCTCCAATTAGAGTTCTCAAGGGCCAAGGGAAAGTTTGATTCCACAACCGTCGCTATAATGAGCCCTCCTCCGGAAATAACCTGCTTCTCTATTATCTCGTCTGAGTTTTTAATTAGTTTTTAATTAGTTTTTCTTTTAATCATTACATGTAGTCCGCCCATTGTCACTGTGTTCGTGCTTATTGTAATTTTATATTGTTATGTATTCACATGTTTTATGTAATTATGATGTTGTTGTTTATTGTTCGTATTTTCTGTTTGCGTTTTCGGTTTTACTCTGTTGTAATTTGTTGTTTGTGCTTGGCCTCATGTAAGCCGCTCCAAGTCCCCATTGGGGAGATGGTGGCGGGGTATAAATAAAGATTATTATTATTATTATTATTATTATTATTATTATTTATTAAGGATTCCCAGTTTTCAGTGTATATGCCACAGTTTTTAAGGTTGGCTTTAAACCCATCTTTAAATCTCTTTTCTTGTCCACCAACATTATGTTTCTCGTTCTTGAGCTGGGAGTAGAGGAACTGCTTTGGAAGATGGTGATCTTTGGGCATTTGGACAACGTGACCAGTCCAGCGGTGTTGATGGCTTAGGAGCATCACTTCAGTCCCAGTGGTCTTTGCTTCTTCCACATGCTGACATTTGTCTACCTGTCTTCCAAAAGGATTTGCAGGATTTTTTGGAGACAACGCTGCTGGAACTGTTCCAGGAGTTGAGTGCAATATCTGTAGACAGTCCACGTTTCACAAGCATATAGCACGGTTGGGAGGGCAATAACTTTATAAACAATCATCTTGGTCTTTCTATGGATGTCCCAATCCTCAAATACTCTCTGCTTCTATCTGACAGATAGCATCATGCTCTGACAAATAGCATGATATCTGCCTGTCTTCCCAAGAGATTTGCAGGATTTTTCAGAGGCAACTCTGATGGAATCATTCCAGGAGTTGAGGGTAAATCTCCCAGTAGCTGTTCAACAAAAGAATAGCTTTTCTTGGGATGTAGTATACCTTTATATGAAACTTTGTGAAATGGCTGTTTTGATGTGACTATTTAAAATAGTAAACATAATATATCTATTTGATATGTACACACAGAGACAATATTTGAACATCTCTACGGGGAGAAACTGTTCCAAGACACACGAAAATTGGAAAAACTAAGGACCAGGAAAGCACATCTACTGTGCTCCCTGACTTTCCTTCTACGCTGCAGAGACACAGATACCATCCCACAATTTCTTGCAGCCAAAAGGACTTTCAAAACACCACAGGCTCACCAGATCTATGACCGCGTGGAACGCAACCTCTTATATGCTAATCAAGGTGGTCAGTTGAAACATTCACCCCTAGCTCCAGCAGACAAGAGTCCTTTTTCTCACCCTGGTCATTCCACAGATATATAAACCCACTTTTCCAGTTCCAACAGACCTCACTATCTCTGAAGATGCTTGCCATAGATGCAGGCGAAACGTCAGGAGAGAATGCCTCTAGACCATAGCCATATAGCCCGGAAAAACCTACAACAATCCAATATTCCATTGCTTTAAATGTATTCTGTTTTAAGACAATTTATAATCCAGCTTGGGTCCAATCTCCCTCCTGCCCCATCAACTGATTTGCCCCACTGCCATCCAACTCACATCCTTTCCTCTTTTCTGTTCCCTAATGTTAGCTGTGGAAAGGCTTTAGATTACCTGTAATCCTGGGCTTTTGGCTTCAAGTAAAACCCACAAAAGAAACCCAACACCTCCTGTGGGCATTTCCATCTGGGCTTCTCATTCCGTCGCTCATCTCCACAGTCAACGGTTTTAATCAAGTTTTCAATTAGGAGCAATGTGCTCCAATATTTTCCCATCATTTTTCAATCAAACCGGGTTATATCACAGTAAGCAGATTGGACAGATGACTAAAACTGTATTGCTGGAACTTCATCTCAACACCGAGGTGATCACCAGCAAGTGCTCTGATGCCTCTGCTGTAGTCAGGTGCAGAGAGAAGAACTGGCCTCTACACAGAGTTGCAGGAAAAACATTTCCTCAGCTAAACTCTGCAAATTAGCTTCATGGACTAGAAAAAGGGATGGATGGATCAGCCTATATCCATTCTTTTTATTTGTTTGTTTCATGTGTATTTCTCTTTTGCGTGTATTTAAAAAGTAAAAATAAAGAAGGCTGATATTAAAGTAATTTTAAGTATTTGAAAGGATGTCACATTGAGGAGTGGGAAACCTTGTTGCTGTTGCTCCGGAGAAGAGGAGGCAATGGAACAACGGAAAAAAGATCCCACCTAAAAATTAGGAAGAGCTTCCTGATGGTAAGAGCTAGGCCTGTGCAAAAAATAATAATGAGAAGTTTCGGAAATCGTAAAAAAATCGGAAGTTTTGTAACTCTGAAGCCATATTCAAAGCATTTGCGTGGCCCACACCAAATATTTTAGAATCAAAACTTACCTCATACTTTTTCGTTGTAGTTTTGTAAATCTCGGAAGCCTCCCAAAGTCAGTTTCATATTCAATGCAAGGAAACAACACCAAAGGCTGCCTTAGTGCCATGCCATTCCTCTGTGAAATTAATGCAGTCGCCCAGCATTAGCAGTGGTCAAAAGAGAGAGCAGTGCCTTTTAGAAACAGCACAGAACTCTGGGAAATATAGTTTGGGTAGGGAGGAGCCCTATGACCTGCCCTAAACTACATTTCCCAGACTGCATCAGCATCAGAAATAAACCAATCAGTTCTCTACTATGAACGACTTTCAAAGTAAAGACCTCACAATTAAACAGGAAATGACACTTTCAAAGTAGGAACATATTTTCTTTATTATTAAAAAATGTTTTTTTATAAAAAAAACTTTGAAAATTCACCAAAAATTCATGGATAAATGAAATGTTCTGAAATTTGGTGGGCTAATAGTGGTAAATGTGTTCTACCAATGTAGCAAGTTTGATAATAAGAATAATAATAACAACAACAACAACAACAACTTGATTTGTATACCACCCTATCTCGCTAAAGGGACTCAGGGCGGTTTCCAACATATAAAGCAAAGTTTAATCCCAATAGCTTAAAAATGAGGGAGAAAGGAGCCCCTGAAGTTTCCCCAATTATAGTAATTTAATTATGCACCATTACTATAATGAAATAGTAACAAAATTTCATTACTTTTGTTATAGGAAATGGAATTTTCAGTAAATATACTTTTAAAAAAACTTTAAAAACACCCCCTAGTTTTACAATGATTTTTGAGCCTTTTAGGGGGGGGGGGGTCACACATCCCTTGTAACAGCTGTTTAGCAGCCGAATATGTGGTTGTGTCTGCTTTGTGAGAAAATGAAAATGATGCATAGTTCACGTTTGATCAGCCCACCCACTGCCTTGCCAGAGAAAGAAAACATGCCATGCAGATGAACAGTAAAAAACAAGTAGTTTACTCTTCATAGTTCAGAACAACATATGTACAATCATGTCATCAATTACACCAACTCACATAAGGACATTAGAGATTTAAAATGAGATTTAAAATTGTATTTCTTTGTCCATGTGGAGAATCTTCCTCCCAGGAGCTCATGAGGCAAGAGCACACTCCAAACTCTGTATCTCTTTCCTTCTCTCTGCTTCTCTACAAGCACCTATCTAGATCAAGCCAAAAAAAATGTAACAGTATCCAAAAGTCCCAGGCTCAGCCATCTCTCCAGATATTGCCCAGCCAATCAGCTCCGGGCATCTTATTTTACAGTTGACGCACACACACTAACTGATTTATCACGTGCTCCAACATGCTTCTCTGAAGGTTTTTAAACAGAGGCTGGATGGCCATCTGTCAGGATTGCTTTGATTGTGTGTTCTTGCATGGCAGAAGTGGGTTGGCTTGGATGACCCTTTTGGTTTCTTCCGATTCTAGGATTCCCTGCATACTAGTAAACACAGCACTATGGGGATTGGGGCTGCCATGACCAGCATGATTCAGGTTTATGTCACAAATAAAGAAGAGGGATGAATGTTGTAATTGGAAGATTTAAACTCTTTGGCGCAAACTCACATTTTCAGGGACCCAGGTAAGCAAGCACCTGGGATATCCCCAAATCTCTTGATAGCCACCTACAAAGAGAGGGTTGCACAGAATCATATAAATTAAAGCATTCCCAGTTACTAAGTTGCAGCATTTATGCTTCCAGTGAGATTGCTCCAATTCTTTATGGCTTCACCGGGGTAATGCAAGATATAAAATTCTCAATAGATGCTTTCGAAGTTTGTATTTAATAGACCTGCAGGCTTTGAGTGCCTTTGCACAGATTGCGTTCCAGCTGTCTATCGCTATTTGAATGTGCAGGTCTGAATCCCATGCTGTGTGAGGCAGGCAGTCTCCCACGCAATCTGTGTACCAGGAGTAATTTATGGGTCTGTCTATAAAGGAAATAACGGCACGTTAAGAAGGAGGTTATGTAAAGCTCTGAGATTGAGAAGCAGCTCTGTCAATTGAGTGCAACTTTCAAAACGCCGCTATAATGTCGCCGCTGATTTACAAAAGGGAAAGGGGGCTTCATCTGGTGATCCATATTTCCAAAGCAGTGATGTGGAAAGGAAGGGACCCTACCCATCCTGCTCGAAATGCCCGGCCCAGCATCACTTTTCCAGGAACGTAATTGAGCTGCCCACCTGTTGGCGATTTCTTTTCAAGTTGATTTGACGTTTGGCTTCTTGACAATCCTATTTTAATGCACTTGCAGATTATGAGGAAGCATCCATCTCAGGTGCCTCTTTAGAGAAAAACGAAGAAAATGTGAGATCGCTACCATTTAACAAAAGGAAAAGCCACTGAGACGTCAGTGGGTTTTGTTTATTAAACTGTAACTATATCATAATTCTTTTGAGAGCTCTATAAAGGCAACTTGGATGGAGATTTTTGTTACGAAAGGATGTTGGAAATGTTCTTTTGCATTTCTTATTATCGTAAGTCATCACTGTCACGCATCCTTAAAAAAATGCAGACCCTAAACTCCCAAGCACTGTATACTAGTCATGGATAGAGTCACGTCGAATAACTAATTGCTCGTAATAATCTAGTTAAAATTATCTTTTTGAAGTGATATCAAATCTTTTCTAAAAACCAGAAGTCCCTTTGCCCTTCTGAAGCTTTTTCCGCCATTTTTGTTATGACTCAGGAAGTGAGTCGGAAATAATTCAGCTTTTCCCCATTCTGGTCACTGGACTCAGCTCAAGCCAGAGAAGCCAGTTTTAAACCAGAGAAGGAAGGAATTTCCTGGCCTCGGCTCAAGCCAGAGAAGCCAGTTTTAAACCAGAGAAGGAAGGAATTTCCTGGCCTCGGCTCAAGCCAGAGAAGCCAGTTTTAAACCAGAGAAGGAAGAAATATTCTCCACTTGCTTTTCCCCGCTTCTGGTCCCTGGCATTGGATCAAGCCAGAGAAGCCAGTTTTAAACCAGAGAGGGAAGGAATTTCCTGGCCTCGGCTCAAGCCAGAGAAGCCAGTTTTAAAGCCAGAGAAGCCAGTTTTAAACCAGAGAAGGAAGAAATATTCTCCACTTGCTTTTCCCCCGCTTCTGGTCCCAGGCATTGGATCAAGCCAGAGAAGCCAGTTTTAAACCAGAGAAGGAAGGAATATTCTCCACTTGCTTTTCCCCGCTTCTGGTCCCTGGCCTTGCATCAAGCCAGAGAAGCCAGTTTTAAACCAGAGAAGGAAGGAATTTCATGGCCTCAGCTCAAGCCAAAGAAGCCAGTTTTAAAGCCAGAGAAGCCAGTTTTAAACCAGAGAAGGAAGGAATGATCTCCACTTGCTTTTCCCCGCTTCTGGTCCCTGGCCTAGGATCAATCCAGAGAAGCCAGTTTTCATGCCGGAGAAGCCAGTTTTAAACCAGAGAAGAAAGGAATGTCCTCCACTTGCTTTTCCCTGCTTCTGGAGTAAAACAACTACTTTCAAAGTAAAGACCACCCAATGAAACAGAAAATAACACTTTCAAACCATTAATGAAAGGATTTGGAAGTCTCTGAAGTTTTGAAAATTTTTGGAAAAAAAATTCTGTGAAAATCGGAATTGACTTTAGAATCGAACTACCAGCGCCCCCTACATCTGAAATGAGTTTTGAACCCTTTTTTTTTTTTTGGATCAAACAAGCCTACTGTATGCCTATTTGTTTAGTAGGCCCATTGTTGATCCTTCAAAGCTCTTTAAAAGATAAATGTTGTTACTGTTACTATTAGGTGATCCTTCGTAGCCCAAGGATGATGGTCCTCCAAGTATAGTGGGTACGTAGATAGCTGTGGAGTCCTATTCTTGATCTGCATGTTCTGATGCAGTGAGGCCATCAGTTTCCCGGTAGTCCACCTGATGCGCCTTCCTCTTGGCTTGTTTCTCCCTTTTACGCTCCTTTTGTGCCTCTTTGAATTCCACAGCACTGCTAGTCACAGTTGATCTCCAGTTAGAGCACTCAAGGGCCAGGGCTTGCCAGTTCTTGGTGTCTATGCCACAGTTTTTAAGGTTGGCTTTAAGCCCATCTTTCAAACTCTTTTTTTCCTGTCCACCAACATTGCCTTTCCTGTTCCTGAGTTCTTATTTATCAATTGTTTACAGTATTTATATTCCACCCTTCTCACTCCACAGGGGACTCAGAGCGGATCACAATGCACATATACATGGCAAACATTCAATGCCATAGACACACAACATATATAGACAGCCACACAGAGGCTATTTAACTTCCAACTTCATGAGGGTATGTTTGAACTCCGGCTGCCTGGGGAGTTGTCGCTTCACTGTCCACTTGTGACACCGATGGAATACTTCCTCATTCTTTTGCATGCTGCTGGATATTTTTATGGTGCTGTAAATTAGTTAAATTAGCCTCCCTGCATAAGTAGTACCTAAATTTCCTACTTGACAGATGCAACTGTTTTTAAGGCTGCAAAGTTCGATAGCAAGCTAGACAAATAGTTGGGAGCTTACTCCAACCTGGGCTGGCTTCAAACTCATGACCTTTCGGTCAGTAGTAATTTTAATGCATCTGACTCCCAACCAGCTGCACCACAACCCAGTATTTTGTTGGGAGTTGGGAGTAAAAGTAACTGCTTTGGAAGGCAGTGATCTTTGGGCATTTGGACAACGTGCTCAGTCCGGTGGAGTTGATGGCAGAGGAGCATTGCTTCAGTGCTGGTGGTCTTTGCTTCTTCCAGAACACTGACATTTGTCTGCCTGTCTTCCCAAGAGATTTGCAGGATTTTTTGAGGCAACATTGATGGAATTGTTCCAGGAGTTGAGTGTGATGTCTGTAGACAGTCCATGTTTTGCAGGTGTATAGAAGGGTTGGAAGGACAATTTATATAAATAAAAATGTAATATTAGTTTGTGGGATTAGCATAACAAAAACCATTGGCCAAATTGACACCAAATTTGGACACAATACACCTATCAGGCCAACGAGTGACCATCACTCATAAAAACACTGAAAAACACAGCAGAAGGGACTTAAAAAGCCAAAAAACAAAAAAATGCATTACAATGCATGTGCAAAATTACACATATACACAAACACACATATATACACATATACACAAATATATATACACACATACACATATATAGACACACAGAACACATATACACAAATATATATACACACATACACATATATAGACACACAGAACACATATACACAGACTGGGCCACAGCAGCACGTGGCAGGGGACAGCTAGTAGCTTTATAAACAAGCACCTTGGTCTCCCTATGAATTTCCCGATCTTCAAACACTCTCTGCTTCTCTCTGACAAATAGCATGATGCAGTATAATGCACTTTACAGGTCATGACAGCAAAGAGGACTCTGATTCAGCCACTATGGTTATTCATTGCAGCAGGGGTGTGGCGTGGCTCTAGATATATCTTGACCCTCCAAAGACAGAATGACACCTGGAGGAACATTTGAATTAAGTCCACAGGGCAGAAATCCCCTTCCTTGACTATAGCAGTAGTGCAAAATAGAATAGGACAATATAGCTTTATCGTCATTGTACTATTGCACCACAAAATTAAATGCCTTCCCTGGCACGCACAACGAAACAGCACACCCATTCCTCCACACACCCACCACCACCACCGCACAGCTCCCAATGCCACATCAATGCGAAACCATGGAGTTTGTGGGTATGATTTATGAACCCATGAGCAACAAAGGATGATTCCGTAGAGCTCCTGACAAAGAATGTTATGCCTTGGCTGCTCCTGCTGTTTCTTGATAAATAAAGTATTATTGGAAGATAATAAGACTTTTCCTTGAAACAAAACAAACCCTGACAGAGTTCCACTGCTAATCATATACACACGCACCCACCCTTTCCCTTACTTTTGCAATCCAATTTGTAACATAAGCCAAGTAAAACACTACCCGAATCCTGAAAGAACTTGAAAAGAAACACCAACCCTCTGTACTCTGTCCACAGTGGCATTGTTTCTGGCCTTTTTGAATGCCTGGGTGAGAAAACAGTGGCAGCGATAGTCAGAGACAGTTGGCATCCTGGAGAAGCACTAGTGCCTTCCGCTCTTTGGAGAATGGCCTTTGGTATATTGCCGAAGGGTTTCATGGCCATATTCACTGGGCTGTTGTAGGTTTTTCAGGCTGTATGGCCAAGTTCTAAAAGCATTCTCTCCTGATGTTTTGCCTGCATCTGTGGCAAGCATCCTCAGAGATTGTGAGGTTCTGTGGCAACCTCTGAGGATGCTTACCACAGATGCAGGTTTATTTATTTGTCGTGTCAGAACAACCAGTCAAATTATATTACAGTTCTAACAGAACAAAGCAAACAAGCAGATTACAAAATTTGTGAGTATGAGAGCTGATTAAATGTCCTTTGACCAGTATCTGGCCACTTGGAGTGCTTCTGGTGTTGCTGCAAGAAGGTCCTCCATTGTGCATGTGGCAGGGCTCAGGGTGCATTGCAGCAGGTGGTCAGTGGTTTGCTCCTCTCCACACTCGCATGTCAAGGATTCCACTTTGTAGCTCCATTTCAGAAGGTTGGCTCTGCATCTCGTGGTGCCAGAGCACAGTCTGTTCAGTGCCTTCCAAGTTGCCCAGTCTTCTGTGTGCCCAGGAGGGAGTCTCTCATTTGGTATCAGCCATTGGTTGAGGTTCTGGGTTTGAGCCTGCCACTTTTGGACTCTCGCTTGCTGAGGTGTTCCAGTGAGTGTCTCTGTAGATCTTAGAAAACTATTTCTAGATTTAAGTCGTTGACGTGCTGGCTGATACCCAAACAGGGGATGAGCTGGAGATGTCTCTGCCTTGGTCCTTTCACTATTGGCTGCTACTTCCCGGAGGATGTCAGGTGGTGCAATACCGGCTAGACAGTGTAATTTTTCCAGTGGTGTAGGGCGCAGGCACCCCGTGATAATGTGGCATGTCTCATTAAGAGCCACATCCACTGCTTTAGTGTGGTGAGATGTGTTCCACACTGGACATGGATACTCAGCAGCAAAGCAGCACAGCGCAAGGGCAGATGTCTTCACTGTATCTGGTTGTGATCCCCAGGTTGTGCCAGTCAGCTTTCGTATGATATTGTTTCTAGCACCCACAGATGCAGGTGAAACATCAGGAGAGAATGCTTCTAGAACATGGCCATGCAGCCCAAAAACCTACAACAACCCAATGGCCTTTGGGTTTATTAAAACCTATAATTTTGGCCACCAAGTCTGCCCTAGACTTATATACAATGTTGACTTCCACACAACTATATGTGATAAGTTTTCCAAGCTCTCACTCTCATGTTTTACAAATATGGAACTAAATGAACAAGTGAAGAAATTGTAGCATTTATTTATTTTGTGTCAAAAGCATTGCATGAATATACAACTGATAAAATAGAGGAAGCACAAGTGGCAAAATAGTTTTAGACCAAAAATGGGCAACAGCAACCACATTGTCTGTAGCTTTAATCAGTTCTTCTTCTGTGCATGAGGGAGGACATGGTGGGCAAGCATAGAGATGCAGAATTATTTGTTCTGCTCCACAGTCGCACAAGGTGGAGGATTCTTCTAGGTAGTGCCATTTTGCTAGGTTGTCTTTTGAGCATGCGACTCAACTTCTGAGTCTGTTTACAGCAATAGTTCTCAACCTTTCTAAGGCTGCAGACCCTTAATCCAGTTCCTCATGTTGTGGTGACCCCCAAACATACAATTATTTTCGTTGCTACTTCATAACTGTAATTTTGCTACTGTTATGAATCGTCATGTAAGTATCTGATATGCTGGATGTATTTTCATTCACTGGATCAAGTTTGGCACAAATACCCAATACGCCCACATTTGAATACTGGTGGGGTTGGGGAGGATTGATTTTACCATTGTGGAGTTGTAGTTGCTAGGATTTATAGTTCACCTACACTCAAAGAGCATTCTGAACTCCACCAATGATGGAATTGAACCAGAGAACTCCCATAACCAACAGAAAATACTAGAAGAGTTTGTTGGGCATTGACCTTGAGTTTTGGAGTTGTAGTTCATCTACATCCAGAGAGCACTGTGGACTCAAACAATGATGGATCCATCTGGTCCAAACTTGGCAAAAAAAATACTCAATATGTACAAATATGAACACTGGTGGAGTTTGGGGAAAGTAGATGTTGACATTTGGGAGTTGTAGTTGCTGGTATTTATACTTCACCTACAATCAAAAAGCATTCTGAATCCCACCAATGATAAACTGGGCCAAACTTCCCATATGGAATCCCCATGGCCAACAGAAAATACTGTGTTTCCTGATGGTGTTTGGCGACCACCCCAGGGGTCCCAACCCCCAAGTTGAGAAATGCTGGTTTAGAGCCTTCCAAGTTACACATTCTTGTTTTGCCCCTAGACATAGACCCTTGTGGGGAGCCATTCATTTGGGATTTCGTGGTTTAGCTACCCAGAAGGTTGCTCTTGCTGTTGCTGTGGGAACATTAAGAGGAGTGGTGGTTCTCGTGAAGCTTTTCCTTGATTTGAGTCTACTCGGAGGAGGCTGATAGCCTACTAATCCCTTTCCCATACACATACGTCTCATGGAGCTGATTTTTCCACTATCTGGGATGCTACTGAGACATAAAAGAGATTAGAGACTTCAGTCCTGGACTCCCTCACACATGAATCCATTTAGGCAATGTAGAGACAGCAATCTTGACTCACCTTCTCTGGTTTGTTACACAAATTACAGAGAAAATGTCTGCCGGCATTCTGAACATTCCTCAGTGCTGTTATTAGAACAATGGTATATTTACAAAAGCAAGCTTAGATCACAAAGAGGAGCGAGCAAGACAAAAACTGATGAAAGCAGAAATGCTGGAGAGAATGAACCCCCCATTCCTTCAACACTTATTATCCTTTTCCTTAGCAACAATTTTGGGGTGGGGAGGCTTTTTAAAGGGAGGCTTTTGCAGCTGCAAATGGGTTGGGATGACTATTTCTACGGTCTCCATTCCTGTCCGCCTGCCCAAAAACACACACTTGCAATTAGGGTAAACAGGAAAAATGCAGAATTTGGATGTCACTCACTGGAAGTTTCTTATATTGAATTCCCTTTTACAGTAATGAAAATATCGATATCCAAACCTCAAAATCCAAAGGCTCTGGCATAAACCAGTGCAGGTAGTCCCAGTGGTCATTGGCATACTGGGTGCCATGCCAAAGATCTCAGCCAGCATTTGGAAACAATAAACATTGACAAAATCATGATCTGTCAACTCCAAAAGGCCACCTGACTTGGATCTGCAGCCATCATTCAAAAATACATCACATAGTCCTAGATACTTGGGAAGTGTTCGACTTGTGACTTTTTGATATGAAATCCAGCATATATATCTCATTTGCTGTGACATACTGTGTTTTTGTGTCAGTAAAATAATAATAATAATAATAATAATAATAATAATAATAGCTGACACAATATGAGGATTTAAAGATTGAACTGCAACGACTCCAGCAAAAGCAAGTAAAAGTAGTCTCAGTGATGATTAGCACACTGGGTGCAGTGCCTAAAGACCTTGGCCTGTACTTAAAGACAATCAGCGCTGACAAAATTGCCATCTGTCAGTTGCAAAAGGCCACCCTACAGGGATCTGCACACATTATTTGCTGATGCATCACACAGTCCTAGACACTTTGGAAGTGTCAGATATGTGATCCAATACAACAGCCAGCAGAGTGATCTTGTTTGCTGTGGACTCATCTTGTTGTGTTTCTAATAATAATAATAATAATAATAATAATAATAATAATAATAATAATGTTTCTAATAATAATAATAATAATAATAAAGAGTGTCTGCTGTGGATTCATCTTGTTGTGTTTTAATAATAATAATAAATAATAATAATACTCTGCCATCATCTCCCTGATTATTGTGTTCCTAATAATAATAATAATAATAATAATAATAATAATCTTTATTTATATTCTACCACCATCTCACCGATTATTGTGTTTCTAATAATAATAAAAATCATAGTAATAATAATATGATCCAATACAACAGACAGCAGAGTGATCTTGTTTGCTGTGGACTCATCTTGTTGTGTTTCTAATAATAATAATAATAATAATAATAATAATAATAATAATAATAAAGAGTGTCTGCTGTGGATTCATCTTGTTGTGTTTCTAATAATAATAATAATAATAATTTTAATTATACTCTGCCACCATCTCCCCAATTATTGTGTTCCTAATAATAATAATAATAATAATAATAATAATCTTTATTTATATTCTGCCACCATCTCCCCGATTATTGTGTTCCTAATAATAATAATAATCATAGTAATAATAATATGATCCAATACAACAGACAGCAGAGTGATCTTGTTTGCTGTGCACTCATCTTGTTGTGTTTCAAATAATAATAATAATAATAATAATAATAATAATAATAATAATAAAGAGTGTCTGCTGTGGATTCATCTTGTTGTGTTCCTAATAATAATAATAATAATAATAATAATAACAATAATAACAATAATAATAATAATAATTTTAATTATACTCTGCACCGTCTCCCCGATTATTGTGTTCCTAATAATAATAATAATAATAAAAACTTTATTTATATTCTGCCACCATCTCCCCGATTATTGTGTTTCTAATAATAATAATAATCATAGTAATAATAATATGATCCAATACAACAGACAGCAGAGTGATCTTGTTTGCTGTGGACTCATCTTCTTGTGTTTCAAATAATAATAATAATAATAATAATAATAATAATAATAATAACCACCACCACCACCACCATCATCATCATCATCATTACCAGTAGATATTTTTATCCATTGCCATCACAGGTGCCTTTCAGCCTTTTTGCCTTTTCCAAACCTATCAGGACATTCATGGCTGCGGGGGCCTTTTCGGTGTTGTTTGTAGGATTTCTGGCATTTCACATGTGCAGCAACAGAAGCATCAACAAAGCAATGTTAATGACGGAGCTGCATGTTGGTTCCCACGAAAAACTGCATCCAGCCAAATATTTGTGAGCATTCACCACAGCAGTCTGGGGATTAACAAGATGCGCTTGGGTGATAGCAGAACGCCAGCCCCAGGAGAGTAATTTTTCCCCCTTTATTATGGCTTGCTTGAATGTCATTTATTTTCAGCGGCATGAAAGCTGATGAATTCCTCCATCTGGCTAGGGTGAAGGAGGCCATTAACGGTCAGAACTGGGAGTAAGAGTCCCCTTAGGCTGATGAATGCATAATGGACTATGGAAGGTTTTCTGGTTACATCCCATATACTAAGAAGGGAGACATTAAAAGCATGATGCCTAGGTTTCACCTTTATTTTTATTTTTTTGACTCTCCAAATCTGATAGTAGAGATGATAGTTTCAAGCTAGCTCAAGCAAGTTTGCAGGTAGCAGTACTAACTGAGCCAAAAGTGCATAAATAACTTTATTGGTCCGAATTGAGAGATGAGTTGTCGAAGGATTTCATGGCTGGAGTCAATGGGTTGTTGTGAGTTTTCCAGGCTGTATGGCCAAGTTCCAGAAGCATTCTCTCCTGACATTTCACCCACATCTATGGCAGGCATCATCAGAGGTTGTGAGGTTTGTTGGAAACTAGACAAGTGGGGTTTACATATCTGTGGAATGTCCAGGGTGGGAGAAAGGACTCTAATCTCAGTTGCTGTGACTTTTCCGGACTGTATGACCATGTCCCGGAAGCATTCTCTCCTGACATTTCACCGACATCTATGGCAGGCATCATCAGAGGTTGTGAGGTTTGTTGGAAACTAGACAAGTGGGGTTTACATATCTGTGGAATGTCCAGGGTGGGAGAAAGGACTCTTATCTCAGTTGCTGTGACTTTTCCGGACTGTATGGTCATGTCCCAGAAGCATTCTCTCCTGACATTTCACCCACATCTATGGCAGGCATCATCAGAGGTTGTGAGGTTTGTTGGAAACTAGACAAGTGGGGTTTACATATCTGTGGAATGTCCAGGGTGGGAGAAAGGACTCTTATCTCAGTTGCTGTGACTTTTCCAGACTGTATGGCTATGTTCCAGAAGCATTCTCTCCTGACGTTTGCCCACATCTATGGCAGGCATCCTCAGAGGTTGTGAGGTGTGTTGGAAACTAGGCAAGTGGGATTTACATATTTGAAAAATGTCCAGGATGGGAGAAAGGACTCTTTATCTCAATTGCTGTGAGTTTTCCAGGGTGTATGGCCATGTTCCAGAAGCATTCTCTCCTGACATTTCACCCATATCTATAGCAGGAATCCTCAGAGATTATGAGGTCTGTTGAAAATTAGGCGTGTGGGGTTTACATATCTGTTTAATGTCCAGGGTGGGAGAAAGGACTCTTATCTCAGTTTCTGAGAGTTTTCCAGGCTGTATGGCCATGTTCCAGAAGCATTCTTTCATGATGTTTCACCCACATCTATGGCAGGCATCCTCACAGGTTGTGAGGTCTGTTGGAAACTAGGCAAGTGGGGTTTACATATCTGTTTAATGTCCAGGGTGGGAGAAAGGACTCTTATCTCAGTTTCTGAGTTTTCCAGGCTGTGTGGCCATGTTCCAGAAACATTCTTTCCTGATGTTTCACCCACATCTATGGCAGGTATCATCAGAGGTTGTGAGGTCTGTTGGAAACTAGGCAAGTGGGGTTTACATATCTGTGGAATGATGTCCAGGGTGGGAGAAAGAACTTGTCTGTTGGAGGCAAGTATGAATGTTGGAATTGGCCAGCTTGATGATTAGCATTGAATGTTTGACTCTCTGCTCATTGTGATCTGCAGCTGCCACTGGTTCATGTGGTCTTGGTTATGATTGCTTCCAATGTGCTGCTGAACTCTTCTTTTCCTCCCTCCGAGACCTTTTCATCAGGCTCTTCTAAGATATTATGCTGCGTGAGTCAATGGACAAAATGTCACCCCTTTCCATGTGCCTAATATAAAAAGACTTTGACATTTGAGACAGGACAGCATCTTCTCCCATCCCTAAGGACCTTGAACGGCTTCGGGCAGACCATCGAAAACAAAAGGTCCATCAAATATCCTGTGGCTGCTCTTTGTTCCACATTTGAGCATCTGAATGATCTTGAAAAAGGCATGGATTCTGAGCCTCAGAGGAAAGTAATGATCTTGCCAAGAAAATTCTGTTAGTTTTCCTTATAGCAATAAATTTGGAACAAGTTGAGAGTACACAGGACAACAAAGCAACAAAAAAGAAAAGGCAGTCTATCTGCCCAACGTAAGATGTTATAAAGCTACTCTTCACATTTTCCCTCCTGTTACTTTGATATTAAATAAAATCAAAACTGGGACTCATGTTCCTGGTTATTAATACTATAATTTAAAGAATTAATTTTGTTTGAGATGTCTGGGGAAAGTTTACTATTTTGTTCTAGGCTTGTCCATTTGGGCTTGGTTCCTGGACTCCCCCATAGATACCGAAATCCATTGTATATAATGAATAATACTGCAGTAACATGGTGTTTCTTATGGCAAAATCAAGGTTTTTTATTTGAGAACACAGAAATGCTGGACCACTCTCACAACCACCATGTCAGACTACACAAAGAAGCCACTGAAATCCACAAACATGTGGGCCATTTCAACAGAAAGGAGGAAACCCTGAAAATGAACAAAATCTGGCTACCAGTATTGAAAAACTCTATAATCAGAAGAGTAAATAAAGAACAACACTCAAAAAATAGGGGAATTCCAGAAAGGAACAAATCAGGGCAAGCTAACACCTCCCAACAAAAGATTCCCCCAGGCAGCAACCAGCCAGGCTTTGAAGCTACAGGGCCATTAAATGGAAACCAACGTAAAACTAGATCTATGAGTAGCGAATGCTGACCATGTAAAAGGAGAAACTGGGTTTGTATTTGGTTTTTATTGATTTTATTGATTTATGGTTATAATGTATATTTGGTGTTAACTGTGTATTGATGTAATTTTGTGTTTGATTGTTTTTATGATGCAGGCATCAAATTGTGCCTTGCTTTTGTAAGCCGCCCTGAGTCCTCTTCGGGGTGAGAAGGGCGGGGTAAAAGAACCCCAAATAAATAAATAATAAATAATAGCCAATTGCAACATTCACACTTGCCTCAAACAGACAAGAGTTCTTTCTCCCACCCTGGACATTATTCCACAGATATATAAACCTCACTTGCCTAGCTTCCAATAGACTTCACAACCACTGAGGATGCCTACCATAGATGTGGGTGAAATGTCAAGAGAGAATGGCCAGACAGCCTGGAAAACTCACAGCAACTCAAGGTTAGCTTCCTGGAGATAGATAGATAGATAGATAGATAGATAGATAGATAGATGTTTTTGGTTATTGCTAGATTGATATTTTAGATTGTGTCTTGAATTTTGAACCTTGTCCTTTCTATGTTGTACACTGCTATGAGTCGCCCCCGGGCTGAGAACAGCGGTATATAAGCAAAGTAAATAAATAAATAGATGATAGATAGATAGATAGATAGATAGATAGATAGATAGATAGATAGTGGGCTTGGGTAACCACAGAAAAAATTGGTTCTAAACTCGTTTTGTTTATAGGGGGCCCTTGCGTTTCATTTTTTTTAATAATTCCGAAATTTTCCTTTTAAAAATTTCAAAATATTCGAAATTTCGTATAATTACGAATCGATTCGTTAGTGGCGGACGCGATTGCGCAATATGCTAAAAAAACCTCCAATTGGGACAGGAGGAACTTCTGAAGCTTCCCTCTCCCTCTGTTGTTGACTGTTGGTGTGATAAAACAAACAACAACTATAAAACTTGCACCAGACATGCGGAAATAATTACGAAATAATTACGAAATAATTACGAAATAAATTGAAAAAATTGTTTCGAATCTAATTTACTCCTCACACTATTCCTGCATGGCTCAATATTGGATCGTAAGCTAATTTAAATACGAATTAAATACAAATTACGAAATTAACGAACGAAACCGCCCAAGCCTAATAGATAGATAGATAGATAGATAGATAGTAGGCGTGCTTAGGTTCGGTCGGAATTTTCGTAATTTGGAAAAAAAATCGGAAAGATTTGCTTTTTGAAGCAATTTCGAATTTTTTAAGGAAACCGGAAGTCCCTTTGCCCTTCCAAAGCTTTTTCCGCATTTTCTGTTACGAAGCAGTAAGTAAGTCAGAAATTATTCAGCTTTTCCCTGCTTCTGGTCCCTGGCCTCGTCTCATGCCAGGGAAGCCATTTTAAACCAGAGTGGATGAATTTCCTCCCTTTGCTCCCCCCCCCCCCCCCCCTACTTCTGAAGTAAAACAACTACTTTCAGTAAAACAGGAAAGAACACTTTCAAACCATTAAGGAAGGATTCGGAAGTCTCGGACATTTCAAAAAGTTTTGAACATTTTTTTCTGTGAAAATCAGAATTTACTTTAGAATCGAACCTTGTTTGGATCAAGCAAGCCTAATAGATAGAGAGATATTTACATCATGGTGGTTGGATCTGTGGATGTAAATGGCTGACTTGGACTGTTTTGGTAAATGCTTTATATTTGCTTCAGCTTTTCAATACTTACAAAAATTTCTTAGATTTCAACAAGGCTTGACTTCAGAAAGCTTCTCTTCAAAGTGTGATACTTTTGAGGCAACAGCTCTCCTAAGTAACTACTGACTTCTAAGTTTGCCTTTGAGTGTGAACCATCAACAAAAGAAAACAAGGACTCTATGAGACAAAGTTATTTGGCCTTTGCATAGGGACTCTGAGTCCTTTAATATGGCCCTGACCTCATGCAAATAGACGTTGAGGAAGCCCCAACAGAATACAAGTTCAAACCGACTAATACAGTCTTCTTTGCCTTCGAGTTCAAAGGCTTGACATGGGGGCTCAGATGCTTCTCCTGATGGAGACTGACTCCAGGCCAGACAGAAAGCTACAAATCAAACAGGACAGGGAACGGAGTCATTATGGGCAATTAATCAGGCAAAAGCTTCAGGATCAAGGGCATTGGCCTTTATCACTCTGGAGAAATTAGAAATCACATGGCACAATTTATTGGAGAGACAATCTGACCACGAGAAGGTTCAAGGCATCATTAGCTTGATTCAAAAGCCTCCTGAGCATGACAGTTCAAATGATATGATATCACGGCTAACTGGAGGTTGCCACAAACGTTCGCCAGCAGCAGCGTTCAAAACAAATAAGGGGATATTCTTCATGGGTAGAGAAACAGCAAAAATTTAAGAAGGCAGGGCTAGTAGTCCCAAGGCCCACATCCTTGCAAGGAAGCCACCATTTACCATTCTGGAGAGGATAATTTGAAATAACAGCACTCTTAGTACTCTGTTCTCTCTACTTCAATCCTAGAGGAAAAGAGTGCATATCGGTGCTTCCCCAAAGCCTTGTCCCCAGATGTCAGACTCACCTACAATTGGAGCCAATAGTTAGTAAGAGATTGGAGATACTTCCTGAAAGCCCCCAAATCACTGGCGGCTGTGAATGTATATTGAATTAGCCTTATTAAAAGGGCCCGGGGCTAGCACTTGACTTCCAAGTGCCTGTTACCAATATCTTATTGATTATTTTTATTTATTTATTTCATAGAATTGTAGAATCACAGAGTTGGAAGAGACCTCATGGGCCATCCAGTCCCAACCCATTCTGCCAAGAAGCAAGAAAATCACATTCAAAGCACCCCCGACAGATGGCCATCCAGCCTTTGCTTAAAAGCCTCCAAAGAAGGAGCCTCCATCACACTCTGAGGCCACCTATGCCACTCTCCAGGAAGTTTTTCCCAATCTTTTCAGTCAAATATCTTTCCATTTGAAACCATTGCTCCCTTGTCCCCTGGGAAGAAAGGGAGAAGGGAGGAAAGACAAAAGGGAAGGAAGGAAGGAAGGAAGGAAGGAAGGAAGGAAGGAAGGAAGGAAGGGTAGAAGAGAAAGATGGAAGGAAGGAATGGTGGAAGGAGAAAGGAAGAGAGGGAAGGAGGGAGGGAGAAAAGAGGGAAGAAAGGAAGGAAGGGAAAGATGGAAGGTAATGGAGGGAGGGAAAGGAGGGAAGGAAGAAGAAGGGAGAAAAGGCAGAAGGAAGGAAGGAAGGGAGGGAGGAAGGGAGGAAGGAAGGAAGGAAGGGTGGAAGGGTGGAAGGAAGGGTGGAAGAGAAAGATGGAACGAAGGAAGGGTGGAAGGAGAAAGAAAGAGAGGGGAGGAGGGAGGGAGGGAGGAAAGAGGGAAGAAAGGAAGGGAGGAAGAGAAAGATGGAAGGGAATGGAGGGAGGGAAGGGAGAAGGGAGGAAAAGCAAAAAAGGGAGGGAGGGAGGGAGGGAGGAAGGAAGGAAGGAAGGAAGGAAGGAAAAAGCGGGAGAGAGGGAAGGAGAGAGGAATGAGTGAAGGAAGGACAAAAGGGTGGAGGGAAAGGAAGGTGGGAAGGAGAAAGAAGGAGATAAGGAAGGAAGGGAAGGAAAGATGGAAGGAGGAAGGAGTGAGAGAAGGAAGGGATAGGGTGATGAGAGAGAGGAGGGCCTGAGAAAAGAGCCCAAGGGGCCGTATCCAGCCCCCGGACCTGGGTTTGCCCATACCTGGCTTAGGAGCATCTCCTGCTCCACTTTCTGAGTCAGCACAACAGGTGAATGAAGAAGCAGGTTACCACTTTCTATTCAGGCTTGACTTACAGACTGCTTGTGCAAGTCACACCCGCCAGCATCAAAGCACACATGTGAGCACACATTCCTTTTGGGATGATTCATTGGTGCTATCGATCAAGAAAGCAGGGAGAAATTGTTCTCATTTTGGTTTTCATTCCAAATGGGTGCTAAGAGACCGAGATATGGAAATAATTCTGTAGAATGAAACGTTCCGCAACGTGTGGGTTTGAAATTGTCAAAATGAAACATTTTTTCATTCAAAACAAAATGACAATTGTCACATCAGATTGACATTTTCACATGAAATGTCACTCCGTTTCAGTGGGTTTTTTTTTTTTTTTTTTTGCAAAAACTACAAAACCCCAAAACGAAATGACAGCTAAAATAGAACAGGTAAGAAGGAAAGTTTTGTTTCAGGGGGAAAAATGCAATGTAAAAAAAAAATCCCTAGGGGGAAGGAGAAAATTTCATGACATTGGGAGGTGGGAGAGAAATAAAGACAAAACATGTCACTTAAAGGACATCTCTCTTTGCAGCTGGTAGGAAGGCAGCCAGGAGCAGGCTTGTACATGCATTTGCAAGGTTTTATCAGGGAAATCCTACAAATTTACCTATCTGACCACCTTGCCTCTTACCAATCTGCCTGATCATTAAGATCTTCCAGAGAGACCCTTCTCTCATTGCCACAATAATCACAAATATGGTTCATGGCAACGAGAAAGAGAGAGGGGGCCTTCTCGGTAGCTACCCCAACCCTTTGGAACTCCCTCCCCATTGAGATTAAAACAACCCCTTCTTTCCCTGTTATCTTTCAAGAACCAGTTGAAGACCTACTTGTTCAAGCAAGCTTTTGACAAATGAAGTCAATTACTAACGACAGCAAGATCGATATGCACTGAGCTTAGTGAAATATACTATTTAATTGACAAGTCTCCACAATAATTGTTTGTTGTTCATTCGTTCAGTCGTCTCCGACTCTTCGTGACCTCATGGACCAGCCCACGCCAGAGCTCCCTGTCGGCCGTCACTGCCCCCAGCTCCTTCAAGGTCAGTCCAGTCACTTCAAGGATGCCATCCATCCATCTTGCCCTTGGTCGGCCCCTCTTCCTTTTGCCTTCCACTTTCCCCAGCATCATTGCCTTCTCTAGGCTTTGCTGTCACCTCAAGATGTGGCCAAAGTACTTCAACTTTGTCTCTAGTATCCTTCCCTCCAGTGAGCAGCCGGGCTTTATTTCCTGGAGGAAATAATTACAATAATTGAAATTGGTGTTAAAATTTTTAATGCTTAATATTTATTTATATCTTATTTCTGGACGTTATTATGCTTTGTGTGATTTCTGTCTTGTATTTTATGTTAAACGTTCTTTGATTTGTATTGTATTGGCCTATAAAGTGCTATATGGTTCTGGCCCAGCGTACTTGTCCGAACGTATCTCCCTCTATGTTCCACCTCGTAGTTTAAGATCTACTGGGGAGGCCCTGCTCTCAGTCCCACCAACTTTGCAAATGCATCTGGTGGGGACAAGGGACAGGGCCTTCTTGGTGGTGACCCCCGGAGAGTTGAGATGGGTGGAGAAGAACTGTTGTAAATAAGTAAATAAATAAACAAATATTATGTTGTGAACTGCTTTGGGCTGCAAAATCCGACAACAACACAGAAAGTGTGGATAACGGAGGCAGAAATTCTGGGATCAACAGGTCTGTATCTGGACATCTTCTCAGGTCTCAAGGGTTTTTTTTGTTTTGTTTTTTTGCCCCTGACTAAATTTATTTCTCACCTTCTCACCCCGGGGGGGGGGGGGGGATGGGGGACACTCAGGGCAGCTTACAGAAGGCAACCATTAGATGCCAAACACAGTACTAACAATTAACACTAATTGACAATTAAACAATTAAAGCAATTATAAATATACCAAAATTATAAAAAAAATATTAAAATTGCCAGTTTAAAATCGTGATCCAGGATCCATCCATTACCAGTCGCATAAGTCAATTACATTCCAATGCTGTATTTATTGTTCAAAGGCTTGCCCCCAAAGCCAGGTTTTAAGTTTTCTTCTGAATACCAGGAGGGAGGGGTCAGATCTGATATCATTTCGGAGGAAGTTCAACAGCCGAAGAGCCATCACTGAGAAGGCCCTGCAAGGAAGGTGGGATCGAGAGCAGAGCCTCCCCGGATGATCTTAAAGTCCTAGATGGTTCATAGAGGGAGATATGTTTGGATTGGTAAACTGGGCCAGAACCGTTTAGGGCTTTCTAGGCTTTATAGGTAAACTGTCCTCCCTCCTTTCCTTTAGGAAAAAATTGAAATCGTGCCTTTGGAACCAGGCTTTTGGCTAGCAGGCACAATGGCATTTTTGACATTGGACTGGACCATATGATTGTTATGATAATGGAAATGGCTATATGACGGTATAAGTAATATAGTTTTTAATCTAATGTGTATTTATTAGGCCTGGGTAACAACGGAAAAATTTGTTTCTAAAATCGATTCGTTTTTTGGGGGGTTTTGTGTTTCGATTTTTAAAAGAATTCCGAAATTTTCCTGTAAAAAAGTTTGATATTTACGAAATTTTGTAATTCGTAAAATAATTACGAAACAATTACGAAACAATTACGAATCGATTCGTTAATGGCAGATGCGACCGCACAATACGCTAAAAAACCTCCAAATGGGACAGGGGGAACTTCTGAAGCTTCCCTCTCCCTCTGTTGTTGACTGTTGGTGTGATATTTATAATTTTTTTTCACTGATTAAACAAACAACAACTATACAACTTGCCCCAGACATGCGGAAACAATAACGAAACGAATACAAAACGAATCCGAAGCAATTACGAAACAAATTTAAAAATTCATTTCATTTTTTTAGATGCTCCTGAATGGTTCGTTATCGCTTCGTTAACAAAAAAATAACGAATTTTTAACAAATTACGAAACGAAACCGCCCAGCCCTAGTATTTATATTGTTGTTATACTGTGATATTGTGGCATGAAATGTTGTAAATAAATAAATAAAACCCCACGTAAAGTGCGTTGCCGTAGTGTAAATGGGATGTAACAAGACGAGAAGTAACAAGCACGTGATTTAGTGCTGTCTGGAACTGCCCTGGGCGGATGGATTCCTGAGAGGGAAGATGGAATTCTTATGGAAGATGACAACTCTTTTACATAGACCATTGAGATGGTACGATATAGTTTCCTACACTTGGAATGAGTAGAAAAATACTTTTGCTGTGAAAATTATTCCTTGGTAAAGATGACGGCTGTCTTGAGTACAATGAGGTCTCTTTCTCGTCTCCGTTTCTGCAATCTGGCTCTTATTTGAAGTCTGAAACAAAGGGAGGGTATTCAGTGGGGAATGATCTGGTTCTTTTAATTTTATTTTTTTCTCAACGAATTTCCTCCCTTTGAAAAATGCTTGTCTTAGGCAATAGGAGCCTTCGTTTTAACAAATGCTCGCTAATTTGCACCTTGTTAAAAAAAAAACAAAAGAACCCACAGATATTTGTTTACTTTCCCTTTGCTTCTGAGGACTGCTGAATCTGGCTGTATCTTTTCTCTGCCTTTGAAGCCAAAGGGACATTCTGAAAGGGAAATCAGACAAGTTCCCTATCTTTGTTCCATATTTTCACAATTTGTTCTGTAATTTCTAAAAGAAGCCAGAAGGGCAGAAGGGGGTTTATTTAAAGAAAGAAACAAAGATATATTTTTTTATAATCCCAAACTTCTTGAAGATGAAGTCGGCAAAACTAAAAAATAGAATTTCACTGGAAGCATTGTACTTTTGTTGCTGAGGAAATGCTGACAAGGTTTCCCTTGGTAGAAATTTCATTCTTAGGAACCAAGAGAAAGAGATCTGGGGACTATTTTTTCCCCAAAGAGATAAGAAAAGGAAGTTTGAAAAGAGCTGAGATTGCTTGATAATGTCCTGCTCCGACAGTAAATGAAGACAGCAAGTTTAATCCAATCTATCTTTAATAAGATACAGAAAGAGATAGATACATCAGCTGCTGAATATGAAGGACTCCGGCAACTAATTAGTAAACATCAGAAATGGTATTTCTTTGCACTACAACTCCCAGAATCTTTCACCCTTGCCAGCACTTTTATAGATGGCAGCATTTTCCCGAATGAAGCAGAGAGTGTTTGAGGACTGGGAGATCTGTAGGGAGACCAAGGTGCTTGTTTATAAAGCTATTGTCCTCCCAACCCTGATATATGTCTGCAAAACGTGGACTGTCTACAGACATCACACCCAACTCCGGGAGCCCCCGGTGGTGTAGTGGGTTAAACCCCTGTGCCGGCAGGACTGAAGACCGACAGGTCGCAGGTTCGAAGCCGGGGAGAGGCGGATGAGCTCCCTCTATCAGCTCCAGCTCCTCATGCGGGGACATGAGAAAAGCCTCCCACAAGGATGATAAAACATCAAATCATCCTGGGCAACGTCCTTCCAGACGTTCCAATTATCTCACACCAGAAGCAACTTGCAGTTTCTCAAGTCGCTCCTGACACAACAAAAAAAACAACAACAACAACACCCAACTCCTAGAATGATTCCATCAGTGTTGCCTCCGAAAAATCCTGCAAATCTCTTGGAAAGACAAGCAGAAAAATGTCAGCATGTTGGAAGAAGCAAAGACCACCAGCACCGAAGCGATGCTCCTACACCATCAACTCCACTGGACTGAATGCCACATTGTCCGAATGCCCAAAGATCACCATCTCCCAAAACAGTTACCATACTCCCAACTCATGAATGGGAAACATAATGTTGGTGGATAGAAAAAGAGATTTAAGGATGCGCTGAAAGCTAACCTTAAAAACTGTGGCATAGGCACTGAGAACTGGGAAGCCTTGGCCATTAAGCGCTCTAACTGGAGGTCAGCCGTGACTAGCAGTGCTGCAGAGTTCAAAGAAGAACAAATGCTGGGCAAAAGGGAGAAACGTGCCAAGAGGAAGGCACATCAAGCTAACCCTGACTGGGACCACTGTGGGAGAACATGCGGATCAAGAACAGGGCTCCACAGCCATCTATGGACCCTAGGTAACCAGAAATGATAACCTTTCCTGGTTCACATTATGACCAATGGAATGACAAAGCAGATGGACTTTGATGGGAAGATCACCAAGAAGTACAGAAGGAGCAAAAGGTTGAAAGAAATGTCCCTAAAGAAGTGATTGAACTGGGAACCAGAAACAAGGTACTGATAAAGTGCCGATAACAAGAAACAGATATTAAAAGTCCCCATGAGTCCCATAGAAGGTCTGTGAGGATGGTCCCATAAAAATGTTAAAACGTATAGTCAAAAATATAGGTTCGAGACCAGCTTACCTATTTGAACGTATCTCTCCTTATGAACCATCTAGGATACTAAGATCTTCTGGGGAGGCCCTGCTCTCGGTCCTATCCTCCTCACAGATGCAGTTGACAGGGATGAGAGACAGGGCCTTCTCAGTGGTGGCCCCTCGACTGTGGAACGCCCTTCACAGGGATATAAGATCGGCCCCTACCCTTCTGACTTTTCAAAGAAAGGTTAAAACCTGGCTTTTTGAGCAGGCCTTTGCTAACCCAGCATAATTATACGAAACCATGGAACTACCTGACGATGCAACTGAATAACAATTTTACAAGGAGACGCTCATGACAATGTTTTTACAAATCTGTATGGTTCTTTTTATATTGTTATGTTTTTAAGCTAAATGTTTTAACAGTATTTTATGATTGTTTTATTGTTGAGGCATCAAATGTTGCCAACTGTGAACCTCCCTGAGTCGCCTTCGGGCTGAGATGGGTGGTATACAAATATGGTAAATAAATAAATAAATAAATGATGTTATAGCATATGATTCCACATTAACTGCTACTTCTCCATCCTCCAGAATCCCCAGGACTTTGTGGCTGGGAATTGTGATTGTCCAAGATTCCCGAGGATGGAGCTATGGCAGCCGAAATGGAATCATACTGCTCTAATTGTGTCATGTGAAAGAGCCCCTACGGCGATACATGAGAGTTGAAATGCCAGCATTTTCTTTCATTATCAGGGTCAATACCATCATCTGTTGCCATGCTTATCCAGCTTTCCAGTCCTCACATCAGCGTGGGAGGGAAAATGGGCACTTAAGGAAAACCTATTCCTATGATAATTCAATTTATTCTGAGATAGCTTGAGTCTTCAATGGGAAATAAAGATCCAACAGCCAACATAAAAAAAAACAGCTTCATTGATAATGGATTGACGCTACTGCCTGCCTGACCAGAGGGACTATCATGCTGAGCAATATAATACGGTCAAGCATCCCTAATCACCTGGTATGTGATCCTTTTCACTAGAGATAATTGGTTGACCCAGGGACCTTTGACCCAGGGTATCCACAAGAGAGCTCTCGCATCTTCAAACATAGAATAATCCCTAACACCAAGATAGACTATTTGTCAATTTCATCCACCATTGTCTACTCATACAAAGAGTGACTCTCCAAGAATGCTTTGAAAGAACTCAACCTAGGATTATATATTATATTTATATGTGTGTGTGTGTGTGTGTGTGTATACATCTATATATATAAAAATGCTCTGTTCGTCTTGAGTGACATCATAACTCAAAATCCGCTGGACGAATTGCCCACCAAATTTGGCCACAAGACAACTCCTAACCCAAGGAGTGACCATCACTAAAAAAATTCATTTTGTCATTTGGGAGTTGTAGTTGCTGGGATTTATAGTTAACCTACAATCAAAGAGCATTCTGAACTCCACCAACTATGGAATTGAACCAGACTTGGCACACAAGACTCCCATGACCAACAGAAAACACTAGAAGGGTTTGGTGGGCATAGACCTTGACTTTTGGAGTTGTAGTTCACTTACATCCAGAGAGCACTGTGGACTCAAACAATGAAGGATCTAGACCAAACTTGGCACAAATACTCCATATGCCCAAATATGAACAAAGATGGACTTTGGGGAAAATAAACCTTAACATTTGGGAGATGTAGTTACTGGGATTTATAGTTCACCTACAATCAAAGAGCATTCTGAACCTCACCAATGATAGAATTGGGACAAATTTCCCACACAGAACCTCCATGACCAAATACTGTGTTTTCTGGTCATCTTTGGTGACCTTCTGACACCCTCTAATGTCCCCTCCCCCCAGGGTCCCCAACCCCCAGGTTGAGAATCACTGACTTATGACCATCCAGTCCAACTCCCTTCACCTGGCAAGAAAACATAATCAAAGCCCTCCTGACAAAGAGCCATCTAGCCATAGATAAATGGATATGACACACACACACATCTGTATATGACAAATATATTATCATATATTTGAAAGGGACTCCTACAGAAGGACAATTATATGTTGCATGTTCCAGAATAAGCAAACCAGGCAATCTCTGCATCAACACTGACAAAGAAACAACAAGAAATACTGTTGACCCACAAGCATAAAGGAATTACATATATTAGAAACCAACACTTTCTCATTACTTTATTTTCCAGATCACCAGATGGGCCACACCAAAGCCTGGCAGGGGATGGCTAGGATAGATAGATAGATAGATAGATAGATAGATAGATAGATAGATAGAAGGCATGGTTAGGTTTGGTCAGAATCTTCGTAATTCATAATAAATTCGGAAAATTTCCTTTTTGAAGCAATTTCGAAGTTTTCAAGAAAACCGGAAGTCCCTTTGGCTTTCCCAAGCTTTTCCTGCATTTTCTGTTACGAAGCAGTAAGTGAGTCAGGAAGCACAAGCTCTACCACACTGTGGTGGATCTTCTCTACATCAGTTGGACTTTGCAACAACAAGCTAACTCTCACCAGCAGATTCTGTATTCAGAGCACATTATGCAAATTGCAAATGGCACACATTCCAGACGCATCTGCATCTAAATTTCTACACATTCCAATAACAGTTTTGCAATCAAGGTCAAATGGAAGGCTGCCGTCTTATGCAATGTAGATAAGGAAAAGATGTGAAGGAATGGGAGAAACTGTCAAATTGTGTGTCCACTAAAATGGAACAAAGAAAATTATTCATAATCATAGAATCATGGAGAACAGGGTATCCCCTCCCCCCAACCCCTCCCCCCCCAAATATACATTCTTCATATCTGGGATTTTTCAGTTTCCCCAAAATTATATACACACTTAGGAAAATTAAAGATTCTCATGGAAGAGAAATGTCATGAAATTACAAGAGAAATGTTCAGTGATGTTTACAACTCTGCACGTCAACAATGCAGACAGAATGCTGTTGTGAAAAAACAAAACATTGGACACCTTGGAGAAAACTGTAATTTAAGATAAAAAAAATTATACCTCTGTTTATATAACTACTACAAAATTTCTTGTTCAATATGAATGTATTTACTTAGCTTTCGAAGGGGCGTTGATGCTTCTTTATGCTATCTGAAGTTTGAAAGATATATTTTGACCTGGAGTTACAATTAAAAAATGTACCTGTTCTGACTTAAGTACAAATTGAACCTAAGAACAAACCTACAGAATCTATCTTGTTCAAACTTGGGGACCACCTGTGTCCTGTTTATTTCAGTATGCATCCCATATTTTTTTCAAGACTGGATAGAGACTGTATTCAGATAGGATGCATACTAAGATCATAACACCTAATTCTATATTTTGGAAAATACTGCACTTTGACTCACCATACCATTGAAGGCTTGCTCCTCCTAACCCATTCAAATGCCTCCCTACATCATACACACACACACACACACACACACACACACTAGCGGTCCCCTGCCACGCATTGCTGTGGCCCAGTCTGGTGATCTGGAAAATAAAGCAATGAGAAAGTCCTGGTTTCTAATAGATGTAATGTCTTTCTGCTTGTGGGTAAACAGTATTTCTTGCTGTTTCTTTGTCAGTGTTGATGTGGAGATTGTCTGGTTTGCCTACTCTGCAACATGCAACATATCATTGTTCTTCTTTCAAATCTTTGATACAGCATCTGTCATATACATATATGTTTTTGTATGAATGGCTGGATGGCCCTTTGTCAGGAGGGCTTTGATTATGTTTTCTTGCCCTGGTGAAGGGAGTTTGACTGGATGGCCTTAAGGCAGTATTTCTCAACCTGGGATTTGGGACCCCTGGGGGGGATTGCGAGGGGGTGTCAGAAGAGTCTCCAAAGACTACCAGGAAACACAGTATTTTCTGTTGGTCATGAGGGTTCTGTGTGGGAAGTTTGCCCCAATTAAATTTAATATGGTTCTGAAGCACTTTTTTTACATTAGATTGTAAAATCAGTATGCATTCCTTTATCTAAAATGTCATGAGAACAGTAATGTGAGATGTCCAGACTATGTCACTACGCTATATATGTGTGTGTGTGTGTGTGTGTGTGTATATAAAAATGCTCTGTGCATAATTGAGTCACACAATTTGCCAAGCCAAATCATCGAAGGAACAAGGGGAGCGGGGTGGAAACTAGGCTTGTGCAATCTGGGTAAACCTTGAAACATTTCATGTCCGGACTTTCAATGGGGGCCTCAATCCATTTTTGAGGAGCCTCCCAAAATTAGGAGCACAGATGTCTGTTTTTGCTCTGAGGTGCCGAAAAATTCAATTTTCTATTGGCCCATTATGGGGGGAGGGATTCCCAGGCTCCTCTTCGTACCATTTTATTTATCTATTTTATTTATTTATTTATTTATTTATTTATTTATTTATTTATTTATGACATTTATATGCCACCTTTCTCACCCTGAAGGGAACTCAGAGCAGTTTACAAGAAATATATACATACAATATATTATATAATTAGCATAGTACAATATCAGTATTAAATATTACTATATTGTACTATACCATTATATTGTAATATTATTAGTAATATTACCTGTAATATAAATATATATAATTATGAAAAGGGTAAAGGTTGTCCCCTGACATGAAGTCCAGTCATGTGCAACTCTGGGGTGTGGTGCTCATCTCCATTTCTAAGCCAAAGAGCCGGCATTGTCCGTAGACACCTCCAAGGTCATGTGGCTGGCATGACTGCATGGAGCGCTGCTACCTTCCCATCGGAATGGTAACTATTGATCTACTCTCTGTTGTTGTTATTTGAAACACAACACGATGAGTCCACAGCAGACAAGATCACTCTGCTGGCTGTTGTATTGGATCACACATCAGACACTTCCCAAGTGTCTAGGACTGTGTGATGTATCGGCGAATAATGCGTGCAGATCCCAGTAAGGTGGCCTTCTGCAGCTCGCAGATGGTCATTTTGTCAGCACTGATTGTGTTTAAGTGCAGGCCAAGGTCTTGAGGCACTGCACCCAGTGTGCCGAGCACCACTGGGACCACCTTGACTAGTTTGTGCCAGAGTCTTTGCAGTTCGATCTTTAAATCCTCATATCATGTCAGCTTTTCCAGTTGTTTCTCTGCAATCCTGCTATCACCTGGGATTGCAACATTGACAATCCATACTTTGTTTCTTAACACGATCATGAGGTCATGAGTGTTGTGCTCCAAAACTCTGTCTGTGAATTCGGAAGTTCCAGAGTAGTTTGACGTGTTCATTCTCTGTGACTCTTTCCGGCTTGTGATCCCACTAGATGGTATTTGTGGCACAAGTTCCAATTAATCATCTGAGCAACGGTGTTATGCCTCTGCTTGTAGACTGTCTGCACAATCTTCTTGCAGCAGCTGAGGATGGGATCTATTGTTTCATCTGCTTCCTTGCAGAGTCTACATTTGGGATCTGTTGTCGACTTTTCAATTGTGGCTTTGATGGCATTGGTTCGAATGGCTTGTTCTTGGGCTGCCAGAATCAGGCCCTCCTTTGTCTCCTTTTTCAGAGTCCCATTTGTGAGCCACAGCCATGGTTTTTCTTTGTCAATTTGGTTCTCAATTTTCCCCAGGAACTGTCCATGGAGAGCCTTCTTTTGCCAGTTTTCTCTTCTGCTCTGGATTGTGTTTTTACGGTATTCCCTCTTTGTCTTTTGCACTTTAAGCAGATTACTACTACTGACTTCCCTCAATGTTGCTTCTTGACTGCCTTTCCCATCATTTGGCAGTGTGTGTTTCTCTTCTTTTTCTACCGTTGGTTTCCCTTGCCAAAGCTCTCTCTCTCTGCCTCCTGATTTTCTGGGCAGATAAAGTCTGTCAACATCACTATGCGGGTGTAATGAGTAGTGGATTGTCATCAGTTTTCTTTTTTCTCTTTCTCCAGATCATCCAGCTCTGCTTGTGTCCAGTTCACAATTCCAGCAGTGTATCTAATGATGGGGATGGCCCAGGTGTTGAAAGCCTTGATCGTATTTCCACCATTTAATTGGCTCTTCAAAACCTTTCTGACTTTTCAGATATATTCTTTGCTGACCACATTTTTCACTTGCCCATGCTTGATATTGTCTAAGTGTAGTATGCCCAGATATTTATAGTTATTATTATTATTATTATTATTATTATTATTATTGGCATTTAAGATCTACTCTAGAGGAGAGGCACTCAGCTGCAGGCAGGCATGTGTTTTAAGGAGTCTTCTTAGCTGTTTCTTACTCTAGAGGAGGCACTTGGTCGCAGGCAGACAGGCACGATTTCTGGACCCGCACATCACACACACTCTTTCCAATGAATGGAGACTGCTCACAAAATGCAGACAAGGAGCCAGGATTGACCCTTGCTTGCTTTCATGCTGAGCTGATTTTTTTGTACCAGGAATGGGATTCCTGTTACGTGTGCCCAAAGGTAACGAATCTAACAAAGGAACAGATGAAACGAAGGAAAACGAATCCACACACAAGCCTAGTGGAAACTGCCACACAAAAAAGCAATGGAAGATATTCAGAGTAAAATTCTGCAAAGAAGAAGGCAGAGAGTTTCTCTCCAAAATTATCTTCTGAGACATTTTAGCTGAGCCAAAAGCAGAGTCCAGTATGTTCTCTCCTTTTTTTCTTCATTGCACTATTTCACAACGCAGCAGAACCGCACTGAGAAGCAACCTCTCCTCACTTGGCCTTTCAAAAGCATGGCTCCAAGGCTGCCAGGCTTCTGACCGGTTTAATTAGAGTCAAGAGAGAATTCCACCTTGAGGAGGAAAAGGCTAAAGAAGGCAGCAAGGAAACAAAGGGAGGTACCAAGGCACTGAAAAGTTAAACCGTGCCCTGGAGGAAGTGGGCACGTCTTTCCAGCAGTGGGTTGCCACCTCATCTCCTGCTTTAAATAAACCCGCCTGGGGTTGTCGATGCCGGTTGTCTGCTTTTGGTTGGCTGGCGGTTGTGTTCCTCTAATTCTTGGTTCTCCGTATTAGGCAAATGTTGTTTAATAAGCAGCTGTTTAAATGAATCACCAAAGACAAGCGGACCATTTTGAGCCTTTTTAATCTCATCTGAGAAAAGCTTGGTTTAGGAAATCCACAAAGTGTGTCGGTGACTATTCGCTTGGATGGATGTGTGGTTATATGTGAAGCTGGTTTCCAAAAGGTACCAAGTCTATCTGAAGACATTTCACAGGAATTGGAAAAAAGAACATGCTGAGGATATTATTTGCTCATTTTTTTACTCTACCAAATGTATTGACATATTATTATGGCATTATTCAAGAATTAAATTTGGATTTGGTACTTTTTTGAGACAAATCAGGGTTTGGGACCTTTTGGCATGAATCTACCATTTAAAATACACGTAGAAGTAGTTCCATTACACTACAAAGCATGTTTGATTATTTGTTATGCTATTTAACAGCAGGTATTCTCTTCATACACTTAATTTTTCAATTAAAAGAAAGGTCACTTTTCTGTTAACACGTGTTCTTTTTTCTTTCTGTATAATGAACACAATTATATTAATTCAGTCATCATTTAAAATGTGGTATTTTTTATCATCTCTTATTTCATTTCTTGTACATTTCTATTACCTGCTACAATATGTTTGTAAAATGGCAACTGGTTTGCATCTTTGTACCCCATGGGCGCCTAGCAGTGCCACCATTAATATAATATAATATAATATAGTAAAGGTAAAGTAAAGGTAAAGGTTTTCCCCTGACATTAAGCCCAGTCATGTCCGACTCTGGGGGTTGTGCTCATCTCCATTTCTAAGCCAAAGGGCCAGTGTTGTCCGTAGACACCTCCAAAGTCATGTGGCTGGCATGACTGCATGGAGTGTCATTATCTTTCTGCCGGAGCAGTACCTATTGATCTACTCACATTTGCATGTTTTCGAACTGCTAGGTTGGCAAAAGCTGGGGCTAACATAATATAGATGATAGATAGGTAGATAGATAGATAGATAGATAGATAGATAGATAGATAGATAGATAGTGCGTGGAACCATTTTCCTTCATTTCATCCGTTCTTTAGTTACGTTTGTTGCCAAAACACATAGGGACCCATAGGTTGAGAACCACTGGCCTTAAATGATCAGAAGAGGAGCCTGGGGAGCCCCCACCCTCCATAATGGGCCTATAGAAAATGGATCTTTCAGCACCCCAGAGCAAAAGATATCTGCTCTCCCAATTTCAGAAGGCTTTCAAAAAATGGATCAAGGCCCCCACTGAAAGCTGGGACACAAAACGGGTCAAGATTTACCCCAAATGAGCAGAACGTCTGAACCTTCACTTGCCTCACTGTCAATAGAACCTCTGAAGATGCCATTAGCCACAGATTCAGGTGAAACATCAGGAGAATATGTGACTGGAACAATGGCATACAGCCCAAAAAACTTTCAGCAAGCCAGTGATTCTGGCCATGAAAGCTTTCAACAATACATTATGAATAGTGTATAGTAATTATTTGATATAAAACTTGCACATTTCAATATAATGGCAGCCGTAACATAAACTTGTGCATAAGTGACATTATTCTACAAATGGGATACTAGAATACCTGGTGATGTAATCGCTTGACCATGAAATCCCACCAGTGAAGCCCAAACATGTAGCAATGACTAGTACTTTTGGCTGCAAAATACCATTTTCCAAAGCCTGAACTGAAGTTGTTGTTGTTGTTGTTGTTCATGCATTCAGTTTCTTCCAACTCTTTGTGACCTCATGAACCAGCCCAGACCAGAGCTCCCTGTCAGCTGTCACCACCCCCAGCCCCTTCAAGGTCAAGTCAGTCACTTCAAGGATGCCATCCATCCATCTTGCCCTTGGTTGCCCCCTCTTCCTTTTTCCTTCCATTTTCCCCAGCATCATTGGCTTCTCTAAGCTTTCCTTTCTTCTCATTATGTGGCCAAAAGACTTCATTTTTGCCTCTACTATCCTTCCCTCCAATGAGCAATCAGGCTTTATTTCCTGAAGTATGGACTGGTTGGATCTTCTCGCAGTCCAAGGCACTCTCAGAACTTTCCTCCAGCACCACAGTTCAAAAGCATCTCTCCTCCTTCGCTCAGCCTTCTCTATGGTCCAGCTCTCACATCCATAGGTGACTATGGGGACTACCATTGCTTTGACTATACGGATCTTTGTTGCCAATGTGATGTCTCTACTCTTCACTATTTTATTGAGATTGGACATTGCTCTCCTCCCAAGAAGGAAACGTCTCCTGATTTCCTGGCTGCAGCCTGCAAAGTTGTTTAGTACATTTTGGTAGTTTAGATCTTTTAATAATATTATACCCCTAGTACCCAACTATATTCTGTCACATAATAAGTCATTCTTTTTCTTTTGTGGGAGTTGGTACCTTTTGGGGACAAAACTCCATATACTCACACATGGAGGATGCCAGGTCTATTCACCTACGTGCAAGTGAAATGTAAGTTCGAATATGAACGGCTGCTGGCATACTACGATTAAGCCAATATCTTCTTCTGCCATTTTTAGTGAATGTGCACAGCTGTACCCTTTCATTGACAGACTTGGGAAGTTATTTGGCCTTCATGTAATTGACAATCAGCCACTTGGCTGAAGTCATTCTAGCAAATTTCAGGAGATGCCGAGATAGGAAGTTGAGCCAAACTATGCTAGTCCTTCAGCTCTATTTAAAGACCAGCAGTATCAAGGCCCTCTTCTCCTTAAACCATTTCATCTCTCTGAAAGTTATTGTAAGAAATACAATTTAAGAATGGTTGCCTGAGTGCTTTCTCCCTTCTTTCTTTCCCATTTTCTGTCATACCATTTTAAGATTGTGGGAAGAGCCCATCTTGTTTTCTATTGATCCTTTTTAATGGGGCACTTCCAGCAGAGAAGCAGGTAAAATGCTCTCGGTAATGAATGTATGTTTGTATTAGCCTTATTCAGCTCTGAATATGTCCAAGTCTATAATCCTGTATCTATCGCCAATGAACAAAGACAGAAAATGTTGTTGTTCTTTTTGCTAGATTCAACAGTTGAATGGAAATACGCCTTATTAATCGTAAATTGTATGTGAACATACCGATTTCAGAACAGAAGAGCTTTATATACTTTTTTTCTGCATGTCTCTTCCATTCAAAAAGAATTACATTTCCACAGAATTAGCCTGTTTTGTGCAAACATGCTTTCTGCACAGAATATTGTGTGTATATTTTTACAAACAAATATTCTCCAACTAAACCAATGTGACAGCTCAATGTGATATCCTTTCAAAGCCAATGCGATTCTAGGCTGCATCAATAGGAGTTGTTGCACTCAAGCACTGAAACACCTTTTCACCCAGCACCACACCAGAGTCCAGTAATTTTATCTAAAAATGTTTATTAAAGAAATCATATAAAAAAGGAGGGAAAGGCAAGTTCAAAAGGGTCACTGGAATAGAAAACACAAAATAGCAGTAATCCAAGAATGCTAAAGTACATAAAGTCAAGACAACCAAAATCCACAGCAGTTCTTCATACATAAATCCACAAACATAGAAACAGGAACTTTTCCAAGGTAAACCCTTTCAGGAAACAAAGACAAACCACAACAGAAAACTTGAGAATACTTTAATCAAAGACAGGAGAGTCATGCCTTATGTCAACATTGTCTCCTCTGAGAGGGTTGAAACCCACATCACTTAATTTAAGCCCATCTAGGCACCCATGAAATCATGTTGAAGACACCTGGCTTTGAAGATCTTATATCGGATTCTGTGAGAATACCATTCGTCTATTTTTCACTCCTTGTGTTCTCAAGCCTAATATAGTTTCCCAAGAACACTCCCCATTGGCCCAAGGCGTTTTCTCAAGGGAACTGGAACTTTCCTCTTCCCCTGTTGCCTGGGAATGAGCACAGGAATCTGCAACATCGGTGTCATCTTCCTGCAATTCTCTCCAGCCAATCACAGACTCCTCACTTTGAAAACCATCATCCCTCTCATTCTCTGATACATCGGAAAAATCCTCTGGTGCTTGCTGAGCTACAACAGGAACATAGTATCTAGATCAGGGGTCCTTGAACTTTTTAGACAGAGGGCCAGGTCACTGCTTTGAAATGTTGAAGGACCGGATTATAATTTGAAAAAAAAACATGAATGAATTCCTATGCACATTGCACATATCTTATTTGTAGTGTAAAAAAACACTTAGAAACAATGCAATACCATAAGCCGAAAGGAATAACTAGCAAATTGTATAAGATCATAATTGATATTAAGGGGGGGGGGGGGGGATAAAGGACGTAACATTAAGAGAGATATGGGAGGAAGATCTAGGGATAAGAATAAAAGAAGCGGATTGGGTACAATTATGGGATCAAAAATATTTAAAGAACTTATCGATACGTGTTAAAGAAAATTATTACAAATTGGTTTGGAAATGGTACTTAATACCAGTAAAGATTGCAAATATTAATAGGAATTCCACAAAAAATTGTTGGAGAGGTTGCCAGGAGGTGGGTACATATATACATATGTGGTGGCAATGTAAATATGTAAATAAATTTTGGGGGAAGGTATTTGGAGAGATAGAAGCTGTAATGGATATGAAGATGGGGGAAAGTGCAAGTATTGCATTGCTGTCACTATATAATGTTAAGAAATTGGAAAAAAACAGAGAAAGATGCAATAGATAACATGTTAACTGCAGCAAGATTACTGATAGCGAAGAATTGGAAATGTAAAATATACATATCAATTGAAGAATGGTATAAAGAATTATGGAAAATAGCAATAAATGATAAATTGACATGTAGGTCAAGAGTCAGGAAAGGGGTATGGAAGGAAAATGATTTTGATAAATAAATAAATTTGATAAATAAATAAATTTTCCCTCAATAAATTTGGGGAAAATTTATTGAGAATGGCTTAAAAGAAGTAGACGGGAAATTACCTCCACAAGAAGAAATGGTATTTTGGAAAGAGAATGCAAATTGAAGTGGCTCGGAAGGGGGGGGGCACAGAGGTGGGGGGGGGAATATACAAGATATATATATACACTTTGGTTGATGCAATGAATTGAGGATGGGATATAAGATTATTGAAGGTACTGATGTATTGATGTATTCTAAGAAAACCAATAAAAATATTTGGAAAAAAAAGAAACAATGCAATAATTAAAATGAAGAACAATTTTAACTAATATAAACTTATTAGTATTTCAATGGGAAGTGTGAGCCTCCTTTTAGCTGATGAAATAGTGCTGTTGTTGATGATTATGATGATGTGTGCTTTCAAGTTGTTTCAGACTTAGGTTGACCCTGAGCGAGGACTGGGTAGATGACCTTGCAGGGGGGGGGGGGCATATCCTACTCCAGGGCCTTAGTTTGAGGACTCCTGGTCTCGATCAAGGGAGGTAATGGTCCCAGTCTATTTTGCTTTGGTCAGACATCAACTGGGTCCATTTCTGTGCATCGTAATTGAAGAAGGATATGGACAAACAAGACCATGTTCAGAGAAGGGCAACCAAAATGGGAAATGACTGGAAATGTCCTATGATTAGTGGCTTAGGGAGCTGGATATGTTTAGTCTGCAGAAGAGAAGACTGAAAGGTGACATTATAGCCAATTATTTGAATTTTTGAAAGGATATCACATTGAAAATTGAGGAATCTGCCTTCTCCCCATGATTCTCCCATCCCTAGTCAGTAACAAGTAAAATCTCTCCCAATCCAACAATGTTCCCATCACCTGCCTTGATGCAAAGGGCTCGTTCTGCTTCTATGTCAGCAGTTAAGTAACATCAAGGGTGGGATTCTCATCCTCTACTGCTCGTTATTCCCAAAGTGGCAGTTTTCATTTTTTTATTTGTAATCGTGTTCTTTGTTGATGCTTTTTAAAATCTTGGAATTGTCCAATTGTACTAAAAATAAACATAAGAAAATTAAGGAACAGCAATGGTATGGGAAGGTGGACTTATGAAGGTGGGGTTATGAAGGTAGGGTTATGTAAGGCTGGATCTACACTGACATATAATCCAGTTTAAAAATGATAATCTGGATCCAGAAACTGGACTATATGGGAGTGTCGATGGAACCTAAGTGTGACCATGAGACCACAAATTGGCAAATCAGTCCAATTATGCTAATGAAGAAAGATGCAACGTTGAAGGTGCTCAACCCAACATGTATCCACTATCAATGAAATGAGATTACAGGGGAGTACTTGGTTTGTGAAATAAAGTCCTCTCTGGGTTGTTGTAGGTTTTCGGGCTATATGGCCATGTTCTAGAGGCATTCTCTCCTGACGTTTCGCCTGCATCTATGGCAAGATCCTCAGAGGTAGTGAGGTCCTCACTACCTCTGAGGATGCTTGCCATAGATGCAGGCGAAACGTCAGGAGAGAATGCCTCTAGAAAATGGCCATATAGCCCGAAAAACCTACAACAACCCAGTGATTCCGGCCATGAAAGCCTTGGACAATACAAAGTCCTCTCTCTTTGTGTGTTTGTACATACATGTATCTATGCATACACACATCTTAAGCAAGAAGCTCAGTTCACGCAACAGTCATTCTGCCCGCAATGCAACAATCGGATTTTTGCAGGCAGTCTGATAATCACAGATTTGTGGATCAAACTGATATATAACCTATTTGCTAAAGGTTCTTTTCTTCTGGCTTTGATTGTGTGTATGCATGTGTTTTCAAATTAATGCTCTTTCCTCAGCTTTCAAAAATAATTGATACATTTTTAAAAGGCTAAACTCTCCATTAATGTCGTTAGGTCACAAGGTTATATACAAAAGAAGGGGGGACGGGAACGAGTCTGTTAACACAACATCAGAGGAAGAAAATAGTAGAGAAGACATCAAATGCCGAGAGCTTCATTAAGCCCAGCCTGTTGCTTCTCAGCAGCCTTTCAAGGTGGCAAGTGGGGCTGGGAGCAGGCGGGGGGCACCAAGTGCCAGTTGCGGCTTTCTCTACAAAGCATGTATTCAGTCAGACAAAATCTCTTTTGCTTGTTTTGTAATGTAGTTCTTCAAAGTACTTTGTCTTTACTTACCCATCATTTCTGACTTCAATTTATATCTCGGGAGGTAGGGGGAGGGAGTTGTAGGTGTTGGTCAATACCATGTGAAAGTATGTATAGACCAGTGTTTCTCAACCTGGGGGTCGGGACCCCTGAGGGGGTCACGAGGGGGTGTCAGAGGGGTTGCACAGTATTTTCTGATGGTCATGGGGATTCCATGTGGGAAGTTCTATCTAATTCCATCATTGGTGGAGTTCAGAATGTTCTTTGATTGTAATGAACTATAAATCCCAGCAACTACAACTCCCAAATGTAAAGATCTCTTTTCCCCAGACTCCACAAGTGTTCACATTTGGGCATATTGAGTATTAATGCCAAGTTTGGTCCAGATCCACCATGGCATGAGTCCACAATGCTCTCTGGACATAGGTGAACTACAACTCCCAAACTCAAGGTCAATGCCCATCAAACCTTCCAGTGTTTTCCATTGGTCATGGGAGCCAACTTTGGTTCAAATCTATTGCTGGTGGATGCTTATAAGTGAACTATAAATCCCAGCAACTACAACTCCCAAATTACAAAATCAATCCTCCCCCAACCCCACTACCATTCACATTTGGGTGTATTGGGTATTTGGGCCCAGTTTGGTCCAGTGAATGAAAATGCATCCTACATATCAGATATTTACATTATGATTTATAATAGTAGTAAAATGACTATTATGAAGTAGCAACGAAAACAATATTATGGTTGGGGGTCACCAGAACATGAGGGACTGTATTAAGGGGTCATGGCATTAGGAAGGTTGAGAACCACTGGTATAGACTATGAAGGTGGAGATTTCAAACAAAATGGAAATAAATGATCTCACACACATGCATGTGTTTAAAAAGGATAAATTCAGTCAGATACATCAACACACATACAACAGGCCCAGATCTCGCAAACTTAGATCAAACCCTTGTTTCATAACCTGGTTTGGAAAGAGCCCTTGAAGACCCTGGTTGCATTGTAGGGTTGCCAACTAAAGGATGTTCCTTTACCTTTTAGAGTTTTCTGGTTGTATGACTGGTAATATCTGCTGAAATGTCCTCTTCTACACAATAATTAAAAGTACATGAGCTTTTCTTGATTTCAACACTATTCTGATATCAAATGCACAGCCTATGTTCTATCACCCAACTCCATTTGTTCCTTTAAATGCAATCTAGGACTTTCCCTTTTCAAGGGAGTATAAGAGTTATCTGAATGGGATTTATATCATGCTGAAACAAAGGTATCGCAGAAAAGTTTTTGAACTTACAATTAAATTATATCTTCTAAAGAGAGGGTGCTTGGAAACTGAGCAAATGGAGCTTTGCACCTCTTCTGTTCATTCATGTGGTTAAGTCCGGATCCAAACAGGCCTTTATCCCAGAAGGAACACAGATGTTTCTGGAGGCCTGTCCACATCCATCCTAGAAAGTGCAAGCTTTTTGGGCTAGGTGACCACACGTTCTCTCGGGACTAGCCTGAGAGAATGTGTGGAGGCCCTCCCCCTGAGCCCTCAGACCGCTTAGAAAACTAATAAAAACATACGTGTCCTCCATTAGAAGCCTCAGCAGGCTCTTCCGGCGCATAGAACTGATGTGCCGGGAGAGCGGGGGGGGGGGGGGAGCAATTCTGTGGTACAGATCCAGAAATAGTGGAAGGCGCAGAATAAATCCATTATCAAATTAATTTGCTACAAACCAGGGTTTTCCTGGTTTATAGGGAATTAATTCAGGACTGTCCAGAATGTTGCCTGGACATCTCCTCTTTAACTGCAGGAGTTCCCGCAATAAAGGTCCTGTCTGGATGGGCCATACGTTCTCACTCTTATTCCTCTTCGGAATCAAACTTTCTATCCTTCTAGAGCAGGGTTTCTCAAAAAAAAATTAACCATGGTGCTTTTTTGGAAGCAAAAGTTTCTCATGGAGCGCCAAGAAATGTTTATATATTTTATTAAAAATATTATATAATGTACATATATTATTAAATATTTATATATTAATATATTAAGAAATGTTTACACACACATAATGTACATATAGTTTTAAATGTTTATATTTTATTATTATTGAGTGCGAAGCCCCTCAGTTTGCTTTGCGGAGCCCTAAGGCCTCTATGGAGCAGAGTTTGAGAACCGCTGTTCTAGAGCAAGGTTGGCAGTTGTTGATCTCTCAAGACGCAGGTTCGCAGCTTGGGTGTGACCCTGGACTCATCGCTGAGCCTGGAACCCCAGGTTTCGGCGGTGACCAGTTAAAGCTTGTGCGCCAGCTGCGCCCGTACCTTGGGAAGTCTGACTTGGCCACGGTAGTCCACGCTCTGGTTACATCCCGTCTAGACTACTGCAATGCTCTCTACGTGGGGTTGCCTTTGAAGATGGCTCGGAAGCTCCAGCTAGTCCAACGCTCGGCAACCATGATACTAACAGGAGCGGAGCGCAGGGAGCATACAACTCCTCTGCTGCACCAGCTCCACTGGCTGCTGATTTGCTACCGGGCTCAATTCAAAGTGCTGGCGTTGGCCTATAAAGCCCTAAACGGTTCGGGCTCAAGCTACCTATCCGAACGTATCTCTGCCTATGAACCCATCAGGACTCTAAGATCTTCTGGGGAGGCCCTGCTCTCGATCCCGCCTGCATCACAAGCATGGCTGGCGGGGACAAGGGACAGGGCCTTCTCTGTGGTGGCCCCTCGGCTGTGGAACGCCCTTCCCATTGACATTAGATCAGCTCCTACGTTAGTGGTGTTTTGAAGAAAACTAAAAATCTGGCTGTTTGAACAGGCATTCGGATAAATAGTGCAATGAATACGATGAGTATAGGAACGGAGTTATAGACGACGAATTGGATCACGATTCTAGTTACGAGACGTTAATGTGTTGTTATTGATGTGTCATTACTTTGTTTATTATGCTCTTAATGGTTTTTAAATTGTATATTGTTACGATTGTCTTTTTGCTCTTGTTGTGAACCGCGTTGAGTCGCCTACGGGCTGAGAAACTGCGGTATACAAGCAAAGTAAATAAATGTTCTTGAAATGCACCTATACACCAGTAAAGCCAATAGTCTAATCCCTTTCTTGAACTTTGCTGAGGTGGTCTTATGAAAATTGTCCCACCTAACTGTGGAGAAGAAATGAGATAGACCATTCCACTGATTGAAGAGATGTTTTCCAACACTTTCTTGGGGCCCTTCCAGACAAGCCCTATATCCCAGGATCTGATCCCAAATTTTCTGCTTTAAATTGGATTATATGAGTCTATATTGCCAGATAATCTAGGATAAACAGAAAACTTGGGATCAGATATTGGGATATGGGGCCTGTCTGGAAGGGCTCTTGGCTATGGAAGTCACCATTAGCAGTGGCAGTATCGCTGCTATTGGTATAGCTAGTCTTTCATGACAATCCAAATCTGCCGCCTGAGTCATTTACTTTATTCTGCCCAATATAGGATTAAATCTGATTTTTGTTTGATGCAACGGCAAATGGCAATAACAACATGCATTTTGCTCCCTTTTTGCATCCTAGACATAACATGGGAAGATGCAACAGCAAAAACAGTAGCAAAGAATCAGCTGAGAATTCTGCAAATGGTTTCTAGAGGGGATGAGATGAAAATCACAAGAATTTGCCTTCCTGCTTCCCCTTCTTCCTATCTCCAAGCATCAGAATTGTAGGTAACAAGGGGAAGGGAAGGCTGCCAGAACTGACAAGTTCATGATCAAATTGCCCTTTGGGGAAATGTGCAGAATTCCTCTGAAAATGAACAATCACCAAGCCTTTGTTGGCCCAGGTGTAATTAGCACCAGGAAGTGGAAAGCCAGGCAATCTCTGCCTCTTCCAAATTCCCACCCCTATGGATGTTGCAGTACTTTATGGAGTCCCTTGCGTTCTGCTAATTGGCAAACATTTCTTCCATTGCAGCCCATGGGAGATTACCCACAATAAAATATATCATTATCTTTTTCTCAGAAATAAGTTTAGGGAGGAAAACCGCAAGCGGCCTAATACAGTCAAAATAATTAGATTAAATTGGATTTCCCAAAGCAACTGTGTAATGCGAAGATGTGGGCCTATCTCTAACATTGTTTTTGCAGGACGGAGCATGTAGCCATCTGTGTGGTTCTTCTCCAATCACTGTTTTACAAGCTGCTCTTGAGCAAGGCACATGTGGTGCCCATTTAGATGCCTGCTATAACAAGTATGAAGCATCCCTCCTGGAGAAGAGAGGACCATGGTCTAGGGAGGAGACTCCTAAAATGACCCTTGAGAAAGGTGGCGCAGTCTCTTTCCATCATTCTGTCAATCATGCTACTGAATCATTGAGAAATACCAGTAATGGTGATGAAGTTTCACAGTTGCACTTTTAGAGCAGCACAAATTCCCATTAGATATTTATTTATTTATTTATTTATTTACACCATTTTATCCCGCTCTTTTCAGCCGAAGGCGACTCAGGGCGGTGCACAGATTGGCAACAATTAGATGCCATAAACATACATACATAATAGGCATGGTTAGGTACCGTTGGAATCTTTGTAATTTGGAATAAAATCTGAAAAGCAATTTTAAGGTTTTTAAGAAAACCAGAAGTCCCTCTGCCCTTCCTAAGCTTTTTCCACCATTTTTGTTACGACTCATGAAGTGAGTCAGAAATAATTCAGCTTTTCCCTGCTTCTGGTACCTGGCCTCAGCTCAAGCCAGAGAAGCCAGTTTTAAACCAGAGAAGGAAGGATTTTCCTGGCCTCGGCTCAAGCCAATGAGGCCGGTTTTAAAGCCAGAGAAGCCAGTTTTAAACCAGAGAAGGAAGGAATTTCCTGGCTCACCTGCTTTGTGTGGGCAGACTTGTGCCAAACAGGGCAGGCATACTCAGCAGTTGAGTAAGACAAGGCCAGGGCTGATGTTCTTATTAATTTTGGGTCTGCACCCCAGGCACCCCAGTGATGCAGTGGGTTAAACCACTCAGTTACTAAGGAACTTATTATTATTAGCTCCAGTGGTGCAGTGGGTTAAAGCACTGAGCTGCTTAGCTTGTTGACTGAAAGGTCGCAGGTTCAAATCTGGGGAGTGGCATGAGCTTCTGCTATTAGCCCCAGCTCCTGCCAACCTAGCAGTTCGAAAACATGCAAATGTGAATAGATCAATAGGTACCACTCAGGTGGGAAGGTAATGGCACTCCATGCAGTCATTCCAGCTACATGACCTTGGAGGTATCTATGTACACCTCCAACTCTTTGGCTTAGAAATGGAGATGAGCACCAACCCACAGAGTCAGACAGAACTGGACTTAATATAAGAGGAAAACCTTTAACTTTACCTACCCCATGTGCTGCCAATAAGTTTCCGCAGGATGTTATAGCATGCAGCTACTTTGTGTTCATCCTAAATGTTAGTGTTCCCTCTAAGGTGACACTGAGATATTTAGGATATTTAGGATAATGTTAATAAGATATTGAAGATTTGTGTCAGGAAAAAGAAGAGTGGCCGACTGTCTAGTGAAAGAGCTTCAACTAAACAGAAACCCTTTGAAGTAAATCAGAAGAATTTTCAGCCAAAGTCTTATTTTTGTAGCCGTTCCATGTCATGATATCATTCATCCTTGGCTGGACAATCTCCAACGTTTTAGAACAATAAGATTAAGATATTGTTTTTGTGGCACTTGTGCTTTTTTTTCCTTTTGGATATCTAGTGCTTTACCGTTTTCAATTTCATGGATTATGCTCAACATCTGAAAAAGGATGCAGTCCCTTAACAACCTCCTTGTAGACAGATTTAATACAGTTTCCCTCAATGTCTGCAAAAACCTGGCCCCAAGCGAACAGGTTTCCAGCTTGCTATTCATTTTACAGCTGCATAACGTTTCCTGGCTACGAGAAGAAGCTTCCACCTCTCTCTTCCATCATTTTCTCTCTCTCCACCCCAAGCCCTCCCACCCTTCCGCAGCCTGCTTCTGGTTTTTGCTCCAGCATCTGTCACCACTAGCGAACCCCTACGGCTTGTTTGCTTTGAAACGGTTGTGTTTGTTTTGTCTCACTGCTAACTTTCAAATAGAAATGGGCAATCAGAGGAGAATGCTCCTGATGCCCCATATGTTTACTTTGGGGAATCATCTTATTCTTTCCAGAGCGTCAGACTCTTCGCATGCCACCATTCCAGGGATTTGGGGCTTTTGTTCTCGTTCCTCTGCTTCGGATCCAAAGAGTGGGGAAAGGGACCCCTGGGAATTTTCTCACAATGCACTGGCCAGCAACCTGTTAGGGATGTATACGGGCCAAACCGAAAATCAGGCCTGCATCTGTACTTTTGTGTTGTGACAGATGGGGGAATTCACCACCTTAATTTGCTGCAACTTAATTCAACCATGCATCTGCTGGGATCTGGCCATGGCCATTCAGCTTATAAGGGAAAACAAGGAGAGGATGTGGGGAGGTCAAGTAGTAGCCAGTGATGTCCTTTCAACTGACAGCAGGATGGAATAGCCATTCTCCAAGACCTCCCAGAGGTTTTCCAGGGGTTTTCCTGCAACCAGTTGCTGTCTGTCCAATTTCCATCTTCTTCCTTTCCTTCATGAACCCCTAAATGGCAGCATGGGGTGCTCAGCCTATAGGCCAGTGTTCCTCAACCTGGAGAGGGGGGTCACAAAGGGGTATCAGAGGGGTCACCAAAAACCATCAGAAAACACAGTATTTTCTGCTAGTTGTGAAGGCTCTGTGTGGCAAAATTGACCCAATTCTATTGGTGGTGAGGTTCAGAATGCTCTTTGATTGTAGGTGAACTATAAATCCCAGCAACTGCAACTCCCAAATGTCAAGTCCCTTTCCCTCCAAACTCCACCAGTGTTCACATTGGGGCATATTGAGTAGTTGTGCCAAGTTTAGTCCAGATCCATCATTGCTTGAGTCTACAGTGCTCTTTGGATGTAGGTGAACTACAACTCCAAAACTTCAATTCCCACCAAACCCTTCCAGTCTTTTTTGTTGGTCATGGGAGTTCTGTGTGCCAAGTTTGATCCAATTCCATCATTGGTGGGGTTCAGAATGCTCTTTAATTGTAGGTGAACTATAAATCCCAGCAACTACAACTTCTAAATGTCAAGGTCTCTTTCCCCCAAACTCCACCAGTGTTCATATTTGGGCATATTGAGTAGTTGTGCCAAGTTTAGTCCAGATCCATCATTGCTTGAGTCTACAGTGCTCTTTGGATGTAGGTGAACTACAACTCCAAAACTTCAATGCCCACCAAACCCTTCCAGTCTTTTTTGTTGGTCATGGAAGTTCTGTGTGCCAAGTTTGATCCAATTCCATCATTGGTGGGGTTCAGAATGCTCTTTGAGTGTAGGTGAACTATAAATCCCAGCAACTACAACTCCCAAATGTCAAGTCTCTTTCCCCCAAACTCCACCAGTGTTCACATTTAGGCATATTGAGCATTTGTGCCAAGGTTAGTCCAGATTCATCATTGCTTGAATCTACAGTGCTCTTTGGATGTAGGTGAACTACAACTCCAAAACTTCAATTCCCACCAAACCCTTCCAGTCTTTTTTGTTGGTCATGGGAGCTCTGTGTGCCAAGTTTGGTTCAATTCCATCATTGGTGGGGTTCAAAACATTCTTTGATTGTAGGTGAACTATAAATCCGAGCAACTACAACTCCCAAATATCAAGTGTCTTTCCTCCAAACTCCACCAGTGTTCACATTTCGGCATATTGAGTATTTGTGCCATGTGGGTTGTTGTAGGTTTTTCCGGGCTATATGGCCATGTTCTCCAGAACATGTTCTGGAGAACATGGCCATATAGCCTGGAAAAACCTACAACAACCCAGTGATTCCGGCCATGAAAGCCTTCGACAATACATTTGTGCCAAGGTTAGTCCAGATCCATCATTGTTTGCATCCATGGTACTCTCTGTATGCAGGTGAACTACAACTCCATAACTCCAGGTCAATGCCCACCAAACCGTTCCAGTGTTTTCTGTTGGTCATGGGAGTTCTTTGTGCCTTATTCGGTTCAATTCCATCATGGGCAGAGTTCAGAACCCTCTTTGATTGCAGGCGAACTATAAATCCAAGCAACTGTAACTCCCAAATGACAAAATCAACCTCACACAACCTCTGAGGATGCTTGCCATAGATGCAGGCAAAACGTCAGGAGAGAATGCCTCTAGAACATAGCCTTATAGCCTGAAAAAACCTATAACAACCCAAAATCAACCCCCTCCCCAATCCCACCAGTATTCAAATTTGGGTGTTTTGGGAATTTATTCCAAATTTGCTCCAGAGAATGAAAATACGTCCCGTATATCAAATATTTACATTATGATTCATAAAAGTAGCAAGTTATGAAGCAGCAACAAAAATAATTTTATGTTTGGGGGTCACTACAAGAAGAGGAACTGTATTAAAGCGGTCACGGCATTAGGAAGGTTGGGATCCACTGCTCTAGGCAGTTAAGTCAGGTTTGCAGGGAAGGGAGAAGGCACTTATTCCTGCTGGTGTTTTATGCCTACCTGCCTGTCAGCTGAGCACACCCATTCCTCATAGCCATGCACTGAACACCAAAACCCTCCTGCTTTTGTTCCCTAGCAACAGGTAATTCAGAAGCATGGAGCTTAAAATGAGGGTGTTTACTAGCTTCCAGAAGATTCACAATGAGGAAATGAGATGGAAGTGACTTCCAGGTCTCACCAAGACAGTTCACTGCCAAAAGTATATAACAGATGCTTTCCCCACACGTTCCACGTAGAGACATCAACCAGAGCCAAGAAGGGGTCTTACTTGATCGCAATGGCAATGGGCTGCTTAATATCCACAACAGGGGGTTACTATTGGGGGGGGGGGGTCGCAAGGAGGTGTCGGAGGGGTCACCAAAATGGTCACCAGATACAAAGGAAGACAGCCAGGAGTCAATGCAGGGTGAGTCTGTGTAGACCAGTGTTTCTCACCCTGGGGGTCGGAACCCCTGGGAGGGTTGTAAGGGTGTGTCAGAGGGGTCACCAGGCCATCAGAAAACACAGTATTTTCTGTTGGTCATGGGGATTCTGTGTGGGAAGTTTGGCCCAATTCTATCATTGGTGAGGCTCAGAATGCTCTTTGATTGTAGGTGAACTATAAATCCCAACAACTACAACTCCCAAATGTCAAGGTCTGTGTTCCCCAAACTCTACCAGTGTTCACATTTGGGCATATTGAGTATTCATGCCAAGTTTGGTCCAGATCCATCATAGTTTGAGTCCACAGTGCTCTCTGGGTGTAGGTGAACTACAACTCCAAAACTCAAGGTCAATGCCCACCAAACCCTTCCAGTATTTTTTGTTGGTCATGGGAGTTCTGTGTGTCAAGTTTGGTTCAATTCAATCTTTGGTGGGGTTCAGAATGCACTTTGATTGTAGGTGAACTATAAATCCCAGGAATGACAATTCCCAAATGACAAGGTCTATTTCCCCCCAAACTTCACCAGTGTTCACATTTGGGCATATTGATTATTCGTGCCAAGTTTGGTCCAGATCCATTATTGTTTGAGTCCACAGTGCTCTCTGGATGTAAGTGAACTACAACTCCAAAAGTCAAGGTCAATGTCCACCAAACCCAGTATTTTCTGTTGGTCATGAGAGTTCTGTGTGCCAGGATTATTCAGTTCCATCATTTGCGGAGTTCATAATACTCTTTGATCGTAGGTCAACTATAAATCCCAGCATCTACAACTCCCAAATGTCAAGGTCTACTTTCCCAAAACTCCACTAGTATTTACATTTGGGCATATTGAGTATTCATGCCAAGTTTGGTCCAGATCCATCATCATTTGAGTCCACAGTGCTATCTGGATGTAGGTGAACAACAACTCTAAAACTCAAGGTCAATGCCCACCAAACCCTTCCAGTATTTTCTGTTGGTCATGAGAGTTCTGTGTGCCAAGATTATTCAGTTCCATCATTCGTGGAGTTCAGAATGCTCTTTGATCATAGGTCAACTATAAATCCCAGCAACTACAACTCCCAAATGTCAAGGTCTACTTTTCCAAAACTCCACTAGTGTTGACATTTTGGCATGTTGAGTATTCATGCCAAGTTTGGTCCAGATCCATCATCATTTGAGTCCACAGTGCTCTCTGGATGTAGGTGAACTACAACTCCAAAACTCAAGGTCAAACCCTTCCAGTATTTTCTGTTGGTCATGAGAGTTTTGTGTGCCAAGTTGGTGTGGTTCAGAGTGCTCTTTGATTGTATGTCTACTATAAATTCCAGCAACTACAATTCCCAAGTGACAAAATCAACCCCTTCCAACCCCACCATTATTCAAATTTGGTCATATTAGGTATTTGTGCCAAATTTGGTCCAGTGAATGAAAATACACACTATATAACGGATATTTGCATTTCAGTGCACAACAGTAGCAAAACTACAGTTATAAAGTTGCAACGAAAATAACTTAATAGTTGGGGGTCACCACAACATGAGGAAGTGTATTAAGGGGTCGCGGCATTTGGAAGGTTGAGAACCACTGGCTTGCAGCCTCTCATAGTAAAGAGACATGCAGATCTTAAAGGGAGCTCTTTTGTGGCTGTTAATAAATGCAAGCATAGAATCACAGACCTTTTGGTGGAAATGGCATTTTAAATAAACATGAGTAGTAGTAATGATGGTAGTTTTAGGACTTTATTGCCCAGATGTGTAAACTGCCACAGCAGCAGATGTCGTGCCATACCCATTGCTGGTCCATCACTTTGCTGCAATGAGCCTGTATCTGGATGATGTGACCATTTGCCTTCAGGACTAGAAATCCCACTGCTGTTTTTCCTAGGCAATTCATTCCCAACTGTCCTCAATCAAGCATTTGCTGTGCAAATGAATGCTAGTGATGTAACAATAAGAGCTAGTCCATGCTCTGGTTACATTCCAAATAGACTACTGCAATGCACTCTATGTGGAGTTGCCTTTAAAGACTGTTTGGAAGCAATGTGCAGCAGCCAGATTTCTCACTGGAACATGGTACAGGGACCCCCCTGGTACGTCAGCCCCACTTCCTGCCAGTCTGCTACCAAGCACAATTCAAAGTGCTGGTTTTAGCCTATAAAGCCCTAAATGGTTCCAGTCCAGCTTATCTATCCAAACGTATCTTCCTCTATGAACCATCTCGGAGGTTAAGTTCATTTGGGGAGGCCCTGCTCTCGGTCCCACCTCCCTTACAGGTGAAACTGGTGGGGATGAGAGACAGGGCTTTCTCAATGATGGCTCCTTGACTATGGAACTCCCTCAACGAAATAAGATAAGCACCCTTCCTCCTGGCATTCAGAAAAAAAGTTGGCTATGTGACCAAGCCTTTGGGCAGTTAGCAATACAAGGAATGGAAGGAAAAAGGAAGAGGGGCCAACCAAGGACAAGATGGATGGATGGTATCCTTGAAGTAACTGGCTTGACTCTGAAGGAGCTGGGGGTGGGCACAGCTGACAGGGAGCTCTGGCGTGGACTGGTCCAGGAGGTCACAAAGAGTCGGAAGCGACTGAACAAATAAACAACAACAAACTACTCTGGGACTTCCAAATTCAGACTGACAGAGTTTTGGAGCATTCCTGACCTCATGATTATGGAAAAAAAACAAAGTGTGGATAGTCGATGTTGCAATCCCAGAAGACAGCAGAATCGACAAGAAGCAACTGGAAAAGCTTACGTGATATGAGGATTTAAAGATCAAACTGCAAAGACTCTGGCACAAGCCAGTCAAGGGGGTCCCAGTGGTGATTGGCATACTGGTTGCAGTGGCATTATTCACTGATACATCACACTTGGGAAGTGTCCGACATGTGTTGTTGTTCATTCGTTCAGTCGCCTCCGACTCTTCGTGACTTCATGGACCAGCCCACGCCAGAGCTCTCTGTCGGCCGTCACCACCCCCAGCTCCTTCAAGGTCGGTCCAGTCACTTCAAGGATGCTATCCATCCATCTTGCCCTTGGTCGGCCCCTCTTCCTTTTACCTTCCACCTTCCCCAGCATCATTGTCTTCTCCAGGCTTTGCTATCTCCTCATGATGTGGCCGAAGGACTTCAACTTTGTCTCTAGTCTCCTTCCCTCCAATGAGCAGTCGGGCTTTATTTCCTGGAGGATGGACTGGTTGGATCTTCTCGCAGTCCAAGGCACTCTCAGCACTTTCCTCCAACACCACAGCTCAAAAGCACCTCTCTTCCTTCGCTCAGCCTTCCCTAAGGTCCAGCTCTCACATCCGTAGGTGACTACAGGGAATACCATGGCTTTGACTAGGCAATGGATCTTTGTTGCCAGTCTGATGTCTCTACTCTTTACTATTTTATTGAGACTGGACATTGCTCTCTTCCCAAGAAGGAAGCGTTTTCTGATTTCCTAGCCACAGTCTGCATCTGCAGTAATCTTTGCACCTAGGAATACAAGGTCTGTCATGGCCTCCACATTTTCTCCCTCTATTTTCCAGTTGTCAATCATTCTTGTTGCCATAATCTTGGTTTTTTTGACGTTTGGCTGCAACCCAGCTTTTGCGCTTTCTTCTTTCATCTTGAGTCCGACATGTGATCCAATACAAAAGCCAGCATAGTGATCTTGCTTGCTGTGTACCAATCTTGTTATGTATCTAATAATAATAATAATGAGGAGGAGGAGGGAGGGAGGGGATTTAAAAATCGAACTGCAAAGACTCTGGCACAAGCCAGTCAAGGTGGTCCCAGTGGTGATAGGCACACTGGGTGCAGTGCCTAAAGACCTTGGCCTGCACTTAAACACAATTGGCACTGGCAAGATTACCATCTGCCAGCTGCAGAGGGCCACCTTACTGGGATCTGCATGCATTATTCGCCGATACATCACACAGTCCTAGGCACTTGGGAAGTGTGCAGGTACAACTGCACCAGGAGCTCCAATTTTGTTTGCTTTGCATTGAATGTTTGTTATAGTCCTAAGTTTCAGGGACTCTGCAGATAGGTGGCTTCTTTTGGCTGCAATCATAGGGCAAGCCACCTGTCAATTATACTTAGGTTCCCTGGTCCCGCCCCCTTTTTGGGTTTTTGGAAGTAATATGAGCCTTTTTGGTTCAGTCCACACAGAGAAGCTTTCCATGCAGGACATAATACCAAGAGCTCCTGTAGAAAACTTCGTCTTCTATGGCTTGGCCGGGGAGATATACAGCCTACAGCTTGGCCGGGGTTATACAGCCCACAGCTTGGCCGAGGATCATACAGCCTTACAGCCCCTTTGCTGAGGGACCTCAGCCAGCCATCACCGAAACCTGAACTCCTTTTTCCTCTGGAAGTTTACAAAGCTCTGCTTGGTAAGGGTCTCTTGCAGAAGCCAGAAGCAGTTGGTACCAGGTATAGGGGCTCCACGCCAACAGAGGCAAAGACAGACTGTCCAGATTAGAAGTTAAGGATTTCCCCATTAGTTACAGTCATGAAGATAGTGCCTGTTCCCTGTGGACAAGATTGAGAGAAAACCAATAGACTGTTAAGAAAGCCTTAAAGTACCTGTTTGTTTTCATTAATAAAGAACTTTGTTGAACCTTTAAGCGATCTAAAGACTCTGTTTTAAGAAAATCCAAAGGCCTTTAATCTGAGGCAGCCCCGGCATCCCATTGGGCACACAGAATTTATGTCCTGTCTACAGTCTGATGCACAGGCCCAGCGTGTGACAGCACAGGAAGTGTCCAACGTGTGATCCAATACAACAGTTTACTGTGGACTAATCTTGTTGTGTTAATAATGATAATAATAATAATAATAATAATAATAATAATAATAATACTTTATTTGTATTCTGCCCTATCTCCCCAACAAACAAAAAACACAGAGGCAAACATTCATTGCCTCTCCACATGTGCAAACAATACATCAATGCCCCACCCGATCCCAACGTAACCCAACATCAAACAACCGATTATTCAATAACACCGAAAAATTACACAACCAATTACACTATATAATTATATTTAACTTTAAAAACATCACATTATTTCTACTACCCGGGTTAAGAATTAGCAGGTGCCTTATAATGTTTGCCTCAGCATGAGAACCAGCAGGAGGAATTCGTAGGCTCATTGTTTGCTCCTAAGCAACTAGGGTTGGCAGGATCGGAGAGTCCTCTCAACAGAGTTTGAAACAAGTGCTCGCAGAGTAGGATTTGATACAAAGCCACCAAAAAGCAAGCATTATGAAAAGGGGACAGGATTTATGTACTGGAGAAGTTAAAGCTTAAATCTGGCAACGATACCTTGATGTAAAAACAGTGGGGCATGTTGCTAGAGTAAAAACTTTACACCTGATGAAAAAACAATATCAGTATTCCAGCAGGATGCAGAAATGTATATCTGTGGTTTCTCCATATGTGCAATGTCAAAAAGGAGGTGGTAAACCTAGAAGACCACTAGAAGCCCTTTATCCACCCTGCGGCTGTGAAGGTCAGAACATTTGCAACCCTAATCCAATAGCCTATATGGAAGGCACAAAGTCTTCCTCTTGATGCCAAAGGACTGGTTTGAAGGCGCTTAAGATTCCTCAACGTCATCCAGGGTGAACTGGGCATGAAGCATGAATCTTAAGAGTACAAATTTAAGAATTGGTGATAAGAGATTACTTGACTGAGGGCTTTAGAGCCAAGCCTTTCTCACATCCATCTGATGGGTTGTCTGATGGTAGAATGAAAAAGAAAGCACTACCCTTTTCCCCAGGAAGGGGTAGAGTCAAACAATTGAGCTGGGGGAGCAATTCAACTGGTGCAAAATAACATTGATTGACAGCTATAGATAACCAAACAATTCAACTATACATTCACATACAAGTGGGGACAGACGCGCCGTCACAGATTGCAATGGCTTCTCTGTGTTGCCTAGTTTCCAACAGACCTCACAACCTCTGAGAAAACCTGCTTTAGATGTGGGTGAAACATCAGGAGGGAATGCTTCTGGAACATGGCCATAAAGCCCGGAAAACTCACAGCAACTCAGTGATTTTGGCCATGAAAACCTTCGCCAATAAACAAAGTATTCTTTATTTATGGTCCTGAATTTAGAGTTTTTGAATACCGGTAGCCATTTACATGGTTTCTTCCTTTCTGTTGAAATTGTGGATTTCGATGGCTTCTCTGTGTAGTCCAACATGGTGGTTGTCAGAATGCTCCAGCATTTCTGTGTTCTCAAATAATAATCTGACTTGTTTTCCAAGCAACCACAATTCAAAGCATGTACAACCCAATAGCTGGCTAAATCGTTTGTCCATCCCATATATTGGTCACATAGGGTGCCCACCAAGGTGGGTCTGGATTCCTATTGCTGAATACAGAAACCCAAATTCTTTTCTTAGTCCTGAGTAAATCAGATCACCTGCATCAATGGGATTAACATACATGTTGGGTGGAATGGTTGACTTGATGTAGTAGGAACTAACTAGTGGGATTCAGCAGGTCACCGGTGACAGGACTGCCTGGTTCTCTAATTCCCCTAAACAATGTTCAAGTTAATACTCAGTTCAAGTAAGTTCCCAGTCCAATTAGAGGAAGTATATCAATAGAATAATGTATATTTGAAATGGAATTTTTTTTATAAAGCCTTCAACAATGAACTGAATCAAGAGTCTCTATTTGCACGGATGGTTTGCATTGCTATTCCCAGTGTGGAGAGAGCCGAGTTGTACCTTCATATAGATGGCAAATATTAGGAGCCTCTCAGAGAAGAGGGGTTGCAACCCTAATTTAGTGTTCACATGCCGGCATACAAAGAAATTCAAACTAAGACTTTTACATCTGTAGAATACTCAAAGCTCTGGACCTGGAAAGAAAAATCATCAGTATCTGTCATACCTGCTTCATGTGTGCAGTGAAAGGGAAGGCTGGGAATCACCCTGTTTTTTCAGCACATTCGAATTCGGGGAGAGCGTGGATGAGCTCCCTCTGTCAGCTCCAGCTCCCCATATGGGGGCATGTCAGAAGCCGCCCACAAGGATGGTAAAACATCAAAACATTTGGGCAAAATATCCTGGGCAACGTCCTTGCAGATGGCCAATTCTCTCACACCAGAAGCGACTTGCAGTTTCTCAAGTCGCTCCTGACACACACAAAAAAGCATGTTCAACCTATAATTCTCATAGCTTCATTACTTATCTATATAAATAAAAATGTAATGTTCATTTGTGGGATTAACATAACTCAAAAACCATTAGACAAATTGACACCAAATTTGGACACAAGACACCAATCAGGTCAACAAGTGACCATCACTCATAAAAACACTGAAAAGCACAGCAAAACGGACTTAAAAAGACAAAAAAAATACATTACAGCACATGGGCAAAACCACACAGACACACAACAAACATATATATAAATAAAAATGTAATGTTCATTTGTGGGATTAACTTAGCTCAGAAACCACTGGATGAACTGACACCAAATTTGGACACAAATTTGGACACAATACATGTATCAATACATGTATCAAATTTGGACATAATACATGTATCAGGCCAGCAAACACGGAAAACACAGCAAAGGGACTTAAAAAGCCAAAAAATAAAAAATACATTACAACACATGCACAACCCCCCCACACACACACATATACATGTAAACACACATATATACACATATACGCAAATATATACACACACATATACACACACAAAGCACATATACACAGACTGGGCCCCAGCAACGCATGGCAGGGGACGGCTAATATATATATATATACACACACACACACACACATACACATATACACAAATATATATCTATACACACACATACACATATATACACACACAAAACACATGTACACAGACTAAACACATGTACACAGACTGGGCCACAGCAACGCATGGCAGGGGACGGCATATATATATATATATATATACACACACACACACACACGTGCGCAAACACACATATATACACATAGACACAAATATATATACACACACATACACTTATATACAGACACAAAACACATGTACACAGACTGGGCCACAGCAACGCATGGCAGGGGATAGCTAGTAGATTTATAAGCCTGTTACTCCTAAGTTTACACTTGAGAGTAAAAGACCATATAACAGTCAAATGAGAGCCACTTAGAATATCAACTCTTGTATTTCTTTAAAAAGTTAATCTTTTCCCTAAAATCAATAATATCCTGCCAGTTTCTCTTTATATTCTCCCAAGCCAAGTTTGCATTCCTTACAGGCAAGTGTCCTTTTGCATTAGTCTTGATCTTTCCTTCCGGTACAAGCAAACTACCACACGCTGTCTTAATGTTTTTCAATTACATGACAAGCAAAGCGAAATATGCGCGGCTCTCTATGTTAATGTCCCTGTATTTTTCATATTTATGATATCTAATTACATTTGTGCCTGGGAATGATGTAATGTTTAGGTACCAGAGAATTGAGAAGGCTGCTCTAATGTTAATATATTTACATTATTAAAAAGTAATGCATCAGAGCAGATGCTCAGCTGTGTGGGCTTGATGTTCAAGATGAGCTCTTGAGGCAAATCCATTATCCCTTCTTCCTGCTTCCCCACCTTCTCCGTAGATATATCTATTTATTTATTTCTTCTCCCTCTCCATTCTCTGGGGAGCAGCACTGTAAATGTGGTTGGGTTGAGAGATAGTCAACGGTCCAAGAATATTCAATTAACTTTCTATTTAATGGGACTTTAACCCAAACTCCTCATCTTTTTTTGAAGAGTAGGCACTAAAACAAGGACATGCATCACCAGAAAAGAGGAAATGTACAGTTGCTCATTAATATGCAAAGATGCAAACTTAAAACTAAAAGCTCTGACTTAAACCAGGGATGGGGATTGCACAATTTTCAAATGTTGCTATATTGAAGCTTCCAGTATTTATCACCAATAGCTAAGGCTTCTGGGAGTTGCAGTTCCACATCGTCTGGAAAAACCATGTAGTTCTCACCCCAATTAAACCATAGTACAATACTCGAGGTAGAAATACAGAGAAAGCAGTGAGTGTGACGAAATGAAAATCATGCGTAGTTCACATTTGACCAGTCCACACACTGTCTTGCCAGAGAAAAGATATGCCACACAGATGATCAATAAAGAACATGAAGTTTATTCTTTGATATGGAGAGCAACATATGTACAGTCATTTGAACAATTGCATTAACTCACACAGTGTTCTTTTAGAGAGGTTCAAAATGGTCCTTTCTGTGTCCATGTGAGAGACCTTCTTTCATCAAGAAGCAAATCTGCTGTCTCCCAGCAGCCCAGAAGCAAATCAAACCTGTCTCTGCAAGCTCTTGCACAACTCAAACCTAAATATGCAACTGTTGGCAAAACTCCCAGGTTCAGCTAACCTCTGGACGTGGCCCAACCAATCAATTTCATGCTTTGCACTTTTAGTTAACACACACTAACTAATTTTTCCGTACTTCAACAGTTAGGAAGTTCCTCATGCAACGCCAGGATAAGCAACCTCAGTGGGTTCGTGGTCATTTTGATGTCTAGGAGGTACAAAAATGCTCAGGCAGCCACATGTAGTTCTCTCACACATGAGATCCAACTCTGAAAGAAAAGTAAAGGTTTTCCTTTGACATTAAGTCTAGTCCAGTCCAACTCTGGGGGATAGTGCTCCTCTCCATTTCGAAGTCGAAGAGCCTGTGTTGTCTGCATAGATGCCTCCTAAGTCATGTGGTCCTAGGACCACATAGCTGCATGGAGCACTGTTACTTTCCTGCTGAAGCAGTACCTATTGATCTACTCACAAGAACCTGTATTGTACACAGAAACGCCTCCTAAGTCATGTGGTACTAGAGCCACATGATTGCATGGAGCGCCGTTACCCTTTCTGCCAAAGCAGTACCTATTGGTCTACTCACAAGATCCTGCATTATACACATAGATGCCTCCTAAGTCATGTGGTTCTAGAGCCACATGATTGCATGGAGCGGCGTTACATTTCCGCCAAGGCAGTACCTACTGATCTACTCACAAGATCCTGCATTATGCTCGTAGACGCCTCCTAAGTCATGTGGTCCTAGGGTCACATGATTGCATGGAGCGCTGTTACCTTTCCGCAGAGGCAGCACCTATTGATCTATTCACATTTGCATGTGTTCGAACTGCTAGGTTGGCAGAAGCTGGGGCTAACAATGAGAACTCTCCCCATCCCATAGATTTGAATCACCAACCTTCCGGTCAGCAAGTTCTGCAGCTTTGCAATTTAACCTGCTGTGCCACCACAGCCCCTTCTGAAAGATAGTACCCTTCAAATAAAGGAATGACCACCCCCAAAATAGAGGTCTGTCCTTGGTAGAGTGGGACACAAGGTTATCCTATTTTCATCATTTAAAGACCAACATTAAAAAATAAGGTGTCCAAATGCCACATCAACACAGTGGAAGGTATCACCTAAGATTGCAAGAAGATGCACTTTTTTCATTATTTAAAAACAGCCACCATTGGTCAAGAGAAGTTCTCCTTAAATGTCACACTTCCTAAGGATAGCCTGAATCCGACACAGGCTTTGCCTGCCTTTAAAATCCCACTAAGCAGGCCAAGAGCTATGACCTTGCTGGCAAGGCATGCAGTTCCTGGCATCAACAGCCAGCTTTCCCCGACATTTCAATTCCCTGCCCTGTATAGCTGTGTGTGTTTATATTTGTCTGTCATTTATCTAAAGGAATCCCATGAAACCCTCCCCTCATTTTGTGACATTCAAAAAGGGCAATAAGAATGAGATCATCTGGAAACAAGAGCCCAGCTGTTTCTGGAAGAGTCAAAGGGGCCTAGAAGAACGGCAGACTACTCAGGGATATACCAAATCCACCCAAAGCATTGCATCAGCATTGTATCCCCAAAGTAATTTGTAAGACACATTTGGAAATCTCAGTATCTTGCCATTGGAGTGACCCTACTCTGAAAGTGTGGAGGTTACTCTTTGGAGCTATAATCCCCGGCCAGCATGGCCCTGTTACTTGATCCAAAGAAGACCTACAATCCACTCTAAACACCTTCGTAGAAGCATACGGGAAGCTTGGCCTCTCATTAAACAACGAGAAAACTAAAGTGCTCTTCCAGCAGTCACCAGCCAATCCCTCTCCAATGCCAAAAATACAGCTCAATGGTGTCACATTAGAAATTGTCAACCGTTTCCACTACCTTTGCAGCCACCTCTTCACCAAATACAACACCGTCTGAGCTCTGCAAGTGAAGCATTTTTCTGAATGAAGCAGAGAGTGTTTGAGGACCGAGACATTGTAGGGATACCAAGGTGCTTGTCTGTAAAGTTATTTTCCTCCCAACCCTGCTATACGCTTGCAAGACATGGACTATCTACAGACTTTACATGCAACTCCTGGAACGATTCCATCAGCGTTGCCTCCGAAAAATCCTGCAAATCTCTTGGGAAGACAAGCGGACAAACGTCAGCATGCTAGAAGAAGCAAAGACCACCAGCATTGAAGTGAGAGTCCTCCGCCATCAACTATGCTGGACCGGTCACTTTGTCCAGATGCCCGACCACTATCTTCCAAAGCAGTTGCTTTAATCTGAACTCAAAAACGGAAAACAGAATGTTGAGATTTAAAGATGGGCTTAAAGCCAACCTTAAAAACTCTGGTATAGACACTGAGAACTGGGAAACCCTGGCCCTTGAGCACTCCAGTTGGAGGTCAGCTGTGACCAGCAGTGCTGTAGAATTTGAAGAGGCACGAATAGAGGGCAAAAGGGAGAAACATGCTAAGAGGAAGGCGTATCAAGCCAACCCTGGCTTCCACCTAGAAACCGATGCCCTCACTGTGGGAGAAGATGCAGGTCAAGAATAGGACTCCACAGTCACCTATGGACCCACCGCCAGTACATCAAGACAATCCTACTTGGACAATGCAGGATCGCCTAAGTAAGTAAGGTACATGATCCAAAAGAGTTTGATAATCTGCCACATTACACAACTTGAGAAAAAATACTGTAGGTGGTTTTGCATGTGGCACTGGGCAGTAGTAAATAGATACTATAATCCACTTTAAGACATCTTGAGTGCAGGGTGTCCACAAAACGTACACCCCCAATGCATGCTATAGCACAAATCAAGCCAGGAACAGTGGGTTGTTGTTTTTTTTAAAAAAAAACTCACCAGAAAGTCCAGAACAGGCCACATACAGTGTTGCAGTCAATCAGAGTATATCCCATGCAAGGCTTGAAACCCAGGTGGTCCTGAATAGCCATGGATATGTGCATCAGCGCATCTCAGCAGACAGATTATGAAAAAAAATCCTGCATTTTCCGCATATGTTTAGCTGTCGCTACTGCAGTTCCTGGGTTCCATTCCTATCCGCAATCAAGGGATACTGTGGCCACCATCCCAGCCTTATACCAGATCCTGGGGTGTTTGTGCAGGCGCTCCGCAGTGGAATGGGTCTGGTTTTATAACCTCATCACACTAGACCAGTGGTTCCCAACCTATGATCTGTGGACCACCAATGGTCCACAAGAATGAAAATATGGTTCACGGACTCACCATTATTACACTGTTGTCTTGAAATCATGCAGTAATGAGAGCAACTGGTCTTACGAAACCCTCTCAAAGTGCCAAGGCAATGAGGATGTCAGGAGAGGAGAGGCTCCCAAAAGATTAATCCCGAAAGATTACTACCCACGAAAGATTACTACTACCACATCAGCTCAAGATTATTAAATACGTTTTTTTTGTGGGCGAACAGATGATGACTACTGTATGTCATATGTTCTGTATCAGAAACTAGAGCTGATGTGGTCTATCCAATGCAATTTTCTAAATCAGCACCCCAAATAACCAAACTGAATCTAAATTTGACCAAAAACTGGTTTGAAGCCCTTTTCATACTAATGTTGGAGAGTGGTCCCTGGTAAAAGTGGTCCCTGGTTAAAAAAAAAGTTGGGAACCACAGCACCAGAGCATGGATCTAATTAAATCGTGTTTCTACCTCCCACAAAATTCTGGGGTTTGTTGTTTAATGAAGCCCAGGACCTGTCTGGATGAGCAGTTTAAGGCCACTCCCTAAATTACAAGCCCCAGAATTCTACAGGAGGCAGAAACTAGATTTAAAGTGGATCCATGCTCTAGTGTGGTGAGGTCCTTAATCCACTTCTTAACTCGATTTCAGTGTCTCTGTGTGGAACCACCCAGTGTTTCATAGGCTCCTAATGGGAATAATCAAAATGACCCCACAAAAGCAAAAATCAACCAATAAATAAATTCAGAATGTATCAACTGATGAAAGTACTGGTGACGTGGTCAGGACAGTATTAGGACAAGCCAAAATAGCCATATAGTTCTCCAGTGTGGCTTAAAGTCAACAAATTTATTTCTTTATTTCTTTATTTAGTTATTTAAAAGTTTTGTATACCGGCCTTCTCACCTTTCTTGAGGGACTCAGACCGGTTTCCAACCATAATATCACATACAATCAATAAAACATCATAATACACATTACAGTAAAACATTAAAACAGCAATTACAATCAATAACTATAATGGTCAGTCGTCACACTAAAATCGCTGCTCATCATCCTCCATCCATATCTCAGGGTGTTGGCTCACTCGTCGAATGCCTGTCTCCATAACCAGGTCTTCACCTGTTTCCTAAATGTCAGGATAGATGGGGCGATTCTGATCTCCAGTGGGAGAGAGTTCTAGAGTAGAGGGGCCACCACCGAGAAGGCCCTGTCCCTAGTCCCCACCAGACGCGCTAGCGAGGCCGGTGGGACTGAGAGCAGGGCCTTTCCAGACGATCTTAATAATCTTGATGGTTCATAGGGGAGAATACGTTCGGAGAGGTAAACACGGCCAGAGTCGTTTAGGGCTTTATAGGTTAACACCAGCACTTTGAATTGTGCTCGGAAGCTAATTGGCAGCCAGTGGAGCTGGTGTAACATATCCACAAACATAAATATTGAGAAGAAAATGGGGATCAGTCTTGGACTGGAAGGATTTGTCCCCTGCTTCAGACACCAGAATGGCCTGACTTGGCTTATCAGGAATAGACCTCTCTTCCATATTGGTGACCTCCCACTTCTATCTGCATTACACTGACTGGGTCTTCTAATTTATGTGTTTGCCCCAACTGAGTGATAAACAGCATCTGGATATCATCAATCCAAGCTGCTTGGGAACTGAGAGAAATAATCTGGCATGAAATAAATATTCCTACATGTAGAAAAAGGTCCCAAAAGCGAAAACGAACCCTTCCGCACAATGTTACCCTTTTCCCACATTTAATTTTCCAAGGGTGGATGCTTTCCAATGGTAGCCTCCATCTTCCAAGGGATGGGGTGCAGTCCAGGGCCAGTTAGAGCACTTGCCTCTAATTCTGCATGTTTAACCGAGGCCCAATTCCTCTCCTTCTGAATCCAGAGTTTTCTTTCTTCTGCACAAACTCCCACCCAATATAATCACCATGGATTTGCCTAATAATATCACATTAAACCTCCTATCTCTTTTCTCTGAACCGATCCAGATAATCCTGATCTCCATTCATATGGGCTGAGATTTGCTTGGACCCGGCGGTCTCTCACAGCAATCAGTCTCTCCTTAATTATGCTTCCCCCAGCTCTTCCCTATGATCCCCTGTTCCCTGTAATGCTCACAACAATTTGCTGCTATGATTTATTGGACTCCAGAGAGGATCTCCCCCCTCCTCCTCTTGGACAGAGGCATATTGTATTTTGCATTTGTTCTCGTTGTATATCAATTTTGGCATTTCGTTTGCTGCTTCTACCGTCAGCAAATTCCACATGAGCATAATAAGAGAAGGATCAGTCCTGTTTTAGGTCTAGCTGAATTAGAGAGGGGAGGGTTAGTAATATTCCTTGCTAGACCACAAATTGCCGAATTCCATATTAAGCATTTGATTTTGGATTATGAGTCACATGCCTTCCTCTAGCATGGCCAACAACTATCCTGGTCCAGCATTTTTCCGAATGAAGCAGAGAGTGTTTGAGGACTGGGACATCTGTAGGGATACCAAGGTGCTTGTTTATAAACCAGGGGAGCATTCGCACAGTTAAAACTTGTGCGCCAACTGCGACCGTACCTTGGGAAGTCTGACTTGGCCATGGTAGTCCACGCTCTGGTTACATCCCGTCTTGACTACTGCAACTCTCTCTACGTGGGGTTGCCTTTGAAGACAGCCCGGAAGCTCCAATTAGTCCAATGGGCGGCAGCCATGATACTAACAGGAGCGGAGCGCAGGGAGCATACAACTCCTCTGCTGCACCAGCTCCACTGGCTGCCAATCTGCTACCGGGCTCAATTCAAAGTGCTGGCGTTGGCCTTTAAAGCCCTAAACGGTTCTGGCCCAACTTATCTATCCGAACGTATCTCGGCCTATCAGCCCACCAGGACCCTAAGATCTTCTGGGGAGGCCCTGCTCTCTATCCCGCCGGCCTCACAGGTGCGGCTGGCAGGGACGAGAGACAGGGCCTTTTCTGTGGTGGCCCCTCGGCTTTGGAACACCCTCCCCATAGAGGTAAGATCAGCCCCCTCGCTGATGGTGTTTCGAAAAAGATTGAAGACATGGATGTTTGAACAAGCATTCGGTTAACCCGGTGCAATGAATTTTTATGATTAAAGGACTGGTAATCATGGACGATGAATTTGGATTGCGATTCTAGTTACAAGATGCATTTGGATTGTTATTGGTGGCCCAATAATTTGTATTGTATATGTGTTTTTTATGCTTTTAAACTGAATATTGTTGATTTTTGTAGTGTTGTAAACCGCGTTGAGTCGCCGATTTAGGCTGAGAAATAGCGGTATACAAGCGCAGTAATAAATAAATAAATAAATAAATAAATAAATAAAGCTATTGTCCTCCCAACCCTGCTATACACCTGTGAGACGTGGATGGTTTACAGACGTCACATGCAACTCCTGGAACGATTCCATCAGCGCTACCTCCGGAAAATCCTGCAAATCTCTTGGGAAGACAAGCGGACAAATGTCAGCCTGCTGGAAGAAGCAACGACCACCAGAATCGAAAGAATGGTCCTCCGCCATCAACTCCGCTGGACCGGCCACATTGTCCAAATGCCTGACCACCGTCTCCCAAAGCAGTTGCTCTATTCCAAAGTCAAGAATGGAAAATGGAATATTGGCAAGCAGGAAAAGAGATTGAAAGATGGGCTCAAAGCCAACCTTAAAAATTCTGGCACAGACGCTAAGAACTTGGAAGCCCTGGCCCTTGAGTGCTCCAGCTGGAGGTCAGCTGTGACCAGTAGTGCTGCAGAATTTGAAGAGACATGAATGGAGGGCAAAAGACAGACATGTACCAAGAGAAAGGCGCACCAAGCCAACCCCAACCGGGACTGCCTTCCAACTGGAAACCAATGCCCTCACTGTGGGAGAACATGCAGATCAGGAATAGGGCTCCACAGTCACCTACATACCCACCACCAGTACACTGATCTTGGAAAACAATCCTACTTGGACAACGAGGTAACGCCTAATGTAGTGTAATCCTGGTTGAAAAGTTCTGGAACTTGTAGAACAAAATGTAGATTTTTCAAACTTGGCACAAAGAGACACACACCACAGTAGGGAATTATATGTAACACATGCAACATTTAGTTCTATATTCGGATTTCCCCCCGATTGAAATGCAATCTGTTTCATAAAAGTGTTGAGAAAATACAAACTGAATTAGTCTGCATTTAATTGTAAACTCCTCCCTGAGATTGTCATTCATCCCTATTGCTTAAAGAGTGGCAGTGTCAAGCGAGTTCTTCTGGGATGCATAATCCACAATGAACAAAAGAGCACCAATGAAAAGTTACTCAGGCTACTACTATTCTCAAAAGGCAATGAGCTTCTTCTTGTCTCCTGATATAGCAGTGTTTCTCAACCTGGGGATCAGAACTCATGGGGAGGGTCATGAGGCGGTGTCAGAGGGGGTGCCCAAGATTTTATGTTGGTCATGGGAATTCTGTGTGCCAAGTTTGGTTCAATTCCATCACTGGCGGAGCTCAGAATGCTCTTTGATTGTAGGTGGACTATAAATCTCAGCAACTACAACTTCCAAATGTCAGGGTCCATTTTCCCCAAACTCCACTAATGTTCACATTTGGGCATATTGAGTATTCGTGCCAAGTTTGGTCCAGATCTATCATTGTTTGAATCCATAGTGTTCTGGATGTAGGTGAACTACAACTCCAAAACTCAAGGCCAATGTCCACCAAACCCTTCCAGTATTTTCTGTTGGTCATGGGAGTTCTGTGTGCCAAGTTTGGTTCAATTCCATCACTGGCGGAGCTCAAAATGCTCTTTGATTGTAGATGAACTATAAATCCAAGCACCTACAACTCTCAAATGACAAAACCAACCACCCCCAACCCCACCAGTACTCAGATTTGGGTGTATCGGGTATTTGTATCCAGTGAATGAAAATATTTCCTGCATATCAGATATTTACATTACGATTCATAACAGTAGCAAAAGTACACTTGTGAAGTAGCAACAAAAATAATGTTGGGGTTCACCACAACATGAGGAACTGTATTAAAGGAACAAAAAAGCAGGAAGCATTTGATCCAAGATAGGAATCTTCTCCACAAGAGTGGAAGAAGAAACTCACAGGAGAGAGTACCGCAATTGTCTGCATTTTAATTTCTGAATGTAGCACTATTACATCTTGGAATTAATCTGCCTCACGACTTTTCTCAACCTGCATATGTATGCATTCTCTCCCCACACCCCATAACAATCTCCTTTAACCTTTATTTTTTTATCAAGTGCACTAAATCAGCTAGAGAATAATTGCTCTGAGGACTCTGCCAAATGAGTGCACATTTCGTTTACAAATTCCCTAATGCAATATGAATTGATGAACTTTCGGAGATGCGCATGATATAAACGATCCTGATGTGCCATTCTTAATTTCTTGCCATTGTCTCTGCGAAAACACTTGGCTCTTCAGAAGAAAAGCACTGCGAATGCTTATCAGTCCCAAGGCGGGCGAGTGGTCAAGTCACTCATGGAAAGCTTTGCCCTTCTGGCAAACAGAATTTAGGTTAAACAAACAAGGGTTAAAACTCCATCCCAGCAAATACTGTCATTCTCCACAATAAAAAGGGCATTGCTACATCGCTCCAATGGCAAATAAAAGCTCACTATAAGATGCATAACTTGGTCAGAAAAGAAAAGCTGCATCTTTGCTTAATAACGGAAAGGTGCAAGTCCTTTTAGCACAAAAGAAGATCCACACAGACGTCACTTAATCCATCATTCTGGTTCCAGTCATGAGCCTTCCCCAACCATCCAATGGGCTACCTCAATTCCTATCATTCCCAGGCCTGAGTCCCTTCAAGGAGAGAGGGAAGGTTATAAATAAAGCATTATTATTATTATTATTATTATTATTATTATTATTATTATTATTTCACTGACACAAAAACACAGTATGTCACAGCAAACGAGATCTATATGCTGGATTTCATATCACAAAATCACAAGTCGAACACTTCCCAAGCATCTAGGACTGTGTGATGTATTTTTGAATGATGCGCACAGATCCAGGTAAGGTGGCCTTTTGCAGTAGACAGATCATGATTTTCTCCATGTTTATTGTTTCCAAATGCTGGCTGAGATCTTTTGGCATGGCACCCAGTGTACCAATGACCACTGGGACCACATGTACTAGTTATTATTATTATTATTATTATTATTATTATTATTATTATGGTCACCTGTCACCCAGAAGTTCTAGCTACAGCTAGCAACTTGCTATTGTTGTGATCATCAGAAAGAAGAGAAGAAGCTACCTTTCTGTGACTTGCCAAACATGCTACCTACTAAACTGAACATACATAATCAAGGGTCAAGCATCTTCCCACTCTTTCTCCACCCAACTCTTTCATTTCTCATTATGTCTGTGAAACTGGGACCCTACAACAATATTTTATGTATGATATTTGTAAACAACTCCAGAAGTATTTTAGAGTGAAGAGTAAGCTAAAAATGTGCTAAATGGCATGTGGATGCAAAATCCAAAAACAACAAGACAGCAAGGAGATCTGATATCCAGAACAGGAACCTGGCAAAACATGAAACATGAAGCTAGAAATCCACTTGGAAACAAGACGGTCATGAACATTCAACATTGACCAGACTGAGCTAAAAAAATTTACCTGTCTCATATAAAGCTTTTCCTGTCTCATGAAACGAAAGGAAAACATTCCATTTCCCTTTACAACCAGATAAGTATTTGTTTTTTTCTCTTTTCTAGTAGATGGGCTGACCTTTGGCGAGCTTGGGAACTTTCTCTTAGTTTAAAAAAGTCTTGTCTTCTATCTTCAATCTCACTAACATCTGCACCTGACAAATTATCCTCAGAAGACAGTTTCTCAGAGAAAGCCTGCCGTGGGTCTCTATCAGGAATTTGACCTTGAGAATCTACAGGAGAGACACTGCATTCATGAGAAACCTCAGGCCTCTCAGCAAGGCCTGAATCAGGCTTTTCAATAAGTCCAGGACTTAACAACTCAGGCACTGGAAAACCATCATTCCCATTGACATCAAACACAATCACAGGCTGAACTATAGCACCAGGCCAACTGAGAATCAGATCCAAGGAGTCCACATGATGCATGGGACCATCTCAACTCCAATGCAAGGCAAGGCCACTTAATGCAGTTTTGCCCCCACCTTTTGCAAAGACAGCCCTGGATCTTCAGGGTAGTGTGAACAGTTGGACTGGGTTCTTGTGGGTTTTTTCGGGCTATAGAGCCATGTTCTAGAGGCATTTCTCCTGACGTTTCGCCTGCATCTATGGAGATGCATCAACAGAGAGGAAACAACCAGGCACAGATTAACACCTCCCAGCAAGAGATTTTCCCAGGCTCAGGCAGGCCTTCAAATGGTAATGAAGGTGATCAGCTGAAACATTCACACCTAACTGCAGCAGGGAAGAGCTCCTTGCCCCACCCCAGCCATTCCACAGATATATAAACCCATTGTCCTAATTCCAACAGACCTCACCACCTCTGAGGATGCTTGCCATAGATGCAGGCGAAATGTCAGGAGAAATGCCTCTAGAACATGGCTCTATAGCCCGAAAAAACCCACAAGAACCTAGTGATTCCAGCCACGAAAGCCTTCGACAATACAGTTGGACTGGTTCTGACTTCTAGCCATCCGTCTTTCAATGGATTCTGTGGCATAAGGATGTGGGTGGCACCATCCTGTCAGGCACAGCAGTGGTCATGAAGCTCCAAAGTACTCATGGCCATTCCTATCCACCATTGCTGATGTTAACAAGGGCATCTGTGTCCTTGGATTGGAGAACGAGAAAAGTAGTGATCTTTCAAGCTCCTTGACTGCTGCTGTGAAAGCAACAGAACTGTGAAAGTAAGAGTGACCACCCAGCAGATCCACATTGGTCAGGAGTCCATCCTGCTACAGCAGAGGTGGACTATGTAGTCATCCCTGGTGTGCAGTACCACATTCTAGATCACCCTGGAAGTTTTGCTGCTCTAAATTACACCATTCAAATAGGGAAAGTATTTGCAGTGGTGACTCTTGCCTTCCAAGACAGGAGAGTGATGAGTACATTCAGAGTTTTAACCCAAACCCTTGAGGGGCTATCCAAAACTTAACCACAAAGTACAATAAGCTTCTTTCAAAATTTGGACTGAATTACCTGCCACCTTGAGATGGGAGTCACTAATGTGGGGGGAGCAAAAGTCAAATTAGAATGCAACGTGGATAGAAATACCTCAGAAATTCAGCTTTCACTTATATTTAGCTGCAACCTTAAATGTACTTATTATGGAGATAAATTCTGTTTCTCAAGCTGTATAGGATGGTTCTGTAAACCAAATTTCTAGCTCTTGAGACAGTGAAGATAAAAGGAATAACAGAAACCCAAATGAGAGTAGCTGGACAAAACTTCCAGAAGCTGGCGGTTAAGTTTCAATGCCTTGCGTGCTTCTTCCACGTGACCAGCAGAACAGAATGATGTATGCAAATATAAGCCCAAAACCTGCAAAGTGTGCAATTTTTCATGTTTTATGAAAGTTTCAGTAGTCAGCTTCTCAGCACAGATTAACTCAGGTTAATTCTTTTCTCCATGCATAAAAAATGCACTGCTCTGAGTATTGGATTCTGTTATGAACTGAATTATGACTCTAGTTTTGTCATCTTAAGGACTATAATGATTCAACAATTAAGTGATTAGATAAATCTTGAGATTTGTTTTTGGTTAGGAAAAAAGGGTAGTTGTGATCCTTTAGCATCTATTTAAACTTTTGTAGCAACAGCCAAGACTTTTCCATCCAGGCATTCCTTTTCCCAAATGTACAAAGTTTCATCCTCCAGATTTACACCTTACTTACTTATTTAGGCAATCCCTTGTAGCTCGAGGATTATTGTCTTCCAGATGTGATGTCTTGGCGGTGGGTCCTAGGTGGCTGTGGTCCTAGGTGGCTATTCTTGAACCGCATGTTCTCCCACATTGAGGACATCAGTTTCCAGATGGAAGGCAGTCCCAGACAGGGTTGGCTTGACATGCCTTCCTCTTGGCACGTTTCTCCCTTTCACCTTCCTTTCGAGCCTCTTCTAATTCTGCACCACTGCTGGTCACAGCTGACCTCCAGTTAGAGCACTCAAGGGCCATGGCTTCCAGTTCTGTGTCTATGCCACAGTTTTTGAGATTGGCTTTAAGCCCATCTTTCAATATCTTTTTGTGTCCACCAAAATTCCATTTCATATTCTTGAGTTTGGAGTAGAGCAACTGATTTGGGAGATGGTGATCAGGCATTTGGACAAGATGACCACTCCAGCGGAGTTGATGGCAGAGGAGCATCGCTTCAATGCTGGTGGTCTTTGCTTCTTCCAGCAAGTTGACATTTGTCACACCTAAAGGACAGAGCAGAAGGGAGAAAAGAATGTCCAAAATCTGGTTTGTAGGCCATTTGTAGGCAACAGCTTCGAGGTCAAGTTGCAAGGCAAATAATTTCACATTTCCTTCAGGAACCAGAGTTCCTACACATACACAAAGCACACATGCAGCAACATCTTAGAAGACACTTTCCCTCATATGTGACAGAAAGGAGATGACTTGCCCAAGAATGGATTATGTGACACTCGCAATATAGTGTCTGGACTGCTGATCTGAGACTTGAGAGACTCCGATTCTAATTCCCATTGAACCATAAAATGTACTGTGTAACCTTGGGGAAGCATTCTTTCTCAATCTGACCCAACTCACAAAGTTGTGATGAGTATAAAGTAGGAAGAAGAAGAAGAGCCTTGTACACTGTCTTGAAGAGAAGAGAAGGCAGAGTATAGAGGCAACTAACAAAGAACATCTAACATTTGTTCTTTAGGGACATCTTTCTCAAACTGAAATGCATTTTCTCTGACTGTTTTGCCAGCATAAAATGGATAAATAACATGTATACAGTAAGCCAGTTTCCATAGCAGTTTAAGTGCTGAATTAAAAGCCCAGGAAACCAATGTGTGAATCACTGCTCAGATATGGAAACCCATTGGGTCACCTTGAGCAAAATGACACTCTCTTGACTTAACATGCACAGGATTTGTAAACTGGACAATAAACTTGGCAATTATTCCCATTATGGGCCTCAATATTGTTTTAAGATGAGGATGAGTGCATAAGAAGATGAAGCATCATTTCTGTATCTCCACAAACGATCAAACTTGAGTTCTTCGCAATGAGATGAGATATGCAACAGATAAATATTGTTTCCTTAGTCTTTCACAAATCCTTCCCGTAACCTTGGCTGTTAAGCGACCAATTATCTCATGTCTATTTCTTCTTCTGTGCTCTTCCAGTTTCTGCATGAAGCATCCATCAGTGGCTTTGCTCCAGCACGAGATTTTCCGATTTCATTACATTTGGATTTTATAATTAACCTTTCCCTGATTTCCCTTCTTTTGTCGGAACGTTAAATGGAACAGGCTAATGAATGCATGACCCAGGTTGGCCTGAGTCCATTTGTATTGTGTGCCTCACCACCAAGACCAAGACTTTTATTCCCAAACTCAGTAGCTTTAGAGGTTGCTTGTATTCCACCTCACTCAAAGTACAAAGAGTTAGAAATGGACAAATGTGTTTCTGGTTCACTCTGTTTCCACCAGTCTACGTTACTTTGGCAAGCTTTCAGTTCACAAGTCTGTTCTATCATCTGTATTTTTTTCAAACATATCTGTATGAAAATTCACGTTTAAGTAAGTTTTAACCTTCTTGTGTACTTGGCGAAATGATCCTTGGATGCCAGGCATGCAATCTGCTGCCAAGGGCTTGATAGAAGCCTTAGCACAGCAGGCTAAACCGCTGTGCTGTAGAAAAAAAACCTGCCAATGAGAAGGTCAGCAGTTCAAGCGCAGGTCGGGGTTGAGTACTGCTCACCTGCCCACCCAGCAGGCTGAAAGCAAAAATGCAAGTCAATAAATAGGCCCCACTTTTAGCGGGGAGGTAATAAAGGCCTCCCCTTAAGGATATCAATCGGAGGAAAGCTCCTCAGCATAGAAGATGGAGCAACAGCACCCCTTGTGGCCGGAGTCAAGCACAGCCTCCAAGATGCCAGTAATGAGATGGGAAAAACCGCCTTTGCCTCTGTTTGTGTTGTCCGTCCTTGTTAATTGTATAATTGGCATTGAATGTTTGTCGTATGTGTGTTCTGTAAACCACTCTAAGTCCCCTTCAGGGTAAGAAGGGTGGAGTATAAATATTGTAAAAACAAATAAAAACGTAATGTTCATTTGTGGGATTAACATAACTCAAAAACTACTGGATGAATTGACACCAAATTTGGACACAATAAATCTAAGAGACTTAAAAAGCCAAATATAAAAAATTACAACACACGCGCAAAACCACACACACACATATCTGTGTGTGTGTGTGTATGTGTGTGTGTGTGTGTGTGTGTGTGTGTGTATATATATATATATATATATATATATATATATATATTCAAACACATATAGACACAAATATATATACATACACACACACAAAACACATATACACAGACTGGGTCACAGCAATGCATGGAAGGGGATGGCTAGTCTATATAAATAAAAATGTACTGTTCGTTTGTGGGATTAACATAATTCAAAACCAACTGGACGAATTGACACCAAATTTGGACACAAAACACCTACCAGGCCAACAAGTGACCATCACTCATAAAAACACTGAAAACCACAGCAGAACTTTAAAAACAAAACAAAAATTACAAGACATGTGTAAAACCACATATATATGCAAATACACACATATATACACATATACACAAATATATACACACACAGATATATAGATAACACATATGTGTATAATGCACACACATATACACATAATGTAAACATACAAAACACATATACACAGACTAGGCCACAGCAATGCATGGCGGGGGATGGCTAATTGTAAATAAATCTGTATAAATAACAATGTAATGTTTGTTTGTGGGATTAACATAACTCAAAAAACACTGGATGAATTGACACCAAATTTGGACACAATACACGTATTAGGCCAACGAGTGACCATTACTCATAAAACACTGAAAAACATAGCAGAAGAGACTTTAAAAGCAAAAAAAATACATCACAAAGCATGCGCAAAACCACACATAGATATAAAAAAGGTAAAGGTAGTCCCCTGACATTAAGTCCAGTCATGTCTGACTCTGGGGTGTGGTGCTCATCTCCATTTCTAAGCCGAAGAGCCAGCATTGTCCGTAGACACCTCCAAGGTCATGTGGCTGGCATGACTGCATGGAGCGCCGTTACCTTCCCGCCAGAGCGGTACCTATTGATCTACTCACATTTGCATGTTTTCAAACTGCTAGGTTGGCAGAAGCTAGGGCTGACAGCGGAAGCTCACGCCGCTCCCCGGAATCGAACCTGCGACCTTTCGATCAACAAGCTCAGCAGCTCAGTGCTTTAAACCACTGTGCCACCGGGGGCTCCTACACATAGAAATACATATACATAAATATATACACACATACATATACAAAGACTAGGCCACAGCAACACGTGGCAGAGGATGGCTAGTAAATACATAAATACATAAATCCTGCCTGACTTTTAATTCTACCTTTGAGAGTTCAGGGTTACTTCCATGGTATGATGTGGCAGTCGAGGAGGACTTTGTGGAGGATGTTTTAAACAAGGGTTTTCTTTCAGGTTCCCTTTCTTGCTACTGTATTTGCACCGCAGTTATGTGAGCCATAAAATAAATGTTTTCTCTATAAAAGCACTTTAAAAAAGAAACCTTAGAATTGGGGATTTCACATCATCAATGCCAAAGAAGCGTGGTGTGTTCAAGGCTGACACAAGACAAAACTCCAGTAAAATTTTATTTAGAGTGAGAATTTTAAAAAAATAGATAAGAAGTAAAAATATGTGCATCACCACTCTTCTGACCTTGGAAAACTGATGAACACTCTGCAGTGAATCACAAAGCAAAAAAGGAAACAGGTACACTTGAGCAAGAGCTGGGATTCCAGAGGAGCCTGGTTTCACGCTTTTCTAGTTGCCACACACTATTATCAACAATGTTTTGTATCAGCTAACATAACACAATTTTTCAATGGCTTTTATAACTGGCTACCTGTGACGGCGCGAGTGGCGCCACCTATATATAGAATTTAATTTGCAAGGGTTTAAACTGTATAACATGCCCATACTTGCTTATTTTATAAATGTATAGTTGGATTAATTGGTTATTTATAGCTGTCAATCAATGTTGTTTGCATCAGTTATATTGCTTCCTCAGCTCAATTGCTTGGCTCTACCGCTTCCTGGAAGAGGGCAGAGCTTTTCCTTTTTCCATTCTACCATCAAACTTTCTATCAGATAGACATGAGAAAGAGACTTGGCTCTAAAGCCCTTAATTAAGTTACCTCTCATCACCAATTCTAAGGTTTTTACCCTTGGGACTCATACTTCATGCCCAGATCGCCCTGGACAATGTTGAGGAGACCCAAGCACCTTCAAACCGGTCCTATGGCACCAGAGGAAGGCTTCGTGTCTTCAAATATAGGCCATTTGGATTGGGGCTGTGAATGTTCAGGCATTTGCAGCCATTGAGAAAGAGGGAACCTTGAAAAGCTTCTCAGCTGTGAAATCTCCTTGGACCCAAGACAACCAGAAACTGTAATGTATATTTCCTTTACCCCTTTGAAACATCCAGCTTATTGCCTTAAAGGGATAACTCTTTGTGAACAATAAAACCTATTTTGAGTTATCTACAGTGTTTTGGTCCTTGGAAGTTCCAGTTTCCTAAAGGAGAGCAAGAAGCAATCCCCTGGGGGGAAAATGTCGCGTCTATGTCACTTTCACTAAGAGTTATAGCCCCTAGGTGCGACGGCATACTACCCCCTCCAAAAGTGTACATTTAGTGTCCTATTTTAAATGTATTTTGATACCTGCAAGAAAATAACAGCATCTTGGATCTAGGTCAGGGAAATAGCTGGGAAGTGCTAACCCCAATGGATAACTAAGCTCTGGTTTGTCCATTCATCAAGAATGTGTCAGTTCCTATTGGAATTAGCAATGATTCAAAATCCCCTGCACATCTTCTTCCACATGGATGCAAGAAAAGAAAGGTGAAGGAGGTATAGACCTTGACAGCAATTCTATCATTTTGGGCTGAGGACTAATGTTTTGAAAAGAAGGCAGCATATCCAGACAGGAGACAGTGGAAACATCTTACATCTGAATACACACCCTCTATCATACGAGCAGAGAGATGCAGACCATGGATGCTTAGGATTTCAATAACTCTTCAGTTCTTGGCAAGGGCACTTCTCCTCTTTCTCTCAACATAGCTCTGCATCACAATAAACAGCACGGAGAAGCATCCAAGAGTGATAGAAGATCACTGCAATTCATACTGAAAAACATGATGGAATTTGATTAGCATCTTTCTAGGTTAGCAGGTTCAAAACACACACAAATTCTCCCTGCATTTGATGAACAGGTAATTATATTTGGAAGTCTGTTAATGTTCACAATTAAGCACAGTTCGTCATTGTAGCGCTGCCACTAAATCAAGGTGGATTGCTATGACAATATGGTAAGTTGTGTTCTTTCTCTAACTAGTTCTGGGCATAATGCAGGCAAAGAAAGAAGCGAGGAGCTCAGACAAAAACCCTCCTCTGTGCTACCATAGGGGCCTGTTGTCTGGAATCCAAAATTATCCTAAATAATAATATCCTAAATATCTCAGTGTCACCTTAGAGCAAACACTAACATTTAGGAAACACTGCATGAACACAAAGTTGCTGCACACAATACTTATTTTATTTCTTTATTTCCAGCATTTCTACGCCATCCTTCTCAACCCCCGAAGGGGGACTCAGGACAGCTTACATTTGGCACAATTTGATGCCATTGAATATAACAAAGCAATATAACAACAATTAAAACAATAAATAGAACATTAATTAAAACAATAAAAACAGTATTAACCACCATATCACCATTCCAGTCGAATTCCATATCCAAAGCACTATTTATGCCTGCTGTCCAAAAGCCTGGTCCCAGAACCATGACTTCAATTTCTTCCTATTTATTTATTTATTATTTATTTATTTGCTATACTTGTATACCGCCGTTTCTCAGCCTAGCCGGCGACTCAACGCTGTTTACAACAACTTATAACAAACAACAGTATACAGTTTAAAAGCATAAAAACACGATCCACAATACATATATCAATAAACAATCCAATTCATCTCTTGACTAAAATCGCGATCCAGTTTCGTCGTCCAAATTGCCAGTCCTTCAATCATTACACTTATTGCACTGAGTTAACCGAACGCCTGCTCGAACATCCAGGTTTTTAGTCTTTTCCGGAAAACCATCAATGAGGGGGCTGATCTTACCTCCATGGGGAGGGCGTTCCATAGCCGCGGGGCCACCACAGAAAAGGCCCTGTCTCTCGTCCCTGCCAGCCGCACCTGTGAAGCAGGCAGGATAGAGAGCAGGCCCCCCCCCAGAATATCTTAGGGTTCTGGTGGGCTGATAGGCTGAGATACGTTCGGATAGGGAAGTTGGGCCAGAACCGTTTAGGGCTTTAAAGGCCAGCACCAGCACTTTGAATTGAGCCCGGTAGCAGATCGGCAGCCAGTGGAGCTGGTGCAGCAGAGGAGTTGTATGCTCCCTGCACTCCGCTCCAGTTAGTATCATGGCTGCCGAGCGTTGGACTAATTGGAGCTTCCGGGCTGTCTTCAAAGGCAACCCCACGTAGAGAGCGTTGCAGTAGTCTAAACGGGATGTAACCAGAGCGTGGACTAAAAGATAGGAGGGATGAAGCCGATATTACCTCGTGGGGAAACGACTTCCACAGGTGGGGGGCTATAGCCAAGAAGGCCCTGTCTCTCATCCCCACCAGACGTATTTACCACGCTGGTGGGAGTGAGAGCAGGGTCTCCCCGGATGATCTTAAACTGCAAGGCGGGACATAGAGGGAGATGCATTCAGTCAAGTAAGCTGGGCCAGAACCATATAAAGCTTATACTGTGGAAACTTACTGGCAGCGCATGGGGTGTATAAAGGTAAAGGTTTTCCTCCAATATTAAGTCCAGTCATGTCCAACTCTGGGGGTTGGTAGTCATCTCCATTTCTAAGCCAAAGAGCCGGTGTTGTCCATAGACACCTCCAAGGTCATGTAGTCAGTATGACTGCATGGTGTGCCGTTACCTATTGATCTACTCATATTTGCATGTTTTCAAAATACTAGGTTGACAGAAGCTGGGACTAACAGTGGGAGCTCACCTCGCTCTCCAGATTCGAACTGTCAACCTTTCAGTCAGCAAGTTCAGCAGCTGAGTGGTTTAGGCCATTGGGGGCACATGGGTTGAAGACCAAGAATTAATAAGAACATCAGCCCTGGCCTTGTCTTACTCACCTGCTGAGTATGCCTGCCCTGTTTGGCATAAGTCTATCCATGTGAAGCAGGTGAACATGTGAAGCAGGTGAACAAGTCTGCCCATACAAAGCAGGTGAATATAGCACTGAATGAAACATGCTGAATAATCACAGGAGGTCTTAAACCTATACCTGTTGATAAACTCTACAAGCTAGCTGGCACCCCCTGTTGGGGTTCGGCCTCTGTGTGAACCTGATTCTCTGATTGTATTTCCAATTGAGCAAGTTACTGAACATGTATCTCTCCCTGATAGTGTTGAAACTGTTGTTGACGCTGAGGTCAGTGGCGAGGAAAGTGAAACTAAACATCCTGATGAAAATGTTTTGGAATCCAGCCGTGATAGCTCTCCAGAGGAAATCACACCTGGGTTTTTTAATGAGGACTGAAGGGAACAGATAGCTAGAAAGAGGAGTGATTCATAGTTTCTACAAAGGTCAAATAGATTCCAGGAGAGACAGGCCCAGGCTTCAAAGTCAAGGGGTGTTTCAAGGAATAGTTTCATTGGTTTAAGGGGCCTCCCTCTGGTTGTCTCGCTAGATCAAGCAACGTTTTAGACTGTGGCTGTGCCTTGGCAGAAGTGCCTGGGGGGAATTTGTTGTGTTCCATGGCCAGTAATCCCAGAGGCTTCTAGTTTTCAAGTACACGGTTAGTGAGATGCTAACAGGTTCCTGGTTTTTGTATTGTGGTTTTTGGAATTTTGCTCAAGTTCAAAGATTTTCCTGACTGCTGTGTTTCTATTGTGGCTTTTTGACTTTGCATTCACCTTTCTTTTGTAACCAATTTTTCATCAATAAAAAGGATTGTTTTTCCTACATTCCAGTGTGGTGGATTTAATCTTATGGTCTCATTTCCTGATCTGGGATGCAACCCCCCCCCCCCCCCCAGATGTGCAATGGGAAGTTGCTGCTAACTGTGAGAGAAATAAGGTTGAAAACTGTGAAAACCACCCACTGCATGGCTATCCACCTCCTCCCAGTAGACTCAAATCAAGGAAAAGCTTCATGAGAACCATCACTCTTCTTAATTTCCCCCAGCAACCAGAAACAGCAAGAGTATCCCTCTGGGCAGCTAAACCAGGAAACCCCAACTGGATGGCCCCCACGAGGGTCTTCTTCCAGAGGCAAACCAAGAATGGGCAACTTGGAAGTCCCTGAACAGACCCAGAAGTGGAGTGGGCAGATCCAAAGACAGCCTGGCAAAATGGCACGACCTAGAAGAATCCTCCACCTTGTGCGACTGTGGAGCAGAACAAACAACTCCACATCTGTATGCTTGCCCACAATGCCCTGCCTCATGCACAAAGGAAGAATTGTTTAAAGCTACAAACAATGCGGTCGTTGTTGCCTGTTTTTGGTCAAAAAATATTTAACCACTTGTGTTCCCTCTGTTTTTATCAGTTTTATATTTATTTACGCAATGCTTTTGACATGACAGAAATAAATCTGGGAATCTAGGGTTGGAACCCATTTGCTACCATGCCTTTGAAATGAATTCAAATAGTAATTTCATTGCAATTGCAAAACTCCTGCAGACCAAATGAGCTGGAGCGCCTTTTTAATTGATCAGATGGTGCTAATTGATCCGCTTGTTTTTCATAATCCATTAATCTTCCTGATTACATTGACAGGTTTTCTAGTCTATAAAATCTTCGACCAGGAAAGTGACAGATCCCAACTTTTATGACCCCTCTTTATATCATCGTCCTTATCATCATCCTCTGTATTATTTATACTTTGGCTTTCCCCCCCAAAATTGCAACTCAAGGCAGTTTACAAATTGAAATGATTATAAGTATAGTTAAAAACATGCACAAAGAATTAAATTAACAATATTAAAGCACATCTTGCTCTGTGTTTCCCCATCCTCCTTTCATTTTTATTATGATATACAAAGGAATAAAATCAGTACATTTGCAATATATTTATAATGCAGTAGACATATAATTTTCCTATCTTCCTAACCATATACTGTTTAAACTGTATCTTTTGATGTCAAATATTTCCTTTAGTTCTTGAGGCAGAAAGAAAATCAATGGCTACTAAACCAATTGGAAAGCTTCCCCAGAGGTGGCCAACAGTGGTGGGGAAAGAGGCCAGTTTTCACTTGGATCTATAGGTGAGATATTAATTTACTACAGTAGAATCTCATTTATCTAACCTTCACTCATCCAACATTCTGTTTTATCCAACACAGTCTGCCTCCCGCCCGGATCCACAGTTGTTTCAATACATTATGATGTTTTGGTGCTAAATTCGTAAATACAGTAATTACTACATAACATTACCATGTATTGAACTTCTTTTTCTGTCGATATGTTGGAAAACATGATGTTTTGGTGCTTAATTTGTAAAATCATAATGCTTTTCCTCAATCCCTCCTTATTATCCAACTTTTTCACTTATCCAACGTTCTGCCGGCCCACTTATGTTGGATAAGCGAGACTCAACTGTACTAGACTTGTGCATTTTGGCTGAACCTTGATCCATTTCTGCTTATTTATTTATTTATTTCTCACCCCGCAGGGGACTCAGGGCAGATTACAATGTACATATACATGGCAACCATTCAATGCCATAGACACACAACATATATACACTCAGAGGCTATTTAACATTCCAGCTTTTTCATGAGGGTATTATGGCCACCAGGCGAGCTGTTGCTTCATCGTCCATTTGTGACACTGATGAAGTACGTCCTCATTCTTTACATGCTTGCTGGAGATTTTTATGGCGTCTTAAATTAGCTAGATTCCAGTAGACCCACGTATCTGCTTTCACATGCTTCTCGAAAATGGGTGGATAGTCAGGTAGCCTTTTTCGGTCCACACCTGAAAAAAAAGTGGTAACGGGGAATTTACGAGGCTCCCCTTTCCATTCCTGGGATGCTTTCTTTTTTCCCTTCAAGGGAGTCTGGGTTTCAGCAACAGTGTTAAGCAGACATAGTTTGCCTTAAACACATAATGGCATTCTTCTACTCCAATTGGCCCAACAGGCAGGGCTTACGAGGCTCCCCTTTCCATTCCTGGGACCCTTTCAAGGAGCATACGGCAGTCTCTCCATGTGCCATGTGATCCCAAAAAGTGGAGGATGAGCCGTGATCGGCTGCCACATGGTCCCATTATTGATTGAAAATTGTGACGGCTGGGCCCTTGCCGTTATGGCCATCTGATCCAGCCGAAGAAGCCGGATTGGCTGGAGGAAAATGGCAAAAACTGACCTATGCACAAGCCTATTCTCTACCATAAACACTAATAATAAAAACAATATAACTAGTTTTATTGTTCACTAGCCGACCCCTGCCAGGTGTTGCTGTGGCCCAGTCTGTCTATATGTGTGTATTTGCATGTATATATGTGTATATACATGGTTTTGTGAGTTTATGTATGTGTATATGTGTATATATGTGGTTTTGCGCATGTGTTGTAATGTATTTTTTATTTTTTGGCTTCTTAAGTCTCTTCCGCTGTGTTTTTCAGTGTTTTTATGAGTGATGGCCACTTGTTGGCCTGGTAAGTGTATTGTGTCCAAATTTGATGTCAATTCATCCCGTGGTTTTTGAGTTATGTTAATCCCACAAAACGAACATTACATTTTTATTTATATAGATTGGTTTATTGATCAATGATGCATTGCAAGTGCAGCAATATGCAGGTGGCTACAAAGATTATCAGTGACCAAACAGTAAAGGATTCTTAATTTGAATTTTTTTCAGATCCTTTGATCATATGCAGGACATTTTCCTGCAATATCTCATCACTGTATCCTGCTTGGCCAATAAAACAGTTTGGGCTTCAAAGATCATTGATGGAGCACTTTTTTAAAATGCAGGAAACAGGGATCCCAAATTTAATTGGTGGCAACGACAGTTTTAATGATCAGGTTTATTTTTACTCTGTACTCATCTCACCTTAATTGTATAATTAAAAGGAAGTGAGTTAAGAAGTAGAAACACAAAAAGGAAGAGAGAGAACCCAAGAGAAATGTGGCATGGATTTGAGGAACACTTTTCACTTATCCCAGAGCATAACACTCTGTGAGCAGGATTATAAAAGGATTCATTGTGCCGCAACTCGTGCAATATTATAGGGGATTATCTATTATACCACAATACACAATAGAATCAAGGAATCGCCATAATGAATTTTAATAAACTACCTAATTTAGTAGGTTATTTACTAATTTACTAAAGCATATTTTCAACTTCAGTGTCACATAGAGAAATTCAATCCATGTGTTGTCAAAGGCTTTCATGGCTGGAATCACTGGGTTGCTGTGAGTTTGCTGGGCTGTTTGGTGATGTTCCAGAAGCATTCTCTCCTGACATTTCGCCTGCATCAATAGCAGGCATCCTCAGAGGTTGTGAGGTCTGTTGGAAACTAGGCAAGTGAGGTTTATGTATCTATGGAATGTCCAGGGTGGGAGAAAAAACACTTGTCTGTTTGAGCCAAGAGTGAATATTGCAATTGGCCTACTTGAATAGCATCAAATGGCCTTGCAGCTTCAAAGTCTGGCTGCTTCCTGCCTGGGTGAATCCTTTATTTGGACAAGAGAGATCCTCTCACCTCTGCAGGATTCTACCGTATACCATGTAGCGGTGGACAAGTCTACAGAGGGACGACCAAACGCAGCAGCAATGCCCAAACACGCATCAAGGAACATGAAAGGCACTGCAGACTAACTCAACCAGAGAAGTCAGCCATAACAGAGCACATGATGAACCAACCTAGACACAGTATATTATTTGAGAACACAGAAATGCTGGATCACTCTCATAACCACCATGTCAGACTACACAGAGAAGACATTAAAATCCACAAGAAGCATGTGGACAATTTCAACAGAAGGGAGGAAACCATGAAAATGAACAAAATCTGTCTATCAGTATTTAAAAAACTCTAAAATCAGGACAGTAAATAAGGAACAACACTAAAAAAAAAAATAGGGGAATTCCTGACAAGAATAAATCAGGGCAAGCTAATCACCTCCCAACAAAGGATTCCTCCAGACAGGAAACAGACAGGCTTTGAAGCTGCAAGGACATTCAATGCTAATCTAGGGCTCCTATTGCAACATTAACACTTGCCTCAAACAGAAAAGAGTTCTTTCTCGCACCCTGGACATTATTCCACAGATATATAAACTCCACTTGTCTAGTTTCCAACAGACCTCACAACCTCTGAAGATACCTGCCATAGATGTGGGTGAAACATCAGGAGAGAATGCTTCTGGAACCTGACCATTCAGCCCGGAAAACTCATAGCAACCCAGAAATCCAATCAGTTTGGGAAAATTGCTGTGAAAAATTGCGGATTTATCACAAGTTAATTGGCAAGTTAATTCCATGCTTTGACCTTCTCTCTACTGAGCTGCAGTTTGTCTGATTTTGGCCCCAAGTTGGCTGAAAATTCCCCCATCAGACGTATCCCATTCAAAGTTCTAATTACCTCACCATAATGCAAATCCATCCTCACATGCTCTGACGAAAGTTCTCATGCATTTTTAATCTGATATTTCATTAAAATGAAGGATTCTTGCATATGGATATCTCCAAAGTGTATCTTGGACATAATGGACTCACTAGAAATAGACTGATTAATATGAACGGGGCTTGTTTGTCACTTATGAAACTCCCATTGGTTTCAATGAATCTACTCTGTTTAAGATTAAAATTGGATTTAATGCACTGTCTATGTTATGACAGGTATTTACAAGGCTATGCATCATGATGCCATTCATCACCATATATCACTTTTGTGCTCTGAGTGTTGAGCCCACATTTGCATGCATATACTTTGTTTTTGTTTTTTTTTACTGAATACAATGTAAATGGCTGCAGAAATACATAGCCATACCTATTGGCTGTAGGAATTTCAAGGACCTTATTTACACACACTATTTAGTAAACCCACTGTTGCAATATTTACAAAATGTACAAACAAGATTCTCAGATCCACTCTCAGCTTGTCATTGCAAACAATCAGTGTCATCAAATGCTTGTATACAACATAGGCAGATACTCACATTGAGTCACACAGGAGAGAGCGAGATGGATTCTTTCATCCTCCTTATATACCTGCTGATAGGTCATTGCAAAGGGGTTGCATCTGCCAGTGTCCCTTACTGATGACCTATCAGCAGGTATATAAGGAGGATGAAGGAATCCATCTCGCTCTCTCCTGTGTGACTTTATGTGAGTATCTGCCTATGTTGTATATGAGTATTTGATGAGACTGCTTCACATGGTTATGACTCAGCCATTACCACACCCCTTCGGTATTGCATCATAACATTATTTATTTATTTATTTATTTATTTGTTTACATTATTTCTATCCCACCCATTTCAGCCCGAAGGCGACTCAGGGCTGTATACACCCATGATGGCGAACCTATGACACGTGTGTCAGCACTGACACGCGTAGCCATTTTCGATGACACACAGGTGAATGCGGCCGCATACAGAAAAGATGGGGCTGCATCCCAAGAAGGACATTTCATCCTCGGCTCCTACACCAGCATTTTTCTATAATGCCGAGATATATGGCATTATAGAAAAAGCAGGTAAGTTAAATAATTAGTTTTTGGTTTATTAAATACAGTTATATATTACAATAATATATTTTTGTTATTAAACTATAAATATCATGAAATTATGTTTTTTTTTCTCAAAGTGTCACCCCACCCGAGTTATGCTCGGTTTTTTTGGTGAGTATTGACACACCAAGCTCAAAAGGTTGCCCATCACTGGTATACACAGTCAGCACAATTCGATGCCGAAACAAAATATATACATTGATAAAGCAAAAACATCAAGTGCAATTAAACATAAATGACAGTGCTTAATAAACTATGTCCTCTTGTTCAAATCTTCATCCGTTTCATTGTCTTGGCCATTCCTGGGTTAATTTCCAACTCTAGTTTGTCTGTTTGTCTCTTTACTCCGGGGTTCTGAATGCTTGCTCGAAGAGCCAAGTTTTTACTCTTTTTCAGAAAGTCAAGAGAGAGGGGGCTGATATAATATCCCTAGGGAGGGAGTTCCACAGCCAGGGGGCCACCACAGAGAAGGCCCTGCCTCTCGTCCCCGCCAGACGTGCTTGCAAAGCAGGTGGGATCGAGAGCAGGGCCTCCCCAGACAATCTCAAATTCTTGGGGGGTTCATAGGGAGAGATGCGTTCAGATAGATAGACAGGGCCAGAACCGTTTAGAGCTTTATAGGCTAAAACCAGCATTTTGAATTGAGCCCGGTAGCAGATTGGCAGCCAGTGGAGCTGATTCAACAGAGGAGTAGTATGCTCCCTGAGCCCCGCTGGACCATTTGAATCTTCCGGGCCTTCTTCAAAGGCAACCCCACGTAGAGTGCGTTGCAGTAATCTATACGGGATGTAAACAGAGCGTGGACCACTGTGGCCAAGTCAGACTTCCCAAGGTACGGGCACAGCTGGCGCACAAGTTTTAATTGTGCGAATGCTCCCCTGGTCACCGCCGAAACCTGGAGATCCAGGCTCAGCGATGAACATTCACAGGCATAATCCAGGTTCATCATAAAGTATTTTGTGTATGACTAGAAATGCTGTGCCATTTCTATTTAACATAGAACATGGTATAACTTCCACATCTAAACTTTTAGAATCATTAGTTTGGGCAAGGAGTAAACAAAGCATTGCAAGAAATGTGCATTGCAAATAAAGTGTTTCATTCTGAAAGTAAAGAGTTATAGCAACAAACATCAGGGCATTTAAATGAAGACTGCAGTCATGAAGCCTTCATAGGAGCAGAAAATATGTATAAACTCTTACTCCACTTAAATTTGGAAGTACTGATATCTGCTATGTTTGTAACATATTTACAATTATGATGCCAAAAGATACAACATACGAACCAATTATGAGATTCACCAACACCCTTTATCTTGATAGCAGCATGCTATTTACAATATTAGGGTTGTGTACCTTCAAATGCTAACAGATGGACAGTGCTAACAGATTATAAGTTGCCAATGAAGGCCAGAGCAGATAACTTCAACACTGCAGTCTTACCAGCAATGTTATATGCATCTGAAGCATGAGCAACAACAAAATTAGAGGAGGAAAAAAATGGTGATGACTCAGAGTGCAATGGAAAGAAGGGTGTGTGGCGTGACAATAAGAGATAAAGTCATCACTAAAGAGCTGCATCAAAGAACCGGAGTACGTGACGTGGTCTAATGAAATCTATGAGGTAAAAAGAAGGAAGATTTATTTATTTATTTATTTATTTATTTATTTATTTATTTATAAATATATATTCTGCCCTTCTCATCCCAAAGGGGACTAATTGCGGATCACAATGCGGATATACATGGAAAACATTCAATGCCACAGACACACAACATATATAGACAGACAGACAGAAGCTATGTAACTTCCAGCTTCATGAGGGTATGCTTCGAATTCCGGCCACTGGGGGAGCTGTCACTTCACCGTCCACTTGTGACACCGATGGAGTCCTTCCTTATTCTTTTGAATGCTGCTGGAGAATTTTATGGTGTTGTAAATTAGTTAAATTAGTCTCCCCGCATAAGTGGTACCTAAATTTCCTACTTGACAGATGCAACTGTCTTTCGGGCTGCAAAAGTCAGACAAATGGTCGGGAGCTTACTCTGACCCGGGATGGCTTCAAACTCATGACCTTTGAATCAGTAGTGATTTTAATGAAGCTGACTCCCAACCAGCTGCACCACAATCCGGTCCAAGATGGGCAGGGCATAGAGTCCAAACAAAAGACAACTGATGGACATGTCAACTAAAGCACTCAATACCAAGATACCACAAATGACTTTGGGCAGACCTCGTACTCAATGGGATGAACCAATGGTTAAGGTATTTGGCCAGAAATGGAAAAGAAATGCTCAAGATCAAATATATTTGGCAAATGGTAGATTTGCATGAAGCCCAAAGGAGTGGATAGACAACAAATTAAATAGGATAAGATACCTTCAAATACCTGCTGGAGAACAGCAGTTCTCATGTCCTGCTTGTGAGCTTACCTGAGACATCTGCTTGGCGACAATACAAAACAGGATGCTGGAACCCAAAAAACTTTATTCTGCAGGTCGAAGCTTAATCCAGACAAGACAGGTTCTCCTGGTCAGTTGTGGGGCCGACTGGGGTATTGGGTGGCAACCTGTGCTCGACGGGGTTACACTCCCCCTGAGGGCGCAGGTCTGTAGCTTGGAGGTCCTCCTGGATTCAACGCTGTCACTTGATGCACAGGTGTCAGCGGTGACCGGGAGGACCTTTGCACAACTCAAACTCGTGTGCCAGCTGTGAAGTCTGACTCGTGAAGTCTGACTTCCAGATTGGACTATTGCAATGCGCTCTACATGGGGCTGCCCTTGAAGACAGCCCAGAAGCTCCAACTGGTACAACAGGCGGCAGCCAGGCTCCTTACTGGAGCAAACTATAGGGAGCATACAACATCCCTTTTAAAATAGCTTCACTGGCTGCCGATAAGTTTCCAAGCCAAATTCTAGGTGCAGGTTATGACCTATAAAGCCCTAAATGGTTCAGGCCCCGCCTATCTTCACGATCGCATCTCCCTCTATGAACCAGCGCGAACTTTAAGATCTTCTGGGGAGGCCCTCCTTTCTCTCCAACCACCGTCACAAACATGGTTGGTGGGGATGAGAGAGAGGGCCTTCTTGGTGGTGGCCCCCCGCCTCTGGAACACCCTTCCTGGAGAAATAAGACAGGCCCCATCCCTCCCCTCCTTTTATAAGAGCCTGAAGACCTGGTGGTTTAAACAAACCTTTGAGAACGACTAGTTCTAGCTCTGCCCCAGATACTGTTGAAATTGGCCATATCTTTTTCTACCAATTACCCAGGTTAGTTTTTTCTGTTAGGCCCTGGAAATGTACTGCCATAGACTCTACCTAATTTCCCGGGCCCTCTAAAATCACACTAGCCTGGCCCGGCCTTCTAAACTGCCTTGAACAAGCAGGATTATTTTAAATATATGTGATATTGTGGTTTTTAATGCTTATTTTACCTTTTTAATTTTGTGTTCATGCTGTTCTCTTTGTATGCATTCATTACGTTACTTGGAAAGCGCTCTGAGTCCCCTTGGGGAGATAGAGCGGTATATAAATAAAGTTTTGTTGTTATTGCTTGGACATGGTTCTTTGTATTCTCTTAACCACATTTCAGATTGGCTTCTTGATTCCTGGCTTGTAATTAACTTTACTTCCAGGATGATTAAGTCAATTGCAGTGCTGTTTGCTTCCCTGGTCCCGATTCTAGTGTGCTTGTTCATTTTTTAAATAATTTTTATTTGAGAAAAAATAGTTATATATATCTGTACTATACATTTCCCTCTCTTTTATTTACATTCACCCCTGTGTTCCCTTCTCCAGAACCATCTTTTCTTCTAAAGTCCCACCAAAAATTCAATTCTTCATTTGAAAGTAAATTTACATCTTCTTTTTCCAATACTTTTTCTAGAAATTTTCTCCAAATGCTTTCAAAGTCAATTTTTTTACATAATCCTTTCTTTACTTTTAAGTTTGATGTTAGCTTATCGTTCAGTGCCATTTTCCAGACTTCTTTATACCATTCTTTAATCTGTATTTTCATTTCCCCTTTCCAACATTTTGCAATTAATAATCTAGCTGCTGTTAATAGCATGTCTATTGAATTTCTCCCCTCATATCTTTCCCATCCTCTTTTTAAATTAAAAGCAATATTTCTACTGGATTTCTTTTTTTTATAACCATAGTATTTTCTATTTCCATTATAACCAATTCCCAAAAATCTTTTACATATTTGCAATCCCACCACATGTGCATGTAGGTTCCAATTTCTTGGCATCCTCGCCAACATTTTTCATTATTGTTCTTATTTATAATATTTAATGTTATAAAATAACAACAACAACAACAATAATAATAATAATAATAATAATAATAATAACAATAATAATAAACTTTATTTGTACCCCGCCACCATCTCCTCAATGGGGACTCGGTGCAGCTTACATGAGGCCAAGTCCAAACACATATTACAGCAGCAGCATAAAACCGAAAACGCAACCTGAAAACGCAGACAACAGACAATAACATCATAATTACATAACGTCATAATTACATAAAAGAAAATTATTATAAATTAATTTGGAAATGGTTTTTAACACCGAGAAGGTGTGCTTGTTCATCATCGACTAGTGTGATCCCGTATCTAGGGCAGGACTATGAAAATAAAAAATGAAGCATTTCATTAGTCCTTCAAGAATGTATTAAACACTGATGAGCCTTGCAACATAACACATCTGCTTCAGACCGTTTCACAAAGCGTGCTCAGCATGGTACAATTCAAAGGCACACTTTTGCTTACAATCACGCTGCATAATTTGATTCTTTTTTCAAGGAAAGGGGAGCTGGTCATTCTCATATGCATGTACTTCATTCTTCATTCTAGTTTTTTGAAGTTGTGGCAGATGGTCTAGAGCAAGAGAGTGAACTGAGATGATTTGCACAAAAGGATTTTTTAAAAAATACATCAAGGATGTAGGTGCTGTAAAGATACACAATGCTTGTTGACGAAAACAACAAAAGCTTCCTGGTCCAAGGTGAACACAGGAGCGGATTCATTGTAAACAAGCTCCATTGTGGTCCCAAATGTCCTCTGCTGGTGGTTTGCCCTGATCCCTTGTCAGTATCACTGAAAACACATATATATACCATCTCATATCATTCCTATTGTATCCTGCCTTGATTCCAAGGACATCACGGTGAGGTTTTACAATTACAATGTTTATAGGAGGCAAAAATGTAAAAAAAAGGAATAGAAAATCAAAGAAACAAAAAAAACCACCTCTCCACAATTGTTCATCCCAAGGATAAAAACACTAGGAAGAAGGGGGTCTTTCTGCCACCTCTCTGAATTTCAAAACGATTCTGAACAATCCTTTTGAGCACTATTTTTTTCTAATTCTATTCATCGGTTCCAGTTCTGCATACCGAATGACTTGTGCTATGTATAGTGCCTTGCAGAAGTATTTGCACTTTGACTTTTCTACATTATGTTTTGTTACCACCTGTAACTGAAATGGATTTAATTCACATTATTATCAGTTTATGTATAGAGGTTGCTCAGTGCTATGAACATGGTAATATTTATATTGTGACACAAACATTAAGGAAACAAAGAAAAATGTAATTCTTAGTTGTGTGAATATTTCAAACATATTTCTCACTCAATACATGACAGAGGCAACTCTTCTTAGCGACCCCAGATGTGAGTTTTCTTGTGTTAGACAACCAACTTTGCACATCTGAATTTCTTTCGTCAAAATTACCAGAGGGGAGCCACCTTTTGTCCCTCAGTAAGCCCATAGGCAAGATGGATGGATGGCATCCTTGAAGTGACTGGACTGACCTTGAAGGAGCTGGGGGTGGTGACGGCCGATAGGGAGCTCTGGCGTGGGCTGGTCCATGAGGTCACGAAGAGTTGGAGATGACTAAACGAATGAACAACAAAGCCCATAGGCTGTGACCCATCTACATTATCATATAATGCAATTTGAAACAGCATTATATGGTCAGTGTAGATGGTGACTTAGTAAAATAGCTTCTGGGTTTCTTCACACTCCCTTCTCAACCCACAGGAAAGATTGTGCCCTGTTTTGACCCAGAAACAACCATACAACAAGAGTTAAAGCAACTAAAAAAGCTTTACTTCGGCAAAATGATAATAATGCAAAAACAGCAGCAAAGGGACAGAAGGAAAATTCCAAAAGCAAAGCAAAAGTCTTACAAACATGAAACAAGAGTCTTTGGCAAAAAGTCTTTGCGAGGCACTTCACAAATGCTGGAGCTGCAAGCAAGGAAACCGAAGCACAAAAACACTAAGTGGAATGGTTGCTACCAGCATTTACCACTTGCTTTACTGCTGATTTACAGCCCTCAGCTCCCAGCACAGCTGTTCCTAGAGTGAAATCTGATTGCTCAACATCCTTACAGCAATTCTAGCTGACCTTCTCCTTTCTTCTTTTGCCCTTCGACATTCCTAAAATGTAGGAACCGGTAGTATGTTTTCCTCGCCCTCTTCTTCCTCCTCAACACTTGGTCCCAAATCCCCAACTGCTACATCTCCAGCCTCTTGTTCTACCTCCTCCTCAGATGAAGATTGCCACATTGAAACAAAAACAAGTTATTGTGCCTGCAGATGAAATTCTAAAACTACTCTAAGAAAATTGTGGGGTTTGTTTTCAAAAATTACAGGTTGCAAAATGGGATGTATCTTATATTCGATGGTGCCTTAGATTTCATGAAATACAGTCTATTAGGGATTTATACACTCATGAGGAGATATGTAACTGAAGACTTTATCACACTCAGGAGGCAAACCAGCATTGAAGTAGGACCACCATCACCAATGCGATCTGCATGCATCCTATTGCTAATCAGAGATTGATAGACTCTCCATCTTTTGTGGTTTATAAACAAAGGTTGGATGGATGTATTTCAGGGGTGCTTTAGTTGTATATTCCTGCATGGCAGGAAGTTGGATCAGATGTTCCTTGGGTCATTTATTTATTTATTTATTTATTTGCTGTATTTGTATACCACCTTTCTCAGCCAATTGGCTGACTTGCAGTTTCTCAAGTCACTCCTGACACGACCAAAAAAAAAGCCAATTGGCGACTCAAGGCAGTTTCCAAAAAATCCGTATACATAAAACATAATATAGATAAAAACATTAAACAATATAAAACATTACAAAAGCAATAAAAACAACATCATCAGTGTCTCATTATTCTCAGGCATTGTCCAATTCCATTGTCAGGTCATTCGATTTCCTATATTAGCAACTCTGTATTTGTAAACGCTTGCTCGAATAGCCACGTTTTAACTTGCCTCTGAAACGTCAAGAGGGAGGGAGCAGATCTGATTTCCCTAGGGATGGCATTCCATAGCCAAGGGGCCACCACTGAGAAGGCCCTGTCTCTCATCCCCGCCAAACGTGCTTGTGACGATGGCGGGACCGAGAGCAGGACCTCCTCAGATGATCTTAAAGACCTCATTTCCAACTCTAAGATTTTATGATAATCCCCCATCAAAAACAGATAGGCAAACAATCAGCTCATAAACACACCAGTGATTTCCAAAGCCTCCTGAAATCCTACAGATTTTGAAGGGAAGAGGAAGCATGTTCCCCATAATCTCCCCCCAATTTCCCAATTTCCCAACTTGTATAAATATTTATACAAAATTTTTATACAAATTGGGAAATTCTGGTATCTTTTTTTTTTTTTTTTGCTTCGGGGGCTGTATAAACAATTTAAAAAATGAGAAACGGAGCAATACTCCTTGTTTTAAAATGATATTTTTTATTTTAGTGTGCCTTGTTCCAAAGATGAAGCACCTGGAGGTTTCTGGGAGGGACATCTCTAACTCTTTTTTCTCCTGCCAGGAAATGGTTGGTCTGGAAAGGTCTCAACCATATTCGGTTCATAAAAACATGCTCCTACAAGCTTTTCTCTGTTGGAGAATTGGTGATCTACCCAAACAAACCAGCAAATCCTTTTGTATATAAATTGGGAAGCAGCCATTCACTGTGATACTGCCCGTCTTTGGAATGCCAATACAATTTTTAAAGAAGTATAGAGATGGAGAGAATCTTAAAACAACCTCTACGTATTGAACCATTAGTATGCATGGAGTACTATCCACTTGCTGACTTGCAGGAATGGTATCTATCATCTATCTATTTATCTTTATCTATTTGGCTACATGGTGGTGAGAGTGAGATCAGAATGAAATGGGACAGAAAATGCAGACTGTAACATTGGACATATTAACCTTCAAAGGGCTGGTTTTGCATAAATATTGTGGCCTCTGTAAGCTGGCACTGTGTTAATGATCTCTGAAGTGGAACAGTAAATACGCTCTCATTACAGGAAAGTTAGCTCTGTAAAAAGCAGAGTCTTTCCTTGAAGATTTGTTGTTGTTAATCTTGGGGAAATGGCTGTAATGAAATCCAGCCTATTAAGAAGTCATTTTCCCTGTTTAGACCTCTGCTAATAGATTGAAATTTGGAGATATCTCCCAGTCCAACGTTGTTACTCTCCAATCATCTTGTGCCATCCCTTACTCTCAAATGGCCACTTTGAAGTCAGAATCCAACAGGATTCTGTCTTATAGTAGTAATTCATGCAATATGTTGTTTTACCTTATTATCAGAAGTCATACATTGTTGACAAACAAACAAGGGACTCCAGGTTTAGTTGATGTTTTGCATATTGAGGGTTCCCTTTCTTTTGGAATCGATTGTCTTACAGTGATCGGTGCACTGTGGAATGAATCGGTTTGCACCCTGGACCATCTCCAGTACTTAATAGGGTCTTTGCATGGTATATCACTTATTCCTGGAACTCATGTGTTTTAATGGACTCTCCTTGGTGGAATGCACTGTTGTTTTTATACGTTGCGATGTCCTTCAGGACCGGTTTTTGGGTACTCTTCCTATATAATGTTTATTTTATGTCTCTGTGTGATAGGTGATGTTATTTTATGTGATATGTTTAATAAAGTTTAATTTTTATTAGGAGAGGGTCATTTTTAATGTTTTATACTGTTTTGAATTGTTACCAACACGGTGAACTGCCTGAGTCCCATTCGAGGTTGAGAAGGGTGGTATAGAAATATCACAAATAAAAAATTAAAATAATTAATGCAGTTTGACACCACTTTTCTGCTGGCCAATGCACCTCCGCACACATATCTCCAAATTCTCCTCTTCCATTTTCCCGATGATACAATGTGCTTTTAAGGATGCTCTACACCAGTTGTTCCCAACTTTTTTTTTTTACCATGGACCACTTGACCAGGGACCACTCTCCAACATTAGTACTAAAAGGATTATGAATAAATTTTTGGTCAACTTTAGATTTGGTTTGGTTATTTGAGGTGCTGATGCAGAAAATTGTATTGGATAGACCACATCATCTCTAGTTTCTGATACAGAACAAATGGCATCCAGTAGTCGCCTTCTGCTTACCCACAAAAAAAAATCATATTTAATAATCTAGAGCTGAGAGTGCCTTGGACCGCAAGAAGATTCAACCAGTCCATCCTCCAGGACATAATGCCCGGCTGCTCATTGCAGGGAAGGATATTAGTGGCAAAGATGAACTACTTTGGCCACATCATGAGAAGACAGGAAAACTTGGAGAAGATAATGATGCTGGGCAAAATGGAAGGAAAAAGAAAGAGGGGCTGACCAAGGACAAGGTGGATGGGTGGTATCCTTGAAGTGACTGGCTGGGGGTGGTCACAGTCAACAGGGAACTCTGGCATGAGCTGGTCCAGGAGGTCACAAAGAGGCAGAAGTGACTGAACGAATAAGCAACAACAGAGCTGATGTGGTAGTAGTAACCTTTTGTGCGTAGGCAACCTCTCCTAAAATCTCCATTGCCTCAGCACAATAAGAGAGTTTTGTGAGACCAGACACTCTCATTGCCACATTCTGGCCTATTAGGTAAGAATCATTACAGCATGCTACATGTATTTTCTCCCAAAATCCTTTTTTGCTTCTTTGCAAGTCCACCACATATGAAAGAAACTTCCCTCATGGTCCTTACATTTCCAACAATTTTTGATGTATTTCTGTACCTTAGAATTAATTTTCTCGGTGTAATGTGCCAACGATGAAACATCTTGAGCCAATTCTCCTTCAGATCCATAGCATACGTGTTTTTCAATTTTTTATTCCAACTTAATTCCCATTCTGAAAGATCTATTGTTCTTGTCAAGTTTTCCACCCATTTAATCATGCAGACTCTCACGGTTTCATTGGGAGGGACATTTTGATAGTGAGATCAGTGTGGTAATTTATCCTATTGGTTAGAGATTTGTTGAGTTCTTGGTCTCTGGATACTTTCAAAAAGGAGAAGCTCTAGCTGGAGATCCTCCATTGAAGAAGGGACTGGACTCGATGGCCCATGAGGCTCCTGCTAATTCTATGACTCTGTGTCTCTCAGGATATTGCTCATCACTTCTTCATTTCAGGAAGTTGATTGTTAAAACATTTCTGTTCATCTTATTCCTCTCCCCTTCCTTCCTTCCTTCCTTCCTTCTTTCCCTCCTTTAAAACACTGAAACAAGCTATAAGAGCTCTCTCTTTGAAAATGTCTCCATTGAAAGTTGCCGATGCAGTTATCACTTCAGATCCTAGTCAAAACTTATTTGCCCAGGGATTTCTGAGTATGATGTTGTTTTGAGCTTAAGATTGCTTTGCTTTTTTAAGCATCTGATCTATTTTATTGTCATTGCTTGTTTTGATTATACGGCATTTGAAGCAAATATCTTCCCCACTGAAACTCAACTAGAGCGAAAAGGCACTCTCATTTTGGCACCAAGTGAGAACTTATTTATTTGCCCAGGCATTTGAAAACATGTCATTTTGATCATCGTCTATCTAGTTTTCCAACGCCTCTAAACTATTTTGCTGTAATTTTCTTTTTATGTTTCTAGATTTAAACATTTGGGGCATAGTTTAGTTCTTAGGCTTTTGATTTGTCGCTCTCGTTTCTTTTACAATGAAGGGTGGGGGGAAAGATTGAATAAGAATAAGCACCACAAAAATAGTCCTATAGAATAAACCTAATCATTAATGCATTGTCGAAGGCTTTCATGGCCGGAATCACTGGATCGTCAGGAGAGAATGCCTCTAGAACATGGCCATATAGCCAAAAAAAAAAAAAACCCTACAACAACCCAGTAATCATTAATGAAACATACATGGCTAAAACTAATACGTCAATGACAAACAAATGCTAAGCCATGAACATTGGGGTGACTTCCTGAAGTAATGCCATCTCCACTCCAGATGATTGTAATTTGAAGGCATGGGTAGAGTTCATCCTGCCCGGTGGGATGCATTGCTCACATCGGTTCTAATCAGTGCATGCTCATTTTCAGACTTAAAATCAACCCCCTTGATGGCTGGGCATCACAAAGGTCGCATTATCCATGGTGTGATGCCATTACAAGTGGGTTATCAGGAAGGCCATGTTCATCAGTAGGAGCCTAGTGTCTACCCAGTCAATTTTTAGAGACAATTTTTTAAATTGGTTTTCCTTCTTAAGAAGCAATTTTTGCTTCCTTCTTAACTTAAAAAGCCATTGTCTTTGGTAATGTGAACATGTTGCTTTCCACCACAGAGTTAATAATTTGTCTTTGATCTGTGGTCATCAATGTCAGCAGTTCAGCAACTTTCAATTATAGTTCATTCATTTTCTTTTTGTAGTTTTCCGGACCTTAATACTTTTAGGATGGACTTGTTGACCGAAAGGTCACAGGTTCAAATCTGGGGAGCAGGGTGAGCACCCGCTGACAGCCCCAGCTTCTGCCAATCTAGCAGTTTGAAAACATGCAAATGTGAGTAGATTCATAGGTACTGCTCTGATGGGAAGGTAAGGGCGCTCCATGCAGTCATGCTGGCCACATTACCTTGGAGGTGTCTATGGACAACACTGGCTCTTTGGCTTAGAAATTGAGATGAGCACCAACCCACAGAGTTGGGCATGACTGGACTTAATGTCATGGAAAAATCTTTTACCTTTACCTATCTCTAGATTACATGGTCCCCAACCCTACAGCTTTCATACAATTCCATTCAATCCACACCTCATATTTCATGACAAATATGAGAGGCATAACACTTAGAAACCAAGCATGAAGAATAATGTCCCAAAGATGATGGCAGCAGCAAAAGCACATGCAGAATCTCACAGCATGGGTGCATCCTATCTCCAAGAATCAAGGAAGAAACCAAGACATCACAGAAAGAGAAAGCATTGCAAACAGCAGCGCATGGTGGAAAAATTTGCCAACAGATGTTGTGCCTTAAAACCTACTTTCAAATTCAGAAAGTTCTTTCAGAGAAGATACCAAGATCTGACACTCCGGAACAATACATAGCATTCCACAGCTCATTGCTTTCTCACTAAGATGGCAAATTATCTGAGACATGTGTCTGATATATTGTGGTGGCAAGCTCCCTTGACAGATTCTGTAGTCTTTATGAAGCTTTTCCAATCGGTGGGTACAGGTGATATTTCTTGAAACAGAGCAACACCATCCATTCCTCCACCTTTTCTCCACAACACTCCAAACTCTACATTTTTCTTTCTTCCCAGCATCTCTTCATTTCATCCCACAATCAAGGTGGGCTGTCACAGGGCCTGCCAAGATGGTGCTCAATTTGTATTTACTAGAGAAGCCTCCGTTCGTGTGTTTTGTTCAAACAAGTCTTCCTCTCTTGAACAACAGCAGAGAGAAATGCTTTGAGCCTCATCATGGCCTTCTGGTTCTGCTTCCTTCAATGGCACAGGACTTAGAAAGGACTGTCTGTACATCACAGGCGCACTGACATCAATTAGCAGGCACTTTAATTGTGCAATTTTAATGTCCTGGAGGCCTCCTCATGACCAGATTTGGGGGTCAATTTTCATCTGTCAGCAATTTACTGTGCCAACTCAGATTGCATATGTGTAGGGAGAAAGGCAGTTGTCTGAATGATCTATCATCATTCTAAATCTTGATTTACCATGCCATTCATGCCAAAGCAACCTTTTGGAAGGTGGCATGGTAAATTTAGTTCTGAGGTTCATTTAGACGACTTTCTAATACAGATCTAGTATGGTGTCAGAAGTGAATGGAGAATACAGTTATAATATATCAAAAAACACAGAGTTAAAAACTTGGCATTATCCCGCCTTGACTACTGCAATGCTCTCTACGTGGGGCTGCCCTTGAAGACGGCCCGGAAGCTCCAGCTAGTCCAGCGCGCGGCAGCCATGTTACTAACAGGAGCAGGACGCAGGGAGCATACAACGCCCTTGTTGTGCCAGCTCCACTGGCTGCCGATCTGCTACCGGGCCCAATTCAAGGTGCTGGTGTTGGCCTATAAAGCCCTAAACGGTTCCGGCCCAAAATACCTGTCTGACCGCATCTCGGCCTATGAGCCCACGAGGACTTTGAGATCGTCTGGGGAGGCCCTTCTCTCGATCCCGCCTGCCTCACAGGCACGCCTGGCGGGGACGAGGGATAGGGCCTTCTCGGTGGTGGCCCCCCGGCTGTGGAACACCCTCCCTGTAGACATCAGACAGGCACCCTCCCTTATGACATTCCGCAAGAGACTAAAGACGTGGTTGTTTGAGAAGGCGTTTGACTAAGTGCTACAACAATTGGCAATGATGATTGGAACGGAACATGGATAACGAGATTGGATTGTGATTCTATGATGAGACGTCGCGAATGATTTAGGGTAATTGTATTATTGATAGTGATGTTGTTATTGTTGTTTGTGATATTGCCTATATTGTAATTTGTTTTTATATGTTGTACACCGCCGTGAGTCGCCCTAGGGCTGAGAACGGCAGTCTACAAGTGCAGTAAATAAATAAATAAATAAATAAATAAATAAATTATACTACATTTTCTTTGACCAGAAGCTGGCCACTTGGAGTGCCTCCGATGTTGCTATAAGATGGTTCTCCATTGTGCATGTGGCAGGACTCAGGTTGCATAGTAGTCAGTGGTCTGTGGTTTGCTCTTCTCCACACTTGCATGTTGCAGACTCCACTTTGTGGCCCAAATTCCTAAGATTGGCTCTACATCTTGTGGTGCCAGAGCGCAATCTATTCAACGCCTTCAAAGTCGCCAAGCTTTTTGTGTGCCCAGGAGGGAGTTTCTCATCTGGTATCAGCCACTGATTACTTTTTATAAGTCAGAGCATGTGTTGGAGTTCAGCCTGTGATTGTGTTTCAGGATCAGGGTGCTTTGGATGTGGAGAATGTTGTAAATGAGGTTCAAGATGGCAATGGTTTGGTCAGTGATATTGATGCAGAGAACAACATAGAGACACCTGTTCACAGCGTAGTTTCCCATGAGAATGTTCCTACAGGGTATAGGGATGATGGTTTACTTCCTGAATTGCTCCCAGAGAGTTCCCAAGATTTGGGGCTTGAAAACAACTCGGCACCTGCAGAAACTAATGAGCATATAGATAGGCGGGCAGAAATTAGTCAAAACAGACAGGCCGAGCAATGCCTTTGGCATTCTGCCAGGCTTCAACAGAAAAAGATAAGGGCCGCTCAAGGAAAGTGAAACCAGTTTCTGAGTGCTTGGAAAGGTTTAAAAGTTCCAAGCATGGAAAATATAGCCAGATGAAGCATCGTTTAGAATCCTGCTAAGTTCTTGTCCTCGTCTCATAGAAGCCTTGCTTGGAAGATTCATGCTTAAGGATTTCTTGTTCCCTGGTTTGTTGGTTTTTTTGTCTCTTGGGATTACCTGCTCATGCCTTGGATCAATGTTTCCTGGTTTTTTGGATTTTGTTAGAGAGTTGTGGACTTTGTTTTTGGACATTGCTGAACTCTACCTTGGACTAATTTGTTTCTGCTTATCTTTTTACCTAATTGGATTTAACTATTCCTTTAAAGTGTCTTTTTCATTTTGCTGTTTTTACTTATCTTCAATAAAAGGATTGCTTTACCTATTCATCGTGCAGTGTTTTAAAGTCAGAGGGTTATTCCTGTTCTGGAGTGCAACGGCATGGTCCAGAGTAACCCCAAGGTATTTGGGTGTGCTGCAATGCTCCAGTGGGATTCTTTCCTAGGTAACCTTCAGAGCTTGTCTGCTCTTAAGATGAAAAGCACACATTTGTGTTTTAGATGAATTAGTAATTAGTTGGTTTTCGCTGTAATAGGCAGTAAGAGCACCTAAAGCTTCAGAGAGATTCTGTTCAACCATTCCAAAGTTCTCTGTGTTGGGGTTCAGCCTGAGTTTGAACTTGAACCTGATTCTCTGTTTGTTCCTCCTGATGCTAATGAAAGTATATTTACTGATGCTAGTGGAAATGTACCTTTTGATGCCAATGCTCCTGAAATTAGTGAGGAAGAAACTGCTGTAGGTTTGGAAAATGCCAATGTTCCTGAAATTAGTGAGGAAGGAACTTCTGTAGATTTGGAAAATGAAAGTACCAGTGTTCCTGAAAATGTTTCAGAGGGAGACCTTGAACTTTCCCTCCCTTCTGCACCTGTTAACTGTAATGACAACAGAAGGGGCCAAATTTGGGAAGACAGAAGTAAAACACTCAGTTTGCGTCGATCCTCCCGAATTCAAGAATTAAAAACATTGGCTTCAAAACAGAAGGGCGGTTCACGGAACCGATTCTTGAGTTTTAATTGCAATACGCCGGGCTGATTGTCTCAGTTCAGGCATCGTTTCAGAATTGATGAAGACCTTGGCAGTTCTCCCGGTTCCCTGGCCATAGTTTGGGAAGATTTCTAGGATATCAAGTACGGTTAGTGGATTGCTAACAGATTCCAGTATTTTCCCAGTGAGGCTTTTGGTTTTGCTTTGTCCATTTAAATTCATGTTTGCTGATTTTGCTGTGGCTTTTGACTTGCATTTTTCCTTTATTCTGTAACCATTTTTCTTCAATAAAAAAGGATTGTTTTTCACAGCCAAGTGTGGTGGATAGTTATCTTAGGGCCTCGTTCCCTGCTCTGGATTGCAACACTCTGCTTGAGTGGTGATGGCATGATCATCAGCATAGATGAAACTCTCTGTCCCTTCTGGCAGTGGCTGATCATTTATGTAAATGTTAAACTGTAAATGTAAAACTAAACTTAAAAACAATTATCCCAGTATTTTCCCTATTTGCAAAAGAGATTCAGTACTTTGGAGAGCTCCCTTGGAGTAGATTCACCATCCAACATTTGTGTAAATGTTATACATTGATGGAGCAAGCACACTCACCTGAGGCTGGCAGTTCTTCTTCAGATCTAGTGCAATTCTGGGTATTTTGATGGCCACAGAACTTCTGCTGTCATTTGATGCTAAAAAGCAGGTCTGGGGAACCTGGACTACAACATCCATTTTGCCTCACCATTAATAAGTTGTTAGAGGAATGGGAATCTAATGGGAATAGGAATCTAACCACATCTAGGTGCCACAGTTTCTCTAACACTGCTCTATACCACCTCTCCATGCATAAGCCATAAAAAGCCTCAGCATATGCAGCTTTCTGTGGATCTTAATATTATCTCAAACAGTAAGTACAGGAAGATCAAGGTCAGAAACACCCACTCTGATACCACCTTCCCCCAATGCTCAAATGCTTAAATGGACCACCGATAGAAAGATAATAGAGATCTTCACATATATATTCCAAATTCAGTATTTGCACAGTTTTATTCTAATCTTCTTTTTGACCCTTCGAGAAATGCAGTGTATAAATCATCAAGATAAATACTTCTTGGATTCAGTGATGTATGAAAAGGGCTTCTGTGTTTCTTTTCTCTGCGACTCTACTGACAGCTTTGTTTGCTTTCCTCTGAGTGTCTATATAGATCCAGATCAAAAGTGTTAGCTGTTTTAAAACACAGAGTTTTAGATTTTTTTTTTGGGGGGGGGGGGGGAATCACTGTCTACTCCGAAATGCAGGAATACAAAACTAAAGCACTTCTGAAAAGTATCCATCCAACTTCTGTGTAAAGAAAGACCTCCAAAGAAGGAGAGCCTACCACCCTTTGAGGCAGTTTGTTCCATTTTCAAGCTGTTATTATAGCAATCCATGCATATTATGAAAGCCATGTGGCTATGTCAGGAATTAGAAGAAAAAAATACAAACCTGAAGCGTTGGTGGTGTCTTCAGAATAATTGAAGAAAATGGGTGAAAAACATGTTTATTCAACTGTCTCATTCTACCTCCACTGGCTAAATGGGATACTGACTTCAAGGAATTGCTCTTTGGATATAGGATGGTTGGTAGGAGAGAGTCAGGACAACTGTTCAGTCCTCTGAGAAGTAGATCAACTCAAAGCAATATCCTACCACTCTTCTGGTATTAGCAATTGCCAGAGAAACTGGACATTTTAGCTCTGTCTATAGCAGTGTTTCTCAACCTGGGGGTCGGGGCCTGAGGGGGTATTAGAGGGGTTACCAAAGACCATTAGAAAGCACACCATTTTTTTGTTGGTCATGGGAGTTCTGTGAACTAAGATTGGTTCAATTCCATCATTGATGTTCAGAATGCTCTTTGATTGTTGTTGAACTATAAATCCCAGCATCTACAACTCTCAAATGTCAAGTCTATTTTCCCCAAAATCCACCAGTGTTCACATTTGGGCATATTGAGTATTCGTGCCAAATTTGGTCCAGAGCCATCATTGTTTGAGTCCACCATGTTTTCTGGATGTAGGTGAACTACAACTCCTTCGTTAGTGGAGTTCAGAATGCTCTTTGATTATAAGTTAACTATAAATCCCAGCAACTACAACTCCCAAATAACAAAATCAATCTCCTCTAACCCCACTAGTATTCAAATTTGGGCATATAGGGTATTTGTGCCAAATTTGGACAAGTGAATAAACATACATCCTGCATATCATATGTTTACATTACGATTCAGAACAGTAGCAACATTACAGTTATGAAGTAGCAATGCAAATAATGTTATGGTTGGGGGTCACCACAACATGAGGAACTGCATTAAGGGGTCACATCATTAGGAAAGTTGAGAACCACTGATCTGTAGCTCTCTTTGTCAACAGTCAACAGAGAATTGCCAACTATAGGATCTCTGGGAAGTTCTTGACTGGCAATTGAGTCCTCTAAGGCAGAAATGGCCAACGAAATCTTTCCTGAGAATGATGGGATTTCAGTTGATGAACAAGTAGTGGTATGTGTTTTTTCACTTTATTCGTTGGCACAATCTCAGGCTCTTGGCTACTTGGTTATTGGCTCTCCTCGTCAAGCATTAGAGCACAGGCTCGAGAACACCAGACCCTAGTTGGAAAGGAATCAGTTCCTATCTATATTTTCAACCACAATCATATTCCAGACATAGGTTTTGTAATAGAGAATCACAGAATCCTAGAGTTGGAAGAGACCTCGTGGGCCATCCAGTCCAACCCCACTGTGCCAAGAAGCAGGAAAACCACATTCAAAGCACCCCCAACAGATGGACAACCAGCCTCTGTTTAAAAGCCTCCAAAAAAGGAGCCTCCACGACACTCTGGGGCAGAGAGTTCCACTGCTGAACAACTCTCCCCATTAGGAAGTTCTTCCTCAAGTTCAGGTAGAATCTCCTTTCCTGTAGTTTGAAGCCACTGTTCCACATCCTAGTCTCCAGGGCAGCAGAAAACAAGCTGCTCCTCATAGGGCTCATTCTCCAGACCCTTGATCTTTTTCATCATCCTTCTTTGGACACATTCCAGCTTGTCAACATCTCCCTTTGATTGTGGTGCCCAGAATTGGACACAGTATTCCAGGTGTGGTCTGACCAAGGCAGAATAGAAGGGGAGCATGACTTGTACCTGTTGAACTTGATTTTGTTAGTTTTGGTCCATCTTTCTAATCTGTTAAGATAATTTTGAAGGGATGGGGAACATCTGGACTGTTGGGTATCCATCCTCCTCTAACCTCAAAGTACTTCTACTATTCTCCCAATCCCTAAGTCAAATTGTGGAGCAGTTTTGAAAGACTGACCAAGTTTTACATGTAACTCAGCTCAGATTTACATTTTGGGAAGCTCTGATTTCTGAGTAGCCATGGACAGAAAGTGAATTTATTTATTTTATCTACGTGGGGCTGCCACTGAAGATGGTGCAGAAACTACAATTGGTCCAAAGATCTGCAGCCAGGCTGCTTATGGGATCTAGTTACAGGGAGCAGTCAACCCTCCTGTTTAAAATAGCTCCACTGGATTCCAAAACGTTTCTGGTCCCAATTCAAGGGGCAGGTGATCACCTGCAAAGCCCTAAATGTTTTGGGACCTGCCTATCTTCATGATCACATCTTCCCTTATGAACCAGTGCATACCCTGAGATCATCTGGGAAAATGGTGGCGAGGTATAAAAATAAAGTTATTATTATTATTATTATTATTATTATTATTATTATTATTTTACATAAACAAAGGAAACTGGTGGCGATTGCATCTGGCTTTGCTTCAGACTCTTGGCCCAGCCAATACAGCCACCCAAACTTTTCCAAATTGGAACTCTGTTTCCAACTCAAAGATGCCCTTCACCCCTATTGAAGAAAGATCCGAGGGTTTCATCCCCACACATTCTAGGAGTCTCGATTGCCAAAAGAGGGGAAATAAAGTATTTCAAAAAGCAAATGTCATAATGTGAATCAGCCTGAGTTTCCAGCCATGGCTGCTCTTAGTTTAAATTCTGTACAGGAGCAAAATGTCGGCATAGAATTCATCATCCTGAACAATCTCTGCTTTTCCCTTTTTTTTCGGGAAAACGAAAGAAAGAAAAACACCTTGTGCTTAAAGCTGCAAAGAGTGGATGAAAATGGCAGTGTGTGAGCAATGCCTGATGAAAGCTTAAAAACTAAAAAGACAGACAGCACGAAGACAGATTCCTAGCATTTAAACAGGCATGAATTCATGCCTTGTGAAGGTCTTTATTTATTACTGTCAGGATGGCAGTCTGCAGTGAGTCAGGGACCAGAAGCAATAGAATTGGCTGATAGTATGGCTGAAAAGTAAAGCAAAAAAACAAAAATACCTGCTGGGAGATCAGGAAGTAGACCAGAAAAAAGGTAATAGAGTTAAAGAGCCAGACAGAATTTCAGGACAAGACAACAAGGTTGAAGAGTAAGGTGGACATCAGGGCTGAAGAGCATGTCACTGCGGTCATGCACTGTGGTCATCTGGGCCTCCTCTGCTGACCGCAGTGCATGAGATGGTCTATGTAGGGAGATGCAATTGGACAAATAGCCTGGGTCCAAACTGTTTAGGGCTTTATAGGTAACGACCAGCATTTTGTATTTAACCTGTCAGTGGACTGGCAACCAGTGGAGCTGTTGCAGCATGGAAGTTGTCCGTATTTGAGGAGAAAAAAATCATGTACATCACAATACAAAAATATAACTCTCATTCCTACCATCCATGCTTGTGACAGGGGTGGGACTGAGAGCGGGGCCTCCTCTGCTGACCTCAGTGCATGGGATGGTCTATATATGGAGATGTGATTGGACAAATAGCCTGGACCCAAACCGTTTAGGGCTTTATAGGTAACGACCAGCACTTTGTATTTAACTTGAAAGTGGACTGGCAACTAGTGGAGCTGTTGCAGCATGGAAGTTGTCCATATTTGAGGAGAGAAAAATCCTGTACTTCACAATACAAAAACATAACTCTGATTCTCACCAGCCAAGCTTGTAACAGGGGTGGGACCGAGAGCAGGGCCTCCTCTGCTGACCGCAGTGCACGGGGTGGTCTATATACATAGATGCAATTGGACAAATAGTGTGGGTCCAAACTGTTTAGGGCTTTATAGTTAATGACCAGCACTTTGTATTTAACCTGAAAGTGGACCGGCAACCAGTGGAGCTGTTGCAGCATGGAAGTCATCCATATTTGAGGGAAGAAAACATCCTGTACTTCACAATACAAAAACATAACTCTCATTCCCACCAGCCGAGGTTGTGATGGGGGTGGGACTGAGAGCAGGGCCTCCTCTGCTGACCACAGTGCACGGGATGGTCTATATAGGGAGATGCGATTGGACAAATAGCCTGTGCCCAAACTGTTCAGGGCTTTATAGGAAATGACCAGCACTTTGTATTTAGCCTCAAAATGGACTGGCAACCAGTGGAACTATCACAGCATGGAAGTCGTGCTATATTTGAGGGGAGAGAACATCCTGTACTTCACAATACAAGAACATAACTCTCATTCCTACCAGCTTGTAATGGGGGTGGGATCGAGAGCAGGGCCTCCTCCACTGACCACAGTACATGGGATTGTCTATATAGGGAGATGTGATTGGACAAACAGCCTGGATCCAAACTGTTTAAGGCTTTGTAGGTAATGACCAGTACTTTGTATTCAGCCCAGAAGTGGACCGGCTACAAGTCGAGCTGTCGCAACATGGGAGTCATCCCATATTTGAGGGGAGAGAACATCCTGTACTTCACAATACAAAAACATAACTCTCATTCCCACCAGCCGAGGTTGTGATGGGGGTGGGACTGAGAGCAGGGCCTCCTCTGCTGACCACAGTGCACGGGATGGTCTATATAGGGAGATGCGATTGGACAAATAGCCTGTGCCCAAACTGTTCAGGGCTTTATAGGAAATGACCAGCACTTTGTATTTAGCCTCAAAATGGACTGGCAACCAGTGGAACTATCACAGCATGGAAGTCGTGCTATATTTGAGGGGAGAGAACATCCTGTACTTCACAATACAAGAACATAACTCTCATTCCTACCAGCTTGTAATGGGGGTGGGATCGAGAGCAGGGCCTCCTCCACTGACCACAGTACATGGGATTGTCTATATAGGGAGATGTGATTGGACAAACAGCCTGGATCCAAACTGTTTAAGGCTTTGTAGGTAATGACCAGTACTTTGTATTCAGCCCAGAAGTGGACCGGCTACAAGTCGAGCTGTCGCAACATGGGAGTCATCCCATATTTGAGGGGAGAGAACATCCTGTACTTCACAATACAATAACATGAGTGCAGCTTGGCCAATGTTCAGGGATGATAGGGGTTAGAGTCTAATAACAACTGGAGAATCATATTTCCCTGTACTAGATGGACTTTGGTCTAACTTCTCTTTAAATACTAAATGTCAGGGAAAATATGTTGTACTTTTTCCTGTAATGGTTAAACTCATTTGTAGAGCTCACTGCACATAAAGAAACTCTGCTCTACTTGGTGCTGACTAATAGTCCAAGCCAGAACATTTTAAATACCTCTGCTGCTCTTCTCTTGTTCTCTGCATCATACACACAAACAAAGCTTCTATTTCCTCCAGACTTGCATCACATCCTGCAGTAATCCTTCTAAATTGCCTCCATTTCCCTCTCTGGCCATCTCCCTGCCATAATGGCCATTATCTGCCTATTGGCCGGATGCTCTTACAAACCATTCTCAATCCTCCTCTGAGTAAAGAATGGTCACAAGGCTGCACTTGACCCCAGCAGCATTTTGCAATCTTTGCTCCTACTTTCATGAGCCATGTTAAAGAAGTCTCGACAAGATGTTTTACTGCAAATGCAAACAGATGTTTCACATCTTCCAACTCAATGACCCGTGCCGCAAACTTGGAACTGTAAAACTTCAGGCGCTGATGTTCCTATCAAATAAAATGTCAGTCCATTTCGGGGAAAGGTAGCACCCGCAAGAGATAAATAAATCTTAGCTTAGCTTAGTGGAGCAGTTGGCAGCGCTGAATCCCAAGGGATGATCAAACTGGTTGCTAACTAGCTGCTCAAGTGTAGAAAGGGTTGAACACTGACTAGTAAAGGGAATACAGAGGTGAAAGCAAAGGCACTGAGATCCATACTCACAGAACAAAAAGAAAACATGAAAGGATGGGAGAAATTTCCCTTCTAATTTGTGCTCCTAGATCAGTGTTTCTCAACCTTAGGGTCAGGACCCCTGGGGGATCACAATGGAGGGGTCACCAAAGACCATCATAAAACACAGGATTTTATGTTGGTCATGGGAGTTCTGTGTGGGAAGTTTGGCCCAATCCTGGCCCAATGTTCTTTCATTGTAGGTGAACTATAACTCCCAACCGTCAAGATATATTTTCTCCAAACTCCACCAGTGTTCACATTTGGGGATATTGAGGATTTGTGCCAGGTTTGGTCCAGATCCATCATTGTTTGAGTCCACAGTGCTCTCTGGATGTAGGTGAACTACACCTGCAAAAGTCAATGCCCACCAAATCGGTCCAGTATTTTCTGTTGGTCATGGGAGTTGTGTGTGTCAAATTTGGTTCAGTTCCATCATTGGTGGGGTTCAGAATGCTCTTTGATTGTAGCTGAACTATAAATCCCAACTGTCAAGATATATTTTCTCCAAACTCCACCAGTGTTCACATTTGGGAATATTGAGTATTCCTGCCAAGTTTGGTCCAGATCCATCATCGTTAGAGTCCACAGTGCTCTCTGAACTACAACTCCAAAACTCAAGGTCAATGCCCACCAAATCCTTCTAGTATTTTCTGTTGGTCATGGGAGTTCTGTGTGCCAAGTTTGATTCAATTCCATCATTGATGGACTTCAGAATGTTCTTTGATTGTATATGAACCATAAATCCCAGCAACTACAACTCCCAAATGACAAAGTCAATCCAATCCCCCCCCAACCCCACCAATATTCAAATTTTGGGCGTATCAGGTATTTCTGCCAAATTTGGTCCAGTGAATGAAAATATATCCTGCAAATCAGATGTTTACATCACGATTCATAACAGTAGCAAAATTGCAGTTGTGAAGAAGCAACAAAAAATGTTATGATTGGGGTTCACCCCAACATGAGGAACTGTAGTAAGGGGTCGCGGCGTTAGAAAAAATGAGAAACACTGTCCCAGATGCTTCCTTAGCCCTTCTGTGATTTTTAATCTTTCACTTTCCTCATCACTTCATTGAAGTCTATTTTGCTTGCAAAGGAGCCCCAATGGGTTGCAAAGCGCTTAATTTTCAATCTGTGCCACGTTTCAAAACATCCTGATGCTGTTGTTTTCAGTTAACCATGCTTTGCACATGAGCTGAACTGAGTTGAAAGATGCAGTTTATCAGCCTGATTTTTTTTTCTTCCTATTTGGGAATTGTCACCGCTGGGTCACAGAACCCCTTCGCAAGACTTCGGCTCTGACGAAAAGTCGGAACAATGTTTCCATGTCTGCATAGCTAGATAGTTCAAGTTAAGTGCTTTTCAATCAATCAAAACTCATGAGAGATGCTCCAAATTTATCCTGTGAAGTCAGCATGACAGCAAGAAGGTGGAGACCTGCACATCCCGCTGGGAAAAATCAGGCAATAAAAAAACCACTGTAGGCCATCTTTTTTAATATCTAAAAATCCAGAGTATTGGTTAGTTATAATCCAGTACAAACTGACTGGGTTTGATGTCTTGTAGACTCACAAAGTTAGAAGAGATGCCAAGGGCCATCTGGTCCAACCCCATTCTTCCAGGCGGAATATTCCACTGCCAAAAAGCTCTTACCATCAGGTTGTTGTTGTTGTTGTTCATTCGTTCAGTCGCCTCCGACTCTTCGTGACCTCATGGACCAGCCCACGCCAGAGCTCCCTGTCGGCCGTCACCACCTCCAGCTCCTTCAAGGTCAGTCCAGTCACTTCAAGGATGCCATCCATCCATCTTGCCCTTGGTTGGCCCCTCTTCCTTTTGCCTTCCACTTTCCCCAGAATCATTGTCTTCTCTAGGCTTTGCTGTCTCCTCATGATGTGGCCAAAGGACTTCAACTTTGTCTCTAGTATCCTTCCCTGCAATGAGCAGTCGGGCTTTATTTCCTGGAGGATGGACTGGTTGGATCTTCTCGCAGTCCAAGGCACTCTCAGCACTTTCCTCCAACACCACAGCTCAAAAGCATCTCTCTTCCTTCGCTCAGCCTTCCCTAAGGTCCAGCTCTCACATCCGTAGGTGACTACAGGGAATACCATGGCTTTGACTAGGCGGATCTTTGTTGCCAGTCTGATGTCTCTACTCTTTACTATTTTATCAAGACTGGACATTGCTCTCCTCCCAAGAAGGAAGCATCTTCTGATTTCCTGGCCACAGTCTGCATCTGCAGTCATCTTTGCACCTAGAAATGCAAAGTCTGTCACGGCCTCCACATTTTCTCCCTCTATTTTCCAGTTGTCAATCATTCTTGTTGCCATAATCTTCGTTTTTTTTATTGGTTTTTTACCATCAGGAGGTTCTTCATAATGTTTTGGTGGACTCTTTGCCTGCAATTTGAATCCATCGCGCTGCACCCTAGTCTCTAGAACAGCAAAAAAAAACAAGCCTGTCCCCTCCTCAATGTGACATCTTTTCCAATGACTATCAAGTCCTTCCCAAAGCTAAGCATACCCAGTTACTCAAAATGATCCTCATAGCACATGGTTTCCAGGTCCTTTGCTACTTTAGTCACTTTTCAGTTGGACAATATCCTTCTTTCTTTGTTCAGAACTGTATCCCGAATGAGGTCTCTCCAAACAGACTATGACTTCCTCCAGTCTAGTATTGTTGTAGCCTAAGATTGCAATGTGGGTTTTTTTAGCTACTGCACCAAACTGTTGACTCGTGTCCAGCATGTCATCTACACTAACACTATAATGCAGCTTGGTACCACTTTGGCAAAATATAATAAAAATAACAAACACACATATTGCAACAACAACAATGTTAGCAGCAGCAAACAACAACAATAACATCAACAACAAGACTACAGCAGCAAACGGGCTAAGTTCTTGGATGCTTTGAAGTGCATGGGGTGTGACTGGATGGGCAGCAAAGACCGGCTGGGACATCATACGATGGAAATAACATGACAATGAGTTATTGGCATTGGTTTGGAAGCAGCTGGGCTTACCTGAATCACCTTTTTGCTGCAAAGGTGATTTAGTTGAGAGGTTTGGACCTAGTTTAATGTGAGGACAGTGACTACACTGAACAAAGAACGTGACTTCAAACCACATGGGGATTTTTTTCCATCTCCATAGATGTATATCTACATATTAGGACTTCATCAGACAGTCTTCAGGCTCTGTTTCCATGCACTTTGGAAATGGATTTCCACGGGAGTCCCATGGAGACCATCACATGGTGAAAGACCACTTCTAGTGAGACTCTATTTTAGAGAAGGGAGACAGGGAGACACCATCTTAGGTTAGGTTTGCCTTAAGGGGGCATGTTCTAGTCTTGGAGGGAAAATGAGAAGGCTAGGATTGGTTAGAACAATGGGGGGGGGGAGCCTAAGTGATCTGAAGGAAAAAAAAAGTGACTTTTAAACTGGGGCTTGAGTTCCCAGATTGCCAGTTTGGAGTTGAGAGTTGGAGCTTGAAAAGGGTAGAGCAAAGACATTGGGTGTTAGTGAGAGCAGTTTGGGTTTTGAAGGAGAACTTTGGGTCAGTCTTTTGTTTAGTATTCAGGGTAGCTATAGAGGAGTATAGCTAGAATACTGTGTGGAGCAGAACCCCGTTAGTTGTCTGCTCTTCTCCTATGGAATGCTAGTTCAGGCTTTGGCTAGGTTCCTAAGGGGGATTTTTGTGGGAGTTACTTTCAGAGATTCATTTCCTGAAGTAATTTTCTGTGTTGAAACTTTAAGACTTGTAACCCAGAAGTTTCTAAGATCTCTTCTCAAACGCAACCACAAGCTTTGTATGCCAGAATTTTACTGAAACCAATAAGCATTTGTTTCCTGAAGTAATTTTCTGTGTTGAAACTTTAAGACTTGTAACCCAGAAGTTTCTAAGATCTCTTCTCAAACATAACCATTCAATCCTGTTCAATAAAAGTTCTTGCTATTTTTACCAACTTATACCAGCCTCAGTGTGAATACCTTTGTGGTAAAAGTGTTATTTAAGTCAGCTTTTTAACAGCCTCTAAGAAAACTATCGTGACACAGTGTGGGTCACAGAACAATCTCTCAATAGTACCTCAGCCTGTGCATTAGTAATATGGTGGCAGCGGATATCTTTTAAGGAATCATTTTAAGTCTCTCAGTTCCAGTAGTTCCCAGTTCTTAGCTTTTAAATATTCAGTTGGTTCAACAACCATACTCCCTCTATACTTTGGTGAACTAGTCGGTAGTGGTGGTGTCGTCGTTATAATTTGGTAGGCTGCTGTGTGGTCATTATAAACGTGGTGAAGCAGAGTTGGGATTTTTATTATTGAATAAAGTTCCCTACTTTTCCCCACAGTAACATTATACATGCCCTTGGGGAATTTTTGGGGACTTCCTCCAAAATTCTAGATCCTATAATGTGCTGCACCAGATGTCTACAATGCACTCTGCCTTTTCCATAGATTGATTCCTAAACTTCAAAGACTGTCATCTGTCCAAGATTTTCCTCATTGGGGTTTGCCTTTTTTTACCTCTAACTCCAATGCTTCAGTTCTAGCTCTAAAAATGACATGGAATGTAAGCAATGGAAAACCAACGTTACTACTTTTCCAAAAATGAGCCACTAAATTAAGATCAATGTATTGGTTCTGATTTTTCAACAAGTTACAAATTATCTGACAGCAAACAGAACTTTAGATTCTCCTCCTCTTATAGCTGGATTTTCACCTCTGCATTGTTTAACATCAATCACACTCATTATTGCACAAAGCAGATGTGGACCGTCAGCCACTTCTAGAGGGTAGCTTTGCATTTTTGGCGACATGGCTCACATGGGTTGTTGTAGGTTTTTAGGGCTGAATGGCCATGTCCTAGAAGCATTCTCTCCTGACATTTTGCCTGCATTTATGGTAGGCATCCTCATAGGTTGTAAGGTCTGTTGGAAACTAGGAAAATTGGGTTTATATATCTGTGGAATGTCCAGGGTGGGAGAAAGAACTCTTGTCCGTTGGAGGTAGGTGTGAATGTTTCAATTGGCCACCTTGATTAGCATTTGATGGCCTGACATCTGGCTACCAGTATTAAAAAAAACTCTCAAATTATAACAGTAAATAAAGAACAGCTCTCAAACACAGGGAATTCCAGACAAGAAACAATCAGGGACAGCTAATCACCTTTCAACAAAGGATTCCCCAGGCAGTAACAAAACTGCCAGGCTATCAAATGCTAATCAAGGTGGCCAATTGAAACATTCACACCTGCCTCCAACAGACAAGAGTTATTTCTCCCACAGATATATAAACCCAATTTTGCTAGTTCCAACAGACCTCACAACCTCTGAGGATGCCTGCCACAGATGTGGGTGAAACGTCAGGAGGGAATGCTTCTGGAACATAGCCATGCAGCCCCGACAAACCTACAACAACTCAGTGATTCCAGCCATGAAAGCCTTCGACAATACATTAAAAAATATAGCAGTAGACTTCTAAGCTAAACACGTTAACAGTGTGATGCAGTTGCCAATGCCAATCTGCTTCTCGTCTGCATTGACTTAGACGGTTTGTAAAAATACTCAGTGAAGTTTGCACAGTAACCAGTGAACCTGGTGTAAAAATGAATTTTAAAATAACCACATTCATGACCGTTACTAAAAAAAGAAGTCGCTTAAGAAATATCATTAAAAATCCAAAAGGAAAGAGTGGAGCATGTCGGCAAATATAAATATTTGGAATACGGTTGAATAGGCAGTCGGCTCATCATCATGCAATCAAGGCTAGAACAGGCATGGCCCAAGGTATGTTTCTAAAGAGAACAAAATACAGTATGCTGGAGAAATGTAACATTAGCTCGAGGGTGTGCATCGTACAGAGTTTAGTATTCTGATGCCACTCTACTACACTGGGAGAGAATCAGGAACTTATAATGAAAACGTTAAGAGTTGTCTGGACCAAGTGAAAGAACTAAAGAGAATGTATAAAGAGCAAAACAGACAACTCTCTTGCTGCAGCATCACAACTGACTACTATTCTGTTTCTGAATACAGTTTAAAGGGCTGACCTCCCTACTTACCCCTTGCGGAGAGACGGTGGCCTATAAATAAAATTATTATTGTATTGTCGAAGGCTTTCATGGCTGGAATCACTAGGTTCTTGTGGGTTTTTTCGGGCTATAGAGCCATGTTCTAGAGGCATTTCTCCTGACATTTCGCCTGCATCTATGGCAAGCATCCTCAGAGGTATGAGGTCTGTTGGAATTCTGACATGGTGGTTGTTGGTGTGGTCCAGCATTTCTGTGTTCTGTGTTAAACAATGCTGGACCACACCAACAACCACCATGTCAGACTACACAGAGAAGCCATTGAAATCCACAAGCATGTGGACAATTTCAACAGAAAGGAAGAGACCATGAAAATGAACAAAATCTGGCTACCAGTATTAAAAAACTCTAAAATTATAACAGCTAAACAACAGAGAGGAAAAAAACCAGGCACAGATTAACACCTCCCAGGAACAGATTTTCCCAGGCTCAGGCAGACCTTCAAATGCTAATGAAGGTGATCAGCGAAACATTCACACCTAACTGCAGCAGGGAAGAGCTCCTTGCCCCACCCCAGCCATTCCACAGATATATAAACCCATTGTCCTAATTCCAACAGACCTCATACCTCTGAGGATGCTTGCCATAGATGCAGGCGAAACGTCAGGAGAAATGCCTCTAGAACATGGCTCTATAGCCCGAAAAAACCCACAAGAACCTAAAATTATTATTATTATTATTATTATTATTATTATATTACTTCCTTTTTCAGACAAGTAAACACATCTGTTTTGACAGACAGGTGACAACTAAAAAGTATGAGGTCCATCCCATGCAAGGATTGGTGTGTTGTTGTTGTTGTTCATTCGTTCAGTCGTCTCCGACTCTTCGTGACCTCATGGACCAGCCCACGCCAGAGCTCCCTGTCGGCCGTCACCACCCCCAGCTCCTTCAAGGTCAGTCCAGTCACTTCAAGGATGCCATCCATCCATCTTGCCCTTGGTCGGATTGGTGTATCTTTTTGATTTCTGAATTTAGTGATTTTTTAATCAATGTGTTCAAAACTTGTTTTAGGCTGCTTGGAGTAACAAACTGGTAGGGAAGTGGCATTATTAACACCATAATACCAACAATAGGAGGTTTTTATTACTGTAATAATACCAAAATAATACAGTAATAATGACAAAAGGCAATATTATTACCATAATAATACCAAGATTATGATAATAATACTGCTGGAGCCAGGAAATGCAAAGTGATTATTATTATTATTATTATTATTATTAAATAATCTTTATTGAGATTTTCTTAAAATATGCATATTGGTAAAAGTAGTGAAAAGAAAAGAAAAGAAATAAAAGAAAGAAAGAAAGAAAATAAGTAATAAAATAAAATAAAATAGGAGTATCTCGACCTCCTGATGTCTTCTGAGAATCTTCTATTCAATCTTGTTCTGGGAAAAATAAATATTCTTTATTTTCTTTCTGTTCTCTTATACTTTCCCTTCTTTTATTAGGTTTCATCCTCATTTCTCTTCTTCAAGTTAAATCAGTGTCTCTCTTTTTTTCTTCCTTAGATATTCAGTGACCTCTTCCCAGTCTGTTTCCTTTCTTCCAATTTCCTTATTTTTCAGTGGTAGAAAGGTGAGTCTATTTAAATTGCTGATATCTAACATCTTTATTATCCAGTCGTCTTCTTCTGGCGTTTCTGTTTGTCTCCATTTTTTAGCATAACACATCCTTGCAGCTGTTAATGCTAGAAATAATATTTTATCTTTGTCTCTTTCCAAATCTTTGTCATACATTCCTAGTAAGAACAGCTCTGGTTTCATTTGTATTTTTATTTTGGAGTACCAAACTGGTAGGGAAGTGGCATTATTAACATTATAATACCAACAATAGGAGGTGTTACTACTGTAATAATACCAAAATAATACAGTAGTAATGACAAAAGGCAATATTATTACCATAATAATACCAAGATGGCTCGAGAGCAGTACGTGTGAAAAAGATCTTGGAGTCCTCGTGGACAACAAGTTAAACATGAGCCAACAATGTGATGTGGCGGCAAAAAAAGCCAATGGGATTTTGGCCTACATCAAGAGGAGCATAGTGTCTAGGTCCAGGGAAGTCATGCTACCCCTCTATTCTACTTTGGTTAGACCACACCTGGAATATTGTGTCCAATTCTGGGCACCACAATTCAAGAGAGATATTGACAAGCTGGAATGTGTCCAGAGGAGGGCGACTAAAATGATCAAGGGTCTGGAGAACAAGCCCTATGAGGAGCGGCTTAGGGAACTGGGCATGTTTAGCCTGAAGAAGAGAAGGCTGAGAGGAGATATGATAGCCATGTATAAATATGTGAGAGGAAGCCACAGGGAGGAGGGAGCAAGCTTGTTTTCTGCTTCCTTGGAGACTAGGACGCGGAACAATGGCTTCAAACTACAAGAGAGGAGATTCCATCTGAACATTAGGAAGAACTTCCTGACTGTGAGAGCCGTTCAGCAGTGGAACTCTCTGCCCCGGAGTGTGGTGGAGGCTCCTTCTTTGGAAGCTTTTAAGCAGAGGCTGGATGGTCATTTGTCAGGGATGATTTGAATGCAATATTCCTGCTTCTTGGCAGGGGGTTGGACTGGATGGCCCATGAGGTCTCTTCCAACTCTTTGATTCTATGATTCTATGATTCTAAGATTATGATAATAATACTGCTGGAGCCAGGAAATGCCAAGAGATTATTATTATTATTATTATTATTATTATTATTATGGTGATATTATTATTAGAGTTGTGCGTGGATCATTTTCTTTTGCCAGTCCAACTGTTTTGGTTTGTTTGGGTGCATGAAACAACAATGGGCTAGCCGTTACAGAGTCCCCTCCATAATGGGACCACCTGGAAGCCAATCTCGGCTCCTTCTCCCCTATTAGACACCACAGTTTAATCTTTTTTATTAATCCCAACAAACAAAAAGAACATCCTCATTACCTGAAAGCTACTACCAGTTACCTCTCCTCTAGAGTAGAAAGAAAAGCTGTAAGGAAGCATTAAACCCAAAGCAGAAGGGAGATTGAAGTGTGCGAGGAAAAAAGAGGGCTTTTTAAAGGAAGCCCAGGGAGGATAGCTCCAGGAGGTCATTGCTCTTCCTTACCTGGAAGTGGGAAGCCTCCTTTAAATGCATTGGAAAGAGTGTGTGGCGTGTTGCAGGCCCGGAGAGAAAGCATGTGTGTCTGCCTAAGCACCTCTCCTTTAGAGTAGAAACAGCTTAAATGCCTAAAATGATGGGAAGGGGAGCCTGGGGAGCCCCCCCCCCCCCCAATAATGGACCAGATAGAAAATGAATATTTCAGCACACCAGAGCAAAAACAAAATTCTGCCTTCCCAAAAGATTGGGGCTCTGACCAAAAGCCGGGACACTGAAATGATTTGTGGTTTACCTGGAATGCACAAGCCTAATTATTACCATAGTAATACCAACAAACACAATATAAAACTAGTATATTTGGGTAAATAATAATAATAATAATAATAATAATAATAATAATGGGTTGTTGTAGGTTTTTTTCGGGCTATATGGCCATGGTCTAGAGGCATTCTCTCCTGACGTTTCGCCTGCATCTATGGCAAGCATCCTCAGAGGACTACCTCTGAGGATGCTTGCCATAGATGCAGGCGAAACGTCAGGAGAGAATGCCTCTAGACCATGGCCATATAGCCTGAAAAAGCCTACAACAACCCAGTGATTCCGGCCATGAAAGCCTTCAATAATACAATAATAATAATAATAATAATAATAATAATAATAATATGTACCAGACTTCCTTCTCTGAATGAAACTCAAAACAGCTCCTGACATTAAAAACAATACAAGTAACACTTTAAAACCTTCAAGATATCAACATTAAAGTTGAATTTAACATAGAATCGTTCAAAACAAAAAGTTTTTAAAAATCACATAAAACCATGAAAAGCTATAAACAATGTAATGAGAAATGAAAACTAGATCGTGACAGCGGACTTTTCAAGAAAAAGAAAACAAAAGTAGAGAAAAAATATCTAGCTGTTTAATGAGATGTCTTGGACCTTTATCTTGAAGATGGTTTCAAAGTAATTTAAAATGTTTTAAATATCTGTTTTAGCAAGATCGTTTATTTGACAGGGTTTTTTTAAAAAATGTGTACATATTGTTATAGCTGTATTTTAACCAATAGTGTTAGTCACCTTAGTATCACACCGAGTGAAAGGCAAGATGGAAATAAAATGAAAATAAATTGACTAGGAAAAAGTAGTTTCAGGATAAAGCACAATCTTTGTTTAAAGTAGCCTGCCTATTCAACTTGAATATGACCAACGTGCGGGGCTTGATGAATCCAAGGCTGGATTCATCCAAGGCTGGACGAAGCATGAACAACCTTAGATATGCAGATGATACCACTTTGATGGCCAAAAGTGAAGAGGAGCTGAGGAGCCTTCTAATCAAGGTGAAAGAAGAAAGTGCAAAAGCTGGATTGCAGTTAAACATCCAAAAAATCAAGATTATGGCAACCACACTGATTGATAGCTGACAAATAGTGGGAGGAAACGTGGAGGCCATGACAGACTGTATTTCTGGGCGTGAAGATTACTGCAGATGCAGACTGCAGCCAGGAAATCAGAAGATGTTTCCTTCTTGGGAGGAGAGCAAGGACCAACCTCAATAATACTGGCAAAGAAGATCCGCATAGTTAAAATAGTTTTAATTCCATTACCATTTTATTTTGTGTTTGTTTTATTTTATATTTTGCTATTGTATGCATGCTACTTTGATGTTATTAATTTGTTGTTTGTATTTATTTTGCTTGATTGCAATTCTTGGGCTTGGCCTCATGTTGCTGCCCCAAGACCCCTTGGGGAGATTGGGTATCAATAAAGTTTATTATTAAGCTTGTTATGTTCCTTGTAGTGATCTATGGATGCGAGAGCTGTACCATAAGGAAGGCGGAGCGGAGGAACTTTTGAACTGTGGTGCTGGAGGAAAATTTCTGAGAGTGCCTTGGATCGCGAGAAGATCCAACCAGTCCATCCTCCAGGAAATAATGCCCAGCTGCTCACTGGAGGGAAGGAGACTAGAGACAAAGATGAAGTACTTTGGCCACATAATATTTATTTGTTTATTTATTTGTCGTGTCAGATCAACCAGTCAATTATATTACATTTCTAACAGAACAAAGCAAACAAACAGATAAAATACAGCATTTGTGAGTTTGGTAGTTGGTTAAATGTCCTTTGACCAGTATCTGGCCACTTGGAGTGCTTCCGGTGTTGCTGCAAGAAGGTCCTCCATTGTGCATGTGGCAGGGCTCAGGTTGCATTGCAGCAGGTGGTCAGTGGTTTGCTCATCTCCACATTCGCATATTGAGGATTCCACTTTGTGGACCCATTTCTGAAGGTTGGCTCTGCATCTTGTGGTGCCAGAGCACAGTCTGTTCAGCGCCTTCCAAGTCGCCCAGTCTTCTGTGTGCCCAGGGGAAGAGTCTCTCATTTGGTATCAGCCATTGGTTGAGGTTCTGGGTTTGAGCCTGCCACTTTTGGACTCTCGCTTGCTGAGGTGTTCCAGCGAGTGTCTCTGTAGATCTTAGAAAACTATTTCTAGATTTAAGTCATTGACGTGCTGGCTGATACCCAAACAGAGGATGAGCTGGAGATGTCTCTGCCTTGGTTCTTTCACTATTGGCTGCCACTTCCCGGCGGATGTCAGGTGGTGCAATACCGGCTAAGCAGTGTAATTTCTCCAGCGGTGTAGGGTGCAGACACCCCGTGATAATGCGGCATGTCTCATTAAGAGCCACATCCACTGTTTTAGTGTGGTGAGATGTGTTCCACACTGGGCATGCATACTCAGCAGCAGAGTAGTACAGCGCAAGGGCGGATGTCTTCACTGTATCTGATTGTGATCCCCAGGTTGTGCCAGTCAGCTTTCGTATGATATTGTTTCTAGCACCCACTTTTTGCTTGATGTTCAGGCAGTGCTTCTTGTAGGTAAGAGCACGGTCCAGAGTGACTCCCAGGTATTTGGGTGCGCTGCAATGCTCCAGTGGGATTCCTTCCCAGGTAATAATCCTCAGACCTCGGGATGCTTCTCTGTTCTTAAGGTGAAAGGCACATGTCTGTGTTTTAGATGGGTTGGGGATCAGCTGGTTTTCCCTGTAATAGGCAGTAAGAGCACCTAGAGCTTTGGCCACATAATGAGAAGACAGGAAAGCTTAGAGAAGATAATAATGATAGGAAAATGGAAGGAAAAGTAAGAGGGGCCGACCAAGGGCAAGATGGATGGATGGCCGACCAAGGGCAAGATGGATGGATGACCTTGAAGGAGCCGGGGGTGGCCATGGCTGGGAGGGAGCTTTGGCCTGGGCTGGTCCAGGAGGTCATGAAGAGTCAGGAGTGACTAACAAATAAACAACAACAAGCCACAGTGGCAGACAAATTGGCCATGAAGATGTCTAACCTCCATCACCCCAAAGGAAAAGTTGGGGCAGGTCCTTCATGACATGCAACAAAACACTTTGAAACACCCGTAATGCAATCTCCTGAGAGACTTTCCTAATTTTGTTTCTCTGACAAAGTGACGTGTGCTTTGATTATGTCTCTTTTAAAATAATATTTTTAAGCAATAGCAGACTGCTCCTCTCTATTTTCAGTAAGCAAAGGCAGACATGTATATCCCAACACAGGCACATATATCCCAAACCCATCACTCTCAAAAGCTGGCAGAATTGGAATCCATTATTCAAATGTATGCAAAGGGAAAGCCACGCTACATTTATTCATTGCTAAATGTGGCTTCTCCTGATCCAGAAGTCGTGTTTATCTTTGACAGAGGGTTGGAGTTTTCCGCTTGCGCATTTCTTAAAAGCAAAGTTGAAAACCGAGGTCCATCCCAAGAGCAGCTGCGAGAGGCTTGTTGTGCGATCTGCTGGCTCCTAACAGCTATGTTTTGTTCATTCATACAGCCAACCAACCAAAGAAAAGTTTTCCAAATTGGAAAAAGGACACAGGTAATGGAACGAGATGTCAAACTTGAGACATCCAGCTGTGATGCAAAACAACTGATCAACAATATAAGGCAACAATTCTCAGTTCTCTGCTAAAATTTGCCATTTTTGGAGGAACTAATCAAAGCAAATAATCAAAGAATAAATAATTGTACTTTGTTTATTGATTAAGGTTTTCACAAATTAAACAGTTCATTATTATTATTATTATTATTATTATTATTATTATTATTTGAAACACAACAATATGACTACACAGCAGACAAGATCACTCTGCTGGCAGTTGTATTGGATTCTGAAGTGTCTAGGACTGTGTGTTGTATTGGCGAATAATGTGTGCAGATCCCAGTAAGGTGGCCTTCTGCAGTGGGCAGATGGTAATTTTGTCAGCACCAATTGTGTTTAAGTGCAGGTCAAGGTCTTTAGGCATTGCACCAAGTGTGCCGATCACCACTGGGACCACCTTGACTAGCTTGTGCCAGAGTCTTTGCAGTTCGATCTTTAAATCCTCATATTGTGTCAGCTTTTCCAGTTGTTTCTCTTCAATCCTGCTGTCATCTGAGATGGCAAAATCAACAATCCATACTTTGTTTTTTAACACGATTTTGAGGTCAGGATATTGTGCTCCAGAACTTTGTCAGTCTAAATTTGGAGTAGTTTGACGTCTTCATTTTCTGTTACTTTTTCAGGCGTGTGATTCCACCAGTTCTTTGTCACAGGCAGATGGTATTTGTGGCACAAATTCCAATGAATCATCTTAGCAACGGTGTTGTGCCTCTGCTTGGAGTCTGTCTGCGCAACCTTCTTGCAGCAGCTGAGGATGGGATCTATTGTTTCATCTGCTTCCTTGCAGAGTCTACACTTGGGATCTGTCGCTGACTTTTCAATTCTGGCTTTGATGGCATTGGTTCGAATGGCTTGTTCTTGGGCTGCCAGAATCAGGCCCTCCTTTGTCTCCCTTTTCAGAGTTCCATTTGTGAGCCACAGCCATGTTTTTTCTTTGTCAATTAGGCTCTCCATTTTTCCCAGAAACTGTCCATGGAGAGCCTTCTTTGGCCAGTTTTCTCTTCTGCTCTGGACTGTGTTTTTACAGTATTCACTCTTTATCTTTTGCACTTGAAGCAGTTTGCTTCTATTATTATTATTATTATTATTATTATTATTATTATTATTATTTGTTGTTGTTGTTGTTGTTGTTGTGGTGGTGGTGGTGGTGGTGTTTTCACACATTCAACAGAAACAACTGGATCAGGTTGCAATACAGTTAAAAAAAGGGGTAAAGAAAACATTTGCAGACAAAAAGTAATAAAACAGAGAACAAGGAAGCAAAAAATGACATTTGACTCCTGACTTTCCTAATGATGATTATATACCTTGTTATATCTAACACTTTCTTCAGTTTAATGAAATCTGTGAATTATCAAAACCTACAGTTATCCCATTATGCCCTTTATCACCTCAAAGAGACAAGATAATCAAGAGTTCCCAACCTAACAGAAAAAAGAGATAAATATATCAAATAATATGGTAGTCTTACCATGTACTGCTTTACCACCAATATCTCATCTACATATTGCTTTTCCAACCTAAATATCCACAATTTAGATATAAAACAGTAATCTTTATAAAGTTTTTAAAAATCATGTCAGAAGTTACTTGAGAACATACTGTAAGTCGCTTCTGGTGTGAGAGAATTGTCTGTCTACAGAGATGTTGCCCAGAGGACACCCAGATGTGTTACCATCCTGATGAGAGGCTTCTCTCATGTCACCACAAGATAGAACTGACAGTAAGAAGCTCACCCTATCTCACGGATTCGAACTGGCAACCTTCAGATTAGCAGCCCAACCTTCGGGTCAGCAGTCCAGCTGGCACAAGGATTTAACCCATTGTGCCACCACGGCTCTATCTTTATAAGGTAATTTATATTTAAATTGGACCCCCTGGTGGTGCAATGGGTTTAACTTTTGTGCTGGCAGAACTGCTGACCAATAGGTCAGTAGTCCGAATCCAGTGAGAGTGGGTTGAGCTCCTTCTGTCAGCTCCAGCTCCCCATAAGAGAAGCCTCCCACAAGGATGGAAATTTTAAAACATTCAGGTGTCCCCTGGGCAACATCCTTGCAGACAGCTGATTCTCTCACACCAGAAGCGACTTGCAGTTTCTCAGGTTGTTCCTGACATAGAAAAAATATATATTTAATCTATATTTATATTTATACTAGCCATCCCCTGCCATGCGTTGCTGTGGCCCAGTCTGTTGATCTGGAAAATAAAGTAATTAGAAAGTGTTGGTTTCTAATATATGTAACTTCTTTCTGCTTGTGGGTAAACAGTATTTCTTGTTGTTTCTTTGTCAGTGTTGATGTGGAGAGTGTCTGGTTTGGCCACTCTGGAACAGGCAACATATAATTGTCCTTCTTTAGGGGTCCCTTTCAAATTTATGATATTATATCTGTGTGTGTGTGTGTAAATCATATATATCTAATATCTATATCTATGGCTGGATGGCTCTTTGTCAGGGGGGCTTTGATTACATTTTCTTGCCCTGGTGAAGGGAGGTGGACTGGATGGCCTTAAGTATGGGAGTTCTGTGTGTGATGTTTTCCCCATCTGATGTTGGTGGGGTTCAGCAAGCTCTTTGATTGTAGGTGAACTATAAATCCAAGTAACTACAACTCCCAAATCTCAAGGTATACTTCCCCCAAACTCCATCTGTGTTCATATTTGGGCATATGGAATATTCATGCCAAGTCTGGTCCAGATCCATAATTGTTTGAGTCCACAGTGCTCTCTGGATGTACAACTCCCAAACTCAAGGTCAATGCCCATCAAAGCCTTCTGGTGTTTTCTGTTGGTCATGGGAGACCTAGTGTGTACCATGTTTGGTTCAATTCCATCAGTGGCGGAGTTCAGGGGGCTCTTTGATTGTAGGTTAACTATAAATCCCAGTAACTACAACTCCCAAATCTCAAGGTATACTTCCTCCAATGACAAAATCTCCGAAATGACAAAATCAATATTTTTTTTTTAGTAATGGTCACTTCTTGGGTTAGTAGATTTCTTGTGGCCAAATTTTGTGGCAATTCATCCAGTGGTTTTTTCTGTGGAGAGACTCCCCCCTGGGCACACAGAAAACTGGGCGACTTGGAAGGCGCTGAACAGACTGCGCTCTGGCACCACGAGATGCAGAGCCAACCTTCAGAAATGGGGCCACAAAGTGGAGTCCACGACATGCGAGTGTGGAGAAGAGCAAACCACTGACCACCTGCTGCAATGCACCCTGAGCCCTGCCACATGCATAAGGGAGGACCTTCTTGCAGCAACACCAGAAGCACTCCAAGTGGCCAGATACTGGTCAAAGGACATTTAATCAACTACCAAACTCATAAATTTTGTACTCTGTATTTTGTATTTTTGTACTTTGTCTGTTTGTTTGCTTTGTTCTGTTAGAAATGTAATATAACTTGCTGATGACTCGATAAATAAATATCCAGTGGTTTTTCAGTTATGTTAATCCCACAAATGAACATTACATTTTTATTTCTATAGATGGAGTTTTCTACCCAACCATAGTAAAACTAACCATAAATCATCCAAACGAATAACCCCACAATGAGTACATCATCCCAAACACACCGTTCATCTTAATTTGAACACTTTGTGAGCTTCCCCATGGGCTCTCTGGGCAGATCACTCTCCTTGCCACGTTCATTTCTTATTTCATAGTACTGTCCTGAAAACCTTTATTGTCAATAAACTCCTTCACAGCCACCACCTGCTCTCTGCTATAAAATCCTTGTTCATCACAGGTTCCTCCAGGTCCCTTTTCTTTGAGAGAATACAAAGCAAAGTCTGACTTTCTCCCTCCTTCCTTCCGGCTCTTCTTCGTTGGCGGAACGAGGGCTGCCGTCTTCATCATCCTGATGAGGCTCCTCAGTCATGTAAACTTCAGCTCCTCTCAAGATGCCTCTCCAGCTTGTCATCATCTGATTTAAACCCTCTCTTACCAATTTTCACCTCTTTAAATATTTCATCTCGCATTGCTCAATTATCTGGGCATTATAAATCTCCTTCCGCACATCTCTCATTGCTTTCAGACGTTTTTATCTGGATAGTCCAAAAGTTAGATTTGCATTTATTTCTATCAATAAAGTTACTCTGGCAAACGCAGCATGCCCTTGATTTCATTACAGTCCAGAAGTATCATAATCACCTTTTGATTTGAGAAACTGCAAGTCACTTCTGGAGTGAGAGAATTGGCCATCAGCAAGGACGTTGCCCAGGGGACACCCAGATGTTTTCTGATGTTTTACCATCCTTGTGGGAGGCTTCTCTCACATCCCCACATGGGGAGCTGGAGCTGACAGAGGGAGCTTATCCGCACTCTTTCTAAATTTGAACCTCCAACCTGTTGGTCTTCAGTCCAGGTTTAACCCACTGCACCACCGGGGGTTCCATAATCATCTTAAATCAAGAAATATCTTTCTAAGATTGACAGAGATACTCACAGGAACACCCCAGCAAGCAAGAGTCCAAAAGTAGCAGGCTAAAACCCAGAACCTAAATTCATGGCTGATACCAAATGAGAGACTCCCTCCTGGGCACACAGAAGACTGGGCGACTTGAGAGGTGCTGAACAGATTGCGCTCTGGCACCATGAGACACAGAGCCAACCTTAAGAAATGGGGCCACAAAGTGAAGTCCATGACATGTGAGTGTGGAGAAGAGCAAACCACAGACCACCTATTACGATGCAGCCTGAGCCCTGTCACATGCACAATGGGGGACCTTCTTATAGCAACACCAAAGGTACTCCAATAATAATAATAATAATAATAATAATAATAATAAACGATTGTGTTAAAAAACAAAGTATGGATTATCAATGTTGCAATCCCAGGCGACAGCAGGATTGAAGAGAAACAACTGTAAAAGCTGACAAATTATGAGGATTTAAAGATTGAACTGCAAAGACTCTGGCACAAGCCAGTAAAGGTGGTCCCAGTGGTGATTGGCACACTCGGTGCACTGCCTAAAGACCTTGGCCTGCACTTAAACACAATCAGTGCTGACAAAATTACCATCTGCCAGCTGCATGCATTATTCGCCGATACATCACACAGTCCTAGACACTTGGGAAGTGTCCGGTGTGTGATCCATTCCAACAGCCAGCAGAGGGTCTGCTGTGGACTCATCTTGTTGTGTTTCAAATAACAACAACAACAACAATAAGAACAGCAACAACTTTATTTTTATACCCCACCTCATCTCCCCAAAGGGATTCATGGCAGCTTACATGGGGCCAAGTCCAACAGAACAATTAAAACCTAACACATTAAAATGCATATCAGCAAAATGATAACAAAAAACACTATAACGAAATAAAACAACAACATTAAACAGTATATAAAACAACATCAAACCAACAACCAATTGCAAAGTTCAATGTCTCGTCATGGGTGGGCGGACTGGAACCACAACATTAGAGGATAGAGCTAATGAGCAAAGTGCAAATACTATATAGCAGCAATGAGAATAAGAACAATTTACCAGTAAGGATTTGGATATAACAATCATAAAGTGCTTGAGGACAAGATTTTTGGGTCCTAACCGGGGCCAACTGTTCAGGGAATTGCCTAGTCAAAAGCACAGCGGAGCATTCTGAAGTCCAAGTGTCCATCTTCTGGTCAAAGGACATTTAGCAACATGCCAAGTTTTTAACTTTGTTTGTGTTTTTAAATACATTATAACTGTATCCTCAGTTCGCTTCTCACACGATAAATAAATAAAATGATCCAGAAGTAAACAGATCATGTTCTCACGCATCTAAAAACTTGTTCTTGCTATACTTTTCCTTTATAAAAGATGCAAGTCCCTTTCCTCTTCCATTCTGTTTGTAAAATTCATTTTTTGTAAAATTCATTTTTTTTCCTCTTTGTCAAAAGCTCTTTAGAAAAGTTCCAGGGGGAATTGACTCAAATCTCTTGTTTACGCAAGGAGTTAAATTAATGAGAAGTGTTGATCACTCCATTGTAGGAAGAAAGCCTCTCTGAACCAGAGTCCTTTGTTTTGGAGTCCACTTAATTTTTAAAAGTTGGTTATTGTGTCTCTTTTAAACTCCCTTTAAATCAGTGTTTCTTAATCCAGGCGTCGGGATCCCTAGGGAGTGTTGAGGGGGGGTTCAGAGTGGTCGCTAAAGACCATCAGATGGTGTTAGGAACACTTTTGACAGAGAAGGCTGAAAATGTTTCTGCTCTCCAGAAGGGAATCATTGTGACAGGACACTGTGTTTACAACAGTTTTATGTTCTTTGTATATATGCCCATTATTGAAGAATATAAGTTGTAAAAAAAAAAACATTTCTACTGTGATTGGTGATTGGTTTGTAGTGGTTTTGTGTTTTTATGTAGGTAGTGTGCCAAGTTTGGTGCAGATCCATTGTGGGCTGGGTTCAGTATACTCTTTGATTTAGAGCCTTCTCGGTGGTGGCCCCTCACCTGTGGAATTCACTCCCCGGGGAAATTAGATCAGCGACCTCCCTCCTTTCGTTTAGGAAAAAATTGAAAACTTGGATTTGGGACCAGGCATTCGGACATTCTGGCAGCTAAAGAAAGGACTTTGACGATGGACAGGAATTGACTAAGCGGAATGGAATTATGGAACTCTGAAAGATGAACGCTGAGCATGAGATTAGTTTTATTGATTGTGTTATGTACCGATTGTTTTTAACTTGATATTTGTTTTAACTGCTGTTTTGTATGTATGTGTATCTTGTGTAGGAATCAAATTGTACCTTTTTGTAAGCCACCCTGAGTCCCCCCCGGGAGTTGAGAAGGGCGGGGTAGAAGTACCCGAAATAAATAAATAAATAGGTTAACTATAAATCCCAGCCATTACAACTCTCAAATGTCAAGATCTATTTTCCCCAGACTCCACCAGTATTCACATCTGGGCATATTGAACATCCATGTCAACGTCCAGATCCATCATTGTTTGAGTTCAGTACTCTCTGGATGTAGCTGAACTATATCTCCAAAACTCAAGGTCAATGCCCACCAAACCATTCCAGTATTTTCTGTTGGCCATGGGAGTTCTGTGTGCCAAATTTGGTTCAATTCCATCGTTGGTGGAGTTCAGAATGCCCTTTGATTATAGGTGAACTATAAATCCCAGCAATTACAACTCCCAAATGTCAAATCAATTTTCTGCAAACTCCTCCATGGTTCACATTTGGGCATACTGGGTATTCGTGTCAAGATTGGTCCAGATCCATCGTTGTTTGAGACCAGTACTCTCTGTATGTAGGTGAACCACAACTCCAAAACTCAAGGTCAATGCCCACCAAACCCTTCCAGTATTTTCTGTTGGTCATGGGAGTTCTGTGTGCCAGGTTTGGTTCCATTCCATCATTTGTGGAGTTCAGAATTCCCTTTGATTGTAGGTGAACTATAAATCCCAGCAACTATAACTCCCAAATGATAAAATCAATCCTCCCCGCCAAACCCCACCAGTATTCAGATTTGGGTGTATCAGGTATTTGTACCAATTTTGGTCCAGTGAATGAAAATACAGCCTACATATCAGATATTTACATTACGATTTGTAACAGTAGCAAAATTACAGTTCTGAAGTAGCAACAAAAATAATGTTACGGTTGGGCGTCACCACAACATGAGGAACTGGATAAAGGGGTTGTGACATTAGGAAGGTTGAGAAACAGTGCTTTAAATCCAGGGAGGTCATTTGAATGCCCCAGATGGCACAGCAGACACTAGCAGAAAGCAAACAAGGAGCAGCCCTATTGAACCCAGAAGTTCCACCTTGGCAGTTGGCATTCCTACATGGCTACATACCAGAGACTATATTCCAACAATGACAATCTTTATTTTAAACTTTGATTGGGAGGTGATAGAGAAATACTTTAAATAAATAAGCAAATGAACACCAACATTGAAGCAATACTCCTACGCCATTAATTCCGCTGGATTGACTACATTGTCCAAATGCCTGCTCACCGTCTCCCAAAGCAGTTACTATACTCTGAGCTCAAGAGTGAGAAATGTAATGTTGGTGGACAGGAAAAGAAATTTAAAGATGGGCTCAAAGCCAACCTTAAAAACTGTGGCATAGATACTGAGAACTGACATGATAAATAAATAAATAACATGACATGACAATCGATGACAATGATGATAATGTTATGGAAAATGGACTACGGATAGGCTTCCAATTGTGTTGTGTTCACTGAATTCATTTCTAGATAAGGCTAGATAGCCAGTATTATTGTACTTTTTATTGTTGTACTTTTTAGATTTAAACAAAATTTTAAAACTAATTTTATTATTCATATGTAATTACTGTATGTATTATGTGTATGTAGTGGCATCGAATTGTGCCGGCTGTAAGCCGCCCTGAGTCCCCCCTCTGGGAATAGAGAAGGGCGGGGTTGTACCCCGCCCTTCTCTACCCCCAGAGGGGGGACTCAGGGTGGCTTACAACTGGCACAATTTGATGCTTGAAATAGATAGATAAATAAATAAATAAATAAATAAGAAGAACTGGGAAGCCCTGGCCCTGGAGCACTCTAACTGGAGGTCAGCTGTGACCAGCAGTGCTGCAGAATTCGAAGAGGCACAAAATGGAAGGGAAAAGAGAGAAACGTGCCAAAAGGAAGGTGCATCAAGTCAACCCTGACCGGGACCACCTTCCACTTGAGAACCAATGTCCTCATTGTGGGAGAAGATGTGGATCAAGAATAGGGCTCCAGAGCCACCTACAGACCCACCACCAAGACACTTCACTTGGAGGACCATCATCCTCAAATTACAAGGGTTCAGCTAAAGCAGGGGTCCTCAAACTTTTTAAACAGAGGGCCAGGTCACAGTCCCTCAAACTGTTGGAGGGCCGGATTATAATTAGAATAAAACATGGATGAATTCCTATGCACACTGCACATACCTTGTTTGTAGTGCAAAAAGCACTTTAAAACAATACAATATTTAGGTTCTTGTGGGGGGTTTTCGGCTATAGAGCCATGTTCTAGAGGCATTTCTCCTGACGTTTCGCCTGCATCTATGGCAAGCATCCTCAGAGGTAGTGAGGTCTGTTGGAATTAGGACAATGGGTTTATATATCTGTGGAATGGCTGGGGTGGGGCAAGGAGCTCTTCCCTGCTGGAGCTAGGAGTGAATGTTTCAACTGACCACCTTCATTAGCATGTGAAGGCCTGGCTGAGCTAATGAAGGTGGTCAGTTGAAACATTCACACCTAGCTCCAGCAGGAAAGAGCTCTTTGCCCCACCCCAGCCATTCCACAGATATATAAACCCATTGTCCTAATTCCAACAGACCTCACTACCTCTGAGGATGCTTGCCATAGATGCAGGCGAAACGTCAGGAGAAATACCTCTAGAACATGGCTCTATAGCCTGAAAAAAACCCACAAGAACCTAGTGATTCCAGCCATGAAAGCCTTCGACAAAACAATAATTAATGTTAAGAACAATTTTACCAAATATGAACTTATTAGTATTTCAATTGAAAGTGTGGGCCTGCTTTTGGTTGATGAGATAGGATTGTTGTTGTGTGCTTTCAAGTCATTTCAGACTTAGGTTGACCCTGAGCGAGGGCCGGGTAAATGACCTTGGAGGGCCGTATCCGGCCCCCGGGCCTTAGTTTGAGGACCCCTCAGCTAAAGCCTAATGTGAAAATAAAGTCAAAACAACAACAGTGAAGCTTGTTTCTGCTCGGAGATGTGTTGCAAAACCGCCAACCAAAGGGGTCTGCATAGATTCTTGGTTTCTTATCCCCACCTTGAGGTTTTTTGTCCCTTGCCTATTTAACAATATAATTGACTGCTTCTATGGCATCCAGCAAAGAATGTGGCTTAATAAGCATTCTGTGTGCAAGATTTATTAATGTCTGGCATATTTATTGTGAACTAAAGACTTCAGAATGTTTGAGCCGGTGGTTTTGTATCATTGGGGAATTGATATAATTACTTCAGATGTATTATGTTGTTATCTCGGATTGTACTTTCAGAGGGGGAAAAATGCTAGAAGTGTAACATGGAAGGATCATGCAAGAATGGGAGGCAATGTCATTAACCTTTTTCAAATTGAAGCTGAGAAGTGGGAAAAGATGTTGTCCTGTAATATCCACTTGCAAGTCACCCTAATTCACGAGCGATAGCTGCCTTGGCACTACTCTATTATTGGCTGAAAGCCACCACACTTGATATATCCTTTTTCAATGGATGCCACAATCTAAACACTTTGAAGAATATATGTGTGAAGTTTCATATCCCCAAAAGTCAAAATGTGTAGTTTTCATTGCTGGCTATAGAAAATGAACCTGAATGCTAAATATTGTGCATGTTTATCAAATATCAGCCAAATAGCGCCCGTAAGTTTGGTATCAAGAATTACCTCCTTTCTTTGTGCTTCTAGAATGACCTCTAAAAATGAATTCATCTTTAATGTTCCATGAAACTTGTTTTTTGGACCTTCCACAGATATATAAACCCCATTTTCCAGTTTCCAACAAACCTCACAACCTCTGAGGATGCTTGCCACAGATGCAGGCGAAACGTCAGGAGAGAATGCTTCTAGAACATGGCCAAACTTGTGTGCCAGCTGCGCCCATACCTTGGGAAGTCTGATCTGGCCACAGTGATCCACGCTCTTGTTACATCCTGAAAAGATTACTGCAATGCGCTCTATGTGGGGTTGCCTTCGAAGACTGTTTGGAAAGTCCAACTAGTCCAACGGGCAGCAGCTAGACTACTCACTGGAGCATCTTACAGAGAGCACACCACCTCCCTGTTATGTCAGCTCCACTGGCTGCCAGTCCAGTTCGAAGCACAATTCAAAGTGCTGGTCTTGACCTATAAAAATCTATACGGTTCTGGCCCAGCGTACCTGTCTGAATGTATCTCCTTCTATGTCCCACCTCAGAGTTTAAGATCTTCTGGAGAGGCCCTGCTCTCGGCCCCACCTCTGTCGCAAATACGCTTGGCAGGGACGAAGGACACTAATTATTGGATATTATTGTGCATTTTATTATGTGTACATTGGAGGCATCGAATTGTTGCCAACTGGAAGCCACCCTGAGCCCCCCCCCCCCTTCCTGGGGGTTGAGAAGGGTAGGGGACAAATATCTGAAATAATAATAATAATAAATAATATATACAAATCGAAAACCCTACAACAACCCAAACTTGTTTGTATTTTTGCTTGAATTGGGTAGCTTTGTTGTTGTTCTTAAATGCCTTCAAGTCATCACCAACTTAAGGAGACCCTAAGGTGAACCTATCATGACATTTTCTGGAACTAAGAGTATGGGAGCTCCCCAAGCAGCAATGGTCTCCAGAGTCTTAGCCCATCTCTCCAACTACAACAACACATTTGTTCTCAGAGTCACATTACTTGTGCTTTACTAGGCAATATTTTAAAAGAGGCCTTTTTTTGGAATTGCTTTGTTATCCCATATTCCATCTTCTAGGGAGTTAAAATCCTCTCCTCTGAACTTCAGCTTCCAAAATACCCTGAGAGTAAAAGGGATTGAGAATTAAATCAGTTCATAAATGGATCCTGAATTTAACATGTCAGAATTTGGTAGTTTCCTCCAAAATTAAAAACAGACACAATGTATTTCTCCTATATAGCTTGAATAGGAACACTCCTACTGAGGGATGAGGAAAGATGGCAATACTTTGCTGGGTCATTCCTAATCCCACTTACAAATTGTCAGCCACCTTTGATATTGCTTTGATTTGCTTTAAAATGAGGTGTCCAAACTGTCATCCTAAATGTGACTTGTTGTTATCAATCAGCAGCAATATGTATTCCAGCAAGGTGAGAAGAATCAAGATGGTAAATGCCCATCAATACCAGTTGAGAGAGTTGGGTATTTTTATCTGGAGGGCAGAAAACAGCCATCTTTAAATATCTTGGGAAGTGGTTTTTGGCAAATGGGGAGTTTTTCCATGATATCAGACTAGGCCTCTGCATGGAGGGAGTGAAGGATAGATTAATTAGACCAGTGGTTCTCAACCTGAAGGTCCTCAAATGTTTTGGCCTTCAACTCCTCACAGTTGGTAAACTGGCTGGGATTTCTGGAAGTTGTAGGCCAAAACACCTGGGGACTCACCAGTTGAGAACTACTGAAGTAGACAGTCAGGAAGGCTCAGCGAGAAGTCTTTGAAATCCAGGTGTTGCAAAAATGACCTATGGCCTCTTGGTAGAGCCTGAGCTTAAATTAAGTGATGTTTTCTTGCAGTCTCCAGAGCCAACAACATTGCCGAAGAATCAAGTTCCTGTTTCAGCTCTCATATTTGTGAAACTATTCTCCGGTGTTTGCCTATGTTCGTGTAAAAGTTTTTCTCTGGAAAATCTACTGTTTTCAGGCTTATGGATTTTTACCTATGATCTTGGTTTCCTCAATTCCATGTATCTTGCCTTTATGGACTACGGAACTTTGTATTGTTATTTTACAGCACCTTTTCCACTGCTTATTGGGAATTGCCTTTTTTTTCCCCTTTCATACATGTTTTTTTCTAAATAAACTGCTGTAGTTAGATACTTCTGGACTCTGGTGTAGTACTGGGTGAAAAAGGCTAGAGTGGAAGGCTAGAGTGCAACAATATACAACATTTATCCAAATGGAAAGTACATTCTCCAGTTGTTCACAGATAAAATGGGGGGGGGGGCATGCTTTGGTACCCCTGTTCTAATCCCAAGAGCATGCACATGAACTCCTAAGTGTCACCAGGTTCACTATTTCATGTTCTGCACCAATAGGCATTCCTACCATGAGGAAGCACACCCCATGGGACAGAATGCTGGTATGTGATTCTGCATTATATGAAATAGTGGATTCATCCTTATTGAAGGTTCTGCACCAAGAGGTGCCCCTACTATTTATTGGCTAGGGAAAGAGAGAAGATGTGTCATGATTGTTGTTTATTCATTGTCGCTTCTGATTCTTCATGACCTCCTGGATCAGTCCAAGTCAGAGCTCCCTGTCAGCCGTGGCCACCCCCAGCTCCTTCAAAGTCAAGCCAGTCACTTCAAGGAAACCATCCATCCATCTTGTCCTTGTTCGGCCCCTCTTCCTTTTTCCTTCCTTTTTCCCCAGGATCATTCTCTTCTCCAAGCTTTCCTGCCTTCTCATTATGTGGCCAAAGCATTTAATCTTTGCCTGTAATATGTTTCCCTCCAGTGAGCAGTAGGGCTTTAGTTCCTGGAGCATGGACTGGTTGGATCTCAGAATTTTCCTCCAGCATCATAGATCAAAAGCATCTCTCTTCCTTTGCCCAGCTTTCCTTATGAACCAGCTCTCACATCCATTTTCAACTACAGGAAATAGCATTGATTTAACTATGTAGATCTTCGTTACCATTGTGATGTCTCTACTCTTCATTATTTTATCGAGATTGGACATTACACTCCCTTCAAGAAGGAAACATCTTCTGATTTCCCGGCTGCAGTCTGCGTCTGCAGTAATCTTTGCACCTAGTAATGCCAAGTCTGTGGCTGTCTCCACATTTTCTCCCTCAATTTGCCAGTTATCCATCAGTCTGGTTGCCAACATCTTGGTTTTTTTATGTTTAACTGCAACCCAGCTCATAGTATTCAGAAGCATAATTGCATGTGCAACCCATATATTTAATGTATGATAATTTAATTAAGGCCTTTGGGATGAAGATGAGCCTTGTACAGTGACACATGAACACAGCCACAGTTGGAAGATTTTTAGTAAGCACCCTCCAAAAGGCAAAAATACAACATAGGGACAAAAATTCATCCTTGCCTAGAAAACAGAGAATGTTGATAATATACACAAACTGTTTCAAACCCCATTTTTAAAAAAGCAAATCAGTGCAAACCTAGATGAACATACTAATCAATAATGTATGAAATCCTTAATGCAAATGAAGAGTGGAAAAGACTAAATATATGATCCAGCTTCATGCAATCCTATTCAGTTGCTTATTTGGATATTTTATTGGTGCCTTTTTTTTTGCAAGAATAAGTAAATATTTTTTTCTAAATATTTGCACCTCAAGGTGACTTGCAACAAAATTAAAGAAAACAAATACAATTAAAATTTAAAGCAAGTCTAAATGTAAAATATTAAAGGCTTGTAATTTAAAGAAGCACACATAAAAGAAAACACAGGATCCATTTGGTTAGGAGTCCTTTCTGCAGGAGCGGAGATCTGTTACCAAAGATCTGCCTGAATTTTAAAAAGAGAGAGTTTTACCTTCCAGCAAACAAGAAGGGAGCCATAGACCCGACACACTGCAGAATTATAGCAGTTCAGCATCACTTCAACTGCCATAGCTTCTGATGAATGGCAGGGATTTCTGGTTTATTATTGCAGCAGAGCTCTGACAGAGAAGGGTAAGTATATCACAGAGCTACAACAGCTATAATTCTGCAATCTAGACACAGTCTAGTTTTCTTCAATATAGTGTCAGAGATGGAAACAGCCATTATGAAAGCATTCTCTCCAACATTTATTTATTTATTTATTTCAAAGTTTTATATACCTCATAAGAGGGACTCAGCCCGGTTTTCAACCATAAAAACACATACAATCGGTAAAATATCAAAATACACATTACAATAAAACATTAAAAAACCACAAATATTTAAAACTACAGTGGTCAGTCGTCATACTAAAATCGAATATACACCGTCTTCCATCCAGATCATTGTCTCATTCTTCGAAAGCCTGTCTCCATAACCATGACTTCACCTGTTTCCTGAATGTCAGGATTGTTGGGGCAGTTCTAACCTCTGGCAGGAGAGAGTTCCAGAGTCGCGGGGCCACTACTGAGAAGGCGCTGTCCCTTATCCCCACCAGCCGTGCTTGTGAGGCCGGCGGGACCGAGAGCAGGGCCCCTCCAGACGATCTTAGTAATCTTGATGGTTCATAGGGGAGAATACGTTCAGAGAGGTAAACCGGGCCGGAGTCGTTTAGGGCTTTATAGGTTAACACCAGCACTTTGAATTGTGCTTGGAAGCTAATTGGCATCCCCATCAAACATTATTTGTTTGCTGGCAAGACTTCTCTTGGAAAATACAGAATCTACATGCGTAGCCTAGATCTAAGTCCCATAGAGAGGTAGTTCTCAAAGTGTGTTCCATGGAGTCCTTGGGGCTTTGCGAAATATACTTACATGCAACTCCTACAACAATTCCATCAGCATTGCCTTCGAAAAATCCTGCAAATCTCTTGGGAAGACAAGCGGACAAATGTCAGGGTGCTGGAAGAAGCAAAGACCACCAGCATTGAAGCAATAGTCCTCCGCCATCAACTCCGCTGGACCGGACATGTTGTCCGGATGCCCGATCACCATCTCCCAAAGCAGTTGCTCTACTCCAAACTCAAGAATGGAAAACGGAATGTCGGTGGGCAGGAAAAGAGATTTAAAGATAGACTCAAAGCCAACCTTTAAAACCCTGGCATAGATACTGAGAACTGGGAAGCCCTGGCCCTTGAGTGCTCTAGCTGGAGGTCAGCTGTGACCAGCAGTGCTGTAGAATTTGAAGAGGTACGAATGGAGGGTGAACGAGAGAAATGGATGAGCCAAGAGGAAGGTGCACCAAGCCAACCCCGACCAGGACCGCCTTCCACCTGGAAACCGGTGCCCTCACTGCAGGAGAACATGCAGATCAAGAATAGAGCTCCACAGTCACCAATGGACCCACCACCAGTACACCTATCTTGGAAAGCAATCCTACTCAGACTACGAGGGATCGCCTAAGTAAGTAAGTACTGAAGGGCTCCGTGGTTCCCTCCTCCTCTGCCCCCTCCAAGCTTTCTCTCTTCTTTCCTGCTTCTCCCCCTTCTCCACCTCTCGTGCTGGCAAAAGTCTTTTTCCCTTGGCCCCTTTGTCCTTAAAAGCCTTTTTTCCTTGCCTTGAATGTTTTCATACTGTTTTTATATTGTTTTTATTTAAATTGTATATTTATGCTTTTGGTTGTGGGCACCATGATATGCCGATTGTTAGCCGCCCTGATTCCCTCTGCGGAGGTCGAGATAGGACGGCATACAAATGTCTGAAATAAATAGATAAATAATTGCTTGTTTTCAAAACCCTATTTCCCTCCCATCAATCAGTGCTGTGATCGTGCTTTTTCATGCATGGCAGAATGGAGTTGGACTGGATGGCCCTGGAGTCTTCCACTGAAAAACTGTTAAGTTTTACTGTTACCTGTTTTTTCATGACCCCAACATTGACCCCATTTGGAGTCTGGAACCACTGTTTAAGAAGCACTAGTTCAGGCAACATCGAATCCTGGATAGGTGGGTAAAAGTAAAGGTTTTCTCCTGACATAAATATACAATTTAAATAAAAACAATATAAAAACAGTATAAAAATAAGTCCAGTCATGTCTAACTCTGGGGGTTGGTGCTCATCTCCATTTCTAAGCTGGACAGCCGGTGTTGTTCGTAGACACCTCCAAGGTCATGTGGCCGGCATGACTGCATGGAGCACCGTTACCTTCCTGCTGGAGTGGTATCTATTGATCTACTCACATTTTTTGTTAGGAGAGCAACAATTTTGTGTCTTAATTCATTAAGAATTCCTGAATGGTTAACATCTGATGAAACTTAGGGTTTATCTCAATTTGTCAATAAGGTCTATTTTTATTGGAAATTCCATAACCTATTGGAAATAAGTGGACCATAACCTCATTGAAAAGGGGAAAATGATATCCATTTGGCAAATATGAATCTCCATATTTGTGGCCGGCATGACTGCATGGAGCGCCATTACCTTCCCGCTGGAGCGGTATCTATTGATGTACTCACATTTGCATGTTTTTGAACTGCTAGGTTGGCAGAAGATGGGGCTAACAGTGGGAACTCACCCCGCTCCCCAGATTCGAACCATGACCTTTTGGTCAGCAAGTTCAGCAGCTCAGAGCCATCGTGGGCTCTGAATGCTGGATAGGAAGCTGAATAAACCCAAAACATTCACTAGACTCTCCAAAGGGAATGAAGCTGCATCCGGCACAGCAGGCATATTATTCAGAATCAGGAAAATTAAACTGATAATTGAATCTTCCATACTGGCCATTTCCCCCAATTTAGAGCTCATTATAAAGCTCCAAATAGCTCCATTTCCCAGAATTTCCTTTAACACCTTCAGGCTGGTAGAAACCTGTTTTGATAGCAGCAGCAGGTGCAATCTGCGCACAAAAGAGAAAAGCAAACCTAAACACAGGAATTTATGTGTGTGTGTTAAGAGGGAAAGGTCTACTATTGATGATTTCGACAAAGTGATACTATCATTTCAAACAGATCCATGTGGGTGGTGAGCATGCTAAGGCTTACGCAAATTCAAAGACTCTTGTGGTGCTTACCGAGATACTTGCAACACATTCAACTGTCAATATGAAACAGAAGGGATCTTCTTGAGGGCTCTTCTGTCAACACATTGGGACTGATAGTCCCCTACCAGCCTAAAACACCCCATAAGATGAGTACATCTCATCCTTGAAACTTTTTTTTTCATGTCAGGAGCAACTTGAGAAACTGCAAGTCACTTCTGGTTTGAGACAATGGGCCATCTGCAAGGATGTTGTCCAGGGGATGCCTGGATGTTTTACCATCCTGTGGGAGGTTTCTTTCATTTCTCCACATGAGAAGCTGGAGCTAACAAATGGGTGCTCACCCTGCTCCCCGGATTTGAACCATTGACCTTTTGGTCAGCTGTAGTTGCTGGGATTTATAGTTCACCTACAATCAAAAAGCATTCTGAACTCCACCAATGATGGATTGAACCAATCTTGGCACACAGAACTCCCATGACCAACAGAAAATACTGGAAGAGTTTGGTGGACGTTGACCTTGAGTTTTGGAGTTGTAGTTCACCCACATCCAGAGAACTCTGTGGACTCAACCAATGATGGATCTGGATAAACTTGGCATGAATACTCAATATGGCCAAATGTGAACACTGTTGGGGTTTGGGGAAAATAGATCTTGTCATTTGGGAGTTGTAGTTGCTGGGATTTATAGTTCACTTACAATCAAAGACCATTCTGAACTCCACCAATGATGGAATTGAACCAGGCTTGGCATATAGAACTCCCATGACCAACAGAAAATACTGTAAGAGTTGGTGGATGTTGACCTTGAGTTTGAGAGTTGCAGTTCACCCACATCCAGATAACTCTGTGGACTCAACCAATGATGGATCTGGATAAACTTGGCATGAATACTCAATATGGCCAAATGTGAACACTGTTGGAGTTTGGGGAAAATAGATCTTGTCATTTGGGAGTTGTAGTTGCTGGGATTTATAGTTCACCTACAATCAAAGGGCATTCTGAACTCCACCAATGATGGAATTGAACCAGACTTGACACACAGAACTCCAATGACCAACAGAAAATACTGAAAGAGTTTGGTGGATGTTGACCTTGAGTTTTGGAGTTGTTCACCAACATCCAGACAGCTCTGTGGACTCAAACAGTGATGGAGCTGGACCAAACTTGGCATGAATAATCAATATGCCGAAATATGAACATTGGTGAAGTCTGGGGAAAATAGACCTTGACATTTGGGAGTTGTAATTGCTGGGATTTGTAGTTAACCTACAATCAAGAGCACTGTGAACCCAGCCTACAATGGATCTGCACCAAACTTGGCACACAACCTACATGGCCAGCATTGAATACTGGTGGGGTTGCAGGGGGGAGCTGTTTTTGAATTCCGGGAGTTGTAGTTCACCAAGACCAAAAACAAAGAGAATGATGGGCAGAGGGATCTTTAGCCTTCTCTGCCAAAAGGGATTCTAAGACCATCAGAAATATGTGTTTTCCGATGGTCTTTGGTGACCCCTCTGAAGCCCCCCTCACATCCCCCCCTCAGGGGTTCCGACCCCCAGGTTTAGAAACAATGCTTTATACTAAGTTCTTGTGGGTCTTTTCGGCCTATATGGCCATGTTCTAGAGGGATTTCTCCTGACGTTACCCCTGCATCTATGGCAAGCATCCTCAGAGGTGAGTTCTGAGGATGCTTGCCATAAATGCAGGCGAAACGTCAGGAGAAATGCCTCTAGAACATGGCCATATAGCCCGAAAAGACCCACAAGAACTTAGTGATTCTGGCCATGAAAGCCTTCGACAATGCTTTATACCTTTCCACAAAATGAACATTGCAAAAACCCAACTGAGGGCTTTCCCTTCCATTTGGCAGGTGGAAAATACTTTGTTTCTTTTGAATCTGCTGATCCTTTCCCTCTTTTATGGAGCTGCGCGTAGCTCAGAGTCATGTCCTCCAGTCCCTAAATATCGAAGGAACAGCTGCCCACTACAGAGAATGCTTGCAAATGGCCAATAGTGAGGTAATGGATCATCAAAAAGCAGGACACAAATTTGGATTTACTAACCTATCTATTATTAAAAGCATTCCTGTTATCGCCTCCCAGCTGCAAGGGCTCCAGAGGCAATGAACAAATAAAACTCAATTAAAACAATATAAAGATACAAAAGCATTTTTAAAAACCCCTAAATACAGTTTAAAAACAATCGTAGAAGCTAGTTTTGAAACAGAACGTGGAACGCCATGTGGAACAGCACTGTTTTGCCTGCTCGTTGAAAGCTTAAAAGAGGACCTCCTTCGAAGACCTCACACTTCTGGCAGGCTATGTCTATCTCTCTTTCACATATCTTTTGAGCTCAGAAGCAAATTGGAAGCCAGCACAGTTCTTGCAAGACCAGGCTAAAAACCTTGCAAAACTTCGTCTCCCATGACCCCATAGCATTGAGCCATAACAGTTAAAATAATTTAACCCATTGGGCCATGGACCGCAAGAAGATAAAACAATACTCCAGGAAATAATGCCCAACAACTCACTGGAGGGAAGGATATAAGTGGCTGAGATGAAGTACTTTGGCCACATCATGTGGAGACAGGAAAGCTTTAAAAAGAGAATGATGCTGGGGAAAATTGAAGGAAAAAGGAAGAGGGGCCGACCAAGGGCAAGGTGAGTAGATGGCATCCTTGAAGTGACTGGATTGACCTTGAAGGAGCTGAGGGTAGTGATGGCTGACAGGGAGCTCTGGGAATGAGCTGGTCCAGGAGGTCATGAAGAGTTGGAAGTGACTGAACGAATAAACAACAACCTTTGTGCTGCTGAACTGCTGACCTGAAAGTTGGCAGTTCTAATCCGCAAGATGGAGCGATCTATCGTTGTTAGCCTTAGCTCCTGCCAACCTAGCAGTTCAAAAACATGCAAATGTAAGTAAATCAGTAGGTACCACTTTGGCATGAAAGGCAAAAAGATGCTCCAAGCAGTCATGCTGGAAACATGACCAGGAGGTGTCTACAGATGCCGGCTCCTCGGCTTGAAAATGGAAAAAGAGTACCTCTCCCAGAGCCAGAGATGAGCACTGTCTCCAGAGCCGGAAATGAAAGGAGAAGCCTTTGCCTTTGTCTGTGTATTTGCGTCTCATTGTATGTCATTGTAAGAAGGGAGTGAAAGCTGGAATGTGTCCAGAAGAGAGTGACTAAAATGATTGAGCATGTGGAGAACAAGCCCTATGAGGAGTGGCTTGTTTTCTGCTGCCCTGGAGACTAGGATGCAGAACAATGGCTTCAAACTACAGGAAAGGAGATTCTACCTGAACATTGGGAAGAACTTCCTAACTGTGAGAGCTGTTCAGCAGTGGAACTCTCTGCCCTGGGGTGTGGTGGAGGCTCCTTCTTTGGAGGCTTTGAAACAGAAGCTGGATGGCCATCTGTCGGGGGTGCTTTGAATGTAATTTTCCTGTTTCTTGGCAGAATGGGGTTGGACTGGATGGCCCATGAGGTCTTTTCCAACTCTATGATTCTATCATTCTTTGTAAAAGGTAAAGATAGTCCCCTGACATTAAGTCCAGTCATGTCTGACTCTGGGGTGTGGTGCTCATCTCCATTTCTAAACCGAAGAGCCAGCGTTGTCCGTAGACACCTCCAAGGTCATGTGGCCAGCATGACTGCATGGAGCGCCGTTACCTTCCCACCGGAGCGGTACCTATTGATCTACTCACATTTGCATGTTTTCGAACTGCTGGGTTGGCAGAAGCTAGGGCTGACAGCGGAAGCTCACGCCGCTCCCCGGAAGCAAACCTGCGACCTTTCGATCAACAAACTCATCAGTTCAGTGCTTTAACCCACTGCGCCACCAGGGGCTCCATCATTCTTTGTAGACTCAGGCAAAAGCAAACTTGGAGCTGCTCCAAATTTGTGTGTTTTCCCTCATTCATTCTTTTTGCCATCTTCACCATGCATGTGATATTGCTTAGCCATGCACGTCCTTGTTTTTAACAATTAAAATATTGGATTGTATGTTGGACTCCAATTCCAACCAGTCCCAGCAAGCATAGCCATTGGTGACACATTCCTCATTGTTGGACTAGAAGAATACTAGACTGAATAGAGCAGTGATCCGATCTGGTATTAGGCAAGATCTTTCATCCCTATGTTTATGGACAGTTTAATTTAAAACTGCTATAATCCTCGCACTGAGGAGTGGCCTGCCAACCTGGCAAAGTGGGGCAGTGGCGGAGAAAGAAGAAGCAAGGTTGTGTTATTTTCCAATATGTGACCGAAGAGCTCAAGGCAGGGAACAGGATATGAACAGTATTTGACGCACAATCGTATTCTCTTGCATTTTGGAGCACATGTTTCACAGGTGCTGATATATTTCTCCCCAAGCTCCAGGGGCATTTTTTCCCTACATTTGATTACTTGGATGATCAAACACATCAATAATCCTAGTAACAGCCACAGCTTTGCAATTATTAAACCAGATTCACAATCCTGGAGGCTTTGTCAAAAAGAAATGTATTTTGTAAGTAGACTAAGAGAGAATTACTGGATGAGAACATCGTTTCAGGATTTGTACTGATTGTGTTGTTTGCAGTGTCTTATCTTATCTTATAGATCCTATTGTATGTATTTGCATATATTTTTGTAATTAAAAGGGATCAGGGCAGTGTTCCTAGTGGATGGAGAAGTTATCCCAGAACAGGAGGGCCCTGTCTTCAGAGAGTCCTCCAGTTCCTCTAATTCCTCACCACTGACTATGCAACGAGAGATGGGATTTACAATCCAGCAATATATAAAAGGTTGTCCATTCTGATGAGTGACATATGTCTTCCTCCACTTCCTGAATCCCAAGGTACTAGTAGTGGAAGTAGAGGAAGAATGGCCTGCCCCAGGGAAGTGTGTTTGCTCCATCAATCTTCAACATTTACACAAATGACCAGCCATTCCCAGAAGGAACAGAGAGTATCATCTGTGATGATGATCATGCCATCACCGCTCAAGTAGGAAGTTTTGAAATGGTTGAACAGAAGCTCTCTGAAGCTTTAGGTGCTCTTGCTGCCTATTACAGGAAAAAGCAGCGGATTCCTAATCCACCCAAAACACAAACATGTACTTTTTATCTTAAGAATAGACAAACATCTCAATCTCTGAAGATTACCTGGGAAAGAATCCCACTGGAACATTGCAATGCACTAAAATACCTGGGAGTTACTCTGGACCGTGCTTTGACTTACAAGAAGCACTGCTTGAGTATCAAGTAAAAAGTGGGTGCTAGAAATAATATCATACAAAAGCTGACTGGCACAACCTGCGGATCACAACCGGACACAGTGAAGACATCTGCCCTTGAGCTTTACTACTCGTCTGAGTATGCATGCCCAGTGTGGAACACATCTCACCACATTAAAACAATTGATGTGACTCTTAATGAGACATGTTGCAATATCACATTGTGTCCTAAACCCTACACCATTGGAGAAATTGTACAGGATTGCACCACCTGACATCCGTCGGGAAGTAGAAACCAATAATGAAAGGACCAAGACAATGGCATCTCTGGCCCATACTCTGTTTGTATGCCAACATCTCAAATCAAGAAACAGCTTAATCTACAGAGATCCTCGCAGGAACACCTCAGCAAGCAAGAGTCCAAAAGTGGCAGACTAAAACCCAGAACCTCAATCAGAGGCTGAGACCGGATGAGAAACTCCCTCCTGGGCACACAGAAGACTGGGCAACTTGGAAGGTGCTGAACAGACTGTGCTCTGTCACCACGAGATGCAGTGCCAACCTTAAGAAATGGAGCCACAAAGTAGAGACCACGGCATGTGATTGTGGAGAAGATCAAACCACAGACCACTTACTACAATGTAGTCTGAGTACATGCACAATGGAGGACCTTCTTACAGTGACACCAGGAGCTCTCCAAGTGGCCAGCTTCTTGTCAAACGAAATCTAGTATAATGCCAAGTTTTTAAAACTTTGTGTTCTTTTAAAATACATTATAACTGTACCCTCATTTCGCTCCTGACAGAATAAATAAATAGTAGTGAAAATACAGGGTGTTTCAAAACAATGAACCCAATTTGGAATTGCTATATCTCTGCAACCATGAACTTCTCATGAATGAAACCCTTTCTACTTGAGTTAGGTGTTTCAAGTGATTACCACTCGATGCCTTTCTTGGTGCACAAACAGCCTCTAGCATCAGTCATTTGCAAGATGGCAACTCTGCAACATAAGGCGTTTTGCGTTCCACAGTTCAGCAAGACTGATTCCGTCACTGCGGCGCAACATGCATTTCAACATCATTTTGGCACTGATCCACCAATGCCAAAGAGCATTTGTCATTGATATCGACAATTTGAGGAAACAGGCTGTTTATGTAAGGGGGAGCGCATATACATATATAGATACTGCTTTGAAATTGGGTCCATCATTTCGAAACACCTGAATATTAAAAGAAATGCAATGCTAGAAAAGGGTAAGCTTAACAAAACAAACGAAGAGGGTTTTCCAGCTCCATTTCTATAAAGGTTGGTGCGTACCGCAGACATGAAATAAGTGCCGGTGGTCCTGAAAAGTCTTTGATACTCAACTCTTAGCAATGCAGCCCAAGGTGAAAACTCAAGATCAAGTACAGAGAGGGAGAAGAACAACACTGTTCTTTATGCACACTCCAAAATACTTCCGTAGGCTGGTTCGAGGCAGGCGCAGCTGCCAAGCGCTCGTTTCAAAGCCTGTATCCAGGCCATGGGGCCTTGGCCTTCTTGAGCCTCAGGAGACAAGTAGGCTTCATCAAGTGTTCATACCTGCTTGAAATTAAGTATGAAGAAGGCATTGAAGGGGAAGCCAGTCCCAGGGAGATGACTGCTTCTGCAGCAGTACAAAGCCACAGTTGTGATGCCCCGTGCTTTTAAGATACGTGACACGCTGGAGGTTCCAGAAAACAAACTCAGAGAACAGCTCCACTAATTGATTATTCTGGTACGCACAGAAGTCAACTCAATCACAAACACAATCAAAAAATGGTTTCCTGCTTAATGTCCTTCCTAGTCTGGATCGTCTAAATTGACAGGGGTGCTAATAGGAGGCTTTGGGGTTGGTCATTACTGAAAGCAGAGTAATTCATTCACTTTGCATTATAATGCAAATGAGTTTAATTTTGCACTTTCAAACAAACACGCAACCCTGCGTTCGGCTCTCCTGCGAAATTTGGACTTCCTTTAATTTGTCAACGGAGCGCTCCATTTGAACACACACATACATTAGGCGAAAGGGCACACCAAAATGAGAAATTGCTAAAATAATGTTTGAATTGCATTATTAGGGAAATGCATATTAGACAAAACTGTGCACAAACCTGAATCTATTAAGAGGGAGATTCACAAACTGCCTATGCATTTTCATTCGATCATTTAAAGAAAATCTTGAGTGCCACAGAAACATAATTTAAGATTAGAAGGGGAAACCTTAAGAGAAACCTAAATTGACATGTGTCCATCTCTACCAGACATTAGCCTACCACCAGGTCAGCCAGACATGTATAATACCCTCAATTTTTTAAAATATTCACCAAAAGAAGATGCCAATTTGCATAAAAAGTGCATATGATCACATTTATGAATAGAGTTGGCCCTGCATATCAATGACCTTTGCATCAAAGGATTTAATTAACCACAGCTTGAAAATATTTGAGGGGAAATCCAAAAAGCAAACCTTGATTCTGCCATGCGCTGGGCTCTATGCTGATATGTCGGCATACACTACTGTAACTTCTCACCATTTCACAGATCTCTTGAGCATTAATTTTTGAGATGTTTGCCATTTTATATTATTTTCACACCATTGTAGCAACATGGCATGGGACCTGAGCATCCACTGATCTTGCTATGCACAGGTTGCATGTCCTGTAATGAAACCCCTGTAGATACCATGCGCCCAAAATAGATCTCGTCATATTGGGAAACATATAGAACAGTGGTTTCTAATCTTTTTGTGACTAGGGACCACTTGACCACAGACCACTTTGACCAGGGACCACATGACCACAGACCATTCTGACCAAGGACCACATGACCACAGACCACTCTGACCAGGGACCACTTGACCACAGACCACTTTGACCAGAGAGCACTTGAGCAGAGACCGCTTTGACCAGGGACCACTTGACCACAGACCACTTTGACAGGGACCACTTGAACAGGGACCACTTGACCACAGACCACTTTGACCAGGGCCCACATGACCACAGACCACTTCAACCAGGGAGCACATGACCACAGACCACTTTGACAGGGACCACTTGAACAGGGACCACTTGACCACAGACCACTTTGACCAGGGCCCACATGACCACAGACCACTTCAACCAGGGAGCACATGACCACAGACCACTTTGACCAGGGATCACTTGATCACAGATCACTTTGACTAGGGACCACTTGACCAGGGACCACTTGACCACAGACCACTTTGACCAGGGACCACATGACCACAGACCACTTTGACCAGAGAGTACTTGAGCAGAGACCGCTTTGACCAGGGACCACTTGAACAGGGACCACTTGACCACAGACCACTTTGACCAGGGACCACTTGACCACAGACCACTTTGACCAGGGACCACTTGACCACAGACCACTTTGACCAGAGAGCACTTGAACAGAGACCGCTTTGACCAGGGACCACTTGAACAGGGACCACTTGACCACAGACCACTTTGACCAGGGACCACTTGAGCAGAGACCGTTTTGACCAGGGACCACTTGAACAGGGACCACTTGACCAGGGACCGCTTTGATCAGGAACTGCTCTCCAACATTAGTACCAAGAGGTTTACAAATCAGTTTTTGGTCAACTTTAGATTCATTTTGGTTATTTGGGGTGCTGATTCAGAAAATTGCATTGGATAGACAACGTCAGCTCTAGTTTTTGATACAGAACATATGCCATCCAGTAGTCACCATCTGCTTGCCCACAGAAAAACCATATTTAATAAACCTTGGCACTATAAGAGGGTTTTGCGAGACCGGTCGCTCTTCTTGCAACAGTGTAGTTACGATGAGACCACAGACCGTATTTTAGTTTTTGCAGACCACTGGTAGTCCACGGACCACAAGTTGGGAACCACTGATATAGAGGCATAGCTTTGTGAAACACATACATATCCCAATGCAGGATTTCAGCCAATATTTTGGATTTGGGAGAGAAATACTGAAAATGTCCAGGAGGAAGACCTTTAAAGATTTCCTGCCAGGCCTGAATTATCTATCCATCTGATAGGAATATTCATGTTATAAAGGACAAAAATGTGTGTTTATTTATTAAAGTGAGCATATACGCTATATCCATTTTTAACCAAACAGCTGTGCATGTATACAGACATAATGCATGAAAAACTTTTACATTTTAAACAAATCTGTTTCACTCCCTCTTGAGGTTGGAACAGTTTCCCATGATATTGGAAACTAAAGAAAGCCTCTAATACTGACATACAGTTCTTTACAATCAATCAGCACCACATTTTCAGGACATTTCCACATTTAAATGCACTAAACTGACCTGGTTTTACAGCCACGGCACATCTCATTTCCCAAGTACTAAAATGTTAAGGATTGCCCATTATCCCCAATATGATAGGCTTCTCCTTTGAATGTGAAATCTGAGAGGGGACTTTTCTCCTCCCTTTCAAATAATAGGAGAGAGACTTATGTCCAAGATGCGTGAATGCCATGCTGTTGGCCTGTTGATGCAGTGCCTGGGTTGACATATCTTTGTTTACTTTTCGATTTAGGTTTTACTTTTCTCTTATAGATGAAAAGCAAAATATAGTAAAATATAGCCAAAATCCTAGCATGATAATAAAGATCTTAAAATCTTAAACAAACTGCCCTATTACAAACACAGTACCAATTAAAAGCCTTTAAAACAGTTTTTCTCAACCTTCCTTTCTCAACCTTTCTCAAGCCATGACCCCTTAATACAGTTCCTCATGTTGTGGTTACCCCCAACCATAAAATTATTTTCATTGCACCTTCATAAATGTTATTTTGCTACTGTTATGTAAATATCTGATATGCAAGACATATTTTTATTCACTGGAGGAGATTTGGCACAATACCTAATACACCCAAACTTGAATACCGGTGGGGTTGGGAGGGGATTGATTTTGTCACTCGGGAGTTGTAGCTGCTGGGATTAATAGTTCACCTACAATCAAAGAGCATTGTAATGCCACCAATGATGGAATTGAACCAAACTTGGCACACAGAACTCCCTTTCACCCTCCATTCCTGCCTCTTCACATTCTGCAGGAGGAGATTCCATCTGAACATGAGGAAGAACTTCCTGACTGTGAGAGCCGTTCAGCAGTGGAACTCTCTGCCCTGGAGTGTGGTGGAGGCTCCTTCTTTGGAAGCTTTTAAACAGAGGCTGGATGGCCATCTGTCAGGGGTAATTTGAATGCAATATTCCTGCTTCTTGGCAGGAGGTTGGACTGGATGGCCCATGAATCATAGAATCATAGAATCATAGAATCATAGAATCATAGAATCAAAGAGTTGGAAGAGACCTCATGGGCCATCCAGTCCAGCCCCCTGCCAAGAAGCAGGAATATTGCATTCAAATCACCCCTGACAAATGGCCATCGAGCCTCTGCTTAAAAGCTTCCAAAGAAGGAGCCTCCACCATACTCCGGGGCAGAGAGTTCCACTGCTGAACGGCTCTCACAGTCAGGAAGTTCTTCCTAATGTTCAGATGGAATCTCCTCTCTTGTAGTTTGAAGCCATTGTTCCGCGTCCTAGTCTCCAAGGAAGCAGAAAACAAGCTTGCTCCCTCCTCCCTGTTAGTCTCTTCCAACTCTTTGATTCTATGATTCTATGCAGCACTGCTGGTCACAGCTGACCTTCAGTTAGAATGCTCAAGGGCCAGGGAACTGTGTCTATGCCACAGTTTTTAAGGTTGGCTTTAAATCCATTTTAAATCTCTTTTCCTGTCCACCATTATTGAGTTGAGAGTATAGTAACTGCTTTGGGAGACGGTGATCGGGCATTTGGACAACATAGCCGGTCCAGCGGAGTTGATGGCGTAGGAGCATGGCTTCAATGCTGGTGGTCTTTGCTTCTCCCAGCACACTGGCATTTGTCTGCCTGTCTTCCCAAGAGATTTGCAGGGTTTTTTGGAGGCAACACTGATGGAATTGTTCATAGAATCCTTGAGTTGGAAGAGACCTCGTGGGCCATCCAGTCCAACTCCCTGCCAAGAAGCAGGAAAATTGCATTCAAAGCACCCCCGACAGATGTGGTGATCACATTCCCTGCTGCAGCGTGTGCAAGATGAATTTTTTATCTGGTGCCCAAAGCAATGCAGTTCTGAACTGCAGGCCAAAAGCCAGGGCACCCAGAAGGTTGTAAGAAGTGCTCCTTTGATTCACTATCCTATACTCGCTTATGGTAGAGCAAATGTGCATATTTTTTGGGAGCAGGAAGGTGAGAAGTGGATTCTTCTAACTGCCACCAGCAGCCAAAAGCCACATTAACTATTCCAGTAGTGACAGTCAAAAGCTCCCTCCCTGTTATTTCTTCATAATCCATGGCACAGACTTTGTTTACATTTCCATACGATCTATTTCTCCTTTAAGGAAAACTCAAGGCTGTTCTTTGTTTCCTGTGCAAAAATAAATAACTCCAGGACTCTAGTGAGTGACAACACGAACTGTGTTGTATTACAAATCAGAAAATGTTATTGCAATGGAACAACGACAACAAATTCTGACTCACTGGTGAATGCAGCTTGCAGTCAAGTGGTGTAGTTTTCTGTGCATGATAAAGCAGGAATCAACACAAAAACTGAAAACTATACGTTGCTACAACTGCCTCAAGTTGAATAGATATGAGAAAAGGGAATGACAATTCATTCAGCGTGATCCTAGACACAGTTTGTATCTACATTGTAGAATTAACGCAGTTTGACACCACTTCAATTGCTATGCTTCAGTGCTATGAAATCCTAAGAGTTATAGTTTTGCGAGGCACCAACACGCTGTGGCAGAGAAATCTACAAATTATTGTCGAAGGCTTTCATGGCTGGAATCACTGGGTTGCTGTAAATTTTTCAGGCTGTATGGCCATGGTACAGAAGCATTCTCTCCTGATGTTTCACCTGCATCTATGCCAGGCATCCCGAGCTCTGAGGATTACCTGGGAAGGAATCCCACTGGAGCATTGCAACACACCCAAATACCTGGGAGTCACTTTGGACCGTGCTCTGACCTACAAGAAGCACTGCCTGAACATCAAACAAAAAGTGGGTGCTAGAAACAACATCATACGAAAGCTGACTGGCACAACCTGGGGATCACAACCAGACACAGTGAAGACATCTGCCCTTGCGCTATGCTACTCTGCTGCTGAGTATGCATGCCCAGTGTGGAACACATCTCACCACACTAAAACAGTAGATGTGGCTCTTAATGAGACATGCTGCATTATCACAGGGTGTCTGCACCCCCCACACCACTGGAGAAATTACACTGCTTAGCCGGTATTGCACCACCTGACATCCGCCGGGAAGTAGCAGCCAATAGTGAAAGGACCAAGGCAGAGACATCTCCAGCTCATCCCCTGTTTGGGTATCAGCCAGCACGTCAACAACTTAAATCAAGACATAGTTTTCTTAGATCTACAGAGACACTCGCTGGAACACCCCAGCAAGCGAGAGTCCAAAAGTGGCAGGCCCAAACCCAGCACCTCAATTCGTGGGTGATACCAGATGAGAGACTCCCCCCTGGGCACTCAGAAGACTGGGCGACTTGGAAGGCGCTGAACAGACTGCGCTCTGGCACCACGAGATGCAGAGCCAATCTTAAGAAATGGGGCTACAGGGTGGAATCCACGGCATGCGAGTGCGGAGAAGAACAAACCACTGACCACCTGCTGCAATGCAACCTGAGCCCTGCCACATGCACAATGGAGGACCTTCTTGCGGCAACCCCAGAGGCACTCCAAGTGGCCAGATACTGGTCAAAAGATATTTAACCAAATACCAAATCTGCAAAATCTGTGTGTTTTTTTCCCTTTTTTTTCCTTTTTCTTTTTAATCTGTGTGTTTGTTTTGCTCTGTTAGAATTGTAATACAATGGTTGCTGATGACACGATAAAATAAATATGCCAGGCATCTTCAGAGGTTGTGAGGTCTCTAGGAAATTAGGGAAGCTGGCTCTTCGGCTTAGAACTGGAGATGAGCTCCACACCCCAGAGTTGGACACGACTAGACTTAATGTCCAAGGGAAACCTTTACCTTTGCTTTACCTTATCACTTGTTCAAAGAGTTGACTTCTAATAAGGTCATGCTTTCCTTGACTAGTGGTTTTCAAAAGGTGGTCTCCACATATTCGTGGAGATTCACATTTGCCAAAATGATGTCACATCATTTTTACTTTTTCAGTGAGGTTTTGACCCACTTATTTCCAATCGGTTATGGAATCTATATAAACAAAAATGGAATGCTAGTTTGTGGGATTAACATAACTCAAAAACCATTGGATGAATTGCCACCAAATTTGGCCACAAGACATCTGCTAATGCAAGGAGTGACCATCACTCAAAAAATTGATTTTGTCATTTGGGAGTTGTAGTTGCTGGGACTTATAGTTCACCTGCAATCAAAGAGCATTCTGAACTCCACCAATGATGGAATTGAACGAAACATGGCACACAGGACTCCCATGACCAACAGAAAACACTAGAAGGGTTTGGTGGGCATTGACCTTGAGTTTGGAAGTTGTAGTTCACCTACATCCAGAGAGCACTGTGGACTCAAACAATGGTGGATCTGGACCAAACTTGGCACGAATACATAATCAAAGCCCTCCTGACAAAGAACCATCCAGTCACAGATATAGATAGATAGATATGATTCACACACACATACAGATATAGTACCATCGATTTGAAAGGGACCCCTAAAGAAGGACAAGGATATGTTGCATATTCCATAGTGGGCAAACCAAACAATCTCCACATCAACACTGACAAAGAAACAACAGGAAATACTGTTTTTACACACAAGCATAAAGAAATTACATATATTAGAAACCAACACTTTCTCATTACTTTATTTTCCAGATCACCAGACTGGGCCACAGTAATGCCTGGCAGGGGACAGCTAGTTTCCAATAAAAATAGACCTTAGTGACAAATTGAAATAAATCCTAAGATTCATCTGATGTTAACCATTCAGGAATTCTTAATGAATTAAGACATGAAATTGTTGATCTCTTAACAAAAAAAAATGCGATTAGCCCACAGATTTATAGTAAATACTAATTTACACTCTGTCTAAGGTTATATTGATGTTCCCAAACCATCCTAGCAGAAAGTGATGTCATGTCTGATATATCTGCATTCCAAGAAAGTCTGAATATGCTCACATTTCATTTTACATCGAGACATGACTGATCATGGCATAGTTGTTACCAGCAACTTCACATTCTTTGACACTCCTTATTTTTGCATCTCCAAACTCCAAGCATTCATCTTAACAGATTACTGTTCCACAAACCCACTTAGACAGAGTCTGTTTTCTACTGGCAGATGGTATTCCATATGGACAGAACTGAAAAGGACACACTGGTATTGCATCACCGGTGGCAATCGAGTCTCCTCCTCTTCCCTATGTTCTTTCTGAAGACGGCACATGGCAGTGGGAATTGCAAGCCTCCCAAGTTCTCTTAATGTTTATTTCTGAGCATTATGGAGACATCAAAACACCCCACAGGCTGCCCAGATTCACCTGGTTGGACAGGTGTTGGGGAGGCTTCCCTTGTATTTCTCCTACAGACATTAATACATGTTACTGTTGTTCAAACTTGTGCTAATAGAGGTATGTAGCCAGTTTTGTTCTGCAGAAGAGCTCAATAAAACAAAGGAAAATGGCATCTCAGAATACCACCAACTTGTATCCAATGAGATCAGAAGACCATCCAGTCCATTTCTTGTTTCCTTCAATGGCTCTGACACTGGTGACATAGACACCAAGAACTGGAAAGCCCTGGCCCTTGAGCGCTCCAGCTGGAGGTCAGCTGTGACCAGCAGTGCTGTAGAATTTGAAGAGGCACAAATAGAGGGCAAAAGAGAGAAACCTGCCAAGAGAAAGGCAACCCTGACCGGGACCAACTTCCACCTGGAAACCGATGTTCTCACTGCAGGAGAACATGCAGGTCAAGAATAGGGCTCCACAGTCACCTACGGACCCACCGCCAGGACACCAAACTTGGAGGACAATCTTTACCCAGACAACGAGGGATGGCCTATTTATTTATTTTATTTATTTACATCACTTATATCCCGCCCATATCAGCCCGCAGGCGACTCAGCCTAAGTAAGTAAAGTAAGTATCTGACATGAACTGCCACAATATATCATGGATCTGTACTGAAATATGGTTTGGTGAGACTTTGGGTTTGTTTACACCAGTGTTTCTCAACCTTCCTAGCGCCGTGACCCCTTAATACAGTTTCTCATGTTGTGCTGACCGCCAACCATAACGTTACTTTTATTGCTACTTCGTAACTGCAATTTTGCTGCTGTTATAAATCATCATGTAAATATTTTCCTCAAACTCCACCAGTGTTCCCATTTGTACATCTTGAGGATTTGTGTCAAGTTTGGTCCAGATCCATCATTGTTTGAGTCCACAGTGCTCTCTAGGTGTAGGTGAACTACAACTCCAAAACTCAAGGTCAATGCCCACCAAACCCTTCCAGTATTTTCTGTTAGTCATGGGAACCAAGTTTGGTTCAATTCTATTTTAATGGAGTTCAGAATGCGCTTTGATTGTAGGTTGACTATAAATCCCAGCAACTACAAATTCCAATGACAAAATCAATCCCCTCCCCCCCCCCCCCAACCTCATCAGTATTCAAACATGGGTGTATTGGGTATTTGTGCCAAATTTGGTCCAGTGAACAAAACTACCTCCTGCATATCAGATATTTAGATTACGATTCAGAACAGTAGCAAGATTACAGTTATGGAGAAGTATGCCGTTGCGCCTGGGGGCTATAGATCTTAGTGAAAGAAACATGGACATGACATTTTTTCCCCAGGGGATTGCTTCTTGCCTTCCTTTAGAGAACTGGAATTCTCAAAGATCAAGACACTATAGATAACTCGAAATAGCCTTTATTGTTCACAAGGAGTTATCTTTCTAAGGCATTAAACTTGATGTTTCAAAAGGGGGTAAAGAAAATATACATTACAGTCTCTGGAGTCTTGGGTCCAAGGAGTTTTCTAGCTGACAAGCTTTCCAAGTTCCCTCTATCTCAATGTCTGTGAAGTCGGAACATTCACAACCCCAGTCCAATGACCTATATTGAAGGCACAAAGTCTTCCTCTTGATGCCAAAGGACTGGTTTGAAGGCGCTTACGATTCTTCAATGTCATCCAAATGAGCTGGGCATGAAGTATGAATCTTAAGAGTACAAATTTAAGAATTGGTGATAAGAGATGACTTGACTGAGGGCTTAGCGCCAAGCCTTTCTCACGTCCATGTGTTGAGTTCTTTGATGGTGGAATGAAAAGGAAAGCACTGCCCTCCTCCCCTAGGAAGGGGTGGAGTCAAGCAATTGAGCTGGGGGAGCAATTCAGCTGATGCAAAACAACATTGATAGAAAGCTGTAGATAACCAAACAATTCAACTATATATTTATTCTACAGCACTGCTACCTACAAAGCCCTAAACGGTTTGGGACCATCCTACCTGCGTCCCATCTCCGTCTATGAACCCACGCGTTCGCTTCGTTCATCTGGAGAAATCCCGCTTGCGATTCCACCTGTGTTGCAGGCGCGTCTGGTGGGGACGCGAGACAGGGCCTTTTCTGTGGTGGCCCCCGACTCTGGAACACCCTCCCCAAAGATATTAGACAGGCCCCTACGTTGGCAGTCTTCAGGAAGAACTTGAAGACGTGGCTGTTCCGATGCGCCTTTCCCGAATAGAAAAACTCCAACAACAAGTCCCAGAAGCACTTTAGTAGAATTTAAGATTGCTGGCACACAGCACTTACCCTGGAATCCGACATACCACCTGTCACATCAGCACTTTTAATATGTACCCATTACTTTGGCCCGGCCCCGGTTTTTATTGTGTTTTGGTGTATTGCTTTTATTGTTTTGTTGTTTTTAATATTGCTTTAATTGTTTGATTTGTTTGTGTATTGTTTATGCTATGTTTTGAGGCCTTGGCCTTTGTAAGCCCCATCGAGTCCTTCGGGAGATGCTAGCGGGGTACAAATAAAGATAATAATAATAATAATATTTACATATAAGTGGGGCCAGACGCGCCTTCACAAGAAGCAATGAAAATAATGGTATGGTTGCGGGTCAGCACAACATAAGGAACTGTATTAAGGCTTTGCGGCATTAGGAAGGTTGAGAAACACTGCCTCAGAGGAAGGCAAAGCTGAACCCCCTCTGAACAAAACCAAGAAATCCGTGTGATTGGCTTGCCTTAGGGTTGCCGCAAATCAGAAGGTACACAATAACAACAACTTCAAATAAAAACCAGACTGTCCCTTGAAGAACCCAAGAGTCCTTTCATGGCTAAATATTGCATGTGAGCACTACACACAGACGAAAACAAGGTTGATAGCTCCATGCAGAGACAAATTAGGCCAACTAATTCCCGATAATATGCCATAGTTGAATCAACTGAACTCCCCACCCTACCCCAGCATAAAATAAAAATAAAAATCTAACTTAATTTACAAATAATTGGCTGGTAGGCTCTAACATAATCTATAAACCTTTATAGTTCACAGTCAAAGACTCCTGACAAAGACCAAGCAGTTGTTTTTTCCTCCTTGATGCAGCCAAAGGAGAAAAGAAATACTGTTTTCTTTCTGTTTTGCTAGAGACTGGAGAGAGGGAGAGGGAGGATGAACTCTGTATGCTTTATTTTTCCCCTAACCATTAAAATAGTGGTTTTTAATGTCTCTTTATGACAACTCTATCAGCAGACACAACATAATTATTGCAAATTGCTTTGTCTTTTAATTGTTACTGCAAGGCAATGAAACAATTGTTATGTTGACTATTCAAGAGTGGGTTGTTAATGGCTCTAATCATGTGATAATTTGGTGATAACAATCGATATAATTGTACGTTTTGGCTGAAGGAGGTTTCCGGAGAAGCAGGTGAGCCTCGACTGCATCAACTTAATGCACTCCAGTGTTCACTATTGGCTGCATTTTATCAACTTCAGAGGACAGCTATTGAAACACAAGGAAATTGGAAGCACAATGGCAATGTTAAAATACATGCACACTTTTGGCAGTGGCGTTGTTAGATACACTTAAACCAGTGTTTCTCAACCTGGGGGTTGAGAAACACTTAATGCACTCCAGTGTTCACTATTGGCTGCATTTTATCAACTTCAGAGGACAGCTATTGAAACACAAGGAAATTGGAAGCACAATGGCAATGTTAAAATACATGCACACTTTTGGCAGTGGCGTTGTTAGATACACTTAAACCAGTGTTTCTCAACCTGGGGGTCATGAAGGGATTTCAGAGGGGTCACCAAAGACCATCAGAAAACATATATTTCTGATAGTCATGTGAACCACTTTGGCAGAGAAGGCTGAAGATCTCGCTGCCTGTCCTTATCTTCCTTTTTTTGGAAACAGATGGTGAATTCTCCCACCAAACGTCCTCCTCTGCTATGACTTCTCAGCCAAAGGGAACATGTTTCTGAGACTCCAAGCAGAGAGGGAGGAGCAGGCATGCTTGGCACATGGCAACGTGGTGCACATGTGTGAGCGAGGGAGAGCATGTGAGGTTGGAGGGAGGCTCGTGCCAGCGAGTCCCTTCAGGGCATGGGAATTCTGTGTGGGAAGTTTGGCCCACTTCTATTGTTGGTGGGGTTCAGAATGCTCATTGATTGTATCTGAACTATAAATCCCAGCAATTACAACTCCCAAATGTCTATTTCCCCTCAAACTCCAAAAGGTTCACATTTGGGCATATTGAGTATATGTGTCAAATTTGATCCAGTTCTATCATTGTTTGAGTCCACAGTGCTATCTGGATGTTGGTGAACTACAACTCCAAAACTCAAGGTCAATGCCTACCAACCCTTCCAGTATTTTCTGTTGGTCATGGGAGTTCTGTGTGCCAAGTTTGGTTCAATTCATCGTTGGAGTTCAGAATGATCTTTGATTGTAACTGAACTATAAATCCCAGCAACTACAACTCCCAAATGACAAAATCAATCCCCCCACAACCTCACCAGTATTCAAATCTGGGCGTATTGGGTATTTGTGCCAAATTTGGTCCAGTGAATAAAAATACATCCTGAATATCAGATATTTGCATGATCCATAACAGTAGCAAAATTACAGTTATAAAGTAACAACAAAAATAATGTTATGGCTGGTGGTCACCACAACATGAGAAACTGTATTAAGGGGTCGCGGCATTAGGAAGGAGTAGACAAACCCAAAGTTGCACCAAACCATATTTCAGTACACATTCATGATATGTTGTTGCAGTGCACGCCTGATACTTTACTTACTTAGGCAATCCCTCGTTGTCCAAATCCTTCAATTGCTGTGTCCTGGCGGTGGGTACGGAGGTGACTGTGGAGCCCTATTCTTGACCCGCGTGTTCTCCTGTAGTGAGGGCATCCATTTCCAGTGAGGGTATTGGTTCCCATGACCAAGTCAGACTTCCCAAGGTGTGGGCGCAGCTGGCACACAAGCTTTAACTGTCCAAATGCTTCCCTGGTCACCACCGAAACCTGGGATTCCAGGCTCAACGTTGTTTTAAACTTTGTTTGTGGTTTTTCTGTACATTATAATTGTATTTTCAATATGCTTCTCACATGATCCATAAATAAATAAATCTAGATTAACAGAATCACATGCATTTCATGAAAAGGCATTACAAAGTGGGTCTCCAAAGACTTACACCATAAGCAGCCCTTGTGTTGCAGCAACTTTGGAAGGACTGTCATTTATCTATATTTCATCAAAGCAGATCTTTCTTGAACGATTGCTGCCGAAGTGACAGGTGCTTATCTGCTCTATTTTGATCCACAAAAGCAATAAGAGAAGGCAAAGAGCGTCCTTTTTCACCATTACCTTCAAACTAATTCAATGTGTGTTCTTCCATCAATGCCAAACTCCGCAGCGCCTTTCGATGCTAACATTCGACGGAGCACCGATCATTTGGTCTCTTCGTTTAGCAATCCTTTTCTTCGCCCCAGCCCGCCACAATCCACAAAGGGAGAGCATCATTTTGAGCAGAAAATAGCAAATGTGAAAGAAGACGCAAGACAGAATTACCTAGCAGAATGAGAGGCAGGAAGGATACAAGGCCGATGCGTAATGCAGTTCCATGTAATGAAACCACAGAAGGAAGAAGTAATGCCTACATCTAGATCAATGGAATATATTCATATCAGCAGAGCCCAATGAAATTCACCCTGGAGTCTTCAGGTGAACTAGCAGAGGTGGTAAAAAGCAGCATTTGCAATTACTTTTGAGAGTTTGTGGAGGAAAGATGAGTAGGAAAGAGTAAATATCCTATTTTCCAGAAGGTTAGAGAAGGTCTAGAGAATTACACTGTAGCTGAAACTTCCCCTCAGCACCTGATCAAATGAAAAGCAGTGGGAGCATCTTGAGATTGAGGAAAAGAGGAAAGAGGAGGATGTATTTAAGGAAATAGCTGAGCAACACTCATTGAAAGCCTTCCCTTGAAGGGGGAGAGATGCCAGAGAGGACTCCAGCGAGAGGAGAAGAACTAAACATCCAAAAATTGAAACATCCAAGCTAAGTGGAAACACCAAATGGAGAGGCACCTGGGGAGGAAAGAACACAGAGATATATTAAATGCAGGTAAGAAAAGTGAACTCAGTACTGTAGGTATGCATTCAGCTCACCTGCCCTGCTCACATGAAGTCAGCCTAGACCAGTGGTTCTCCATCTTCCTAATGCCACGACCCCTTAATACACTTCCTCATGTTATGGTGACCCCCAACCATAAAATTAGTTTTGTTGCTACTTCATAACTGTCATTTTGTTGCTGTTATTAATAGTAATGTAAATATCTGGTATGCAGGATGTATTTTCATTCACTGGACCAAACTGGGCCCAAAACCTCATACTCCAAAATTTGAATACTGGTGGGATTGCGGGGGGATTGATTTTGTCCTGTGGGAGTTGTAGTTATAGTTCACCTACAATCAAAGAGCATTCTGAACTCCACCAATGATAGAAATGAACCAAACTTGGCACACAGAACTCCCATGACCAACAGTAAATCCTGGAAGGGTTTGGTGGGCATTGACCTTGAGTTTTGGTGTTGTAGTTCACCTACATCCAAAGAGCACTCTGGATTCAAACAATGATGGATCTGGCCCAAACTTGGCACAGATAGTCCATATGCTCGAAGGTGAGCACTGGTGGAGTTTGGGCAAAACAGACTTTGACATTTGGGAGTTGTAGTTATTGGGATTTATAGTTCACCTACAATCAAAGAGCACTCTGAACTCTACCAACGATGGAATTGAACCAAACTTGGCAGACAGATTGGAAGGGTTGGGACAAACCTCCCACACAGAACCTCCATGATCAACAGAAAATACTATGTTTTCCAATGGTCTTTGGCGACCCCTCTGACACCCCCTTGTGACCCCCCCCCCCAGGGGTCCCAACCCCCAGGTTGAGAAACACTGGCCCAGGCTAATCTGGTGTCTCTTTTCCAGCCTCAACTCAATAAAACTATAATGCATGCCAAGTTTAAAAACTGAGGCATAGACACTGAGAACTGGAAAGTCCTTGCCCTTGAGTGCTCTAGTTGGAGGTCAGCTGTGACCAGCAGTGCTGTGGAATTCGAAGAGGCACAAATGGAGGGTGAAAGAGAGAAACGTGCCAAGAGGAAGGTGCACCAAGCCAACCCTGTCTGGGACCGCCTTCCATCTGGAAATCGATACCTTCACTGCAGGAGAACATGTGGGTCAAGAATAGGGCTCTACAGTTACCTACGTACCCACCATCAGGACATCACACTTGGAGGACAATCTTACTCAGAGAACGAGGGATCGCCTAAGTAAGTAAAGTAAGTATCAGGCATGCACTGCAACAATGAACTGGATTATATGACACTGTGGACTCAGATTTCCAGTTCAAAGCAAATATCGTGGATTGCCAGCCTTGATATTCTGGGTTTTATGACTGTGTGGAAGAGACCTAAGTGAATTCCAACGCCCTGACTGCCATCTTCAGGGCCTGTCCGGTGTGCAGCCAATTTCCTCCTGAAGTACAGCATTGAATCTTTCCATTGTTTCTCCTTCTGCCTCCAAACTTGGAGCAGAAACTTGGATTGAATTTATATTGATTCGTTTTCACTGAAATCTTATTGACATGATTTGCTCAGACTTTGCATCATATTCTTTGCCTGTTTTCACTAAATCTCTCCTCGCAATAAATGCCATTCCATTTCTTCTTAGATTTTCATTTCCCGAGTAAAACAGTGCGTAATTATCTGACTCAAAATGTCACATTCCTGTCCACTTGACCTCACTCACCCAAAGTATTGCAATATTTATTATATTCCATTTCTTCTTTGAGTACTCCTAGCTTCTCCATTCATGCTTCTCACATTCTGTGGGCCTATAATATGCCTTGTGCAGTTTCAGACTTTCCTTTGACCTCTGAGCATCCTTTCACCTTGACTTTGGCTATTTGTAGTTGTCGTCTACTGTATCCAAATTGCTCATTGAGTGCCATCTGAGCTGGGAGTTTCATCTGGCACAATTTGTTTAATTTTGGATTTCCTCATCATAGGGTTACATGATAAAAGGCATTCAGAGGGGATTTGGTGTACCTTCTTCTGCACAGTATTAGTGTTAGTGCCACTGTCTCTTAGGCAGTGGTTCCCAACCTGTGGTCTGTGGACCACCAGTGGTGCACAAGAATGAAAATATGGCCATTACTACACCATTGCCTCAAAACCATGCAGCAATGAGGGTTACTATTATTTATTGTATCAGGAGCAAACCAAGGGTACAGTTGTAATGTATTTTTAAAACAACACATAGTTTAAACACATAGCATTATATTAGGTGTCCTTCGACCAGTAGCTGGCCACAAAACGTCTCACAACACAAGGAGTAACCATCACTCAAAAATTATGATTTTGTCATTTGGGAGTTGTAGTTGCTGGGATTTATAGTTCACCTACAATCAAAGAGCATTCTGAACTCCACCACCATCCAGAGAGCACTGTGGACTCAAACAGTGATGGATATGGACCAAACTTGGCACAAGCACTCAATATGCCCAAATATGTATACTGGGGGAGTTTGGGGAAAATAGACCTTGACATTTGGGAGTTGTAGTCACTGGGATTTACAGTTCACCTACAATCAAAGAGCATTATGAACCCCACGAATGACAGAATCGGGGCAAACTTCCAACACAGAACCCCTATGACCATCAGAAAATACTTAAGGCCATCCAATCCAACTCCCTTCATCAGGGCAAGAAAACATAATCAAAGCCCTCCTGACAAAGAGCCATCCAGCCATAGATAGATAGAGATAGATAGATATGATTCACACACAGAGATATAATATAATAGATTTGAAAGGGACTCTTAAGGACAATGATATCTTGCATGTTCCAGGGTGGGCAAACCAGACACTCTCCACATCAACACTGGCAAAGAAACAGCAAGAAATACTGTTTACCCACAAGCATAACGGCATTACATATATTAGAAACCAACACTTTCTCATTACTTTATTTTCCAGATCAACAGACTGGGCCACAGCAACGCGTGGCAGGGGATAGCTAGTGACTCTGTAAGTAATGTTATTGTTTTTAATCTATTGTGTATTTATGGTTTTATTTAGTGTTATACTGTGATATTGAGACATCAAATTGTTGCCAGTGTTAGCTGCTCTGAGTCCCTCCTCAGGGGTTGAGAAGGGCAGGGTAGAAATGTTGTAAACAAATAATAAATAAATAAAATATAGCCTGTAGTATCTGGCATTTGTTAGCGGTCTATTCATTGTGTGTTTTTGCCTTCACATCACCAGTCATCTTATGGTGACACGATGCATGTCCTTGAGTTTTCCTAGGCAAGGAATACTCAGTGATCTTGCCAGCGCCTTCCTCTGAAATATAGCCTATAGCACTCAGTATTAATTGGGGGTATCCCATCCAAGTGCTAACCAGGCTGAGCTGCACAGCTTCCAAGATCAGATGGTATCTGGTGCCTTTGGGGTATTTAAGCTCTGGTCTACTCATTAGCACACGCCCAAAAGAAAGTATGTTGTTTGTTTCTCCCATATTAAAAAAGTGATTCCTGATATAACTGATTCACCATTAAGCTAAAAAGATTAATTTTGTTTACTGGGTCTCAAGAGGGTATACTGTGAGAATCAATACCATCCAATATTTTTTTTCCAGTCTGTGAAGAATGACGAGAGAGAAAGAAAATGAGCATTACTTGGGGAAAGTGGAGTTGGGAAGAATAAGGAAACAGGGTTCGGAGCAAGCGGTAATCCGTCAGGAGGAAGGCCAAGGGAATGAGTCAGTAATGTGATGCCATTGTCAATGGCATGATAATTGCTTCTCTCCACACAGTAGGAGTTGGACCTCCATTTGAGGCACTGTGTTTGGATTGAGCATCTTATCTTAATGAAGATAGACAAGCTGGAGAGAGTTCAAAGAACAAGTAGGGGGAAAAAACACGGGCAAACTCAACAGGGAGAAAGGGGAAGAACAGAGGAATATATTTATGTGCTTCTCCTGCTGCAGCCTAAGATAGAGGGAACCCTTCTGAAATCCATAATGTTAACAACACCATAATGTTAACAACAAAGGGACCTCCAGCACCCTCAAGACGAACAGATGTATTGTACCAGAAGCTTTTGCCGATTGTGCCCTACATCTTTACCAGTGTCTTTTGAAGTGGGGTAGAGTTTACAACAATTTCTGGTCTAATGAATTGATTAATGCTTCAGGTGCCAACACAATTATGTCCAGTAAAATAAAAAAAAATCAACTACCTCTTTGGAAACTATAGAGTGCTAAGGACACAACATCCTAGATCAGCACAGGCTGAGGGGGGACAATATATTTGGAAATGATAATGCTAGAGAAACAAGTTTGTTCTGGCAAACAAACTATCCAGTGTGGGCTAGGCAAAACTACGGTGAGGTGGATCTGTAATTGGTTAAATGGACGAACCCAGAGGGTGATTCTCCCCAATGCTTCCTCTTCATCCTGGAAAGAAGTGACAAGTGGAGTGCCGCAGGGTTCCGTCCTGGGGCCGGTCCTGTTCAACATCTTTATTAATGACTTAGATGAAGGGTTAGAAGGCAGGATCATCAAGTTTGCAGACGACACCAAATTGGGAGGGATAGCCAATACTCCAGACGACAGGAGTAGAATTCAAAACGATCTTGACAGATTAGAGAGATGGGCCGAAACTAACAAAATGAAGTTCAACAGTGACAAATGCAAGATACTCCACTTTGGCAGGAAAAACGAAATGCAAAGATACAGAATGGGGGACAATGCCTGGCTCGAGAGCAGTACGTGTGAAAAAGATCTTGGAGTCCTCGTGGACAACAAGTTAAACATGAGCCAACAATGTGATGCGGCGGCAAAAAAAGCCAATGGGATTTTGGCCTGCATCAATAGGAGCATAGTGTCTAGGTCCAGGGAAGTAATGCTACCCCTCTATTCCGCTTTGGTTAGACCACACCTGGAATATTGTGTCCAATTCTGGGCACCACAATTCAAGAGAGATATTGACAAGTTGGAATGTGTCCAGAGGAGGGAGACTAAAATGATCAAGGGACTGGAGAACAAGCTCTATGAGGAGCGGCTTAAGGAGCAGGGCATGTTTAGCCTGAAGAAAAGAAGGCTGAGAGGAGATATGATAGCCATGTATAAATACATGAGAGGAAGCCACAGGGAGGAGGGAGTAAGCTTGTTTTCTGCTTCCTTGGAGACTAGGACGCGGAATAATGGCTTCAAACTACGAGAAAGGAGATTCCATCTGAACACAAGGAAGAACCTGACTGTGAGAGCCGTTCAGCAGTGGAACTCTCTGCCCTGGAGTGTGGTGGAGGCTCCTTCTTTGGAAGCTTTTAAACAGAGGCTGGATGGCCATCTGTCAGGGGTGATTTGAATGCAACATTCCTGCTTCTTGGCAGGGGGTTGGACTGGATGGCCCATGAGGTCTCTTCCAACTCTTTGATTCTATGATTCTATAATATCCATCATATCGAAGAAGGTGAGATGGACTTCGGGACCAGGAAGGGAAATCTTTGGGAGATATTTGAGATGGGAAGAAAGCAGTCAGTTGAGATGGGTCATGAGTTAGTCATGAGTTTGAAGCCAGCCCAGGTCGGAGTGAGTGTCCGACCAATTTGTGTAGTTTGCTGTCAACCTTTGCAGCCCGAAAGACAGTTAAATCTGTCAAGTAGGAAATTTAGGTACCGCCTATGCGGGGAAGCTAATTTGACTAATTTACGATGCCATAAAAATCTCCAGCAAGCCTGCAAAGAATGAAGAAATACTTCATCAGTGTCACAAATGGACAGTGAAGCAACAGCTCCCCTGGTGGCCAGAATACCCTCATGAAAAAGATGGAATGTTAAATTGCCTCTGTGTTTGTCTATATATCTTGTGTGTCTATGGCACTGAATGTTTGCCATGTATGTGTGCATTGTAATCCGCCTGAGTCCCCTGCGGGGTGAGAAGGGTGGAATATAAATACTGTAAATAAATAACTAAATAAATGGGAAGAAAGAGATCAACATCTTTACTAAGCAGGCAGATTCTACGAGGGTTGAATGTAAAGTAATGCCTTTTGTTACTTGGATTTGGATGGAAATATTTTAATAAATCAAACGCAGAAATAATCCTTAGAATGTGCTCTTTAACTACCACTATTCACTCTTCCACATAATCACCAGACAATTGGATACATTTCTGCCAACCATGAACAAGTTTTCTGAAGCCGTCACAGAAGAGGTTGACCTTCTGTTTCCGCAACCCATTGTGCACAGATCTTCCGATAGCCAAGCAAAGCAATAATGTGACCCACACATTCTTGTGAAATGCCGATTATGCTTGAAATTTCTCTCTGAGTGATACGACGATCATCCTGAAATAATCTGTCAACTTTTTACTTCCTAATAGCTATCAGTATTCTCTAACTAACCACTTTGGCTTCTCTAACTTATCTTCTCCTAACTCACTCTCTCCCAACTGTCTTCTTCAAAATCCAGAACCTGACTGACATCTTCAAACAACAGAACTTAACTAAATTGTCAGATTTCAAAACGCACCCTTTCAGGCAGGCCTGTAGCTTGGGGGGGGGGGCGCTTGGGGGGAGTTCAGCCCCCCCCCCCCCCCAAATTCTCATGGTGGTTCGCGAAAAGGCCTTACTGGTGCATTATTTAAACTGTTATGTTTATTCATATCATGATCTGATCACCATGCTCAATATATCCCATATGCATGGGGGTATTGGGGTAACGATACAAAAGGTTTGCTAGGGTAGACCCTCTTCCACTCAGACTCAGCCCCCCCCCCCCGAAACAAACTCAGCGCCCCCCCCCCCCCCAAATCGAAATCCTGGCTACGGGCCTGCTTTCAGGCAATTATTTTTCTACACTCCCACTAAGCTCCACCCACTTTCTCCCAGCCAATCACAAAGGCTCTCCACATTTCCCTCCAGGCTGCTCCCAAGTTCCGCCTCCTCCAGGAAATGACCGCTCCAAGATGGCTACCTCCCTGAACCATCTCACAAAATGGCTGCCGAAATACCTGGGTCCACTTCCCAAGCTTTTGCCCTGGCCTACAGGTAGGCAATTCATCACAGGGGGCTTCTGGTATCTGGCAAGCAGAAACAGAGAGCATTTCTCCTGAAATATACAAGCCTACTGCCTACCCACCTTCCAGGAGGTTTTATTGTCTCTGAACATACCTAAAGATCTCACAGGAGCCACTCCCTTTCTTTTCCTCCCTAAATCTGTTCTAAATCTCATTGTTGGTCACGCTTTTTATTTATTTATTTATTTCATATATTTATATCCCGCCCTTCTCCCTTCAAGGGGGATTCAGTGCGGCCTCACATAAGTATCAGAGGATGCTAACAACATAAATACCATAAAAACTACAACTTACAATAAAATCATTTTAAAACATTATACATCATCAATAAAATTTAACAATAAATTAATAGATTAAGGTGCCAGTAAAACCAAGCCGAGCTGGGAGAATCCATGTCACAAAAATCCAAATTTCCTTTTCCTATTGCCGCTGGCCTCTAATCGAATGCCTGGCCCCAGAGCCAGGTCTTCAGTTGTTTTCTAAAGGACAGGAGGGAGGTGGCCAACCTGATATCCTTAGGGGGAGAGTTCCACAGACGAGGGGCCGCTGCCGAGAAGACCCTGTCTCTCGTCCCCACCAACCGCGTTTGCGAGAGTGGTGGGATTGAGAGCAGGGCTTCTCCTGATGATCTTAAGCTTCGTGATGGTTCATAGCAGGAGATACGTTTGGACAGGTAATCTGGGCCAGAACCGTTCAGGACTTTAAAGGTCAAAACTAGCACTTTGAATTGTGCCCGGAAGCTAATTGGCAGCCAGTGGAGCTGGCGCAACAGAGGAGTGGTACGCTCCCTGTACGCAGCTCCAGTTAACAACCTGGCCGCCGACCGCTGGACTAATTGGAGCTTCTGAGAAGTTTTCAAAGGTAGCCCCACGTAGAGAGCATTGTAGTAGTCTATTCTGGATGTAACCAGAGCGTGGACCACCATGGCCAAGTCAAACTTCCCAAGAAATGGGCACAGCTGGTGTACAAGCTTTAATTAATAGAATGCATCTGATGACTGACTTTCTAAATTCCATGGATTCAATCAATCTACTCCAGTTGTGATTAACAGTGGGATTTAGACCTCTTTTTGTGTTTTGTATTTTTGTGCATACCCACATGCATGAGGGAGTAAGAGAGAATACATACACAGAGATATCAAATGAGCCACGGTACCCACTGGAACCAACATCCTACCCATAGAGCTGTTGTGAGGATACAATGGGGAGGGCAAAAGACATGAAATGCTATCTTGAGCATTTTGGAGGAAAGTAGAATATAAATGTGATGTAACAAAATTAACATCATTGTTCATTGTTTTGGACTTTCCTTGGGGCGTGTGGCTATAGGGAATGATCACAACGAGCCATTGTGCTTTGAAATTCATTACCACATCCCTGGCACCATTGCTCATTAAGACTGTCCAAAAAAAGAGCTTGACTCGGTAGTCCCTCCCTGGGAGAGATAGTAATATATACAGCAAGGAGGGAAGCTTAGCCTTTGCCGCAATAGCAAGGATGCTACCGCAGAAATACCCAGAGGAAATTAAGTAGTGTGTATCTTCCATAGTAAAACTAAGTGCAAGGCCTATCTGTTTAGCAAAACATTTCTGTAAGCTCCTGGAGAATTTAGCAGGCTTATGGATATTATGAAATGGTTCCCATTATTGCTGTTGTAACAACATGCATCTTACACCATTTTTTTTTACTTTATTCTTCAATGCATTTAAAAAATTCATTACATGGCCTCTTGTGCAACAGAAAAATGAGGCATATGTAACTTTCAGATGTTGGTGCCATTAGGGCAGGGACAGAAGTCCAGGGCTTCTCCGAGGGTCCCCCATGAGATCACAATCTGATTCCTGTAGGTAGGACTGTGACTAAGCTTTTGTCTTATGGCAACACTTGCAGATCATGGACTTGGGCAACAGCCCCTTAATGAGCCCTTCAGAGTCCCAGCAAAGTAGCCAGAGCTTGGCAACATTTGGAAAAATGTTTGTTTGTGTTTAGTAGACCTACCAAAACAATTCAGTTTCTGGAAACACTACTTCAGAAAATAATTTTCCAAGCTCTTCTCCTGTTTTTCTACTCCACGGCTAAGAATGCTGTCCAGTCTGCATGTGAGAAAGAACTCAGTTAAACACCAAACTCAGATTTGAATTCTGAATGTTTTTACTAGGATGTGGTTTGGAAGAGAAGCTCTGTTTCAGGGATGGGGAATATTAAGGCTGGGCGGTTTCGTTCGTTAATTTCGTAATTCGTTATTGATTCGTATTTAAATTAGCTTACGATCCGATATTGAGCCATGCAGGAGCAACTAAAAATCGAAACGAATTTTTCAATTTATTTCGTAATTGTTTCGTAATTGGTTCGAAATCATTTCGAAATCGTTTTGAAATCGTTTTGAAATTGTTTCGTTATTATTTCCGTATGTCTGGTGCAAGTTTTATAGTTGTTGTTTGTTTTATCAGTGATAAAAAATAAATTATCACACCAACAGTCAACAAGAGAGGGAGAGGGAAGCTTCAGAAGTTCCCCCTGTCCCATTTGGAGGTTTTTTTAGCGTATTGCGCAATCGCGTCCGCCATTAACGAATCAATTCGAAATTTACAAAATTTCGTAAATAATGAAATTTTTTTAAAGAAAAATTCAGAATTCTTTAAAAAAACGAAACGCAATGGACCCCCTAAAAACGAAACCAGTTTAGAAACAAATTTTTCCGTTGTTACCCAGCCCTAGGGAATATGGGTCCCACCCAGTGTAGAAATACACAAATATTGTTAAATGCCATTCATCGCCATGTTGTGTCAGAAAGATAGGATTTGTAACTCAATAAATTCTGGTGAGATGCAAGATCTTCATTCCTGGGCAATTCTGACTCATGGGGTTTCTGGACAAGATTTGTTTAGAGGGAGGTTGCCTTCCTCTAAGGCTGAGAGAATGTGACTTTCACAATATCATCTAATAGGGCAGCATTTCTCAACCTGGGGATTGGGACCCATGGGGGTCATGAGGGGGTGTCAGAGGACTCACCAAAGACCATCAGAAAACACAATATTTTCTGTTTGTCATGGGTGTTCTGTGTGGGAAGTTTGGCCCAATTCTATCATTGGTGGGGCTCCGAATGCTCTTTGATTGTGGGTGAACTATAAATCCCAGCAACTACAACTCCCAAATGTGAAGATCTATTTTTCCCAAACTTCACCAGTGTTAACTTTGGGGCATATTGAGTATTCATGCCAAGTTTGGTCCAGATCCATCATTGCTTGAGTCCACGGTGCTCTCTGGATGTAGGTGAACTACAACTCCAAAATTGAGGTCAATGCCCACCAAACCCTTCCAGTATTTTCTGTTGGTCATGGGAGTTCTGTGTGCCAAGTTTGGTTCAACAGGGAGTTGATGCAACAGGGGGTTGTATGCTCCCTGTATGCCATTCCAGTGAGCAACCTGGCTGACCCCCTTGGATTACTTAAAGCTTTTGTGCAGTCTTCAAAGGGTACCCTATGTAGAGTGTGTTGCAGTAGTCTATGCAAGATGTAACAAGACCATGGACCACTGTGGCCAAGTCTGACTTCCCAAGGTATGGGTATAGCTGGAACACAAGTTTTAATTGTGCAAATGCTCCCCTGGCCACCACCGAAACCTGAGATTCCAGGCTCAACAATGAATCCAGGAGAACTTCCAAGCTGTGAACATGTGTCTTGGGGGGGGGGGGGTGTAACCCCATCCAGCACAGGCTGTAACCCTATACCCTGTTTGGCCTTACAAATGGCCAGGAGTACCTATGTCTTGTCTGGATTCAGTTTCAATTTGTTCACCCTCATCTAGACCATCACAGCTGACAAGCACCAGTTCAGGACCTGAACAGCTTCCTTAGCAGCAAGTGGAAAGGAGGGATAGAGTTGGACTTCATCTCCATACAGATGGCATCAAACTCCAAAATTCCAGATGATCTCACCCAGTGGCTTCATGTAGATGTTAAACAACATGGGGGACAATACTGAACCTTGCAGAATCCCACAGAACAATAGCTGTGGGGCTGAACAGGTGTCTTCCCAACAATACCTCCAGAAGGATTGGAGCCACTACAAAACAGTGCCTCCAAGTCCCGTTCCCATGAGGAATCCCAGAAGGATACCATGGTCTACAGTACTGAAGGCTGCTGAGAGGATACACTCCCCCTGTCAAGTTCCCTATGCAGATCATCCACTAAGGAGACCAAAGCTAGTTTAGTTCCATGACCTAACCTAAAGCCAAGACAGGTCTACACCATGCTGCTTGTAAATATTTGTAAATAAATCCCATATTAATAAATCCCATACATTTCCAGGGAATCTCTACTTTGAAAGAAAGCCCAAACCAGATTGCACGGTCCCGTCTACTTAAGAAGTGGGAAACAGGTGAGAAGTGGAGACAGGTGGAGCCCAGACCCTGTGAGATGCGAAAGGAGCCTACGAATCCCACATGCAGCGCAAAATAAGCAAAGCAACCAGTTGCAACAGCAGTAATTGCTGATAACACTATCATGCCAGCTTTGTTATGTTAATTAACACCTGTAATAGGAAAGGGAAATATTATTTTGAACAAAGCCTAAATAAATAGAATCAAGCTTCACAATTTATTTTAATTCAGCCATTTCACTCTGAATCCTCTTGGTACAATTTGAATAAGTTAGCATTAAGCATGCACGGTTGCAATGGCTTTTATTTATTAAATATATATGCCTCCATTCTTGTCCAAAAGAGTTTACAACGGCACCAGAAGACGTATCTGCCTGCCAGTCCTTTCTGAAATGAACAAAGAGGACATAAACCAACCTGGACACGGCATATTATTTGAGAACACAGAAATGCTGGACCACTCTCACAACCATCATGTCAGGCTACACAGAGAAGCCACTGAAATCCAAAGGAAGCATGTAGACACTATCCACAGAAAGGAGGAAACCATGAAAAGGAACAAAATCTGGCTACCAGTATTTAAAAAAAACTCTAAAATCAGGACAGTAAATAAAAAAGCAACACTTAAAAAAAATCAGGGGGAATTCCAGAAAGGAACCAATCAGGGTCTCTAAATACCTCCCAACAAAGGATCCCCCAGGCAGCAACCAGCCAGGCTTTGAAGCTGCAAGGCAATTTAATGCTAATCAAGGTGGCCAATTGCAACATTCACACTTGCCTCCAACAGACAAGAGTTCTTTCTCCCACCCTAGACATTATTCCACATATCTAAACCTCACTTGCCCAGTTTCCAACAGATCTCACAACCTCTGAGGATGCCTGCCATAAATGTGGGAAAAATGTGAAATCACTGGATTGCTGTGAGTTTTCTAGACTGTATGGCCATGTTTTAGAAGCATTCCCACCTGATGCTTCACCCAAATCTATGACAGGCATCTCACAGGTTGTGAGGTCTGTTGGAAACTAGGCAAGTGGGGTTTATATATCTGTCGAATAATGTCCAGGGTGGGAGAAAGAACTCTTGTCTGTTTGAGGCAAGTGTGAATGTTTCAGTTGGTCACATTGATCAGCACTGAATGGCCTTTCATCTCCAAAACCTAGCTGCTTCCTGCCTGGGGGAACAACACCCAGAAAACAGGGGAATTCCAGACAGGAAACAATTAGAGCCAGCTTACACTTCCTAAAAAAAGGATTCTCCCAGACAGGAAACAGCCAGGCTTTGAAGCTGCAAGGCAATTCAATGCTAATCAAGGTGGCCAATTGCAGCATTCACACTTGCCTCCAAGAGACAAGAGTTCTTTCTCCCATCCTAGACATTATTCCACAAATATAAACCTCACTTGCCTAGTTTCTGACAGACCTCACAACCTCTGAGGATGCCTGCCATAAATGTGGGTGAAATGTCAGGAGAGAATGCTTCTGGAACATAGCCATACAGCCTGGAAAAATCACAGCAAACCAAAAAGGAGAAAGTTACAGACACACTTAACCCTAATCAGGAGGCCCCAATGCATTTCCCTTCCTAATCCAAAGCAAAAATTGACCAAAGTAGCATTTGCTGGCCAAATTGACACACAAGTGATCAGATTGCATGTGTGAACTGAAGAGTATTTTGGTAGTTTGAGAAACACACAGCTCCATTGTCCAGTGTCTTAGAATCATAGTATCATAGAATCCTAGAGTTGGAAGAGACCTCATGCGCCATCCAGTCCAACCCCATTCTGCCAAGAAGATGGCCATCCAGCCATCCCAACAGATGGCCATCCAGCCTCTGCTTAAAAGCTTCCAAAGAAGAAGCCTCCACCATGCTCCAGGGCAGAGAACTCCATTGCTGACCAGTTCTCACAGTCAGGAAGTTCTTCCTAATGTTCAGGTGGGATCTCCTTTCCTGTAGTTTGAAGCCATTGTTCCATTGCGTCCTAGTCTCCAGAGCAGCAGAAAACAAGCTTGCTCCCTCCTCTCTATGACTTCCTCAAGTATCTCCTTTATCTTACCTTGCTTTATGAAAGGACCAGCTTTGATGCCAACCTTAGAAACATACTTGTTTCTGAACATAGTTCAAAATTGTTGGGACATACCCATCAAGAGTTAGGAACTGAATACCCAAATCTGACTTTCAATGCATCGTGACCTTCATTGGAAGCTTCTGTCTGGATCCCGGCAGCAATGAGAGCTTATTTGCCATTGTGATGCTCCATCTCCGGGATGCTCTCCCGAGAAAAGCTCATCTAATTTTTATAACTTAACACCTTTTCAGACTAAGGTGAAGATTTGTTTGTATATTCTTAGGAGAATATTAAATTTGTTTGAGCCTGCCCCTTCCTTTTTATCTCTACTGCTGTAACCTTGATATTGCCTTCAGTTGTTGGTGGAGGGTCCTTCGATGAGTCACCTCCTGATTAAATTTTTAATAAAAAGGCGGGATATATGTTTATTAAATTAATAATGCTACCCATCTTATGTGAGATAATTTTAATTGGTTGTTCTGTCATCGTGAAATGAGTACCAGAGAGACAGAAAATGCATTTGCTTCACATTTTTATTCAAACGCACCTAATTCACACTTTTCAAACTGAAACGCTGTTAGATATGAACATTCAGGCTTCGTTGGAAATGTGGTACTCCATTAAAAATACAAAAAGCATACATGAGGAGAAAGTGTACAACCCAATACAGCAGTGTTTCCCAACTTTCTGAATGCCACGACCCCTTAATACAGTTCCTCATGTTGTGCTGACCCCCAACCATAACATTATTTTCATTGCTACTTCATAACTGTTATTTTGCTACTGTTATGAATCGTAATGTAAACATCTGATATGCAGGATGTATTTTCATTCAATGGACCAAATTTGGCAAAAATACCCAATACGCCCACATTTAAATACTGGTGAGGTGGAAGGGGAGATAGGTTTAGTCATTTCAGAGTTGGAGTTGCTGGGATTTACATTTCACCTACCATCAAAGAGCATTCTGAATGCCACTAACAATTGAATTGAACCAAACTTGGCACACAGAACTCCCATGACCAACAGAAAATACTGGAAGGGTTTGGTAGGCATTGACCTTGAATTTTGGAATTGTAGTTCACCTACATCCAGGAAGAAATGTGGACTCAAACAATGATTGACCAACCTTAGCACAAATACTCAATATGCTCAAATGTAAATACTGGTGGAGTTTGAGGAAAATAGACCTTGACATTTGGGAGTTGTAGTTGCTGGGATTTATAGTTCATCTACCATCAAAGAGCATTCTGAATGCCACCAACAATGGAATTGAACCAAACTTGGCACACAGAACTCCCATGACCAACAGAAAATACTGGAAGGGTTGGTGGACATTGACCTTGAATTTTGGAATTGTAGTTCACCTACATCCAGGGAGAAATGTGAACTCAAACAATGTTGGACCAAACTTAGCACAAATACCCAATATGCTCAAATGTGAATACTGGTGGAGTTTGAGGAAAATAGACCTTGACATTGGGAGTTGTAGTTGCTGGGATTTACAGTTCACCTACCATCAAAGAGCATTCTGAATGCCAGTAATGATATAATTGGACCAAACTTCCCACACAAAACCCTCATGTCTTGAAGGGAATCATTGGCACAAGCCTTCTCCAGCCTCTCATACTCTCCCTCGCCCGCATATGTGAACCATGCTGTCTTGTGCCAAGCACACTTGATCTTCCATCCCCGCTTAAGAGTTTCAGAAACAGCCCTCCCCTTGACTGAGAGGCCAGACAATCACAGTGGAGGAGAGCTTTTGGTGGGAGGATTCACCACCTGTTTCCAAAAAGGAAGAGAAGGACAGGTAGAGAGATCTTCAGCCTTCTCTGCCAAAGGGGTTCCCAAGACCATCAGGAATATATGTTCTGTGATGGTCTTTGGCAACCCCTCTTAAACCTCCTTGCAACCCCCAGGTTGAGAAACACTGCAATACATAGATAAATGGAAGCAATATATATTTAAAAAGTTGGATGAAAAGGAAAAAGCTTGTAAACATTTTGTGTAAGCCAGTGCAAAAATTGTATACACATCAAGAGAAATGCGTACAATTTTTGGACAGTTTTCTTTTCCCTTATGGAAAACTGATGTGGATGAAAAATATATACGACTGGGAAAGGAGGAGCCAAAATAGATCCATTTGTCCATCTCCCGATATAAGTAATGTCTCTTTTCCTGCCAAGGAATCCGAGGTCAACTTGGATGTTCAGTTTTACTTGAAAGTGCCAAACACTTAAACAAGCCAGAACCCTCCATGATGATGGCGAAGGCACAATAGACCAAGATGACCCCTTCCGATCGGAACAATTCTGCCAGGCGTCATGACGCGAAAGACAGCAAGGAAGCCGGAGGAAAACACAGGCTGGCTGACCGCCAGGATGTAGCTCAGTGGGCAGGAGCCGGAGATGGGGGTCAGTGGCGCTGCAAAAATTTCACAGGCTCCTGCCAGAAGCTCAGCCTGGACCATCTGCCAAATTAATATCCCCAGCTATTTTTAATATCTTGTTTCAAAAGGAATGGCCGTGAAAGCAGCAGCAGGCAAAGCAGCACGGAAGCCCTTCATTCAGAATTCTCTCAAAGGCCGTCTCAGACTCATTCTTTATTTCAAATGTGTGATCAGGTCCCAAATCCCCACCAAAGGCATGCATTAGGCTGGGAACAGTGATATGTAGCACGGAGCCCAATGTGGCAGCTGCCAATTAGTAAAGAGCTTGGTTCGGAGATAAAGAACGTGTGTGCACCATGGTTATGCAGCCTGATACCACTTTAACTACTGTGGCACCATCCTATGCAATCATGGGGTGTGTAATTTAATGTAATGCTCTGAATTCTGTATAGAAAGCTCTGGGGCTGTAGTTTGAGGGAAATGGAAATGGGCTCTCTAATAGAGAATTCTAAGAACCTCCTCAAAGTACATATCCCATGCTTCCATACAGTGAAGTCACAACAAATAAAGTATTATCAATCTGCCATGACATTGTACTGCAGATGCTAGGCTGGTGTGCAGATTTTGTTTCCTTCATTTCCTCCAGTACCTTCAGTACCTTGAGTACAATTGAAAGTGCTGTCTTTAGCCTATAAGGCCCTAAACGATTCCGGCCCAGCTTACCTTTCCAAACCTATCTCCTTCTATGAACCATCTAGGAGGTTAAAATCGTCTGGGGAGGCCCTGCTCTTGATCCCGCCTGCCTCACAAGTGCAATTGGCAGAGATGAAGGACAGGGCCTTCTCAGTGGTGGCCCCCCGGCTATGGAACTCCCTCCCCAGGGATATTAGATAGGCCCCCTCCCTCCTGATTTTCCAAAAAAAAAGTAAAGACCTGCAGTGGAATAGATAATACGGAACTATGAATGATGAACATGGATGGCCAGACGATTTTACTGGATAACGTTTCTAACAGGATGACACTGATTATTATATGCTTTAATAGGTTTTTATGTTTTATATTGTAATGTTGATTGTTTTAAATGGCACTTTTATGAATGCCTGACATCAAATTGTGCCAATTTGTAACCCGCCTTGAGTCACCGTATGGCGGAGAAAGGTGGGCTATAAATATCGTAAATAAATAAATACTTTGGGAACCCGAAACAGTAAGGGCCCTCCCGGTACAAAAACTCACCTGACACAAAAGCAAGCAGGAGCTAATTTCAGCTCCTCCTCCCCTATTTGGTATCACAGCTGAATCTTTTTGATTTCCCTGATTCTTTTTATTTAGTGGGACTGACTGGGAGTTGGGGACCTCTGAGGGACAGTGGATGGGGTGCACACGTGTGTTTAAAGACTTTCACCATTTTCGCTTCTTTTTCTCTTTCCCTTCCTCTCCTTCAGGAAAGACTACTAAAAGATTATTAATAACAAGCTTGCTCCCTCCTCCCTGTGGCTTCCTTTCACATATTTATACATGGCTATGATATCTCCTCTCAGCCTTCCACCCTTGTACTCTCTCCTTTTGCTTTTCTTTGATTGTAGGTGAACTATAAATCCCAGTAACTACAACTCCCAATTGTCAAGGTCTATTTCCCCCAAACTCCATCTTTGGGCATATGGAATATTCGGTCCAAGTTTGATCCATCATTGTTTGAGCCCACAGTGCTCTCTGGATGGAGGTGAACTACAACTCCCAAACTCAATGCCCACCAACCCCTTCTCGTGTTTTCTCTTGGGTCATGGGAGCCCTGTGTGCCACGTTTGGTTCAATTCCATCATTGGTGGAGTTCCAAATGCTCTTTGATTGTAGGTGAACTATAAATCCCAGCAACTACAACACCCAAATGACAAAATCAATTTTTTTGAGTGAAGGACGTACATTGGATTGTTAGGTGTATGCTGTCCAAAATTGGTGTCAATTGGCCCACTGGTTTTTGAGTTCTTTTAATCCCACAAACGAACATAACATTTTTATTTATATAGATAATAGTAATCCCACCAAACAAAAAGAGAAGCCTACCTCTCCTCTAGAGTAGAAACAGCTTTAAGGAAGCAAGGTCCTGAGCAGAAAAAAGATTCCAGCCTTGCAGGCAAGTAAGAGGGTTTTAATGTAGTTCAGGGAGGATAGCTTAACCGAGCTCCAGGTCATTGCTCTTCCTTCCCTGGGCCTCCTTAAATGGCTTGGAAAGCACGCCCATTTTTGGGAGGTGTTGGAAAATGGATATGGGGGACTTCCAGTATCCAGCAAGCAGAAATGGATAGCGATTCACCGAAAGGCACATGCCTAGAAGATATGTTCTTACAGCCTTATCACCCCATGCTGTTATATCATCATAGCGATGCATTAGTCCCAATTTGCCTCGGTCTTATCACAGGAAATTGCTTTCCAGGCCTGGTTGTGTTGCATAGTTGTTTAAAATGTGTGTTTTTCTTCACACTTGAAATATCTGGTAAGAAGCCCCTTTCCAGCAACAATTCAGCAACCATTTGGGGTATGGAGGTCTTCCATGAGAGATCCATTAGCAGGTGCAGTGTGGGTCTTCCTCAAGGATTCTCAAAGAAATCTCTGGCGTGAAGGCTCAGATCATTCTTGTGCTCAAGCAGGAAAGATAACACTTCAGTTGTGTTTAAACATCTCTTAGCTCTCTCTTTTGATCCTATTTTGGTTGTTTTTGTACTACTATAGTGTTATAGTGCTATAACATTAAAAGTACAGGGTTCAAACTCATTTTCATGGAGGGCCACATCAGCGTTATGATTGCCTTCAAAGGGCCACTGAATCCATGGATAAATGATCAGTGGATAAAAGAGGGCCAATCTATATAAATAAAACTGTGATGTTCGTTTGTGGAATTAACATAACTCAAAAACCACTGGATGAATTTACACCAAATTTGGACACAACACACCTATCAGGCCAACGAGTGACCATCACTCATAAAAACACTGAAAAACACAATAAGGGACTTAAAAAGCCAAAAAAGCAAAAAGATGCTACAGCACATGCACAAAACAACTCCCCTGGCAAACAAAACACACAATAGCATATCCACATTCTGGACTACATCTCCCAGCATCCCCTAGACCAGTCCCTTTAGGAGAGGAGAATGATCCAAATGCACTGCTTCCAATATGCAAGCTTTCTTATCCTTGCATTTCTTTGAGAACATCCCAATCCCTGTAGATTTCCAATGTCTTATTCCTGGACTGCAACTCCCAGCAATCCTCCAGATAGATGAGATAGATAGATAGATAGATGGATGGATGGATGGATGGATGGATGAGATAGATAGATAGATAGATAGATAGATAGATAGGTAGGTAGGTAGATTGATCAGAAGGACTGCTGGGAGTTGCAGTGCAAGAATAGGTAGAGAAGGAAGAAAAGGGAGAAAGAGGAAGGGAAAGAAAAGTGGGGAGGAAGGGAAGAGGAAGAGAAGGAAGGAAGGAAGGAGAGAATGAAAGAAAAAAGGGAAGGAAGGGCAGAAAGAAAGAAGGAGTGAAAGAGGGAGGAAAGGTTGGTCACAGATATGTATATATATCAAAAGTGATGGGAATTGTTCAATATCATTTGGGAACCCAAACTGGGTAAAAGCTAAAGAGCACTGATTGCTATGAGATAGATGATAAATAGATAGATAGATAGATAGATAGATAGATAGATAGATAGATAGACATAGAAATCAGTGCTCTTTAGTTTTTACCCAGTTTTGGTTCCCAAATGTTATTGAACAACAATTCCTATCACTTTTGATTATCCACCAGGAGGACTGGGAATAATGGAGACTACATCCCAATAGAACCTGTGGCTCTGAGGTTGGGAAAAGGTTAAAGAACATGTTAAAGTTGGGCACCATATCTACAAGCCTTGTACCTAAATTCAAAACCCATGATCCTGACTAAACAGGCACATGTAATTTGCAGTCATCTGCCCAGCTCATAGAAGAAGGAAGGAGGAAGTCAAGGAGCTCACATGGAAATCAATCACTTTCCTCCCTGGAACAGTGTTTTGCATTTCTCTCACTTCCAGGGGACAGAGATATTGACTTCCATGTGCACAAGACCCCCTTTTCATCAATGCATCTCAAGGCTTCCTTATGCACAAGCTACTTTTTAAGCAGGGCTTCACGATCCTCCATTTCCAGGCAAGGAAAGAATTATTGACTTCCATGTGCACAAGGCCTTAGCACAGTTATGAGGTCATACCATTATTGCGCTATTACGGCCAAAGTTTTTTTTAAAGGCTACACAGTATAACCTTACAGGGAAGACAAAATACATGTAGTACTCTTTATTATCTCTGCAGGAGAAAGGATTTAAAATCGTGAGGGATGATGGGGCTGATGATAATGAAATTGTGGCATTATTGTGCTATTATGGCTGCATTTTTTTTTAAAAAAAAAAAGATGAATTAATCTGGAAACAAGGGGCAGAGCACAGAAATTGGTAAATGATGCCATTAATGCAAAGGAAAAACTGTGTTAAAGTGCAAATGCAGGAAGGGTGAGATAAAGAGCATCAATCATCCACTGGAGTGAATTTGAAATGGAATAATGTGGCAGAAGTGAATGGTGTAATAACATCCCTGGGAAACTAAGGCTCCATCTACTTTGCCATTTAATGATGCTCAAAACAGCATTATATGGTCACTGTAGACTCTTCTAATGCACTTCTATGCCGTTGTATGGCTCTACACTGACGATATAATGCAGTACCAAACTGGATTATATAGCAGTGCAGATGGAGGGTCAGAAATTAATTAATAGGACTCATAATGTCACTTAGAGTGAAGGGAAAAATCAGAAGTAACTTGAAAAGTAACTCATTTCAACAATCAGTTACTTGCTATGAGAGTTATCCAGAAACAACAACAACAACAAAACTTTATTTATATACCGCTCTATCTCCCTGAGGGGACTCAGAGCGGTTTCCAAGTAACATCATCAATACATACAAAGTAAACAACATAAAGATAAAATTAACAAAGCAACATAAGCATAAAAATCACAATAGCACATATATATTTAAAATAATCCTGCCTGTTCAAGGCAATTTAAAAAGGCCGGGCCGAGGCAAGTGCAATTTCCAGAGGGCCTGGGAAATTAGATGCAATGCTATAGCAGGCAACAACAGTAATAGTTATAGTCTATGGCTGTTCATTTCTGGGGCCTAATAGGAGAAAGTAACCTAGATAAGTGGTAGAAAAAGATATGGCCATATTCAGCAATATGTGGGGCTGAGCTAGAACTAGTAATTTTCAAAGGCTTGTTTAAACCACCAGGTCTTGAAGCTCTTACAAAAGGAGGAGAGGAATGGGGCCTGTCTTATTTCTCTAGGTAGAGAGTTACTGAGGTGGGGGGCCACCACCGAGAAGGCCGTCTCTGTCATCCCCACCAACCGTGCTTGTGACGGTGGTGGAAGCGAGAGGAGGGCCTCCCCAGAAGATCTTAAAGTTCACACCGGTTCACAGAGGGAGATGCGTTTGTGAAGATAGGTGTGGCCCAAACCGTTTAAGTAAGAAAGTAAGGTTACAAGATTTTTTAAAAAAACACAAAGAATGAATATATTTTAATAAAATTTACATGGATAGTAACATAGGTATTGCATTATTTTTCCACATAATCATCATACTTACATGCCTTCTGACCCTATTTCTCCACTGGTACCATACTTACTTACTTACTCACCATACTTACATGGCTTCTGACCCTATTTCTCCACAGGTACTTTCCAAAGCTCTTGTGAAAACACAGTGGAGATTATCAGGATCATGTCCTCCAAGCTTTCACAAAGCAATATTTCCAGTACAAGCCCAGTCCAAACAAGATGCCCTTTGCCTCTCAAACAGGGCCTAAAAGGAACGTGGCTGAGCAAATCTTGCTGATCTCAAGATGTGAAAGATCTTTTTTGTCTCAGCATGACCTCCAAAATGCCTTCAAAAATGGTATTGTATCCAGTCATTCATTATTGGAGGAAAACTAAAATTTGTGTAAAATTTCTGTTTTGGTGCAAAACTGGTACCTTTTTCCCCTTTGAGAAGTTAAATATGTATGCGCAGAAGGACAAAGTAATCAAAACAAGACAAATTACAAAGACAGAAAATAGTTACCCAGTGCTACCCATTTTCCAAAAATGATCAAAAATCCTATGCAAAATTGCGTAATTAGTGTCAATAAAAAACAGTTTGCTGTCTTGCATTGAAGAGAATGGTTTCTATATGTCATTTTATGTCTTTTCTGACCTATAGGAACCCTAATGCAAACCTATTAAGGGGTTTCTTGTCAAGATTTGTTCATTGCCTTCCTCTAAAGCTGAAAGAGAATGACTTGCTCAAGGTTCCCCAGTGAGTTTCCTTTCCATGGCCAAGTGGAGATGGGAACCTTGGTCTCCTAGAGTCTTAGTCCAATACCCAAACTACTTTTGTATTTTATTTACTGTAAAAGAATAAATCAAGTCAGGATTGCCATCCTTATGGGTCAAAACAGTCCAGAGACTGAGCAAAATGCCCAAGGAGAGATGCTCCAAACTGGAGTCCTGTTGTTCACCAAGAAGCACCAACTTTACATGGTTTCTGACTTTTCTATTGCATGAGTTTCTCCCAACCAAAGACAGAGAATAAGTCATGCCTGCGGATTCTAATTTTGCAAAACCGATTGCACTGGCAGCACTATGGAAAGTAAGAGATCTCTCTGAGCGCTTTGTGTCACCGTGTGGCTGAGGAAGAGGACACAAATGGCAACTTCTGTCCTAAAGTATTCCTTGCTTACGGTTGCGTTAACACATGACAAAGAGTCCTATTTTGGCTGTCTGAACTCCAGCTCAGCTCCCTCCAGGGGCCACTTTGTCACCTCCACAGCTTGCACACATCCACATATTCGACCCCGGAAGGGGAATAAATTGGCCTTCCTTTGACACGTTGCACAGCAAAAGGCCCAACATTATGACGCAGCCAACAACATATCAAGGGAGAGCCACCTGAGAGGCTGTCAGGCCAGCTGATTTAGGGCTAATTCAAACAAGCATCAAGCTGTCCCAGTGAATTGTGACATGGAAACTCAAATGTGTAAACAATAAACTCTAACTCAAGACATATCGGTGCCTGAGGTGAAGACGTTCAACGATACACAGGCCTACAGCAAATCTCTGCATCAATAGAATATGCTGCACAACCAACATATCCCTGCTGTGGCCTGAATGTGTGGCACCAGCCATCACATTGGTTTGGGGTATTTCATGTAGTGAACACTTTTGCCAGCATAAGCACATATTGAAAGTCCATGCACAGCAACCAAATAATGGGGTGAAAGATATGGAAGACTCACAAGAGTTGCAAACCAAGGACATTTGGAGGACCACACATTTCCCATTATGTGTGGGCTGGAGACTTTCAGAAATGCACATTATGTTACATATTTATTAAATTAGAAGACCTTAAGGCAGCATGCGATAAAATCAATGATATTTTGTAGTACTAGCTATGCTGTCTAGAACTGATGGCAGTTGCAGTCCAACAATATCTGGAGATCCACAAGTGGATCACCCTGTACTACCCCTTTTTGCACATTAGAACTGCACATGGATTCCACATCTGGAGGTGTCACAATGGGAAAACTTACAAAATGCAGAAAGTCTGTTTTTGTGGGCAGAACCTATGCATATCCAACATATGTAGCTATAGACCAGTAGTTCCCAACATTTTTTTGACCAGGGGCCACCTTGATCAGGGACCACTTGAACAGGGACCACTTTAACCAAAGACCATTTTGAACTGGAACCACTTTGTCCAGGAACCACTTGAACAGGGACCACTTTGTCCAGGGACTACTTAAACAGGGACCACTTGACCAGGGACCACCTTAACCAGGGACCGCTTTAACCAGAGACCACTTTGAACCGGAACCACTTTGACAAGGGACCACTTGACCAGAGACCACTTTAACAAGGGACCACTTTGACCAGGGACCACTTTGAACCGGAACCACGTTGACCAGGGACCACCTTGAACAGGGATCACCTTGAACAGGGACCACCATGATCAGGGACCACTTGACCAGGGACCACTCTCTAACATTAGTACCAAGAGGATTGTTGGAGGTTTTTCGGGCTGTATGGCCATGTTCTAGAAGCATTCTCTCCTGACATTTTGCCTGCATCTATGCCAGGCATCCTCAGAGGTTATGAGGTCAAAAATGTTTTTGATGATATCCTACATTATCACTTGTTAGAATGGATGGGAAATGCAATCAAGTCGGGAAGGTCACGCATCTCCAGCCCTGATCTTTGAAATATAATTCTTTAATGGGAAACTATAACCACAACCCCTTCCTACTCAACCTTGCTGCATAGTGTTTACTTACTTTTTTGGCTGTCCCACTGGTCTGTCACAAGAAGAGACGGGTGCAGTCATGGATTATTCTGTTTCCTGTTATGGCACCACACTCACACATGGCACATGACATAGGAATCAGGATGTTGGTCAGGAAATGGAAATGCTTTGTTTTTCCAGGGGAAAAAACCAGGGAAGAGAACTGTATGAAAATGCCATTGTGTAGGAATGGGGGGTTTAGTGAAGAGTGGAGGTCACAAGACCGGAAAGCAACCTGCTTTCTACTAAGCTAGAAAAAAGTTTGACACAGGATTTCTAACTTTATATTGAGATTTGTTGTGGTGGTGTGCCTTCAAGATGTTTCCAACTTACGGTGATCCTATCACATGATAGGATTGTTGAGGGGAAGCGATGACCTTCCTCTTAGGCTGAGAGAATGCAACTTGCCCAAGGTCAACCACTGTATTTTCATGTCTTAATTGAAGCCTGTTCTCCAGAGTCATAATCCAGTGCTAAAACTATAAACCACGTTGCATCTTTGTATTGGAATTTGGAGTTATTTAAGGTTATCCACTCTCATCTGTTAGCAAGGTAGTACCTGACATTATGGATCAATGCTGGTGGGAAAGTATGTCAGGGAAATATGAGTCCAAATCCAGTTGAGCCAAATATCCTTTTTAAAAACCAAACCTACCTCATAGGGTTGTATTTATTTATTTTTAATAGAATTTATATCCTGCCTTTCTCTGAAAGTGAGATCCAAGGGCTGTTGTGGCAATAAATGAGGAGACTGGTGTCACGCAAGCAACCCAGGCTCCCTCCTTCTCCGTTTAACAGCCACAATAAAAATCAGCTCAAGAGAACAGTTTTGAAGGGCATGTTTCCTAGAAATGTTTGCCAAGCACCATCCCTTGAATAATGGAAGCTTTAAAATGGAGAAGGGGAGCAGAGGTTGCCATCTGCAAGGACAGTTCTGCTCTTCTAAGCAACCCTCCAGAAGTTTTCCCTGCCAGTTCCCACTCCATGTGTTTTATTGTCAGCGGTGACAACTGAAAGCTGTTGCGATAGCAAATAGCAATCCATGCAGGTCATTACAAGCAGCAGTAAGAATCCCGCAGACCCAATTGCTTCTTGCACAAGGCAGTAATGGCTTCAGCAAGTGAAGCTAATCCAGGGGAGATGAGTGGCTGGCTCTAGCTGGGATTCATTTGCGATTGGCTTGGATTCTCCTAAGGACTCAGGCTCTTGATGTCTCTACATTTAACAGTCTGTCAGTTGCCAGGAGTCTGGAGACTGAGAATAGCTCGAAATGATAACTTTCACTTTGACCATTTTATTTGGATAGAAGTGTTTGGAAGGATGGACACGAAGCCTTGGGTTGTGTCTGATGGAGAAGTCAGTGAAAACCAAAAACTTCCATCTTCTGATACCAGACTGAGAATCAGAGAACACATTTTTTCCTGCTTCTTGGCAGGGAGTTGGACTGGATGTTCCATGAGGTCTCTTCCAACTCTATGACTTTATCTCAAGGTCCGAATGGTTTCCATTGCAGATCCATTATTATTGGATACACTCCATTCTGGGCAACTAACTTGTGTCTTGATGTTTTGCTTTGGAAAGTGCAATAACAGAGGTTAGTACATTAGAAAACAGTAGGGATGTGCAATCCATGAAAAAAATGGTTCAAAAGTCATTACAAAACTGGGGTTGGGGTGCTGGTGCTTCATTTCGAAGGTGTTTTTAAAGTATACTTAAATGATGTCACGTTGCCAGGGCTCCGCCAATATTTAGGCAGAGATGAACCAAACAAATACCCAGTTTGTGTTAAACAATTTAATTAAAACAGCACTTACTTTCTGGCTGTTTTAATAGTCCAAAATATAAAACATAGAGATTGCACTCAGCTACAGAATATAAAACAAAAACAGTAAACACTGTTGCAGGTTCAAGATAACTCCATAGTCAAAAGGTCCAGTCCAGTGGTCAAACTCCAAGAGTTCAATAAACAAAGTCCATGGATCAAGAGTCTATACCGTAGTCAAAAGCCAGTTCAAAGGTTCAAAGTTCCAGGATTCCAAAGGTTCAGGTGACAGGTCAGGATACCAAAAATCCACAAACCTGGCGAGAAACCAGCAGCATTTACCACCAAGTTAAGACAAAAACTTTTCTCCTGAAGATCAGTCCCAAGGCTACCTCCTTATATCCAGAAACACCCAGCTGCAACTCATCTTTTGCATTCCTCCACCCTTAATTGCTTTCACCCATGAACTCTTACTTACAGATTACTCAACCCTTTAGAACTAAGACTTACATTAACCCTTCCATCACCAACTGCTAGACCTACCACCACCAACCACCATCAACTGCAGAACATGATACATGACAAATGACTATAATTGGGGAGACCTCAGGGGTTCCTATCTCCCTCATGTTTAAAGCTATTAAGGTGAAACTTGCTACAGTGGTAGAACACATTTACCAGTGTTAGCCCAGCAAATTTCAGCATGTTTCACTTATCTATAAATTTTTGGTGAATTTTCAAAGTTTTTATTAAAAACATTTTTAAATAATAAAGAAAATATGTTTCTACTTTGAAAGTGTTATTTCCTGTTTAATTGTGTGGTCTTTACTTTAAAAGTAGTTCAAAGTAAAGATCTGATAGATGCTTTCTGATGCTGATGCAATCTGGGAAATGTAGTTTAGGGCAGGGCCTTTTGAATGCTCTGGCATAGGGCTTGTCCATACCCAAACTACTTTTCCCAGAGTTCTGTGCTGTTCCCAAAATGTACTGCTCCCTCTTTTGCCTGCTGCTAATGCCGAGACTGCATTAATTTCACAGAAGAATGGCAAAACACTAAGGCAACCTTTGGCTTTGCTTCCTTGCCTTGCATTGAATCTGAAACTGACTTTGGAAGCATTCCAAGATTTACAAAACAAACTAAAACGAAAAACTATGGGGTAAGTTTCGATTCTAAAATATTTTGTGTGGGCCACACAAATGCTTGAGATATGGCTTCCGACATACAAAACTTCCAATTTTATTACAATTTCCGAAACTTCCTATTTTTTGCACATGCCTAGTGAACAGAATTCCATTCCATGTTAACCTTTACTAAACTCAAATTTTAAGTTGTTATTGTTAACAATAATGGGCATAAAATACTATTTGAATTAATTGTTGCATTGCTTGCTCTCTTTTTTAGGGTACAGTGATGGCAGTCTGCACACCAAGAGCCTCGTTTCCATATAATACCTTCCAATCTCCATTCTAGACATCATGTTCCATGTAAATCCGTGCCAACCTCCAAATGGGAACTTCTGTTCCATGTGAGATGTTCCAAGGTTGTAAACCATTTTATTACAAACTTTCCCAATCTTTAAATAACTCTTTATCTCCAAACTGCATCTCCTGAAGAAGATTGGGCAGTGAAGGAAAGGCTTCAGGCCACCCCACATTTTCTGAAAGTCCTAAGATATTTGGCTCAGGAAAGTCCACGTCTCTCTCCAATGACAAATCATCCAAAGGAAGCATGCCACAATGAGAAGGGAGACAGGGATCTGTTTCATGCAATCTTTCTCAAAGAATGCCCAGACAAACAATTTATTTTAATTAAGGTCTACAAATAACGGGCAAGCATAAAAACAAGAGCAACCTGATTAGAAAACTATCTGCTTCCATGTTGATTCTACAGAATGGGTTTAACTTCTTTCACCCACCTACAACCTTGTTATACACACAAACATACACTTCAATAAAGATTTCTATGGAGTTTCAGATTCAGCTGGAAGGTTTGGAGAATGGAGGCTTGGCACATCTTGCTACACTAGCCTTCATCGAGGCTTCCTCATCCATCTTTAGATATTATATTCCATGGTCCCACCTCGTCCTTCCCGTCTTCCTCCTCTTTTTTCTTTATTTCCACAATCTGTAAAGTTTTGACAGGTTGGCCATGGTGATAAGGAGGTCCCTATGGTTTAATCAGGTCCTAACTTAATCAAACCATGACTTTATCTAATCCAGCATTTCTCAACCTGGGGATCGGAACCACTGGGAGGGTTGAGAGGGGGTGTCAGAGGGGTCGCCAAAGACAATCAGAAAACACAGTATTTTCTGTTCATCATAGGGGTTCTGTGTGGGAAGTTTGGCCCAGTTCCACCACTGGTTGGGTTCAGAATGCTCTTTGATTGTAGGTGAACTATAAATCCCAGCAACTACAACTCCCAAATGTCAAAGTCTATTTTCCCCAAACTCCACCAGTGTTCACATTTGGGCATATTGAATAGTTGTGCCAAGTTTGGTCTAGATCCATCATTCTTTGAGTCCACAGTGCTCTCTAGATGTAGGTGAACTATAACTCCAAAACTCAAGGTATTGTCTGTTTGGGAGTTCTGTGTGCCAAGTTTGGTTAAATTCCATCATTGGTGGAGTTCAAAATGCTCTTTGATTGTAGGTGAACTATAAATCCCTGCAACTACAACTCCCGAATGACAAAATCAATCTTCCCCAACCCCACCAGTATTCAAATTTGGGTGTATCTGGTATTTGTGCCAAATTTGGTCCAATGAATGAAAATACATCCTGCACATCAGATATTTACATGACGATTCAGAACAGTAGCAAAATGACAGTTATGAAGTGGCAACGAAAATAATGTTATGGTTGGGGGTCACCACAACATGAGGAACTGTATTAAGGGGTCGCGGCATTAGGAAGGTTGAGAAACACTGATCTAATCCTATCCACACATAGCAGCCAACCAATTCCCTGTGAGAAGCCTACCAGCAAGATTTGAGAGTAACCGCATCCCCCTTGACTCCCAAATGATACTCAACAAAGACATACTGCCTTTCATACTAGAGTTGACATAGTACAGTCAAAACTAATAGTCTATCAATTAGGTCCTGGCTAGGATGCCTAGGAGATGAAATCCAACCATAGCTGGAGGACCACAATTGCCAGGCTCTCTATCCTCCGAAGCAATGTCATCTTGGAAAAGATTGTCTTGGCATTTCTGTCTCATCAACAGTAACCAATTATCTGTATCTCTCTGCAGCTCAAAACCTCATGCCGGAGATAAATCAATATTCTTCTCCTGCTCACCCACCGCCTCTATTTGGTTCCCTTTACACTGTTGCTTCCCCTGTATCAATTTTGGATTGTAGCCTCCCAGGGGCTGAGACCTTTCCAATGCCTTTGAAGTGACAATAGGTCTCTTTATTTTCCTTCTCGCCATGTGTGTGCTTGTGTCTGACAACCAGGCTTTCCATAGTGGAAGCCTCTCCTATCACAGACTCTTCCGAATGACAAATGCTAGGCTCCTGGAAAGCCTGGGCACAATTACATTGTTCAGACAGAGCGGCCCAGAGAGAGGGTGGCTCTTTGGTTTCCACACTTCTAAGCCAGCCTATTACACTATCACTGAGCAAATGAAAGGATCCAGGTAGAAAAGGGGATGCGCCAGAAAGAAAAGGTAGCTGGCACCCATATCAGCCTTCAAATAACGCAGCAGAGTTTTTCCAAAAGGGAGCACTTGTGTGTTTTTCATGGTGCCAAACAATTCAACATCAGGTGCATCCAGGAGAAAAGGATCTATGCGAAAAGATTTTCTGATTTGCTCCTCCCTTAAGCAGGCTTTGATTATTAAGGACATTTGCCTGAATGGCGTGCAGCCTCCTCCCCTCCTCCTTCCAGACTGACCTTTAAAACTACCGGCTAAGCTATTTGCACTGCTTAGCCCAGAAGCGGCACACGACGACGGCAGAGGAAGATGAACATTACAGTTAATGGCTAAATCACTGTATGCCACTCTGGAGAGCAACCACCCTCCCCCCTTCCAATTTCACCCAAGTCATAGAGAGAGAAAGCTTTCTCTCTCACACACACACACAATGGCTACAGCTTTTGTTCTCCAAAAGAAAATGGTTCTAATTGTTGACTTATGCCTAAGACAGTGGTTATCAACCTTCCTAATGACGCAACCCTTGTTCATCATGGAAGGTCTGTGTGGAAAGTTTGGCCCAATTCTATTGTTGGTGGCATTCAGAATAGTCTTTGATTGTAGGTGAACTATACATCCCAGTAACTACAACTCCCAAATGTCAAAGTCTACTTCCCCCCAACTCCATCTGTGTTCATATTTGGGCAAATTGAGTATTCGTGTTGAGTTTGGACCAGATCCATCATTGTTTGAGTCCAAAGTGCTCTCTGGAGGTAGGTGAATTAAAACTCCAAAACTCAAGGCCATTGCCCACCAAACTCTTCTAATGTTTTCCGTTGGTCATGGTAGTCCTGTGCCAAGTTTGGTTCAATTCCATAATTGGTGGAGTTCAGAATGCCCTTTGATTGTAGGTGAACTATACATTCCAGCAACTACAACTTGCAAATTATGAAATCAAATTTTTTGAGAGATGGTCACTCCTTGGGTTAGTTAGGTGTCTTGTGGCCAAATTTGGTGGCAATTCGTCCAGCGGTTTTTGAGTTATGATGTCACTCAAAACAAAAAGGAGATATAGATATAGATATATAGACTAGCTGTCTCCTGCCATGCATTGCTGTGGCTCAGTCTGTGTATGTATGTTTTGTATGTGTATATATGTGTGTGTGTGTTTGTGTATACATGTGGTTTTGCGCATGCGTTGTAATGATTTTTTTGTTTTTTGGCTTTTTAAGTCACTTCTGCTGTGTTTTCCCATGTTTTTTATGAGTGATGGTCACTCATTGGCGTGATAGGTGTCTTGAGCCCAAATTTGGTCTCAGTTCATCCAGTAGTTTTTGAGTTATGTTAATCCCACAAACGAACATTACATTTTTATTTATATAAATAAGCAAGAAACCCAAAGAGCTGAAGTGGCAAGCAGTCCAGCAAGATTCTGCCCTGAGACTCCCTAGAAACCTTATTTGGAATTAGAAGTTGCAGGTCTATTTGCGCTTCTTTCTCTGTTTGGCTTTGTTTTATTTAAAACACCTCCCCATGCAGTTACCACAAGGAAAGAAAATCAGTGTAGCCTTCAACCAATCTATTATTCATGTCAGCAAGCAAATTCTCTTCCCTCCTGGATCCCCAAATACCAGGCTTCGGCCTCCATCAAGCCAGTGAAGACAAATGGCGTCCTACCTCCCTGGCCCCTAATAAGACTCTAATAAAAGAGCTCTCTTTTAAAAAGGGCACACATTTTACTATCTCCAGAGGATGACCCTTATTCTGGAGTCAGCAATCATTCTCCTTCAACCTGGAATAACCCCAGAGAGGGAGAAAGGGGTCCTGAAGTAGTTTGCCCTGCCCTTCCCTTCCTTTGTCTTGCAAGAGAAGGCACTTGGAGAGCTCCAAAATAGGGCTCCGGAAGGACAAACAAATAAACCGGAGGATGGATTGAAGGAAGGAGCCTCCATAGAATCATAGAGTTGGAAGAGACCTCATGGGCCATCCAGTCTGTGCAGGTACAACTGTACCAGGAGCTCCAATTTTGTTTGCTTTGCATTGAATGTTTGTTGTAGTCCTAAGTTTCAGGGACTCTGCAGATAGGTGGCTTCTTTTGGCTGCAATCATAGGGTAAGCCACCTGTCAATTATAGTTAGGTTCCCTGGTCCCGCCCCCTTTTTGGGGTTTTGGAGGGAATAGGAGCCTCTTTGGGTTAGGTCCACACAGAGAAGCCTTTTATGCATGACATACGGAGCCCCCAGTGGCGCAGTGGGTTAAAGCCCTGTTCCAACAGGACTGAAGACCGACAAGTCACAGGTTCGAATCTGGGGAGAGGTGGATGAGCTCCCTCTATCAGCTCCAGCTCCTCATGTGTGGACATGAGAGAAGCCTCCTACAAGGATGATAAAACATCAAATCATCCGGGCATCCCCTGGGCAACGTCCTTGCAGACGGCCAATTCTCTCACAACAGGAGCAGTCGCTCCTGACACGACAAAAAAAATGCAGGACATAATACCAAGAGCTCCTGTAGAAAGCTTTGTCTTCTACGGCTTGGCCGGGAAGATACAGCCCCACAGCTTGGCCGGAAGATATACAGACTTACAGCTCCTTCACTGAGGGACTTCAGTCAGCCATCACTGAAACCTGAACTCCTTTTTCCCTGGAAGTCTACAAAGCTCTGCTTGGTAAGGGTCGCTCACGGAAGCCAGAAGCAGTTGGTACCAGGTGTAGGGGCTCCACGCGAACAGAGGCAAAGACAGACTGCCCAGATTAGAAGTTAAGGATTTCCCCATTAGTTACAGTTATGAAGATAGTGCCTGTTCCCTGTGGACAAGATTGAGAGAGAGCCAATAGACTGTTAAGAAAGCCTTAAAGTACCTGTTTGTTTTCAGTAATAAAGAACTTCGTTGAACCTTTAATCAATCTAAAGACTTTGTTTTGGGGAGGTTCAAGGGCCTTTAATCTGAGGCAGCCCTGGCATCCCATTGGGCACACAGAATTTATGTCCTGCCTACAGTTTTATGCACAGGCCCAGTGTGCGACAGCACACAGTCCAACCCCTTTCTGTCAAAAAGCAGGAAAATCGCATTCAAAGCACCCCCGAGAGATGGCCATCCAGCCTATGTTTAAAAGCCTCCAAAGAAGGAGCCTCCTCACTCTGGGGCAGAGAGTTCCACTGCTGAACAGCTCTCACTGTCAGGAAGTTCTTCCTCATTTTCAGGTGGAATCTCCTTTCCTGTAGTTTCCCATGGTTGTTTTTCTTGTTTGTACAGAACGTTACAGAGCCATTAAATTCTTCTCTCGGAACCCTTTAGGGCCAGATCAGATGAGAGACAGCAGCTTGCCGGAGGCCACTTAGCAAGGCTTGAGCCTTACGCGATTCTCACCAATTCCTATGGCTATTTATTTAAAATATTTCTTTCCACCAGCCTTCTGACCACAAGACCCCGGGTGTCAAACAATGCTGAAGAATCACCACAAGCAAGATACTCACCAATAAAAACTATTTTTAAAACATTACACATATAAAATCTGTATATTTAAAAAGGAAAGAGCAAAAATGCAATTCATCAAATGCTACTATAGAAAACCCCTTTTCAGAAATACATGAATGTCTTGCAAGGGCATACATTCAGGGGCAGCTGTGCTGGCGATGCAGGAAAATACAGCAAAATACAATATCCACAAAAGGATGATATTTTTATCGGTTGACCAAAATGAGCAAATACATCATGCAAACTCTCAAAGCTTCACTGTCCTTTTTTGCTTAGATAAAAATCTTAAACTCATACAGGAGAAGAAAGTGTTGCTATTAGAGTTGCAGGCCTATATTTTGTGTCAGATGTCACTTTTGTTTTCAGTTAAGATGGCCCTTCAAATGCATGCATTGTTTGTGGGTTGATGCACCGTGTCTCCATTTATACTTTGGGGCAATGCTTTGCTATTATTGACTGCCATCAAGGAGACTTCCGTTTACAGTGGCCCTGCGAATAAGAGTCTTCCAGGTCAGCATCAAAAGCTTTGCTCACACCTTGCAGACACAGGGCTATTACTTTCTTCATTGAGTCTGTCCACCTGGAATGCAGTCTTCCTCTTTTCCTACTACCTTCTACTAGGCTTGTGTGCAGAATTCATTTCTTCAATTTCCTCCATTTTCCTTCAGTAACTTCCGTATTTTGGGAGCATGTAACAGGAAGTGCCCTCCCGGTACGAAAACCTGCCCGCAACGAAAGCAAGTGGGAGCTGATCTCCCACAATTGCTTCAAACTACAAGAAAGGAGATTCCACCTGAACATTAGGAAGAACTTCCTAACTGTGAGAGCTGTTCAGCAGTGGAACTCTCTGCCCCAGAGTGTGGTGGAGGCTCCTTCTTTGGAAACTTTTAAACAGAGGCTGGATGGCCATCTGTCAGGGGTGCTTTGAATGCAATTTTCCTGCTTCTTGGCAGAATGGGGTTTGACTGGATGGCCCACGAGGTCTCTTCCAACTCTAGGATTCTATGAAATGAGGGGATTTAATTTACTTAACTTTGGATTATGTTTTCCAAGGCACAGTTGCTTGTTCTTTTCTCTAAAATGTTGTATTTTTAGCTTTTCCCTCTCCTCTTTTTCCCTCCTGATGGAAAGCCCTGTCTGAGCAAGTTCACTGTCATGCAGATGCATTTTTTGTCTCCAAAAGAATACAAATGGGCTTGATTTTTCTCCGATACCCGATGAAAGACGCTGAGAAAGCAGGGGTGAGCCGCATTATTAATAGGTAGAAATGCAAGAGAAATATCGCTCTCATCATCCCAAGCCGCCTGACATGTTCTTTTTGTCCTACTCAATAAATCTTTGCAGTGTTCACTTGCTGGGTGGGTCGGGATCATTTTCCTATTGGCACAATCAGGGAGAAGTTTGGTCAATGGAGGCCAGTTCCTATTGTATATCACCAGTCCAGCTACATTAATCTCAGACTGACAGATGTGCCTAAGGGAGCATCCGCCCCCGCTTACATGTATTTTAAAGGCCGGTCCCTCCAGCACTGTGCCGAGGCATTTTTTCCTCAGGATCCAAACTGTAGGAAGGCCTTTGGTCAGCATTTACATTATACGCCTGTCCTAAATCCTGGTGGTTGCTTTTTAAATAGATAGATAGAATCCTAAAAATAAACTTTATACTCTTGAGTGAATGGACCGATCACAAAGTAGCTGCACGCAATAACATCCTGTGAAAACTTACTGGAAGTGAATGAGATGCAGACCCAAAATTAATAAGCTCACCAGCCCTGGCCTTCTCTTACTCAGTTTTCCTTCAGGAAAAGATTAAAGACCTCAATGTGGGATAGACATTTGGGAGTTGTAGTTGCTGGGATTTATAGTTCACCTACAATCAAAGAGAATTCTGAACCCCACCAATGATGGAATTGGACCATACTTCTCACACAGAACTCTCCTGACTTACAGAAAATACTGTGTTTTCCAATGATCTTTGCAACCCTTCTGACACCCCAGGGATCCTAACCCCCAGGTTGAGAAACTCTGCTCTAGTGGGTTACTAATCGAATTCCCCAGGTTGAGAAACTCTGCTCTAGTGGGTTACATTCGATTAGTAACCCACTAGAGCAGAGTTTCTCAACCTGGGGGTTAGGATCCCTGGGGGTTCACGAGGGGGTGTCAGAAGGGTTGCAAAGATCATTGGAAAACACAGTATTTTCTGTAAGTCAGGAGAGTTCTGTGTGAGAAGTATGGTCCAATTCCATCATTGGTGGGGTTCAGAATTCTCTTTGATTGTAGGTGAACTATAAATCCCAGCAACTACAACTCCCAAATGTCTATTTTCCCTCAAACTCCAAAAGGTTCACATTTGGGCATATTGAGTATTTGTGTCAAATTTGATCCAGTTCTATCATTGTTTGAGTCCACAGTGCTATCTGGATGTTGGTGAACTACAACTCCCAAACTCAAGGTTAATGCCTACCAACCCTTCCAGTATTTTCTGTTGGTTTTGGGAGTTTGTTTGAGTTCACAGTGCCCTCTGGATGTAGGTGAACTACAACTTCCAAATGACAAAACCAATCCTCCCCCAACCCTCAAGATCAATGCCCACCAAATCCTTCAAGTATTTTCTGTTGCTCATGGGAGTTCTGTGTGCCAAGTTTGGTTCAATTCCATCATTGGTGGAATTCGGAATGATCTTTGATTGTAGGTGAACTATAAATCCCAGCAACTACAACTCCCAAATGTCAAAATCACCCCCCCCCCCCACAAATACCCGATACACCCCCAACTCCACCAGTATTCAAATGTGGGTGTATCGGGTATTTGTGCCAAATTTGGTCCAGTGAATGAAAATACATCCTGTATATCAGATACTTACATGATGATTCATAACAGTGGGAAAACTACAGTTATGAAGTAGCAATGAAAATAATGTTATGGTTGGGGGTCTCCACAACACGAGGAACTGTATTAAGGGGTTGTGGCATTACGAAGGTTGAGAAACATTGCATTAGAGAATATGGAATAGTGCAATGACAATTTGGAACGGCCATGGATTATGAATTTGGATAATGTGATTTTAATAAGTGTTTTAAGGGTTGATATGTTCTACAGACTGTTTTAATGTATATACTTATTTTACTATGTATGTATGTATGTTTACATGCCATCAAATCATTGCCTATATATGCATATAATGAATTCATATCCCGGCATTGAATGTTGGCGTATATATGCTGTGCTCCGCCCTCAGTCCCCTTTGGGGTGAGAAGGGCAGAATATAAATGTTTTAAATAAATGAATAAATAAATTTCCTGTCTTCTGGGATGGCCAGCCACTCCACATACTTATTGCAAGATTTTCCCCTGCTTTATGATGCTTGGAAGATGGCTGATAAGCTCCGTTTCCATGCACTTAGGAGATGAAGCCCCATGGACATTCCCTTGTGCAATGTGATGCCCTCAGTGGAGTTCCCGTGGTGCTTAGGAAATGGAGCATCCATCTGATGAGGTCCAAAGATACAGAATAGAGAGATCCTGGTGTGATGGGATGAGTATGTATCCAGTATGTATCCAATCCTCATTGTGTCTTCTGAAACCATGGATTGCCTCCTGGAAAGGCAAGGTGGGCAACTGCAATGGCATGGGGAGCTAGTTTTCTGCCCTAGGACCCATGTGACCCATGGCCATCAAATGGCATCAAATGCTAATCAAATATCAGGCCATCAAATGCTAATCAAGGTGGCCTGTTGAAACATTCACACCTAGCTCCAACAAATAAGAGTTCTTTGTCCCACCTTGGATATATGGATGATACAGAATGGGGGACGCGTGGCTCAAGAGCAGTACATGTGGAAAAGATCTTGGAGTCCTTCTAAACAACAAGGTAAACATGAGCCAACAATGTGATGCGGTGGCAAAAAAAGCCAATGGGATTTTGGACTGCATCAATAGGAGTCTAGTGTCTAGAGCCAGGGAAGTCATGCTACCTATGCTCTATTCTGCCTTGGTCAGACCACACCTGGAATATTGTGTACAATTCTGGGCACCACAATTCAAGAGAGATATTGACAAGCTGGAATGTGTCCAGAGGAGGGCGACTAAAATGATCAAGGGTCTGGAGAACAAGCCCTATGAGGAGTGGCTTAAAGAGCTGGGCATGTTTAGCCCGAAGAAGAGAAGGCTGGGAGGGCACATGATAGCCATGTATAAATATGTGAGAGGAAGTCATAGGGAGGAGGGAGCGAACTTGTTTTCTGCAGCCCTGGAGACTAGGATGTGGAGCAATGGCATCAAACTACAAGAAAGGAAATTCCATCTGAACATTAGAAAGAACTTCCTGACCGTGAGAGCTGTTCAGCAGTGGAACTCTCTGCCCCAGAGTGTGGTAGAGACTCCTTCTTTGGAGGCTTTTAAACAGAGGCTGGATGGCCATCTGCGAGAGATAGCTATTTGGCAGTGGAACTCTTTTCTTTGGAGGCTTTTAAGCAGAGCCTGGATGGCCATCTGTCAGGGGTGCTTTGAATGCGATTTTCCTGCTTCTTGGCAGAATGAGGTTGGACTGGATGACCCATGAGGTCTCTTCCAACTCTAGGATTCTATGATTCTATATAAACCCAATTTTCCTAGTTCCAACAGACCTCACAATCTCTGAGGATGCCTGCCATAGATGCAGGCGAAACATAAGGAGAGAATGCTTCTAGAACATGGCCATACAGCCCAAAAAACCTACAACAACCCATGTGAGCCATGTCGCCAAAATTGCAAAGCCACCCTCTAGAAATGGCTGAAGGTCCACATCTGCTTTGTGCAAAAATGAGTGTGATTGATGTTAAACAATGCAGAGGAACTCTGCAATCTATTGAAAAGGTTTAAATATTTAAGATCTATATAAAAGCTTTTGGAAAAAGGTGACATTCTAAGTGGCTCGGAGGAGGCAATTCATCAGTTCTCCTGACAAGAGACAGGCCGTTCTAGGGAGTATGGATAGGTCAAGTGCCAGAAAAGCCGTATTGGGTTTACACTGCTTCCACCTTGATATAGATGTGTAGATTTATAGATATGCCAAATCTATCTATTTGTCTGCCTGTGAATACTTCCCACACAATGGTTTATCAGGCCTGCTCTGGCCAGGCAATCCTGGGCAACAAGTGGCCAAGGGCGACATGTTATTTCTCTCGGGGAAACAGTCTGAGCAGTTCCGTTAAGTAAAGCAGGTAAGATTGAAATGTGCCTGAGGACTCCGGGGGAGAGACAAAGTTTGCCAAAGGCCAAAGCACACAGAAACACACTCGCTCCAGGAAGCAATGCAAGGCAAAAAGAGGAGAAAGGAACAAAAACATTCTGCAGCCTCTCTCTTGAAATCCATTAGGACCTTTTAATTAACCGCAATTAGTTTAATTAGACAAAAACAACAGAGGCAGGAGGGATCCATTGAAATCATTACATGGGAGCTGGTTCATTGGCAAACCATCCACCTCTGTGGCAGTGACCACTTCATTCTTGGCCTGTGTCTCCCAGTTTAATGGACACATAAAAAAGCTAATATGCCGTTTGGCATGTTATGGGGGAGTTGCAAACAAAGAAACAAACAAACCACCATAGCGGGAGAGAAAGAACCTTTAATCCCAACATTTGCCCCAAAAGATGACTCTTCGTTTACCAACAGGCATGCAAACGCTTAGGGCCAGCCCTACCGCTGGACAGTGAACACAAGGGGAGACCAAGGTACATAATCTACAGCAGGGCTTCTTAAACTTATCCACCTGGGACACCTTTTGGCCTGATGATTTTTTACATGGCTCCAAGCATATAGATATATAAAACAAGTATGAAAATCAGACATTTATTGATAACAAGTCAGTATTTGCAAGGCTTGCAAAACAGGCTGAATTTCCTTTTTATGAAGTCCACCTGAAGCATCTTCTGCAGAGTCCGCTATAAACGCTGCACAACAGATTTGTGTAAATGTCTAAGGAGATCCTCAAGGAATGCCAGATGCTGTGGGTTACATTTCAGAGGAAAGACCTGAAATGGACAAGCTACCTATGAGTTTTCAGTGCCTAAGGGAGCATACAACTTCTCTGTTGCACCAGCTCCACTGGCTGCCAGTCGGCTACCGGGCACAATTCAAAGTGCTGGCTTTAGCCTATAAAGCCCTAAATCAGTGGTTCTCAACCTGTGGGTCCCCAGATGTTTTGGCCTTCAACTCCCAGAAATCCTAACAGCTAGTAAACCGGCTGGGATTTCTGGGAATTGTAGGCCAAAATACCTGGGGACCCACAGGTTGAGAACCACTGCCCTAAATGGTTCTGGCCCAACTTACCTGTCTGAGCACATCTGCTAGGACTTTAAGATCATCTGGGGAGGCCCTGCTCTCAATCCCACCTGCATCACAAACACATTTGGTGGGGATGAGAGACAGGGCCTTCTCAGTGGTGGCTCCTCAGCTATGGAACGCCCTTCCTGAGGATATTAGATCGGCCCCCTCCCTCTTAACATTTCGGAAAAGAGTCAAGACTTGGTTATTTGAGCAAGTGTTTGAAAATGCAAGGTAAAAGACATAGGAATTGGAACGACTGGACAACGAGATGGGACAATGTTTTTTATTAAGAGATGCAAATTATCTATGTTTTAATATTCTTGTTATGGTTTTAGATGATGTGTTAATGTTTTTAAATGTTTTGTGGTGGTTTTGGGCATCGAATCATTGCCATTGTAAACTGTCCTGTGTCACCTGAGGGCTGAGAAGGGTGGTATACAAATACAGCAAATAAATAAATAAATAAATAAATAGGGAAAAAACCCTATGGAATTCATGGGAATGTCATTCACCACTTCTTCACAAAGGGTAAAAATTGGTGGCAGCCCAGGTCACCCATGGGGCCGGCCGGCTCCCATCACATGACGCCATGACGGAGAGCAGAGCCGGTGCATACCACTGGCAAGGCAACATGGGAGAGCTTCCATATTGCCACAGAGTGCATGGGTGGAAGTTGCGTGCTTCACACGCGCTCACACGTCCCCCATCTGATTGCCCTTGACTGGAGCTGGGTAATGTGGGGTGTGGGGTGCCGGATTCCCCATGGCCTTCTATGAACTGGAGCAACGCCGATGGCCGTCTGATGAGGTCGCCAGTCAACAGGTGACTTGAAGGCACAAATGTGCACAGAAATGGAATGGCAGAGGCATGGTTTTGTTCTTCTGCTTCAGGCAGTAAAACATATTGGACAAACCAAGCACGTGCGTCAAGTGACAAGACTCCGCTTGGCCCCCAGACAAATTACAGTGCTTCTTGCAAACGGGCACCATGCCCCAGATTGTATACAGCCGTGTCACCGTGCTCGTGGATTCTTTTTAAGGAGTGACAAATCTCATTGTTTGGCTAAATGGAGGGGCCATAATTTGCAGTCACCGTTTGGAAGCGGGTCTTCCTCCGTCACACAGGAGCGTGTGATAATGGGATTCAATACCGTGAGATGGTTTTTTCACTCAAAAGGTAATGATTCTTGGGGACACCTGATGAGGTGCCGGAAAAAGTCTGTTCTCTCCCCGTTCTGGGGGATTTTCCCATTATTATTTCACTTTTTTGAAAGAAACCCTAGAAGCGGTTTCCAAATGCCACATTGAGCAGGGGTGAAAGTCTTTCCGTTCGAATATAGCCCCAATCTGCTGTTCATCTGTCTCTGGGCTTGGATGCTTGGCTGGAAGTCATTTTTAAGAAACACTCTTAAGCCAACCAACAGTAAGAGAAGACACAAAGGGAAAGCAGGGAAGAGGCGAGAAGGAAGGATTTCTTTCCTGCCCCCACACCATTGCTGATATTACTTGTGCTCTCATGCAGAAGTGAAACTAATCCTTTTAATGTGATCCTCGCAAGAGGAACTGCCGAGCCTGTCCTTATCCCGCCTCGTGTCTAATCCTTTATTGGATCTCGCTAAGCCATTTGCCTCAATAATATCTTGTGGCAGCAGGTTCCACAGCTTAATTATAGGGTGCAAAGGAACACCTTGCCTGGCTTTCTGTTTACCAATAGCACTTGCCTTAATGAGAGGACTCTTGTATTCTTCTCCAAGGGAGGGGAGCCTGCCTTAGATGGGCAGCATCCAGGATCTCTACGCCTTTAATTGTGCCATAGGAGACAGATATAGAAACAAAGTGCAAGAGACCCAGTTTGAGGAAGGGAACAGATGGAGAAACTGTTGCCTTCCATAATGTCTTTTTAACATGAACATCACATTTCCTTACTGACGTTCCAAACTGAGTAATACTCTATGGCAGAGCTTTCCAAACTTTCCAAATGAGTGTGTCAACAGCAATGTGTATGCATGTCGCACAATGATAACGGGAAATGGCAAAAATCTTGAAAATATGTTATTATCTTGTAGTGTGTGTGTGTGTGTGTATATACACACACACACACACACTAGGCCTGGGTAACAACGGAAAAATTTGTTTCTAAAATCGATTCGTTTTTTGGGGTTTTTTGCGTTTCGTTATTTAAAATAATTACAAAATTTTCCTTTTAAAAAGTTCGATATTTACGAAATTTCGTAAATGTGAAAAAAAATTACAAAACATTAACGAATCGATTTCCGAAACAATAACGAATCGATTCGTTAATGGCGGACGCGACCGCGAAATATGCTAAAAAACCTCCAAAAACTTCTGAAGCTTCCCTCTCCCTCTGTTGTTGACTGTTGGTGTGATATTATAATTTTTTTTCACTAATTAAACAAAAAACAACCATAAAACTTGCCCCAGACATGCGGAAATAATAACGAAACGACCTCAAAACAATAACGAAACGAGTACAATAACGAAATACGAAGCATTTACAAAACTATTTAAAAATTCGTTTTTTAAAAAAATTGCTCCAGAATGGTTCGTTATTGTTTTGTAATTGAAAAAATTAACGAATTATTAACGAATTACGAATTAACGAAACGAAACCGCCCAGCCCTAACACACACACTAGCTTGGGTACCCAGCAGGCATGTAGCCTGCTCATAGTGGTCCGTGTACCCAGCAGGCATGTAGCTTGCTCATGGTGGTCCGTTGGGTACCCACCAGGCATGTAGCCTGCTCATGGTGGTCCCGAAATTCTCATTGTGGTCCGCGAGAAGGCCTTACTGGTACATTATTTAAACTGTTATGTTTATTAATATCATGATCTGATCACCATGCTCAATATATCCCATATGCATGGGGGTATTGGGGTAACGATACAAAAGGTTTGCTAAGGTAGACCCTCTTTCACTCAGACTCAGCAGCCCCCCCCCCCAAAAAAAAATCAAACTCAGCTCCCCCCAAAACAAAATCCTGGCTACGGGCCTGGTACCCAGCATTGCCAGGGTTATTTGAAAAAGTCACTTTTTACATTTTTTTTACAAAATTCATAACGTTGTGGGTGAACTACAACTCACATCATGGCAGGTTAACCCCCTGAAACTCCATCAATCGTTAAAGTTTGTCATTTTGGGCAAGGTGCACCATTGGTGGGGTTCAGTGTGATCTCTGGCTGCAGGATAAACTACAGCTCCCACCATGGTGGGTCAGTCCCCTCAAATCCTCCAGTAGGTTCAGTTCATCATAGGGGTTCTGTGTGCCATGTTTGGTCCAGATTCGTCACCGGCAGTGGTCACAGTGTCTCTGGATGTAAGTGAACAAAAACTTCCAAAAATGGTCAGTTCCCCTCAAACCCTTCTAGTATTTTCAGTTGTTCATGGTGGTTCTGTGTGCCAAGTTAAGTCCAGGGCCATCATTGGTGGAGTCCAGAGTGCTCTTTGATCGCAGGTGAACTATAAATCCCAGTACCTACAACAGCTGAATTCCCCTCCAAACCTCTTCAGTATTTTTCTTAGGTCTTGGGGAGATAATGTGTGCCAAATGTGGCCCAGGTCCATTATCAGTGAGGATCACAATGCTCTTACTTGATGCAGGGTGAACTACAACTTCCATCATGTGGAGTCAATCCCCAATTTCCTCCAGTTTGTTTAGTTGCTGCACAGTTCTGCTCTGTTTGTTGTGCAAACAGAGTTGAAAAGAGTAGGAAAAAGTTAAGGAAGAAGAAGTGGGTGGGATAGTGCAAATTCCACACCAATGGAGAGAGTAAGAAACACTGGGATGTCTTTGGTGGAGGAAACACATACAATCTAGAATGAAATGTTCCTCGAATGAAAGGTGGTGGGCAGGATGGTGTTTGGGGACAACATTGACAAGGGTTGGGCTACATGTTCATGGCGCTCGCTATAACCTGAAATGTCATTGGAGGAAGGGTTTTTGGTGGCTCCCCAGCACTGTGAGTTAAAGCTGTTTGTGGAAGAGGGAGCCTGGAAGGTTTCATGAACTATGTTGTATCCTCATACATTTTGTTATTAGAAATGATGTGTATCTATAAAAAGTGTGTCACCAACATGAAACATTTAGAAAGTTCTGCTCTAGGGTCTGACATCAGTTGCGTAGTCCATATTATAAGAGAGCCATTGCATCCATTGTTGAATGGCGATCCAAAACTTGGGTAGGTCATGTTGATTCAGTAACTCAACTCATGTCAGGACTACAAATAGGATGCAAACCTTTATCACAACTTTTTCAATATCAGGTTCCTGACATCAACACAGTAGTCTTCTCCTTCCACAACAATGCCAATCACGTAAAATAAGATGGGTTCACCTATAGCACCATTTTTCCTCTTGTTTCTCCAAATATTAGAGATGGTTGTGTACATGCCAAAGTGTCATGTTTGGTGGCAAGGAAACTCAGCGTGTCTCTTCTTCGGCAGACTTCCTCTCCTCCTCCTCTGCTCCCTTTGACATGATGATTCCCAGACATGCTCAACATCTGTGGAAAAATGGATTCAACATCATTATATTCCAGTTTTGCATGATCCATGCAATCACAATATTTTAGATTTGAGGCTCTTTTATGAAGTTTTTCATTAAAACACAAAATACAGAAGCACAATGCTGTTCCATCTTGAAATATTGGCATGTAGCTGTACACACACACAATCAATTAAAATGAGTAATCTGAGCTATTTAAAGTACAATGTAACAAAAACAATGAAAGAAGGGGAATTTAAAATGTTAGCACGTGGTAGGAAATGCTTTTCAGGAGGCAGACTCAGAACACCGTGAGATCGAGAGCAAGAAAGAGAGAGATGGATGATTTCATGCCCTCCAAGTGTTTCAAATGTGACAAAGATGATCCAAATTCAGTGTGTTGTTGAAGGCTTTCATGGCCGGAATCACTGGATTGCTGTGAGTTTTCTAAACTGTATAGCCATGGTTTAGAAGCATTCTCTCCTGACACTTCACCCACATCTATGGCAGGCATCCTCCGAAGTTGTGAGGTCTGTTGAAAATAAGACAAGTAGGGTTTATATATCTGTGGAATAATGTCCAGGATTGGAGAAAGAACTCTTGTCTGTCTGAGGCAGATGTGAATGTTTCAACTGGTCACATTGATCAGCACTGAATGGTCTTTCAGCTCCAAAACCTGGCTGCTTCCTGCCTGGGGGAACAACACCCAGAAAACAGAGGAATTCCAGGCAGGAAACAATTAGAGCCATCTAACACCTCCTAAAAAACGGATTCCCTCAGGCAGGAAACAGGCAGGCTTTGAAGCTAAAAGGCCATTCAATGCTAATCAAGGTGGCCAGTGGCAACATTCACACTTGCCTCCAACAGACAAGAGTTCATTCTCCCACCTTGGACATCATTCCACAGATATATAAACCCCACTTGCCTAGTTTCCAACAGAACTAACAGCCTCTGAGGATGCCAGTCATAGATGTGTTTGAAACATCGGGAGAGAATGCTTCTGAACATGGCCATATAGTCCGGAAAACTCACAGCAATCGAGATAAGAATTCTTTCTTCCACCCTGGACATGATTCCACGGGGGAATTCCAGGCAAGAAACAATTAGAGCCATCTAACACTTCCTAAAAAAAAAGGATTCTCCCAGACAGGAAACAGCCAGGCTTTGAAGATGAAGGGCTATTCAATGCTAATCAAGGTGGCCAGTGGCAACATTCACACTTGCCTCCAACAGACAAGAGTTCATTCTCCCACCTTGGACATCATTCCACAGATATATAAACCCCACTTGCCTAGTTTGCAACAGATCTCACAACCTCTGAGGATGCCTGCCATAGATGTGGGTGAAGAGTCAGGAGAGAATGCTTCTGGAACATGGCCATACAGTCTGGTAAACTCACAGCAACCGAGACAATAGTTTTTTTCCCATCCTGGACATTATTCCACAGATATATAAACCTCACCTGCCTAGTTTCCAACAGACCTCACAACCTCTGAGGATGCCAACCATAGATGTGGGTGAAACGTCAGGAGAAAATACTTCTGGAACATGGCCACACAGCCCAGAAAACTCACAACAACCCAGATCCAAATTCATTTTTGGTTGTCCCATTTTTAAGCTGATTTGAAAATGCCCACATATCTCTCTGCTCCTTCCACTTTTCCCCTTTGTCGTCAGCTAACTTCATGTCATGCAAGCTGATTCAAAGTGCAAAGGTAGTTTCATGTCGCTCATAACAATCTCAGGCAAAAGCAAACTGCTGCAGCCTCTCCTAGCTTATTTCTTCCTCATTATTTATTTATCATGTCAGGAGTGAACCAAACAGTTATATTGTATTTGGGGGGGGACCCCACAAAGTTTGCAAACTTGGCATTCTATTAAATGTCCTTTAACTGGTAGCTGGCCACTTGGAGTGCCTCTGCTGTTGCTATAAGGAGGTCCCTCATTGTGCCTTTGGCAGGGCTCAGGCTGCATTGTAGTAGGTGGTCTTCCTCATTAATAATGTCTGAAAGCTTGGCTACACTCTGATATTGCTCGGCCACACATGTCCCGGTTTTCATCTATATGATGTTAATGGGTATGTGACTTGACCACAACACGCTTGATCGTAAGGCTTGAAAAACAGCTTTTGAAAGTTTTATGGCAGAGAAAATATATGCTTTTATTAAAAGTCCTAACAGCAGGAAACAGGCAGACCATTCTGAGAACATTTCCTTTCAAGCATAAAACCAAATCCCAATGAAGATGATACAATTTGCAACAGAGATGCCTGCTAGGATATTAATATAAACACTTAATGTAGCAGTGCTGACTTTGAAAAAAAAGAATGCATTTGGGCAATTAACAGCCCAGAAAGGACAGGTTGGCCACCAGGTAACGCGATGGTCACTTAAGGTGGGGATCTTAAAATAGCAAGTTTAAATTGGGGGCCACGGCAGGTGGGAAACAGCTCTGCGTACAGAAGCAAAAGTTCCTGACCAAGTGCCTTGATAATAGTTCATTTTCCTCCTGGGGAGTCAATGTACTAAATATTATTGGCCGGATACATGGAGACTTAGGTGAAGGCTTAGAAGGCATGATCATCGAGTGTGCAGACGACACCAAAATTTGGAGGGAGATCCAATAACCCAGAAGGCAGGAGCAGGATTCAAAATGATTTGAACAGATCAGAAATGATTGGCCAAAACTAACAAAATGAAGTTCAACAGGGACAAATACAAGATACGCCACTTAGGCAGAAAAAAATGAAATGCAAAGTTACAGAATGGGGGACGATGCCTGGCTTGAGAGCAGTACGTGTGAAAATGATCTTGGAGTCCTTGTGGACAACAAGTTAAACATGAGCCAACAAAGTTATGCAGCAGCAAAAAAAAGGCAATGGGATTTTGTCCTGCGTAATAAGATCCAGAGAAGTCAAGCTACCCCTCTATTCTGCCTTGGTCAGACCACACCTGGAATCACATTGCGTCCAATCCTGGGCACCACAATTGAAGGGAGATGTTAACAAGCTGGAAAGTCTCCAGAGAAGGCCAACCAAAATGATCAAGGTTCTGGAGAACAAGCCCTATGAGGAGCGGCTTAAAGAGATGGCCATGTTTAGCCTGCAGAAGAGAAGGCTGAGAGGAGACATGATACCCATGTATAACTATGTGAGACAGGGGTCCTCAAACCTTTTAAACAGAGGGCCAAGTCACAGTCCCTCAAACTGTTGGAGGGCCGGATTATAATTTGAAAAAACAACATTAATTCCTATGCACACTGTATATATCGTATTTGTAATGCAAAAAAACAACAACAATTAAAAACAATAATTTAAATGAAGAACAATTTTAACGAATATAAACTTATTCGTATTTAAGTGGGAAGTGTGGGCCTGCTTTTGGCTTATGAGATAGGGTTGTTGTTATGTGCTTTCAAGTCATTTCAGACTTAGGTTGACCCTGAGTGAGGGTCGGGTAAATGACCTTGGAGGGCCGTATCCGGCCCCCGGGCCTTAGTTTGAGGACCCCTGATGTGAGGAGAAGTCATAGGGAGGAGGGAACAAGCTTGTTTTCTGCTGCCCTGGAGACTAGGATGCAGAACAATAGCTTTAAACAACAGGAAAGGAGATTCCACCTGAACATTAGGAAGAACGTCTTGACTGTGAGAGCTGTTCAGAAGTGGAACTCTCTGCCCCAGAGTGTGGTGGAGGCTCCTTCTTTGGAAGCTTTTCAGCAGAGACTGGATGGTCATATGTGAGGAAAGCTGTTCAGCAGTAGAACTCTTTTCTTTGGAGGCTTTTAAGCAGAGCTTGGATGGCCATCTGTCGGGGGTGCTTTGAATGTGATTTTCCTGCTTCAAGGCAGAATGGGGTTGGACTGGATGGCCCATGAGGTCTCTTCCAACTCTAGGATTCTGTGATTCTATGAATCTCTAATGGTCTTAAACGGGCAGCTTCCTTTTGCTAAAGAAAACAGACTCTTCTTGGACTAGTCACTCGCCAATGTGTTGTTGGCTTCCAACCCAAAGGAGGTTTCTTAAAAGCCGATCTTCCCTGAGCCAGTTAACCTTTTGACTGGCAGATATGAATAAAAGAAAAGGAAATAATCTGTGTGCACAGGTGATTATGGCTGTGTTGACCATGTACCAAAAGCCGCATCGAGTCCTTCGGGAGATGCTAGCGGGGTACAAATAAAGTTAATAATAATAATAATAATAATAATAATAATAATAATACCAAAAGAGAAGTCAGGGAGAGAGCAGAAAGCAGAATTAATGCCACCAAACATAAGCCTAAACAAGCTTCACTAAAGTGAATGGCTGCTGTATAGGGTATGGCAATGGGCAACCAATGCTGTGCAGCAGGAAAAGCTGGAGAGGTCTCCTTTCAAATCCCTGCTTGGCCAGAGACCTTGTTAGGTATTTATTTATCATATCAGGAGTGAACCAAAAATACAGTTGTGATGTGTTTTTTGAAAACACAAAGTTTAAAAACTTGGCATTCTATTAAATGTCCTTTGATCAGAAGCTGCCCACTTGGAGTATCTCTGGTGTTGCTATAAGAAGGTCCTCCATTGTGCATGTGGCAGGGCTCAGGCTGCATTGTAGTAGGTGGTCTGTGGTTTGCTCTTCTCCACACTTGCATGTGGCAGACTTCACTTTGTGGCCCCATTTCTTAAGGTTGGCTCTGCACCGGGTGGAGCCAGAGCATTGTCTGTTTAGCGCCTTCCAAGTCACCCAGTCTTCTATGAGCCCAGGAAGGAGTCTCTCAATTGGTATCAGTCATAGATTGAGGTTCTGGGTTTTAGCATGCCATTTTTGGACTCTTGCTTGCTGAGGTGTTCCAGCAAGTGTCTCTGTAGTTCTACGACATGGGAGTATGGAGAAGAGCAAACCACAGACCACTTACTACAATGCAGTCTGAGCCCTGCCACATGCACAATGGAGGACCTTCTTACAGCAATACCAGAAGCACTCCAAGTGGGCAGTTTCTGATCAAAGGACATTTAATATAATGCCAAGTTTTCAAACTTTGTGGGGGCTTATTGTTTGTTTTTTAAATGCATTACAACTATATCCTTGGTTTGCTCCTGATAAGATAAATAAATCCAGTTCAAAGCAGATATTGTAGATCATCTGCCTTGATATTCTGGGTTATATGGCTGTGTGGAAGGGCCCTAAGGTCATTGAAGGCATCACCATCTTGATAAGGACTATCAGATGGTATCTGATATTGTTGAACTGCATCTCCCTCGGCCCTTTCTAGCCTAGCTAGAGATGATAAGAGTTGCAGTCCAACCCTATCTGAAAGGCATACAATTCTCCATTCCCACCATCACAAGGATTTGCACTTTTGGACACTTCTTGCATCATGTCCAAAAAAGGCAGATCCATTGGTGTCAGTGGTGGGAAGGGAAGTGAAGAGGGTAAGTAGGCTTAAGCTCTTTTTCATGCATGGTAGACCCTATTCAAATGAAAGCACTATGCCTTTCCTTGAGAATCAAAACAAACAAACCAAGTAATTCTAAAGCCAAGTTTTGCTTAGCTGCTGGTGAGGCAACCCTTGTGCTGGCAGGACTGAAGACCGACAGGTCACAGGTTCAAATCCGGGGAGAGCGTGGATAAGCTCCCTCTGTCAGCTCCAGCTCCCCATGCGGGGACATGAGAGAAGCCTTCCACAAGGAGGGTAAAACATCAAAACATCTGGGCAATGTCCCCTGGGCAACGTCCTTGCAGACAGGGGTGGCTCAACCATTACGCAAAGTAAGCATTCGCAGTATAGTTGATTTTGCCCAGGGGCGCTCTTGAGGCACTCTTGGGGGGAAATAGACCTTAACATATGCGAGTTGCAGTTACTGGGATGTATAGTTCACCTATAACCAAAGAGCATTCTGAACTCCACCAATGATGGAATTGAACCAAATATGGCACACAGAACTCCCACGACAAACAGAAAATATATATCAATGATTGGTTGGGGGGGGGGGACAAAATACTGTTTGCTTACTATTGAAAAATACCTAGGGCCGCCTCTGCTTGCAGATTCTCTCACATCAGAAGGGACTTGCAGTTTCTCAAATCAGGGACTGCCTGTACCATCTCCATACATCGCATAGGGAGGATGTGAAGCAGAGATTGTGACTTGCTTAAACATTATTTCAATGTAGTTGTTGAATCTGGTAGAGAGAGATACACGACCTGGGTGGGGACACATGCCCTGACTCACAATCCCGCCACTGGCCTTGTAAAAACACCAAGATATCTTACCCCAACCAGCTGAGATTGATTCAATTTCCATTTATGACAGCCCGAAGCATGCTCACACTTTTTAATATCTGTTCTTAATTGGCCCGCTCTTCTTCAGCAAAATGTAGACAAGATTCTTCCACCCACTTCCTCTGCAGCTGAGGCATACCGTCCCCAGGGAAGCATTTGTTATACAGTTCACAGAGAAAGAGAGAGATTTTCCTTTCCCCCCAATAACTGACATCATCATGAGCTGGCCTAGGAATGGAAGGAGTCACGCGCCAATACAAACTATATGTGAGTACAACAATCCATCGGCAACGCCCAATGTGGGAAGAAGCCTCTTTTGGAGTCGGGGATGGGTGGGAAGGAAATGCATTACCGAGCTCATTTATTAGGCAAATGAAATGTCCTCTTCAAAAAGTAATATACAAATTCCTTGGCATCCTCAATGAAAAAGGTCTGTTTTGCTTTCCTTTAGTCTATGTGCTCTGCTATGTCAAAGGTGAAACGTAAATATAATTCCCCCCTCCCTCCCATTTCCTCAAAAACTTTTTGCTAGTGCAAAAGTCACCTCCATGAATGAGCCATAGTATGTTTTTGGGAAAACCAGAATCTCCACAGCCTTTTGGAAAAGGCATCCATAACCTTTTGGAAAGGATGACCTCAGGACAGACATGTATTCAGCATACAGGTACATTGCTTATCAGTTGAAAGTCTGAACAGTAAGTTCTCTAAGGCAGTGTTTCTCAACCTTCCCAATGCCACAACCCTTTAATACAGTTCCTCCTGTTGTGGTGAACCCCAACCATAAAATTATTTTCATTGCTACTTCATAACTGTAGTTTTGCCACTTTATGAATTATAGGATCATAGAATCAAAGAGTTGGAAGAGACCTCATGGGCCATCCAGTCCAACCCCCTGCCAAGAAGCAGGAATATTGCATTCAAATCACCCCTGACAGATGGCCATCCAGCCTCTGTTTAAAAGCTTCCAAAGAAGGATTAAAAGCTTCCAAAGAAGGAATCGTGATGTCAATATCTGACATGCAGGATGTATTTACATTCACCGGACCAAATTTGGCACAAATACTCCATTTGCCCAAATTTGAATACTGGTGGGATTGGGGAAAATGTATTTTTTGTTTGGGAGTTGTAGTTGCTGGGATTTATAGTTCACCTACAATCAAAGAGCATTCTGACAACCACCAATGATGGAATCAAATCAAACTTGGCACACAGAATTCCTATGACCAACATAGAGTTAAGACAGCTGCATAACAAAACATACATATGTACTACAGTAAGCAATCTGAAATATATACATAACAAATAAGGCTTGTAGCAGGTTACTATTTCTCACAGTATGGCTGAGCAGTAGCATCTATTCAAAAGCAGCCTGAGAAAACTTTGTCTCTCGTGCCTACTCAAATAAGAGGACATGATAAATAAATTAATAACAACAACAACAACAACAACAACAACAACAGTGGTGATCGGCACACTGGGTGCAGTGCCTAAAGACCTTGGCCTGCACTTAAGCACAATTGGCACAGACAAAATTACCATCTGTCAACTGCAAAAGGCCACCCTACTGGGATCTGCATGCATTATACGCTGATAGATCACACAGTCCTAGATTCTTCAGAAGTGTCCGACTTGTGATCCAATACAACAGCCAGCATAGTTATCTTGAAAGTTGTGTACTAATTTTGTTGTGTATCTAATAATAATACACAACAATCCATCTCAACTGGACTTCTCTCATATCAAGGGCAAGCTGACCATTAATCTCAATGAGGTCAGGACAAATATAACAAATACATTCAATGGAGAATCGAAAATAGAATATTCTTTCCATCATTACTACATGCCTTTACTCAAGTAAACATTTGCAAGAGAAGCTTTGCATCCCAAATATCGTGATACTAGCATATATATTGCCTTTCAGGACATGGAGATATTGGTAGGTGTGTGCATGCATGTATGTGTGTTGTATATGGATAATTTCTGAATTGCTGCTACTGAATATTTCCCCTCAGGGTGCATGCATTATAGATGGATAAGTCCTGACCTGAATAAATCCAAATAGTGTGTTTTAATCACTGGTCAAGTTAGGATCCCTTACATGCATTCTGATGAGCTATTGCATTCAAGACCCCAGTTAGAAAAGACCTCTGGATTCCACCCAAGGGAGCACTGAGGCCCCATCTACATTGCTATATAATTCAGTTTGAAACTGCATTATATGGGCAGTCGTAGTCTCTGTTCGGTGCACTTAACTGGTGCCTGTGAGAGAAGAAGCTCATATTTAACTATACTGTCCTATAGTCCAGGGTCTGATCCTAGATTATCTGCTTTGATTTGGATTATTTAATGAGACATGCCGCATTATCACGGGGTGTCTGCGCCCTACACCACTGGAGAAATTACACTGCTTAGCCGGTATTGCACCACCTGCCATCTGCCGGGAAGTAGCAGCCAATAGTGAAAGGACCAAGGCAGAGACATCTCCAGCTCATCCCCTGTTTGGGTATCAGCCAGCACGCCAATGACTTAAATCTAGAAATAGTTTTCTAAGATCTACAGAGACACTCGCTGGAACACCTCAGCAAGCGAGAATCCAAAACTGGCAAACTCAAACCCAGAACCTCAACCAATGGCTGATACCAAATGAGAGACTCCCCCCTGGGCACACAGAAGACTGGGCGACTTGGAAGGCGCTGAACAGACTGCGCTCTGGCACCATGAGATGCAGAGCCAACCTTCAGAAATGGGGCCACAAAGTGGAATCCACAACATGTGAGTGTGGAGAAGAGTGTGCAAACCACTGACCACCTGCTGCAATGCAACCTGAGCCCTGCCACATGCACAATGGAGGACCTTCTTGCGGCAACACCAGAGGCACTCCAAGTGGCCAGATACTGGTCAAAGGACATTTAATCACCTACCAAACTCACAAATTTTGTATTTTGTCTGTTTGTTTGCTTTGTTCTGTTAGAAATGTAATATAATTTGACTGGTTGTCCTGACACGACAAATAAATATCTGGATTATTTGTGTCTACACTGCCAGATAATCTGGGATAAGAAGATACTCTGGGATCAGACCCTGGGATATAGGGCAGTGTAGATCCAGCCTAAGATTGGTGGAGAAAACTTTCATATTAAGAAGCAGAATTTATCTGAATTCAAGGTTTTCGGGACACACAATGCAGGAAATATTGCTGTCAATCACAGCTCATGATAACAATATGATATGCTATCAAAAGTAGGAGAAAGGGGTTGGTTTGTATGGCCTCTTGTGGGAAGTGGAAGCTGGGCTCAGCAAATGCTTTTGTCTATTCAAGTAAATTCTTCCTGTGTTTAAATGAAAAATGTCAACTGAATCTTTGATAAACAATAAACATGCACTTTGCTTTCGGATCTTGGAAAGGTAACATTTTTGGATGGACAGCAATTCCCAGTCCTTTCTTCTACCACCAACAAACCTCTTCCCAGCTGCAGAACTGCACTTATCCCTTGGAAATAAAGCATCATATGACCTTGGGATGGGGAGAACAATGGAGCGCCGCAAAACAAAGGCATATTATCTTTTTAAAGCTCTGTACCAATTTTTTGGGGGGAGGGAAAAAAGCCCGGACACGTTTAAACAATGATTAGGGCTAAAGGGTTAAAGAGCCTCATTCATCTTCTCTTTTACAACTCTGCTGACTCGGATCCTAGTCATACCACTTGAATTCTTTTCCTTTCTTTCATGAGAAGGGGGGAAAAAAATACGTAGCATAAAAAGAAGCTGATCTGAACAGAGAGAAAACCAGGGAGAGAGAATGTCTAGTAATAGCAATCTGAAAAGGCAATTATATAAATTGTCCTTCCTGACTCCCATCCAGCAGTAATTCTTAAATTAACAGCATCGCTGTATGAATTGCATGTGTGAGCATGCACATGCCAAGCTCTTGGCAACCTTGCCACTTTATTTTTTGGCTGGACCAATGGGTTCATTCTCCTTTGCAGCTCTCCTTGGCTTCTAACTCTGCAAATGTCACGTGAGGGGACTCAATGCAGAAATGCCTCACCATGAGATCCCCAAAATACAATAATTGTAGGGTTGTGTTTGTTCTGACTTTTCATGACCTCATGGACCAGCCCACGCCAGAGCTCCCTGTCGGCCATGGCCACCCCCAGCTCCTTCAAGGTCATGCCAGTCCCTTCAAGGATACCATCCATCCATCTTGCCCTTGGTCAGCCTCTCTTCTTTTTCCTTCCATTTTCCCCAGCATCATTGCCTTCTTTAATCTTTCCTGTCTTCCCATGATGTGGCCAAAGTACTTCATCTTTGCCTCTAATATCCTTCCCTCCAGTGAGCAGTCGGGCTTTCTTTCCTGAAATATGGACTGGTTGGATCTTCTCACAGTCCAAGGCACTCTCAGGATTTTCCTCCAACACCACAGCTCAAAGCATCTCTCTTCCCTCACTCAGCCTTCCTTATGGTCCAACTCTCACATTCATAGGTGACTATGGGGAATACCATTGCTTTAACTATGTGGACCTTCGTTGCGATGTGTGATGTCTCTACTCTTCATTATTTTATCGAGATTGGCCATTGCTCTCCTCCCAAGAAAGAAGCATCTTCTGATTTCCTGGCTGTACTCTGTGTCTACAATAATCTTTGCACCTAAAAATACAAAGTTTGTCACTGCCTCCACGTTTTCGCCCTCTATTTCATAGAATCATAGAATTGGAAGAGACCTCATGGGCCATCCAGTCCAACCCCTTTCTGTCAAGAAGAAGGAAAATCTCATTCAAAGCACCCCCGAGAGATGGCCATGCAGCCTTTGTTTAAAAGCCTCCAAAGAAGGAGCCTCCACTACACTCTGGGGCAGAGAGTTCCACTGCTGAACAGCTCTCACAGTCAGGAAGTTCTTCCTCATTTTCAGGTGGAATCTCCTTTCCTGTAGTTTCCTGTGGTTGTTTTTCTCATTTGTACAGAACGTTACAGAGCCATTAAATTCTTCTCTCAGAACCCTTTAGGGCCAGATCAGATGAGAGACAGCAGCTTGCCGGAGGCCACTTAGCAAGGCTTGAACCTTATGCGATTCTCACCAATTCCTATGGCTATTTATTTAAAATATTTCTTTCCACCAGCCTTTTGACCATAAGACCCCGGGTATCAAACAATGCTGAAGAATCACCACAAGCAAGATACTCACCAATAAAAACGATTTTTAAAACATTACACATACAAAACCTGTATATTTAAATAGGAAAGAGACAAAATGCAATTCATCAAATGCTACTATAGAAAACCCCTTAGAGTTGGAAGAGACCTCATGGGCCATCCAGTCCAACCCCTTTCTGTCAAGAAAAAGGAAAATCGCATTCAAAGCACCCCCGAGAGATGGCCATCCAGCCTTTGTTTAAAAGCCTCCAAAGAAGGAGCCTCCACCACACTCCGGGGCAGAGAGTTCCACTGCTGAATGGCTCTCACAGTCAGGAAGTTCTTCCTAATATTTTGCCAGTTATCAATCAGTCTGGTTGACATAATCTTGATGTTTTGGATGTCTAATTGCAACCCAGCTGAACAGTTATATATAGCAGTGCAATGAGATAGAGCAGGGTGTCAAACTCTTTTACACCCAGGACCACATCAGCCTTATGGTTGCCTTCAAAACCGTTGAATCCATAGATAGACAATCCATGAATACAAAGAGCTAACTATAGAATTTTTTGCACAGTGGTCAGTACTTTTCAGTTCTTATCCCATTTGTGTCCCCAGATACAGCAACTTCCATCACGTTTGATTATTCCCCATGCAGGGGATAATGGGAATCACAACAAAACAACATGGCTCACTCTTAAAAGACAGTTGCCTGGCACCTTTATGGGCACGTGACCCTGTAAGAAAAGATCACAACTGGAATGGTGAAGACCTAGGAAAGTGTAAGCATTCAAGTTGGAAGGGACTGAATCATGTAAAAAGATGTTCTTTTTCCATTAAATAAAAGGGGAAATATAGGAAGAAACCATAACAGGAGACAATACTCTTCTGCAGAATTGTCCTCTTTCAAAATAATGAGTGGCTTCCATTGGCAAAGTAAGTAGTGGAATGTCCAGGGTGGGAGTAAAAACTCTTGTTTGCTTGAGGCATGTGTGAATGTTGCAATTCCTGCAAGGCCATGAAATGCTAATCAAGGTCAGAAATTGCAACATTCACACTTGCCTCCAACAGACAAGAGTTCTTTCTCCCACCCTGGACATTATTCCACAGATATATAAAACTCACTTGCCTAGTTTCCAACAGATCTCACAACCTCTGAGGATGCCTGCCATAGGTGTGGGTGAAACATCAGAAGAGAATGCTTCTGGAACATGGGCCATGCAGCCCAGAAGACTCACAGCAACCCAGTGATATCAGCCATGAAAGCCTTCGACAACACAAACTGTGCTAACATTTGTCCAATCAGAATGGAAGCTACACCAAAACAATCATACAAATGTAAGACATGTTTTCCCCATAAGTAATGTGTTGCCTCTTCTCATCATCAGCTACCCAAGGGAACATCTACGAACGCTTCCAGACAGGCCCTATATGCCAGGAACTGATCCCAGGTTTACTGTTTATCCCAGATTATCTAGCAGTATAGATTCATATAATTCTGTTTAAAGCAGAAAACCTGGGATCAGATCCTGGGATATAGGGCCTGTCCAGAAGGGCCCTACATTGTACTGTTAGTACAGTGTGATACCACTTAATAAATAAATAAATAATCTTTATTTGTACCCCGCTACCATTTATTTATTTATTTATTTATTTATTTATTTATTTATTTATTTACAGCTTTTATATTTCGCCCTTCTCACCCCGCAGTGGACTCAGGGCGGATTACAGTGTACACATATATGGCAAACATTCAATGCCAATTTTGACATACAATATATACAGACATACACAGAGGCTATTTAAATTTTTCTGGCCACCAGGGGAGCTGTTGCTTTCATCGTCCATATGCAACACTGATGAAGTACTTCCGCATTCCCCGCATGCTTTTTTGCTGGAGTGCTTTGCTGGAGTTTTTTATGGACTCATAAATCAGTTAATTTAGCCTCCCCACACTTTAAGGTGGTACCTTATTTTCCTACTTGACAGATGCAACTGTCTTTCGGGTTGCAAAGGTCGACAACAGGCTACACAATTGGTTGGAAACCCACTCCAACCCGGGCTGGCTTCGAACTCATGACCTTTTGGTCAGAGTGATCTTAATGCAGCTGACACTCAGCCTGCTGTGCCACAATCCCGGTACCATCTCCCCAAGGGACTCGGTGCGGCTTACTTTAGCTGCGGATTGGTATAAAGTCCTGGGAGATGTTGGGTGACGCACCATCCGCCTTTGCCAGAGAGGGCTAACGACCTTGCAAAACCACCATTCCGCAGCACTGAGCCATGGCAATCAAAGTGGTGTCAAACTGCATTAATTCTAAAGTGTAGGCACAGCTTGAGTTACGGTACCCGATGGTAGGGCTTGTCATGCCACCGGATATGTTTTAAAGCATCAGCTTTGGCTTCTAATTTCCTGGCTCTTCTGAGCTTGAGCCTACATTAAGATAGCCTTAACTCTGATTTTGAATCACGCGAGTGGGATTATGGTTTTTTAAAATGATGGAATATAAATACTTATGGAGAGCTTTAAGGACTCAGGGAGATGATGCATATATATCCCAAGTATTGCTGCTCATCCCTTGACCTATGACTGGAACAGCGCTGTTGAAAATAAGTAATGTTTAAGGAATTCTCCCCAATTGTCTGGCTGGGGTTTTGCGGCTGTGTGGAACAATGCTTTCTTTCCTTTCTCTTCCTGGGGAACATCTGCGAACATGCATGACTCTAACCTTCTAATCTGCTAACAGGCCTATTAGTCTGGGCAAAAAGGAAAAAAATCCCTTTAAGGAAAGTGGTGGAAACTCCATCCTTCAGAGTGAAAGTACAGGAAGCAAATATATATATATATTATTATTATAAATCCTGCGCTGTATGAAATAATCCCCCACACAGGCAGACCGATGAGCAAATAGGCCTTTTTCCTCCTCTAATTTCAGCAATCCCCGGTAATGCTAAGATGGATATGTCTTGATTTATAAGACTGCAGCTAGCAATTATTTCCAGAATCCCTTCATCTTAGTTGTAAAAATTCACTCTGGGCTGATAATTAAAGAGCAATTCCTTCACCTTGGCGTCAAGTCTATAAAGGGAAAGACGCGGCAGCAATTCTACACACATACGAAATGAGAGTTTGATTCCCTAAGTGAAGGTAATTATTTAGATCTAAATAAAGGAAACAGCAACAACAACAATAACAACAAAGAAAGGCTGCCATACACATTTCCAGAGGAACTTTCCATACCCAAACCAAACAGCAATGTTGCCGAGGTCTTCCCCATCCACCTCCTGTTGCCATTCATTCCTTTCCCATCTTTCACAAAGAGAAGTCCAAATATCCATGCAACTGTTGCTAACACCACGATCGCCTATTGTTCAGGTAATGGTTAAATTTTCACCTGAAATCCACAAATGGCTACAAAAGTGTATCGTTGCTCTGGAAACTGCTGTCAAAACAGATCCTAGCAATTTAACTGCGGAAGTGAATTTAGTATGCAAAAAGGCAGATCTCCAAATTGGAGAGCAAGACGGTGAAATCCAAACATCTGTGTCTCCCGTTCCCAGAGAAAACCCATCGGATTGATACGAAGGAGGTCCATGTTGTAGTCTCCTCTGAGCCATGAAATTTACTAGATGCCAGTCAGTCTCTATCAGGGAGCAGTTATACTGTAGAATTAATGCAGTTTGATACCCCTCTAACCACGATGGCTCAATACTATGGCATCCTGGGAGCTGTAGCTTGGCACACTCTTTGACAGCAAAGGGTAAAGACCTTACAAAACTACTACCTTCATGATTCCATAGCATTGAACCATGGCAGTTAATATCAAAGTGCATTCTAGAATGTAGATCAGTGCTTCCCAACCTTGTTTTGACCAGGGCCTACTCGGCTAGGGACCACTTTGACCAGGGACCACTTGACCAGGGATAACTTGACCAGAGACCACGTTGACTGGGGACCCCTTTGACCAAGGACCACTTTGACCAGGGACCACTTGACCAGGTATCACTTGACCGGGGACCACTTTGACCAGGGACCACTTTGACCAGAGACAACTTGAGCAGAAACCACTTTGATCAGGGATCACTTTGACCAGAAAGCACTTGACCGGGGACCACTTTGACCAGGGACCACTTGACCAGGGACAACTTGTCCAGGGACCACTTTAACCAGGGACCACTTGACCAGGGACCACTTTAACCAGAGACCACTTGACCAGGGACAACTTGACCAGGGACCACTTTGACCAGAGACTACTTGACCAGGGACAACTTTGACCAGAGACCACTTCACCAGGGACAACTTTGACCAGAGACCACTTGACCAGGGACAACTTGACCAGAGATCACTTTAACCAGGACCACTTTGACCAGGGACCACTTTGACCAGGGATCACTTGACCAGAGACAACTTTGACTAGGGACCACTTTGACCAGAGACTACTTGACCAGGGACAACTTGACCAGAAACCACTTTAATCAGGGATCACTTGACCAGGGAACACTTTGACCAGAAACCACTTTGACCAGGGAACACTTGACACCCATGACCAACATAAAATACTTAAGGCCATCCAGTCAAACTCCCTTCACCAGGGCAAGAAAATGTAATCAAAGCCCTCCTGACAAAGAGCCATCCGGCCATAGATATAGATTCACACAGAGAGAGATATAATATCATAGATTTGAAAGGGACCCTTAAAGAAGGACATATGTTGCATGTTCCAGAGTAGGCAAACCAGACAATCTCAGCATCAACACTGGCAAAGAAACAGTAAGAAATACTGTATACCCACAAGCATAAAGACATTACATGTATTAGAAACCAACACTTTCTCATTACTTTATTTTCCAGATTACCAGACTGGGCCACAGCAACGCCTGGCAGGGAATGGCTAGTATATTTATATGGATTCTGGTGATTGCCATTTTCCCCATAAAGTTTTGATTTCTAACAAGATCATGCCTTTCCAAAGATCATAAAATCTCCAAGTGGTTCTGGAAAACAAAGATTGTGTACATCGAACCATCAGAAAATAAAGGTGTCACCATCTTAGCTATCTATGTGGATACTTTTGGATGGAAGGGAATTTGTCCATTTTGCTGATGATGTAATTATTAAGGCTGAGAAATACATCTGCCACAGTGAGTTAGTCGCAGGGATAAGCTTGACTTTCCAACATAGTCACTCTTTGTCATTGCACTCCATTAGCAGCTTTAAGATTTTAATCCTAGCCGTGCAAAGATATCTACTCAGACACAAGTCCCCTTGGGTTGCTCAAGACATTCCCTTATGAGGAATGGTTATGATGTTTGGGGCTTTTTAGTGTAGGGAAAAAAAGGCACCTAAGGGAAATAGGATTGACAGGAATCAAATTATGCATGATATGGAGAAATGGATAGGGAGAAGTCTTTCCCTCAACTTGTGCTATTAAAATCCACTGAAGTTGAACTCTGGGAGACGCATGGCAGATAAAAGGAAATGCTTCATACAATATAGAGTTAAAGGATGGCAGTCTCTGCCTCGAGAGATAGTGGTAGCTACAGATCTGGATGGGTATAGTGTGAGATGGACTACTAAAGCCATCACTGGCTGTTAGTCAAGATGACTGTATCTTGCTGTCACCATTATAGGTAATGTGTCTGTATGAACCAGTGCCTGGGACCAGTTGGAGCAGTATGTCCTTTTGAGCTCATATCACGGTTTGGGTTCCTGGAAGGTTGATGAAGGTTGGATCTAAGGTAAAGGTAAAGGTAGTCCCCTGACATTAAGTCCAGTCATGTCTGACTCTGGGGTGTGGTGCTCATTTCCATTTCTAAGCCAAAGAGCCAGCACTGTCTGTAGACACCTCCAAGGTCATGTGGCCGGCATGACTGCATGGAGCGCCGGATCTACACTACCCTATATTGCAGGATCTGATCCCAAATTTTCTGCTTTAAACTGGATTATATGAGTTTACACACGGCCAGATCATCTGGGGTAATCAGATAATCTGGGCTCAGATCCTGGGATATAGGGCAGTGTATTTATTTATTTATTGTGTCAGGAGCAAGCCCAACAGTTGTACTGCATTTTTTTAACAAACAAACAAACAAAACACAAAGTTTGCAAGCTTGGTAGTTGATTAGATGTCCTTTGACCAGTATCTGGCCACTTGGAGTGCCTCTGTTGTTGCCGCAAGAAGGTCCTCCATTGTGCATGTGGCAGGGCTCAGGTTGCATTGCAGAAGGTGGTCTGTGGTTTGCTCTTCTCCACACTCGCATGTCGTGGATTCCACTTTGTGGCCCCATTTCTTAAGGTTGGCTCTGCATCTTGTGGTGCCAGAGCACAGTCTGTTCAGTGCCTTCCAAGTTGCCCAGTTTTCTGTGTGCCGGGGGGGTCTCATTTGGTATCAGCCATAGATTGAGGTTCTGGGTTTGAGCCTGCCACTTTTGGACTCTCACTTGCTGAGGTGTTCCAGCGAGTGTCTCTGTAGATCTTAGAAAACTATTTCTTGATTTAAGTAATTGGTGTGCTGGCTGATCTCTAAACAGGGGATGAGCTGGAGATGTCTCTGCCTTGGTCCTTTCACTATTGGCTGCTACTGCCCAGCAGATGTCAGGTGGTGCAATACCAGCTAAACAGTGTAATTTCTCCAGTGGTGTAGGGCGCAGAAAACCCCATGATAATGTGGCATGTCTCATTAAGAGCATTAAGGCCAGTGTAGATCCAGCCACAGTCTTCATTAGATTGGACTTCGGACCATCTGATCTATCATAGCTTTGATTCGGTTCTATCTGGTTATTATAGTTCCATGAAACCAGAATTGAAATGTAAATAGTTTGTTGTTGTTGCTGCTGCTGCTGTTGTTTTTACTATTATTACCATTATCCCATCTTTTCCCCAATATAGGTAAAGATAAAGGTAAAGGTTTCCCCTTGTCATTAAGTCTAGTTGAGTCTGACTCTGGGGGGTGGTGCTCATCTCCATTTCTAAGCCGAAGAGCTGCCATTGTCCATAGATGCCTCCAAGGTCATGTGGCCAGCATGACTGCATGGTGCACCAAAGCAGTACTTATTGATCTACTCACATTTGCATGGTTTTTTTAACTACTAGGTTGACAGATGCTGGATCTAACAATGGGAGCTCACCTCGTCCCGCAGATGTGAACTGCTGACCTTCCAGTCAGTACGTTCTGCAGCTTAGTAGTTTAACGTGCTTAACCACCATGGCCCACAATTTGGGTGGCTAATGCCGAATATGTATGCACTGTAGCTATAAGTAAGGTTCAAAGTATACTACATGGTAGTATAGATGGGGCTATGGGAAAGGCTGTGTAATCGGTCTGGTTCTATCCTCCAACAGAGGGGAATTTCCAGGGCTTTTAGGAGTAACAGACATAGGTGAGACAAAGAAAGCATCTACACCAGTGGTTCTTAACCTGTGGGCCACAGACCACCGTTGAGCCATGAGGATGAAAATCTGGTCCGCCAATTTCCTTTCTCTTTATTTATTTTTTTACTTTATTTATTTTTGCTCCTTTCGCACCACCTGCCACTCCTTTCCTGTTGCTGAACAGCCCCAATCCCTTGGATAAACCACATCAGCTCTAGATTATTAAATATGGTTTTCTGTGGGCTAGCAGACAGCGACTACTGGATGGCATATGTTCTGTATCAGAAACTAGAGCTAATGCAATTTTTTGAATCAGCACCCTAAATAACCTCACCAAATCTAAAGTTGACCAAAAACTGATTTGTAACCCTTTTGGTACTAATGTTGGAGAGTGGTCCCTGGTCAAAGTGGTCCCTAAGTCAAGTTGTTCCTGTTCAAGTGGTCCCTGATCAAGTGGTCTCTGATCAAGTGGTCTCTGGTCAAAGTGTTCCCTGGTGAAGTGATCCCTGATCAAGTGTTCTCTGGTCAACATGGTCCCTGGTCAAAGTGACCCCTGGCCAAGTGTTCCCTGGTCAAGTGGTCCCTGATCACGTGGTCCCTGGTCAAAGTGTTCCCTGGTGATACCTGATCAAGTGTTCTCTGGTCAACATGGTCCCTGGTCAAAGTGGTCCCTGGTCAAGTGGTCCCTGGTCAACATGAACCCTGGTGAAATGATCCCTGGTCAAGTGGTCCCTGATCAACGTGGTCCCTGGTCAAAGTGGTCCCTGATCAAGTGGTCCCTGGTCAACATGATCCCTGGTGAAGTGATCCCTGGCCAAGTGTTCCCTGGCCAAGTGGTCCCTGGTCAAAGTGGTCCCTGATCAAGTGGTCCCTGGTCAACATGAACCCTGCTGAAGTGATCCCTGGTCAAGTGTTCCCTGGTCAAGTGGTCCCTGGTCAGCATGGTCCCTGGTCAAAGTGGTCCCTGATCAAGTGGTCCCTGGTCAACATGATCCCTGGTGAAGTGATCCCTGGCCAAGTGGTCCCTGGTCAGCGTGGTCCCTGGTCAAAGTGGTCCCTGGTCAACATGAACCCTGCTGAAGTGATCCCTGGTCAAGTGTTCCCTGGTCAAGTGGTCCCTGGTCAGCATGGTCCCTGATCAAGTGGTCCCTGGTCAGCATGGTCCCTGATCAAGTGGTCCCTGGTCAACATGGTCCCTGGTGAACATGGTCCCTGGTGAAGTGATCCCTGGTCAATGTGGTCCCTAGTCAACATGGTCCCTGGGAAAAAAAGGTTGGAAACCACTGATCTAGAGTCTTGGAAATTGAAATTCACGATGATTTCAATTTAGCAAAAGTTAGCAAACTTAACATGGAAATTATCTAAGCAGCAGCAGGAGAACTGGGCTGTTTTTCTCTCCTTCAGCTTAGCCTGTGATCAAAACCATTGCTTACGAAACCCCAGCAAAGGGGAAACTGCCAAAGGATGACAACCAAAAAGCAGGAGATTGCTTTCCAGAGCAGAAGGTCACCCTTACAAATTGGGTGCCTCTCATCTGATTAAAAAAAAGGTGGGGGGGGGGGGGGGAGATGAGGGTAATGGCTGGTTGTTTTAAGATGGAGATGGCATCCGCTTCGTTCCAAGGCTGATGGAAGAGCCCTCCAAAACAGACAGCTAAGCCCACAAGTTCCCATATCCACGGTTCCAATGTAAAATAGGATTGTAAAAATTGCAGTGGCAGCTGGGAGGGAAGAAATGAGAGCAGCTAAAGCGACGGGTCTCGAGAGAATAAGCTACTTTAAACAGTGAGGAAGTAGCTATCATCTTATCATCTCATGTGGGTTTGGGTGTTAAAGGAAAGAATTAAGTGTATAATTTTCTGCAGCTTTTTAAATACCGACTTTCATTTGTACAAGGCACTGGATTCCCTCCTCCGTTTCTCAAACATGCATGTGCGCGCACACACACAGAAAGGATAGTTCCTCTTTCTAGAGGTGAATTAGATGAGCTTTTTTTTTTGCAAGTCTCGGTATTTTCCACTGGCTTCTCTTAGCTGAGCTGCAGACTGAGTGGGAAGTACGCAGGTCACAGCCTTCCCCATTAGATGTCGTCTATTGCTGTTTACATTATCACAATGATTTCTCAGTTTGCCATTCTGTGGATAAATTAGCATCTACAAATGCAGTGCCGATCTGTGCCCTCTTTTGTCATTCTCTCTGATAAAGAATTTCCTCTTTGTAATTTCTTCGTGTTGTTAATTCATAAGTGGAGCCAACATGGTGAAGAGGTTGGAGCTTTGGTCTCAAACTCTCAGACACTATCAGGGTTCAATTTCCCTCTTGGTCATTGAAACCTACACAAGAAGGAACAAGATCATGACTTCAACGCATTTTTTCCATTGTGTGATTCCCACTGTTGTAGTGTTTGTTGCATGCCTTCAAGATGCTTCTGACTTATGGTAAACCTATCATGGGGTTTTCTGGGCATGGTTTATTCAGAGAGGGTGACCTCTGCCTTCTTCTGAAGCTCAGAAAATGTGACGTGTTTGTCATGAATGACTTTTTAATAACTTTGGAGCATAGGTTCTTTTTATTGCAATTTCCAGCGTGAGAGGATAAATCAGATTACAGAAAGCATTTAGACAAAGAATGACATTAGAGGGTTGTTGTAGGTTTTTTCAGGCTATATGGCCATGTTCTAGAGCAGTGGTTCTCAACCTGGGGTCCCCAGATGTTTTTAGCCTTCAACTCCCAGAAATCCTAACAGCTGGTAAACTGGCTGGGATTTCTGGGAGTTGTAGGCCAAAAATATCTGGGGACCCCAGGTTGAGAACCACTGTTCTAGAGGCATTCTCTCCTGACGTTTCGCCTGCATCTATGGCAAGCATCCTCAGAGGTAGTGAGGCCTGTTGGAACTAGGAAAATGGGTTTATATATCTGTGGAAAGACCAGGGTGGGACAAAGGACTCTTGTCTGCTGGAGCTGGGTGTGAATGTTTCAACTGACCACCTTGATTAGCATTTGATAGCCTGGCAGTGCCTGGAGCAATCTTTTGTTGAGAGGTGATTAGATGTCCATGATTTTTTTTTTCCCCCTCTGCTGTTTTGCTGTTTTAATTTTAGAGGTTTTTAATACTGGTAGCCAGATTTTGTTCATTTTCATGGTTTCCTCCTTTTTGTTGAAATTGTCCACATACTAGTGGATTTCAATGGCTTCTGGCTACCAGTATTAAAAAAAACTCTAAAATTAAAACAACAAAGCAGCAGAGGGAAAACAGTCAGCGCTGCCTCCGGAAAATCCTGCAAATCTCTTGGGAAGACAGGTGGACAAACGTCAGCGTGCTGGAAGAAGCAAAGACCACCAACATCGAAGCAATGGTCCTCCGCCATCAACTCCGCTGGACCGGCCACATCGTCCGGATGCCCGACCACCGTCTCCCAAAGCAGTTGCTCTACTCCAAACTCAAGAACGGAAAACGGAATGTTGGTGGGCAGGAAAAGAGATTGAAAGATAGGGTCAAAGCCAACCTTAAAAACTCTGGCATAGACACTGAGAACTGGGAAGCCCTGGCCCTTGAGCACTCCAGCTGGAGGTCAGCTGTGACCAGTAGTGCTGCAGAATTTGAAGAGGCACGAATGGAGGGTGAAAGAGAGAAACGTGCCAAGAGGAAGGCGCGTCAAACCAACGCCGACCGAGACCGCCTCCCACCTGGAAACCAATGCCCTCACTGTGAGAGAAGATGCAGGTCAAGAATGGGGCTCCACAGCCACCCACGAACCCACCCCCAGGGCACTGAACTTGGAGGACCATCACCCTCAAACTATGAGGGATCACCTAAGTAATTTGGCTCAAAACTGTAATATTCCTGCACCTGAAAATATCGGGGGGGGGGGGGGTTGCCTTTTGTAGCAATTGCTTCCAGGTGTACAGGGAATGACATCTGGCCACCCTCCTGTTTGCTGCAGAAGCTCCTGGGATAAAAGGTACTGTCTGGATGGGCTCTAAGTTCTCATTATACCTTCAGGTCAAGTTCTATACCAGCTCTTCTAGAAATGACAGATTATGTCAATTACCTGCTGTTTTGCAAGCATACAGGAAGCCATTCTGGGCTTTTCTTAGTATCATTGTGATGCGGGGAGCACCCACTATTGTCTGGAAAATCATGTAACTTGAGCCTTGAACCAAAGTGGGAGAAAGCCTTCAAAGACTAGCATTCGTATGTGAAAGGAGTTATGAAATGGCAGCAAGGGTATACATGAGGAGGGGAGAGTGGGGGCAAGGTCTTTTGATGCCTTATTTCAAAGAACAAAGAAGTGAAAAGGAGGAGGAGGAGGAGGGTCTTTGATAAGATGAAATCTCAAGCAGAGAAAAGGAACTTACCCCTTACACTAGGAAATGATGGCTTAACCATTTGAGAATGAGGGGCTTCCTTCCCAGGCTTTCATAGCCAGAATCACTGGGTTGTTGTAGGTTTTTTCGGGCCATATGGCCATGGTCTAGAGGCATTTTCTCCTGACGTTTCGCCTGCATCTATGGCAAGCATCCTCACTACCTCGGAGGATGCTTGCCATAGATGCAGATGAAACGTCAGGAGAAAATGCCTCTAGACCATGGCCATATGTCCCCAAAAAACCTACAACAATCCAATAATAATAATAATCATCATCATCATCATCTATGTAAATATAAATGTAATGTTCGTTTGTGGGATTAACATAACTCAAAAACCACTGGACACATTGACATCAAATTTGGACACTACACCCCTAACAGACCAACAAGTCATCATCATTCATAACCCCCCCCCCCAAAAAAAAAACAGCAGAAAGGACTTAAAAAACCCCAAAAGCTAAATGATGAAAAGCTAAATGATGAAATACAGAAAAAAGGGAAGGAAGGGGGGAAAGAAAGAGAGAGAGAGAAAAGAGAGGGAGGGAGGGAAGGAACAAAGAGTGAAGGAAGGAAAGAAGGAAAGAGGTAGAGAAGGAAGGAAAGAAAATAAGGGAAGGAAGGAAAGAGAAAGCGAAGGAAGGAGGGAAAGAAGGAGAGAAAGAGGGAGGGAATGAAAGAGAGAAGTTAGGATGGAAGCAAAAAGCGAAGGAAGGAAAGCGGTAGAGAACGAAGAAAGGAGAGAAAAGGAAGGAAGGAAGGAAGGAAGGAAGGAAGGAAGGAAGGAAGGAAGGAAGGGAGAAAAAGAAGGATGGAAGCAAAAAGCGAAGGAAGGAAGGAAAAGGGTAGAGAAGGAAGGATAGAAGGAAAGAAAATAAGGGAAGGAAGGAAAGAGAGAGTGAAGGAAGGAGGGGGGAAAGGAGAGAAGGAGGGAGGGAATGAAAGAGAGAAGTAAGGATGGAAGCAAAAAGCGAAGGAAGGAAAGCGTTAGAGAACGAAGAAAGGAGAGAAAGGGAGAGAAGGAAGGAAGGAAGGAAGGAAGGAAGGAAGGAAGGAAGGAGAAAAAGAAGGATGGAAGCAAAAAGCGAAGGAAGGAAGGAAAAAGGTAGAGAAGGAAGGAAGGAAGGAAGGAAGGAAGGAGGGAAGGAGGGAGGGAGGGAGGGAGCAAAGGAAGGAGGGAAAGAAGGAGAGAAAGAGGGAGGGAAGGTTGGCCTCAGTGATGCGTGCCAGGTACAGCTTGTGTGTGTGTGTGTGTGTGTGTGTGTATACAGGGGCGGTTCAACCCATTACGCAAAGTAAGCATTTGAGGTATAGTTGATTTTGCCCAGGGGCGCTCTTGAGGCGTTTTTGGGGGAAAATAGACCTTGACATATGTGAGTTGTAGTTACTAGGATGTATAGTTCACCTACGATCAAAGAGCATTCTGAACTCCACCAACGATGGAATTGAACCAAATATGGCACACAGAACTCCCACGATGAACAGAAAATATATATCAGTGATTGGTTGGGGGGGGGGGGCAAAATACTGTTTGCTTACCATTGAAAATTACCTAGGGCTGACTCTGCACCTCTCAACAAAGGATTCCCCAGGCAGTAAGAACGCACATCTTGAAAACTGCTAGGCCATTAAATGCTAATCAAGGTGGACAAATGTAACATTCACACCTACCTCCAATAGACAAGAGTTCTTTCTTCCACCCTGGACCATCTATGGATATATAAACCCAATTTTCCTAGTTTCCAACAAACCTCACAACCTCTGAGGATACTTGCTACAGATGCAGGGGAAACGTCAGGAGAGAATGCTTCTAGAACATAGACATACAGCCCCAAAAACCTACAACAACCCAGGTTCCTAAAGCATTTCAAGCCTGAAGTCTCCATAGAAGCCAAGATGACTACACTTGTCGGTCTCTCCTTCATGGGATCACCACAAATTGTTGACCTGACTGCAGTTAACAACAATCTTTGTAAAGTGACATGCTTCTCCACAATCAGACCTATGTATGAGCATGCTTAGAAATACTTTAAAACTTGTCATGGCCACATGGTCTTTAGAAAACCCTGCAGCATGTAAGTGGGAAATAGCGCAGGTGTCGTAGAGCTCGAAACAGCGGGACGGTGGTGAGCCAGCATGCCTTCTTGTCAAGACTCACAACGAACTTGTAGGCACAGTGAGAGACACGCTTCAGCCACAGGAATCTCTGACCTAGATTCCATGGGTCTTCTAGTTCAATGTCCCTTCATTTGTGTGGAGAAGGGATGGGGGTGTTTCAACTAGAGGTCTCCCTTGCTCACTCTTCATGGGGTGCCAGTGACATTGCCCTGAAAATGTTCGGCTAGCGTGATTCCATGAAAACATCAAAAAGCTCTAAGAAGGTCGTTTGGAGAAGTAATATTCAATTTGCCGGTGTCTCAGTTTTACTTTGTTTAAAAAAGAAAACTTTGTATGGATTTAAAGAAAGAGAGCAGGTACAAAGAGATCAGAAAAACATTTTGGGTCTTTTATCAAACCAGCCGTCAGGGAGGGTAACTCGATAGAAACATTTTGCTATCAGAGCTGACCTTACCATCAGGCAGACGGAGACAACCAATTGGGAGCACAACAACACTTATCCCTGGTTTCCTCCAGACTCCCGGTACCATTCCTCTCCATTGAGAGACACAGCAGTGTATGACTCACAGCCTTCTGATCTCCCCCTAAATCACCTTGCTGCATGAGATGTGTGGAAGAATGCTATCCATTGTCTAGTGTTGGAGTGCTTCATCTGATAGCCAAGTCCATTTTTGGAAATCTACTTTTAGGTATGATGGAAAAGGGAAGTTGAATCATAAAAATGTACATTTTGACAAGATCCATTCTGTAGGTCAGAACTCGGGGGGGGGGGGGGGTAATAAGGGGGTGACAGACAGGTCTCCAAAGACCATCAGGAAGCACAATATTTTTTGTTGGTCATGGGATTCTGTGTGGGAAGTTTGGCCCAATTCTATTGTCGGTGTGGTTCAGAATGCTCTTTGATTGTAGGTGAACTATAAATCTCAGCAACTACAACTCCCAAAGTCAAGTTCTGTTTTCCCCAAACTCCACCAGTGTTCACATTTGGGCATATTGAGTATTCGTGCCAAGTTTGGTCCAGATCCATCATTGTTTGAGTCCACAGTGCTCTCTGGATGTAGATGAACTACAACTCCCAAACTCAAGATCAATGCCCACCAAACCCTTCCAGTATTTTCTGATGGTCATTGGAGTTCTGTGAGCTAAGATTGGTTCAATTCCATCATTGGTGGGGTTCAGAATGCTCTTTGATTGTAGGTGAACTATAAATTCCAGCAACTACAACTCCCAAAGGTCAAGGTCTATTTTCCTCAAACTCCACCAATGTTCACATTTTGGCATATTGAGTATTCGTGCCAAGTTTGGTCCAGATCCATCATTGTTTGAGTCCACAGTGCTCTCTGGATGTAGGTGAACTACAACTCCAAAACTCAAGGTCGATGCCCACCAAATCCTTCCAATTTTGTCTGTTTGGGAGTTCTGTATGCCAAGTTTGGTTCAATTCCAAGTTTGGTTCAAAATGCTGTTTGATTGTAGGTGAACCATAAATTCCAGCAACTACAACTACCAAATGATAAGATCAATCCCTCCGCAACCCCACCAGTACTCAAATTTGGGCCTATTGGGTATTTGTGCCAAATTTGGTCCAGTGAATGAGAATACATCCTGCATATCAGATATTTACATGACGATTCATAACAGTAGCAAAATTACAGTTATGAAGTAACAATGAAAGTAATTTTATAGTTGGGGGTCACCACGACATGAGGAAGTGTATTAAGGGATCACGGCATTAGGAAGATTGAGAACCACTGATGTAGGGACTTCCAGGGAACTTGCATAGAAAGCCCAAGGACCACATGTGATTTCCGGATTACACTTTACGAAACCTTGTTCTAGACTAATTCATTCTTCTTTATTATTTTTGTATGACACACATCTTGTGTCTCTTTTTTCCTTGATATGCCAACTTCTGTATGTCGTGTTTGAGAACTTCATCACAAGACCCGTTGCAAAATTGAAAGGGTAACTGTGTTCCAATCTTTACACTCGTGCAGGAAGTGTAAATTGGGTGGCTTCACTTAAAAATATGGACCAAACAATACTGTCTCCCATCCCTGCCCACACACCACAGCCACCGCAGCGTGAATTATTTGTCATCACCATGCTATAATTACAGCATCAGCGAAGGCCCCCCAAGAGATTTCCACAGCAAACTCCTTCCCGAGCAGCTGCACAGAGAGTTAAGCAACAATCGCGCTGGGAATCTGCTTTCCGATGGTGGGAAGGAACTTTCCGAAGTCGTTAAGGCATGTAGAGAGCAGAGCAAAATTGGAGGTCACCGATGTGAAGCCACGAGTTTTTTCAGTCCAGTGAGTTGGAACATAGTTAGCATGAATATATTTTCTATTTCGTGGGGGGAAAGCCAGGGTTGCATGAAGGCAATATTCATTTGCTACTAGGACTCTAATTGTAATCCTTTCCAAAAGCATTCGCACGAAAGAATGCAGGTGCAAATGAATACACAGGCGTACTGCATCAATACTTCTGGAAGTTTAGAGACAATGGTTGGGATCTCATTGGGGCGTTAGGTTTTAAGGCACTGTGGAGATGCAATTGTAAGCCGCCTTGAGTCCCCCTCGAGGTAGAGAAAGGCGGGATATAAATAAGATAAATAAGATAAATAAATTAACTAAATAGGTTGTGACTACATTTTTCCACTGGTTGTGCAGCTTACTGAGACAATCCCTCGTTGTCCAAGTAGGATTACCTTCCAAGATCGGTGTACTGGTGGATCCGTAGGTGACTGTGGAGCCCTATTCTTGACCTGCATCTTCTCCCGCAGTGAGGGCATTGGTTTCCAGTTGGAAGGCGGTCCAGGTCAGGGTTGACTTGACACGCCTTCCCCTTGGCACATTTCTCCCTTTTGCCCTTCATTCGTGCCTCTTCAAATTCTACAGCAGTGCTAGTCACAGCTAACCTCCAGCTGGAGCTCTCAAGGGCCAGGGCTTCCCAGTTCTCAGTGCCTATGCCAGAGTTTTTAAGATTGGCTTTGAGCTCATCTTTAAATCTCTTTACCTGCCCACCAACAGATGGCCATACAGCCTCTGTTCAAAAGCCTCCAAGGAAGGAGCTTCCACAACACTCCGCGGCAGATAGTTCTACCTTTCAATCAGGAAGTTCTTTCTAATGTTCAGGTGGAATCTCTTTGCAACGCCTGGATGTTATGATGTATTACCATCCTTGTTGGGAGGCTTCTCTCATGTCCCCGCATGAGGAGCTGGAGCTGACAGAAGGAGCTCATCCGTGCTCTCCCCAGATTTGAACTTCAGACCTTTTGGTCTTCAGTACTGTCAGCACAAGGATTTAATCCATTGCGCCACTGGGGGTCTATCCAATGCAATTTTCTGAATCAGCACCCCAAATAACCAAACCAAATTTAAAGTTGACCAAAAACTGATTCGTAACCCTTTTGGTACTAATGTTGGAGAGTGGTCCCTGGCCAAAGTGGTCCCTGGTCAATAAAAGGTTGGGAACCACTGCTATAGAGAGTCTCAACCAATTCAACCTAGTTTGTGGCAGCCACAAAAACAAAGTTTCTGGAGCAGAACAACTACTTTCAAAGTAAGGACTGCACAATTAAACAGGAAGTAACACTTTCAAACCAGGAACAGTTTTTTTTTTCCAAATTTGGTGACATAAATAGTGTTATTGCTGTGGTCTCCAAAGTAATACATTAATGCCATGGTTTGTTCTTTCCAAGTTGTGTAGCTTTCCAGGTTGTCCAGGCTAGATTCAAATTCTGTTTCAGGCAAAGCTGAATGGCAGCAAAGAACAGATGTTAATTCCATCTATTAATAATGTAACTGCAAATGTGTTGTAGTAAAGCGGACAGTGCCAGTTGAGCTCTCTAGGCAATAAATTTCAGTTTCCAACTATGCCAGCACTGCAAAATACAGCAACTCATTAAGAGTTGTGACAGGCCTTTTACAGATCTCTCAAAGACGGACCCATAGTTAGTCACGCATCGCAAGACATCCATATCCATATCCTGCTTTGCCATGATTTACACTCAGAACAGCTTACAGCCCGATCTTAATCCAACTGATAATGCCAGACACAGTGAATCAATTGGACTTCCATAAGTATTGATCAGCCAGTTCAATATATCTACTCTCTTTGGGACAAGAATTAGATGTCGTGTAAAAACTCCATTATCAAACACAAACAGCCAAGAAACAAAGTGCTAATAAGAAATCACAAGAAATGAGCAGAATTTGGCTGCAATCACTAGTCTCCAGTGGAAGTGGTGCCTACTTACTGAAGTTGCATGAGGAATTCATTGCTATTATTTCTACCTTTTCTTTCGTGTTTTCCGTTTCTTTGGAAACACAAAATGGAAGTCCCCTACCCACACGAAAATCTCCTCGATGCAAAAATCTGCTTTTGTGTGCATCCAAACTTGCCTCCTTAGCTTGGAAAAAGTGTGTGTGTGTGGCAGGGCATGCAGGCAAGCCCAGAGCTTGGTTGCAGGCATGCTCTGGGCCTGCTTTCACACCTCGCTGCACATGCATGCTCAGAGACTGTGGTGGGACATTTGTGGTGGGGTATGCAGGCAGACCCAGAGCACGCCGACAGCTGCACGCCTCTTACTCTAAAATAAGAGGTGCTCGGCTGCAGGCACTGGCAGGTGTTCATGCTTTCCAGGCCTGTTTGCACGCCTCACCACACATGCACACTCTTTCCAAGGAGAGTGCGTGTTCTGTCTTCCAGGAGCATGGCTTACACTACCTTTTAGTTGCATGGGATAGTGTTCTTTTGCATTTCCCCAGGGCTGCTACAGACCCAGCAGCACCCTGGAAGTTAAACAGTATCAGAGTCTGCAAAGCCAGACTGCAGGCCCTCTGCAGTTACTGGTTTAGAAAAGTATCTCTTTGGGTCTAGAGACCGCCCTTTTTCCAGGGGATGAGATCTCCATTTTGGAATCTCCCCTGCCTCCTTCAGTTTTAGAGAAAAGCCTCAGATGTGCTGTAAGGCCAGTCAGAGAGCTCTGAAAAAATCATTGTAAGTACAATTGAGTAAAGGAAAGAATTGAGTCTTAATTGAGTTATTAAGAAAGACAATTGAGTCTTAGTTGAGTTATAGATAGCAACTGAGATATAGAAAAGTTAATTGAAATTTTGAACTATTTAGTATAAAGGACTATTAAGATAGTTATTGAACACTGTTTGCTTCATCTTCAAAACTAATCTTGGGCTGGAATAGGGAAGGCCTATGCTTTCTAAAAGATAGTAGCTCAGGGTTGGAGTAAAAAGATCTCAGGATTTTTTCTACCATTTGGAGGAAGGCAACAGCGACTAGAGGAAAAAAGAAAGAAAAAACATCTCTATGGTTTCACTAATTAACTGTTTTGTTTGTAACTTTGACAAGCTGTGCCAAGTCTGCAAGGACTTTGAGAAATAAATTCTGTTTTGATGCTCAAAACCTGTAGTAGCCTCAGTTGCTGGGAATCTCAAGCTTCTAAAGAAAGACCCCCGTAGTCCGCCCAGACAAAGAGAGAAGCACATCTTAGTTTTATTTTTATAGGGGTGACGGCACAGTGCGTGTGTGGCAGAGTGTGCTGCAGGCCCAGAAAGGGCGCACACCTGTGAATGCCTACAACTGAGTGCCTCTTACACTACAGTAGAAACAGCAGATGCCAGGTAAGCCCCACCCCATAACAGTCCAATTTTTGGTGTCCCCGAACTGAAAGAACCACAAACAACCTTCCTGATTTTGGGAGGCTTCCAAAAAACAAAACAGCACCCCCCAAAAAGCCGAAAAGGGACAAGGTTTATCCCGAAAGCACAACTCTACTACACACCTTGGACTGCAGAGCCATAACTTGCCAAACATTTTGAGGGTGAGCAAACTTTAGTCAGATCTAAGCCCCCGGTGGCGCAGTGAGTTAAAGCACTGAGCTGCTGAGCTTGTTGATCGAAAGGTCGCAGGTTCGATTCCGGGGAGTGGCGTGAGCTTCCGCTGTCAGCCCTAGCTTCTGCCAACCTAGCAGTTCGAAAACATGCAAATGTGAGTAGATCAATAGGTACCGCTCCAGCGGGAAGGTAATGGTGCTCCATGCAGTCATGCCGGCCACATGACCTCGGAGGTGTCTACGGACAACGCTGGCTCTTCGGCTTAGAAATAGAGATGAGCACCAACCCCCAGAGTCAGACATGACTGGACTTAATATCAGGGGACTACCTTTACCTTTTTATGCAACTTTTAGATTTTTAAGAAGCAAAACAGCCTTGCAACGATGTACAGTCACCCCTCCAGATTTGCAAGGCGCTACAGGATCCCGTAGCATTGAGTCATAGCTGTTAAAGTGGTGTCAAACTGTATTAATTCTATAACAATGTGTAACACATTTTTGTTCCTGGGTTATAAATGTCATTTCCTAATTGGTTCTATCATAAAAATATGAAAAACTGCAAAAACTTTGTTTTTGAGGGATGGACATCCTGTAGCACATTTTGCTATAGTTTTTCAATGGCTATCATAGCGGGTTAACTGAAAATCTTGTTGACAGGAAGGTCAGCAGTTCGAGCCTGGGTTGGGTTGAGCTCCTGCCATAAGCCCTAGCTTCTGCTTACCAAGCAGTTCAAAAACAGCAACATTAGATAAATAGGTACCGCTTCAGCGGGGAGGTAAAAGGCACCCCTGAAAACATGACAGCAAAATTCGATCAGGAATGCGTCCATGGCATGGAAAATGGAACAACAGCATCTCCCCATAACCGAGTCGAACACAGCCTCCAAATGACGGAGATGAAAAAGTGGGAAGCTTTGCCTCTGTCTATGTATTGTCTGTCTTTGTTATTAATTGAATGTTTGCCATGTATGTATTCTGTAATCAACTCTGAGTCCCCTTGGGAGGATAAAGTGGAATATAAATAAAGTATATTGCTGTTGTTATTATTATTTGAAACACAACAAGGTGAGTCCACAGCAGACACTCTGCTGGCTGTTGTATTGGATCACACGTCGGACACTTCCCAAGTGTCTAGGACTGTGTGATGTATTGGTGAATATTGCGTGCAGATCCCAGTAAGGTGGCCTTTTGCAGCTGGCAGTTGGTAATTTTGTCAGTGCCAATTGTGTTTAAGTGCTGGCCAAGGTCTTGAGGCAATGCACCCAGTGTGCCGATCATCACTGGGACCACCTTGACTGGCTTGTGCCAGAGTTTTTGCAGTTCGATCTTTAAATCCTCATATTGTGTCAGCTTTTCCAGTTGTTTCTCTGCAATCCTGCTCTCACCTGGGATTGCGACATCAATGATCCATACTTTGTTTTTTAACACAATTGTGAGGTTAGGAGTGTTGTTGTTGTTATTATTATTAGTATTATATATCATAGAGTCTCAACTAATTCAACATAGTTTGTGGTAGACAAAAAAAACAAAGTTTCTGAAGTATAACAACTACTTTCAAAGTTAGGTTCTTGTGGTTTTTTTCGGGCTATAGAGCCATGTTCTAGAGGCATTTCTCCTGACGTTTCGCCTGCATCTAGGGCAAGCATCCTCAGAGGTTGTGAGGTCTGTTGGAAATAGGAAAAATGGGTTTATATATCTGTGGAATGGCTGGGTTGGGGCAAGGAGCTCTTCCCTGCTGCAGTTAGGTGTGAATGTTTAGCTGATCACCTTCATTAGCATTAGAAGGCCTGCCTGAGCCTGGGAAAATCTGTTGTTGGGAGGTGTTAATCTGTGCCTGGTTTTTTCCTCTCTGTTGTTTAGCTGTTATAATTTTAGAGTTTTTTAATACTGGTAGCCAGATTTTGTTCATTTTCATGGTCTCTTCCTTTCTGTTGAAATTGTCCACATGCTTGTGGATTTCAATGGCTTCTCTGTGTAGTCTGACATGGTGGTTGCGAGAGTGGTCCAGCATTTCTGTGTTCTCAAATAATATGCTGTGTCCAGGCTGGTTCATCAGGTGCTCTGCTATGGCTGACTTCTCTGGTTGAAGTAGTCTGCAGTGGAGAAATGGAGAAATGCCTCTAGAACATGGCTCTATAGCCCGAAAAAACCCACAAGAACCTAGTGATTCCAGCCATGAAAGCCTTCGACAATACTTTCAAAGTACTGCACAATTTAAAAGGAAACAACTCTTTTAAACAAGGAACAGAAAATTCTTTTTAAATTTGTTACATAGTGCAATGTAGAAACAGTCCTACAGCCAAGACTTTACAGCAACCCACATGTTTTGGATTGTCTTGGGCAAAGCACAATGTCTCAGCAGAGTCTACCTCTCAAATTTTATACAAATCAGAGAGGGATACTGCATGTATGATATCCATAAGCTCTTAGAGAATGTGTGGAAAACAAATATTTGTTGTTATTTTAAAAGTTATTTTGCACATATTTGATAGCAGCCCCCATTTCTCTTCTCCCGTGGACAGCATCTTCATGTTTAATCCTTCTGCAGTATCCTGCCTCACAAGCCCTATTGACGAAGCCACCATGCATCAAACAAATGTCAACCCTGCAGTTTAAATCCATTCTTGCTGAGGTGTCCGATCAATGCTCGAATGATGCTGTGGAGCACAGAAGCCAGAGGCAGCAAGAAAGAGGTCAAGGAGAACGTGCTAACATGCAGGAAAAGTGCAGAAACTATTAAACCAAAGGCTCATATTCCTAGACCATAGAGAAACTAGAAAAAGTGCCCCTGACCACCAAAAAGTCCATTCTGCATTCATTCCTGACAGTTGTACAGAAGGCAAATGAATTCTGCAACCATTTAGATCAGTGGCTCCCAAACATTTTTGACCAAGGACCACTTTGACCAGGGACCACTCTCCAACATTAGTACCAAAAGGGTTACAAATCAGTTTTTGGTCAACTTTAGGTTTGGTTTGGTTATCTGGGGTGCTGATTTAGAAAACTGCATTGGATAGACCACATCAGCTCTAGCTTCAGAGACAGAACATATGCCACCCAGTAGTCACCATCTGCTCACTCACAGAAACCATATTTCACAATCTAAAGCTGATATGGTCTATCCAATGCAATTTTCTGAATCAGCACCCCAAATAACCCCAGGAACAGGTCTAAAAAGGAAGACACCAAGGTGCCCCCACTTCCAGGTGCCACGTGGAATGGCTCCTGTCAAGGGGATGGAGGATGAGGAGAAGCAGCAGTCAGGAGGCTTGTTGTCGCGCCTTTCATGGGTAGACAGATTCTCCCCTTCCAACATCCCTGTTGCCTCGGTACTATAAGAGGATTTCACGAACCACCTAGGACCTTAAGATCATCTGAGGAGGCCCTGCTCTCTGTCCTCTCACCATCACAATTGGGGTTGGTGGGGACAAGAGACAGGGCCTTCTCTGTGGTAGTCCCTCGGCTACGGAATTCCCTCCCAAGTGAATCAGAACTGCTCCTGACCTTCTGGAAAAAGATGAAATCCTGGCTGTGTGATCAGGCTTTTGCGGACTATGATGGTAGAACTATGGTTTAATGGACTGATGGACTCAAATGGACTATTTGTAGGGTGACAATTTAATTCTGGTGATTGTTCCAATGTTTTACTGTTTTTATGATGTTTTTATAATGTTTTATACTGTTTTTACCTAAGATGTATATTTATGCTTTTGTTGTCGGCCGCACTGAGTCCCTCTGCAGAGGTCGAGATAGGACAGGATATAAATGTCCGAAATAAATAAATAAATAAACTTTGTGAGGCCACTCATTCTCATTGCAACGGTGTAGTAACGATGAGGCCGTGGACCCTATTTTAGTTCTTGAGGACCACTGGTGGTCCATGGACCACAGGTTGGGAACCACCGATTTAAATCATGCATCTAGACTTTACCCATAATGTAGTTTGAAACCTCTTCAGCTGCCATCACTCAATGCTATGGACTCCTGGGAGTTGCCATTTGTGACACACCATCACTCTTTGGCAAAGAAGGCTAAAGGTCGTGTAGTACCACAACTCCCAGGATTCCATAGCATTGAGCCATGGCAGTTTAATTGGTATCTAAGTGCATTAATTCTACAATGTAGATGTATATACCCTGTTTGAATGAACAAGCTCTCATGGTTTCCATCATTTTTCATCCGAGGGTCCTTGAAGACCCATGCAAGATGGGAACAAATCAAACCTATTCAAGAACTACAAAAAATAAGTTCCACCAATTTAAGCATGCGTAGGTTGGAAGAAAAGGAGTTCAGAAACCATATTTCTTTAATGTGACCATACTCCATTCCTTGCAAAAGCAGATCTCCATACCATTGTGCGAAGACTTAACCTCAAAATGTTCCAACAGTTTATGGACTAATTATTTTTGCCCTCTGGTGAGGGATAAGTGAGGCAACATGTTGGCACAGCATGGTGCTGGAAGCAGGCTTGATCACCTGTAAAATCTATTCCAAATATATTTAACAAGACAAACAGAGTCCTTGAAAAAGAAGCATCCTTCTCTCTCTTTCTTCTGATAGCACTGTGGCCATGCAGCACAAGCAAAAAGGTTCCAAGATGTTGCAAGACAACAAAGGAAAAGAAGAGTTGTTCCCCCAGGATGTCCTCAAAGTTACCAACCCTTCCTTCTCCTCCTCTTTTTCTAACTGTGGTCTCCCTTGGAAATTCACCTCCTGCTTAGACAATGACAACACTATCCAGCAGGAAATAGAGACACTGGGGCTCAGATGAAAATGTCCCCATGTTCTATTTACAAGCCTCAAAAAACCCAAAGGGGGAGATCAAAATTGGCGGTTTGCTTTTGATCTCTTTTCTCCCCATTCGCTCTCTCAAATTAATTTAATGTGTTAATAACGTTCTTTTGCACTTCTGAAGTGCCTTTAATCCAAAGGTCTCAAGGCACCCTCGCAAACGTTTATTCTCATAACGCCCTCAGATGGGGTGCATTTCAGAGCCATCTTTCAAACAGGAAGCAAGGGAGGAGAGACCAGGTCCGAAAATGCCCTGTTGTTGCCCCAGAGCCCCAAAGGAGCAAGGCTTGGGGCAAAGTGTGTCACTAAGTGCTATAAGGGTCAGACACACACCTCCTGGGGATTCACACAGTTCCAAGAGAAAGAGTAATCACTTTGAGGATGGAGAGTTTAAAAAGAGCAGGGCAGAAGAAGCCAGGACACCTCTCCCCTGTTGTGCCATGTCTGCAATGAGAACATTGTTGGTCTGTTTTTTTGCCTTGGCCTACAAAAACCCAATTTGTAGTAACCATAGATGTGCACTTTTATGGCATCTGCATCCATCCACATCCCCTCCTGTGCCCGGAGAAGGAGAAAGAGACGGAGATGAAGGAGGAGGAGACAGAGGAGAAGATAGAGGAGAAGAAAGAGGAGAAGGAGATGGAGACAGAGACATAGGAGGAGACGGAGGAAGAGATGGAGGAGGAGATGAAGATGGAGAAGGAGACAGAAAAGGAGATGGAGATGGAGAAGGAGATGGACATCAAGATGGAGAAGGAGAAGGAAATGGAGACAGAGGAGGAGATGGGGGAGGAGATGGCGAAGGAGACAGGAGGAGACATAGAAGGAGACAGAAGAGGAGATGGAGAAGGAGACAGAAAAGGAGATGGAGAAGGAGATGGAAAAGGAAAAGAAGGAGATGGCGACAGAGACAGAGGAGGAGATGGAGGAGGAGATGGAGATGGAGGAGACAGAAAAGGAGATGGAGATGGAGAAGAAGATGGACATCAAGATGGAGAAGGAGATAGAGACAGAGGAGGAAATGTGGGAGGAGACAGAGAAGGAGACAGAGGAGGAGACATAGAAGGAGACAGAAGATGGAGAAGGAGACAGAAAAGGAGATGGAGATGGAGATGGAAAAGGAGGAGACAGAGATGGAGAATCCCTTTGTTTTATCTTTGAGCATAAGCACACCTGTCATTCCTTTTTCTTGTCAGTTATATTTCCCTCACAGGCTAAAATGTGCGTGTGGCATGGAGTTGTGTGTACATTTGAAATATGCATTTGTACGATCTCGTTTATGTGCACACCTTTCAAATATGCTTATTTTATCAGCTGTCTACACATCCAAACAATATGTAAGGATTCCCGCACATAGAGGCCAGTTTCACCTGGTCACTCATGCATGTCCATGTCATCCCAACACAGAAGACGGCACTGAAACACCTTGACGTACACACCCACAGGCATTTACTGGTCAAAGAAGGATGGAAACGACCTGGACTGTACTCAGCTATGGTATTTCAGGCTGGGATGGGGCGAAAAGCTACTATTGCCTTTCCAGATCTCCAAAAGCTCACTGGATGTATAGGAGGGTCAGTAAATGGCTGGGAGAATGCACTCCAGAATATCAAATCTGTGTTGAGGAAGATGTTGCTCAAGGAGGAATAGAATACATCAAAGCTCAACATAAAAAAACATATGACCATGTAACCTCTAATTATACTATCAATGATAATATTCTAGCCGAAACATATCTGATCTGCATCCAGGCACTATAAGCAATTCCCTTGTTGCAACAATTCACTGGCTACTTGTCTGTTGTTGATGTTGTTGTTGTTGTTGTTGTTGTTGTTGTTACAATTCAAAGTGCCGGTTATGATCTATAAAATTCTATCTACCTTGGGTCTGGGCCCATATGAGGCTGGCTGGGGATGCATTTACACTGTGGAATTAATGCAGTTTGATACCATTTTAATTACCATGGTTCAGTGCTATGAGAGAGCATGGAAGTTATATGTGCATATTCTTTGTCCTTCTCTGCCAAAGAGTGCTAGTGTCTCATGAAACTACAAGTCCAATGATTCCATAGAATTAAGCCATGCAGCTTAAAGTGGTGTCAAACTGACTTAATTCTACTATAGAGAAGCACGCTGGGTATTGAGACCTTTGAGAGATGACTTTCTTGGTATTTCCATTCAGAAGTAAATCTTCTGGGGATATGAAAATGGGCCCTTTGGACAATCCTGCCAGGCTCTAAAATTCTTTGCCAAGGGAGAGTATGTGTTGTTGTTGTTGTTGTTCATTTGTTCAGTCGTCTCCGACTCTTCGCAACCGCATGGACCAGCCCACGCCAGAGCTCCCTGTTGGCCGTCACCACCCCCAGCTCCTTCAAGGTCAGTCCAGCCACTTCAAGGATGCCGTCCATCCATCTTGCCCTTGGTCGGCCCCTCTTCCTTTTGCCTTCCACTTTCCCCAGCATAATTGTCTTCTCTAGGCTTTGCTGTCTCCTCATGATGTGGCCAAAGGACTTCAACTTTGTCTCTAGTCTCCTTCCCTCCAGTGAGCAGCCGGGCTTTCTTTCCTGGAGGATGGACTAGTTGGATCTTCTCGCTGTCCAAGGCACTCTCAGAACTTTCCTCCAACACCACAGCTCAAAAGCATCGATCTTCCTTCACTCAGCCTTCCCTAAGGTCCAGCTCTCACATCCGTAGGTTACTACAGGGAATACCATGGCTTTGACTATGTATGTATGTATTTATTTATTTACAGTATTTATATACCCTGGGGGGACTCAAAGCGGTAGGTAGCCCCTTCCCCATTGTACTTCTGTCAAAAGTCAAAGAGCTTTTTATTCAAAGCATGCTTCTAATGTAATTGTGGTTTAATATATGGACTTGTTTTGTGTTTTAATTGCATGTTTATTCAATCTTTTTGCAAGTTGTCTTTGAGCTTCGTTTCGTGAGGAAAAAAGGCAGAATATAAATCAAATTCTTAGTTTGCAACACCTCTTTCTCAGTAGGAGTCAATCACGCTGGTCCCTACTAGATGAGTATGCCAGTTAAAAACTCATTTCTTTACCATTTTCATTGTCACTGTCACTTGCAATCAGTTTGCATTGTCAAACTGATCTCTCATTCCTCCCTTTGCTCTCTGCTCTCCTTTCTTGGTGATCCTGCCTTTGCTTTGTATTCCCAAAAGCAAGGGGCCTCGTAGAAAGAGTGAGTGTGCCTGCCTACATTGCACAGTGAAAAGGACAGGATACCATGTTCATTATATTGGATCCAGATGGTGGAATCCTGGAATGAATTATCTGGGAATGTAATTGGAATTCTATGCTACAGAGTTTCATAACTAATGTCAAGAGTGGAAAGGAACCTGGGGCCCTGAGTAGAAAGGAACCTGGAAACAGGAACTGGCTCAGATTGGAAGACCTGAAGGCTGGACAGAGGAAGTTTTGGCGTTGGGAGATTGAAACTAAGAAGTTGCCCATGTTCTCTTCATTGGTATCCTTGCGGTATAATTTGTACTTAGCATTAAATAAATGTCTATGACTTTCTTATGGGTGAATTTAACTGCTACCAAATACGGTTGTGCATTCGTGTAGCATCGCAATTCATTTCTGCTTTTTTGAACCAGAACCCCCCCCCCCCATATCTGTTTTCTAGCACCTCCTGATAATGGCAGTGCTGCCAAATGAGATTTTTTTTGTTGTTCAGCATCCGAAAAAATTGTTCTTTTCAACCAATTGGCAGCAATGGGTTTAAGAAAGCACCCATTATGGGGTGGGGGGACTTCTCACAGGCTCTCCTTCTATATCCCTCACTAAGACCTAGATTTTAAAAAGCATTAGAGTTACCACTCTTTCTGAATCTTTTCCCTTTGTAGATGGAGGAGACCAGACCTGAGAGGTTTTAAGGAATGTGTCCAGAAGAGGGTGACTAAAATGATCAAGGGTCTGGAGAACAAGCCCTATGAGGAGCGGCTTAAGGAGCTGGGCATGTTTAGCCTGAAGAAGAGAAGGCTGAGAGGAGATATGATAGCCATGTATAAATATGTGAGAAGAAGCCACAGGGAGGAGGGAGTAAGCTTGTTTTCTGCTTCCCTGGAGACTAGGACGCAATGGAACAATGGCTTCAAACTACAAGAAAGGAGATTCCATCTGAACATGAGGAAGAACTTCCTGACTGTGAGAGCCGTTCAGCAGTGGAACTCTCTGCCCCAGAGTGTGGTGGAGGCTCCTTCTTTGGAAGCTTTTAAACAGAGGCTGGATGGCCATCTGTCAGGGGTGATTTGAATGCAATATTCCTGCTTCTTGGCAGAATGGGGTTGGACTGGATGGCCCATGAGGTCTCTTCCAACTCTAGGATTCTATGATTCTAAGGTACCCCTCTTTCTGGGATTGTTTGTCCTTATATCCTTCATTAAGAACTGGATTAAAAGCATCAGAGTTATGATACCTCTCTTTCTGGGATCCTTGGTCCTTATATCTTTCATTAAGAACAGGATTAAAATAATCAGAGTCAGGATACCATTCTTTCTGGATCCTTTACCCTTTGTTTTTTAGAGGAAGACCGAGTTTAATGCTTCTTAAAACTGTTTCTTCTACTCTGGAGGAGAGGCAGGTGTGACTGCTTTCTCTCAACAGCACCAGAAGCCACACAGCTTTCCAAGAGGGATTTCAAGGAGGCCCTAGGAAGGAAGAGCCGATGACCTGGAGCTCAGTCGAGCTGATTTTCATACCAGGAGGGAGCTTCCCATTACGTGTTCCTGAAGGTGACGAAAGGAATGAAAGAATGAATGAAACGGGAGAAACTAATTCCACGCACAACTCTACTACCAAGGTTCTGCAATCATCGCAGGAGCTGTGATAGCTAAAATAGCACCAAACTACCATGAATGGGGTGTGCAAATGTACCATAGTTTATGTCAGGAATGAGCAACATTATAGACAAATTTATGGAAGAGAAGTCTTATCAATGTCTCCTAGGAGAAGAGAGGTGACATGATAAGCATCTTTAAATATCCAAATGGATGTTATGTAGAAGATGGAGTCAGCTTGTTTTCTGTTGCTCAAAAAAAACAAAATACGAACCTATGGATTCAAATTACAAGTAAAGATATCCTACCTAAACATGCGGAAGGTCTTCTGTACTATTATTGCGATTTTACATTTTAAAATTATTGTGATTTTAAATTGCTTGATGTTTATTTATATTGTTTCTTGTATTTTATTTCTTACTTTTATTTTTATATTTTACTGTGGTATGTTGTTTATTTGCATTGCTGTATTGTTGGGCTTGGCCTCATGTAAGCTGCCCCAAGTCCCCTTGGGGAGATGGTGGTGGGGTGTAAATAAAGATTATTATTATTATTATTATTATTATTATTATTATTATTATTATTATTTGTTCTGTCGCGTGTTGGGCCTGTAATAGCTGTCTTTTCTATAGGACGTATACTTTAAGCCCAGAGGGAAGCCAGGGGGCCTCAAAGAGAGATTCTTAGGGATTTTTCTGAAGTGATGGTCTTTAAGAGTCTTTAATGATACAACAAAGTGGTACCTGACTTCAATTAACTGAACTTTCTCTGTAGGAAAACCCCCTTTTAACCTCTCCCAGGCTGCTTTCTATCTATGCCTCATTGGCGTGGGTGCTACTACCCAATCCAAGTGCGTCTGGGTATCGAGTAGACCTACCAGCCGAGGCTTGAAGATATTTCAGCTGGAGTTCATTGGATCTGTAGTGCTGTCCTCCCTCAGATAATTCTTTGAGAACTTCAGGGCTGTTTTCCCTCTGTTTGCTGTGAGGCTGTGAGGCTGTGAGCTGTCAGCCAGAGCCTTGGGACCTTTTCCCTAAAATTTCTGCTTCTGTTTCCCCGGATGTTTCTTTTCCCTGGATACTCTTAAGAAAGGAAGTTTTTCTACGGGACGAGCTGGTCTACGTCCTAAAACTTAGCTACCTTGTGTGAGATTGCCCAAAATGCCTCCTTTCCCACCCAAAGCCCTGATCAAGGGGCGGAACCAAAGCTTAATTATGATGGACAGGAACCCTGCCCTATGACTGCAAACTTTAACAGAAAGAAAATAAAACTGGAGCTCCTGGTACAGCTGTACCAGCACATTATTATTATTATTATTATTATTATTATTATTATTATTATTTACTGTAAGAACTGTTTGACAGTGGAATGGACTGCCCTGGAAGGTGATGGACTTGGTAACATTTGACAACTCTGTAAATTATGAACCCTCTTAAGTTCACTGCTAGTATGGTCCCAGAATTCTGGGAGTTGAAATCCAAAAAAGTACATTTTCAATGGTTTTCCAAGGTCTCAGTTCTAGTGTTTCCCAGTTCCTACTTTTTAAAAGACTAAGTGTCTCTCCCCTTCTCTGCTCTAATCTCCCCTGATATTGGTATAATCAGTGGAATATATCTCATCAATTAAATTAAAGAGAAATTTAGATATACAGCTGGTTCAACAACCATACTCCCTCTTCCTTTTGACGGTTTTATAATTTTGGTGAGCACACGTTCATATGAGGGGTATTTTTTAAGTAAGGTCCGTTTGAACATAAGTACACAACAAAAGTTTATTTCAAAAAAGTAAATTTATTTTCAGAAAGTACATACTTCACTCTATTTTTCGACATAGTTGCCAAGTTTGTTCAAACACTTATCACACCTCTGAACCAATTTTAAAATACCCTCTTCACGAATCCTCGCTTCAACAGAAGCCACCAAATCGTCTGTAATCAAAGGAGGGTGACCAGAGCGGTCCTCATCGTGGACGTTGTCACAGCCATCTTTGAATTGTCGTACCCACTTACGCACTTTGCTTTCACTCATAACAGTATCACCGTACACTTCACAAATCTGTCGATGAATTTCTGCAGCAGGCAGGTTCCTTGCTGACAAAAACCGTATCACATCCAGTGGGTGAGTTGATAGTCTTAAACATTTTTAAAGCAGAGAATAGAACTGTACAGGTTAGCTACAGAGCGGAAACTGAGCACAGTTGTTCCTGAGGCATGCCGGTACACAACGCACATGCTCGTTGCGGTATGCGCGTGAACTACTAGTGTCTACAACAAAACGGACCTTACTTTAAAAGTACCCTTTGTATTTTAGGTGGTGCCTGTGTGTTATATATGGCCATGTTCTAGAAGCATGGCCATACAGCCCCAAAAAACTACAACAACCCAGTGATTCCAGCCATGAAAGCCTTTGACAATACAATATCCACTCTATTTGCTCATTAATAGCATTTGCATTTGAAAAGGCTCTGACATTCTTCATAAAAAGGACAAAAAAACTTGGAACTGAAAAATCCAAATGCAAAAAGGAAACTGACAGATTTGTCTATCCTTAATTGTGAGGTGGAATGCTCATTTATTAAGACATTTACTGGATTTACTACATTCAGTGCAAAGAAGAAGAAAAAACATAAATCTGTGGATAGCACCCAATTCTGCTTCTTGTTTGTGTTTGCCTCAGATGAGGTGGGTCCAGGAAACTGAAGAGGACCAAGAAACAGAAGATTTGTCACCAAAACAGATATATATTTCTAGCACACATCAGCGATGCTATATATATCTGATGCAAAGGGAGAAAGAGAGGGCGAGACAAAGGAAGAAGGCGAGACTGTCAGTGTAAAACGGCCATGTGTTCACAGGGCGGATGGAGCAAAGCAACACGAAGCACATGTCACATCCAGCAAGGCATCCCCAAAAGCTTTGCCAGCTTTACTGGTTTTTTTTACAGAACAAGAAGTCATGAATATTTATTAGTCGATGTTTTGCAATTGCAGGACTCCTCATTGTGTTTTGCCTCTCATGCTCAGTTGGAACGGAAAGTGCAACAAAGCTTGAAACAAGCTTCTAGACTTTAATGTAATGTAAGGAGTCCCTTGCTTTGGTGTTTTCAGCCTGAACATCTGCTCTATGCAAGGAGACAAGGTGCGCAAATCAGCAGAAATGGCAACTTCGTGGAAGAAAGCAAGTGTTTGCTCCTCTCCCAGGAAACTGAGAATCAAAGTTCATCTCCATTCCACTCCAGGGCCTACACGGGAATCCCCGGGGATGCAGTGGGTTAAATCCTTGTGCCGGCAGGACTGAAGACCAACAGGTTGCAGGTTCAAATCTGGGGAGAGTGCGGATGAGCTCCCTCTGTCAGCTCCAGCTCCTCATGCGGGGACATGAGAGAAGCCTCCCACAAAGATGGTAAAAACATTAAAACATCCGGGCATCCCCTGGGCAATGCCCTTGCAGACGGCCAATTCTGACACACCAGAAGCGACTTGCAGTTTCTCATGTCGCTCCTGACATGACATGAGAAAAAAAATTGGAAAGCTGCCTAAAGCTGATTCATTTCATTAGTCATAATCTGACAAGCAGATTATGTTATTATAGAGGAGCCCCCGGTGGCGCAGTGGGTTAAAGCGCTGAGCTGCTGAACTTGCTGATCGAAAGGTCGCAGGTTCACATCCAGGGAGCGGGGTGAGCTCCCGCTGTTAGCCCCAGCTTCTGCCAACCTAGCAGTTCAAAAACATGCAAATGTGAGTAGATCAATAGGTACTGCTCCAGCAGAAAGGTAACGGTGCTCCATGCAGTCATGCTATGACCTTGGAGGTGTCTATGGACAACGCTAGCTCTTCGGCTTAGAAATGGAGATGAGCACCACACCCCAGAGTCAGACACCTAGACTTAATGTCAAGGGGGAAACGTTTACCTTTCACGTTGTTATCAAATACGGGCTGTCTGGTCATGTTCCAGAAGCATTCTCTCCTGACATTTCGCCTGCATCTATGGCTGCCATCCTCAAAGGTTGCCGCATTATCACGGGGTGTCTGCGCCCTACACCACTGGAGAAATTGCACTGTTTAGTCGGTATTGCACCACCTCACATCCGCCGGGAAGTAGCAGCCAATAGTGAAAGGACCAAGGCAGTGACATCTCCAGCTCATCCCTTGTTTGGGTATCAGCCAGCACATCAACGACTTAAATCAAGAAATAGTTTTCCAAGATTTACAGAGACACTCGCTGGAACACCTCACCAAGCGAGAATCCAAAAGTGGCAGGCTCAAACCCAGCACCTCAACCAATGGCTGATACCAAATGAGAGACTTCCCCCTGGGCACACAGAGGACTGAGTGACTTGGAAGGCACTGAACAGACTGGGCTATGGCACCACAAGATGCAGGGCCAACCTTCAGAAATGGCGCTACAAAGTGGAATCCTCGACATGCGAGTGTGGAGAACTGCAAACCACTGACCACCTGCTGCAATGCAACCTGAGCCCCGCCACATGCACAATGGAGGACCTTCTTGCAGCAACACCACAAGCACTCCAAGTGGCCAGATACTGGTCAAAGGACATCAAGTTTGGTAATCAACTACCAAACTTGCAAACTTTGTGTTTTGTCTGTCTGTTTGTTTGTTTGTTTGTTTTGTTAAAATGTAATACAAATGTCTGGTTGCTCCTGACACGATAAATATAAAATCCTCAAAGGTTGTGAGATCCATGCTGTAGACAATGGTTTTAAAACATACTCAGCTTCTCGGTTTCTAAATTGTATTTAGAATTATTCAGGTGATTTTGCACAACTTTCATTTAACTTGTGTTTCAATATTACATCAAGTTGAATTGTGATTTAAGATTGGCACTTGTTTCTAATTACGTTGTATGCTCCCTTGGATCTCAGACTGGAGAGACAGGCAGGATGCAAATCAGGTCAAATCACATCAGTTAATCGATACATTCAAATTAGCTCTGGGGGACTGGGTTGAAGTCCTTTAAGATCAGGAGGATTATAGCTGTTTTTAATGGCTTTAATCCTAACATAAGATCACCTACGGAGGTTCAGAGAAGGAAGGAAGGGTGATCTCATCTCAGCTTCCTCTCTTCCCTTCTGTGGACATAAGGATGCACACCCCAAAGACCAATTTGCAGAGTTGGGGGGACCCGGGCTGTAAGAAAGAGAGGAGAAGGAACGTTCTGAGCTTCTCCTAATGAAGGAATCTGAAAAGCCAAGACACTATGACTGGAGGCTATTCATAGATGCAAAGGATTTAAAGATTTATTTAAATTCAAGTAGATAAACAGGGGATCACATCTATGAAGGAAAGGCACAATATACCAGTAATCAGGGATAAATAACAGAATTTCAAGGAAAATATAGGATTAAAGAATTTGATGTTGGATTTCAAACACGATAGCCATTTATAAGGCACCGCATTTGCTCCTAAGCTTCCACCAGCCCCGTTTGTTGTTCATTCGTTCAGTCGTCTCCAACTGTTCGTGACCTCACGGACCAGCCCACGCCAGAGCTCCCTGTCGGCCGTCACCACCCCCAGCTCCTTCAAGGTCAGTCCAGTCACTTCAAGGATGCCATCCATCCATCTTACCCTTGGCCGGCCCCTCTTCCTTTTGCCTTCCACTTTCCCCAGCATCATTGTCTTCTCTAGGCTTTGCTGTTTCCTCATGATGTGGCCAAAGTACTTCAACTTTGTCTCTAGTATCCTTCCCTCCAGTGAGCAGTCAGGCTTTATTTCCTGGAGGATGGACGGGTTGGATCTTCTCGCAGTCCAAGGCACTCTCAGCACTTTCCTCCAGCATCACAGTTCAAAAGCATCTCTCTTCCTTCGCTCAGCCTTCCCTAAGGTCCAGCTCTCACATCCGTAGGTGACTATAGGGAATACCATGGCTTTGACTAGGCGGATCTTTGTTGCCAGTCTGATGTCTCTACTCTTTACTATTTTATCGAGATTGGACATTGCTCTCCTCCCAAGAAGGAAGCGTCTTCTGATTTCCTGGCCACAGTCTGCATCTGCAGTCATCTTTGCGCCTAGAAATACAAAGTCTGTCATGGCCTCCACATTTTCTCCCTCTATTTTCCAGTTATCAATCATTCTTGTTGCCATAATCTTGGTTTTTTAATGTTTAACTGCAACCGGGCTTTTGCGCTTTCCTCTTTCACCTCGATTAGAAGGCTCCTCAGCTCCTCCTCGCTTTTGGCCATCAGAGTGGCATCTGCATATCTGAGGTTGTTAATGTTTCTTCCAGCAATTTTCACCCCAGCTTTGCATTCATCAAGCCCCGCACATCACATGATGTGTTCTGCATACACGTTAAAAAGGTTGGGTATGCAGCCTTGCCGTACGCCTTTCCCAATCTTGAGCCAGTCTGTTGTTCCGTGGTCAGTTCTGACTGTTGCTACTTGGCCCTTGTACAGATTCCTCATGAGAGAGGGAAGGGGGCTTGGGATGCCCATCCCACTAAGAACTTGCCACAATTTATTATGATCCACACAGTCAAAGGCTTTAGAATAGTCAATGAAGCAGAAGTAGATGTTTTTCTGGAACTCCCTGCCTTTCTCCATTATCCAGCGGATATTGGCAATCTGGTCTCTGGTTCAGCCCCGTAGTCCCGTAGTCCAGGCTTATTGACGCTTGCAGCATGGCCTAAATATTCCGGATGCAAGGCTGTTCGGAGAGGTTGGTTCTTGAAAATAGAAGAAAATGGATCCTGGGAAATTCAAATGGAAATAAATCACCTAGGACAGTGTTTCTCAACCTGGGGGTCAGGACCTGGGGGGAGGTCACAAGGGGGTTGTCAGAGGGGTCGCCAAAGACCATCAGAACACACAGTATTTTCTGTTGGTCATGGGGATTCTGTGTGGGAAGTTTGGCCCAATTCGGAATGCTCTTTGATTGTAGGTGAACTAGAAATCCCACCCACTACAACTCCTAAATGTCAAGGTCTATTTTCCCCAAACTGCACATTAGGGCATATTGAGTATTCATGCCAAGTTTGGTCTATATCCATCATTGTTTGGGTCCACTGTTCTCTCTGTAGGTGAACTACAACTCCAAAACTCAAGATCAATGCCCACCAAACCCTTCCAGGTTTTTCTGTTGGAGTTATGTGTGTCAAGTTTGGTTAAATTCATTCATTGGTGGAGTTCGGAATACTCTTGGATTGTAAGTGAACTATACATCCCAGCAACTACAACTCCAAAATGACAAAATCAATCCCCCCTCTCCCCTGCCCCAAAATCCACCAATATTCAAATTTGGACATATCAGGTATTTGTGTCAAATTTGGACTAGTCAGTGAAAATACATCCTGCATATCTGATGTTTACATTACGATTCATAACAGTAGCAAAATTACAGCTAGGACGTAGCAAGGAAAATAATATTATGGTTGGGGGTCACCACAACATGAGGAACTGTATTAATGGGTTGTGGCATTAGAAAGATTGAGAACCACTGGCCTAAATATTCAGGATGCAAGACTTTTCGGAGAGGTTGGTTCTTAAAAATAGAATAATATGGATCCTAGGAAATTCAAATGGAAATAACCTAGGGAGATTGGTCCAGGCATTAGTTGGGGCAATTGAGAAGTTGTCAAGCTTGAAATTCTGGAGATGATACAGCAAAGGAGGAAGATTCCACAGAACTTCCCTTCAAAAAGTTATGCCAAACTGACTTTAAGATGCAAAGTTCCAAAGACCTCAGAGGAAAGAAACAAACAAAGTAAAATCAATATAAGAATATGAGAACAAGAAGAGAGCTACTAGGATGCAGATGCCTTTGAGTCACTACCATTTCCCACTCTTTTCCTATTTTCTGACTGGTCTTATCTCCGTCTTTGAGAAGATTTATTTGTAGGTGGTATGTCAAAAGGAAAATATGTATTGCTCCTTCATTCCTTGTCACTGCATAGAAAAAGCATCCCTTTGTCTTGGGGAGAAAATTACGTAATCCTCAGGTTTTAATGGGATCCATTCTGAGCACACAGCGACAGAGAAATCCGGCGTATCCCGCTTGGTATCTTCCCCATCCTGCTCCACCGTCTTGGAGCTTGGCGGAGGCCTTGTCACCACAGCAACCATTTAATCTGTCTTTTCACTCATTTCAGCAGAATCCCAAATATGCGGGCTGAGAAGTGTCTGCCTTCTTCCAAGATGAAACAATCAGCCAGGCTGTTCCTGTTGTCTATGAACCAAATCAAAGATTTCTGCCATTCGGTTCCCATTTCCCAGTACACCTCCTCCCAAAGGCTGGTAAACAAAGCACTCATCCTCTACCATACCTGAAGGCAACAGATTAACAACAAGGATTCAGGACTCAAGACAGGCTACCTGGAGTATACATCTATATCCTACAACAGAATAGTCAAAATACTCCTCTGCATCACCCAGACCCACCACTATTGGTGGCTATCTGTCTTAGTGGTGACAAGACAAACCCTAGGTCTAAAGGGGACTTCTCTAGACCAGAATTTGGGAAATTACTGAGATGGAGGGATACAGACCATACAGACTTGGGGATTCTGGACCATCCAGTCCAACTGCAAGAATACACAACAACAACAACAACAACAACAACAACAACAACAACAACAGCAACAATCCAGACTGACAAAGTTTTGAAACACAATACACCAGACATCACGATTGTGGAAAAGAAAAAAGTTTGGATTATTGATGTCGCCATACCGGGTGACAGTCGCAGTACAGGTGGGCCCGGTGGTCATTGGCACACTGGGTGCTGTGCCAAAAGATCTCAGACGGTATTTGAAAACAATAAACATTGACAAAATCATGATCTGTCAACTGGAAAAGGCCACCTGACTTGGATCTGCGTGCATCATTCAAAAATGCATCACGCTTGGGAAGTGTTCGACTTGTGATTTTGTGATATGAAATCCAGCATATATATATATATATATATATATATATATATATATATAATTTGCTGTGACATACTGTGGTTTTGTATCAGTAAAATAATAATAATAATAATCATAATCATAATCATAATCTTTATTTATATTCTGCTCTATCTCCCCGAGGGGACTCAGAGCAGATTACAGGTACATATATGGCAAATATTAAATGTCGTTATACAATTGACAAAGACAGACAGTACATAAACAGAGGCAACACTTCGCTCTTTTTATTTCCAGCATCCAGCTGTGCTTGACTCAGCCATGGGAATGTGATGTTTCATTTTCCACGTGGAAGAGCCTGTCGTCCATGGAAACCTTTCCTGGTCGGATTTTTGCCAGCCTGTTTTCCAGGGCGCCTTTTACCTCCCTGCCAAAGCAGTACCTATTTATCTACTTACATTGTTGTTTTTGAACTGCTAGGTGAGCAGAAGCTGGGCTGACAGCAGGAGCTCACCCCGACTCAGGCTTGAGCTGCCATCCTTCTGGTCAGCGGGATCTTCTATAGCAGGTGGTTTAACCCACTGTGCTAGCCCAGCCCAGTGGCGCAATGGCTTAAATCTTTGTGCCAGCAGGAAAGCTGATCAAAAGGTTGGTGGTTCGAATCAGGAGAGTGGGGTGAGCTCGCATCTGTCAGCTTGAGCTTCTCATGTGGGGACATGAGGCAAGCCTCTCACAGGATAGTAAAACATCTGGGCATCCTTTGGGCAATGTCCTTGCAGACAACCAATTCGCACACCAAAAGCAACTTGCAGTTTCCCAAGTCGCTCCTGAAATGAAGTAAAAAAGCCTAGCCCACAACTAATGCACTTCTGAAATAAGCCCCCCAAAATCTGTTTAAAGATCTCCAGAAATGGGTGGTCTACTGCTGTTTTGACCCTCCAGATGTTAATGAACTACAATTTCACATCCGAAAGGGCTGGTGACAAATGTAGTTCAACCACATTGGAACAGCCATGTGTACCTCAGCCCCAGCATCAAGGTAGGTTGATAAATACATGGCTGGGTTTTTTCCATAGCAGCCCCTTGATTCTGATACTCCTTCCAGGAGTGAGGGAGATACCATACTTGTTGAGTTTGCACTACAGTATTTCATCTGGCCTTTGCTTTTCCATGTTTTGAATATCTTCTTTGAAAATGTTTTAAAATTGATTTTCTTGTGCATTGCTTTCAGAGGAGAATTATAATAATAATCAGCATCAATACATACTTTTAATAACTAAGCATGAGTTTTTATTACGACGGGATAGGATAGGGAATTGTTTGGATGATCGTGTGCTCAGGTAAATGTACCAGCAGATATGTTGATGGAGGTCGTTTGCTGAAGAGAAGCAACAGCAGTTCAGTGGGAGCCAGATGGAGGTGGGATGCATACACTTCACAAGTCGTTTCCTTTCCACATTATTATTTTTTGCATGAAAAGAGTACGTAAATAATAGTGCACTTCCAATATATTAGGATGATATCCATCAGTTTCTTTGGAAGTTGTGTTAACAAGACTTGTTAATTGATTAAGCTTGGTCTGTCACCCTAAAATGCCATCCTTTAAGGTTCTGAACACCCACATCCAAGCATCGTTTCCACAATGAGTGAGGATGTGCCAAGGAGATTATTTTAGATCATGTTTTTCAGAATGAATAGTTTTGTGAATGTGTTGTTGTTCATTCGTTCAGTCGTCTCCGACTCTTTGTGACCTCATGGACCAGCCCACGCCAGAGCTCCCTGTTGGCCGTCACCACCCCCAGCTCCCTCAAGGTCAGTCCAGTCACTTCAAGGATGCCATCCATCCATCTTGCCCTTGGTTGGCCCCTCTTCCTTTTTCCTTCTACTTTCCCCAGCATAATTGTCTTCTCTAGGCTTTGCTGTCTCCTCATGATGTGGCCAAAGGACTTCAACTTTGTCTCTAGTCTCCTTCCCTCCAATGAGCAGTCGGGCTTTATTTCCTGGAGGATGGACTGGTTGGATCTTCTCGCAGTCCAAGGCACTCTCAGAACTTTCCTCCAACACCACAGCTCAAAAGCATCTCTCTTCCTTGGCTCAGCCTTCCCTAAGGTCCAGCTCTCACATCCGTAGGTTACTACAGGGAATACCATGGCTTTGACTAGGCGGATCTTTTTTGCCAGTCTGATGTCTCTACTCTTTACTATTTTATCGAGATTTGTCATTGCTCTCCTCCCAAGAAGGAAGCGTCTTCTGATTTCCTGGCCACAGTCTGCATCTGCAGTCATCTTTGCCCCTAGAAATACAAACCCTGTCACAGCCTCCACATTTTCTCCCTCTATTTTCCAGTTGTCAATCATTCTTTTGAATGATAGAACAGAATATCAGAGAATCAGAGAATCGTACAGTTAGAAGAGACCTCGTGGGTCATCCTATGCCAGAGCTCAATGTCAGCCATGGCCACCCCCAGCTCCTTCAAGGTCAAGCAAATTTTGACATTTTATTCACACTGTCATTACTTACAGCAATAGCCAATATAGTGGAAGCAACCAAGTTGGCCGACCCATTGTTGTTGTTTATTCATTCAGTCACTACCAATTCTTCGTGACCTCATGGTCCAGCCCACACCAGAGCTCCCTGTCAGCAGTGGCCACCCTCAGCTCCTTCAAGGTCAAGCAAATTATTCACCCTGTCATTACTTACAGCAGTAGCCGATATAGTGGAAGCAACCAAGTTGGCCCACCCATTGTTGTTGTCTATTCATTCAGTCACTACCAATTCTTCGTGACCTCATGGTCCAGCCCATGCCAGAGCTCCCTGTCAGCCGTGGCCACCCTCAGCTCCTTCAAGGTCAAGCAAATTATTCACCCTGTCATTACTTACAGCAGTAGCCGATATAGTGGAAGCAACCAAGTTGGCCCACCCATTGTTGTTGTTTATTCATTCAGTCACTTCCAATTCTTCATGACCTCATGGACCAGCCCATGCCAGAGCTCCCTGTCAGCTGCAGCCACCCCCAGCTCCCATTTTTCCTCACTGCTTGTTATGCCAGTCAGCCCTGAGAATTGCAGACAAGCAACATCTGGAAGTCTATACATTCCCCACCCTTGCATTACACAAAGCCTATGTGCAAAATGGCATCTCGTATATTTATTTTATTTATTTATACATTAAATACATTATAATATAATATAATGTAATGTAATACAATACAATACAATACAATACAATACAATACAATACAATACAATATAATATACAGTGGGTTAAACTGCTGAGCTGCTAAACTTGTTGACCGAAAGGTCACAGGTTCGAATTCGGGGAGCGGTGTGAGGTTCTGCTGTCAGCCCCAGCTTCTGCCAACCTAGCAGTTTAAAAACATGCAAATATGAATAGAACAATAGGTACCACTCCAGCGGGAAGGTAACGGTGCTCCATGCAGTCATGCTGACCACATGACCTTGGAGGAGTCTATGGACAACGCCGGCTCTTCGGCTTAGAAATGGAGATGAGCACCAACGCCCAGAGTCGGACATGACTCCTCTGTTGCGCCAGCTCCAGTGGCTGCCAATTAGCTTCCAAGCACAATTCAAAGTGCAGGTGTTAACCTATAAAGCCCTAAATGACTCCGGCCCAGTTTACCTGTCCGAACGTATTCTCCCCTATGAACCATCTAGGTTGTTAAGATCATCTGGAGGGGCCCTGCTCTCGGTCCCACCGGCCTCTCAGGCGCATTTGGTGGGGATGAGGGACAGGGCCTTCTCGGTGGTGGCCCCTCGACTCTGGAACTCTCTCCCACTGGAGATCAGAACTGTCGTTCAGAAAACAGGTGAAAACCTGGCTGTGAGGTTTGGCTTTCGACAAGTGAAGCAATATTTCTGTGATCGGATAGATGATGATGAATGATGGACAACGAATTCACTATGACGACTGACCATTGTTATTATGTGATTGCATTTTGCTGTTATAACGTTTTAATTGAATATGTTATATGATGTTTTTAATGATTGTTTTGTGATTTTATTGTTGGAAACCGGCCCGAGTCCCCCGATAGAGGGGAGAAGACCGGTATACAAAATTGCTAAATAAATAAATAAATAAATAAATAAATGACTGGACTTTAACTTTACCTATAATATATAATATAATATAATATACATTAAGAAAGATGTTTTTTAAAATCCATCATAAGACTTGCCATAAAGATAAGTCTAAACCAGTCTCTTTTCAGGGAAATACCTTTGTCGTGGGCAGCAGGGAGGTTAGAATTACTCTTTTGCAAAAAAAAGAGAGATGCATAAATGAATGGGAACGATAAAGTTTGGGAGATTTAAAAGCACTGCAAAAAAAAAAAAAGGTCTGGAAAATAATGCATTCTGAGATAACGGATGAGGCATTGGACCTGGGTGATTCCTCTCCTTTTGCCTTTTATGAGTCCGTGAATAAAAGTTACCAGGAAGACTTTTGTCTCTGGCCTGTTTGAAATGAAAAGCACTGCCCGTGTTTTTTTTTCCCCTCACCAGATGCTATTATCCTTTGGATTGCGATATGCTGCTTTTTTATGAATAATAAAAGCCTTCCCGAGCTAAATTGTTGCAAAAAATAGAAAGAAAGATCTAACAGTCAAATTTCATTCTCGGATGACATGGAAGTGCCGCTGTCGAAGTAGGATTGTATTAGCGATTCGCGGTTGCATTGTATTAGCATTGTATTTTGCAGAGAGACGCAGCTTCTGAGTTATCTGGGGATTCTTCCAAATGCTTTCTGTTATGTGGGTTTTCTAGCTGCAGAGTAGCCTATTACAGCAGGAAACATCTTTTTACAAATCCAAAAGCAATTGAATTGGTCAGCACAGAAAACAGCAAGTGTCTCTCAAATTCAGATGGGAGGGGGATGCTGCCACCCCAACTAACTAAGTTTGAGAAAAGGGATGTTCTTGGATTTGATGTCCCAACTACTCCTACTAGACCAGTAGTTCTCAACCTTTTTTGAACACGGACCACTTTGACCAGAGACCACTTTCCAACCAGGGACCACTTTCCAACATTAGTACCAAAAGGGTTATGAATCAGTGTTGGTCAACTTTAGATTTGGTTTGATTATTTGGGGTGCTAATACAGCTGTATATTTGTGCAGATACAGCTGTACCAGAAGCTCCCACTTTATTTGCAGCCCAAAGCTTGGGATTTTGCAGAAGGGTGGCTTCCTGTTAAAGTTTGCAGTTATAGGGCAGGTCACCTGTCAATTATCATTAGGTTCCCTAGTCCCGCCCCCTTTTTGGGCTTTGGAAGGGAAGTGAGCCATTTTGTTAGTCAGTCTCAGCCAGGTTAGCTTTTGTATAGGATGTGTGTAACTTCCCCTGTACAAAGGCTTCAAGCTTTAAGAATTTCCAGGGTTACAGAAATTCCAACAGAAACAGAAGGGAAAGAAATCCAGAGGAGAACAGCTTTAAGAGTTTCCTAAGAACTCCAGGGAAGCATTCCCACAGCTTTGGGAATTTCCAGGAAACAGCCCTAAAGACTAAAGAACTCCAGATGGAGAATATCCATTGCCTTGCTGGTAGGTCCACTCGGCGTCCAAGAAGCAGTTCGGCCCAGTAGCGGAGCACACATCAGAGGGGGTTGGATTTCAGTCAGCCTGGGAGAAGTTAAAAAGGGGAATTTTCCTTTAAAGAAAACATTATTGAAGACAGTGCCTGTCCCCTGTGGACAAGACTGAGAGAACCAATACTTTATCCAGAAAGCCTTGAAGTTCCTGTTTGATTGTTCATTAATAAAAGACTTTGTTGTACTTCTCTAGCCATCTGAAGATTCTTTTGTAGTGGAAACCTCTGAGAACTTCTCCATAGGCCCCTGGCTTCCCACTGGGCAAAGGTTACACATCCTAATTTTAAAGCCAACCAATTACAGGCCCAGCGGCAACAGAACAGCTTTGATGGATTGTTTGTATTTGTGTTTTGTGGGCATTTTGTCCCATATGTAAGCCGCCCCAAGTTCCTTCAGGGAGATGGTGGCAGGGTATAAGAATAACGTTGTTGTTGTTGTTGTTGTTGTTATTATTTGAAACACAACAAGATGAGTTCACAGCAAACAAGATCGTTCTGCTGGCTGTTGTATTGGATCACATATCGGACACTTCCAAGTGTCTAGGACTGGATGAGGTATCCATCTTTAAATCCTCATATCGTGTCAGTTTTTCCAGTTGTTTCTCTTCAGTCCTGCTGTTACCTGGGATTGCAACATCAACAATCCATACCAAACAGGCACATAAAATCACTCTCAACAAGAGATTTCCCCCAGGCGCGTCCAGGCCATTGAATGCAAATCAAGGTGATCAAGCTGAAACATTCACAGCTAGCTCCAGCAGACAAAAGTCCTTTGTCCCACCCTGGTCATTCCACAGATATATAAACCCAATTTTCCTACTTCCAACAGACCTCACTACCTCTGAGGATGCTTGCCATAGATGCAGGTGAAACGTCAGGAGAAAAATTGCCTCCAGAACATGGCCATATAGCCCGGAAAAACCTACAACAACCCAATCCATACTTTGCTTTTTAACACAATAGTGAGGTCAGGAGTATTGCGCTCCAAAACTCTGTCTGAATTTGGAAGGCCCCAGAGGAGTTTGACGTGTTCATTTTCTGTAACTTTTTCACACTTGTACTACTTTGCATGATTACCAGCTTTCCTTCCTTCCTTCCTTCCTTCCTTCCTTCCTTCCTTCCTTCCTTCCTTCCTTCCTTCCTTCCTTCCTTCCTTCCTTCCTTCCTTCCTTATGGTCTCTCTCCACACAGCCATATAAAATATCAAGGCAGAAAGTCCCACAATATCTGCTTTGAACAGGGTTATCTGACTCCACACTGCCATATCTTCTCTCTTCTCTTCTCTCTTAGGCAATCCCTCGTTGTCCAAGCAGGATAGTTTCCAGGGTCAGTGTGCGGTGGGTCCGTAGGTGACTGTGGAGCCCTATTCTTGACCTGCATCTTCTCCCACATTGAGGGCATTTGTCCCAATTGGAGTTGGCCTGATGCGCCTTCCTCTTGGCATGTTTCTCTCTTTCGCCCTCCATTCGTGCTTCTTCAATTTCTACAGCACTGTTGGTCACAGCTGGCTTCCAGCTGGAGTGCTGTGACCCTGGCTTCCCAGTTCTCAGTGTCTATGCCAGAGTTTTTAAGGTTGGCTTTGAGCCCATCTTTCAATCTCTTTTCCTGCCCACCAACATTCCGTTTTCCATTCTTGAGTTCAGAGTAGAGCAACTGCTTTGGGAGACGGTGGTCAGGCATCCGGACAACGTGACCAGTCCAGTGGAGTTGACCATCGCTTCAGTGCTGGTGGTATTTGCTTCTTCCAGCATGCTGACATTTGTCCGCTTCTCTTCCCAAGAGATTTGCAGGATTTTTCGGAGGCAGCACTGATGGAATCATTCCAGGAGTTGCATGTGACGTCTGTAGACAGTCCCCATCTCGCAGGCGTACAGCAGGGTTGGGAGGACAATAGCTTTATAAACAAGCACCTTGGTCTCCATATAGGTGTCCCGGTCCTCAAACACTCTCTGCTTTATTTGGAAAAATGCTGCACTCGCAGAGCTCAGGCGGCAGGCCCGTAGCCAGGATTTCGTTTCAGGGGGGGGGCTGATTTTTTTTCGGGGGGGGGGGGGGGGGGTTGGGGGGGAGCTGAGTTTTGGGGGGGGGCTGAGTCTGAGTGAAAGAGGGTCTAGCCTAGCAAACCTTTTGTATCATTGCCCCAATACCCCCATGCATATGGGATATATTGAGTAGGGTGATCAGATCATGATATGAATAAACATAACAGTTTAAATAATGCACCAGTAAGGCCTTTTCGCGAACCACCATTTGAATTTGGGGGGGGGGGGGCTCAAGCCCCTCAAGCCCCCCCCCCCCCCCCCCCCCGGCTACATGCCTGTCAGGCGTTGTTGTATTTCAGCGTCAATGTTGACTTTTGTGGAGAGGTGGCTGCCAAGGAAGCGGAAATGGTCAACATTTTCTAATGTTGCACCATTAAGATGTATGTTGCACCATTAAGATGTTGCACCATTAAGATGCATTAAGATGGCATTGGAGAGGGATTGGCTGGTGACTACTGGAAGAGCACTTTGGTTTTCTTGATGTTCAATGATAGGCTGAGCTTCTCGTATGGTTCTGCGAAGGTGTTGAGAGTGGCTTGTAGGTCTTCTTCTGAATGGGCACAGATGACGTTGTCATCAGCATACTGGAGTTCTGTAACAGATGCTGTTGTAACCTTGGTTTTGGCTTTCAGTCCGCTGAGGTTAAATAGCTTGCCATCTGTCCGATAGATGATTTCCACTCCAGTGGGAAGCGTCCCGTCAACAAGATGAAGTATCATAGCGATGAAGATAGAGAATAAAGTTGGGGCAATAACACATCCCTGTTTGACATCGGATTCCACCTTAAAAGGGTCCCTTTGGGAGCCATTGCTGTCCAAGACTGTTGCCATCATGTCATCATGGAGGGGCCGCAGGATGTTCACAAATTTGTTAGGGCACCCGATGTTTTGGAGGATGGTCCAGAGAGCGCTGCGGTTCACTGTGTCGAATTCTATATCCAAGTTCAAAGCAGAAAATGTGGGATTTTATTTAGCTGTGTGGAAGGGGCCTCTGTTGCCTCTTTCTTTTTCTCCCTCTCCATGAGAGGGCATGAAAGAAGCGTCCTTGCACATCTGAGCATCCCCTGGGCAATGTCTTTGTAGATGGCTGAGTCTCTCACACCAGAAGTGACTTGCAACATGCATGCAGCCAGCCAACCAAACAAAGCAACGGAGCTTTTCAGGACCAACTATGACAATGATCTCATACATTACCACTGTATTCTCAATTTGCTTCTAACACAATAAATGAATAAAATAACCAGCCTATAAAATTCACCATATGGTTAATATTCTCTAAGCTTCCCACTGGTCAAGATACTAACACTTTAAGTGCGAAAAGCAATCTCTCTCTTTCTTTCTTTCTCTCACACACATACCATCTCCTGTTCTCTTTTTTCCTCCCTCTTCTTCTCCATGAGGTTTTTGCAAAAATTAAATCAAGGAACTAATCATGAAACGCATTCCTTCCCTGTTGGTAAAGTAATAACAAATACAGAAGCATGTTAAAGTCAGCTTGAAAATCACCACTCTCGAAGATGTGATAAATTTTGCAATGAAATCTGCTTAGAGGCCTTTGACGAAATCAACACTCAAGGTGCTGATGGAAGAACAGAGCTTGGGAATGGCGGGGGGAGGGAAGAGGCAGCAGTCTCTTTAAAAAACATTGCCAAATCTGTCAACTGTTTTGTTTGAAACACAGTACCTCCAGGATATAAACTTACAGTTTCCATCTTCACCAAAGCATGAAATCGCTTGTTCGAATGACAAGAGGGGAGGGAGAAAAAGAAAGAAGTAACAAAGAGACCACAAGGAAGGAAGGAAGGAAGGAAGGAAGGAAGGAAGGAAGGAAGGAAGGAAGGAAGGAAGGAGGAAAAAAGGAAGGATGGAAGCATGGAGGAAGAAAGGAAAGAAAGATGAAAGGAAGGAGGAAGGATGGAGGAACGAAGGAAGGAAAGAGGGAGGGAGGGAGGGAGGAAGAGGAAGGAAGGAAGGAGGAGGAAAGAAGGAGGGAGGGAGAAGGAAGGAGGAAGGAATGAACAAAGCAGAAAGGAAGGAATGGACGAAGCAGAAAGGAAGGAGGAGGAAGGAAGGAGGGAAGGAGGAAGGGAGGAAGGAAGGAAGGAAGGAAGGAAGGAAGGAAGGAGGAAGGGAGGAAGGAAGGAAAGAGGAAGGAGGAAGGAAAGATGGAAGGAAGGAAGGAGGGAGGGAGAAAGGAAGGAAGGAAGGAAGAGGAAGGAAGGAAGGAAGGAAGGAAGGAAGGAAGGAAGGAAAGAAGGAAGGAGGGAGGGAGGGAGGGAGGAGGAAGGAAGGAAGGAAGGAAGGAAGGAAGAATGAAGGAAGGAAGGAGGAAGGAAGGAAGGAAGGAAGGAAGGAAGGAAGGAAGGAAGGAAGGAGGAGGAGGAAGGAAAGAGGAAGGAAGGAAGGAAGGAGGAAGAAGAAAGGGAGGGAGGGAGGGAGGAAGGAAGGAGGGAGGGAGGAGAAAGGAAGGAAGGAGCAATATACCATTCCAGTCACTAGTGTTTCTTTTTTATGCCCAAAGATTCCTATTCCCGGCACCACAATAAAAGAGAGTGACAACATTTCAAGATTTCATGTAAACTTTGTACAGAACAGGCCAGAGAAATCTTTGTGGCTTACACTAGTGTAAGTATTTTTGACCTATGCACAAAGATATTTCCATACATTCCTTGTGCAGTGCCATTGCCTTCTCTTCCAAATGAGAAATGGCACTAGACAGGGCTAGTGCAGGACCAGTAGTGGGAAAAGGGACAGTGGTCAAGGAGCCAGAACTGTGCCCTAGCATTGTTAGACAGCTATTAGGAAGCCTTCACCTTCATCTGCGGTTGTTTCTAGGCATTGGATGTTTGCCTTTGTGTTTGTGTTTGCTGAAATCCACTCTGAGCCCCCTTTGGAGAGACAGGGCAGAATACAAATAAATTATTATTTGAAACACAACAAAATGAGTCCACAGCAAACAAGATCACTCTGCTGGCTGTTGTATTGGATCACACAATGGACACTTCCCAAGTGATGTATCGGCAAATAATGTGTGCAGATCCCAGTAAGGTGGCCTTTTGCAGCTGGCAGATAGTAATTTTGTCAGTGCCGGTTGTGTTTAAGTGCAGGCCAAGGTCTTTAGGCACTGCATCCAGTGTGCCGATCACCACTGGGACCCCCTTGACTGGCTTGTGCCAGCGTCTTTGCAATTCGATCTTTAAATCCTCATATTGTGTCAGCTTTTCCAGTTGTGTCTCTTCAATCCTGCTGTTGCCTGGGATTTCAATATCAATTATCCATACTTGGTTTTTTAACACGACCGTGAGGTCAGGAGTATTGTGCTCCAAAATACTGTCAGTCTGAATTTGGAAGGCCCAGAGTAGTTTGACATGTTCATTCTCTGTAACCTTTTCAGATTTGTGATCCCATCAGTTCTTTTTCGGAGGAAGATGGTACTTGTGGTATTCTTTGTCACATGCAGATGGTATTATTATTATTATTAATAATAATAATAATAATAATAATAATTGCCCAACTGTTGGAAAGGGACCAATGGACAGCCTGGGAGAACAATGGCTTCTCCTTATTTCCTTATTCCCTATTTCCATGCAGATCCCAGTAAGGTGGCCTTACTGGGATATGCATGGTCCCAGCAAGATATTTCCGTCTTTGGTTGAAGCCCTCGTTCAGGGAGCTATACACTTGTGAAATGTGGACTGTCTACAGGCATCACGCTCAACTCCTGGAATGATTCCATCATTGTTGCACCTGGATGCTGAAAGGGAACCACTGCACCCTGAAAGACACTGGCTGCCACTAAACAGTCAGCGAAGAGAGAGCAAAGATTGTCTTTGAGAATCACAGAAGTGTATTATTGAAGAGGGATCCTCTCACCTCTGCAGGAGTATACCGTATTCCATGCAGCTGTGGACAAGCCTACATAGGGACCACCAAATGCAGAAATGCCCAAACACGAATCAAGGAACATCAAAGGCACTGCAGACTACTCCAACCAGAGAAGTCAGCCATAGCAAAGCACCTGATGAACCAACCTGGACACATCATATTATTTGAGAACACAGAAATGCTGGACCACTCTCACAACCACCATGTCAGACTACACAGAGAAGCCATTGAAATACACAAGCATGTGGACAATTTCAACAGAAAGGAAGAAACCATGAAAATGAATAAAATCTGGCTACCAGTATTAAAACACTCAAAAATTACAGCAGCAAAACAACAGAGAGTAAACTATCAGGCACATCAAATCACCTCTCAACAAAACATTCCCCCAGGCACTTCCAAGCCATTAAATGCTAATCAAGGTGGTCAGTTGAAACATTAACACCTAGCTCCAGCAGGCAAGAGTCCTTTGTCCTACCCTGGTCTTTCCACAGATATATAAACCCATTTTCCTAGTTCCAACAGATTTCACTACCTCTGAGGATGCTTGCCATAGATGCAGGTGAAACGTCAGGAGAAAATGCCTCTAGAACATGGCCATATAGCTCGGAAAAACCTACAACAACCCACTGATTCCGGCCATGAAAGCCTTCGACAATATCTTTATGTTCGCTTTGCTGTGAATGGGATTTTGACAATGTCTCCAAGCTGACCAATAAATAAATAAACAAGAGGACATGCACTCCTCTTTGAAACAAAAGACATATCTACATCAGGGACAAAGATCCACATAAAATGTGTATAAATAGATGCCAATTTAGAAATCATGTCCATCATTTAAACCGAATGCCTCTCACCATCACAGGGGAAACTGTGGCCGGGCGATGATGTGCCTGCCAACGTTGTCATCCTGGTGCTGCTAACTGTTGGTGGGCAACTTCAAGGGTCTTCCTTTTCATCCTAAATATATTATGCACGAGCATTTGCATAAAAGCAAACAGGTCACAGGAGGCGGCATTGTGGTTACCGAAAGTAGGTTATATTAGCATCGCTTTCTGATTTGAATTGATCTTTTAATGGAGGAGATACACATATGGTTCAAAATATGGTCCCTTTACACTTGACATCCTCAAAGTGATAGTGATTGACTGTACCTACGATGTAATATCAGTGGCTGTGAGTTGTGACAAGTGAAACAAACAATCGAAGAAGTGAAAAGAGTCTTGAGTGAATATGTCACGGAAACCAAGGAACAAATGTTGTTGTCATCGTCACAGTCGTCACTGTCACCCTCACCATCATCCTTGACTGACATCCTGTTCGGTATTTATAAATTCATTAGCCAGACATAAGGCATTGTAAATTTTGGAATTTCCACTTAAGAGTGTTCCCTAAAAATCCAGCTTAGAAGCCACGCAGTGCTACAATAGACAAATTGTGGAGGTGCTGGGATAGGAGATGGTATGCACAGATGTTTCCGTCTTTGGTTGAAGCCCTCATTCAGGGAGCTATACGCTTGTGAAACGTGGACTGTCTATAGGCGTCACGCTCAACTCCTGGAATGATTCCATCAGCGTTGCCTCTGAAAAATTTCTGCAAATCTCTTGGGAAGACAGGAGGAAAAATGTCAGCATGCTGCAAGAAGCAAAGACCACCAGCATTGAAGCGATGCTCCTACGTCATCAACTCCGCTGGACTGGCCACATTGTCCGAATGCTCGATCACCATCTCCCAATTCAAGAACAGCAGTTACTATACTCCCAACTCAAGAACAGGAAATGTAACATTGGTGGACAGGAAAATAGATTTAAATATGGGCTTAAACCCAACCTTAAAAACTGTGGCATAAACATGGAGAATTGGGAAGCGCTCTAACTAGAGGTCAGCTGTAACCAGCAGTGCTGCAGAATTTGAATAGGCATGAATGGAGGGTGAAAGGGAGAAATGTGTCAAGAGGAAAGTACATCAAGCCAACCCTGACCAGGACCATCTTCCACCCGGAAACCAATGTCTTCACTGCAGGAGAACATGCATCTCAAGAATAGGGCTCCACAGCCACCTACGAACCCACCACCAAGACATTAGACTTAGACAACCATCATCCTCAGGCTACGAGGGATCACCTAACTTGCCTAAGTATACCATCCATATATACTTGAGCATAAGCTGACCCGATTATAAGCCAAGGCATCTAATTTTACCACAAAAAACTGGGAAAATGTATTGACTCAAGTATAAGCTGAGAGTGGGAAATGCCGCTGCTACCGGTAAATTTCAAAATAAAAATACATATCAATAAAATTAAAATGTTAATGTTCTTATGTATCCTTCCAACAATGATAAAGCAAAATAATAAATATAATAGAAATAATAATAGAGTAAAATAATAGAAATGTAATAAAAATAGTAATAATAGATTAAAATAATGGAAATGTCATAATAATAATAATAATAATAATAATAATAATAGAGTAAAATAATGGAAATGTAATAATAACAATAATAATAGAGTATGGCTCGTCGATGTCGCAATCCCAGGTGACAGCAGGATTGCAGAGAAACAAGTGGAAAAGCTGACACGATATGAGAATTTAAGGATCAAACTGCAAAGACTCTGGTACAAGCCAGTCCAAGTGGTCCCAGTGGTGATCGGCACACTGGGTGCAATGCCTAAAGACCTTGGCCTGCACTTAAACACAATCGGCGCTGACAAAATTACCATCTCCCAGCTGCAGAAGGCCACCTTACTGGGATCTGCACGCATTATTCGCCGATACATCACACAGTCCTAGACACTTGGAAAGTGTCCAACGTGTGATCCAATTCAACAGCCAGCAGAGTGTCTGCTTTGGACTCATCTTGGTGTGTTTCAAATAATAATAATAATAATAATAATAATAATAATAATAATATATATGATAATTATATAATTATTATATATATTATATAATAATGTAAATGTAATAATAATAAATAAGGTAAATTAATAAATGCAATAAAATAATAATAACAGTAAAATTATAAATAACTTTGAGCATAAGCCAAGGGGGGCTTTGTCAGCCTAAAACATGGCCGAAAAACTAGGCTTGTACTCAAGTATATACGGTATTATAATGAAAGGACAATGCACACAACCTCTGAGGATGCCTGCCACAGATGCAGGCAAAACGTCAGGAGAGAATGCTTCTAGTATATGGCCACACAGCCCAAAAGAACCTACAACAACCCAATGATTCTGGCCATGAAAGCCTTCGACACTACATCAAAAGGATAATATATAAATGCAAAACATTATTATAGTTGTAGCCAACACACAGTCAACTGGAATCAAAACTTAGATATTTCTGAGCAGGAATTCCAAAACCATGTTCCGTGTGAATGAAGGCATCCTGAGACATGTCTCTTTTTTTCTGCTGTGGATTTCAATAGATGATTCCTCGTTCATTCGTTTGTTCTTTCTGTTCATTTTTTCTTCTATGGTCAAAAGTTACACAAATTATTTTCAGATCCCCTTGTTTTTAATTAATAATTAAGACCTATTTGCCCACAAAATACTTTCCCTGATGGGCTGGTAATGGTTGGAAGAGCTTTGTTGCAACGATCAGCATAGTTGCCTATCATCCTCGGAGACCATTAAGGCACTCCCAAATTTACCATTATGCGGCTGGCCTCCACGGTTTTCCTCTGGTTGTTCCTCTCTTATGGAAGGTTTCAAATCACTGTAAACAGGAAAGAAGATGCTCTCTAGCTTCATTCTGCCTTGCAAGGTTGCATTTTATGAAATGAATTCCATTGTCTGCCTTCCTAATAAGCTTTGTGTTATTTCTAAAGTGGACACATGATGCACCTTGGATACAATACTCAAACCGTCGCTTTCATTGAGTTGCATAGCAGGATGCCCATTATATTTTTAGCAGAGATGGGAAGTAACGCTGACTGTATAGAAACTCAGAAATGCAGATGGGCCAGAATCTTAAAATGGCTTTGGTGTCTTCTTCTGTCAGGTTGATCTATGGTTAGGATGCTGCTCGGCAAACAGCGTGATAGCGTCATTCCTGAAAACATCTCCCATTCCTTTCTTCCATTGCCCTCCCCACATCAAGCAGTGGGCATTGCACAGGATAATACTAAAAGAAGCAAATGTTCAGCAGTAATTGGTGGCTCTTTCTCATAACTGCCCCTGAGACCCTATAATAGTGTTTCTCAACCTTCCTAATGCCACGACCCCTTAATTCAGTTCCTCATGTTGTGGTGACCCCCAACCATAACATTATTTTTGTTGCGACTTCATACCTGTCATTTTGCTACTGTTATGAATCGTCATTTAAATATCTGATATACCGGACGTATTTTCATTTACTGGATCAAATTTAACAAAAATTCCCAATACGCCCAAATTTGAATACTAGTGAGTTTGCAGAGGGATTGATTTTGGCATTTGGGAATTGCAATTACTGGGATTTATAGTTCATCTACAATCAAAGAGCATTCTGAACTCCACCAACAAACCATGATGGATCTGGACCAAACTTGGCACAAAAACTCAATATGCCCAAATGTGCAGTTTGGGGAAAATAGACCTTGACATTTGGGAGTTGTAGTTGCTGGGATTTATAGTTAACCTACAAGCAAAGAGCATTCTGAACTCCACCAACGATGGAATTGAACCAATGACCAACAGAAAATACTGTGAGGATTTGGTGGGCATTGACCTTGAGTTATGGAGTTGTAGTTCACCTACATCCAGAGAGCACTGTGGACTCAAACCATGATGGATCTGGACCAAACTTGGCACAAAAACCCAATATGCCCAAATGTGAACACTGGTGCAGTTTGGGAAAAATAGACCTTGACATTTGGGAGTTGTAGTTGCTGGGATTTATAGTTAACCTACAATAAAAGAGCATTCTGAACTCCACCAACGATGGAATTGAACCAATCATGGCACACAGAACTCCCATGACCAACAGAAAATACTGGGAGGGTTTGGTGGGCATTGACCTTGAGTTTTGATGTTGTAGTTCACCTACATCCAGATGGACTCAAACCATTATGGAACTGAACCAAACTTGACATGGATATGTCGTGTCGAAGGCTTTCATGGCCAGAATCACTGGGTTGCTGTATGTTTTTCAGGCTGTATGGCCATGCTCTAGAAGTATCCTGATGTTTCACCTAAATCTATGGCAGGCACCTTCAGAGGTCGTGAGGTTTGTTGGAAACTAGGACAATGGGGTTTATATATCTGTGGAATGTCCACAGTGGGAGAAAGACCTCTTGTCTGCCTTCCATCTGGCTTTGGACATTTGCTCACACATGTTTGAGCCTTTGCAAGCATGAGATTAGGCATTTTCATCTCTATATATACACTTAGATGATCAAGTTGTTGGTTTTTCTGCATGTATTTAAAATGGTCAAACTATAATTTGCTTTTGTGTGTGTATGTGGTTGAATACACAGATGCAGGATCCATGGATATACAGGGATGCAAGGGAATGGAATAATAAGGGATAAAAACCATCAGACAGTGAGTTGTTGTAGGTTTTTCAGGCTGTATGGCTATGATCTAGAAGCATTCTCTCCTGCCTTTTTGCCTCCATCTATGGCACGCATCTGCAGAGATTGTGAGGTCTGTTGGAAACGAGGAAAATGGGGTTTATATGTGGAATGTCCGGGGGGGGGGGGGGGGGGAGAACTCTTGTTTCAGTTGGCCACCTTGATTTGCATTGAATGGCATAGCACTTTTCAAGGTGTAGTTTCTTACTGCCTGGGGGAATCCTTTGTTGAGATTGTTTCCTGTCTTAAAGCAACCCTTGGCATAGATACTCAATATGCCGAAATGTGAACATGGGTGGAGTTTGGGGAAAATCAACCTTGACATTTGGGAGATGTAGTTGCTGGGATTTATAGTTCACCTACAATCAAAGAGCATTCTGAACCCCAACAAACAGAATTGGGCCAAATTTCCCATATAGAACTCTCATGACCAACAGAAATACAGAGGGGTTGGTCTTTGGCAATCCCTCTGACACCTCCTTGCGACCCTTCCAGAGTCCCAACCCCCAGGCTGAGAAGTGTTGCCCTATAAGGTGGGTCATTGTCACCTCCATTGTGCTGGAATTCGTCCAGTTTCTGCCATTGACAGGGTAAGATTTGTGTCTTTGGAATTCTGCAGAAGATGCTTTCCTGCAGTTAATGTAAGCTCATCGCAGTCAGGAGTGACTTATTGAAGAGCAGATCAAAATATATACTTCTGTGCTTTTTCAAACATGATTTAAGAAGTGGGACACGTAATCTAAGAATCTCTCGACAAAGCTGTAGCTTCTCATGCATCAGCCTCTCCCAAAGCACAGTCTGTCTCTCCCAGTGCACACGCACAGGCACACACAGGCGCACATCCACAGAGTGCTTCCAGGTACAAGCTTCCCGAGTCTCCACGGGCAATTTCCTCCTCTAACACATTTAGGGAAGAAGCTTGATGGGGTGGGGAGAGTGGATTTGTACATGCTTTGTACTAATGCCTGTTTCACACGTTTGGGTCACGGACAGGTTGCTGTATTTAGGGCATGGCCTTGCAGCATATGAAAAGAAAAGAAGAGTTTTGGGTTCAGGAACCATCCAAGCTGATCAACTGGACAGCTTGAGAAAAAGGGACAGTTTATTATCTCCTTCCTCGTTGGGTGTATGAAGACAGCAGGGTCATACTGGTCTGATCTTCTCAGGGTATTCCAAATCCCATTGGTTTATACAAAAACAACTCCCTTGTTTTGCAACCCTAGCCATTTTGCAATACAGCTCCCATCAAGCCCAGTGCAATCAATCATCAGGCAGGATGAAGAGTGTGGATCAATCTCTGGGAAACACCCCAGTGGGAAAAGCTGTTCCAGTTTTTGTTCCTCTGGGAATGGCAAGTTGTGTCTCTGGAGACGCACAGCCTGTAACACTGTCCTGCATGCCACTGCTTTGCCTTCCCTTCCTGTGTGGAAATAAGGAGGTCAGAACCAGCAGGAACCCCGAGGGAAAGTGAAGCCAGTGTTGCTTTCAGCAGCCCCATTTCTCTGGAGGCCTCCAACCGTTCCTCTTCCCCGGAAGACAGAACAGCATGCATTACCGGACTTTGCCTGAGTCCTGCCTTCCTTGGGTACAGTCAGGACATCATGACTATTATTGCAGACAGATTCAGTTGGCTTTTGTGTTTGGCACAGAAGTGGGTGCCATCTTCTTCTTTGCCTGAGGACTGGGGCAAAATGAATTGGGCAAGAGGACAGAAATTTACAGAGAACTTATTAAAACTGGAAGTTGTTCCTGTGAGGATTTGGCCAGTCCTGCACCCCATCTGTGGCCCACCATTCCCATCATTCCTCGGTATTGGCTAAGCTGGTGAAGATGGAAATTAGAGTGAACAACATCTTGATGGCCAAGTTCTTGATGCTCTGAAGCTGAGCTGAGGAATCTGTGACCCACAATTCCCATAGTCCCTCAGTAATGGCCAGACTAAAATAATGCAGATGGGAAGCAGAGTGAACAACAATTCCCATTATCCATCGGTATTGGCTGAACTTGTGAAGATGGGAAATAGAGTGAACAACATCATGATGGCCAACTTCTTGATGCTCTGAAGCAGAGCAGAGGAACCTGTGCCCCACAATTCCCATTGTCCCTTGGTATTGGCCAGGTTAGCTGGTGAAGATGGGGATTAGAGTTAACAACATCTCGATGGTCAATTTCTTGATACTCTGAACCTGTGGCCCACAATTCCTATTGTCCCTTGGTATTGGCCAGGCTAGCTGGTGATTATGGGAATTCGAGTGAACAACATCTTGATGGCCAACTTCTTATGCTCTGAAGCAGAGCTGAGGAATCTGTGGCCCACAAATCCCATCATCCCTCACTATTGGCCAAGCTAAGATGATGCGCATGGGAATTAGAATGAACAATATCATGATGGCCAACTTCTTGATGCTCTGATGCAGAGCTGAGAACCTGTGGCCCACAATTCCAATTATCTCTCACTATTGGCCAGGCTAAGATGATGTAGGTGGGAATTAGAATGAACAACATCGTGATGGCCAACTTCTTGATGCTCTGATGCATAGCTGAGGAACCTATGGCCCACAATTCTCTCCCTCCCTCACTATTGGCCAAGCTAAGATGATGCAGATGGGAATAAGAATGAGCAACTTCTTGATGGTCAACTCCTTGATGCTCTGAAGCAGAGCTGAGGAACCTGTGCCCCACAATTCCCATCATCCCTTGGTATTGGCCAGGTTAGCTGAAGATGCGAATTAGAGTGGACAACATCTTGATGGCCGACTTCTTGATGCTCGGAAGCAGAGTTGAGGAACCTGTGGCCCACAATTCCCATCATCTCTCACTATTGACCAGACTGAAATGATGCATATGGGAATTGGCATGAACAACATCTTGATGGCCAACTTCTTGATGCTCTGAAGCAGATGTGAGGAACCTGTGCCCCACAATTCCCATAGTCCCTTGGTAATGCCCAAACTAAAATGATGCAGATGGGAATCGGAGTGAACAACATCTAGATGGTTATATTCTTGATGCTCTGAAGCAGAGCTGAGGAACCTGTGGCCCACAATTCCCATCATCTCTCATTATTGACCAGACTAAAATGATGTAGATGGGAATTGGAGTGAACAACATCTTGATGGCCAACTTCTTGATGCTCTGATGCAGAGCTGAGGAAACTGTGACCCACAATTCCCATAGTCCCTTGATAATGGCCTGACTAATGGGAATTAGAGTGAACACCATCATGATGGCCAACTTCTTGATGCTCTGAAGGAGAGCTGAGAATCTGTGGCTCACAATTCCCATAGTCCTTTGGTAATGGCCAGCCTAATGGGAATTAGAGTGAACACCTTCATGATGGCCAACGTCTTGATGCTCTGAAGCAGAGCTGAGGAACCTGTGGCCCACGATTCCCATCATCCCTCACTATTGGCCAGGCTACCTGGTGCAGATGGGAATTAGAGTGAATCCTATCTCCAGAGCAAGCTAAGTCCCACCGCAATATACGACCAGATTCATGTGAACCACAGCACCAAGCAAGAAGGATGAGCAAAGTAAACAGTGTCATCAGGCCTGCTTTTGAAGGCGTGCACAATACCAAATAAATGAATTGCGCAGCAGCGATGAAGCGCTGAGCTGCGCGTGCCGGTTGGGGGAGAGGCTATTCCCTGCAGGAGTGCATTAAAGAGCCAGCCTTGGGATGTGACAGTGCGCTCAATCGTTCAAAGGCTGTACAGCACCGTGGCAGAAAACCCCACTCCCAGTGTGTTCCATTAATACAGATAAAAAATAGAGACACATGGCAAACAATATTAACCCCATCACCAATCAAGCTTAAAAGCTTTTCCTCGAGAAAAACGTCGGGAGATTGCTGTTAAATAATTGCCGCGTGGGTTCAGAGCTCCTGAGGGCAACAGTGAAATCGTTCGGCAACAGCAAAATGCCGGCTGCCAAAAAAAGAGAAGGGGAAAAAATGCACGAAATGCTTGGCTCTCACATTCTGCTCAGTGCCCAGTGGAAAAAAAACCCCTCTCCTTGGTTCTCCAGGGAAGAGCGAAGCCATATGGCAAGAGAAGGTGAAAGCCGTACGCTGGGCCCATTCCTCACAAGGCCGAGCAAGTCAATAGAATCATTTCAAATGAGTATTTTACTATTTGATGGGGAAATTGAACCACCTCCAAAACCATAGGAGAAGGTCGGTTCTTAAAGGAGGAAATCAAAACAGCCGCTCTATCAGGGTCTGTTGCATGGAATAAAGGCACAAGGCTGCTTTCCCAGCTTCCTTTGAAAGAACGGCTATTTTTAGGAGCATCTAAGGCTTCTGGGTCTCCAGACTTGAAGCAGAAGGCTTAATTGCAACAGCAATAGAGGGCACGAGTTTGGGAATATATCTGCAAACATCATCTTTTTCATCTGGATGTCACCCTCCTTCATTCCTGCTATCGTTCAGGGATGAAAGAAAGGCACTCTGTACTTTCTCTTAATCCATTCTCCTTCAATATGTTCTAGTATGGAGCTAGCTTTGATATGCTGGTCCCAGAACAAGATAAATCCTGTTTATCTTCGGCCAACAAAGGCTAAACCCATTGCCAAAAAAATATATCATAGAATTAGTTATTGCAGGTTTTTGGGGCTGTATGACCATGTTCTAGAAGCATTCTCTCCTGACGTTTCACCTGCATCTATGGCAGGCATCCTCAGAAGTTGTGAGATCTGTTGGAAACTAGGTAAGTAGGTTTATATATCTGTGGAATGTTTCCAACAGACCTCACAACCTCTGAGGATGCGTGCCATAGATGCAGGTGAAACGTCAGGAGATAATGCTTCTAAAAATGGCCATACAGCCCGAAAAACCTACAACAACTTAGTGATTCCAGCCTTAAATGCCTTCGACAATACAATGTCATAGAATCATAGAGACCTGGAGTGGGAAGGGGCCACAAGGGCCATACAAGTGGAAATTGTAGGAGCATGCAAGAAATCAGTGAGTGTGTGTATGTGTAAAATAAGATGCATGAAGCTGATTGGTCGGGCAATGTCCAGGGAGAAGGCTGAGCCTGGGAGATTTGGTTACTGTTACATTTCTGTTCAGGCTTGAGCTATTCAGATGCAGAAAGAAGCAGAGAGAGATAGAGTTTGGAGTGTGCCCTTCCTTCATAAACTGCTGAAGGAGTTTATTCACATGAACAAAGAACGACCATTTAAATCTCTCATAAAAGGACATTTTATGAGGGTCCCCTAGTGGCGCAGTGGGTTAAACCGCTGAGCTGCTGAACTTTGGTGGTTCGAATCTGGGGAGCAGGGTGAGCTCCTTCTATTAGTCCCAGCTTCTGCCAACCCAGCAGTTCGAAAACATGCAAATGTGAGTAGAGCAATAGGTACCACTCCGGCAGGAAGGTAATGGTGCTCCATGCACTCATACCAGCCACATGACCTTGGAGGTGTCTACATACAATGCCAGCTCTTCGGCTTAGAAATGGAGATGAGCACCAATCCCCAGAGTTGGGCACAACTAGACTTAATGTTGGGGGAAAACCTTTACCTTACACCTGAATATGTCACTAACTAGGAACCTCTGGTGGTGCAGTGGGTTAAAATGCTGAGCTGATGAACTTGCTGACCAAAAGGTCAGCAGTTTGAAACCAGGGAATGGGGTGAACTCCTGCTGTTAGCCCCAGCTTCTGCCAACCTAGCGGTTCCAAAACATGCAAATATGAGTAGATCTATAGGTAGGGGAGGTAGGGAAGGTAATGGCACTCCATGCAATCATGCTGGCCACATGACCTTGGAGGTGTCTAAGGACAACACCAGCTCTTTGGCTTAGAAATGGAGATGAGCACCAACGCCCAGAGTCAGACACAACTAGACTTAATGCCAAGGGGAAACATTTACATTTACTTTCGTCACTAACTGGATGCAAGCCTTTGTCTCTTGCTCTTGGTAATGGTGGAAATTACTATACTAGCACCACTGCTGGCTTCTGTGCAGAAAATAAACCAGAGTATTTTGTCCTGGGTAGCAAAATGCATTGGAACCCCCTGAATGCGGGTGACTTTTCCCCAAGTAATCTGCAGTGTTCCCACATTTTTGCACCAGACACCTGTTCATAAAAAAAGACAAAGCACACTGCTGCCAGGTAATTAATCCTTCCCCCGCAAAAGGAGTGCCTGAAACAACCCTTTGTTCCTGTGGGAGGGAATCCTAGACGGAGCAGCTTTTCAATGCCAGGAATCTTACCAAGGACTGAAACGTGTTGCTACATCCCTTCTTTGAAAATACATCCACCAGCCCTGCCCACCGGAGTGTGACCCAAAGAGGTGGAGTGAGGCACACTTGCTTCATTTGTAGTCCCTCTTTGCTATGTTGTTCATTACTTCTGTCTGGAGGGTCAATCTACACCTCGCCAGCTTGAAACAAGCTTTTTCTTGCATGGCAGCTCCCGCGACCCTCTCGTCTTGTAACTCTGGGCTTCCAGCTTGCATAAAGTTCTGGCTTTGCATCTTTCCCTTCAAAGCTCTGCAGATCTTCTCTCTCCACTCACCTTGACAAGAGGACATGAATGTGCTAATTCCGTCTGATGTGCAGAGTAGGTGGCCTCTTCTTCCTCTTGCAAGAGGATCTCGAAAGAAGGATCTGAGAGTCTGGGATGGGCTTTCACTGCTGGGTGGAGTAAACCGGGGACCTTGAGACTTCGGCAAAGCTCCACAGGCAATTTGCTCTCCTTGTCCAACTCAAGGCATGAAAGAAGGGCAAAATCCAGGGAGAATTCCTTCCCAAAGCAAGTCCAGCTCAAAGGGGTTGCGGGGACAGTCTCAGCCCAGGGTTGGTCCAGTGCAATGGGGCATCAGTAGAAAGGCATCAGGATTCAGGAGGCCCCAGGACAGCATTTCAAAAAGCATGTACATCTAGCAAAACCGGAGAAACAGAAACAGGGAGATGAAATGAGCAACAAAACAACTGAAACTGGCCAGGTCTGGACAAAGCTGAATGTCAGATTCCTCCAGCATGTCTCCATGCAGACATGCTGGCCACATGACCTTGGAGGTGTCTATGGGCAATGCCGGCTCTTCAGCTTAGAAATGGAGATGAGCACCAACCCCTAGAGTCGTACCCAACTGGGTGATAGTATGATAGCTGGGTCTGGAAGCTCCTTGCATTACGCACATTCGGCAACGGCATTTGTGAATAACGGAATGGGGGCGGCACAGTGAGGGCGGGAATGTACTTCAATTTGGTGGAAGGATAGAAAGGAGGGGAAGGGTTAGGATAAAGTTTAGAGTTAGGGTTAGGGTTTGCGGTAGTGTAAGGGTTAGAATTACCGTTAGAATTAGGTTTAGAGGTTAGGCTTAGGTTTAGGGTAAGGTTTCGGGTTTGGGTTAGAATTAGGGTTAAGGGTCAAGTTTAGGGTTAGGGTAAGGTTTAGGGCAGGCCCATAGCCAGGATTTTGTTTCGGGGGGAGCTGAGTTTGATGGGGGGGGGGCTGAGTCTGAGTGAAAGAAGGTCTACCCTAGCAAACCTTTTGTATCATTACCCCAATACCACCATACATATGGGATATATTGAGGGTGGTGATCAGATCATGATATGAATAAACATAACAGTTTAAATAATATACTAGTAAGGCCTTCTCACGGACCACCATGAGAATTTCGGGGGGGACGGGGGACCACCTTGATTAGCATTTAATGGCTTGGAAGTGCCTGGGGGAATCTTTCTTTGAGAGGTGATTTGATGTGCCTGATTGTTTCCTCTCTGTTGTTTTACTGTTGTAATTTTTGAGTTTTTTAATACTGATAGCCAGATTTTGTTCATTTTCATGGTTTCTTCCTTTCTGTTGAAATTGTCCACATGCTTGTGTATTTCAGTGGCTTCTCTGTGTCGTCTGACATGGTAATTGTGTCAGAGTGGTCCAGCATTTCTGTGTTCTCAAATAAAATGCTGTGTCCATGTTGGATCATCAGGTGCTCTGCTATGGCTGACTTCTCTGGTTGAAGTAGTCTGCAGTGCCTTTCATGTTCCTTGACTCGTGTTTGGGCAATGCTGAATTTGGATTAAACATGTTCTTTCTTCATTCCTGTTTTTTCATACACTTTTTTGTGTTTTTACAATCATTTGCTCATATCCTGGACTCTTGTATGGTGCTGTGGTCATAGGTGTTTCCAGGCCTGGGATGCAACATAATTGTGAGGGGGTTTTGAAGGTGCTTTTTTGCTAAGAGGGTGAAGCGCCATGGAAAATTTCATGTGACTGACAGGGTTGAACACCAGCGAAGGGAAATTAGCACTCGTTCACATACAAGCCTGGATCGAGTTTCTGTCTATTTGTTTGTGCTTGTTGTTTACTTTCAAGTTCAAACTCTTTACCTGGGAAGTGCAAATAACCGCCCTCTTCTCTCTGATGATCGTGGGATTTGCAGATTTGCTTATGCTGCCTAGATTCATTTGAATGCACAGCATCCCTTAAAAATACCCATCATGATATAGGAAAACGTGTCCGTTTTGGAGTGGGCATGTGTTTGCTTGTTTGCCTGCCTGCTTGCTTTTCTTCCAGCAAACCAAGTGTGTCAGCAAAATGCTCTAAACCCAAATGGCCTTTATTCATTCCCCTCTCTTTTGGGGGCTGAGATTTACAGAGCAGAGGGCAAAGGGGTTGTTATAATCAGATTCTGCTCAATTGCTGGGCTGCTGGACAGAATAACAACCTGCTCCGAAACCCCACATTGCAATGCAATTGGGTGGAACCTGGGGAGGGAGAGGGTCATGGTCCTTAAGCTAGAAAATAAACTGGGCTCAGGGAGAGCCATTCTGCCCTCTGTACAATGGAAAATTTAGAATAATGTCCATGGCTGATTCAACACGGCATTCAGTTGATGCCTCTACTTGCTTATATTTATATGCTCCCCAAGCAGGAACTCGGGGGCATTTTGCCATGGCTTATTATGCAGAGGCAATGGCAACCTTCTGACACTGAAAGATGGAGTCCCATACATTTCAGTGTATTCAAATGTGTCTTTCAGCAGTCCCAGGTGCACCTCTCCGCAAATCTCAGAGACAGTCTAAGCAAACTAATAAAGCGCTTCCAAGCCATGCAATATTCATACTCCTCCGGCTCCATAAAGCCATGAGATCTGAAACAGTGGGCCAGATGATGAACAGAAACTCCAGGATACAGCATATGGAAGAAGACTGTCCTTAAGGTATACAGGGTCCTAAGCCATTTAGGACCACAGAGCCCAAACAGTTTAACTGGTGAAAAATATCAACATTCCTTACCTGAAACAACTCAGAGGTCTGATTCAAAGTCTCATCCATTCTCAGGCCTGATGCCTAGTGGATGAACTTGCACTACGTTACCAGAGGCGGCCCTAGGTAATTTTCAATGGTAAGCAAACAGTATTTTGGCGCATCCGCTCCCCCACCCCCACCAATCATTGATATATATTTTCTGTTCGTCGTGGGAGTTCTGTGTGCCATATTTGGTTCAGTTCCATCATTGGTGGAGTTCAGAATGCTCTTTGGTGAACTATACATCCCAGTAACTACAACTTGCATATGTCAAGGTCTATTTTCCCCCAAGAGCACCTCAAAAGCGCCCCAGGGCAAAATCAACTATACTGCAAATGCTTACTTTGCATAATGGGTTGAGCCGCCCCTGTACGTTACTTAGTCCTAACCCACTCACAGCTGCTGCGCTGTGTTCTATTATAATGTAATGCAATATAATACTAATAATAATATTATTATAGTACAATTATATTTATATTACATGTAATATTACTAATAATATTACAATATAATGGTATAGTACAATATAGTAATATTTAATACTTATATTGTACTGGGTAAAAATATAATATGTATGTATCTTGTAAGCTGCTCTGAGTCCCCTTTGGGGTGAGAAGGGCGGCATATAAATATAAATAAATAAACAAACAAACAACTAAGGCAGTCTATAAAATGGCAGCATTAATAAAACAACTAACTAACTCCTGAAAAAGACTAATTGGCATAACTTAAGTCATGCAGTGGGTTAAAGCGCTGAGCTGCTGAGCTTGTTGACTGAAAGGTCACAGGTTCAATTCCGGGGAACGGCGTGAGCTTCTGCTGTCAGCCTTAGCTTCTGCCAACCTAGCAGTTTGAAAACATGCAAATGTAAGTAGATCAATAGGTACTGCTCCGGCGGGAAGGTAACAGCGCTCCATGCAGTCATGCCAGTCACATGACCTTGGAGGTGTCTACGGACAACGGCGGCTCTTCAGCTTAGAAATGGAGATGAGCATCACACCCCAGAGTCAGACATGACTGGACTTAATGTCAGGGGACTACCTTTACTTTAAGTCATGCTGGTTGGGATATTCTGGAAGGTGTAGTCCAAGGACTTTATCTCACAAATCCACATTCCTTCATGCAATCTTCTATCTATATAAAAGTCAAAGTATGCTTGTCTGTTTGTACCACACAGGCTGTTGCTAGGTGAAGTGGCCCTCTGTGGTGTGACTGGATTGGCTATTGCTGCAGTGGTGCAATAGGGTAAACCAGGGGTCCTCAAACTTTTTAAACAGAGGGCCAGGTCACAGTCCCTCAAACTGTTGGAGGGCCAGATTATAATTTGAAAAAAAATGAATGAATTCCTATGCACACTGCACATATTTGTAGTGCAAAAACACTTTAAAACAATACAATAATTATATTGAAGAACAATTTTAACAAATATAAACTTATTAGTGTTTCAATGGGAAGTGTGGGCCTGCTTTTGGCTGATGAGATAGGATGGTTGTTGTTGTTGTTGTTGCATGCTTTCAAGTCATTTCAAACTTAGGTTGGCCCTGAGCGAGGGCCAGGTAAATGACCTTGGAGGGCCGTATCTGGCCCCCGGGCCATAGTTTGAGGATCCCTGGGGTAAACCCTTGTGCTGCTGAATTGCTGACCAGAAGGTTGGCGGTTCAAATTCATGGGATGAGGTGAGCTCCGCTGTTAGCTCTAGCTCCTGCCAATCTACCAGTTCGAAACATGCAAATGTGAGTAAATAAATAGGTACTGCTTTGGCGGGAAAGGCATTGCAGTCTCCTTGGCTTGGAAACAGAGAATAATAGCATCTCCCCAGAGCCAGAGATGAGCACTGCCTCCAAAGCCGGAAATGAAAGGAGAAGCCTTTGCCTTTGTTTGTGTTTGTGTGTCTTATTGTATTGTAACAAGGCATTGAATGTTTGCCGGTATCTGTTTACACTGTCATCCACTCTTGAGCCCCCATGGGGAGAAGGGCGGAATATAAATTAAGTGTTACTATTATTATTATTGTTATTATTACTGCTAGATGAAGTGGTGTCACTAGAAAGAAAGGTGGCATGTGTATGAGGGGAAGGGACATGGCAGACTGGCAACAAGTAGTACACAGTGTCATGTTATACAAACTGTCACTAAAGGTTTGCCAAATTGCCACTTTGGGGCAATAAAGTCTCAAATAGTAGTTTTTTTCAAATTTTGCTTCAGAATGAAATGCCTGAGTGAGACCTAATCAAATAACACAGTTGGACTCCATTCATTTGGCAAAGGCAAACAAGGGCAAAGGCCTTCTCGTCTACAACAGCCATAAATCTAACTTACATCCTGTTATTGCCACTTACTTCTGTTGTGAATGGTCACTAGGCTTATTTTCCATATATAGCAGCTTGCAGGTTTTAAATCTTCAGATCTTTACTGTTTGAAGTTCATTGACATCTGACTGCTCTTAACTATTTATCTGCTGGCATATATTTAGATATTTTTAACATGTCAGAAGTTGAGAATATACTGCAAGTTGCTTCTCGTGTGAGAAAATTGGCCGTCTGCAAGGACTTTGCTCAGGAGGCACCCAGATGTGTTACCATCCTGTGGGAGGCTTCTCTCATGTCCTCGCATGGGAAGCTGGGGCTGACAGATGGGAGCTCACCCCGTCTTGCAGATTCAAAACTGCCAACCTTCAAGTCTTCAGGTTAACAGTTCAGCTGGCACAAGGGTTTAACCCATTGTGCCACCACAGCTCCTATATATTAAGATACTATTCATTTGATGAAATAGATAGATAGATAGATAGATAGATAGGGGTTTTTTAAGGGAAAATAAAATGTGTGGGGAAAATTTCACAGTCAAAGTTATGCATTGAATGTTTGCCTTTGTGTTGGTGTATGCTGGAATCCACCCTGAGTCCCCTCGGGGAGATAGGGCAGAATACAAATAAATTATTGTTATTATTGGGTTGTTGTAGGTTTTTTCGGGCTATATGGCCATGGTCTAGGAGCATTCTCTCCTGACATTTCACCTGCATCTATGGCAAGCATCCTCAGAGGTAGTGTGGTCTGTTGGAACTGGGGAAAAGGGCTTATATATCTGTGGAATGACCAGGGTGAGACAAAGGACTCTTTGTCTGCTGGAGCTAGGTGTGAATGATTCAAATGACCACCTCGATTAGCATATAATGGCCTGACAGTGCCTAGAGCAAACTTTTGTTGAGAGGTGATTAGATGTCCTTGTTTGTTTCCTCTCTGTTGTTATGCTGTTGTAATTTTAGAGTTTTTTAATACTGGTAGCCAGATTTTGTTCAATATAATCAAGGTGGTCAGTTGAAACATTCACACCCGGCTCCAGCAAACAAGAGTCCTTTGTCCCACCCTGGTCATTCCACAGATCTAGTTCCAACAGACCTCACTACCTCTGAGGATGCTTGCAATAGATGCAGGCGAAACGTCAGGAGAAAATGCCTCTAGACCATGGCCGTATAGCCCGAAAAAATCTACAACAACCCAGTGATTCCGGCCATGAAAGCCTTCGACAATATGTTGTTGTTGTTGTTGTTGTTGTTGTTGTTATTATTATTATTGGATACACATGATATAGATCTAAAAACACAGAGCTGTGCATGAATTGTGCTAGAAGACACTGTAAAGAAGAACCAAGTCCCCAAATGGAAATGTACACCCATGCACAATGCTCAGCCTTGTGCATCTGCCTCCATGATGGCACCTCGTGCATAATTCTATTTCTGCAACCTTGATCCTTGAGCTTCATGATTGATGGAAGAAAAGTGGGTCACAAACCTCAAAGGAGGACAAAAACATTAAAATATAAAGCTTGATGAAAAACTGTGAAAAATTATTTTGCCAAGCACCGGGTGTTTGTTTTGGTCCTCCGTTGCTTGCTTCACCAAATATTGTGATACGTTGTGCACATTGCATTTGAAGAATGAAAGAGAGGTTTGTATTGAGCCAGAAACCTTGGCCTTTCAGAACCATATTGCTGACAAAGAGCAGGCTTGTGCATTTTGGGTTAATCGCTATCCATTTCTGCTTGCTGGATACCTGAAGCCCCCATATCTGTTTTATTGCACCTCCCAAAAATGGGCACGCTGCTGAACGGGCGTCTCGTTTTGCATCCGAAAAAAGCAGCTATTTTTTAGCCCATTGATGGCAATGGGGAATTTCTGTGGCCGCTTCGGGCCACAGAACAAAACGGAGAAGCCAAATGGCCGAAGGAACCAGCTAAAAACAGATCCATGCACATGTCTAACAAAAGAGTAGCTCTCAAGGTTTTTAAATAGGATTCTGGACCTGGGATCTCTTGCATGCAAAACATATGCCTTTCCTGTAAGTGAAATGTGCATGTCATGAGCCAGTCCTTTGCTGGTCTTGATCTGGTTCTGTGGCAATCTAAATGCCTGATTTGGTGGCAGCCCTTTGAAAACAGAATTGCTTCATTCGCAACCATTTCTGCCGCCCAACTTCTCCCTTTACATATGCCCTGCCACTTTGTACACTCTTGACATATTTGTGGATGTAATTGAAAATATGAAATCTAAAGATTTTCCAGTAAACATTGACTGTGTTTCAACGCACCAGTGAGCTGTGGACATGCTTCGTGCCTGGAGTATAGATCATAACCTCATTAGAAACCGAGCTACAGTCTTCATCTGGCACAAATAGGCACAGCCCTCTTGGTTACAGTCGAGTCAATTTGCTTTGACTCCAGCTTCAGAATCAAACCTTTGTTGATGTGACCGCTGTCCTTGGAAGGAATAACATTTAGCACGTTACTCCTGGCCAGAGCGTGACTCCGGAATCCTTTTGTTTGTGGAGGTCTATAAATCACTCCTCTTCACCCAAGCTCTCTTCCCCTAGGCCTGCTATTTATGCAAACTTCAGTACCAACATGATAATCATCTAAACCTGCCATGGTTTTAAAAACCCCAAAATGTGCAGGAAGAGACCCAGGCGGTTGACAGCTGGCCAGGAAACTGGGAGGGGAAAAGATATCATGCCGCTGACATTTCAGACAGCTCTGTGCTGATGGCAAACAGAGGCTTCGTAGGATATGCAGAATGCAAAAATTCAGGGCAAGCAGGAGTTCGAAGATTGCCAGACTGATTTGCCTCAGTCACTTTTCTTCCATGCAATACCAACGGAATACAAAGGAAGAGCCTGCCGATCCATTTGTTTGCTCTTTGCTTTTTGAAGTGTACATCCAAGTTTCTTTTCCAACCCAGAGCTACAAGATGGCTGATACAAAAGTTGGAACAATAGTTCAGGGTGTAATAGCTCCACAGGACTGGCTGGCATTCTGCTAGCAATGGGATGTAAATCACCTTCCTACACCCCCGTGGCCAAGGCACCAAGTATAGCTTTTCCTTCTGGTGCCGGCAACGGGAACCTGGCTCCACTTATTCTCTCACCCATACAGTGAATAGGATGTTTCCTGCTGCTCCAGTTGTTTGAGAATTCAAATGACAAGAAAGAAGATTTTACCTAAATGTTACAAGAGCTTTTTCGCAGAATATACTGCATTGGCAGATGGGGAATTCTCCATTTTTGGAGGTCTTTAATGAGAGATTGGATGGACATCTTTTAGGAGTCCCATGTCTGCATGACATCGGGTTCGACTAGATGGCCCTTGTGGCCACTTCCAGCTTCAAGATTATAGTATCCCGTGACCAGCTGAAGGATCCCCAGGAAATCTAGTTGCTGTCTGAGTAGCTTCATCATCCCTATGTTTTCCTCTGGCCAATGAATTGCCAATAAATAGCTATGGGAGAGGTGTCCAGGTTGACATCAGAAGGGTGGCTTGGGGAGAGTATTATGGCAAATGGAGTTGCAGTAGCACAACTGGTTAAACTGCTAGCTGCAGAAAACTTGCTGACCAGAAGGTTGGCAGTTCGAAGCCATGGGTTGGGGTGAGCTCAATAGGAACAGCCTTGGCAGGAAGGGAAAAGGTGCCCCATGAAGCCATGCTGACAAGACCAGGAAGTGTCTATGGACAACAGTCTCCTCAGCATGGAAATGGAACAAGAGCACCTCTCCACGGCCAAAGTTGAGCACTGCCTCCAGATGCCGGAGATGAAAGGGGGAAGCCTTGCCTTTATCTGTGTATTTGTCTGTCATGTTTGTTTACTGTATAAAAGGCATTGAATGTTTGCCTAAGTAAGCGTATACTGTAATCCACTCTGAGTCATACAGACATAGATCGATTTCACCCAGTAAGCAAACCCACATAAGGCATATTTAACCAAACACTTATTTTCTGTTTTTATTCAATAATTTGTCTTTAATACTAAAATGCAGTTGATTTTTAGAGCAAAGAAATAAAAAAAATCATCACATCGAAGTGGGGAAAACAAAGTTTGCATCAGTATTTTTTTTTCCAAAAAGAAAGAAAAGAAACAACGTGGCAGGTACACCATTATTTTGAAACAGAGTTGTAATAATTTAATAAAGCTGCTTTATCATCTTCATAAAATAGACAGCATGGTGATTCTTTTTTCCCCCCATTTCCCCCTTGTTTACAATGATTCAATCACTGTGAAAATGTACATAACATACATATCAGCATATACAATAAGTTTTGTTCTTCATATGTTCAGCAACAGAGACGACCATGAGGAAGCAAAGTGTACTTGAGTCGCACAGGAACCTTTCCTCAGTTGGGGAGGCAGTGCGGATTTGGTGGCATCGTGACGTGTCTCTTTGCCATAAGACTCCAAAATTTCTACAATTTTTGACCTGAGCATTGGGTTGGTGCTGGGTGGCCATCCGTTGTTGAAGAAGGCAACCTCCGCCAGGTCTGCTCTTGGTCCTAAAGGCAACATTTTCCCAGCTTCAACCAGCTGAACATCAGCTGATGCCAGGAAGAAATCCATTCTCACCAACGCCATGGTGACGTTTTTGCTGGGGTTCCTCTGCTGAAGTGAAAGCAACTTCTACATTGGATCAGTGATTACCGAAACGCTGCAAATGCAGCTGTACCAACATGATAATCAATTCTCCGCATTGATCAACAAATGAAGTTCCCATTTGCAATTAGGTTCTTTTTTCTCCCTTCTTGAAAAAGAAATCCTCTCTTAAGAGTAATGTCAACATACTAATTGGATAATGTGTTCTTTACAACTTGTTTCCTATTTGGAAAAAGAAAACGGAAAGAACGCAAAACGGAATCCACTTCATCACAATATGTGTGTATGTGATTCACATCACAGGCCATCTCCAGCTTCACAAGAACACAGGGAAATGGCAACAGTCTCTTCTTGACAGTACGGTTAAAGGCTCCAGTTTCTCCCTAGCCATGAATCATCTTTTACCAACCTTCCCCACACCAATACCTTGTAAATTTCAATCAAAACACAACCGAAATTGATTTTCCTGGGAAGGTGAAGAATGATTTGACTCATGAAAAGGATTGCCCAAAAGCTGACCCAGCAAACAAAAGGAAAACGCGGGAGGTATTTTTTCTTCCACTTTCGCAAAATGAACAGCCTTTAAATTCACTCTTGTTATGGGACCCTCGGAGCCAGACGGTCAGAAAATAGGCATTGATTAAATTACTACTGTGCATAGAAAGCACTGCTGGAAAGAAAAACCCCATGCTACCTGGCAGACAAAAAAAAAGACCCAACTGATTCAACAGGTAAGCAAAAGCAAGATGGACAGGAGGAAACATTTTGGCAGACTGAAGAGGGGAGCGAGGGCAGCACGTTAAAATGACTTTCCTAAATTGAAATGATGGGGAAATGGTGCAAGTGGAGAAAAATGCAATCCCGTCTTTGATCACAGTGAGGATAAACAGCTCAAGCAAAAGATGGCTGAGGTTATGAACGAGAATTGAGGCCAATCATTTGTGGCCTTCCAGATGCAATTCTCATAATCTCGCACCCAAACTGTGGCTATGCTTGCTTGGGCTGAAGGGATGGACATGCAATCCAACAACTTTGGAGGATCATGGTCGCTTGTCCTGATGTATGCGTTCTCTAATGAGCACAGTCAGCATAACATATTGAATTATACTCTGGCCCAAACATTTTAAAGGAATCTGACTTCTGACCTGTGCCCTCCAGATGAAATGAATGAAGAACTCCTTGCTAGAGAGGGAGTTCTAGGGCTTTCTATAGAAAAGATCCCAATTTCAATCCCCAACCTTTCCACAATATGCCTGAGAGAGTCCTGTTCACAACCCCAGAGAGCCACAGTCAGAGCAGTAGTTCCCAACCTGTGGTCCGTGGACCACCAGTGGTCTGCAAGAACAAAAATATGGTCCACGGCCTCACCATTACTACACTGTTGCCAGGAGAGCGACTAGTCTCACGAAATGCTCTTATAGTGCCGAGGCTTATTAAATATGGTTCCTGGAGATGAGTAGATGGTGACTACTGGATGGCATATGTTCTGTATCAGAAACTAGAGCTGATGTGGTCTATCCAATGTAATTTTCTGAATCAGCACCCCAAATAACCAAACCAAATCTAAAGTTGACCAAAAACCAATTTGTAACCCCTTTGGTACTAATGTTGGAGAGTGGTCCCTGGTCAAAAAAAGTTTGGGAACCACTGAGTTAAAGCAAGATGGCAAGTAGTCTCAACATAATCTTGCTCCCCATTTCTGTGCATTCATTTTTTTAACTTACTTTATTTCTATCCTGCCAACCTTAAGAAATGGGGCCACAAAGTGGAGTCCACGACATGCGAGTGTGGAGTAGAGCAAACCACAGACCACCTACTACAATGCAGCCTAAGCCCTGCCACACGCACAATGGAGGACCTCCTTATAGCAACACCAGAGGCACTCCAAGTGGCCAGCTACTGGTCAAAGGACATTTAGTATAATGCCAAGTTTTTAACTTTGTGGGGTTTTTTTTACATACGTTACAACTGTACCCTTAGTTTGCTTCTGATACAATAAATAAATTTCTATCTTGTTTTTCTCCTTAATATAGGGAATATATCCGAGTCCTGTCCACCTACAAAAAGCATTCCTGGCACTGCACCAGGAGTATGGATGTGTTCATGAAACAAGATGCATAGTAGCACTCTTATTTCTTCATGCCCAAAGAGACTGAAAGCAGTCTCTTGTTCGTTTCCCCTTCTCAGCTTGTTTTTGGTGTTTTTCGGAAGGAATGGCAGCAACCGTTTTCAAACCCAGGCAGTTGTACGCACACAGTCAAAGCTCCGCAGGAAGCTGAATCAAGGCCAGGTTAATTCATCGATATTACCCTTAAACAAGAGGAAAATAAAATAGCTTTTAAGAAATGACATTTTAACAAGGAGGAAACTTGTAGATTCTTCACATAAATCTCTTCTTAATGTGCAGTCTTCCCCAACCAGGGGCTCTCTTACTAATAGCTCACGGAGCATTGGCTTATTTTGTCTCCCTCTTGAATGAACAGTCATCAATATTCACTGGAAGGGCCAAGGTGAAAAGCCACAAAGGGTCCAAATTAAGTCCTTGGCATCTCCAAAGGATCTGCTATAGCAGGGGATCACAAAAACATGCATTGGCCTGAGATCCTGTAGAGCAGATGGGAGTTGGAGCTGAACAGTACTAGCCTGGATGGACATACAGTAAGGCAGCATCAACCTGTTTTTCTGCAACAAGATGCCTCTCTTTTTCCCTGCTCTTTACAATCCATATACAGTGTTAAGAAAAATCTGACAGCCAGATTGTCACTGGCGATGGTGAGAAAAGTTGCAAGGGTTTGGACCGTGGGAGATGTTGACAAGGAAAGCAACAGATGTTCATTCATATTGGCCTCTTAACTGGGAAAATGCTTTGAGCTGCAGGTAGACAGATGCTTGCACACAAGGCTGTCTGGAGAGATAGAGAAAGGGACAGTATTCCTTGTATTAGAGGCAGGGAAACTTTGCTCCCCAGACGCTTTGGTCTACAATCCTAAACCAGAGGCAACGCTTCATAGGAATCTGGGGGGTCAAAAATTTCCCGCTTCAGCATTAGAAGAACAAGCTGCAATGTGTGTTGTTGAAGACTTTCATGGCTGGAATCACTGGGTTGCTGTGAGTTTTCCGGTCTGTCTGGCTATGTTCCAGAAGCATTATCTCCTGACATTTTGCCCACATCTATAGCAAGCATCCTCAGAGGTTGTGAGGTCTGTGGGAAACTGGGCAAGTGGGGTTTATGTATCTGTGGAATGTTCAAGGTGGAAGAAAGAACTCTTGTCTGCTGGAGGCAGGTGTGAATGTTGCAATACCCCCCCCCCCGATTAGCATTTAATTGCCTTGCAGCTTCAAAGCCTGGCTGGTTGCTGCCTGGGGGATCCTTTGTTGGGAGGTGTTAGCTAGCCCTGATTAATTCTTGTCTGGAATTCTCCTGCCTCAAGCATACAAGAGTTCTTTCTCTTACCCTGGACATTCCACAAGTATATAAACCTCACTATTTTCCAACAGATCTCACAACCTCTGAGGATGCCTGCCATAGATGTGGGCGAAAGGTCAGGAGAGAATGTCAGAAATATTAAACATTAACTAGGTATTTTTAATTACAAAAATGTGAGTTAAGCACTGAAAGTGGTTGTTTTTTGTTTGTTTTTTTGTTGTTTCAGGACTGCAAGTTGCTCCTGGTATGAGAGAATTGTCCATCTGCAAGGATGTTGCGCAGGGGACGCCCGGATGATTTGATGTTTTTATCATCCTTGTGGGAGGCTTATCTCATGTCCCCGCATGAGAAGCTGGAGCTGATAGAGGGAGCTCATCTGCCTCTCCCCGGATTCGAACCTGCGACCTGTCAGTCTTCAGTCCTGCCGGCACAGAGTCATTGCATCCATTTAACACTTTCAGTAACACTTTCATTTAACACTGAAAATGTTAAATGGATGCAATGACTCACAAAAGCTGCAGTTCAATATAAGTAGGTGTGCCTGTAGCTTAGTAGGCCTCAGTGTTAGCTGCTCTCAGTATGAAGAGATTTCATTCTGAGATGAGGTAAACTGCAATGTTAGTAGGCCTCAGTGTTAGTAGATGTCTGCCTTAGATGTGGGTGAAACGTCAGCAAAGAATGCTTCGGGAACGTGGTCATACAGCCCGGAAAACTCACAGCAACCCAAACTGCAATGTCTTTGCTTACAAAGCAATACAAATGCCAAGGGGCTTTTAATTGGTCAGAGATATGTTCCCACTTTCTGAAACAAGCCCCCGGCCTGTCCTTCATGTTCATCTGGTGCCCAGTCCCTATCCATACGCATTCTTTGATCACACAGCATGCCTTTTGCAAATGTATTTTCCCCGGTTCTTTGCACCGGCAATTTCCATGGATTGGATCTCCCAAGCGGCTGTGTCTCCAAGAGTTTATAATAAGCCACATCAATTAGAAGCGTGTGTGTGGGGTGATTTCATTGCAAATTCCTTTTTTCAAAAACACAAAGTTTCAAATTACTGGGCAAATAAAACACATTGACAGTCTATAAATTAAGAGAACTGCATGGAAAAGCAGAACACCAGGCCCTATCCATTTTCTCTACTGAAATTACTCCAGCTTATTTGATTTTCGGGACGATAAAGATTGGAGGCTGTTTTTTTCCTGTAGCCATTTTTTTTAATTTAAATAAATCAAAAGTGACTAAATTTTTTTTATATCAAGATAGGTTAGAGCCAGGAAGATTATTTCTCTAGAAACCATTATTTTCTGTTGATTGGCAGTGCAAGTGTTGAAACAGCAATATATTTCCTTTCCCACTGATCTCGGCGCCCACAGAAGTATGTTCCAGGGCAAAAAGAAAAATACTCTCAAATGCAGGAGTTTGGAGAAAGAACAACGGCCAAGCCCTCCCTGAAAATCTCCAGTGGGGAACAAAACAAGGTTGAGGATGAGGAAACACAACCTACAAACAATTTACAGACCAACTAAGAAAGTCCAACAAATGCTACGTTCAGCAAGGTTCTATTTGATTGAGTAGAATCCCTATTCCCTGCGGCAAGGCAAATTAATTTCACCTCTGCAAATATTGGAGCGATATGAAATAAGTATGGATTAGGTGCAGAACTATGACTGGGCACTGATCCTCTCACCGATTGCACCAAGAAGACTCCAAAACTGCCTGCAGCCCATGTTGATTCCATCACATCCGTTTTCATCTCAACCGAGTAGGAGCCGACAGAGAGTGCGGATGAGCTCCCTCTGTCAGCTCCAGCTCCCCATATGCAGACATGAGAGAAGCCTCCCACAAGGATGGTAAAACATCCAGGCATTCCCCAGGCAATGTCCTTGCAGACGGCCTATTATCTCACACCAGAAGCAACTTGCAGTTTCTCAAATTGCTCCTGACACGAAAAAATAACTCAACCATGTGCATGTTTTTTGGGAAACTAGCAGATTCTCTCTAGGCCAAATCATGTCTGTATACCTTGCATTTGAAAAGCAACACAACTCCTGGGAAAATCAGTTCCCCGCCCAAAAGGACTATGAAGATGGCAACTAGGCTCAGAGGAGGCAGGGAGGCTGAGGCAACCCTTCTGATCAAAAGGTCAGACAATTTAACCCTGCAGAACTCTACTTAACTCATAAGATATGGATACAGCTATTAGTTTGCTTCAAATGATAGAGACACTGCCTCAGCCAGTACAGCTGCAATCCTACAACACACTTCCTATGGAGAAAACTCCCACTGGACACAGTTGATTTTAACTCTGAGCAGACATATATAGAATTGCTTGTCCAGTAGACTTCTGCCCCGATCTGTTTTTAGCCATTCCTTCAGTCAATCCGGTTTCTCAATTTTGTTCGGGTACTTGAAACGGGAAGGGCCCTCCTGGTACGAAAACCTGCCCGATACGAAAGCAAGTGGCAGCCAATCTCAGTTCCGCCTCCTCTATCGGTGTAACAATTGAATCTTTTTTATTTTCCTTTTTATTTAGTGACTGGAAGTTGGGGACCTGTTGAGGGACGGTGGGTGGGGTGCCTTGAAGTAAAAGGGGTAGTCCAATGTCACCTGATAAGGAGGGAATTGGGAAGGGCTGTATTTCATGTGCTTCTCAACCTGTGTTTTGGCCTTCAACTCACAGAAATCCTAACAGCTGGTAAGCTGGCTGGGATTTCTGGAAGTTGTAGGCCAAAACACCTGAGGACCCACAGGTTGAGAACCACTGACCTAGGTGTTTAGACATCTCTGGTATAGTCATGAACAAAGGCCACTATTTGGGATCCCTTGAAAAGCTTGGACATGTTTGGGATGGGAACTCAGACAATCATGAATATAGCCTAGGATTGGGCAACTATGGCTCTCCAGATGCTGTTGGACTGCTGTTGGCCATGCTGTTTAGGGCTAGTAGAAACTACAGTTCAAGACCTATGACTGCTTACACCTTGAGAAAGTGTGGAAACTGAACTGTGTCGACATAAACACAACGAGAAGAGGTGGATTCAGGAACAATGCCTCTAAGAAAAAAGACTAACCTATAATGCCAGGACTCTACTTATGCATGATGTCAGCCCATAGACTTATGTCAGCATGATGTCTACTTATAGATGTCTCCCATATAAACTTGTGGAACAATAAGTCTAAGCCAGCATAGTCAACAATAACACACCATCGGAGATGCCATCTGAAAACATTAAGGGAGCCACCTTATACAGCATTAAGATACCAGTGGCTTTAGCTAACTAAATGAGCATCACTAGTGTGGCAATGGTACACACCAATGGGACAATGGATGGAGCAAATGCATTTAAACATGAGAGAAATATTTTAAGTCATGGAAGTGTGGCAGTGGATACGCATTAAGCTGAGAAGCATCCTTCCCCTCTTCTGGTTCCGACATAGTTTTCAAAAAAACAGAAAACATTCATTCCTGGAAATCAGTGTTACTTTTAGAGAAATTATGCTTCATATTTCCTTGAGACTGCAAGGGGGGGAAAAAAGAAATGATTTCATAAAAATTTCAGCATGTGTATCTAACAGTTGCAAATGAGATGCCAGAATAACCCCGAAATGACATGGGAAAGAAACGCTGCACAATGATGGGGAAAGAAAGAGAAACATTTGGCAAAATGACAAGCAGTGACAAGACTCACTCTAACTTTTGCATTTTTTCCCCAAGTTTTTACAATTTTTTTGTTTGTTTGTTTGTAGAAAAACCACCACCCAAAAAAAGGAACCAAGAAACTTCAAAGCCTTTTCCATCACTAGACATACAGGAATTTGCAATACCAAATACAATAATAGTACAGAGAAGCAAGTGGCAGCAAAAGGATTCTAAAGGCAGGGGCGGTTCATTGCAAAAGAGCAACATCCTCAAAGCAGACATTTAGCTCTGGTTCAGGGTGAAAACTCACAAGCCACAGCTCTATAGAGCTCTGATACCAAAACAGAAATTTTCCCAGTTTGCTGTTATGCCATGAGGAATGGGCACCCCATTTATTTATATATATTTTTCATGTCAGGAGTGACTTAGAAACAAGTCACTTCTGGTGTGAGAGAATTGGCAGTCTGCAAGGACGTTGCCCAGGGGATGCCCAGATCATTTGATATTTGACCATCCTTGTAGAAAACTTCTCTCATGTCTCCTTTGCATGGGGAGCTGGAGCTGACAGAGGGAGCTCATCCACGCTCTCCCCGGATTCAAACCTCCAACCTGTCGCTCTTCAGTCCTGCCGGCACAAGGGTTTAACCCGTTGTGCCACCGAGGGCTCCTATTGATTTAATAATGTGGTGGAGGCTCCTTCTTTGGAAGCTTTTAAACAGAGGCTGGATGGCCATCTGTCAGGGGTGATTTGAATGCAATATTCCTGCTTCTTGGCAGAATGGGGTTGGACTGGATGGCCCATGAGGTCTCTTCCAACTCTTTAATTCTATGATTCTAATAAGGGGCAGGTTAAATAAACAGGGGCATTCAGTGCCTTTTTCATAGTATGCTTTTCATGAGAGAAGCCTCCCACAAGGATGGTAAAACATCAAAAATATCTGGGCATCCCCTGGGCAACATCCTTGCAGACAGCCAATTATCTCGCACCAGAAGCAACTTGCAGTTTCTCAAGTTGCTCCTGACATGAAAAAAAAACTCAGTTCTTCATATAGAATGGGATTTCACATTAGAGGTTTTGAGCTACAAAAATATATAATTTCAAAATACTTTCTCGACAATATTTCCATTCACCAAACGGCCACCGTTCCGCCACTCCAGACACAGGAAAACTGGGGAAGAAAGGGTGCTCGCTTTGCTCTGACCAACGCCCCTGCCCCCTGTTGAACCAAGTGGGATTGTCACATGAAGGATAGCTTCATTTTATAAACAATACATTTAGGGAAAGCTTTTAAATTACAGCAAATGTGTGAACCATCAGTAAGCTGTTAAAAACAATACATACGCCCTGTACTGCCCCCGCCCCGCGTCCCCTCCTCTCCGGTGTGGCTTTAGAGTACTATGTCTTTTAGCCTCTTCACGCCGGGCGAGTCTTTCTCTCTACATTCTTGCAGAAGAGGGTTAATCTCATGCATTATGTTTTCACTGTCTGCGCCTCTCGGCTCTGCCTCCATGGGCCGAGAAGGGCCATTGTTTACAAACGATTCCAGGTCACGGTTTGCCGGGCAGTGCGTTTTGCTGAAGGACACTGATTTGCTCGACAAGGGGCTCTTCAGGTGGACAGGCGACGTGATGGGACTCACAGCCTCGCAGCCGTTCCCTGCCTCCCGGACTGCGCCGTTCACTTTGGGGCTACAGAGGGGGAGATCCACTGTCCTTTTACCTTTTGCGTTGACCGGGCCCCGCTCTTCGGAGACAGGCTCGCTCCCATCTTTGCCAAACGTCGCAAAAGTCCTCTTGGCGCCACAGTCTTCGTAAAGCTCTGTATCCACAGTGGTGGCTTCTATAGAAAGGGACATGACGTTTCTTCCATGTTCGGGGGATTTCGCTCGGCTGGGGACCGGATTCCGGGGCATCCAGCAACGATCAGAGTGGCCAAGGATCCGACACTCTTCCCGGCAATGAAACCCTTCACTCTGATCTATGGAGAGAAGACGACACAAAAGGGAAAGGAGAAAAAAAAGGGCTTATGATATCATGAGTTGTTGCATCCAGTCCAAAAAATTTACTTGCTGACGCACAGTTCCAAGGCCTGCTGCCAAATGAAACTACAAAATCCTGCGGAAATTTCTTATTTATTGCACATATATCCCACATTTCTTCTGTCCTGAAAATCAAGTCAGCATACATAGCATTCTCAGGCAATTTCCTGGGAAGGCCAAGAGCTCGAACACTGTTTCCATTCTAAATATTTCGGTGTCACCTTAGATCAAGCACTAACATCAAGAAACACTGCATGAACACCAAGCACAAAGTAGCTGCATGCAATAACATACTGCAGAAACTTACTGGCAGCGCATGGGGTGCAGACCCCAACCTAATAAGAGTATCATCCCTGGCCTTGTCTTACTCAACTGCTGAGTATGCCTGCCCTGTTTGACACAAGTCTGCTCACATGAGGCAGGTCAACATAGCACTGAACGAAACATGCAGAATAATCACAGGATGTCTTAAACCTATACCCGTTGAAAGACTCTATAAGCTAGCTGGCATTGCTTCCGCTGATGTGTGACAGAAAGTTGCTGATAACTGGGAAAAGAAATAAGGTTGCACACTATGAAAGCCACCCACTACATGGCTATCAGCCTCTTCCCAGTAGATTCAAATTAAGGGAAAGCTTCATGAGAACCACCACTCCTCTCAATGTTCCTCCATCAACAGCAAGAGTATCCCTCTGGGAAGCTAAAGCAGGAAATCCCAAATGGATGCCCCCCCCCCCACCCGAGGGTCTTCCTCCAGGGGCAAACCATGAATGGGCAACTTGGAAGTCCCTGAACAGACTCAGAAGTGAAGAGTTCGGATCAAAAGACAACCTGGCAAAACGGCACTACCTAAAAGAATCCTCCACCTTGTGTGACCGTGGAGCAGAACAAACAACTCCACATCTGTATGCTTGCCCACAATGCCCTGACTCATGCACAGAGGAAGAATTGTTTAAAGCTACAATGTGGTTGCTGTCCCCCATTTTTGGTCAAAAATAATTTTGCACTTTGTGTTCCCTCTATTTTATCAGCTTTTACACTTATTTATGCAATACTTTTGACACGAAATAAATAAAGGCAATTTCCTATCTAGGTCCTAACCTGCCCAGACCTGAAGTCAATGGTGGGCATTGATGTTGTTTTGGAGCTGCAGTTCACCTACATCCAGGGAGCACTGTGGACTCCAACAATGGTAGATCTAGACCAAACTTGGCATGAATACTCAATATGCCCAAATGTGAACACTAGTGGAGTTTGGGGAAAATAGACCTTGACATTTGGGAGTTGTAGTTGCTGGGATTTATAGTTCACCTACAATAAAAGAGCATTCTGAACTCCACCAATGATGGAATTGAACCAATGACCAATGAACAATAGAACTGGGCCACACTTCCTACACAGGACCCCATGACCAACAGAAAATACTGTTTTCTGGTGGTCCTTGGCGACCCATTTGACACCTCTTCGCCACCCCTCCAGAGGTCCCGGCCCCCAGGTTGAGGAACACTGAGTTAGAAGGAATTGGACGACACAGCTGGTCCATCACATTTTGCTCCATCAAGAACCAGTTTCTACTCTTGGGCTTCATTTTGCCCCGAAATAGCATTTTTGAAGGCATGTGGCTCTGATTCAGCAAGGCTCTCTTAATGCTTTTATGATTGTACCATCAGTAAAATTAATACTGCTTAGTTTTGTGCTTGTTCCACCAGATATCATTTCTTATCTGTTTCAATGTAAGACATATTAGATCGGCTCTCGGGCACCACAGAATTTGCAAATGCCTCTGCAGTTCTGCAGGAAATCAAGAACAAATCAACTCAGATGTGGGGAAAAAAAGAGGAGCTAGCAAAATTAATCGCCTGGGTTGGAGTTTATACTTGAATATCTCATGTCGAGCAAGGTTTAAAGCAGCATGCCTTTAGCGCTGGCATTGGGATGAAGAAAACGCTGACTCCGTGCACCCATACCTAGACCGAGCATGGCTTAATTTATTTCCCATCGTAACTTGTTTCCCTTTAGCTTTTTGTTCTGACAGCAGTCGCAACAGCAGCAGAAATTCCAAACGGCACCTCGGTTGTCAAAGGTTGAACTTCAACCTGCTAAAATAATAATAAAAGGGTGTTGTGTGTCTGTGGAGGGAAAGTGGGGGGAGGTGGGAATCGTTGCAATAAAAGAACACTTTGAAATGTCACTTCCCAAATCCCTGGCTCTTGTTACTGAAAATGGGAGCAGTTTAGATGGGATTGAGAAGAGACAAGCCCTGAGTTGTTTGCACTTACAAACACAACAGGTTTTAATGGGCGACATGATCATTTAACTGTCTCAGCCCCCTCTTCCAACAGGCCTAAGAATTCAAGGTTGAGAACAGTGCTGAACAATATTTATTACTGATCTCTATCCCTCTGCTTACAAAATTGCAGCTCCAAATGTGCCTAGGGAGAGGTACTGACAAATACTACTGCAACACTCTCTACGTGGGGTTGCCCTTTGAAGACTGTCTGGAAGCTCCAAACGGTTCAACGAGCGGCAGACAGGTTGCTAACGGGAGCGGCACTCAGGGTGCACACGACTCCTCTGTTGTGCCAGCTCCACTGGCTGCCAGTCTGCTACTGGTCACAATTCAAAGTGCTGGCTTTAGCCTATAAAACCCTAAACGGTTCTAGTCCAGCTTACCTATCCAAATGTATATCTCCTTATGAACCATCTAGGACCTTAAGATCATTTGGGGAGGCACGATTGGTGGGGACAAGAGAGAGGGCCTTTTCGGTGGTGGTCCCTCGACTCTGGAACTCACTTCCTAAGAACATCAGGCAGGCCCCAACTCTGGCAGTCTTTAGGAGGAGCTTGAAGACATGGTTGTTCCAGTGTGCCTTCCCAGAATAATGATTCCATAGCACTTTACATTTTTTTTAGGTCTGCTTGTATGTTTTCCACAAACGCCCCATCACTTTTTCCCCCATGTTCCAACATTATTTTCAATTTTAATTTTACATTTGGCCTTCCCACAGTTTTAATTGTGTGTTGTTTTATTGTTAATGTTTCATTATTTTATTGTACATGTTTTTATTTTAATTGCTTATATTGTTGTATTTGGGCTTGGCCTCATGTAAGCCGCACCGAGTCCCTTGGGGAGATAGTAGCTGGGTACAAATAAAGTGTTATTATTTATTATTATTATTGGGGAGGCCCTGCTCTCGGTCCCACCTTATTCACAGATACATTTGATGGGATGAGAGACAGGGCCTTCTCAGTGGTGGCCCCTCGGCTATGGAACACCCTTCCCAGGGATGTAAGATTGGCTCCCTCCCTTCTAACATTCCGCAAAAAGGTTAAGACCTGGCTCTTCGAGCAAGCTTTTACTACTGGAGCATAATTAGATGAAAACGAATATATGGAACGACCGACGTTGCAATTGGACAATGATTTTAGTAAGGAGACGCCAAGGATTTTGTTTTTACAGGCTGTATTGTTTTCAGATCACATTTTAAATGTTTTAATTGTTTTTATAATTGTTTTAACTGTATCTTTATAATTGTTATGGCATCGAATCACTGCCGACTGTGAACCAACTTGAGTTGCCTCTGGCTGAGAAAGTGCAGTATACAAATGCGGTAAATAAATAAATACAGCTATTTGATCTGTGTCATGGATGCGAATCATGTGGCACTCCAGAGGTTTTTGGACTTCCTCTCCCAGCAGTCCTTGCCATTGGTTATGTTGGTCAAAGCTGCTGGGTGTTGTAGTAGTATCATCCTCATACTGTGGTATATACCACCAATCTGGTGGACATTTTGAAATTAAAGCCCTTGTCACCATAACCAATGGATATACTAACATAGGACCTCATCACACCATATATTTATTTATTTATTTACAACATTTATATGCCACCCTTCTCACTGCGAAGGGGACTCAGAGTGGCTTACAAGATATATATATACAATATATTAAATTATTAACATAGTACAATATCAGTATTATACATTACTATATTGTACTACACCATTATATCGTAATATTATTAGTAATATTACATGTAATATAAAATATATAATTATAATATTGTATTATTATTAGTATTACATTGTATTACACTATAATATTATAAATATTGTAAGTATATACAATATATTATATTATATTATATTATTATTAAAGCAGCGTTTCTCAATCTGGGGGGTGTCAGAGGACAAATGATAAAGGGTCTGGAGAACAAGCCCTATGAGGAGCAGCTTAAAGAGCTGGGCATGTTTAGCCTGAAGAAGAGAAGGCTGAGAGGAGATATGATAGCCATGTATAAGTATGTGAGAGGAAGCCACAATGGCTTCAAACTACAAGAAAGGAGATTCCATCTGAACATGAGGAAGAACTTCCTGACTGTGAGAGCCAGTGGAACTCTCTGCCCTGGAGTGTGGTGGAGGCTCCTTCTTTGGAAGTTTTTAAACAGAGGCTGGATGGCCATCTGTCAGGGGTGCTTTGGATGCAATATTCCTGCTTCTTGTCAGGGGGTTGGACTGGATGGCCCATGAGGTCTCTTCCAACTCTTTGATTCTATGACAACAACAACAAAACTTTATCTATATACCACTCTATCTCCCTGAGCAGTTGCCAAGACCATCAGAAAATACCAGATGTAGTTTCATCACTTGCTTCCTATGGAACATAGCCTACAACACATGTACTGTAATGTTAATATATCCTGGAATAATACGTTCTCGATTCCATCACGCTGCAATGGACACCATGCCCTTGAGTTCATTCCATCTAAAACAAAGCAGTCTGGCACCTTTAAGAACACTTATTTCTAACTAATAACCTGACAAATGAACATTCATATATACAATTTGGGGTTGTTTTTTTTAAGTAGGCAGGCTTCCTGATGAGAGGCTTCAAGACTTGTAAAGAGTGACAGTTTCATTAATTGGCAAATGTCTCTCGCAATGAAACCTAAAAACCCAGACAAAGCTTGCTCACATCTCAACTCAGAGGTCCATTGTATGCAGGATATCTGTTTACATCCTCAGATAATGCCATGTGGTTCAGGGTCCCTAGCAATCCACAACTCATGAACAACAGAGCACATGCTTTGGGTATGAAACAACCAGTCCCTGGCATCTTCAGTTAGAAAGGTGGTTCTCAACCTTCCTAATGCTGCAACCCCTAAATACAGTTCCTCGTGTTGTGGTGACCCCCAACCAGAACATTATTGTCATTGCTACTTCATAACTGTAATTTTGCTCCTGTTATGAATCATAATGTAAAGGTCTGGTACGCAGGATGTATTTTCATTCACTGGACCAAATTTGGCACAAACATCCGATATGCCCAAATTTGAATACTGGTGGGGTTGGAGAGGGATTGATTTTGTCATTTGGGAGTTGTAGTTGCTGGGATTTATAGTTCACCTACAATCAAAGAGCATTCTGAACTCCACCAAGGATGGAATCAAGCCAAACTTGGCACACAGAACTCCCATTACCAAGAAAAAATACTGGAAGGGTTTGGTGGGCATTGACCTTGAGTTTTGGAGTCGTAGTTCACCTACATCCAGAGAGCGCTGTGGACTCAAGCAATGATGGATCTGGACCAAACTTGGCACACTGGTGGCGTTTAGGGAAAATAGACCTTTACATTTGGGAGTTGTATTTGCTGTGATTGATAGTTCACCTACAATCAAGGAGCATTCTGAAACCCACCAATGATAGAATTTCGGCTAAACTTCCCACACAGAACCCCCATGACCAACAGAAAATCATAATTTTTGAGTGATGGTCACTCCTTGTGTTGTGAGACATTTTGTTGCCAAATTTGGTGTGATTTCATTCATTGGTTGTTTTGTGCATAACACAGGAGACAAGGTGGAACTGTCTTCCTGGTCCCCTCTCTCTAATCACCTCTCAGCAAAGGATTCCACGAGGCAGTAAGAAGCCAGAGCTTGAAAACTGCTAGGCCATTCAATGTTAATCAAGATGACCAATTGAAACATTCACACCCACCTCCAACAGAAAAGAGTTCTTTCTCCCATTCTGAACATTCTACAGATATACTGTATAAACTCAATTTTCCTAGTTTCCAACAGACCTCACAACCTCTGAGGATGCCTGCCGTAGATGTGGGAAGTCCTGCTCCCCATGCTCTATTCCGCTTTGGTTAGACCACACCTGGAATATTGTGTCCAATTTTGGGCACTACAATTCAAGAGAGATATTGACAAGCTGGAATGTGTCCAGAGGAGGGCGACTAAAATAATCAAGGGTCTGGAGAACAAGCCCTATGAGGAGCAGCTTAAGGAGCTGGGCATGTTTAGCCTGAAGAAGAGAAGGCTGAGAGGAGATATGATGAGAGCCATGTATAAATATGTGAGAGGAAGCCACAGGGAGGAGGAGGGAGCAAGCTTGTTTTCTGCTTCCCTGGAGACTAGGACGCGGAACAATGGCTTCAAACTACAAGAGAGGAGATTCCATCTGAACATGAGGAAGAACTTCCTGACTGTGAGAGCCGTTCAGCAGTGGAACTCTCTGCCATGGAGTGTGGTGGAGGCTCCTTCTTTGGAAGCTTTTAAACAGAGGCTGGATGGCCATCTGTCAAGGGTGATTTGAATACAATATTCCTGCTTCTTGGCAGAATGGGGTTGGACTGGGTGACCCATGAGGTCTCTTCCAACTCTATGATTCTATGATTCTGTGGGTGAAATGTCAGGAGATAATGCTTCTGGAACGTAGCTATACAGCCCAAAAAACTTACAACAATCCAGTGTCTACTACAGCATCCATTCTCCATATCCATACCAATTCATGCCTTTAGTTTCCTTCTTTGAGCCTCTGTAGACACTTCAAGAAGACACTCTTGCCTATGTCCATCTTATTTTCCTGGACTCCTAAAGAGTTAACAGCACCAACCAACACTATGTTGCTGAGCCCTCCCAACCTTGTGGGTGATTTGGCCAGGATTCTGCCTTCCGATTGCCTGTGGATGGATCGTTTGGGTGCTCTGTCGATCTGCGTATGCAATCCTTGCTTTTCAGTTCCATTTGTATTTCCTACACATTCTAGCACAGAAAGGGACTGCTAAAAATTCTCAGCACATAACACAATGCAGCAGCAGCAACCAAAAAAAAAGCAGCTTTAGCGCTTACAAGGAATCGGCTTGCAGAAAAGCAAACCTTGAGGAAGTTGCAGCAGGGTGAAGAGCTAGAGAGATAGAGAAAGCAACACATTGTTTGGTATCCTACGTTTCAAATGTGCCCCCCCCCCCCCCCCGCCCTTCTCCAGCACAGCAACCACCCTATTATAGAAGGGCAAGTGCACATAACTGCTAAAGGTTTGAATCTGGGTGCTTATGCTTGTCTTCGGAAAATGGAGATGGAAACCACACACATACAGAAAGACACGCCACAGCCCAAACTGGCAACTGATGAAGCTGGGATAGTCTTAATGTTTTTGGTTTGTTCCTTTCATATTTATTTGGGGAGAGGTGGGGGGTGCTTTAAGGTTAGTATGTGAGTAGCTGTTGAATGGGACTCAGAGCTGCTAGGCTGAGATTTGGGACATCCAGAGCCCAGTTATGTGGTTGTGTGTCAGAAAGACAGACAGGCATCCAAGGAGATTGCTGTTGTCGCTTTTGGGGAGGAATACATTGTTTTCATCTAAACTTTAAAAAATCCCCAAAGGACCTGTAGATGTGTGAATCTTTCTGAAACTTCTTGTGACCTGGTTATCTTGGACATCTATACAATTATCTATACATCTATATAAATAAAATTGTAATGTTAGTTTGTGGGATTAACATAACTCAAAAACCAGTGGACAAATTGACACCAAATTTGGAGTGACCATCACTACAATTTTTTTTAGATTTTGTCATTTGGGAGTTGTAGTTGATGGGATTTATAGTTCATCTACAATCAAAGAGCACTCTGGACTCCACCAATGATGGAATTGAACCAAGCGTGGCACACAGGACTCCCATGGCTAACAGAAAAAACTAGAAAGGTTTGGTGGGCATTGACGTTGCATTTGGGAGTTGTAGTTCACCTACATCCAAAGAACACTGTGGACTCAAACAAAGATGGATCTGGACCAAACTTGGCACAAATACTCAGTATGCCCAACTAGGAACACAGGTGGAGTTTGGGGAAAATAGACCTTCACATTTGGGAGTTGTAGTTACTGGGATTTATAGTTCACCTACAATCAAAGAGCATTCTGAACCCCACCAATGACAGAATTGGGGCAAATTTCTCACACAGAACTGCTACGACCAATAGAAAATACTTAAGACCATCCAGTCCAACTCCCTTCACCAGGGCAAGAAAACGTAATCAAATACTGTTTTCCCACAAGGATAAAGAAATTATATATATTAGAAACCAACACTTTCTCATTAGGTTGTTGTAGGTTTTTCCAGGCTATATGGCCATGTTCTGGAGGCAATTTTTCTCCTGACATTTCGCCTGCATCTATGGCAAGCATCCTCAGAGGTAGTGAGGTCTCGTTACTTTATTTTCCAGATCACCAGACTGGGCCACAGCAACATGTGGCAGGGGATGGCTAGTACACTAATAAAAGTGAAAATGTGTTTATGTGGCGGAAATGTCTACTTACACAGATGGCCTCCTGCCTCCACATACAGGCTATAGTTCCAAGTGCCAAGAAGCCTCCAAAGGCACTCCTTACACTGACATTGTAGGTTATAGTGAACACCATGAACTCGTAGCCCAACCCCTGTTCATGTCCTCCTCAAACACCCAAGGAATGCTCTCATTTGGGGACCATTTCATCCTAGATGCTCTATTTTTTTTTTCCAGAATGAACATCCCAGTGTTCCTTTCTCTCTCCAAATTTGCATGACCCTGCCCACTGCCTCTCACTTAACCCTTTTCTTCCCATTCCTATGGCACACAGCAAACAGCAACCGAACAAGAAGTTTGGGAATAATTCACCATGATTTAGAGGAGTTGTAATTCACCTATATCCAGAGAGCACTGTGAACCCAACGAACGATGGATCTGGACCAACCTTGGCACACAGGCCCAACATGGACAACGGTGAATATTGGCTGGGTTTAGGGTGATTGCCCTGGAAATCTAGGAGTTGTAGTTCACCCTTACCCAGAGAGCACTGAACCCGGCTGATATCGGATCTGGACAAAATTTGGCACACAGACCCAACATGGCCAACTTTGAATAATGGTAGGATTTGGGAAGGATTGACTCACAATTCTGGGAATTGTAGTTCACCCACATCCTTATGTATTTTCTAATGGAAGCATCCATAAAAAAAACAAAAGGAAAGACTTGCTTTTTCCTAATAAGTAGTGTTTTCCTAATAAATAGTGTCATACATTACCAAACTTCTAACACAAACAATGCCTTTCTCAAATAACCGGGTCCTCAAGCTGTTTACTCTTCTTATAGTAACCAGTTTTTCACAAACTACACTTTAGAAACACACTAGAAATGAAATGCCAGCGCCGCCCCCCTCCCAGTTTTGTAATGACTTTTGAACCATTTTAATGGATCACATATCCCTAGAAAACATAGCAAAAGAACAATGATAAAACAAAAAGAAGCAAGATTTGTATACTATATATCACAAAACCACATAGCTACAAGCTATCTAGCTACTGTATTGTCGAAGGGTTTCATGGCCGGAATCACTGGGTTGTTGTAGGTTTTTTCGGGCTATATGGCCATGGTCTAGAGGCATTCTCTCCTGACATTTCGCCTGCATCTATGGCAAGCATTCTCTCCTGATGTTTCGCCTGCATCTATGGCAAGATGCTTGCCATAGATGCAGGCAAAACGTCAGGAGAGAATGCCTCTAGACCATGGCCATATAGCCCGAAAAAACCTACAACAACCCACTATCTAGCTACTCTGACATACCACTGAACTAAATCAAAAACGAACTCACTGACAACACAATTCCCTACATTAACATACACAAATTATACTAACCAACAACACACAAACACAGTGACAATTCTATAAAAATCGCTGTATGGTGGGTTCCCCCCCCCCCTTATTATTCTATTCCCATTCATTCCTGTATATCCATGGATCCTACATCCACATGTTCAACCACATACACACACCAAAAGCAAACTATAGTTTTGCCATTTTATATACATGCAGAAAAACCAACACCTTGATCATCTAAGTGTATATATAGAGATGAAAACTCCTAGTCTCATGCTTGCAAAGGCTCGAACGTGTGTGAGCAAATGTCCAAAGCCAGATGGAAAGCAGACTGCTATCGTGAGGCACCACATTCCTGAGCTCTGTGACTAAGAGAAGCCAAGGTAATTATATAAACTATTGATTCATCCCTCGTTCACACCTATCTGCATGATTTATACAGGTTACAGAAATCTGCAGTTTGGGATTTGGAACTTGGGTTACTTCGATGCAGAACATTCGACTTTCCAGCAAAGTTGCACAACTACTGGCAACATCAAACAGGAGACCACAAGCTTGGAAAACAAGGATGAGTGCGGACACTGGGACACCTTTACACCTCACTCATGAGTATAACTTTATGGCCTTCAAGTGAATGCAGGTACGCGACTCATATCAACTTTAACCAACATAGTTGAAGATCAAAGATAATGGAAGTGGCAGTCTGATCATAGAATCCTAGAGTTGGAAGAGATCCCCAGGACCATCCATGTTGGAACATGTAAGGAAATCAGCTAATGTGTGTGTCAACTGTAAAATAAGATGCACAAAGCTGATTAGTTGAGTTTCGTGCATGGAGCTGGGTGAGCCTGGGACTTTTGGTTACTGTTAGATTTTTCAGGCTTGAGCTATTACAGAGAAGTGTGCCAGGTTGTTCCAGTGTGCCTTCCCAGAATAAGGAACCCTAAGCAACATGTTCCTAATTGCACTTTACTAATGATCTAGGATTGTCTGCTCGCTCCATCTCTCTCCAAATACCTATCCTAGTTATATGTTACCTTGTCATGTCCAGCATTTTAAAATTTTAATTAATACATTTGGCCCTGCCATAGGTTTTTAACGTGTCGTGGTGTTATTATTACTGTTTATTGCTTTGTTTATGAGTTTATTTATTGTCTGTATTGCTGTGTTGTTTCTATTGATGTATTTATTATTTTTTATTTATTAACTTTATTTGTACCCCACTAGCATCTCCCGAAGGACTCGATGTGGCTTACAAGAGGCTCGGCCTCTTGTAAACCGCACCGAGTCCTCCGGGAGATGGTAGCGGGTATAAATAAAGGATTATTATTATTATTATTATTATTATTATTAGAATCAAAAAAATCATAGAATCATAGAATCAAAGAGTTGGAAGAGACCTCATGGGCCATCCAGTCCAACCCCATTCTGCCAAGAAGCAGGAATATTGCATTCAAATCACCCCTGACAGATGGCCATCCAGCCTCTGTTTAAAAGCTTCCAAAGAAGGAGCCTCCACCACACTCCGGGGCAGAGAGTTCCACTGCTGAACGGCTCTCACAGTCAGGAAGTTCTTCCTCATGTTCAGATGGAATCTCCTTTCTTGTAGTTTGAAGCCATTGTTCCGCGTCCTAATCTCCAGGGAAGCAAAAAACAAGCTTGCTCCCTCCTCCCTGTGGCTTCCTCTCACATATTTATACATGGCTATCATATCTCCTCTCAGCCTTCTCTTCTTCAGGCTAAACATGCCCAGCTCCTTAAGCCGCTCCTCATAGGGCTTGTTCTCCAGACCCTTTATCATTTTAGTCGCCCTCCTCTGGACACATTCCAGCTTGTCAATATCTCTCTTGAATTGTGGTGCCCAGAATTGGACACAATATTCCAGATGTGGTCTAACCAAAGCGGAATAGAAGGGTAGCATGACTTCCCTAGATCTAGACACTAGGCTCCTATTGATACAGGCCAAAATCCCATTGGCTTTTTTTGCCACCGCATCACATTGTTGGCTCATGTCTAACTTGTTGTCCACGAGGACTCCAAGATCCTTTTCATTATTATTATTATGGAAGCAGAGAGAGACAGAGTTTGGAGTGTGCTTTCACTTCATGAGCTGCTGAAGGAATTTATCCACATAGACAAAGAATGACCATTTTAAATCTCTCATAAAAGGACATTACGTGAATTGATGCAACTGAACACATTGTATATATGTTGTTCTGAACTACAAAGAGTAAACTACTTGTTCTTTGTTGTTCATTTGCATGACATATTTTCTTTCTCTGGCAAGGTAGTGTGTGAGCTGATCAAGCTTGAACTACACATGACTTATTTTACATTGCAGCACAATCCAGTCTAACTACCTTCTGCCATGCAAAAACACACACAGTCAAAGCATCCCCAGGAGATGGCCATCCAGCCTCACTTAAAAACCTGCAGAGAAGGAGACTCCACCACACTCCAAGTCAGCATATTCCTCTGCCGAATGGCTTTCACTATCAATAAGTTTTTCCTATGAATGGTATCTGGAGCCGTAAATTGTTACTCCTTGGTCTAATTACTCTCTGTGTCTTGGGAAGCTCGGATACAAGCTCTGGTACAGATCATTCGTCATAAAGTGGCTGCATCTACATATCCTTGTTGACATCTGGCCTACTTTCATTTTAACTGCCAGAAATTATTGTGAAGCTGGACCATTCCTGACTCTTGTGAGAAAGATATGGATTAAGCACAACACACCAACAACCAACCAAATTCCCCCACACAATCAGTCCTTCTCTTCCCTTTTCTCCCCATTGTGTTGCTCATTCATGCTCAGGCCCCTTCTACACTGCCATATACAATCCAGATTATCTACTTTGAAGAAGGGGCTCCAGTAAGTGGTACTGAAGGCAGCAAGGAACCGTGCCTGTCATAGGAAGCCATCCCTGACTATGGCAGGATTGTGTTGTCGAAGGCTTTCATGGCCAGAATCACTGGGTTGCTGTGAGTTTTTTTGGGCTGTATGGCCATGTTCCAGAAGCATTCTCTCCTGACATAGATGAGGGTGAAACGTCAGGAGAGAATGCTTCTGGAGCATGGTAATATAGCCCACAAAACTCACAACAACCTATGGTATGATTAATTAGATTATAATTCTGCCTTTTCCCAGCTCAAGATTTGTTATTTCTTTATTTCCATCCCACTTTTCTCTCAGATCGGGACTCAAAGCAGTGAACAACATGTAAATAAAAACATTACAACCATCTTCTATACACATAATAAAAGTGAAAAATGAACATGTAGCCCAACCCCTGCCAATGTCCTCCCCGAACACCAAACATCCAAGGGATGCTTTCATTCAGGGACCATTTCATCCTAGATGTTCTGGATTTTTTTCTCCAGAATGGGCATCCCAGGGTTCCTTTCTCTCTCCAAGTTTGCATAACCCCGCACATTGCCTCTCACTTAACCCTTTCACTATGAATCAGGAGCAAACCTGGCACACAGACCCAACATGCTGAATTGGGCATACAGGCAGGGTTTGGGGTTTGATGACCTCTGATCTGGGAGGTATAGTTCACTCTTATCCAGACAGCACAGTGCACAGCTGACGTCAGATCTGGACCAAACTTGGCACACAGACCCAACATGAGTCTTCCTTTGGGGGAGAAGCTGGGGTATAAGTATAGGAAATAAATAAATAAATAAAACATGGCCAACTTTGGGGGTGATTGGCCCATGACTTTGGGAACCGCAGGTCACCCACAATGGGAGTATTCATCAAAACAACAGGAAAGACTGGCTTTTTTTCCTAAGAAATAGAGCTACACATTACCTAACTGATATTACCTAACACCCCAAAGCAAACAGTGCCTTTTTCAAATAATTCAGACCAACATAACTTACTGGAGGGGTTTGGTGGGGAGTGACACACCCGTGTGGGAATTGTAGTTCACCCCGCATCCAGAGATATTACCAAACTTTCCAAAACAAACGATGCCTTTCTCAAGTCACCCGGGTATCGCTGAGTCCCCAAGCTAGTACTGTATAAAAGTTAACTCTCTCGATTTTCCTCCTTGGGGGGGAAAAAAAAAGCAAAATGTCTGTTTTGTAGTTTGAAAGTGGAGCCCTATAAGTGGAGTCTGTATATTTGTGTGGGAAGCATGCTGCAATCGCCCTAGTTTGAAAAGCATTTAATTGCATTAAATATAAATAGCACACTGTTAAGATGTATGAGATCCTTCTCTCTTCTTTCCTAAATGAGTGCCGAGTAGTCATCAGATTTATCCATGCCTTTGTGTTAATTAACCAGATCACTGGAAAGCAGCTTCACTTCTGTGAGCAGTTGGAGAAGTTTCTATTTTTCTTCTTTTTTTACAAAACAGAAATAAAAATGAACATTTCAGCAAAAGGACTACAATGAGCCTGAAAGATGCCAGGTCCTGGATGTGATCCGGATAACTATGCAGGTACGCCCCCATTCTTAGAGGCCCCGGTGGTGCAGTGGGTTAAAGCGCTGAGCTGCTGAACTGGCTGACCGAAAGGTCACAGGTTCAAATCCGGACAGCGACGTGAGCTCCCGCTGTTAGCCCCAGCTTCTGTCAATCTAGAAGTTTGAAAACATGCAAATGTGAGTAGATCTATAGGGAAGGCAACGGCGCTCCATGCAGTCATTCCAGCCACATGACCTTGGAAGTGTCTACAGACAATGCCGGCTCTTCAGCTTAGAAATGGAGATGAGCACCAACCCCCAAAGTTGGACACGACTGGACTTAATGTCAGGGGGAAACCTTTACCTTTACCTATTCTTAGGGCCTTTCCGCACTGCCCTTTATCCCAGGATCCGATCTCAGATTATCTGCTTTAAACTGGAATATATGAGTCCCTATTTAGCCAGATAACCTGGTATAATCAGGTCCTGGGATAAAGGGGCAGTGTGGAAGTGCCCCTAGATATCACTGGTTTAATAGAAAAGTTGGTTGCAGCAGTGTGTCCAGAGTAAACAGTGCATTGTTGTTTGATCACTATGTTTATTTTTTACTAGCTTGGGTACATTGTTTGTTTTGGGGTGTTAAGTAATCATAACCAGATCTTCCTCCTCCTCACCTGCCTCCTCCTCCTCCTCTTCCTCACTCTCTCCTGCAGATGGGAGCCCTTCTGGGTTGAAAGCAGGAGAAGGAAGGGAAGGAAGGAAGGGAAGGATGATGGACACATCTAGAGGGGCAAATGGCAGGTGGGTTGGGAGGGAGGGAGGACCTGCGTGATGTCACGAGACCAACCCGGTGCAGGAAAACAAAGGCAGGAGGCCATCAAGCTCCCTATAAAGAAAAGGGTGTCAGGATATACTCAGCAGATAAATACACATATGCTGGTATGGAAGCTCCAACTTCCTTTTCTTTCTTTGAGTGTTTGCATGTATTCCAAAGTTCCATGCATATTGCAATAAGGTGGTTTCCCTTGGTTTGCAATTATAGGGCCAATGACCCATCAATCATTGTTAAGTTTTGGTTCCGCCCCTTTCCCCAGGGCTCTGGGAGAAGAGGGAGCCATTTTAGGTCAGTCTTGCATTGGAAAGCTCAGCTACAGGACGTGGATTAGCTCCACCTGTAGAGAAGCTTCGTTTCTCACAGCATCCGGGGGAAATTCCGGGGGGAAACAGTTCCAAAGGACTCCAGCTGGAGAATCTACAAAGCCTTGACTGGTAGGTCTACTCAGGACCCAAAAAGCAGTTTGGAGCCGGGAGTAGAGCCCACACCAGCAAAGTTTAGAAAGTAGATTGCCCAAGGAGGGGTTAAAAGGGTTTTCCTCTTAAAGAAAAGAAATAGTTCACGAAGCCAGTTGCCTGTCCCTTGTGGACAAGATTAAGAAAGCCACCAGTTGATTCAAAGCCTTGAAGCATTTGTTTAATTTGTTGAAGATCTAAGAAGTTTTTGATTGTTTGTTGAAGACTTAAGCAATAATAAAGGACTTTGTTAAACCTTTCAAGCTTCTAAAGACTCTGTATAGGAAAATCCTTAGGACCTCTCACTCGAGGCACCCCAGCTTCCCGCTGGGCACAAAGAGCACGTCCTGTTCAAAAGCCAACTGCTATAGGCCCAGCGCGTGACAGCACAATACACCAAAAACAAAAGTAGGACTTGACCAGGGGCTGCTTGAGATGCTATTTGCTGATGTGAGATTGATTGACTATATATATATATATATATATAGAGAGAGAGAGAGAGAGAGAGAGCGAAAATCCTTGCTTTGCAGATTTTCACTTTTCACAGGTGATCCTGGAATGTAACACCCACGATAAGTGAGGGAATACTGCACATATTTTCATTGTTATTGTGTGTGTGTGATATGTGTATAAAACAGAGCAATGGTCCTGGTTGCAATTTACCTTGGACATTGTTGGAGCTCAACCTGTGATTGTGTTCCAGGATCAGGGTACTTTGGATGTGGGGAGTGATGTCAATGGGTTTCAAAATGGCAATGGTTTGGTCAGTGATCTTGATGCAGAGAATGACCAGGAGATCCCTGTTCAAAGTGTAGTTTCTCATAAGAATGTCGCTGAGGGGTGTGGGGATGATGGTGTACTTTCTGAATTGTTACCAGAAAGTTCCCATGAGAGGGAACATGAAAACAGCTCGGCATCTGGCCCAGCTGCAGAAATTAATGAGGAAATAGAAAATGAGCAAATAGATAGATGCAAGGAGATTAGTCAAAACAGGAGAGTCGAACAGTGGCTTCAGCAGTCTGCCAGGTTCCGAGAGAAAAAGATAAGAAATTCTCAGTTAAAACGAAACCAATTTCTGAATGCTAGAGACTTAGCTAATGAGGAGATAAAAGTCCCAATTACAGAATATGAAGTCAGATGAAGAATCATTTAGAATCAAGTCAAGATCTCGCTCTTGTTCGTGGCAGTTTTGCTTGGAAAATTCATGTTTTAAGTGCCTTTGTTTCATGGTTTTGATTCTTGGATTTTTATGCTCTATATTTATGCCTTGGGTTCATGTTACCTGATTCCTTAGATTTTATTTGGGAAATTTTACCTTTGTTTTTAGGGACTTTGCTGGACTATTACCATGAACTACTTTGTTCCTGCTTATCTTCCTACCTAATTGTATTTACCTATTTCTTTAAAGTGTTTTTTTACCTTATTGCTTTTTAATTATCTTCAGTAAAAGAATTGTTTTCCATGCAACAGTGTGGTGTTTAAAGTCAGAGGGCTTTTCCTGTCCTGGAGTGCAACAGACATTGGATTTCTTTTGTGGATCTGAATACCTGGGATGATGTTGTTAACAGTGCCAAATGTCAATGGAAGCCCTGCAGTATTCTTTCATTATGAACCTCTGCAATGTGTGTGTCGATGTATGTGCATGCATGTGTGTGCATACATGGGTCATGTGGGTTCTCATCCCAAAAAGCCACCACAAAAGGAAAGACTCCAGAAATATGGTACCTATATTGATCTCAAAAGACCTGAGCCATCAGACCATTGGGCTAGTTGCAGCTTCGCTCTGCAAACACCTGCGATTGTATTTTTCTTTAAGGACAGCCAAGCAACATGCTGAGCTTTTCATCTGCATAAAAATGGAAATGAAGCCCTTGCCTTAAAATGGAAGCTGGGAGGATGGAGGGGGCAGAAGGCCTGGTAGGGAGGAAGGCGTGCACAGAGATGAAAATGTGCCAATTTGCTGGGAAAATGTGGAAGCAGTGCAAAGGAAAGGAAACCAAAAGCAAATGGGGGCCCGGCAGGAACAGCCACAACAACAACAATAAAAAAGCACAACGGAACTGCCCATAGTAAGACCCACACTGTGTAGCAAATTTGCCTGCCTGATGACGACGACGGCTCCCCTCAGTTTCGCTGCATTTACAGAAATCTATTACGGAAACACATTACTCGCTCCTTGAGTAAGCGATGGAAGAAGGAGCAGAGAAAAACAAGCCTCTTTTGCCAGCCAAACACCGGGCTGGGCTTTAGAATTTTTTAAAAGCCTCTTATTCACAGAAGCAAAAGGGGATTTAAATTGGAGCCAAGACCGGAACCCCAAAACCAGTCCCAGGATATACATCTCTCGTTTCACATTAGCAGAGAACAGTTTGCTTGTCTATGTGCGTGTTTACAGTGAAGACAAGAGCAGGGTTGAGGTTGCGCGTATTTATACATCTCCCTCTTTTTAATCTCCAAGGTGTTTCTTTTTTAACCCTTTGCAAGTTTACTCTGAAGACCGCATTCGTTGTGGCTCCTTCCTGCAGTAGGGAATTCATATGGTCTTCCATCCCATGCATAACGCTGGTTGCTACTCAGAGACTATGACCCTTTACCATCAGTTCAGAAAATGGAAAAAAGTGACTCATACACCTAGGAGAGCATCTATTCTAAAGTTTGATAGGAAAATGCTGCTCAAAAGGAGCTTTGTTGTGATTTTAATTGTATGGTTTTGATCTAGTTGTGAACTAGTTTGGGTTCAAAATAGAGAACAGGGGAATAGTTTGGTTCGACAACCCCACAGGGATATCAAAATCCATAAAAGTTGCAATAGAGTTGGAAGAGACTTCATAGGCCATCCATTCCAACCCCATTCTGCCAAGAAGCAGGAAAATCACATTCAAAGCACCCCCAACAGATAGCCATCCAGCCTCAGTTTCAAAGCCTCCAAAGAAGGAGCCTCCACCATACTCCATGGCAGAGAGAGAGTTCCACTGCTGAACAGCTCTCAAAGTTAGGAATGTCCAGTTGGAATCTCATTTTCTGAAGTTTGAAGCCATTGTTCTGGTTTCTAGTCTCCAGGGCAGTGGAAAACAAGCCTGCTCCCTCTTCCCTCACATCTTGATACATGACCCTCATCATGTCTCCTCTCAGCCTTCTCTTCTGCAGGCTAAACATGCCCAGCTCTTGGAGCTGTTCCTCATAGGGCTTGTTCTTCAGACCCTTGATCCTTTGAGTTGCCCTCCTCTAGACACATTCCAGGTTAGAGTCAACATTTCCCTTCAATTGCGATGCCCAGAATTGGATATAGTGTGATTCCAGGTGTAGTCTGACTAAAGCAGAATAAAGGGGTAGCGTGAGTTCTCTGGATCTAGACACTAGACTCCTATTGATGCAGACCAAAATCCCATTGGCTTTTATAGTAAGTCCCTTCTATAAAATAATAAAATCAAGGTTTACTTTTTTGTGGTGGGTAGTTATTATTATTATTATTATTATTATTATTATTTTGTCATGTCAGGAGCTACTTGAGAAACTGCAAGTCATTTCTTGTGTGAGAGAATTGGCCATCTGCAAGGACATTGCCCAGGGGATGCCTGGATGTTTTTGATGTTTTACCATCCTTGTGGGAAGCTTCTCTCTTGTCCCCGCATGAGGAGCTAGAGCTGATAGAGGGTGCTCGTCTGCACTTTCCTCATATTCGAACCTGTGACTTATCAGTCTTCAGTCCTGCCAGCACAGGGGTTTAACCCACTGCTCCAGCAGGGTGGGTGAGATACTATCAAGCTATTAATGAAAGGACCAAGGCATTGACATCTCCAGCCCAACCTCTGTTTGGATATCAGTCAGCAAGCCAATGTCTCAAATCAAGAAACAACTTCCTAAGATCTACAGAGATATTTGCAGGAATACCTCAGCAAGAGAGAGTCCAAAAGTGGCAGGCTAAAACCCAGAACCTCAACCAGTGGCTGATACCAGATGAGATATTTGTTGGGAATTAGCCTGTTTGTGTTCCAGGATCATGATGCTTATGATGTAATAATGGTGCTGAGGCTGAGGCTGAGGTGCAAGATGGAGATGGTTTGGTCAATTATTTTCATGCAGACAATGACAAAGAGGCCCCAGTACAAAAGGCAATTTCTCATGAGAATATTCCTGCTGAGCCTAGGGGTGATGGTTTACTCCCTCTTTCTGTGAGCTCTCAAGAATTGGGTTTGGAAAACAATCTGACACCTGGAAATTTTAATGAGCAGCCAGATAGGGAGTTGAAGGATAGGCGGCTGGAGATCAGCCAGGATCAACTGCAAACTCAGTGTTTACGTCGCTCCAAAAAACTTTGTCAGATAAGAGGCAAGTGTTGGGGAAAACAAAACCAGTTTCTGGGTTTGGGGATATAAGGTTTGCTTCAAGGGAAAACCTGTTAGATCAGGCATCATTTGGAAATCAAGTTCATGTGCCATGGAAATCCTGTTCATGGGGTCTTGTTCATGTGGAGAATTTTAGCCTTTTGGATTGTCTTTGCTTCCTGTTGATTCCTGCCTGGATCAACACTGCTTTTATATCTTGTGTGGACATTGCTTTGTGTTACTGTATTTTACTGACTTATTACTTTTTGGAACCTTCTTATTTCCTTACAAGCATTTATTTTTACTGGCTATTTACTAAGCTTCAATAAAAGAGGATTTGTTTCTTCACCCATCATGTGGTGTGTTTTAAAGTCAGAGGGCTTTTTCCTGACCTGGAGTGCAACAATATTCCATCTTGGGCACACAGAATCCTGGGCAACTTGGAAGGCACTGAACAGACTGCACTCTGGCATCACAATACACCTTAGGAAATTGGGCTACAAAGAGGAGTCCACAACATATGATTGTAGAGAAGAGCAAACCATACACCACTTACTACCATGCAACCTGAGCCCTGCCGCATGCACAATAGAGAACCTTCTCACAGCAACACCAGAGGCACTCCATGTGGCCAGCTTCTGGTCAAAGAAAATCTAGCATATTGCCAAGTTTTTAACTTTGTTTGTGTGTTTTTTAAAATACATTATAACTGTATTCTCAATTCACTTCTGAAATGATAAATAAATCAACCTCCTTACAGGCAATGAATCCTTCATTTATCCATCTGTTACACCAAGGATAGGAAGGGTTTTTCAACCCATGAGCTTAATTCAATGTCAGTAACATTCTCGAAGGCTGAATTCCAGCAAGAGCAGAGGCCCACCAGCAAAATCCAGCACAGAAACACAAAAGCTGGGGGAAACCATGGGAAGGGGCTTCTGGAGAACTCAGAGGGTCAATACAGCTTCGAGGCCGAAAGTTTTTAGGTTGCTCAAATAGATTCTGAGTTAAAAACACATGTCCTTGGAATTATATAAGTGTGTTCGAAGGTATACAGCAAAGCACCTGAAAGAGCACAAAACCAATGGATGAATCAATACTTCTGGAAAATGAGTTAACAGGAAGTCACTGGTGATTATACATTTTTAATGATTTTATATGGTTTTTATAATGTGTGCTAAATGTTTTTAATAGTGTTTTATTACTGTTGTGGCATCAAATTGCTGCCAAAGTGTAAGCCGCCTTGAGTCACCTTCGGGCTGAGAAAGGCGGCATAGAAATACCATAAATAAATAATAAATATCCATTGATATGTGCATCTGTCAAACAACCAAGAGAGAGAAAAAGGCAATACTGGGTTTGTTCCAAAGCTCAAAAGATGCACAATGCACTCTCATTTCCTGCTACATCTAACTTCATCTTGAAATGGGAAAGTAGAGCAAAATACCTCATGGGTCTCATCTACACTGGCAGTTCAATACAGATTGAGCTGGATAATATAATAATAACAACATTGTATTTATAATCTGCCCTATCTCCCCAAAGGAACTTGGAATGGATTACAGTATTTACAAACACAAACACAGGCAAACATTTAATGCCTTGATGCAATTCACAGAAATTCACAGACAAAGGCAAAGGCTTCCTCTTTTCATCTCTGGCTTCTGGAAATGGTACTCAACTTCCAGCTCTGAGAGAGATGGTCATCTCCATTTCCAAGCCAAGGAGCCAGCATTGTCCATAGACACCTCTTGGTTGTGTGGCCGGCATGACTGCTTGGAGTACCCATTTGCAATATGGCAATATGGCAGCCTGGACTCATATCATCCAGTTGAATGCTGTTCGGTCTGCAGAGTTTTTGAGGACCAGGACATCCGTAGGGATACCAAGGTGCTTGTTTACAAAGCTATTGTCCCCCCATCCCTGCTATATGCTTGTCAAACGTGGACTATCTACAGATGTCACATGCAACTCCTGGAATGATTCATCAGCGTTGCCTCCGAAAAATCCTGCAAATATCTTGGGAAGGCAGGAGAACAAATGTCAGCATGCTGGAAGAAGCAAAGACCACCAGCACTGAAGCAATGGTCCTTCACCATCAACTCCGCTGGACCGGCCACATTGTCTGAATGCCTCCCAAAGCAATTGCTCTACTCCAAACTCAAGAATGGAAAACAGAATGTTGGAGGACAGGAAAAGAGATTGAAAGATGGGCTCAAAGCCAACTTAAAAACTGTGGCCTAGACACCGAAAACTGGGAAGCCCTGACTCTTGAGCGCTCTATCTGGAAGTCAGCTGTGACCAGCGGTGCTGTAGAACTTGAAGAGGCACAAATGGAGGGTGAAAGAGAGAAATGCGCCAAGAGGAAGGCATGTCATGCTAACCCCGACCGGAACCTGGAAACCGATGCCCTCACTGTGGGAGAACATGCGGGTCAAGAATAGTGCTCCACAGTCACCTACCTACCCACTGCCAGGACACCGAACTTGGAGGACAATGAGGGATCGCCTAACAACAACAACAACAGCAACAGGACAGCATAGATGAGATTATGGATGCATCAGAGGAGAACCTCAATCCTCTATGGCTGAACTTGGTTGTTCCCAAATTGTTCAACCCCTTTTCCATCTGAGAAGTTCTGATGCACAAATGTGCAACTTTAGTACATTTTCCCCATTCCGAAATACCTCTCCTGAAGCTTAATCACAAACAATAAGCATGAAAATATAGTCGTATTTTTGGCCCTGCCAACACTACAGTAATCCTCACTGCCATCAAGAGCTACTTTGAAGCTGAATTTGATCTCCAGGTTGAAAGAAGTTCACCAGCCTTGGCTTAAAATCGGCATCAGCTGTGATTTAGTTACCCTACAACCTTTTGTTTCCCTTTCACCGACTCGAACACCACACATTTTCCAGAGTCCAATGCAGGAAGAAGACAGATTGAAAGAGTGACCCGCCCAGCTCTCTGAGCAATTGAATTATCGCTGATGGAATCTCCAGCACCAGCCGCAGAGGCAAAGTTGTCGCGTATTGAGGTACAAGTACTTGGGGATTTAATATCTCTGATAAATGCTCCGATGACATGTATGGTTATGCAGCCTAGGCAATCACAATAGACCCCAGAGCTTCTATTTCTCTGAGAGAAGCACAATTCATTCCAATCTATATGTCAGAGGGGTTTTGGAGAGGCTTATAAGTAGAAGCCATTTGGGCGATTACCTTGGGGGAAAGGAGCCGAAGCTGCCTGCGCTCTCCAAAGTGTGAAGAGAGAGAAAAGAACAGAAAGGAAAGGAGAGCTGTCCATCCACCCCATTCTGAACACTACAAAAAAAAGATAAACTTTTTTCAAAAGCCCTGAAAAGCTGAAAGAAGAACAGATTTTGAGTTTGGTTCTGAGAAGAAGAAAAAAAATCTGATGCCTTCATCCTTGCACAGTTGCATTCCAAACAGTTGGCTTGCAGGCAATCTAATGAGAGAGCGAAAAAGAGTCCTTAATTAACCAGGTGATCTGATTTATGCTGAGTTTGCTTCAGACGCTGATTAACACTTGCATTATTTAAACTAATCAGAGATGCAAGTATGTTGAGAGGCAGGGATGTCTTCCAATAACAGGAATTACTTTCAACGCATAGATACACAGGAAAGGTGCGCCCACCTCCCCTGCATCACGGCAGGAAAACACCCAGGGCTAGAGCCTGCCATTCCGAAGTCAATTTGGATTAGCACTGGTGATTAATGGCAAAACAACAAGATAATCAGTTTTAATAAAGAAGGATTTGTCCCCAAATCTTTTGGCTGCTGTTTTGCTAGGCAGGTGGGTGGAATTATTCCCACAAGGAGCACAAGGTGCGGATACCGATCAAAGCAGTAGTGTCCATATTCCCATCTGGCTTAAACTGCCCTTGGTAGGGATGATGCCATGCAGCCAAAGCTAGTTAACTTTACAGCATTGTGACAAACTTATATTCTCCCTATGCAATCTCAGATTGACACAGACCATGGAGGAAACTGAAAAATGGATGAACCAACAACGGAGAGAGGAAGCAGTAAATAAAGAATAACACTCAAAAACAGGGGAACTTCAGACAAGAAACAACCAGAGACAGCTAATCAACTCTCAACAAAGGATTCCTCCAGGCAGAAAGAAGCCACACCTTGAAACTGCTAGGCCATGAAATGCTAATCAAGGTGGCCAATTGAAACATTCACACTTACTCCAACAGACAAGAGTTCTTTCTCCCATCCTAGACATTCAAACTCACTTGCCTAGTTTCCCACAGACTGCACAACCTCTGAAGATGTCTGTCATAGATGCAGGTGAAACGTCAGGAGAGAATGCTTCTGGAACATGGCCAGACAGCCCCAAAAACTTACAACAACCCAGAGAGAGAAAAGATGACTTTGGAGAGTGATGTTAAAGGGACGATCATATACATACATCGGAGTTTAAAGTATCGTTTCATTCCCACACAGTGTTATTTTGGGATCCAAAACATAAATAAGGAGTACCTCTGTCTTGTCTGGATTTAATTTCAACTTGTTGGCCCTCATCTAGTCTATTACTGATCACAGGCACCAGTTCAGGACCAGGACAGCATCCTTGGTTTTAAGTGGAAAGGAGTAATAGCGTTGGGTGTCATCTGCAACTCTTATTATTATTTGATTCTATGATTGTATGAATTGAATTTGAAAGTGACCACAGCACTAGAAATCTGGGGACTGAAGGAAAATCTCATTCGAAGGCAAAATTGTTTCAAGGGGGGAAATCCCCCTTTAGCAACATACTTGAGCCAGACTCCTTGCCCTGTGATCCCAATATTGTTGACTTCAATGGTTCCCCAAATCAGGCCCCCAGATATTGCTGGATTTGGTTCTTGAGAAGGCTTCTAGCAACTGAAAACCTGGGGACACTCATTTGGGAATCGTGCATGGACTTGGGACAGAACTACTTACTAGGATCTCAGAGACCTTTCACGTCACCTGCTACTTATTTTGGCAGAATACAGTGTTTCCTTGCTACTTCGCGGTTCGCTTTTTGCAGACTCACTGTTTCGCAGTTTTTCAATAAATACAGGAATATATATTTACACTGGAGCTGCGCCTCTCCTTGCCATGTGCATCATGGGAGGTGCCAGACTGGGAAGCCACCTCCTACAGGCACCCCACTCATCCAGCTCTTCCTCCTCGCCTGCTTCCTCCTCCTCCTCTACCTCACTCTCCCCTGCAGATGGGAGCCCTTCCGGGTTGAAAGTGGGAGAAAGAGGAGGAAGAGAAGAAAGTCACGCTGCATCAGCCTCTGCAAAGTGCCATCTCCTCTTTCTTCCTCCTCTCCTCCTTTTCCTCTCTTTCTCCTCCCTCCTTATCTCTCCTCCTTTCCCTCCCTTTTGCCCTCCTCTACTCTGCCTACTGGAGCTTGGGATCCGATGGCAGCCTCTTTCTGTCTGTTTACCTGTCTGTCTTTCTTCCTTCCTCTCTTTCTCCATTCTCCCTTGCACGCTCCTTCCTTTCTGGCTATCTGGCCACAAGCTCCACCCGAGATGGAGAGGAGGAGGAGGAGGAGGAGGAGGAGGAGGAAAGGGAAGGCTTGGCCTTTTTTTTCTCTCTTGGATGGTCCCTCCCACCACTGATGCACAATGATACTGGGGCAACAACTCCCACCAGTGGGAGGGGAGGCTGCAAAGGAACTCTTCCCCACATTTGGTCATTACATCACGAGATCAACCCAGTGCAGGGAGATTGTATGTATATGTGTGTGTGTGTGTGTGTGTGTGTGTATACACACACACACACACACACACACACACACACACACATATATATATATATATATATATCGTCGCTACTTCATGGATTTGCACTTTTCGCAAGTGGTCCTGGAACATAACACCCGCGATAAGCAAGGGAACACTATTACCGAAATTGGGCCTGGAAAAGTCAAGTTGCAAAGCTAGACTACACTGCTAGGACAGCACCAGGTTTTAAGGGAGAAAAGCCAGGGATTTCCCAAGATGCTGCTACAATTTGGTGCAACTCTATGATGCTGCAACAATCAATACAATACTCTCCCCAAATAAGAGCAAACAGCATGATCACTTAAACATTCATTTCAAAATCTTCTTGGAAGCTAATAAATTTTACAGCAGTTCCAGTCCTTTCTCATTGCAACAAAGGAAAGCTTAGTTCCAGACAAATTAAAAGTAAATTGATTGCCTTAGGGGAGTGTATTCAAATATCACTTTTCCATGTTAGAAATCTCTTTCCTTAAAACATTAAGGAAGGAAAAGAGAGCGAACCAACCATAGAAACAGTAGGAAAAAGCAGATCATTAAATCCCTATTTGCAAAACTGGGTAGCAATGTGGGGGGGGGGGGGGTATCAAACTTAAAATAAAATGCAAATATGTCACTGGGGTGCAGGCCTAACACTTGTGCCTGAATGTATGAATAATAAATATGAATAAATAGTAAACATAAAGGGATCAAACATGGCTTTTTCGATGCTCACCCACATTTATCCCTCTTGCCAAGAGAGCATACAGATGGCATCTTTGCATTTCCCTTTGGGGTAAGTGGGGAGAGGTTGCAGGACAATAGAGACCATTCACACAGCATCATTCTGGGGTGTTTATTCCTGAAGAAGATATATTCTGTATCGGAAACTAGAGCTGATGTGGTCTACCCAATGCAATTTTCTGAAGCAACACCGCTCTGTGGCTGTATTTGAGCACAACCTTCCAAGTCACCAAAAAAAGCTGGATGTTGACATTGACACAACATACCTCCTTCTGTTCTGTCTGTCTCTGTATTGCCTATCCAAAATGGCATTGAATGTTTGCTGTGTATGTGTACTCTGATCCGCCTTGAGTCCCCATTGGGAGAGAGGGTGGAATATAAATAAAATGTTGTTGTTGTTGTTGTTGTTATGTTGACCAAAAACTGATTCGTAACCCTTTGGTACTAATGTTGGAGAGTGCTTCCTGGTCAAAGTGGTCCCTGGTCAAAAAAAGGTTGGGAACCACTGCACTACGCAAATACAGGCAGTCCCCAAGTTACGAACAAGATAGGTTCTGAGGGTTTATTCTTAAGCTGAATTTGTTTGTATATTGGAACAGGTATATGAGAGAATGCTTTGGATAGCATCACCCCCCTGTGATGTTTTGTTTTTCTGTGTGTGACCCTGGTTAGAAGATTTCACCTCATTTTCTACCCTGTGATCGTTGGAATGTGAAAAAAATGGTTTGTTGTGAAAACAAGGATTGGTAAGAAAAGTAATTGGAGACCCATTTTCCCCATGATAATAACTCTTCCAGGTGTTACTTTCCCTTCCAAGGCATAGATTTCTTTCACTTTCTGTTATTTATTTATCATATCAGGAGCGAACCAAGGGTACAGTTGTGATGTATTTGAGAAAATACAAAGTTTAAAAACTTGGCATTATATTAAATGTCCTTTGACCAGTAGCTGGCCACTTGGAGTGCCTTTAGTGTTGCTGCAAGAAGGTCCTCCATTGTACATGTGGCACAGCTCAGACTGCATTGTAATAGGTGGTCTGTGGTTTGCTCTTCTCCACACTCGCATGTCATGGACTCCACTTTGTGGCCCCATTTCTTAAAGTTGACTCTGCATCTCATGGTGCCAGAGCACAGTCTTTTCAGCGCCTTTCAAGTTGCCCAGTCTTCTGTGTGCCCAGGAGGGAGTCTCTCATTTGGTATCAGTCATGGCTTGAGGTTCTGGGTTTGAGCCTGCCACTTTTGGACTCTCGCTTGCTGAAGTGTTTCTGCAAGTATCCCTGTAGATCTTAGAAAACTATTTCTTGATTTAAGGCGTTGGCACCCTAACTTTGTGTTGTTTCACCCCCATTCTTAACTATGAGTTGTTTTTAAGTCAGATGTTTGTAACTCAGAGGCTGTCTGTACATGGCTTCATTTTACGAAATCCTTGGATTTATAGTTTATTCAAGTAGTGAGAAATCCCCGTTGAAGTGCTTTGGTGCAGTAGTTCAAAGGAGTAGACTAAAGCATATCAGCAGAGAATCCTGGCAGTTAAAGAAGGATCAGAGTGCTCTACTTGTGCAGTACGGAGGTGGGAATACATTAAGAGGAAAATCTCTGTCCGTATGCCCACATTAGGGTCCTGAACCAGATCGGGTCCCCTATGCATTTTCGTGAGTAAACAGACAGAACAGATTGATCCGTGAAGATTTGGCCCACACATGCATTTGCAACACAGGTGGGCACAACCTACATTTCCCATCTGCTAAATAAATCAACCGAAGCAAGATGTTCTGAAGACGTGAACAAAGCCCCAGTCTTTTCTTCTTCTTTGTTTTACTTCCAGTGATGGTTTTCTTTGAGGGGAGGTTTGTGGGAAGACGGTTTTGCCAGTCAATAGGGATGCATTGAGATCAGGCTCTTCGATTAGCAAACACACCAACGGTCCAGCCGCCCGTGGCAAGATATCAGCTGCCCTCCACAGAAGATCATTGCTCGCTCGTAAATTAAGAGCCTGCCTCTTCCCCTCATTTCCCCACATGGTTTAATGTCAGGAGACAAGATGGGAAGGAATTACTGTATAATATCTCTCACCTCTTGGCCTTCTCCATTGGTTAATAAGAGAAGCTCAGCCTACATAGGAATATAATCCAGCGAAAGCTTCCTCTTGCTAGGGACAAGGAGAAAATGGCTCTCTCAGCAATTCGGAAGCCTTCCCTTTTCTTCTCCCAACTTGCACAATCCCAGATGTTTCACGGTTTCAGGCGCATAACCGGTGTCTGCCCCAACATCGTGAAACTGGTAGTGTTTGGGGAAATGAATGCAACAGGTCACAAGCAATTATTTCAGCAAGAAGGGGAAGGAGAAGATCTGAAGTACGCTGCTTATTAAATAACCACTGAGCACACCTGGGGCCTGAACATCCTGCTTGGAAAAAAGCATTTCCCACCATGTTCTTCCAACAAACAGGTTAGGCGTGCAGTTCACTGAAATCAGTGTGACACCAACAAAGGCAATTGAGGTCTTCATACTAGAAATTCACTAGAGTGGCCACTTCAAAAAAAGAAAACAGAGCTCATCCTATACCTTGTATCTGTCAGTCTTTGGGTGCATCTACACCGCAGAATTAGTGGAATCTCATATAACTTTAACTGCCAAGGCTAATGCTTTGGAATAGGGTTGTTCTCGGAACCATTTTCCTTCATTTCATCCATTCTTTAGTTACTTTTGATACCTTTGGGAGCACATAACAGGAAGGCCCCTCCTGATATGAAAAACAACTCAACACGAAAGCAAGTGGGAGCCGATCCTTGCTTTTCGGGAGCACATTGATGCTCCATACCTCCTTGGCTTGGAAAGAAAGTGTGATGTGTAGGCCAAGAAAGCACCTGCCTGCAGCACCTCCTCTAGAGTAAGAATGAGAACTTGCCTCCTTGTCTTGGAAAGTGTGTGTGCATGTGTGTGTGGCATACAGGCCCAGAAAGCATGGACTCCTGCCTGCGGCCGAGTGCCTCCTCTGGAGAAGAGAACTTGTCTCCTTGCCTTACAAAGTGTGTGTGGTGTGCAGGTCCAGAAAGCATGTGTGCTTGACTGCAGCCAAGCAAACTTTGACCCTTTTCATGTCCCGTCTTTCACTGGGGGCCCTAATCCATTTTTGGGAGCCTTCTGAAATAGGGAGGGCAGATACCTATTTTCACTCTGGGGTGCCAAAAAATCCGCCTCTAGAGTAAGAAACAGGTAAGAAGCCCCCTTAAAACATGTGCCTGCCTACAGCTGAGTACTGCTCTTCTAAAGTAAAACAGCTTACATGCCTAAACTGGTGGGAAGGAGAGCCTGAGAAGCCCCCTCCCCATAATGGGCCGATAGAAAATTGATCTTTCGGCACCCCGGAGCAATACCAGGTTCTGCCGATCCAGCCTAGGTCCAAAAGGGGATGAGTATTAGTAAGTGTCCAGCGGTGACAAAGGGAGGCTCGCTTGCCTTTTTCTCACATCCATTGCCTTTTCCTTCTAGCGGGCAGGAGAGCCATAACACCAGCGTGGGCCCTGAGGCCTGGTGGAAGATGAGCTAAGTCCAGTTCTCCTACGACAGCTCGGAGTGCACCTACTTCAAAGCCGCCGTCAACCGTAAGTGAAGCAGAACAACATAGGGGGAGATTGGTAGTTAGGGGGACGAGAACGACAATTCCATGGGACCCTTGATTCTGCAGGAACGGGTGTATTTGTGTGCGAGAGTCAACAACACTATGGCCCCTTCCACACAGCTTACTGAAATCCCACATTATCTGCTTTGAACTGGAATATATGGCATTGTGGACTCAGATAACCCAGTTCAAAGCAGATCTTGTGGGATTGTCTGCCTTGATGTTCTAGGTTATATGGCTATGTGAAAGGTGCTCCCAAAAATGGATTAGGACCCCCATCAAAAGCCAGGACACGAAACAGGTCAAGGTTTACTCTGAACGCACAACGCTACTACAGAGTCACAGGAGTTGTAGTTTTATGCCAAATAGTGCTGCTGCCTCATCAAACTATCCATTATGCCATAGCATTGAGCCTTGGCAGTTAAAATCACATCAGATTGCATTTATTCCGCAAACACTTTATTCCTTTTTTTCCTAACCTGCGCAACTAACAGCAATATCCTGCCTTCTAGCTCAATATAAGCTCCCACAATGTAGAAAGAGTGGCACCTATGGTGATGGACAAGGCAATTTTTTACTGACAGACGAGACAAAGAAGATGCAAGAGAAATAAAACAGTTCTATCAGTCAAAAACAGTGAGACATTTACACTTGGACACAGGTTCAGAACCACCACTCTTGCCTGGACTTCAGCAACCCATGTAAAATGGAAGACAAGGGTTTAAATTCATTCATTACAGTGGAGTCACTGAATCAGCTGAATCTACCTATGTGTTGACTCATCATTCAACAACAGGTCTGCTCTAGACAGGACTAACCAACTAACCTAGTTAGTTTGGATTCTAACCCAAGCTGCGCCTCTGGAAGAGTAAATATAAATGGATTAAATAATCTTACTAAGCGATCTGCTAGAGATGAATATACACAATACGTAATATGTAATGGCACAGGTGACAGTATGCATGCAGGACATATTCTGTGGACAATGCAGAATGGTCATTGTCTTTTCAGTAGCCTTTAAAGACCTTTATACGAGAGTTGAATGAAAAGTGATGCCTCCACCTTCATCATAAGATCAGCCACCTCGCTAATGGCATTTCGGAAAAAACTGAAAACCTGGATGTTCCAGCAAGTTTTCGGCTAACCCGACCTGATGATGTTTGATCATGGATTAGCAATCTCGGACAACGAATTTGGATTGTGACTTTAATTATGAGATGTTCTGGTCTGTATTGGTGGCCCAATACTTTTATGTATGTATATGTATGTACTTTATTTTTTAACTTTATATTTGTAATTGGAATATTGTAGTTTTAAATATGCTGTAAACCGCAATGAGTCGCCGTATAGGCTGAGATATTAGCGGTATATAAGCGTACCAAATAAATAAATAAATAAATAAATAATAAATAACTCCTCAACAGATGGCAGTACTGGTATGCAGCAGGTACTGGCTTGTCCAGTAGACTCTCCTCTGCTGTTCCATATTGGCAGGAAACCTTAGCATTGAACAGTTGTGTTGTTAAAGAGCAAAGTGTGGAACCCTGCGCAGACTGTCAGTCAATGCGACTTAAGCAATGTTCAATCATTGAATTCTTGACAGCAAAAGGTGTCAACACAAAGGAGATTCATCAGAGAATGCAAGCTGTTTATGGTGATTGTGTTAATGTGAGTACTGTGCACCGTTGGGCAAGTAAGTTTAAAGATGTTGAGGTGGGAACATCTGACTTGTGTGACAAACAAAGAGTTGGACGTCCGGTGACAGCAACCACTGAGTTTCACAAGCAAAAGGTTGACAGATTCATTAAGGACAATCATCGTATCACTCAGAGATAAATTTCAAGCATAATCGGCATTTCACAATAACATGTGGGTCACATTATTGCTTTGCTTGGCTATTGGAAGATCTGTACACGATGGGTACCCAGGATGAGAGAACGGTGAGACACTGGTTGCAGAAATAAGAGTGTCAACTTCTTCCGTGACGGCTTCAGAAAACATGTTCATTGTTGGCAGAAATGTACCCAATTGTCCGGTGATTACGTGGAAAAGTGAATAGTGGTAGTTAAAGAGCACATTCTAAGGATCATTTCTGCATTTGATTTATTAAATTATTCCCATCTAAACCCAAGTAACGAAGGTGGAGGCATTACTTTTCATTCAACCCTCGTATAACAGATGGAGCTTTTAATGGGGAGTTTTTTTTCTGTTTTACTTTTACACTTGTTTTTACAATGGTTTTAACTTGTGTTTTCAAAAATGGAATTTCAGTCTAAATCTGACCTAATTTTTATATGAAGAGCTCCATTGTTGTATTGAGCTTTTGAATGGTTAGACACTTTCTTGGACTCCATGCTTGGAAAAAGTAGGGATATACATTAAATAAATGAGTGATTACTTTTAAGGGAAGCAGGAGGACAACTGCCCATGCAGTTTGACATTGTCATAGAGAGAGCAGCGTGCAAATGTGCTATATGTGATGGGAGCTCTATAAATTGTCTTCCTTACTGTGCTGTTTTGTGGTTATATAATGGAAATGGATCATAATTCTCAAGCAGGTGTTGACGCTACGCGGCATCCCAGTTCCAATCGAACTTTCTGCCTGGCATGACTTCTATGTGTAGGTGTTTCCCACCCACCCCAGAAGACTGGTACATGTAACACGCATCCTTACAAACGCACGTCTACTCACTCACCATCTGACAATACCTTCCAGGATGAAAAGCCCTTGGCCTTTCCAATGGACTTCAGCATCCAGAAGACCCAGAGGGAAGGGAAGGTGCATCCAGAATTAATGCCATTTGACAGAACCTTCGTTGCTATGTCTCAATACTATGGAAATCTGTTATTTGGTGAGGCACTTGCACTCCTCCCAAGAGAAGGCTAAAGACTTTGTAAAGCCACAGCCCACATGACTCCATAGCATTGGGTCATGGCAGTTCCAAGTGGTCTCAAACTCCATTCATTCGACAGTCTCGTTCCACAGGGTCCAACCTTTCGTCCTCCAGGTGTTTGAGACTCCAACTCCCAGAAGCCTGGCCAGCTTGTCCAATAGTCAAGAATTCTGGCAGCTGAACTACCAAAATACCTAGCGGTCCACAGGTTGGACACCACAGGTATAGATACAACCTGTTCCAAAACTGTGAGTGAGAAAGTCACAGGAAGTGAGAAGGTATCTCCAGGATAAAGAGCGGCCTTTGCAGGTCCCTAACAAGGTCAACCCTAGATGCTGTACACCCTTCAGGTCACACATTTCAAGGATATATTGGTTGCCACTTTGTGGTTAAAACTGGATATCTACATATTTGCCCTGAGGCATGAATAATGGCATACTACCATTATGGTCAGTCTGGGGCACATTTGTGAGAATTTAATGTCAGCTTTTGGCTCTAATGTCATGGTATTCGTTGACTTTAGTGGACTTTAAGCCCAATGTAAATTCCAGGGCATATTACTGCCCGAGACAAAAGACAAGACATATATCCATCCGTCTGTATCACAACAACTGTTACTAGGTGAAGTAGCCCTTTGTAGTGTCATTGGATTGGTTGTGGTAGGTGAAGGGTTGGATTGGTTGTGGTAGGTGAAGGTGAATTGGCTATTGCTAGGTGAAGTGGCCCATTGTGATGCTGGTAGAAAGCAAAGTGACATGTGTATGAGGGGAAGGGAAGGAGGGAGGGAAGGAAGGATTGAGGGAGGAAAGGAGAGGGAGGGGGAAGGGAGGAGCAAGGGAGGAAAGGAGAGGGAGGGAGGGAAGGAAGGAAGGAGGGAGGGAGGGAGAGAGGAAAGAAGAGGGAGGGAGGGAGGGAGGGAGGGAGGGAAGGAAGGAGGGAGGGAGGGAGGGAAGGAAGGAGGGAGGGAGGAATGGATGGAAGGAGCGAGGGAGGAAAAGAGAGGGAGGGAGGGAGGGAGAGAGGAAAGCAGGGAGGGAGGGAAGGAAGGAGCGAGGGAGGGAGGGAGGAAAGGAGAGGGAGGGAGGAAGGGAGAGAGGAAGGAGGGAGGGAGGGAGGAGGAAAGGGAGGGAGGGAGGAGGAAAGGGAGGGGGAGGAAGGAAGGAGGAAAGGAAGGAGAGGAAGGAGGGAGGGAGGGAAGGAGGAAGGAGGAAAGGAAGGAGGGAGGGAGGGAGGGAGGGAGAAAAGGAAGGAAGGAAGGAAGGAAGGAAGGAAGGAAAAAGTGGAGAAAGAAATGAAAGGAAAATGGAGGGAAAAGAAAGGAGGAAAGATAGGGCGGGGGGAGAATGGGAAAAAGGAGCTGAAAGCAAGTGGGTAGCAGCTCCTCCGGCATATGTACCCTGGGCAATTCTGGGTATATACGCTAGTTCTACATACAGAATAGACTGGCTAGACTGCCAACTAGATTTTATTTCAATGGAGCATCTCTATCCACAAGGTCTTAAGAGTAGCTGACCCATTTAGAGGACATGACTGAAGGGATTCATGAGAAACCATCCGGTTGCTCCTGCCTTCCCCTCAAGGCCTGCCGCCTGAGGAAGTTGCCCTCTCCCTCCCTAACGGTGGGTTGGCCCGCTGTTCTTCCTTACGCCATGCCTGCAGCAAGGCTGCTAAACTCTCTACATACCTAATCGGGTATTTTGTACCAACCCCACAGTCACTGAGACTGCTTACATTAATAAGGAGAGCCTTAAGAAGGGGGGTGAACTCAATAATCTGATTGGGCTTTTTTATCTCTATCTATTGTGGTTCTATAGTTTGCATGCCCAATTCCCATTAATGCTAATGGGAGTTACTGTACCGCGTGCCACGAAAGAATACAGGCCTTTTGACTTCATTACGGAAATTTAAAATTCATTACCACAGGATACTGAGGGATTGCCCTAAATACTTTCCCTTTGTTATATATTTCCTTGTTAATGCAACCATTTGAGTGTACCGTACCCTGCTGAGTAGGAAACATTTTCTAGGCTGTTTAAAACAAATTCTCCACAATTGGAAGCAACTCTTTTGTCTCCATTTATGCCTTTGACACTGGCTGCCTTCAGCTTAATGGGACCAGAGTAGATAAAAGCAAATTAATCCAAAAGGTGACTTTTTCTATCCTATTGTCAAATCTCATGCAGACAAATTCAAGTATTCCTCAGCTTCTTTGCGATTCAGCGCAAGCCATGCATTCAAATTTGAGCTGCAACAATGAATCCAATTATGAGAACATCCTATTCAAAATTATGCATCGATCAGAAAATGGTTGCTTGACTATTCTTGTAAAGAAATATATTACGAAACACAGAAATTACCGGCGGGGGAAGGTGGGAGATAAGAGGTGATATTCCAAGGTGATTCTGAACAGCAATGCATCTCACTTTTAACTGAAGCCAACCGGCAGAAAGAAGTCTGGGCTCGGAAATTTCAGTCCCAATCTATTGGGGGGATTCAAAAATACACGCCATCATTTTAGAGTAAACAGGAAGGCAGTGCCGCCATTTAAAACTGGTGCAATATGATTCATAGTGAGGCAGCAAATTTTAAACTCTGAGTGCTCATTGGAGTTGTGCATGGATCTGTTTTCCTTTGTTATTTTGTTAATTTCGTTACCTTTGGGAGCACATAACACAGTGTTTCTCAACCTGGGGATCGGGACCCCTGGGGGGGTCGCGAGGGAGTGTCAGAGGGGTCTCCAAAGTCCATCAGAAAACACAGTATTTTCTGTTGGTCATGGATGTTCTGTGTAGGAAGTTTGGCCCAATTCTATTGTTGTTGGGGCTCAGAATGCTCTTTGATTGTAGGTGAACTATTAATCCAAGCAACTACAAGCCACACATGTCAAGGTCTATTTTCCCCAAACTGCATCAGTATTCACATTTGGTATCCGTGCTAAGTTGGTCTAGACCTATCATTGCTTGAGTCCACAGTGCTCTATGGATGTAGGTGAACTACAACTCCAAAACTCAATGTCAATGCCCACCAAACCCTTCCAGTATTTTATCTTGGACACGGGAGTTCTGTGTGCCAAGTTTGGTTCCATTTCATCATTGGTAGAGTTCAAAATGCTCTTTGATTGTAGGTGAACTATAAATCCCAGCAACTACAACTCCCAAATGACAAACTCAACCCCCCTTAACCCCACCAGTATTCAAATTTCGGCATATCAGGTATTTGTGCCAAATTTGGTCCAGTGAATGAAAATACGTCCTGCATATCAGATATTTACATGATGATTCACAACAGTAGCAAAATTACAGTTATGAAGAAGCAATGAAAATAAATGTATGGTTGGGGGTCACCATAACTTAAGGAACTGTATTTAGGGGTCATGGCATTAGGAAGGTTGAGAACCACTGACATAACAGGAAGCCCTCTTCCAGTACGAAAATCAGCTCGACACGAAAGCAAGTGGGAGACAATCCCAGCTCCTCACCTGCTTTTCATGAGCAGCCTTCTTGCCTTGGAAAGAGCGTGAGTGTGTGGCATGTAGGCCCAGAAAGCACATGTGTCTGCCTGCAGCCAAGTGCCTCCTCTAGAGTAAGAAACAAGTAAGAAGTCTCCTTTCCTTGGAAAGAGTTTGTGTGTGTGTGTGTGGCATGCAGGCCCAGAAAACGAGCACACCTGCCTGCAGCCGAGTGCTTCTCCTCTAGATTAGAGAAACAGGTAAGACACCTCCTTAAAGGTCGCATCTGCCTGCAGCTTAGCACCTCTCCTCTAGAGTAGAAACAGCTTAAATATCTAAAATGATGGGAACGGGAGCCTGGGAAGCCTCCCTTCTCATGGGCCGATAGAAAACACCCCAGAGCGAAAACATATGCTCTCCAGATTTTGGGAGGCTCCTAAAAAATTGGATTCGAGCCCCACCAAAAGCCAGAACACAAAACAGGTCAAGGTTTACCCAGATTGCACAAGTCTAGTGCTCATCATTACAGCCCCAAAAAGAGAGTCCAAAAGACCAGGCAGCAGCATTACTTCATACCTGTCTTCTATAGTGAATTGGTATTTACCTACACATGACTAAATCACTCAACACAGCATTATAATGGAGATTATTCACAATTCAGCTATCCTACCAGTTATTGTATGGTCTACAGTTACGTTTACAATGAATGCCAGGATAGGTGGGAGTTAGGAAATGGATGTTATTCCCTTTGCTAATCAAAAGAACTCCCACACTCTAAACCACATGTGTCAAACTCAAGGCCCACCACATCATTTAATGTAGTCCTCTAGAGCAGTGGTTCTCAACCTGGGGTCCCCAGATGTTTATGGCCTACAACTCCCAGAAATCCCAGCTAGTTTACCAGCTGTTAGGATTTCTGGGAGTTGAAGGCCAAAAACATCTGGGGACCCCAGGTTGAGAACCACTGCTCTAGAGGCAAATCCTGCACTACTTGTCATTAGATGTCATGACTAAAGCTGATGGGAGTTGTGGCACAGTAACATCTAGAAGGTTGCCATTTGTAGTTATGATGCTGGGATTCTAATTTACTGGTAGATACAAAGCTGGTGGATATGATGTCTGGACTTAAAACATCCTTTAAATTTTTTTCCCAACTTCAGAGCCACAAATGTCGTTGGGTAGCCATTCTCAGTATCCATAGTTAGGACAGATGATCATCAAAAGGAGTAGGAGTTGTTGTTCAGTAACATCTGAGGACCCAAACTGCATAAAAACTAAAGAGCACCGACCACCATGTAAAAATATTATAATTGGTTCTCAGTATCCACAGACTCTCCATCCGTGGATTCAAGGACCCTTTGAAGGCAACCATAAGGTTGAAGAGGTCCTCAGTGAAAATAACTTGACATCCGTGTTTTAAATATATGAGATCTGTCTCTACTTAATCACTGAATGTATTCCAGTTGGCTATAACAATTGCAGAGCTAGTCGTCTCCACTACCCAAAGCTTCCAGATTCACCTAAACTGGACATTTTTGCTGGTAGTGGCTCCATATGACCTATGGAGAGGTCCTATGGCAATTTATATAAGCTTTTTCCACTCTACATCAAATCGTAGGTTCCTTTCCTTGTGTCTCTCAAAGAAGAGAACATCAACTTGATGGACCAAACAACCAAATGTGTGTGCCTTTAAAAACTAAGAAGCCTCCTGTCTACATGGATCCTTGGTTATCCTGCACGTAAATATTGTTGGGATGGCAGCCAAGCCAGAAGGAAGGGAATGCCTCTCCAAGCAAGATGGGAATCTCTAGTGTCAGATACAGTCAGCTTGACTAATGAGACATCCCGCGTGCCAACTCCTACAGCCTTGTTCTGTCTGTTCTCACTAGAGAATATGCTTGGACACACTGTGGCACTAGCGCAAGCATCTTCAGATCCCAATCAAGTATCAATAGCATGAGTCTAAGTGATGGTGTAGGAAGGAAGCCAAATCTTCCTCCGCTCCCTTTTTCTTTGTTTGTTTTAAGGTCTTCAGATGCCATTATGGCACAAGTTGAAATGCAAGGAAGGTTCTAATCCTAAACATCCAACTAGGAGTTATTTCATTATGAAATAAAGAACAGCAGCAAAGTGAAAGGAAGTCAAGGATCCTCTTCTAGCAATGTTCATGGAAATGATAGCTAGCACAGAGTTTGGAAATATCTAGTCATAACTAATGAATGTATTGGGTTGTTGTAGGTTTTTCATGCTGTATAGCCATGTTCTAGAAGTATTATCTCCTGATGTTTTGCCTCTAAGGATGCTTGCCACAGATGCAGGTGAAACATCAGGAGAGAATGCTTCTAGAACATAGCCATACAGTCCAAAAAACCTACAACAACCCAGTGCTTCCAGTCATGAAAGCCTTCGACAATACAATTAATATATTGTTTTGTTAACCATCAATCCCTTCTAATGCACTAGACCTGTGGTTCTCAACCTTCCTAATGCTGCAACCCCTAAATACAGTTCCTCGTGTTGTGGTGACCCCCAACCATAACATTATTTTTATTCCTACTTCACAAATGTAATTTTGCTACTGTTTGGAATCATAATGTAAATATCTGATATGCAGGATGTATTCTCATTCACTGGACCAAATTTGGCAAAATACTTGATATGCCCAAATTTGAATATTGGTGGAACTGGGGGAGGGGGTGTTATTTTGTCATTTGGGAGTTGTAGTTGCTAGGATTTATAATTTGCATACAATCAAAGAGCATTCTGAGCTCTACCAACAATGTAATGGAACCAAACTTGCCACACAGAACTCCCATGACTAACAGAAAATACTGGAAGGGTTTGGTGAGTATTGACCTTGAGTTTTGGAGTTGTAATTGACCTCCATCTAGAGCACGGTGAACTCAAACAATGATAGATCTGGACCAAACTTGGTGTGAGTACTCAATATGGGCAGATGTGAACACTGGTGGAGTTTGGGGAAAATAGACCTTGACATGTATGAGTTGTAGTTGCTGAGATTTATAGTTCACCTACAATCAAAGAGCATTCTGAACCCCACCAATGATAGAATTGGGCCAAACTTCCCAAAGAACTCCCATGAACAACAGAAAGTACTGTGTTTTCCAATGGACTTTGGAGATTCCTCGGATATCCCCTTGCGACCTCCCCCCCCCCCCCCCCACTGCACTAGATTATTCATTTCTTGCCGAAATTAAGAATATATTTTAACAAATTAAGTTGTTGGGATTCATTCGGATGGTGTTCCTCTATTGATTCCTTTAATGCTGGTCATTGACTGAAATAAAAATCTTTGTTCATTCGGTGTACCTTTTCTTGGGTAGCGAAATGCATATTGAGCCTTTCCAATCTGTGGGCCATTGTTTTGTTTTCCATATTTGTTGACAGATTTTAGTTAGAACTAGAGTAGATGGTTTCTATGCCACTTAAAGTATCTCTATTGGTACACCATCTGTTCCTGGTTATTTATTTCTCCCAAGCCTTATGAGGATAGCTTCCACATCAGTTTCTAAAATTGTAAGTTCATCTTCAGATGGTTCTTCCTTGAGTGAATCTGTCATCATTTCATTTCCTTTATACAGCTCTTGAGGATATGGTTTCCGTTGTCTTTTTTTATTTGTACTTGCTCATGTAATGAACATTTCCCTTGCTATTGTAGAGCATCTCTGACCTGAGTTTACATCTCTTTTTGACTTTTCAGAGGTTGAGAAACAGGTCTCTTGTTTTTGTTTTTTGTTTTTTTTTTCTTGTAAATAGAAATAGAAATGCAAAACATTTGGGTATGATGGTGAGATGGCAGGTTCAGTTTTAATGGAGGTAGGTTGAGGGACACAGATAAAAGGAACGATATTGCCTAAAGCCAAGACGAGTAGGTAATCTTAGGAATAGTGGAAGACATTATTGGAACACAGTATGAGGCTGGCTGGGAAGCAAAAAGGAGATGTGATAAAATGGGCAAAAGAGCCTTCATAAGTCTGGAGTGTTCATTCACGTTATAATATGTCTGGTGTGCCAATTGTCTCTGTTCAACCTATTGTCAATGGATTGGAGTTTGTGGATGTATTCTCTTTCCAATCTTCTGTTATAGATTCTTTGTTCATGAAATCTAAGATTCATAATGGAATGCTCAGGAAAATGGAAGTGTTCTGCAACTGGTTTTTGAGTATTCCCAATCCTAATATCTGATCTATGTCTGTTTATCCCCAGGCACAGAGACTTCTCTTTGCCCAATATCATCTGACAGAGGATGGCATATATAGCATTAGAGAATGAGCTAAAGTACGTACCTCAAAAACTAATATTGTAATTGGTGTGATTTGGTCCTGTGATGGTATTTCCAAAGTAGATGTGTGGGCAGAATTGGTATCTGGGTTTATGGCAAGGTCTTGTGCAAATTTGTTTCATTTGTTTGTTTGTTTACATCAGTGGTTCACAACCTTCCTTTTACTAGGGATCACTTTGACCAGAGATCATTTTCACCAGGGATCACTTTGACCAGGGATCACTTTGACCAGGGACCACTTTGACCAGGGACCACTTTGACCAGGGACCACTCTCCAAAATTAGTACCAAAAGGGTTACGATTCACTTTTTGTTCAACTTTAGATTCAGTTTGATTATTTGAGGTGCTGAATCAGAAAATTGCATTGGATAGACCACATCCGCTCTAGTTTCTGATACAGAACACATGCCATCCAGTAGTTGCCATCTGCTCACCCACAGAAAACCATCTTTAATAAGCCTTGGCACTATAAGAGTTTTGTGAGACCCGTCACTCTCATTGCAATGGTGTAGGCCATGAACCATATATTAGTTCTTGCGGACCACTGGTGGTCCATGAACAACAGGTTGGGAACCACTGGTTTACATTAATATGTTGGGTACTGTAGCTTTAGGGATGCCTGTTATAATTACATGAGCTTAGCATCCCCTTCATGCCTTTGAGGAATGAACAGCAAATCCCCATATCATGACCAGCTCAGTACAAAATGCCCTTTGATGCACTTTATCTCATCCTTTAGTAAACTCATCCAGGGTTTTTATAATTGTATCCCTTGCAATTGGCCCAGCCCACTGTGCTCAACTTTTTAATTATTTTATTTCATAACCTGTATTATTGTGTTATTATTGTCTTATTATTACTATGTATTATTATTGTATTGTTTTGTTTTGTTTACGTTTTATTTGATGTTATTATCTGTTGTATGTATTTTATTTTGCTTGTTGTAATTGTTGGCCTTGGTCTCATGTTAGCCACCCTGAGTCCCCTTGGGGAGATGGTGGTGGGGTATAAATAAAGTATTAGTAGTAGTAGTAGTTGTAGTAGTATCCCCGTCTTGTGGGTCTCAGCAAATGGGATTTTATTGGAGGGCTTCAAGGCGAGTCTTCCAAAGCCATTTCTTGCACATTGGAACAGAAAAGGAATCACCCAAGACCCATCCAGTCTTTCCCGGTGTGAGTCATTCTATATATTTTTGACTCTTTCTTTCCTGATGATTTGCAATACAAGCTAGGCCGGGGAGTAATTGTAATCTGGGCAGATCGATCTCGGGGAAAGGTGGTCTGGCATTGTTATCAGTAAAAGCCAGGCTGAATGCCTTTGAGGACTCACAAGCAGCAATGTGAAAATAACAACCAGACCTCTTTTTCATTTCCAGCACTGAGCATTCAGGAATAAACGGCCAGTATACATGGAGCTTTAATTTAGCTATTAGGGCTGTCAGTGAAGGTTTGGGATGACACTTTCACATGCTAGCATAGCTCCTCGCTCTCAGCCACCAGTACATAAAACCAGGCACAGTGGGAAAACATTCGGAATAAATGATGGCATATGAGCGGTTTTTGCATATGCCTGGTATATATCACATGTAGAATCCAGCTTTCCTTGTTACAGCATTTGCTTTCCCTTTAAAAGGAAAGAGCTAGTGCAGAAGACTGCACACGGCTCTAGTTAAGGGCCTGAAATTGGTCTGCATTATGTGATTACAAGAGCGTACTCCCAAGTGCTTAGCTGCTCAGCTCAGCCTCCATCTGGACTCTTAGGAAAAAAGAGGATTCCCATAAAAGAAATAAAATAAAGCGCCACCGGAGAGATCAAACCTGAAGCTGGGAAACTTTCAAATATAGTTATTTAAATGGAAAACCGGTTCTTGCTCTCTCCAAGTTCACCGCAAGCCTTCCTCCTGATCTCGCCACTTATGGAATCAACAGGAGTTTCAATACAGGGAGAGATGACTCCGCCACATTCTGGGAACAGCAGGAGTTAAAATACACTCTCAGAAAGCAAAAGAAGGACCCTGCCTGGAGCTGGTGAATATTTTAAGTCGGCGTCTCTTGTATGCAAAACCCAGCCTGGTTCTCCATTTTGAGCTTGGAGACAAACTTTCCTCTTTGGAGCAGGCCAACGGTGGCGGTCCTATGGAAATTCTGCAGGAGCATCTCCGCAGGGAGCCTTCCCTCTGCGTCCTCACTGTCTGGCACACACAGATGCAGCACCCGCCTCCTGTCACTATGCAGTCGAGTCATTTAGAAAACACTTAGCAATGGAATTAAAAAAACATTAAACTTCGGAAGGAGATGGGGGGTCGGACTTTTGACAAGCTGCGTCAGAAACCAACCATAATTAATTAAATTGGATGAGGCATACATAAAGGGAGATGGAGAAAAGAGGACAGCCACCGAGAATCGGGATGGAAATGTGCTCACATTTTACCAGGCATTGAATAAAGGACACAGTATGCCTTATTGCTGGTGCAAAGGCAGACATGGGGTAAAAATACAGATGCATGTCAGAAAAGGAACCGCCAGTTGGGCACCAAAATTACAAGATGGCAATTAAGTAAAGAAAAGAAAGGAAGCGGGATAATTACACATGTTATAAAACTCATTTAATCAAGCTCACAAGGGCAATTAGAATGGGGGGGAGGATATATTGAAGCAGGAAGCTCCAGAAGTGCATTTGTCCCATGCCCACAAAAGGAACAAAAGTGAAGCCATAGATAGATAGAAAGAAAAAGAAGCAAGAATTACATTGTATTGTTGAAGGCTTTCATGGCTGGAATCACTGGGTTGTTGTAAGTTTTTTGGGCTATATGGCCATGTTCTAGAAGCATTCTCTCCTGATGTTTTGCCTGCATTTATGGCAAACATTCGCCTGCATTTATGCTTGCCATAGATGCAGGCGAAACATCAGGAGAGAATGCTTCTAGAACATGGACATATAGCCCAAAAAAACCTACAACAACTCAAGAACTACATTCTCATTCTTCATAGCAGCACCAGATTTATGCAACTTGATCTGACTAACTTCCTCAATGTTTGTTGTTGTTTGCTTCGTTCAGTCGCTTCTGACTCTTCGTGACTTCCTGGACCAGCCCAGGCCAGAGCTCCCTGTTGGCCTTGGCCACCTCCAGCTCCTTCAAAGTCAATCCAGTCACTTCAAGGATTGCCCTTGGTCGGCGCTTCTTCCTTTTGCCTTCTATTTTCCCCGGTATCATTGTCTTCTTGAAGCTTTCCTGTCTTCTCATGATGTGTCCAAAGTACTTCATCTTTGCCTCTACTATCCTTCCATCCAGTGAACAGTTGGGCTTTATTTCCTGGAGAATTGACTGGTTGGATCTTCTCGTGGTCCAAGGAACTCTCAGAATTTTCCTCCAACACCACAGTTCAAAAGCATCTATCTTCCTTTGCTCAGCCTTCCCCATGGTCCAGCTCTCACATCCGTAGGTGACTATGGGGAATACCATTGCTTTGACTATGCGGATCTTCGTTGCCAGTGTGATGTCTTTACTCTTCACAATTTTATCGAGATAGGCCTTTGCTATCCTCCCAAGAAGTAAACATCTTCTGATTTCCTGGCTACAGTCTGCGTCTGCAGTCATCTTCACTTCTAGAAATACAAAGTCTGTCACTTCCTCTTTGTTTTCTCCCTCTATTTGCCAGTTATCAATCAGTCTGGTTGCCATCATATTGGGTTTTCTGATGTTTACGTGCAACCCAGCATTTGCACTTTTTTCTTTCAGCTTGGTTAGAAGGCTCCTCATCCTCACTTTCAGCCATCAAAGTGGTATCATCTGCATATCAAAAGTGGTTCATATTTCTTCCAGCAATTTTAACCCCAGCCTTTGATGTGTCAAACCCTGAACATCGCATGATGTATTCTGCATACAAGTTGAATAGGTTGGGAGAGAGTATACACCCTGCTGTACTCCTTTCCCAATCTTGAACCAGTCAGTTGTTCCAATGTTCCAAGGGGCAAAGTCTTAACAGGGGTGACGACTGCATCCGCACAGATAATTAAGCAATTGGAACAGTTAGAATTTCACAAAACAATAGGCCTGGATAAAAGATGTCCATAAATACATAGAAACAAGAGGAGCTCTGCATGGTGGGAGAGGACAAGAGTTTTGGCAACCGATTTCCAATAGCTTGCTGAGGATGGAGGAAGTGGGTGAAGCAACAGGACATGGAAGAGGTGGTAGTTTCCATGTTGCCATTAATAGAACGGAAAAGGTAAGGGCTGGAAAAAATGAAAAGCTGGCCATTGTAGTGTATATTTGTTTACAAATCCTCATTCATTTGGAAAGAAACAGGGCAGGAAAAAGTTCATTTCAGGTGAAATTTCTAAACATGTTGGAATGTGAGGAATACTTGATAACTTTAGAGGGAGAAATGTATTTGAATCGCCAAGTCCAACCTGGCAGGATATTAGAGATGGATCATTCAGACACATTGGCAATCCCATTTCCCATCAGATATTGACTGAGAAACTATTGATCCTTCCACACTGCCCCTATATCCCAGGATCTGATCCCAGATTACCTGTTTATCCCAGATTATCTGGCAGTAGAAATTCATATAATCTTGTTTAAAGCAGATAATCTTGGATCAGATCCTGGGATAAAGGGCAGGGTAGAAGGGGCCAGAGTTCTACACCTGAACTCAACCCTTGCTTTGCAACCACTTTAGCAGAGGATCACAAGTACATTCATGGATTGCTATTGTGCAACAAGTCACTTATTTAGTGAAAGGCTTCACCTTTCCTTTCATTGAAAGGGAGCCCCCACTATTCTTAATGCATCTTCATCTCCTGTTTGGAATTTCCCTTTAATAATCAGGGCCAGCTAACACTTCCCAACAAAGGATTCCCCCAAGACGGAAGCAGCCAGGCTTTGGAACCGCAAGGCTATTGAATGCTAATCACGCCGGCCAATTGCAAAATTCACACTTGCCTCAAGCAGACAAGAGTTTTTTTCTCCCACCCTGGACGTTATTCCACAGATATATAAACCTCACTTTGTCTAGTTTCCAACAAACCTCACAAGCTCTGAGAATGCCACAGATGCAGGCGAAACATCAGGAGAGAATGCTTCTAGAACATGGCTATCAGGGGCGGCTCAACCCATTACGCAAAGTAAGCATTTGCAGTATAGTTGATTCTGCCCAGGGGCGCTCTTGGGGGAAATAGACCTTGACATATGCGAGTTGTAGTTACTGGGATGTATAGTTCACCTACAATCAAAGAGCATTCTGAACTCCACTAATGATGGAATTGAACCAAATATAGCACCCAGAACTCCCATGACGAACAGAAAATATATATATCAGTGATTGGTTTGGGGGGGGGGGGGGCACCAAAATACTGTTTGCTTACCATTGATAATTACCTAGGGCCGCCTCTGATGGCCATACAACCTGAAAAACCTACAACAACCCTATTGTTTCGGACTTTTAAAGGTTGTATATTATGTGATGTCGTGGCCTATGGCTGGTACAATAAACCATTCATTCATAAATACCAGTTCCCAAGGTTAAGAGCAACCATAAGGCAATTCTTGCTTTTGAGTTCCTAACATGCTAGTGAACTTCCATGATACATCTGAGAAGCAACCATGGGACACAATGTTGATAGAAGGCCTCCTCATCTGGTTCATCAAGACTCACCTTTTGTTCTGAATCACGGATATGGAACAGGTGACACTTGGCTTCAAAGCAGCACAAAGTGAACGTGAGTCAACAGTGTGAGGCGGCAGCTAAAAAAAGCCATTGCAATTCCAAGTTGCATCCATCGGAGCATAGCGTCTAAACTGAATGAAGTCATAGTCCTACTGTAACCTGCTTGGTTTTCACAAAACCAAACAGAGAGCAATCAGAAGTCTCCACAACTTGGCCCTTCCTTGGACAGGAGACAACAACAAAGGAGTCCACCAGAGAGGCTTATTCTCTGTGCATCTCTGGTATTGTGTATTGTGCCAGTTCGTCAGGCGCAATACAAATAAGGAGATCACAGGACACGTTTTCCTGCAAGGCAAGAAAATTTGTCCATATCACCAAGGAAATGTTTCAGCTGTGCAAAGAAATGTCAGAAACAGCTGTAAGACAGTGTACTGTTTTGACGACACACCTGACTGCCTGGTACGGGATAAAGCATTCATGCTAATTGCATCTTACTAATTAACAAAAGGTTCCCAGGTGCTCCCAGTGATGAGGAAGTCGCACAAAAAACTACATGAGGGACTCTGTTCCTCAAGAAAAAAAAGGTCTTAGATGAAAGGCAGCAGTGACAGTCATTGCGTTGGGTTTTCTGGATTTTGGAAAAAGAATCAGTACGATTCTCTCCTTCAACACAGGAAGTTGCTAAAGTCTGGTGATAAGGAACAGTTAGCCTCAAGTCAATACCAGGCAAGATTCCTGTAAACATCGTTAAGGAAGCGATCTGCAAACACCTAGAAAGGAATGCAGCCATCGCTAATAGTCAATACGAATTAATAAAAAACAAATCATGCCAGACTCATCGGATCTCTTTTTTTGATTGAGTTAGAAGCTGGATTATTATTATTATTATTATTATTATTATTATTATTATTTTACACTGCCCTATCTCCCAGTGTTTAAAATTTTAATCTTTGAACTGGCTCTGCCCACTGTGATAATTTTTAGTGTTTTAATGTTTTGTTTTTATATTGCTATGCTGCATGTTTACATTGGTTTGTATTTTATGTTATTTTATTTTCTGATTTTCTGTTGTGTTTTTGTGTTATATTGTGTTTTCTGTATTGATGGGTGTGGCCTCATGTAAGCCGCCCCAAGTCCCCATTGGGGAGATGGTGGTGGGGTATAATTATGATTATATTTATGATGATGATTATGATTATGATGATGATTATTATTATTCATACCCCGCCACAATCTCCCCAACTGGGACTCGGGGCGGCTGACATGAGTCCAAGCCCAACAACACATTACAGTAAAATAAAATAAAACCAAAGCATGAAACAACAACACAATAAAACACATAAAACATAGGAATACAGTAAACAATATAAAATACAATGCAGGGAATGCCGTAGATGGAGAATATCTGGATTTTAGGAAGGGCTTCAAAAAGGTCTCACATGACCTTCTAGCAAGGAAAGTAGTCCAAACTATGGTTAGTTAGATCTGTAATTGGTTAAGTGAACAAACTCAAAGGGTAATTCTCCCCAAAGCTTTCTCTTCATCCTGGAAAGAAGTGACGAGTGGAGTGCCATCAGCAGGGCTCCATCCTGGGCCCGGTCCTGTTCAGGATTGTTATTAATGACTTAGGTGAAGAATTAGAAGGCATGGTTATCAAGTTTGCAGACGGGACCAAATTAGGAGGGAAAGCCAATACTCCAGAAGACAGAAGCAGGATTCAAAACAGTCTTAACAGATTAGAAAGATGATTGGCCAAAACTAACAATATGAAGTTCAAATGCAAAATACTCCACTTAGGAAGAAAAAAAGAAATGCAAAGAGATAGAATGGGGAATGATGACTGGCTCAACAGCAGGACGTGTGGAAAAGATCCTGGAGACCTCATGAACAGGAAGGTAAACATGAGCCAACAATGCCATGCAGCAGCTCAAAAAGCCAATGGGATTTTGATCTGCATAACTAGGTGTCTAGTACCTAGATCCAGGGAAGTCATGCTACCCCTCTATTCGGTCTTGGTCAGACCACACCTGGAATCGCATTGTGTCCAATTTTGGGCACGGTAATTTAAGGGAGATGTTGACAAGCTGGAATGGGTCCAGAGGAGGGTGATTCAAATGATCAAGGATCTGGAGAACAAGCCCTATGAAGAAGGGCTGAAAGAGCTGGGCATGTTTAGCCTGAAGAAGAGAAGGCTGAGAGGAGACATGATGAAGGCCATGGATAAAGATGTGAGGGGAAGTCATAGGGAGGATGGAGCAAGCTTGTTTTCCACTGCCTGGAGGCTAGGAACTGGAACAATGGCTTAAAACTACAGGAAAGGAGATCCCACCTGAACATGAGGAAGAACTTCCTAACTGTAAGAGCTGTTCAGCAGTGGAACTCTCTGCCCAGGAGTGTGGTGGAGGCTCCTTCTTTGGAGACTTGTAAGAAGACTGGATGGCCATTTGTGAGGGGTGCTTTGAATGTGATTTTCCTGCTTCTTGGCAGAATGGGGTTGGAATGAATGGCCCACCAGGTCTCTTCCAACTCTAGGATTCTATGGTTCTAATGCCGGGAGTTGTAGTTTCATGAGTCACCAGCAGTCTTTGGCAGAGAAGGCAAAAGACTTTGCAAAATTATTGCTACAATTATTCCGTAGTATTGAGTTGTTAAAGTGATGTCAAGCTGCACTAATACTACAGTGTAGATGCACCACAGACAGTCAGAGATCAGTTTCAACAGGAGCCACAAGAATCAACAGGTGAGCTGTAGAGTTCAAAAAAGTTATGGTACTTTTAGACTTCTACTCCCGGATTGCCTAGCCAACCTGATCATTCTGGGAGTTGTGGTTGATAAAAGATAATAAGCAGAGGAGGCCATTTTGAGGACTGAAAAAGGCTTGTTCAACTTCTGAGTGAGGCACCTGCATGAGCCATACACAAAGTAATTCTGCAAAGCCAATTCTCCACTGACCCAGCCATCAATTCTGGACGGACAAGACAGCTGGGCCCCTTGACTTCTTTCAGAATCTCTCTCTGCAGAGTCAAAGGGAAGCTGCATTTTTCTTATTTTCTTTCCTTTTGCCAATCCTTTATCCCTTTCCATTGCGTCTTATTAGTTTTTCAGCTTCTCTTTCACACTGTGAATTGCCCTGAGTGCTTTGACAGGAAGGTGGTATATGAACATAACAAATAAAATACACACACCTCAAGTTTTCTAGCCAAATAGTTTCTCCTTTTCTCACTAAATTGGAAATGTCTTTTTTGTGGCTTCTCTCAGAGTTGTGGCTTGGTGACCCCGTGGCAGCAAATATGAATGAAGAAAGCCATTGCTTCCCCATTAGGGGCTTTAGGAACCTCATTTGTTCGTTCCGAAATTAAATAGCTAACGGGGGAACAAACGATTGAGCAATCCTTCTGTTATATCATTGTTGGACTGTATCGTTTGCTTCCTGCAGAGGCTAGAAAACAGGGAAAACAAAAACCACCATTAAAGGGATCTCAAGTCACCAAGTGCCAGTTACAACATGTAAAATATCTCTTTCTGGCCCCTTCCGCACAGCTGCATAAAATCCACACAGAACTGGATTATATGACAGTGTGGACTCTGATAACCAGTTCAAAGCAGATATTGTGGATCATCTGCCTTGATATTCTGGATTACATTGCTGTGTGGTAGAGCCCCTTATGCTATTGAAAGGTTGCAAACCAGTAAGCAAGGGACTCCACCTTGAACCTGGGTTTAAAAGACCTCTCCCAGAGTTTCAAGGACTTCTCAAGGAGTTTTTCTGACCATCTAATTAATCTATCCTTCACTCCCTCCCTGCCGAGGCCCAATCTGATATCACGGGTAAACTCCCCGTCTGTTGAAGGCCAATTCCCACAAAAAATGGAATCCCAAACATCCCCTGTAACTGCCAGCCCTTCTCTCTGATTTAAGGCCTGCAATTCAGCCTATGTTTCAACCTGATCACACACAGACTTGGTGAAAAAGCCATCATGTTCCTCATCCTCTGAGGATTCCCCAGCATCCTGCTGCTGAGCCCCAACAAGTGTGTAAAACCACCACCACAGCAACAAAAAACACCCTATTTTGTTAATTGCATTACTTTGTATTTAGAAAGACTATGCACCTCTGTATTTACCAGATTTTTCCAAACAACTACATCTCTTACCGATCCGCATGTGCCTCGTGTGTCTCTTTTGCCCTTGCTCCTTCCCTCTTTCTTTCTCCTCCGCCCCTCCTGAAAGCTTACAGGTAAATCTGAAGACAATTCAATGTTTATAAAGATTGTTTCTTTAATAGAGAAGCCTGGGTTTCAGAGGAACAGCAAGATTGATGCAGGTTGCTATGGCAAATGCACATTTTCCTATTCAGCAGCATAATCATCCGTCTTGAACAATTCACTGATTTCAGAGCAAACGCGTTTTTCCCATCTTGAAATGTGCTACTCAAGTTATGCAAGCAACCCAGTATTAAGTCATCCTAACCATCTTAACTGGGATAGTTTCATGTGTGTTCTTATTTTGCTGGCCTGCAAACGCAACAGATAAAGCAAAATAATGTAAAGAAGAGAAAGGAGCCTATGAAGTACCTTCAGGTGAGGCATTATCTCCTGCGATTTTAAGCATGATTGCACTGCCTTCGCCATGGAATCAAATCTGCATACATGACCGCGATAAATGTACCATGCAACAGTGGTCAAAGAGAGGTGATCTTTCTGCCTGCCGGTCTGTCTATCAATTACAGCTTCAGCTTGGAGAGCCATACATGGTCGTTTTATTTCAGATCTAATTAGTGTCAGGCAAGAAACACCAAAAGGTTAACAAGATACTGTTAGTTTGTAAGGCACGCTTTCGAGTGCCAACTCTGGTGGTTCAGTCTGTTTTCAGACTCATTAGCTATGTAGACTGATTGCAGTTTCAGATCAGGAACTGCTTGCTTGCTGTGTTAGCAGAAGGTTCCTTTTTATTCATACACCTACCCTACTGCTAAATATGAAACAGATGACGTTAACTATTTCCAAGGCCCAAACTCAGGAAGAAGGAAGAGGGAAGAAGGCACCATCCTGTCTTCAAAAAATATATATAGGGAGGACCCTAATTGGGTTTAGTTCTTGTTGAAAGGGAGAGAACTTGACCCAACTGGCCTCAACTCATTGTAGACAGATGTCTTAAATCTCAGATGTACCAAGGCTGCTTTACTTTGGGATAATGACACGTATTAAGAAAATGGTTCTGTCGCATCTTGTCTTTCAACTGAACAGAGAGACAGAAATTTGAAGGGAGAGAACGAGCTGTTCCTCCTTTCAAAATTCAAGCGATTTTCCAAAGAGATAGCTTAGGGTACCTCCAGATAAGGCTTTTACTGCGGAATCATCTTGCCATGTTTGTAACTATTTGATAGGCCCAGATGGAATTGTCTTGATCTGGTCACCCTCTTGAATTCTTCCCATGTTTCCGCAAAAAGCTCAGGAAGGCGAAAAAGACAGGATACGATGCCAAATGACAGAACTTTGAAACAATATGGTCAGGAAATGTTACTTTTTTGGAGGCGTGGATGGAGGATTCTGAGAGTTGTCATCACAAAGTGCAACTTCTACAAATGCCTCCTTATGATATCTCCTTGGGATGCTTTGCACATTCTCTCTTCTACTGGTGCTCTTTCCAGAAATGGGTAGCCCGTAATTAACTTTGTAACTTTTTTCAAAAAATTACTACAAACAACACCCAGATCCCATATAGTCAATGTATATCGTTGTATATATTGGAAGAGGGAAGGAACTTGGGAACTAGCTCTTACTCTTACATACATACATCATATATCGAAATACTATATATTTCAGCATCATTTGAACATGCTGCCAGTGTGGTAGGAAAATGTTTGGGGATTAAACACACTTTGGCAGATCATCCCAGCAAACCCAAAGCCTTCTGGCTTTCCTAGTCCTGGGATATAAACCCTTTGTTCCCTTAATACCAAAAAGCATTTTGTCCTATTCCTTATTCCTCACTAAATGTCACGAGAGCTTTCTGCATGCCAGAAAGAAACTGCATCTGCAGAATCAAGAGGTAGGTGCCAACTACATGTTTGCACGGCCTTTTCATTAGATGTGCCTATTACATCCTGTCTTTCCTCCCTCTTCACTTTATACTTACAGCAATGCTATTTATTTATTTTGTGTCCAAAGCATTGCATAAATAAGTATAAAACTGAAGTGGAGGATTCTTTTAGGTAGTGCCATTTTGCCAGGTTGTCTTTTGATTTGCCCACTCTGCTTCTGAATCAGTTCGGGCACTTCCAAGTTGCCCATTCTTGGTTTCCAAGTTGCCCATCCAGTTGGGGTTTCCTGGTTTAGCTGCCCAGAGGGATACCCTTGCTGTTGCTGGGGGGCATTAAGAGGAGTGGTGGTTCTCATGAAGCTTTTCCTTGATTTGAGTCTACTGGGAGGAGGCTAATAGCCATGCAGTGGGTGGCTTTCACAGTGTTCAACCTTATTTCTCTCACAGTTAGCAACTTTCTGTTGCACATGGGGGGGGGGGGGGGGCAATTCCAGCTAGCTTGTAGAGTCTATCAACAGGTATAGGTTTAAAACATCCTGTAGTTATTCTGCATGTTTCATTCAGTGCTGTCTTTACGTGCTTCACATGGGAAGACTTGCGCCAAACAGAGCAGCCATACTCAGGCCAGGGCTGATGTTCTTATAAAAGCCTTTGACAATACGTTCTTATTAATGTTGAGTCTGCACCCCATGAGCTGCCAGTAAGTTTCTGCAGGATGTGATTGTGTGCAGCTACTTTGAGCTTGGTGTTCATGCAGTGTTTCCTAAATGTTACTGTTCAATCTAAGATATTTAGGATGTAAGTAGTGTTTGAGCTCTTGGGCTTCCCAGATAACTCATTTTCCTGTTGACTTCATGGTTGTGTAGGTGGAATGCACACACTTGTGTCTTGGCAGGGTTGGACTTTGGGTGGTTATCTTTGTAGTAGCTGGAGAGATCTTTCAGTGCATTAGTAAGTTGTTATATGTATACAAAGTCTGAGAGTCAGTTGGTGTAGTGCAGTGTTTCTCAACCTTCCCAATGCCACACAGTTCCTCATGTTGTGGTGACCCCCCCAACCATAACATTATTTTCGTTGCTACTTCATGACTGTCATTTTGCCACTGTTATGAATTGTAATGTAAATATCTGATATGCAGGATGTATTTTCATTCACTGGACCAAATTTGGCACAATACTCAATACTCCAACATTTGAATACTGATAGGGGTTTTTTTGAGGGGGGGAGAGAGATATTGATTTTGTCATTTGGGAGTTGTAGTTGCTGGGATTTTAAAAAAGGATAAATATCTTTAGGAAGCTTATCAGTGGGAGGGGAGAGGAATATGTAAACTTTTTTCTGTCTCTCATTCTTCTGGCTCCTAACCGTCTATGTTGTCCCAATAGGTCCATGTGCTTCAATGCATACATCTATACAAAATGTACGTTTTCCCATTGATTATTGTTTGGGGGAAGGAGGCAGCATGCTGGCATTAACAACAATAATACAAAAGAGCAGGTTGAGATTTTAAACAAAACCTGCTTGTAACTCTCTGTTAATGAGCTGGTCGCCTCCTCGGACTGTGACTCATTCTCTGGTTGCCCACGGAGCTGTGACGCCCGCAAGGTGGGCATCGTGGCATTTTTCATTCCGCAGGGAGGGGGAAAGAAGCAGAAATATATATATATTAAAATTGAAAACACCTTCCAGGTCTCAGCAGAAAGGGCACATGCTCAGCTTTCATTTTCCTTTCCAGGTGGCCTTTAAACAGAGGGGAAATCATCAGTGCGTTCCCATCTGGGATCCCATTTCCTGCAGTTGCCGGCACAGAGACACAATTATAGCTGCAATCTCTATCTAACTCCCGTGACCTTGGATTCATTAACTCCAATGAAAGATACATTCCAATGTTATATTATTTTATGTAACAAGGTGGGGAGTGGGGGGAGCAAATGAGAGAAAGTCTTCCAAATGCCTGATACGTTTAATAAACTTCGGCATGCAAAAAAAAACCAAAGGAAATTGCTGGTTTGCCCTTCAATTTGGCTGGCTAGAAGTGATCTCTACTGGCACAGTTTTTAATCTGTCTTTTTCTCCTCTTCCCTTGGCAGCAATTGAGTTTTTGTTTTGCATTTTCAGCCAAAATTATGTCCCTTCAAGTTGCCCGTCAACTTACGGTGACCCCATGAATTTCATAGGGGTTTCATAGGCAAGAGAATACTGCTATTCTTACAAAAACATGACTGTAACGAGGAATTGCTTTGATCCAGAGTCCCATGTGTCTTGAGAGTCACACCAGGCTGAGAGTGTAAGATTCCCAAGTCAGATGAACAGAGGTCACAACCTCAACTTATAACCATTTGTCATTGAGCAGGGCTGGCCAAAGATATTTGGCTAACTAAGGCTACGGACAAATTGGTTCTCCCTTCATTTCACATACAAAAGCTTCCTAGAAGCTATCAACAGTTTTGAGCACCTTTCTCACCTTAAAATTAAACAAACAATGGCTGGCATCCTACCCAACATATATCCATTGTGTTATTTTTAATTGTGTGGAGGCCGGAATTCTCTACTAACCTTCCGCAATGACCAAACATTGTTCAAAACTCCTCCTGCAACCCCACTAACTTGGCCATTCATTGGGCAATGGAGACCTAGCCAATGGAGTAGAGACTAATCCAGGTAATCCAACCCTCTACAGCAGTGGTTCCCTACCTTTAAAAAAACCCAGGAACCACTTTGACCAGGGACCACTCTGACCAAGGACCACTTAACCAGGGACCACTTTCATCAGAGACCACTTTCACCAGGGACTACTCTGACCAGGGACCACTTTGACCAGAGACCACTTTGACCAGGGACCACTTTGACCAAGAACCACTCTGACCAGGGACCACTCTGACCAGGGACCACTTGACCAGGGACCACTTTGACCAGGGACCACTTTGACCAGGGACCACTTTGACCAGGGACCACTTTGACCAGGGACTACTCTGACCAGGGGCCACTTTGACCAGGGACCACTTTGACCAGGGACCACTTTGACCAAGGACCACTCTGACCAGGGACCACTCTGACCAGGGACCACTTGACCAGGGACCACTTTGATCAGGGACCACTTTCACCAGGACCACTTTCACCAGAGACCACTTTCACCAGGGACTACTCTGACCAGGGACTACTCTGACCAGGGACCACTTTGACCAGGGACCACTTTGACCAGGGACCACTTTGACCAGGGACTACTCTGACCAGGGACTACTCTGACCAGGGCCCACTTGACCAGGGACCACTTTCACCAGAAACCACTTTGACCAGGGAGTACTCTGACCAGGGACCACTTTGACCAGGGACCACTTTGAAAAGGGACCACTTTGACCAGGGACTACTCTGACCAGGGACTACTCTGACCAGGGCCCACTTGACCAGGGACCACTTTCACCAGAAACCACTTTGACCAGGGAGTACTCTGACCAGGGACCACTTGACCAGGGACCACTTTGACCAGGGACCACTTTGACCAGGGACTACTCTGACCAGGGACCACTTTGACCAGGGACCACTTTGACCAGGGACCACTTTGACCAGGGACTACTCTGACCAGGGGCCACTTTGACCAGGGACCACTTTGACCAGGGACCACTTTGACCAAGGACCACTCTGACCAGGGACCACTCTGACCAGGGACCACTTGACCAGGGACCACTTTGATCAGGGACCACTTTCACCAGGACCACTTTCACCAGAGACCACTTTCACCAGGGACTACTCTGACCAGGGACTACTCTGACCAGGGACCACTTTGACCAGGGACCACTTTGACCAGGGACCACTTTGACCAGGGACTACTCTGACCAGGGACTACTCTGACCAGGGCCCACTTGACCAGGGACCACTTTCACCAGAAACCACTTTGACCAGGGAGTACTCTGACCAGGGACCACTTTGACCAGGGACCACTTTGACCAGAGACCACTTTGACCAGGGACCACTTTGAAAAGGGACCACTTTCACCAGAGACCACTTTCATCAGGGACTACTCTGACCAGGAACCACTTCACCAGGGACCACTTTCACCAGAAACCATTTTCCCCAGGGACTACTCTGAGCTTATTTTCAGGACGGCTTATACTTGAGTATATATGGTACATCCCGGAATCCACTGCTTTGTGATATCGCAGCTCTCCATTCCACAAACCTCAGAAAGCTAGCAACTCTACCAACTCATAAGAGAACATTCAAACAGCCAACATTTTTTTTTGAAGATGACTGACACATGGCTAAATTGAAATAAGGATTTTTTTTCCTCAACCAGCTGGAGTTTCCAGGCTCAAAGTGCAACACAAAAAAGTGACTGAAGAAATTGGCACTCTCCCTGCAAAGAAGGAGCTCAACTTTGGGCACAGGCTTGCAAGAGGGCCGAGGCATGCCCCGCTTCTCTCTATTTTTTAAAGCGCTCAGTGTGAGCGGAAAAACCAAAGGAGGAATAACTCCATGAATTGCAAAAGAGGGTATCCAGCCTCGAAGATGCTAATTCGGGCCCTGAGGGATCTAATCAACCTCTTTGTTGAAGTAAAGATAAAACTTTCTGACAGCAAATGCTATTCTGATAAAATGGAATTTTCAATTATGCTATGAGCATCTGGTCCGTGCCACCGTTTATGGAGCACAGTGCCACGCAGCTCTGCAATGTCAGAAGCGATTCCCGCACAGGCAGCCTCCCCTTCTGCTGAGCGCCTGGGAAAGGGACCTATCCAGGGCAAAGCAAACTTGGCGACTTGTTCACATGCAAGGCCTTCAACCCATTTGGACTGAAGAAAGAGGTTTGCTATGCAGATGTAAACCAGGCTTGCAGGGAATGGGCAGTTGTTTTCATTCCTGCAATCCAACCTGCAGTATTGACACAAGCTAAAATACAGGCTGCAGCATTTTTCCGAATGGAGCAGAGAGTGTTTGAGGACTGGGACATCCATAGAGAGACCAAGGGCTTGTTTATAAAACTATTGTCCTCCCAATCCTGCTATATGCCTGTGAAACATGGACTGTCTACAGATGTCACACTCAATTCCTGGAAGGATTCTATCAGCATTGCCTCCAAAAAATCCAACAAATCTCTTGGAAGACTGACAGACAAATGTCAGCGTGCTGGAAGAAGCAAAGACCACCAGCATTGAAGTGATGCTCCTACGCCATCAACTCCGATGGACTGGCCACATTGCCTGAATGCCCGATCATCGCCTCCCAAAGCAGTATGAGGGTTGAATAAATAGTAAAGCCACATCCTTTGTAACTCCTCAACAGATGGCAGTACTGGTATGCGGCAGGTACTGGCTTGTTCAGTAGACTCTCCTCTACAATTCCATTTTGGTGGGAAGCCTTAGCATTGAATGGTTGTGTTGTTAAAGTGCAAAGTACAGAACCCTGCACAGACGGGTGGTCAATATGACTTAAGCAACGTGCAGTCATTGAATTCTTGACAGAAGAAGGCGTCACCTCAACATCTTTAGACTTACAGTTCCAACAACACACAGTACTCACATCAACACAATCACCATAAACAGCTTGCATTCTCTGAAGAATCTTCTTTGGGGGGACATCTTCTGCTGTCAAGAATTCAATGACTGCACGTTGCTTAAGTCACATTGATCGACCGTCTGCGAAGGATTTCATACTTCACACTTTAGCAACACAACCATTCAATGGTAAGGCTTCCTGCCCATTGGTACTGTAGAGGAGAGTCTACTGAACAAGCTAGTGGCTGCCGCATACCAGTACTGCCATCTGTTGAGGAGTTACAAAGGTGGAGGCATTTCTTTTCATTCAACCCTCGTACTATACTCTCAACTCAAGAGAGGGAAATGCAATTTTGGTGGACAGGAAAAGAGATTTAAAGATGTGTTTAAAGCCAACCTTAATAACTGTGGTATGGACACCGAGAACTGGGAAGCCCTGGACATTGAGTGCTCTAACTGGAAGTCAGCTGTGACCAGCAGTGCTGCAGAATTTGAAGAGGCACAAAATAGAGGGCAAAAGGGAGAAATGTACCAAGGAAAGTGCATCAAGCCAACCCCGATTGGGACCACATTCCACCTGGAAACTGATGTCCTCATTGCAGGAGAACATATAGATCAAGACTAGGGCCCCACAGCCACCTATAGACACACTGCACTTGGAGAACCATCATCCTCGAGCTACAAGGGATCACTTAAGTAAGTATTAGCACTGGCGAAAGTACAGACAACTAGCAGGCCCAACCAGGCCATCTGAGGCCACCACGCTCTTATACTGCATCCTCCCTGGCAAGCAGCAGAGGAAGAAGAGTTGCAAGGATATTCTGCCCCTTCTGCTAAGACCAGCAGCCTTTGTCTCTCCCCCAAGAACGATCATCGCGCCAAAGGCATTGCTGCAAGTGATCTGAACCATCCCATCCAGCTGGCCATTAGAACAACTGTAAAGTGAAATTTATCTTTTCCTTCTCCCACCTGATCCCTTTCTCCTTGTGTAGCATGCCTAAAATTCAGATTTTTTCTAAGCCTGTGAGCTGTAACTGCCATGCTATTTATGCTTGTCGCTGCCCTGGGAGCTTTTCTGGTTAAAGGCCAAATTATAAATGCTTTAAATGAATGAGAAAAGCATCCGACGGTTACAGAGCCTGGAAATTTTGCCATTTCCACAGTCCCAGGCAGGCAGTAAAACCAAGAGATTGGTCAAACACTGGGCATGCAGGCTTCACAAGCCAAGATGTGAGTGTCAAACAATTTCACCTCTTCCTTACCCATCCACTTGCCCTGCTTTTCCTGGTTAACTCCATTGCCCAGAAAGAGAGCGGGAGGCAAGTGGGGATTGCTGCTGCTGTTTCTCCATGTGCATGCTATTGTTTCCTTGCTTGGAGAAGGCAGGAAAACAGGCTGCAATTGCAAAGAGACAGAGGAGCCCATTCCAAAATATGGCAATGACCCCCTTCTTGCATGTGAGCCTTTGGAGATGACCAGTGATGGCTGCCTCGGCCAAAGAACTGCTTCAGATTGGCAGGTCCCATGCTGTGCAACACTGGCTTTCCCTCTGTCCATCCTTTTGAGCAGCTTCTACCATCAGAAAAGCAGGAGGCATGGCTCTTGTGATAAAAGGCAAGCACCTCCATAGAATAAATGAGGAGGAAGAGCGAAAGGAATGCAGCAGTTAAACCCACTATTGGACAAATTGATAGCCATCACTGTCTATCCCAAGCGTAGGCAAACTTTGGCCATCCAGGTGTATATCCATTAATAAAACAACAACAACAACAACAACAAGAAGAAGAAAGGCAGTCAAGAACCAACATTGAGGGAAGTCAAGAGTGGTAAACTGCTTCAAGTGCAAAAGACAAAGAGGGGATGCCGTAAAAACACAATCCAGAGCAGAAGAGAAAACTGGCGAAAGAAGGCTCTCCATGGACAGTTCCTGGGAAAAATTGAGAGCCAAATTGACAAAGAAAAAACATGGCTGTGGCTCACAAATGGGACTCTGAAAAAGGAGACAAAGGAGGGCCTGATTCTGGCAGCCCAAGAAGAAGCCATTAGAACCAAGACCATCAAAGCCAAAACTGAAAAGTCGACGACAGATCCCAAATGTAGACTCTGCAAGGAAGCAGATGAAACAATAGATCACATCCTCAGCTGCTGCAAGAAGATCACGTAGACAGACTACAAGCAGGGGCACAACAAATTGCTCAGATGATTCATTGCAACTTGTGCCACAAATACCATCTGCCTCCGACAAAGAACTGGTGGGATCACAAGCTGGAAAGAGTTACAGGGAATGAACACGCCAAACTCCTCTGGGACTTCCGAATTCAGACTGACAGAGTTTTGGAGCACAAGACTCCTGACCTCACAATCGTATTAAAAAACAAAGTATGGGTCGTCGATGTCGCAATCCCAGGTGAGAGCAGGATTGCAGAGAAACGACTGGAAAAACTGATACGATATGAGGATTTAAAGATTGAACTGCAAAGACTCTGGCACAAGCCAGTCAAGGTGGTCCCAGTGGTGATTGGAACATTGGGTGCAGTGCCTCAAGACCTTGGCCTGCACTTAAACACAATCGGTGCTGACAAAATTACCATCTGTCAGCTGTAAAAGTACACCCTACTCGGATCTGCACGCATTATTCGCTGATATATCACACAGTCCTAGACACTTGGGAAGTGTTCGCCGTGTGATCCAATTCAACAGCCAGCAGAGTGTCTGCTGTGGATTCATCTTGTTGTGTTTCAAATAATAATAATAACTTTATTTATATTCCACTCTATCTCCTTGAAGGGACTCGGGCCATTGTATTATTTTTAATTGTGTAGAGGCCAGAATTCTCTACTAAGCTTCCACGATGACCAAACGTTCTTCCAAAATCCTCCTGCTACCCCACTAACTTGGCCATTCATTGGCCAATGGAGACTTGCCCAGCGGAGTAGAAACTAATCCAGGTATGCTAACCCTCTATGGTAGGCATGGGCAAACTTCGGCCCTCCATGTGTTTTGGACTTTGACTCCCACAATTCCTAACAGCTTAACCAGCTGAGGGGGGAAAGGATGAGCTCTGAGGCTGTTAGGAATTGTGGGAGTTGAAGTCAAAAACATCTAGAGGGCTGAAGTTTGCCCATGCCTGGTCTATCCCCAAAGCCAAGTTTTTGGAAGGACAGATTTTGGGTCAACAGCCAATTGGCGAGCTATTTAAACTACCCAGAACTAGAGCCAGTGCTATATTACCACTGCTATATTGCCCTAAGCATGGTTAGCCTAGCATATAAAGAGTATGAGAAAGGCACACTCATGGATGATAGTTCCCAGCATGCCTCCTGGAAAGTAACTTTGCAAAGCTCAGTGGTTTGAATCTGGGGAGTGGGGTGAGCTCCCATCTGTCAGCTCCAGCTTCCCATGTAAGGACATGAGAGAAGCCTCCCAGAGGAGGGTAAAACCTCCGGGCATCCCCTGAACAATGTCCTTGCAGATGGCCAATTTGCTCACACCAGAAGTGACCTGCAGTTTTTCAAGTTGCTGTTGACACACAAAAAAAACCCTGTTGTCTACACTCACAGTTTGCAAGATGAAGATGGACCACAACTCCTATCATCCCTGACAACTGGCCAAGTGATCTGAAGCTTTTGGGAGCCATAGTGCAACAATATCTGGGAGTCGGCTCATTCTGCACCCATCTTTATTCACATTACCTATGGTCTCAGCTCAATGAATTCTCTTATATGGAAATAAATTAGATAAAGCAGAATATATAACAAGGCATGGTTCAAAGAGACGTTGTTTTGGTTGGCAAAGAATGGAGATAAATCATATCATAGGAATATGGGATGCAGTTTGGATGTTTTAAACATGGTTCCAACGAGCTAGGCATTCAGCGCGGCACATTTTTACAGCCAATCTCTAACAGCCTGTGGGATTTCGGAAGGCAAAGGTTTCTCGGGGGCCTTGTTTTTCCTGCAAACAAACCAGGTACGTGAAAGTTCAGGACAATGAAAGAGCCAACAAATAAATAGGTTGAGTACATTTGAGGTGATTGCGCTTGTCTCTTCAGTAGTAAACAGGCTAGTAACTCACCGGCAGGTATTTGTCTGCCTCCCCAACCAAAGGAAGGGTGCAGGAGAGTGGCTTCCAGTATGTTCCATTTGGCATCAATTAACAGAGGAAGGAAAACAATTCTGTGCGGTAATGAACTCCAAATTGGGTGCATATTAGAACAATTAAAAGCAATCTTCCCAACTGATGAAATTATTCCAATCAATCATATAGACGATCAGAAAGTTAAAAGGGACTGGGCACGATTCCGAGTGCTAAAATAAGATGCACGGCAGGAGCCTAGAAGATGCGCTGCGGAAGGGGAGGCAGCCCTCCTTTCGGCTCCATCACCATCAGCCTTTTTTGAAATGCTGCGCAGACAGACTCTGCTTCGGCAGAGACTCCACCGAAGAGGGGAAACCTCAATAATTCAATAGAGAGAAAGGGAACAGCCATGGAGTTCCTGTAAAGACTGACGCAGGGGCTGAAGGGTCAAGGCCGAGAGTCACTCCATGAAAGCACAGACGACAGCAAGTTGATTCCAATCACAAGCCTAACCACAACGGGGAAGAGTTTGGCCAAACATTGCCAAGTCTCTCCTTGTGTCGGGATCCCCAACTCTTGAGAGTGGGAGCAGTGATCTCTCTTTAGCCCTTCCTCTCCACTTTCCAACCCCATCCCTTGATTCCTCACGCACTCCCCACGAGTTCTCATTAGTTCTGCTTTCCTTGACGAATCCTAAATGACGGGGCTTGCCAATTAAGCTGTCCAAGAGCCTAGCAGACACATCAGCTGCATGCAGACGGAGTCCCTAAGGATTGTGATCATAATGTGCATTGATATCAGGTCTAAAATAGGACTGTGGAAAACTCCCAGGAGGAAACCTCTGTTTTAAATCTATGTTTTTTCGCAGGGTAAAACATTAAAAGACCTCTGAGGATTCCTGCCATAGATGCAGGCAAAACGTCAGGAGAGAATGCTTCTAGAACATGGCCATATAGCCTGAAAAAACTACAACAGCCCATTAAAATAACACCTAGGAAAAAATCTGCATGACTGGTCATATCTTGGAATATTCCATATCCACATCCAGCATCCCTACCATTCATAACATTGGAGAACCTATAGGTTTTGTAGATGATTAGGGTAAAGGTAAAGGTTTTCCCCTGACATTAAATCTTGTCATGTCCAACTCTGGGAGTTAGAGCTCATCTCCATTTCTAAACCAAAGAGCCGGCGTTGTCCATAGACACCTTCCAAGTTCATGTGGCCAGCATGACTACATGGAGCGCTGTTAAAATTTCTGCCAGAGAAATGCCTATATTTTTTAATTGAATCCTCTTTATTGTGATTTTTTTTACAATAGTAAGATATAACTAGAAAAGAGAAATAGAAGGAGAGGGAGAGGAAAGGGAAAAGGAAGAAAAAAACCCCCCAAAAAAATGAAAGAAAAAGGAAAGGAAAAAAGAAAGAAAGAAAAGAAAACCCTAGATGCCACACAAGAGCCCACAAAACAGCAATACCATAGAACAGTGTCCATGTGTGAGAAGAGTAGTAGGTGAACTTCCAGTCCATTAATAACATTGGAGATCCTACAGGTTTGTGGGTGGTTAGGGTAAAGGTAAAGGTTTTCCTCTGACATTAAGTCTTGTTGTGTCCGACTCTGAGAGTTGGTGCTCATCTCCATTTCTAAACCAAAGAGCCGGCGTTGTCCGTAGACACCTTCCAAGATCAGGTCACCAGCATGACTGCATGGAGCGCCGTTACCTTTCTGCCGGAGCAGTACCTATTGATCTACTCACATCTGCATGCTTTTGAACTGCTAGGTTGGCGGAAGCTGGGGCTAACAGCAGGAGCTCACCCTGCTTCCCGGATTCGAACCACCAAACTTTTGGTCAGCAAGTTCAGCAGCTCAGCAGTTTAACTCACTGCGCATATGGTTAACTCTTGTCATAATTTTAGATGCATAATTTTAAATGCATGAATACATTTAGTCAAGTTTTGAATGAAAATGTCATGTTTTGTCAATGGGGCAACTTTACAAGAATCTGTCCAGCCTGATGTGCTGTCATATGTATGTGGTTTTCAGATTGCTAAAGATATTTCATATATAAACACTTTGGTCCCACTTTTAATAACATAGAGAATAATTGTATGGGAGGTATGTACAAAAACATGTTGTCGGAGGCTTTCATGGCCAGAATCACTGGGTTGCTGTGAGTTTTTTGGGCTGTATGGCCATCTTCCAGCAGCATTCTCTCCTAATGTTTTGCCTGCATCTGTGGCTGGCAGGTTCTGTTGGCAGTGAAGCAAGTGGAGTGTATATACACCTGTGGAATAATGTCCAGGGTGGGAGAAAGAACCTGAAACAACACTGTAATATTAGGGGCTCGGATCGTTCTCTCTCTTGCTTTCTCATACACACACATACACAGCTAGAAAATATTTTAGTACCTTTATAAGGGAACAGAGTAATTTGGATAATGAAGGGTATGAACGCCAAGTTTGGTCCGGATCTATTAAGCCACACAGACATACACACACACTAAATATTGTGACTTTTTTTACATATAGAGAGTCTTGGGACTCCATGACTGGGTCATGAGGCTGTTTCCTGCTGAGGACACCCACTTATTATTTACCTCCACCGTGTTATTGTACAGCTACCAGAATAACTTGTGGTTCTGAGCAGAAAAATGACACAGGGCTTGATCCAGATTGATAGCACACTGTAGATTAAAGTCACCAAGCTTCCTTTCCCTCAAAATAAAGGTGCCCAATTCAATCATTCTCTAAGTCGTGTGTGGGAGGAAGGCAGTAACTAGGGAGCAAAACTATAATACAAAGGTATTTAATGCAGGCACATCTATACTCAGGCAGTCAATGGCTAAGAGACCACCAAAAATGTAATGCGCACACCCCTGAGCTTAGTTGATGAGAGCAAGTTGTGTGTGTGCAACTCATGCCATTGCTAATGTTGTTCCATTGCATGGAATACAACCAATGCTTTCACGTTGTCCTCCTCCACATTTGTACCCAACAGTCTGAGTCTAATGCATTGTTTCTCAAACTGGGGGTTGGGACCCCTTGGAGGTCATGAGGGGGTGTCAGAGAGGTCATGAAAGACCAGCAGAAAACACAGTATTTTCTGTTGGTCGTGGGAGTTCTGTGTGAGAAGTTTGGCCCAATTCTATCATTGGTGGAGTTCAGAAAGCACTTTGATTGTAGGTGAACTACAAATTCTAAATACTACAACTCCCAAATGTCAAGGTCTATTTGCCCCAAACTCCAGCAGTGTTTGAATTTGGGCATATTGAGTATTTGTGCCAAGTTGGGTCCAGATCCATCATTGCTTGAGTCCACAGTCCTCTCTTGATGTAGGTGAACTACAACTCCAAAACTCAAGGTCAATGGCCACCAAACCCAGTATTTTCTGTTGGTCATGGGAGTTCTGTGTGGGAAGTTTGGCCCAATTCTATCATTGGTGGAGTTCAGAAAGCTCTTTAAATGTAGGTGAACTACAAATTCCAAATACTACAACTCCCAAATGTCAAGGTCTGTTTGCTCCACCAGTGTTCAAATTTGGGTATATTGAGGATTTGTGCCAAGTTGGGTCCATGTCCATCATTGTTTGAATCCACAGTGCTCCCTGGATGTAGGTGAACTACAACTCTAAAACTCAAGGTCATGGTTCAATTCCGTAATTGGTGGAGTTCAGAATGCTCTTTGATTCTAGGTGAAGTATAAATCCCAGCAACTACAACTCCCAAATGTCAAGTCTATTTGCCCCAAACTCCATCAGTGTTCACATTTGGGTATATTGGGCATTCGTGCCAAGTTTTGTCCAGTAAATGAATATACATCTTTCATATCAGGTATTTCCATTACGATTCATAACAGTAGCAAAATGACAGTTATGAAGTAGCAACAAAAATAATGCTTTGGTTGGAGGTCACCACAACATGTGGAACTGGATTAAGGGGTCACAGCATTAGGAAGGTTGAGAAACACTGGTCTAATGTCTCTTGGTATGTTCCATTGGCTCTTGTGATATCTAAGCTCCTTCTTTTGGAAAGCCCATCCCATTGAGTTGAGCAGCCTTCTCCAAAGACTCAAGCCTTCTCCATGAATCCATTCAGAGTATGCTTGTTGCAACAAGGGGTATTTTCATGTAAATCAGCCAGATTTACCAGAGGAAAAAGAAAGAGCGAGAACCTGTCTAGGGCGGTGTGGATCACCACCCCTGGTACCTGTTAGAAAGCTGCCAGGGTCTGCCAAACCACAGTGTATTTGCATATCTTGTTTGCACCTAGGCATAATTTGCATAATATTTGCATGGAATATATTAAGTCATTTTGCACTTCCTCTGCGCAATATGAGGTGAGAGACCGGCAGTTGCGGCTCATATTAGAAAGCTCTTGAGATCCCACAGCAGCCTCAATTTACAGGTGCTTCCACTCCATGATGAAATGTTTGTTCTCACAAAAAAACACAGCTACACAAAGGGGAAATAGCTTTCCTGTGCAGAGAGGGTTATTCTGGAAACTATTCATGACAGATATGGAGGAGGGGACTCTGCTCTGGTTGATTTCCTGCTGCTCAGAATGGATACAGCGGGAAACCTCCAAGAAGCACCCATGACATTGACAAGAAAAGGAGAGGGTCACTTAAAGTCACATCTATCCAAAAGTCCCCAAAAACCTGGAACAGGAACAGCCTGGAAGAACCAATGGCAACGATCCCATCTCAAAGAATCCTCCTTTCCCTGGGATAACTCTTCCATTAGGTCAATGTTTCTCAACCTGGGGGTTGAGACCCCCCCGGGGATGGTCATAAGAGGGTGTCAGAGGGGTCACCAAAGACCATCAGAAAACACAGTATTTTCTGTTGGTCATGGGGGTTTTGCGTGGGAAGTTTGGCCCAATTCTATCATTGGTGGGATTCAGAATGATCTTTGATTGTGGGTGAACTATAAATCCCAGAAACAACAATTCCCAAATGTCAAGGTCTCTTTCCCCCCAAAGCCCACCAGTGTTCACATTTGGGCACATTGAATATTTGTGCCAAGTATGGTCAACATCTATCATTGTTTGAGTCCAAACAATGGACTCTCTGGATGTAGGTGAACTACAACTCCAAAACTCAAGGTCAGTGCACACCAAACCCTCCCAGTATTTTCTCTTTCATAGAATCAAAGAGTTGGAAGAGGCCTCATGGGCCAACCAGTCCAACCCCCTGCCAAGAAGCTGGAATATTGCATTCAAATCACCCCTGACAGATGGCCATCCAGCCTCTGTTTAAAAGCTTCCAAAAAAGGAGCCTCTACCACACTCTGGGGCAGAGAGTTCCACTGCTGAACGGCTCTCACAGTCAGGAAGTTCTTCCTCATGTTCAGATGGAATCTCCTTTCTTGTAGTTTGAAGCCATTGTTTCGCATCCTAGTCTCCAGGGCAGCAGAAAACAAGCTTGCTCCCTCCTCCCTGTGGCTTCCTCTCACATATTTATACATGGCTATCATATCTCCTCTCATCCTTCTCTTCTTCAGGCTAAACATGCCCAGCTCCTTTAGCCGCTCCTCATAGGGCTTGTTCTCCAGACCCTTGATCATTTTAGTCACCCTCCTCTGGACACATTCCAGCTTGTCAATATCTCTCTTGAACTGTGGTGCCCAGAATTGGACACAATATTCCAGGTGTGGTCTAACCAAAGCAGAATAGAGGGGTAGCATTACTTCCTTAAGTTCCCTGTGCCAAGATTGGTTCAGTTCCATCATTGTTGGGAGTCCAGAATGCTCTTTGATGGTAGATGAACTATAAATCCCTGCAACTACAACTCCCAAATGACAAAATCAATCCCCCCTATCCTACCAACCTCACCAGTGTTCGAATTTGGGAGTATCGAGTATTTGTGCCACATTTAGTCCAGTGAATGAAAATAAATCCTGCATACCAGATATTTAGATTACAATTCATAACAGTAGCAAAATTACAGTTATGAAGTAGCAATTAAAATAATGTTATGGTTGGGGGTCACCACAACATGAGGAACTGTATTAAGGGGTGGCAGCATTAGAAGAAGAAGGAGAAGGGGAAGGGGAAGAAGAAGAGGAAGGAGGAGGAGGAAGAAGAAGAAGAAGAAGGAGAAGAAGGAGAAGAAGGAGAAGAAGGAGAAGAAGGAGAAGAAGGAGAAGAAGAACATTATTTTTCTACCCCGCCTCCATCTCCGCAAGGGGACTTAGGGCGGCTTACATGGGGCCAAGCCCAGGCAACATACAGTTAAAAGCAAAACAACAGCAAATTACAAATTAAAATAGCACAAAACAGCATAACAGTAATAAACAAGTATCAAGCAACAGCAGACCAATTTGGAGGGGGGAAGGAGGCCAACATAGGAACTGATTAAAGGGTAAATGGTTCAATAAAGTGGATAGGAACATATAATGGCACAGGAGATATCATGGAAACAGAGCAATCAAATAGGATCAGGATCAATTCAGTTTAACTTGCATATATGAATAATGATATAATATAGGAAGTCAGATTAAATGATGAATTCAGGTCAGGGTACAATTGTTTGTCATAGGGGTCATCAGTAGAAAGCACAATTAAACATCCACGTCATTAATTCCTTGCGGAATGTGGCTAAGGAGGGTGCCAGCCTAATCTCCCTAGGGAGAGAATTCTAGAGATGGGGGGCCACCACCGAGAATGCCCTCTCCCTTGTCCCCACCAACCGCACCTGAGACGGGGGTGGGAGTGAGTGAAGAGCATCCCTGGAAGATCTTAAGAACCGTGTGGGTTCATAGGGGAGGAGGCGGTCACGCAGATAGGCAGGTCCTCAGCCATTTAGAGCAGTGTTTCTCAACCTTCCTAATGCCGCGACCCCTTAACGCCCAAATTTTAATACTGCTGGGGCTGGGGTGGGGGATTGATTTTGTCTTTTGGGAGTTGTAGTTGCTAGGATTTATAGTTCACCTACAATCAAGGAGCATTCTGAACTCCACCAATGATGGGATTGAACTAAATTTAGCACACAGAATTCCCATGACCAAAAGAAAATACTGGAAGGGCTTGGAGGCCGTTGTTCTTGAGTTTGGGAGTTCTAGTTCACCTACATCCAGAGAGTACTGAGGACTCAAACAATGATGGATCTGGACCAAACTTGACATGAATATGCAATATGCCCAAATGTGAATACTGGTGGATTTTGGGGGACCTACCAACGATGTAATGGAACCAAACTTGGCACGCAGAATTCCCATGACTAACAGAAAATACTAGAAGGGTTTGGTGGGGATTGACCTTGAGTTTGGGAGTTCTAGTTCACCTACATCCAGAGAGTACTGTGGACTCAAACAATGATGGATCTGGACCAAACTTGAATATGCAATATGCCCAAATGTGAATACTGGTGGACTTTAGGGAAAATAGACTTTGACCTACCAACGATGGAACCAAACTTGGCATGCAGAATTCCCAAGACTAACAGAAAATACTGGAAGGGTTTGGTGGGGACTGGTCTTGAGTTTTGGAGTTGTAATTGACCTCCATCCAGAGAGCACTGTGGACTCAAACAATGATAGATCTGGACCAAACTTGGTGCCAGTACTCAGTATGCCCAGATGTGAACACTGGTGAAGTTTGGGAAATAGACCTTGACATTTGGGAGTTGTAATTGCTGGGATTTATAGTTCACATACAATCAAAGAGCATTATGAACCCCACCAACAACAGAATTGGGCCAAACTTCCCACATAAAACCCCCATGGTCAACAGAAAATAGTTTTTCCAATGGTCTTTAGCGACCCCTCTGACACCCCCTCACGACCCCCCAGGGGTACCGCCCCCCCGGTTGAGAAACACTGGTTTAGAGCTTTATAGGTAATAACCTGCACCTTGAATTGGGAAGGTTGAGAATCACTGCGTTAGGTCATTAAGACAGTCACCTCAAGGGTTGTCCCCATTGAGTCCCCTTGGCCTAAGCTGTGTTTCCCACCCATAGATTGGGGTGGAACAAAGTGGGCTCTATCTCATTGCCAGCATTGGGTGTGGTTCGATCGCCAACCCAGGCGACTTTTGTGCATGGAAGGGCATCCTGTCCCTCGTCTCAGACAGCAAATTGTCTCAGGAAGGACCTGCCCTTGCCCTGTCTGCCTCCGCTCTTGCTTCTTCACCTGAAACATTTTTCTTTCTTTCTTTCCCAAAGTCATCTTCTTCCTCAGAGGAGAATAAGAAATGCAATGCTATTTCAGACACAGTCCGGGTCTGGGAAGAATTTAAACTTCTTCAGCAGAGATCTATAAATGTTTAATTTTTTCATCTCTGCCCATAAGAAGGTTGTCTAGAAAATACATTATTGCAGAAGCTCTCGCCACTCTCCCATTAAGCCGAGCTCATGGTGGGGAATTGCAAAGCGACTGCCGCGGAGTCCCATTTAGAAGGTTTGGCTGGGTTAACTGAAGCCATTTCAGAGAAAACGCCAAGAAGTGAAGTTTCAACAAGTTTCCCCCCTATTTCCCGAACCCTCAATTTAGATAGGAAAACACATTGCCATTTCAATGGTGGAGTAAAGAAGGCCTTTGCTCCTTGGGCCATAGCCTGCTTTCCTTCTCATTAGATGAATCTCTCTCTCTCTCTCTCTCTCTATATATATATATATATATATATATTTATACATACATACATACATATATATATATATATATATATATATATGTATTGAGGTGGGGACTTGACAGCAATGGCAATGCATCTTACAATGCATGGCATACGGTACCAAAAAATATAGAAATGCTATACCAAAACAAGCAGCATAGTTTTGCATAAAGCTGAAATGTGCTCATATAGGTGCCCATTCAAAAATCTATACACATAATAAAAGTGAAAATATGCATGAGTGTATGTGGCTGCCATGCCCACTTTCACAGATAGGCTCCCACTTCCACAAACAGCTATAACCCACAGTGCTGAGGAGCCACCGAAAGCCCTCCCTCCAATGACATTTCCGGTTAGAGTGAGTGCTATAAACATGTAACCCAAACCCCTGCCAATGTCCTCCCCAAACGCCATATTGCCCACCACCCAAGGAATGCTTTCATTTGGGGACAATTTCAACCAAGATTTTACATTTTTCCTCCACCACAGACACCCCAGTGTTTCTTACTTTCTCCATTGGTATGTAGAATTTGCATGATCCCGCCCACTGCCTCTCCCTTAACCCTTTCCTACTCTTTTCAACTCTGTCTGCACAACAAACACAGCAGAACTAATTAATCAGCAACTAAGCATACTGGAGGAGTTTGGGGGATTGACTCCACATTATGGAAGTTGTAGTTCACCCTGCATCAAGTCAGACCTCTGTGACCCCCACTGACAATAGACCTGGGCCACATTTGGCGCACAGAACCCCAATCAGCAAAGAAAAATACTGGACAGGTTTGGGGGGAGTTCACCTTGATTTATAGCCATTGTAGGTGCTGGGATTTATAGTTTACCGGCAATCAAAGAGCACTCTGGACCCCACCAACAATGGCCCAGGACCTAATTTGGCACACAGAACTCCCATGACCAACAAAAAGTGCAGGAGGGCTTTGGGGAAAATTCACCTTGATTTATAGGAATTATAGTTCACCTATATCCAGAGAGCACTGTGAACACAAACAACAATGGAACCGCATGCCCAATATGCCCAAATTTGAATACTGGAAAATTTGGGCTGGAATTGGCCTTGACATTTGTTAGTTGTAGATACTGGGATTTATAGTTCACCTGCAATCAAAGAGCACTCTAGTTCCCACCAACAATGGCCCTGGACCTAATTTGGCACACAGAATCCCCATGACCAACAAAAAGTGCAGGAGGGCTTTGGGGAAAAGTCACATTGATTTATAGGAATTATAGTTCACCTATATCCAGAGAGCACTGTGAACACAAACAACAATGGAACTGCACCCAATTTGGCATGCATGCCCAATATGCCAAAATTTGAATACTGGAAAATTTGGGGCGGAAGTGGTCTTGACATCCCAGATGTAGGTACTGGGATTTATAGTTCACCTGTAATGAAAGAGCACTCCAAACGCCATCGATGATGGACCTGGACCTAACTTGGCACACAGAAACCCCTATGACCAACTGAACGTAGTGGATTTGACGGGACTGACCCACCATGGTGGGAGCTGTAGTTCATCCTGCAGCTGGAAAGAATATTGAACCCCATGGATGATGCATCTAGAGCAGTGGTTCTCAACCTGGGGTCCCGAGATGTTTTTGGCCTACAATTCCCAGAAATCCTAACAGCTGGTAAACTGGCTGGGATTTCTGGGAGTTGTAGGCCAAAAACATCTGGGGACCCAAAATTGAGAAGCACTGATCTAGAGCAAATTTGCACAACCTGACAAACTTTAAGTATTGATAGAGTTTCAGGGGGTTAACCTGGCATGATGTGAGTTGTAGTTCACTCACAACCTGATGCATTTTGTAAAATAAAACATGACGTCTTCTAATAACCCGAGCAACGTCGGTACCCAAGCTAGTAATGTCTATAATTTAAAAAGCAATGCAATACGTCTCACCAATGTGAGCAGGTGACCTGTCTCAACAGCTCATGGGCATCTCCAAGACCCTTGTTCTCTCCTCTTCATTGTGGCACTTTCATCTTTGGTGAGGACACAAGAGAAGCTTTTGAATGGAGTACAGTGTGGGTCACAGAGCCAACCTACTTTAGACCTTGCTGGGCATCAGGTCCCATATCTTCAAGTCTGGTCCACACCCGAAGCCAGACAATTTGTTTTTGCACCCACAACAGCCAATCTCACAATCACCTCTTTCTGTTCCTGGCAGTAATATATATATATATAGTGGGCTTGGGTAACCACGGAAAAATTTGGTTCTAAACTCGTTTCGTTTTTATCATAATATGATTATATTATATTGTTGTATATTATATTATAATATGATTATATTATATTGTTGTATATTATATTATAATATTATTATATTATATTATTGTATATATAATATATATAATATATTATATTATATTATAATTGTATATTATATTGTATATTATATTATATTATATTATATATATTACATTATATTATAATATATTATATATATTATATTATAATATACAATTATAATATAATATAATAATAATATAGTAATATAATATATAATATAATAATATAATATACAATACTATAATATAATAGTATTATAATAATATAATGTAATATAATATAATATATAATGTATATTATATTATTATAATATTATAATATTATATTATTATATTATATATTATATTATAATTGTATATTATAAAATATAATTACGAAATTACGAAAATAATTACAAAAATGGGAAAATTGTTTCGATTCTTAATTACTCCTCACACTATTCCTGCATGGCTCGATATTGGATTGTAAGCTAATTTAAATACGAATTAATAACGAATTACGAAATTAACGAACTGGATCGCCCAAGCCTAATATATAGCAATAAGAAAGTAGATACCTAACAAAATCTGCTGCCTGAGTTGCCTGCTTCCGTCTACCAAATTGTAAGAGTGTTATGCGCTGGAGTCTGATGTTGTTGGCTGACAGCTCTTTGTGCGGCTGACACAAAGCGCAGAGAAAAAAAAGGCACACTCCCAGACAGAAAAGAGCAAGTCTTTTCACCTACTTGCTGGAGTTTTGATTCTATGGGATAAATGATTAATACATACACAGAGCAAAAAGGCTTTTAAAAAAAATCTTGCTTGGGGTGCGCTTGAAGGGAAAATACCAGAGCTAATTTGAGGCAGAGCGCTTTCTCTCACAAACACACGCATACACACTTGTTTCCCCGCGTTTCGACATAACAGGTTGTAGCAGGCTTCCGATGTGAAAGATTTCTTGAAGGAATAACCTCCATTTTCCATGGGATAAACATGTTTGTGTGCTTTTTATGAAGCATGTTACGAGCATTTTATTAAACATGATCCCAGAAATGTGGCTCCCAGATTTCTGTGTTTTTTTTAAAAAATGAACTGTCATCATATAATTAGAAAATATTTACTAGTGCTGGTAAATATTTTCTAATTATATGAAAAAATATGTTTTTTAAAATCACAGAAATCTGAGAGTCAGAGTGCTCTCTGGATGTAAGTGAACTACTCAGGATGCTCTTTGATTGTAGGTGAACTATAAATCCCAGCAACTACAACTCCCAAATGTCAAGGTCTATTTCCCCCAAACTCCACCATTTGGGCATATTGTATATTCATGCCAAGTTCGGGCCAGATCCATCACTGCTTGAGTCCACAGTGATCTCTGGATGTAGGTGAACTACAACTCCAAAACTCAAGGTCAAGTTCTGTGTGGGAAGTTTGGCCCAATTTTATTGTTGGTGGGATTCAGAATGCCCTTTGATTGTAGGTGAACTATAAATTCCAGCAACATCCCAAATATCAAGATCTATTTTCCCCAAACTCCACCAGTGTTCGAATTTTGGCCTATTGAGTATTAGTGCCAAGTTTGGGCCAGATCTATCATTGTTTGAGTCCACAGTGATCTCTAGATATAGGTGAACTACAACTCCAAAACTCAAGGTCAGTGCCCACCAAACCCTTCCAGTATTTTTTGTTTGTCATGAGAGTTCTGCGTGCCACGTTTGGTTCAATTTCATCATTGGTGGAGTTCAGAATGCTCTTTGATGGTAGGTGAACTATAAATCCCAGCAACTACAACTCCCAAATGACACAATCAATTATCCACCCCCACTTCTCCCCAACCCCACCAGTATTCAAATTTGGGCCTATTGAGTATTTGTGCCAAATTTGGTCCAGTGAATGAAAATGCACCCTGGATATCAGATATTTACATTACGATTCAGAACAGTAGCAAAATGACAGTTATGAAGTACCAACAAAAATAATTTTAAGGTTGGGCGTCGCCACAACATGAGGAAGTGTATTATTTATTTATTTAAAACATTTATATTCTGCCCTTCTCAACCCACAGGGCAGATCACAACATATATACGGCAAACATTAAATGCTGGGACATAAAACCATAAATATATACAAACATTAATATCACTTATATCCACTTTAGATCAGTTGCTTAAAAACCATCTCAGGATACCATTCTTTTATTGCCTCATTGCACTGCCACAAAGGCTTGGTCCCACAGCCAGGTCTTCACCATCCTGTGGGACCAAACCAGGAGGGAGGGGGCTGATCTAATATTGCAAGGAAGGGTGTTCCATAACTGGGGGCAGTTACTGAGAAGGCCCTGTCTCTTGTCTCCACCAAACGTGCCTGTGACGGTGGCGGGACTGAGAGCTGGGCCTCCCCAGAAGGGCCATTTAGGGCTTTATAAGCCAAAGCCAGCACTTTTAAGGATTGTGGCATTAGGAAGGCGGGGAAATTTATTTATTTATTTATTTATTTATTTATTTACTGCATTTCTATGATGCCTTTCTCAGCCCAAAGGCTACTCAAGGTGGCTTACACTGGCACAACTCAATGCCACAATGAACATAAACAAAATTAAAACAAAATTACAAACAATTAACACACATTATAAAAACCTTATAAAAGCATTAAAGGCATACAACACCAGTAACTTCCTATTAGCTCATTTTCCAAAGACATTGTCAAGCCGTTCCATGTTCATTCTTTCCTGGGTTCCATATTTATTCATTACACTGCGTTTTCAAAGGCTTGTTCAAAAAGTCAGGTTTTTAACTTTTTTCAATAGGGAGGGGACCGATCTAATATCCCTATGGAGGGAGCTCCATAGCCGAGGAGCCACCACTGAGAAGGTCCTGTCTGCACTATTCTATTTTGCTGCTGATTTTAGTATGCTTTTGGGTTTTCTGTGTTCTTATCCTTGTTTCTATCCTTTTTATCCTTGGGTTGTTGTATGGCCATGTTCTAGAGGCATTTTCTCCTGATGTTTTGCCTGCATCTATGGCAAGCGTCCTCAGAGGTAGTGAGGTCTGTTGGAACTAGGAAAATGGGTTTATATATCTGTGGAATGACTAGGGTGGGACAAAGGACTTTTGCCTGCTGCAGCTAGGTGTGAATGTTTCAACTGACCACCTTGATTAGCATTTGATGGCTTGGAAGTGCCTGGGGGGAATCTTTTGTTGAGAGTGATTTTTATCCTTGTTTATTGTTTAGATTTAATGTTTTCAATGTACACTGCATATTCTCAGAAACTCTGGCGATTGGGAGTATAAAGTTGCAATAAACAGACACGCCAAACACCAGATCACACATGAAAGAGATCGGACAGCATTTTCATCTGCCCTGATTGGAGGAAATGTGGGAGTTGTTGGCCACATACATGAACACATACTTGGAGAATGAGAGGCATGTTTACCAGTGTATGTTTTCATTTGCAAGCACGCACACAAACAGAGATTCAAATGTTTCCTTTGCCATCAATGCACTACGTGATTTGCACAACACTCTTAAACTTTATAGGACCCTTCTCCATCTTTCCTGAACCTCATCAAGTGAAATCTAATATTGCAAAAGCCAAGGGAGGAAACAAGTTTCCAAAATGTCCTGCGTTGTGTTGGGCAACGGCTCTGCAGCAAGAGAAAATTGATCACTTGGGAATTCAGTTACAAGAAAAACATTTTGCAGCAGGGTCAAGCCAACATCATTTATCAAGCAGCAAAAAAACATGACTTTCAAAACATCACGCCTGGATGAGAAACAGATGCGGTGCACTTCTAAAGTGTCTCTTTTTATGAATGGATGTGCATCTGGAGCCCACGCCGGGGCTCTTCCTCCCACAGAAACACGTTGAGAGAACTGGATCCGAGCCACCAAGGCCCTGAGGCAAGGCACGGCTCCGAAGAGAAAGGGTGGAGATGCCCCAGAGGACAAGACACACAAAGACATGCAGGGATTGCTGCCAAAGCATCTCACATTGCCAGATTTATTCTGTGATGTTTGCAGTAAGGATGAATATGAAACTGCCCCTGAGCATGTATAAAGTATATCTGGGATGAGATGGAAATGCTTCGGCATAGACAAGAGGCGGCTCTCCTTCTCCCACAAAGGCCCGACTTGGGTACCACAGCGGATACACTTGCTACAACGCAAAGAGGGCTTTTAAAAACCCAATCGTCACATCACATACAAATGTTTGTAAGGAAATAGAGCAGCTGAGACATAGCGCTTACATTTCCCGGAACAGCAAGATGCATTGGACAGAGTACAATTTTATTGCATGACTTCGCTTTGAAGATACAGGATCTAGGGCAGGGATGCCGCTAAATGTGGAGTTGGTTAATTAAAAGATCTAATGTGATATTCAACAGCTGAGCCTTCCCCCTTTTTTTGCTCTGGCCTTATTCGATCCCTCCTTCACTTCTGAAATCGCTACCAGGTCTTCTTAGGTGCACATTCTATTGCTGATAAACCTACAGGATCCCTGTGGCACATACCTACAGTGCCGTAGCTATGAACTAGGGCTGGGCGGTTTCGTTCGTTAATTTCGTAATTCGTTATTAATTCGTATTAAAATTAGCTTACGATCCGATATTGAGCCATGCAGGAATAGTGTGAGGAGTAACTAAAAATCGAAACAATTTTTCCAATTTATTTCGTATTGTTTTATAATTGTTTCGTAATTGGTTCAAAATTGTTTCAAAATTGTTTCGTAATTATTTCCGTATGTCTGGTGCAAGTTTTATAGTTGTTGTTTGTTTTATCAGTGATAAAAAATAAATTATCACACCAACAGTCAACAACAGAGGGAGAGGGAAGCTTCAGAAGTTCCCCCTGTCCCATTTGGAGGGTTTTTTAGCATATTGCGCAATCGCGTCCGCCATTAACGAATCGATTCAAAATTAACGAAAGTTCGTAAATAACGAAATTTTGAAATCTCAAAATTTCAGAAGTATTTAGAATTTGGGAACGCTAGCGCCCCCTGGAAATGAATCGAGTTTAGAAACAAATTTTTCCGTGGTTACCCAGCCCTAGTATGAACTATTCCAGGGGTTCTCAAACCTTTTCAGCTGTGGAGCCTTTTTTGAAGCAAAAGTTTCTCATGAAGCCCCAAGAAATGTTTATATATTATATTGTATTGTATTGTATTGTATTGTATTGTATTGTATTATATTATATTATATTATATTATATTATATTATATTATATTATATGTATGTGTGTATATGTGTGTGTGTATCAATCAGGCATGGGCCAGGCCAGTGGCAGATGGATGGAGAGTGTTTGTGTGAACTAATTCACAAGGAGCAAAAAAATAGTAATACAATATTTAAAAACAAAGAATAATTTTAACCAACATACACTTAACAGTATTTCAGTGGAAGACCCCTGGGGTCATCCAGTCCAACCCCCTTCTGCAATGCAGGAAAAGCACAACCAAAGCACCTCCAATAGATGGTCATCCAGTCATAGTAGTAGTAGTAGTAGTAGTAGTAACAACAGAAACTCCAGGGGAGGTGGGCCACTCACAGAGCCCCTGAGCCCCTCTCACGGAACCCCAAGGGCTCCCCGGAGCACAGTTTGAGATCCGCAAAATTATTCCATAGGCCTTTCACTTTCCTCTCAAGAAGGACACTCTCTTTTGCCAGTGTTCACTTGCTGAGGTCTTTCTCCTAAGCAGTGCACAAAGACTCTGGCACAAGCCAGTGAAGGTGGTCCAATTGTTGACTGGCACACTGGGTGCAGTGCCTAACGACCTTGGCCAGCACAGATAAAATTACTCTCTGTCAGTTGCAAAAAGCCACCCTATTCAGACCTGCATGCATTATACTCTGATACATAGTTTTAGACACTTGGGAAGTGTCTGACATGTGATCCAATACAACAGCCAGCATAGTGATCTTGTTTGCTGTATACTAATCTTGTTGTGTATCAAATAATAATAATAATAATAATGTCCAAAAATGCGTGCCATCCAAAAGGAAGATTTATGCCTTCTAAATCTAGTAGTTCATTGTCTTCTAGGGTCACCCATTCTTTAATCCAGTCGAAATAGCACACGTGAAAATAGAGTTGTAAATTTGGAAGAGAAAGGCCGTCTTGTTTTATCATCATTAAGTAGCTTCATTTTTACTCTTGGTTTTTTCCCAGCCCAAATAAATTTTGAGATAACTTTTTGCCAAATTTTTTTTTTTGGGGGGGGGAATCCCCCAAAATTATGTTTTGTAACAAAAATAACATTTTGGGTAATGTTGTCATCTGAATGGATGATATCCTCCCTAATAGGGAAAACCCTTGTTTGTTCCATTCCGCTAGTTCTTTCCTTATCTCTCTATATAGAGGATCCTATAAGACTGTAGACAAGGAGGATGTTAAACAAGAGTCTATGATACTTTTATATGTATTATGTAAATAGTAGATTGTGCCCCCTTAAAGAAAATATATTATCTGAGAAGTGGTTATGGAACAGTAATAGATGGAAAGTATTGCACAATACGCAACAAACACTTGCAAATGTATGTCTATTTGAATAAATAAATAAACAATTTAAAGAGGTGAATAATAATAATAATAATAATAATAATAATAATAATAATAATAGCACAAACCCCATAGGATGTGGGGCACCCACGAAACCCCTGAGCACCTCTCGCGAAACCCCAAGGGCTCCCTGGAGCACAGTTTGAGAACCACTGAACTATCTTATAGGCCTTTCACTTTCTTCTCAGGAAGGACACTATCTTTTGCCAGTGTTCACCTACTGAGGTCTTCCTCCTAAGCAGTGCACATGTTCATGCACATCCCATGGCATCATTATCCATGGGCAAAGGATGGTGGTGGTGGAAACACAAGAGGTCACCAACAGCAACTGGTCATTGCGTATACAGAATCATATGTGGCCCCTGTAAAAGAACTCAACACAGCCTACCTTGTTCAGGCACCTGAGACCCCATGGAGGTGACGCTGGTGTTCAAGACATCATTCACAGCCGTGTCACAGTACAGGCCACGCTGGACGTCATGTTCACTATCTGTCTGGTCACTCTCTTCATGCCCGCTGTCCTTCAGGCTGTTCCCCTCCAAGTCTTTGAATGTCGAACTGCTGGGTGGAAGAAAGGAGAGTGAAACATTCTGCAGAGTTAACTCTCCGAAGCAAAGGACTCTCTCAACCCAGGCAGCATCGCAAGCCTCGGGCAGGATCCACAACAGGGCTGTCATACCACGGGGAGGAAGGGGCTGCGGCAGGAGGGTGTTTTTCTTCCCACGGAGCAGCCATGCCATCCTTTGATCCTAGCACTCGGCAGACAATAAGGCAGCAAGAACTGGAGGCAGCCCTCAGGTGTGCAGGAAATTACATGTGCTCCTTGTTCATATCCTCCTACAAGCGTAAGTAATACTGTTCCTTGTGAAACAAAGTGAGGACAAAGGGGGGAACTTGAGCAGATCACAGCCAGAGCTATACCAGAGGCAAGATCTGCAGGGAGGGGAAGCACAGGAGCACCTTCTCCGCCAGAGGAACGTAATCGGAAGAGACAAAGTACAACAGCAGCCCCAACAATTCAGCCTGCTGCGACATGTACAGCCCTGAGCTCCTGTAGTGGCAGAGAAATAAGAGTCTCCCATGATCGTGGGTGATGCGTGGATGAACATTGCCGGGTCTGTTTTAAGTGCAGAAACTCCCCAGCTAAGTTACTCAATGGACAGGAAACACCTAACCGGATGCGGCAGCTGAGAGAGGAACTCACAGCTCTGACGCAGTATTTAAAAGCGCACATTGCTGGCCAAGTTGTATCTTCTGCAGCCGGACACTCATGGGTAATGTGGCAGTTCTTGAGCCCATGCATGGCCTGAAATGATAGGGAGCACGGATTCGACTTTCATGCTCCCGGCCAGCTCCAGTCAAAGGTTTCCATCATTCCAGCCCAGAAAGTCAAGCATGAACAGGTTAGGTGATAAAACCTTCAGCTCATAGGGTTGTTGTGATTTTTCCCGGCTATATGACCATGTTCCAGAAGCGCTCTCTCCTGATGTTTCACCTGCATCTATGGCAGGTATCCTCAAAGATTGTGAGGTCTGTTGGAAACTAGGAAAATAGGGTTTATATATCTGTGAAATATTTCCAACAGACCTTGTTTCCAACAGACCTCACAACCTCTGAGGATGCCTGCTATAGATGCAGGCAAAATGTCAGGAGATAATGCTTCTGGAACATGGCTATACAGCCCTGAAAACTCACAACAACCCAGTGATTCCGGCCATGTAAGCCTTTGACAATACAACAATAAGAGGGTTTGAGGGTTTTAGTCCAAGAAGTGGACTAATATGGGTCTCCTATCTTGACCATATGCCCATGTCTTCAGGACTCACTGACCGGCCACTTTAACCAGTTGTGATTAAGGATGCATCTACACTGTAGAATTAATGCAAATTGACACTTCATGACTCAATGCCATACAATCCCTGGGCTGTGTAGTTTGGTAGAACATAGGTAAGCTTGTCCTACCACTGCATTGAGTGATGAGAATTAAAAAAGTGGTGCATTAATCTTACAATGCAGATGCACCTTAAGTTGAGTTTTTTCATTGAGCTTGTGTAGTTACAACATTAAGCTTGGTTACTTTACTATGTCTTCACATGATAAGCCAATGTAGAAAACAGGAGAATTCCAGACAAGAAACAATCAGGGATTGCTAATCACCTCCCAACAAAGGCTCCCCCCAGGCAGTAAAAAGCCAGACCTTGAAAACTGTTAGGCCATTAAATGAAAGGTGGCCAACTGCTACAGTCACACCTACCACAAACAGATAAGAGTTCTTTCTCCCACCCTGGATATTCCATAAATATATAAAACCCATTTTCCTAGTTTCCAACAGACCTCACAATGTCTGAGGATGCCTGCCATAGATGCAGGCGAAACATCAGGAGAGAATGCTTCTGGCACATGACCATAAAGCCCGGAAAACACACAACAACCCAGTGATTCCGGCCATGAAAGCCTTTGACAATACAATATAGAACATGTCAAAATGGTTTAATTTTTTAAATTATTGCATTGTTGTACTAACTATTATTTAATTTCTTTGTTTAATGAATGCTTCAAAGCCTCAGAGAATGATGCACCTGCACCCCTCTGCAAAGGCCTTTTCTAGTTTCCGCAGAAATAAAGTCGACCAACTATCATGGGATGCATTGCCGAAGCAAAAACAGCATGTGAGGAGGAAAAGAGAGAAAAGCTTGCGCGGAAACGCACACTAAAACTGGAACATCTTCAAACGTGCCCTTTTAAAATAAAGACATCCCTGCAGAAGCCCTTTAAACCTAGGATTTAACCAGCATGCACACACGACAAGAAGGCTAGGGAAGAAATCAATTCGGAAAGACCAAACAGATTAATTAAAGAGTAAGGATTTTAAGATGCACACCACAAAGTTAAGGCTGCAATCACACTTCTTCAAGGAGCGACGTTTTGCCGGATTAAAAACACACCGGAGGATTAAGAGTTGACATTTCAGCTCTCAGATGATTACCTCATGCTCGTGACATTCATTAGGGTGAGGCTGAAGCAACACCCCGGAGCTGCCATTCCCTTCCACAGCTTCCACCTGGCACCCCAGGTAAGCTCTTCACAGGAACTCCCTTATGCCCTTGAGCCCCTTGGCACACCTAGCAGTAGCCAAGGGGTCCCATGGATATAAGTAGTCCATGGGTTCATCTTGGCCTTGGGAACTGAAATCTCTGTTGCTGGAGATACAACCCAAAGAGATACAACATAAAGCCTCCATGGAGAACACTCTTGTTCTGAGCTTGGGCAGTGACTCAGAGCTTGAGAAAGTTACTTTGCGGAGCTACAATTCCCAGAGCCATCCATGAAATCTCAGTTAACAACAGCTCCAATAAATAAGTCTTTTACACCCCTCCCAACTCCCCTTCTCCTCCTTCTCTACCGTCTGGTAGATGTTTGGCAGGATTGGAAAGATGCTGAGGGAGAGATGCACAGATTTTCAGTGTCAAGTGGCAGCCATGTGCCTGCAGTACATCTATATATATAATAGTCACAGTTGGACGTATTATGTTGGTCGGTTGGTTTGTACGTTTGGGCCACAAAGGCTTCTCCGTGGCTTGATGGATCTGGACCAAACTTGGAACACGTGCTCTTAATATGTGTTCCAAGTTTGGAGCGTATGAGATGGACAGGTAAGGATGGAAAAAAGAAAAAAGGGTGGAAACAAGGATGGAGGGAGGGAAAGGAAAGGGAAAAAGTATGAGGGAAAGGAAAAAAAGAAAGAGAAAGAAGGGAAAATAAAAAAGGAAAGAAGGAGCAAAAGAAGGGAGGGATGATAAAAGAGAAGGGAAGAGGGAGGGAGGGAGGAAGGAAGGGAAGAAAGGCAGAAAGAAGAGGGAGAAAGGGTATGAAGTAAAGCAAGGGAGGGAAACAATGAAAGAATGTAGGAAGGAAGAAAAGAAAGAAAGAAGGAAGGAAGGAAGGAAGGAAGGAAGGAAGGAAGGAAGGAAGGAAGGAAGAGAGAAAGTGTATTAGGAAATGGAGGAGGAAAGAAAGAGCCACAAAGAGAGCCTGCCCAGCCTTGGCAGAGCATTGCCAAGGAGATAGGCCCTTGTCAAAGCTGGAGAAGGGAGAAAGTAGGCAGACAGACATTCCAACAACACCCAAGTTTGGGCCACAAAGGTTTCTCCGTGGCTTGTTGGATCTGGACCAAACTGGGAACACATGCTCTGGACATGTGTTCCAAGTTTGGAGCATATGATCTGGACTGGTAAGCATTAAAGAAAGAAAAAAGTGGAAAGAAGGAAGGAGGGAGGGAAAGGAAAGGAAAGGGAGAAAAGTATGAGGGAAAGGAAAGAAAGAAAAAGAAGGGAAAATAAAAGAAGGAAAGAAGAAACAAAAGAAGGAAAGGAAGATAAAAAAGATGGGAAGAGAAAGGAAGGAAGGAAGGAAGGAAGGAAGGAAAAGAAAAGAAAAGAAAAGAAAAGGGGGAAAGGTATGAAGAAAAGCAAGGGAGGAAGAAAGGGAGGGAAAGTATGAGGGAAAGGAAAGAAAGAAAAATAAGGGGAAATAAAAAAGAAGGAAAGAAGGAACAAAAGAAGGGAGGGGAGATAAAAAAAGGGAAGAGAAGGAAGGAAGAGAAAAGAAAAGAAAGGCAGAAAGAAGAGGGGGGAAGATATGAAGAAAAGCAAGGGAAGGAAGGAAGGAAGGAAGGAAGGAAGGAAGGAAGGAAGAAAGGAAGGAAGGAAAAGAAGACAGGGAGAAAATGTATTAGGAAATGGAGGGAGAAAGAAAGAACCACAAAAAGAACCTGCCCAGCCTTGCCAGAGCATTGCCAAGGATACCTTGTGAGATAGGCCCTGTCAAAGCTGGAGAAGGGAGAAAGAAGGAAAGAAGGAACAAAAGAAGGGAGGGAAGATAAAAAAAGAAGGGAAGAGAAAGGAAGGAAGAGAAAAGCAAGGCAGAAAGAAGAGGGGGGAAAGGATATGAAGAAAAGCAAGGGAAGGAAGGAAGGAAGGAAGGAAGGAAGGAAGGAAGGAAGGAAGGAAGGAAGGAAAAGAAGACAGGGAGAAAGTGTATTAGGAAATGGAGGAAGAAAGACAGAACCACAAAGAGAACCTGCCCAGCCTACATGGTTATTTTGCAGAGCAGGCCTAATGTTAAATTTATCTGTCCATCCACCAGCTAAGTCTTAACCAGCTGAGGAGAAGCAAGTGCTAAGATTGCTTAGCAGATCATGTAGATTGTGAGACTGTGTTGCAGTTCAGGATCAAGATAAAGTTTGGTATCAAGACAAGGACTCAGTAAAACGCTGAAGTTTTCAGCAACTCCATCTTTCCTGTTATTCCTAGCATCTGGGGAACTCTTTGCCATGGATTCTTTCGTGGAAGACTACAGAAAGTGCTACTCAAATATTGCACAATAACCAGTGCTGACCCCGAAGGATAGTTTTACTCTTGGCCTCCTTAGATGTTAGTTATTTGTTTTCAAAAGCTTTCAACAGACTCCAATATTTCACCTTCTGCGCTGCGACAGATTGACTGATGGCAACGAAATCACCCAAAGACTTGCCAGCAACAAAGACTGTATAGTTCAGGACCCTGAAGGTAAGATAACCATTCCCCAAGAGGCAACATAACACACAATAAAGCAATGCAGCAAAGCTGCCTATTGCCCTTTGCTGGAACAACAACTAAGGATGGATACATACTCTGTTCAGCATTTACTATCCCTGTCCATGGTGCTGATGCCTATTTCGTATTTCTTGCTCTAGGTTCCTACACTCTCTAACTCAGGTTTTCTCAACCTTCCTAATGCCCTGACCGCTTAATACAGCTCCTCATGTTGTGGTGACCCCTGACCCGAAAATTATTTTCGTTGCTACTTCATAACTGTAATTTTGCTACTGTTATGAATTGTAATGTAAATATCTCATATGCAGGATGTGTTTTCATTCACTTAACCAAGTTTGGCACAAATACCCAATATGCCCAAATTTGTATATTGGTGGGGTTGGGGGGATTTTGTCATTTGGGAGTTGTAGTTGCTGGGATTTATAGTTCATCTACCATCAAAGAGCATTCTGAACTCCACTGACGATAGAATGAAACCAAACTTGGCACACAGAACTCCCACAACCAACGGAAAATACTGGAAGGGTTTGGTGGGCATTGACCTTGAGTTTTGGAGTTGTAGTTCACCTACATCCAAACAGCACTGTGGACTCAAACAATGATGCATCTGGACCAAATTTGGCACCAATACTCAATACAGTGTTCCCTCGCAGTTTCACTGTTTGCTAACCATAGACTCACTGTTTTGTGGCTTTTCCAAAAAAAATAATTTAAAATACAAGTAGCGAGGGAACACTGTATATAACAGACTTAAGAACCCCATGCCAAATTCGGCACAAATACACAATATGCCCAAATTTGAATATTGGTAGGGTTGGAAGCAGGGAGGGAGGGAGAAGGGTGGCTCAAGCAAGGGGAGGGGAGAGGGAGGGAGGGAGGGAGGGAGGGAGGGGGAAAGAGGAGAGGAAGAGAGAGAGGAGGGGGAGAGAGGAGGGGGTGGAGCTATAGTGTACATATACAGTATTGCATCCCTACATCATGGTTTTTCACGTATTGCGGGGATTCCTGGAATGGAACCCCCATGATAGATGAGTGAACACTGTATGCCTAAATGTGAACACTGGTAGAGTTTGGGGGAAATCGATCTTGACATTTGGGAGTTGTAGTTGCTGGGATTAATAGCTCACCTACAATCAAAGAGTATGATGAACCCTACCAATGATAGAATTGGGCCAAACATCCCACACAGAACCTCCATGACCAACAGAAAATACTGTTTACTGATGGTCTTTGGCGACCGCTCTGACACCCCCATTGTGACCCCCTCCCCCCCGGGTCCCAACCCCCAGGTTGACAAACGCTGCTCTGACTAATAATAGTATTTCCTATCCAAGCTACCTACCTGGCTGTGAAAGGCATGAAGACGAGGTGACAAAAAGTCATATAAAGGTATTTGTCCATTAAAAAAGTAGAATCATTCCTGGGCATGTCTTCTTTCACATAAAATGTGGTACAAAAAGCATAAATAATGTGGAACGAATAGAAAACATGAAGAACAAGGGTTTGGAAATCCTTTTTATCCAAAACAAACAATATGTACATGTGAAAGGAAGCGATCTGGACAGGTAAGCACTGAATAAGTGACCAAGAACATTCAAGAGATGACTTGGTCTCTCCCAAAATGCATAAAGGAGTTCCTACTTCTTCCACGTTTCTTGCAATTTCCATTTTGACAGCCAAACCTATAGATCTATGCTTCTTTAAGATGCTGATGGCGGTTGATGAAGTGGGCTTATCTGTTTCCCCCTTTTCTCTCTGTTTTGTTGTTCATGCATGTAATTGATTCTGGAAGCAGCTCCTGTTTATCATGCCTATTGTAGGCAGATAGATATAACTATGGGAATACAGGCTAAAGTAGAAAACTGCACTTTCCCATCTGTAGCTTTCTTTTATTGCATTGCTTACTGGAGACATGCTACAGCAACACCACAAAGGTCTGTTTCCCCAACTCTCCTCTACCATTTTCCTAATGCTGATGCTGCTTTTAAAAAAGCTCAGTTTAATGGCAAATGTAGTTAAGAAGACGTGAACAGATTTCTTCTAGAAGGGTCAAATTCTATATTGGATTGCCACAAAAAATGAATGCAGGTGGCAATTTTCACTACCAGCCATTAAAGATAAAGGTTTCCCCTTGACATTAAGACAAGTCATGTCCGACTCTGGGGGTTGGTGATCATCTCCATTTCTAAGGCGAAGAGCCGGCATTGTTCGTAGAAACCTCCTAGGTCATGTGGCCAGCATGACTCTTTGTTGGAGCATGCAAAGAATCAGTTAATGTTTGTGCTTCCACTGTAAAATAAGATGCATGAAACCGATTGGTGGGGCAATGCCCGGAAAGCAGGGTGAGCCTGGGACTTTTGGATACTGTTACATTTCTGCTCGGGCTTGAGTTATGCAGATGCAGAGAGAAAAGAAGAGAGACAGAGTCTGGAGTATGCTCTTGCTTCATGAGCTACTGAAGGAGTTTATCCACGTGGATGAAGAAAGACCATTTTAAATCTCTCATAAAAGGACAGTGAGTTGATGCAACTGACCACATTGTACATATGTTGTTCTGAACTACAAAGAGTAAACTACTTGTTCCTTACTGTTCACCTGCATGGTGTGTGGCAAGGCAGTGTGTGGGCTGATCAAATGTAAACTACACGTAGTTTATTTTACAAGACACCACAACCTCACAATTCAAGACATCACAACCTCACAACATCACAATTCAAAGTGCTGGTGTTAACCTATAAAGCCCTAAATGACTCCGGCCCTGTTTAACTCTCCGAATGTATTCTCCCCTACGAACCATCAAGACCACTAAGATCGTCTGGAGGGGCCCTGCTCTCAGTCCCACCGCCTGCACAAGCACGGCTGGTGGGGACGAGGGACAGGGCCTTCTCGATGGTGGCCCCTCGACTTTGGAACTCCCTGCCATTAGAGATCAGAACTGTCCCCTCCCTCATGACGTTCAGGAAACTAACAAAGACCTGGTTGTGGAACGTGGCATTTGACAACTGATTTAATTCTTTGCCTACATGAAAGGAGGATGATGAATGGGATTGTGATGGTGTCGGACGATTTGGCTCTTTTAACTGTGATGATAATGTTTTAATGTGTATAGTGCTGATATTTTAATCGTGTTATCAAGTGGCATTGTGTTGTTATTGTATATTCTTTGTATGTTAACACATGTTGTGAACCGGTCCGAATCCCTCTTTGAAGGTGAGAGGGTTGGTATATAAAACCTCGAAATAAATAATAATAAATAAATAACCTTCCCACTGAAGCGATACCTATTGATCTACTCACATTTGCATGTTTTCAAACTGCTAGGTTGACAGAAGCTGGGGCTAACAATGGGAGCTTACCCTGTCCCACAGATTTGAACCGCTGACATTCTGGTCAGCAAGTTCTGCAACTTGACAGCTGAACCCGCTGTGCAACCATGGCCCCTTCACATCACGAATGAGGCTGAGAAATACCTTGCCGCACTATATACTTCCTATTGTTGTTGTCCTTGCATTTCTTATAATGCAAATGAAAAGGAACATTTAGGCAAGGAGATAATCAGATCTGCTGAAAGACTAGAAAAAAATTCCATTAATTCCAGTCAGATCTTCAGAGGCACTGAGACTCGAGTAAAATAGGACGGAGAGCAAAATGTGGGTTTTTTCCTTCCACAAGTGATCCGGCTGAAATGGGGAGCTGTCATTCGCACACTGCGAAATGTAATCAATTAATCAATGATGAGTTAACATGTAAAACATTTTGATCGACTGAAATAAATGTGCCTCCAGTTAACCAGGCAGCAGATATTGTTGATGGTGTCCAATTATTCAGAAAGGAGCACTTATGTAAAAATAAAAATGGGGTCAAAGTCCCAGCCCACTCAGGTAGCAGGAGCTATTATTCTCCGCCAAATAGCCTAGTCAAAGGAGCATTTTAAATTCTGACAGAGTGCATTCATCAAAGCGTGCAGTGCATTGCTTCTTGCCCCACCACCAGAAATACCCTGGAGCGGGTCTCCATCAGAACCTCAAGTGGCCACCCTTCTCTTCTGTGAACAGGAACGGCTCTTTTCCATTTGTGCCGATTCTGACACATGCGCGTGTGTTTGCATGTGCCTCCAAGTCGCCTGTCAACTTATGACAACCCCATGAATTTCATAGGGTTTTCTCCGGCAAGGAATTCTCAGAGGTGGTTTTGCAAGTTCCTTGCTCTGAAATATCGCCTACAGCACCCGGCATTCATATTTTACTGCGCCACAAATTCGTTATCTCTCCTCTTCTGCTGAGCACAAAAAAAATTGAACATTTCAAACTAAGACCATGAGCTGCAATAGGATTTCCTCAGGCCCTTGGAGCCTCTAAAAGAAACCCCTTCTATGCCCAAGCATTGGGAGTGGAACTGCAAGTGTGAACAGAGAAAATGGTCTTCTTGCACGTGAAACACTTCATTTCAAGTTCAAGTGGAACTTCCAGTAGGTTGAGTTAATCATGGGGGTTCTGTGTGCCATGTTAGTGCGAGTTCCATCACTGGCAGAGTTCAGAGTGCTCTTGGATTGCAGGTGAACTCTATATCCCAGGACCTACAACTCCTATAAATCATGGTGAATTCTCCCCAAACTTCTCTAGTATCTTCAGTTGTTGATCAATTCCTCTGTTTGCTGTGTGTCATAGAAAAGAATAGGAAAGAGTTAAGGGAGAGGGAGTGGGTGTGGAATTTGGGGAGAATTCAATAAAATTTATAGGAGTTGTAGGTCCTGGGATGTATAGTTCACCTGCAACCAGCGACGGCTCAACCCATTATGCAAAATAAGCATTTGCAGTATAGTTGATTTCAACTATGGGCAGCCAGGATGCTAACAGGAGCGGCACTCTTCTGCTGCGCCAGCTCCACTGGCTGCCAATTTGCTACCGGGCACAATTCAAAGTGCTGGCTTTAGCCTTTAAAGCCCTAAACGGTTCTGGCCCGACCTATCTGTCCGAATGCATCTCCTCCTATGAACCAGTTAGGACATTAAGATCATCTGGGGAGGCCCTGCTCTCGATCCCGCCGGCTTCACAAGCACGCCTGGCGGGGACAAGAGACAGGGCCTTCTCAGTGGTGGCCCCTCGGTTGTGGAACGCCCTTCCTGCAGATATCGGATCGACCCCCTCCTTGCTGGCATTCTGGAGGAAAGTAAAGACCTGGATGTTTGAACAGGCATTCGACTAAGCAGTGTGGTTGATTGACTAATTATCGGAACACGGAATATCGGATAACGAGTTTGGATTCTGATTTCATGGATGAGACCTGATGGATTTGTTATATTGATGTACTGATATATTGATGCTGATGTCTAATGATTTGTGATGCTGTTGCTTTTAAATGCCTAATGATTTTGTATTGTGTATACTGAAACTGTTGTAAACCGCTCTGAGTCGCCAAAGGGCTGAAAAGAGCGGTATACAAATAAAGTAAATAAATAAATAAATAAATAAATAATTCTGTTCCACCTCCATCAACTTGACATGGGAAAAAATGGCTATGGCTTTTTATTATTTTGAAAATCATACATCTGCCCATATTTAAAGTCACTCCATGCTCTATAGTGGGGATTAATTCAATACATTTTCAGTTTGGAAACTCCAGGGGGTTTGTAATCAGCAGCAAAAATGGTACTTTAAAAAAAATTGGATAACACTTTTTAAAAATAGTTGTTGACTGCTCAGTTTGGTGAATAATGATAATAATGATAATTACAACACTTTTAAAAATGAATAATTTTTAAGGAATGCCTCCTGGCATATGTTTCTGGACTGTGTGATTTTAAGTCATCTTAAGTCATTGTTTTAATTGATATGTTTTAATAATGTGATTTTAATGTATGTGTTGTTTTGTCGAAGGTTTTCATGGCCGGAATCACTGGGTTGTTGTAGGTTTTTTCGGGCTATATGGCCATGTTCTAGAGGCATTCTCTCCTGACGTTTCGCCTGCATCTATGGCAAGCATCCTCAAAGGTAGTGAGGTCTGTTGGAACTAGGAAAATTAGGTTGGAAAGAGCAGAGTGGGACAAAGGACTCTTGTCTGCTGGAGCTAGGTGTGAATGCTAATCAAGGTGGTCAGTTGAAACATTCACACCTAGCTCCAGCAGACAAGAGTCCTCTGTCCCACCCTTTCCACAGATATATAATAAACCCATTTTCCTAATTCCAACAGACCTCACTACCTCTGAGGATGCTTGCCATAGATGCAAGTAAAACATCAGGAGAGAATGCCTCTAGAACATGGCTATATAGCCCGAAAAAACCTACAACAACCTATATGTTGTTTTATTTTTATATGTACTCAAGGCATTGAATTGTGCCTTGAGTACATATAAGCTGCCTTGAGTCCCCTTTTTGGGTTGAGAAAGCTGAGATATAAATGTGGTAAGTAAATAAATAAAAGGGAGTAATGCAGCTACTTCTTTGAAAACTACTATAATCACTGTTATACCGCCCTTAAAGGGCCACTACCGAACAAGCACAGCAGTAGTGAAAAATAAACACACCACCTTGGAATTACCAGCGACTATATATAGATTAAGTAAGTTGTGTAATGGCTCTGAGAAAACACACTCTTCTGATTCAGGTAGCTACAGAAAACCACTTTAGAACAGATTAATAATCACACTCAATGAAATCGTAATGTTTACAGTTTGTGTATTAAGACCGGTTTAACAGGGTGACAGGCCTAACTAATCATTTCCAATGAAACCGTAATGTATACCATTAATCTAAAAAGACTGCTCTAATAGACTCTAAGGGTAATCTACATTTAGGCACTAAAAATATGAGAACAGAAATAGGTAGATGCCGCTGATTACTTCACACGAAATATTAAGGCACATTCTCACAGAAGTGGCAAAACCAAGTCCGAATTACCCATATGCAGGGAATCCATTCAAGTCAACAACACTGATTCACACTTTCTGGACAAAGGTACATTAATCCTTCACTTAACAAGCATCCATCTCCATCTCCATATCCATCTCCACCTCCACCTCCACCTCCACCTCCACCTCCATCCCCATCTCCATCTCCATCTCCATCTCCATCTCCATCCTCATCCACATCCCCATCCCCATCCCCATCCTCATCCCCATCCCCATCATCTCCATCCTCATCCCCATCCCCATCCCCATCCCCATCATCTCCATCCTCATCCCCATCCCCGTCCCCGTCCCCATCCCCATCATCTCCATCCTCATCCCCATCCCCGTCCCCGTCCCCATCCCCATCATCATCTCCATCCTCATCTCCATCCCCATCTCCATCTCCATCCTCATCCCCAACCCCATCCCCATTATCTCCATCCTCATCCTCATCCCCATCCCCATCCCCATCCCCATCCCCATCCCCATCCCCATCCCCATCCCCATCTCCATCTCCTTCTCCTTCTCCATCCTCATCCACATCCACATCCCCATCCCCATCATCTCCATCCTCACCCCCATCCCCATCTCCATTTCCATCCTCATCCCCAACCCCATCCGCATTCCCATCCCCATCCGCACCCCCATCCCCACCCCCACCCCCACTCCCACCCCCATCTCCACCTCCATCTCCACCTCCATCTCCATTTCCATCTATCTATATTCTATTCCACCTATATCTATATATCTATATACTAGCCGTCCCCTGCCACACATTGCTGTGGCCCAGTCTATGGATATGTGTTTTGTGTGTGTATGTATGTGTATATGTGTATATATGTGATTTTGCACATGCGTTACAATGTCTTTTTTTAAAAAATGGCTCTTTAAGTCTCTTCTGCTGTGTTTTCCAGTGTTTTTATGAGTGATGGTCACTCATTGGCCTGATAGGTGTCTTGTGTCCAAATTTGGTCTCAATTTGCCCAGTGGTTTTTGAGTTATGTTAATCCCACAAACGAACATTACATTTTTATTTATATAGATTTATCATCTATCTATCTATCTATCTATCTATCTATCTATCTATACATACATACATACATACATATATATAGTTATAGATATAAAGATATATATTATCTATATCTATCTAGTGTTTGTATGTATGTGGTGGTGTTTCCTTCTGCTTTCTGATAGGCTGCCACTTCCACAGGCCACTGCAACCCCCACGCATGCTGGACCGGGACCGAACTTGGCACACAACCCCCCCGAGATCCACCTCATGTACTGGAGAAGTTTGTTGGAGGATGTACCATGGATGATGGGATTTGCATCAGTTTACATCACTTTGGCTCCCACAGACCACTGCGAGCCCAACCAATGATAGATCAGAACCTGCTGGAGAAGTTTGGGGGACCTTGATTTATGGGAGTCATAGTTCAACTGCATCCAAAGAAACTGTGATCCCCAACGATAATGGACCGGGACTAAACTTGGCACAGAGAAGCCCCATGACTAAGTAAACATACTGCAAGGGGTTGCGTGAATAGACCATCATTTTGGGAGTTGTAGTTTACCCTTATCCAGAGAACACTGAACTCAGCCAATGATGGAGCTGGACCATACTAGACACATAGACCCCAACATGGCCAACAGTGAATACTAGCAGGGTTTGAGAGTGATTGCTCTGGGAATCCGGGAGTTATAGTTCACCATTATCCAGAGATAATGGTTTATGGATCTGGGTTAAGTGATATTAACTAACATCTCAAAACAAAGAATTCCTTTTTTTAATAACCCGGGCATTGCCGGGTCCCCAAGCTAGTATACAATACAATACAATACGGTAATTGAGTATGGTTTGCTCCATGACAAGGAGTATATAAAAAAGGTTTATATTGAAATGCATGCAAAATATGTGCATTAATATAAAATATGTACAAAAATGGTGCACAAGACCACGTACGTAATTAAAGGTAGCATGTTTCCATATCAAAAGGTATGTTACGATGCAGATCAGTGCAGAACAGGAGAGAGCTGAACCGCGATTTGGAAGACCATTACAATCTATCACAACCAACATTAACAAGTAATTAGCTCAGAATGAAGTTCCACTAGCAGCAAAAACAACAACATGCAATGAGACACATGAATGAACCAGAGTGAATCATGGAGCAGCTCGTTTTTCAGAGCTAAAGATGCAACCCCGTCTATTTCAACTAAACAAACGGATTCATTTGTTATTTACTTAAAACACTTATGAGTCACTGTTCTACTCCCCGTCGGTCCTAAAGCAATAAACAACATTTTGAAAATATTATCGGAAAAGGATGAAAAAGCAGTTTTCAAAGCCAAAGATCACTCAGGTTAATGCATTTTTGGCCACATCACACAGGCACAACGTGTGGGTGTCAATGAGCTCCAGGAACCGGACTTGTTTTGAAGGTAAAAACGAATGTATTTAAGCAAATCGCAATTTATGCGAAGTCAGAAAGCAAACGGCAGACAAAGCCTCCAAAAATGGTATAGGTTTTCTGGGCTAATCTGATATTACTTGACCACATGGATCATTAACTTGCTTGCTTGTATAAAACAGCCTTTTGTTCTCCCCATAAGTCAGCTAGAAAATGAGATTTTCCAAGCCTTAGAATTGCTCTCTGGTTAAGCGGGTGCATTTTTACAAAGGCTGCCGCTGTCTCTCACTTTGGCTAGCATCCATTTGGCACCCTCCAGGAATTATTGGGCTGCAACTTTCATCAGTCCATGCTATATGTGGCAGATGGGACTCAGAGTCCATCATCATCATCATTATTGGAGCACCCAATGGTGAAGCAGGTTCAACTGCTGAACTTGCTGACCGAAAGGTCAGTGGTTCAAATCCAGGGAGCAGGGTGAGCTCCTGCTGTTAGCCCCAGCTTCTGCCAACCTAGCAGTTCAAAAGCATGCAAATGTGAGTAGATCAATAGGAACTACTTCGGCGGGAAGGTAGAGACGCTCCATGCAGTCATGCTGGCAACATGACCTTGGAGGTGCCTATGGACAACGCCAGCTCTTTGGCTTAGAAATGGAGATGAGCATCAACCCCCAGAGTTGGACTTGACTGGACTTAATGACAAGGTGAAATATTTAAATATTATTATTATTATTATTATTATTATTATTATTATTGTGCTTCTATCCCACTTTTGTCCCACGGGTGGGACTCAAAGCAGCAAACAAAATGGCAAGACCAAAAATACATGATACAGACACGACATCATCCTGCCCAACCCAACATACTATAAGGTAAGTAATAAATCAACACATTGCATAGAACACAGTTACATAAATCATATAATACGCATAAAATATCATTATCATTGAAATCCCTGTGCCCATATTTGTGACAGTGGTGGGACTGAGAGAGGGGCCTCTCCTGATGATCTCGGGACTTGTGTGGGCTTGTAGGATGAGATGTGGTCCCTTGAGTAGGCTGGGCCCAAACTGTTTAGGGCTTTATAGGCCAAAACCAGCACCTTATATTGTGCCTGGAAACAAACTGGAAGCCAGTGTAACTGCTTCAGGAGCAGGGTAGTTCTTTCCTTGTATCCTGCTCCCATAAGCAGTCTAGCTGCTGACTTTTGTACCAGTTGCAGTTTCCAAACACTCTTTTGGGGCAGCCCCACATAGAGTGCATTACAGTATTTTACTGTAATTCTACTGTAATACACTCTACATAGGGGTGTCCCAGAAGAGTGTTTGGAAACTGCAACTGGTACCTCCATCTTGTCTGGATTGAATTTCAGTTTGTTCATCCACATCGAGTTCATCATAGAACCGGTTCAGCGTCAGCATCCTTGACATCAGGTGGAAATGAGTGGTAGAGTTGGACATCATCTGCGTACAGATGGAACCAAATTCCAAAACTCTGGATGATCTCTCCCAATGGTTTTGTGTATATGTTAAACAACACAGGGTATTGAACCCTGTGGGACCCTACAAGACAAAGGCCATGGAGTCAAACAGGAGTCTCCCCATCACCACCTTCTGGACCTGCAGCTAAAAAAGCCAATGGGATTTTGGCCTGCATCAATAGGAGTCTAGTGTCTAGATCCAGGGAAGTCATGCTACCCCTCAATTCTGCCTTGGTTAGACCACACCTGGAATACTGTGTCCAATTCTGGGCACTACAATTGAAGAGAGATATTGACAAGCTGGAATGTGTCCAGAGGAGGTGACTAAAATGATCAAGGGTCTGGAGACCAAACCCTATGAGGAACAGCTTAAAGAGCTGGACATGTTTAGCCTGAAGAAGAGAAGGCTGAGAGGAGACATGATAGCCATATATAAATACGTGAAAGGAAGTCATAGGGAGGAGGGAGCAAGCTTGTTTTCTGCTTCCTTGGAGACTAGGACGCAATGGAACAACGGCTTCAAACTACAAGAAAGGAGATTCCACCTGAACATTACCTGTATCTGTCCTGTCCGAACGTATCTCCTTCTGTGTCCCACCTCAGAGTTTAAGATCTTCTGGGGAGGCCCTGCTCTTAGTCCCGCCTCTGTCTCAAACATGCTTTGGTGGGGATAGGGGACAGGGCCTTCTCGGTGGTGCCCCCACCACCACCTGTGGAACTCACTCCCTGGGAAAATTAGATCATCTACATCCCTCTTTACCTTTTAAAAAGTTAAAAACATGGATGTGGGACTAGGCCTTTGGGTAATTAAGCGGACAATGACAATAACAATGTTGACAATGGCTCGGAAATGGATTATGGATAAGTTTGATGGAGCATTCAACCAGTTTTCAGCTAATAATGGCCAACAGAGTGGTAACTCTTAGTAGTTTTTAATTGAGTTGTTTCAATGTTTTTAACTAATTATAATAATTGTTTGTTTTTATTACGTACATATTGAGGCACCAAATTGCTGCCGATTGGAAGCTGCTCTGAGTCCCCCACCCCCAGCGGGTTGAGAAGGGTGGGGTACAAATATTCAAAATAAATAAATAAATAAATAAGAGCTTTCCGCCTTTGAGAGTCGTTCAACAGGGGAACTCTCTACTCCGAAGTGTGATGGAGGCTCCTCCTATGGAGGCTTTTAAACAGAGGCTGGATGGCCATCTGTTGGGAGTGCTCTGAATGTGATTTTCCTGCTTCTTAGCAGAATGGGGTTGGACTGGATGGCCCATGAGGTCTTTTCCAACTTTATGATTCTATGGCAGTGTTTCTCAACTTGGGGGTCGGGACCCCTGGGGGGTCACGAGGGGGTGTCAGAGGGGTCACCAAAGACCATCAGAAAACACAGTATTTTCTGTTAGTCATGGAAGTTCTGTGTGGGAAGTTTGGCCATTCTATCATTGGTGGGTTTCAGAATGCTCTTTGATTGTAGGTGAACTAGAAATCCCAACAACTACAACTCCCAAGTGTCAAGGTATATTTTCTCTAAACTCTACCAGTGTTCACATTTGGGCATATTGAGTATTCATGCAAAGTTTGGTCTAGAGCCATCATTGTTTGAGTCCACAATGATCTCTGGATGTAGGTGAACTACAACTCCAAAACTAAACGCCAATGCCCACCAAATAATTCCAGTATTTTCTGTTACTCATGGGAGTTCTGTGTGCCAAGTTTGGTTCATATCCACCATTGGTGGAGTTCAGAATGCACTTTTATTTATTTATTTATTATTTATTTATTTACAGCTTTTATATTCCGCCCTTCTCACCCCGCAGGGGACTCAGGGCGGATTACAGTTAACACATATATGGCAAACATTCAATGCCAGTTTGACAAATAACATTTAACAGACAAATACACCGAGGCTATTTAACTTTTTTTCTGGCCGCCAGGGGAGCTGCTGCTTTTCATCGTCCATCAACGACACCGATGAAGTTCTTCCGCATTCCACATTCCCCGGAGTCTTTTTTCTTTATGGCCTCATAAATTAGTTAAATTTAGCCTCCCACACAAGGTGGTACCTTATTTTCCTACTTGACAGATGCAACTGTCTTTCGGGTTGCAAAGGTCGACAATGGGCTACACAATGGCTGGACAACCACTCCAGCCCGGGCTGGCTTCGAACTCATGACCTTTTGGTCAGAGTGATCTTAATGCAGCTGACACTCAGCCAGCTGCGCCACAATCCCGGTGAACTATAAATCCCAGCAATTACGACTCCCAAATGACAAAATAAATCCCCCCCACCCAATTCCACCAGCATTCAGATTTGGGCGTATTGGGTATTTGTGCCAAATTTGGTCCAGTGAATTTGGTACATCCAACATATCATATATTTAATTACAATTCATACCAGTAGCAAAATTACAGTTATGAAGTACCAACAAAAATAATGTTATGTTTGGGGGTCACCACAACATGAGGAACTGTATTAAGGGGTCGCGGCATTAGGAAGGTTGAGAACCCCTGTTCTATGACATCTCGGAGGCCACCTTCCAGTGCATGACATTTCCGAGACTCTTTCTTCTTGCAGAACCAGTGACTGAATCAGTCTTGACTGGCCAGGAAAGCCTAAATAGGAGCCAAACTCTAATCTCTAGTGGTTCGATTCCCTCCCTTTGCATAGGTGGGATTTGCCACCGCGTCGTAGCGGGGATGAAAGAAGAGAATTAGACCGTGTTTTTGTCCACTGCAAAGTGCGACTGAAATGTTTGTAATGATTATCAACACACTCTCGGGGGACCAAATTCATTTCCTCGTTTCTGCTTGGATGAAAGCAGGCCACAGACAGATTTATTTTAATAACAAGGGCGGGAGAGGAGGAGGGTTGATGGGAATGAATTGCAACTCAAACGTTATTTTCCCTTGCCATTCAAACTTTTTTTTAAAGAGAGCGAGAAGAGAAAGAAAGCAGCCCAGTTGCCAACCACCTTATGCATTCCTTTTTTCACCTCCTTACAAAGCAGGGAGTTGTGTGTGTGTGTGTATTTTTTTCCTATCCACATAAATCATTTCATTCTCATGCACTGAAACAGAATAAACTCTATGAATTTTTAAGTTGTCAGGGTAACCGGGTTTTGCCTAACTCTATGACACGTCCTGATATGAATGAGGCAAAGCTCATGGGGGAGATATGAAAATCCCCTAAAAGCCCAAAGCAGTGGGTTGCTAATAGGATGCAAATACTATTTTTTTTCTCCCAAATCAAATGAAGAAATTTTGCATACAATAATCAAGCAGAACATAATTGGTAGGTGGGGAGAGTTAAATAACATAACGTTGTTTAAAAGCGGAGCACTTCTCCTCCCGCATCAACCCATTTCCCCCCCCCCCCCCCCAATACACACACAAAGCACACCTGACGTACCTTTTGATTAAATGGGCTCTGCTGTTGACATAGTTGGAATCAAACGAGTAGTTTTCGGTCTGAAAAAACAGGAGAAAATAGCGATGTTACACGCATGATTCATTGGCAATTCAGAATAGTCAGGCAAGCTAGTGTAGAAAGATTTTGGTGAGTTAATTCATGGGACAGACACTGCTTGGACCCATCTACACTGCCATATAATGCAGTGTAGAGCCACACCTTCCTTCCTTCCTTCCTTCCTTCCTTCCTTGCTTCCTTCCTTGCTTCCTTCCTTCCTTTTTCTTACCTTCCTTCCTTCCATCCATCCATCATTCCTTCCTTTTTCTTTCTCCTTCCTTCCTTCCTTCCTTCCTTCCTTTTTCTTACCTTCCTTCCATCGTTCCTTCCTTTTTTTTCTTACCTTCCTTCCTTCCTTTTTCTTACCTTCCTTCCTTCCTTCCTTTTTCTTTCTCCTTCCCTCCCTCCTTCCTTCCTTTTTCTTACCTTCCTTCCGTCCTTCCTTCCTTCCATCATTCCTTCCTTTTTCTTTCTCCTTCCTTCCTTCCTTCCTTCCTTCCTTCCTTCCTTCCTTCCTTCCATTGTTCCTTCCTTTTTTCTTACCTACCTTCCTTCCTTCCTTTTTCTTACCTTCCTTTCTTCCTTCCTTTTTCTTTCTCCTTCCCTCCCTCCCTCCTTCCTTCCTTTTTCTTACCTTCCTTCCTTCCGTCCTTCCTTCCTTTTTTCTTACCTTCCTTCCTTACTTTTTCTTTCCTTCCTTCCTTCCTTTTTTTCTTATCTTCCTTCCATTCTTCCTTCCTTTTTCTTACCTTCCTTCCTTTCTTTTTCTTTCTCCTTCCTTCCTTCCTATGAGTAAAGGCTTTTTTTATGTCAGGAGCGACTTGAGAAACTGCAAGTCACTTTTGGTGTGAGAGAATTGGCCATCTGCAAGGACGTTGCCCAGGGGACAACCGGATGTTTTGATGTTTTACCATCCTGGTGGGAGGCTTTTCTCATGTCCCTGCATGGGGAGCCAGAGAATACAGAGGGAGCTCATCTGTACACTTCTCGGATTCAAACCTCCGACCTGTCAGTCTTGCCAGCACAAGGGTTTAACCTATTGCACCACTGAGGGCTCCAAAGGGAAGCCATTGGGAACTATGTAATCCCAGAAGGGTCACCCATGGTGGGAAGGTCACAGGAGAGGAAGTAAACAAAGGAGGATCCAATAAGTCCTCAACAACAGATGATAACAAGGTGCAAGTTATAACAATTGTGAAGGCAGACAAAGGCTGCAACAGGTAACCAACTGTCATTGTATCCATGGCATTAGATTTTTTTTAATTGTGTCAGAAATGACTTGAGAAACTGCAAGTCACTTGTGGTGTGAGAGAATCGGCCATCTGCAGTGACGTTGCCCGGGGGCCATCTGCAGAGACGTTGCCTGGGTGCCATCTGCAGAGATGTTGCCCGGGGACCGTCTGCAGATGTGTTGCCCGGGGACCATCTGCAGAGACGTTGCCTGGGTGCTGTCTGCAGAGATGTTGCCCGGGGGTCGTCTGCAGAAATGTTGCCCAGTAGAACGTTGCTCCTACTGGCTGTTAGGAGTTGTGGGAGCTGAAGTCCAAAATGCCTGGAGGGCCCAAGTTTGCCCATGCCTGCACTAGCATGTCACAACACACAATTTGGAAAGATCTGCTCTGGTTGGATACAAAGAGCTGCCATGCTTGAATTACACAGAAGGGACATCTCAACCCCTTCCTTAGTCACCTAATTACTTAGTTATTCATTTACTTATTTATTATAATACTTATATCCCACCCTGTATTATGGAATCCCATGGCAGTGTACAATGTTCTAGAGGCATTTCTCCTGACGTTTCGCCTGCATCTATGGCAAGCATCCTCAGAGGCAGTGAGATCTGTTGGAAATAGGACAATGGGTTTATATATCTGTGGAATGGCTGGGGTGGGGCACAGAGCTCTTCTCTGCTGGAGCTAGGTGTGAATGTTTCAACTGACCACCTTCATTAGCATTAGAAGGCCTGGCTGAGCCTGGGGGAATCTTTTGTTGAGAGGTGTTAAGATGTGCCTGGTTGTTTCCTCTCTGCTGTTTTGCTGTTGTAATTTTAGAGTTTTTTAATACTGGTAGCCAGATTTTGTTCAGGAGAAATGCCTCTAGAACATGGCCCTATAGCCCGAAAAAACCCACAAGAACCTAGTGATTCCAGCCATGAAAGCTTTCAACACTACATAAAACAACATGAATGTATTTCTCAGTTCTTGTGGGTTTTTTCGGGCTATATGGCCATGTTCTAGAGGCATTTCTCCTGACGTTTTGCCTACATCTATGGCAAGCATCCTCAGACCTCACCTCTGAGGATGCTTGCCATAGATGCAGGCGAAACGTCAGGAGAAATGCCTCTAGAACATGGCCATATAGCCCGAAAAAACCCACAAGATCTGAGTGATTCCAGCCATGAAAGCCTTCGACAATACAATGAATGTATTTATTTATTTTTATTGATTTATTTACAGTATTTATATACCGCTTTTCTCACCCCTCAAGGGACTCAACCATAAACCATTTCAGGTTAAAAACGGCAGTGATTCAAACAGGATAAAAACATATTCAACAAGTCAACAAGACAAGGCATCTTAAAAAGCTACAAGAGTTTAAAAACACATGCATGTACGTTTAAAAGTAAATTAGCTCCCAGAGGCCATGTTTTCCCTTGGCGTTGGAAAGAAACCAACATCAGCGTTAATCAGATCTCCAAGGGGCATCCAATCTACAAGTGGGGTGCTACACCACAAGAAAGGCCCCTCTCTTGTCCTCCCACACAACATATTGCGCTCACGGGCTGGATGCAGAGGAACGGCCCTCCTGCTGATGCAAGTCCTTGTGTAGGAAGACAAACAGAGAGAGAGAGGGAGAGGTGCTCCTTCAGCTGCTTTAGGAAGGTAAAGAAGATCTGCAAATCATCCCATCCCCAACATGAAAGGTTATCATTTAATGTTTGAACACTGATTTTTAGCATCCTTTTAGGAGTTTTTAAAGAGCATTTGAATATGCGTGTGTGTGTGTTTATGTATAGGAATACTTTTTGGACAATGTTTTTATTTGTTCATGATTTCCATGTGGACAAGCACACTGGGATCCTTCGAGTAATTATGGCGCATTGAGATATCCTGTTGTAAAACCTGTCAAACACAAAGAAGGGTTTTCACTTTTGTGGGTATTCTGCATTGAATATTAAGTATTTGCATTTTTAAAAAATAAAAATAGGGTTTTTACTTTTAAAAAAGCTCCACAATTTGAAAAGCCATGTAAATAAATCTATGAAAACTGTCAAGACTTCATAAAGGAGGAGAAAATGTTTGAAATGTTGAATTCTCTAGTGCAGTGTTTCTCAACCTTCCTAATGCCGTGACCCCTTAATACAGTTCCTCATGTTGTGGTGACCCCCAACCATAACCCTAACATTATGAATCGCCATGTAAATAATGATCTGCAGGATGTATTTTCATTCACTGCAGCAAATTTGGTACAAATACCCGGTATGCCCAAATCTGAATACTGGTGGGGTTGGCGGGAAAATTGCTTCTGTCATTTGGGAGTTGTAGTTGCTAGGATTTATAGTTAACATGTAACAAAGAGCATTCTGAACCCTGCCAACAATGGAATTGAACCAAAGTTGGTACAGAGAACTCCCATGATCAACAGAAAATACTGGAAGGGTTTGGTGGGCATTGACCTTGAGTTTGGGAGTTGTAGTTCGCCTACATCCAGAGAGCACTGTGGGCTCAAACAATGATGGATCTGGACCAAACCTTGCATGGATACTCAATATGCCCAAATGTGAACACTGATGGGGTTTGGGGAAAATAGACTTTGACATTTGGGAGTTGTAGATACTGGGATTTATAGTTCACCTACAATCAAGGAACATTCTGAACCCCACCAATGATAGAATTGGGCCAAACTTCCCACACAGAACCCCCATGACCAACAAAAATACTGTGTTTTCTGATGGTCTTTGGTGACCCCTCTGACACCCCTTCGCGACCCCCTCAGGGGTCCCGACCCCCAGGTTGAGAAACACTGCTCTAGTGGAAGAATGCAGTAAAAAGCTATGAGGAATTGTTATTTAGGTGATGGACATAAAATTACATTCCCTGCATTAACTTCTGCCATGCAAAACTACAAAATTCCAAAGTCTTTCATATGGGCATATCCAAATATGCATGTCTCTGAGTTTATATCTGTTTCTGAGGGCCAAGCTTGAGCACAGTAGGTTAAACTGGCAGTTGTAGAAAATCTTGCTGATCAAAAGGTTGGCAGTTCAAGACTGGGCTGGGGTAAGCTCCCACCGGCAACCCAACTTTTGATCGCCTAGCAGATTGAAAACAGTAATGTGAGTAGATAAATGGGTGCCACTTTAAGTGGAGAGGTAATAAAAGGTGCCCAGGTGGACATGCCAGAAATTCCATCGGGAGGATGTCTATGGACAACAAAGCTCCTCGGCATGGAAGATGGAGCAACAGCACCTCCCCGTGGCCAGAGTCGAGCATAGCCTCCATATGCCAGAGATGGGGAAAATATGCAAAAGCCTATACCTCTGTTTATTTATTGTCTGTCTTTGTTAATTATATAATGACATTAACAGTTCATTGCAGATAATGTGGATAATGTAGATCCAGCCTGAGAACCGCCAGTTGCCTATTCCCACATTAGGCCATGTTGCAAGGTGTTGGACCATGTTGCAAAGTCATCATATTATGGCAACAATAAAACAAAACTCATTCTGCTTTTTTGGTAAATAATACAAACCACCTAGAACCTTAAGATCGTCTGGGGAGGCCCTGCTCATTGTCCCCCCACCATTGCAATCGCAGTTGGTGGGGACAAGAGACAGGGCCTTCTCTGTGGTGGCCCCTGGGCTATGGAATTCCCTACCATGTGAAATCAGATCTACTCCTTCCCTCCTGACCTTCCGGAAAAAGGCAAAATCCTGGCTGTGGAATCAGGCCTTTGCAGACTAGAGGTGATGGTAGAACTATGGTTTAATGGACTTGAATGGACTGTGTGTAGGACGACAATTTAATTCTCGCGATTGTTCTAATGTTTTACTGTTTTTATGATGTTTTTATAATGTTTTATACTGTTTTTATCTAAGATATATATTTATGCCGCCCTGAGTCCCTCTGCGGAGGTAGAGATAGGATAGGATATAAATGTCCGAAATAAATAAAATAAAATAAAATAATTAAATAATAATAATAATAATAATAATAATAATAATAATTTATTTGTACCCTGCCTTATCTCCCCAAGAAGAATTTTTTTGTTGACAGCAATGTTTATTCAATGCTTAGACCACAGGTCTTTCACATATAGGCAAATAAATAAATACATGAAAACCAGAATATTAAATACAATATAAAATACACATATAAAATTCACTTTGTTGTGCTAAAGGCACAAAAATGCTTCAATAATGGTCGATACCACGTCTTTCTTGGAACATAGCAAAATGGCACTTGGCAGCCAGTCATCCCCAGATCATTTTCCTTGCAGTACAAGAAGTCAACACACAGAGAGACCCTTTTAAACCTAACAAGCAATTGCTTCAACCCTGTTGCTGTTTCCCACGAAAGCATCCCTGTGTGTGTTTTCTCCAAATCCAATAGACTTCTGAATCTTTGCATGCGTGCATGTATTTAAAAGGCATTTAAAACCTCCTGGCTCTGCTGATCATTCTATAAACATTTGGCTGGAAATGACTGGCTGGCGACCACAGAACAGTTTGCACCGAAAATACAATGTGGCCACACTCTGTTACAAAAACTAATTGCTTTTTAATTCCCTGACGGACCCGCTTTGCGTGTGTCAATTTGACTGAAAGTTCAAAAGGTGTTTTCTTATTAGCGTATAATTAGCACGCTAAAATATTTACCTCATAGATATGTAAATGACAACCAAGGTAAATCCCAAGATGGAGCAAGCGAGGAGGAGAAGTCACTAAATAAAAACAGGAGCCGGGGAATGCAGGGCTGTTGTGTTTTCATATTCGACTAAGGAACCTTTTATTCATTCATGAACCCTTGAGCACGCAGAGGTCACCTGGGTTTTCTGATTAACTCAAAGGCAAAGGAGGAAATCCATGCATGAAGCTTGAAGGCCACTGGATGGTTGGAAGGAGACAGCTCAGGCGCACTCGAGGCTTGGAGGGTCTCTAGCAAATATGGTCAAATTAAACTGGGCTGCCATCTCTACATATAATGGCTTTGAAACAGGCTGGAATCACCGACAGACCCTTTTCCTGGCCTTGATATAGGAATGGAGAAAATTGATATATTGATTTATTTATTTACTTTATTTGTATACCGCTGTTCTCAGCCCTTAGGCAACTCACAGCGGTTAACAACAGAACAGCAAAAATACAGTACACGGTAAAAACAATAACATCATAACACCTAAACAATCCTATATAATTAACAACAATAGCCATTCACTGGCATCTCATCACTGAAAACATGATCCAAATCCATCATCCATTGTTCCATTCCTATGTTCATTACACTCATTGCACTAACTATTCGAACGCCTGCTCGAACAACCAGGTCTTCACTTTTTTGCGGAATACCAATAATGATGGAGCTAGTCTAATGTCTGTGGGAAGGGCGTTCCACAGCCGAGGGGCCACCACCGAGAAGGCCCTATCTCTCGTCCCCGCCAGCCGTGCCTGTGAGGCAGGCGGGATCGAGAGCAGGGCCTCCCCGGAAGATCTCAAAGTCCTGGTGGGTTCATAGGCAGAGATGCGGTCAGATAGGTATCTTGGGCCGGAACCGTTTAGGGCTTTAAAGGTCAACGCCAGCACTTTGAATCGAGCCTGGTAGCAAATCGGCAGCCAGTGGAGTTGGCGCACCAGGGGGGTTGTATGCTCCCTCAACTTAAGAGCATCTCAACTTAAGCACATCGCTCAGCCCAGGTTTTGCTTTGATATATGAACAGTGTTTTGTGTTAAAAGCTAGTACAAGAGCAGTGGTTCCCAACCTCTTTTTGATTAGAGACCACTTGGACCAGGGACCACTCTCCAACATCAGTACCAAAAGGGTTATGAATCAGTTCTCTCATGTCCTCACATGGGGAGCTGGAGCTGACAGAATTTATTTATTTACCACACTTTTATCCCGCCCTTTTCACCCCGACGGCGACTCAGGGTGGCGTACAGACGGGCAACAATTAGATTATCTCTTCAAATCTGCTGACAGGCTGAGCTCCCATTGTTAGCCCCAACTTTTGCCAACCTAGCAGTTCAAAAACATGCAAAATGTTAGTAGATTAATAGGTAAGTCTGACTTGGCCATGGTAGTCCACGCTCTGGTTACATCCCGTTTAGACTACTGCAACGCTCTCTACGTGGGGTTGCCTTTGAAGACAGCTCGGAAGCTCCAAGTAGTCCAACGCTCGGCAGCCATGATTTTAACAGGAGCTTAGCGCCGGGAGCATACAACCCCCCTGTTGCGCCAACTCCACTGGCTACTGATCTGCTACCGGGCTCAATTCAAAGGCGGCCTTTAAAGCTCTAAACGGTTCCGGCCCAAGCTACCTATCCGACCGCATCTCGACCTACGAGCCCGCCAGGACTTTGAGATCTTCCGGGGAGGCCCTGCTCTCGATCCCGCCTGCTTCTCAAGCACGGCTGGCAGGGACGAGAGATAGGGCCTTCTCGGTGGTGGCTCCTCGGCTGTGGAACGCCCTTCCTACGGACATTAGACTAGCACCATCTCTAATGGTATTCCGCAGGAAAGTGAAGACGGGGCTGTTTGAGCAGGCGTTCGAATAATTAGTGCAATGATTGGTTAATGAACATTGGAACGGAATAATGGATGACGAATCTGGATCATGTTTTTGATGATGAGATGATAGTGAATAGTGAATGGTTATTGTAGTAATTGTTTATTAATTATGTAATATGTTAGGTTGTTAACTGTTTTTACACTGTAGCATTGAATTTTTGCTGTTCTTACTTGTGAACCGCTGTGAGTCACCTTCGGGCTGAGAACAGCGGTATATAAGTAAAGTAAATAAATAAATAAAATAAATGCCAAACACACATAAATACATTGTTTAAAACAGGTTACATCACATAATAAAATTCACATAAAAACAATTTAAAACTATAAAAATCAATGGCTTCTAGGTTTAAATCTATGTCCATTTGAATTGTTAAGCCATTCCATATTCGTTCACAATACTGAGTTTATCTGGTTAAATGAGATTCCAAAAACTTGCTCAAAGAACCAGGTTTTTACTCTTTTCGTAAAGGTCAGGTGGAAGGGGGCCAATCTAATATCCCCAGGAAGGGAGTTCCACAGCCGAGGGGCCACCACTGAGAAGGCCTGTGTTTCATCCCCACCAAGCACGCCTGTGAGGCAGGCGGGATCAAGAGCAGGGCCTCCCCATATGATCTTAAATTCCTGGAAGATTCGTAAGAGTAGACACGTTTGGATAGGTAAGTTGGGCCAGAAGTGTTTAGGGCAGTGGTTCTCAACCTGTGGGTCCCCAGATGTTTTGGCCTTCAACTCCCAGAAATCCTCACAGCTGGTAAACTGGCTGGGATTTCTGCAAGTTGTAGGTCAAAACACCTGGGGGCCCACAGGTTAAGAACCACTGATTTAGGGCTTTATAGGCTAAAACCAGCACTTTGAATTATGCCCAGTAGCAAACTGGCAGCCAGTGGAGCTGGCACAACAGCGGAGTTGTATGCTCCCTGAGTGCTGCTCCCATTAGTAACCTGGCTGCCACCATCTGAACCATTTGAAGCTTCCTAACAGTTTTCAAAGGCAACCCCATGTAGAGCGCGTTGCAGTAGTCTATATGGGATGTAACCAGAGCGTGGACTACCATGGCCAAGTCAGACTTCCCAAGGTAAGGGTGCAGCTGGCGCACAAGCTTTAACTGTGCAAATGCTCCCCTGGTCACCGCCGAAACCTGGGGTTCCAGGCTCAGCGATTATTCCAAGATCACACCCAAGCTGTGAACATGCATCTTCAGGGGGAACTCATCTGTACTCTCCCCAGATTTGAACCTCCGACCTGCTGGTCTTCAGCCCTGCTGGCACAAGGGTTTTAACCACTGTGCCACTGGGGGCTCCAATCCAGATTATCAAAGCATATTATCCACGTTATCGACTTTGAAGTGGATTATATGAGTCTACACTGCCATATAATTAAATTCAAAGCAGATAATCTGAATTCAGAAACTGGATTTTATCCTTTATGAGCAGAGGGGCAATCCCAGGCTGGATCTACACTGCCATATAATCCAGATTATCAAAGCAGATGATCCACGTTGTCTACTTTGAAGTGGATTATATCAGTCTACACTGCCATGCGCTCCATGCAGTCATGCCAGCCACATGACCTTGGAGGTGTCTACGGACAACGCCGGCTCTTCATCTTAGAAATGGAGATGAGCACCACACCCCAGAGTCAGACATGACTGGACTTAATGTCAGGGGACAACCTTTACCTTTTTTTTTACACTGCCATATAATCAAATTCAAAGCAGCTAATCTGGATTTTATATGGAATTGTAGATCCAGCCCCAGAAGCTTCCCAGAATTTCCATTCTACCTGTAAACAAAGCACACAAGGTCTATGCACCATGCCTGACAGAATGGGGAATCCATCAGAGCTCACCTTGTGTTCTTTAATCATCCAATTCAGTTGAAAAACAATCGTACTATGAGGCCAATCCCAATTGAATCTCATCTTAATTATACCTAGAGTACGCTGATTGAGATCAAGGAGGTTTGGTCAGTTGTGACTGCATTTCTGTAACTTTTTTTTTTTCAGATGGCCTGTGCTGACTAAAAACCAGGATTCATGTTTATGTCACGTTTTCATCAAGAGTTTTCTATAGTTGTCTGGCTTCTAGAATGCCCATATGGAAATAATTGCTGGAATGAATATAGAAATATAAAATATCTTGTCACAGCGGGGAGACTCCAACCAGGTGCCCTGAATGCCTGCTCTGCCTGCTGTTTGCGTGCGGAGGATTCGTAGGCAGTTTTAAGACCCCTGAACTCTTCCTTTTATGGCTCTCTTAAAAACATTAATAGGACTGGACAGCTCTTCGGGAAGGAGAGCATACACACAGAAGCCTGACAACTTCAACATGCCTTCAAGTTGCCTGTTGACCTATGGAGACCTCACGAATTAGGGTTTTCGTAGGCAAGGAATACTCCAAAGTGGTTTGCCCATTTTCACTCTTCTGAAATATACCCTACAGCATCTGTTCGATTCACTTACAACTCTGCTTTTATTTCTCCTGATATTGTTGAGCGAAACATTGTTGATGTTGTTCGTGGGGAGGGCTGCCACTCTCCTGTCTTCTGCCTCCAAAGCTGCTTCTTCCACAGCTGCCACCACTTGTACAGGCCACCTATTCCACAACGTTCAACACTCAGGAAGGACCCTCTTCCAACCATATTGTTGGATGGTTCCCTGCAGAATAGCACTGGTTTATTTTTTGCTTTTGTCTTGCTGAGGGTGTGCCTAAAGTCAACAGATAAAATCTGAAGTCCTGATCAAATAAGAAGGTCTTTAAAAAGGTAAAGGTAGTGGTTTTCCCTTGACATTAAGTCTAGTTGTGTCCAACTCTGAAGGTTGGTGCTCAACTCCATTTCTAAGCCAAAGAGCCAGCACTGTCCGTAGACGCCTCCAAGGTCATGTGGCCAGCATGAATGCATGGAGTGCCATTACCTTCCCACCAAAGGCTGGAGGTTTACCACAGCTGGTAAATCACTAGCAATGATAAGATATACCAACTCAAAGGTTACAAATTCAAAGCCCCGAGTCAGCGTGAGTGGCTGGCTGTCAGCCCTGCTCACTGATTACCTAAGCAGTTCGAAAACAGCTGTAATTAGAGAAATTAGGAAGCGCTAAAAAGTGGGGGAGGTGTTTTACAATGCCATAAAGAAAGATCAGAAAATGCTGGGCGACCAAAAGGAAGAAGGAAGTCCTGGTGGCTCTTCATCCCCTGTGGCTGGACTCAACCTTCCATGGCATCAAAACAACACACCTGCTTTCTAGTCTGTCTGTCTCTGTATTGTTTTGAATGCTTGCCATGTATGTGTGCTGTGATCCGCCCTGAGTCCCCTTCGGGGTGAAAAGAGCAGAATATAAATCAAGTGTTATTGTTATTGTTATTATTATTATCTATTAATCTACTCACATTTTGCATGTTTTTGAACTGCTATGTTGGTAAAAGCTGGGGCTTACAATGGGAGCTCAGCCTGTCAGCAGATTTGAACTGCCTACCTTCCGATTAGCAAGTTCTGCAACTTAGCGGTTTAACCCACTGCGTCCCCAATCAAGGTCTTTACCAGTCGGCAAAAAAAGAAAGTCCTGGTACTCCTACCCTACAAGCACTGGTTCAATTACAGCACTGTTCACATGACGAACCAACCAATGGCACCATAAAGTAAAGGTAACGGTTTTCCCCTGACATTAAGTCCAATCATGTCTGACACTGCAGCTTGGTGCTCATCTCCATTTCTAAGCCAAAGAGCTAGCATTGTCCCTAGACACCTCCAAGGTCATGTGGCCAGCATGACTACATGGAGCGCCATTACCTTCCCGTCAGAGTGGTACCTATTGAGGGAGGAGGGAGCAAGTTTGTTTTCTGCTGCTCTGGAGACTAGGACACAGAACAATGGCTTCAAACTACAAGAAAGGAGATTCCATCTGAATATTAGGAAGAACTTCCTGATTGTGAGAGCTGTTCAGCAGTGGAACTCTCTGCCCTGGAGTGTGGTGGAGGCTCCTTCTTTGGAGGCTTTTAAACAGAGGTTGGATGGCCATCTGTTGGAGTGCTTTGAATGCTATTTTCCTGCTTGTTGGCAGAATGGGGTTGGACTGGATAACCTACCAGATCTCTTCCAACTCTATGATTCTATGTGTCAGCCCCTAGCAGACTCTAGAATAAAAGCATGCTCACAAAGGAAGGTCCTTGGAAACAACTTTATTATTCCTTCTTGCCAAGATGAATCAAAAGCTAGTTCCGACCCTTTCCTGCCCAACCTATAGTATATCATCTAGCTGACCCATGACTCCCCTTGCTATCTATTCTAATGGCTACATTCCATTCCCACAGAGCATGCTACATTTCCCAGGTTTCTCCCCCCAGTTCAGATGGCCCTTATCAAAAGCCAGTGCTTCACTCCCAAACTGGCATGGATTGGACAAAGCAGCTTGTTGACTTTAGCTGGTACGGACATACCCTGACACTATGATTCTAGTCACATTTGCATGTTTTCGAACTGCTAGGTTGGCAGAAGCTGGAGCTAACAGCAGGAGCTCACCCCACTCTCCAGATTCGAACCAACAACCTTTCAGTCAGCAAGCTCAGCAGCTCAGCGGTTTAACCCACTACACCACGGGGATTCCACCTCATATACAGGGTCTTCATTATTCTGGAGCCTCAGTATAGAATCAAAACAAGTTCTTTTCATGATACTTTCTGCAGGAGTCCTCATGCAATCTTCTTCTCCCCTGCTATAGAAAAGAAGCATGACCTCATCTCCTTTCCACCCTTCAGATGTCACCAAGGGCCACAAGTATCCCATATTCACATTTGACTGTTGAACATTGTACTGTGTGTCTTTATTCCTTCCAGAGTCCCATCGTTTTGGCTTCTTCTAAGAACAGGTAGGAAGTGAACCGCTTCAGTGTCTCAGTCTATTAGGCTGCGGAAATGGTTCCCAAGGGGAAGCAACAGGCATTTTCTGCTTTGCCCGGCTTGGTCAAAATAGAACTGGACAAAGCGCTGAGGAATACGCAGCAAGGAATGGGGTGTGTTGGCTAAGTTGATTCGACAGCTGCTCTGACTCAGAACCTGCAGTTCTATTAGTAATAAGATCTCTTCCAAAGAAAGGAAGAAAGCCAGCCAAGCAGCACACGAAACCCCACTTCTCAAATTCTGACACAAAAGGCAGCCACATCCCTTTATTTTTCCATGTAATAACACAGCCTCCGTTTGAATGCTTCCTCCCTCGTCTGGCTCCGTTGCTGTGATGCTGCAAAGTGTTCACAAACATTTAAGCTGCCCTTGGTGAAAGAATCCACAACCTAACATGGATACATAATTCAACTTACGGAGGGGAATAGGAGGAAGGGTTTCTTATACTGCCTGGAGATGGCAGGGATGGAAAAGTAGGACTGGTGTGACAAGCGAAACAAAGGAAGGGAAGAACACAGTAAAGTTCAAGGACTTAAGTGGAAAAGAGATCCGAAGGAAAACAAACTGCACAGAGTCTCGAATTACCCGAAAAGACTCAGGAAAAGTGAGGTAGTTGGGTCAAGGAGAAGGACTTCAGCTGAGAATGTATTAATGTGTTGTAATGGAAGAGATGTATGTAACACCGAAACCCTATCTCATGCTCATTGGATATTTTATACAAATTGCACCAATCCAACACACACACATATATATACACATCTCCAGGAGGTATTGTCTAGTTACTTATAATCATCCCTCTTCAATAGTTCGGTTTTATGAATATGTTAGTGCATTTTAATAGTCTGAAAGGAAAGATGGGTAAAATAATAATAATAATAATTATTATTATTATTATTATTATTATTATTTGAAACACAACAAGATGAGTCCACAGCAGACAAGATCACTCTGCTGGCTGTTGCATTGGATCATTGTCAGTGCCGGTTGTGTTTAAGTGCAGGCCAAGGTCTTTAGGCACTGCACCCAGTGTGCCAATCACCACTGGGACCACCTTGACTGGCTTGTGCCAGAGTCTTTGCAGTTCGATCTTTAAATCCTCATATTGTGTCAGCTTTTCCAGTTGTTTCTCTTCAATTCTGTTGTCACCTGGGATTGCAACATCGACAATCCATACTTTGTTTTTTAACATGATCGTGAGGTCAGGAGTGTTGTGTTCCAAAACTCTTTCTGTCTGAATTCAGAAGTCACACATTATTGTTGTTGTTGTTGTTGTTGTTATTTGATACACAACAAGATTAGTACACAGCTAACTAGATCACTCTGCTAGCTGTTGTATTAGATCACACGTTGGATACTTCCCAAGTGCCTAGGACTGTGTGATGTATCGGCAAATAATGTGTGCAGATCCGAGAAGGGTGGCATTTTGCAGCTGACAGATGGTAATTTTGTCAGTGCTGATTGTTTTTAAGTCCTGGACAAGGTCTTTAGGCACTGCACCCAGTGTGTTGATCACCACTGCGACCACCTTGACTGGTTTGTGCCAGAGTCTTTGTGCTCTGCTTAGGAGGAAGACCACTGGCAAATGACAGTGTCCTTCTTGAGAAGAAAGTGAAGGCCTATGGAATAGTTCAGCAGTTCTCAAACTGTGCTCTGAGGAGCCCTTGGGGCTCCAGAAGAAGTGCTAAAGGGCTCCACAGGCTCCAAAGTTGGCCAATTGAAACATTCACACCGACCTCCAACAGACAAGAGTTCTTTCTCCCACCATGGACATTATTGCACAGGTATATAATCCCCACTTGCCTAGTTTCCAACAGACCTCACAACCTCTGAGGATGCTTGCTATAGATGTGAGTGAAACATCAGGAGAGAATGTTTCTGGAACATGGCCACACAGCCCAGAAAACTTATAGCAACCCAGAAATTCCAGACATGAAAGCCTTCGACAACACATAGACCTACGGAAGTGTGCTCTCTAGAAACCTTTAGATTCCCCAGTTCCCTTTAGACAGAGGACCTAGAGATTCCAAGAAGGTAGGTAAAGGTAAAGGTAGTCCCCTGACATTAAGTCCAGTCATGTCTGACTCTGGGGTGTGGTGCTCATCTCCATTTCTAAGCCGAAGAGCCAGCGTTGTCCGTAGACACCTCCAAGGTCATGTGGCCGGCATGACTGCATGGAGCGCCGTTACCTCCAAGAAGGTACATCTATATAAATAAAAATGTCATGGTCGTTTGTTGAATTAACTCAAAAACCACCGGATGATTTGACACCAAATTTGGACACAATACACCTATCGGGCCAACAAGTGACCATCACTCATAAAAACACTGGAAAACAGAGCAAAAGAGACTTAAAAAGCAAAAAACCCACAAAAATTACATTACAACACATGTGCAAAACCACACACACAACACATATACACAAACTGGGCCACAGCAACGTGTGACAGGGGACAGCTAGTATTAATTAAATCCACAAACAAGGGCGGCTCATCCATTATGCGAAGTAAGTGGTTGCAGAACACTTTTTTTTTGCCAGGGGCGCAGAGGCGCCTCTGTAAATGCCCCTCGACTGCCACTTGAGGAGCACCCCCTCAAAAAAAAAAGGAAGCCGAGGCTCCCCCCGGACTGCTAGGTGACTTTTGGTGCACACACTGGGGACTTCAGGCACGCCTCCAGACACAAAGCGGGCCAGGCAAGGGAGCAAATGCGGCAAGTGTAGTTACTGGGATGTATAGTTCACCTACAGTCAAAGAGTATTCTGAACTCCACCAATGATGGAATTGAACCAAATATGGCACACAGAACTCCCACGACAAACAGAAAATATATATCAATGATTGGTGGGGGTGCGCCAAAATACTGTTTGCTTACCATTGAAAATTACCTAGGGCCGCCTCTGTCCACAAATAATCAAACTGCTCAAAGCAAAAACCCCAAACATGGAGTGTTGACTCTAGAGGCCTGTCCTTCCCACCTTAGGGTCTCAAAACATATTTTAGAATAATATGCTCATGTTGGGTGCAGTGGAATCTAAGTGTCAGCGGTGCCTCCGACTGTGAATAATAGAAATATCTATATCACATCCTGTATGAGCACATCCGCATCCCACGGCTCTGTCGTGTTAGACGCAGCAGTGGGCTGCAGAAAAGTCAGCTGAACCTTTTGTGCCAGAGCAACCTTTCGCTCTTTGTCTATTGCAATTATAAGCAAAGCAAAAGAATTAATAAAAAATATATGCATCTTCAGTGGCACGCGGCATAAAGGAAGAGGGCCGGGTCTCCTGCTGGCATAATCACAGCAGCCTGACAAGCAAGATTGGAACCGTGGAGGGTGTGCCGGTGGAGGCTATGCTTCGGTTCCAAGATAATAAAGCTTAAAGCTGTGCTGGCTAGCTGTGACCTTTTTCAAAAATACAAACACAATATCTAATTTAAGAAAAACAGGAGCCTCCCAGGGAGAGACACGTTATCTGCAGAAAGCTAAGGGGAGTCAGCCTCACCGGCAACACGGCTCCATTTGTGCATTCGCTTTGTAATTACTGCTGTACAGTCAAGCTAGAGATTTAGTGCACAAAACAGTCCCTGCAATTCTGTCCTCTTCACTCTTGAAAGATGATTTTGAATATCAAAGCGCCTGAGGTCTCTGCGGGAAAACAGATGCACGCTCTTTGTAAAATTTCATGGCCTCCAATATCTGACACCAGGTTGTTGGGAGTGTCGCCAACCCGGCTGGGATGATGATGGTGTTGCTTCAGAGGCGGCAATACAGAGAGTCAGGACAGATCTTTGGTGGCAACCCCAGGACACTAAACCAAAGCCAGATGCCAATATGCAAAGCATTGTGAGGGGATTTGAAGGGGGGTACTTATCCCTCCTCTCACCTGCTGCATTTCACTCTCAACACCTCCTCTGCAACTTCATGTTCCAAAACATGGTTGCCAAACAAGTGGGGAAAACAGGCCAAAGAAGGTGTTGCAGGAGAAAAGGAGCAGGAGGGGAACAATTAAACACCATTCAACATCAATTTATGACATTTGCTGCAACAACAGGTGGTTACAGTCACCAAAAAAGAACTTCTTTTATGCACCAAGAATGGAATAAGCCAGGGAAAACATGCAGCTATTCCAAAGACTTTTTTGCCATACCTAACGCTGGTCTGATGTCTCTAAGGTAAGGTAAAGGTTTTCCCCTGACATTAAGTCAAGTTGTGTCTGACTCTGGGGGTTGGTGCTCATCTCCATTCCTAAGCTGAAGAGCCAGCGTTGTCCGTAGATGCCTCCAAGGTCATGTGGCCAGCATGACTGCATTGAGTGCAGTTACTTTCTCATTGGAGTGGTACCTATGGATCTACTCACATTTGCATGTTTTCAAACTGCTAGGTTGGCAGAAGCTGGGGCTAACAGTGGGAGCTCACACAGCTTCCCGGATTTGAACTTGTGACCTTTTGACCAGCAAGGTCAGCAACTCAGTGGTTTAACCCACTGCACCACTGGGGGCTCTGATGTCCCTAAACAGCCCCTTTATTTTGTCTCCCCTACAAGCCTACAGGAGTGACAGCTTATCTCCATTTGTGCTCTTCTCACACTAAATTGTTTTTAAAATATTTTTCTAAACAGTCAGTTTTGAAAAAAAAGGATCAATTTCACAAAACTGACATCTTGTCACGAAACTTTAATATGCAGATTTGATCAATGTGGATTTGATATATGCTATGAATGAATTGAATGGAAGAATGAGTGCAGTTAATAATTTTGGGAACACCAGTAAAATATTAAGTCCTGCAATGACTAACTACCTGCTTGCTGGACTGCAATTAAAACTTGCTATTGAGAACTGAGAAGTAAACTGTGATAAGAACTGTGACAATGATAAGGGAAATGTTTACAACATTCCTTATGTTAAGAAGGAAGTCAACACAAAGCTAACACACCAATCAAGAAGAATCAACATCTGCCAGGAGGGGATGACTCAAGATAATTTCAAATAGGACAATTACTTACTACATCAGCAGAAATATTCCTATAAAAGACTTAAATTAATAAATCTCAAGTGTGGCAGAATGCAGTAGTCTGTTCCACCCGCTATGCCGGTGATTCTCAACCTGTGGGTCCCCAGATGTTTTATCCTTCAATTCCCAGAAATCCCAGCAGCTGATAAATGGCTGGGATTTCTGGGAGTTGTAGGTCACAACACCTGGGGGCCCAAAGGTTGAGAACCACTGAACTATGTTCTGCTCCATGGGAAGGAGAGATAGCGCACGTACAGAGGGTGTCAGATTTGCAAGGGAGCAATCTGGTCACTTTGGGGCTTCTTTCTCAAGGGAAGAGGAAGGAGTGCACTTTTGGAGTCTTTGATTTTGTGCAGGGCGTCAGGTTCTGCTGTATGGAAAACAGGGAGTTTTGGAGTTTTGAACTCATGGAAGTTTTGGAACTATGCATTGGCAGGCAGCAGGGAAGCAAGGTCTGGCCTTCTTCTGGATACAGCAGGAGAAATGGTAATGTATGTATAGGGATGAATGCTGAGTATAAATGTAACCTTTCTTTGTCTGTTTGTTAGCCAATATAATTGTGAATCCGGTGTAGTTACATAGAATCTGTATGTCTAAATGTTTTTCTGTACCCCTTTCTTACACTGGAAGTTGCAATAAAAAGAACCTATGCTTTAAAGTTATTGAAAAGTTATTCATGTCAATCTCTCAATGTCTACTTTGATTCCTCCCCCTTCCTAATTTTATTTACTTATTATTTATTTACGACATTTCTACCCTGCCTTTCTCCAACCTGGAGGAGACTCAAGGCAGCTTTACACCCGTTCGATACCTTCAAAACAATGTGAAACTAAAACAAGCACTAAAATAAAATGATAAATACATACATTAAGACATTTAAAACGAATAAAACAATACCTTCACTGTTAGCCTCGTTATCCAAAGTCATAGTCTGAGTCGTTCCACCTAATTTTGTATTTATGTATTGCACAAGATCTCCAAAGGCTTGATCAAAAAGCCAAGTTATCTCTTTCTTACAGAAGGTCAGGAAGGAGGAGGCTGATCTAATATCCCTAGGGAAGGGGCTACTACTGAGAAGGCCCTGTCTCTCGTCCCTGCCATTTTGGTAGCCTACGTGCCCCACAGGGAGGAGACTGACCTCAAACCTGTTGAAATGATCCTCACTGGATTAGAGGCACATTTGCTGAGCACAAGGCAAGGGTGAGAGGAAATCAAGATATGAAGTCTGCTTTTCAATTTCGGACGCCCATTGGCTCAAAGTTATCAAGATGGGCAAGTTTATGAAACCTGGGAAGGTGGTCCTTGCGCTTGCTGGACATTACTCGTGATGCAAAGCCATTATCATTAAGAATATTGACGATGGTACGTCCGACCTTCCATACAGCCATGCGCTGGTAGCTGGCATTGATCGCTACCCCAACAAAGTGACAGCCAGCATGGGCCAGAAGAAGATTGCCAAACGGTCGAAGATCAAGTCCTTTGTGAAAGTCTACAATTACAACCACTTGACGCCAACCAGATACTCCGTTGACATCTCCCTGGACAAGACCATTGTCAACAAGCATGAATTTCGGGACACTGCTTTGAAACGTAAAGCACGGCGAGAGACCAAAGTAAAATTTGAGGAAAGATACAAGACAGGCAAGAACAAGTGGTTTTTCCAGAAGCTCAGGATATGAAATCTAGAGATAATAGTTTGGGTGAAATAAGTAGAGATCTCTAATATGGAATTGTTATCACTCATACCAAACTACGACATCTAGGATATGTACATTGAATTGAATAGCCTATGTGTAAGGCGCCTTGAGCTCCTTCAGAGTTGAAAAGAGTGGGGTTTAAATATGGTAAATAAATAAATAAATAAATACATGACAAACACTATGTAACTTATTGTATATACTCAAGTAATAAGCCTATTTTTTCAGCCCTTTCTTTTAGGTTGAAAAAGTCCCGCTTAGCTTATACTCGAGAGTCAAGGTTATTTATTATTTTACTCTATTATTATTTTTATTATTTTTATTTTTACTTTATTTATTATCGTTATCATTACATTTATTATTTTACTCTATTATTACTGTTATTGGTACATTTCCATTATTTTACTCTACTACTACTATGATTATTATTATTATTATTATTATTATTATTATTATTATGGCATTTATTATTTTACTCTCTTTATTATTACTAGCCGTCCCCTGCCACACATTGCTGTGGCCCAGTCTGTGTATATGTGTTTTGTGTGTGTATATATATTTGTATATATGTGGTTTTGTTCATGCACTGTAATTTTTTTTAATTTTTTTTGGCTTTTGAAGTCTCTTCTGCTATGTTTTTCAGTGTTTTTAAGAGTGATGGTCACTTGGTGGCCTGATAGGTGTCTTGTGTCCAAATTTGGTATCAATTCACCCAGTGGTTTGTGAGTTATGTTAATACCACAAACTAACATTACATTTTTATTTATATAGATTGGAAGGATACATAAGCACATTGACATTGAAGGAAGTTAGAATAATGGTTTAATCAGAGTTGGACAATCTTATTTTAAATTATAGTTTTCTGTAAATATTTAAAAACATTGAACTTATGAATGCCTCAATTAATGTAATTTTATTGGTATCTATTTTTATTGTGAAATGTAGTTATTTATTTATTTACAGTATTTGTATACTGCTTTTCTCACCGCGAAGGAGACTCAAAGCGGTTTCCACATAGGTAATGGCAAAATTCAATGCCAGCACAAACAATTACAATTATACAATTACAGTTAGACATAAATCAAATTAAAATACATCCATAAACAGCAGAACAATCTTTAAAACAGTAAAACATCCGTCGAATCGCCGTTCCAGTCATTGTCTTTCCGAAATGCTGCATAGATTTGTTTCTACTCCCCGAAGGCCTGGTCCCAAAACCATGTTTTTAATTTTTCCCTAAAAGCCAGGAGGGAGGGAGCAGATTTTACCTCATTTGGGAGAGTGTTCCATAGGCGAGGGGCCACAGCCGAGAAGGCCCTGTCTCTCGTCCCTGCCAGGCGCATTTGCGCTGTTGACGGGAGCGAGAGCAGAGCCTCCCTGGATGATCTTAGATTACGAGGTGGGACATAGGGGTAGATGCGTTCAGACAAGTAAGCTGCTGAAATTCCCACCCTCAGCTTATACTTGAGTCAATACGTTTTCCCAATTTTTGTGGTCAAATTAGGTGCCTTCTTATATTCGGATCGGCTTATACTCGAGTATATACGGTAGTTAGGTCATAGCTATTAAAATAGCTATTAAAATAACATTAATTATGAGCAACTCTGTACGTATAAAAAATTATTGCCAACTTCTGTAGAACGTTGACGTTTTTGGCTGATAGACCCAATGTGTCACAATTCCTTTGGCCTGACCAACCACTCATTTCCTAGGAAAACAGTTCTGACGTCTTTTTCCATGTTGTTTTTCATCCTGAGACCATTCCCTTTGAGACATGCAAAGCAGATGGCTTTTAAATATATATATATATTTGAAAAAAGGATCGGACATCATCCATAAACAAACTGTGAAGAGGGATGAGCCATGGAGGCGAGGAAGAAGGCTTTAGTGCCCTGGCTTCCCGAATGGGAGCCTGCGGAACAGCCTTGTGCTGTCAGATGGCTCCAAGCAAACTGGCCGCGTCTCCACCTCGTCATGCCAGCTGCTAATGCCCAACTCATTCTGCTCCCACCTGCGCAAAATCTCTTTGCGCGCCAACCCTCCACGCAAGAGGGGCTCTCGTCCTGTGCCTGCGTGTGTAAGCATGCGCGCACACAGGCCTGTCATTCCCATAGAGGGGCCAGGAATAGAGAGGACAGGGAAGAGGTCCAGAGCCATTCTCGTCATGTGCCTGGAATTAAAAGAGGAGCAGATGGGAGTCTTCCTGTTAGACAAGAGGAAAACATGCCATGCCTATCGCGGACTATAAATAAAGGCTACTCATCTTGGGGGTTTGGGATGGTGTTAGCGGTGGGCAACAATCCAAGATGACATTTACGCATCTAAAAATACATTGTGCCCTATACTTCACACGTTTTTGCCTTGTTTTTTACTCGTGTTCTATTTTGAAATGGTCATATGACTGGTCAAATAAATTATTATTATTATTATTATTATTATTATTATTATTATTATTATTTGAAACACAACAAGATGAGTCCATAGCAGACACTCTGCTGGCTGTTGTATTGGATCATAGAATCATAGAATCAAAGAGTTGGAAGAGACCACATGGGCCATCCAGTCCAACCCCCTGCCAAGAAGCAGGAATATTTCATTCAAATCACCCCTGACAGATGGCCATCCAGCCTCTGTTTAAAAGCTTCCAAAGAAGGAGCCTCCACCACACTCCGGGGCAGAGAGTTCCACTGCTGAACGGCTCTCACAGTCAGGAAGTTCTTCCTCATGTTCAGATGGAATCTCCTCTCTTGTAGTTTGAAGCCATTGTTCCGCGTCCTAGTCTCCAAGGAAGCAGAAAACAAGCTTGCTCCCTCCTCCCTGTGGCTTCCTCTCACATATTTATACATGACTATCATATCCCCTCTCAGCCTTCTCTTCTTCAGGCTAAACATGCCCAGCTCATTAAGCCGCTCCTCATAGGGCTTTTTCTCCAGACCTTTTATCATTTTAGTCGCTCTCCTCTGGACACATTCCAGCTTGTCAATATCTCTCTTGAATTGTGGTGCCCAGAATTGGACACAATATTCCAGATGTGGTCTAACCAAAACAGAATAGAGGGGTAGCATTACTTCCCTAGATCTAGACACTAGGCTCCTATTGATGCAGGCCAAAATACCATTGGCTTTTTTTGCCGCCACATCACATTGTTAGCTCATGTTTAACTTGTTGTCCACGAGGACTCCAAGATCTTTTTCACACGTACTGCTCTCGAGCCAGGCGTCACCCATTCTGTATCTTTGCATTTCGTTTTTCCTGCCAAAGTGGAGTATCTTGCATTTGTCACTGTTGAACTTCATTTTGTTAGTTTTGGCCCATCTCTCTAATCACGCGTCAAACACTTCCCAAGTGCCTAGGATGATGATGATGATGATGATGATGATGATTATTATTATTATTATTATTATTCACACGAGTCATGGGCAAAGATAGGCAACTTGTGGGCTTCCATTCCAATCTGACTTTGCCTGCACAGTCAATAGGGAAGGCCACAGCTGGGAGTTGTAGTCCAGCAAAACCTGGAGGACAACAACTTTATATTCTAGGTTCTTGTAGGTTTTTTCGGGCTATAGGGCCATGTTCTAGAGGCATTTCTCCTGACGTTTCGCCTGCATCTATGGCAAGCATCCTCAGAGGTAGACCTACCTACCTCTGAGGATGCTTGCCATAGATGCAGGCGAAACGTCAGGAGAAATGCCTCTAGAACATGGCCCTATAGCCCAAAAAAACCTGCAAGAACCTAGTGATTCCAGCCATGAAAGCCTTCGACAATACAACTTTATATTCTGCTGTAGTGGTATAAGAACACTGACTTCCCACTATTCACAGAGTTCATTAAGAAATAGAAGTAAGCTAATGTATTGTTGAAGGCTTTCATGGCTGGAATCACACAAAACTTTCAAGATAGGCCTTAGGGCTCTCTATCAAAAATCTCTAAGTATCTCACGATGTCATAAATCCTAACATATTGCCATGATGGTTAAAGTGGCATGAAACTGATATAAGTATGCAGGTATGCCCGATCACCATCTCCCAAAGCAGTTACTCTTCTCCGAATGCAAGAACAGAAAACGAAATGTTGGTGAGCAGGAAAAGAAATTTAAAGATGGACTTAAAGCCAACCTCAAAAACTGTGGCATAAACACTGAGAACTGGGAAGCCCTGGGCCTTGAGCGCTCTAACTGGAGGTCAGCTGAGACCACCAGTGCTGAAGAATTCGAAGAGGCATGAATGGAATTGAATCATTGGCATTGTAAATTGCCCTGAGTTGCATGAGGGCTGAGAAGGGCAGAATACAAATATAGCAAATATCGTTACAGTCTCTGATCATTGGATCAATTATCTTTAGTAAGAGCCGTTCAGCAGTGGAACTCTCTGCCCCGGAGTGTGGTGGAGGCTCCTTCTTTGGAAGCTTTGAAACAGAGGCTGGATGGCCATCTGTCAGGGGTGATTTGAATGCAATATTCCTGCTTCTTGGCAGTGGGTTGGACTGGATGACCCATGAGGTCTCTTCCAACTCTTTGATTCTATTATTCTAAATAAATAAATAAATAGAGAGCAAAAGGGAGTAATGTGTCAAGAGGAAGGCACATCAAGCCAACCCTGACTGGGACCGCCTTCCATCTGGAAATTGATGTCCTCACTGCAGGAGAACATGCGGATCAAGAATAGGGCTCCACAGTCACTACGGACCCACTGCCAAGACACCACATCTGGAAGACAATCATCCTCGAGCTATGAGGGATCGCCTAAGTAAGTAAGTAAGTAAGTAAGTAACAGGTATGCCCTCAGAATGTTTACATAGAAACTCAGTAAATGATTACCAAACACAAACGAAACAAGCAATATGCATATCCTTTTTCATATAATGATTTTGTAGATCCCAGGTATTTAATCAGTGCCCTTTGTTTGCTCTTAAAAGTTGACTTTTTCCCCATGCAACTGCATTAATTCTGATCCACCGCCTGAGCTGGTCTCATCGTTACAGTCTCTGATCATTTCTGGATCAATTATCTTTAGTAAGGGCTCAGTTCTTTTTCTGACACAAAAGACCTTCCGCCTTAAACAGGCAACATCCTACAGATGAATGCCTTGTGTATCTTTCAGGACTCTATAGTGTCTAGATCAAAATTACTGGAAGAAACATTAACAACCTTAGATATGCAGATGATACCACTTTGATGGCCAAAAGTGAGGAGAAGCTAAGGAGCCTTCTAATCAAGGTGAAAGAAGTAAGTGCAAAAGCTGGGTTGGAGCTAAACATAAAAAACCAAGATTATGGCAACAAGAATGATTGATAACTGGGAAATAGAGGGAGAAATGTGGAGGCAGTGACAGACTTTGTATTTCTAGGTACAAAGATGACTGCACACACAGACTGCAGACAGGAAATCAGAAGATGTTTCCTTCTTGGGAGGAGAGCGAGGACCCATAGTGAAGAGTAGAGACATCACACTGGCAACAAAGGTTCGCATAGTTAAAGCAATGGCATTCCCCATGGCCACCTACGGATGTGAGAGCTGGGCCATAAAGAAGATTGAGTGAAGGAAGAGAGATGCTTTTGAATTGTGGTGTTGGAGGAAAGTTTTGACAGTGCCTTGGACCACCAGAAGATCCAACCAGTCCATACTTCAGGAAATAAAGCCTGGAAATACTCATTGGAGGGAAGGATATTCAAGGCCAAGATGAAGTACTTTGGCCACATCATGAGAAGCCAGTAAAGCTTAGAGAAGACAATGATGCTGGGGAAAATAGAAGGAAAAAGGAAGAGGGGCCGACAAAGGGCAAGATGGATTGATGGCATCCTTGAAGTGACTGGATTGACCTTGAAGGAGCTGGGGGTGGTGATGGCTGACAGGGAGCTCTGGCGTGGACTGATCCATGAGGTCACGAAGAGTTGGAAATGACTCAACGAATGAACAACAAAGCGTCTAGATCAGTGGTTCTCAACCTTCCTAATGCCGCGACCCCTTATTACAATTCCTCATGTTGTGGTGACCCCCAACCATCCAATTATTTTCGTTGCTACTTCATAATTGTAATTTTGCTACTGTTATGAATCATAGTGTAAATATCTGATCTACAGGATGTATTTCATTCACTGGATTAAACTTGGCACAAATACCCAATACGCCAAAATCTGACTACTGGCGGGGTTGGAGAGGTTGATTTTGTCATTTGGGAGTTGTAGTTGCAGGGATTTATACTTAACCTACAATCAAATAGCATTCTGAACTCCGCCAGTGATTAAATTGAACCAAACTTGGCATACAGAACTCCCATGACCAATGGAAAATACTGGAAGGATTTGGTGGGCATTGACCTTGAGTTTGGGAATTGTAGTTCACTTACATCCAGAGAGCACTGTGGACTCAAACAATGATGGATCTAGACCTAACTTAGCGTGACTATTCAATATGCCCAAATATAAACACTAGTGGAGTTTGGCGGAAATAGACCTTGACATTTGGGATTTATAGTTCACCTACAATCAAAGTGCATTCTGGACCCCACCACCAATAGAATTAGTCCAAACTTCTCACACAGAACTCCCATGACCAACAGAAAATACTGTTTTCTGATGGTCTTTGGTGACCCCTCTGACACCCCCTTGCGACCCTCCTGGGGGTCCCGACCCCCAGGTTGAGAAACACTGGTCTAGATACAAGGAAGTCATGCAATAGTGCCAAGATCCAGAGAAGTCATGCTACCCCTCTATTCTGCCTTGGTCAGACCACACCTGAAATCACACTGTGCCCATGTGTGGAAGCAGAACATACAAATGAGCATCCCATACATGCAACTGTATCTGCAAAAAAAAACAGCTGGGGAATATGCAGACACTGATGGACAGCAACTCTTGCCTGTTCCAAGTTAGCACAGTCAATGGAAGATTGGAGTAGACATATATGATGCTTTACATTATTGATATATTGATAGGATATCAGGTTCCATCGCAATGCTGTTGTGATCAAATCGTAAATTCAATGTTCTCCAGAGGGGAAAAAACAGAGCAACATCAGCATGACGTCTTCAGCTCATCTCTATAATTCTCTGTTTGAAATAGAAAGCCAATTCCTCTTACAAAGGGATGCACATGCGTGCGCGCACAGACAGGCGTAGGGTGAAACTTTGGGATTTTGATTTGTACAGACAAGCATCTTAACAGCCGCTCCATCAACGAAAAAGCCTCAAGCCCCCATGCAGCTCACTAATATATAATTTCTCAAAGTGCTCTTAGCTGTTGTCTTAGCAACACAAAATACAAATATATCAACAGAAACCTTCTGAAAGAGCCATCCAACAGGGACATTTTTAGACATATTAATCTCTTTATATATTTATTTTTAAGCCATCGCTGCTTTCTGCGGGAGAACAATGGTGTTAATTAGAAACAAAGGCCTCATTTGCCATCCATACACGCTCTTCGGCAATTGGAGGCTGTTGGACCTTGACCAAACGAGTAAAAAAATACGAAGGAGTTTCTCATCTGTCCTGGAAAGACATCTCGATATTTATTTCTTTTTAAGTTATCACTAGTTGTTGTTGTTGTTTTTATATTGACAGCAACATAAGGCAAAGGCAGAAATGTTTTCCCACTAGAATTAGGGGTGTTTATTTTTAAAGTCAAGCTATATGTTAATATTTTCCTCTGGGATCCTGGATAAACCAATTCGATGTCTGTAAACAATCATTAACAAATTAAATAACCAAATATCATGCTCTGGCCACAAATGGATAATAATAATAATAATAATAATAATAATAATAATAATAATAATAGTGATTTTGTGATACAAAATCCAGCACAAAGATCTCATTTGCTGTGTCATACTGTGTTTTATGCCAATAAAATAATAATAATAATAATAATAATAATAATAATAATAATAATAATAATGACATGATATGAGGATTTAAACTGCAAAGACTCTGGCACAAGCCAATCAAGGTGATCCCGGTGGTGATCAGCACACTGGGTGCAGTGCCTAAAGACCTTGGCCTGAACTTAAACACAATCGGCGCTGACAAAATTACCATCTGTCAGCTGCAGAAGGTCACCCTACTCGGATCTGCATGCATAATTTGCTGATACAGCACACAGTCCTAGACACTTGGAAAGTGTCAGATGTGTGATCAAATACAAAAGCCAGCATAATGATCTTGTTTGCTGTGTACTAATCTTGTTATGTATCAAATAATAATAATAACTTTATTTTTATACCTCACCTCCATCTCCCCGAAGAGACTCAGGGCGGCTTACATGGGGCCAAGCCCAATCAACAGAGTTAAAAGCACAACATCAATAAAAACAACATAAAAACAACATTTTAATGATATATAAAACAAGCATCAAAACCAACTAACAATAGTATAATTCAAGTATAGTTATGGGTGGGCACAATAATTTAGTGGATAGGGCTAGTGAGTAAAGTGCATAGAATAAGAACAATATTAAAAGGGACACTATAACTTTGGATACAACAGTAATAGAGTGCAAGGACAAGATTTTGAGTCCTAGTTGGGGCCAGGGGGCCAGGGAATTGTCTACTCAAATGCACAGTGGAACATCCACATCTTCAGGTCTTTGTGAAAAGTAGATAGGGAAGATGCTAACCTAATCTCCCTGGGGAGGAAGTTCCAGAGCCAGAGGTCACCACCGAGAAAGACCTTTCTCTCCAGATCTGATGGAACCCTCAATATGGAGTGCTCTGTGGATTATCTCTTACATTGGAGTCCCGACAAACCCAAGGGAAGACAGATAGTCCATATAATCTCTCCTGGGTGTTGGGACCTTGGCAGCTGACCAAGGATGCCAGTGGAGACAAGCATAATGGGAGCCTGTCTTTGGAAAAGTTGAGTTTCTTTCTCCCAAGGCTCTGGAGGAGAACAAACTTGAATGCCTACAGTCTGTGAAGGCTGAGAAGTTTGGTAATACAGTTTGAGGTGGTAGACGTAGTTTTCAGTATCCAACCCAGTCCTGTAGTCAAGCCCATATGATGCAAAACAGAGAAGGGAGAGAAAGAAGGAGTGACCCCATCCACATTTGGCTCATCATTGGTTGCAACTTCCAACTCACTGGGAGGACGTTGCTCTCAACAGAAGAAATGTCCTCCCATTCTTCCCCGAACAAAACAGCCACCCGAATTACACAGAAGCAATGTGCAAACTGCACAATGACCTTCAGATCGGTTCAAGTATCACCTCTGCCAAAAGTTAATAGATGGTCTTGGACAAGGCAAGATCACCAAGTTGTAGATGCAATGCAAGGCTAGCAAGATTGACCTACCTTTCATGGTTGTACAAGAAGGGGTGACAGAAAAGACACAAAGGGCAGATGATATTCTAAAGCTATCTAGATGGCAGAGAGAATGTGGAAAATAGATATTATTTACTTTCCTCATCTACATTATATAGGGGGAAACAAATTTCTATGGAAACAGGTTGTGCCAATGGAAGGACATAGGACACTCAACCTGTGGGTGTTTTGGCCTTCAACTCCCAGAAATCCCAGCCAGTTTACCAGCTGTTAGGATTTCTTGGAGTTGAAGGCCAAAAGAGTGTGGTGGATGCCCCTTCTTTGGAGGCTGGATGGCCATCTGTCAGGGATGCTTTGAATGCATTTTTCCTGCTTAATGCCAGAATGGGGTTGGACTGGATGGCCCACTAGGTATCTTCCAACTCTAGGATTCTATGATTCTACATTTGGGGACCCACAGGTTGAGAAGCACTGCTATAGAGAATCGCATCATTTGCCCATGCAATCCAATTTTCTGATGGCCTTTGGCAACCTCTCTGACATTGCCCTGGGGTCCCAGTCCCCAGGTTGAGAGACGCTGGTCTACACTGGGTACATTTGCAGCAGTTAAAATAAACACTGCCATTGCATTTGTGAGACAACCTGTGCCATCGCCTTCCCATATGTAGCTGCTAAGAAAGGCTGCATAAAAATGAGAGCTCTCGCCTGACCCTCCCTCGCCACAACCTTTCGTCTGCACGCTTGAAGAAGAAAGCTTGCATGCTGTCCTTTATTACCAAACAAACAACACAGGCCTTTTACCCAATGCCAAATCCCAGATCTGTCTTCCTTGTATTAAGTGCAAATCCCACAGAAAACTAACCAGGCGCACGCATGCACACGCACATTTTCATCTTGGCCCGGCCTGTGTCGAGATGCATGTATTCATCATGAAACAGGTGTTCTGAGCTTACGTCAGGCCTGCAGGCATACTCGGAGACAGCGCACAAAAAAAGTCCAATCATTCGGCAAAAGCACACGGGGCCTTCCCAGCGGGAGAAAGCCAAGCATGTAATATCACTTCAATCATCTCTTTCTCTCGTTCCCTCTCTTTTCCCCCTCCTCCTGCGGTGGACTGTCCGCCTGCTCCTCTGTGGGGCAATCACTCGTGAAACTGCAAAGCCTCGCGCACAGTTATGCCTAACTATCATGATATCCCTGCCAACCCTTAATTGTTATGATTACATGTAAAATTGAGTACATGCACTAAATCAAAACAGCTGGCCTTATTTAGAAAACATGGTAATTTCCAAATGCAATTCAACCCAGCTGTTGTCTCACTTCCTGACCATTGACAAGGTTCATGCCAGCAAATTGTACCTGCCACCAGAGAAAGAAACAACTCCCCTTTGGGCTTCGAGCATGACGCTTCCGACCGTTTACCAAGACAAAAGGGATCAGTTAATCTTGCGCTCTGTTCCATCGAAGCCTGCCCAGATTTTTAGGAACACCATCTGCAGAAAACTCATAGCTGGACGCCTCATATGATCTTGGATGCAAGAACTGACAACAATGGCACTGAAAGCAATCCTGATTCTCCTATTGTTTGATAATAAAATAAAAATAGCTTTGAAGACTGCATATAGCAGGGTTACACAGCCGTCATGGATTGAAGTACTCCAAAGTTTCCAGAAGGTTGTTCCTGCCATTTCCACCCTACGTCCCCCAATTCTAAAACTGGAGTCAAACATTTGCCCCTGAAAATTGCTAACTGCTTCCCAAATTCCAGGGCATTCTGTTGAACTAGGGACCCCTTTGCACCCTTCTCACTGTTAGGCATGTCTTGTTTTATAAAAATGCCCAAATTTTTAATGCTCAGTGGCTTTAAGGAACACTGCTGTGTGAGTAAAGGTAAAGATAAAAGTTTCCTCTTGTCATTAACTCCAGTCAAGTCCTACTCTGGGGATTGGTGCTCATCTCCATTTGATAACGTTGTCCGTAAACGCCTCCTAGTTCATGTGACCAGCATGACTGCATGGAGTGCTGTTACCTTCCCACAGAAACAGTATCTATTGATCTACTCATATTAGTTTGTCCTTCCATTTCAAACCATGTCAAAAACTGCCAGTCATAATTTAAAGTAATGGGTCAGGTTAGACGTCTCCAACGATAGCAAGTTTGCCCAGTTCAATTTGCTTCGATTCTTTTCCCCACCATCTCAAATTAATTCCCAGAACACACTGTACATTGTATACATTATAAAAAGTAAACATGTCAATGTCAAAATAGATGAGAGTTTTGGAATTTGGAAATTTACTCGTTTCTCATCCAACCCTGGTGGTATCTTCCCATCGATTTTAGACTATAACTCTCAACAGTCCCTCACAGCAAGCAAAATAGCCAGAATGATGGGAAATCCTAATTCAACAACCTCTGAAAAGTAGCATGTTGAAGACAAGTGCCTTTAGCTGGTTTACATTGTTTTTGTAGATTTCCCTTTTAAAACTGCTCAAATTGATTTTATTCGTGTTGCCCCGAGTTCTCCTGATACAACTATTTTGTTACATTATCTAACTCTCCATAAAGAGTCAACACCTGCTCAAGTTTGCTCTCTAATCTTGGGGAGCATTGTTTATAAATACCTCTGTACCAAGATTGTACGTATTCACAAGACTCGACTACTTGACAGAAGTATTCGTAAACAATGCAGGTATATAGATAGACTAGTAGACTTCAGAGAGCCGTTCCCAATGAAAGCAGCATATACTTAGGTATGAAGACCCATGGTAAATTGTTATATTTTTCATCTATCTTATTGGAATCTTGTATCTTCAGTAATGTAACACATGGGGGTTGTTTCCCTCCCTTTCTCCTTGAGCCGAATTGCATGCCTGCTTTGGGACTGTCTTTCAGAGGATAAGTAGCTAAGGAGGCTCCAGTTTCATCACGAAGCAGAAGGATGCAAAAGGCCAATCTCTTAGGAGATTGCAAGATGAAGGAAGAAGTTAGAGAGAAGTTGATTCATCTTTCTTCTCTTGCTCTATATCACTAGAGAGGAGTCCAATTCCTTTTTCAGTTCTTCTGGGATCAAAAAGGACCCAAGCAATTAAATCCCCTACTTACTGCTGATCCAAGTTCGTGGAAAGCTGTCTGAGATGGAGATTACATGCATGAGAAATTCACTTTTGAGACATGTTCTCCACATGCTCACGCACACATACACACTCCTGAAAAAATGGTTTTGACACAGAACTTCATTTAGCTTTGATAATAACTGAGTCGTGTGAATAGCCATGTCCCGACTGACTGAAACCTGATAATGCCATGGACTGAAGCAGGCTGAATTTCATACATCATTCCTGCTAAAACTATCCAGTGGTTTTACAAATAATGATGTTCCGCAAGATGACACAAATCCCTCCGTCGCCAACAAGCAAACAAAACAGACATCAAATCTCTGCCCAACTGGCAAAAGTCAACATGAATTCTCCAATTAGAAGATGTTCCTTGCTTAAACCCCAATGAGAAGAAGGAGGAAAAGAAGAAGCCCTGGGCTCAAAGCTCTTGATCACAAGGCATGGCCACTGGGTCATTCCATTCAGCATCAGCAACCGTTTCCCAATATGAAAAGAAGATGCAGCAGTAGGAATGTGAAGATGTACATTTGCTTTCTTTTTCTTTTCTTCTTCTCCTAGAGCAGTAGTTCTCAACCTTGCTTCTTTTTTTTCCTTTTTTTGTCGTGTCAGGAGCGACTTGAGAAACTGCGAGTTGCTTCTAGTGTGAGAGAATTGGCCATCTGCAAGGACGTTGCCCAGGAGACACCCAGATGATTTGATGTTTTTATCATCCTTGTGGGAGGCTTCTCTCATGTCCCCGCATGAGGAGCTGGAGCTGATAGAGGGAGCTCATCCGCCTCTCCCCGGATTTGAACCTGCGACCTGTTGGTCTTCAGTCCTGCCGGCACAGGGGTTTAACCCACTGCGCCATCTTGCTAATGCTGTGACACCTTAAGACAGTTCCTCCTGTTGTGGTGACCCCCTGATGGCAACGAAATCACCCAAAGACTTGCCAGCAACAAAGACAGTATAGTTCAGGTAAGATAACCGTTCCCCAAGAGGCAACATAACATACAATAAAGCCTATTGCCCTTTGCTGGAGCAACAACTAAGGATGCATATACATTCTGTTCAGCTTGTACTATCCCTGTCCATGGTGCTGATGCCTAATTCGCATTTCTTGCTCTAGGTTCCCACACTCTATAACTCAGTGGTTCTCAACCTTCCTAATACCGTGACCGCTTAAGATGGTTACTCCTGTTGTGGTGAACTCCAACCATAACATTACTTTCGTTGCTACTTCATAACGATAATTTTGCTTCTGTTATGATTCATCATGTAAATATCTGATATGCAGGATGTATTTTCATTCACTGGACCAAATTTGGCACAAATACCCAATACGTCCAAATTTGAATACTGGTGGGGTTAAAGGGGGATTTATTTTGTAATTTGGGAGTTGTAGTTGCTGGGATTTATAGTTCACCTACAATCAAAGAGCATCCTGAGTAGTTCACTTTCTGAACTCCACCAATGATTGAATTGAACAAAACTTGGCACACAGAACTCACATGACCAACAGAAAATACTGGAAGGGTTTGGTGGGCATTGGCCTTGAGTTTTGGAATTGTAGTTCACCTACATCCAGAGAGCACTCTGGACTCAAACAGTGATGGATCTGGACCAAACTTGGCACAAATACTCAATATGGTCAAATGTGAACACTGGTGGAGTTTGGAGAAAATTTTCATTCACTGGACAAATTTGACACAAATACCCGATACGCCCAAATTTGAATGCTGGTGGGGTTATGGGGCAGATTGATTTTGTCATTTGGGAAGCCTCCTGTGAGAGGCTTCTCTCATGTCCCTTAGATACAATGTGATGGACAAGACCAAACGTCCATTAAGTCCAGCATTCAACTCAGTGGCCAACAAGGAGAACACAAAAGCAACATTTGACAGAGACTGCATGTATACAACAGCTAGCTATTATGATTAAGGAGCATTGACCCCAAGGGCTACAGAAAATAAACTAAAGTTTTATTTCAAGGGATTCCATTAGAGACAAGAAAGGTTTCTAAAGCTGTTTGGCTAAGCTAAGCTGGAACAGGAGGGAGCTGGGCTACGTTACCCTTCTGTGGCAGTGAGATAACAAAAAGGAGCTGGAAAGAAGGGGAAGAGTGATTCACAAAACTATCAGTCTCTATCTCAGAGGATTTGGGATAGGTGGACAAGGCATGCAGGCATTTTAGGTCACTGAAGTACAATTTAACCCTCTCACTGGTGCTGTGTAGCCATTGCGACAATGAGCTACCGATGGCCCTCTCCTCCACGAATTTTATCTGATGGCCTTATAGGCAAAGGTGAAGGTTTTCCCCTGACATTCAGTTGTGTCCAACTCTGGGGGTTGCTGCTCATCTCCAGTTGTAGCTGGCATTGTCCATAGACACCTCCAAGGCTATGTGGCTGGCATGACTGCATGGAGTGCCGTTACTTTCCCGCCAGAGCTGTACCCATTGATCTACTCACATTTGAATGTTTTCGAACTGCTAGGTTGGCAGAAACTGGGGTAACAGTGGGAGCTCACACCACTCCCTGGATTCAAACAATCAACCTTTCAGTAAGCAAGTTCAGCAGCTCAGCGGTTTAACCCACTGTGTCACCGGGTGCTCAAATTGGTGGCTACTTTGTGACAGCAAATTCCCAGTTCTGAGAGCTGTAGCAAGCCAGTGGGGTGCTGATCTGGGATATGATAAATCCAGATTCCCATCTTTGCTGAGCCATGAAACCGGGTTGTTTGAGGCAAGTCTTAATCTGCTTTGTGAGGTTGTTGTGCGGTTAAAGTAGTGAAGAAGAGAGAAAGGTGGGATATGACTGTAACAAAATATAATAAAAGAGAATCCCCAAAGATGCTAAAGATGAAGGGATAACAAAGACATTCCAGCTTCTTCAACTTTTCTTTTTCACCTGTTTCAAAGTGCTCTTCTTTCCCAGTAATTGAAGCACCGCCGAGTCTCGCCTCTCGGCAACCAAATGCAGAATCATATCAAACTCCCTGAGACTCTCTGCCTGCACATTTTTCACACCAGATTGTCAGTCCTGAACAAAGAGAGGTTTCTAATTATCCCCAGAACAGACAGACATGCTGTGTGCTCTCCCAACAAGCCCCAACCTTGACCAGAGCAGTGGCGAGGACGTTCCACCCGCCGTGACCATTTTGGACCCCGGCTTCTCTGTCTCGGCTGCCAACGTGGGAGCCAATTAGTGCCAGTCATGGTTGTGATTCACCACCACCTGGAACACACCAGGGACCTCTACCCCATTACACAACGGATGCTGTAGCAGCAGTGCCACTGTTGGAGGCACCAGAGTCTGCCGCCTGTGACCTTCTCACTAACATTTTCCTGCAGAGCACTTTGGAATCCACATAAGGAGCGAAGCATGATGTCAGGGTCAATGATCCAACCCCACCTGTAACAGGTGTATCTGGGAAGTGGGTGGCCCCCGTGTCACAGGCGGAGCATCCCAACCCATGGAAAAGGAAGCATATGCTAATAAGCTAGTAGTCAGCACTCTAGCTTTAATACTATACTGACTTTGGGCTGAGTTGGGGGAGAAGTTTTCAAAACTGCAGTCCTTAAAAAAGGGATGCTTTCAAACTCTTACTATTTATTTTATCTCTGCACATCCACTTCGTTCATCTTAAATCTCTGCCTGAACAAACGAAACTGCCTTCACACCAATAGTTCATCATCTAGTCTACTCTGCAAAGGGTTCTTGAAGGTCTGCAGATGCCGCACTACCGAAAGAAGGACCACAATTCAGTCATAGGGTGCATGCCTGGAAAGCATGTAGCTCTAGGTTTAATTCTTGGTGTCAACACGGAGGGAAAGATTGCAAAAGCTGATGGAAGCCGCTACTCATCAAGGTAGGCAAGAATGAGTTAGATGGGTCAATGGTCTAACTTGGTATCTCATCTAGTCTACTCTGCAAAGGGTTCTTGATGGTCTGCAGCAGCCTCACTACCTAAAGAAGGACCACAATTCAGTGACAGGGCACATGCCTAGAAAGCATGAAGCCCTAGGGTTAATTCTTAGCATCAAAACAGAGGGAAAGATTACAAAAGCTGATAGAAGCCGCTACTCATCAAGGTAGGCAAGAATGAATTAGATGGGTCAGCGGTGTAACTTGATGTCTCCTATATGTTTCTTCTGACACATACTTTTCTCAACCTGGGGATTGGGACTCCTGTAGGGGTTGTGAGGGGGTTTCAGAGGGGTCACCAAAGATCATCTGTTCAAACTATAACTGCAATGAAAACCATCAATGTAATGATTCCGGAATAGGAAACCATGCCTACCTTATTGATGTTCTAGAAAGTGTAGCTCAGAAGAAAGGTGTGGAAACCATGAATAGGAATAGGAAATAGGAAACCATGTCTACATTATTGATGTTCTGGAAAGTGTAGCTCAGAAGAAAGGTGTGGAACCTCAGATTGAAGTCTCATTCTGCTACTATCCCTTCCTAAAGCCACTACTGGCAAAGCACATGTCCAACCAGTGAGCTGCAGCTCTGCCTGGTTTCTGTTCCCATTGTTCTCTGTGGAGGTCTTTCTTGGGTCCCCGTTGATCTCCCACATAAGATCTAGACTTCATATGCAAGTCAACCAAGATTCATGCTTACCGCTATTATGGAATCTTCTGACAAAGAACGTTCCAGGTTCCCCTCTTTATTTATTCATTTACAGTATCTATATTCCACCCTTCTCACCATGAAGAGGACTCAGATCGAATCACAGAACACATATACAGCAAACATTCAAAACCGTTATACACTGACAAGACAGACAACTGTACATAGATAGAGGTATATAGGCTTTTCCCATCTTCGGTATCTTGGAGGCTGTGCTCGGTTTCAGCCTGTGTGGGGGAGGGGGGTTGTTGACGCTCCATCTTCCTTGCCAAAGACTTGATCTAATCTTTTTTCTGGCATTTCCTTAGGAATGCCTTAAACATCTCCCCGCTTAGGTGATACCTATTTTTGAAACTGCTAGGTAGGCAAAAGCTGGACTAAAGAACAGGAGCTCACCCTGACCCGGGCTTCAGACTGTCAACCTTTCAGCAAGATTTACTGCAACTGGTGATTAACCTACTGTGCTAAAGCCCGGTCCTATGATCTTCCTGGTCACATCAAGATATCTAGAATTTGGAAGTAACTAATTAGACAACTAACTACATATTATTAAATCCATTTTCATAAAACTACATTACAGTGGTCCCTCACTTATTGTGGGTGTTACGTTCCAGGACCACCCACGATATGTGAAATTCCGCAAAGTAGGGACACCCCCTCCCCTTCCCTCCTCGCCCTCTTTACCTTCCTATTCCTCCTCCTTGTCACCACCTGGACCTTTTGCCACCACTTGGGCCCCACGACTCTGATGCCACCTCCTCAATCGTGGGGCACAAGTGGTGGCAAGAGGTCCAGGCGGCAACGAGGAGGAAGAGGAAGGTAACGAGGGCAAGGGGGCAGCTCTTCTTCCCTCCCTGCCCTCTTTACCTTCCTCTTCCTCCTCCTCGTCGCCGCCTGAGCCTCTTGCTGCCACTTGGGTCCCATGACGCCTCCTCAATCGTGGGGCCCAAGCAGCAGCAAGAGGTCCAGAGGGAAGATGAAGCTTCAGCAAGAGTCCCAGGCGGTGACGAGGTGCCCTTCTCTTTCACTCTCTTTCACTCAGTGTTTCCTCGCTACTTAAATTCTTTTTTTAAAAAAAGCGAAACAGTGAGTCTGCAATAAGTGAACTGCGAAGTAGCGAGGGACCACTGTACATTAATTACTACCTTAACCTTTGGCAGGGACTGTTTTATTATAACTCTTTAAATATTTTTTATAATTACTGGAACAAGGGATTGTGGCACAGCTGGCTGAGTGTCAGCTGCATTAAGATCACTCTAACCAAAAGGTCATGAGTTCGAAGCCAGCCCAGGCTGGAGTGGGTGTCCAGCCATTGTGTAGCCTGTTGTCGACCTTTGCAACCCAAAAGACAGTTGCATCTGTCAAGTAGGAAAATAAGGTACCACCTTGTGTGGGAGGCTAAATTAACTAATTTATGAGGCCATAAAGAAAACTCCGGGATGTGGAATGCGGAAGAACTTCATCGGTGTCGCTGATGGACGATGAAAGCAGCAGCTCCTCTGGTAGCCAGAAAAAAGTTAAATAGCCTCTGTGTATTGTCTGTATTCGTTGTCTGTCAAACTGGCATTGAATGTTTGCCCTATATGTGTATACTTTAATCCACCCTGAGTCCCCTGCGGGGTGAGAAGGACGGAATATAAAAACTGTAAATAAATAAAAGGCTGAAGTTACAGCAGAGGAATTACTGCAGTTACTTTTGGAAACAGAACTTAAATACTTACTTTGAAATATTCTAACTGTGATGGTAATGAACTACTCTGAGGGCCCTGAAGCCTAGCTGTGACTAATTGTTTTCCAAAAGTAATATCCTAAGCTCTAGGTAAGTAGTGCTAGATCCTTGCATTAGTGAGACAAAAAGGCACCCCTTGGATGATATTTTTCTACCTCAGTATTTATTGCTAACCTCCCAAAAAGGCAAAGTGAGCAAGAAACTCTCTGAACAAAGCAGTAAGTGCAGGCAGCTTTTTTATATATCGATATCTTGTAATTACAGAGAATACAAGAGATCATCTCCCTGCCTTTGATCAATACCGCTGTACCCATTTTTGTTTTCATCAGGCATCGCGAGGGCTATTCAGCTGCTCAGCTCAAGTGGAGCGACAAGTGCGGCAAGAGGGGTGTGTAAACACCATGTCCATTTAGACCGACTGTCCAGAAATATAAACAGAATACTTATTCCTGACCTTTTAAGTCGTAATTCCAAATTTAATGAGCCACAATGAATGTTTCTCGGAGTCAGCCTCTGTGCCTGCTTAACTCCGACAACCCCCTAATTATTGCCGCAGTTTACATAAAGGGCATCAGATTCTGATGGAGATTAATAGGGAGAGTGAGAGAACTCAGTTGAGCCTCCATTTCCCCCCAATAAAATAAAAAGCTCTGCAAATCATGGAAGAGGAAAGGGAGGGAGGGAGGCAGAAGCAGAGAGAAAGCACTATCGAAAGCCAAGGATAAGTCCATCTCTTTCCATTGCTCACTGTACCGTAATGAGAAAAAGTATCACAACAGATTATATATTACAGCGCAAGCATATTTACTAATCCAGTCTGAATTCCTGCTATTTCCCAAATAAATACTGGGTTAGGGGCTAGAGGGATTCATTTTTCCTTTTCAGGATTTCCCCCCTTGATTTTTATCTGAAGACAGATAGGAAAAGTCAAGCGAAGGAGCAGCTGCAACTTTTTATTTTCGGGCAGATTAGGAACCTAGATTCTCAAAGCCGCGGGTCACACAGTGAAGACTTAATTATGCCTCCCGAAAGTGGCTAATAATATCAGCTATTTGTCGAGCGAGCATATCAGAAATCTCTAGCAGCATTTGGGAGAGTGAAAGTGTGCCCATAATGAAAAATTATAGCTCTATTTCTCAAATGATTCTGGATGCGTTGGAGGACTGTGCTTAGGCTGGCTGGCTTTGCGTCTAGTGCACAGCCTGCATCCAAATGTGGCTCATCATATCTGCAATGGCTATACGTCGGGATGGTTTACAAGGAGCTAACAGTGGTGGACTAAGAAAAAGAACAGCATAACTTCAATTCCTACTTGGCCACAAAGCTTCACCTAGTGCTGGGATAGATTTATTTATTTCGGTCAGGTGCAACATGAGAAACCACAAGTAGCTTCTGGTGTGAGAGATTTGGCCGTCGGCAAGGACGTTGTCCAGGAGACGCCGTGATGTTTTGATGTTTTACCATCCTTGTGGGAGGCTTCTCCCATGTCCCTACATGGGGAGCTGGAGCTGACAGAGGGAGCTCATCCGCACTCTCCTCAGATTCGAACCTCTGACCTGTCGGTCTTCAGTCCTGCCAGCACAAGAGTTTAACCCACTGCACCACTGGGGACTAAAAGGAGAAAAGGAGGGAGCTATGAATGTGATTCTCAGGCCTTGGAGGATGATGGGATGGCAAAACCAGGGAGAAAGGGGCCACACCAAACAGGGTGTGACCCTCAACAGACTCCCCCAGAGGTTTCACATCTCTGTCTAGATTAGTGGTTCACAACCTGTGGTCCGTGGACCATCAGTGGTTCGCAAGAACTAAAATATGGTTCATGGCCTCACAGTTACTACACCGTTGCAATGAAAGTGACTGGTCTCATGAAACCCTCCTACAGTGCCGAATCAATGGGGATGTTGAGAGGGGAGAGACTGACTACCCACGAAAGGTAGAACAACAAGCCTCTTGACTGCTTGACCCTCTTCCTCCCTTTACCTGAGCAGAGCCATTCCAAGTGTGATATATATTGATTGTTTTAATTGTTATAACTGTTTAATTGCTGTTTTTATGTGTTTTTGTATTATTTATTTATTTTATTTATTTACAGTTCTTATATTCCGCCCTTCTCACCCCGCAGGGGACTCAGGGCGGATTACAGTAAACACATATATGGCAAACATTCAATGCCAGTTTGACAAACAACATTTAACACACAAATACACCGAGGCTATTTAACTTTTTTTTTTCTGGCCGCCAGGGGAGCTGCTGCTTTTCATCGTCCATCAACGACACCAATGAAGTTCTTCCGCATTCCACATTCCCCGGAGTCTTTTTTCTTTATGGCCTCATAAATTAGTTAAATTTAGCCTCCCACACAAGGTGGTCCCTTATTTTCCTACTTGACAGATGCAACTGTCTTTCGGGTTGCAAAGGTCGACAACGGGCTACACAATGGTTGGACACCCACTCCAGCCTGGGCTGGCTTCGAACTCATGACCTTTTGGTCAGAGTGATCTTAATGCAGCTGACACTCAGCCAGTTGCGCCACAATCCCGGTGCTGTGTAGGCATTGAATTGTGCCTTTTTGTAAGCCGCCCTGAGTCCCCCCTCGGGGGTTGAGAAGGGCGGTGTAGAAGTACACTAAATAAATAAATAAAATAAGTGGTGCCTGGAAGCAGGAGCGCCTTGGTGTCTTCGTTTTCAGGCCTGTTCCTGGGGTTATTTGGGTTGCTGATTCAGAAAATTGCATTGGATAAACATCAGCTCTAGGTTATTAAATATGGGCAAGGAGATGGCAACTATTGAGTGGCATATGTTCTGTATCAGAAACTAGAGCTGATGTGGTCTATCCAATGCAATTTTCTGAATCAACACCCCAAATAACCAATCCAAATCTAAAGTTGACCAAAACTAACTCATAACCCTTTTGGCATTAATGTTGGAATGTGGTCCCTGGCCAAAATGGTTCCTGGTCACACACAAAAAAGGTTGGGCATATGTTCTATATCAGAAACTAGAGCTGAAGTGGTCAATCCAATGCAATTTTCTGAATTAGCACCCCAAACCGAACCAAATCTAAAGTTGATCATAACACTTTTGGTACTAATGTTGGAGAGTAGTCCCTGGTCAAAATGTTCCCCATTACAAATAAAGGTTGGGCATATGTTCTGTATCAGAAACTAGAGCTGATGTGGACAATCCAATGCGATTTTCTGAATCAGCACCCTGAACCAAATCTAAAGTTGACCACAGAGCTAGATTATGCCATCCTGCCCTAAATCCACCAGGATCTATATGCATAGGTACATATTTATAGTTTGCTGAGCTCTCTTGTTTCTCACCAAACTAGTATAATGTATGGATAGCTAATATTATTCCAGTTCAAAGCCTGAAAATGTTACAACTCAAAGCCTGATAAAGGTCCTTTCTGGACTCCAATTACTCCAGAAACCACTAGCCACATAGAGAACGATGTCAACATATGCTTTCTCCAGTATGAATAATTTTGAGTATTTTTATTAGCTCGTATCCCCTAAATCAGAACTTTTCAACCATTTCACACTGGTGGCACACTTTTGAGACACGCATCCTCTCGCAACACAATAATTCAGTTTTACCAGCAAACCCAAGGTTGAACCAACCCCTTATAAGAGATACTGACACATACACAAATTGTGTTGATGAGATATATGGGGATGCAACATATTTCATGAAAACCAGTCACTTATATTTTTAAAAATATGTGATTTATTGCTTATTTCACATAGTTTCAGAGGTTTCTCATTACAGTTGTGTGACACACCTGCACATTGCAGCTGAGACATGAATGTATGAATGTATCGTGTTTGGAAAGCTCTGCCCTAAATATTAGGCTTAGGTAACAACGGAAAAATTTGTTTCTAAACTCGTTTCGTTTTTAGGGGTCCATCGCCTTTTGTTTTTTTAAAGAATTCCGAAATTTTCCTTTTAAAAATTTTGCAATTTACGAAATTTTGTAAAATTACGAATCGATTCGTTAATGGCGGACGCAATTGCGCAATATGCTAAAAAACCCTCCAAATGGGAAGCTTCCCTCTCCTTCTGTTGTTGACTGTTGGTGTGATAATTTATTTTTTATCACTGATAAAACAAACAACAACTATAAAACTTGCGCCAGACATACGGAAATAATTACAAAACAATTTCGAAACAATTTCGAAACAATTTCGAAACAATTACGAGACAATACGAAATAAATTGGAAAAATTGTTTCGATTTTTAATTACTCCTCACAGTAGTCCTGCATGGCTCAATATTGGATCGTAAGCTAATTTAAATACGAATTAATAACGAATTACAAAATTAACAAACGAAACCGCCCAAGCCTACTAAAGATATATATATATATATATATATATCTACAGAAACGGGCAGAGCATCGTCTGCTGATCACAAGCGAGATTTATCCTAGGCCCCTTCTCTGAATAAGTGAATATTATCTTTTTAACAAAATCCCCTTTGATCCCTCTATTTCTCATTTCTTCCTTCTGCCTCTTAATTCACTCAAGCATCATGTCCTATGCAACAACGTTAAGAAGGATGGCTTTTTTTTTTCTACAGGATTGGCGGTGTTTTTCTGCAAAACCTTTCTTTCTGTCTAGAAAACATAACTGCAGAAAATAAAAATGCCAGTCAAATGAGACACAAAGACAGTCAAATCATGCAGTACCAGGTATATTTCTTTCCAGATAACCACAACAAGGAAATATCTATATTTTTAATGCTCAGATTTGGCAACCTGTGAAAATCAGTATGTTAACATTTTTCAATATCTTCATTGGTATTTTTCCCCTGCCTATATTTTAAGCAAAATGAATTGAACTGTCATGTCTTGAAATGTTTACAAGGCTTCTGTTTCATAAAAAAAGGAAAGATTATATATTTACCGTATATACTCGAGTAGAAGCCGGCCCAAATATAAGCCGAGGCACCTAATTTTACCACAAAAAACTGGGGAAATGTATTGACTGGTTTTATTGTGTTTATGATGTAATGTTTTGTTGATATTGTTTTATGTTTTTGATTTGCTTTGAGTTGTATTGTTTTATGTTGTTGTTATGTTGAGGCCTTGGCCTTTGTAAGCTGCATTGAGTCCTTCGGGAGATGCTAGCGGGGTACAAATAAAGTTTAATAATAATAATAATAATAATAATTGACTCGAGTATAAGCCGAGGGTGAGAAATGCAGCAGCTACTGGTCAATTTCAAAATGAAAATCAATACCAATAAAATTACATTAATTGCGGCATTAGTAAGTTAAATGTTTTTGAATATTTACATAAAACTGTAATTTAAGATAAAACTCTGATTAAATCATTACTCTAACCTTCTTTGATATAAATGTGCTTCTGTATCCTTCCAATAATAATAGAGTAAAATAATAAATGTAATAATAATTATTATGATTACTATTATTATTGTCATCCCAGGTGACAGCAGGATTGAAGAGAAACAACTGGAAAAGATGACACGATTTGAGGATTTAAAGATCGAACTGCGAAGACTCTGGCACAAGCCAGTAAAGGTGGTCCCAGTAGTGATCAGCACACTGGATGCAGTGCCTAAAGACCTTGGCCTGCACTTAAACACAATTGGTGCTGACAAAATTACCATCTGCCAGCTGCAGAAGGCCACCTTACTGGGATCTGCATGCATTATTTGCCGATACATCACACAGTCCTAGACACTTGGGAAGTGTCTGACGTGTGATCCAACACAACAGCCAGTAGAGTATCTGCTGTGGACTCATCTTGTTGTGTTTCTAATAATAATAATAATAATAATAATAACAACAACAACAACAACAACAACTAGCCGTCCCCTGCCACGCGTTGCTGTGGCCCAGTCTGTTGATCTGGAAAATAAAGTAATGAGAAAGTGTTGGTTTCTAATATATGTAATGTCTTTATGCTTGTGGGTAAACAGTATTTCTTGCTGTTTCTTTGCCAGTGTTGATGTGGAGATTGGCTGGTTTGCCTACTCTGGAACATGCAACATATCATTGTCCTTCTTTAGGGGCCCCTTTCAAGGCTATGATACTACATCTGTCATATACATATATATGTGTGTGTGAATGGCTGGATGGCTCTTTGTCAGGAGGGCTTTGATTATGTTTCCTTGCCCTGGTGAAGGGAGTTGGACTGGATGGCCTTAAGGCAGCCTTTCTCAACCTGGGAAGTCAAGACCCTGGGGGGGGGGGGGGGGGTTACCAGGGGGGTGTCAGAAGGGTCACCAAAGACCAATATTTTCTGTTAGTCATGAGGGTTCTGTTTGGGAAGTTTGCCCCAATTCTGTTGTTGATGGGGTTCAGAATCCTCCTTGATTGTAGGTGAACTATAAATCCCAGTAACTACAACTCCCAAATGTCAGGTCTATTTCCCCCAAACTCCATCTGTGTTTATATTTGGGCATATTGAGTATGCCAAATTTGGTCCAGATCCATCATTGTTTGAGTCCACAGTGCTCTCTAGATGTAGGTGAACTACAACTCCAAAACGCAAAGTCAATGCCCATCAAATCCTTCTAGTGTTTTCTGTTGGTCAGGGGAGTCCTGCAGGCCAAGTTTGGTTCAATTCCATCATTGGTGGAGTTCAGAATGCTCTTTGATTATAGGTGAACTATAAATCCCAGTAACTACAACTCCCAAATGACAAAATCATAATTTTGAGTGATGGTCACTCCTTGTGTACTGAGATGTTTTGTTGCCAAATTTGGTGTGATTTTGTTCATTGGTTCTTTTGTTTTTAAGGTACTCCTTATGCACAGAGCATAGATAGATAGATAGATAGATAGATATAGATATAGATATAGATATAGATATAGATATAGATATATAATGTAAAATAATGTAAATGTTAGGAATTGTGGGAGTTGACATCCAAAACACCTGGAGGGCTGAAGTTTGCCCATGCCTGTGTTAGAAGCATTGTGCTGCATGATGGGGCTTGGGGTTAGCATTCGCTGTGAGCCATGGCATCCTTTCCCTTTCTGGCTTGTTCCAAGCCTTGGCCCAATCTCCCCCTTCTATCTCTTGCTCTGGGCCCTGGCTCTATACCTTGTTCTGAATCGCAAGCAGCTGACAACTCGGCTCTCGTTGCATCTCTCCTTCCTCCAGCAATCCCTAAACAACCAGATTTCATCAACAAAGTTAAGAGATTACCAGGGATGACCCAAAGACCCTCTCAAAGCCATCCCGGTCCACAGCTGTTCTTTCTCCGCCTCTGCAGAGATGAATGCCATTGCGAGAAGTTAAGATTTTTTAAATAAGATCACATTCTCTGCTCTTTAAAGGGGTCTCGTCTCCAGGGCCGGGTAAACCTCATTGTCATTCACTCCCCGTGGCGGAGGACCAGAAATCATACATTTGTTTCACAGGATGTGCCACTTGTTTCATAGATTTGACATAACGTTAAAATGCCAAAAATGATTAGGAGGAAGTCAAATGAAAAGTACGGGAGCGTTTTAGCATCGTTTGAATATCTTAAGGTGGGGAAGAAAAATGGGTATTTACTCTCTTTTCTCTTCTTTTTTTTAAAAAAACTAAAATGTAGCAAGTGTGGTCCTCTAACTTTACACATCGTCCATCTCCCCCAGTTTGGGGCGGACAGCTCCAATTAATCCTTCTTCATCCCACTTTGTCAGCTACTTTCAAAATGTCCCAGGGTTTTCCTCCTTTTCCCATCTTAGCTTGCAACCTCCGTTTACTCAACTGCTTGCAAACTGAGGATGGATTTATAATAATAATAATAATAATAATAATAATAATAATAATCTCAGTTCTTGTGGGTTTTTTCGGGCTATATGGCCATGTTCTAGAGGCATTTCTCCTGACGTTTCGTCTGCATCTATGGCAAGCATCCTCAGAGGTGAGGTCTCAGAGGTGACCTCACCTCTGAGGATGCTTGCCATAGATGCAGGCAAAACGTCAGGAGAAATGCCTCTAGAACATGGCCATATAGCCCGAAAAAACCCACAAGAACTGAGTGATTCCGGCCATGAAAGCCTTCGACAATACAATAATAATAATAATAATACTTTATTTATATCCCACCACCATCTCCCCAAGGGACTTGGGACAGCTTACATGAGGCCAAGCCCAACAACACATCAGTAAAAACAAAACAGCAAGCAAATAAAACAGTACAATTAATATATATTAATATATATTTATTTTGCTAATTGATGCAGTGTACACTCACTGGAACACCTCAGCAAGCAAGAGTCCAAAAGTGGCAGGCTCAAACCCAGAACCTCAACCAATGGCTGATACCAAATGAGAGACTCCCTCCTGGGCACACAGAGGACTGGGCGACATGGAAGGCACTGAACAGACTGCGCTCTGGCACCACGAGATGCAGAGCCAATCTTAAGAAATGGGGCCACAAAGTGGAATCCTCGACATGCGAGTGCGGAGAAGAGCAAACCACTGACCACCTGCTGCAATGCAACCTGAGCCCTGCCACATGCACAAGGGAGGACCTTCTTGCAGCAACACCAGAAGCACTCCAAGTGGCCAGATACTGGTCAAAGGACATTTACCCAACTACCAAACTCACAAGTTTTGTATTTTGTCTGTTTGTTTGCTTTGTTCTGTTAGAAATGCAATATAATGGACTGGTTGCTCTGACACGACAAACAAACAAACACTCATATAATGTGGTCCAATGCAATTAAATTGCATTATAGGGAGCTATGCTAACCATATAATGTGTGGGGAATAGTTTTCCTTCTCAGATGTTGTAGAACTGAAAAGCTCAGTATCCATGACCACTGGCTATGGCAGAGAAGGGTTGATGTCCAATAGCATCTACAAAATATGTCTGCCAAAGGCAAAAAAGAAAAAAAGTGTAAGCTACTGACAGGTATTGATGGGGGACCTCTGTGAGTCCTCTGACATCTTCACAGTTGCAGGCATTGCTCTCCACCCAGCTATGTTGGAGAAAGTATATTGTCTAGCCAGTATTGCACCACCTGATATCCATCAGGAAGTAGCAGCCAGTAATGAAAGGACCAAGGTATTGACATCTCTGGTCCATCCTCTGTTTGGATATCAGAAAGCAAGCCAATGCCTTACATCGTTTTACAGAAATAGTTTTCTAAGATCTATAGAGATTCTCGCAGGAACACCTCAGCAAGCAAGAGTCCAAAAGTGGCAAGCTAAAACCCAGAACCTCAATCTGTGGCTGAGACCAAATGAGAGACTGCCTCCTGGGCACACAGAAGACTGGGTGACCTGGAAGGTGCTGAACAAGCTGCACTCTGGTGCCATGAGATGCAGAGCCAACCTTAAGAAATAGGGCCATAAAATGGAGTCCATGACATACAAGTGCAGAGAAGAGCAAACCATAGACTACCTACTACTTGTCAGAATGCATCTGCGTCTACGCCCCATCTTGCAACCTAAGATCATCCAGGGAGGCCCTGCTCGCGCTTCCGTCAACAATGCAAATGCGTTTGGTGGGGGCGAGAGACAGGGCCTTCTCGGCTGTGGCCCCCCACCTATAGAATGCATTCCCAAGTGAAATAAGATCGACTCCATCCCTCCTGGACTTCAGAAAAAAAATATGGTTTTGGGACCAGACCTTCGAGCAGCAGACGTAATTTGCACCATAATGGACACTGACTGGAATGGCGTTGCGGCAGATGGCACTGTGACTTTGTTTTATTGTTTTAATTAATGCTATATGTATTGGTTTTAATGACTGTTTTGTATTTGATTGTGATGTAGCGGTCTTGCACATTGTGATGTAGCGGTCTCGCACAATTACTAATGTAAGCTGTCCTGAGGCTCCCTTCGGGGATAGAGAAGAGACAGGGTACCAATGCCAGTAATAAATAAATAAATACTACAATGCAACCTGAGCCTGTGCCACATGCACAATGGAGGACCTTCTTATAGCAACACCAAAGGCACTCGAAGTGGCCAGCTACTGGTCAAAAGACGTTTCAAGTTTTTAAACTTCGTGTTTTCTCAAATACATCTCAACTGTACCCTTGGTTCACTCCTGATATGATAAATAAATAACATCTATGCCTCAGAAGGGAAATTCACAAGAAGAGCTTACCATAGGCCACTTACTAAATGCAGCCTAAGCCCTGCCACATGCACAATGGAGGAGCTTCTCGCAGAGACACTAAAAGCACTCCAAAGGAAATTTAGTATAATGCCAAGTTTTCAACTTTGTTTGTGGGGTTTTTAAAATACGTTATAACGATATTCTCAATTTGCTTCTGACACAGTAAATAAATATGCAAAAATAGCTGGTCTCTCATTCAAAACAGTTGGTTTGAAAATGGCTTTTGGTTGTCCATTCTTCATAAGTCCTTTCATTTGAGCAAATAATGAATTGTCTAGATGCTCCTGTCTTTGTTTGGAGTGAAAGAACAACTCTGGAAGAAGTGGAATGGGTTCAGATCGAATGAGAAGATTTTGGCAGTAATGCCAACTGACATTATTCAATGCTGTTCGCTCACTTTTCAGAATCTAATTCTGGGCGATTTACAGTCTCATCTGTAAGTCTCTGTCCCTAAATCCAGAGGAGCTGCTTTTCTCCAGGATGGTAAACAGACCTAAGAGGGAGGTAGTCAGAGTATTGGCCAATCCTGCTAAATAGTGCTTGGGACTATCTTATGTTTAGTGCAGAGCTATATACTAAGAAGAAGGGGAGATTATGCCCATTAGCATGGTGGCAAGGATCAGGAATACATTCCTAGCATGTGCATAAGGTATGATATGAGTTATTTCTGCCTTAAAGCTGCTGAGAGGCTGGAGCCTTGAAGATCAAGGCACTCTTCCAGTCCTGGTTTCTGTTGTATTTTGGCATTTGCTTCTGAAAGTGAAGCAAATGCCAAAATACAACAGCGGGAAGGTAACAGTGCTCCATGCAGTCATGCCGGCCACATGACCTTGGAGGTGCCTACGAACAATGCCAGCTCTTCTACTTAAAAATGGAGATGAGCACCAAACCCCAGAGTCGGACACGACTGGACTTAATGTCAGGGGAAAACCTTTACTTTTACCTACCAGGAGTTACCGCTTCGGAGAGAAGGTAACGGTGCTCCATGCAGTCATGCCGGCCACGTTACCTTGGAGGTGTCTACGAACAACGCCAGCTCTTCGGCTTAGAAATGGAGATGAGCACCACACCCCAGAGTCGGACACGACTGGACTTAATGTCAGGGGGAAACCTTTACCTTTACCTACCAGGAGTTACCGCTTCGGAGAGAAGGTAACGGTGTTCCATGTAGTCATGCCGGCCACATGACCTTGGAGGTGCCTATGAACAATGCCAGCTCTTCAGCTTAGAAATGGAGATGAGCACCAACCCCCAGAGTCGGACATGACTGGACTTAATGTCAGGGGAAACCTTTACCTTTACCTACCCTTCTGCAAGTGAAGGCATCGCCAGTCCAGTTGTGGCTGTTTGCGAAGGAAGTCATAGCCAGCAGGTAGAACAGACCACCATGGATCTTTGGTTTCCCCTCCTAATAAATTATGGAATAATCTCTCTCCTTTGGTTTCAGTGACAATCCTCACACTTTGCTAAGGGTGAAAGAAAGGCCAGGATGTGGGTATGCTTCCAGCAGCAAGTTGGCAAGTATATTTGTTGCCTTTTGAGTGCAGCTTAGTAAAAAGCTCTTCTATGTAGTAGTGGCTTGTCATACTTTGTTCACATTTAGAAACCACCTCACCCACCCTTTTCTGCATTTAAGGCACTTGTCACATCTCTCTTTTCTGCCTTTGATCTGTTTTAGCAGATATATTGTATTAACACGGTGTTTTGTAATGAACATTGTGTCACAAATAAAACGGATCAGTCAATATCTCATCTTTCCATATGCTCAGGTTATACAATGAGAGTCTTCGGCATTGCATAAGAAGGAAGTTGTCTCTTCATTTACGAGTTCGAATCGAAACTAAATGTGTCACGATATTTTTTCTGAGCTCTGAAGACCTATTTAATGTCCAGTAACTCTTTCTCTCTTTCTTACAGGTGTTTCCTGATGAAATTTAGATTGTAAGTACAGTCGAGTCTTGCTTATCCAACCTTTGCTCATCCAACGTTCTCTATTATCCAACACAGTCTGCCTCCAGATCCATAGCTGTTGCTAAATTCGTAAATACAGTAATTACTCTATAATGTTACCATGTATTGAACTGCTTTTTCTGTCAGTTTGTTGTACAACATGATGCTTTGTAAAATCATAATGTAATTTGATGTTTAATAGGCTTTTCTTTAATACCTCCTTATTATCCAACATTTTTGCTTATCCAACGTTCTGCCAGCCTGTTTATGTTGGATAAGTGAGACTCAAATGTACTCCAAGACAGAGTCCTATCTTTTCACTTATGCCATTTATGATAGAAATAACATCATATGAAAGCTGACTGGCACAACCTGGGGATCACAACCAGACACAGTGAAGAAATAATAATAATAATAATAATAATAATAACATCTGCCCTTGTGCTTGGCTACTCTACTGCCGAGTACGCATGCCCAGCATGGAATACATATCACCACATTAAAGCAGTGGATGTGCTCTTAATGAGACATGCCCATTATCACAGGATGTCTGCGCCCTACACCGCTGGAGAAATTATACTGTTTAGTTGGCATTGCACCACCTGATATCCACCAGACAGTAGCCACCTGCAATGAAAGGACCAAGGAATTGACATCTCCGGCCCATCCTCTGTTCGGATATCAGCCAGCATACCAATGCCTTAAATCAAGAAACAGCTTCCTAAGATCTATAGAGATACTTGCAGGAACACCTCAGCAAATGAGAGTCCAAAAGTGGCAGGTGAAAACCCAGAACCTCAATCAGTGGCTGAGACCAGATGAGAGACTTCCTCCTGGGCACAAAGAAGACTGGGCAACTTGGAAGGTGCTGAACAGATTGCACTCTGGTACCACGAGATACAGAGCCAACCTTAAGAAATGAGGCTACAAAGTGGAGTCCACGACATGCATGGGTGGAGAAGAGCAAACCACAGACCACCTACTACAATGCAAACTGAGCCCTGCCACATGCGCAATGGAGGACCTTCATCTCAGCAACACCAGAGGCATTCTGGTCAAAGAAATTTAGTATAAAGCCAACTTTTTTAACTTTGTGGTTTTTAAAATACATTATAACTGTATTCCCAATTTGCTTCTGACACCATGAAAATAAACTTACACCACTTTGTAAGGCTGCGCTCCACAATAACTTCTCACTTTAGAAATTGCTATTTGTTGTGTTGCCCTGGAAATTGCATTTAATAAATTCATTCCGCTTTTGGCAACACCTTATTTGTTTTTGTTTTTAAATGGAAACAGTAAGAGCAAAACAACAGTTATTAATTACCTTCATTAATCCAGTTCCAAAGGTCCATTTCTGCAGCTATCGTGACAACTGCTTAACCCAGCTTGCCAAAATAATAAAAAAGGGGTTTGCTATGTATTCAAATCAATCCCCGATAATACCAGACTATAATTTAGCAGATTGATGTTACAGCAAGGATAGCCATTTCTGAATGGCGCATGACCACTGCGTGAGACTCACAGAAGTTTCCACATTCATAATGTGTTGTGAAATACAATCTGAGACTTCTTCCCTCTCTCCAAGACACCTCTTTCATCTTCTCATCTGTGCCGGTGGGGTTGAAGAGGAAGAGCTTTGGTAGGAGGGCAAATATCTGTTTCAAAATATGAGAGAGCAATTGCAGGCCAATTAAAACTTGGGAGCATCTCTGTTGAACGCTGCTCTTTGTGTCTCCCCAGTTATTCCTCGTGGCTTCAAAGGGGTCCCTACGCAGGTGAGCAAAGGTCTTCCTTCTGAAGACGGCTAAATGGATGAGTGAGGGAAAGGGGGCAACGCAGGTTCATGTGGATGACGAGAGAAGAGGTAGATTCTCGGAAGGGGCTTTGATTAAGTCCCTGGTATATATTCCCATTAGCCAGCCATTTCCAGAGGTGACACCAAGCAGGTACGGTCTGTGGGTCAATAATGCTCAGCCATCTTTAGTAGTGAGAGTTAGAACATGTTCTCCTCACCACCCTTATGGAAGGGAGAGGACCTTGTGTCCCTGCTCTCTGCCACAAATGAGGAGAGGATCAGGACTTCTCTTTCTTGGGCTAAGCCTCAGATATGCTCAAAAGGCAGTAAGGAGCCTTACCACTTTCAAGGGGCTTCTCCGTGCCCCTTCTCTCCTCCTCCACATTTAACACCGTCCTATTTATACCCACTTTTTTAGCCGTTGTGTAAAGGAAACATACTGCAAGCATCCCAAACGTGCACGTTTTGAGAGGCTTGTGTATTTTGTCTTCCAAGTCTCTGGTAGTCTAAAATTGGGTCATTTTGGCAAGCATTTCAAAAAAGCTAAAATCTCTTCCATCCCTAAGGCATCAGAAGGAGCCTCCGCGTGTTCCCAGCCACGAATGAAACACATTTTGTGCTATCATCAAAGAAAGTGTGACTGTCAACCAATGTGGTTAGGGGCTGTTGGACGGCAGCCCAGTCCAGAGCACCTACATAAGGTTCTGCAAGGCGAAGGAGGAGTACGGCTAAGCTTACAAAAGCAGAGTTTCTCTACCTTCCTAACGGCGCGACCCCTCAAAACAGTCTCTCATGTTGTTGTGACCCCCAACCATAACATTACTTCATAACTGTAATTTTGCTACTGTTATGAATTGTAATGTAAATATCAGATATGAAGGATATATTTTCATTCATTGGACGAAATTTGGCACAAATACCTGATACACACAAATTTGAATACTGCTGGGGTTGTGGGGGATTGATTTTGTCATTTGAGAGTTGTAGTTGCTGGGATTTATAGTTAATCAACAATCAAAGAACATTCTGAACTCCACCAATGATGGAAGCGAACCAAACATGCTACACAGAACTCCCATGAGCAACAGAAGGATTTGGTGAGCATTGACCTTGCATTTTAGAGTTGTAGTTCACCTGCATCCAGAGAGCACTGAGGACTCAAACAATGACAGATCTAGACCAAACTTGGCAAAAAATACTCAATATACCCTAATGTGAACACTGGTGGATTTTGGGGGAAATAGATCTTGACATTTGGGAGTTGTAGTTGCTGGGATTTGTAGTTAACCAACAACCAAAGAGCATTCTGAACTCCACCAATGATGGAACTGAACCAAACTTGCCACACAGAACTCCCATGAGCAACAGAAGGATTTGGTGAGCATTGACCTTGCATTTTAGAGTTGTAGTTCACCTGCATCCAGAGAGCACTGAGGACTCAAACAATGACAGATCTAGACCAAACTTGGCACAAATACTCAATACACCCAAATGTGAACACTGGTGGATTTTGGGGGATATAGATCTTGACATTTGGGAGTTGTAGTTGCTGGGATTTGTAGTTAACCAACAACCAAAGAGCATTCTGAACTCCACCAATGATGGAATTGAACCAACCTTGGCACACAGAGCTCCCATGACCAACAGAAGGATTTGGTGAGCATTGACCTTGAATTTTGGAGTTGTAGTTCACCTGCATCCAGAGGACTCAAAGAATGACAGATTTGGACCAAACTTGGCACAAATACTCAATATATCCAAATGTGAACACTGGTGGATGATGGGGGAAATAGACCTTAACATTTGGTAGTCGTAGTTGCTGGGATTTATAGTTCACCTGCAATCAAAGAGCATTCTGAAACCCCACCAATGGTAGAATTGGGCCAAAATTCCCACACAGAACCCCATGTCTTGAAGGGATTTGCTGGTGTAAGCCTCCCTCCAGCCTCACAAGCTCTCCCTCACTCACACATGTGCATGCTGCCATACGCCGAGCACGCCTGCTCTCCCCTCTCTGCTTGGAGTCTCAGAAACAGCCCTACCCTTGGATGTGAGCCCCGCCAATCACAGTGGAGGGACCTTTTGGTGGGAGGATGTGCTGTCTGTTTCCAAAAAGGAAGAGTTGGACAGGTGGAGAGATCTTCTTCTGTTATTATTATTATTATTATTATTATTATTATTGCATTTATAGGTTAACTTTATTATTTTTATTATTATTGCATTTATTATTTTACTCTATTATTATTGGAAGGATACGTAAACACATGTACATTGAAGAAGGTTAGAATAATGGTTAACTCAGAATTGGACAGTCTTATCTTACATTTCTATGTAAATATTAATAAACATTTAACCTACTGATGCTTCCATTCATCTGCCCACACAAAACATGCAGAATAATCACAGGATGTCTTAAACCTACACCTGTTGATAAACTCATGCACAGAGGAAGAGTTGTTGGAGGTTAGAGACAATGCCATTACTGTTGTCCGGTTTTGGTCAAAGGATATTTAGCCGCCTGCGCTCCTAAATATATACTCGAGTCAAGATTATTTATTATTTTACTCTGTTATTATTATTATCATCACATTTATTATTTTCCTTTATTATTGTTATTATTCTTGTATTTATTATTTTACTATATTTATTATTATTACATTTATTATTTATTATTTTCCCCTATTATTACTGTTATTATATTTCCATTATTTTACTCTATTATTATTATTATTATTATTATTATTATTATTAGATTTATTATTTTACTCAGACATGTGCCTTTCACCTTAAGAACAGACAAGCATCCCAAGCTCTGAGGATCACCTGGGAAGGAATCCCACTGGAGCATTGCAGCGCACCCAAATACCTGGGAGTCACTCTGGACCGTGCTCTTACCTACAAGAAGCACTGCCTGAACATCAAGCAAAAAGTGGGTGCTAGAAACAATATCATACGAAAGCTGACTGGCACAACCTGGGGATCACAACCAGACACAGCGAAGACATCTGCCCTTGCGCTATGCTACTCTGCTGCTGAGTATACATGCCCAGTGTGGAACACATCTCACCATGCTAAAACAGTGGATGTCGCTTTTCATGAGACATGCCGCATTATCACGGGGTGTCTGCGCCCTACACCACTGGAGGCAGTGACATCTCCAGCTCATCCCCTGTTTGGGTATCAGCCAGCATGTCAACAACTTAAATCAAGAAATAGTTTTCTAAGATCTACAGAGACATTTGCTGAAACACCCCAGCAAGCGAGAGTCCAAAAGTGGCAGGCTCAAACCCAGAACCTCAACAAATGGCTGATACCAAATGAGAGATTCCCCCCTGGGCACACAGAAGACTGGGTGACTTGGAAGGCGCTGAACAGACTGCGCTCTGGCCCCACAAGATGCAGAGCCAACCTTAAGAAATGAGGCTACAAAGTGGAATCCACGACATGCGAGTGTGGAGAAGAGCAAACCACTGACCACCTGCTGCAATGCAACCTGAGCCCTGCCACATGCATAAGGGAGGACCTCCTTGCGGCAACAGCAGAGGCACTCCAAGGGGACAGATACTGGTCAAAGGACATTTAGTCAACTACCAAGCTTGCAAACTTTTTGTTTTACCTGTTTGTTTGTTTGTTTGTTTTGTTTAAAATGTAATACAAATGTCTGGTTGCTCCTGACATGATATATATATATATATTGCTCTCATTATTATTGGAAGGATATGTAAGCACATTTACATTGAAGAATAATGGTTTAATCAGAGTTGGACAGCCTTATCTTAAATTACAGTTTTATGTAAACACCCAAAAACATTTAATCTACTGATGTGACAGTTAATGTAATTTTATTGGTATCTATTTTTATTTTGAAATTGACCTGTAGCTGCTGCATTTCCCACCCTTGGTTTATACTCGAGTCAATAATTTTTCCCATTTTTTGGCGGTAAAATAAGGTGCCTCGGCTTATATTTGAGTCGGCTTATACTTGCGTATATACGGTATGTTTTCTGATGGTCTTTGGTGACCCCTCTGAAACCCCCTCCCGATCCCCCCCCCCCCCCAAGAGGTCCTGTTTGAGAAACACTCTGTTAAAGGGACTTGGATATTGAAGTTTGCCATCCAAGAAAGGGGTCAAAAAGGTCGAATTCTGCCAGAAGAACTCAGCTGCCTGCCATCCCAAGAAGCCTTAATGGAGGGAACAGCTTGCTCGGTATTCTATGCATGCACTACCCTGATGTATTCTGTCATATCGCTCTGTGTGAATGTGTTTTGTTTGACAGAAGGATGGGACGGTACCAAGAAGGGGCAGACACTGAAGCGACAAGCACAGCCACAGCCGTTGCCTCCTATTTGTTTCCGGTCGGAGTCAGACAACACATTTTTTGTACTTCTGGGTATTGAAATCAACACAAGGAAAGCTTCATTTGGTCCCAACCTTCTTGTGATCAGGATTTTCTAGTTGTTCCCTATCTTTAAGCATATAAACTGTGGGTTTTTTTCCAAGATGACAGCAAAGCAAAAGAAATGAGCATTCGTTTACCAAGCGCAGCAACAGAGCTTGGAAACATGGCCGCATTGACTGGGGATTCGGTGATTTGTAGTCTGAAACTGTGATTTTTCTAAGCTCTGGCAGTCATGCCGCTTTGCCAGCGCCTTCCGCTCTCTGCAAAGCTGTTCCTTGTCTCCGTCTTCCTTTCAGAAACCTATTGCTCAGCCTTAACGCAGAAATTAGGCATTTCGGGATATGTTAGATTCCGCAGTAGAATCAAATCGATGCAGTAAACCAATTTCTCCCTTCATGTCAAATTCATTTTCCTGTCCCAGCCATCTCTTTGTTATCTTGCGTCACTCTCTAACTATTCTCACGGCAAAAAAGATATTTTTCCCTGCATTTATTTTAAATCTGCCCAGTTTCCACGACTTAAGCCTGCGGTTTATCCTACGCTTTGTGGGCATTAACAGTAATGTAATAAGGTTGGGTATTTTTTTTTTCATAAAATCAAGTATCCTCACTTACCCAACTCGACTAATGCCTCAAAGAAATTAAAAAATCCAGTTCGGATCCATCACACATGCTGCTTATTCATTTCTGATGCCTTACAAATGGGGAAATAACAGATTAAATTCCTCTGCCTGGGGCCTTCAAATCATAGCAGTGTGTTTCTGCTAGAAGGAAGTCCTTGTTTTCCTACTAGTAATCACTAAATAGCAATTTTAATTTGCCAAGTGATTTGCAAGCTTTGTTCTTTCTTGCAACAATCTTTGTACTCAAGGTAGGGAAAAGATTTCACAGCCAATACGTGGCCAGGGAGAACACAAATGCTGATTACTCCAGCCCGGTTTCTATTCCCTGAGCCAAAGCAAATTGTTTCCCTTTAAATTAGAATCACCATGCACTCTGAAGTCACTTTTGAAAGGTAATTTCTTACCGTTACATTCCATATGCTATGCTAATAATATAATATAATATAATATAATATAATATATTGTATATGCATATAATATTTATAATGTTATAATGTAATCTATTGCTTTTGAGCTGTGGTGTTGGAGGAAAGTGCTGAGAGTGCCTTGGACTGCGAGAAGATCCAACCAGTCCATCCTCCAGGAAATCAAGCCCAACTGCTCATTGGAGGGAAGGATACTAGAGACAAAGTTGAAGTACTTTGGCCACATCCTGAGGAGACAGGAAAGCCAAGAGAAGACAATTATGCTGGGGAAAGTGGAAGGCAAAAGGAAGAGGGGCCGACCAAGGGCAAGATGGATGGATGGCATCCTTGAAGTGACTGGACTGACCTTGAAGGAGCTGGGGGTGGTGACGGCCGACAGGGAGCTCTGGTGTGGGCTGGTCCATGAGGTCACGAAGAGTCGGAGACGACTGAACGAATGAACAACAACAACAATGTGATCTATATATATAAAAATGCTCTGTGCATAATGAGTACCTTAAAAACAAAAGAACCAATGAACGAAATCACACCAAATTTGGCAACAAAACGTCTCACAATACAAGGAGTGACCATCACTCAAAAATTCTGATTTTGTCATTTGGGAGTTGTAGTTGCTGGGATTTATAGTTCAACTACAATCAAAGAGCATTCTGAACTCCATCAACAATGGAATTGAACCAAACTTGGCAAACAGAACTCCCATGACCAACAGAAAATACAGGAAGGGTTTGGTGGGCATTGACCTTGAGTTTAGGAGTTGTAGTTCACCTACATCCAGAATGCACTGTGGACTCAAACAATGATGGATCTGGACCAAACTTGGCACAAATATTCCATATGCCCAAATATGAACACAGATGGGGTTTTGGGGAAAATAGATATTCACATTTGAGAGTTGTAGTTACTGGGATTCGCAGTTCACCTACAATCAAAGAGCATGATGAACTCCACAAGTGACGACAGAATCGGGGCAAACATCCCACACAGAACCCCCATGACCAACAGAAAATACTTAAGGCCATCCAGTCCAACTCCCTTCATCAGGGCAAGAAAACGTAATCAAAACCCTCCTGACAAAGAGCCATCCAGCCATAGATTAGATAGATAGATAGATAGATAGATAGATAGATAGATAGATAGTAGGGCTGGGCGGTTTCGTTTCGTAATTTCGTAATTCATTAAAAATTCGTATTTTTTTTTGTTACGAAGCGATAATGAACCATTCAGGAGCATCTAAAAAATGAAACAAATTTTTCAATTCGTTTCATAATTGCTTCGTATTCGTTTCGTATTCGTTTCGAAATCGTTCCGACATTGTTTTGTTATTATTTCCGCATGTCTGGGGCATTTTTTATAGCTGTTGTTTGTTTAATCAGTGAAAAAAAATTATAAATATCACACCAACAGTCAACAACAGAGGGAGAGGGAAGCTTCAGAAGTTCCCCCTGTCCCATATGGAGGTTTTTTTGCGTATTGCGCGGTTGCGTCCGCCATTAACGAATCGATTCGTACTTCCTCACTGTGAATTCCTCACTGTGAATTAATAGCAAGTATATGTTAAAGGTGAAGGTTTCCCCTTGACATTAAGTCTATTTGTGTCTGACTCTGGAGGGTAATGCTTATCTCCGTTTCTAAGCCAATGAGCTGGCATTGTCCGTAGACACCTCCAAGGTTATGTGGCCAGCATGACTGCATAGAGTGCCGTTACCTTCCCGCCGAAATTGTACCTATTGATCTACGCAAATTTGCAAATTTGCAAGTTTTTGAACTGCTAGGTTGGCAGAAGCTAGGGCTAACAGCAGGAGCTCACGCCACTCTCCAAAATCGAACCACCGACCTTCCAGTCAGCAAGTTCAGCAGCTCAGCAGTTTAACCCACTGCACCACAGGCGACTCCAAGTATCTGTTACTAATTAAATTTCAAAGTTTTGGGACTCAATACATTGGTGCCAGAATTCATAGATTCCATTCCGTGACCTTAGTGCATTCATACACATACAAAGTCTCATTAATCAGAAATATCTCAAAAGCAAATTACAAACAGGAGTTGAATGTATTGTCGAAGGCTTTCATTGCCAGAATCACTGGGTTGATGTAGGTTTTTCATGATGGTTTTCAAGATGGAGATGTTTCACCTCCATCTGTGGCAAGCATCCTCAGAGGTTGTGAGGTGCTTCTCACAGATGCAGACGAAACGTCAGGAGAGAATGCTTTAGAACGTTGCCATACAGCCCGAAAAACCTACAACATCCCAAACAGGAGTTGTTTTGGGGTGGAGAGTTGAGATTATGTTTTTTCGATTTCCGATTACTTTCCAACAATTACTTTGAAAAATTTGAGAAACATTATCTCCTCTCTCTACTCCAAAAGGAACTCCTGTTTATAATTGGCATGCGAGATATTTTTGATGGAAGACCAAGCCTTCAAACAGGGGCTTAACATGAACACCTATATGATCTTTGTCACAATGGCACTGAAGACAGCAGGGGTCACATCTACTGTCCAAAAAGGCCTGTAAAATGTGGGTAATGGGTATTTTTCTGTGCCAGAAAATCTCCTTTGAGCATGGAATCCGATTAGACTAGGTCAGAAGGAACTATCGGCGACTCATGAACACTGGAACACCGCTCAGAGCAGGAGAATGAGTGAATTTCACAAGTTGCAGGCATGCCAATTACTTCCAATTTGGAATTTAGATCCAGCTTAAGCTGTGATAGCACAGTCCTTTCACTTTAATAGCAGATATAGTAAATAAGAAATATAACTAGATTGTTCTTGCGGATCTTTTAAAAAGCCTAAAACATCCATTCCATCCCAATCTGATACTTTATGGTGCTTTTTAACAGCCAAAAGGGAAAAAAAAGAAACAACTTTAATGGCAAAGTCATTTCCTTAAAATATGCTTCTTATAAAATAGCACTTTTATATCATTTTCGAGGGGTGTTTTAAAATTTTAAATGGAACTGGATTTAATGTCAAATGGAAATTGAATCTCATTAATGCCAAAACAATTCTGTGCCGAGAAAGCTTATAAACGGCACGCCACAGGTGGGTTAATCTGCAACATGTATGCCATGCCTGACACCATCCATTGCAGGAGCGTCCATGATTGTGTCACCGGCTCCGGTTCACATTCCCTTCCTTCCTATTAGAGGAGTCTGCCTATTACCAACCCACTCACCCTCACAAGGAAATGCATTAATCAAAACCAAGAGGAACACTTGGAATAGTCATTGAAACACAGAGTTGTAAGAGGCCCCAAGGGCCACCCAACCCAACTCCATGCTGCCATGCATGGAATACAAATCATGGCATCCTGACATACTGCCATCCAGCTTCTCTACCTCCGTGGAGGGACTCAGAACGGCTAACAGCAAAATTCAATGATATATAATAAATAACGTAATAAAGCTACATTCAATAAATAAGTTCTAAAATACATATAAAACAATTCATCACGTTAAAAACAACATCCAACTCAGTCCAGAATGTTGTGATCAAATAACTCTTAGTCAATATCGGGTCATCCATCAATCTGCAAATGCCTGATTCCAAAGTCAGGATTTAGCTGCTTCCTGAAAGACAGGAGAGAGGAGGCAAACGTAATCCCGCTGGGGAGAGAGTTCCATAGCCCGAGGGGGCACCACAGAGAAGGCCCTGTCTCTCGACCCCACCAAACGCACCTGCGAAGGTGGTGGGACCGAGAACAGGGCCTCTCTGGAAGATCTTATTGTCAGAATAGTTATAGTTATTTCACATATATGTTTTTCAATGTGTTTGTATTAGCATTGCAATGTATTAGTATTGCTTCTCAAAGATGGATTCAGTCATGTTCATTTATTGTTCAGTTTACACATGCAGTAGAATTGTTATTGTTACAAAGTTACAGGCCAGACAGTGAAACTGTGATAACACAAAATTCCTTTGCCCTGAGAAAACTAGGGAGTGTACCAGCCAAGAACATAGATAACACAGAAGGGCGGATCTCTCGTTTGCTGTGTCTTCTTCTTGCTATGCTTTGTTCGTCGCCATCTTTAGTTCCATCGTGTAGTCTTTTGTGTATAGACGCTTTAAGTAAAAGCTACCTTGAAATTAGAACGCTGCCTGAGTTTGTTTATTTTGAAACCTCACGCTTGCTGTGCCGAGACTGGAGAGTCTAACTCTGACAGATGGTTTATAGGGGAAGATACGTTCAGACAGGTAAACCTGTTCAAAGCTGTATAGGGTTTTGTAGGTTAAAACCAGCACTTTGAATTGTGCTTGGAAGCTAATTGGCAGCCAGTGGAGTTGGTGTAACAGGGGAGTTGTACCCCGCTCCCGTGACCAATCTGGCTGCTGAGCGTTGGACTTGTTGGAGCTTCTGGGCAGTCTTCAGAGGCAACCCCACGTAGACTACATTGCAAACAGCTTATCAGCTCCACTGGCTGCTGACAAGTTTCCTGTTCCAACTCAAGGTGCAGGTTATTACTTACATGTGCCTTAGTTTTAGTAGCCATGTAACTTAGGGCATAAAACCCAGTCTCTCACTGCATAATAAGAAGGAATATACTGTGTGTGAATGCAATGAATCTGCTTATGGAGAATCAGTTTCCTAGGATTCAAAACATTTCTGAGATTCCTTTACATGTGCAGTATTAATATATATAGTATGCCATGAGGCCATTGTATTTGCCCATGCCCTTGCTTATGGATTAAAAGACCTGTATCACCTTACCAAAACCCTTGGAAAATGTAGGGCAATGGTCATGATTTGCATCTTGCCAGATCCAATTCCATTCCATCCCATTCCTCCGACAGCATAAATAGGCTTCATATCTTGAAGCTGCATATCACTCTGAGCCGCTTCTGAAGAAGTGGGTTTATATCCACAAAAGCTTGTGCTAAAACAAAAACCCATTTATCTCAGGGGTGCTGCTGCATTCATTTTCCCACTCTGCATGCCTTGGTTACATCTCTTCCGGAGAACCGCAACGTGTTCTGCCTTTGGAGAGTGCTCCAGACTTTGCTTGACCCAAAGAGTTAGTACCAGATTGTAGCACCAGGCTGGATAAACAAAGCACACAATTCTTTGTTACAATAGCTCCACTGGCTACTGTTTCAAGACACAATGAAAAGCATGGCTCAGATCCAGGGCACGTTAAGGACTGCACGGTCCCATTTGGGCCTACCTAGACAATAACCTTCTGTATGCTTTTATCTATGTCTTTCTTGAATCCTTATCTGTTTTAATTGTGTAAGTCACCTTGAGTAACAGTCCTGGTAGAAAGATGAGATGGACCGATTTGGCAATGACAATGTACTACCCTTTTTTCCGCCACATTCACATCACGTGGTAAATGCTTCGGAGTTGCTTCAACCATCACTAGTTTCAGTAAGAGACTGAGCATTATTATTAAGCATGCATCCCTTCTGTAAACTAACCCAGATCCCAGTTTCAAATGTTGGTTAGTGAACCAGGACAGCTTTGTCACAAAAAAAAATAAAATCCCACTCTTCCCAGTTTTTCATTGGCCATGTTCACACTTGACAGTAAACTCAGCATCTCATGACTTTTCATCCTTGGTTACAATCAAGCACACTCCCCTGTTTGGAAATCACATTAAGATCCACCTGCCTTTATCTGCCCCACAACAAAGAAAGAGCAAAACATGACTGAACATGCTTTAACATTCTATCAATTCATATGAACTCACCACTAAATGCAAGCATGGTCACTGGCCATTGGATAGGGATAGGGCACATGTAGCCCTCCAGATGTTGGACTCTATCTCCCATTACCACTTTATGTATGCAACCCTATGAGTAGAAGCTTAGACAGCTAGGAATGTTTAGCTTGGAGAAGAGAGGCTGACAGGGGACATAATTGTCACGTTTAAATATTTGATAAGGATGTCACATTGACGAGGGAAAAAGCTTATTTTCTGCTGCTCTGGAAACTAGGATTTGGAGTAATGGATTCTAATTGCAAGGAAAAAGATTCCACCTAAACCAGTGGTTCCCAACCTGTGGTCCATGGACCACCAGTGGTACACAAGAATGAAAATATGGTCTGCAGCCTCACCATTACTACACCGTTGCAACGAGAGCAAAACCCTCTTATAGTGCCGATGCTTATTAAATATGGTTTTCTGTGGGCAAGCAGATGGCAACTACGAGGTGGAATATGTTCTGTATCAGAAACTAGAGCTGATGTGGTCTATCCAGTGCAATTTTTTGAATAAGCCCCCCAAATAAGCAAACCAAATCTAAAGTTGGCCAAAAACTGATTCGTAACCCTTTTAGTACTAATGTTGAAGAATGGTCCCTGGTCAAGTGCTCCCTGGTCAAAATAAAGGTTGGGAACCACTGTTCAACAGTGGTATATGCTGCTGGGAGTCTATGGAGTTTCATTATCTGGTGATTTTAAAGCAAAAGCTGGATGTCCATTTGTCAAGAGTGCTTTGATTGAGTATTCCTACCTGGTTGGTGGTTGGAATGGATGGCCCTTGTAGTGTCTTGAACTCTAGAATTCTATGATTTTCTTATATGTGGTATCTTATAAGTAAAAGAGCAGATCCCAGCTCTCAGGCTTGCAATTTAATTGACACATGTCACAAAAAAATGGTAAGGGAGAAGACCATTGGTTCATTTGACTGTCTACATTGGGTCTGATGAGAGTTGCAGTCCAAGAACTTCTGGTGAGTCAAAACACTCCTCACTCAGTCACTGTGTGAACTGTTGTTTTGAAATCTACTGGTTTGGTTAGTTTGTGTTTAGACTGCTCTTTGCATTTTGTTTTTAAGGTTACCCAACACAAAGATGTGTTTTTTGCTTCTGTAGCAAGGTAGAGTTATCATTCAAGGTTACAGTTGCTGCTGCTGCTGCTGAAACATTTACATCCACTTTGGGAAGATGCCTACTTCACAAGCCAACCCAATCCCCCAGACCAAAAAGTTCGAAAAATTAAAAAATGTTCAAAATCTCTCCCCTAAAAATATTGCTGTTTGTTTCCCCTAAACACCAAAGTAATATATACCCACAAATACAACAGTATGTATAGGTCAATAATCAATAAACAGATATGAAATATAAACTTATATTGGTAAAGACTTTCTGTATATATTTCAGATTTCAATATTAATGTCAAAAATACGTAGTATGATTTTACATAGGATTTGTGCTACATTAGAACAGTCAAGACAAGCCAAGGCACCAAATTTTACCACAAAAAACTGGGAAAACAGATTGACTCGAGTATAAGCCAGGAGTGGGAAATGCAACAGCTACTGGTACATTTCAAAATAAAAATAGATCCCAATAAAATTACATTAACTGTCACATCAGTAGATTAAATGTTTTTGAGTGTTTACATAAAACTGTGGCGCCCCCGGTGGCGCAGTGGGTTAAAGCACTGAGCTGCTGAGCTTGTTGATCGAAAGGTCACAGGTTCGATTCCGGGGAGCGGCGTGAGCTTCCGCTGGCAGCCCTAGCTTCTGCCAACCTAGCAGTTCGAAAACATGCAAATGTGAGTAGATCAATAGGTACCTCTCCGGCCGGAAGGTAACAGCGCTCCATGCAGTCATGCCGGCCACATGACCTTGGAGGTGTCTACGGACAACGCTGGCTCTTCAGCTTAGAAATGGAGATGAGCACCACACCCCAGAGTCAGACATGACTGGACTTAATGTCAGGGGACTACCTTTACCTTTACCTTACATAAAACTGTAATTTAAGATAAGACTGTCCAACTCTGATTAAACCGTTATTCTAACCTTCTTGAATGTAAATGTGCTTACATATCCTTCCAATAATAATGAGTAAAATAATAAATGTAATAATAATAATGATAATAATAATAGAGTAAAATAATGGAAAAATAATAACAGTAATAATAGAGGAAAATAATAAATATAATAATAAATATAGTAAAATAATAAATTCAATAATAATAACAACAATAATAAAGAAAAATAATAAATATAATAATAATAATAATAATAATAATAATAATAACAGGGTAAAATAATATATAAATAACCTTGACTTGAGTATAAGCTGAGAGGGACTTTTTCAATCTGAAAAAAAGACTGAAAAACTAGACTTATACTCGAGTATATGCAGTATATCAAGATGTGGACAGTTGAATCCACAGATATAGTACCTTTGGATATGGGAACTGTATAATGCAGACCAAATGCTCAATGCTAAGATGTCCTTTTTGGCCCCAAGAGAGGATTGCTATCTTCATGAGAAGGAATAATCAGATATGCTGTTCCCCTGGTCCTTAAGACTATATGATATTGTCATTCCCCCTCCCCTCAAATGCTATTATAAAAGTCACATCTCCTTCTTATGTAATATATTTCATAAGCTGTGGGTTCTGTTTCCATTTTTTTCTCCTACTTCTCAACTGACAAAACTACAGGTTCTTGGGTAACTGGGGGCTCAGCAATTGTTAGCATATGACATATTCACAATTGTGCTCATACAAAAAAACCTAAAGCTAATCTGAAACTAAGTATGGCCTATATTTCCATTTCCTCGAAAGTTGCTAAGTGGAAAATTTCACACAGCTTCAGCATTTCCAGAAAGTTTACACTCTTAGCTTGAAAAGTGGGTTCTCTGACCCAAGCATATTTCTATTCTTTTCCTCATCTCAGTGGTGAGCTTTCACATTCTCATCATGGAAAGCATCCAAAAGGGGGAAAATAATTAGAAAACTATGCAAATCAAAACCGAGCCACACTGAAACCAGGCCAAAACACAAGACGTCCCTTTCACCAAGTTGGTGGCATGGCCAAAATTCTTGGTTCTCATAGTCAGGAGCCTGCCAAAGCCAAGAGGGTAGCAAAGTTCCTACTGCGTCCAAGGGCTGTGAAGCCATCTTCCTGCAGCTTGCCCTGGGAAGTTGGAGGCAGAGAAGGGCTCTTTGGCACCTCTCCTGACCTTTCTGGGCATTCGATGCACTGTGACATATGGCGCTCCTCCGGAGTCCTCCTCAGCATGTGCCAGGACACTCAAAATAGAAAGCGCCCTTGAGAAATCAAAGCTGGTGAGAAGTCCTTGACAGAACAGGGGAAAATGCAGCACAACTTTTTACCATGCCACCTGCATACATTCATCCATCAAATGCTACAAAGCAAAGTAAAGACAAAATACTCCTGAAATCATCAGGTCGCAATTAAATAAATCATCAATATTCCCAAAAGTTGCTTCCGCCCACTCACAACAGCCTTTGCTTCACAGCCAATATAAATACAATAAATCAGTGCAAGTTGTATGGAATTGGGAAGAAATTTCTCTCCTGATTGCCAACCCACTCTGCACCAATGTTGACAAATGTGTGGCTCTCAAGATACTGTGAAATTGAAGCTGCCCTTATCCCCAAGAAACACAGAAAAGGGGAAGGACCATGCCAGATGGCAGGCCAAACATCTCTCACCCTTCTATAATGCAGCACTCTCTCTGGAACAATTCCATCCGTGTTGCCTCCGAAAATTCCTGCAAATCTCTTGGGAAGGCAGGTGGACAAATGTCAGCATGCTGGAAGAAGCAAAGACCACCAGCATTGAAGCGATGGTCCTCCACCATCAACTCCGCTAGACTGACCACATTGTCCGAATGCCTGATCACCATCTCCCAAAGCAGTTACTATATTCCCAACTCAAGCATGGGAAACATAATGTTGGTGGACAGGAAAAGAGATTTAAGGATGGGATTAAAGCCAACCTTAAAACTGTGGCATAGACACCAAGAACGGGAAACCCTGGCTCTTGAGAGCTCTAACTGAAGGTCAGCTATGACCAGCAGTGCTGCAGAATTTGAAAAGGCACAAAAAGGGTGAAAGGGAGAAATGTGCCAAGAAGAAGGTGCATCAAGCCAATCCTGACCGGGACCACCTTTGACCTGGAAACTGCGGGAGAACATGCGGATCAAGAATAGGGCTCCACAGCCATCTACAGACCCACCACCAAGACACCACATCATCCTCGAGCTAAGAAGGATCACCTAAGTAAAGTAAGTAAGTAAGCACTCTCTAGGTATATGGAACTAAAATTGCAATCATCCACAAGCAGCACAAGAATAATAGAGCACATATAGAAGACACCACATTGCAGGAGTCTGTTGTAATTGGTGCACCTTAGTTTCAGCCACTAACATAAGTGGAATGAAATTGGAGACAACTCCCTTCTCTCTCAATGAAAAGCCACCCTGTGCCTCCACTGCAAACATGTCTCAGAGAAGAAAGCAGGCAGCTGCTGTCACTAGCTGGTTTGCATCACATTTATTACGCTTCTGGGCTCCCTCTGCTGGCTCTACAGCAAGACATACTTTGCATCTAATGCAAATTTGCAAATAATCTCTTGCAAATAACATCAAAGGAAGGCATGCCTGTCCTCACACGCTTCTCTTTCATTCTGTTGACTGCTCTGTCACCACCAGCTTTGAGAAAGCGAATCCCTGGATGCAGAGAAAAATGAGACGGATTCGTCACAAAGACCCACCACCCAAAAATGTGACCAATCAGTTCCATTCGTCATTGAAATCCACATCACCCTAATTCAAATTTCCTTTATCTACACACTCCCTTCCTATCTAGAGTTCTGTCCCTTCAAAAACTCTTTGTGAAGCTTCTGTCCACCAACTGAGACTTGCGATCAATCGCGTTTGTGAGCTTTCTGTGACATAAGTCCATGGGTGACACATCCATTGGGAGGGAACTCAGGAGAAGGCCTTACATTGGATTGTTATAGGTGTTTTGGGCTGTATAGCCATGTTCTAGAACACTGTTTCTCAACCTGGGGGTCGAGACCCCCTGGATGGGTCATGAGGGAGTTTCAGAGGGGTCATCAAAGACCATCAGAAAACACATATTTCTGATGGCCTTAGGAACCCCTCTGGCAGACAAGGCTGATGATATCTCCACTTGTCCTTCTCATCCTTTTTGTCGAATCCTCCCACCAAAAGGCCTCCTCCACTGTGATTGGCTCTTCTCTCAGCCAAGGGAAGGGGTGTTCCTGAGACTTTAAGTGGGGAGGGGAGAGCAGGCGTGCTCAGTGCATGGCAACATGGTATGTATGTGCAAGTGAGGGAGAGCATGTGAACCTGGAGGGAGGCTCGTACCAGCGAATCCCTTCCAAGACATGGGGGGTTCTGTGTGGGACATTTGGCCCAATCCTACCATTGGTAGGGGTTCAGAATGCTCTTTGATTGCAGGTGAACTATAAATCCCAGCAACTATGACTCCCAAATGTCAAGATCGATTTTCCCCAGACTCCACCAGTGTTCACATTTGGGCATACTAAGTATTTGTGCCAAGTTTGGTCCAGATCTGTCATTGCTTGAGTCCACAGTGCTCTCTGGAGGCAGGTGAACTACAACTCCAAAATGCAAGGTCAATGCTCACCAAACCCTTTCAGTATTTTCTGTTAGTCATGGGAGTTCTGTGTGCCAAGTCTGGTTCTATTCCATCATTGGTGGAGTTCAGAATGCTCTTTGATAGTAGGTGAACTATAAATCTCAGCAACTACAACTCCCAAATGACAAAATCAATCTCCCCAAAGCCCACTAGTATTCAAATTTGGTGTGTTGGGTATTTGTGTCCAGTTTGGTCCAGTGAATGAAAATCCATCCTGCATACCAGATATTTACATTATGATTCATAACAGGAGCAAGATTACAGTTGTGAAGAAGCAATGAAAATAATTTTATGGTTGGGGGTCACCACAACATGAGGAACTGTATTAAGGGGTTGCGGCATAGGAAGGTTGAGAAACACTGTTCTAGAAGCATTCTCGCCTGACGTTTCACCTGCATCTATGGCAGGCATCCTCAGAGGTTGTGAGGTCTGTTGGAAACTAGGAAAATTGGGTTTATATTGGGTTTCCAATGGACCTCACAACCTCTGAGGATGACTGCCACAAATGCAGGCCAAACGTCAGGAGAGAATGCTTCTAAGAACATGGCTATACAGCCCTAAACACCTCCAACAACCCAGTGATTCTGGCCATGAAAGCCTTCGACAATGCATAGGCTTTAGATTATTTTAAAGCAGATTCTGCGTAAAGTGCTACTTTGCTGCTTCATCGTGCTGTGGAGGTGACCCTGAATCCTCAAATGCTAGCCAACAGAGCACAGGCTCTGGCAGATTCATTTGGAGCTTGCAAAGTTAGCACAAAACGCATAATTCATTAAAATTCCAGGGAGACCCTGAGCCTAATTCCGTTTACATTATCTTTAATGGGAAAATAGTCTAATTCCTCAAATTAATTCTTAAATTATTAATTTTTGTAAAATCCTAGAAGATAGCGTAAGTTAACGGCGAGTGACAACAGGTTGCCAGATAAAATGAGGGAGGGTGCACCTGAGCCTTGTCCTTTAATGGAACTAACATTGTTAGCGTGCTTAAACTGTCTCTGTGCTTCATTTCATCCAGCAACCTGTTGTCAACCACAGCTAGTCTAGGCTATCTTTTAGGATTTTGCAAATATTAATAATTGAAGACCTGATTTAATGAATTAGAATACTCTACATTAACGGTAACGCAAACTGAATTAAGTCAAGTTGTCCTTTCCAGATCTGCAGTTTCTAGGTATCTTCCAATTACAAACCATACAGCTCAATTGCTGGTTAGTGATAATGGGATTTGTAATCCAATACATCTAAAATGGGGATGGTTATCCTAAAAGAAGTGGTTCTCAACCTGTGGGTCCCCAGACGTTTTGGCCTTCAGCTCCCAGAAATCCCAACACCTGCTAAACTTGCTGGTGCTGGGATTTCTTGCAGGCCAAAACACCTGGGGATCCACAGGTTGAGAACCACTCTCCTAAAGCATGCCAGTCTTTAACCTAAAGACTGGCACAGCCTGGGGATCACAACCAGATACAGTGAAGGCATTTGCCCTTGAGTTTTGCTACTCTGCTGCTGAGTACGCATGCCCAGTGTGGAATACATCTCACCACATTAAAACAGTGGATATGGTTCTTAATTAGACATGCCACATTATCACAGGAAGTCTACACCCTACACCCCTGGAATAATTATACAGTTTAGCCAGTATTGCACCAGAAGATATATATTGGGAAGAAGCAGCCAGCAATGAAAGGACCAAAACATTGACATCTCCAGCCCACCCTCTGTTCAGATATCACCCAATAAGGCAATGCCTTAAATCAATAAATATCTTCCTAAGATCTACAGAGATACTCGCAGGAAAACTCCAGCAAGCAAGAGTCCAAAAGTGGCAGGCTCAAACCCTGAACCTCAATCAGTGGCTAATACCTCTGTGAGTCCTCTGACATCTTCACTGGTGCAACCATTGCTCTCCACCCAACTATGCTGGAGAAATTATACTGTCTAGCCAGTATTGCACCACCTGATATCCGTCAGAAAATAGCAGCCAGTAATGGAAGGACCAAAGTATTGACATCTCTGGTCCATCCTCTGTTCGGATATCAGAAAGTAAGCCAATGCCTTACATCGCCTTACAGAAATAGTTCCCTAAGATCTATAGAGATACTCGCAGGAATACCTCAGCAAGCAAGAGTCCAAAAGTGGCAGGCTAAAACCCAGAACCTCAATCTGTGGCTGAGACCAAATGAGAGACTCCCTCCTGGGCACACAGAAGCCTGGACGACTTGCAAGACACTGAACAGACTGTGCTCTGGCACCACGAGATGCAGAGCCAACCTTAAGAAATTGGGCCACAAAGTGGAGTCCACAAGCAAGTGCGGAGAAGAGCAAACCACAGACCACCTGCTACAATGTAGTCTGAACCCTGCCACATGAACAATGGAGGGCCTTCTTATGGCAACACCAGAGGTACTCCAAGTGGTCAGAGGAAATTTAGTATAATGCCAAGTTTTTAACTTTGTTTGTGGTTGTTTATAAATTATAACTGTATTCTCAATTTGCTTCTGACATGATAAATAAATAAATAATCCTAAAGCATGGTACCTAAATGGCTGTCCGTTGCATTTTATCCTTGACCTGCCTCTCTGTGCTTTCCTTCTCCTCCCATCGCCTTTGTTATCTGTGTTTCTTCTTCACATCAACTAATGTGGGTTGTCTGTTTGTATTAGAGACGATTAATACAGAATTAAGGGCTCAATCCTATTGCTTATCCCAAATAGAGGAGTCCAATTTAAATGACTGCAGCTTGGCGAATCAACAATAGCATGTGCCCCATGATTTGATCGGTCTTTTCTAGTTGGGACTAACTGTTGGATTTCATATGTCACCTACATTGGGAAAAGCCACGGAAATCCACAAGCATGTGGACAATTTCAACAGAAAAGAGGAAACCATGAAAATGAACAAAATCTGGCTATCAATATTTTAAAAAAACTCTACAATCAGGACAGTAAATTAAGGGCATTACTCAAAAAGAGTAATTGGACACAGTATTCCAGATGTGGTCTAACCAAAGCTACCCCTCTATTCTGCTTTGGTTAGACCACATCTGGAATACTGTGTCCAATTCTGGGCACCACAATTCAAGAGAGATATTGACAAGCTGGAATGTGTCCAGAGGAGGGCGACAAAAATGATCAAGGGTGTGGAGAACAAGCCCTATGAGGAGCGGCTTAGGGAACTGGGCATGTTTAGCCTGAAGAAGAGAAGGCTGAGAGGAGATATGATAGCCATGTATAAATATGTGAGAGGAAGCCACAGGGAGGAGGGAGCAAGCTTGTTTTCTGCTTCCTTGGAGACTAGGACGCGGAACAATGGCTTCAAACTACAAGAGAGGAGATTCCATCTGAACATTAGGAAGAACTTCCTGACTGTGAGAGCCGTTCAGCAGTGGAACTCTCTGCCCCGGAGTGTGGTGGAGGCTCCTTCCTTGGAAGCTTTTAAGCAGAGGCTGGATGGCCATTTGTCAGGGGTGATTTGAATGCAATATTCCTGCTTCTTGGCAGGGGGTTGGACTGGATGGCCCATGAGGTCTCTTCCAACTCTATGATTCTATGATTCTATGAAAAGCAGAGGGATTTGTCAGCTCCAGCTTCCCATCCTGGGACATGAGTGGACCCTCCCACAGGATGGTAAAACATTAGTAAAAGATAGCATTAGTAAAAATGAAAATACTTCCAAATCGAGGAGTGGTACAAGGAAGTCTGGAAATTGGCCAGAAATGGTAAGCTGACATGTATATTAAAAGTTAAAAGAGGTATATGGAAACAAAGTGATTTTGATGATGTATGGAGAAAATTTATTGAAAAAGGATTTAAAAATAAAGAAGGAAAGTTACCTCCACAAGAAGAATTGAAATTTTGGACACATGATATGTAAAAGCCGTGGCTTGGGAGGGGAGCACAGCGGAGAGGGATAGACAATATGTAGAAGCAGAAAAATAACACTAGATGCCAAAAGTTAAAGTATGGTAGGTTATATTGGATAATATGTATCTGCTGTAAAACAAACAATGTATAACAAATGTATTAAAGCATGATAAAATAATAAAAAATATTTTTAAAGGATGGTAAAACATCTGGGCGTCCCCTGGGCAACCTCCTTGCAAATGGGCAATTCTCTCACACCGGAAGCAACTTGCAGTTTCTCAAGTCACTCCTGAAATGAAAAATACCCACTAAGAGTAGAAACAATCCAATCCCACTTTCTCCACATAGTCACTGACTTTCTGAGAAGGCTGGATAGTCTGATGATGGCAAAGAAAATTCCCCCAGATACTAAGGGATATGCCATTATGTCCCAGATAGCCATCCCTTAGGCAAACAATGGCAAAGAACTCAAAGGGATGAACAGTAGACCATTGCTAGCATATCATCTGGTTCATTTCGACTGGTCATGGGGAAAGCCATTTCCTGTTAACGTTATGCGCCCATAAAGAGATATAGAGTAATTGGATCCATCTAGCACTTACGGTTACAAGCAATCTTTTCCTCCCCTCTTGACCTAGATCAAAGCACCATCTGGAAGGGGAGGGGTAAAAGAGAGAGGGAGAGAAGCCGGGGAAACTACCCTGGACACACACCGTTGCAGATCTACAGGCCAAAGACAAATGTTATTATTTTAAAACCATCATTTCCCTAATAGACCCACCAATCCAATTCCCTTAGCCTTTCGCCCCAGCAAGGAGGAAAAAAAACGCCAGAGGGGGTTTAAGCTTAATGGAATTTCATAGACTTGATTTAGGGTGAGTAAATGCAATCCACCAACACTGAGAGTCTAAAGCTTGCCCCGTGGCATACACCTGCCACTACAAAAGATGGTCTAATCCAACATGTCCCATGGCGCCCATGAGAGCATCGAAGGATTCCTGTCCGATCTCTGGTGGCAAATACAAAGCAAGCGGGCACCCTCCGCATGATGCTGAAAGGCCATTTCCAACGCCAATTTCCTCGGAGTCTCATCTTTAATGAGGACGCTCCCCTCCGAGGTTAGCTTTTAATGCTATGTTATGTTAGTGGACCAAGCCTCTTCTGCTGAAGGAAAGAAGTTTTAATGAGTTGAGTGAGCGAGGATGACACTGCATGGGGAAATGCAGGGCCAATCCTACTTTTAACTGCTGCCTCATTAACAATCATTGCCCTAAACACAGTCACTTTAGCGGAGACTCAAGAATTCCATGTTAGACAGAGAATCACTTTCAGGCCAAGTAATAATCACTTGTCTGGCTGACATAAGCTATTAGTTCACTCCAAATCTCAGGCTGTTTAAAATGCTGCCAGGGCGATACGGCAGTCCCTTTATTTATGTTTAAAGGCACTACTGACTTCAGCAGTGACTTTGTTTAAGTATAATTCTGGGTGTGTCTGGGCGTAAGAGTGCAAGAAAGAAAAATGACTATACATCTGCAGCTGAACAAGGCAGCTGACTGCCGAGATGGGGAAAAAATAAGACAACGCCGCTCAGGATTACAGATGTGGGATGCTCGTTTCCACTGCTCCTTTGCCATGTTTGAGAACAACTTCCTTCATGTGGACAACCAACAAATCAGGGAGAACAGATATTACCCAGCCATTTGTCTACTGGGCTAGATTTTTATTGGCAGGGAAATTTATCGACAGTGCTTCTTGTTGTTTTAAAACATAGGGGAATGCTAGAAATGTGAGAAAGCTTTGGTAATCCCACTTTTAAGCCTCGAAAGGGTGAATGTGTGGTGCCGCTCCATACTGAGTGCAACAATGGAATATCCTTTCTACCAACCTGAAACTAGATCACTCAGCATAGTAGGATGGAGATCTTTGCAAGTGCCCTTCCTTCACTGGGAAATGGTGCAGAGGGTTCTTTAGCATCTGTTCTGGAGATCCTTGGCCACAAAGGACCACACAAACATTGCTCAGGGAAGGTCTGGAGATCCTTGACCATGAAGGACTAAACTAATATTGCTCAGAGAAGATATGGAGATCCTTGGCCACAAAGGACCACACCAACATTGCTCAGGGAAGGTCTGGAGATACTTGACCACAAAGGATTAAACTAACATTGCTCAGGGAAGATATGGAGGACAAATTATTTTTGCTCAGAGACCCTCTGGAGATTCTTGGCCACAAAAGACAAACTAATATCGCTCACAAAGGACTAAACTAATATTGCTCAGAGAAGGTCTAGAGATCCTTGGCCACAAAGGACAAATTAATATTGCTTAGGGAGTATCTGGAGATTCTTGGCCATAAAGGACTAAACTAACATTGCTCAGGGAAGGTTTGGAGATCCTTGGCCACAAAGGACCAAACCAACATTGCTCAGGGAAGATAGGGAGATCCCGGGCAACGAAGGACAAACTAATATCGCTCAGAAAAGGTCTGGAGATCCTTGGCCAGAAAGGACTAAACCAACATTGCCCAGGGAAAAACTGGAGATCCTTGGCCAGAAAGGACTAAACCAACATTGCCCAGGGAAAAACTGGAGATCTTTGGCCAGAAAGGACTAAACCATCATTGCTCAGGGAAGATCTGGAGATCCTTGACCACAAAGGACAAATTAATATTTCTCAAGGAAGGTCTGGAAATCCTTGGCCACAAAGGATAAATTAATATTTCTTAAGGAAGATCTGGAGATCCTTGGCCACAAAGAACCAAACCAACATTGCTCAGGAAAGATATGGAGATCCTCAGCTACGAAGAAACAAATCCACATTGCTCAGGGAATCTTCACATAGCTACACTTCCTCTTTGTCTGCTGTTCTTTGGGGAAAGCCAGTGGTTGGAGGACATGCTACGAATGGTGATAGGTCCAAGAATCAGCCGTTATAACCTTTGATGTGGTGCACCAGGCCATCCCAGCACTGTGGACCCCTGTACTTGCCAGTGCTATTCATTCTATCTCCATCTGATCAAGCCTCCACCTGAGCATCATTTTGATATTCTGTCACAAGCATATGACTCTGCCTTTTTACATCAGCTTCTCCCCCCCCCCCCCCCCCTTGGGATATCAAACAGTGCAAATTGCACCACATGAATACCTTGCTTTCATACACTTCCTCATACCAGCCTTGTAAACAGAACCTGCTTGCCTCTGGCAAATCAGAATAATCTTCAGGAGACCAGAAAAGTTGTTTTGAGAAAGTTGACTGCATTTTTCATGGCTGCCGGTGCCACAGATGTTCAACATAGGCCAGTGATTTCTACAAGTGTGAGCAACCAAAAGGAAAAGATGACTCCTTATGTCCATTCCATCTACAGAAGACACTGGTGACAACATGCTTCACCTCACCCAAAGGAAGGATGCTAGACCTCCTCATGTAGGGCAGGCTACCTACAACACACTTGGTTATCATCCAATCAAGGAATAATAATAATAATAATAATAATAATAATAATAATAATAATAGGAACTTGTGCCACAAATACCATCTACCTGCAACAAAGAACTAGTGGGATCACAAGGCAGAAAAAGTTACATAAAATAAACACGTCAAGCTACTCTGGGACTTCTGAATTCAGACTGACAGGAGTTTTGGAGCACAAGACTCCTGACCTCACGATTGTGTTAAAAAACAAAGTATGGATTGTTGATGTTGCAATCCCAGGTGACAGCAGGATTGAAGAGAAACAACTGGAAAAGGAGACATAATATGAGGATTCAAAGATCAAACTGCAAAGACTGTGGCACATCCAGTCAAGGTGGTCCCAGTGGTGATCGGCACACTGGGTGCGGTGCCTAAAGACCTTGGCCTACACTTAAATACAATCGGCGCTGACAAGATTACCATCTGCCAGCTGCAGAAGGCCATCTTACTGGGATCTGCACACATTATTCACCAATACATCACACAGCCCTAGACACTTGGGAAGTGTCCGAAGTGTGATCCAATACAACAGCCAGCAAGGTGTCTCTTGTGGACTCATCTTGTTGTGTTTCAAATAGTAATAAGAATTTCAGCATATATATCTCGTTTCTTGTGACATACTGTATTTTATGTCAGTAAAATAATAATAATGCTTTATTTATAGCCTGCCCTATCTCCGTGATGAAATGAAGGAGGAAGCTCCACTGCTGTCTCAGCTATACATTCAACATAAAATTGACTAAGCTTGATTTTGCCATATATATATATATAAATGCTCTGTGCGTAATGAGCACCTTAAAAACAAAAGAACCAATGAATGAAATCACACCCAATTAGGCAACAAAAGTCTCACAACACAAGGAATGACCATCACTCAAAACATTATGATTTTGTCATTTGGGAGTTGTAGTTGCTGGGATTTATAGTTTACCTATAATCAAAGAGCATTCTGAACTCCACCAATTATGGCATTGAACTAAACTTGGCACACAGAACTCCCATGACCAACAGAAAACACTGGAAGGCTTTGGTGGGCATTAACCTTGAGTTTTGGAGTTGTAGTTCACCAATATCTAGAGAGCACTGTGGATTCAAACAATGATGGATCTGGACCAAACTTGGCACAAATACTCTTTATGCCCAAATATAAACACAGATGGAGTTTGGGGGAAATAGACCTTGACAATTGAGAGTTGTATTTACTGGGATTTATAGTTCACCTACAATCAAGGAGCATTCTGAACCCCACCAATGACAGAATTGGGGCAAACTTCCCACACAGAACCCCCATGACCAACAGACAATGCTCTGTTTTCTGGTGGTCTTTGGTGACCTTTCTGACACCACCCTGGTGACCGTCCCCCCTCCCGGCGTCTTGACTTCCCAGATTGAGAAATGCTGCCTTAAGGCCATCCAGTCCAACTCCCTTCACCAGGGCAAGGAAACATAATCAAAGCCCTCCTGACAAAGGGCCATCCAGCCATTCACACACACACACACATATATATGTATATAACAGATGCAGTATCATAGATTTGAAAGAGACCCCTAAAGAAGGACAATGATATGTTGCCTGTTCCAGAGTAGGCAAACCAGACAATCTCCACATCAACACTGACAAAGAAACAGCAAGAAATACTGTTTACCCACAAGCAGAAAGAAATCACATATATTAGAAACCAACACTTTCTCATTACTTTATTTTCCAGATCACCAGACTGGGCCACAGCAACGCGTGGCAGGGGACCGCTAGTTTTTTATATAAATGATACCATCTTACTACACAATGGGACTTGAGTCTCCACGGATTTTGGCATCCACAGAGAAGCCTGGAATCAGACCTCAGCAGATACAGAGGACCCATTGTACTTAGATGAGATTGGACTTTGTCTCACAGCTAAAAGCAGCATTGGAAAAGTTGAGAGTGTGGGGAACCAGGAGGGAGCTTCAAATCACGACTACAGCAGAAGTTTCCATCACTGCATTTTCCTCCCTCCTGCCACCAAATCTGTTGCCTGCCTCTCACTACATTCTTTTCTGAAGGTTGCCAGGTGCCAAACCACGCAGATGCAGCTCTCACAAGGTGCCACCGAAAACAGCTATCATCACATGAATAAATGTGTTTACTTTCAGCTGACAGACAAAGAAAGATAAGGGAGACTGATTCCTCGGAAGCAGATACCCATATGTATCAGAAATCCAACCATTGCAATGAATCAATCAATCAATCATTCAGATGAACCAAAGATAAATTGGGATTGCCAACCACTGCTCTACAGGTTTGCCAAAATGACCAATTACTGGCATCAATGACTGCCTGGAGAAAGGCATGAAGGAGTGTGGAGGCTTCCAAAACTGAAAGCAGACAATATAAGTGGTGTGTTATTGCAAAGAACAGAAAAGAAACTAACATACTGATTTGGGCATTTTTGTTGTTCATTCGTTCAGTCGTCTCCGACTCTTCGTGACCTCATGGACCAGCCCACGCCAGAGCTCCCTGTCAGCCGTCATCACCCCCAGCTCCTTCAAGGTCAGTCCAGTCACTTCAAGGATGCCATCCATCCATCTTGCCCTTGTCGGCCGTCACCACCCCCAGCTCCTTCAAGGTCAGTCCAGTCACTTCAAGGATGCCATCCATCCATCTTGCCCTTGTCGGCCGTCACCACCCCCAGCTCCTTCAAGGTCAGTCCAGTCACTTCAAGGATGCCATCCATCCATCTTGCCCTTGGTCGGCCCCTCTTCCTTTTACCTTCAACTTTCCCCAGCATAATTGTCTTCTCCAGGCTTTGCTGTCTCCTCATGATGTGGCCAAAGTACTTCAACTTTGTCTCTAGTATCCTTCCCTCCAGTGAGCAGTCGGGCTTTATTTCCTGGACCAAATTTGGCACAAATACCCAATACGCCCAAATTTGAATACTGGTGGGGTTGGATTGATTTGAAATTTGGGAGTTGTAGTTGCTGGGACATATAGTTAGCCTACAATCAAAGAGAATTCTGAACTCCACCAATGATGGAATTAAATTACACTTGGCACACAGAACTCCCATGACCAATAAAAAATACTGGAAGGGTTTGATGGGCACTGACCTTGAGTTTGGGAGTTGTAGTTCACCTACATCCAGAGAGCACTGTGGATTCAAACAATGATGGATCTGGACTAAACTTGGCATGAATACTCAATATGCCCAAATGTGAACACTGGTGGATTTTGGGGAGAAATAGACCTTGATATTTGGGAGTTGTAGTTGCTGGGATTTATAGTTCACTTACAATCAAAGAGCACTCTGAACCCCACCAAAGATAGAATTGGGCCAAACTTCCCACACAGAACCCCCACGACCAACAGAAAATACTGTGTTTTCCGATGGTCTTTGGGAACCCCTCTGACCCCCCCCCCATAACCCCCCATGGGTCCTAACCCCCAGATTGAGAAATGCTGCACTAGAGTATAGGCTGCAAATAGACCAAACTGTATTACCCTGTGCTTCTTAAAATTATTGTGGGTGGTCCACAAAATACACATGTGTCCACCAGAAATACAGAACCAGAAGCTTCAGATTGCCCAAATGCCACACCAGCAGACTGAGTACTTATATCTGACAACTGGTTGTACTTTGCTAGTGAACAACAACTGAGCCTTTGCGAGAATGGTTGCCGGTGAAATACAGTACACTAGCAAACAAACATCTTCTCAAAGTAAGGTATTCAGAATAAGAAATACAGCGCTGAGAGCAATTGCATTTGGAGTGCCCTAATTTGGTTAGGCTGACCTTAGAACAGAATCCACAAAAGACTCTAATTTCCATAATATTGGCTAGAAAAGGTCGCCGTGCACACAATGATCTACAATGCCATTCACAGCCTGTTAACCAAATGAGAGAGGCTCTCCCAAGCTCCCATTTATGTCTGTGAACCTGTACATTCACAACAATGCACAGAGGCTTATTTGTCGGGAGGCAAAGCTGAATATGTATTGTTGGCGGTCTGAAGAATGAAGGACTCCAATATTCCATATCTGAACGCATTAGATAAAATTATATTTTATGTCACCCCAAGAAAGAGGGTAAAAACTACTTTTTTTCTACAGCCAGGCTTCCTCCGTTTTCCAGTTCTCAATCACATCCCATTTCCAAGGAGAGGAAACACAGGAACTATAGCCTCCGCTTCCTCTCTCTCCTTCAGAGAGAGATGGACATGTTCTCAACAGCAACATCTGCATTGTTTATCAACATTGAGAAAGTATTATCTTATTATATTATCTTAAATATATTATTTAAGATAATAATCGGGGCTGCGATAGTGCAGTGGTTAAAACTGATAGATGCAGGAAATCTGACTGGAGGGTTTGCAGTTCAAAGCCGCAAGTTGGGTTGAACTCCTGGCTGTCAGCCCTAGCTTCTGCCTACCTAGCAGTTCAAAAGCATGTAATGCGAGTAGATCAATAGGTACTGCCTCAGTGGGGAGGTAAAAGGGCGCCCCATGCAGACATGCCAGCAACAAACAGAGAAAGTCTATGCACAACAGGCTCCTCGGCATGGAACAAGAGCACCTCCCCATGGCCAGAGTTGAGAATCACCTCCAGACGCCGGAGATGGAAAGGAGAAGGCCTTTACCTCTGTCTGTCTGTGTATTGTATGTTGTCGTTCACTGTGTTAAAAGGCAGTGAATGTTTGCCTCACATATGTAAATTGGAATCCACTCTGAGTCCCTCCGGGGTAATAAAGCAAAATATAAATAAAGTATATCATTATCTTATTATTAGTAAAAGGTAAAGGTTTTCCCCTGACATGAAGTCCAGTCATGTCCAACTCTGGGGGTGGGTGCTCATCTCTATTTCTAAGCCGAAGAGCCGGCGTTGTCCGTAGACACCTCCAAGGTCATGTGGCCGGCATGACTGCATGGAGCGCTGTTACCTTCCCGCCGGAGCGGTACCTATTGATCTACTCACATTTGCATATTTTTGAATGGCTAGGTTGGCAGAAGCTGAGGCTGACAGCAGAAGCTTGCACCGCTTCTCAGATTCGAACCTGTGATCTTTCAGTCAACAAGTTCAGCAGCTCAGCGCTTTAACCCACTACCCCACCGGGGATTCAGTCTTATTATATTATATTATATTATATTATATTATATTATATTATATTATATTATATTATATTATATTATTCAAACTACAAGAGAGGAGATTCCATCTGAACATGAGGAAGAACTTCCTGACTGTGAGAGCCGTTCAGCAGTGGAACTCTCTGCCCCGGAGTGTGGTGGAGGCTCCTTCTTTGGAAGCTTTTAAACAGAGGCTGGATGGCCATCTGTCAGGGGTGATTTGAATGCAATATTCCTGCTTCTTGGCAGAATGGGGTTGGACTGGATGGCCCAGGAGGTCTCTTCCAACTCTTTGATTCTATGATTCTATTATTATATTATCTCCATTTTCAGCTTGGACCCAAAACATGGGAAGACAGTGCAAACGCTTCATGGTCCCTTTCCCATAGCTTCCTTGAAACATGCAAAGTCACTCTCTAAGTGATGTCAATTACAACTGCAACTCAGTTACCAACCTATTAAGAATCATGATTATATTTATCAACTAATTATTTTTCAATTAATATTTATCATTGCAAATTAGTCATCTTCTATCTGATGGAAGATAGCTCTTCAGACTTTCTTCACCGTCACAGAAACAGGATACCCATCAGTGTTATGTGCGCTCGTGTTTTTCTGATTTTGAAAATATACTCAACAAGATGTAAAGACCATATACATGGCTCATAGGCTATCAGTGGGCAGAAGTGTATGTCTTTCATGTGCATCTATTATAGATAACATGACTGTCCAACTTTTACTAAAACTTGTGCACCAGCTGCGCCCGTACCTTGGGAAGTCAGACTTGGCCACGGTGGTCCATGCTCTCATCACATCTTAAATAGACTACTACAACATGCTTATGTGGAGTTGCTATTGAAGACTGTTCAGAAGCTTCAAGTAGTCTAATGGGCAGTAGCCAGGTTGCTTACCAGAGCGGGGTACAGGGAGCACACAACTCCCCTGTTGTGTCAACTCCACTGGCTGCCAGTCAGCTACTTATTTATTTTTATTTATCGTATCAGAAGCAAACCACGGGCATAGTTGAAACGTATTTTAAAAACATAAAGTTTAAAAACCTGGCATTATATTAAATGTCCTTTGACCAGTAGCTGGTCACTTGGAGTGCCTCTGGTGTTGCTATAAGAAGGTCCTCCATTGTGCATGTGGTGGGGCTCAGCCTGCATTGTAATAGCTGGTCTGTGGTTTGCTCTTTTTATGAGCCAACAATGTCATGCGGCAACAAAAAAAAAGCGAATAGGATTTTGACCTGCATAAATAGGAATGTAATGTCTAGAAGTCATGCAAGCCCTGTATTTTGCCATGGTTAGACCACACCTGGAATCAGACTGGGTCCGGTTCTGGCCACCGCAATTGAAGGGAGATATTGATTCTAAGCTGGAATGTGTCCAGAGGAGAACGACTAACATTTTCAAGGGTCCCTATGAGGAATGGCTTAAAGAGCTGAGCGTGTTTAGCCTGAAGAAGAGAAGGGCGAGAGGAGACTTGATGAGGGCCATGTATAAACATGTGAGAGGAAGTCACAGGGAGGAGGGAGCAAGCTTGTTTTCTGCTGCCCTTGAAACTAGGACTCGGAACAATGGCTTCAAAGTACAGGAGATTCCACCTGAATATTTGGAAGAACTTCCTGGCTGTGAGAGCTGTTCAGCAGTGTAACTCTCTGCCCCAGAATGTGGTGGAGGCTCCTTGTTTGGAGGCTTTTAAACAGAGGCTGGATGGCCATCTGTCGAGGGTGCTTTGAATGCAATTTTCCTGCTTCTCGGCAGAACGGGGTTGGACTGGATGCCCCACGAGGTCTCATCCAACTCAATGATTCTATGAATATTTGACTAGACATACAATGTGCGCCGCTCTGAGTCCCCCATAAGGGTGAGAAGAGCAGGATATAAATGAAGTAAATAAATCAATCCATGCTAGCCACATGACCTTGGATGTGTCTACGGACAAAGCCGGCTCTTCGGCTTAGAAATGGAGATGAGCACCAACCCCCAGAGTCGGACATGATTGGACTTAATGTCAGGGGAAAACCTTTCCCTTTACCTAAATCTATATAAATAAAAAATTAATGTTTGTTTGTGGGATTAACATAACTCAAAAACCACTGGATGAATTGACACCAAATTTGGACACAATTCACCTATCAGGCCAATGAATGACCATCACTCATAAAAACACTGAAAAACACAGTGGAAGGGACTCAAAAAAGCCCAAAAAAGCAAAAAGATACTACAGCGCATGCGCAAAAATGACTCCTCAGCCAAAAAATACCCCCACACAATAGCATATCTACACTCTCTTTTGGACTACAGCTCCCAGCATCCCCTAGACCAGGCCCTTTAGGAGAGGAGGATGATCCAAATGCACTGCTTCCAAGTGGCAAGTTTTCTTCTCCCTGGATTTCTTTGAGAGCATCCCAATCCCTGCATATTTCCAATTTCCTAGGAATTCCTGAACTGCAACTCCCAGCAACCATCCAGACAGATAGATTAGATATAGGTAGGTAGATAGGTAGGTAGATAAATCGGTCAGGAGGACTGCTGGGAGTTGCAGTTCAAGAACAGGTAGAGAAGGAAAAAAGGGGAGAAAGTGGAAGGGAAAAAAAGTTGGGGGGAAGGAAGGGAAGAGAAGGAGAGAAGGAAATAAAAAAGGGAAGGAAGGAAGGAAAGGAGAGAAAGAGGGAGGGAAGGTACAGCTAGTTCAGTGGTTCTCAGCCGGTGGGTTCCCAGGTGTTTTGGCCCACAACTCCCAGAATTCCCATCCAGTTTACCAGATGTTAGGATTTCTGGGAGTTGAAGGCCAAAACATCTGAGGACCCACAGGTTGAGAACCACTGAGCTAGTCAATAATAAATGAATTTTGCTGGAAAACCTTCCATTCTTGTTGGCTACGAAGTTCCCTGGGTGACTTGGGCCAAGATAAACCACTAAGAACACCATTCCAAACTCTGCCAATAAATACACGCTAGTCGAGAACAACAACAACAAAGGCTCCATCACACCATAAATAAGCACCTGAAGGATAAGACAGCGCAAGATGTAAAGCCGCATTCCCCATTCATGAGCATTCCATAAAGCAACCAGTATTTACACTTCAGTGTAGGAGGATGTGATGTTATTCCAAGCAAGGAAATACTTTTCTATTACTGAAGCATGAGGCAGAAGAAAGCGGGTGGAGAAGAGGGAGAGAGAGGGAGAGAGAAATCAAGCATACCTCTCAGTTATTTTTAAACCCATCACTCGTCTTTTTGAGGCTTTCAAAAGCAAACACACACACACACACACATTTAAAAATTGGCATCCATGCTCTCCGCAGCATAAAAGGCAGCCGCCTGGAGCAAACAAAGATGCGCTAATTAGAGAAGTGACCTGTGGACACAGGTCTCGCTCGCTGTAAATCTTGAGAAACAGTGATGAGATACAGTGACCTCCCAAGGAGAAAACAGGCTTTGGCAGGATCATGTGCAAAATAACTCTTCCGACAAGGCTGCTTATAATGATTTAATTACCAAATACTAATTCTAAAGCAAAAATGGTACTCCAATCAGGCCTTCTTCTACCAGTTCTGCAAGAGGAGGCTAACAGAGGAGCGAAATCCCAATGATGCTGTTCCAAAGAATTGGGATTTTCCTTGCTGAGACCTCCTCTGAGTAGAATGGAAAGGATGAGCAGATATTGGCCCAGTTCAAGCAACAACAAAGTACAAGGGTTGAATGAAAAGTAATGCCTCCACCTTCGTTACTTGGGTTTGGGTGGGAATATTTTACTAAATCAAATGTAGAAATAAAACAATAATAATAATAATAATAATAATAATAATAATACTTTATTTATATTCCGCTCTTCTCACCCTGAAGGGGACTCAGGGTGGATCACAATCCATATACTTGGCAAACATTCAATGCCGCTTTGTATAGACAATACACAGACAGACAACAGAAGGAAGTGGTTTGTTTCGATTCAGTGTCCAGCTGTTTTTGATGCCATGGAAGGTTGGGCTTGAGTCCAGGGCGTGCTGTTGCTCTATCCTCTATGATGAAGAGCCATCAGGACTTCCTCCTTCCTTTTGGTCACCCAGCATTTTCTGATCTTCTTTCTTTATGGTGTTGTAAAACACCTCCCCCACTTTTTAGCGCTACCTAATTTCTCTAATTACAACTAAAATTGTTTTTGAATTGCTTAGGTAAACAACGAGCTAGGGTGTCATTTGGCAGCTCACACTAACCCAAGCCATCAAATGCTAATCAGGGTGGCCAATTGAAACATTCACATCTAGCTCCAATGGACAAGATTTCTTTCTTTCCACAGATATATACACCCAATTTTCCTAGTTTCCAACAGACCTCACAACCTCTGAGGATGCCTTCCATAGATGCAGGTAAAACGTCAGGAGAGAATGCTTCTAGAACATGGCCATATAGCCTGAAAAACCTGCAACAACCCAGTGATTTCAGTGCTCTGCAGGACTGCAGAAAGCATGCCCTCTCTATTGAACCCATGGAAAGTCATATTTTGCATTTAGGTGAGGCTTACTGGATCCAAATGAGAGCCAGGAAATTATACCTGGGAACCCAGACAAGAACTTTGCCTTTCATCTTTTTCGTTTTTAATTCTAGTTAAGAATAGAGGAGGAATGGAATATAATTAACTTTATTGTCATTGTACACTGAAATCAAATGCTTTCCCCAGCACACATCACGAAACAACACACCCGCCCCTCCACATTCCAACCACTACCGCACAGCCCCCAATGCAGTCATGCCGGCCACATGACCTTGGGGGTGTCTACGGACAATGCCAGCTCTTCGGCTTAGAAATGGAGATGAGCACCAACCCCCAGAGTAGGACACAATGGGACTTTATGTCAGGGAAAACCTTTACCTTTACTATTTTGCAAAGAATAGGTTTCAAGGATTAAGAGTAAAGGTTTGAATTGTTTTGTGTTAAGAGTTGTATTTCTCTATATTTCCTTTTTCTCATATTTCTTCATTCTCACTGTTGGATTTGTCTTTACTTTTCTCCCTTTCCTATATCACTTAGAGTACTCTTTATCACTCATTATTAAAAAAAAATGTAAAATATTTTTTCAGTTCCAACCTGAGTAATCCATTCTTAAAATAAGATCATTCAGTAAGAAAGAAAGCTGGCACAGGCCTGCTGCAAAGAAGTGTGGATAGATTTTTACGTTCCTAGATAGCATTACTCACAACCAATCTCCTTCCAATTCTCTTCTAGGATAACTGCCTAACATTCTAACTAATTTGGCCCCTTCTATATTTTTAATGGCACTGTTTGATGTTGTTTTTAAGTATCTCCCTGCCAGATGCGAACCTATTTCCACAAACTGGGCGTATTAGAGAAAGTGTACTTGTTCCAGTTGGAAATACGCAAAAAAAAAATGTGATTATAACAGACACTTTGACAATATTTTAAGGAAAGCAGAGAACAGGAGGACAAGCTGTAGGGGGAAAGGAAGACTTGACAAGTAAGGAAATGACAGAAAAGTGAGCAGAGAAAAGGTTGGGGGGTTTTTTGCTTCCTACCACATAACAATTCTTCACAAGCTGCAAAAATGTTAACTTTGACAGTCCCATTGAGACCATCAGAAGAGGGAAGAATCTCTGGGATTATCTACACGAAAGCCATATCTATCTTGCTTAGGAGGACATGTGCAAATGTATCTTAGATATAAGAGTCTGTAAAGGTCAAAACCAAAAAAATGAGAGGAAGGTCCTGGGTGAATGGTACGGAGATATATCCATTCCAGCAATACAGCCAACATCCTGACAGCCAGTCTATCCCTGACAGTGAAGAGATAAACTAGAGGCCCCCAAAGATTTCTATTATCCAGCAACACACTAGGACAGCCAATCCTAAACGGCATTTCCCAGAACCCTAGTGTTATGCAAAGGCATCATAAAGGTTCAATTGAAAAATTACAACATGTTTTTAAAATCTTTTTAAACATTCCATGAACCCCTGGTTTTAAAACTAAATTTGAACCTATGCTACTGAATAACTGTTGGGTGGACTGATAGCTTTTTTGGTTATTGATACCAATATGTCAATCTGAGCAATGCTCCTCTTCATATCCCTTGTTGTTGTTGTTCATTCATTCAGTCGCTTCTGACTCTTTGTGACCTCATGGACCAGCCCATGCCAGAGCTCCCTGTCGGCCGTCACCACCCCCAGCTCCTTCAAGGTCAAGCCAGTCACTTCAAGGATGCCATCCATCCATCTTGCCCTTGGTCGGCCCCTCTTCCTTTTTCCTTCCATTTTCCCTAGAATCATTGTCTTCTCCAAGCTTTCCTATCTTCTCATGATGTGGCCAAAATACTTCATCTTTGTCTCTACTATCCTTCCCTCCAATGAGCAGCCAGGCTTTATTTCCTGGAGGATGGACTGGTTGGATCTTCTCGCAGTCCAAGACCCTCTCAGAACTTTCCTCCAACACCACAGCTCAAAAGCGTCTGTCTTCCTTCGCTCAGCCTTCCCTATGGTCCAACTCTCACATCCATAGGTGACTACGGGGAATACCATTGCTTTAACTATGCAGATCTTGGTTGCCAGTCATGTCCCTAGAGGTGTGCAATTTGGCCAAAAGGCATGCCGTTTCGGGATCCATTTTCAGCCAACCCCCCCATTCTCGAATGGGGAGGGGTGTTTCCGTTTCCATTTGGCAAAGATTCATCCCATTCACTTCGAAGGCTCAATCTTCAGTCATTTTAATGCCTATCTGCATGAGACCTATCTCAGTTTTAGACCCCATTTACAAATGCAGACCTGCCAAGTTTCAAAACAATTAACCAATCTACTGATTTTTTAAAGAATGACTTTAAGTTTTAACCATAACATTTAAAAAATAAGACAAACTGCAAGAGAGGGTTCTGAGAATTGTAGTCACTGGTTGTGCACATTCTCAGCCAATCAACACATGGACACAACCAGGATTTTTAGTAGATGAGAAACAGAGAGAGGAAAAAAACTTCAACTCCCATCATGCTCCTAGAGGAACTCAGAGTCTTTTCAATGCCCGCCCCATGCAAGTGCTGCTGGGAAAGCGAATTCTCCTCTCTGGAGGAGGAGCCTAGTAAATTTTCCAAAAAGAAATGGACAGATGCTGCTGCTGTTGTGGAGGACATACAATAATCCCATCTTCTCCAGAAGCCCCGCTGCAAACCCCTGTCTCAAGTATATTGCAGACTTAACTCCATCCCCTCTAGTAACCAATAAAATCTGGCTCTCTTAATATGTTTTGGTCAGCTTTTTGGTTCCGTCTTCCCCGTTCTGTTTTCAGAAATTATACGAAATGGAACACCGAATATTACAAATCATTTTTGAATGATTCTGGCTCAAGCCTAATGTCCATCTCTCCATGGTAATCAGGCATTTCAGCTGATGCCGACACCAAAAACAAATTTAGGAGTAAGTTGGATGCCACTCTGGATTTACATATTCAGCTGTCGAGCATAAAGCCCAAGTATAAAAATAAAGCGATTTCAATTGCCACTTTAGGTATGAATCCAATATTTTCCTGTCCCAAAATAAATGTCTGCGGTTATAGCCAATATTTTCTTGTAACGGAATAAAGTTTGTGGTTATATTTAATTTTTTTCTCTTTGTTTCCAAACCTGTTACATACATTCTACAAAACACTCGGGCAATTGGAGTAGATAGAAGAAGGTGGAAGAACTTTGCAGGTTCATAATGCTTAGAAATAGAGTTAGAGTTCTGCAGGAAAATCGGGGAGAGAGTCAGGCTTCTGCAGAAAGGAAAAAGATTCTGAAGGGTTCCATGACCAAAAATGTTGGAAACCTCTGCAATAGAATAATATTGTTAGTAGGTATGGTGTATACCGGGGGCCCCGGTGGCGCAGTGGGTTAAAGCACTGAGCTGCTGAGCTTGTTGATCGAAAGGTCGCAGGTTCGATTCCGGGGAGCGGCGTGAGCTTCCACTGTCAGCCCTAGCTTCTGCCAACCTAGCAGTTCGAAAACATGCAAATGTGAGTAGATCAATAGGTACCGCTCCGGTGGGAAGGTAACGGCGCTCCATGCAGTCATGCCGGCCACATGACCTTGGAGGTGTCTATGGACAACGGCGGCTCTTTGGCTTAGAAATGGAGATGAGCACCACACCCCAGAGTCAGACATGACTGGACTTAATGTCAAGGGACTACCTTTACCTTTACGTTTTTATGGTGTATACCAAGCATGGACAAACTTTGGCCCTCCGGGTGTTTTGGACTTCAACTCCCACAATTCCTAACAGCCTACCGGCTGTTAGGAATTGTGGGAGTTGAAGTCCAAAACACCCGGAGGGCCAAAGTTTGCCCATGCCTGGCGTAGACTGTGTTCTGCTAAATAGAAGTAACGCACTACACACAAAAAGAGGATACATAAATTGGCAGATGCTACTTAAGAGGCATAGATGCACATTTTATAATTGTGCATTTTATATTTTTACAATGCAAGTCAAAACATAATATATCTAAGCACTGGAGGAGCCTCTGTTTGACCCGAGTTCTTGCTCAGCCTGATCTCCAGATTCTAAACTAAGATAGGCCACCAGCTCTCCTTCCTGAAGACAATTTGCTAATTCATAGCTCTTCAAATGGAGAATATTTTCAAAATGTCTTCTGCTATACCTACAGAAGGAGGACCCATTCATTGCAATGCAATTTTTATTTGTTTGCTTTCCTATGCATATCTGTCAATACATTTGAAGTACATTAACAAAGTGAAGACAAGAAAGCTTGCTGGTGCCAGAAGATGCCTTCTGAGAACAAAACCACACACTCCTCGATTTGATTTGGCTTTGCAGAAGGATTGCATGATATGATATGATAAGATGGGCTGAGGACAGGACAATCTGTATGCCATAGATCCATCAAATCCCCCACTTTTAAAATAGGATGCGATTTTCAGATATTATTTTCTGAAAATAATTTGAATAAAGGCCCCACAGAAAACATCCGAGAGCAGTACGTGTGAAAAAGATCTTGGAGTCCTCGTGGACAACAAGTTAAACATGAGCCAACAATGTGATGTGGCGGCAAAAAAAGCCAATGGGATTTTGGCCTGCATCAATAGGAGCATAGTGTCTAGATCTAGGGAAGTAATGCTACCCCTCTATTCTGCTTTGGTTAGACCACATCTGGAATATTGTGTCCAATTCTGGGCACCACAATTCAAGAGAGATATTGACAAGCTGGAATGTGTCCAGAGGAGGGCGACTAAAATGATCAAGGGTCTGGAGAACAAGCCCTATGAGGAGCGGCTTAGGGAACTGGGCACGTTTAGCCTGAAGAAGAGAAGGCTGAGAGGAGATATGATAGCCATGTATAAATATGTGAGAGGAAGCCACAGGGAGGAGGGAGCAAGCTTGTTTTCTGCTTCCTTGGAGACTAGGACGCAATGGAACAATGGCTTCAAACTACAAGAGAGGAGATTCCATCTGAACATGAGGAAGAACTTCCTGACTGTGAGAGCCGTTCAGCAGTGGAACTCTCTGCCCCGGAGTGTGGTGGAGGCTCCTTCTTTGGAAGCTTTTAAGCAGAGGCTGGATGGCCATTTGTCAGGGGTGATTTGAATGCAATATTCCTGCTTCTTGGCAGAGGGTTGGACTGGATGGCCCATGAGGTCTCTTCCAACTCTTTGATTCTATGATTCTATGATCCCCAGCTACACCTTAAACATCTCACAGCACCCCAAATATCTCTGTTTTCATCAAAGCCTTGTTCAAAACATTGTTGTTATAGTTGTTGTGGTTATCAACATCAGTATTGTCATGCGTTCCTCTTTTAAAAGAGACTCAGTGGCGAACAATGATTAAAAAATCGGTTGTTGTAGGTTTTTGGGGGGCTGTATGGCCATGTTCTTGAAGCATTCTCTCCTGATATTTCACCTGCATCTAGGGCAAGCATCTTCAGAGGTTGTGAAGTTTGCTGGAAACTAGGAAAACTTCTGAAAATGCTTGCCACAGATGCAGACGAAACGTCAGGAGAGAATGCTTCTAGAACATGGCCATACAGCCTGAAAAACCAACAACTCAGTGATTCTGGCCATGAAAGCCTTCACCAATACAATGATAAAAAATAACAGGATATCCAAATTAAAACCTGTAACATATAAACACTAAAGTAGAATAGGATACACTTATTGGAATCGGGGGGGGGGGGGGGTTACAGTATTTTTTAAAACTATAATTTTAATTGTATTTTTATGCTTCATGACACAAAGGTTTAATTGTTTTTTAAAAAAACCTTATTTTCCGTTTGTATTGCATGATGTCATGTTCACTTTTGGCCAGATTGAGTCCCTATCTTAGGAGAAAGATGGGACACAGGTAAAAAAATAAAATTAAACATAGAACTATTAAAAATAAACCATTAAAACCTACGAAAAATACCCAGCACACTACACAATGCCTCTTCTCACTAATTTGAGAGGAACCAAAGAGAAAAATGGGTATTTTGGCATGTCGGGTAGTGCTATCCATGAGAAACACGTTAGGTAGGAATTGGCCCCTGTAAAGTCACTTTGTCTATTACTAAACAAATCCCAACCCTTCCCTCTAAACCACTGGTTCTCAACCTGTGGGTCGCGGCCCCTTTGGGGGTCGAATGACCCTTTCATAGGGTTGCATAAGACCATTCGAAATATTTCTGATAGTCTTAGGAACTGAGACACGGCTAACTTTTTCCCACCCCCTTTGCTTCCCAGATGCCTCTTCTTCTTCTCTTGAGCGAGGTGGTAACATGCCCCCCACCACCATTTTAGGAGGAAGAGATGGGAGCGAAGGAGGGGAGGTTTGCTTTGTAGCCAAGAAGGAAGAGAAAAGAGGAGGAGGAAGAGGAGGAGGAGAGAAGGGAGAAGGTTAGAGAAGGGGGCCTGGGGGGAGGGCAGGATTTAGAGAGGCGTGGAGTGGCCCCTCCATGGACAAATCCCAGGAAGAAAGAGTAGTAACAATGAACCATCTAGGAATGTAAGATCTTCTGGGGAGGCCCTGCTCTCAGTCCCGCCTTCTTCACAGGTTCAGTTGGTGGGGAGATAGGGCCTTCTCAGTGGTGGCCCCTCGGCTGTGGAACACCCTCCCTAGGGACATTAGATCGGCCCCCACCCTCTTAATATTTCATTTTAAAAAGTCAAAACCTGGCTTTGTGAACAGGCTTTCTTCAAATGCAGTGTAGCAGATAACTTCTTGACCTCGGAACAACTGGACAATTGTGATTTTGGTATTGAGATGCAGAGAATTTATGCTTTTATTGATTTTACTGTTTATGGAATTTTATGTATGTTATATGCTTTTAGCCGTTTTTATATTATTGTGGCATCAAATTGTGCCGTTTTGTAAACCGCCCTGAGTCACCCTCGGGCTGAGAAGGGCGGTATAGAAATATAATAATAATAATAATAATAATAATAATAATAATAATATACATCCTGCATATCAGATATTTACATCATGATTCATAACAGTAGCAAAATTACACTTATGAAGTAGCAACAAAAATAATTTTATGGTTGGGGGTCACAACAACATGAGGAACTGTATTACGGGGTCACGACATTAGGAAGGTTGAGAACCAATGCTCTAAACACATTGTCCAAATGCAAGGAAAACAAGCCTAAGAGATGCTTCTACTGAGTCATTCATATGAACATTAATAAATCAGGAAAGATCTGGGCCTTAAGGCTGGCTTACCAGTTTATCCAGCTTTACACTCAACTGGATAATAGAGAATTTCATCTCAGTTCAGATGTGAATAGCACCGTGCCCTTCAATTTATTATTCTTCATTATCACCGCTCACATTTAAATTTTAATTAAAGGAGCAATCAATTTTTGTTGGTTCGTTTTATGAGCCTTTCTTGATCTAAATGTTTACAATGGACACATTACAAATTGGATCAACACTGCAGCGGGGGGGACGAGCAGGGAATTATTTTCCCATTCAAAAAGGAAAATAGCCAACATGAGCTGAAACTTTCGACTTTGTCCATGTGCTTTATCAAAATTCCTGATGGCACAAAAGCATCTGGGTGTATCCAAGCCATATGCAGATTTTGCACTACAACTGAGCTCAGCTTTCCAACCCTTGAGTTGGACAAGATTCCCCGAATTTTACAAGCAAAAGCAAAATGCTGGAACCTCTCCTAACAAATGCATTCTTCCAACATTAGTAACTTTTGCCATCTAGATAAACGTGGCTAATTATAAAAAATATTAAAAAGCTTCCATCTGTGAAACATTACAGCAGAGCTTTCCAAACTGTGTGGCGCGACACATTAGTGTGTCTGTTGCGGTGTGTAAGTGTACCGCACAAATGTAATGAGAAATGACAAAATATCTTGGAAATGTATGTTATTATCTTAAAAATCATATATTTTGAAAAATATAAATGAAATATGTTGTATCTCCATACATTTCATTATGATAATTTATGCCTGTGTCCATATCTCTTCGAAGGGGTTGGTTTAACCTCTGGTTCACTAGTAAAACTGAATTACTGTGTTTCAGAAGAAGGATTTATTATTTATTTATTTGGTGGTTTTGTATACCAGTCTTCTCACCTCCATTTGAGGGACTCGGGCCGGTTTCCAACATGTCCAAACAGTGTATCATGAACATGAAATGTTTAGAATGCTCAACATTAGAAGGAATATAGAAACAGGCTGCATGCCAGCATGAGGCCACTGCAGTCCTGTATAACTAATGGAATTCAACCACTATGTAGGACCCCCCAGTGGCGCAGTGGGTTAAACCCTTGTGCCGACAGGACTCAAGACTGGCAGGTTGCAGGCTCGAATCTGGGGAGAGCATGGATGAGCTCCCTCTGTCAGCTCCAGCTCCTCATGCGGAGACATGAGAGAAGCCTCCCACAAGGATGGTAACACATCAAAACATTTGGGCATCCCTGGGTAACATCCTTGCAGACTGCCAATTCTCTCACACCAGAAGCAACTTGCAGGTTCTCAAGTCGCTCCTGACAACAACAAAATTCCATGTCAGAAACATTCATCCAGAGAGTGGGGTTTAGGAACCCGCAAGCCTTTGTAAAGTAAATGGAAAGTAACTCTTCAAAATATCTTCACTTGCTCACTTATTGTTATCTAGATGGTATGGTCCACTGAAGCTATTGGCAACCCAAGATGATGGTCCAGACCATCCCACATCACAATCCAAAGGACAATGGGAAGACAGCAGGAAGATTTGCCGTTAATGCCAATTTTGCCATGTTTACAAAGACAGTTTGACACCACCGCTACCCCACCTGGGAAATCACCATAAAATGGAAAAGAGTGTATATCCTTTGGAGTATAAATAAGTTATTCCAATTCTGTCTTATTGCAATCACAAATTCTGCATAAGAAAAAAAGTGGCATTCTGGGGCTGGAATATATTATGACTTAATGATTGTGCAGATCAAATAGCTTTTGATATAGTCTCCTCTTCTGCTTCTGCTAATAAGAGCAGCTAGGCAGAATCTCAGGGAGCAACCATCTCTCCAAAGAGCCAAGGTGGCGCAATGGGTTGTACCAGCTGAACTGCTGGTTGAAAGGTCAGCAGTTTGAATCTCCGAGATGGTGTGAGCTCTCGTCTGTCAGCTCCAGCTTCCCATGCAGGAACATAATAGAAGCCTCGCACAGGATAGTAACACATCTGGGCGTCACCTGGGCAATGTCTCTGCAGATGGCCAATTCCCTCACACCAGAAGTGACTTGCTGTTTCTCAAGTTGCTTCTGACACAAAAAAATCTCTCCAGACTCATTTAGTCTTTGCTGTGTCTTCAGACATGATGATGCACATTAGCTAAGCCATTCTGAAGACTCTTTCTCCCTCAAATACAAGGGCAAGAAACTTCATTTTGAAGAATCAAAAGAAGGCAAACTAGAGTTCTGAGAAGGCCAAATCCAACAGCCAGTTCTGTGCTTTTTTGAAATAGTCATGTTTTTATCCTATACAATACATTGAATCATGTTTTTATCCTGTGCAAAAAGAAGAAGAAAAAGTCACTGGCGCTCAAAAATTAGGGTCATAAAATGTGTTTTTTTTTTTAAAGAAAAAGAATGTATGCTGGTTTTATAGAGATTTGACAATCTAAATCCAGAAATGACTTCAGATTTGCTCCATCACTTACAGGTTTTTCACAACTTGCTTTGACATTTTTATGTTGCAAAATGTGACTGCCTTAAATTAGGAGTGAATTTATAAGCCTGTGTACGTTGCATGACATGTTTATTGTGTTTTTGGAAGCTGGCACCCTAAAAAGACATTAGAATAACCACAACTACAATATTGAAAAATGCTTTGTTTCATAACAGGCCTCTGATTGTCATCTGTAATTCGACTCCCGCCAAAGGAAGAACAGGGAAAGTTTGTTTTGCAGAACAAGGGATCTTTACAAACACGTAATCCTTAGGGACGTTTCCATTTCAAGATTCTTAACTGTTAAAATAAAGAGGAGCCTTGAGATTTGAAAAGACCAGCCCACTATCAATACAATCCCAAGTCTTTCTCCTGCTAAAAAAGACAGATAGCTGTTGCGTTGTTATTTTCCCTTCCCTTTTCTTCTTCTTTAACAGACACCCACTCGCTACTCAGACACAAAACATCTCACGCTAAGTGGCATATAAAGCTTACCGTGTTTACCCTTGTATCATATCTCGCATCAAGCAATGTTTTGCCGGAGCGTCACGGCAATAAGGGGAAAGTCACACATTCACCGGGAGCATTAGGAAAATCTTCCTGACACTCAAATCTATAAGTCTGTTGTTCAACAGTCTCCCCAGGGAAGCCGCAGCGGCTTGGCTGCTACAGTCGTTTAAAATGAGAATGGACAGAGCCCCGGAAAATACACCGCAGGGAGACGCAGCGGATGAACCCACACAGCGCTTCTTTCCCTCCCTCTCTCTCTCTCTCTCTCAGCTCCAGTTGTATCACCTCGATGCTATCCGAGATGTGCTGGTAATTACAGCAAACATTTCCACCTGGCAGGCTTTGTAATGATCTGCTTTATAAACAGATAATTGCTAATGAGCAATTATTACTATTAATAATAAAACTAAGTGTTGTGATTCAGGTGACAAGCACTTTAATGTTAGTGCAGATCCATGAGAAAGGAGACACAAGACCTGCCTGAACAGGACCAGAGCTTGCAAATGTTAGACATTAAAAAATGTTGAATGTATTGTCGAAGGCTTTCATGGCTGGAATCACTCAGTTCTTGTGGGTTTTTTCGGGCTATATGGCCATGTTCTAGAGGCATTTCTCCTGACGTTTCGCCTGCATCTATGGCAAGCATCCTCAGAGGTGAGGTCTGCTGGAACTGGGGAAAAAGGGGTTTATATATCTGTGGAATGACCAGGGTGAGACAAAGGGCTTTTGTAAGTTGGGCTAGGTGTGGATCTTTCAACTGACCACCTTGAGATTAGCATACAATGGGCTGACTGTGCCTGGAGCAAACTCTTCTTGAAAGGTGAGAGAAAAACAGGCAGGGACATCTAATCACCTTTCAAGAAGAGTTTGCTCCAGGCACAGTCAGCCCATTGTATGCTAATCAAGGTGGTCAGTTGAAAGATTCACAACCTAGCCCACCTTACAAAAGCCCTTTGTCTCACCCTGGTCATTCCACAGATATATAAACCCCTTTTTCCCCAGTTCCAGCAGACCTCACCTCTGAGGATGCTTGCCATAGATGCAGGCGAAACGTCAGGAGAAATGCCTCTAGAACATGGCCATATAGCCCGAAAAAACCCACAAGAACTGAGTGATTCCAGCCATGAAAGCCTTCGACAATACATTCAACATTTTTTAAGTAGGACAAGATAGAGCTCAGTTACAGATTTTACCATTCCATCTGTATACAATGAACCAAGAGCCAAGCTGTATATGCAAAACTGCACAATGCCACTGTATTTCAGCTGTACCACAAGAGATGCAGGTAAGCAACTCACACACTACAAGTTTTTCTGCTAAAAGCAGCAAGTAAAAAAAATGTCCATATAGGTAGTCATGGAGAAAAAGACTAGTACATGATCTCATCCATGTGCTGAATGCTCTGGTGCAATCTGAGAAAAATTAGACCATATAATCCTGCTATATCTGTAATGCTGCTTCAAATCCTGTTAAAAGCAATGAATACACTTCGACGTAAACACAGCCAGGCAGGATTTGCAATCTATAGGGTAACATATCACAAACTGTTGGTAGAAGTAACACTCTGAAGCCTCACTGATACAGTACCTGGCTGCATATTGAACTCCTCTTATAATTAAACAGATTCCAGTTTTCCCTTACTTAGTTCTTACTTATCCGACAATGTGATGTGGCAGCAAAAGAAGCCAATGGGATTTTGGCCAGCATAAATAGGACTCTAGATCCAGGGAAGTCATGCTCTCCCTCTATTCTGCATTGGTTAGGCCACACCTGAAATATTGTGTCCAATTCTGGGCACCACAATTGAAGAGAGATATTGACAAGCTTGAATGTGTCCAGAGGAGGGCAACTAAAATGATCAAGGGTCTGGAGAACAAGCCCTATGAGGAGTGGCTTAAAGAGCTGGGCATGTTTTGCCTGAAGAAGAGAAGGGAGGAGACATGATAATGTATAAGTATGGGAGAGGAAGTCCTAGGGAGGAAGGAGCAAGCTTGTTTTCTGCTGCCCTGGAGATAAGGACGCAGAGCAATGGCTTCACACTATTATTTTATTTACTCCCGCCCATATCAGCCCGGAAGCGACTCAGGGCGGCGAACAAGTCAGCACAATTCGATGCCATATAAAAATACATACAGCAATATCTATATAAATAAGAATGTAATGGTCGTTTGTGGTATTCACAGAACTCAAAAACCAGTGGGCCAATTGACACCAAATTTGGACAGCATACACCTAACAACCCAATGTATGTCCTTCACTCAAAAAATTTAGATTTTGTCATTTGGGAGTTGTAGTTGTTGGGATTTATAGTTCACCTACAGTCAAAGAGCATTCCAAACTCCACCAATTATGGCATTGAACCAAAGGTGACACACAGGACTCCCATGACCAACAGAAAACACTAGAAGGGTGTAGTGGGCAGTGTCCTTTGCTTTGGGAGTTGTAGTTCACCTACATCCAGAGAGCACTGTGGACTCAAACAGTGATGGATCTGGACCAAACTCTACACGAATACTCAATATGCCCAAATGTGAACACTGGAAAATAGAATCTTGACATTTGGGAGTTGCAGTTGCTGGGATTTATAGTTCACCTAGAATCACAGAGCATTCTGAACCCCACCAACGATAGAATTGGGCCAAACCTCCCACACAGAACCCCCATGACTACCAGAGTGGGCCACAGCAACGCGTGGCAGGGTATGGCTAGTAACAAATAAAAATAATATATCTAAAAGCATAAAAACAGTGCACAATAAAAAAATTAAAATTATGTCATCATGTTTGATCCTCATCTGTTCCGTTGTCCTTAGCCATTCCTGGGTTCCATCTGAACATTAGAAAGAACTTCCTGACTGTGAGAGCTGTTCAACAGTGGAACTCTCTGCCTCAGAGTGTGGTAGAGGGTCCTTCTTTGGAAGCTTTTAAACAGAGGCTGGATAGCCATCTGTCAGGGGTGCTTTGAATGCAATTTTCCTGCTTCTTGGAAGAATGGGGTTGGACTGGATGGCCCATGAGGTCTCTTCCAACTCCAAAATATTATATGCATTGTACAAGCTGGCTATGTTTCCTTCCCAATTTCCCCATGCAGTACATATGAACCCAGGGCTGATATTAACAAGCAGCTTATAGCAACTGAGTTATTATTCACAGGTCACTGATATTCAGGTGTAGTTGAGAAATCTGATTATAGTTTTCATATCAACACCGACAGTGAAACGGAGCTTTAATTCTCTGGAACGGTGCTATATTACATCTGCTGCATGCTCTTAATTACATTTCAGACTCTCCCTCACTCCCGGCAGCCACAGGCTGTTGCGCTCTCTATTGGTTCTGGGCACTTGCGCAACCATGCAGAAGCCGTCTTGGTACCGACCTTGAAAAGGCCAAATTTCCATATAAGAATCTTGGGCTTCGATAGGACAGAATGCGGCACCACAGAAACCAAAAGGGAATAAGCTGGAGAAAACACACTGGGTCAAAAGAAAAGCAAATCCCAAATCGCATTAGCACCTTTTATATATGTGTGGGTGTATACACAAGGATATATTTATTTAGCTGGATGGATGGATAAGTATACAAGCACATGCTTGCATATTCGAGTGTTGAAAACGTTTTGTGAGCATTACTTTAGCAATCCTTGAGAATACTTCCATCCAGGCATGCATTAGGCTTACAGCACTGGACTTTGGAGGGATCCAGATTATAAAGCTTGGGGCCCATCACTATCACTCAGTCTTATTTGCCTTGTAAGGCCATGTACATGCCCTTAAGAGTTGTAGATCAGCCGGGGGCTGATGGTTTAACTGATGATTTAGAAAGGACTAGCTTTACCCGCCACGCGTTGCTGTGGCCAACCTTCTCTCCCTCTTTTTCTCCTTCTTTCACTCCTTCCTTCATTTCCTTTTCTTCTTTCCTTTCTTCTCTACCTGTTTACTTCCTTCCTTAGCTTTTTGCTCCCATCCTTCCTTCTCTTTATTTCTTTCCTTCCCTCCCTCTTTCTCTCCTTCTTTCTCTTCTTCCTTTGCTCAGTCTTTCCTCCCTTCCCTTGTTTCTTTCCTTCTCTTCTCCTTCCTTCTCTTCCTCTTTCTTTCCTCCTCCCTTTTTATTTTCCTTCCTCTTTCTCTCCTTTCTTCCCTCTCTATCTCTTTCCTTCCTTCCTTCGCTCTTGACTTCCAGACTTCCTTTTCTTTCTTTCTTTTCTTCCCTCCCTTTCTCTTCTTCCTTTGCTTTTATTCCTCTCTTCCCCTTCCCAAATTCCCCTTCCTTCCTTCCTTCCTTCCTTCCTTCCTTTTGACACCTTCCCTTCCCCTTCTTCTTTTTTTCTATCTTTCTTTCCTTTCCTCCTTCCTTCCTTTCTACCTTCTTTCCCATCCTCCTTCTCTCTCTTTATTCTTTCTTTCCTACCTTTCTTCTTTCATATACCTTCTCAGCTTCTCCTTCCTTCCTTCATACACCTTCCCTCCCTTCCTTCCTTTCTTTCCTTCCTTCCTTTTTCCGTTCTTTCCCATCCTCCTTCTCTCCCTTTCTTCTTTCTTTCCTTCCTTTCTTCTTTCATATACCTTCTCAACTTCTCCTTCCTTTCTTCCTTCCTACACCTTCCCTTCCCACTTTTCTTCTTTCTTTCCTTCTTTTCTTCCTTCCTTCCTTCCTTCCTTGCTATTTACACCCCTTCCCCTCATTTCTGTCCTTCCTTCCCTCTCCCGCTTCCTTCCCTCCTTCCCCTTCCTCACCGATGACGGAGCCAGACAGTGGTGTGCGGGGGCAGCCTGGGCCAGGCGTTGCGGTGGCCACCTGTAGCTACTGAGATCAACCAAATCTTCATTTACAGATCAGAGCAGAAAATAGATGGAATCATTCAGAGAGATTACGTAAGAAAGTTACGTGAAAAAGTTGAGGACAAAATTCATGGGAAAAGGAATGATTTCATGGGTATCTATTAAATAGCAAGTTGTTTACCTTAAGATTGGTTCAGGCAACGTAGCATTAGAGTGAGAAGCTAAGCCTGAGTTCTCTGGTTCTTGGTTCAAGTCAAGTTTTTTGCTTATTTTGCTATGAGTTTTTGTATTGTTTTTGTATTATTGCTGTTATTGTTGTTGTTGTATTGTGGGCTTGGCCTCATGTAAGCTGCACCAAGTCCCTTGGGAGATTGTAGCGGGGTACAAATAAATTATTATTACTATTATTATTATTATTATTATTATTAGTCTTGGTTTTGGATTTAAGTATCCTGGGACTTTTCTATGTTCTTGTATTCCTGTTCAAGCTATACCTTTTTGCTTGTGGACTTACACTATACTTGTGATTTCTGACTGTTCCTGAACTGTGTCACCTTTGGATCTTTATGAGACATTTGGATTATTGCTTGGTTATTACCTGTTGCTAAACCTTTTTGGATTATATATATCTTCTTTTCTTAATCCTGATTTTTATATACTTTTTATGTGTTTTTACAATAAACTGTTTGCTTATATTTTTGTGTGGTGTGGTGGTTATAGGTATTCCCAGGCCTGGAGTGCAACATTGAGCTCCTTCGAGTAAAGGTGAGATATCAATACAAATAACCAAAATAATAACCCAAAAGACATTTTCTCCCCAGAGTACAGTGATCCCTTAACTTAACAGTTTAATTAATTCCATTACCAAGCTCTTAACTCAAAATGTTCTTATCTCAAAACAAATTTCCTACTGAAATACTCTATTCCATCCTCCTTCCCTCTCGTCCTCCCTCCCTCTTTTTCTTTCTCTCTCACTCTCTCTCTCTTCATGAAGCCAAACAGACCAGGAATAAAAACCACACACATTCAACTCACCCAATGTTCCTCAAAGTGTACAAGAACAAAGCAAGCAGCAATCTCCCAAAGCAGACAAGAACACGAGGTCCAAAGGTTGCTCCCTTGAAGCCCTAAAGCCCTGTTCTCTCACACTAGCATTCCCTCTGGTGCTAGCTCTTAAGTCAAAGCACTGCTCTTACGTCAAAGTGAAACCTGGGCTGAGCAACAGCTCTTACCTTAAGACACTCTTAACTTGGGACACTGTTAAGCCAAGGTTCCACTGTACTCAGAAACAAGGAATGAGGGTTGATTCCAGAAAAATGTCAGTATTGGGACAAGCTCCTATAGTAGTTCCCCATATACTCAAATAGAGACACAGCAACCACAGCCACAAGCTCAACATACAGTGACAGCTCATTGTGCCTAGCTGCTTGGCAATTCCGGTATCTCAAATGCTCTGGAACAGGAAGATCTCAGGCATTTATACATATCTATATGTATAAAGTGGTTGTGAGGATGCTTGCCATAGATGCAGGCGAAACGTCAGGAGAAAATGCCTCTAAAACATGGCCATATTGCCCACAGCAACCCAGTGATTCCAGCCATGAAAGCCTTCAACAATTCAAAGATCCATCATTGTTTGAGTCCACAGTGCTCTCTGGGTGTAGGTGAACTACAACTCCAAAACTCAAAGTCAAGGCCCACCAAACCCTTCTAGTGTTTTCACAGAACTCATGGGAGTTCTGTGTGCCACGTTTGGTTCAGTTCCATCGTTGGGGGAGTTCAGAATGCTCTTTGATTGTAGGTGAACTATAAATCCTAGCAACTACAACTCCCAAATGACAAAATCAATTTTTGAGTGATGGTCACTCCTTGGGTTAGTAGATATCTTGTGGTCAAATTCGGTGGTAATTTGTCCAGTGGTTTTTGAGTTATGTTAATCCCACAAACGAACATTACATTTTTATTTATATAGACTAGCCATCCCCTGCCATGCATTGCTGTGGCCCAGTCTGGTGATCTGAAAAATAAAGTAATGTGGAAGTGTTGGTTTCTATTGTAGGTAATTTCTTTCTGCTTGTGGATAAGCAGTATTTCTTGCTGTTTCTTTCTCAGTGTTGATGTAGAGATTGTCTGGTTGGCCTACTACGGAACAGGCAACATATCATTGTCCTTCTTTAGGCGTCCCTTTCAAACCTATGATACGATATCTGTGCATGCGTGTGTGTATGTGAATCATATATATCTATCTATATCTATGGCTGGATAGATATAGATAGATATATATGTCAGGAGGGCTTTGAATACGTTTTCTTGCCCTGGTGAAAGGAGTTGGACTGGATGACCTTAAGTATTTTTTGTTGTTCATGGGGGGTTCTCTGTGGGAAGTTTGCCCCAATTCTGTCGTTGGTGGAGTTCAGAATGCTCTTTGATTGTAGGTGTTTATAGTTATAAATTTATAGTTTACAGTTATAAATCCCAGCAACTACAACTCCCAAATGTCAAGGTCTATTTCCCCCAAAGTCCATTTGTGCACATATTTGGGCATATGGAATATTTGTGCCAAGTTTGGTCCAGATCCATCATTGTTTGAGTCCAAAGTGGTCTCTGGATGTTGGTGAACTACAACTCCCAAATTCAAGGTATATGCCCATGAAACCCTTCCAGTATTTTATGTTGATCATGGGAGTTCTGTGTCCCAAGATTGATTCAATTCCATCATTGGTGGAGTTCAGAATGCTCTTTGTTTGTGGATGTACGATAAATCCCAGCAACTATAACTCCCAAATGACAAAATCATTTTTTGAGTGATGGTCACTCCTTGGGTTAGTAGGTGTCTTGTGACCAAATTAAATACATTTTCTTGCCCTGGTGAAGGGAGTTGGACTGGATAGCATTAAGTATTTTTTGTTGTTCATGAGGTTCTGTGTGGGAAGTTTGCCCCAATTCTGTCATTGGTGGGGTTCAGAATGCTGTTTGATTGTAGGTGAACTATAAATCCCAGCAACTACAACTCCCAAATGTCAAGGTCCATTTGTGTGCATATTTGGGCATATGGAATATTGGTGCCAAGTTTGGTCCAGATCCATCATTGTTTGAGTCCAAAGTGCTCTCTGGATGTTGGTGAACTACAACTCCCAAACTCAAGGTATATGCCCACGAAACCCTTCTAGTGTTTTCATGGGAGTCCTGTGTGCCAAGTCTGGTTCAATTCCATCATTGGTGGAGTTCAGAATGCTCTTTGATTGTGGGTGTACTATAAATCCCAGCAACTACAACTCCCAAATGTCAAGGTCCATTTGTGTGCATATTTGGGCATATGGAATATTTGTGCCAAGTTTGGTCCAGATCCATCATTGTTTGAGTCCACAGTGCTCTTTGGATGTTGGTGAACTACAACTCCCAAACTTGAGGTATATGCCCACGAAACTCTTCTAGTGTTTTCCATTGATCATGGGAGTTCTGTGTCCCAAGATTGGTTTAATTCCATCATTGGTGGAGTTCAGAATGCTCTTTGTTTGTGGATGTACGATAAATCCCAGCAACGACAACTACCAAATTACAAAATCAATTTTTTTGAGTGAAGGACATACATTGGGTTGTTAGGTGTCTTGTGACCAAATTTGGTGTCAATTTGTCCAGTGGTTTTTGAGTTATGTTAATCCCACAAACGAACATGACATTTTTATTTATATAGTTTGGGGACGCAATGGAGGAAGAGCCAGAAGAAGCAACTATGTAATGAACAAAAGAGCCAGGTTAAGTCCCAGTGGCACCAATTGCTTATCCCTTATCTAGGAGAAACCTCCAAAACCATCAAAGTCACATCCAATCAATTTCCCATTTACAAGGAAGTAAACCTGGATTCACCTCCATTTACTTAAGGACCAAAAAGAAGAAGCGTCACGGAACAGGTCATAAATATTTCAACAGTCTTTCAGCTTTGTTATTCTGTTTAAAGCAGAAAACATGACAAAAGCTTTGATTGTTTTACTTAATACCACATAATAATTCAAAGGGAAACAAACCAGCGTTAGTCAAGGTTGCCCAACACAGGGGCTTGGGCGGATGTGTGCATCCTTTCTTTGCTGCTTTCCAGCACTGAAGAAAATGGCTTATCTCATGATAAAAGCGCATTTCACAGCATATTTGCACACACACAAGTACACACACTCGGAGAAGACGGAAAGCGGGGAAAGGCATTTCATCATTAAAATGTAAAAGATGATGGGTGTTAGGAAAACAGCCTTGAGGGATTGGCTTCGTTTCATGCAAATCGGCACTGGCAATGGCAATGCAATACTTTTTTAAAATATGCATATATGTAAAGCATGTGTCCCACTGATAGTCCCAATGGGATGGAATCCATTAACTTCAACTGTTAGCATCATAGAACCATAGAATTATAGAGTTGGAAGAGACCACCTGGGCCACCTAGTCCAACCTCTTGCCATGCAGAAAAAGCACAATCAAAGCACCCCTGGCAGATGGCCGTCCAGACTCTGTTTAAACACCTCCACCACACTATGAGGCAGAGAGTTCCACTGCTGAACAGCTGGTAGTCAGGAAGTTCTTCCTAACGTTCAGGTGGAATATTCCTTTCTTGTAATCTGAACCCTAGTTTCCAGGGCAGAAAACAAGCTCCTTCTTCCTTATGGCATCCTTTCACATATTTATACATGGCTCTCAGGTCTCCTCTCAACCTTCTCTTCTGCAGGCTAAACAGATGCTCCTTGGAGGGATCCATGGTCTCCAGACCTTTGATCATTGTAGTTGCCCTTTTCTGGTTCCATTCCAGGACCCCCCTGATAAGTGCAAATCCACGAAATAGGGATATTCAAAGAGAGTTGTAGTTCGCCTACATCCAGAGGGCACTGTGGACTCAAACAATGATGGATCTGCACCAAACTTGGCATGAATATTTATTTATTTATTTATTTACTTACTTACTGTATTTGTATACCGCCTTTCTCAGCCAATTGGCAACTCAAGGCGGTTTCCAACAAATCAGGATACATAAAACATAATAGATAAAAAACATTAACAGTATAAGACATCACAAAAGCAATAAAAGCAACATCACCAGCATCTCATTATTCTCAAGCATTGTCCAATTCCATTGTCAGGTCATTCGATTTCCTATATTAGCTACTCTGTATTTATAAACTCTTGCTCGATTAGCCACGTTTTAACTTGCCTCTGAAACATCAAGAGGGAGGGAGCAAATCTGATTTCCCTAGGGAGGGCATTCCATAGCCGAGGGGCCACCACTGAGAAGGCCCTGTCTCTTGTCCCTGCCAAACGTGCTTGTGACGAAGGCGGGACCAAGAGCAGGGCCTCCCCAGATGATCTTAAAGTCCTCAGTGGTTTGTAAGGGGAGATACGTTCAGACAGGTAAGTTGGGCCAGAACCATTTAGGGCTTTCTAGGCCAAAGCCAGCACTTTGAATTGGGCCCGGTAGCAAACTGGCAGCCAGTGGAGCTGGCGCAACAAGGGGGCTGTATACTCCCTGAACGCCACTCCTGTTAACAACCTGGCTGCCGATCGTTGGACTAGTTGAAGCTTCCAGACTGTCTTCAAAGGCAACCCCACGTAGAGAGTGTTGCAGTAGTCTATATGGGATATAACTAGAGCGTGGACTATTGTGGCCAAGTCAGACTTCCCAAGGTACGGGGGCAGCTGGCGCACAAGATTTAACTGTGCAAATGCTCCCCTGGTCACCGCCGAAACCTGAAGGTATGGAGGTACCTTACATACCATACAGAGATGGAGGGAGCCCAAGGACAGCCAAGGAGGAGACAAAAGTCCCCCGTCAGCCAAAAATTGGGACAAATGCCCAAAGCAAACCCACTTCCAGCCGCTTCCAACCAGGGCTGCTGCATCTCTGCTGCTGCTGCGGCTGCTGCCAAGTTCACCACCAAGGGAAGGCATGGTACCTGGCATGGCCTTCCACAGCCCAGCCTATTGAGGGATAGCAGGGTCCGCCGCTGAGGGGGCTTCTGGGAAGAAGAGGCCCCCTCTGACACAATGGCGGAAGAAGGAAGGTCCCTCTGGCACCATGGCAGAGGAAGGAAGCAAAGGAGGGAGGGAGGGTGGGAAGGTGAGGCGGAGGAAGACAGCTCTGAGGGCGCAGGGAAAACCGCGAAATGGCGAGTCTGCGGTAAATGAACCACAAAGCGGCGAGGAAACACTGTACTTATGGTTATAATCTAGCCTATTACAGGACTAAATATTACTCCAGATGCTAGGTTAGCATTACTAATGGGTGCCACAAAGCTGAATTTAGAGATGGAAAAGAAAGAATTGGTGATTATTTTACAGTGGCAAGAATTATAATAGCAAGGAATTGGAACATAGTAACTAATCTTACACCGGAAGTATGGTATAGAGAGGTATGGAACGTAGCCTTAAATGATAAACTAACAATGGGAATGAGGGTATTCAAGGGGGGAAACGAACAGGTCAGATTTTGATACATATTGGTTGGTCTTTATTAAATATGCTTTAAGGAGTGAAAATGGAAAACAATATAACCCTGTTGGTCAGGAGTTTTGGATATGACATTTGATTAATGGTTGACTTGCAAATATATGGCAAAGGAAAGGATACTAGTTCAGTCCTTGGTGGTGGAGCTATGTGTTTGTAAAATGTTTACTGTTTTGGGTTGTGGTAGGTTTTTTCGGGCTATATGGCCATGTTCTAAAGGCATTTTCTCCTGACGTTTCGCCTGCATCTATGGCAAGCATCCTCAGAGGTAGTGAGGTCTGTTGGAACTAGGAAAAAGGGTTTATATATCTGTGAAAAGACCAGGGTGGGACAAAGGAGTCTTGTCCGCTGGAGCTAGGGGTGAATGTTTCAACTGATCACCTTGATTAGCATTTGATTGCCTGGCAGTGCCTGGAGCAATCTTTTGTTGAAAGGTACTGTTTACTGTTTTGTTTTGTTTTTAATGTATGTCTCTATGGTGCACTTTTCCCTGTCCTAAACTGAAATCCTACCTCACTGTTTATCTTTTTTGGGCTCCCCTTAATCACATATTTTTTATTCCTACCTCATCCAGGGTTTTATCATTTTACTTTGTCCATTTCGCCGGCCCATTCTTTTTGATTTTATATTGTGTTTGTTTGCTTTCTTTATGTTATTTTGTTGCTGTATATATTTTATTCTGATGCAGTTTTTGTTGTCTGAAATTTGTATTTTATTTTTTCTGTATTGTACCTTTGGGCGTGGCCTCATGTTAGCCACCCCCCAAATCCTCTTTGGAGAGATGATAGCGGGGTATAAATAAAGTTTATTCTTGTTGTTGTTGTTGTTGTATGTAAAGAAAAAACTATTTTAAAAAGATAATCCAGCATGTACTTACTTGGGAGTGAACCTCACTGAACTCACCAAGGCTTACTTTCAAAGTAAAAATGTATGTTTCTGGGCAAATTATTGCTCAAGTAGAAGCTCTTCAGTTAGTTGGGAAAGCAAGTGCTTGGCACTCTTTTTGATATTCCAGATTGGAGATCCCATCATCCCCACTCACAGCGCATGCTAGACAGGGCATGTGGGGTTTGTAGTACCAAACATTGTAGTGGCTCCCACTAACAAGATCCATTCGATTGGCCGTAAATTGGTCTCCAAGTTATGGAACTCCATTTCAAATGATTTACTCGTGTATTCTACAGTAGTGTCTTTTGAAGGGACCATTAAAACTTCCCTCTTCCAGACTGCCTTTCCCTGGGAGTCTTGTTTGTGTGGCGAGGCTTTATGTGCTTCTGAGCTGTTTATTTTATTTATGGGAACCCTTCGTTTAGAGCTACAATGCTACAGAGCAGGGTCACCGCAATGAGGCTGCTAAGCTTTCTTTTGTGTCCGCCTCGTAGGGCCATGGCTCTGAACAACAGCCTATATGTGTACATAATAGTTATTGTCATCAACAAGAAATGACAGATCAACAAAAGCTGCCTCCACAATTAAAAAGAGGTTTTAAATATTTTCTTTCTTTTCCATCCATAGTAGAAGCAAGGGCAGCATTAACAAGCAGACCAAATTTAAAACATGCTACTCTTAGTTATAAATTAAGTGATTACTTTCCCCTATAGTATAGTATGCACAATAATATCCACCATCCAATGTAAAAAAAAAAATTTAAAAAGTGAGAGAAAACCAAAAAAATGAAATGTGAATCATTATTTTCCAGAATGCTGCACAGCTATCTCCAACTCCTTCCAAAATAATGAATTTCATTCCCATTCCAGCACATGCGATTGTCTATATCTGAACTCCTGCAGGCACTGGGCATGCTCAGACCCTGGGAGTCACTTCTGAAAGATGAGGGTTGTGGATATATATGTGCCTTCAAGTTGCCTGCCCACCAATGGTGACCCCATGCGTTTTCATCGGTAAAGAATATTCAGAGGTGTTTTGCCTTGGTCTTCCCCTGAAAAAATTGCATTCTTTGATGATTTCCCATCCAAGTCGCAACCAAGGCTTTTTCTTTGGTTGAGAAACTGTAAGTCACTTCTAGTGTGAGAGAATTGACCATCTGCAAGGACATTGCCCAGGGGAGGCCCAATGTTTGATGTTTTACCATCCTTGTGGGAGGCTTCTCTCATGTCCCCGCATGGGGAGCTGGAGCTGACAGAGGGAGCTCAACCCAATCTCTCTAGATTCAAACCGCTGACTTGTCAGTCATCAGTCCAGCCAGCTTTTAGTGCAAATCTGTTCATAATAAATGAATGCAATAAATATAATGCTGATAAGTAATAGCACTCAAAGCCAGTGAGAAGATGACTCCATGATGGAATCTGGAAGTCAGTGCCCAACATCACTGCAAACTAACCACACACACCAAACATAATTTAGGATTGTGCTCATGTCATATGAACACTGCCATAGAATTATGAACAATTCTTGTATTGTTTTCCATTTATCTGTATGTTCAAAATTTTTAAAAAATGCTTTTAAGAAGACTAGAACACTTATGGCTACCAGGTACATACCATCACCATCTAATCACCTCTCAACAAAGGTTTGCTCCAGGCACTGTCAGGCCATTATATGCTAATCAAGGTGGTCAGTTGAAACATTCACACCTAGCTCCTTTGTCCCATCCTGGTCATTCCACAGATATATAAACACTTTTTCCTACTTCCAACAGACCTCACTACCTCTGAGGATGCTTGCCATAGATGCAGGCGAAACGTCAGGAGAGAATGCCTCTAGACCATGGCCATATAGCCTGAAAAAACCTACAACAACCCAGTGATTCCGGCCATGAAAGCCTTCATCATCAACAATACATAATCACCATTTACTTACAACTTCAACTACACTTGCAATTCCAAACCATTTCAAATTGCACACCAATGCTGATAATTCATTGTTCGAACACACTGACAATAACTGAGCTATAATATAAGAATAAGTTATGAAGACATATATTTTCCTTCTCTTCTAACACATTCTCGGAAAGCCAGGAAAGTCTAATGGCTAGAACTAGAATATACAACTCAATTTAGCAAAGAGATCTCAATCAAAAGTAAAGCAAGCAGTGTTATAGTGGGGATGTTTGGGTGCACCATGGTAGTCCCCATTACCACAAAGTAGACACCAGAAATACAAGCAACTATCTCAATTCATATCAGTAAAACAACTCCAGTGGTTTTTCTCTCCACTACAAGCAGTTCTTTTGCAAAGCCAATGGGTACAAACTCCCAATACAAGATCAAATTATACCTTAACTACTATGAGGAATGATGGTATGTTCAGAAAGAATCACAAAGATTGGGGAGAGGGAAATTATATCAATATTCCTGCTAATCGATAATGACCATTGCTTTGACCCTGTGAGACCCAGCTCTATCACACAACTGGAAAGCACAGTAGACCAACTGCCCTTGTGAAGAAAGTCTGTTTCCAACACCATCCATTCAGAGTCCAGAGGAAGTCCACAAGTTGCCATCAAGGCAACGATACTCAAAAATAAAGGAGAAAACATGAACATGGAGAGCTTCCATTGCTCTCTTGCTTATGAGTAAATAATTAAGACAGTAAATAAAGAACAACACTCACAAAACAGGGGAATTCCAGACAAGAATCAATCAGGGCTAGCAAACACCTCCCAACAAAGGATTTCCTCAAGCAGGAAGCAGCCAGGTTTTGAAGCTGCAAAGCCATTTGATGCTAATCAAAGTGGCCAATTGCAACATTCACATATCCTTCAAGCATACAAGAGTTCTTTTTCTCTCCCCCCCCCCCCCCCGACATCATTCCACAGTTATATAAATCTCACTTGCCTTGTTTCCAATAGACCTCACAACCTCTGATGATGCCTGCTATAGATGCAGGTGAAACGTCAGGAGAGGATGCTTCTGGAACATGGCCACATAGCCGCGAAAAATCACAACAACCCAACTATTTTTGCCTGCTTTGATAATTATATGATAATTCTGAAATCAAGACTGTAAATAAAGAGCAACACTCAAAAAGCAGGGGAATTCCAGACAAGAATCAATCAGGGCCAGCTAACACCTCCCAACAAAGGATTTCCCCAGGCAGGAAGCAGCCAGGCTTTGAAGCTGCAAGGCCATTCAATGCTAATCAAAGTGGCCAATGGCAACATTCACACTTGCCTCAAACAGATAAGAGTTCTTTCTCCCACCCTGGACATCAGTTATATAAACTTCACTTGCCTTGTTTCCAACAGACCTTACAACCTCTGATGATGCCTGCCATAGATGCAAGCAAAACGTCAGGAGAGAATGCTTCTGGAACATGGCCACACAGACCGGAAAACACACAGCAACCCAATGATAAATCTCTTCTCCTTCATGGAAACCATCTAAATTACAAGTCATAGCCACATCAGAAATACGCAGGCGCAACATTCAGTGGAAACTAGTTATGATAAGTCTTCCCAAGCAATGCATGGCCATGATTGGACACACACACACACACACACACACACACCCGCCCTCCGTGCGCTCCCTCCATGCTCACCTCTGGAAGTGGCATCCCATTGATGATGAGATCCGGCTGCTGAGGACTCTGGCCCGTGAAGGTGTGGTGGTAGACGTGGTTGGACCCCGTGTTCCTATTGTTTTGGTTCTCCACATTGAGAAAGGTGCTTTCCGACCGGCGGCAACCCAGAGGCAACGTCTGTTGGTGATAGTCAAAGTAATTGAGGGAGGAGGTGAGGGAAGAGCAGCTCACAACGTTCATTTTATCGGTCTCCTCTACATCGCGCGGCACGAGGCGGATGTCATTCTTGCTGATCTTTTTCTTCTTGTTGGATTTCTTTTGATGCCCGTAGGAGTACTCTGCAATTCTGCAGGACACAAGAAAGCAAAGTGAGTATCTTACTTCATCCTCAAACTGCACACTAGTCAACAGAGAATCCCAGAGGTTCCCATCCACATGCAGGGTCATCGGCTTGGCTCTCATGATAAAGCGAAGGGTCCCGGGTTTATCTTTCACAGGCATAAAGTTGGTTGATCGGGCACATAAAGAAAACCAGTGAGGAAAAAGGGAGGGAAGTTCCCCTGCTTTTTTGGTCTGCTGCTTAGGCTTGTCGGGATCTAGTTACCAGAGATATAGTTCAGCCTGCGGAAAAGGGAAAAATAAGTATGTAAAAAATCCACGGAGTGAAAAGGGTATGTGAATGCATTACCATTTGAAAGTTATTTAAATTGAGTAATACAAATGTATAAAGCAGGTTGTAAAAAAACAGCATAGGGAGGAATGGGTCCTTGCATCTCTCAGAGTCATAAACCTGGTATGAATCTTCAACTTGTTTCTCAAGCAATATAATACCAGCTTATAAACAACGGCGTCTCTGGTCATATACACTGAGCAAAAAGAAGGGAAAGGGAACCTTTTTGCAACTGGGAAACAGATATTTAAATTCCCCGTGACAGTATGTGGATTGTGTTATTTATATACAGTAGAGTCGTGCTTATCCAACCTTCGCTGATCCAATTAGACTGGAAGTCGCACCGATTCTAGCCAATAATGAGGAATGTTATAAGAGTTATATTACAACTACAGTAGAGTCTCGCTTATCCAACCTTCAATCATCCAACTAGACTGGAATTCCAACTGATTCTAGCCAATAATGAGGAATGTTATAGGAGTTGTATTCCAACTACAATAGAGTCTTGCTTATCCAACCTTCACTCATCCAACTGGACTAGAATTCCCACTGATTCTAGCCAATGATAAGGAATGTTGTAAGGGTTATATTTCAACTATGGTAGAGTCTCACTTATCCAACCTTCACTCACCCAACTGGATTAGAATTCCCACTAATTCTAGTCAATGATGAGGAATGTTATAAAAGTTGTATTCCAACTACAGTAGAGTCTCGCTTATCCAACCTTCGCTGATCCAACTGGACTGGGATTCCCACTGATTCTAGCCAATGATGAGGAATGTTATAAGAGTTATATTCCAACTACAATAGAGTCTTGCTTATCCAACCTTCACTCATCCAACTAGACTGGAATTCCCACTGATTCTAGCCAATGATGAGGAATGTTATAGGAGTTGTATTCCAATTACAATAGAGTCTCGTTTATCCAACATTCACTCAACCAACTGGACTGGAATTCCCACTGATTCTAGCCAATGATGAGGAATGTTATAGGAGTTGTATTCCAATTACAATAGAGTCTCGTTTATCCAACATTCACTTAACCAACTGGACTGGAATTCCCACTGATTCTAACCAATGATGAGGAATGTTATAGGAGTTGTATTTCAACTAAAGTAGAGTCTCGTTTATCCAACCTTCATTGATCCAACTGGACTGGAATTCCCACTGATTCTAGCCAATGATGAGGAATGTTATAAGAGTTATATTTCAACTACAATAGAGTCTTGCTTATCCAACCTTTGCTCATCCAACTGGACTGGAATTCCCACTGATTTTAGCCAATGATGAGGAATGTTATAGGAGTTGTATTCCAACTGCAGTACAATTTCGCTTATCCAACCTTCACTCATCCAACTGGACTGGGATTCCCACTGATTCTAGCCAATGATGAGGAATGTTATAAGAGTTATATTCCAACTACAATAGAGTCTCACTTATTCAACCTTCACTCATCCAACTGGACTGGAATTCCCACTGATTCTAGCCAATGATGAGGAATGTTCTAAGAGTTATATTTCAACTACGGTAAAGTCTCACTTATCCAACATTCACTCATTCAACTGGACTGGGATTCCCACTGATTCTAGCCAAAGATGAGGAATGTTATAAGAGTTATATTTCAACTACTGTAGAGTCTCGCTTATCCAACCTTCATTCATCCAACTGGACTGGAATTCCCACTGATTTTAGTCAATGATGAGGAATGTTATAGGAGTTGTATTCCAACTACAATAGAGTCTCGCTTATTCAACCTTCACTCATCCAACTGGACTGGAATTCCCACTGATTCTAGCCAATAATGAGGAATGTTATAGGAGCTGTATTCCAACTACAATAGAGTCTCGCTCATCCAACCTTCGCTGATCCAACTGGACTGGAATTCCCACTGATTCTAGCCAATGATGAGGAATGTTATAGGAGTTGTATTCCAACTACAGTACAATCTTGCTTATCCAACCTTCGCTCATCCAACTGGACTAGGATTCCCACTGCTTCTAGCCAATGACGAGGAATGTTATAGGAGTTGTATTCCAACTACAATAGAGTCTCACTTATCCAACCTTCGCTCATCCAACTTTCTATAATATCCAACAGAGTCTGCCTCCCACCCGGATTCACAGCTGTTTCAATACATTGCAATGTTTGGTCCTAAATTCATAAATACAGGAGTTACTACATAAAGTTACCATGTATTGAACTGCTTTTTTCTGTCGATTTGTTCTAAAACATAATGTTTTGGGGCTCAATATGTAAAATCACAATGTAATTTGACGTTTAATAGGCTTTTCCTTAATCCCTCCTTTTTATCCAACATTTTCGCTTATCCAACATTCTGTCTATGTTGGATAAGCGAGACTTTACTGTATATTTCTTTGCACGGCTGATACAGTATCTATACTACTTTTGCTTTTCAGGTGTGGTTTCACCCATAATATCTATTAGGTCAACAGTTTTCTTATTTCCTCTCTTCTAGACATGATTCCTGTGGGCCTACTTCTATTTTATTTTACAGCCAATGCTGTGCTGTGTATTGTCGAAGAGGAAAAAAAATATTCTGACTTTCAACTAGGTTGACAAATGTACCTCTGGCTTTGTCTCTTGTACACAAGGAAAGGGGGAGGGATATAGTTTACACAATTAATACAATATCTGGGTTGCTGTGTGTTTTCCGGGCTGTATGGCCATGTTCCAGAAGCATTCTCTCCTGACGTTCGCCTGCATCTATGACAGGCATTCTCAGTGGTTGTGAGGTCTGTTGGAAACTAGGAAAATTGGGTTTATATATCTGCAGAATGTCCAGGGTGAGAGAAAGAACTCTTGTCTGTTGGAGGCAAGAGTGAATGTTGCAATTGGCCACCTTGATTAGCATTTAATGGCCTTGCAGCTTCAAAGCCTGGCTGCTTACAAGCATGTGGACAATTTCAATAGAAAGGAGGAATGTATGAAAATGAAAAAAAACTGGCTACCAGTATTTAAAAACTCTAAAATCAAAACAGTAAATAAAGAGGATGCCTGCCATAGATGCAGGTGAAACATCAGGAGAGAATGCTTCTGGAACATGGCCATACAGCCCAGAAAACACAACCCCTCAGTGATTCCAGCCATGAAAGCCTTCGACAATACATTAATACAATATCCATACTTCCCTTGCTTTTCAGGTGTGGTTTCACCCCTAACATCTATGAAGTCAACAGTTTTCTTATTTCCAGACTTATAGACATGATTCCTGTGAGCCTACTTTTATTTTATTTTACAGCCAATGTTGTGTTGTCTTGGAATAAGAAAAAAAAAATCAGTATTCTGACCTTCAACTAGGTTGACAAAATGTACCTCTGGCTTTGTTTCTTGTACCCAAGGAAAGAGAAGGGGGATAAAGTTTATCAGTAAACGAGGGCTAGAAAAATAATTAAAAACAGGAGTGCATTCGGCGTTATCTTCGTAAGTCTAGATCGAAGTCACTGTGATTTGGTATTACCGTTGGGGCCCGTGTATCGTTATCAGTGCCACGCAGATGTAGATACACACGGGAGATGCCAGGCATTGCAGTCTTCCCAAAGAAATAGGTCTGGCTTTAACCCGCGGGGGAAAAAAAATACTAGTTTCCAAAAGTAGCATCTCTCACATTTTTCTATTGTTGACAATTATCCACAAATGATCAAATGACCGGGCAAATAATCCAGGAAGGTCTTAGCACAATAAATAAAGATGATGCTCAGGCGCAGCTGGAAGGCACCGTGCCAAACAAGTCCCTTTTCCTTTCGTCTTACATGTGGAATGAAAGAGCACTTTCTATGAAGCATCCCTGGCCAGATAATGTGTATATGATATCATTGCAGCACCCACTTCTTCCAACAGCAATGTAAGACAGGATGGATGGAAGGAATGGGCGCTCCTTCCTAAGACAGTGCAATCTAAGCAGCTGATAATATAGAAATCTACATTTCAATAATGCAAAAAAAGATGACGAAAGAATAGGAATTGGATTTTTGTACCAAGCCATATCATTTGGCCCAGCAAGCCAAATATAGGCTGCTCTGATTAGCAGTCTTCAACGCAGGAAGCTTTGCAAACAGTGGTCTTTTCAACCAGGAGGGGAATCCAGGCCTTCGGTATGCAAAGCATCAGCTGTACCACTGAACTAAAGAACTCTATGCAAGAGGCAAGTTTAATGAACGAGGCAGAGAAAGGAAAGAGCGGCAGACTAAAGAGAGAAATGGGAAAGAGAGATGAGTCCTCATTTTAAAAAAGTAATAAAAAATAAAGATATAAAATCTCACAACTGGGCACTTTCATGATCCAAAAATCAAATGCAGCAAGCGCATGCAGAGCGTGGTACGGACAGAGCCAGAGGGAGGAAAAGAGCACTGTCTGCCGGCCAACATTTGGCAGACACCTTCCCTCCTTGCACAAAAACACAGGTTGCACAAAAGAGGCTTCGTCTCTTCCCTTTCCTGAGCTCTCTTTGTGCATTTCCACATCATTCTGGTTTAAGCCCATTTATATGGTCAAGGGATGGTCTTCCTGTTGTATATTTCAATTCTGGGGATTGGAAAGAGTCAAGAGAATGGCTCTCTGGGTACTTTTGGTGACCTCACGGCACTTAAAAGGAGCCTTAGGTAGCCATGCGAGGCACCGTTCACAGGAGATGGTTCCAACTGGACTCAGTGGAGCATACTTCTGAGTAGATGTGCACTGGATTACACTGCTCATTGTGCTCTAAATGTTTACAGCTTGGAATGAAGGAGCCCTACAGGCATTCATTCTGCTCTCCTATTTGTGTGTGTTTTTCCCTCCTATTGACCAATTATTTAATTAAAGTGCACTTCATTAATCCCCCAGCCATCACACTAAAACCAACCGATTTCACAGAAGTGCAAATCTGTTTGAGGCATTGACACAATGGATTCTCTTTTTTTTTTTCCCCTTCAGTGCCTATTCTTGCTTAATGGACAAGAAATTTGGCACATTAGCTCTCATTTGAAAGCCAAACTGCTCCTAAAAGAAGAGCTCGGCGCAATGTCGTTTGCAGATAATTTTTCCATATGCATATGCACACTAATCGAGCAAGGAAACAGCAGAAGATAAAAGAACGAAGCCAAGGAGATGGAGAGAAATCCCAACTCTTCATAATTATTATAAGATCAGGGTAAATAAAAACTTCCACAAGCTGCTGATCCTTCCAGACGCTCCTAATGGAAAAAGGCATTCGTACCTTTCAAAAGAGGGGGCAAAATTAATTTCATCCCTTCCATCAGAAATGCCTGAGCACCGAAGGAATGGAGAAGTCACGGCTATTTCGTCCGTAACAGGATTAAACCATTTATGAGCCGTTGCAGCTGCTCCTTTATGGTGCCCAATTGATATTCATGTGCGGTTAGCATTTGTCTACTAACTTGTGCAACACAGAGAATAGCAAGAGACAGACAATAATCGCCGGGCTGTTACATATTCAGGGGGCTCAAATCCACGACTTAAATTTTCAAAAGCTGCCCGAGGAGGGGCATCGTCAACCCCAAAGGCACCCATAACTGGATCTAATCTGCGGAGCGAAATAAAGTAGACAAAGGCATTTCAAATGTCAACTCAAGCTACATATACGCGAGAAGCAACTGCTGGCCCTTTAGCAGTGATTTGGCGATAGATAAAGTTTTGTTTTGGAGGGAGGTCTTGTTTTCCAAACGCAGGACGAGAGAAGCATAAACAAGGAATCCTGCCTCCAAGCTGCCTTTTCCTTGTCTTTTTTCGAGACAGAGCACAGAAGCAGGGCTTCCAATGGCTGGCTTTCCCCTTCCCCCACCCTCTTGCCACCCTTGGTGCATCTCAAGCCGAACCCTGCTTTCTTTCATCTCCCACAGTCCCTTTTACAACCAACCCTCCCGGAGAAAACAAGTGTCGTATTTTAAAACACCCACAGTGACCTCATCTGGTGGGGATGAGATATCGACAAGGTTGCAGAGGCCCTGGAAAAAAGCAATGTCCATTCGAGAGCAAGAGTATGGGCTTACTCATCGCTTCAGCACCCACTCCCAAACCTCCCCTTGAGGGTCTCCATTCCCTAACACTCTCCTTTCTTCCTCCCCAAAAAACAACCACTCCTTGTGCCATCCAAGCCGGAACAGAGCTGCACAAAGGTATGCATTTATATCTACAGTCCAAACAAATTGCATCCTTCCTCCTGCTCCTTTTTGTCTCTTACTTCATCTTTGTATCAACACTTCAAATATATACAGAGGTTTTGTTTATTTCTTCCCCCCTATGGCTACGGGATAGACCTCTTCCATTTCAACCAATGGCAGGGCAGATTGAAACACAGATCATATCTGGTGTTAGATTATGGGCAATTTGTACCCAACGACCATAATAAATCCACTTAATTCCAACTGGGAGAATACATCTGATAAGTAGATAAGGAATTTCCTGCTGTTATGAGCATTTGTTTGAAACATGACATCTGCAGTTTGGTTTTCTGCTCTCTTTTTTTAAGTACTAGCATGTTATCAAGGCTTGACATGAAACATACAGGGATACCAAGAAACAAAAGGCCTTTACCTGCAGTTGTAGGTCCTAATTTCTTTGTTATCCCGCTTACACTTCACTGCAACAAAGATCATGGTGACAAACAGGATGGCGGCGATAGAACCCAGGGCGATAATAAAAATCAGGGACAGGTTAACAGATCCTATGGATTCCTGGGCGTCCAGAGATGGAGAAAGGTATATCAAAATCAAGGCAGAAGCGGAGAGAGAAGTTTTCCCATGGTCATGAGCCACCACGATCAACTCGTATGTAGTCTTTGAATTCTCCCCAAAGGCTCTGGTGGTCCTTATCTCGCCATTCACCTGGTCAATCTCAAAAAAACCCTCGGTCTCCCTCTGCCATCTCATAGGAAAGTCTCCCGTTCTCTCCTTCATCATAGTCGTCTGCCTTGACCACAGTCACCAAGTAGCCAACCCCGGCGTTCCTGGGGATGTAGACCTCCGCAGTCCCATTGACTAGAGGAGGGGCAGTTATCACAGGGGTGTTATCATTGACATCCAAGACAATGACTCGGATGGTGGCGTTGCTTTGCAAGGAAGGGTTGCCTCCATCCTTGGCCAAGACTTTGAACTCAAAGGACTTGGTTTGCTCATGGTTGAAGGACCTCAAGGCATAGATGTCTCCTGAGTTGGGGTTGATGGAGACATAGGTAAAGACAGGCATGTCTCGGACTTGGGAGGGCACAATCTGATAGGAGACACTGCCATTAAGGCCTAGATCAGGGTCCCTGGCAGAAACAGAAAGGAGGTAGGCCCCAGGGGTATTATTCTCTTGCACAATGACCTGGTAGTACGGTTTCGAGAAATGAGGGTGGTTGTCATTTTCATCCGTGATCTTGACAGTGAAGGACTTGGTCGCTTGCAAAGAGGGGATCCCATTGTCTTTAGCCTGGATGGTGAGGTTGTACTGGTCCCTTTGCTCCCTGTCCAAGCGTCCATCCACCAAGATGGTGGAGAAGCTCTCGTATTCTTGCAGGCGGAAAGGCACACTGCCCAACAGCTTGCATTGCACTCGTCCATTAGCACCAGAATCGCGGTCAGAAACTCTCACCAGGGCTATGACATAACCTGGAGGAGCGTTTTCACTGACCTCCACCAACTCACTGTTCACAGAGAGCAAGTTAATGAGAGGAGGGTTGTCATTGGCATCTTGTACACTGACTGTCACTTTGCAGTGGGCGGGAATAGAGTTAGGGCCGAGATCCTTGGCCTGCACATCCAGTTCGTATGCATGGCCTTCCTCATAGTCAATGGCACCAATGACTGTGATCAGCCCTGTTTGGGGATTAATTTGGAAGAGGTCCCTGGCCTTTTCAGACACATAGCTGTGGATGGAGTACAGCACTTGCCCATTGGTGCCCTCATCAGGGTCTGTGGCATTGAGCCTGATCACCGGTGTGCCAGAAGGAGAGTTCTCGGGCACGCTGACAGTGTAGGATGGCTCTTCAAAGAGGGGGTTGTTGTCATTGGAGTCAATGACCCTGATGTTCAACTCCACAGTGCCAAAGTTGGGTGGGTCACCCCCATCCAGAGCCGTGATCATGTAGCTATAGTGCGACTGGGTCTCGCGGTCCAGGCTCTTCTCCACCACCAGCTCGGCAAAGCGAGAGCCATCGCCCCGCGTCTTGGTCTCCAGCCCAAAGAGGTCATTGGGTGTGATCTCGTAGCTCTGCACCCCGAAGCTGCCTGAGTCCGGGTCGTAGGCGCTCTCCAGTGGCACCCGTGTCCCCGGGCTGGCCGTCTCAGAGATCTCCAGGGCGATCTGGTCGGTGGGGAAGCTGGGCGCATTGTCATTGAGGTCCTTGATCTCCAGCTTGACCACACAGATCTCCATGGAGCTGGACATGACCTCCAAGGAGATGACGCACTTGGGGCTCTGCCGGCAGAGCAGGTCCCGGTCGATCTTCTGCTTGGTCACCAGCAGGCCCGAGCCTGGGTTGATGTCCACCAGGTGTGGGGCCGAGTTGGAGACCACCCGGAAGGCGGCCGGCTGGCGGGGGTCCAGCACGAAGCCGGCGTCCCGAGCATCTTTGGCGATGTTGGCCACCACGGTGCCAGCCCGCTGCTCCTCCTCCACCGCATACTTGAGGTTGATGAGGGCGCCCGACGGAGGAGTCCACCAGAGAGCGAGCAGCAGTAGTAGCAGCAGGCGGCAGGGAGTATCATCCACATCCATCGCTCACGGCTGGGTGCCCCGGAGCCTCCTCCCCACTCCCCTCCTCCTCTGGGCGCCTGTTGATTGTGCAGCTGGGAGGAAGGGAAGGAGGGAGGGAAGGGGATTGGGGATGATGGGGAGGTGGCTTTGGGATGTGGTCACTTTAAGAGCCCATTGCCTCTGCTCTCCTCCCTGCGAATCTCCAGCTGAAATAAAGGAAAAGGAGAGGTCTAAGTGAACAGAACCAGTACAGTTTTGAGACCTAAAGGGAGGGAAAGTGATGATGGGGAGGGGGAACTTTGCAATAGAGGGCAAGGAAGGGGGCTTTGGGTTGTGGTCACTTTAAGAGCCCATTGCCTCAGCTCTCCTACCTGTAAATCTCCAGCTGAAATAAAGGAAATTGTCAGGTCAAAGAGATGTCTAAGGGAACAGATCGAAAAGGAGGGAAGGGATGGGGATTATGGGAAGGTGGCACTTTACAATAAGGGCCAGGAAAGGGGGCTTTGGGTTGTGGTCACTTTAAGACCCCATTGCCTCTGCTATCCTCCCTGCAAATTTCCAGCTGAAATAAAGGAAAACGTGAGGTCTAAAGTGAGCAGATCCTGGACTCTTCTGAGATCTAAAGGGAAGGAAGGGGATGATGGAGAGGGGCAGAGAAAGGGGGCTTTGGGTTGTGGGTCACTTTTAAGAGCCCATTGCCTCTGCTCTCCTCCGTGCAAATCTCCAGCTGAAATCCAGGAGTTTTTTGAGATCTAAAGGGAGGAAAAGGAATGGGGGTGATGGGGAGTTGGCACTTTGCAATAGGGGCAGGGAGAGGGGGCTTTGGGTTGTGGTCACTTTAAGAGCCCATTGCCTCTGCTCTTCTCCCTGTAAACCTCCAGCTGAAATAAAGGAAATGCTGAGGTTGAAGTGAGCAGATCCCGGACTGTTTTGAGATCTAAAGGGAGGGTTGGGGATGATGGGGAGAGGGCACTTTGCAATAGGGGGCTTTGGGTTGTGGTCACTTTAAGAGCCCAATACCTCTGCTCTCTTCCTTGCAAATCTCCAGCTGAAATAAAAGGAATTGTGAGGTCTAAGTCAGCAGATCCAGTCCTGTTTTGAGACCTCAAGGGAGGGATGGGGATGATGGGGAGGTGGCAGTTTACAATAAGGGCCAGGAAAGGGGGCTTTGGGTTGTGGCCACTTTAAGAGCCCACTGCCTCTGCTCTCCTCCCTGTAAACCTCCAGCTGGAATAAAAGAAAAGGAGAGGTCTCAGTGAGCAGATCCAGTTCTGTTTTGAGATCTAAAGGGAGGGAAGGGGATGATGGGGAGGGAGAACTTTACAATAGGGGGCTTTGGGTTGTGGTCACTTTAAGAGCCCATTGCCTCTGCTCTCCTCCCTGCAAATCTCCAGCTGAAATATATAAAATTGTGAGGTCTAAGTGAGCAGATCCCAGAGTCTTTTGAGATCTAAAGGGAGGGAAAGGGGTTGGGATGATATTGGGGGGGGGGGGGGGGTGACACTTTGCAATAAGGGCCAGGAAAGGGGGCTTTTGGGTTGTGGTCACTTTAAGAGCCCATTGACTCTACTCTCCTCCCTGCAAATCTCCACCTGGAATAAAGGAAATGCCGAGGTTGGAAGTGAGCAGATCCTGGATTTAAAGGAGGGGATGGGGATGATGGGAAGATGGCACTTTGGAATAGGGGGCTTTGGGTTGTGGTCACTTTAAGAGCCCATTGCCTCTACTCTCCTCCCTGCAAATCTCCAGCTGGAATAAAGGAAATGCTGAGGTTGGAAGTGAGCAGATCCTGGACTCTTTTGAGATCTAAAGGGAGGGATGGGGATGATGGGGAGGTGGCACTTTGGAATAGGGGGCTTTGGGTTGTGGTCACTTTAAGAGCCCATTGCCTCTGCTCTCCTCCCTGCAAACCTCCAGCTGAAATAAAGGAAATGCTGAGGTTGAAGTGAGCAGATCTTGGACTCTTTTGAGATCTAAAGGGAGGGATGGGGATGATGGGGAGGTGGCACTTTGCAACAAGGGCCAGGAAAGGGGGCTTTGGGGGTTGTGGCCCCTTTAAGAGCCCGTCGCCTCTGCTCTCCTCCCTGCAAATCCTTCTCCCCTAGAAATGAAGCAAAAGGTGAGGTCAAGGAGAGGTCTGAAGTGAGCAGATAGAGCTGGGTTTCCCGGCCTGAATGGGGGGAAATAAGGGAGGGAAAGGGAGCGAGACCCCCAGAGATGGGGGAGAAGAGGCTCAATCTTTGGCTAAAGGAGGAGGAAGCCGGGCTCTATGGGAAGGGGCAAGAAGGGGTCTGCATGCCTCAAAGGGAAAAGGAGAGGGAGGGAGGGGGTCCCAGGCCCCTCCGGAGCTCCTACCCACGCCAACGCCGCCACCGCCGCCTTCATGCCGCTCTCCGCATCCTCATCACCCACAGCCTCATCAGCACACTCATCCTCCGGGAGCCAGCGGGCAAAGTTTGGCTGCGGCTCTCATGGCAGGGAGAGGATCCTGCAGAGGAGACGGAGAAGCAGCCAGGGAGCCCAGCGAGGCTCTGCTCTTCTCCCTCTCTCAAAGGGAAGTTCCCGGGAAGCCGCCGGGGCTTGGCTCCATCCTGCAGAGGCTGAGCACGTCCTCGCCCCCCTCCCTTCCCTCTCTCTCCCTCTCTTTCGGCCCCCCTCCCTTGCTCCCTCTTTCTATCTATCTCTCTGTGTCTCGTTCCCTCTCTCTGCTGCTGCTGCTCCTGCTGCAAAGTGCTTTCCCCACGCGAGCGAGCGCGGAGAGAGAGAGACAGGCAGCAGCAGCAGCTCCGGTCCCGAAGCTACGGCAGGGCTCCGGCCAATCAGCGCCCTGAGAAGAGCGTTCCAAGCCGAAGGGGAGGGGCGAGGGGCGGGGCCTCGGGGATGAAGCGCTCCAGTCCAGAGCATCTCTCTCTCTCTCTTTCTCTCTCTCTCCCTCTGTTTCCCCCTCTCCCCCCCCCCTCTCTCTCTCTCCCACTCTCTCCCCCTCCCTTTCTCTCCCTCTCTCCTCCCTCTCCCCCTCTCTCTCCCTCTCTCTCTCTTTCCCCCTCGCTCTCTCCCGCTCTCTCTCCCCCCCTCCCACTCTCTCCACCCCTCTGTCCTCTCCCTTTCTCTCTCTCTCTCCCTCTCCCTCCCTCTCTCTCTCCCCCTTCCCTTTCTCCCCCTCTCTCCCTCTCCTCCTCTCTCCCCCTCTTTCTCCCCCTCTCTCCCTCTCTCCCTCCCTCCCCCCTCTCTCCCCCTTCCCTTTCTCCCCCCTCTCTCCCCCCTCTCTCCCCCCTCTTTCTCCCACTCCCTTCCTCTCTCCCCCTTCTCTTTCTCCCATTCTCTCCCTCTCTCTCCCCCTCTTTCTCCCACTCCCTCCCTCTCTTCCCCCTCTCTCCCTGTTCCCTTTCTCCCCCTCTCTCCCACCCCTCTCTCTCCCTCCCTCCCTCTCTCCCCTTCCCTTTCTCTCCCTCTCTCCCTCCCTTTCTCCTCCTCCTCCCTTTCTCCCTCTCTCTCCCTCCCTTTCTCCCCCTCCCTTTCTCCCCCTCTCTCCCCCCTCTCCCTCCCTCCCTCTCTCCCCCTTCCCTTTCTCCCCCTCTCTCCCCCTCTCACCCCTCTCCATCCCTCTCCTCCTCTCTCTCCCCCCTCTCTCCCTTTCTCCCCCTCTCTCCCCCCTCTCTCTCTCCCTCCCTCTCTCCCCCTTCCCTTTCTCCCCCTCTCTCCCTCTCTCACCCCTCTCCCTCCCTCTCCTCCTCTCTCTCCCCCCTCTCCCCCTCTCTCCCCCTCTCTCCCCCCTTTCTCCCCCTCTCTCCCCCTTCCCTTTCTTCCCCTCTCTCCCTCTCTCTCACCCCTCTCTCTCCCTCTCTCCCTCTCCCCCCATCTCTCTCCCAAATTTGGATACAATACACCTATCAGGCCAACCAGTGACCATCACTCAGGAAAAAACACTAAAAACACAGCAGAGGAGACTTTAAAAGCCAAAAAAAAACAACAAAATTACATTATAATACATGTGCAAAACCACATATATATGCGCAAATACACATATACACTAATATATACACACACAAAACACATATACACAGACAGGGCCACAGCAACGTGTGGCAGGGGACAGCTAGTAGCAATAATAATAATAATAATACTCTGTGAAGGGGGGTGTTCCCTCCTCCACAAATAATAGTAATAACAAGACTACTACTAATAATAATAAGAATAATGTTTTGCGAACAGGGGTCCTCTTCCACAAATAATGGCAATAGCAATTGTAATAATAATAATAATAATAATAATAATAATAATATAATAGTGCTCTGTGGACTAGGGGGTGTTTCCTCCTCCTCAAATAATAGTAATAGTAGTAGTAGTAGTAGTAATAATAATGATAATAATAAGGCTGAGAGGAGACATGATAGCCATGTAAAAATATGTGCAGGGAAGTCATAAGGAGCAAGCTTGTTTTCTGCTGCCTTGGAGAGTAGGACAGAATGGAACAAACAAATTACAAGAAAGGAGATTCCATCTGAAAATTAGGAAGAACTTCCTAACGGTGAGAGCTGTTCAGCAGTGGAACTCTCTGCCCTGGAGAGTGGTGGACGCTCCTTCTTTGGAGGCTTTTAAACAGAGGCTGGATGGCCATATGTTGAGGGTGCTTTGCATGCAATTTCCTTGATTCTTGGCAAGATGGGGTTGGACTGGATGGCCCATGAGGTCTCTTCCAACTCTGATTCTAATAATAATAAATTTTGTGGGGGAGGGTCCGCCTTCACAAATAATAATAATAATAATAAATAATAATAATAATAATAATAATAATAATGCTCTTTGAAGGGGAGATCTTCTGCCACAAATAACAGTAATAGCAATTATTATTATTATTATTATGCTCTGTGAACTGAGGGCGATTATAGTACCAATAGTAGTAGTAGTAGTAATATTTTGTGGACAGGGGGTCCTCCTCCACAAATAATAGTAATAATAGTAATAGCAATAAGAATAAGAATAAGAATAATGCTGTTTGAACAGAGGAGTCTTCCTCCACAAATAATAGTAATCGCAATACTACTACTACTACTAATAATAATAATAATAATAATAATAATAATAATAATAATGTTCAGTGAACCAGTTTCCCAGAACTGCCTTCTTTTAGAGAAATGGAAGGAAGAGATGGCATTTTGGGAAAATAAAATTTAAAAAAACACCTAATGCAGCACCATTTTGTGCCCTTTTATCTCGCAGTCACACCTGCCTACACATTATAAATTCACAGTCCATGTTGGTTGATTGTGTGTTAATTTTTATGCAATGTATTTTCATAGATGTGTTTTATAGAAATCAGTTTTGATGTGTGCTTTTGACAGGGTGCATTTTGCCATCATAATACATTGGTGTAATAAAGGAGAGGCAGATAATAAACACACTTATTATTATTATTATTATTATTATTATTATTATTATGATGTAAGAATGGGTTGAGCTACACAACCCCCTTGCAAGGTAGGCTTTGGCTAAGAGATGGTGACTTTTCCAAGACAATACCAAATTCAAGGAGTTGTGGGTAAGAAATACGATGATGATGATGATGATAAGCACAAAAGACAAAGAATGAATACTACAAAAATACAATGCAGAGCAGAAGAGAAAACTGGCAAAAGAAGGCTCTCCATGGACAGTTCCTGGGAAAAATTGACAGCAAAATTGACAAGGAAAAAAACGTGGCTGTGGCTCACAAATAAAACTTTGAAAGGGAGACAAAGGAGGGCCTGATTCTGGCAGCCCAAGAACAAGCCATTCGAGCCAATGCCATCAAAGCCAGAATTGAAAAGTCGATAACAGATCCCAAGTGTAGACTCTGCAAGGAAGCAGACGAAACAATAGATCGCATTCTCAGCTGCTGCAAGAAGATCGTGCAGACAGACTACAAGCAGAGGCATAACACCATTGCTCAGGTGATTCATTGGAACTTGTGCCACAAAGACATCTGCCTGAGACAAAGAACTGGTGGGATCACAAGCCGGAAAAAGTTACAGAGAATGAACATGTCAAGCAACTCTGGGACTTCCGGATTCAGACAGACAGAGTTTTGGAGCACAATACTCCTGACCTCACAATGTGTTAAAAAATAAAGTATGGATTGTCGATGTCGCAATCCCAGGTGACAGCAGGATTGCAGAGAAACTGACACGATATGAAGATCAAACTGCAAGGACTCTGGCACAAGCCAGTCAAGGTGGTCCCAGTGGTGATCGGCACACTGGGTGCAGTGCCTAAAGACCTTGGCCTGCACTTAAACACAATCAGTGCTGACAAAATTACCATCTGTCAGCTGCAAAAGGCCACCCTGCTTGGATCTGCATGCATTATTAGTTGATCCATCACACAGTCCTAGACACTTGAGAAGTGTCTGATGTGTGATCGAATACAAAAGCCAGCATAGTGATCAATTTCACTATTCAATTTCAACAGAAAGGAGGAAACCATGAAAATGAACAAAATCTGGCTACCAGTATTTAAAAACTCTACAATTACAACAGCAAAACAGCAGAGAGGAAACAATCAGGCACATCTAATCACCTCTCAACAAAAGATTGCCCCAGGCACCACCAGGCCATCAAATGCTAATCAAGGTGGTCAGTTCAATCATTCACACCTAGCTCCAACAGACAAGAGTTCTTTGTGCCACCCTGGTCATTCCACAGATATATAAACCCATTTTCCTAGTTCCAACAGACAACCTCTGAGGATGCTTGCCATAGATGCAGGCGAAACATCAGGAGAAAATGCCTCTAGAACATAGCCATATAGCTCGAAAAAACCTACAGCAACCCAGTGATTCCGGCCATGAGAGTCTTCGACAATACATTGAACAATAATAACCATTTTTCTTGTTGTTGTTGTCCACATCAACACAAAGATGCCATCACCATGCTGGACAGGCACTTGCCTCTCATTTTTGGCATCTTGCCTCTGACTTCAACATCAAATCACAACCTGGGGAATTGTAAGGGGCTCCTGCCTACGATCGCATTGCAGCAGAAGTGAATGAACTTCTATTGTAATCTAAGAACCAGTTAAAAAACGAGCTTCTATTGTAATCTAAGAACCAGTTTTTTAAAAGAAACCCAACCTTCTTCTGTCTAAACTCTCATTAGCAGTGAGACCTTTCTTTAGTTTCCAAAGACCATCACTGAAAACAAAGATCCAAACTGACAGTGCAAGGTTTTTTCTCCTCTGAATGCTTTGGGGGTAATGGACTGGTGCAGGATTCAATGTAATGTAAAACCTCGCATCTTTCAAACGACGGCTGGATCCAATAATCGCTATCCGAGACGGCCACTTTATTGCAACGGCCAGGACGCTATTGGCATCTGTAAAGAAACTGGGGGGGATATAGATATATTTCTGTTGCCCAAATCTATCTTAATCCCAAACATGGGAATTTGCCTTGAATGAGGTCAGCTCCCCGCTAATGAATGTTGCACTAGAAAAAGGAGGCAAGGAGGCCGCCTTGCTTCCCCCTTCCTTCCTTCCTTCGGCCCACCCGCTCCCCATTGTCTGGGCTTGTTAATTACGGTCACCGATGAATAGAAAGCCAGGCTTGTAGGAGCTCTTCCATGACTTGCCTTCAAACAAGCTGAATCCTTAAATCAATGAAACCAAAAAGTATGCTTATAAATCAATCTGACTGCCTTGGGAATTGATTTCACTGAACAAGGGCCTTGTCTGGGCTTCATTTCTGTTTGATTTTAGTTTAGTTAGGCTCAGTATATTGCTTTTCTGTGCCTTGTATATTCCAATTCTGGCCCTTTTCTTCAAGGCAGGGAGAGGGAGAGAGGAAAAGATGCTGCAACTTGAAAGGGAGCACGCAAGAGGGTTTATGGCCAGCCATCTGCCCCACAACGCGGAGGCATTTCTCCTCCCCAAAGCAAACAATCCCGGTTTCATTGCTCCCAAGGGTGGTTTCAGTCGGCTTCCCTAGGATCAAGCTTTTCTCTGGCAAACAGCAACTGGTCGACTGTTTATAAAGCCAAGGCACAATCAAAGTTTGCCAGGTCCCAACCTCTTGCCATCTTCAATTGCAACAATGGCAGAGCTGAGGGAAGTAATCATTCCATTCAGGGACAATATAGGGAGCCATACAATTAGTTTCACTGACGCCATGCTATGAGTGGGAATTGAAAGGATGCATAACTTTTCTAAGTATCCTAGCAAGGCCCAGGTTAGGTCTGTCGCAATGATAAATATTAAAAGGAGCCATTACTTGTCTTTGGATTTTATGAATGGTCCCATTAGAAGATGTATAACGATCAGGGTAAACTACAACTCCCATCATCATCCGTCATTGCCCCCAAACTGCACCAGTATGTAAAGTTGGCCATGATGCATATGTGTGCCAAGTTTGAACCAGATCCATCATCGGTGTGATTCACAGGGCTCTCTGGATGTTGTTGAACTACAATTCCCATCATCATCAATCATTTTCCCCAAACTGCACCAGTATATAAAGTTGGCCATGATGTGTATGTGTGCCAAGTTTGATCCAGATCCCTCATCGGTAAGATTCACAGGGTTCTCTGGACGTTGGTGAACTACAACTCCCATCATCCAGGGCAGTCCCCCTCCAAGCTCATCAGTATGTAAAGTTGACCATGGTAGATATGTGTGCCAAGTTTGGTCCTGATCCATCATTGGTGGGGTTCACAGTGCTCTCTGTATGAGAGTGAACTACAGTTCCCATTATCCATATAACACCCCCCCTTCCAAGCCCACCAGTATGTAAAGTTGATAATGGTAGATATGTGTGCCAAGTTTGGTCCTGATCCATCATTGGTTCAGCAGTGGAACTCTCTGCCCCGGAGTGTGGTGGAGGCTCCTTCTTTGGAAGCTTTTAAACAGAGGCTGGATGGCCATCTGTCAGGGGTGATTTGAATGCAGCATTCCTGCTTCTTGGCAGGGGGTTGGACTGGATGGCCCATGAGGTCTCTTCCAACTCTTTGATTCTATGATTCTATGGTGGGGTTCACAGTGCTCTCTGTATGAGAGTGAACTACAATTCCCATTATCCATATAACACCTCCCTTCCAAGCCTGCCAGTATGTAAAGTTGATAATGGTAGATATGTGTGCCAAGTTCATAGGGCTCTCTGTATATTGGTAAACTACAAGTCTCAACATCCAGGTCAATCCCCCACTAAAAAAAAAAAAAACAGTAAGTAAAGCTGGCCATGGTGGACATATGTGCCAAGTTTGGTCCAGATCCATCACTGGTGGGGTTCACAATGCTCTCTGTATAAGAGTGAACTACAATTCCCATTATCCATATAACACCCCCCCCCCTCCGCCCGCCCCCCGCCCCACCAGTATGTAAAGTTGGCCATGGTGAGTATGTGTTCCAGGTTTGGTTCAGATCCATCGTCAGTGGGGTTCACACTGCACTTTGTGTATGGGTGAACTATAACTCCCATTATTCTCTGTCATTGCCTCCAAACCTCACCAGTACTTAAAGCTGATCATTATGAGTCTGTGTGTTAGGTTGGGCTCAGATCTGTTGTTGGTGGGAGTTGCAGGGCTCTCTGGATGTGGATGCCATCTCGGAAAATACAAACATACATGCACTTATGTATATGTGTGTGTGTATTTATTTATATAGGCTAGCATATATGCTTGGCATTGCTCAGATGTCATACAGGTCACTGCCATCCTGCTTTCATCCCTTCTTTCTCTTTCCCTCCTTTTATGCTTTTTTCTCTTTCTCTTCTTTCCTTTCCTCCATTTCCTTTCTTCCCTGCCTCCCTCCCTCCTTCCAACCCTTTCTCCTTTCCCTTTTTCTCTTTCTTTCTTTCCTTTCTGCCTTCTCCTGCTCTGGGAAGGCCAGCCTCACCATGTCTTCATGGCTACATGACTCTTTTGGTGGCTCTTTCCTTCCTTCGCCACATACACAGGTCACCTTTCTTTCCCAGTGACATCAAATAGGGCCACTAACAACAATCTTTGTGGTACAAACAGAGATACAAATAAACTTTGACTTATGTTTGTGTGCGCTGATAGATAGATAGATAGATAGATAGATAGATAGATAGATAGATGTAAATGTTTACTTTGACATTAATTAATTTAGTGTCTGACTCTGGGGGGTGGTGCTCATCTCCATTTCTAACCCGGTGTTGTCCATAGACACCTCCAAGGTCATGTGGCCAGCATGACTGCATCAACGCCATTACCTTCCTGCCAGAGAAGTACCGAAACTATTTATCTACTTAGATTTGCACGGTCTTGAACTGCTAGATTGGCAGAAGCCGGAGCTAACAGCGGGAGCTCACCCCAGTCCCTGGATTCAAACTGCTGACCTTTCAGTCAGCAAGTTCAGCAACTCAGCAGTTTCACCCATTGTGCCACCAGGGATTCAGATAGATAGATAGATAGATAGATAGATAGACAGACAGACAGACAGACAGACAGACAGACAGACAGACAGGTAAAGGTTTTTCCCTGACATTAAGTCCAGTCATGTCTGACTCTGGGGGGTGGTGCTCATTTCCATTTCTAAGCCGGCGTTGTCCATAGACACCTCCAAGGTCATGTGGCCAGCATGACTGCATGAACGCCGTTACCTTCCTGCCAGAGCAGTACCATAACTATTTATCTACTTAGATTTGCATGGTCTCAAACTGCAAGGTTGGCAGAAGCTGGGGCTAACAGTGGGAGCTCACCCCAGTCCCTGGATTCAAACCGCTGACCTTCCAGTCAGCAAGTTCAGCAGCTTAGCTATTTAACCCGTTGTGCCACCGGGGATTCAGATAGATAGATAGATAGATAGATAGATAGAGGTTTTCCCCTGACATTAAGTCCAGTCTGGGGGTTGGTGCTCATCTCCATTTCTAAGCCGAAGAGCCAGCATTGTCCGTAGACACCTCCAAGGTCATGTGGCTGGCATGACTTCATGGAGCACCATTAGATCGAAGGATAGATAAATAAATATCACCCAAATTTTGGAAATGATGCAACTGAAGGAAATACTAATACTTTAAAGAAAACCAGTCCACACAGTTGACCCAAGGCATTTTGCTGCCTAAGGCAGACCCCAAATGATATCTCCTGCTCATCCTAACTTGGGTGCCCAGCATTTGATTTATTCATGCACTCAATGTATATTAAATGAATGCCTTTCTCCCGGGCGCGATGCATGTATGGCGGTTTCCAACATGATTAAAAGCCAGGCGAGCTATTTTGGAAGACGAGTTTGAAATTCACACAGTCCTTTCTTCCCATATCCGGCAGTTAAAAATGCAACTGCCGCAAACTGAAGGAACTATCAGTCTAATGCTCTTTCCTGACAACCCAAATATGCTGCCTGAAATACCACAGCTCTGCCTGATGCTCGGGCTGGCCCTGCCAAGCTGCCAGATTCCTTGTGAGCTTGAAAAGATGCTTTTATATATATAGAATAGCTTCGCACATAAGAATAGGATGATATTCCTTTGCGTCCTTTTGGTAGAACAAAGGGAGAAATGGGTTGGAAGAGAAAGGCCTGATGATTCAGGAGAGGGAAACCTTTTCCCTCCGCGGCCACAATGCAGCACACAATTAAGCGCATATTGATTGTAGTGCACTTAACTATGTCTCACGTTACAGGCTATGGTTCGGCTTATTTTATTAATCGCCTTCTCGATAGCCTGCCTCTCCAAGAGCGGGCGGTTCCCAGTAAGACCAGCAATAAAACTGTGAAATGCCATGAAAACATCATAAGGCTGCCATCCTCGATCCACTTCCAGTTTCGTTCTGTCTCACTTCTGAGTAGACATCACTTGGAATGCGGCGTCTCATAAATATAACTATGGCAGATGGAACAACACAAAGGGCAAAACAATAACATCCACGCTACAGGTGGTCCCCGAACATGTCTCACTAACAGCGGAGCATTGGACCGTGTTTCGTTGTTTGTTTATAGTATTTCTGCATTGCCTCCAAGCCCACAAGGGCTCCCGAGGCAATGAACAAATAAAAGCTAATTAAAGCAGCCCAAAGTTTAGACAATTAAAGCATAATAAACTAATCTTTTCAAACTTCTGAAAGCAATGCTGGGATCCAATTTCGAAACAGTTAAAGTAGCTGTTTCAAACACAGAATGCCCCGCGGAACACCACTGCCCAGAATCCCAAAAGATATAACAATAACAATAATAATAATAATAATAATAATAATAATAATATAATAATAATAATAATAAAAGGCCACCTTACTGGCATTTGCACACATTATTTGCCAATACATCGCACAGTCCTAGACACTTGGGAAGTGTCCGACGTGTGATCCAATACAAAAGCCAGTAGAGTGATCTTGTTTGCTGTGGACTCCTCTTGTTGTGTTTCAAATAATAATAATAATATTGTCGAAAGCTTTCATGGCCGGAATTACTGGGTTGTTGTAGGTTTTCCGGGCTATATGGCCATGTTCTTGGGAGGAGAGCAATGTCCAGTCTCGATAAAATAGTTAAGAGTAGAGACATCAGACTGGCAACAAAGATCCGCCTAGTCAAAGCCATGGTATTCCCTGTAGTCACCTACGGATGTGAGAGCTGGACCTTAGGGAAGGCTGAGCGAAGGAAGATCGATGCTTTTGAGCTGTGGTGTTGGAGGAAAGTGCTGAGAGTGCCTTGGACTGCGAGAAGATCCAACCAGTCCATCCTCCAGGAAATAAAGCCCGACTGCTCACTGGAGGGAAAGATACTAGAGACAAAGTTGAAGTACTTTGGCCACATCATGAGGAGACAGGAAAGCCTAGAGAAGACAATTATGCTGGGGAAAGTGGAAGGCAAAAGGAAGAGGGGCCGACCAAGGGCAAGATGGATGGATGGCATCCTTGAAGTGACTGGACTGACCTTGAGGGAGCTGGGGGAGGTAACGGCCGACAGGGAGCTCTGGCGTAGGCTGGTCCATGAGGTCACGAAGAGTCGGAGACGACTGAACGAATGAACAACAACAACATGGCCATGTTCTAGAGGCATTTTCTCCTGACATTTCGCCTGCATCTATGGCAAGACCTCACTACCTCTGAGGATGCTTGCCATAGATGCAGGCGAAACATCAGGAAAAAATGCTTCTAGAACATGGCCATATAGCCCAGAAAATCTACAACAACCCAATAATAATAATAATAATAATAATAATAATAATAATAATAGAAAATAACACGTCAAACTCCTCTGGGACTTCCGCACTCAGACAGAGTTTTGGAGTACAATACTCCTGACCTCAAGATCATGTTAAAAAACAAAGTATGGATTGTCGATGTTGCAATCCCAGGCGACAGCAGGATTGAAGAGAAACAACTGGAAAAGATGACACAATATGAGGATTTAAAGATCAAACTGCAAAGACTCTGGCACAAGCCAGTCAAGGTGGTCCCAGTGGTGATTGGCACACTGGGTGCAGTGCCTAAAGACCTTGGCCTGCACTTAAACACAATCAGCGCTGACAAAATTACCATCTGTTATCGGCCTAAAAGACCACCTTACTTGGATCCACGCACATTATTCGCTGATATATCACACAGTCCTAGACACTTGGGAAGTGTCCGACGTGTGATCCGATACAACAGCCAGCAGAGTGATCTTGTCTGCTGTGGACTCATGTTATTGTGTTTCAAATAATAATCATAATCATAATCATAGAATCTAGCACAAGCCAGTAAAAGTGGTCCCAGTGGTGATTGGCACCCTGGGTGCAGAGCCTAAAGACCTTGGCCTGCACTTAAAAACAATCAGCACTGAAAAATTACCATCTATCAGCTGCAAAATGCCACCCTACATGGAACTGCACACATTATTCGCCAACACATCACACAGTCCTAGACACTTGGGAAGTGTTCAGTGTGCGATCCAATACAACAACCAGCATATTGATCTTGTTTGCTGTGTACTAATCTTGTTGTGTTTCTAACAATAATAATAATAATAATAATACTTTATTTGTATTTTGCCCTCTCTCCCCAAGGGGACCCAGGGCGGATTCCAGCATACACAGACACAAAGTAATGCATAGCTATTCTTTGGAGGCTTTTAAACAGAGGGTGGATGGCCATAAGTCAGGGGTACTTTGATTGTGCTTTTCCTGCATGGCAGGGGGCTGAACTAATTTTTTTTTGTGTGTCAGGAGAGACTTGAGAAACTGCAAGTAGCTTCTGGTGTGAGAGAATTGGCTTTCTGCAAGGGCGTTGCCCAGGGGATGCCTGGATATTTTGATGTTTTACCATCCTTGTGGAAGGCTTCTCACATGTTCCAGCATGGGAAGCTGGAGCTGACAGATGGGAGCTTGCCCCATCTGGCAGATTGAAACCTCTGACCGGATGTTTTGATGTTTTACCATCCTTGTGGGAGGCTTCTCACATGTTCTAGCATGGGAAGCTGGAGCTGACAGATGGGAGCTTGCCCCATCTGGCAGATCGAAACCTCTGACCGGATGTTTTGATGTTTTACCATCCTTGTGGGAGGCTTCTCTCATGTTCCAGCATGGGAAGCTAGAGCTGACAGACGGGAGCTCGCCCCACCTGGCAGATTGAAACCTCTGACCGGATGTTTTGATGTTTTACCATCCTTGTGGGAGGCTTCTCTCATGTTCCAGCATGGGAAGCTGGAGCTGACAGACGGGAGCTCGCCCCATCTGGCAGATTGAAACCTCTGACCGGATGTTTTGATGTTTTACCATCCTTGTGGGAGGCTTCTCTCATCTCCCCGCATGGTGAGCTGACAGAGGGTACTCATCCACACTCTCCCCAGATTCGAACCTGTGACCTGTCAGTCTTCAGTCCTTCCAGCACAAGGATTTAATCCACTGTGCCACTGGGGCTCCGTTGGACTAAATGACCCATGTGGTCTCTTCCAACTCTATTATTCTATTCCCAAGAAGACATTGTTTGTATGACTTCTTGATCATCTCCTCCTCTGGCTAGAAACCAGTAATAGATTGAATACAGTAATAGAGCACAGTAATAGAACCCTGATGTTTTGAGTATTCAAGGTGTGCCACTAGGACAAACCCCGACAACAAGTCAAACTATCATTCACATCTCCAATGACATGCAAGGGACTGCTGGGCCGAAGTGGCAGGACTTCGTAATTGGTGGAAGCAATGACACCTCCTGCCTTCCTTCTCGGCATTAGCTTTAGCTTAACTACATTCCTCCCAGCAACCGGTGTGTTTGTGTGTGCGGGTGCTTACTCAGTGACATTTTTCACAGTGAGTAATACTGTTGTAATACAAAGTATTTGGGGGTGGCTTGGTCTTGAATGGGAAATTAAGATCAAAAAGCCCCTGCTCCTGAAGGAGGGGAACGTTGCTACAGCTGGTTGGCTTAATTAAAGATAAAGTGGATCAAAACAACCGCCTGTGTTTTTTGCACACCCTGGGAGCAGGCCTGGAAAGACTGTCAAATTTGCCATCGCCGTACTGTACACATGTCAACTGTTCCTCCTAAAAAGCTGTCCAAATACAGGGAGGAATACCTACAACACAGTGGTAGATATCTACAGCCTTTGTCTGCGAGAACATCGGTGTCACAGAAAAACAGGATTTGAAAGGGGATTCGAACTCCCCAAATTCTCAGCCATCATTACCATGTCATCTGGGAGTTTCTTGGTGTTGTGGTTGGGGAATCGGTTTTCCTTTCTGTGCTAAAGAACACATGCACACAGTCAGCTGAAGATGCAAGAAACCTCTTTTTGAGCAGCTCTGCATTTTACGCTTCCCAGTCCTTGAGGACCAAAATATCCTCAATGAAGCATGACAAAAGGCAAGCCAATTCTCATGAAACCCCAGCTTGAGAAACAGATGTAGGTGACCGTTTTTCTGAAATTACCTCTCTTTGGCTAGAAAAGGACAACATCTCCGATGGAGAGAGATAAGCCAGCAGACATGGGGAATCTTTGATCGCCCATATGGTTTATGCTTTAGATCCCATTACCTTTGACAATACTGGGAAGGCCTGTTGGCAGTTACAATCCAAAACATCAAGGGAACCAAATATTCCGCATGACGATGTACACAAAGTGCAGCAATATATTTTCTCCATGTCAGGAGCGACCTGAGCAAGTCGCTCCTGGTGTGAGAGAATAATAATAAAATAATAATAAAACCTTATTTATATTCCGCTCTATCTCCCCAAAAGGACTCCGGGCCGATTCCAAACATAAAAGGCGAACATTAAATGCCCCAATACAACAACAATACATCCATACTAACAAAATTTACACAACCCAACATATAAATACACATTATAACTTAACAAATTAAAATTAAATAAAAAGCACAGCCTGTTATAACAGACATAAGACAAAACATCAAACATCAAAAGGAAATAATAATTTCCCATTTCTTTGGGACAAATTGATTAATCATTGCTCAAGATATCTACTAAGCTGGCTGTCTGCAAGGATGTTGCCCAGGGAATGCCCAGACGTTTTACCATCCTTTGGGAGGCTAGTCTCATGTCCACGCATGAGAAGCTGGAGCTGACAGATGGAAGCTCACCCCACTCCTCAGATTGAAACCATTGACCTTTTGATCAGCAGTCCTGCTAGCACAACTGGGGGCTCCATTGTGCTACTGGGGGCTCCAGCATAGCAATGAAATTGCATGTTGTATGCCTTCACACTGTTTCCAACTTATGATGACCCTAAGACAAACCTATTATACAGTTTCCTTGGATAGATTCATTCAGAGAGAATGCAAGTAAACAACTATACTATAGGCTTGGGCGGTTTCGTTCGTTAATTTTGTAATCCGTTATTAATTCGTATTTAAATTACCTTACGATCCAATATTGAGCCATGCAGGAATAGTGTGAGGAGTAAATTAGATTCGAAACAATTTTTTCAATTTATTTCGTAATTATTTTGTAATATTTCGTAATTATTTTGTAATTATTTCGTAATTATTTTGTAATTATTTCGTAATTATTTTGTAATTATTTCGTAATTATTTTGGCATGTCTGGTGCAAGTTTTATAGTTGTTTGTTTTATCACACCAACAGTCAACAACAGAGGGAGAGGGAAGCTTCAGAAGTTCCCCCTGTCCCATTTGGAGGTTTTTTTAGCATATTGCGCAAACGCGTCCACCATTAATGAATCGATTCATAATTATACGAAATTTCGTATATTTTGAAATTTTTTAAAGGAAAATTTCGGAATTATTAAAAAAAAGAAACGCAAGGGCCCCCTAAAAACGAAACGAGTTTAGAACCAAATTTTTCCGTGGTTACCCAAGCCTACTGTACTATACTGGATCCCATGAACCATACAGGATAGGTCTGATGAGACTTAGAATCCCAAATCAAGTTGCCAACAGTTCTGAAAGCCTGATATACACTGTTATTGTTGTGTGCCTTCAAGACTGTTGTCATCTCCCAAAGCAGTTACTCTACTCAGAACTGAAGAACGGAAAATAGAATGTTGGAGGACAGGAAAAGAGATTTAAAGATGGGCTCAAAGCCAACCTTAAAAACTGTGGCATAAACACAGAGAACTGGGAAGCCCTGGCTCTCGAGTGCTCTAACTGGAGGTCAGCTGTGACCTTCAGTGCTGCAGAATTTGAAGAGGCACAAATGGAGGGCGAAAGGGATAAACGTGCCAAGAGAAAGGTGCACCAAGCCAACCCTGACAGGGACTGCCTTCCATCTGGAAACCAATGCCCTCACTGCAGGAGAACATGCAGGTCAAGAATAGGTCTCCACAGCCGCCTATGGACCCACCGCCAAGACACTGCACTTGGAGGATCATCATCCTTGGGCTGTGAGGGATCACCTAAGTAAGTAGGAACTAAGCAGTGCCTTCAAACCATTTTTGAAGATGTATTGTCGAAGGCTTTCATGACCGGAATCACTGGGTTGTTGTAGGTTTTTTTCGGGCTATATGGCCATGGTCTAGAGGCATTTTCTCCTGACGTTTCGCCTACATCTATGGCAAGCATCCTCACCTCACCTCACTACCTCTGAGGATGTTTGCCAGAGATGCAGGCGAAACGTCAGGAGAAAATGCCTCTAGACCATGGCCATATAGCCCGAAAAAACCTACAACAACCCATTTCTGAAGAGTTGAATTTTCTTAGCAGAATTTGTTCCCAGAGGATTTTCTCCTGCCTTCCTCTGAGACTGAGAGAATGTGACTCGCACAAGGTCACTTAATGGGTTTCCGTGGCCAAGGAGGAAATCAAACCCTGGCATTTCAGTGTCCCAGCTCAAGCCGCTGCACCATGCTGGCTCCTGATATACATTAAATACATCAAAGAGTAAATGTACCTTGATTAAGTCTCTTTTCATTCTAAGACTTGCCATGCAAACCTTGAGACATCTACTCAGAAGTATGCCCCTTTGATCTGAGTGGGGTTTCTGCCCAGACATCCCTTTGGTCTCCCTCTATGTCCCAGCACGGAATTTACGATCATCTGAGGGGGCCCTGCTCTCGACCCCACTGCTTTCCCAAGTGAGGCTGATGGGGACAAGGAGCAGGGCCTCCTCAGTGGTGGCCCCTCACCTGTGGAACTCACTCCCGGCGGATATCAGGGCATCGACATCACTCCTGTCCTTCAGGAGGAAGGTAAAGACGTGGTTGTGGGACCAGGCCTTCGGACAATCTGCCAATTAAGTAAGGACAACCAGACAAATAGGACTGGCTGGACTGATAAATGTGGAATGAAACTCTGAACTATGAGATAGCGAATATTGACCAGCAATAAGGAGTAACTGGTTTGTATCGGTTTGTATGAATTTTTTATTGGTTTTATTGGGTATAGATATAATGTATTGTTGTTGTTGCTATTTTGTGTTATTGTGTTTTATTATTGTTGTATGTTACGGGCATCGAATTGTGCCTTGGATATGTAAGCCGCCTGAGTCCCCTTCGGGGTGAGAAGGGCGGGGTAAAAGTAAACCAAATAAAAAATAAAATTTGGGAAACTAGTTGGGAAAATCCCATCTTCAGAATGGGGTTATTTCACCAAGTTGTTGTCAGGCATTCACTCTTCCATGGGAAAAGAGTGCTCCCTAAGTGGAGGAATATTTCTTTTTGAGGCAGATAACCCAACACAAGCCTAGAGAGTGTCGCTGATTCACTTCTTTTTCCTCTCCGCTCCCCACTCCAAACCTATGGAAATGTTCATCTTGATGGAGACAGGAAGCCTGAAAGCACAAAGTGACCAGGTTGATGCTCCAGGGATTTGAGGAGGAGGCACAAATTAGCTGCCTTGCAGGAGGAAAGGCATGTTGACCTCCACATTTATTGTCTCTTTGTAAGTAAAACAAGTCTCAAGTGTTTCTCATCCAAAGGAAACAAGAGCTGGGCACCAGCACTGTCCCTGGATGGCACACAGAGAGCATGAAGCAATACGTTGTGTATGTGAAAAGGGTATATGTGCCAGATCCAACATGCAACTAGTTCAACTGAGCCAGGAACTGGCATCACTGCACATGATGAGAAAGTCCTGAGAAGCGCCAGCCCATTGAATCTTTATGTCAAAATAAATCATAGTGTGTTCTCTGGGGGCCTAAAAGCGATTCCCTGGTCTATGTATTGTCAAAGGCTTTCATGGCTGGAATCACTGGATTGTTGTAGGTTTTTCGGGCTATATGGCCATGTTCTAGAACAGTGGTTCTCAACCTTCCTAACGCCATGAGCCCTTTATATAGTTCCTCATGTTGTGATGACCCCCAACCCTAAAATTGTTTTTGTTGCTACTTCATAACTGGAATTTTGCAACTGTTATGAATCGTTATGTAAATAATATCTGATAGGCAGGATGCATTTTCATTCTCTGGACCTTGGGAGTTGTAGTTGCTGGAATGTATAGTTCACCTACAATCAAAGAACATTCTGAAATCTACCAGAGATGGAATTGACCCAAACTTGGCACACAGAACGCCCATGACCAGCAAAAAATAATTAAAGGGTCAGGTGAGCATTGGCCTTGAGTTTGGGAGTTGTAGTTCACCTTTCCCCAGAAAGCACTGTGGATTCCAACAATGATAGATCTGGACTAAACTTGGCATGAGTACTCAATATGCCCAAATGTGAACACTGTTGTGAGTTTGGGGGAAATAGACCTTGACATTTGGGAGTTGTAATTGCTGGGATTTATAGTTCACCTACAATCAGAGAGCATTCTGAACCCCACCAACAATAGAATTGGGCTAGACTTCCCACACAGAACTCCCATGACCAGCAGAAAATACTGTGTATCCTGGTGGTCTTTGGCGACCCCCTCTAACACCCCATTGTGACCCCCCCCCCCCCCGGGGTCCCGACCCCCAAGTTGAGAAACACTGTTCTAGAAGCATTCTCTCCTGATGTTTCGCCTGCATCTGTGGCTAACATTCTCAGAGGTTGTGAGGTCTGATTCCCTGGTCTGTTGGAGGGTGAATCTACTCTGTGCTTGAGTCCGAGAGAGCTCTCCAAAGTACTGAAACTCTTTTGCAGATAGGGAAAAATACTAGGGTAACTACTTTTAAGTTTAGTTTTACATTCACATTGTAACATTTTCACAAATGATCAGCCACTGCCAGAAGGGGACAGAGAGTTTCATCTATGCTGACGATCATGCCAACACCGCTCAATAAACTCCCAAATTACAAAATCCATATCCCCCCCCCCCCCAACCCTACCAGTATTCAAATTTGGGCATATTGGGTATTTGTGCCAAATTTTGTCCAATGAATGAAAATACATCCTGCATATCAGATATTTACATTATGATTCATAACTACCAAAATAGCAGTTGTGAAGTAGCAACGAAAATAATGTTATGGTTTTGGGTCACCACGACATGAGGAATTGTATGAAGGGGTTGTGTCATTCGGAAGGTAGAGAAACACTGGTCTATTATGATGGGAGATGGAGTTTGCCAAAATCCAGAGGGCCACAGCTTGCCTGATCCCTGGCCTTTTTAATAAATGCGTTCAGATGTTCCCATAAGAGTCCAACAGCACTTTCACAGAACCTTTTCCATAATGCTTTTCAAATTGCTGATTCAGGATCTCAAAGAGGATGACAATGCAACTGGAAGAAGCCAAGCCCTTTCAAAGAGAGCCCAAAACAAACCCCAATCCCTCTTGTAAGTTTTCTCTAACTTATTTACCTTTGATCAGAGTGTGCCGCAATTAAGTGCATTTAGGTCTAATTAAAAAGGCCTGGGAAGGGCATTAAGCGTGTTTTTATGACTGGCACATGGGCTGCTTATTTGTGCTCTTGGCAGCCTCCGAAGCGACTGCCTGGATCGCTTCAACAGAACAATTAGCAAGCAGCTCCTCCAAAGCTTGGAGAGGCTCTCTGCTTGGAAGCTTTTAGAAGGAACCCTTTCTTTAATGAAATAAGAAGTCTCTCTTACACGCTTTTGCCGTATTTTTAAAAAGGAGGCGATGCTACTGCTGCTGCGTTCTTGTGGCAAATCTTGTCAGGAACCCACTGATCAATAAAAGTAAACTGGCGCCTTCAAGATGTGATTGAGCAAGAGAAAGTGAGTCTGAATAGACCTTTGCAGCCATTAGCAATCCCCACAGGTTTGGAGAAATGGAAGGACTGTGCAGGTATTATATTAATGATAACAGGGCCCTTCTCAAAGATGCAAGCACCAGGAAAAGCCTAAAAGCAGGCCTTCCATATACTGGAAGCCTCAAGTCAGGCAACAAGAGTGAGAAGTTTCTCTAAAAAAAGCCCTTTCCCCCAAACAAATCATCCTTTTTCTTCTTGTCTTCCAAGAACGATCACACTGTAAACTCTCACCCCGAAGGGGACTCAGAGTGGCTTTACGGAACACACATATGGCAAACATTCAGTGCCACTTATACAATTAATAAAGACACAGAACACAAAGAACACACAACACAAACAGAGGTAAAGGCAGTTTTTCCCTTCTTATTTCTGGCATCTCGGAGGCTGTGCTCGACTCTGACCACAGGTGGGTGTGCTGTCATTCCATCTTCCATGCTGAAGAGCTTTTCTCTGATCGATGTCCTTTAAGAATGCCTTTATTACCTCCCTGCTAAAAGTGGTACATATTTTATCTACTCGCATTTCTGCTTTCGACCTGCTAGGTGGGCAGGTGAGCTCGGGCTAACAGAGGATGCTCACCCTGACCCAGGCTCAAACTGCCGACCTTCTGATCTGCAGGATTTTTTGCAGCATAGCAGTTTATATATATGTTTGTTTGTTTGTTGTTGTTCATTCATTCAGTTGTTTCTGACTCTTTGTGACTTCATGGACCATCCCATACCAGAGCTCCCTGTCAGTTGTCACCACCCCCAGCTCCTTCAAGGTCAATCCAGTCACTTCAAGGATGCCTTCCATCCATCTTGCCCTTGGTCGGCTCCTCTTCCTTTTTCCTTCCATTTTCCCCAGCATCATTGTCTTCTCTAAGCTTTCCTGTCTCCTCATGATGTGGCCAAAGTACTTCATCTTGTCCTCTAATATCCTTCCTTCCAATGAGCAGTCAGGCTTTATTTCCTGAAGTATGGACTGGTTGGATCTTCTGGTGGTCCAAGGCACTCTCAGAACTTTCCTCCAACACCACAGTTCAAAAGCATCTCTCTTCCTTCACTCAGCCTTCCTTATGGTCCAGCTCTCACATCCATAGGTGACTACAGGGAATACCATTGCTTTGACTATGCAGATCTTGGTTGCCAGCATGATGTCTCTACTCTTCACTACTTTATCGAGATTGGTCCTTGCTCTCCTCCCAAGAAGGAAGCGTCTCCTGATTTCCTGACCACAGTCTGCGTCTGCAGTCATCTTTGCACCTAGAAATACAAAGTCTGTCACTGCCTCCGTGTTTTCTCTCTCTATTTCCCAGTTGTCAATCACTCTTGTTGCCATAATTTTGGGGGTTTTTTATGTTTAACTGCAACCCAGCTTTTGCGCTTTCTTCTTTCACCTTGATTAAAAGGTTTATTTATTAACCATATTTAATATGGACCAGGCTGTGGCCAGCTGCATTAAATCACTACTGACCAAGATATCATGAGTTCAAAGCCAGCCTGGGTCAGAGTGAGCTCCCGGCCATTAATAGTCTAGCATGCTGTTGAGCTATGCAGCCCAAAAAACAGTTGGATCTGTCAAGTAGGAAATTTAGGTACTGCTTTATGCAGGGAGGCTAATATAACTAATTTCTGACACCATAAAAAAATTTTTCCAGCAGCATGTGAAAGAACGAGGAAGTATTCCATCAAGGACTCAGTGTCACAAGTGACAGTGAAGTGGCAGCTCCCCCTTTGGCCGGAATCGAGCATACTCTCATGAATTCAGAAAGCTGTAATGTTAAATTGCCTCTGTGTCTGTCTATAGATGTTTTATGTCTATGGCATTGAATGTTTGCCATGTATATGTGCACTGTAATCTGCCCTGAGGGTTGGTGCTCATCTCCATTTTTAAGCCAAAGAGCCGGCGTTGTCCATAGGTGCCTCCAAGGTCATGTGGCTGGCATGACTGCATGGAACGCCACTATCTTCCCACCACAGCAGAACCTATTGATCTACTCACATTTACATGTTTTCAAACTGCTAGGTTGGCAAAAGCTGGGGATAACAGCTGGAGCTCACCCCGCTCCCCGGATTTGAGCCAGTCAGCATGTTCAGCAGCTCAGCATTTTAACCCACTGTGCCACTGAGGGCTCCCATGGCTTACATATATAGGCAGCAATTTGATGCCAAAACACATAATAAGAACATATACATCAAAAGAATCATTAAAAACATATAAAACCTTAAAACCACTTATTGAAAATCATGCAATACGATATCATAGTCCACAGCCATTCCAATTTGTCATTGCACTATTCCATATTTTTCTTATTGCAGTGATAGAGTACTCACTGAATGCTTGGTTGCACATCCACATTGTTAGCCTTTTCCTAAAGGTCAGGAGGGAGGGGACTCATCTAATTTCACTTGGGAAGGAGTTCCATAGTCAAGGGGCCACCACTGAAAAGGCCCTGTCTCTCATCCCCCCAGAAGATCTTAACCTCCGAGATGGTTCATAGAGGGAAATATGTTTGAACAGGTAGACTGGGCTGGAACTATTTAGGGATTTATAAGCTAATGCCAACACTTTGAATTGTGCTCGGTAGCAGTTTAGCCTGCTGTGCTAAGCCCAGCCCCAATCCTTCCTGGTTTCAAAGTGAGCAAACAAGAAAGATACTGAGAACAGATGCAATCAATTTAAAAGAGTAATTTCCATTTTAAAATAAGAAGTTGTCCACACATTTTCAGCATTGTTTTCCTTTTATACACCAGGGCTATTAAAGGCAGAGGAGGCTCAATGAGGTAGTTGGCAATCCAAGAATCAAGAAGCCCAAAGCTGATTTCTGAAAACTGCCCTTTGTGCTCCAGAGGCATCTTTGGCTTGGAGGCATCCTTTAATTGGGAGAATACTGTTTACAGCAAATAAGAAACACAAAACCTTGAAAAAAAATGAAAATCCAATGTGTTGACTAACAGGACAGATAGATATCAATTCATAACCAATGAAGGCAGCTACCAACTATCCAGAAGTTTGATGGGTTTTTTGGGAGTGCTTTAGGTTGCATCTACAATATAGAATTAATGTAGATTCACACCTCTTTCATTGCTATGGCCCAAAGCTATGTGACTGAACAAACAACAACTTCCAGGAATCCATAGCAATTAAAGAGGTGTGAATCTGCATTAATTCTATAGTGTAGATCAGTGCTTCTCAACCTGGGGGGCGGGACTCCTGGGGGGGGGGTCACAATGGGGTGTTGGAGGGGTCGCCAAAGACCATCAGGATACACAGTATTTTCTGCTTGTCATGAGAATTCTGTGTGGGAAGTCTGGCCCAATTCTACCGTTGGTGGGGTTCAGAATGCTCTCTGATTGTAGGTGAACTATAAATCCCAGCAATTACAACTCCCAAATGTCAAGGTCTATTTTCCCCAAACTTCCAACAGTGTTCACATTTGGGCATATTGAGTATCCGTGCCAGGTTTAGTCCAGATCTATCATTGTTTGAGTCCACAGTGCTTTCTGGAGATAGGTGAACTACAACTCCCAAACTCAAGGCCAATGCTCACCTAACCCTTTCATCATTTTTTGCTGGTCATGGGCGTTCTGTGTACCAACTTTGGGTCAATTCCATCTCTGGTGGAGTTCAGAATGTTCTTTGATTGTAGGTGAACTATAAATCCCAGCAACTACAACTCCCAAGGTCCAGAGAATGAAAATGCATCCTGCCTATCAGATATTTACATGATGATTCATAACAGTAGCAAAATTCCAGTTATGAAGTAGCAACGAAAATAATTTTAGGGTTGGGGTCATCACAACATGAGGAACTATATAAAGGGGTCACGGCGTTAGGAAGGTTGAGAACCACTGGTGTAGATGCAACCTAAAGCAACCCAAAAAGCCCCATCAAACTTCTGGATAGTTGGTAGCTGCTTTCATTGCTTATGAATGGATATATATGTCTTGTCGAAGGCTTTCATGGCTGGAATCACTAGGTTCTTGTGGGTTTTTTCGGGCTATAGGGCCATGTTCTAGAGGCATTTCTCCTGACCAGGCACATCTAATCACCTCTCAACAAAAGATTTTCCCAGGCTCAGCCAGGCCTTCAAATGCTAATGAAGGTGGTTAGTTGAAACATTCACACCTAGCTCCAGCAGAGAAGAGTTCTTTGCCCCACCCCAGCCATTCCACAGATATATAAACCCATTGTCACTACCTCTGAGGATGCTTGCCATAGATGCAGGCGAAACGTCAGGAGAAATGCCTCTAGAACATGGCCCTATAGCCCGAAAAAACCCACAAGAACCTAGATATATATCTCTCCTTGGCAATTAAAGTGGTGTCAAATGGCATGAATTCTACAGTGTAGATCTGTATTCCTGCATGGCAGGGGGTTGGATTAGATCGCCCTTGCAGACCCGTCTACGATTCCATGCGATTCCATTTTACAAAGTCACTATTATTACCCCACATGGAGCTGCCAACGCTAAGCCAGATTTTCTCTTCATTATCTCTCGGTAATTACAGCCCTACCCTGTCATCTGTTTATATTATAATCATCATTTTAATAATTATATCGACAAAACGGTCACTGAAAGCACATCCTTGGAGCTGGAATTTATTATGAGAGAAGAAAACCTATTATGCATTTAAGGCGCTGGAACACAAATGAAGTCCTCTCTAGCTCTCTTTCTGCAGAAGCAAAAGGAGGAGGAGGAGGAGGAGGAGAGGAAAGGGGGGAAAGCTATTGCCAGCTAGCTTCTTATAGAAAGACGCAAGAGGGACATCTAGCAGTGGCTGGTGGCATTGCTCCCTGCTTTAGCATCAATGCTTGCTCTGTCTCAGTGGTCCTCAACCTTCCTAATGCCGTGACCCCTTAATACAGTTCCTCAAGTTGTGGTGACCCCCAACCATAACATTATTTTTATTGCTGCTTTATAACTGTAATTTTGCTACTGTTGATAATCATAATGTAAATATCTGATATGCAGGATGTATTTTCATTCATTGGACAAAATTTGGCACAAATACCCAATATGCCCAAATTTGAATACTGGTGGGGTTGGGAGGGGGGGGGGGAGAATATGGACTTTGTCATTTGGGAGTTGATTGAGCAGTGATGGCATGATAGATGAAACTCTCTGTCCCCTTCTGGCAGTGGCTGATCATTTGTGAAAATGTTAAAATGTGAATGTAAAACTAAACTTAAAAGTAGTTATCCTAGTATTTTTCCCTATCTGCAAAAGAGATTCAGTACTTTGGAGAGCTCTCTCGGACTCAAACACAGAGTAGATTCACTCTCCAACAGACTAAAGAATCAGACCTCACAACCTCTGAGGATGCTTGTCATAGATGCAGGCGAAACATCAGAAGAGAATGCTTCTAGAACAGTGTTTCTCAACTTGGGGGTCGGGACCCCTGGGGGGATCACAATGAGGTGTTGGAAGGGTCGCCAAAGACCATCAGGATACACAGTATTTTCTGCTGGTCATGGGATGTAGTTTCATTCACTGGACCACATTTGGCACAAATACCCAATATGCCCAAATTTGAATACTGGTGGGGTTGAAGGGGAGGGTTGATTTTGTCATTTGGGTGATGTAGTTGCTGGAATTTATAGTTTGCCTACAATCAAAGAGCATTCTGAACTCCACCAATGATGGAATCAACAAAATGTGGCACACAGGACTCCCATGACCAACAGAAAACACCAGAAGGGTTTAGTGGGCATTAACCTTGAGTTTGGGAGTTGTAGTTCACCAACATCCAGAATGCACTGTGGACTCAAACAATGATGGATCTGGACCAAACTTGGCACAAATATTCCATATGCCCAAATATGAACACAGATGGAGTTTTGGGGGAAATAGATATTCACATTTGGGAGTTGTAGTTACTGGGATTTATAGTTCACCTACAATCAAAGAGCATTCTGAACCCCACAAATGACAGAATCGGGGCAAACTTCCCACACAGAACCTCCCATGACCAACAGAAAATACTTAAGGCCAGGTCCGCAGCCAGGATTTTGATTCGGGGCGGGGGGAAGTTGAGTTTGATTCAAGGGGGGCTGAGTCTGAGTGAAAGAGGGTCTAACCTAGCAAACCTTTTGTATCATTACCCCAATACCCCCATGCATATGGGATATATTGAGCATGGTGCTCAGATCATGATATGAATAAACATAACAGTTTAAATAATGTACCAGTAAGGCCTTTTCGAAGACCACCATGAGAATTTCGGGGGGGGGGGGGCTGAAGCAGGTACATGCCTGCTTAAGGCCATCCAGTCCAACTCCCTTCACCAGGGCAAGAAAACGTCATCAAAGCCGTCCTGACAAAGAGTCATCCAGCCATAGAGAGGCCCTGCTCGTGATCCTGCCCGCGTGGCAAGCGCGCTTGGTGGGGACATGGGACAGGGCCTTTTCTGTGGTGGCCCCCCGACTCTGGAACGCCCTCCCGAAAGATCTCAGACAAGCCCCTACATTGGCAGTCTTCAGAAAGGAACTGAAAACCTGGCTGTTCCGATGTGCCTTTTCAGATTAGGAACCTCCAGCACCAAATCCTAGAAGCACCTTAGTAGAAGATCACTGCACACTGCACATCGCACTTATATTTAATCCTACATCCCTCCTGCCACACCAGCACTTTTAACACAATACCCCTACTCCGGCCGGCCCAGTTTTAATAGTGTCTTGTTGTATTGTTTACCATTACTGTTTTTCTGCTTAACTGTTTTAATTTGCTTTGGGTATTGTTTTGTTGTATTGTGTTTTGGGGCTTCGGCCTGTGTAAGCCGCATCGAATCCCTTGGGGAGATGCTAGCGAGGTACAAATAAAGTAATAATAATAATAATAATAATAATAATAATAATAATAGATATGATTCACACACAGAGAGAGATATAGTATTATACATTTGAAAGGGACCACTAAAGAAGGACAATTATATGTTGCATGTTCCAGGGTAGGCAAACCAGACAATCTCCACATCAACACTGACAAAGAAACAGCAATGAATACTGTTTACCCACAAGCAGAAAGATATTACATTTATTAGAAACCAACACTTTCTTGTTACTTTATTTTCCAGATCACCAGACTGGGCCACAGCAATGCCTGGCAGGAGATGGCTAGTTCCATAATAAAGAACAGAATGTGACAAAGTAATGACAACTGGAGTGTCTTATGAGCCTGCTCTTGTTTGTATTTCTGAAACAATGGAGAATATGCTCTTGTCCCAACCAGCCCGTGTTGTGCTTTATTTAGATCGCTCAGAGTTATCCTCTGCCTGTGCATACAATCTCAGCAATCCTGATAAAAGCGCTGAGGTTGATAGCTTTGCCCTTGGATTACAACTGAGACTAAGAGAAAAGTCATTTGCTGTAGGCCACAAAGGGCCAAGCCAGGATGTCAACCACAAGGATGCAGTTGAGTATGTTTCCGTTCCTTAGATGGCATCCAGAGGGAGGTTGAGTCCTTCGGTCGGTCAGTTAGAGTGAGATAGCCAGCTCAGGAAGCAGATGCTGCAGGGCAGCCGGGCAGCCTCTAAGCCTCTCCAAATCACGTGGCCTGGCCTGGATGCCCTAGTTGACCCCACTGCCTCGGACGCAGTGAAGGACAGTCGGCCTCTGAGTACGGAAGAGAGAGCAGTCCTCTCTTATTCCTCTTCCAATGTCCTTGCACAGCCTTAGCAGAAGCAAGCCTGAGCAGCCTTACAGACAGAATATTCAGAGGTGGGTTTGGGTGCCATAGGAGTTTAACCACTGGAAGGATTGCCATGTGAAATAGCAGCCAGGGCTCCTTTCCCTTTAAGAGTTGTGTCAGGGAGCAAATGTCAAGAAGCCAGTCACAGTCCAGATGTTCTTTCCACAGCCACAAACTGATCATTGGCCTATAAAACCCAATACAGTTCCGGCCCAACTTACTTGTCCAAACATATCTCCCTCCATGTTCCACCTCGTAGTTTAAGATCTACTGGGGAGGTCCTGCTCTCGGTCCCACCAGCCTCACAAATGCGTCTGGTGGGGACAAGGGATAGGGCCTTCTCAGTGGTGACCCTTCACTTGTGGAATTTGCTCCCCAGTGAGATTAGATTGGCGTCCTCCCTCCTTTCTTTCAGGAAAAAACTAAAATCATAGTTTTGGAACCAGGTTTTCGGCTAGTGAATCTGGACCATATGACTGTTACGACAATTGGAAACGACTATGTGATTATGTGATTATATAATTAATGTTACTGTTTTTAATCTATTATGTATTTATGATTTTATATTGTTGTTTATGGATATTGTGGCATCGAATTGTTGCCTGTGCAACCCTGAGTCCGTCCGTCTTCGTCATCATCCCCCCCCCCCCCGGGGGTTGAGAAGGGCGGGGTAGAAATTTTATTTATTTATTTATTTATTTGCAGCATTTTTACCCTTCTCACCCCCTGGGGGGGGGGGCGGACTCAGAGCAGCTCAAATAGGCAGCAATTCGATGCCACAACAACAATAACACCAGTATAAAACATAAATACATAGCAAGTTAAAACAGTAACAATTAGTTATATCATCACACCATCACATAATCACATATCCGCTTCCTAGTTATCGTAACAATCATCAAGTCCAGTTCATGTTCAAAGTGCTGCTCCATCCCCTATCCAAAGGCCTGGTTCCATAGCCATGAGTTTAGTTTTTTTCCTGAAGGAAAGGAGGGAGGACGCCGATCTAATCTCACTGGGGAGAGAATTCCACAAGCGAGGGGTCACTACCAAGAAGGCCCTGTCCCTCGTCCCCATCAGATGCATTTGCAAAGCCAGTGGGACTGAGAGCAGGGCTTTCCCAGCAGATCTTAGATTACGAGGTGGAATGTAGAGGGAGATACGTTCGGATAAGTAAGCTGGGCCGGAACCATATAGGGCTTTGTAGGCCAAGACCAGCACATTGAATTGTGCTTGGAAGTGGACCGGCAGCCAGTGGAGCTGACATAGCAGCAGGGTGGTGTGCTCCTTGTATGGCACTCCGGTGAGTAATCTGGTTGCCTCCCATTGGACTAGATGGAGTTTCTGAACAGTCTTCAAAGGCAACCCCACATAGAGAGCATTGCAGTAATCTATTCAAGATGTAACCAGAAATAAATAATTGAAGTTTGATAGTGGAATGTGCTGCCTGGGAGTTTGGTAGAGTCTTTTTAAACACAGGCTGGATGGATGGTCATCTGTTGAGGGTGTTTTCATTATGTATTCCTGCATGGCAGGGGACTGGATTAGATGGCCCTTCCAGTCTCTTCCTACTCTGATTCTCTTCTGTTCTATTCCATTTCACTGTGCATGGAACGGTGCAGGCAGCAAAGTTCTTGGGTTGTATCCTTAAAAATGTTGGGGTGAAGCTGACTTACACTGGCAACGAAGATCCGCATAGTCAAAGCAATGGTATTCCCTGTAGCAACCTACGGATGTGAGAGCTGGACCTTAGGGAAGGCTGAGCGAAGGAAGAGAGATGCTTTGGAACTGTGGTGTTGGAGGAAAGTTCTGAGAGTGCCTTGGACCGCGAGAAGATCCAACCAGTCCATACTTCAGGAAAGAAAGCTCGACTGCTCATTGGAGGGAAAATATTAGAGGCCAATATGAAGTACTTTGACCACATCATGAGGAGACAGGAAAGCTTAGAGAAGAGAATGATGCTGGGGAAAAACAAAGGGAAAAGGAAGAGGGACCAACCAAGGGGAAGATGGATAGATGGTAGGGCTGGGCAACCACAGAAAAATTATTTTCTAAAATCGATTCGTTTTTTGGAGGTTTTTGCGTTTCAATTTTTAAAAGAATTCCGAAAATTTTCTTTTAAAAAGTTCGATATTTACGAAATTTCGTAAATTTCAAAACAATTACGAAACAATTACGAAACAATTACAAAACAATTACAAAACAATTACGAATCGATTCGTTAATGGCGGACGCGACCGCGCAATACGCTAAAAAACCTCCAAATGGGACAGGGGGAACTTCTGAAGCTTCCCTCTCCCTCTGTTGTTGACTGTTGGTGTGATAATTATATTTTTTTTTCACTGATAAAACAAACAACTATAAAACTTGCCCCAGACATGCGAAAATAATAACGAAACAATTTCAAAACGATAACGAAACGAATACAAAACGAATCCGAAGCAATTATTAAACGAATTTAAAAATTCGTTTCATTTTTAAGATGCTCCTGAATGGTTCATTATCGCTTCGTTATCAAAAAAATAATGAATTTTTAACGAATTACAAAATTACGAAACGAAACTGCCCAGCCTAATAAATGGCATCCTTGAAGTGACTTGATTGACCTTGAAGGAGCTGAGGGTGGTGACGGCCGACAGGGAGCTCTGGCATGGGCGGGTCCATGAGGTCACAAAGAGTCGGAAACGGCTGAACGAATGAACAACAACAAATCCAGGCCTCTGAGTGTCATGTGTAGTCCAAACAGAAAGAACTCCTGAGAAGTATTATTTCCTAGCTTTATGTATCCTCCTCCATCACTGTGCTAGGAAGAACCATTTCTGCGGCTCAGGCACAACACCCCAAGTTTCCCTTCCAGCAGGTCCCTACTCCTGCCTGCATTTGACAACAGCTTGATCAGCACACATTAGCTGCAATAACCTCCACCTGCTGGTTCCTACAAATCAAGTGGCTCCAAAACGTACAGCGGAAGCCAAGTTCCTTTTTTCCCCCTGGTTGGCAAAGCCGGTGCAAAAGCAGTCTGCACCACAGTCGCTCTGCTTTGCCAATGCTGTTTGATTGCAGCCAGCCAGTTCCCATTAGCAGCACAGCTCACACAGCCTTGATCTTGAAAATATCAGAGGCAAGGAGGAAAAGGGATGGACGTGTTGGATTGAGACTTGGGAGACCCGGCTTCAAATCCCTCCTGAATCCTGAAACTCACAGGGTGAGCTTAAGCCAGACACTTTCTCTCAGCTTGACTAGAACGTAGGGAAGAAGGGAATCATATCTCCTGTTTTGAGCTCATTGAAGGAAAGATACAAACAAATGGGTGAAGTACAAACAAATGGATAAAAATCAGATTGCTATAAACCTTGCTATAAGAGTGATCCATATTATTATTATTATTATTAATAATAATAATAATAATAATAATAACTTTATTTATACCCCGCCACCACCTTCCCAAGGGGACTTGGGGCAGCTTACATGAGGCCAAGGCCAACAACACATCAGTAAAAACAAAACAGCAAGCAAATAAAACAGTACAATTAATATAAATCACATATAAACAATAACACAGAGAATTTAAAACCTTATGGCCGGGCCAGATGTAATAAATTAAATAAAAATTAAATAAAAACTGGGTGTGAACAGAGGTTTTGGGTTTGTTTTTTTTTGGTCGTGTCACGAGCAACCTGAGAAACTGCAAGTTGCTTCTGGTGTGAGAGAATTGGTCGTCTGCCAGGACGTTGCCCAAGGGACGCCCGGATGATTTGATGTTTTATCATCCTTGTGGGAAGCTTCTCTCATGTCCCCGCATGAGGAGCTGGAGCTGATAGAGGGAGCTCATCCGCCTCTCCCCGGATTCGGACCTGCGCCACCGGGGGCTCCAGTGAACAGAGGTAGGATGTATCTAAGCAGGAGGGTTTTAAAAGATAATGTTGGGAGACCAACCCAAAAGATAATGTTGGGAGACCAACCTAACGAGAAACAGCCACATTGTCAGGCTGTCATGCTGGCCACATGACCTTGGAGGTGACGACGGACAATGCCGGCTCTTTGGCTTAGAAAAGAAGATGAGAATTCAAGAATTTTATCATAAAGACAAAAAGTCGGGCTTCTCAGAAAAAGATACAATATGGGACAAAATACTGTTGACGGAAAAAAAGACAATAGCTAAAATATACCAAATTTTGTTGCAGTGCTCTACAGAACAAGAACAGGTCAAGGACTGTATGACGAAGTAGGCTGCACATATTAGAAGACCAATCAAAATGGAAGAATGGGACCTAATGTGGAAGAAAAAAATAAAGTATACACACTCCTTTGATCTACAAGAAAACTGGTACAAGATGATGTACCAGTGGCACATCACACCACAAAAATTGGCTAAGTTTTATAAAAATGTTAAAGATTGTTGCTGGAAATGTGGCAGTCAAACTGGAACCTTCTTCCACATGTGGTGGGGGTGTAAAATAACCAAAATTTATTGGAAAATAATCCATGAAAACATTCAGAAAATTTTAAAAATAAAATTTCAATTGAAACCTGAATAGTACTTTTTAGGGATAATAGACATGAATTTGAACAAGAATCAAGATATTCTGTTCAATTATATGATAACTGCAGCCAGAATCGAGTTTGCAAGACACTGGAAGACAAGAGAAAACCCAACGGAAGAAGAATGGAAACTAAAAATAATGGATATAAAGAATATGGACAGACTAACTTACGTTCTGAAAGGACATCAAGGCAAACCCAAATGCCTTAAAAAAAGAAAAACAGATGGACATGATGTAATTATGAGAAGACGGAGAGACTAATTACAATTTATATGCAAGAGATCAATTTCCCAGACAGGAAAAGAATTTGGAAGTCATGTATGTTAACACATGTTGTGAACCGGTCCGAATCCCTCTTTGAAGGTGAGAGGGTCGGTATATAAAACCTCGAAATAAATAAATAAATAATAAACAAGAAGATTTTATTTTTATTTTTACATATTTTTTTACTATTTTTTACTATTTTCTTTTTCTTTTCAATAAACTTTTTTTCCTTTTTACCCCATTTTTACCCCCCTCCAGCCCTTCCACTCCAATCTCCATTAGTAGGGAAACTTCCACACCCCTTTAACTATAGTTAGCTTCTTCCTCTTTCCTCTTACTTACCCGTTAACCTTTCCGATCCCCTATTATCCCCGCTCCTTTTTTTCTCTTTTCTTTCCCCCTAAAAATTCAATAAAAATTACTTTTAAAAAAAGAAATGGAGATGAGCACCAACCCCGAGAGTCAGACACCACTGGACTTAATGTCAGGGAACAACCATATTATATTATATTATATTATATTATATTATATTATATTATATTATATTATTATTATATTATACTATATTATATTATGTATATATATCACGCATGGGCAATTTTTTTGACACATTTTTGATCACTTTTTAAAATTAGAGAAATGGGCCGGATCAGTGGTAAATGGATAGAGAATATTTGTGTGAACTAATTGGGAAAAAATGAACTAATTCCTATGCACACTGTACATATCTTGTTTGTAGTGCAAAAAAGGAAAGAACAATATAATATTTACAATGAAGAACAATTTTAACCAACATAAATGTAATGGTACTTCAACGGAAGTCCCCAGGGGCCATCCAGTCCAACCCCCTTTTGCTATGCAGAGAAAGCAAGATCAAAGCACCCCAACAGATGGCCACCCAGCCTTCGGAAGAAGAAGAAGAAGAAGAAGAAGAAGAAGAGGGGGAGGGGGAGGAGGGGGAGGAGGAGGCAGAAGAGGAAGAGGAAGATTCCAAGTGTAGACTCTGCAAGGAAGCAGACGAAATAATGAATCCCGTCCTCAGCTGCTGAAAGAAGATCGCACAGATGGTTTACAAGCAGAGGCATAACACCTTTGCTCAGATGATCCATTGGAACATGGGCCACAAATACCATCTGCCTGCGACAAATAATTGGTGAGATTACAAGCCTGAATAAGTTACAGAAAATGAACACGTCCAACTACTCTGGGACTTCCAAATTCAGACTGACAGAGTTTTGGAGCACAAGACTCCTGACTTCATCATCGTGGAAATAAACAGAGTATGGATTTACGATGTTGTAATCCCAGGTGACAGCAGAATTGACAAGAAGCAACTGGAAAAGCTTACATGATAGGAGGATTTAAAGATTGAATTGCAAATATTCTGGCACAAGCCAGTCAAGGGGGTCCCAGTGGTGATCAGCACACTGGGTCCAGTGCCTAAACACCTTGGCCTGCACTTAATAACAACAGGCGTTGACAAACTTACCGTGTGTCAGCTGCAAAAGGCCACCATACTCAAATCTGCCCATACATCACACAGTCCTAGACACTTGGGAAGTGTCTGACATGTGATCAAATACAAAAGTCCACATAGTGATCTTGCTTGCTCTGTACTAACCTTGTTGTGTATCAAATAACAATAATAATAATAATAATAATAACAACAACAACAACAACAACAACAACAACAATAGCAGAAATCCCAGGGGCCATCCAGTCCAACCTCCTTCTGCCATGCAGTAAAAGTACAACCAAAGCATCCCCAACAGATGGCCACCCATCCTTTGTAACAACAACAACAACAACAACAACAACACTAGAAGAAACCCCAGAGGCCATCCTGCCAAACCTCCTTCTGAAATGCAGTAAAAGCACAAAAGCCCCAAGGGCTCCATGGAGCACACTTTAAGAACCGTTGGTTTAGACCAAAGAATTTAGCAGATTGAGTCCACTTTCTGCTTTCCCCATTGTGTGTTCTCAAATCAAAGCTGGTTAGCTATACTAGCCTACCTTTTCTCTGATAGGTTAATACCGTGGTTAGGAAGCTTGCCTAGAGACTCATTGCATCCTTTGCCTTGAGTAGCAAATTCTGCTCAGGAGACCCCAATTACCATTAATTATTACTTGTCCATTGCATCCTTTGGTTTTTCCAAATTGTGTGCTGCAAACCACTGATCTAGTATAAAGCAATTCCTATTATAATCAAGTTTCCAGGAAGAAACAGCTGGCAAGTCGCAAGAAAGGGAGGGGGGGGTCAATAGTAGAAAAAGCAGCCTCTAATAGGAGGTATAACAGGAATCGGCAACTTAATCACTACTATGTTCCGCAAAGGCTTCCTTGAAAAATTAATTCCAATCACTTGAAGAGCACCATGCGGATTGAAAACCATCTGAAGGGCCATAAAGAAAAGGTAATTAGAAACAGGGGGAGGCAGTTATGGGGTTCCGGCGGGGATCTGGGTTAGCCGGGCTCTTGCTTAATGCCTTCATTAGTGACCTGGAAGAGGGAGTAAACAACGTATTAATGAATTTGGCAGATGACAGTAAATTGGGAGGTGTTTGGGAACACCAGGGAGCCGGGAGAATTAATACAAACAGGCCAAAAGAGATTAGAAGCAAGGGCAGCAACTTAGACGCATCTCGGATAAAGACAATCCGAAGCACCTGGGCGTCAGGTGAAACATGGCCTGGGATGTGCACTCCAAATGCATGCGCCAAAAGGGCACCAAGAGAAACTGCTGGGAAGAAGTGAAACGGGGAGTGACCAATGAAACATTGAGATGAAATATGAGATTAGTAGTGTGTGCTTTACCCGCTTCTCCCGTTTCATTTGTTTTTTCATTCATTTCGTATATTTATTTTATTTATCATGTCAGGGGCAACCAGACCATTGTATTACATTTCTAACAGAACAAAACAAACAAGCAAACAGATAAAAAAAAGTTTGCAAGCTTGGTAGTTGATTAAATGTCCTTTGACCAGAATCTGGCCACTAGGAGTGCCTCTGGTGTTACTATAAGAAGGTCCTCCATCGTGCATGTGGCAGGGCTCAGGTTGCATTGCAGCAGGTGGTCAATGGTTTGCTCCTCTCCACACTCGCATGTCGTGGGTTCCACTTTGTAGCCCCATTTCTTAAGGTTGGCTCTGCATCTCGTGGTGCCAGAGCGGTCTGTTCAGCGCCTTCCAGGTCGCCCAGTCTTCTGTGTGCCCAGGAGGGAGTCTCTCATTTGGTATCATCCTTTGATTGAGGTTCTGGGTTTGAGCCTGCCACTTTTGGACTCTCGCTTGCTGAGGCGTTCCAGTGAGTGTCTCTGTAGATCTTAGAAAACTATTTCTTGATTTCAGTTGTTGATGTGCTGGCTAATATCCAAACAAGTATTGGCTGCTACTTCTCGGCGGATGTCAGGTGGTGCAATACCAGCTAAACAGTGTAATTTCTCCAGTGGTGTAGGGCGCAGACACCCTGTGATAATGCGGTATGTCTCATTAAGAGCCACATCTGCTGTTTTAGTGTGGTAAGATGTGTTTCACACTGGGTATGCGTACTCAGCAGCAGAGTAGCATAGCGCAAGGGCAGATATCTTCACTGTGTGTGGTTGTGATCCCCAGGTTGTGCCAGTCAGCTTTCATATGATATTGTTTCTAGCACCCACTTTTTGCTTGATGTTCAGGCAGTGCTTCTTGTAGGTCAGAGCACAGTCCAGAGTGACTCCCAGGTATTTGGGTGCGCTGCAATGCTCCAGTGGAATTCCTTCCCTGGTTATCCTCATTTTGTTTCGGGCAGAAACCCCTCCCACAGAAGGAATATAAGCTTGAAATGAAAGAATGCAGGAGCAGGTACTGTTTCCTCCCTGCTTTTTGGCCCACATGGCTGTTTCCCTCTGAACCTTGCCTGTTGGGCCAATTGGAGGAGGAGAATGCTGTCCGCCTTACCTGCTGCCTGTCTCACCTCTAAACCCAGATCTCCTCTGCAAATGGAGAGGTAAGCATCACAGAAATAGTGGTAGCTTAAGCACTGTTGTAACAAACCTGACTCACTTGGAAAGTTAGGAAGTGACCTACCTTAAAGGGCTGGCGTATGAGCAGCCATTTTGTGGTGTCCAGAGAACGATAGCACCAGTGGAGAGCCATTTGCATGCGAGCGACCTGACTGGTTGTATGGAAATGAGCAGGTGCCAAGATTTGAAAGGGGGCAGAGGCAAGAGAGTTAGTGACTGAGGGTCTGGAAGGAAACAGCTGAGGAGCAGTTGGAAAATTGGTTAAAGAAACAAGTTAAAGATAGTTTGAAACCTGTTCCTATGTATTCGCATAACAGTCCTGTTGGAAAAAAAGAATAGATTGAGAGAAACTCATATTGAAACATTCTATACGCAGTAAGCATTTGATCTTGTGTAACCACTACGCTGTGGCTTGACAACTGGAAAATAGAGGGAGAAACCATGGAGGCTGTGACAGACTTTGTATTTCTAGGTGCAAAGATTGCTGCAGATGCAGACTGTGGCCAGGAAATCAGAAGACGCTTACTTCTTGGGAGGAGAGCAATGTCCAGTCTCGATAAAATAGTAAAGAGCAGAGACATCACACTGGCAACAAAGATCCGCCTAGTCAAAGCCATGGTATTCCCTGTAGTAACCTACGGATGTGAGAGCTGGACCTTAGGGAAGGCTGAGCGAAGGAAGATCGATGCTTTTGAGCTGTGGTGTTGGAGGAAAGTTCTGAGAGTGCCTTGGACTGCGAGAAGATCCAACCAGTCCATCCTCCAGGAAATAAAGCCCGGCTGCTCACTGGAGGGAAAGATACTAGAGACAAAGTTGAAGTACTTTGGCCACATCATGAGGAGACAGGAAAGCCTAGAGAAGACAATTATGCTGGGGAAAGTGGAAGGCAAAAGGAAGAGGGGCCGACCAAGGGCAAGATGGATGGATGGATGGCATCCTTGAAGTGACTGGACTGACCTTGAGGGAGCTGGGGATGGTAACGGCCGACAGGGAGCTCTGGCGTGGGCTGGTCCATGAGGTCACGAAGAGTAGGAGACGACTGAACGAATGAACAACAACAACAACCACTACGCTTATACCATAAGAATGATACAAATAAACTAAGTAACAAACTCTCTCTCTCCATGTATCACTTCCAGCTTGAGGAGTCTTAAAAGGAAGAAGAAGAAGGAAACAATCCTTAACTCAACAATCCTTCAAACTACAAGAGAGGAGATTCCATCTGAACATTAGGAAGAACTTCCTGACTGTGAGAGCCGTTCAGCAGTGGAACTCTCTGCCCCGGAGTGTGGTGGAGGCTCCTTCTTTGGAAGCTTTTAAGCAGAGGCTGGATGGCCATTTGTCAGGGGTGATTTGAATGCAATATTCCTGCTTCTTGGCAGGGGGTTGGACTGGATGGCCCATGAGATCTCTTCCAACTCTATGATTCTATGATTCTATGATTCTATGATTCTAACTCCTTAGTGCCATTTTTTGCTCAGACTGTCAGCCTGTCCCCTTCCTGACCATTTTGCATTTTTGGTCAGATAAGCAAATAAGAGGTCCCTTCAGCCAGGCCATGAGACCAGAGAGAGCCTCACTCCTGTCTTTAAACCCAGTTTCTTTCTTCAGACAGAGAGGAAAGCATCTCAGAAATAGAGGTAGCTTAAGCCCTGTCTTTAAACCCAGTTCTCTTCTGCAGATGGGGAGGAAAGTATCACAGGAGGAGTGGTATCTTAAGTAACCCTGATGCTTTTAATCCAGGTTATTTGTTTATTTGTATTTATCGTGTCAGGCAACCGGACAGTTGTATTACATTTTTAACAGAACAAACAAACATACAAAAACACAGAGTTTGCAAGCTTGGTAGTTGATTAAATGTCCTTTGACCAGTAGCTGGACACTTGGAGTGCTTCTGGTGTTGCTGCAAGGAGGTCCTCCATTGTGCATGTGGCAGGGCTCAGGTTGCATTGCAGCAAGTGGTCTGTAGTTTGCTCCAGGTTCATTATGAAGGATATAAGGACAAACCATGCCATTGCCAAAAAATGATGGGAAGGGGAAGGGAATTCCCACCTATTGCCACCAGTTAAAGAAGTGAGATAGTGGGACTGGGCACCAGGCTGTGTGTGTGATGTGTGGAGCATCATTGACATTTGGCAGGAAGGAATGGTGCCCTGCCCTGCTTCCCTCCTGCTGCTGCTCCTGGAGAAGTTAGAGAGCAGGGCAAGCAGGGGGGAAAGAGGGAATGTTTTTAGGTAAAGGTAAAGGTTTTCCCCTGACATGAAGTCCAGTCGTGTCCGATTCTGGGGGTTGGTGCTCATCTCCATTTCTAAGTCCGTAGACACCTCCAAGGTCATGTGGCCAGCATGACTACACGGAGCACCGTTACCTTCCCACTGGAGCAGTGCCTATTGATCTACTCACGCTTTGAACTGCTAGGTTGGCAGAAGCTGGGGCTGATAGTGGAAGCTCACACCGCTCCCCGGATTCGAACCTGCAACCTTTCCATCAACAAGCTGAGCAGCTCAGCGGTTTAACCCACTGAGCCACTAGGATATCTTATTTCTAGGAAGAAATAAAATTCCTAAAAATCGAGGGATGACCTAAATGTTATAAAACTTGGTGGGGTAAAAGTGGTGGACGTGCCCTACATATGTGGTGATTTTTACCCCTCTAACCCTAAAACCGAGGGGAAGGGGAGTCTGGGGAAGCCTGCCCATTGCCGCCAATGGGCTGAAAATTATATTTTTGACCACGGAATGAAAATACCCTTTTGGAAAAATGCCTGTTTTTGGGAGGTGCTTGAAAACAAAAACAGGGGCCTTACGAATGAAACAAACAGAAACGGATAGCGATTCTATACAAATGCAGAAGACTATATGATATCGGATTTGGGTGTAGGATCAGCAGCAAAACTATAAAGAAATGGGTGGAGGGTGATGATACAACAAAAGAGATCAGTATTGTATAGCCTTGACTAGACTTTGTGAATTGGGGACAAACCAATTGGTCTGTCTGGCTAGTCAACTCTGGCTGTGAGAGCGTTTGAGGCCTTTTTGCCAGCAGAGATGCCTTTCAAATGGAGATGTCTTTTTTTGCAAAACCTCTCTCTCCTGTGTTCATCATTCACTAAGCTATGGCCCTTCACTGGAGAGTTATGGGGGGTGTCCTTTGAAGGCTGCATATGCTCCAATGTTTTTAGTGCTTTGCTATGGCTTCAATCATGGAATTACGTTCTGCTGATTCTAGCTGCTATTTTATTGTTTGCATTTTAGATTTTTTTGGAAAAAGAAACATATTGCGCACCGCTCAGTTGTGGTTATTGGGCAGCCTAAAAGCACAATAAAAGAAATGAATACATAAGTAAATTGGAACCCCCTCGGGATAGCTCTGTCAGGAATTGCATGCAGAGCACACAATGAAAGCCAGAGCCAAAAGCAGGCAAAGGCTTCACCGTTCTCTCTTTCTCTCCATTTGTGCCCTCCGTTCTCATTATGCCAACTCTCCCTTCCCTTCTCGCTTTTCCTGGGCTCCTCACCTTCTTTCTTTCTTTCCGCAACCCCTTTCTGTTCTCTTGCTTTTCCTGCACACCCTCAACATTTCACAGATGAAAAACCAAGACTTCTTCGTGTGGATGAACCAAATCAGAGTGCGGTCAAAAAGGGGTAGCCGGGCGATAATAGCGCAAAAGGGACTAATGAGAAAAGAACGCACAGAACTCCTATTTTAAGCAGAGAAGCTTTGGAATGGATGCCTTGAGTTCAAGAGGAGCAAGATCCCGTTCCTCTTCGTTCCCTCCTGCTGCGTTAATCCGATGCAGGCTGCTTTTGCACTTTGAACTCACTTTGCAGCAATTAGGGTACACTGAGGACAAAGGGGGAAAGTGGGAGGAAGAGAAAGAAACTGGGATATTTTTAATACATCTGAGAAAGTGGGTCAGCAGAGGATTCGCTGGGGCTGTCTCTGGCAGACTGGGATCACAGCAGGATGTCTCTTTCTCCCCTTTTTGCTCTCTCTCTCTCTCTATATATATATACACACACACACACTATGTCATTTATTTACATTTTGTCTCTTTTGTACAGCTTCTCTTCTCCTCACTTTCTTAACAGATTGGGAAAGGAACAGATTTCTCAGAGGTCTGAACTGAAGCTGAACACAGAGCATACCACCCCTCTGTTCTGTCAGCTCCACTGGCTGCCGGTCCTATTCCGAGCACAATTCAAGGTGTTGGTTTTGACCTACAAAGCCCTATGCAGTTCCGGCCCAAACGTATCTCCCTCTACATTATACCTCTAAATTTAAAATCTGGGGAGGCTCGGCTTTGGTGCAAACACGCTTAGCGGGGACAAGGGACAGGGCCTTCTCGGTAGTAGCCCCCCACCTGTGGAACTCACTCCCCAGCAAAATCAGGGTAGCGGCATCCCTCCTCGCCTTCAGGAGAAAATTAAAAATGTGGTTATGGGACCAGGCCTTTGGGTAGCTTGCAGATAACTGACAATGACAATAATGGAAAATGGACTATGGATAGGTTTCCGATTGTGTTATGTTCACTGAATTCATTTTTAGACAAGGCTAGACAGCCAGTATTATTTGTATCATTTATCACTATACTTTATTTTTAAACTAATTTTGTAATCAATTTACTGTGTTTTTATTTGTATTACAGTACAATGTAGTATTTATATGTAATGGCATTGGATTGTGCCGGATGTAACCCGCCTTGACCCCCCCCCCCTCCCCCGGGGGGGGGGGGGGTTGAGAAGGGTGGGGGTCAAATGTTTGAAATAAATAAATTTCTGAAGTTAAACTTGAAGGATTCCTGGAATAAGCTAGAAACCATTTGCTATGGATTATATGGCTGTGTAGACTCATATAATCCAGTTCAAAGCTGGATTATATGAAACTGGATTGTAGATCCAGCCTGAGGGCTATCTATAGGAATAAAAATGTAATGTTCATTTGTGGGATTAACATAACTCAAAAACCACTGGATGAATTGACACCAAATTTGGACACAATACACCTTTCAGGCCAACGAGCAACCAACATTCATAAAAACTGGGTTGTTATAGGTTTTTTCAGGCTATATGGCCATGTTCTAGAGGCATTTTCTCCTGACGTTTCACCTGCATCTATGGCAAGCATCCTCAGAGGTAGTGAGGTCTGTTGGAACTGGGAAAAGGGTTTATATATCTGTGGAATGACCAGGGTGGGACAAAGGACTCTTGTCTGTTGGAGCTAGGTGTGAATGTTTCAACTGACTACCTTGATTAGAATTTGATTGCCTGGCAGTGCCTGGAGCAATCTTTTGTTGAGAGGTGATTAGATGTCCTTGTTTGTTTCCTCTCTGTTGTGTTCTAATTTCCACGGATATAAAAACCCCTTTTTCCTAGTTCCAACAGATCTCACTACCTCTGAGGATGCTTGCCATAGATGCAGGCGAAACGTCAGGAGAAAATGCCTCTAGAACATGGCCATATAGCCCGAAAAAACCTACAACAATCCAGTGATTCCGGCCATGAAAGCTTTCGACAATACATTCATAAAAACATTGAAAAACACAGCAGAAGAGACTTAAAAAGCCCAAAAATGTCAAAAATAAATAAAAATACATTACAACGTATGCACAAAACCACATCTATACACATATACACAAATATATATACATACATATATACACACAAAACACATATATACAGACTGGGCCACAGCAACACATGGCAGGGAATGGCTAGTATTTCATAAAAGTAATTCTCCAAGACAAGTCTACATAGGGACCACCAAACGCAGCGCCCAGACACGCATCAAGGAACATGAAAGGCACTGCAAACTACTCCAACCAGAGAAGTCAGCCATAGCAGAGCACCTGATGAACCAGCCTGGACACAGCATATTATTTGAGAACACAGAAATGCTGGATCACTCCAACAACCACCATGTCTGACTACACAGAGAAGCCATTGAAATCCACAAGCATGTGGACAATTTCAACAGAAAGGAGAAAACCATGAAAATGAACAAAATCTGGCTACCAGTATTAAAAAAAACCTCTAAAATTAAAACAGCAAAACAACAGAGGGGAAACAAACAGGCACATGAAATCACTCTGAACAAAAGATTCCCCCCCCCCCCCAGGCGCTTCCAAGCCATTGAATGCAAATCAAAGTGATCAGCTGAAACATTCACAGTTAGCCCCAGCAAACAAAAGTTCTTTGTCCCACCCTGGTCATTCCACAGATATATAAACCCATTTTTCCTAGTTCCAACAGACCTCACTACCTCTGAGGATGCTTGCCATAGATGCAGGCGAAACGTCAGGAGAAAAATTGCCTCCAGAACATGGCCATATAGCCCGGAAAAACCTACAACAACCCAATTCTCCAAGATTTGGTAGTATTATCCAGGCACCACTAGTAAAGATTATGTGCAGAAGAGCAAATCGAAGTCTGAAATTCCGCTGCAGTGCCTTGCAGCTGAATTTCCCACCTTTGGGCTTCCAACAAGAGTGGTTAATTTTTTGTATAAGCAAGTTTTCCATTATGGAAAGCCATATATATGCATGGAGATCATGACATTTGTCAATTTATGGCAACTCTGTGAATTTCATAGGGTTTTCCTAGGCAAGGAAGATGCAGAGATGCTTGTGCCAATGCCTTCCTCTGAAAAAGAGCCCACAGCACCTGGTGCTTGTTGGCGCTCTCCCATCCAAGTACTAAAGAGGTCTGACCCTGCTTAGCTTCCAAGATTAGATTGGCATCTGATGCCTTTAGGGTATTTATGTTGTTGGGCTGTCTGCCCAAAGCAGCCCTAGAATTGTCACTGAAGAAGTCTGAAGGCACACACATATATGCAAATAGAAAGGCACCCCAGTATTATATGACTACGCGCAGAAGCACAATAGTGATCCTACAAGATAACTAATTAATCCCGGTCCATTGGCACATTTGATCTGCGAGCTAAGTAGCCAGAGAGCAGTGTTAAAGAAGATCGCCAGCAAGTTCATTATTTGATATTTCCACCCCTAATAGGGATGGGTTTAGCAGGAGCCATTAATACCACATCCATTTTGCGACTCAAAGTAGATTTAGCAGCTTCAGAATTAAGCTTCACCCCCATTACACATCCTGCCGCATTGGATGTATGCAAACACTCCGAGCAAAATGGATTAATAATCCTATTACCATTCCAGATAAACTCAGGGTGAGGCAGGGAGCGGGGGAAAAAAAACTCCAAACAAACACGTACAAGCTAAATGAAGTCTGCGCAAAAAAATGAAGATAAGTGCACATTGGGTTTTGATCTCGGAGTGCCCCATCCTTTCCCCTTGACACGTAATTAGCTTTGCTAAAGCCAAGATATGAGACAGTCATCAGGAGCGTTCTGTAAACCAGCCAACGACAGGGCCACGGCAAATACTGCCCATTTTGCGATTTGCAATTTAACCACAGGAAGAAATGACAAACTAAAGGAAGCTTGATTCTTTCTTTCCCTATTTTCGAACCCGGCAGGAGCATCTGGTTCCCTAGCAACCTCCTGAGGATGTTGGGTCAGCAGCCAAGAAGCTGGGTCTGATGTGTGCTTAAACTGGCTCATCAACCTGGATGGCCGACCGATGCCAGGCATGGAGTTGGGGATCAAGGAGGAAGCCATCCGGTCTGGGTTTGCTTGTTTGTTTTTAAATGCAGTCACCAAGTTCAGATTTGTCCAAAACTGGACAAAATGCAATCCTCAGATGTGCCTGTGTTAGTGAGTGTTGATGGGACTTGCAAACCAAGAATTCTGGAGGGTAAGCAATTTGCCTTTCCCAGTTGTGAGAGGACCAAAATACACCCAGGCATTGAAATCTGTGTGCAGTTCTGTTTATAATTGAGGCAGAAAAACAATACATTATTATTATTATTATTTTACTGACACAAAAACACAGTATGTCACAGCAAACGAGATCTATATGCTGGATTTCGTATCACAAAATCACAAGTCGAACACTTCCCAAGTGCCTAGGACTGTGTGATGTATTTTCGAATGATGTGTGCAGATTTATTTTATTTATTTACTAGCCTTCCCCTGCCACATGTTGCTGTGGCCCATATGGGGGTTCTGTGTGGGAGGTTTGGCCCAATTCTGTCGTTAGTGGGGTTCAGAATGCTCTGTGATTGTAGATGAACTATAAATCCCAGCAACTACAACTCCCAAATGTCAAGATTCTATTTTCCCCAAACTCCACCAGTGTTCACATTAGAGCATATTGAGTATTCGTGTAGAGTTTGGTCCAGATCCATCATTGTTTGAGTCCACAGTGATCTCTGGATGTAGGTGAACTACAACTCCAAAACCAAAGGACACTGCCCACCAAATCCTTCTAGCATTTTCTGTTGGTCATGGAAGAACTGTGTGCCAAGTTTGGTTCAATTCCATCGTTGGTGGGGTTCAGAATGCTCTTTGATTGTAGGTGAACTATAAATCCCAGCAACTACAACTCACAAATGACAAAATCATTTTTTTTTTGAGTGAAGGACATACATTGGGTTGTTAGGTGTCTTGTGTCCAAATGTGGTGTCAATTCATCCAGTGGTTTTTGAGTTCTGTTAATCCCACAAACGAACATTACATTACATATAGATTTACGCTATTTCTACCCCACCCATATGAGCCCGAAGGTGACTCAGATCCAAGTAAGATGGCCTTTTGTAGTTGACAGATCAGGATTTTGTCAATGTTTATTGTCTCCAAATGCCAGTTGAGATTTTTTGGCACGGCACCCAGTGTGCCCATTACTGGTATATGTCAGAGCCTTTGCAGATTTTGAGGTCCTGATAATGGCTGAGTTTTTCCTGTTGTTTTTCCTCAATGCGATTGTCATGTAGTATGGCGACATCAATAATCCAAACTTTTTTCCTTTCCCACATTAAAAGTTAATGAGAAGAAGACCTGGTTATGGCTCACGAATTGAACCCTGAAGAAGGAGACAGAAGAAGGCCTGATTCTTGCAGCCCAGGAGCAAGCCATCAGAACCAATGCCATTAAGGCCAGGATTGAAAAATCAACTGATGACCCAAAATGCAGACTGTGCAAGGAAGCGGATGAAACCATGGATCATATCCTCAGCTGTTGCAAGAAAATCACACATACGGACTACAAACAAAGGCACAACTCTGTGGCCCTAATGATTCACTGGAAATTATTATTATTATTATTATTATTATTATTATTATTATTATTATTAAATACAGTAAACAATCATCAAAAGTAAGAAGGAAGTCGACAAATATTTTTGATTATTTTATTTTATTTTATTTTTCTCCTTTGTTCTTTCTCTTTTCTTTCTCCTACTTTCTATACATGACTTTGTTCCCCCACTTTCAATGTATGCAAATATAGTTTTTTCTAAATCTCTTTTCTTGATAAAACACACACACACACACACAGACACACACACAGACATATATATATATCTGAGGAAAAGTACATACAGAGAGGCATGTATTTGGGGAGAGAGCATCTTGGAGAGCCTGTAAATGTTCAAAAATTAGGGAAAGTATATACAGCGTGTTGTCGAAGACTTTCATGGCCAGAATCACTGGGTTGTTGTAGGTTTTTCACTGGGTTGTTGTAAGAACATGCCAGTGAAAAACCTACAACAATCCAGTATATACAGCAATCTCCGAGTTACACACACACTTCCAAAAGGCTCATAATTAAGAATGGAGGCAATGCTGTCAAGCTGTCGAGCCAGGCGTCACACATTCTGTATGCGAAGATACAGAATGGGGGGCGATGCCTGGCTTGACAGCAGTACGTTTTCAATTCTGGCTTTGATGGTATTTGTTCTAATGGCTTGTTCTTGGGCTGCCATTATTATTATTATTATTATTATTATTATTATTATTATTATTATTATTATTATTGGCTGGAGTTACACTTTAAAAATGTACCTGTTCCAACTTGCATACAAATCTACAAAACCTATCTTGTTTGTAACTCGAGGGTTGCCTGTGTTGTAGATCAGCCAGAGGCTGATGATTTAACTGATGATTTAGAGAGGGTTGCAGGCATTCCTCTGGCACAAAGTGATGGGGCCTCAAGTCTGGGAAATTCAAGTCTGGGAAATGATGGTTCCCTGTGAAAAAACTGGCTCCGAAAGGCAGGGCTTCAAGACCAGTCAGAGGAGCCAGAAGGAGCAACAGCAGATAAGGAATCGAGTAAAGAGCTGAGTGATAAGGAGGTTTCCCAAGAAAAACCACCCATAGCTATGACTGACAAAAGTCTTCATTTACAAATCTCAACCGAAAATAGAGTACATCGGTCTGAGAGATTATGTGGGAAAGTTGTGGAGAAAATTCACGGGAGAAATAATGCTATTAAACAACAAGTTTAACTACTGCAAACTACTCCAACCAGAGAAATCAGCCACAGCAGAGCACTTTATGAACCAACCTGGACACAGCATATTATTTGAGAACACAGAAATGCTGGACCACTCTCACAGACTACACAGAGAAGCCATTGAAATACACAAGCATGTGGATAATTTCAACAGAAAGAAAGAAACCATGAAAATGAACAAAATCTGGCTACCAGTATTAAAAAACTCAAAAATTACAACAGCAAAACAACAGAGGGGAAACAAACAGGCACATCAAATCACTCTCAACAAAAGATTCCCCCCGGGCACTTCCAAGCCATTGAATGCAATCAAGGTGATCAGCTGAAACATTCACAGCTAGCCCCAGCAGACAAAAGTCCTTTGTCTCACCCTGGTCATTCCACAGATAAACCCATTTTTCCTACTTCCAACAGACCTCACTACCTCTGAGGATGCTTGCCATGGATGCAGGCGAAACGTCAGGAGAAAAATTGCCTCCAGAACATGGCCATATAGCCCGGAAAAACCTACAACAACCCAAACAATAAGTTGTTTAGCTTAAGGGCAGTTCAGGTAATGATGCATTAGAGGGAGAAGCTAAGCCTGAGTTCTCTGGTTCCTAATTCAAGACAAGCCTTGGTTTTGAATTTACTATTTCCTGGAAGTTTTCTATGTTCCTGTTCATGTACTCCTGTTCAAGTTTTTACTAGTTATGCCTGCTTGCTTGTGAACTTATGTAGTACCTGTGTTTTCTGGTGGTTCCTGGACATTGTCATCTCTGGAACTTTATGAGACATGTGGATTAATGTTTGGTTAACACCTGTTGCTAAACCTTTTTGGATTCGATTTATTATTCCTGATATTTATATGCTTTTTATGTGTTTTTACAATAAAACATTTGCTTATATTCCTAGACTCTTGTGTGGTGCAGTGGTCATAGGTGTTTGCAACAGCCTGTATCTTTAAAATATGTGTATGTGAGACCTTGACCAATTTTCCCACACCCACAAATTAGCGGAAATATCTGGTATATGCAGCCTACTGCTGGGGAAATGAGTGACTCAGTGAGAACAGGATCCAAACAGTTGCCCTGTGCCAGATGCAGATCATGCCTGTGCTGCCAGTCCAAATGATCAGAGCCAAGGCAAATCACAATGGCTGGAGTTGGGGGCGTCTAGCCTTAGATTATCCACAGAATGAAAACCAAGTAAGATTCAGAAAGGTTCAGACCTTTTTCTGGGTTGGCAGTCAGTGGCTGGGATTTGGCCGCACGCTCAGAACGGTCCATCAGCCTTTGGTGCCTCATTGGAATATCGTATCTCAAAGAATGCAAGCCTTTAATTAGACTCCAGTGTTACGGCTGGACTATTCTGTATTATTTTTAATGAATCATACCGTTCCTTTCCAAGTCCAGCATTTATACATGTCTAGCATACACCTGTCAAAAACAAAGTCTTTGGTTTGGAAACATTCATATTTAAAATGGAGGAGTCAGATAACTGCCAACACACTGAGTTCTTATTAAACATTAATCCTTCCAAAAGGCGAGGGAGCGAGGAAGCAACAAATTAGCACAGAGTAGTGGCTTGAGTTGTGGACTGGGGACTGCGGAGAACTGGTTCCTGTATCAGTCATGAAGTTGGGCAGGTGACTTTGAGTTTGACAGTCTCTTTCAGCCCAGCCTCCAGTTCCTACATATTACTTATTTACTTAGGCAATCCCTCGTTGTCCGAGTAAGATTGTCTTCCAAGTTCAGTGTACTGGCGGTGGCTCCGTAGGGGACTGTGGAGCCCTATTCTTGATCTGCATCTTCTCCCGCAGTGAGGGCATTGGTTTCCAGGTGGAAGGTGGTCCTGGTCAGGGTTGACTTGACGTGCCTTCCATATCTCTCTTTTACCCTCCATTCATGCCTCTTTAAATTCTACAGCACTGCTGGTCACAGCTGACCTCCAGCTGGAGTGCTCAAGGGCAGGGGCTTCCCAGTTCTCAGTGTCTATGCCAGAGTTTTTAAGGTTGGCTTTGAGCCCATCTTTCAATCTCTTTTCCTGTCCTCCAACATTCCATTTTCCGTTCTTGAGTTCGGAGTAGAGCAACTGCTTTGGGACATGGTGATCGGGTATCCAGACAACGTGGCCAGTCCAGCGGAGTTGATGGCGGAGGACCATTGCTTCAATGCTGGTGGTCTTTGCTTCTTCCAGTACACTGACATTTGTCCACTTGTTTTCCCAAGAGATTTGTAGGATTTTCCAGAGGCAGCGCTGATGGAATCGTTCCAGGAGTTGCATGTGACATCTGTAGACAGTCCATGTCTCACAGGTGTATAGCAGGGTTGGGAGGACAATAGCTCTATAAACAAGCACCTTGGTCTCCCTATGGATGTCCCGGTCCTCAAACACTCTCTGCTTCATTCGGGGAAAAGCTGTACTCACAGAGCTCAGGCGGTGTTGTATTTCAGTGTCAATGTCACTATGACATTTCATCTTGTTGATGGGAAGCTCAGGCGGTATTGTATTTCAGTGTCAATGTCCTACATATTACCCAGCTGCTGAAGCAAGGGTGTCAGACTCATTTTCACTGAAGGCCACATCAACCTTATGGTTGCTTTCAGAGGACCACTGAATGTATGGACAGAGAATCAGTGGATACAGAGGGCCAACTATAATTATTTTTACATAGTTGTCAGTGCTCTTTAGTTTTTCCTCAATTTGCCCTCCCAGATGTTATTGAACAACAATGCCCATCACTTTTGATTATCCACCATCCAGACTTGGGATAATGGGAATTGCAACCCAACAGCACTTGTGGCTCTGAGACTGGGGAAAGGTTTGGGGTCATTTTAAAGTAAGACATCATATCCACAAGACTTGTCTCTAAATCCAAACCCCACTCTCCAAACTGCAGCTTTCCAGAAGCTACTGTATTCCAACGCCAGTCAGCTCTACTAATATGTCTAATGATGAGGAATACAGGAATACAGCATCTGGAGAGCCACATAACATGGCATGGTGGGCAAGAATCAGCCCGCGGGCCTTAAGTTTGTCTACTAAAGGAAATAGCTGATACTCCTGTATCGGTCCAGCTTTGAGTTTGGTTGAACAAAGTACCTGTTGCTGAGTCCCAATCTCTTCTTGTGGACCCTTACTTAGCAGTTCCAGATCAGACCCATAATAAGCAGGCCCTCTGTTCTTTTCATTATGTTACTGAACATCCAAGCAGCTCCCTCACCTTCCTATATCTTCACAACATCAAGATCAATTGAGCAATACTAACTGGTAGACTTATGCACGGAATTTGTTTCTTCCATTTCCTTCAGCACCTTCGGTACTTCAGAAGCCCACAATGGTAAGGGCCCTCCTGGCACAAAACCCACCCAACATGAAAGCAAGTGGGAGCGCATACCGGCAACAAAAAGAAAACCCTCATTCTCTGAAAACTACTACCAGTTACCCCTCCTCTTCTAGGTGGTCCTTGCTCTTCCTTACCTGGAAGTTGGAAGTCTCCTTAAAATGTCCTGGAAAGAGTGTGTGGCTACTGGCATGGAGCAGTCCAGGGGAGAAAGCATGTGTGCCTACCTGCAGCTGAGCACCACTCCTCTAGAGTAAGACACAGCTTTAAGAACTTGCCTCCTTGCCTTGGAAATAGTACGTGTACGTGCGGTGTGCAGGCCTGGAAGAGAAAGCGCACACCTGCCTGCAGTCAAGAACCTCTCCTCTAGAGGAGAAACAGGTAAGAAGCCTCCTTAAAGAGCACACCTGCCTGCAGCGCCTCGTGGATATTTTGCCATGCTTTCGACTGATGACTCCTATGACAATGACTTGTACCCTGACCTGAATTCATCATTTAATCTGAATTCCTATATTACATCATTATTCATATTTGTAAGTTAAACTGAATTGATTCTGATCCTGTTTAATTGCTCTGTTTCCGTGATATTTCCTATGCTATTACACAATTCTATCCACCTTATTGAACCACTTACCCATTAATCAGTTCGTATGTTTGGCCTCCTTCCCCCATCCCCCTTCAAAATTGCTCTGCTGTTGCTTGATGCCTGTTTATTATTATGCTGTTTTATGCTATTTTAATTTGTAATTTGCTATTCTTTTGCTTTTAACTGTATGTTGTCTGGGCTTGGCCCCATGTAAGCCTCCCCGAGTCCCCTCGGAGAGATGCAGACGGGGTAGAAAAATAAAGTTCTTCTTCTTCTTCTCTCCTCCAGATTTGTTGTTTATTCATTCAGTTGCTTCTGACTCTTCGTGACCTCATGGACCAGCCCATGCCAGAGCTCCCTGTCCCTGTCGGCCGTCACCACCCCCAGCTCCTTCAGAGTCAAGCCAGTCACTTCAAGGATACCATCCTCCAGAGTAGAAACAGCTTAACTGAACTGCCTAAGATGACAGGCAGGGGACCCTGAGAAGACATCCCTCCCCCATGATGGGCCGATAGAAAACTGATCTTTTGGCATCCCAGGGCGAAAACAGATAGCTGCCCTCCCAAATTTGGGAGGCTCCCAAAAAACAGATCAGGGCCCCTACAAAAGCCGGATACGAAATGGGCGAAGGTTTACCTGAATTGCACAAGCCTACTGACTGGAAGAAGCAGTAAGCTTCAAGATGAAATGAATATGAAACAGAAATCTCTCCAATGCAGTAGTTTGCAAACTTTGGGTCTCCAGGTGTTTTGGACTTCCCACAATTCCTAACCACTGGTATTAAGATGGCAGGGATTTCTGCAAGTCAAAGTCCAAAACAACTAGAAGATCCAGAGCTTGGGAATTACTGCCCTAATGCATCTGCAACCAGCTATCCACACATTATTCTCAATATCAAAGAAAGGGATTGCAGCCTACCAGGCCCGTAGCCAGGATTTCGTTTCGCAGGGGGGGGGGGCTGAATTTTTTTCAGGGGGGGTTGGGGGGCTGAGTTTCGGGGGGGGGGCTGAGTCTAAGTGAAAGAGGTTTGTAATGATACAAATCTTTTGTATCATTACCCCAATACCCCCATGCATATGGGATATATTGAGTATGGTGATCAGATCATGATATGTACAAACATAACAGTTTAAATAATGCACCAGTAAGGCCTTTTCGCGAACCACCATGAGAATTTCGGGGGGGGGGGGGCTGAAGCCCCTCAAGCCCCCCCCCCCCCCCCAGCTACATGCCTGCAGCCTACCAGCCACATGTGGATTGCCAGGCTCTTTTGTCACACTGGGAAATGCCCCATAGAGGCAACAATGTCCCCTGATGCTTTGATGGGCTCTGTCAGGTTCCCACTTGTTGGTATAGTGCAGGATGTCCATTCTTTGTGACTCTCCCTTGCTGCTATTCTTCCATTAGGAGGAGCAAAATACGTTATGCACATGTACACACATACACTCAAACTAACCCTTTGCATCATTTGCACAAGGCACCAAAACCAAGTTTTCTTTGTGCAAGTATCTCACCAACCTCCTTCAAAGCCAACAAAGTCATTGGCAAAGTGCTCGTCTGCTTCACATTAGGTAGTCCAAATCGCCTCTTATTGGGATTACGCTGGTTTCGCACTCATTTCCACTCCATCCAGAATGGTTAATAGCCCTTGAGAGGTACCTATTTTGAAAGCCAGAAAAGAAAAACAAGGCATTGCAGTGGTGGAACAGGAGACAGAGCAAATGCACGTTTCATTTGAGGGGGACGTTGCGTCAGTTCTAAGAGGCCGAACAGAGAGAATAGTCAGGCTGATAGCTCAAAATTGGACCCATCAGCCGCCTCGTACTGCTTTTAGCAAAATGATCAGAAGGTAAAACGGTAAACTCCCGCAATAAAGCTTCTTGAAACCAGAAAGCTAAATAAGCCAGTCGAGGAAAGATGAGTGGGGAGAGGCAGGGTGGGTTGTCACACCCAAGACTATGTGACACACTGAGTTCTGTGCAAAAAAAGGGGGGAGGGGTGTTCTTAAAGAAGAAAAGCCATTATCTTTCAACATACAAGCAGGCACCACTATTTGATAGCTGGGAGCCACTGCAGATGTGCAAAATTGCCTTATTTTGAAATTTTTGTGGAAAAGCAGATTCAAAAGAACAGAGTGATATTTAGGCAGGAAAGAAAGCAACAGAGAGGGTTTTCCTCTTTCACCATCCCCTGTTTTGTGGCTGGCATCCTCAGAGGTGTGTTCAGAGGTCTGTAGGAAATGAGGCCCGTGGAGCGTATATCTATCTGTGGAATAATGTCCAGGGTGAGAGAAAGAACCCTTGTCTGTTTGAAGCAAGTGTGAATGTTGCAATCAGCAAGCTTGATTAGCATTGAGTGTTGGAGCTCAGCCTGTGATTGTGTTTAAGGATCAGGGTGCTTTGGATGTGGGGAATGATGACAATGAGTTTCAAGATGGCACTGGTCTGGTCAAAGATATAGATGCAGAGAATGACCAGGAGATCCCTGTTCAAAGTGTAGTTTCTCATGAGAATGTCCTGAAGGGTGTGGGATGATGGTATGCTCCTTGAATTGCTACCAGAGAATTCCCATGATTTGAAGCTTCAAAACAGCTTGGCACCTGGACCAGCTGCAGAAATTAATGAGTAAATAGATAGATGGGAGGAGAGTAGTCAAAACAGAAGAGCTGACCAGTGGCTTCGATGTTCTGCCAGGCCCAGAGCGAGAAAGATAAGTGACTCGAAGCTAAACGAGGAGATAAAAGACCCAAGTACAGGATATGTAGTCAGATGAAGCATCATTTGGAATCAAGTCAAGTTCTCGTCCTTGTTTCTTGGAAGCTTTGCTTGGAAAGATTAATGCTTAAGTGCCTTTGTTTCATGGTTTTGATTCTTGGATTCTATGATTTTATATTCATGCCTTTGATTCATGTTTCCTGGTTTCTGGGATTTTATCAGAGAAGTTTTTGCCTTTGTTTTTCATGGACTTTGTTGGACTCATACCCTGGACTAGTTTGTTCCAGCTTATGTTCCTACCTAATTGGATTTACCTATTTCTTTAAAGTGCTTTTCACTTTACTGCTATTTAATTATCTTCAATAAATGGATTGTTTTCCTACTCAACTGTATGATGTTTAAAGTCAGAGAACTTTTCCTGGTCTGGAGTGCAACAATGAGTAACCTTGCAGAGTCAATCAGTGGGGGTATTTGCATAGAGGTTGCCTGGTTGTTGTTGCCTAGAGGCATCCTTTGTTTGGAAGGTGTTAACTGGCACTTGAGTGTTTGCTATCTGGAATTCTCCTGTTTTTGAGTGGTGTTATTTATTTACTCTCTTTTTTAACACTGGTGACTAGATTTTGTTTATTTTCATAGAATCATAGAACCATAGAGTTGGAAGAGACCTCGTGTGCCATCCAGTCCAACCCCCTGCTAAGAAGCAGGAAAATCCATTCAAAGCACTCCCGACAGATTCCTGTGTTCTCAGGAAGTGAGTCAGAAAGGATTCTGGTCCCTGGCCTCAGTTCAAGCCAGAGAAGCCAGTTTTAAACCGGAGAAGGAAGGAATTTCCTCTGCTTGCTTTTCCCCGCCCTTGGAGTAAAACAACTACTTTCAAAGTAAATACTACCCAATGAAACAGGAAATGACACTTTCAAACCATTAACGAAATGATTCGGAAGTCTTGGAAGTTTTGAAAAGTTTTGAACATTTTTTTCTGTGAAAATTGGAATTGACTTTGGAATTGAACCACTGGCGCCCCCTACATCCGAAATGAGTTTTAAACCATTTTTTTTATCAAACAAGCCTAATATATACACTCATAGAATCATAGAATCATAGAATCAAAGAGTTGGAAGAGACCTCATGGGCCATCCAGTCCAACCCCATTCTGCCAAGAAGCAGGAATATTGCATTCAAATCACCCCTGACAGATGGCCATCCAGCCTCTGTTTAAAAGCTTCCAAAGAAGGAGCCTCCACCACACTCCGGGGCAGAGAGTTCCACCGCTGAACGGCTCTCACAGTCAGGAAGTTCTTCCTCATGTTCAGATGGAATCTCCTCTCTTGTAGTTTGAAGCCATTGTTCCGCGTCCTAGTCTCCAAGGAAGCAGAAAACAAGCTTGCTCCCTCCTCCCTGTGGCTTCCTCTCACATATTTATACATGGCTATCATATCCCCTCTCAGCCTTCTCTTCTTCAGGCTAAACATGCCCAGCTCCTTAAGCCGCTCCTCATAGGGCTTGTTCTCCAGACCTTTTATCATTTTAGTCGCTCTCCTCTGGACACATTCCACTTGCCTCACGTCCAACAATCCTCTGAGGATGTGAAATATCAGGAGAGAATGCTACTGGAACATGGCCATACAGCCCGAAAAACTTACAGCAACCCAGAAATTGTCTTTTCCTTCTCACTCTGTCTCTCCTTAAAGGTTCCATTAACAGTGCCATTATAATCCAGTTCAATCCGCATTGTATGGTCAGTGTATATGGGGCTGAAGTACCCCATCTCAAAGGGTAGTGCTTGGAGGGATGCACAACGACACCCAAATCTGGCCCAAATTCATATCATGGGTCCAAAGCCCAAACCTTTACCCAGTACTATAGTACCATCAAGCCCTACAATGCAGAAACACACAGCTAAAGCACTTCTGAGAGATGGTCATCCAAATTCTGTTGAAAGTCCTCCACAAAGAAGCGTCCAACTCTATCCAAGGAAGTCCATTCAACTGTCAAAGACTTTGTATCATCAGGAAGTTCTTTCTTATGATTAGGTAGAATTTCTTTTCTTGTTGTTTTCCTCCTTGGCTTGTGTCTCATCGTCTCATGGGGCTGTGATTCTTCCTCCGGCTGCTTGTGGGCATGACAAAGGCAGCATTAGAATGACTAGGCAAACACGAAGCACTATATTGGTATACCACAGTTAATAAAGTAGATGTGTTCTTGGGCATGACTTTTTTACCAAGCAAAATGGGACCCGAGGCAGAAAGAACATGGAAAGAATAAGGATAAGTTCCTGCGTGACCAAAAAGCAGAGCCATTCAACTTGTTTCAGCTGTTCCAAAACTAAAAATATACACATCTGAAATGAAACAACCAGGTCAAATCAGCCTTGCACAAGTACAGAAAAAAACATTTCTGAGAGCAGCAGTACTTTGAAGGCTTTCTGAAATGCATCCGGTTTTCTTTCACCAGCTTCTACTTGTTTACGATTTTTATTTTGATGTCCAAACTTATAGATCTCTGTTTTGTACTATTCGAGGAGTGAAGTCATGCCTACTCTTGAATGCTAAGCAGTGTCAGCCCCTGGTTAGTACTTGGATGGAAGACTGCCAATAAATACCAAGTGCAGTGGGCTGTGTTTCAGAGGAAGGAACTGAAAAACCACCTCTGTGAATTTCATGGCAATGAAGGCACATACATGTGCATACTTGTTGTTGACCGAGAGTTCCACAGGTAGTGAGAGTCTGAAATTCCATAGAATAATAATAATAATAATAATAATAATAATAATAATAATAAACTGTGCGGTTTTCTGGCATTGTATATTTCTGCCACTTCTGTGATGGTTCACTTGTATTTTGCTTCTGTAGCCCACTTGTCAATGGATGTCCAGAATCAGAAGCATCCACCGCAGTCCTTTTTACCCTGGGCGTCGACCGAGCCAGTATAGACTTTGTTTTGGTTTGCTTCTCCATAGTGCTAATGGGTTAGGTGCTCTTGGTTCCACTCCTCAGCTGAGACCTCTCTGGCTTGGTTGGACCTGCTGGTAGTTACTCGCGGATACGGGGCCCCGAGGGGTTTCCGTATCCGCGCTTTAAGAGAAAGCAGTTTCGGCCTCCCCGGGACGCGAAAATCGCATCCCAGGAGGGCCGGCAGTCATCTGCAGCCCAGGAGAAGAAAGTTTTATGGAAAGAGAGGTTTGAGGTGGTAAAGGGACACAAAGTAAAACCATTGAGAGAGAAAGGTTACAATTAATTGATACTTTTTATTGGGGGGATTAATTACAATGTTGTTGTTGTTCATTCGTTCAGTTGTCTCTGACTCTTCGTGACCTCATGGACCAGCCCACGCCAGAGCTCCCTGTCAGCCATCACCACCCCCAGCTCCTTCAAGGTCAGTCCAGTCACTTCAAGGATGCTATCCATCCATCTTGCCCTTGGTCAGCCCCTCTTCCTTTTACCTTCCACTTTCCCCAGCATAATTGTCTTCTCTAGGCTTTGCTGTCTCCTCATGATGTGGCCAAAGTACTTCAACTTTGTCTCTAATATCCTTCCCTCCAGTAAGCAGCCGAGCTTTATTTCCTGAAGTATGGACTGGTTGGATCTTCTCGCAGTCCAAGGCACTCTCAGAACTTTCCTCCAACACCACAGTTCAAAAGCATCTCTCTTCCTTCGCTCAGCCTCCCCTTACAATGTTACCATGTTACAATGTTAGGAAAGGGGAAAGGTAAGAAAAAGAGAAAGCTTCTGAGTTGCAGCTGCTGCTGTGGCCACGTTCATGCGGTTGGCCCAAGTGGGGCAATGGAGAACTGAGGAACTCCCTGCTGCGAGTCAGATCAGTTTGAAGGCAGGGAGTTCTGGGTTTGGCCTCAAAAGGAAAGAAGACGCATGTGAACACTACATTTGCTTCACTGCCAAAAGGACCTCTGAAGATGCCAACCACAGATGCAGGCAAAACGTCAGGAGAAAATGCTGCTGGAACACAGCCATACAGCTTGGAAACCACACAACACTCCAATTAGTAAAATTGCCATCATAGTTAATCTGTACATCAGTCATCCTCCTGCCCCAACTAAGTTCTTCCATAGCAAAATGGGGCCTGCAAGAGCTTTGAGTGGCAGAACTCGAGGAGTCATTCATTCGGAGCCAATGATTAATTGTTTGCTTGGGTTTGCTCTGGCTCCCCGCCGAGTGTACACACTGCATTTCGGGGAGGCGCCAGGTGGACAGCCCTCCTCGGTGGGCCCAGGCCAAGCCTGGCTTGCTGGCAAGGAGTGACTCCCGGCCCGGCTGCCGAACACATAGCAACAGGTGTTTGCCTGGAGCAGCAAATGGCTTGGCTGTGTGTTCTGGGTTTTTGTGGAGCGTTTTTTTGAGTGGGTGACTGCAAGCTGGCCGGGAGCTGCCAGTTTACCTCAAGGGCATTGTAGCCTCCAGAGCTAAGCGAGTAAAACAAGCATCCTGCAGAAGAAGGAGAAATGGCTCTAAGTGGGTGATTCATGACATATGTCACACATCAGCACGGAAAAAGTTGGGTCACAAAGTTGTTGAAAGGAGAGGTTAATGCTCCTGGTTTGCCTCTCAAGGATAAGGGCCGAGAATACGATTCCGTGGCAGGGAATAGAATTGTTGGGCACCTGCCAAGATCCATCTACACACACTCCTCAGAGACTCACAACTGAACTCTGGAGTATTGTTGAAGGCTTTCATAACCGGAATCACTGGATTGTTGTAGATTTTTCAGGCTGTATGGCCATGTCCCAGAAGCATTCTCTCCTGATGTTTCACCTTCATCTATGGCAGGCATCCTCAGAGGTTGTGAGGTTTGTTGGAAACATACACACACTCCTCAGAGACTCACAACTGAACTCTGGAGTATTGTTAAAGGCTTTCATAACCGGAATCACTGGATTGTTGTAGACTTTTCAGGCTGTATGGCCATGTCCCAGAAGCATTTTCTCCTGATGTTTCACCTGCATCTATGGCAAGCATCCTCAGAAGTTGTGAGGTTTGTTGGAAACATACACACACTCCTCAGAGACTCACAACTGAACTCTGGAGTATTGTTGAAGGCTTTCATAACCGGAATCACTGGATTGTTGTAGATTTTTCAGGCTGTATGGCCATGTCCCAGAAGCATTCTCTCCTGACATCTATGGCAGGCATCTTCAAAGGTTGTAAAGTTTGTTGGAAACTAGGAAAAATGGATTTATATATCTGTGGAATAATGTCCAGGGTGGAAGAAAGAACTCTTGTCTGTTGGAGGTAGGTGTGAATTTTTCAATTGGACACCTTGATTAGCATTTGATGGCCTGACAGTTTTAGGTGTGGCTTGTTATTGCCTGGGAAAATCCTCTGTTGAGAGGTGATTAGCTGTTTCTGATTGTTTCTTGTCTGGAGTTCCCCTGTGTTTGAGTATTGTTTTTTATTTCCTGTTATAATTATAGGGTTTTTGATAATGGTAGCCAGATTTTGTTCATTTTCATGGTTTCTTCTTTTCTGTTGAAATTGTCCATATGCTTGTGGATTTCAGTGGCTTCTCTGTGTAGCCTGACATGGTGATTGTGAGAGTGGTCCAACATTTCTGTGGTCTCTAATAATATGCTGTGTCTAGGTTGGTTCATGCTCTGCTATGGCTGACTTCTCTAGAAGAAGTAGTCTGCAGTGCAATGTATTATCGAAGGCTTTCATGGCTGGTATCACTGGGTTGTTGTAGGTTTTTCGTGCTATATGGCCATGTTCTAGAAGCATTCTCTCCTGATGTTTCACCTGCATCTATGGCAAGCATCCTCAGAGGGTGTGACGTCTGCAGTGCCTTTCATGATCCTGGATTAATGTTTGGGCAATGCTGCGTTTGGTGGTCCCTATGTGGACTTTCCACAGCTGCATGGGAACCACTGACCACATAGGAAGCTGATGAGGAAACACATCATACAAACTATCCATTATTCTACTTTCACTTGACTTAGCTGATGGTTTGTTGACTGAAATAAAGGCTACTCACTGACTGACTATCTACAGACCCACTAAAAAACAAAACTTAAACACAGGGGAACTCCAGACAAGAAACAGTCACCTAATCATCTCTCAACAAAGGATTCCCCCAGGCAGTAAGAAGCCACACCTTGAAACTGCTAGGCCATTAAATGCTAATCAAGGTGGCCAATTGAAACATTCACACCTACTTCCAACAGCCAAGAGTTCTTTCTCCCACCCTGGGCTTTCTACAGATATTGTTCTTGTTCATTCATAAAGTTGTTTCCAATTCTTCGTGACTTCATGAACCAGCCCACCCCAGAGCTCCCTGTTGGCCGTCACCACCCCCAGCTTCTTCAAGGTCAATCCAGTCACTTCAAGGATACCATCCATCCATCTTGCCCTTGGTCGGCCCCTCTTCCTTTTTCTTTTTTCTACAGATATATAAACCCAATTTTCCTAGTTTCCAACAAACCTCACAACCTCTGAGAATGCCTGCCATATTATTATTTGTCGTGTCAGATCAACCAGTCAAATTATACTACATTTCTAACAGAACAAAGCAAACAAACAGACAAAATACAACATTTGTGAGTTTGGTAGTTGATTAAATGTCCTTTGACCAGTATCTGGCCACTTGGAGTGCCTCTGGAGTTGCCGCAAGAAGGTCCTCCATTGTGCATGTGGCAGGGCTCAGGTTGCATTGCAGCAGGTGGTCAGTGGTTTGCTCCTCTCCACATTCTCATGTCGTGGATTCCACTTTGTAGCCCCATTTCTTAAGGTTGGCTCTGCATCTCGTGGTGCCAGAGCGCAGTCTGTTCAGTGCCTTCCAAGTTGCCCAGTCCTCTGTGTGCCCAGTGGGGAGTCTCTCATTTGGTATCAGCCATTGGTTGATGTTCTGGGTTTGAGCCTGCCACTTTTGGACTCTCGCTTGCTGAGGTGTTCCAGCGAGTGTCTCTGTAGATCTTAGAAAACTATTTCTTGATTTAAGTCGTTGACGTGCTGGCTGATACCCAAACAGAGGATGAGCTGGAGATGTCTCTGCCTTGGTCCTTTCACTATTTGCTGCTACTTCCCGGCGGATGTCAGGTGGTGCAATACCTAGACAGTGTAGTTTCTCCAGTGGTGTAGGGCGCAGACACCCCGTGATAATGCGGCATGTCTCATTAAGAGCCACATCCACTGTTTTAGTGTGGTGAGATGTGTTCCACACTGGGCATGCATACTCAGCAGCAGAGTAGCACAGCGCAAGGGCGGATGGCTTCACTGTATCTGGTTGTGATCCCCAGGTTGTGCTATTCAGCTTTTGTATGATATTGTTTCTAGCACCCACTTTTTGCTTGATGTTCAGGCAGTGCTTCTTGTAGGTAAGAGCACGATCCAGAGTGACTGCCATAGATGCAGGCAAAACGTCAGGAGAGAATGATTCTAGAACATGGCCATACAGTCCGAAAAACCTACAAGCCAGAACTCTGGAGCTTTCTGGCTCTGCTGCTGTTTCTCTGCATTGTTACTGCCGTTCACCCGCTTTTTTCTGCATACAAAAGCCAGGGTAACTGAAAACACCGGAGCCTTCCCTTGTGCTGCTTGTCCCTTGGGAAGAGTGGACCCAAAGAAAGAGAGCAAGCGAATGGCCAGCTGCGGAGACAAGGAGCAGGAGAGCGATGCTTGGGAACATCTCCAACACAGACCCAGAACATAAAGCCACACTTTGATCATGTGCCCATGTCAGATAACATTCCATTTGTATTTGAAAGCTAAAAAAATAAGCCATTTTGTTTGGTAGAAGAAATTTGACCCTCAAGATATTTTGTGGACCTTCCCCGCCCCAAAGCTCTCCAAACACCATTGCTTTGTTATGTGTTCCTGATGGTGCTTTAGCAACATCTCCCCTCCCCCCCTCCTGCTCCTATTTCATCACCTGCCTGGATTAATCTCTTGGGGAAATCTCAACCAACCCAGCATTATATTGTGAACCATGACACACAATCTAGCTAGGTACGTAAAGCCTTCTGTATAGGTTATCAAAGACAATGCTTCCAGCTGCTGGAAAGGGCTGGACCTGTCTTTTTTGTTCTTCTGCCTTGTCATCTCAGTGTTTGGTTTGAGAACGATCCAGTAAAGAGCAGAGCTGTGCCAGAGGTCTGTGCTGCTACTTCAGTTTGCAGGTCTCTAAACATGTCTGCATCTCTATGCTCATCTTCAGAGTCCAATGAGAGCAAAAGTAGTCCACATGAGAGTGAGTATAATCCTCCTTGCCTCTCTCAAGCCCACCCAATCAGAGTTAACATAGGGTTGTCATGAGTTTTCCTAGCTGTCTGGCCATGTTCCAGAAGCATGCTCTCCTGATGTTTCAACCACATCTGTGGAAGGCATCCTCATAGGCTGGATCTATACTGAATATATAATGCAGTTCAAACATTATTTATTTACTAGCCGTCCCCTGCCACATGTTGTTGAGGCTCAGTCTGGTGACTCGGAAAATAAAGTAATGAGAAAGTGTTGGTTTCTAATATATGTAATTTCTTTATGCTTGTGTTGATGTGGAGATTGTCTGGTTGGCCTACTCTGGAACATGCAACATAGAATTGTCCTTCTTTAGGGGTCCCTTTCGAATCTATGATACTATATCTGTGGGTGTGAATCATATATATCCGTCTATATCTATGACTGGATGGCTCTCTGTCAGAAGGGCTTTGATTACGTTTTCTTGCCCTGGTGAAGGGAGTTGGACTGGATGGCCTTAAATATTTTCTATTGGTCATGGGGGTTCTGTGTGGAAAGTTTGCTCCAATTCTGTTGTTGGTGGGGTTAATAATGCTCTTTGATTGTAGGTGAACTATACATTCCAGTAACTACAACTCCCAAATGTTAAGGTCTATTTCCCCCAAACTCCATCTGTGTTCATATTTGGGCATATTATGGAGTTTGGTCCAGATCCTTCATTGTTTGAGTCCACAGTGCATTCTGGACGTAGGTGAACTACAACTCCAAAATGCAAAGTCAATGCCCAGCAACCCCTTCTAGTGTTTTCTGTTGGTCATGGGAGTCTTTTGTGCCACGTTTGGTTCAATTCCATCATTGGTGGAGTTCAGAATGCTCTTTGATTGTAGGTTAACTATGAATCCCAGCAACTACAACTCCCAAATGACAAAATCAATTTTTTCAGTGCTGGTCACTCCTTGGGTTTGTAGGTGTCTTGTGGCCAAATTTAGCAGCAATTCATCCAGTGGGTTTTTAGTTATGTTAAACCCACAAACAAGCATTATATTTTTATTTATATAGATTTATTTGGGGGCATTTGTATCCCATTCTGTTTGAATCCTATGACACCACTCTTAAGTTGCCCACACACATGGGCAAAAGGGATCCTCAGTTTGAGGCCCAGCTCTCTTAATCTGACATTTGGGTAGGTAAAGGTAAAGGTAAAGGTTTCCCCTGACATTAAGTCCAGTCATGTCCAACTCTGAGGGTTGGTGCTCATCTCCATTTCTAAGCCGAAGAGCCGGCATTGTCCGTAGACACCTACAAGGTCATGTGGCCAGCATGACTACATGGAGCACTGTTACTTTCCCGCTAAAACGGTACCTATTGATCTACTCACATTTGCATGTTTTTGATCTGGTAGGTTGGCAGAAGCTGGGGCTGACAGTAGAAGCTCACGTCACTCCCCGGATTCGAACCTGCGACCTTTCAGTTAACAAGTTTAGCAGTTCAGCGGTTTAACCCACTGCACCACCAATAGATAGAGAGCTGCTACTACTGCCAATTAGGCCTGGGTAACAACGGAAAAATTTGTTTCTAAAATCGATTCGTTTTTTGGGGGTTTTTGCGTTTCGTTATTTAAAATAATTACAAAATTTTCCTTTTAAAAAGTTCGATATTTACGAAATTTCGTAAATGTGAAAAAAATTACAAAACATTAACGAATCGATTTCCGAAACAATAACGAATCGATTCGTTAATGGCGGACGCGACTGCGAAATACGCTAAAAAACCTCCAAAAACTTCTGAAGCTTCCCTCTCCCTCTGTTGTTGACTGTTGGTGTGATATTATAATTTTTTTTCACTAATTAAACAAAAAACTTGCCCCAGACATGCGGAAATAATAACGAAACGACCTCAGAACAATAACGAAACGAATACAATAACGAAATACGAAGCATTTACAAAACGTGTTTAAAAATTCGTTTTTTAAAAAAATTGCTCCAGAATGGTTCGTTATCGTTTTGTAATTGAAAAAATTAACGAATTATTAACGAATTACGAATTAACGAAACGAAACCGCCCAGCCCTACTGCCAATCTTAGTTGCCTTGCTCTGTGTGATAGTAGTAAAGCAAGAAAGATTTCTGTCTTCTGTTTCTCCCTACGACCACAGCACTAAAATCACACCTCTTCCCTTCCCTGTGCTAAATTATACTATCCAAATGCAGAGTGGTTTTGTGTGTAGAAGGCCTGACCTCCATTGAGTTCTGGCACTCAAAGCAAATACCTGCACTCAACATTATTTGTCCAGGATACTAATTAGCCAAGGTTCCCATGCAAAGGATTGCCACTTTGCAGCAAGACATCGAAGACCTCTTTGTGTAAGTAAGAAGTCGCATCCCCCAAACAAGGAGTACCACGTGACAAAGGCCAAGCAGCAGAAATGCGGTGAGGCTTTCTGCTTTTCAACCCTTCAGAAGGATTTTGGTTCATAATTCTAAGCATATGCCCTTGGTGTCAAACTCTATCTATCCAGGTCTCAGCTGTCCAAGTCCATTTAAAGACAAAGCAGCACAGAAAGGAAGAACAGGAGCTTCCAGGTTGCCATTCGGCATCACTTTGTGCGACAGAAGAGGCTCTTCAGCCACCTAGTCACAGTCTTTCCCATTTTATCTGATACGTGTGTCTTGTTTGAGGCACAAATGGCTGGTTTTTTTCTTAGAGAAGCATTTCTCAACCTGGGGGTTGGGAGGGGGTATCAGAGCGGCCGCCAAAGACTCTCAGGAAACACAGTGTTTTCTGTTGGTCATGGGGGTTCTGTTTGGGAAGTTTGACCCAATTCGATTGCTGGTGGGGTTCAGAATGCTCTTTGATTGTAAGTGAACTATAAATCCCAGCAACTACAACTTCCAAATGTCAAGGTCTATTTTCCCCAAACTCCACTAGTGTTCAAATTTGGGCATATTGAGTATTTGTGCCAAGTTAGGTCCAATCCATCATTGTTTGAGTCCACGCTGCTCTCTGGATGTAGGTGAACTACAACACCAAAACTCAAGGTCAATGCCCACCAAACCCTTCCAGTGTTTTCTGTTGGTCATGGGAGTTCTCTGTGCCAAGATTGGTTCAATTCCACCGTTGGTGTAGTTCAAGATGCTCTTTGATTGTAGGTGAACGATAAATCCGGGCAACTACAACTCCAAAATGTCAAGGTCTATTTTCCCCAAACTCCATCTGTGTTCATATTTGTGCATATGCAGTACTTGTGCCAATTTTTGTCTAGATCCTTCATTTTTTGAGTCCACAGTGTTCTTTGGATGTAGGTAAACTATAACTCCAAAACTCAAGGTTAGTGCCCGCCAAACCCTTCCAGTATTTTCTGTCAGTCATGGGAGTTCTGTGTCCAAGTTTGGTTCAATTCCATCACTGGTGGAGTTCAGAATGCTCCTTGATTGTAGGTGAACTATAAATCCCAGCAACTACAACTCCCAAATGACAAAATCAGTTATTTTTAGTGATCATCACTCGTTGGCCTGATAGGTGACTTGTGTCCAAATTTGGTGTCAATTCGTCGAGTGGTTTTTGAGTTATGTTAATCCCACAAACAAAGATTACATTTTTATTTATATAGCTAAGGAAGACTCTACCGTACATTTGAATAAATATGATATACACTACACTCAAAATACAGGATATCTTAGCCATTGTCTTTCTGCATACAGTGGCCTCCTGTGTTGTCCCATTTTGCTTGTAGATTTCCATTTACTTAAGTAGTTTCCATATTTGACCCTCCTCATTGTCTTCCTTCTCAACTTGCCATCCTCTTGACCAGTGTTTCTCAACCTGGGGGTCGAGACCCCTGAGGGGGTCGTGAGGGGATGTCAAAGAGGTCGCCAAAGACCATCAGAAAACATAGTATTTTCTGTTGGTCATTGGGATTCTGTGTGGGAAGTTTGACCCAATTTTATTGTTGGTCGAGTTCAGAATGCTCTTTGATTGTAGGTGAACTATAAATCCCAATAACTACAACTCCCAAATGTCAAGGTCTATTTTCCCCAGACTCCACCAGTGTTCACATTTGGGCATATTGAGTATTCATGCCAAGTTTGGTCCAGATCCATCATTGCATGAATCCACAACACTCCTCTGGATATAGGTGAACTACAACTCCCAGTCTCAAGGTCAATGCCCACAAAACCCTTCCAGTGTTTTCTAATCGTCATGGGAGTTCTGTGTGCCAAGTTTGGTTCAATTCCATCATTGGTGGAGTTCAGAATGCTCTTTGTTTATAGGTGAACTATAAATCCCAGCAACCATAAATCCCAGCAACCACAACTCCCAAATTACAAGATCAATCCTCCCCCAACCCCACTAGCATTCAGATTTGGGTATATTTGGTTTTTCTGCTCAATTTAGTCCAGTGAATGAAAATACATCCTGCATATCGGATATTTACATTACGATTTAGAACAGTATTAAAATGACAGGTATCAAGTAGCAACAAAAACAATATTATGGTTGTCGAAGGCTTTCATGGCCAGAATCACTCAGTTCCTGTGGGTTTTTTCGGGCTATATGGCCATGTTCCAGAGGCATTTCTCCTGACGTTTCGCCTGCATCTATGGCAAGCTCACCTCTGAGGAAGCTTGCCATAGATGCAGGCAATACGTCAGGAGAAATGCCTCTGGAACATGGCCATATAGCCCGAAAAAACCCACAGGAACTAAATATTATGGTTGGGGGTCACCACAACATATGGAACTGCATTAAGGGGTCACGGCATTCGCAAGGTTGAGAACCACTGCTCTTGACCATAGTCATAAACGTCAATCAGTCCATCTTTAGAATTCGGAGATTGTTGTGTTTTTGGCATCTCTCTGCTTCACAATGTCTTGGAACTTTTGAATTCATGTGCAACTTTCTAGCATTTTGCAAAGAATGGGAGTCAGGGATTTCCATTGCCTAGACAAGATTTGTTTGGCTCCCACTATTGCTAAATGAATGCCGTCTTCCACTCTGCTTCTGCACCCAAACCGAAGAAAACACGTCTCTCTTCGTCAGCACTTAACCTCTAGCTGCAACTCGTGTTGGGATTTTTCCTTCTAATGGCATGATGGAAAGTTGGAGCCTGCATTAGCAAAAGAAGAGCACATCCCTGGCTGCGCAGACAGACAGAGGGTTAATGTTTTATTTCAGAAACTCTGCTGCAAAAAGCTTATCTGAATAGTAGTGAGATTGGCAGATTCATGTTTCGACACCTCAGTAATGGACATGGAAATTGTTCCGATTCCGCAGCCTGGCACAAGACGTCATAAAGATTTGAGTTCCCTGAGGACATTACTATAAAGATTATTGTATCGTTCTCTTAATTCCAAAGGGCAAGAGATTCATATTAGACAAAATGGTAGCTTTTATAGAACCAGTGTGAAGAGATTTAAGAGAATGGACATTTCCGGGTAATGCAGAAGTCTACATCAAACTAGCCGCAGCTCAGCCCTACAAGTGTTAGATCAGTGCTCACTTCCTTCCATGTTCTTTGGTCACGTTGACTAATTCATTATTTCTTGTGTTGTTGAAGACTTTCATGGCTGGAATCATTGGGTTGTTGTGAGTTTTCTGGGCTGTATGGCCATGTTCCAGGAGCATTCTCTCCTGACATTTCACCCATATCTACGGCAGACATCCTCAGAGGTTGTGAGGTCTGTTCGAAACTAGGCAAGTGAGGCTGATATATCTGTGGAATGTCCAGGATGGGAGAAAGAACTCTTGTCTGCTTGAGGCAGGTGTGAATGTTGCAATTGGCCACCTTGATTAGCATTGAATGTCCTGGCAACTTCAAAGCCTGGCTGTTTCCTGTCTGGGGGAATCTTTTGTTGGGAGGTGTTAGCTGGCCCTGATTGTTTGATGTCAGAAATTCCCCATTTTTAGTGTTCCTCTTTGGGCCTCCAGAAAGGCCCTATATCTCAGGTTCTGATCCTCTGTTTAAACTGGATGCCAGACTCATATAATCTGGGATAAACAGAAAAGCTGTGATCAGATCCTGGGATATAGGGTCTGTCTGGAAGGCCCCTACATTTACTGTCCTGATTTTTTAGTTTTTTAATATTGGTAGCCAGATTTTGTTCATTTTCATGGTTTCCTCCTTTCTGTTGGAATGGTCCACCTGCTTCTTGTGTAATTCAATGGCTTCTCTGTGTAGTCTGACATGGTGGTTGTTAGAGTGGTCCAGCATTTCTGTGTTCTCAAATCATATGCTGTGTCCAGGTTGGTTCATCGGGTGGTCTGCTAGGGCTGACTTCTCTGGTTGACTTCGTCTGCAGTGCTTTTCATGTTCCTTCATTCGTGTTTGGGCAATGCTGCTGCGTTTGGAGGTCCCTCTGTAGACTTGTCCACAACTGCATGGTATACGGTAGACTCCTGCAGAGGTGAGAGGATCCCTCTTGTCCTTTGCTGAACGGAGCATTTGTTGGATTTTCTTCGTGGTCTGTAGATAGTCTGTATGTTGTGTGTCTTCATCCTTACTTCTTGGTTTCTGGCAACCCTTTTGTGATTGCTTTTTTGTATCCAAACTAGCAAACTCTGGCTCTTATGGCTGTCTTGCAAAACAGGATGGCAACTCCCTTTTCTCCGCTACAACCCAAATTTCTCTTCTGTTTTGTTGTGCCCCCTTCTCAAACTCCGCATGACGTGACCCACATTCTTAGCTGAACTTCGTTGCCCATTAGTCAATATCTTTTGATGAACCCTGTGCACTTGGCTTCGTCTAGGTTTCAATTTTGAAACCTTGCTCCTTTCCCCCTTTCCATATCTGTTTGTGATCTTTTGTTTGGCCTTTTTGAAGTCCTTACATCAAACACATACATTTTCCCATATTTCTTCCTGTGCATTTTTATTCAGCACAGCCGTAGCTATGTTTTGAAAAACCTATGACAAAGGCTTTCCTTTTTCAAAAGTGTTATCATGCCTTTGCCCCCATCCCACCCCAGTTTTCCTTCTTGTCCTCTGTTTAGCAGGAAACATTTTAGAGGCATAATTGGGACAATGGTGAAGGCGGGGATGGAGAAACAGAATTCTGTTGCGGATCATTACTAGAGTTGTGTGCGGATCTGTTTTCCTTTGTTACATCCATCCTTTTGTTACTTTAGTTACCTTCAGGAGCACATAACAGGAAACCCTCTCCCGGTATGAAAATCAGCTCAACATGAAAGCAAGCAGGAGTCAATCCCGGCTCCTTGCCTGTTTTTTGTGAGCGGCCTTCTTTCCTTGGAAAAAGTGTGTGTGACATGGAGGCCCAGAAAGCACATGTGCCTGCCTACAGCCAAACACCTCCTCTGACATAAACTTACCTCCTTGCCTTGAAAAGTGTATGTGGCATGCAGGCCCAGAAAACACATGCACTGTCTGCAGCCAAGCACCTCCTCTGAAGTAAACTTGCCTCCTTACCTTGGAAAGTGTGTGTGGTATGCAGGCCCAGAAAGTGCATGTGCCTGCCTGCAGCCGGGTGCCTCCTCTGGAGTACACGTGCCTCCTTGACTTGGAAAGTGCGTATGGCATGCAGGCCCAAAGAGCATGTGCATCTGCCTGCAGCCAAGCACCTCCTCTGGAGTAAACTTGCCTCCTTGCCTTGGAAAGTGTGTGTGGCATGCAGGCCCAGAAAGTGTACATGCCTGCCTGCAGCTGAGTGCCTACTCTGGAGTAAACTAGTTTCCTTGCCTTGGAAAGTGCATGTGGCGTACAGGCCAAGAAAGCACGTGCACCTGCCTGCAGCCAAGCGCCTCCTCTGGAGTAAACTTGCCTCCTTGCCTTGGAAAGTGTGTGTGGCATGCAGGCCCAGAAAGTGTACATGCCTGCCTGCAGCTGAGTGCCTACTCTGGAGTAAACTAGTTTCCTTGCCTTGGAAAGTGCATGTGGCGTACAGGCCAAGAAAGCACGTGCACCTGCCTGCAGCCAAGCGCCTCCTCTGGAGTAAACTTGCCTCCTTGCCTTGGAAAGTGTGTGTGGCATGCAGGCCCAGAAAGTGTACATGCCTGCCTGCAGTTGAGTGCCTACTCTGGAGTAAACTAGTTTCCTTGCCTTGGAAAGTGCATGTGGCGTACAGGCCAAGAAAGCGTGTGCACCTGCCTGCAGCCAAGCGCCTCCTCTGGAGTAAACTTGTCTCCTTGCCTTGGAAAGTGTGTGTGGCATACAGGCCCAGAAAGTGCACATGCCTGCCTGCAGTCAAGTGCTTCCTCTGGAGCAGTGTTTCTCAACCTGGGGGTCGGGACCCCTGGAGGGGTCGCGAGGGGATGTCAGAGGGGTCGCCAAAGTCCATCGGAAAACACAGTTGGTCATGAGGGTTCTGTGTGGGAAGTTTGGCCCAATTCATTGGTATGGTTCAGAATGCTCTTTGATTGTAGGTGAACTATACATCCCAGCAATTACAACTCCCAAATGACAAGGTCTTCCCCCCCCCCCCAACTTCACCAGTGTTCACATTTGGCCATACTGAGTATCCGTGCCAAGTTTGGTCCAGATCCATCATTGTTTGAGTCCACAGTGCTCTCTGGATGTAGGTGAACTACAACTCCCAAACTCAAGGTCACTGCCCACCAAACCCTTCCAGTATTTTCTGTTGGTCACAGGAGTTCTGTGTGCCAAGTTTGGTTCAATCCCATTGTTGGTGGAGTTCAGAATGCTTTTTGATTGTGGGTGAACTATGTATCCCAGCAACTACAACTCCCAAATGACAAAATCAACACCACCAACCTCAACCCATCAGTATTCAAATTTGGGCGTATCGGGTATTTGTGCAAAATTTGGTCCAGTGAATGAAAATACATCCCGGATATCAGATTCATAAGACTAGCAAAATTACAGTTATGAAGTAGCAATGAAAATAATTTTATGGTTGGGGGTCACCACAACATGAGGAACTGTATTAAGGGGTCATGGCATTAGGAAGGTTGAGAAACACTGCTCTGGAGTAAACGAGTCTCCTTGCCTTGGAAAGTGTGTGTGGCATACAGGCCAAGAAAATGTGTGCATCTGCCTGCAGCCAAGCGCCTCCTCTGGAGTAAACTTGCCATCTTGCCTTGGAATGTGAATGTGGCATGCAGGCCCAGAAAGCACGCATGCCTGCCTGCAGTCGAGTACCTCCTCTGGAGTAAACTTGCCTCATTGCCTTGGAAAGTGTGTGTGGCACACAGGCCCAGAAAGCACATGAACACCTGTCTGCACCCGAGCACCTCCTCTGGAGTAAGAAACACGTAAGACACTTCCTTCAAGCGTGTGCCTGTCTGCAGCTCAGTGCCTCTCCTCTAGAGTAGAGCTTAAATGCCTAAAATGACAATAAGTGGAGCCTGGGAAGCCCCCAACTCCCCATAATGGACCGATAGAAAATGGATCTTTCGGTACCCCAGAGGAAAACAGATATCTGCCCTCCCAATTTCAGGAGGCTCCCAAAAAATGTACCAAGACCCCACCAAAAGCAGGGACAAGAAACAGGTCAAGGTTTATCTGTGTTGCACAACCCTAATATCTGTTCTCTACAAAGATGGAGAACTCTGTATTAAGACTTGCAAAGAATATGTTAGCAATATGTCTCTGCTATATTCAAAATGTTTTCCTTAAACGTGTCCTGTGCCACATGATAACTTGCATGCTGCTATGCCATATCATTTTTGTCCACATTGCATCCTCCAAAACAACTCTGCGAAACTGGTTTGAGAACAAGGGCTTTCTGGTCGCAGGGCACCAGAACTCGGTCCCTTTAAGGCAGTGCCATCAAAACCCATTTGGTCCCACTTGACCCTCCCTTCCTCTTCCTCACCTCTTCTCCAGGCTGGCAAAAGAGAGAGCCAGCCTTTGATCTCAATGAATTCCAGCTCAGGCGGCTGCCCAGCCTTCAGTAAACAGAAATAAACAAGCGCAAATGTTGCCATAAATATGTATCTTGCAATGCACACAAGTGCCAGAGGGGCTTTCTTCTTTGGTGCCTGCTGGTTTATTTTCCTCCTACTGGGATCACTACTCAAGCAAGCCTCTTTGAACTCTTTTTTGCTCGCAAGTCCATGGTGGAAGCTGCTTTCCCATTCCTTTCCTTTGCCACCCTCTGAGCCCCAAACTGTAGCTTCCTTGCCTCGCTTTCTCCTCCCCAATTTCACGTTTTCTTCCATATGCCATCTGTAAATGTTTATTTGGATATGAAGAGACATTAATTCTTCACTTCCTCCCCAAACCCTCCGTTGAAACTTTTAATGGTCTGGTTTATACAAGAGATATGCAACAGAGAATGCCTATAACTCCATACTGCACCGCCACACTTTCTATTTCCAGAGTTTGGAAAAGTTATTAATTTTAATTCACAACTTCCAGAACTTCACTCAACACCCTGACGCAAGGCCATTGCACAAAAGCTTTTCCAATCCCGCTCCCTTTTCTCAGACCCCTTCCACACTGCCATATAACCCAGTTCAAAGCAGATTAATGTGAATTATCTGCCTTGATATTCTGAGTTATATGGCTGTATGGAAGGGCCCTAAGATAACCCAGTTCAAACCAGATAATATGAATCATCTGCTTTGATAATTGGGCTGGGCTTTAGCACAGCTGGTAAATCACCAACAATGATAAGATCTACCAACTGTAAAGTTGCCATTTGAAGCCCCAGGTTGGTGTGAGCTGCTGACTGTCAGGCCCAGCTTACTGTTGACCTAAGCAGTTCGAAAAGAGCTTGTGCTGTAATTAGAAAAATTAGGTACCGCTAAAACAAGTGGGGGAGATATTTTACGACAACATAAAGAAAAAGATCACAACATGCCCAGCAACCAAAAGGAAGGAGGAAGTCCTGATGTCTCTTCGTCATAGAGAAGAAATAGCACCCCCCCCCCCGCGCCCCGTAGCTGATTTCAAGCACAACCAAGGTGCCAAAAAGCTGGATGTTGACATTGACCTAACATACCTCCTTCTGTTCTGTCTGTCTCTGTATTGTCTATCCAAAATGGCATTGAATGTTTGTTTGTATATGTACTGTGATCCTCCCTGAGTCCCCTTGGGGAGATAGGGCGGAATATAAATAAATATAAATAAAGTGTTATTATTAAGTGTTACTATATTATAATGTGGGATTGTATACAGTTGTGTGGAAAGATCCTACATCAATGGTTTCTCAAACTGTGCTCCTCTAGATGTTTTGAACTTCAGCTCCCAGTTGGTAAAATGCCTCCCAGAAACTGGGAGCTCAAGTCCAAAACACCTGCAGGAGCACAGTTACAGAATCACTCGTCCACACTGCCATATAATCCAGTTCAAAGCAAATCATCTGGATTTTATTTGGCAGTGTAGAAGGGGCCTTAAAGCTTTGGCTGCATCTACTGAAGAATCAGTGCAGTTTTACGCCGCTTTAACAGATCTACCCAGTAAGGTCCTATCTCTACTGCCATATGATCCAGTTTCTGAATCAGGATTATCTACTTTAAACTGGATTATATGTCAGTATAGACTCAAATAATCCAGTTCAAAGTAGATAATCTGGATTCAGAAACTGGATTATGTGGCAGTGTAGATCCAGCCTGTCTTGAATCTTGTTGGGTTAGTTCCAACTAGAGTAGACCACGTAATCCATGATTGAATAGGGAGTCAACACTTATGTAAATCCCACTAATTTAATGTGTTTACTCTAGTGGGGCTATCTATAAGATGTGCTCTCGTACCCAGTAGATTTCCAAGGCCCTTGAATATGTCTCCCTTCTTTCAGGACTGAATAGCAGGCATTAAGCTTAAAGAACTCTTCGGCTGACATAATAAAACCTGACCTATGATATGATGAGTTTGAGATTTCTCTCTGGTGTTAACGATTCTGGGAGAGGAGCACAGAGGAACTGAACTCATTTAAAATGGATCTCTGGGTTTACAGTTCTGTTCCCATCCCCACCTTTTACGGCTGGAGTTTGGCCAGGGCTGCTTCGAGAACATTTACAATTTTGACATTTGAATCACAACCTCAGCAGCACCGTTGAACTTCCTCCTACTAAATAACCCAACATTGTGGTATTTATGAAAGAGAGAGACCTGCAACTGGAAACCTGCAACAAGCACAATGGCTGCTTGGCTTGCATTAGTCTGTGTGATATCGAGCTCTTTTTGGGGGTACTCCCAGCGAGGAGAGTCCCTAGAGACCGCGAAAAGGGTCCCGGCCTTGGTGAGCTGCCAGCGGATGCCAATTCAAAAAGACACGAAAACGTTGAAAATCAATCTCACCAGAGGCTGAAGAGGAGATCTGCGATCGAGGCGTTTATTTTGCGATTCAGCTGAAAAGGATGCATTAAAGGGATGAATCCACAATAAAGCATACAGCACAGTGATTTTCAGGCATTTTTATACAGTCAGAACAAAGAAATCCTGGTTTGAATCTCCCGCCCGCCTCCTGTCAGTTCCCTCTGTCCTGATTGGCCGGCTCCAGAACAGCTGGGAGGAGGCTTGGCCGCTAGTCCCGCCTCCCCTCCAATCGCCGGCCGCTGTTGCTTCCGGGGGGCCAATCAGAGCCCTTGGAGCGCCTCTGGAGATTGTCCAATCAGCGGCCAGGAGGCGGGACGTATCTTGACAGCGCAGAGGGGCGGATCGCCTGGAGGCGTCCGCCAGCTGATGGAACACCTTTTGTTCTTCGCACGGCAGGGAGGCGGAAGGGGAGACAAGGGATTTCCTGGGCCCCGATAAAAGATGTGTATAGGGAAAAGAGGGTGGCGGTGGGTGGTGTCTGGATCTTCAACCTTGCGGGCAAAGGGTCCTTTGTCACAAGGGAGCATGCACAAACACCGTAATTGATGCAATCAGTCTGTTTTTCCGGCTTTTGGGCTGATCAAATCTCTGGCTTTTGTTTGTCTGAACTCTGAAAAACAAAGCCACAGATTTGCCAGTATTTTCCATGCAGTGTCAATATGGATGGAGTTCCTTCCAAGGAAATTGAATTTCCTTAACTGTAATCCCCTGGTCGCATATTCTTTTATAGGGTAAAGTTCAAGTGGGGAGAGACAAGGAAGGGGAAGGCGAGGATACACCTTATTTCATTTCATATTACACATACTTCATACATACACTCTTTACAGTTTATCATAATTCATAGGTTTCATAGGAAAGATCCCCATCCCCGCAAAGTTTATTAGAAAACCCCACAGCAATTAATAAAGGCAATCATCAGAGTTCCTGAGGTATGATCCTTTGCATCAAGGGCAGGCACCCACAGGCAGGGGCCATACTTCAGAAGCGGCTTGGCTTTTGGAGTTCAGGGAGGAAGTCCGTGATGTTAGGGCACCAAGTCAATCAGAGAAGGCAGAAGGGTCCGCAGAAGAATCGGCAAAATGGTGGAGAGTGGAGCAATGTCCTTCAGAGAACCGCATTTCCCAGTCAAGGCCTGGGAAGCATCTGGCCCCCTCCTCGGGGCTGCTGCAGCCGGCTCCCGCGGGGAAGCGAGAAAGAACTCAGCCACTGACAGTCAGCTGTTTCTCTGCAAGACAGAAGTTCTCGAAACAAAACTAATTTTTCTCCCGGGAGAGGCAACCCAAAACAGGGAAACGGAGATGGCAGATAGACTTGGAGTTAGTCATAGAGCAAAGCAAAATTGGAACGGCGGCGATCCGCCATGTTATGTGTTTTTGGTGGATAGCGGGGTTTGTAATGGAGGTTTCCCTATCCGCGCTCTGGCCAAACGCAGATTCGGGGTCCGGGGGAGCACCTGGAGACGCCCCCCGCAGGCTCACGGCCCTCCGGAGCCCAGAAGGGAGTTTATGGAAACGTTTATGGAGAGCTGAGCCAGGAAGGGATACAAAAGTATCATGCGGAAAGACAGAAAGTTTCAAGTTTCAAGTGGTTTATTTGGGAAGATACAAAGTAAGGAGAGGGGAAAGTTAGCTGAGGTTTGTAGGCATTCCTGGTCTTGGAGCTGGCGGCTGAGGCACTTTCCATCTGCTGGCCTCAAAGTTCGGCCCAGGAACTGCGGAACTCCCTGCTGCAGTTCAAATTAAAGTAAAAGCCGGGCTACCGCCAGCGTCAGCTGTCAAATCCCCACTCGGAGGCGCTGGAGGCCGAGAGAGGCGGCCTCCTACAGCCTCCGCCCACGCACGGTAGCCCGCTAATGGCAGCATGGCCATCTGCCTAGACGGATCTACACGTCCCCTTTTTTGGCAAGTTTTTAGCAGAGAGGGAATGTGCGACCAGCAGCAGCTCAAGGCCAGTAAAAGAACAACGAGACCCAGGAGAACCAGAAAACCCTTTCTGAGCCATGCTAACGAAGGAAGCCAATCTGTCAGAAAACTGAGATCAAAGCCTACTGACTCTTTTATCCCCGCCGCCAAATCATCCAGGCCCTCTATGGCTTTTCTGACTACAGGGGTCCGGTCTGTCAAATTAAAGCAACACATGTGCCGCACACTCTCACAGCCGTAATGGTTCTTCAACAAAAGGAAATCAATGGCAGCTCGATTGTCCAACACGGCCTCCCTCAGCTCATGCATTTCAGTAGCTATGGAGGCCAAGGCTTGTGAGGTGTAATTGATGTTCTTGACCAGAGCACAGGCCAGATGTTTAACGGCCCTGTAGTTCATTGCCGCTGCAACCCCAGGGGTAAACAGGGCCGCTGCCACAAATTGAGGAATGCCCTTAATTACCACAGAGGGATCACAATTTGGGTCCAAGTTTTGTATGGACCTAGCCTCTCGATCCAGGGAGTGTGCCAGCTCCAGATCGCTTTTGGAAGGCAAAAAGATAGACAGCCTGCCCAAGGCGCAATTCCCAATGGTGGAATTGGCTGGGAGGTAGCTATAGGCTGTCTGCCCGCACAGGAAGAACCATCCAGGGGGCAAGACCAAATGGGCATTCATGTAAGGCAGCACTTCAACGGAAGAACAATTTAAAAGATTTTCTTTGGGCAAATCATGGCACTTCCCCACACACTTGGGGATTTGGAAGCAGTGATGGGCATGTGGCTGATGTGCCAATTTAATGACCACCATGCCCGGCTCCCTCTCCCTGACGGCCCTGCCCCACACAGAAATGTCTCTATAGGACATGGCCTTCGATGGGATATTTTGGAAAACTGTAAAATTTCGAAAAATCTCCAGGGGTTCTGGGACCCCTATTAGGCAGGAAGAGAAGATATCAGTGGCTGAGGCCCCACTAGTCAGACAGAAATCGGAAACATTTAAGACTCGGTATGCCAACTGTTGCCAAAAGTTAACCTTAGTTGACAACCACTCATACAGTACAGGGCTGGAAGTCATGCATTGGGAAGGGAAAAGCAGGCAAAATAATAGGGGAAAAATCATGCTGAAAGGTGTTGGACAGCTCCTCCCCCTAGTGGCCGAATAGACTTACTGTTTGCAGAGAGTGCTGAAATGCTGGACAGCTCCCAGCGGTCCTGATAGGGCAATGGAGGGGCGAAAGCGGCAGAGATGTCTCAAACGCGCCTGTCAAAATCAGCTGATGGTGAGTTTGACAGCCGTCAAGAGCTGTCAGTGGAGCTTCTGAACCCGGAAGTAGGCGGAAAAAGGTGGTTTCCCGTGGGGCTATCGGCTTGAAACTTGGTGGGGATCTTTTGGAGGCCCTCTTCGACCAGAGGCACGTTGTCTCCTCCTCCTGGATGTTCTGGAAGGGGGTGGATCGGTGGACCCAGGAGCCAAAGGGTCTTTTGGCGGCAACCTCCGGAACAGAAGCCGCAGATCCTCCCCTGGCTCTACAGCCCACTGTTCGTCGTCACCTCCTCCCTCAGTGGTCCCCACTTGTGGCTCTGGGGCGAGCTTCAGCCTAGAATGGTGGACCCAGGACCGGATACCCGCTACCTTAGCCGCAGTGTGGGTAGTGAGGAGGATCTGGTGGGGCCCGACCCACTTTTCGGTCAATGCCTCCGGTCGATACGTACGGACCAGGACCCAATCACCGATAGAGAAGTTGTGGACAGGAGCATCCAAAGGAACAGGAAGATGAGAAAGCAGGTACCTGTTCACAGAAGAGAGGATAGAAGTGAGAAGAGACAGCCTCTCCCTGATGCTCTCGGATCCCACCTCATGCAAGTGCTCAGCCTTGAGGGGGACCCGGGAGGAAGGGAAGGGCCTACCATAGAGGATCTCAAAAGGGCTCAACTTCAAGCCCTTCCTAGGAGCAGCCCTGATTCGAGTGAGAGCTAGTGGGAGAGCGTCTGGCCAGGGCAGGCTCGCCTGCTGACAGATCTTGGCCAATTGCCTTTTGATGGTCTGGTTCATTCGCTCGACCTTCCCGCTTGCTTCAGGGTGCCAGCTGGTATGCAGGTTCCACTGGATCTGGAGAGCCTGGGCGACCTGCTGGGTGACCTTGGAGACGAAAGATGCTCCGTTATCTGAGGAGAGGCAGATGGGCAATCCGAAACGGGGGATGATGTGATTGAGCAGGGCATGGCTCACCTCCTTGGCAGCACAGGTGTAGCAAGGGAAGGCCTCAGGCCACCCACTGTAACAGTCCACAAACACCAACAGATATTTGTACTTCCGGCTAGAGGGCAGCTCTGCGAAGTCCACTTGCCACACTTGCCCTGGTTGGAGGCCCGACTTGAGATGCCCCACTTCTGGCCGCTTCTGGATCTTGGGGTTGTTCTTAAGACAGAGGAGACACCGACGACAAGCCCAAATGGACTGCTGGGCCATGCGAGGGCCGATGAAAAGAGTCCTGAGATGCTCCAGCATAGCATCATGGCCCCAATGGGTGCTCTTGTGGAGGCGCAGGGCCACTTCACGCATGAGGGGATCAGTCAGCAACAGACGGCCTTGGTTGTCCTTCCACCAGCCCTCTTCCTGCTTCAGACCCTCTCCCTTCGCGAACTCATCATCCATGGCTCCATACACAGGGAGAGAGGTCACAGTGGTGTCTGGGATCAAGGCACCAAGGAAGGTGGGCTCTCGATTGGCGGCCGCCTTGGCTGCAGCATCGGCTCTTCGATTCCCCTTAGCTGTGTCCTGGTCCCCGGCCTGGTGCCCCCTGCAGTGGATGACGGCTACTGCAGCAGGCTTGCAGACAGCCTCCAAAAGTCCCAGAATCTCAGCCTGATGCTTCACGGGGCTGCCAGCTGTTGTCAGCAGCCCCCTCTCCTTCCAAATAGCCCCGTGAGCGTGGAGCACATGGAAGGCAAACTTAGAGTCCGTGTAGATGTTGGCAGTCTTTCCCTCGGCCAGCTCCAGGGCTCTGGTGAGGGCGATGAGCTCTGCCTTCTGGGCGGAGGTGCCAGGAGGGAGTGGTTCAGCCTCGATGGTGTCCCAGAGAGTGACCACAGCATACCCGGCTCTCCTCTCGCCCTGATGACAGCTGCTGCTGCCGTCGGTGAAGAACTCAAGCTCAGCATCAGGAAGGGGCTGGTCCTTGAGGTCAGGGCGGCTGGAGTAGACTTCTTCGATGGTGGCAATGCAGTCATGGGGCTCCTGGTCGTCTCCTTCAGCCAGGTCGATGGGCATCAGGGTGGCAGGGTTGAGACAGTTGGTGGTGGTCAGGGTGAGGTCTCCTTGGTTGATGAGCAGGGCCTGGTAGCGCGTGAGCCGGCCGGCGGACAGCCAGTTGGTCCCCTTGGCATCCAGGACTGCCAAGACGCTGTGGGGAACGTAGACGGTCGTCGGTTGGCCCAACGTCAGCTTCCTGGCCTCTTCAGCAATCAGGGCAGTTGCAGCCACGGCTCTCAGGCAGGCAGGCCACCCAATACTGGTGTTGTCTAGGCGCTTGGAAAAGTAGGCAACTGGTCTCTTGGTGCTGCCCAGTGGCTGGGTAAGCACTCCTGCTGCCACCCCCTGGCGTTCATGGACATAGAGGAAGAAGGGCTTGGTCATGTCAGGGAGTCCCAGGGCAGGGGCCGACATCAGGGCTTTCTTGATGGCTTCAAAGGCTGTCCTGCATTCAGCTGACCAGACTAAGAACGTCTCTGGCCCCGATGTCGCCTCATACAGGGGCTTGGCAATCAGTCCGAAACCTGGAACCCAGATTCTACAAAATGAAGCCATGCCCAAGAAGCCCCTCAGCTGTTTCTTCGTCCTAGGCTCCTTGACCCTGCAGATGGCCTCCTTCCTCTCTGGTCCCAATGCCCTCTGCCCTTGGCTGACGTCGAACCCCAGGTACCTCACAGTGTCCTTACAGATCTGGGCCTTCTTCTTGGATACCTTGAAGCCGGCTTCCCCCAGGAAGTTGAGGAGGCTGATGGTGAGACGTTCACAGGTATCCTTGTCCCCACAACAAAGCAGCAGGTCGTCAATATACTGCAGCAGGACCCCTTGGTCGCGATCAGGCCACTTCTCCAACTCAGAGGCGAGGCTTTGGCTGAAGATGGTAGGACTGGACGTGAAGCCTTGGGGCAGAACCTGCCAGCAAAGTTGCACCCGCCTGGCAGTGCCCACATGCTCCCACTCGAATGCAAAGATCTCCTGGCTATCCTTGTGGAGAGGGATCGAGAAAAACGCATCTTTAAGATCCAAAACAGTAAAGCAAGAACAGGAAGGAGGGATAGTAGAAAGTAGAGTGTAAGGATTGGGCACCACAGGGTGCAGATCCACCACCACAGCATTGATAGCCCTCAGGTCCTGAACAAAACGATATTCAGAGCCATCACCCTTGCGAACTGGGAGGACTGGGGAGTTGAATGGAGAGGCACACTCTCTCAGCAGAGAGTGCTTCAAGAAATTATCAATAATGGGCTGGAGGCCCTTCCTAGCCTCCATGGGAATCCTATACTGGGGGATCCTGGGGGGAGTGATGTCAGGTTTGAGGGTGATTGAGACAGGGGCAATGTTCCTAGCCCTTCCCGGGATCCCATCTGCCCAAACTATGGGGTCCACCTGCTGTAGGACAGCCAGAGGGATCAGCTCAGCCTCCGGGCTGGGCTGGTGGAGAAGGAAGGCCTGGGCTCTCCATCCTTCCTCCTCGGGCACTGCTAGGATGATCTTTTCTGGCCCAAAGGCAACTTGGGCCCTGATTTTACAAAGGATATCCCTGCCCAGAAGGGGGACGGGACACTCTGGCATGAATAGGAACTCGTGAGACAAGGTCCTCCCCCCCACTTCACACTCCATGGGCTTCATGAAGGGACGCTCTGCCTCTTTCCCCGAGACCCCAACTACCTGAGCCTTCCTGCTCCCCAATTCTGTTCCCCTGAACCCCTCTGTGAGCACTGAGTGGGTGGCCCCACAGTCCAAGAGGAAGTCGATAGTCCTCCTCCCAAACCTCAATGGCACAATGGGGTCAGAGGGTGCCAGGGAGATCCTTCTTCCTAGTCACAGGACCCTCTCGTGGGCCCCCCTTTCCCTTCCCTCTGGGCAGTCCCTTCTGATGTGTCCTGTCTTTTTGCACCCATAACATTGGACATCCCTGTAGTCCCTCTGCCTCCCCTGGTTCCGATTCCCCCCATTCTGTCTATCCCTGTTATCCCTGTGGTCCCTCCCTCCATCTCTGTCCCCGCCCCTGTCCCTGTCTGCCAGGGCAGCCAACATGCAAGTGGCCTGAACCTCAGCCTGTGCCTTCCTGTCATCCTCCTCCTTTTGTGCAGCAGCGTCTTCCCGGTTGTGGAAGACCTTGAAAGCTATGTTGATGAGCTGGGAGATGGGCATTGCTTCCCCTCCCTCAATTTTCTGGAGTTTTAGTTTGATGTCCCTGGTGGACTTTCCAATGAAGAGGGTGTTCAGCATGCGCTGGCTGTCGGGGTCAGTGGGGTCAATGTTGGTCCAATTCTTGGCCATTCGACACATCCGGTCGTAGAAGTCCGAAGGACTCTCGTCCGGCTTCTGTTGAATGTCAAGAAGCTTGGAGAGGTTCAAGGGGCGAGGGTATACCAAAGGCACACCCACCAGGATATGGCGATGGAAGCTCTTTAGAGCCTTCCTGCCATCTTCTGTGTTGAAATTCCACCCAGGGTCTTCCTTGATTGGGAAAACAGCCTCCCTATCCTCACCATCGTCCACCTCCCCCTTCATGGCTTCTGCCTGAGCAGCGGCCAGCAGGCGGCGCTTCTCTTCCTGGGTGAGGAGTGAACCCAGAAGGGTCATGACATCCCCCCATGTGGGGCGATGAGTTAGGAAAATGGTTTTGAGCAGCTCGTACATTTCAGTGGGATCCTGGGAAAGAGGAGCTGTGTTCCTCTTCCAATTGATGAGGTCTGAGGTTGTGAAGGGAACATGCACGAGGAAGGAAGTGCCCCCCGGCCCCACTGTCTCCCTCAAAGGAGCCTGGATGTGAGCAGGGTGGCTACGCAAGCTGCCCTTGGTGATGAGGGGCTCAAAGGGATCCTGAGGGTCTGCGGGGACCCTTGGAGAAGCTGCAGGTGGGGCAGGAGAGGGGATCAAGGGTTGCTCAGGAGGGGGAGGGGCCCTGGGATTGCCTTGGTGGCCGCAGGGGGAGTGGGAAGGTGTTGGGGCACAGATGGCAGGGAGCCTGGGTTGGGGAGCGAAGCAGGGGGCGAGGGGGTCAAGTTCCCTCAGGGAAAGGGGCTCCAGCCGCGGGCTGGGGCACCTTTTAGGGGTCTGAGCGGGAAGTGGGAGAGGATCAAGAGGGGTGCTGTGTCTGGCCGGGGCGAAAGAGGAAGAGGAGGAGGAGGGCGGGCAGCTGAGGCTCAGCGAGGGGGTCCTGGAGGAGCTGGGGGGAGAGGAAGGGGTTGGAGTGGGGCTGTAGAGAGGAGCAGATGGCAGTGGAGGGTACAAGGGAGTGGAGGCGCTCTGGATAGAGGGCCCGGACTTTGCCGAGGGAGAGGTCCCTGCTGGGGAAGATCCGGGCTGGCTGGGTGCCTGGGCTGGGGAAGACAAGAGGGCAGGAATCCCTGGGAGGAGGGATTCCGAAGGAGGGGTTATAGAGGAGGGCTCAGGGGAGGTTACAGGAGGGGAGAAGGGAAGGCTGGGGCGGTAGGGAGGGGGATAAGCAAGCGTGTCAAGGAGGTCCTCCTCGGGGGGAGGCAAAGGGTCTGGAGGGGGGTTTCCCGGGGGTTGGGGTTTCGTTCCCTTCTCCTTGCATGGTAGGAGTTGGACACGACTACCCCCTTCCACCTCCTTCCGGTGCAGGGCGAAAAAGCAAGAAGCATAGGCTAGCTCGGCCCATTTGGCCCTGGCACAACAGTCCTGCTGGAGCTTCAAGATGAGCTCCGGATCAGTGCTGCCATGAGGGGGCCACGAAGCTCCGCCTTCCAAGGGCCTGGTTGGCCACTTTTTCATGCTATATTTCGCCATACTGGCCTGCGTCAGCGATCGTGACGCGATACTGTCCCACTCTGCCAGTATCTTTCCCAATGGTGTTTCTGAGGGGACAGTACGATTGACCCCAGAATAACAGGCGCCCATCTCTCTTGATAGCCCCACACTGAAGTGGCTAATCAGGGTAGCCCCCCCAACCGCTGGTAGGCTAGAGCCTGAACGGTCCCCTAGCAAGAGAGCCCGAGGCGATCAGCCCTTGGCAGCTAGGCAGTCCGAAAGGGAAGGGCTCCCTCTCCAGCGTAGCTCCAGCCAAGGCCGCAAAAGCGAGCTGAGTTGCTATTCTGGACCTCAAACGTGGATGTTCGCTACCTCCCGCCAGGAATTTGTTACCGAGACCTAGAGAATCCCTCCCCAGTGGGCCGACTCCGAAGCTGGTTCAGAAAGCCTAGAATCCCCTCCCACCTGGCAGCCAAGGCAGCCCGCGGTTGGCTTCTTACCCGTCCGGACGTTTTCTTCCCCCCGTTCCGCGTCGGTCGCTCCTCTTCCTGGAAGTCCTTCGATCAAGGCTTCCCTGGCGCTCCTTTGTGCTGAAACCCCGGGTCAGGGCTTAGGAGGAGGTGGCTGCGGGAGAATTTGTAGTTTTGGTTAGCTGGTCAAATGGAAGTCCAAATTGGGAGAGGCGCCTCTTTTCCCGAGCCGCTCCTCCGCCGCCACTGGCCCAAGGAATCAGTCCAAGGTGCCTGCTTGAGAATTTAGGCTATAATTTGGTCTGGAACCTCAAGCAGCAGTCCCTTCGTGGTAAAGCCAAATGATATCGAGCTCTTTTTGGGGGTACTCCCAGCGAGGAGAGTCCCTAGAGACCGCGAAAAGGGTCCCGGCCTTGGTGAGCTGCCAGCGGATGCCAATTCAAAAAGACACGAAAACGTTGAAAATCAATCTCACCAGAGGCTGAAGAGGAGATCTGCGATCGAGGCGTTTATTTTGCGATTCAGCTGAAAAGGATGCATTAAAGGGATGAATCCACAATAAAGCATACAGCACAGTGATTTTCAGGCATTTTTATACAGTCAGAACAAAGAAATCCTGGTTTGAATCTCCCGCCCGCCTCCTGTCAGTTCCCTCTGTCCTGATTGGCCGGCTCCAGAACAGCTGGGAGGAGGCTTGGCTGCTAGTCCCGCCTCCCCTCCAATCGCCGGCCGCTGTTGCTTCCGGGGGGCCAATCAGAGCCCTTGGAGCGCCTCTGGAGATTGTCCAATCAGCGGCCAGGAGGCGGGACGTATCTTGACAGCGCAGAGGGGCGGATCGCCTGGAGGCGTCCGCCAGCTGATGGAACACCTTTTGTTCTTCGCACGGCAGGGAGGCGGAAGGGGAGACAAGGGATTTCCTGGGCCCCGATAAAAGATGTGTATAGGGAAAAGAGGGTGGCGGTGGGTGGTGTCTGGATCTTCAACCTTGCGGGCAAAGGGTCCTTTGTCACAAGGGAGCATGCACAAACACCGTAATTGATGCAATCAGTCTGTTTTTCCGGCTTTTGGGCTGATCAAATCTCTGGCTTTTGTTTGTCTGAACTCTGAAAAACAAAGCCACAGATTTGCCAGTATTTTCCATGCAGTGTCAATATGGATGGAGTTCCTTCCAAGGAAATTGAATTTCCTTAACTGTAATCCCCTGGTCGCATATTCTTTTATAGGGTAAAGTTCAAGTGGGGAGAGACAAGGAAGGGGAAGGCGAGGATACACCTTATTTCATTTCATATTACACATACTTCATACATACACTCTTTACAGTTTATCATAATTCATAGGTTTCATAGGAAAGATCCCCATCCCCGCAAAGTTTATTAGAAAACCCCACAGCAATTAATAAAGGCAATCATCAGAGTTCCTGAGGTATGATCCTTTGCATCAAGGGCAGGCACCCACAGGCAGGGGCCATACTTCAGAAGCGGCTTGGCTTTTGGAGTTCAGGGAGGAAGTCCGTGATGTTAGGGCACCAAGTCAATCAGAGAAGGCAGAAGGGTCCGCAGAAGAATCGGCAAAATGGTGGAGAGTGGAGCAATGTCCTTCAGAGAACCGCATTTCCCAGTCAAGGCCTGGGAAGCATCTGGCCCCCTCCTCGGGGCTGCTGCAGCCGGCTCCCGCGGGGAAGCGAGAAAGAACTCAGCCACTGACAGTCAGCTGTTTCTCTGCAAGACAGAAGTTCTCGAAACAAAACTAATTTTTCTCCCGGGAGAGGCAGCCCAAAACAGGGAAACGGAGATGGCAGATAGACTTGGAGTTAGTCATAGAGCAAAGCAAAATTGGAACGGCGGCGATCCGCCATGTTATGTGTTTTTGGTGGATAGCGGGGTTTGTAATGGAGGTTTCCCTATCCGCGCTCTGGCCAAACGCAGATTCGGGGTCCGGGGGAGCACCTGGAGACGCCCCCCGCAGGCTCACGGCCCTCCGGAGCCCAGAAGGGAGTTTATGGAAACGTTTATGGAGAGCTGAGCCAGGAAGGGATACAAAAGTATCATGCGGAAAGACAGAAAGTTTCAAGTTTCAAGTGGTTTATTTGGGAACGATACAAAGTAAGGAGAGGGGAAAGTTAGCTGAGGTTTGTAGGCATTCCTGGTCTTGGAGCTGGCGGCTGAGGCACTTTCCATCTGCTGGCCTCAAAGTTCGGCCCAGGAACTGCGGAACTCCCTGCTGCAGTTCAAATTAAAGTAAAAGCCGGGCTACCGCCAGCGTCAGCTGTCATGTGGATCTCAGACATGTGCAAACAATGCCATGCAGGAATGTTTCATGTTGGGACACTGAAAAAGTATTACTGAGCTGATGCTGCATGGAACGTCCAAGCTAAGGCCCCTTCTAAACAGAGTGTTTGAGGACCGGAACATCCATAGCAGTGTTTCTCAACCTTTCTAATGCCGCGATCCCTTAATACAGTTCCTCATGTTGTGGTGACCTCCCCCCCCCCCCCCCAACCATACAATTATTTTTGTGGCTACTTCATAACTCTAATTTTGATACCGTTATCAATCGTAATGTAAATATCTGATATGCTGGATACATTTTAATTCACTGGACCAAATTTGGCACAAATATCCTATATGCCCAAATTTGAATACCGGTGGAGTTGAGGGGGATTGATTTTGTCATTTGAGAGTTGTAGTTGCTGGGATTTATAGTTCACCTACAATCAAAGAACTCCACCAACTATGGAATTGAACCAAACTTGGCCCACAGAACTTCCATGACCAACAGAAAATACTGGAAGTGTTTGGAGGGCACTGACCTTGAGTTTTGGAGTTGTAGTTCACCGACATCCAGAGAGGACTGTGGACTCAAACAATGATGGCTCTGGACAGGCATGTAGCCGGGGGGGGGGGGGGGACTTGAGGGGCTTCAGCCCCCCCCCCCCCCTGAAATTCTCATGGTGGTTCGCGAAAAGGCCTTACTGGTGCATTATTTAAACGGTTATGATTATTCATATCATGATCTGATCACCATACTCAATATATCCCATATGCATGGGGGTATTGGGGCAATGATACAAAAGGTTTGCTAGGCTAGACCCTCTTTCACTCAGACCCCCCCCCCGAAACTCAGCCCCCCAACGAAATCCTGGCTACGGGCCTGGCTCTGGACCAATCTTGGCACGAATACTCAATATGCCCAAATGTGTACACTGGTGGAGTTTGGAGAAAACAGACCTTGACATTTGGGAGTTGTAATTGCTGAGATTTCTAGTTCACCTACAATCAAAGAGCTTTCTGAACCCCACTAACAATAGAATTGGGCCAAACTTCCCACACAGAACCCCCATGACCAACAGAAAAAACTGTTTTTGATGGTCTTTGACGACCCCTCTGACACCCCCTTGCGACCCCTCCAGGGGTCCCAACCCCCAGGTTGAGAAACACTGATCCATAGGGATGCCAAGGTGCTTGTTTACAAAGCTATTGTCTTCCCAACCCTGCTATATGCCTGCAAAACGTGGACTCTCTACAGATGTTGCACTCAACTCCTAGAATGATTCCATCAGTGTTGACTCTGAAAAATCCTGCAAATCTCTTGGGAAGACAGGAGGACAAATGTCAGCATGCTGGAAGAAGCAAAGACCACCAGCATTGAATAGATGGTCCTCTGCCATCAACTCTGCTGGACCGGCCATGCTGTCCAAATGCCTGACCACTGTCTCCCAAAGGAGTTGCTCTACTCTGAACTCAAGAATGGAAAATGGAATGTTGGAGGACAGGAAAAGAGATTAAAAGATGGGCTCAAAGCCAACTGACACTGAGAACTGGGAAGCCCTGGCCCTTGATCCCTCTAGCTGGAGGTCAGCTGTGACCAGCAGTGCTGTAGAATTTGAAGAGGCACGAATGGAGGGCGAAAGAGAGAAACGTGCCAAGAGGAAGGTGTACCAAGCCAACCCCAACTGGGACTGCCTTCCACCTGGAAACCAATGCCCTCACTGTGGGAGAACATGCAGGTCAAGAATAGAGCTCCACAGCCACCTATGTAGCCACCACCAGGACACCAAATTTGGAGGACAATCTTATTTGGACAACAAGGAATCACCTAAATAAGTAAAAGTAAAAGTAAGTAATATTGAGCTGATGGTGCATGGAACAGTCAAGCTAAGTCAAGCTGCCATATAATCCACATTATCTGATTTGAACTGGATTATTGGAGTCTACACTGCCATATAATCCAAAGCAGATAATCTGGGTTTTATATGGCAGTGTAGATGGGGCCTAAAATAAAAGATTAAAGGGAAGTAGGAATTAGGTGCCCTTGATGCTCCCTCCAAGGTGATGAGAGTTATGGCAGCTATGTAAGGATACCAGATGGGAACACTGGCCCTATTTATTTATCGTGTCATCAGCAACCATTGTATTACAATTCTAACAGAGCAAAACAAACACACAGATTAAAAAGGAAAAGGAAAAAAAACACACAGATTTTGCAAATTTGGTATTTGGTTAAATGTCCTTTGACCAGTATCTGGCCCCTTGGAGTGCCTCTGGTGTTGCTGCAAGAAGGTTCTCCATTGTGCATGTGGCAGGGCTCAGGGTGCATTGCAGCAGGTGGTCAGTGGTTTGCTCCTCTCCGCACTCGCATGCCGAGGATTCCACCCTGTAGCCCCATTTCTTAAGATTGGCTCTGCATCTCGTGGTGCCAGAGCGCAGTCTGTTCAGCGCCTTCCAAGTCACCCAGTCTTCTGTGTGCCCAGGGGGGAGTCTCTCATCTGGTATCACCCATGAATTGAGGTGCTGGGTTTGGGCCTGCCACTTTTGGACTCTCGCTTGCTGGGGTGTTCCAGCTAGTGTCTCTGTAGATCTAAGAAAACTATGTCTTGATTTAAGTCGTTGACGTGCTGGCTGATACCCAAACAGGGGATGAGCTGGAGATGTCTCTGCCTTGGTCCTTTCACTATTGGCTGCAACTTCAGCATGACATGAGAGAAGCCTCCTCGCAGGGTTGCAAGACATCCGGGCGTCCCCTGAGCAACGTCTTCGTAGATGGCCGATTCTCTTGATTCAGAAGCAACCAGAAACACTGCCCCTGCCTGAGTGTGTAATACATATTGAGTATTTACTTACATTTCTCAAGGTGGCTTAATACAACAAAATCCAAAATCAAAGATGCCTTTTTGAGGGGAGACAACTGCAAAGCGTAAAATGCTTTAGGCAGGTTTATTGGCTTCTTCATCAGGCAAAGATGTTGCAAATCATACAAGGATGTCAGCGCCACCAGCTTACATTCATTCTGTCTGAGATGTTGGATAACATGGCATTGTACTGAGGGATTTCCAGGGAGACAGAGGCCACGGCCCTTATTGGCCATGCGAGGATTAAGCAATAACAGGCACATAATAAAATTACAACTCCATTAGCTGCAGAAAAGTAATTTCTCTTGAGATCTAGTAGGCTCTGTCCTGTCTGAAGCTAATGCTCCTTTCTTAGACAGAGAACACTGATTTTTTCAAGGAATCTCTGTATGGTCATTCAGTGGCATATTTGGCTCTGCTCCTCACCATTTTGGTCTAGAGCAGTGTTTCCCAACCATTCTAATGCCGTGACCCCTTAATACATTTCCTCATGTTGTGGTGATCCCCAACCATAAAATTATTTTTGTTGCTACTTCACAACTGTAATTTTGCTATTGTTATGAATCATCATGTAAATATCTGACATGCAGGATGTGTTTTCATTCATTGGACCAAATTTGGCACAAATACCCAATATGCCCAAATTTGAATGCTGTTGGGGTTGATGGGGGAGTTGATTTTTGTCATTTGGGAGTTTTATTTGCAGGGATTTATAGTTCACCTACCATCAAAGAGCATTCTGAACTCCACCAACAATGGAATTGAACCAAACTTGGCACACAGAACTCCCAGGACCAACAGAAAATACTGGAAGATGTTGGTGGGCATTAACTTTGAGTTTGGGAGTTGTAGTTCATCTATATCCAGAGAGCACTGTGGACTCAAACAATGACAGACCTAGCCCAAACTCGGCAGGAATACTCAATATGCTGAAATGTGAACACTGGTGGAGTTTGGGGAAACTAGACCTTGACATTTGGAAGTTATAGTTTATTTATTTATTTGCTTCATTTAGTTGCTGGGATTTCTAGTTCACCTACAATCAGAGAGCATTCTGAACCCCAGCAACGATAGAATTGTGCCAAACTTTCCACATAGAACACTCATGAGCAACAGAAAATACTGTGTTTTCTGATAGTCTTTGGTGACCCCTCTGACACGCCTTCGTGACCCCCCAGGGGTCCCGACCCCCAGGTTGAGAAACACTGGTCTAGACATTGTAGTGTACACCATTGTGGTCTATACTCTGGTATAGACCAGGCTCAGAAATCCAGGGCCATTCAATGATTTTCACATGGCAGTGGGAACTAGATCTCGCAGGCTCTTCACACACATAAATATTAGGCTTGTGCACAAATTCAGTTTGCGTGATTCCCTTCAGCCAATCTGGCTTGTTTGGCTTCTTTGGCTGGCTGTAACAGTAAGGGCTCATGTTTTGTTTTTGTTTTTCACCCAATGTGGCTGCCTGGCACGGCTTCTTTCCTTCTGTTTGGGAGCATGCAGTACATGCTTCCTTAACCCTGTTCCCCAAACCCAGGCTCCCTTCAAAAGAAGAAAGGAAAGGTCCCAGGAAGGATGCTTCCTTAACCCTGTTCCCCAAACCCAGGCTCCCTTGGAAGGAAGATAGGAAAGGGCCCCAGGAAGGATGCTTCCTTAACCTTGTTCCCCAAACTCAGGCTCTCTTGGAAAGAAGAGAGGAAAGGGCCCCAGGAAGGATGTTTCCTTAACCCCATTCCTCAAATTCAGGCTCCCTTGGAAGGAAGATAGGAAAGGGTCCCAGGAAGGATGCTTCCTTAACCCTGTTCCCCAAACTCAGGCTCCCTTGGAAAGAAGAGAGGAAAGGGCCCCAGGAAGGATGTTTCCTTAGCCCCATTCCTCAAACCCAGGCTCCCTTGGAAGGAATATAGGAAAGGTCCCAGGGATCTTCCTTAACCTTGTTCCCCAATCCCAGGCTCCCTTAAAAGGATATAAGAAGGTCCCAGGAAGGGATCTTCCTTAACCCAGTTCCTCAAACTCAGGCTCCCTTGGAAAGAAGAGAGGAAAGGGCCCCAGGAAGGATGTTTCCTTAACCCCATTCCTCAAACCCAGGCTCCCTTGAAAGGAAGATAGAAAAGGTCCCAGGAAGGATGCTTCCTTAAGCCTGTTCCTCAAACCCAGGCTCCCTTGGAAGGAAGATAGGAAAGGTCCCAGGAAGGATGCTTCCTTAACCCTGTTCCTCAAACCCAGGCTCCCTTGGAAGGAAGATAGGAAAGGTCCCAGGAAGGATGCTTCCTTAACTCTGTTCCTCAAACCCAGGCTTCCTTGGAAGAAAAATGGGAAAAGAGCCCAGGAAGGATGCTTCCTTAAGCCTGTTCCTCAAACCCAGGCTCCCTTGGAAGAAAAATAGGAAAAGAGCCCAAGAAGGGATCTTCCTTAACCTTGTTCCTCAAACCCAGGCTCCCTTAAATGGATATAAGAACGGGTCCCAGGAAGGGATCTTCCTTAACCCCACTCCCCAAACCCTGGCTCCCTTGAAAGGAAGATAAAAAAAGAGTCCAGGAAGGGATCTTCCTAAACTCCATTCCCCAAACCCAGGCTCCCTTGGAAGAAAAATAGGAAAGGGTCCAGGAAGGAAGCATCCTTAACCCTGTTCACCAAACACAGGCTCCCTTGAAAGGAAGATAGTAAATGATCCCAGGAAGGGATCTTCCTTAACCCCATTCCTCAAACCCATACTCCCTTGAAAGAAAGAAAGAAAGAAAGAAAGAAAGAAAGAAAGAAAGAAAGAAAGAAAATGTTCCCAGGAAAGGTGCTTCCTTAGCCCCATTCCTCAAACCCAGATTTTCTTGAAAGGAAGAAAGGAAAGGGTCCCAGGAATGGAGAGAGGAGCCTCATAAGTTCCCCATTGCCACCAATGGGCCGGATCTTCCCGGATCTTTCAACTGCCTAGCCGAAACCAGATTGTTTTCAATAGCTGATTTTCAGGAGGCTCCCGAAAATGGATCTGGGTACCCAACGAAATTTGGATACCAAAACAGATCGCCCTCCAACTGAATTACACAAGACTTAAAAATCATAGAGAGAGAAATTGAGAGATTCACAGAGATTTCCTCCTCATTTTTAACCCCACAACAACCCTGTACATTAGCCTAAGCTGTAAGATAGTGACTGCTCCAACGCTTTATGGCTCAATGTGATCACTGCACTGGATGGATAGATATGGACAGACACCCAGATAGATAGCAACAGACAAGCAGGCAGCCCAACATGTTTTTCCACCCTAAATCTTTGGGGCGACGTGGGCAAAACATTATAATTAAAATATCCCCCTGTTATCTGGCCTGGGAAGTGAAAGAACTGTCGCCATTAGGATGGAAGAGCACGGAGTGAAAGCTGTTGTCGCCTTTTATGTTGCTCCCTTCATGGGGCTGTCATTTGCATGAGATATTTATTGCTCTTCCCACATAACAAGGCACTTAAAATTCCACAGTGTTCTCCACCAGCATTAGAAAAGGAAGATTTACCTCTGGCCATACATTAAGCATCAAAAGAAAAATATTGTAAGGAAGAGGGAAACGACTTCACATAACTCCTGTTATTATGTGTGTGTGTGTCTTCCTTCTCCCCCCACTCCCCACCCCACTCCCCGCCACCATCACCAGCCTTGTTCGTAATGAGCTTTCGCACATCAGAGCCAAAAAAACACAAAAACACAAAAGCACGGCTCCTCTTGCCAGCAAAAAGAACATGCACTTATGCGCAGCTGTGCCAGAGGGAGCAAGCCGCTCTGGCTGCAACCTTCAAACCATTCCCATCAGGGCCAGGGAGATCCAGAGGGTGTCAAAAATGCATGCGGAAGAGGAGGGGGCCATGGCATGGCTCCCCTTTTCCTGATGAGAGATGTCTCATCTGCAGGATCTGTCTTCCACAAAGTGAATGCCAAGCCAACCTCCACACTGCTCATTTGTTAATTCCAGTAGCCATCGGCCCAACCGAACACAATGCTCCGGTGCCGGATGTGAGGCCTCTGCCTCCACACATCTATTTATTTATTACTAGCTGTCCCCTGCCACGCGTTGCTGTGGCCCAGTCTGGTGATCTGGAAAATAAAGTAATGAGAAAGTGTTGGTTTCTAATCTATGTAATTCCTTTATGCTTGTGAGTAAACATTATTTCTTGTTGTTTCTTTGTCAGTGTTGATGTGGAGAGTGTGTGGTTTGCCTACTCTGGAATATGCAACATATCATAGTCCTTCTTTAAGGGTCTCTTTCAAATCTATGATACGATATCTGTGTGCCCTGGTGAAGAGAGTTGGACGGGATGGCCTTAAGTATTTTCTGTTGGACATGGGGGTTCTGTGTGGGAAGTTTGCCCCATTTCTGTCATTTGTGGGTTTCAGAATGCTCTTTAATTGTAGTGAACTATAAATCCTAGTAACTACAAATCCCAAATGTCAAGGTCTATTTCCTCCAAACTCCATCTGTATTCATATTCAGGCATATGGAATTTTTGTGTCAAGTTTGGTCCAGATCCATCATTGTTTGAGTCCACAGTGCTCTCTGGATGTAGGTGAACTACAACTCCCAAACTCAAGGTCAATGCCCACCAAACCCTTCCAGTGCTCCCATGACCAGTGTGTTCTGTTGGTCACCAGTGTGTTCTGTTGGTCATGGAAGTCCTGTATGCCACGTTTGGTTCAATTCCATCATTGGTGGAGTTCAGAATGCTCTTTAATTGTAGGTGAACTATAAATCCCAGCAACTAAAACTCCCAAATGTCAAGGTCTATTTCCTCCAAACTCCATCTGTGTTCATATTCAGGCATATGGAATTTTTGTGTCAAGTTTGGTCCAGATCCATCATTGTTTGAGTCCACAGTGCTCTCTGGATGTAAGTGAACTACAACTCCCAAACTCAAGGTCAATGCCCACCAAACCCTTCCAGTGTGTTCTGTTGGTCATGGAAGTCCTGTATGCCATGTTTGGTTCAATTCCATCATTGGTAGAGTTCAGAATGCTCTTTAATTGTAGGTGAACTATAAATCCCAGCAACTAAAACTCCCAAATGTCAAGGTCTATTTCCTCCAAACTCCATCTGTGTTCATATTTGGGCATATGGAATATTTGTGTCAAGTTTGGTCCAGATCCATCATTGTTTGAGTCCACAGTGCTCTCTGGATGTGGGTGAACTACAATTCCCAAACTCAAGGTCAATGTCCACCAAACCCTTCCAGTTTTTTCTGTTGGTCATGGGAGCCCTGTGTGCTAAGTTTGGCCCAATTCCATCATTGGTGGAGTTTGGAATGTTCTTTGATTGTAGGTAAACTATAAATCCCAGCAACGACAATTGCCAAATGACAAAATCAATTTTTTTGAGTGGAGGACATACATTGGACTGTTAGGTGTCTTGTGTCCAAATTTGGTGTCAATTCCCCCAGTGGTTTTTGAGTTCTGATGGTATCACAAACGAACATTACATTTTTATTTATATAGATTTATTTACCACATTGGTGTACTGCCTTTCTCAGTCAGAGGTGACTCAAGGCGGTTCACAGTCAGCAGCAATTCGATGCCATAACAAATATCAAAATACAGTTAAAAAATTATAAAAACAATTCAAAATTTAAAATATAAAAAGCAAATATATCTGTAAAAAACAAGATCCTCGGCGTCTCCTTACTAAAATTGTTGCCCGGTTGCATTGTCAGTCATTCTGACTCGGGCTGGCTTCAAACCCATGACCTTTTAGTCAGAAGTGATCTTAATGCAGCTGACACTCAGACAGCTGCGCCACAATCCCGGTGCTGCAAGGTTATTAAATGCTGATCAAGGTGGCCAATTGCAACATTTACACCTGCCTCAAACAAACAAGAGTTCTTTCTCCCACCCTCAGAGGCGGCCCTAGGTAATTTGCAACGGTAAGCAAAGTATTTTGGTCCCCCCCCACCAATCACTGCTATATATTTTCTGTTAGTCGTGGGAGTTCTGTGTGCCATATTTGGTTTAATTCCATCATTGGTGGAGTTCAGAATGCTCTTTGATTGTAGGTGAACTATACATCCCAATAACTACAATTATTGGGCTGAGCCCCCGGTGGCGCAGTGGGTTAAACCCCTGTGCCGTCAGGACTGAAGACCGACAGGTCGCAGGTTCGAATCCGGGGAGAGGCGGATGAGCTCCCTCTATCAGCTCCAGCTCCTCATGCGGGGACATGAGAGAAGCCTCCCACAAGAATGATAAAAACATCAAAATCATCCTGGCGTCCCCTGGGCAATGTCCTTGCAGATGGTCAATTCTCTCACACCAGAAGCGACTTGCAGTTTCTCAAGTCGCTCCTGACACGACAATAATAAAAACTACAATTTGCATATGTCAAGGTCTATTTTTCCCCCAAGAGCGCCTCAAGAATGCCCCAAGAGCACCCCTGGGCAAAATAAACTATACTGCAAATGCTTTCTTTGCGTAATGGGTTGAGCCGCCCCTGCCCACCCTGCACATTCCACAAATATATAAACCCCATCAAGGAACATGAAAGGCACTGCAGACTACTTCAACCAGAGAAGTCAGCCATAGGAGAGCCACCTGATGAACCAGCCTGGACACAGCATATTATTTGAGAACACAGAAATGCTGGACCACTCTCACAACCACCATGTCAGACTACACAGAGAAGCCATTGAAATCCACAAGCATGTGGACAATTTCAACAGAAAGGAAGAGACCATGAAAATGAACAAAATCTGGCTACCAGTATTAAAAAACTCTAAAATTATAACAGCTAAACAACAGAGAGGAAAAAACCAGGCACAGATTAACACCTCCCAGCAACAGATTTTCCCAGGCTCAGGCAGGCCTTCAAATGCTAATGAAGGTGATCAGCTAAACATTCACACCTAACTGCAGCAGGGAAGAGCTCCTTGCCCCACCCCAGCCATTCCACAGATATATAAACCCATTTTTCCTACTTCCAACAGACCTCACAACCTCTGAGGATGCTTGCCATAGATGCAGGCGAAATGTCAGGAGAAATGCCTCTAGAACATGGCTCTATAGCCCGAAAAAACCCACAAGAACCTAGTGATTCCAGCCATGAAAGCCTTCGACAATATATAAACCCCACTTGCGTAGTTTCCAACAGACCTCACAACTTCTGGGGATGCCTGCCATAGATGTGGGCAAAACATCAGGAGAGAATGCTTCTGGAACATAGTCAGACAGCCTAGAAAACTCACAGCAACCCAGTGATTCTGGTCATAAAAGCCTTCAACAATACACTGCCTTCTCTAGATATGAATCAAACCATTTAGTCAGCCATTTGGGCTGCTTTGGGAAACTCAGGCCAGCCACAGCCAGGTAGGATATGGAGACACTTGATCACATCCTGGGGAAGCTTGGCTTCACCTGCCAAGGCCCGTGGCTGGTCTGAAAAGTTATCTCTTTAATTCTGCCTCTCCAATAAAAGGAGCAGGTGCTCAACGCAACGGAGCCGTGTGTTATTCTTTCTCCGCAAGGAATACGAGGCAGTGCCATCCACCAAGCCCAGGCCAGCCGGTTTCATCATCCGGACCGAAATAGTCCACTTTGACTGGCAGCAGCTCTCCGGGGCATTGGCAGAACAAAGTAATGAGCTACAACTCACATAGAGTTGTGGTTTGGGTAATAAGGATATGATGAAACCAAATGAACTGACATAATGAGTGAGGATAACGTTGCTTTATTGGTGCCATTCATCGTTCCTTGGAAGCTATAACTATACTTCAGTTAACAAAGAAGATGTGTTCCTGAGCAGTACGGCACTCCTTCAATAGAAAACTTGTAACGGAGGCGGAAATGGCATTTTGAAAACAAAGAGAGGCAGTTGCAGCAGGAAAAAAGAAAACATTTGCTTCAAGGCTAAGGCCAAAAAAATCCAGATTATTTGCTTTGAACTGGATTATATGGCAGTGCAAACTCAGGCCCCTTCTACACTGCCAAAAAAAAAAGTTCCAGATTATCCACTTTGAACTAGATTATATGGCAGTGTAGACTCAGGCCCCTTTTACACTGACATATAGTCCACAGTATCTGCTTTGAACTGGATTATATATGTCTACACTATCATACAATCCATTTCAAATTGGATAATTTGGATTTTATATGGCTGTGTAGAAGGGGTTTCATATCATCCAGTTCAGAGTGGATAATGTGGATTTGTTGTTCATTTGTTCAGTCACTTCCGACTCTTCATGACCTTCTGGACCATCGCACACCAGAGCTCCCTGTTGACCGTCACCACCCCCAGCTCCTTCAAGGGACCTGCCTACCTGTGTGACCGCATCTCCTTCTATGAACCCACACGTTCACTTTGGTCATCCAGAGAGGCCCTGCTCGTGATTCCACCTGCGTCGCAGGCGCGTTTGGTGGGGACACGAGACAGTGCCTTTTCTGTGGTGGCCCCCCGACTCTGGAACACCCTCCCAAAAGACAGGCCCCTACATTGGCAGTCTTCAGAAAGAACTTGAAGACTTGGCTGTTCCGATGCGCCTTTCCAGAATAGGAATCTCCAATAACAAGTCCCAGATGCACTTTAGTAGTACCAAGATTACTGCACATTGCACACTGCACTTGCCTATAATCCTCACATACCACCTGCCACATCAGCACTTTTAATTCTGTACCCATTACTCTGACCTGGCCCAGTTTTTATAGTGTCTTGTAGTATTGTTTATTGCATGTCGTTAATATTGCTTTTAACTGTTTAATTTGCTTTAGATGTTGTATTGTTGTGTTGTGTTTTGAGGCCTTGGCCTTTGTAAGCCGCATCGAGTCCTTCGGGAGATGCTAGCGGGGTACAAATAAAGATAATAATAATAATAATAATAATAATAATAATAAGGTCAAGGCAGTCACTTCAAGGATACCATCCCTCTATTGGTCGGCCCCTCTTCCTTTTTCCTTCCTTTTTCCCCAGCATAATTGTCTTCTCTAAGCTTTCCTGTCTTCTCATTATGTGGCCAAAATATCTAATATCCTTCCCTCCAATGATTATCCAATAATGTGGATTATCATACAACTAAAAACATGGCTTTGTCAACAAGACTTTGACCATGTGGCGATCTGGATGAGAGAGAACAAATTGAAATTGAATCCAGGCAAGACAGAGGTAGTCCTGGTCAGTCAGAAGGCCGAACAGGATATAGGTTACAGACTGTGTTGGATGGGGTTACACTCCCCCTGAAGATGCAGGTTCATAGCTTGGGAGTTCTTCTGGATTCATCGCTAAGCCTGGAAACCCAGGTCTCTGTGGTGGCCAGGGGAGCATTCACCCATACCTTGGGAAGTCAGACTTAGCCACAATAGTCACGCTCTTGTTACATCCCAAATAGACTACTGCAACACGCTTGACGTGGGGTTGCCTTTGAAGACTGTTCAAAAGCTTCAAGTAGTTCAATGGGTGGCAGCCAGTTTGCTCACCAGAACGGGGCACAGGGAGCATACAATTCCCATGCTTCGTTAGCTCCACTGGCTGCCAGTCTGTTACTGAGCATAATTCAAACTGCTGGCTTTCGTCTATAAAGTCCTAAACAGTTCCAGCCCAGCTTTCCTATCTGAACATATCTCCCTCTATGACCCACCTCGGAGATTAAGATCAACTGGGGAGGGCTTGGTGGGAATCAGAGACAGGGCCTTCTCAGTGGTGACTCCTCGGTTGTGGAACTCCCTTTCTAGTGACATCAGATCAGCCCCCTTCCTCTTGACCTTTAGGAAAAAAACTGAAAACGTAGATGTGGGACCAAGCTTTTGGATAGTCTATCAGTGCAATATGTGAAGGTGGAATGGTGCAATGATATTCGGAACGGCCTGGACTATGGTATTGGATTATGTGATTTTAATTATTTTAATTGTTGAATTTTTATTAGCAGCTGAATGAATGTATATGTTTATTTCCTGGATATGTATTGTATAGCATCGAATTGTACCTTATGTGCACTGCTCTGAGTCCCCTTCAGGGTGAAAAGGGCGGGATATAAATACGGCACATACTAATAACAATAATAATAATAATAATAATAATAATAATAATAATAATACAAAGGTTTAGAAACCCTTAATGGACATATTTGAGGACCTAGAGATTATTTCACTGTGCACTTTATGAGATGGTTATCGATTGCAACATGTCATGACATGGCTCTTTCCATCCAGCAGTTCGAAAACCTGCAAATGTGAGTAACTCAATAGGTACCGCTCCAGCAGGAAGGTAACAGCGCTCCATGCAGTCATGCTGGGCACATGACCTTGGAAGTGTCTATGGACAATGCTGGCTCTTCGGTTTAGAAATGGAGATGAGCACCAACCCTCAGAGTCGGACACAACTGGACTTAATGTCCCTAATTCTTCTAATATTTGATAGCTTTAGTATATGCAAGAATTGAAGTTTGTAGTAAGTCTATACTTTTTGTGTAGTAAGTCTATACTCCCCCCCCCCCCCCCAGCATCTAGGGATGATTCTTAATAAGAGGATCACAAGGACGTTCAAGACAACATGAACCTAGCATTAAATCTCTGACACAGCTTGAAAAGGCTACTTTTTGGAACTTCATCCTTGCAGTCTTCAGAATATTTTAAAAGTTGGTGGGCAAGAAAAGAGATTAAAAGATGGGCTCAAAGCCAACCTTAAAAACTCTGGAATAGACACTGATAACTGGGAAGCTCTGACCCTTGAGTGCTCCAGCTGGAGGTCAGCTGTGACTGGCAGTGCTGCAGAATTTGAAGAGGCACGAATGGAGGGTGAAAAAGAGAAATGTGCCAAGAGGAGGACGCGTCAAGCCAACCTCGATCGGGACCGCCTTCCACCTGGAAACCAATGCCCGCACTGCAGGAGAACATGCAGATCAAGAATAGGGCTCTACAGTCACCTACGGACCCACCGCCAGGACACCGATCTTGGAAGACAGTCCTACTCGGACAACGAGGGATTGCCTAAGTGGTTAAAAGTTGCAGTCCATGAAGTTTACTTTTCTATTAATAAAGAGCTGAGTTGCAACCACCCTCAATGTGCTTCTTCTGAATTACAAGCATATATACACATGCACAGTTTCATACGTAACCTTCGAGAGAAAAGCCTGGAAAATTTTAAAAAACAGCACATTTCCTGTGATATGAAGCAGGGAAGCACTGGGGGAGGTCCTTTTGTGGGCAGCGTTTCACCCACTCACCTTACATTATCAGCTGCCAGTTGTGTATATACACTCCATCTGCGTGATTGAGCAAGCAGTGGGTTCTGTGGGCGCTCTCTGCCGTAAAGGTGTCCATGCTGTTATGACAACTAATCCCCCCCTGCTTGGATGCCCACCTTGCCGACCAGATGGAGCGCTCGAGGGGGTCCATGCGCACACGTGTGCATGCATGCGTGTCCTTGCGATGTTCTGATCACACCCACTCGGTTTGACACCGCAGGTTGGGCGAGCACAACTCCACCAGATTCGAGCAGGCATTTCTCTAAAGGCAACAAGGTCAGCACCACATCCAACACAATTGCGTCTCTCTTTCTACAGGAAAGAAGTGGGGGGTGAAGGCTGAGAATGAAATATTCACTTAGTCATACTTGGAGTGTTAAAAACTACTTTGACTGAGTTAGTCTTAGTCCATATAAGCCTGGATTTGACTCCCTGTATGCATATCAGCTTCTGTAATCATCGAATCAGACAGGACCAGAACTTTGTTAGACTATGTTTCCAAAGGAGGGGACACATTCTTTTCTAAGTGGAGGACGAAGAAGGGAAGGGGACTACGGCAAAGATAAACAGAGAGAGAATATGTAATTACTTTTATAACATATCTTAAGTAGAATAAGGTATTGGGACTTAGATGTTATGTGAAACCAAGCAACATCAGCTGACTTTCAGTATTGGACTCCAATAGAAACTTTTGGAGTTTCTATTAGTTTCTATTACAAAAAGGGAAGGGAAAATCCTGCCTGTTGGCCTTTTCCATGATTTTCTGACTTCAGTTACATCTTCCTCAATCAACTTTTTTTTCCTGAATTTATAAAAAAGCAGGGGAAGAAAGCATACCAGAAAGTGCCACAGATAAGATAGTGATCAATAGAGTTGTGCGCAGAATTCGTTTATCCCTTTTCATTCGTTCTTTCGTTACTTTTGTTACCTTTGGGAGCACGTAATGGGAAGGGCTCTCCCGGTATGAAAATCAGCTCAACACAAAGCAAGTGGGAGCGGGTCCCGTCTCCTCGTTTCCTTTTTGCGAGCATGTGGCACTCCATGGGAGACGACAATCGGGCATTCGGACAACGTGGCCGGTCCAGCGGAGTTCATGGCGGAGGAGCATTGCTTCAGTGCTTGTGCTCTTTGCTTCTTTCAGCACACTGACATTTGTCCACTTGTCTTCCCAAGAGATTTGCACAATTTTTCGGAATCAACACTGATGAACTCATTCCAGGAGTCGCATGTAACATCTGTGGATAGTCTATGTTTCGCAGGCATATAGGAGGGTTGGGAGGACAATAGCTTTATAAACAAGCACCTTGGTATCCCTACGGATGTCCCAATCTTCAAACACTATCTGCTTCATTCGGAAAAATGCTGCACTTGCAGAGCTCAGACAGTGTTGTATTTCAGTGTCAATGTTGACTTTTGTGGAGAGGTGCCTGCCAAGGGAGCGGAAATGGTCAACGTATTCTAATGTTACACCATTAACTGTATTTCTGGCATTGTAGATAGATTGGTTGGTGTCTGCTGGAAGAGCACTTTGGTTTTCTCAATATTCAATGACAAGCTGAGCTTCTTACTCTTAGGCGATCCCTCGTTTTCCGAGGATGATTGTCTTCCAACATTCTTGTGGGTCTGTATGTGGCTGTGGAGCCCTATTCTTGCTCTGCATCTTCTTCCGCAGTGAGGGCATTGGTTTCCAGGTGGAAGGCGGTCTCGGTCGGGGTTGGCTTGACGCGCCTTCCTCTTGGCACGCTTCTCCCTTTCGCCCTCCATTCATGCCTCCTCAAATTCTGCAGCACTGCTGGTCACAGCTGACCTCCAGCTGGAGCGCTCAAGGGCCAGGGCTTCCCAGTTCTCAGTGTCTATGCCAGAGTTTTTAAGGTTGGCTTTGAGCCCGTCTTTAAATCTCTTTTCCTGTCCACCAACATTCCGTTTTCCGTTCTTGAGTTCGGAGTAGAACAACTGCTTTGGGAGACAGTGGTCAGGCATCCGGACAATGTGGCTGGTCCAGCGGAGTTGGTGGTGGAGGACCATCACTTCAATGCTGGTGGTCTTTACTTCTTCCAGCATGCTGACGTTTGTCCGCCTGTCTTCCCAAGAGATTTGCAGGATTTTCCGGAGGCAGCGCTGATGGAATCGTTCCAGGAGTTGCATGTGACGTCTGTAGACAGTCCACGTTTCGCAGGCATAGAGGAGGGTTGGGAGGACAATAGCTTTATAGACAAGCACCTTGGTATCCCTACGGATGTCCCGGTCCTCAAACACTCTCTGCTTCATTCGGAAAAATGCTTCTGCAAAGGTGTTTAGAGTAGGTCTTCTTCTGAATATACCTAATTGTTGGTTTCCAAAGCCCCTTTGATGCCGTGGCTCTATTCTAGCTGGGACTAACAGGCTTTTAGCCTTAAAGGTTAAGCAGTGAGATTAATTAATTAAACATTTGGATTAACCAACATCATTTTTTCAACAGATTTGTATGCAAAATGGAACCCCTGTGGATTCCCCCCCCCCCCCCTAAAAGGGCATTCTCACAACTAACTCAGCAGCCTGATAAGTAAATATGGTATTTTGCCATGCTGTAAACCTGATGTTTGAAAACACCTGTAGCTTTTCTTTTCGTAGATCCACTGGGCCTAATTACTTCTTGATCCACGGGGCCTATTTACTCTGTATTATATCCACATTTGAAGTAAATCCTTGCAAATCCAGGATAACTGACTTTCTCTGTGTGAGTTCAGAGTAATGATACCCTGACCTAGATCCTGAGTATGTTTACAAGCTAATCTTAGAGACATTTCTGCAGAAACCACCGCCCAGCCCTCTACAAGATAAGTCCCGGTTTCAAAAGAGTTGACTTTTAGGTTTTTTGGTCATAGAGTTGCAGTTTTAGTCAAATGTCCTGCTGAATTCAAGTTTGGAAAATATTGTATATCTTCCTAGAAAGTGTGCAGTACTGCATCTTCATGTCCATTGATGTATGTTTTTGAAAAGGAAGATACAACTGCAATTCATTACTATAATGAGAGTAACAAAATGTCATTACTATTTTGTTACAGTAATTGTGCATAATTACTATAATTGGGAAACTTCAGGGGCTCCTTTCCCCCTCACTTTTAAAGCAATTGGAGTGAAACTCACTACAATGGTAGAAAGTGCTTACCACTGTCAGTCCACCAAATTTCAGAATGTTTCACTTATCCACAAATTTTTGGGGATTTTTCAAAATTTTCATAAACATTTTTTTAAAAACTACAAGAGCTATTTACTTGAATGTTATCTACAATGAACAAGATAATCCCTAGAAGTTTCAGAAAGATTCACACATCTACAGATCTTTGGGGATTTTTAAAAGTTTAGACAAAAACAATTTATCCCCCAAAAAGTGACAACAGCAATCCCCTTTTCTGCCTGTCTGTCTTTATGACACGCAACCACATAACTTGTTCTCTCTGCTTCAGGTAAGCCTTGTCTTAGAGTGCATTAGGAATCTGAATGAGCAAGGGTCTGGAGAACAAGCCCTATGAGGAGTGGCTTAAAGAGCTGGGCATGTTTAGCCTGAAGAAGAGAAGGCTGAGAGGAGACATGATAGCCATGTATAAATATGTGAGAGGAAGTCATAGCGAGGACGGAGCAAGTTGGTTTTCTGTTGCCCTGTAGGACATGGAACAATGGCTTCAAACTACAAGAAAGGCGATTCCATCTGAACATCAGGAAGAACTTCCTGACTGTGAGAGCCGTTCAGCAGTGGAACTCTCTGCCCCAGAGTGTGGTGGAGGCTCCTTCTTTGGAAGCTTTTAAACAGAGGCTGGATGACCATCTGTCGGGGTGTTTTTAATGCAGTATTCCTGCTTCTTGGCAGGGGGTTGGACTGGATGGCCCAGGAGGTCTCTTCCAACTCTAGGATTCTATGATTCTATGACCATGGTGTGCATGTGCCTCAAAGCAAAACAGAGAGCCAGGCTGTTTCTGTTCCACTTGCTTGGCGTGTTCCTTCCCTGCCAACGGGCCTCCTTCCTTTAGTGTCATAAGCCTCCTATAATTTGAGTTTCTTTTTAAAAAGGCCTCCTGAGCTCTGACAGGTATTAATGCAAAGTGCGCTTTCAGTGGCATTAAAGAGGAGGAGACAGTGCCACTGATGGCCCATCAGCATCCGGAATCACTTTCAATAATTACAGCTCCACTCTCTTTCAGAGTAAACACCGTTGCTCATACAGCCAAATAAATCATTCCCGGAGCCCCGTCCTTCCAATGAAAAATAAATAAATAAGGCACAATCTTCACTCTAAACAGCATCCATTTGCCAGAAAGCCATTCCTCACCTTAAAAGGTTCACTTCATAAAAATCCTGCAACTGCTCCTCGAGCTGAGGAAAGCCAGCGGCTTGCAAGCAACTTCGCCATACTCCAGGTTCTCCTTAACGCCTTCAGTGCCAGCTCATAGATGGAAGGTGAAAGGAAGGCACAAAGGAAGGGAGGACAAGAACATACTTGGAGTGGAGAAGATATTTCAATTTTGTTCTGTCATCTGAGAGATGCAGCCACTCAGGCTATGCTTATGAAATAGGAAGAAGTATCCTCTGTTAAATGTTTGTCTTGGAGCTCTTTCATCCAGGAGTGGGCAACCTATGGCTGTGCAGGTACAACTGTACCAGGAGCTCCAATTTTGTTTGCTTTGCATTGAATGTTTGTTGTAGTTCTAAGTTTCAGGGACTCTGCAGATAGGTGGCTTCTTTTGGCTGCAATCATAGGGCAAGCCACCTGTCAATTATAGTTAGGTTCCCTGGTCCTACCCCTTTTTGGGTTTTAGAGGGAATAGGAGCCATTTTGGGTTCAGTCCACACAGAGAAGCTTTTCATGCAGGACATAATACCAAGAGCTCCTGTAGAAAGCTTCGTCTTCTACGGCTTGGCCGGGGAGATATACAGCCCTACAGCTTGCCCGGGGTTATACAGCCCTACAGTTCCTTTGCTCAAGGACTTCAGTCAGCCATCACCGAAACCTGAACTCCTTTTTCCCCTGGAAGTCTACAAAGCTCTGCTTGGTAAGGGTCACTCGCAGAAGCCAGAAGCAGTTGGTACCGGGTGCAGGGGCTCCACGCCAACAGAGGCAAAGACAGACTGCCCAGATTAGAAGTTAAGGATTTCCCCATTAGTTACAGTTATGAAGATAGTGCCTGTTCCCTGTGGACAAGATTGAGAGAGAGAGAGCCAATAGACTGTCAAGAAAGCCTTAAAGTACCTGTTTGTTTTCATTAATAAAGAACTTTGTTGAACCTTTGAGCAATCTAGAGACTCTGTTTTAAGGAAATCCAAGGGCCTTTAATCTGAGGCAGCCCCGGCATCCCGTTGGGCACACAGAATTTATGTCCTGTCTACAGTCTGATGCACAGGCCCAGCGTGCGACAGCACAATGGCCCTCTGCCTATTTAGCACACAATGACCCTATGTATGTGTGTGTGTGTGTGTATGTATGTATCTATCTATCTATATAAAAATGCTCTGTGCATAATGAGTACCTTAAAAAAAAAGAACCAATGAACGAAATCACACCAAATTTGGAAACAAAACGTCTCACAACACAAGGAATGACCATCACTCAAAAAATTATGATTTTGTCATTTGGGAGTTGTAGTTGCTGGGATTTATAGTTCACCTACAAGCAAAGAGCATTCTGAACTCCATCAACAATGGAATTGAACCAAACTTAGCGCACAAAACTCCCCTGACCAACAGAAAACACTAGAAGGGTTTGGTGGGCATTGACCTTGAGTTTTGGAATTGTAGTTCGCCAACATGCAGAGAGCACTGTGGAGTCAAACAATGATGGATCTGGACCAAACTTGGCACGAATACTCAATATGCCCAAATATAAACACAGATGGAGTCTGGGGGAAATAGACCTTGACATTTGGGAGTTTTAGTTACTGGGATTTATAGTTCAAAGAGCATTCTGAACCCCACCAATGACAGAACCCTCATGACCAACAGAAAATACTGTGTTTTCTGGTGTTTTTTGGTGACCCTTCTGACAACCCCCTGGTGACCCTCCCCCCCCCCCCCCCGGGGTCTTGACTTCCCAGGTTGAGAAATGCTGCCTTAAAGCCATCCAGTCCAACTCCCTTCACCAGCGCAAGAAAACATAATCAAATCCCTCCTGACAAAGGGCCATCCAGCCATTCACACACACACACACACACACACACACATGTATATGACAGATGCGGTATCAAAGATTTGAAAGGGACTCATAAAGAAGGACAATGATATGTTGCATATTCCAGAGTAGGCAAACCAGACACTCTCCACATCAACACTGACAAAGAAACAGCAAGAAATACTGTTTACACACAAGCAGAAAGAAATTACATATATTAGAAACCAACACTTTCTCATTACTTTATTTCCCAGATCACCAGACTGGGTCACAGCAATGCCTGGCAGGGGACCGCTAGTGTGTGTGTGTGTGTGTGTGTGTGTATAGGACCAACTGCTACTCTTGCCAGAGTGAAGAGAGAGGGGGGGGGGCGAAGACAGTTCCATCTAGTCTCCTGTGTTTTACTAATATATAATATAAGATAATATAATATAATATAATATAACATATTGTATATACATATATTTTATATTACATGTAATATTACTAATAATATTACAATATAATGGCATGGTACAATATAGTAATATATAATACAATATATTATTATAATATATTGTATGTATGTATATCTTGTAAGCCGCTCTGAGTCCCCTTCGGGGTGAGAAGGGCAGCATATAAATGTCATAAATAAATAAATAAATAAAATATATCTAGCTCTCTCTCTATGTGTGTGTGTGTGTAGATTAAACAAATCAGGGCTAGAGTTAGGTTTCAGACCTACAAGAAGTACTGCCTGAATATCAAGCAAAAAGTGGGCACGAGAAACAATCTCATATGAAAGCTGACTGGCACAACCTGGGTGTCGCAGCTCAGAGTAGAGTCACCTTGCTCCAAACACCAAACCACACAAAGGCTGAAGATTTTGTAGTTTATTGAAGAAAGGAAAAGTCTTAAATGCAAAAGTAAGTTTCAAAAGTTCAATAGCAAACAGCATGAAGCATAATCCAAAGAACATCGATCAAACAAGATTCCATGACAGCAAGACAGAGTCCCAGGAAGCCAAGAAATTTGCCCAAAAGCCAAGGCAATTCAAAGAAGTTACCAGGTTGTTCGCAAAAGTTGCACTGACAAAGATTTGCCTTCAAACACCCCGTTTAATATACTTTCCCAGCATGAACGCATTCCACTGACCCCTAACCTCCCTCTTGTTAGCAAGCCTCACACAGCGGCGAACTTTGAATTGTAAGTGATCCTCCCTATCTAGATCTTCAGAGCGCTCAAGGTCGGATAGCTCGTTAGGCACCTGAGAATCATCAGGCTGGGAGCCATCCTCCTCAATCTGCACCTGGCTAGTTTCACTAACATCAGAAACATCATCTGAAACATTCCTTGCCATGGGAAACTGAACCTCCTCAGATTCTTCTTCAAAAACAACAGGAACATCTTCATGAATCTGAATCCCATCATCTTCTGCCTGAGGCTCCAGCTGAGTCACAACACTGGAGCATTGCAGCTCACCCAAATACCTGAGAGTCACTCTGGACCGTGCTTTTACCTACAAGAAGCATTGCCTGAACATCAAGCAAAAAGTGGGTGCTAGAAACAATATCATACAAAAGCTGACTGGCACAACCTGGGGATCACAACCAGACACAGTGAAGACATCTGCCCTTGCGCTTTGCTACTCTGCTGCTGAATACGCATGCCCAGTATGAAATATGCCGCATTATCACAGGATGTCTGTGTCCCACATCACTGGAGAAATTACACTGTTTAGCGGGTTTTGCACCACCTCACATCCACAGGGAAGTAGCAGCCAATAATGAAAGGACCAAGGCAGTGACATCTCCGGCCCATCCTCTGTTCGGATATCTGCCAACATGCCTTAAATCAAGGAATAGTTTTTTAAGATCTACAGAGATGCTTGCAGGAACACCTCAGCAAGCAAGAGTCCAAAAGTGGCAGGTGAAAACTCGGACCCTCAATCCATGGCTGCCACCAAATGAGAGACTCCCTCCTGGGCACACAGAAAACTGGGCGACTTGGAAGGTGTTGAACAGGCTGCCCTCTGGCACCACAAGGTGCAGAGATAACCTTAAGAAGTGGGGCCACAAAGTGGAGTCCATGGCATGCGAGTGTGGAGAAGAGCAAACTACAGACCACCTATTACATAGTAGTATGAGCCCTTTATCTTGCAGTGTATTTATCTTGCAGTGGAATCGCTGGTTCATGTGATAAAATCCTTGGTTCATGCAAGACTGAGATTGACCAACAGGAGAGGAAGAAAGGCCAAGCCGAGGGTCAACTCCGCAGATAATTTGAGGATAATTTAAGCCTTAACAGATTTGAATCCCACATGTTGACTCTTCCCGTGTCACGTTCCTCGAAAATCTTCTAGTCAAAGTTATTTTATTTTTATCATAATCATAGCTGCTAACAGAGTTGTCAAGCTTTTTTTGTTCTTTTTCTTCTTTTGTTCTCACCTGACAAATGCTTTTGTGCTCTCATTTTTTCACAACTTTTCAACTGAGCGATTCCTGGTAACTTTTCCAAAGGTGCCCTCCTTTTCCCGGCACACTACTTATTTTCGGAGCACATCCTTTAAGCCAATTTCTAGGCATGTCTACTCCATAGTAACCCCTACTGAGTTCAGTGGAACTTACTCCCAGGTAGATGAAGAAGGAATTACGGCCGTAGCTTCTTTCTTACCTTTTAGCACATTTCCTTTTAATCTTTCGAATGAGGAAAAAGTGGATTTTTTCTGGCACTCACGATGTCTTTCCCCATCATTTCAAGCACTATTTTGGAGAGAATATTGATCTTAATTGCCGGGTTGGAGGAAGTCCCTCCACTTTTGTTTCAAGGAGGCAGCTTTGACAAATCTGCTCCGTTTCCTGCTCCAGTTTGACCCGGTTCTCGGTTTTTAATGATGGGACCCGCAAAAGTTTTTGACCACTGTCAACCTTAACAGGATTTTCAGGGGAGCATTTTCTTGCGTTTCATCATCTTTGCCAATGTTAACAAGCCCGCCTATTATCTCCGAATTCAGTTACACCAGCTCAAATCAGCTTTATGTCATTTAGATCACCCTTTTTTGTATTGTTTTGTTTCTTTATTGCACTTGGCTTCCAAAGATGTGTTTGCAAATTGGGCATATTAAGCCTGGAAATTCCAGCATGGATTTTACAGTCTTTTACCTTGGGGAAGGGGCTTTGGCTTTTATGGTGGACTATAAAGCATAATACACACTGATGGCAGGATATTACAAGCAGCCCAAGACCAGCCTTGCCATTTGGAAAGAGTGAGCTAGGGATTTATTTTTGCTGCATTTTAGGCAGTAGTTTTTGGCATGGCATTGCTTTAAAAGGAAGGTGGCTAATTGTCAGAGAGGCCAGGTCCCAATCTGTATGTAGTAACTCAAAATATAGTATTTATCAGGTTTGCATGATCGTGAGATTGCCTGTGATTGCAACTTTCCCAGACAATTCCATTCTGTTCACATTTACTACACACACTTACTTACTTATTTACTTACTTACTTATTTACTTACTGTATTATGATATTGGAGCCCCCGGTGGCGCAGTGGGTTAAAGCACTGAGCTGCTGAGCTTGTTGATCGAAAGGTCGCAGGTTCGATTCCGGGGAGTGGCGTGAGCTTCCGCTGTCAGCCCTAGCTTCTGCCAACCTAGCAGTTCGAAAACATGCAAATGTGAGTAGATCAATAGGTACCACTCCGGAAAACTTGCTCCATGCAAGTAACAGCGCTGCATGCTGTCATGCCGACCACATGACCTTGGAGGTGTCTATGGACAACGCTGGCTCTTCGGCTTAGAAATGGAATTGAGCACCACACCCCAGAGTCAGACATGACTGGACTTAATGTCAGGGGACTACCTTTACCTTTACCTTTACCTATTATGATATTATGTGTACTGATTTGTTGTAAACCACCTTGAGTCGCCGATAGGCTGAGAAAGGCGGTATACAAATACAGTAAATAAATAAAAAATTAAAAAAGTAAATACTTTACTCAGGCAATCCTTCATTGTCCGAGTAGGATGGCCTTCCAAGTGTAGTGTCTTAGTGTTGGATACATAGGTGGCTGTAGAACCCTATTCTTGACCCACATGTTCTTCCACAGTGAAGACATTGGTTTCCAGGTGGAAGGCGGCCCCGGTCAGTGTTGGCTTAATGAGCCGTCTTCCTCTTGGCATGTTTCTCCCTTTTGCCCTCCATTTGTGCCTCTTCAAATTCCACAGCACTGATGGTCGCAGCTGACCTCCAGCTGGAGCGCTCAAGGGCCAGGGCTTCCCAGTTCTCAGTGTCTATGTCATAGTTTTTAAGGTTGACTTTAAGCCCATTTTTACATTTCTTTTCTTGTCCGCCAACTTTGCATTTTCTGTTCTTGAGTTGAGAGTAGAGTAACTGCTGTGGAAGATGGCAATCTTTGGGCATTCGAGCAGAGTTGATGGCGTAGGAGCATGGCTTCAATGCTGGTGGTCTTTGCTTCTTCCAGCACACTGATATTTATCCACCTGTCTTCCCAAGAGATTTGCAGGATTTTTTTAGAGGCAATGCTGATAGAATCATTCCAGAAGCTGAATGTGATGTCTGTAGACAGTCCACGTTTCACAGGCATATCACAGGGTTGGGAGGATAATAGCTTTATAAACAAGCACCTTGGTATCCCTACAGATGTCCCAAATCCTCAAACACTCTCTGCTTTATTTGTAAGAGCAATATGGTCCACGGCCTCACTGTTACTACACTGTTGCAACAAGAGCGACTAATCTTGCGAAACCCTCTTATAGTGCCAAAGCAATGGGATGTCAAGAGAGGCTGACTACCCACAAAAGGCATGACAACAAGCCTCCTGATTGCAGCTCCTCCCTTCCTCCCCCTGGAATCAGGGGTGCCTTGGTGTCTTTGTTTTTAGGCCTGTTCCTGGGGTTATTTGAGGGGGTTTATTCAGAAAATTGCATTGGATAGACCACATCAGTTCTAGATTATTAAATGTGGTTTTCTGTGGGTAAGCAGATAGTGACTACTGTTCTGTATCAGAAACCAGAGCTGATGTGGTCTATCCAATGCAGTTTTCTGGATCAGCACCCCAAATAACCAAACCAAATCTAAAGTTGACCAAAAACTGATTTGTGATCCTTTTGGTACTGATGTTGGAGAGCGGTCCCTGGTCAAAGTGGTCCTTGTTTTTTTAAAAAAGGTTGGAAACCACTTCTTTAGTACATGAAGTGTGGCAGATTGGACTTTCAGGACCTTGGACAGCTCTGGCCAACTTTTTCTTTTCCATCCTTTACAGTTAAAGAAAATGAACATCCCTAAATCAAAAATGTAAACATATACCAATGCATACAGAGCAAGGCATAAATTGATACATTAATAATGAAAACGAAATGCCATTCTGTACATTAATAAACTCAGGAGGACATACCAGAACGAATAATATAGAAATCGCTTGTTAATAAATATTAATAAACAAACTTTAAGTCTATTTTTCTCATATTTGTTTCAGCTTTTTCAAAAAAAATGTACGGGTAATCTCCAAGTTGCAAACAAGATGGGTTCTATGTATTGTTGAAGGCTTTCATGACTGGAATCTCTGGGTTGTTGTGAATTTTCTGGGCTGTATGACCATGTTCCAGAAGCATTCTCTCCTGACATTTCACCTGCATCTATGGCAGGCATCCTCAGAAGTTGTGAGGTCTGTTGGTAACTAGGCAAGTGTGGTTTATATCTCTGTGGAAAATCCAGGGTAGGAGAATAGCTCCCAACACAGGATTACCCCAGGCAGGAAGCAGCCAGGCTTTGAAGCTGCAAGGCCATTCAGTGCTAATCAAGGTGGCCAATTGCAAAATCTCAGACAGCAAGAAAATGCAGTTGGGTCATCCAAATTGAATGGAAGAAAATTGGAGAACAAGGGATCAAGAAAGGCTCTCTTTAGGGGGATTTCCTCATCATATGGGATGTCCTGTTCATGTTCAAGGGAACACAAGTCAAGGGCCTTTTCAGGCCTCTCTCTACTCAAAGCTGGGAAGGTGAGATATGATCAATTTAAAAACGTTGAGCTGTGAAATATCTGAACACAGCTTGGAGAGAGGGTCTTCTTGGATGTCCCTCTACTCTAGGTCTCCTTTCCAAAGGAAGCCTATATCGTGTGTATGCACCTTCAAGTCATCTGTTGACATATGATAACCTCATGAACTTCAACCCGTTGTGCCGCAGTGGTGCAATGGATTAAACTGCTGAGTTGCTGAATTTGCTAACCAGAAGGTTGGCAGTGGGGTGAGCTCCCACTTTTAGCCCCAGCTGCTGCCAACATAGAAGTTCAAAAACATGCAAATGTGAGTAGATCAATAGGTACCACCTCAACGGGAAGGTAAATGGCACTCCATGCAGTCATGCTGGCCACGTGGCCAGAGATGAAAGGTTAAGTTTTTATCTTTTTATGTGTGTCTGTGTTACATTGATTCTAGGCATTGAATGTTTGCCTTTGTGTGCATATATGCTAGAATCTGCCCTGAGTGACCTCGGGGAGGTAGGGTGGAATACAAATAAAGTATTATTATTATAGGCCACTGGTGGCGCAGAAGGTTAAACTGCTGAGCTGCTGAACTTGTTGACTGAAAGGTCAATGGTTCAAATCCAGGAAGCGGAGTGAGCTCCCACTGTTAGGCCCAGCTTCTGCCACCCTAGAAATTTAAAAAATGAAAATATGAGTAGATCAATAGGTACCACTTCTGCAGGAAAGTAATGGCATTCCATCCAGTAATGCTGGCCACATGACCTTGGTGGTGTCTATGGACAACGCCGGTTCTTTGGCTTAGAAATGGAGATGAGCACCAACCCCCAGAGTCGGACACAACTCGACTTGATGTCAGGGGAAACGTTTACTATTATTATTATTATTATTATTATTATTATTATTATTGTTCAAGTCAATTCCAACTTCTGGTGATTCACTACAGCCTACTGGGCAAAGCATGTTCAGAGGTGGTTTTGCCAGTTCCCACCTATCTAATGTATCTTACAGCACCCAATATTATTTCTTCTTTAATGACCTTCTGCAAAGTGATCTTTTCAAACTCTTTTAGGCTGCTTTGAATTCAGGCTCTCTCTCTTTTTTTCCTAAACAGGCTCTGGGTTCTTTAATAACATTTTACTGCTGTTTTCTGTTTACTTTTTTTTTCCTGCTTTAAAGTTTTAATGCTAAAGTTTAATATAAATATTTTAAAGTTCTTGTTCTATTGTAAAGGTTGTTTTAAATTGTTAATGGGCGATTCTTCTCCTTGCTGCGAGCCCCCTTGAGCTCTCCAGAGGAAAAGTGTAGGATAAATATTTTAGGCAATTAGATTCAAATGGCCTCCCTCCCCCAGCCCCACACCCTCCCTGCTTATTATTAAATATTTCTCTCAAAATCTAATCCTGGGCTGTGCTCTTACTTTTATTAAGGTGCAGACTTAGGATTTGGGATCATCGGGATAAAAACTGAAAGTATCCCATTATATTTCCTGATGTGGCCAAAAACAAGGCAGATGTAGGTTCTTTGATTAGCTCTCCAAGTCCCTTCTCAAAATCACATGAAAGTCAACATGTAGCCATTACAGCATCTGCATGTGAACTCAAAGGGCATTTGCCTCCTTTGCATGCTAGCATTCACAACGTCCCTCCTTAGCTCTGCCTTGACCTGTTGTTGATGCCGGCTGGTCGCAATTGGTCCCCGCAGACCATTTAACTACAAATGCTGATGGGGCAGAAAACAGCTTTTCAATGCCATTACGAGAGAAGGCTTAATGATCTCCGCACAAGAATGCATCCCATCCTACTTTAAGTGGAAGCATCGCTGTGTGCCTTGGCCAGCAAGGAAACATCCGCTGAGCAATTCAGGTCCATGCGCACCATATGATGTGGGCACCATTGTTCAAGGCACAATCAAAATGCACCCAGGGAACGAGAGAAAGAAGCAGCTCAGAAAACTGATTTTTCTCCATTATTGTTGGGGCTCAGCAGCCAGTGGCGCAGTGGGTTAAAGCACTGTGCCGACAGGACTGAAGACCGACAGGTCGCAGGTTCAAATCTGGGGAGAGGCGGATGAGCTCCCTCTATTAGCTCCAGCTCCTCATGCGGGGACATGAGAGAAGCCTCCCACAAGGATGATAAAACATCAGAAATCATCCGGGTGTCCTTGGGCAACATCCTTGCAGATGGCCAATTCTCTCACAACAGGAGTGGTTGCTCCTGACACGACAAAAAAAAAATGCAGCCAGATGCTGGGAATGCTGGGGATTCTGATTCAGAGACTGGAGGAGATGATGGGATTTTTACTGAGGCTGTGTCGGCAGTGGCCAGGAGAGCCTTTGCAGAACTAAAACTTGTGCGCCAGCTGCGACCATACCTTGTGAAGTCTGACCTGCCATGGTGATCCATGCCTTAGTTATCTCTAGATTGGACAATTGCTATTCACTCTATGTGGGGCTGCCCTTGAAGACAGCCCAGAAACTTCAACCGGTCCAGCAATTGGCTGCCAGATTTTTAACTGGAGTGTTTTACAGGGAGTGGTCTACCTCTCTGTTTAAGGAGCTCCACTGGCTACCATTCATTTTCCGGTCCCAATTCAAGGTGCAGGTTATCACCTACAAAGCCTACCTTCGTGACCGTATTTCCTTCTATGAACCTGCACGATCCCGTTGATCATCTGGGGAAGCTGTCCTCTCGCTCCCACCTCTGTCACAAGCATGACTGGTGTGGACGAGGGAGAGGGCCTTCTCTGTGGTGGCCCCTTGATTTTGGAACTCCCTACCCAGGGAAATTAGGCAACCCACCCTGGCAGCCTTCAGGAAGAGCCTAAAAACCTGGCTGTTCCAGTGTGCCTTTGAGGAATGAGCAATACATTCCTGTACCTTGACCAACTCTGTACAAAATGTCCTTCAATGCACTTTATGTCGCCCTTCAGTTGAAATTAAACTCTATTGGTCATTCCATCAGAACCTCCCACCAAATACATTTCCCTACTTATCCACTTCACCCAGTTGTACTGCCCACTCGGCTTAATGTCTTTGTTATTTTGTTGTACCCTGTGTTTATTTTGTATTACTTTCTTTTTATATATTTTATTGTATTTTATTTTATGTATTATTTTATGATTGTATGTTGTATTCGTTTTGCTTTGTTGCAACTGTTGGGCTCGGCCTCATGTTAGCCGACCTGAGTCCCCTTGGGGAGATGGAGGCGGGGTATAAATAAAGTATTATTATTATTATTATTATTATTATTATTATTATTATTACTCAGGTTGAAATGCAGACCACAGATCACAGAGACAGGCCAGGGCCAGAAGAGATAGAGGATGTGTTTCCTGAGAACCAGTCGGTTATTGACTTGTGATAAGATACTAGGTCTCTGCTCAGAGACAGCCAAAGAAAGATTAATAAAGAAGTCAGAAAGAATTCATAAGAAGCAGTCCTTGAAGTCCAGGTGCAAAAAAGATGATCTTATGTTTGTTGGGTCAGGTTTGAGCTTAAATTAGAGTCTGTGTCCCTGGGCTCTTCAGAGCAGACAACTTCGTCTCATTAATCACATTAATGACCGGCTCTCAAGTTTGACTATGTTACTGAATGGATTTTTGCCTTGCTAAGTTCCTGTTTTCATGTTATGGCTTATCGACTATGCTCTGACTTTTTAGATTTTCATGTGCCATGTTATTTCAGTGTTTATGTACCTAGCTCTTGGATTTCCTGTATCTTGATATACCTTGGATTTCATTGTTGTTTAGTCGTTTAGTCACTTCCGACTCTTTGTGACCTTTTGGAACAGCTCACGCCAGAGCTCCCTGTCGGCCGTCACCACCCCCAGCTCCTTCACAGTCTAGCCAGTCACTTCAAGGAAACCATCCATCCATCTTGCCCTTGGTCAGTCCCTCTTTGTTTTTCCTTCCATTTTCCCTTACATCATTGTCTTCTCCAATCTTTCCTGTCTTCTCATTATGTGGCCAAAGGACTTCATCTTTGGGTTGTTGTAGGTTTTTCCGGGCTATATGGCCATGTTCTGGACTTCATCTTTGCCTCTAATATCCTTCCCTCCAGTAAGCAGCCGAGCTTTATTTCCTGAAGTATGGACTAGTTGAATCTTCTTGCGATCCATAGCACTCTCAGGATTTTCCTCCAGCACCACAATTCAAAAGCATCTCTCTTCATTTGCTCATCCTTCCTTATGGTTCAGCTCCAGCATCCATAGGTTACTATGGAGAATACCATTGCTTTAACTATGCGGATCTTCATTACCAGTGTGATGTCTCTACTCTTCACTATTTTATCAAGATTGGTCATTGCTCTCCTCCCAAGAAGGAAGTGTCTTCTGATTTCCTGGCTGCAGTCTGTGTCTGCAGTAATCTTTGCACCTAGAAATACAAAGTCTGTCACTGCCTCCACTTTTTCTCCCTCTATTTGCCAGTTATCAATAATTTTGGTTGCCATGATCTTGATTTTTTGATGTTTAGCTGCAGCTTTTGCACTTTCTTCTTTCACGTTGGTTAGAAGGCTCCTCAGCTCCTCCTCGCTTTCGGCCATCAAAGTGGTATCATCTGCATATCTAAGGTTGTGAATGTTTCTTCCAGCAGTTTTCACTCCAGCCTTGCATTCATCAACCCCCGCATGCACATCACATGTGTTCTGCATACAAGTTGATTAGGTTGGGTAAGAGTATACAGCCCTGCCATACGACATTCCCAATCTTGAGCCAGTCTGTTGATCCATGGTCTGTTCTTACTGTTGCTACTTGGGTATTATATAGATTATACAGATGGCCTACTTTGGAGCAGGGGAGTCTTGAAAATGTATCCTGAAAGTACCCTGTCCTTAAATGCCTAAATTCATAGCTAGATTTTCCCGTTTCCTTCATTCTAGCAGTACTTTTTCAGTGTGGATAAGTAAAGAAGCAGAGTGGAAATCAAAAGAGTCCATATGGTTGTTGTAGGTCTTTCCAGGCTATATGGCCATATTCTAGAGGCATTTTCTCCTGACATTTCACCTGCATCTATGGCAAGCATCCTCAGAGGTAGTGAGGTCTGTTGGAAGAAGGAATGGCACTTCCAAGCCATTAAATGCTAATCAAAGTGGTCAGTTGAAACATTCACACCTAGCTGCAGCAGACAAAAGTCCTTTGTCCCACCCTGGTCATTCCACAGATATATAAACCCATTTTCCTTCTTCCAACAGACCTCACTACCTCTGAGGATGCTTGCCATAGATGCAGGTGAAACGTCAGGAGAAAATGCCTCTAAAACATGGCCATATAGCCTGGAAAAACCTACAACAACCCAGTGATTTCGGCCATGAAAGCCTTCGACAATACATAGTCCATATGGTCTTCAGAGCCCCCGGTTGGGCAGTGGGTTAAACCACTGAGCTGCTCAGCTTGTTGACCGAAAGATTGCAGGTTCGAATCTGGGGAACAGCGTGAGCTTCTGCTGTCAGCCCCAGCTTCTGCCAACCTAGCAGTTCAAAAACATGCAAATGTGAGTAGATCAATAGATACCATTCCAGTGGGAAGGTAATGGTGCTCCATGCAGTCATGCTAGAAACATGACCTTGGAGGTGTCTACGGACAATGCCAGCTCTTGGGCTTAGAAATGGAGATGAGCACCATCACCCCAGAGTTGGACATGATTGGACTTAATGTCAGTGGAAAACGTTTATCAGGTTCGAATCCGAGGAACGGCATGAGCTTCCACTGTCAGCCCCAGCTTCTGCCAACCTAGCAGTGCGAAAACATGCAAATGTGAGTAGATCAATAGATACCGCTCCAGTGGGAAGGTAACGGTGCTCCATGCAGTCATGCTGGCCACATGACCTTGGAGGTGTCTACGGACAATGCCAGCTCTTGGGCTTAGAAATGGAGATGAGCACCATCACCCCAGAGTTGGACATGATTGGACTTAATGTCAGTGGAAAAAGTTTATCAGGTTCGAATCCGAGGAACGGCGTGAGCTTCTACTGTCAGCCCCAGCTTCTGCCAACCTAGCAGTTCAAAAACATGCAAATGTGAGTAGATCAACAGATACCGCTCCAATGGGAAGGTAACGGTGCTCCATGCAGTCATGCTGGCCACATGACCTTGGAGGTGTCTACGGACAATGCCAGCTCTTGGGCTTAGAAATGGAGATGAGTACCATCACCCCAGAGTTGGACACGATTGGACTTAATGTCAGTGGAAAACGTTTATCTAACCGTCCCCCTTCTGCCTTGCTCCTACACTTTCTCTCATTTTTCCTCTTTCCACCACTCAAAATCTGAACAGATTCCCCACTTACAAAAACAGCCTTTTGAAATCCAAGGTTGCCACTGATAGAACATGAGAAGTTTCCTTATTGTTTGACTCTTGGGGGCAGTTTTTGATTCATTTGCAACCCTGAATTAAAACTTTTCAGTTTTCCGGCCTGCCTGGTTCTTCGTTTACTGAGTAACTGACGGGAGCCAAATGAAAGTTTCCCAGAAGGAGGTATTCTTTAATTTTGCCATAAAATAAAATGACTGCTCTCTGACTATTTGTGTCTGTGCGTTTTTGCCGGCGTGAAGAGCGGTGCCATAAAAAGAACCCATTTTTCCTCCTTACAGGGAACTCTTGTTTGTCATTTTTATAAATCAGTGTTTATAGGTCTAATTATTGTAAATGCAGCATACAATAAAGGTGACTGTGACTGCAATATCTGATAATGAATTTTGCAGCAAGCCTGCTGGGCTCCAAGCCGACAGCAAGAAGGACATTGTACCAGCTTGATGGCAAAGAGAGAGAGAGACTGGCTCCTTTGTATTCCGCCCCTTTCAGAAAGCCATGGAAGGGCTCCAGCGTGTTCCTGCTGCTCACTGGCTCCTTATTAGAGGCTTTTCATCCTTTTTTTTTCGGGGAGGGGGGCTGTTAAATGCACAATCAGGTCTGAAGGAAAATGGTAGCCCATCCCATTGAAAATCTATATAAATAAAAATGTAATGTTCGTTTGTGGAATTAACATAACTCAAAAAACCCTGGACAAATTGGCACCAAATTTGGACACAAGACACCTGCTACTCCAAGGAGTGACCACCACTAAAAAAATAGATTTAGTCATTTGGGATTCATAGTTGCTGGGATTTACAGTTCACCTACAATCAAAGAGCATTCTGAACTCCACCAATGATGGAATTGAACCAAACTTGACACATAGGACTCCCACAACCACCACTAAAAAATGGATTTACTCATTGGGGATTCATAGTTGCTGGGATTTACAGTTCACCTACAATCAAAGAGCATTCTGGACCCCACCAATGATGGAATTGAACCAAACTTGACACATAGGACTCCCACAACCACCACTAAAAAATGGATTTACTCATTGGGGATTCATAGTTGCTGGGATTTACAGTTCACTTGCAATCAAAGAGCATTCTGCACCCCACCAATGATGGAATTGAACCAAACTTGACACATAGGACTCCCACAACCACCACTAAAAAATGGATTTACTCATTGGGGATTCATAGTTGCTGGGATTTACAGTTCACCTACAATCAAAGAGCATTCTGGACCCCACCAATGATGGAATTGAACCAAACTTGACACATAGGACTCCCACAACCACCACTAAAAATTTGATTTACTCATTGGGGATTCATAGTTGCTGGGATTTACAGTTCACCTGCAATCAAAGAGCATTCTGGACCCCACCAATGATGGAATTGAACCAAACTTGACACATAGGACTCCCACAACCACCACTAAAAAATGGATTTACTCATTGGGGATTCATAGTTGCTGGGATTTACAGTTCACCTACAATCAAAGAGCATTCTGGACCCCACCAATGATGGAATTGAACCAAACTTGACACATAGGACTCCCACAGCCACCACTAAAAAATGGATTTACTCATTGGGGATTCATAATTGCTGGGATTTACAGTTCACCTTCAATCAAAGAGCATTCTGGACCCCACCAATGATGGAATTGAACCAAACTTGACACATAGGACTCCCACAACCACCACTAAAAATTTGATTTACTCATTGGGGATTCATAGTTGCTGGGATTTACAGTTCACCTGCAATCAAAGAGCATTCTGAACCCCACCAATGATGGAATTGAACCAAACTTGACACATAGGACTCCCACAACCAACAGAAAATTCTGGGAGGGTTTGGTGGGCATTGAGCTTGATTTTTGGAGTTGTAGTTCACCTACATCCAGAGAGCACTGTAGACTCAAACAATGATGGATCTGGACCAAACTTGGCACGAATACTCCATATGCACAAATGTGAATACTGGTGAAGTTTGGGGGAAATAGACCTTGACATTTGGGAGTTGCAGTTGCTGAGATTCACCAACAATCAAAGAGCATTCTGAACCCCACCAATGATGGAACTGAACCAAACTTGGCACATAGGACTCCCACAACCAACAGAAAATTCTGGGAGGGTTTGGTGGGCATTGGCCTTGAGACTGGGAGTTCACCTACATCCAGAAAGCACTGTAGACTCAGACAATGATGGATCTGGACCAAACTTGGCATGAATATTCCATATGCCCAAATACGAACACAGATGGAGTTTGGGGAAAATAGACCTTGACATTTGGTAGTTGCAGTTGGTGGGATTTATAGTTCACCAATAATCAAAGAGCATTCTGAACCCCACCAATGATAGAATAGGATCAAACCTCCCACACAGAACCCCCACGACCAACAGAAAATACTGTATTTGCTGGTGGTCTTTGACAACCCTTCTGACACCCCCCAGGGGTCCTGACCCCCAGGCTGAGAAATGCTGCCTTCAGGCCATCCAGTCCCCCTCCCTTCACCAGGGCAAGAAAACATAATCAAAGACATCATGACAAAGATAAATCCAGCCATAGATATAGATAGATATATATGCAGGGGTGGCTCAACCCATTACGCAAAGTAAGCATTTGCAGTATAGTTGATTTTGCCCAGGGGCGCTCTTGAGGCGCTCTTGGGGGAAAATAAACCTTGACATATGTGAGTTGTAGTTACTGGGATGTATAGTTCACCTACAATCAAAGAGCATTCTGAACTCCACCAATGATGGAATTGAACCAAATATGGCACACAGAACTCCCACGACGAACAGAAAATATATATCAGTGATTGGTTGGGGGGGGGGAGGGGTGGAATACTGTTTGCTTACCATTGACAATTACCTAGGGCCGTCTCTGTATATATGATTCACAGAGAGAGAGAGAGAGAGATTTGAAAGGGACTCCTAAAGGAGGACAATAATATGTTGCATGTTCCAGAGTAGGCAAACCAGACAATCTCTACATCAACACTGACAAAGAAACAACAAGAAGTACTGTTTACCCACAAGCATAAAGAAATTACATATATTAGAAACCAACACTTTCTAACTTCTTTATTTTCCAGAGCACCTGACCGGGCCACAGCAATGTGTGGCAGGGGACGGCTAGCTGGTAATAAAACATTAACACAGACCTCTCCTCCTACCTTCCCCAGCTGCAACCCTGAACCATCCCTGCTCCATGGCTCAGTGCTGTTGCTCTTTGTTGTAGTCATTGGCCTCCATACAGCATAGATCTGTAGCACTGCCCTGCAATGCATCAGACTGATAAGTGCAGTTGGCTCCATGCGAACACCATAAGCCTGGGTATATTTTCAAGCCAATGCTTCTTTTAAAAATATGTAACTAATGTGTCCTGGGCCCAGCGCTAATTAACATCTTTATGGATGACAGAATACAAGGCATGCTTGTCAAGTTTGCAGATGACATCAAATTAGGAGGGATCGCTAATCCCCCGGAGGACGTGACCAGGACTCAAAATGATGTGAACAGATTGGAGAGGCAAAAGTAACAAAATGAATTTCAAAAGGGAGAAATGGAAGGTGCTACACTTAGGCAGGAAAAAATGAAATGCACATATATATATATATATATATATGTGATGGGTGACACCTGGCTTTGACAGCTGGGTGTGTGAAAGGGAGCTAAGAGTCTTAATAGGCCACAAACTGAGCGTGAGTCAACAGTGTGATACAGCAGCTGAAAAAGTCCATCTGAGTCTAGGCTACATCAATAGGAGCAGAATATCTAGATCGAGAGGAGGAATTGTGCCCTTTATTCTGCTTTATTCTCTTCTAGAAGAGGTACCACAATTCGACAAGCTGGACTGTGTTGTAGATCAACCAGAGGCGGATGGTTTAACTAATGATTTAGAGAGGATTGTGAGCTTTCCTGTGGCACAAAGTAATAGGCTCTCAAGTCTGGGAAATGATAGTTTTCTCTGTGAGAAAACAGGCTCAGAAAGTGCAGGGCCTCAAGGGCATTCAGGAGAGCCAGAAGTAGCAACAGCAGATAAGGAATCGAGTGAAGAGCTGAGTGATAAGGAGGGTTCTCATGAGAAACCACCTGTAGCTACAGAAATCAACAAAAACCTTCATTTACAAATCAGAACTGAAAATAGATTGCAATGTTCAGAGAGATTACGTGGGAAAGTTGTGAAGGAAATGCACAGTAAAGAGAATGATTTCATGGGTGTTTATTAGACAAGATCAGTTCAGGCAACACTGTATGAGAGTGAGAAGCTAAGCCTGAGTTCTCATGTTCCTGGTTCAAGTCAAGCTTTGGTTTTGGATTTAATATATCCTGGAAGTTTTCTATGTTCCTGTTTATGTATTCCTGTTCAGGTTTTACCAGTTATACCTTCTAAATTGTAGACTTATGCTGTATCTGTGATTTCTGGCTGTTCCTGGATTTTGTCACTTCTGAAACTTTATGAGACATTTGGATTATTGTTTGGCTATCATCTATAGCTAAACCTTTTTGGATTAAATATCTTCCTTTCCTATTCCTGATTTTTATATGCTTTTTATATGTTTTCACAACAAATTGTTTGCTTACATTCCTGTATGGTGTGGTGGTCATAGGTGTTTCCAGGCCTGAAGTGCAACAGAATGTGTCCAGAGAAGGGTGACCAAAATGGTAAACGGTTTGGAAGCCAATCCCTATGAAGAGCAGCTTACGGAGCTGAGCATGTTTGGCATGGAAAAGAGAAGGTTCAGAAATAACATCCTAACCATGCTTGGGTAACCACGGAAAAATTTGGTTCTAAACTCGTTTCATTTTTAGGGGGGGCCTTGCGTTTCGTTTTTTTAAAGAATTCCGAAATTTTCCTTTTAAAAAGTTCAAAATATACGAAATTTCATAAAATTACAAATCGATTCGTTAATGGCGGACGCGATTGCGCAATATGCTAAAAACCCCTCCAAATGGGACAGGGGGAACTTCTGAAGCTTCCCTCTCCCTCTGTTGTTGACTGTTGGCGTGATAATTTATTTTTTATCATTGATAAAACAAACAACAACTATAAAACTTGCACCAGACATACGGAAATAATTACGAAACAATTACAAAACAATTTCGAAACGATTTTGAACCAATTACGAAACAATTACGAAACAATACGAAATAAATTGGAAACATTGTTTCGATTTTTAATTACTCCTCACAGTAGTCCTGCATGGCTCAATATTGGATAGTAAGCTAATTTAAATACGAATTAATAACGAATTACGAAATTAACGAACGAAACCGCCCAAACCTATTAGATACGTATTTGCAAGGATATCGTATTGAAGATAAAGCAAGCCTGTTTTCTGCTTCTCCAGGGACCAGGCATGTAGCCGGGGGGGGGGGGGGGGGCTCGGGGGGCTTCAGCCCCCCCCCCCCCCCGAAATTCTCATGGTGTTTCGCGAAAAGGCCTTACTGGTGCATTATTTAAACTGTTATGTTTATTCATATCATGATCTGATCACCATACTCAATATATCCCATATGCATGGGAGTATTGGAGTAATGATACAAAAGGTTTGCTAGGCTAGACCCTCTTTCACTCAGACTCAGCCCCCCCCCCCCGAAACTCAGCCCCCCCCTGAAAAATTTTTAGCCCCTCCCAAAACGAAATCCTGGCTACGGGCCTGCCAGAGACTAATACACAATGGATTCGAACTACAGGAGAAGATTCCACCTGAATATTATGAAGAACTTCTTAATGCTAAGAGATGTTCAATAGTGCCTTGGTGTGTTGTGGTGTTTCTTTCTCTAGAAGTTTTTAAGCAGAGGCTGGATGGTCCTCTATTGGGGGTGCTTTGATTGTGTGTTCCTGCATGGCAAAGGGTTGAATTGGGTGGCCCTTGTGGTCTTTTCCAACTCTATGATCCTGTGATCATCTATGGCACAAGTGCTTGAAAAGACTGGAGATCCCATTCATGTTATCTGCAACATTGCCCCGAACTTCTTCTGATTTATTTTTCTGTCAAAATGCTCTGACAAGTCCACCCTGATCTATGGCAAAAAAAAAAATTCTCATGGGACTTGCTTGGCAAGATGTATTCAGAGGAAATGTGCCATTGCCTTCCTCTGAGGCTAAGAAAGTGTGACTTACCCAAGGTCAGTCAATGGGTTTCCATGGCTGAGCAGGGATTCAGGCTCTGGTCTCCCGCTTTCCGAGTCCAGCACTCTAACAAGTACATGGCACTGCCTCTCAGTGAACAATAAACCTCCAATAAAAACAATAAAATACTGTCACAAAGCAATAAAGGGCCATTTTAAAAGGACGGTCATAAAACAAACTGACCAACTTAAAGTGCTCCAGGTGAACAGAAATGTATTTGAGCCGGTGCCAAAATGATTCTAGAAGTTGGCACCAGCCACATCTCCATATGGTGCGCGTTGTATGAATGAGGTGCTCCATTCATACGGGATTTGTGTGACCCAACACAATCCTGAATTGCAACTCTCAGCTTTTCTCACTACTCACTGGAACTGCTGGAAGTGGCAATTCAATAGTATCTGGAGCATCCCATTATTCCAAGCCTGTCCAACTGAGAAGGTGCTTTCCCTGAGTAAAAGTCACCTTGAGAGGAGCCTTTCTGCAGAGCTGATGACATACTTTTAACCAGCTCAGCCTCTGTTCTGGCACTTTTTTACAATCAATAACTAGTGGGTCTATTGCAAAACTGAAGGGCTAAGCCAGGAATATAACTATGGGAGGGATAAAATAAGGGCATTGGCCCCTCCAAATAAAAATCCCTCCCAAGAGATTTTCCTTCAGTCCCCAAACATTTCACATACTAGAGAGTGAGCGAATGAAACGCATTTGTTTACCTCTGCATTTTTTTGGCAATTTAAATGCCCCTTCTCTTTATATGCCTAACCTGCATTTCTAAACTCCACATAAACATTAGGAAGAACTTCCCAACAGTAAGAACTGTTCGACAGCGGAATGTGCTGCCACTTTGGAGTCCAATGGAATCTCCTTCTTTGGACATTGGAATCCATTGCTCTATGTCCTAGGACTTCATCCCACAACCTTCAGGCTCTGTTTCCATGCACTTGGCAAATGGAGCACTAAGGGATTCCTCCGGAGGGTATCAGATGACATAAGGCCACTTTCAGTTGGACTCCGTGGGACTCTGTTTCCCAAGTGCATGGAAAAGGAGCCTGAAGACCTCTATTAGGAGTTGGGCATCAATCAACTATTGATAAAGACAGAGTAATGTGGATGAAAGACAGGGGAAGGTGTGGTAAGTACATGGGATGGCTGGCCACTCCTGAAGACTGGGAAAGACAGGTGGGAATGGTTCCCTCTGCTTTCCCTCACCCATCTGATGGGCTCCCAAGTCTCCAGAGCAGCAGAAAGTAAGCTTCCTCAATATGACACCCTTTCAAATGTATTTATTTATTTTTGACATTTCTATATAGGCAGCTCTCAACTTACAAACATGAGACTTATAGGGTTGCTGTGAGCTTTCCTGGTCATATGGCCATGTTCCAGGAGCATTTTCTCCTGATGTTTCGCCCACATTTATGGCAGGCATCCTCAGAGGTTGTGAAGTCTGTTGGAAACTAGGCAAGTGAGGTTTATATATCTGTGGAATGATGTCCAGGGTGAGAGACAGAACTCTCGTCTGTTTGAGGCAAATGTGCATGTTGCAATTGGCCACCTTGCCTCAAACAGAAAAAAGTTATTTCTCAAAACCAGCACTTTGAATAATGCTTGGTAGCAGACTGGCAGACATGGAACTGGCTCAGCAGGGAAGCTGCATGCTCCCTGTGTGGCACTCCAGTTAGAAACCTGGCTGCCGCCCATTGGACCACTTGAAGCTTCTGAACAGTCTTCAAAGAGAACCCCACATACAGCTCGTAGCAGTAGTCTATTCGGAATATACAAGGGTTGAATGAAAAGTAATGCCTCCACCTTCGTAACTCCTATGGGCCATGGATTGCCGCTTGGCCATAGAAACCCATTGGGTGCTCCTGAGCAAGTCACACTCTCTCAGCCACAACAACCATCTGAATAATCTTGCCACAAAAATTCTATGAGGTTTGAATGAAAAGTAATGCCTCCACCTTCATAACTCCTCAAAAGATGGCAATACTGGTATGCAGCAGGTACTGGCTTGTACAGTAGGCTCTCCTCTACAATTCCATTTTGGTGGGAAGCCTTAGCATTGAACAGTTGTGTTATTAAAATGTGAAGTATGTAACCCTGCACAGACGGTCAGTCAATGTGACTTAAGCAACATGCAGTCATTAAATTCTTGGCAGCAGAATGATTGTGTTGATATGAGTACTGTGCATTGTTGGGGGAGTAAGTTTAAAGATGCTGATGTGGGAACATCTGACTTGCATGACAATCAAAGAGTTGGACGTCTTGTGACAGCAACCACCGAGTTTCTCAAGCAAAAGGTTGACAGATTGATTCAGGATGATCATTGTATCACTCAGATAGAAATTTCAAGCATAATCAGCATTTCAGAAGAACGTGTGGGTCACTTTATTGCTTTGCTCGGGTATCGGAAGATCTGTGCACGATGGGTACCCAGGATAAGAGAACTATGAGACGCTGGTTGCGGAAACAGAATGTTGACTTCTTCCATGGCGGCTTCAGAAAACTTGTTCATTGTTGGCAGAAATGTATCCAGTTGTCTGGTGATTATATGGGAAAGTGAATAGTGGTAGTTAAAGAGCGCATTCTAAGGTTAATATCTATGTTTGATTTATTAAAATATTCCCATCCAAACCCAAGTAATGAAGGTGGAGGCATTACTTTTCATTCAACCCTCGTAACAGCAGCATAGACCACTGTGACCAAGTCTGACTTCCCAAGGTAAGGGCACAACTGACACCACTGAAACCTGAGATTCCAGGCTCAGTTATTAATCCAGGAGAACCCTCAAGCTGAGAACCTGTGTCTTCAGAGGGAGGGTGACCCTAACCCATTACAGGTTGAATCCCTATTTCCTGGTGTGCCTTCCGACTGACTAGAAGCACCTCTGTCTTGTCTGGTATAAGTTTTAATTTGTTTGCCCTCACTCAGAAATAACATGAGAAATGCCTTGCGTCCATAGAATATAGTTAAGTTAGAGAGTACCAAATCAGTGCAATTTTCTTCATATGGGAGAATATGGGAGAATATTCCATATTCTATGGAAAAGGTAGAATATAAAGTGAAAGACTGAATAACCAAGTTATCTGCAGGGGATCTGGGAACTTTGGGGAACGATCCGCACACGCATCGCACGGCATGGCCCACAGGTGTGAGTTACACAGATGGTAGAAAAGAGGCAGTATGTTCTTTCCCAAGCTGTTATTTCAGTACAACTTGTTAACAGATTCAGAGGGGAGAAGAGAAATTGTGCCGACTCCCTTGTGCCTAGATAGCGGCACAATTCAGTGGGAGGTGCTGCTCCTTGCTTGGCGTTCTTTTTAAGACCTCAAGATGGCAGCAGCATTGTGCTCCTCGGAAAGAGATTAAGATGAGTTCTCGAAGACCTGCTTTCTTGATATCTTTCTACTCTATTTCATTTAAACAGGAATAAGAATCTTTGAAAGGATGGCAAGGATTACCTAGCATGTCACTTCTTATCCTTTCTCAAGTTATTAAAGGAAGTGCCGGGTCACCATGCCAAGTCACGTTGCTGAAGACAAGATGCTGAAACAAATATTCTTAGATATGACTTTGTGTTCTTTCATAGTAGAGCAGTCAAGTTGCATTGCGGGCTCATTCTATCCAGTGAGGCCCATGACATCTGCCCCAAAATCCTCTACTGCAGCTCCAATGTGTGTATGTTCCTCAACATTGCCTCATCCATTTCGTCGGGTTTTCTTAGGCAAGGAATATTCAGAGGGGGTTTTGCAATTCCTGGCTCTGAAATACAACCTGCAGCTCCCAGCATCCCATCCAAGTGCTAACAGAGGCTGACACTATTATGTTTGCAAGATCATAGAATCATAGAATGAAAGAGTTGGAAGAGACCTCATGGGCCATCCAGTCCAACCCCCTGCCAAGAAGCAGGAATATTGCATTCAAAGCACCCCTGACAGATAGCCATCCAGCCTCTGTTTAAAAGCTTCCAAAGAAGGAGCCTCCACCACACTCCGGAGCAGAGAGTTCCACTGCTGAACGGCTCTCACAGTCAGGAAGTTCTTCCTCATGTTCAGATGGAATCTCCTCTCTTGTAGTTTGAAGCCATTGTTCCATTGCGCCCTAGTCTCCAGGGAAGCAGAAAACAAGCTTGCTCCCTCCTCCCCGTGGCTTACTCTCACATATTTATACATGGCTATCATGTCTCCTCTCAGCCTTCTCTTCTTCCTTAAGCCGCTCCTCATAGGGCTTGTTCTCCAGACCCTTGATCATTTTAGTCACCCTCTTCTGGACACATTCCAGCTTGTCAACATCTCTCTTGAATTGTGGTGCCCAGAATTGGACACAATATTCCAGGTGTGGTCTAACCAAAGCAGAATAGAGGGGTAGCATTACTTCCCTGGACCTAGACACTATGCTCCTATTGATGCAGGCCAAAATCCCATTGGCTTTTTTTTTGCCACCATGTCACATTGTTGGCTCATGTTTAACTTGTTGTCCACGAGGACTCCAAGATCTTTTTCACACGTACTGTTCTCGAGCCAGGCATTGCCCCCATTCTGTATCTTTGCATTTCGTTTTTCATGCCAAAGTGGAGTATCTTGCATTTGTCACTGCTGAACTTCGTTTTGTTAGTTTTGGCCCATCTCTCTAATCTGTCAAGATCGTTTTGAATCCTGCTCCTGTCCTCTGGAGTCTTGGCTATCCCTCCCAATTTGGTGTCGTCTGCAAACTTGATGATCCTGCCTTCTAGCCCTTCATCTAAGTCATTAATAAAGATGTTGAACAGGACCGGGCCCAGGACGGAACCCTGCGGCACTCCGCTCGTCACTTCTTTCCAAGATGAAGAGGAAGCATTGGTGAGCACTCTCTGGGTTCGTCCATTTAACCAATTACAGATCCACCTCACCGTAGTTTTGCCTAGCCCACATTGGACTAGTTTCCTTGCCAGAAGGTCATGGGGGACCTTGTCGAAGGCCTTACTGACTCAGGTAGAGTCTAGTGCCTTCGGAGTATTTGGATCCCCAATCTTTGCTAATGTTGTATGTCAGCCTGTTCAGACTGTGATTGTGTCTGATGTTCATGATGGGAATGGGGATGGTGTTCCTGAGGGTGAGTCTGGGTCTGTTGGCAATGGGGATGAGGGTTTGTCTGGGCCTAAGTTAAGCTTAGACGAGAGGCCTGAGCTGCCTCAGGAAGATTCACAAGGTCACATTCCTGGGAGAGGCCCTTCACAGTCTTCTTCTGAGCAGCTGTCTGAAAATGATTTGTCAGGTACAGAAGTTAGAGTCATATTACTGAGAGTGTAAATAGAAGGCAAGGCTTTTGTAAACAGAGACAGAGTGCTCAGGTGCAAAGAAGATCAGTTTGTTTACAGAAAAAGAAAGATAAGAAACCGTTATCTGGTGGTAAGGTCTGATGATGATGATGATGATGATGATGGTGATGATAAACAACTGGAGAATCTGACATGATATGAGGATTTAAAGATTGAACTGCAAAGACTCTGGCACAAGCCAGTAAAGATGGTCCCAGTGATGATCGGCACACTGGGTGCAGTGCCTAAAGACCTTGGCCTGCACTTAAACACAATTGGCACTGACAGAATTACCAGCTACCAGCTGCAAAAAGCCACCTTACTGGGATCTGCACGTATTATTCGCCGATATATCACACAGTCCTAGACACTTGGGAAGTGTCCGACGTGTGATCCAATGCAACAGCCAGCAGAATGATCTTGCTTGCTTTGGATTCATCTTGTTGTGTTTCTAATAATAATAATAATAATAATAATAATAATAATAATAATAATAATAATATCATCATCATCATCTGGTGGTAAAGTCAAGAGAAATGTTTTCCTTTCAGTTTAGGGATCTGGAAAGCCTTATATTGATTCATGGGAAAGAGTTGCCTCAGCTGGGTCAATGCTGGAATTTCGTAACAATCTTGCTTTCAAGTGTTCTTATTTACATGTACCAAGTTTTTGCCAAGCTCCTGATTTGTGTATTGGATTTTTCATGCTGCCCTGTTTCATAGATTTTTATACCTATGAATCTTGTCTTGCCTTAAAGCTCATGAACTAACATTTGTTTTGGAACTTAACTGTTTTTGCTAATTCTACTGCTTTGCCTACTTATATTCTTCAATAAACTGCTTGCTGTGGTGTTTAAGATCAGGGATGTTCCTGCTCTGGTGTATGACAGCTAAGGATTTCATCACACGATAGATTGTTTGCACAATTTCACTTGCTTAGTTCTGCATTGTGCTGCATTTGTGCTGTTTTTGGATTGCACCCATCAATGACTCTAATATCTCTACTGTTTCTTGTGCAATTATTCTATCCTGAGTTGCCCTTCAAAAACAGCCTTTAGACAATGTTGAAAGTAAAAGGAAAATGCTTTACTTCAGCAAACACAAAGGATAAGCAAATTCAATTGAAAAGTGCAAAAGAAAACAAGGAAGTCTTAATCCAGACACAAATTAAAGTTTCTTACAAAGTCCCAAACAAAACACCAGTCTTCCATCAAACAATGGGCAATGAACTAAGTCCTTAGCAGACACAAAGCAGATTCCATTGGAGCAAAAATATCAGTATCAGGGTTGTTGTTACCAGCGAAAGCTGACAGCTCCTGCCTCTGATTTATAGCCCTGAATTCCCCACGCAGGAGGTGCTAGGGTGTTTCCCAATTAGCTCAGAGTTTTTAGCAGCTATTCTGGCTGAACGTTTTCTGTGCTCTGTCTCTTTTCATCTCTCTAGAAATGTGGGCACTTTCAACCCCTCATTGTCTGATTCTTCTTCTTCTCTCCAATTCCTGAGCACTTTCCTGCTCCCCTTCCTCTTCCATAGATGAGGAATCCCTCATTTCCTCTGTTTCACGAACCTTCAAGTAATGTCCCGTTTGTATTGGTGGATATACAAACAAACAGAGTCGTGCTCAATGATTACGTTCATCTGGGTCTTTAAATTAATTTTTCAATTCTTGTATCATCAGATATGGATCAGTGGCTGAAAACCGACACCATTAAGAAAGCTGAAATGTAATGTGGATGATCACAAATTTCTTGGGACATGTCTAACATTTTTTTGTGTAAAACCATGTTCTTTCTACAGGTGAAAAGAGAAAATACAGGAATGAATACATAGGATATGCATGGATTTTGGAATACAAGAGATAAGGACTGTCTTAATCCCCAGTGTGATATGTGTGCGGCATCTACAAACAAAACTTTCCTCTTACAGAAACAAGGAATGCAATTTTTTCTCCACCTAGTGAAACATCAGAATATGACATTGTTTTTGCCGACAGCCAACAAAGATAATGAAAATGTGCTTGAAGCCTGGAACCGTATTATTTATTGTATTACTAGATGTGGTAAAAATCACAATCTGCTGAGAATTTAATTTCTCCTTGTGTGAAAGATGCCAATCGGTGTATGTTTGGAGAGGAACATGTGAGGAAAATGAACACTATCCCTCTTTGGAACAAAACACTATCTCTAAGAATTGAGGACATGCCGAACGACATCGAGGCCAAAGTAATAGAATTAAAAATAGAACACCCTTTGCTATTTATTCAGATTGACAAAAGCACAGATGTTGCTTACCTGGGTGTTTTGCTTGTTGTTGTGAGGTGTTTGAAACACAATGAAGAAAAGCTTTTGCTCTGCCATCCTCTACCAGAGCGCTCAAGAGATGTGGATGTATTTAATGCTGTATATTGTCATTTCAAAGAAAATGGCATTATTTGGTCTAATTGTTATGCACTGATGGGGTCAGGTCGAGGCTAGGTTTATACTCCAATCTTCATAGAAATGTCGTGGAGGAAGCTCCTAACGTCTTCAGCTTTATTCTCTGGTGAATTACAAATCGCTCTTGATGAAGCTGATTCATTTTATAAAGTCAAAGTCCAAAAACTCAAGGATTTTCAAAGCACTATGTGAAGAGATTGTGAGTCTCCCTGTACACCATATAGGATTAATATAGTTTTCTTGTTGTTTGAACAGAGCAGCATTTCTCAACCTGGAGGTCAGGATCTCTGGGGGGGGGGGAGTCACGAGGGGGTGTCAGAAGGGTCACCAAAGACCATCAGGAAACACAGTATTTTCTGTTGGTCATGGGGGTTTTGTCTGGGAAGTTTGGCCCAATTCTATCATTGGTGGGGGTTCAGAATGCTCTTTGATTGTAGGTAAACTATAAATCCCAGCAACTGCAACTCCCAAATGGCAAGGTCTATTTCCCCCCCAAACCCCACCAGTGCTCATATTTGGGTATATTGAGTATCCACGAAAGGTTTGGTCCAGATCCATCATTGTTTGAGTCCACAGTGCTCTCTGGATGTAGATGAACTACAACTCCCAAACTCAAGGTCAATGCCCACCGGACCTTTCTAGTATTTTCTGCTGGTCATGGGAGTTCTCTGTGCCAAGTTTGGTTCAATGCCATCATTGGTGGAATTTAGAATACTCTTTGATTGTAGGTGAACTATAAATCCCAGCAACTACAACTTCCAAATGTCAAGGTCTATTTTCCCCAAACTCCACCAGTGTTCACATTTGGTCATGCTGAGTATCAGTGGCAAGTTTGCTCCAGATCCATCATTGTTTGAGTGCTCTTTGGTTGTAGGTAAACTACAACTCCAAAACTCAAGTTCAGTGCCCATCAAACCTTTCCAGTATTTTCTGTTGGTCATGGGAGTTGTGTGTGCAAAGTTTGGTTCCTTTACATCATTGGTGGAGTTCAGAATACTTTTTCATTGTAGGTGAACCCTCGCTGCTAGCCCCAGCTTCTGCCAACCTAGCAGTTCAAAAACATGGAGATGTGAGTAAATCAATAGGTACCGCTTCTGCAAGAAGGTAACAGCCCTCCATGCAGTCATCCTGGCCACATGACCTTGGAGGTGTCTACCATAACACCGGCTCTTCAGCTTAGAAATGGAGATGAGCACCAACCCCAGAGTTGGACACGACTAGACTTAATGTCAAGGGGAAACCTTGACCTAACCTTTACTAACTACTGGATGTACTTCTCCCATACAGCCTGTCCCTAAAGACACTGAAGTTCCCTACAAGGTGTTTACTCCAACTAACCAGAATCCAACTGCTGACCTTCATCCAGAGAGTCTTTTCATCAGTTGCCCCAAAACTACAGACTGCATTATTAGAATTCAAGATACTGAAGACCCAGCTCTCCCCAGTGGTCTCCCCAGTCAACTTTGAACCATGGATTTGGGATTTGCTGTATTTCCATGTATTTTGGTGTGTGTATTTTAGAGTAGTGTGATTTGATATATGTATTTTGCTGTATGCATTTTATGTTGATGTGTTTTGACTGTGCTGTGCCCCACCTCGAGCCATAAAAAGAGATGGGTAATAAACCAAATGGATTATTTATTGTTGTTATTGTTTTAAGAGTAACGTTTCTAACTTGCTTGCAAGGTACACAACTGTGATTGTCTTCAAGCTCTTGCATGCTGATCAGATCTGTTTCTACACATAATCTAAATTTGGATAGTTAGATAAGGATCTTCAAAGTACCAGACAAAATTGAATCCATGGTTTAAAAATTAGATTTTTGGAAGTCATGTACTGGAAGAAAAAAATGCCAATCTGAAACTATTTGAAACTACACAATTTCCTATCTGAGAATAAGCTACAGCTCTCCCAGGAAATGAGCGAGAAAATAACTGAGCACTTGAAAGGACTAAAATAATCTTTCGAGAAGTACTGCTCAAAACCTGGAGGAAAGAACAACCGGATCGCAAATCCCTTTGAAAACGAATATGTCCGAGCTGCCGGATCATCAATCAAGGAAAAGAGAAGTTGATCAAACTTTTGACTGATACTACCTTAAAGGCTGAATTGAAAGAAAAAAATCCTTTACTAACTTCTGGGCAGACATCAGCAGAGAATATGAACAGCTTTCTGACAAGGCACTCGAGTTTTTGTTGCCATTGACAAAGATGGAGCTGATGAAAAGGGCTCTCTCTTCCTACAGCTATCTGAAAAATAAATATCATAGTAAGGAGAATGCAGTTCTAGATTTAAGCCTGCATCTTACATCAGTTATGAACTCAAAAATAGATGTGCTTCAAAATAGGATTGACAACTGCAGAGCAAGGTGGTCCTGAAAAGCCCCTTGTGCCATGTCCCAAGCAAAATGCATGTACAATGTGTTGTCAAAAGCTTTCGTGGCCGGAATCACTGGCTTGCTGTGAGTTTTCCAGGCTGTACGGCCATGTTCCAGAAGCGTTCTCCTGACATTTCGCTCACATCTATAGCAGGCATCATGCTGCAATTGATTGCCTTGATTAGCACTGAATAGCCTTGCAGCTTGAAGGCTTGGCTGCTTCCTGTCTGGGGGGATGCTTTGCTGGGAGGTGATTAGCTGGCCCTGATTGTTTCTTGTCTGGAATTCTCCTGTTTTTGAGTATTGGTCATGCTTTACTCCCAACAAACCTCTCAATCTGTGATAATGCCTGCCATAGATGTGGCAGAGGTTGTGAGGTCTGTTGGAAAGTGGGCAAATGGGCTTTATATACCTGTGGAATAATGTCCACATTCCAAAAGCATTCTGTCCTGATGTTTGCCTGCATCTATGGCAGGCATCCTGGTGGTGCAGTGGGTTAAACCCTTGTGCCGGCAGGACAGAAGACCGACAGGTCGCAGGTTCAAATCTGGGGAGAGGCGGATGAGCTCCCTCGACCAGCTCCAGCTCCTCATGCGGGGACATGAGAGAAGCCTCCCACAAGGATGATAAAAAAAATCAAATCATCCAAGCGTCCCCTGGGCAACGTCCTTACAGATGGCCAATTCTCTCACACCAGAAGCGACTTGCAGTTTCTCAAGTCGCTCCTGACACAACCAAAAAAAAAATCCTCAAAGGTTGTGAGGTCTGTTGGAAACTAGGCAAGTGGAATTTATACATCTGTAAAATGTCCAGATTTTAGATTTGTTTAAATACTGGTAACGGAATTTATACATCTGTAAAATGTCCAGATTTTAGATTTGTTTAAATACTGGTAACCAGATTTTGTTCATTTGCATAATTTCCTCCTTTCTATTGAAATTGTCCACATGCTTACGGATTTCAATGACTCTGCAGGAGTCTACTGTATACCATGCAGCTGTGGACAAGTCTACATAGGGACAAAACGCAGCATCCAAACACAAATCAAGGGACATGAATGGCACTACAGACTAACTCAACCTGAGAAGTCAGCCATAGCAGAGCACCTGATCAACCAACCTGGACACAGCATATTATTGGAGAACAAAGAAATGCTGATCCAGTTAGTTTTCTTGGAAAGAATATTGGGGTGGGTTGCCATTATCTTCTCCTTGGACCACGAGAAGATCCAACCAACCCATACTTCAGGAAATAAAGCTCGACTGCTCACTGGAGGGAAGGATAGTAGAGGCAAAAATGAAGTACTTTGGCCACATCATGAGAAGACAGGAAAGTCTACAGAAGACAATTATGCTGGGGGGAAAGGAAGGAAAAAGGAATAGGAGCCGACCAAGGGCAAGATGGATGGATGGTATCCTTGACGGGACTGGCTTGACTCTAAAGGAGCTGGGGGTGGTGATGGCCAACAGAGAGCTCTAGCGTGGGCTGGTCCATGAGGTCACGAAGAGTCAGAGGTGACTGAATGAATAAAAAACAACAACAGAAATGCTGGGCCATTCTAAGAACCACCATGTCAGACTACACAGAGAAGCCATTGAAATCCACAAGAAGCACGTCGACAATTTCAACAGAAAGGATGAAACCATGAAAATGAACAAAATCTGGCTACCAATATTTAAAAACTCTAAAACCAGGAAATAAAGAACAACACTCAGAAAACAGGGGAATTCCAAACAGGAAGCCATCAGGGCCAGCTAATACCTCCCAACAAAGGATTCCCCAAGGCAGGAAGTAGCCAGGTTTTGAAGCTGCAAGGCCATTCAGTGCTGATCAAGGTGGCCAATTCACACCTGCCTCAAACAGATAAGAGTCTCCCACCCTGGACATTATTCCACAGATATATAGACCCCACTTGCCTAGTTTCCAAAAGACCTCACAACCTCTGAGGATGCCTGCCATAGTAGTGTGTGAAACATCAGGAAAGAATGCTTCTGGAACATGGTCAGACAACCCAGAAAACTCACAGCAACCCAAAAACGCATGTACATTTAATCCAAAATAGTGTGCACATGGTTATCCATTTACTATCCTACTTTTCTGCCATATGGGAACTCGCTCAGACTATATATTGAAATATGTGATTGAAAACATCCCAGCCAATAAGTGTATGTTGACTCACAACAGAATGTGTAGTTGGAAAGGCACCAACCTGATGGGTCTCTTGGGTTTCCCACCTTTAATTAAGACTGGAGATCATCTTCTTTCAGAGACAGACCTGTTCAAATGTTGTTGCTCTTGTTCTTTTCGTTGTCACGGTTTCGTCTGTCTCTACCTGACATGTCACATCCAACAACATCTTGAAACTAGATCAAGCCGTTAACTAGTTATAAATAGCTACCCACCTGTAATTAATCCCTTTTCCCACTAATGAGAGCAAAGTACCTGAATATTATGCTTGCAAAGCAACAAGGGGAAATTTAATTCTTTTTGTGGTGGGTTTTTTAATTACTTTCAGAGTTATGGGGGTGAGACATCTCTAAATAATGGAGAAGGGACTTCACATGGAGTTAAAGGGCTGGCTGATGCTCTGTTGTACCTGTTGTAATTTCTTTATTGTATCAGAAGCGAACCAAGGATACAGTTGTAATATATTTAAAATCACAAAGTTTATAAACTTGGCATTATACTAAATGTCCTTTGACCAGTAGCTGGCCATTTGGAGTGCCTCTGGTGTTGCTGCAAGGAGGTCCTCCATGGTGCAAGTGGCAGGGCTCAGGTTGCATTGTAATAGGTGGTTTGTGGTTTGCTCTTTTCCACACTCGCATGTTGCGAACTCTACTTTGTGGCCCCATTTCTTAAGATTGGCTCTGCACCTCGTGGTGCCAGAGCGCAGTCTGTTCAGTACCTTCCAAGTCACCCAGCCCTCTGTGTGCCCAGGGGGGAGTTTCTCATCTGGTATCTGCCATGGATGGAGGTTCTGGATTTTTAGCCTGCCACTTTTGGACTCTCGCTTGCTGAGGTGTTCTAGCGAGTGTCTCTGTAGATCTTAGGAAGCTATTTCTTGATTTAAGGCATTGGCCTGCTGACTGATATCTGAACAGGGGATGGGCCGGAGATGTCACTGCCTTGGTCCTTTCATTATTGGCTGTCAGGTGGTACAATACTGGCTAAACAGTATAATTTCTCCAATGGTGTAGGATGTAGACATCCTATGATAATGTGACATGTCTCATTAAGAGCCACTTCCACTGTTTTATCAAGGGGAGATGTGTTCCACACTGGGCATGCGTATTCAGCAGAAGAGTAGCAAAGCTCAAGGGCAGATGTCTTCATTGTGTCTAGTTGTGATCCCCAAGTTGTACTGTACCAGTCAGCTTTCGTGTAATATTGTTTCCAGCACCCACTTTTTGCTTGATTTTCAAGCAGTGCTTCTTGTAGGTCAGAGCACAGTCCAGACTAACTCCCAGGTATTTGGGCGTTATGCAATGCTCCAGTAGGATTCCTTCCCACTTAATCCTCAGAGCTCGAAATGCTTGTCTGTTCTTAAGGTGAAAAGCACACATCTGTGTTTTAAATGGGTTAGGAATCTGCTGGTTTTCCCTGTAATAGGCAATAACACAGTGGTTCTCAACTTGGGATCCCCAGATGTTTTTGGCCTACAACTCCCAGAAATCCCCGCCAGTTTACCAGCTGTTAGGATTTCTGGGAGTTGAAGGCCAAAAACATCTGGGGACCCCAAGTTGAGAATGACTGCAATAACAGCACCTAAAATGGTTCTCAACCTGTGGATTCCCAAATATCTGGCCTTCAACTCCCAGATATCTTAACAGCTAGTAAACTGGCTGGGATTTCTAGTTGTAGGCAAAAACACCCGGGGACCCACAGGTTGAGAACCACTGACTTAAAGCTTTAGAGAGCTTCTGTTCAACCATTTCAAAGGTCCCTGCTTAGGTGGTGATGGCGCGATCGTCAGCATAGATGAAACTCTCTTCCCCTTCTGGCAGTGGCTAGTCATTTTTGTAAATGTTAAACACCGATGAAGCAAGCACACTCCTCTGAGGCAGGCCATTCTTCTGTTTTCATCATCTGCTTCTCTGGCCCTGGAACTCAACAAAAAAGCTCCTGTTTATATGTTGTGATAAAGATAACACATACAGGAGAAAAATGTACCTTGTGTCACGGCTGTGTATGATTCTTAATATGTTTCAGATTTTTTAAAAAAACAGAGTTAAAAATTGTAAAAGGTATATCAGATTACTTACTTAGTTACTTAGGCGATCCCTCATTGTCCGAGTAGGATAGTCTTCCAAGATCAGTGTACTGGTGGGTCCGTAGGGGACTGTGGAGCCCTATTCTTGACCTGCATCTTCTCTCGCAGTGAGGGCATTGGTTTCCAGGTGGAAGGCGGTCTCGGTCGGGGTTGGCTTGACACGCCTTCCTCTTGGCACATTTCTCTCTTTTGCCCTCCATTCGTGCCTCTTCAGATTCTACAGCACTGCTGGTCACAGCTGACCTCCAGCTGAAGCACTCAAGGCCAGTGCTTCTCAGTTCTCAGTGTCTATGCCAGAGTTTTTAAGGTTAGCTTTGAGCCCATCTTTAAATCTCAACATTTCATTTTTCGTTCTTGAGTTCAGAATAGAGCAACTGCTTTGGGAGATGGTGGTCGAGCATCCAGACAACGTGGCCAGTCCAGTGGAGTTGATGGCGGAGAAGCATGGCTTCAATGCTGGTGGTCTTTGCTTCGTCCAGCACGCTGACATTTGTCCGCTTGTCTTCCCAGGAGATTTGCAGGTTTTTCCGGATGCAATCATTCCAGGAGGTGCATTTAACGTCTGTAGACAGTCCACGTCTCACAGGTGTATAGCAGGGTTGGGAGGACAATAGCTTTATAAACAAGCACCTTGGTCTCCCTACGGATGTCCCGGTCCTCAAACACTCTCTGCTTCAATTTTTTCCGATATCCCCAGTGTTACATTTTTGAAAGATTGGTACCAATAACAGTCACTGGACTCGCTACCTGCTTTTCCAAGCCTAGGAATGGTAAGCCGTTCCTTCTTTGAGACACTCTGAGCCAAGGAAGGCTGGCTCCACCTCGGCCCCAGAGGTCTCTCGCAGCAGTCACACTCGGCACAAGGCACAGAAGGAGGTTTTGCGAAGGAAGGGAAGCAAGCATCATGGCCAAAGATCCCCTGGAAAGCTCCCAGGAGTTTTATGCACTAGATGTAAGTGGGCCATTTAATTACTTCTTTATAAGCTGGGCTTATGTGTGGCTCCTACTCCTTTCATTACTTCCAGATCACCAACTTTATTTCATGCACTGTATACCGTGTATCAACCTTTTCTAATTCTATATTTCCGCCTTTTGCCCTTTTTGCCAACTATTATAAGGCACAAGCATCCGACGCCAGGAAGGAACTGTACAAACGGCACCGGATCCGCTGGGTGCTTCTCTGCACCTTCGTCCTCTCTCTCGTTCTGACATTTCTGGGAGTCTACTATTTTTTGAGCCCATCAGCCAAAAAAGTAAGTTGCACGCTCCGCGCTCAATTCGTTTGAGCCGTTCTTTTTCAATCTCTCTCCTATTCCAAACTATCATCTCTACTTTGAAATTAAAAATATAGAGAGAGAGCATCCGAGGCGGTGCTCAGGAAAGTTTGCAGCCTTCTCTATTTGAGTTGAGGTTTTTTTTTTTTCGTAATGAGTTCTTGGCTACCAAAGCTTTCCGTCACCTTCACAGCGCTGGGCTCAGAATTAATTGTGAGAAAGCACTTTCCATTTTGTTTCAATTAGCTGGCCAGAAGCGGGTGGGAATCCCATTATGGCACCACATTAAGGGAGAAGAAGCCAGCTCTCCAGAGTGATTGATCACGGCCGCGTCCGGCTGCATTTTGCACTTCAACATACCTGCTGCAAAGAGGACCAAGAGGCTCTTAAAGCAGCGAGATGTGTCCAATGTTGCGTTAGCTGGGTTTGGAAAGGGGTGCTTTGTTATTCGTTGAAGGGAAGTTTTAAAGAAAATTTGGAGCCTTCTGTCTTTTATGACTTAATAATGAATTCTTTGCTCCAAAAGCAATCTATCATATTGTTGTTGAAGGCTTTCATGGCCAGTGTCACTGGGTTGCTGTGAGTTTTCTGGGCTGTACGGCCATGTTCCAGAAGCGTTCTCTCCTGACATTTCACTCACATCTATGGCAGGCGTCATGCTGCAATTGATTGCCTTGATTAGCACTGAATAGCCTTGCAGTTTCAAGGCTTGGCTGCTTCCTGCCTGAGGGAATCCTTTTTTGGGAGATGATTAGCTGGCCCTGATTGTTTCTTGTCTGGAATTCCCCTGTTTTTGAGCATTGTTTGTTCTTTACTCCTAAAAAACATCACAACCAGTGATAATGCCTGCCATAGATGTGGCAGGCTTTCATGGCCAGTGTCACTGGGTTGCTGTGAGTTTTCCGGGCTGTACAACCATGTTCCAGAAGCGTTCTCTCCTGACATTTCACTCACATCTATGGCAGGCGTCATGCTGCAATTGATTGCCTTGATTAGCACTGAATAGCCTTACAGCTTGAAGGCTTGGCTGCTTCCTGCCTGGGGGAATCCTTAGTTGGGAGGTGATTAGCTGGCCCTGATTGTTTCTTGTCTGGAATTCCCCTGTTTTTGAGCATTGCTCATTCTTTACTCCCAACAAACCTCACCACCCATGATAATGCCTGCCATAGATGTGGCAGGCTTCCATAGCCAGTGTACTAGGTTGCTGTGAGTTTTTCTGGGCTATATGGCCATGTTCCAGAAGCATTCTCTCCTGACATTTCGCTCACATCTATGGCAGGCGTCATGCTGCAATTGATTGCCTTGATTAGCACTGAATAGCCTTGCAGCTTAAAGGCTTGGCTGCTTCCTTTCTGGGGGAGTCCTTTGTTGGGAGGTGATTAGCTGGCCCTGATTGTTTCTTGTCTGGAATTCCCCTGTTTTTGAGCATTGTTCGTTCTTTAGTCCTAACAAACATCACAACCTGTGATTATGCCTGCCATAGATGTGGCAGAGGTTGTGAGGTCTGTTGGAAACTGGGCAAGTGGGGTCTATATTCCCGTGGAATAATGTCCAGGGTGGGAGAAAGAACTCTTGTTTCTTTGAGGCGAGTGTGAATGTTGCCATTGGTTAGGTTGATTAGCATTGGGTCGTCTTGCAGCAGGAGGCTTCCCAGGCAGGAAGCAGCCAGGCTTTGAAGCTGAAAGGCAATTCAATGCTAATCAAGCTGGCCAATGGCAACATTCACACAAAATAATGGTGATAATTTTTTTTCATATCAGGAGTGACTTGAGAAACTGGAAGGCGCTTCTGGTGTGAGACAATTGCCTGTCTGCAAGGACATTGCCCAGGGGATGCCTGGATTTTTTACCATCCTGTGGGAGGCTTCCTTCCCTGCATGGAAAGCTGGAGCTGACAGATGGGAGCTCATCCCACTTCCCAGATTCAATCATAATAAATAAATAAATAAATAAATCTATAATGAATTATAGATTGAAACCACTGACCTGTCAGTCAGCAGTCCTGCCGGCATAAAGGTTTAACCCAGTGTTGCTCAACCTGGGAGTTGGGACCCCTGGGGGGTCGTGAAGTGGGTGTCAGAGGGGTCGCCAAAGACCATTAGAAAACACAGTATTTTCTATTGGTCATGGGGGTTCTGTGTGGGAAGTTTGGCCCAGTTCTATCGTTGGTGGGGTTCAAAATGATTGTAAGTAAACTATAAATCCCAAAAACTACAACTCTCAAATGTCGTCTATTTCCCCCAAACTCCACTAGTGTTCATATTTGGGCATATTGAGTATTCATGCCAAGTTTGGTCCAGATCCATTATTGTTTGAGTCCACAGTGCTCTCTGGATGGAGGTGAACTACAATTCCAAAACTCAAGGTCAATGACCACCAAACCCTTCCAGTATTTTCTGTGGGTCGTGGGAGTTCTGCGTGCCAAGTTTGGTTCAGTTCCATCATTGGTGGACTTCATTGGTGGAGCTGATTGTAGCTGAACTATAAATCCCAGCAACTACAACTCCCAAATGTCAAGGTGTATTTTTCCCAAACTCCAACAGTGTTCACATTTGGACATATTGGGTATTCATGCCAAGTTTGGTCGAGATGCATCATTGTGTGTGAGTCCACAGTGCTCTCTGAATGTAGTTGAACTACAACTCCAGAACTCAAGGTCAATGCCCACCAAACCTTTTCAGTATTTTCTGTTGGTCATGGGAGTTCTGTGTGCCAAGTTTGGTTCAGTTCCATCGTTGGTGGAGTTCAGAATGCTCTTTGATTGTAGGTGAACTATAAATCCCAGCAACTACAACTCCCAAATGACAAAATCAATCCCCCCTCCCTCAATCCCACTAGTATTTAAATTTGTGAGAATCAGGTATATGTGCCAAATGTGGTCCAGTGAATGAAAATACATCCTGCATATCAAATATTTACATTGCGATTCATAACAGTAGCAAAATCTCACTTATGAAGTAGCAACGAAAATAATGTTATAGTTGGGGGTCACCACAACATGAAGAACTGTATGAAGGGGTCACGGCACTAGGAAGGTTGAAAAACACTGGTTTAACCCATTGCGCCACAGGAGTTTCAGCCCCGTTCTTAACCAAGAGTTGTTTGTAAGTCAGATGTCTGTAACTCCAGAATGCAGAAGTTGGACATTGTTGCTTTCTTAGTCCCTCCTAGGCTCTGTTTTTTGCACCTTGCACTTCAAGAGTTCCTTCCAACAGCATCTCGCAGGCAGAGCGGCAGCCCAACTGGGAGACAGTTTGTGGGGCAGCGGGGAGGCTGGGGCCGGGCAGGAGCTGTCTGGCTTGCTGCTGCCGTTGCTTTCTTCATTGTCTGACCTGACGAAACATCTGTTTGCAATCAGCCGCCCGCTATTCAGGAGCAAGATCTGGAGAATACATTTTCATTCCAGGCACATCCAACCCTCTTGCCACGCAGCAAGTCTTAAGAAGTAAATCCAATTCTTGGCCTCAATTAGAGTAGACCCACCAAACTGACTGAATTTACATAAATGCTGGTTTGTTATTTAGCCATTGATTCAATGGGTGTGTGGGGTTAGCAATTTGATTTAGGCCCACAGATCCCATTTCCCAACCCAGAAAAAAACAGGAGTGTTGGCATGCAACTCCTATCATGCCCAGCAACATATTTTTAAAGACACACAGGTGAGGAAGGCATCGATGGAGTAAGAAGCTGTCTCTAGAGCCAATTGACTTGGAAAGACCTGTATTCCATGTGACACCTGTACAAAATTATCTCCAGACTTGCAATTGAGTTGCTGTGAGTTTTCCAGGCTGTATGGTTGTGCTCCAGAAGCATTCACTCCTGACATTTTGCCTGCATCTATGGCAGGCATCTTCAGAAGTTGTGAGGTCTGTTGGAAACTAGGAAAATGAGGTTGACATATCTGTGGAATAATGTCCAGGTTGGGAAAAAGAACTCTTGTCTGTTTGAGGAAAGTATGATTGTTGCAATTGGAAGGCTTGATTAGCATTTAATGGCCTTGTAGCTGCAAAGCCTGGCTGATTGCTGCCTGGGGGATCCTTGGTTGGGAGACGTTAATGGCCATGATTATTTCATGCCCGGACTTCTTCTTTCTTTTTTTAGTGTTCCTCTTTGGGCTTTTCCAGACAGACCCTATATCCCAGGATCTGATCCCAGGCTTTCTGCTTTAAACCAGATTATATGAGTCTGCATTGCCAGATAACCTGGGATAAACAGAAAACCTGAGATCAGATCCTGGGATATAGGGCCTGTCTCGAAGACCCCTACATTTACTGTCCTGCTTGATTACCATTTAATGGCCTTGCAGTTTAAAGGTCTGGCTGCTTACTCCTTGGCTGCTTACAAGCATGTGGACAATTTCAATAGAAAGGAGGAAACCATGAAAATGAACAAAATCTGGCTACCATTATTTAAAAATCTCTAAAATCAAAACAGTTTTCAAGGTCTGTCTGCTTCCTGCCTGGGGGAATCCTTTATTGGGAAGTGATTAGCTAGCCTTGATTGTTTCTTGTCTAGAATTCCCCCACTCAAAAACAGGGGAATTCTGGGTGCCTCCAGATGTCATTCCCATCATTCGTATCCAAAGCAAAATGCTGGGAATGATAGGAGTGGATATTCAACCACATCTGGAAGCCCCCAGTTTGTTTGCCAACCTTTGGTTCACTAAGCACTGTGGGCCATGGCTTCTCTTTTCATTCCCTCCGTCTCTTGACATCAGAAAGCAACAGTTTGTCCAGCCCTCCGTTTCCTGCCAGGAAAAACAAAGCTACACCAGGGTCTGATTGCAAAGGCGATGCCAGTTTTCTTGCAAACCCAAATAAAGACGAGGAGAACAAACATCCCGAAAAGAAAACAGCCTCCCTCCTTCTGTCAATAAGCAAGCATGCAGAAGAGGCCCTGTGCTTTTTCCTGGGGTTCACCCACAGCCCACATCTGCCGTTGGCCCCTTTGCCAGAAGCCCACCGTCACACAGGAGGCAGCGCATAGAGGCCAAACACCATTCAAATCCAAAGGCGTGTCATTCATTGTAACTCCTGCAGTGGTGGCTCCACCATTAGGAAGTGTGAGATAATTACCTCGGGCATCAACTGTTTGCCTCCTGCCATGGCCATTTCTCTTGAGCACCCTGCCTGGTGAAAGACACACCTGTGTGTGCCTGAAATCCTGTGAAGTCTGCAATGGAAAATGTGCTCCTTCTCCAGGTGTTGCTGGGCTGCAAGGGCCATCATCTTTCTTCATTGGCCGTCCTGGCCAGGGCTGGTTACAGTCCAACAACAACCAGGAAAACAGATATAACAACAACTAGAAAACTTGCTCCATGCAAGTAATGGTGCTCCATGCAGTCATGCTGGCCGCATCACCTTGGAGGTGTCTATGGACAATGATGGCTCTTCGACTTAGGAATTGAGATGAGCACCAACTCCCAGAGTCGGACACGACTGGACTTCGTGTCAGGGGAAAACCTTTACCTTTACCTTTACCTTTACCTTTACCTTTACCTTTACCTTTACCTTTACCTTTACCTTTACCTTTACCTTTACCTTTACCTTTACCTTTACCTTTACCTTTACCTTTACCTTTACCTTTACCTTTACCTTTACCTTTACCTTTACCTTTACCTTTACCTTTACCTTTACCTTTACCTTTACCTTTACCTTTACCTTTACCTTTACCTTTACCTTTACCTTTACCTTTACCTTTACCTTTACCTTTACCTTTACCTTTACCTTTACCTTTACCTTTACCTTTACCTTTACCTTTACCTTTACCTTTACCTTTACCTTTACCTTTACCTTTACCTTTACCTTTACCTTTACCTTTACCTTTACCTTTACCTTTACCTTTACCTTTACCTTTACCTTTACCTTTACCTTTACCTTTACCTTTACCTTTACCTTTACCTTTACCTTTACCTTTACCTTTACCTTTACCTTTACCTTTACCTTTACCTTTACCTTTACCTTTACCTTTACCTTTACCTTTACCTTTACCTTTACCTTTACCTTTACCTTTACCTTTACCTTTACCTTTACCTTTACCTTTACCTTTACCTTTACCTTTACCTTAGAAAACTTGCTCCAGGTTGTCCTGCTGCCCCATTGCCAGCAAAATAATATCCCATTACCAATCCAGTAGGCTTCTTTATATGGTGGGGAAAAAGGCATCTTATCCTTTGGGTTAGGCAAAAAAAAATTGGTCTGATCCCTCTCCTTTTCAGGAGTGGGGTGGAGTGACCAGTGTGCACATGAAAAACATTGTTATGAATCACACTTTTCCGAAAGGCAAGATGATCTTCCTTGAAGCCTTAGCTTGGTCGTTGATGAAATAATATGCCATTTCCAATCCAGTAGGTTTCTTTATATGCTGGAAGGAAAATATCTTAGCCTTTGGGTCAGGTAGAAAAAAAAATATTTGGATCTGATCCCTCTCCTGTTCAGGAGTGGGGTGGAGTGGCCAGTGTGACATGAAAACCATTGTTATTATGATAACATAGAATCATAGAATCATAGAAACAAAGAGTTGGAAGAGACCTCATGGGCCATCCAGTCCAACCCCATTCTGCCAAGAAGGAGGAATATTGCATTCAAATCACCCCTGACAGATGGCCATCCAGCCTCTGTTTAAAAGCTTCCAAAGGAGGAGCCTCCACCACACTCCGGGGCAGAGAGTTCCACTGCTGAACGGCTCTCACAGTCAGGAAGTTCTTCCTCGTGTTCAGATGGAATCTCCTCTCTTGTAGTTTGAAGCCATTGTTCTGCGTCCTAGTCTCCAAGGAAGCAGAAAACAAGCTTGCTTCCTCCTCCCTGTGGCTTCCTCTCACATATTTATAGATGGCTATTATATCTCCTCTCAGCCTTCTCTTCTTCAGGCTAAACATGCCCAGCTCCTTAAGCCGCTCCTCATAGGGCTTGTTCTCCAGGCCCTTGATCATTTTAGTCGCTCTCCTCTGGACACATTCCAGCATGATCTTCCTTGAAACCTTGGCATCTTGATGAAGATGCTGAGAATTTTCCATGCATCTGGAATAAGAAACCTATTGTTGTAGTTCAGCCTGTGATTGTGTCTGATGTTCATGATGGGAATGGAGATGAAGGGTTTTCTGGACCTGGGTCTGTTGTCAATGGGGATGAGGGTTTGCCTGGGCCTGAGTTAAGCGAGATGAGAGGGCCTAGGGGTCTCGTGAAGATTCACAAGGTCACATTCCTGGAAAGGCCCTCAACAGTCTTTCTCTGAGAAACTTTCTTCTGAAGATGAATCATCAATTTAATGAGAGTAAAGAAAGGAAGACTTTTGTAAACAGAGGCATAGTTCTCAGGCACAAGGAAAGTCAATTAATTTGCAAGAAAAGAGAGATAAGAAACCCTTATCTGGTTGTAAGGGCAAGAGAAATACTTTCCTTTCAGTTCTGGGGTCAGGAAAAGCTTTATATTGATACAAGGGAAATAATTGCCTCAGTCTCATCAATGTTGGAATTTCATGACGGTCTTGTTTGCAGCTAAACGTCAAAAAAACCAAGATTATGGCAACAAGAATGATTGACAACTGGAAAATAGAGGGAGAAACCGTGGAGGCCGTGACAGACTTTGTATTTCTAGGTGCAAAGATTGCTGCAGATGCAGACTGTGGCCAGGAAATCAGAAGACGCTTCCTTCTTGGGAGGAGAGCAATGTCCAGTCTCGATAAAATAGTAAAGAGTAGAGACATCAGACTGGCAACAAAGATCCACCTAGTCAAAGCCATTGTATTCCCTGTAGTCACCTACGGATGTGAGAGCTGGACCTTAGGGAAGGCTGAGCGAAGGAAGATCGATTCTTTTGAGCTGTGGTGTTGGAGGAAAGTGCTGAGAGTGCCTTGGACTGCGAGAAGATCCAACCAGTCCATCCTCCAGGAAATAAAGCCCGACTGCTCATTGGAGGGAAGGAGACGAGAGACAAAGTTGAAGTACTTTGGCCACATCATGAGGAGACAGGAAAGCCTAGAGAAGACAATTATGCTGGGGAAAGTGGAAGGCAAAAGGAAGAGGGGCCGACCAAGGGCAAGACGGATGGATGGCATCCTTGAAGTGACTGGACTGACCTTGAGGGAGCTGGGGGTGGTAATGGCCGACAGGGAGATCTGGCGTGGGCTGGTCCATGAGGTCACGAAGAGTCGGAGACGACTGAATGAATGAACAACAACTTGTTTCCAAGTGTTCCTAGTTTCATGTACAAAGTTTTGCCAGGCTCCTGATCTGTGTATTGGATTTTCATGCTGCCTTGTTCTATCAGTTTTGTACCTTTGAATCTCATGGGTCACCTTATGCCTTGAAGTTCGTGGACTATTCTTTATATTGGGACTATATTGTTTTTTTACCATTTTTACTGCTTTGTCTACATTTATTCTTTAGTAAACTGCTTGCTGATTTTAACAAGCTGGTGTGGTATTTTAAGGGCAGAGGTGCCCTGCTCTGGAGTTACTTATTACTTACTTTACTTAGGCAATCCCTCATTGTCCGAGTAGGATAATCTTCCAAGATCGGTGTACTGGCGGTGGGTCCATAGGTGACTGTGGGGCCCTATTCTTGATATGAATCTTCTCCCACAGTGAGGGCATTGGTTTCAGGTGGAAGGCGGTCCCGGTTGGGGTTGGCTTGACGCGCCTTCCTCCTGGCACATTTTTCTCTTTCGCCCTCCATTCGTGCCACTTCAAATTCTACAGCACTGCTGGTCACAGCTGACCTCCAGCTGGAGCACTCAAGGGCCAGGCCTTCCCAGTTCTCAGTGTCTATACCAGAGTTTTTAAGGTTGGCTTTGAGCCCATTTTTACATCTCTTTTCCTGTCCTCCAACATTCCATTTTCCGTTCTTGAGTTCAGAGTATAGCAACTGTTTTGGGAGACGGTGGTTGGGCATCTGGACAATGTGGCTGGTCCAGCGGAGTTGATGACGGAGGACCATCACTTCAATGCTGGTGGTCTTTGCTTCTTCCAGCACGCTGACGTTTGTCCACTTGTCTTCCCAAGAGATTTGCAGGATTTTTCAGAGGCAGCGCTGATGGAATCGTTCCAGGAGTGTGACGTCTGTAGACAGTCCATGTTTCACAGGCGTATAGCAGGGTTGGGAGGACAATAACTTTATAAACAAGCACCTTTGTATCCCTACGGATGTCCTGTATAGCACCCATCACCTAATTGCCAAGAGCTAAGGAGACAAGCAGGTTCTCCCAGGAACTGTATGCAAGGAAAGCTGAGTAGTATTTGTCTGAGAGAAAGAAGGGAAGAATATGGAAACACCAGCCTTTCTTTTGCATCTGCTTCTCAGCCCCAAATATACCTGCTCACCTTGTGCATCAATGAACAAAAATTGACTGTCAAAGAAAGTCGAGCCAGTAAATGAATGCTTTGTTGCTGCCAATAATTCAGATATGAAAGGAGTGAATACAGGTGTATATAATGAGATATTGAGATGGTCTCCATTAGGAAAAGCTATCCTGGGAACAGAAAAATAACCCCAGAGGTTTCCCAAGGTAGTGATTTCAGCCTTTTGACACTGATTTTAAGATTCAGGGAGGATAAATGAGGGCCAAACAGACCGGGAAAGTTTAGCCTGGCAAATCCTAGCTGGTCTAAGTCAAATCTCAGATTCCAGCGTCTGAAAGGAGGCATCTCCCCGCACCTTCTCCTGTCTCCTCTAAGGAATGTGCAGTGTATGAAAAATGCAAGCAGTTTGGGGAGGTTGCCAAGGGCTGCGCTGAGAGTTTCGGAGAGTTGTAATCCAGAAGAAAAAGAAAAAAAAATCAGAGATCCAAATAAATTATGTATCACAGAAATATTATATATGTTCAGTTCCTTAGTCAAAGGAAGCTGGCCTTGGGCAAACACTTGCAACCCTCGAAGAGGTGTGTGGGTGTGATGAGATAAACAGCTCCGCCTTACTATTGGGTGTAAAAAATATATTTTTCAAAAACCACCAACTTTCTGAAAGACTTGCTTTCTCTGTATCAGCTTTGCTCAATTTAAACAGACTCATCCACAGCAATTTACAGAGGCTGAGTGGCCATCTGTCAGCAGAATGGGGTTGGACTGGATGGCCCTTGGGTCCCTTCTAACTTTATTATTCTATAATAACTCCCATTATCTCTTCCTTTTACAGAGAAATGGCTGTGCAGTCTAGGGGTGATGGAGTGAGGTTGGTTTGGGAAAAACTACTGCGGGATATTGTAATGTCAGCCAATACTCTACCTCAACAGTGAAGGATCTCTCCCTCTTGGAAAAAAAGTTCCAAATGGGATCTTTAGCCAAAGTCAAAAGAAAAATAATTCCCCGAGTGAAGGTTGGAATTTTCTCCCAATAACATCTTCAGATGCCACTCTGCCTGATGCAAAGCACAGCTTGTTCTTGGAGAGAGTCTGGCAAGGCAGCCCGCCAGTCCTTTCTGGGACCTCATCTTATATGTTCCGTAGTATGAATTTTCCAGAGTGTCTTCATTGAAACTACAAATGCATATATTGCTAAGGGTTTCCTTAAAAAGGTATCAATATGATACTTTTGAAATCTGACTTGTGGCCATTAGTATTCCTCCAAAGGCACATCTCATGCAAGCGGTCAGTCCACCAAGCCGCTGTGTGTGGAGATCCAAAAACAGACAAGAATGGTAGTTAAATTAGGGGAGGGAATTAGTCCTTCCTTCCTTCCTTCCTTCCTTCCTTCCTTCCTTCCTTCCTGCCCTCCCTCTCTCCATCCCACCCTCCTCCTTTTTCCTTCCTTCCTCCCTTCCTTCCTTCCTTCCCTCTCTCCCTCCCTCCTTCTCTCCTTCCTTCCTTCCTTCCTTCCTTCCTTCCTTCCTTCCTTCCTTCCCTCCCTCTCTGCCTCCTTCTCTCTCTCCCTCTCCTTCCTTCCTTTCTTCCTTCCTTTCTTCCTAGCACAAACAGCACTGGGTCCCAGCTATCATACTACTAAACCTCCTCCCTCCCTCCCTCTTTCTTTTCTTTTCTTTTCTTTCTTTCTTTCATTCTTTCCTTTCCTCCCTCTCTTTCCTTCCTTCCTTCCTTCCCTCCCTCTTTCTTTCTTTCTTTCTTTCTCCTTCCTTCCCTCCTTCCTTCCTTCATTCCTTCACTCACTCACTCACTCACTCACCCTTTCTTTCCTTCCTTCCGTCCTTCCTTCTTTCTTTTTTTCTTTCTTTCTTTCTTTCTTTCTTTCTTTCTTCTCCTTCCTTCCCTCCCTCTCTCCCTCCATCTCTCCTGCAGTAGAGCAAAAAAGAGGGCTGTTTTAAGGAAGCCCAGGGTAGATAACTCCAGGACAACGCTCTCCTTCCCTGAGCCTCCTTAAAAAGTCTTGGAAAGCTGTGTGTCGGGAGAGAGTGTGCACGCATGGAGTGCCTATAGCAGCTGTCTCCTCCAGAGTAGAAAGAAACAGCTTTAATGAAGCATTAAACCCAGACAGAAAGGAAAGGATCGCAGAAAGAGTGGTATCTTTAATGCTTTTAATCCAGGTGTTATTGTAGGATATGGAAGGTGAGCCTGTGGGAAGTCCCCTCCCCCCATAATGGACTGGATAGAGTGCCTCTTTAATCCTGTTGCTGTCACCCAGGTTCCCTTGGTGGAAAAAAAGGATCCCAGGAATAAAAAAGGGGAGCTTTGTAAGTTCCCCATTGCTGCCAATAATAATTATTATTATTATTATTTATTTATTTATTTATTTATATTCCACCCTTCTCACCTCGAAGGGGACTCAGGGCAGATCACAGTACGCATACACGGCAAACATTAAATGCCGCTTTGTATAGACAATACACAGACAGAACAGAACAGAAGGAGGTGCATGCAAGGTTGGGCTCGAGTCCCAAGGGGTGCTGTTGCTCTATCCTCTATGATGAAGAGCCATCAGGACTTCCTCCTTCCTTTTGGTTGTCCAGCATTTTTTGATCTTTTTTCTTTATGGCGTCATAAAACACCTCCCTCGCTTTTAGCGGTGCCTATTTTCTCTCATCACAGCTAAGCTGTTTTCAAATTACTTAGGTAAACAATGATCTAAGCTGACAATTGGCAGCTCATGCCAACCCAAGGTTTCAAACTTGCAACCTTTTGGTTGATAGATCTTATAATTGCTGATGATTTACCAGCTGTGCTAAACCTCTGGTCAGATCTAGCTGGATTTTTCAACTACGAACTGAAAACAGCTATCTGGCTACCCAACCTTGTTCAGGAGCCATTCGAAAACGGATATGGAGGTCTACTGGTATCTGGCCTGCAGGAACAGATCAAGGTTCAGCTGAAATGCACAAGCCTAGTGGGCAGTGAGAAGCCCCCGGCGGCGCAGTGGGTTAAAGCACTGAGCTGCTGAGCTTGTTGATCGAAAGGTCGCAGGTTCGATTCCGGGGAGCAGCGTGAGCTTCCGCTGTCAGCCCTAGCTTCTGCCAACCTAGCAGTTCGAAAACATGCAAATGTGAGTAGATCAATAGGTACCGCTCCGGCGGGAAGGTAACGGTGCTCCATGCAGTCATGCCGGCCACATGACCTTGGAGGTGTCTACGGACAACGCCGGCTCTTCGGCTTAGAAATGGAGATGAGCACCACACCCCAGAGTCAGACATGACTGGACTTAATGTCAGGGGACTACCTTTACCTTACCTAGTGGGCAGTGACCATGCTGGGTGAGGGATTTGTAGGTATTGCCCAAAAAAGTAACTTTTCCAAGTTCAGAAAAACACAAAGACCGAAAAGAGCTTCTGTGCTCTCTTCAATTTATTGTTTCAGGTCTATGATATGGAACACACCTTTTTCAGCAATGGGGAACGGCAACAAATATTCATGAAGATAGATCCTCTTGCCGGGACAGAGATCTTCCAAACTGGAAAGGGCAGCGAGGAAGTCTTGGAAATACATGACTTTAAAAATGTAAGTATAGCTGTCCAGGGTTGGCAATTGTCTAAAGCAGACTGAAGCAACTGCCTCAGGCAGTCTGGTCTCAAAGAGCAGAGTTGTGTGTGCTTTGCAGCCGAAGAAAACTCTGCCTTTGCTGCTATCTCTGCCAATATAAGTTCTCTTTACTGATCATGAAAATGGTGCATGATGTTCTGAATTTAGTTATGACCATATGACTGCAGGCCTGTTCTCCTTTCATCACGCCTTCACCTGACTATCTTTTGCTCCAACAGGGAATCACTGGCATCTTTTTCAGCGGAGATCCAAAGTGCTTCATCAGGAGCCAAATGAAAGGGATACCGGAAACATCTGACATTGAAATGGAGGAGCCTGAGGTTTGCAGAGAAACGTGGATTCAATCAAACCAGATAGATCTGTCAGAGATTAGAACAGCGCAGAAAGTACAGAGAAAGTAATCCCGTTCACTTTCAAATGCAACAACAGACATGCTCGGCATATTTTGTTAAATGCCGAACTAAGGCCTAGCTGAACCTGTCCAGACGGAATCAGTTTTAACTTTGAAATTGGTCCAAATTTAGTCTAGTGGAGAGAGCAGTCTGAAATTGCATCCAGGTTCTATTTCTGATTTCTCAAAACGAATGCATGGATCCAAAGACCCTCTTCTCTTTATATCCTTACTACCTAGAGTTATTCGAAGAAGTCATGTTTTTATATATTATATTATATTACTTTGATTGCAGGTGAACTATAAATCCCAGTGCCTACAATGGCTATAAATCAAGGTGAATCCCCACACCCCGCCCCCGCAAACCTCTCCAGTATTTTTCTGTAGTCATGAGGGTTCTGTGAGCCAAATGTGGTCCAGGTCCATTGTCAGTGGGGGTCATAGTCCTCCTTTGATGCAGGGTAAACTACAACTTCCATCATGTGGAATCAATCCCCCAAACATCTCCAGCATGTTTAGTTGCTGATTAGGTCTGCTCTGTTTGTTGTGCAGATAGACTTGAAAAGAAAAGGAAAAGGTTATGGGAGGGGCAGTGGGCGGGATCATGCAAATTACACACCAATGGCAAAAGTAAGAAACACTGAGGTGTCTATGAAGGAGGAATCACATAAAATGTAGGATGAAATTGTCCCCGAATGAAAGCATTCCTTAGGTGGTGGGCAGTATGGTGTTTGGGGAGGACATGGCAGGGGTTGGGCTACATGTTCATGGTGCTCACTATAACCTGAAATGTCATTGGAGGGAGGGCTTTTGGTGGCTCCTCAGCACTGTGGGTTAAAGCTGATTGTGGACGTGGGAGCCTGTCTGTGGAAGTGGGCACCCCAGCCACAGACACACATACATTTTTCACTTTATTATGTGTATAGATTTTGGTCAACGGATAACATTTCTAAGATATGAATGGGAAGGATCCTAAAAGCAGGAATTGCACTTTACCTAAAGAGAGGAAGTATATTATCAAAAGAAAGAAGGCTGAAGGAGGCACAAATGTGCATATAATTTGCATTGGCTAATTCGTATTTACAGATGCCACGCTGATTTATTATTTATTTATTTATTTCGCATATTTCTACCCTGCCCTTCTCAACCCCCGAGGGGGAACTCAGGGCGGCTTATAAAAGGCACAATTCGATGCCTACACTGTTGTAAGTCAGCGTGTGCCTCATGTATCTACTAGTGCTAGTAGGAGGAAACGAGGCTAGCATCGGGGATGTCGATGACCTAATTTCCCCGGGGAGTGAGTTCCACAGCAGCTGAAGCACATTAGGGACATGTTCCTAGAATCTAGTGATGGGGAAGAGTTTCAGGGGTTTACTCATGAAGAGATGGAGATGGAGGATTACCGTGGTGTAAAGCGAGTAGCACGCAGTTCAGATAGCGATGAGGAATCAATTTCCAAGCGTCTTAAAGAGATAGCAGATAGCTACGGGTCTGAAAGTGATGATGAAGAGCTTGACTGGACTAGGGTCCAGGAGGTTCAGGATGTGATTAATGCTTCAACCTCCAGTGATGAGTTCCAAGGATTCACAGACCCATGGGTTTCAGATACTGCTTCTCAGGATGCAGCCCTGAGTGCAGACTGGCAACAATGGAGGGAACGCAGTTCACCTGTGGAACTGGATGCACCTGGAAGCGAATCTAGTGATTCTGATGGGATTTAAGGAGTAGCCTTGGGTCCATCATGTTGCAGAGTTCAAAGTGTTGTGTACCTGTGCATTCTGCTGTTAACTCTTGCCTTGAGTCCTTGCATCGAGAATCGTGTTTCCGTGACCGTGCTGACTACTTTGCCTGCCTTGGAACTGTGAGTCTTGTCTCCTGCCCTGACCTTGGACCGTCTTGACTATTCTGCGATTCTGCCTGTCTCCTGCGTGGACTTCGGACCGTTCCTCATACTGCTTTTTGCTTTGTGATTTTTGAACTGCCTGTATTCCATTCTTACGACGAACTGTTTGTCTGTTTTACTTCAGTTTCCTTTTTTCTGCCCAGACTGCCTGGGTTGCTGCCTTGTTTACATTCCTGCAAGCTGCAGGCTCTTTTGTTTACAAGCTCTGCTGATAAGAGTCATTTGACTTGTTAATTTGCCATGAAACACCTTTTGTTAACCCTTAAGCTGCTGTTTCGCCTCGTTGGTCCGCCTGGGTCTTGACATACACAATAGTACAAATAAACATATATAAACAACACTTATAACAGTTTTAAACAGTTAAAACAATTAGTTATATATCACAATCAATAAAACCAATCTCATGCTCAACGTTCGCCAACTCAGAATTCATTCCACATTGTCAATTCCTATCAGTTCTAGTCGTCATTGTCCTTTATCTGTCTGCCAGATTACCCAAACGCCTGGTCCCAAATCCATGTTTTTAATTTCCTTCTAAAGGAAAGGAGGGATGTCGATGACCTAATTTCCCAGGGGAGTGAGTTCCACAGGTTAGGGGTCACCGTCAAGAAGGCCCTGCTCCTCGTCCCCGCCAATCTCACTTGTGATAGAGGCGGAGCCGAGAGCAGGGCCTCCCCAGAAGATCTTAAACTCCAAGGCGGGACGTAGAGGGAGATGCGTTCGGACAGATACGTTCGGACAGATGTTTTTAATTTCCTTCTAAAGGAAAGGAGGGATGTCGATGACCTAATTTCCCCGGGGAGTGAATTCCACAGGTGAGGGGTCACCACCGAGAAGGCCCTGCTCCTTGTCCCCGCCAATCTCACTTATGATAGAGGTGGGGCTGAGAGCAGGGCCTCCCCAGAAGATCTTAAACTCCGAGGCAGGACGTAGAGGGAGATGCGTTCGGACAGATACGCTGGGCCGGAACCGTATAGGGTTTTGTAGGTCAAAACCAGCACTTTGAATTGTGCTCGGAATTGGATCGGCAGCCAGTGGAGCTGACACAACAGAGGGGTGGTATGCTCCCTGTATGATGCTCCGGTGAGTAATCTGGCTGCCGCCCGCTGGACTAATTGAAGTTTCTGAACAGTCTTCAAAGGCAACCCCATGTAGAGTGCATTGCAGTAATCTATTCGGGATGTAACAAGAGCGTGGACCACTGTGGCCAGATCCGACTTCCCAAGGTACGGGCGCAGCTGGCGCACAAGTTTTAATTGGGTTTGCCTTCATCTGTCAAAAGGATATCTACCCATTTTTTTTCTGAACCCAAGTGAGAAACGGTGCATGTTCAGCTTTGGATGCAAAGTGAGGCGTATTTGTCCAGAAAACACAGAATTTCAGCCTGGAAACGAAAAGCTGGTGAAATGCCACTCTCTGAAATTGCAAATAAAGTGCAAGGCTATTTCATTTCCTTTGCAGGAAGAGAAAACAACATCAACTTATTTCGAGCAGTCTGTAGTCTGGGTTCCAGGGGAGAAACCGGTTGAAAACAAAGATTTCCTGAAGAATTCCAGGATTTTGGAATTTTGCGAAAATGTAACTGTGTATTGGATGCACCCAGCCTTGTTGAAAGGTAAAGCATTCTCCATCACTTTCACATTGATGCCAAGCCAGGATTTAGAAAAGTTACTTTTCTAAAGCTACCGCTGGGTAGGAAATTTTGTGAGTTACTTTCGTAAACTGACTAAGCACCTCATCACACTAGAGAATGAATCCACTTTGAATCCGGTTTTTGCCTCCGGAAAAATTCTGGAGTTCGTAGTTTAGTGAGGCTGTTAAAGTCTCCTCCCTAAACTACAAATCCCAGAATTCTGCAAGAGGCGGAAACCGGATTTTAAGTGGATTCATTCTCTAGTGTGCTGAGGTCCATAATAGGTTTTTTGGGGGGGGTATAGTCCAAGAATTTGGTTTTTCGTCTAGATTGTCCCAAATCTTTTATTATGGGTCATTCTGACTTGGACTTCTATTATTGCTGTACAATCTTCTCATTCACTCAGCTGTGGAAAAAAATCTCGATTTTAGAGACAGAAGTCTTTGACTTTGAAAACGAAGGCGAGGTGGAGAATGGGTTCCCAACAGGCAAGCAAAAGCCGACTGAAGGTCATCAAGAAGAAAAGGAAAGAGAGAAATCCGGCAAGAGGCGTCAGGCTCGGCAGCTCACGCAGGAGGACTTCCCAGTGAACGACTACGTGAGTCTCTGCCAGGAAATAAACAGTCCGCAGGTAGCACTGAGCTCTGGGTTGAGCTTCAAAGGGAGAAGATATCAAGCGTGCCTTTCGGTACAGCCCCAATTCCCTGCCTGTTTGCTTACCACCACCACCACCACCACCTTGGAAAGTAATGCCAGGCGCCAGGTTGGGGGAAAAACTGCTTTAAAGCATTGCACAATTAGAATAGACAGGGAGCTTCATAGATAGATGGATGGATGGATGGATGGATGGATAGATAGATGGATAGATGGATAGATAGATAGATAGATAGATAGATAGATAGAAAGATAGAAAGATAGAAAGATAGAAAGATAGAAAGATAGAAAGATAGAAAGATAGAAAGATAGAAAGATAGAAAGATAGAAAGATAGAAAGATAGAAAGATAGAAAGATAGAAAGATAGAAAGATAATCTAAATATGCCTGTCTGTACCATATAGGCTGTTGCTTGGTGGGTTGGCCCTCTCTGGAATGGCTGTTGCTAAGTACAGTGGCCCTCAAACAATCATTGTCAATGACAAAATGGCTATGGAAGTTCTAATTGTGTTAAATTAATGCTAATAACATGGAACGTTTTGTTTTTTTTGGTGGCTCTGGGAGCTTTATCACTTAACCAGTGAGGGCGCTGGAGTGGCTGTTGCTAGTGAAGTGGCCCTCACTGGAGTAGCTGCTACTTGGTGGAGTGGCCCTCACTGGAATGGCTATTGCTAGGTGGTGTGGCCCTCACTAGAGTGACTATTGATAGGTGGAGGGACCGTTGCTGGAGTAGCTGTTGCTAGCTGGAGTGGCCCTCTTTGGAATGGCTGTTACTAGGTAGGGTGGCCCGCACTGAAGTGGTTGTTGCTAGGTGAAGTGGCCCTCACTGGAATGGCTGCTGCTACGTGGAGTGGCCCTCACTGTAATCACTGTTGCTAGGTGGAGTGGCCCTCACTGGAATGGCTGTTGCAAAGTGGAGTGGCCCTCGCTGTGATAGGAGTTGCTAGGTAGAGTGGCCCTTGTTGGAAAGGCTGTTTCTAGGTCGAGTGGCCCACTGCGATGTCACTAGGGAAGAAAGATGGCATGTGTATGAAGGGGAAGGAATGAAAGAGCCCTAAAGAGAGCCAGGTTGCCCTCACAGAGCTGGAGAAGGGAGAAAGGGAGAAAAGGGGGAAGGGAAAGAAAAGAAGGGAATGAATGAGGGAGTGACAAGAAAGAACGAGGAAAGGAAGGAAAAGAAAGGAAAGGGGAAAAGGTATGAGGGGAGAGAAAGAGAAACAAGGGATGAAAGCAGGGGGGGGGGGTAGCAGCCCCTCTGACACCCTCGCAATGCCAAGCATAGATGCTTGTTGCAAATAAAGGAGCCATGTGTTTGTACCCAGTTACCTCAAAGCTGCCCAGAGTCCTATAGTCCAAAGTAGGATTGCTCCAGTATGTCAGCTGTGCATTCCTGCCTTGGGCATTGGCCTAGATCTATTGTATTCCTGGAAGCAAGATCAGGAATCGGTGCCTCATTTCTCCTTTTTCGTTTTCCAGACGGAGAACGGGCTGGAGTTCCACCCGCTGTGGGATGAGAGGGGCTACTGCTGTGCCCAGTGCCGCCGTGCCCATCGATACTGCCAGCGGGTCTGTGAGCCTTTGCTGGGCTATTACCCCTACCCTTACTGTTACGGAGGGGGGCGGGTCATCTGCCGGGTCATCATGCCGTGCAACTGGTGGGTAGCACGTATGTTGGGGCGGGTGTAAGCATACTTAGCCAAGGAAGACAAGTATGCCATAGCAGTACATAGAATCTCCCTAGGCCATTCCTAGGAAGCCACTTTGCAGCAAGAATGACATAAAGCACCCTTCCACTGCTCATTATTTGCTCCAAAGACCAACCTGGCCAACTAGAAGAGGTTAAGGTGGCAAGAAACCTATAACCTATTTACTGAAACCCAGTATAGTTTCACTAGGTATGTTAACCATTTCCATGGGGAAGAGGACATAGGACAGCAATACGGAGACTGCCCTAATTTCAATCCTTGTCATCTCCAGTGTATTTATGTTTCAAGGATGACCTATAACAGTGTTTCTCAACCTTCCTAATGCCACGACCCCTTCATACAGTTCCTCATGTTGTGCTGACCCCCAATCATAAAATTATTTTTGATGCTACTTCATAACTATAATTGTGCTACTATTATAAATGATAATATAAATATCTCATATACAGGATGTATTTTCATTCACTGGACCAAATTTGGCACAAATACCCAATACACCCAAATCTGAATACTGATGGGGTTGGCGAGAATTGATTTTGCCATTTGGGAGTTGTAGTTGCTGGGATTTATAGTTCACCTACAGTCAAAGAGCATTCTGAACTCCACCAACAATGGAATTGAACCAAACTTGGCATACAGAACTCCCATGACAGACAGAAAATACAGGAGGGTTTTGGTGTGCATTGACGTTGAGTTTTGGAGTTGTAGTTCACCTACATCCAGAGAGCACTGTGGACTCAAACAATGATGCATCTCGACCAAACTTGGTATGAATCCCCAATATGGTCAAATGTGAACACTGGTGGAGTTTGGGAAAAATAGACATTGACATTTGGGAGTTGCAGTTTTTGGGATTTATAGTTCACCTACAATCAAAGAGCATTCTGAACTCTACCACTGATGAAATTGAACCAAACTTGGCACACAGCACTTCCATGACCAACAGAAAATACTGGAAGGGTTTGGTGGGCATTCACCTTGAGTTTTGGAGTTGTAGTTCATCTACATCCAGAAAGCACTGTGTACTCAAACAATGATGGATCTGGCCCAAACTTGGCATGAATCCCCCATATACTCAAATGTGAACACTGGTGGAGTTTAGGAAAAATAGATGTTGACATTTGGGAGTTGCAGTTTTGGGGATTTATAGTTCACCTACAATCAAAGAGCATTCTGAACCCCACCAAAGATAGAATTGGGTCAAACTTCATACACAGAACCCCCATGCCTTGAAGGGACTCGCTGGCATAAGCCTCTTTCCAACCTCACATGCTCTCCCTCACCTGCACATGGACACGACACTGCCATGTGCAGAGCACGCCTGCTCTCCCCTCCCTGCTTGGAGTCTCAGAAACAGCACTCCCCTTGGCTGAGAGGCCTGCCAATTGCAGTGGAGGAGGGCTTTTGGTGAGAGGATTTGCCATCTGATTCCAAAAAGGAAGAGATCTTCCGCCTTCTCTGCCAAAGGGGTTCCTAAGATGATCAGAAATATACGTTTTCTGGTGGTCTTTGGTGACCTCTTTGAAACCCCCACACAACCCCCCAGGGCTCCTGACCTCCAGGTTGAGAAACACAGAACTATAAGAACCCACACCCAAAACCCAAAACCCAAACAGTACACAGTATTAGACTAGATAGGTTTGGTTTCAATCAGATTCCTACTTTCAGATGAAAATATTATTTGTGGCAATCAAAGATCTGACATCAACTTCAACCAGCCCTAGCCAGTCAATCGTGAGGGCTCATGGGGGTTGTAGTCCAACACGTTCCTCATCCCTGAATGAATGGAAGATTGCCTCTGACAATCAATGGTGCTACATAGAATCATGGAATCATAGAGTTGGAAGAGACGTCATGGGCCGTCCAGTCCAACCCCATTCTGCCAAGAAGCAGGAATATTGCATTCAAATCACCCCTGACAAATGGCCATCCAGCCTCTGTTTAAAAACTTCCAAAGAAGGAGCCTCCACCACACTCCGGGGCAGAGAGTTCCACTGCTGAACAGCTCTCACAGTCAGGAAGTTCTTCCTCATGTTCAGATGGAATCTCCTCTCTTGTAGTTTGAAACCATTGTTCCGTGTCCTAGTCTCCAAGGAAGCAGAAAACAAGCTTGCTCCCTCCTCCCTGTGGCTTTCTCTCACACATTTATACATGGCTATCATATCTCCTCTCAGCCTTCTCTTCTTCAGGCTAAACATGTCCAGCTCCTTAAGCCACTCCTCATAGGGCTTGTTCTCCAGACCCTTGATCATTTTAGTCGCCCTCCTCTGGACACATTCCAGCTTGTCAACATCTCTCTTCAATTGTGGTGCCCAGAATTGGACACAATATTCCAGATGTGGTCTAACCAAAGCGGAATAGAGGGGTAGCATGACTTCCCGAGATCTAGACACTAGGCTCCTCTTGATGCAGGCCAATATCCTCAATATATTATATTGATATATAATATATAATATATTAACCTGAGTATCTTTGCACATAGTTAGTGTTTGGGAAGGGAGCTTTGCTGTAGGGTTTTAGAACTGCACCTGCCCCACTTTGTTACATGTGTAGATCTCTGCCCTCAAACCAGAAGGTATCCTCTTGCTGCTTCTTTACAGTTAGCTCCATACTCTGTGCCTACTGCCATAAGACTGTCATCTTACCTGCATGGAAATGTATATACAAACTATTCCGTTTCCCTGCATGACTCTATCCTGAGTACTGATTGCCAAAATAAGGGTGCATTTGGCCTACGGTGCAAAGAAATTGCTGCCACTTCATGCTTTTTCCCTTCTTTTGTGGTCTCAGTCCTAAAATGCTTATGGTGCCTGGCAAAAAAAAAAATACATCAATTTTTGAAAAATTTACCGAGAAGGCATTTAAGTTCTCTATACATTTTGCTAAACTAGAATCAAACAGAGACAGGCTAAGTAGCTAGAAAAAAAATCCATTTCCAATTCAAGCCACATTTGAAAGCTCATCTGAAAAGCCACAGGAGGGCAGCCTTCACCAATGCATTCCCTCTCTCTAGCTAAATTGCAATGCGCTCTCCAACTGTTTTGAGTGCCAGGAAGGATTTGAGTGTTGTGCTATGGATTGCCGCTTGGCCATAGAAACCCATTGGGTGCTCTTGAGCAAGTCGCACTATCTCAGCCACAACACCCATCTGAACAATCTTGCCACGAAAATTCTACGACGGTTGAATGAAAAGTAATGCCTCCACCTTCGTAACTCCTCAACAGATTGCAACACTGGTATGCGGCAGTACTGGCTTGTTCAGTAGACTCTCCTCTACAGTTCTATTTTGGCAGGAAGCCTTAGCATTGAATGGTTGTGTTGTTAAAGTGCAAAGTATGGAACCCTGCGCAGACGGTTGGTCAATGCGACTTAAGCAATGCAGTCATTGAATTCTTGACAGCAGAAGGTGTCACCCCAAAGGAGATTCATCAGAGAATGCAACCTTTTTATGGTGATTGTGTTGATGTGAGGACTGTGTGTCATTGGGTGAGTAAGTTTCAAGATGTTGAGGTGGGAACATCTGACTTGCGTGACAAACAAAGAGTTGGACGTCTTGTGACAGCAACCACCGAGTTTCACAAGCAAAAGATTGATTCAGGACAATCGTCATTTCACTCAGATAGAAATTTCAAGCAAAAACGGCATTTCACAAGAATGTGTGGTTTACATTATTGCTTTGCTTGGCTATCGGAAGATCTGTGTACAATGGGTACCCAGGATGAGAGAACTGAGAGACGTTGGTTACAGAAACAAGAATGTCGACTTCTTCCGTGACGGCTTCAGAAAACTTGTTCATTGTTGCCAGAAATGTATTCAATTGTCTGGTGATGATGTGGAAAAGTGAATAGTGGTAGTTAAAGAGCACACTCTAAGGATTATTTCTGCACTTGATTTATTAAAATATTCCCATCCAAACCCAAGTAACAAAGGTGGAGGCATTATTTTTCATTCAACTTGAAAACAATGTATTGTCAAAGGCTTTCATGGACAGAATCACTGGGTTGTTGCAGGTTTTTCAGGCTATATGGCCATATTCTAGAAGCATTCTCTCCTGACGTTTTGCCAGCATCTATGTCAGGCATCCTCAGAGGTTGTGAGGTCTGTTGGAAACTTGGAAAATTGGATTTATATATCTGTGGAATAATGTCCAGGGTGGGAGAAAGAACTCTTGTCTGTTGGGGGTAGGTGTGAATATTCCAGTTTTCCACTTTGATTAGCATTTGATGGCACAGAAATGCTGGACCACCCTCACAACCACCATGTCAGACTACACAGAGAAGCCATTGAAATCCACAAGCATGTGGACAATTTCAACAGAAAGGAAGAAACCATGAAAATGAACAAAATCTGGCAACCAGTATTTTAAAAAAAACCCTCTAAAATCAGGACAGTAAATGTAGGGATCTTCCAGACAGGCCCTATATCCCAGGATCTGATCCCAAGTTTTCTGTTTATCTCAGATTATCTGGCAATGTGGACTCATATAATCTAGTTTAAAGCAGAAAACCTGGGATCAGATCGTGGGATATATGGCCTGTCTGGAAGGGCCCAAAGAGGAACACTAAAAAAACAAAACATAAGAATTCCTTTCATGAAACAATTATTAACATCTCCCAACAAAGGATTCCCCCAGGCAGGAAGCAGCCAGACTTTGAAGCTACAAGGCCATTCAATACTAATCAAGGTGGCCAATTGAAACATTCACACTTGCCTCAAACAGACAAGAGTTCTTTCTCCCACTCAAGACATAATTCCACAGATATATAAACTCAACTTGTCTAGTTTCCAACAGACCTCAGAACAGCAAATAAAGAACAACACTGAAACACAGGGGAACTTCAGACAAAAAACAATCAGGGCCAACTAATCACCTCTCAACAAAGGATTCCCCCAGGCAGGAACAAGCCACACCTAAAAACTGTCAGGCCATCAAATGCTAATCAAGGTGGCCAATTGAAACATTTACACCTCGCTCCAACAGACAAGAGTTATTTCTCCCACTGTGGACATTCCACAGATATATAAATCCAATTTTCCTAGTTTCCAACAGACCTCACAACCTCTGAGGATGCTTGCCATAAATGCAGGTGAAACGTCAGGAGAGAATGCTTCTGGAACATGGCCCTATAGCTTGAAAAACCTACAACAACCCAACTTGAAAACATACAGCACACAACTGTCTTCCCTAGAAAAGCAAGGTGCCCTTGTATCACATCCTTTGCACCCACCTTCTGCAGGCTAACTACACATTTGGGACACTGCAAAGAACAAGATGCCTTTCTGAAAGATAGCTTCAGTACTCTATATTCCATTAGAAAAGGGTAAATGGAGAGGCAGACACAGTCTGGCATCAAGCAGAAATGGGCACGAAACTCCAATTTCCTGAACCACAGGGCAATCTTGACAAGCAAACAGTGGGTTCAGGAAGGCTTGTGTCATCTTCACTCCTGCGAGAAGCCCAAACACGCATTAGCAGCTACTCTAATTCCAACCTATTCACCAGTGAGGGATTCTTCAAGCTTAGCGTCGACATTTCAGTTGGATTTCCCGCAGAGAGAAGAAGGATGAAAGCCTGGGCATTGTCTTGTCAGTTTCGGAGTTTGTGAGAAAGCGCTTCCAAATCACTCAACTTTATTTCTTCGAGAAGACAAATGTCACAATCGTCACAGAGGAAGCTGGGCCCCTAGGCGTCCGTGTCACAAGCGCTGATCAATGCGCATCGGGCAGCTGCACAACTACACTCCACCGATGATTGCGCCGCTAATTTTCCTCGCTGGGGTAAATAATTGTCTTTGCTAATGTAATGCTCGTATGTTTGAATACTTGGGAAAAACACAATATCTCAACAACAGATGCACAGCATCCACGGAAGGCATCTGGCTCCCTCACAATGAGCGTTTGATGGCTGAACCATTTTGGAGGAACTGAAAATAGTTTGCAAAGGCCAAAGGGAGTTCACAAGGCACCCACAAACCAAAGGAGGACACAAGTAGCTTGCTAACCTGCAGTGGCCTTCTTACCCGTATTAGTAGTCTCTGTGCAACCGCAACAGCCACCGTCTCTGTATTTCTCACTTACCCTGGGATCTCGCACCGCTTGTTGAAAATGAGAAGCGGACACTTAAAAGCCTCCCAATGGAACAATTCTCTGGCACAACAAGGGCCTCGCTGCCCATTTGCCACATCTTATACTTGAAACGCGGAATTGTTTACTGTGGCTGATGAACCTCAATGGTGCACCACAGAAGCAGGAAGACCGTCTCTAGCACATTTTAGGGAAGAGAATAGTGCTGGTGGCAGAGCTGCTCAGATCACCAACCTCAGCCATAGAGTCAAATGAGGCCCATGGGTCTTTCTAGTGCAGTGTTTCTCAACCTGGGGGTCGGGACCCCTGTGGGGGTCACAAGGGGGCGTCAGAGGGGTCACCAAAGACCATCAGAAAATGTATTTTCTCTTTGTCATGAGTTCTATCATTGGTGGGGTTCAGAATGCTATTTCATTGTGGGTGAACTATGAATTCCAACAACTACAACTCCCAAATGACAAAGTCTATTTTCTCCAAACTCTACCAGTGTTCACATTTGGGCATATTGATTATCTGTGCCAAGTCTGATCCAGATCCATCACTGTTTGAGTCCACAGTATTCTCTAGATATAGTTGAACTACAACTCCAAAAACCTGACTCCACCTGACTCTCCCAGTATTCCTCTTGACCATGGGAATTCTGTGTGCCAAGTTTGATTCAATTCCACCATTGGTGGAGTTCAAAAGGCTCTTTGATTTTAGGTGAACTATAAATCCCAGCAACTCCAACATTCCCATATGACAAAATCAATCCCCTCCAACCCCACCAGTATTGACATTTGGGCGTATTGGGTATTTGTGCCAAATTTGGTCCAGTGAATGAAAATACATCCAACATATCAGATATTTATATTATGATTCATAACAGGAGCAAAATTAAGGTTGTAGCAATGAAAATAACGTTATGGTTGGGGGTCACCACAACGTGAGGACCTTTACTAAGGGGTCGTGGCATTAGAAAGGTTGAGAACCGCTGTTCTAGTGCAATGGTTCTCGACCTTCCTAATGCCATGACCCCTTAATACAATTCTTCATGTTGTGGTGAACCCCAGCCATAACATTATTTTCGTTGCTACTTCATAACTGTAATGTTGCTACTGTTATGAATTGTAATGGAAATAACTGATATGCAAGATCTATTTTCATTCACTGGCCCAAATTTGAATACTTGGGCGGGGGGGAGTTGGGGGAGGGGATTGCTTTTGTCATTTAGGAGTTGTAGTTGTTGGGATTTATAGTTCACCTACAGCCAAAGAGCATTCTGAACTCCACCAGCGATGGATTTGAACCAAACATGGCACACAGGACTCCCATGACCAAAAGAAAATACTGGAAGGGTTTGGTGGGCATTGACCTTGAGTTTTGGAGTTGTAGTTCATCTACATCCAGTGAGCATTGTGGACTCAAACAATGATGGATCTGGACCAAATTTGGGACAAATAGTCTGCCTAAATGTGAACACTGGTGGAGTTTGAGGAAAATAGACCTTGACATTTGGGAGCTGTAGTTCTGGGATTTATAGTTCACCTACAATCAAAGAGCATTCTGAACCTTACAAATGACAGAATTGGGCCAAACTTCCCACACAGAACCCCCATGACCAACAGAAAATACTGTGTTTTTATGGTCTTTGGCGACCCCTCTGACATCCCGTCATGACCCCCCTCCCCACCAAAGGGCCTGACCCCCAGGTTGAGAAATGCTGTTCTAGTGTTTAGATGATTAAAACTATACAGTTGTTTGTGTTTGGCAAATGAATGTTGTGTGCACGTGTATGCCTTCCAGTTACCCCTCAACTGATGGCAATCCCATAAATTTCATAGGGAAGAGACAGGGCTAGCTCTTAATTTCTTTTCTCATGAAGTAAGTAATTACAGTTGGCACTCCGTATACACAGATTCTGCATTCACAGCTTGGCAGTATGAAAAAAATGAAAACTCCCAAAAGCAAACCTTGCTCTTGTTGTTTTATACTTAAGAGTCACCATTTGTGCATCATGTGACTTGAGCATCCATAGACTTGGGTATTCATGGGAGAATCCTGGAACCAAACCCCATTAGATATCCAAGGCTCGCTATGTTTTTATATTCTTGCTCTATGTTCACTTCCACCTGCTACTGTTTTGTTCTAAAGCTTGCAAGTGTGACGTATCTTTTTGTGTGTGATTAAAATCCATTTGGATGTATATTCTAAACAACAATAAATACTAAAACATATAACTTGACTAGACTCTTTGATCATGTGTTAAAATACTGTATTTTCCATCATATAAGATGATTGAGCGTATAAGACAAACTCAACTTTTCCAGTTAAAATATAGAGTTTGGGATATACTTGCCGTATAAGACTACCCCTCTTCCGACGCTCACCAAATAAATTTTTTAAAAGCATCAGATTTGATTTCAATATGGTAATTTCCCTATTACTGTACCTCCTTCTCTGCCTCTCAGATCTCGCACATCAAGTTTGATCATCAAACTTGCACGATCATCAAGTTTGCAGACGACACCAAATTGGGAGGGAGAGCCAATACTCCAGAGGACAGGAGCAGGATTCAAAACGATCTTGACAGATTAGAGAGATGGGACAAAACTAACAATATGAAGTTCAACAGGGACAAATGCAAGATACTCCACTATGGCAGAAAAACGAAATGCAAAGATACAAAATGGGGGACGCCTGGCTCGAGAGCAGTACGTGTGAAAAAGATCTTGTAGTTCTCGTGGACAACAAGTTAAACATGAGCCAACAATGGGATGTGGCGGCAAAAAAAGCCAATGGGATTTTGGCCTGCATCAATAGGAGCATAGTGTCTAGATCTAGGGAAGTAATGCTACCCCTCTATTCTGCTTTGGTTAGACCACACCTGGAATATTGTGTCCAATTCTGGGCACCACAATTCAAGAGAGATATTGACATATTGACAGAGGAGGGCGACTAAAATGATCAAGGGTCTGGAGAACAAGCCCTATGAGGAGCGGCTTAAGGAGCTGGGCATGTTTAGCCTGAAGAAGAGAAGGCTGAGAAGAGATATGATAGCCATGTATAAATATGTGAGAGGAAGCCACAGGGAGGAGGGAGCAAGCTTGTTTTCTTCTTCCTTGGAGACTAGGACGCAATGGAACAATGGCTTCAAACTACAAGAGAGGAGATTCCATCTGAACATGAGGAAGAACTTCCTGACTGTGAGAGCCGTTCAGCAGTGGAACTCTCTGCCCCAGAGTGTGGTGGAGGCTCTTTCTTTGGAAGCTTTTAAACAGAGGCTGGATGGCCATCTGTCAGGGGTGATTTGAATGCAACATTCCTGCTTCTTGGCAGAATGGGGTTGGACTGGATGGCCCAGGAGGTCTCTTTCAACTCTTTGATTCTATGATTCTACATGCGCACCTGCACTGCTTCACTGCAGTCTTCAGGAGTGAGATCTGAGAGTCAGAGGAGGATGTACGCTAATAGGATACAAGGGTGGGCCAGACAGGTAAAAGAGTTGTGTTTTTCTGGACCCAGAGCCACTCTATCAATCAATCAATGATTTATTACGGTCTTTGACCAGCACAGTACAGAATGGGGCATCGGTGCCCAAGGGAGGGAATCGCAGTTCCCAAGTAGATCAAGTATAAAAGCAGATTAAAAGCAGATTAAAAACATGTTACAAAAGAGACAAATTAAAAAGATAAAACAGACTAAACTTACAGTTTAAAGTGCATGTATGAATCTAAAATAGGGGGCGGCTAATAGCAAATATGGGAAGCTATAAAAGGGGTGAGAGGGGAGCATTTACAGCATTTCAGTTATTACAAACCATTCTATCTATATTCCCGGCAGGAAGTTGCCTGGTGGAGTCGGTCATCAGCCGTCTAATGTTAATTGCTGCTGCACAGAACTTGGCAACACTGTAGGTTGTTGCAGAGCAAGAGTCCGAGAGCAACAGGGAGGTGTAATATCTTTCAGTGCGCCCTGGATGTTTTAAAAGCCATGGAGTGATGAAATTAGCTCTAATGTCTCTATAGAACACACATTGGAGGAGCACATGTTCAGTTGTTTCGATGTAGCCAGACTCACACGGGCATAGTCTCTCCTGGGCAGGGGTCTTCCGGTACCTCCCCTCCAGTACTGCCAATGGAAGGGCGTGGCATCTTGCCAAAGTGAAAGCTCTTCGGTGTTTAGGCACCTCCAGGTTAGCTAAGTAAGGCATGGGAGCGATGAGATATCTGCTATCTTCGCTAATGGTGAATGCTGGAGAGCAGGCTAAGTCTGATTGTCGCTCTGTATCCAGGATCCGTTGTCTAATAAGATCCTTGGCTTGGTCCCATCCCATACCTAGCAGTTGTCCTTGAGAGAAGCCTAGAGTTGCGATTTTGATTGCCACTGCCTTATTCCATGTAGACTGAAATTCATCTCTCAGAGTTAATGGGGCAAGGCCACATGTTGAGAAAGACAGATGCAGCCAATAATTGAGGGTGGCTGTCCACACTCTCGCCTCCACTCTCACAAGGCCTGTCTCTAATCGCAGGGTGGCGTTTGAGACACATCTGGGGACCTGCATCACCGATCTTAGAAATTTTGATTGTACTTGCTCCAGAGGGGCATAGTTTGTGAAGGGACCAAGTTGGGCTCCATACATCATTTGTGCTATGGATTTTGCCTCAAAGAGCTTAAGTGCAGCTGGTATGTAGTGGCCTCCTCCTGTTTTGAGGAACTTTAGGATAGCATATGAGCTCTTTTGTGCTGCCTCTGCTACGTAATCCATATGTACTTTCTTGTTTCCTGTGCAGTGATAGAATACTCCCAGGTATTTAAAGCTGGAGACCTTTTCAATATTGTGTCCATCTAGTCTCCAGGTATGATGCTTGGGTCGTTTCGCAAACACCATAATTTTGGTTTTTTTATAATTAAGATGAGCCACTCTATCTCTTTTTTCTATACCCCAAACGCCTGCAGCTTGCTCCGCCCTTCACTTACACCTTCAAGGTGAGGCGCCCCTTCACCTCACCATCGGGACCACATTAAGTCCACAAATCCTGATGAATGGATTTTCTTTTACCATACTTGTACAGTGTCACCCTTAATGGTTTCATACAGTCACTGCATATGGCAGGAGCGTGGCCACTGCCATTTTTGAGCTCCCCCCACCATATGCGGCAACCACAGATTCTCCAATCCTGATTGGAAGTTTCAGCACCTGCTCTATAAGACGACTCCTGGCGTAAAAGACGAATCCCGAAGAGCCAAGGTCATGTGGCCGGCATGACTGCATGGAGTGCCGTTACCTTCCCGCCGGAGCGGTACCTATTGATCTACTCATATTTGCATGTTTTCGAACTGCTAGGTTGGCAGAAGCTGGGGCTGACATTACTATTAGCAACTCAAAAATGACAATAATCTTGGAAATATATATAATTAGCTTACAAATGGAGCCCTCGGTTAAACCCGTGTGCTGGCAGGACTGAAGATTGACATGGTTGCAGGTTCGAATCCGGGGAGAGTGCAGATGAGCTCCCTCTGTCAGCTCCGGCTCCCCATGTGGGGACATTAGAGGAGCCTCCCACAAGGATGGTAAAAAAAAAAAGGTAAGGGAATTCCCTGACATTAAGTCCAGTCATGTCTGACTCTGGGGTGTGGTGCTCATCTCCATTTCTAAGCCGAAGAGCCAGCATTGTCCATAGACACCTCCAAGGTCATGTGGCCGGCATGACTGCATGGAGCACCATTACCTTCCCACCGGAGAATTACCTATTGATCTACTCACATTTGCATGTTTTCAAACTGCTAGGTTGGCAGAAGCTAGGGCTGACAGCGGAAGCTCACGCCGCTCCCCGGAATCAAACCTGTGACTTTTTGATCAACAAGCTCAGCAGCTCAGTGCTTTAATCCACTGCGCCACCGGGGGCTCCTACAAGGATGGTAAAACATCAAAAAATATCCAGGCAACATCATTGCAGACAGCCAATTCTCTCACACCAGAAGCAACTTGCAGTTTCTCAAGTCGCTCCTGGCACAAAAGAAAAAAGAGGTATTTTTTAAAAAAATATTTTAAATAATATAAATGAAAGATTTTCATGAGATATGCTGTGTCCCTGTATGAAAGAAATGAAGAAAATGGGAGAAACGAATTCCACGCACAACTCTAGAAATGAGCCTTCAAGGCATTTGTAACAGCCAGAAGTTGAAGGAGTCATCTGTCGTTCCGCAGGATTCAATAGGAGGACATTCACTGAGATTTGCAGGAGTCTTCATGGCCGCGTGCTCCATGTCCCATCCTTCCCTTCCCCATCTAAAATGTGTTTTAAAATCCCACAATTCCCAAGAAATGCAGAACCAATGCAAGCGTGAAGACACTGGCAAAGCAATGCCATCAAATCAAAACATGAATTTAAGAATAAAAGATATGCAATTATTTATTACATTTTCAAGGCAAAGAGGACTTCCTATTGAATACAAAAATCTGCTTAAAAGCACCATGTCGTAATAATACTGCCGATTGAAATCGTGCCTAATCTGTGGGGTCCTTCCTGCTAAAACTAAACCCCCCGATTCCCCCCACACGGAACCTCTCGACACAAAAATTATCAAGTCAATCCTAAAAGGCTTTATCCAAATAACACTTTTAAAAAATATATCATAAAAATAAATCAGTTAAGAAAGAAAGAGGGAGGGGGAAAGTGGGAAGCCTTTTGCCAAATGCAAAAGACTGGAGTGAGGAAACGAAGCTTATTTCAAGAGGCACAAATGCAATAATCCCTTTTCCCCTGTTCCCAGGTCCAATTTTGGAGGCAGATTCAAGAGCAAAGGATCCCAAGGCTGACCATGATAACGCCAGGGAAACAAAGTAATGCTGAAAATCCTACATAACATTAAGAAGAATAAATTATTTAGGCTGAGCCCGTACAAAAAAAACCAAACAAACAGCAATAGGTGCACTGGGAGAGATGATTTGGGGACTATGAAGCTTTGCAACTTAACTTTGTTGACATACAGCTCCCAGAATCCACGTTTAGCATAACCAATGGCCAGACTGGCTGGGGTTTTATAGCAACTGTTGTCCAGCCAAGTTACATTTCCAAGAAGCCGCTCCAGAGCACTCTACAGTCCCTTCTACACTGCCATATAAAGCAGATTATCAAAGCAGATAATCCACATTATCTGCATTTAAGTGGATTAGATGAGTTTACACTGTCATATAAAAGGTAAAGGTAAAGGTTTCCCCTTGACATTAAGTCTAGTTGTGACCAACACTGGGGGGTGATGCTTATCTCCATTTCTAAGCCAAAGTGCCGGCGTTGTCCATAGACACCTCCAAGGTCATATGGCCGGCATGACTGCACGGAGCGCCATTACCTTCCCATCAAGGCGGTACCTACTGATTTACTCACATTTGCATATTTTCGAACGGATGTGTTGGCAGAAGTTGGGTCTAACAATGGGAGCTCACCCCACTCTGTGGATTCAAACCGCCAACCTTTTGGTCAGCAAGTTCTGCAGCTCAGTGGTTTAACCTGCCATACCACTGAGGCCCCCTACACTCCCTTCTAAGTTAGGGCTAACAACAGGAGCTCACCTCGCTCTGCATATTCAAACCACCAATCTTTTGGTCAGCAAGTTCTGCAGCTCAGTGGTTTAACCTTCTGTGCCATTGAGGCCCCCTACACTCCCTTCTAAGTTAGGGCTAACAACGGGAGCTCACCCCACTCTGTGGATTCAAACCGCCAACCTTTGGGTCAGCAAGTTCTGCAGCTCAGTGGTTTAACCTGCCATACCACTGAGGCCCCCTACACTCCCTTCTAAGTTAGGGCTAACAACGGGAGCTCACCACGCTCTGCATATTCAAACCGCCAACCTTTTGGTCAGCATGTTCCACAGCTCAGTGGTTTAACCTGCCATACCACTGAGACCCCCTACACTCCCTTCTAAGTTAGGGCTAACAATGGGAGCTCACCACGCTCTGTATATTCAAACCGCCAACCTTTTGGTCAGCAAGTTCCGCAGCTCAGTGGTTTAACCTGCTGCGCCACCACGGCCACCTACACTCCCTTCTATGCTCCCATATAATCCAGATTACCAAATCAGATAATCTACATTATCTGCACTGAACTGGGTTAGATGTTTCTACACTGCCATATAATCTAGTTCAAAGCAGAAAATCTGAATTTTATATGGCTGCATAGAAGGGGTCATCAACATCCCCCTTTTCCAAGAGAATGGAGCGTAAACCACCTTTACAGCCAAATGACAGCCATGTTTTGCTCACAGGTAAGTCCCATTGAATTCGATAAGGTTTGGGGCAAGGAAATGTAAAAATGCAACATTTAGTGTTCATAAAACAGAAACAGCTGTGCATATAGGACCCTTAGTGTTATACCAGCTGCTGTACTTCACAACAACACCCTAAATCCATTAAGGACTCATTAGAACAAGGCAAAACGGGGAAATTTTCCTGCAGCATCCAGAGTTTGGCAGGAACCTAAGAAAACCCATTTGAAGGCAGCACTATTTACTTGTAGTAATGGCTGTTTCTGTTCCAGTGATGTGTTTTCAGGAACTCATCCAAACACCCTTAGAGGCCATGTATGTCCATTGTATTACTTGCTCTAAAGTATTAAAAAATTGAGCCGTCATTGTGGCTAGAGTATTGTGATATATGTTGAGACGTACCCAACAGATATCACAATAGTCTAGCCACACTGTTCAGGCGGCTTTCAGTTCAGGCACACGTTGATATTTTGAAGGCTACTTGAGTTGTTGTCTGTCTTCTTAATGCAGAGGACAACACATTAAGGGCAAAGGGTATCTTCACAAGTGTCAATAATAATAATAATAATTATTATTATTATTATTATTATTATTATTATTAGGTTCTTGTGGGTTTTTTCGGGCTATAGAGCCATGTTCTAGAGGCATTTCTCCTGACGTTTCGCCTGCATCTATGGCAAGCATCCTCAGAGGTAGTGAGGTCTGTTGAAATTAGGACAATGGGTTGGAATTAGGACATTGTCCTAATTCCAACAGACCTCACTACCTCTGAGGATGCTTGCCATAGATGCAGGCGAAACGTCAGGAGAAATGCCTCTAGAACATGGCTCTATAGCCCGGAAAAAACCCACAAGAACTTAGTGATTCCAGCCATGAAAGCCTTCGACAATACATTATGATTATTATTATGGATTTCCAAGTTGTCATCTTTAAGACCATGTTCCAGAAGCATTCTCTCCTGACGTTTTGCCTCTATCTATGGCAGGCGAAACGTCAGGAGAGAATGCTTCTGGAACATGGCCATACAGCCCAGAAAACACACAACAACCCAATGATTCCGGCCATGAAAGCCTTTGACAATACATTGTCATCTTTAATTCTAAAAACTATAAATAAAGTGAAGGGACCAAGCAAGCATGGAGTGTGGCATTGCAACAAGGCTTCACCTCTCAAGAATCTGCTAACTCTATAGAGGCCAAATTCTGAACATAGCTGGCGTCTCTATCCGTGCCCTGGAGGAGTGAAGCGAATAACTTGCTATTTACTATCTATTCCATCCAAAATTCTTTCAAAACAGCCCTGACTACAACCTGAAGGTGAACCCTGTACACATGTCATTGCGCTCAGGTCCAGAAGAGAAGAAACAGGTCCGGGAAAACGTAGTGTCATCAGCCAGGATTCCAGGAGCTTGCGTCTGTCAGCAAAGTCGTTCCCAAAAGAGTCCTTTTTGTTTGTTTTCAAGATACAAAGAAAGTGTCCCCAAATTCTGAAAGAAAAGAATGGAAAATAATGAATTCCATGGAAAGGTCGACATTCCAGAGTGCAGCTGTTGCATGGCTACTAGGAGTTTACGAAGAGCACAGTTAGAGGAATGTGCTGTTGCTGGCTGCCCTTCTTAAGGTCTTCCCATAGACACAAGGGAAACAAGATAGGACAGGACTTTGCTCCAAAATAGCACAGTTGCTCTTATGTTTGTGTCTCTCCTGCATATTTCTAGTTCCTTTTGAAAGCCATCAAGGGCTTTATTATTAAGTATTATTAACACTGGGAGTCACTCTGGACCGTGCTCTGACCTACAAGAAGCACTGCCCGAATATCAAGCAAAAAGTGGGTGCTAGAAACAATATCATACAAAAGCTGACTGGCACAACCTGGGGATCACAACCAGACACAGTGAAGACATCTGCCCTTGCGCTATGCTACTCTGCTGCTGAGTATGCATGACCGGTGTGGAACACATCTCACCACGCTAAAACAGTGGATGGGGCTCTTAATGAGACATGCCGCATTATCACAGGGTGTCTGCGCCCTACACCACTGGAGAAATTACACTGTCTAGCCGGTATTGCACCACCTGACATCCGCCAGGAAGTAGCAGCCAATAGTGAAAGGACCAAGGCAGTGACATCTCCAGTTCATCCCTTGTTTGGGTATCAGCCAGCATGTCAATGACTTAAATCAAGAAATAGTTTTCTAAGATCTACAGAGACACTCGCTGGAACACCTCAGCAAGCGAGAGTCCAAAAGTGGCAGGCTCAAACCCAGAACCTCAATCAATGGCTGATACCCAATGAGAGACTCCCCCCTGGGCACACAGAAAACTGGGTGACTTGGAAGGCGCTGAACAGACTGCGCTCTGGCACCACAAGATGCAGAGCCAACCTCAAGAAATGGGGCCACAAAGTGGAATCCTCGACATGCGAGTGTGGAGAAGAGCAAACCACTGACCACCTCTTGATCCATGGTCCTTATCATGTCTCCTCTTGGCCTTCTCTTCTGCAGGCTAAACATGATCAGCTCTTTAAGCAGCTCCTCACAGGACTTGTTCTCCAGACCCTTGATCAGGGCCGGAAGTTTAGCACAACTGGTAAATCATCAGCAATAATAAGATCTATCAACCAAAAAGTTGCAAGTTTGAAGCCCTGGGTTGGCGTGAGTTGCCAACTGTCAGCCTAGCTCATTGTTTACCTAAACAATTCGAAAACAGTTTTAGCTGAGGTGAGAGAAATTAGATACTGCTAAAAGTGGGGGATGTGTTTTACGACACCATAAAGAAAGAAGATCAAAAAATGCTGAGTGACCAAAAGGAAGGAGGAAGTCCTGATGGCTCTTCATCATAGAGGATAGAGCAACAGCATCCCCTGGCCTCGAGCCTAACCTTCCTTGGCACCTCCTTCGGTTCTGTCTGTCTATTATGTATACAAAGCAGCACTGAATGTTTGCTGTGTATGTGTACTGTGATCCGCCCTGAGTCCCCTTTGGGGTGAGAAGGGCGGAATATAAATAAAGTGTTATTATTATGTTATTATTATTTGAGTGGCCATTCTCTGGACACATTCCAACTTAAGAGTCAACCTCTCCCTTCAATTGCAGTGCCCAGAATTGGACATGGTGTGATTGCAGACATGGTTTGACCAGGGCAGGATAGAGGGATAGAATGACTTCTCTGGATCTAGACATTATACTCCTGTCTAGATCCTGTCGGTTGGTTAATTGGGGTGTCTATATAACTCAAGAGAAGTGAGCTTTACGCTGAATGTCGCTATGAACCAAGATCCATGCTGTTGGTTGTGGGAAGAAATTCCTTCGCCCAACATTTCAATTAGGAGTTTGCAACAGGCTGGTTGGGGGACAGACTAGCTAGGTTCCTATGCTTTTTGTGTACTTCCTGTCTCCAAACTGTGCCATATTCAAAGGACTGAAAGACCTTACAGGATCGTTTATCCTCCTTGAAAAGGCATGCATGCAATTCAATATGAAAATTGAATATTCAATATGAAAAGACTCCTACCTGGTTGCAGCCGCGACCCAGCGGGAGAGCAATCTACACCATCTCGTATTGATTATTCGTGATTGATCGGGAGAGGCAACAAGCAAGGAAGATGCCAATCAACTGGGGGAGAGAGAAAAAGGGCAAGATCAAGGGTTAATGGGTACCCACAAGTGGAAAGTGTGATGTTTACTTTCCAAGGATTTCCACTCTCAAACAACTGCAATACATGAAAGCAACTGGAACCACCAGCTGTTTGGAACAAGCTGAAGATAAGATGAGATATCAAAATGAAAAGAAGTTCCAACAGCCTCTTTTTTTCCATCTACAGTTTAGATAAGGCAAAGATCATCAACCTGAATACACACTCTCAGTAGCACTCCTTTCAGGTTATCAGCTTGTACTGCATGGATCACCAACAGTTCCTGAAGTTCACACTGATTGGAATTGAACTTCAACCGCTGCAGAATATGCAATGTAATTTTGAGCTGGGCTGTACACATGACTCAATACAGAAGTTACATTATGGTTGAAATATGCTTCTATCTTGCTCTTCTGCCAAGATCGATGTGCAAAAGTACTTAGAGCAGTACTTCCTAATGCCACAACCCCTTAATACACTTCTTCATGTTGTGGTGACCCCCAACCATAAAATTATTTTTGTTGTTTCTTCATAACTGTAATTTTGCTCCTGTTGTGAATTGTAATGTAAATATCTGATATACAAAATGTATTTTCATTCTGTGGACCAAATTTGGCACAAATACCCGATACGCCCAAATCTGAATCCTGGTGAAGTTGGTGGGGGGCTGATTTTGTCATTTGGGAGGTGTAAATTGCTGGAATTTATAGTTCACCTACAATCAAAGAGCATTCTGAACTCCATCAACGATGGAATTGAACCAAACTTGGCGCACAGAACTCCCATGACCATCAGAAAATACTGGAAGGGTTTGGTGGCCATTGACCTTGAGATTTGGAGTTGTAGTTCACCTACATCCAGTGAGCACTATGGAAACAAACAATGATGGATCTGGACCAAACCTGGCACAAATTCTCGATATGCCCAAGTGTGAACACTGGTGGAGTTTGGGGGAAATGGGCCTTGACATTTGGGAGTGATAGTTGCTAGGATTTATAGTTCACTTACAATCAAAGAGCATTCTAAACTCAGCCCACAATGGATCTGCACCAAACTTGGCACACTACCTGGATGGCGAACATTGCATACTGGTGGAGTTAGGAGGACTGATTTTGTCATTTGGGAGTTGTAGTTGCTAGGATTTACCTCCAACAGGAAAGAGTTCTTTCTCCCACCCTGGACCTTCCACAGATATTGTTGTTCATTCGTTCAGTCGTTTCTGACTCTTTGTGACCTCATGGACCAGTCCACGCCAGAGCTCCCTGTCAGCCATCACCACCCCCAGCTCCTTCAAGGTCAAGCCATCCATCCATCTTGCCCTTGCTCGGACCCTCTTCCTTTTTCCTTCCATTTCCCCAGGATCGTTGTCTTCTCTAAGCTTTCCTGTGTCCTCATGATGTGGCCAAAGTGCTTCATCTTGGCCTCTGATATCCTTCCCTCCAATGAGCAGTCAGGCTTTATTTCCTGGAGGATGGACTAGTTGGATCTTCTCGCAGTCCAAGGCACTCTCAGAACTTTCCTCCAACACCACAGCTCAAAACCATCTATCTTCCTTCGCTCAGCCTTCCCTATGGTCCAGCTCTCACATCCATAGGTTACTATGGGGAATACCATTGCTTTAACTATGCAGATCTTCATTGCCAGAGTGATGTCTCTACTCTTGACTATTTTATCGAGATTGGTCATTGCTCTCCACAGATATATAAACCCAATTTTCCTCATTTCCAACAAACCACACAACCTCTGAACATGTTTGCCTCAGATGCAGGCAAAATGTCAGGAGAGAATGCTTGTAGAACATAGCCATACAGACGGAAAACCCTACAACAACCCTCTTATCAGGACCTCGGATTGTGAGAGGCTGTGTCTTGTGTGCAGTATATGTCTGAGTTCTCTCATGTAAAAACCTGTCTGTAAATAGTAAGCAGGCACTTTGGGGAAAGAGGGCTTGTTTCTCACCAAGGAGGACAAAAAACCAATTACCTCACCTGCCACCCGAAGTGCTACAGCTCAAAATGTGATCACTTCATTCTGTGCAGCGTGGGGGGGGGGGGGGAGATTATCTTGCTGCCATCTGAACTGGATTATACACTTCCTTTGAGCATGAAAGGTCAAACGACGGAGAGGTCAAACCACAGAGGACTCCGAGAGCCAGAGCCAACTGTTCTCGGAGTGAAACATAAACATAACAAAATAAATAAAGCAGGCATTGAGAGAAAGAATATGATTGCTAGTTCATGTAATCAGGAGAGGGTTGTGCTTCACTTCCTGCCATGGCAAGCGCATGAGATGCCCTATGGCGCACCTGGGTGACTTGAACACTCATTCGTAAGTGCCTCGAGACAGGTGCATAAGCTCAAAGAATTCAACTCCCGGCAGGATTTGGGAGCAAACTGCTCTGCCTTAATAGTGTTGCTTTGCTGGTGCCAAGACGCTGGAAATAGCAGATTGGCCCATGCCATGAATCTCGCTTCATGCAATGTGTACCTGGCCATGAGCCAGACACCTGCACTCTGTCATTCCATGTGTGAGAGAATGCAGAAGGCCTTACCTGTCCATTCCAAAGCTCCTGGCTGTCCCCATATTTTTGTGACCATCCTACCATCAAGGAAGGAAGGCAGGTGCGAGGCACAAGAGCAACGCACATCCATTAGCACAGAAAAGAATTAGCCTGAACACTGCGCTCAGGAAGGAATACTTTACCTGGAAGCAGGCCGTGCCAAATGAGATCCCGGCGACGATGCTCATTTTGGAGTCCATTGTTTGTATCATCAGATCGAAACAACCCTGTTGGGAGTGGAGAATATTAAAAAAGACTGTACACATTACGGCTTCTGTGCAACTGATGCTCGTGAAAAAAGAAAGCATCTACATACCTCAAGCCCAGATGAAACCTTAACTTTGGCTTCAGTTAATCCAGTGGTTCTCAACCCTGCTAATGTCACAGACCCTTAACACAGTTCCTCATGTGGTGGTGACCCCCAACCATAACATTATTTTTGATGCTACTTCAGAACTGTAGTTTTGCTACCGTTATGAATCGAAACGTAAATATCTGATATGCAGGATGTATTTTCATGCACTAGACCAAATTTGGCACAAATATCCAATAAACCCAAATTTGAATATTGGTGGAGTTGGGGGGGGGTGATTTTGTCATCTGGGAGTTGTAGTTACTGCGATTTATAGTTCACCTACAATAAAAGAGCATTGTAAACTCCACCAGTGATGGAATTGAACCAAACTTGACACACAGAACTCCCATGAACAACAGAAAATACTGGAAGGGTTTGGTGGGCATTGACCTTGAGTTTTGGAGTTGTAGTTCACCTACATCTAGACAGCACTGTGGACTCGAACAGTGATGGATGTGGACCAAACTTGGCACGAATATTCAACATGCCCAAATGTGAACATTGGTGTAGTTTGGGGAAAATAGCCCTTGACATTTGGGAGTTGTAGTTGCTGGGATTTACACTTCACCCTCAATCAAAGAGCATTCTGAACTACACCAACAATGCAATTGAATCAAACTTGGCGCACAGAACTCCCATGACCAACAGAAAATACTGGAAGGGTTTTGTGGGCATTGACCTTGAGTTTTGGAGTTGTAGTTCGCCTATATCCAGAGAGCACTGCGGACTCAAACAATGATGGATCTGGACCAAAATTTGGCATGAATACATAATATGCCCAAGTGTGAATACTGGTGGAATTAGGGGGTAATAGCCCTTGACATTTGGGAGTTGTAGTTGCTGGGATTTATAGTTCACCAACAATCAAAGAGCATTCTGAACCCCACCAACGATGGAATTGGGCCAAACTTCCCACACGGAACCCCCATGACCAGGCATGTGGCCCTAACCCTAACCCTCCCCCCCCCACCCGAAATTTATTTAAACTGTTATGTTGATTCATGTCATGAGGTTTTGTTTGTTTTTTTAATCGTGTCAGGAGTGACTCCTGGTGTGAGAGAATTGGCCGTCTGCAAGGACGTTGCCCAGGGGACGCCTGGATGATTTGATGTTTTACCATCCTTGTGGGAGGCTTCTCTCATGTCCCTGCATGAGGAGCTGGAGCTGATAGAGGGAGCTCATCCGCCTCTCCCCGGATTCGAACCTGCGACCTGTCGGTCTTCAGTCCTGCCGGCACAGGGGTTTAACCCACTGCGCCACTGGGGGCAGCATGTCATGATGTGATCACCATGCTCAATATATCCCATATGCATGGGGGTATTGGGATAACGTTACAAAAGGTTTACTAGTGTAGATCCTCAGCCCCCCCCCCCCCCCCCCCGGAATCAAACTCAGCCCTCCCCAAATCAAAATCCTAGCTACGGGCCTGCCCATGACCATGTGTTTTCTGATGGTCTTTGGTGTCTCCTCTCACACCCCCTCAGGGGTCCCGATCCCTAGGTTGAGAAACTCTGAGTTAAGCCAATATGGGTCTTCATCCCACCCCAAATTGAGTCTAATGCACCATCAAATCTAATGCGCAGGTTCATTTTCAAAACCCTGAAACCAAAAAAAAGTATTTGCTGCTGAAAGTAATGCACAATGGAAATCTGCGTTTTGGCCATTATAGTTACTGCCTGCTTTGAAATCATTCTTTAAAAACAAAAGTGTTAAAACACCAAAGTTGTCAGCAATAGAAAATAAAAACTTGGAATGCATCTGAACAATCTACTCTAATTGCCTTGGTTCAGTGCCATGGAGGGCTGTAGTTTTACAAGGTCTTGAGCCCTCTCTGCCAAAGAATGCTGATGCCTCACCAAACTACAGATCCCAGGATGGCACAGCATTGGGATTCATGGGAGCAGAGTGTTCCAGTAGCCGCAAAACAATCCCTCCATCATACTAGTCTGCTACTGGCTACCACATTGACTTGATCAGAGATATTAGTCTCCGGTTTCCCTTTAAACTGAATTAAAGCAAGAGAAGCAAGACATTAAATGAAGGAAGTGGAAAGTTATCTCATTTCTCCTCCAGAGAAATTCTGGCTTCAGGCAATCAGTTTCCACTTTTTGCCCTCCGCCTCGTCCGTCCCCAGGCTCTCTCTGGTGTTTCAATCGAGACCAAATCTCATTATTGTAACACCAACTCTTGATTTGATCAATTTTTCCCCATCCATAATGTCAGAGTATGCTTACGTTCTCATACACCTTCCTCTTTGCTTTCTCTAGGTCCTTCCGGTCTCCAACTGTACAGTCGTCTAAGGACTTGCAGCAACTCAAGGGAATCCCATTCTGCTTGAAGTACTCAGTGGCGCTCCAGTCTGTGAAATTCGAGACTCCGCAACAATGCAACTGTCACAAGAAGAAGAAGAAACCAGGACACAGAAGGCTCATTTAACCCCAATCTGCTCACATGTGGCTTCCTTTGGGGACATTTCCACATTCACGCATGAAATATATAGCTTCAAAAATATGAAGAATCCTGATCCCACTGAATGTTTACATCTCTGCCCATCATTTCAGGTCTACCACACTTGCGAGGGAGGTGGGACCAAGAGCAGGACCTCCCCAGAAGATTTTAATCTCTTAACTGGCTCAGAGAGGAAGATACGTTTGGACAGGTAAACTGGGTTCCAATTGGTTGTGCCAGTATCCAAGGTCAGGAGGGAGGGAACTGATCCAATTTCACTAGGAAGGGAGTTCCATTGCTGAGGAGCCACCACTGAGAAGGCCCTGTCAGAAGGCCCCATCCATCTGAACATGAGGAAGAACTTCCTGACTGTGAGAGCCGTTCGGCAGTGGAACTCTCTGCCCCGGAGTGTGGTGGAGGTTCCTTCTTTGGAAGCTTTTATGCAGAGGCTGGATGGCCATTTGTCAGGGGTGATTTGAATGCAATATTCCTGCTTCTTGGCAGGGGGTTGGACTGGATGGCCCATGAGGTCTCTTCCAACTCTTTGATTCTATGATTCTAGGAGGGAGGGAGCTGATCCAGTTACACTAGGAAGGGAGTTCCATTGCTGAGGAGCCACCACTGAGAAGCCCCTGCCGCTCGTCCTCTCCAACCACACTTGCGAGGGAGGTGGGACCAAGAGCAGGGCCTCCCCAGAAGATTTTAATCCACTAGCTGTCTCAGAGAGGGAGATACGTTCAGACAGGTAAACTGGGTTCCAATTGGTTTTGCCAGTATACAAGGTCAGGAGGGAGGGAGCTGATCCAATTTCACTGGAAGGGAGTTCCATTGCTGAGGAGCCACCACTGAGAAGGCCCTGTCGCTCGTCCCCATCAACCACACTTGCGAGGGAGGTGGGACCAAGAGCAGGGCCTCCCCAGAAGATTTTAATCTCCTAGCTGGCTCAGAGAGGGAGATACGTTAGGACAGGTAAACTGGGTTCCAATTGGTTGTGCCAGTATCCAAGGTCAGGAGGGAGGGAGCTGATCCAATTTCACTAGGAAGGGAGTTCCATTGCTGAGGAGCCACCACTGAGAAGGCCCTGTCACTTGTCCCCACCAACCACACTTGAGAGGGAGGTGGGACCAAGAGCAGGGCCTCCCCAGAAGATTTTAATCTCCTAACTGGTTCAGAGAGGGAGATACGTTAGGACAGGTAAACTGGGTTCCAATTGGTTGTGCCAGTATCCAAGGTCAGGAGGGAGGGAGCTGATCCAATTTCACTAGGAAGGGAGTTCCATTGCTGAGGAGCCACCACTGAGAAGGCCCTGTCACTTGTCCCCACCAACCACACTTGAGAGGGAGGTGGGACCAAGAGCAGGGCCTCCCCAGAAGATTTTAATCTCCTAACTGGCTCAGAGAGGGAGATACGTTAGGACAGGTAAACTGGGTTCCAATTGGTTGTGCCAGTGTCCAATGTCAGGAGGGAGGGGACTGATATAATTTCACTAGGAAGGGAGTTCCATTGCTGAGAAGCCACCACTGAGAAGGCCCTGTCAATTGTCCCCACCAACCACACTTGCGAGGGAGGTGGGACCAAGAGCAGGGCCTCCCCAGAAGATTTTAATCTCCTAGCTGGCTCAGAGAGGGAGATACGTTTGGACAGGTAAACTGGGTTCCAATTGGTTGTGCCAGTATCATCCTTGGGAGTGGCTTTTCCCATAAAGGTGTGATGGACAACATGTCACAGAGAGCCATGGACTCTGCTTAGAGATACTCATCTGATGCTTAACTCAGTTGTCCTTTGGGTACTTCCTGCAATTACTGACATAGCAATTAACTGAAAAAGATCTGATCTAATGAAGAAACCACACTGGCCTCCCAGCAGTGAACCCATGAAGAAAAGACAAGTGTCAGCTCACCATGCTCTGGATAGTATCAACTGCATTACTACGTTCATCTTTGGTCCCATTGTACTTCTCCACAGCAACCTCATAGTTTTTCTTGAAGCTGTCTTTAATCTGCAAAGGGGAGAGGAAAAGGAGTGAGATCCCAATTGGCAACTTTCACCAGAGTTTGTATTAATCTGCACTTTGTAAAAAAAAAATCATATTTTTGCAGCCATATGTAGTTAAAAAAACCCACATTTTATACTAATTTGTGATGACATATAAGAACATTTCTACATATCACAGACATATGAATCCATAGAGCTTCCAGTAAAAAACCACCTGTCTCTTTCATTGTTGTCATTTAGGCAGCAGATTGAAACATTTTTTTCTGAAATATTCAGAGATTCATAATGCTGAATCTTCTAATCTATGCTTTTCAAATTGTGATGTGAACAAAAATTGCACTGGATTTTAAATGTACATCTTTAGCTCCTTATAAGAAGAGCCAGGATTCAAACAAAGCATGAAGACCTTAGGGATCTCCAATTGTTTAGGACTCAAACTCTAATTAAACCCCATTCAGTACTATCAAAGCATGAGAACCTGTGCCGTATTTCTTCAATACTAAGATGCCACTGATTGTAAGATGGATATTCATTTCAGTATCACTAACAGAAAAAAGATATCTATCTATATAAATAAAAATGTAATGTTCGTTTGTGGGATTAACATAACTCAAAAATCACTGGACAAATTGACACCAAATTTGGATGCAATACACCTATCAAGCCAACAAGTGACCATCACTTATAAAAACATGGAATAACACATTAGAAGGGACTAAAAAAGCAAAACAACACATTACAACGCATGCGCAAAACCACATATATACACAAACATACATATATACACATATACACACACTGGGCCACAGCAATGCATGTCAGGGGGCGTCTAGTATAGATATAAAAAGTTACAGTTCTAAGATGCACCACACTTTTAGAGATGTTTATATGGGAGGAAGGATGGTCTTAGAATTGATGAAATATGATATCCCAGGTAAAGGTTTTCCCCTGACATTAAGTTTAGTCATGTCTGACTCTGGGGGTTCCTAAGCCGAAGAGCTGGCATTGTCCATAGACACTTACAAGGTCATGTGGCCAGCATGACTGCATGGAGCACTGTTACGTTCCTGCCAGAGTGGTACCTATTGATCTACTCACATTTGCATGTTGTCGAACTGCTAGGTTGGCAGAAGCTGGCGCTAATAGCGGAAGCTCACCCCGGTCCTCAGATTCGAACTGCCAACCTTTCTGTCAGCAAGTTCTGCAGCTCAGCGGTTTAACCCGTATAGACTACTGCATCACACTCTATGTGGGGTTGCCCTTGAAGACTGTTCGGAAAATTCAACTGGTCCAACGAGCGGCAGCCAGACTGCTTACCGGAGCGACATATAGGGAACACACCACTCCCTTGTTGTGTCAGCTCCACTGGCTGCCGATTCAGTTCCGAGCACAATTCAAGGTGCTGGTTTTGACCTACAAAACCCTTTATGGTTCTGGTCCAGCATATCTGTCCAAACGTATCTCCCTCTACGTCCCACCCCGGAATTTGAGATCATCTGGGGAGGCCCTGCTCTTGACCCCACCACTATCACAAGTGAGGCTGGTGGGGACGAGGAGCAGGGCCTTCTCAGTGGTGGCCCCCCACCTGTGGAACTCTCTCCCGGGGGAAATCAGGGCATCAACATCCCTCCTTGCCTTCAGGAGGAAGGTAAAGACGTGGCTATGGGACCAGGCCTTTGGGCATCCTGGCAATTAGATATGGAAACCAGATGGATAGGACCGACAATGTGCGGAAAGTAGAACCTAAACTATGAGTCTGTTAAACGCTGACCAGCAATGAGGTTTGTATTGCTTTTATTGTTTTAATTGCTTTTATGGGTTTTATGGCTGTTTTGCCGATAATAATGATTGTTTATGTTAATTGTTATCATTGCTATAATTGCTGCCGTTACTGATGTTATGTTTTTGTTGTCATGTAATGCGGGCATCGAATTGTGCCTTGCTTGTGTAAGCCGCCCTGAGTCCCCCCCCCCCCCCCGGGGTGAGAAGGGCGGGGTGTAAGCAACCGTAATAAACCTGAGGGGGGGGGGGTGCTTTGCTTTACATTAAATCTTATCAATAGGTAGGGAACATGAGATCAATCCATAACAACACTTACAAGGTCATGTGGCCAGCATGACTGCATGGAGCGCTGTTACCTTCCTGCCAGAGTGGTACCTATTGATCTACTCATATTTGCATGTTTTTGAACTGCTAAGTTGGCAGAAGCTGGGGCTAATAGCGGAAGCTCATGCCACTCCCCAGATTCGAACCTGTGACCTTTCGGTTAGCAAGTTCAGCAGCTCAGTGGTTTAACCCACCGCGAGGCATAAAGTGTACACTGAAGTCAACAGGAAGGCCCTATTTTCAATGAAAGCAAGACCACACCATACTACAAACACTCAGAAGACAGAAAACCAACTTGGCATATCAATGTTCTTGACTCTCTTTTACAAACTTATGGAAACTCACCTCATGCCGGAAGACAAATCCCACAATGGCAGCCACCAGGACAATAAGGAAGACGAGAGTTAAGAACATGGCATACTGTGGACAAAAAAGAAACGTCTGCATCACCTGCCAGCAATTGTTTTCAGCCATTGGCTCTGTAGGTATTTTGGACTTCAGCTCCTGGGCTCGTGCTGGAAAAAGCTTCCGGGAGCCAAAGTCCAAAAGATGCAAAATTTGAAATTCATTGCAACAGCTTAAAAGATCGGTATCGGACAACTGTGAGTCACCATAATGGCCCAAAAGTTGTAAAATGAATGACAATGTCGTAATTCAGACTTATAGTACCATAACCATGGTACAGGATGCCAGTTTCTATTTATACGTACAGTGTACCCTTGGTAACCACTAGGTTCTGGTTACTGCTATGGGTATCAAAGTGCATGGATGTCCAAGTCCCATTATATACAACAGCATTGTAAAAAAAAAAAGTATTCCTCCCATAAACAGGTAAAATCAAGGTTTATTTTTTTTTAATTTACTTTTGTGGGGGGATATTTTGCGTTGGAAATAGCAACCTTCTTCAAGCCTCCTATATGTATTTGTAATGTATAGAATTCAGATTTCTTACTGTATTGTATGTCTGTGTGTTGGGATGCAGATTTCCTTAACTCTGTGTTGTGGGAGGGGATGCAGACCATGTGACCAGATCTGGGCCTGTTCAGATCTCAGACTCCATTTTAGAAAGAGTATGCTTTCAGAAGTCAGTAGAAACGGAATGCTCAGATACTTGATTAGACTCTCAGACTGGAGAGATGCTTTAGTTTTTGGACTATTAAGATTCTAAGAAAAATGCCCTGTGCTATCTGCACAGAGAAACTACTTCAAATCCTATCTGTAGCTGGATTATTATGCAACATACCTGTATACTGAATGCATGAAGTTTGTGAGTAAACCAACTATTTATTTATTTATTTATTTATTTCACAGTTTTCTATACCGAGCTTCTCAACCTCATTGAGGGACTCAGCCCGGTTTCCAGCCATAAAAACATATACATTAAAATATCATATATCACAATTACAAAAACAACTTTAAAAACACTATATATAAAACTACAGTGGTCAGTCGTCCTATTAAGATGGATCTACCTCAACTTCCATCCAGGGTCCTATGGTGTTGTCTCATTCATCGAAGGCCTGACTCCACAGCCACATCTTCACCCGTTTCCTAAATGTTAGGATGGATGGGGCGGTTCTGGCCTCCAGAGGGAGAGAGTTCCAGAGTCGCGGGGCCACCACCGAGAAGGCCCTGTTCCTCGTCCCCACCAGGAGCGCTTGCAAGGCCGGTGGGACCGAGAGAAGGGCCTCTCCAGATGATCTTAATAATCTTGATGGTTCGTAGGGGAGAATACGTTCGGAGAGGTAAACAGGGGAGTCGTTTAGGGCTTTATAGGTCAACACCAGCACTTTGAATTGTGCTCAGAAGCTAATTGGCAGCCAGTGGAGCTGGCGTAACAGCGGAGTGGTGTGCTCCCTGTACCCAGCCCCCGTTAGTAATCTGGCTGCCGCGTGTTGGACTTGCTGCAGCTTCCGGGCAGTCTTCAAAGGCAACCCCACGTAGAGAGCGTTGCAGTAGTCTAAGCGGGATGTAACCAAAGCGTGTACTACCGTGGCCAAGTCAGCCCTCCCAAACTACGGACGCAGCTGGCACACAAGTTTTAATTGTGCGAATGCTCCCCTGACCACCGCTGAAACCTGGGTTCCAGGCTCAGCGATGAATCCAGGAGAACTCCCAGACTGCGTACCTGAGCTTTCAGGGGGAGTGTGACCCCGTCCAGCACAGGCTGTAACCCCGTACCCTGTTCGGTCTTACGACTGACCAGGAGTACCTCTGTCTTGTTATTTTAAGGAAGACTATTTATTTTTTATTTCTTGAGAGCATCATTTAAACCAAGGGAGAGATGTTTTTAGGCAACTACTCTGTGTGTGTGTGTGTGTGTGTGTGTGTGTGCGTGTGTGTGTGTGTCTGTGTGTCTGTATAGATATAGATATAGATATAGTGCACTGGCATATCTTTCTCCCTAATAGTTCAAAGAGATATCTAGGTATATCAGTCTAACAGCTGAGAAACCTAATTGCCTTGCATAAATACTAATGGATATTTACTACCAAGGAGGTTGACTCAAAGGAGTTTTTTAACTCTTCTCAGGAAGATCATACTTTCAAAAAGGTTACGATCTCTAACAAGGTCATGCCTTTCCAAAATATTCCCATTTTTCCCAAATGGTTCTGAATATCCATTTCCCAAAAGGTTATGGAGATTGCCATTTTACAAAATTTTGAAGCCATGGATGGTGGAATCCAAAGATGTAGAACTCATAGACGTCGTAGGTCAAGTGAGTATATGTTGCAAAAACAAATAAAGCAGTTTATGGTTCACTATGCTCAACTGTAAAAAATGCTACGAATATTCCATATCAAGATCCAGAAGAGGACTCAAAGTGATTTAGCTTATAGATGAAAACATATGACTCTCCAGATGTTGCTGGACTACAACTCCCATCTTCCCTGGCCCCTTGCTATATGTGTTTGTGTGTGTATGTATATATGCATATGTATATGTGTGTGTGTATGTATATATGTGTGTGTGCGTGTGTTTTCTCCTGATATTAAGTCCAGTCATGTCTGACTCTACGGGTTGGTGCTCATCTCTATTTCTAACCAAAGAGCCGGCATTGTCCACAGACATGTCCAAGGTCATGTGGCCAGCATGACTGCATGGAATACCGTTACCTTCCCGCTGGAGTGGTACCTATTGATCTACTCACACATGCATGTTTTTGAACTGCTAAGCTGGGGCTAATAGCAGGAGCTCACCCTGCTCACCAGATTTGATCCTGTGACCTTTTGGTCAGCAAGTTCAGCAACTCAGTGTTTTAACCCACTGAGCCACTGGGGGCTCCTGTGTGTTTATTATATATGTATACTCTTATTGCTTTCCACTTACAAGTGGTTTACTTACACCATGGCCATACGATTGTACCAGGAGTTTCTCCATTTCCTCTTAAGCCTAGTAGGCATTTGGGGAGTGACAAACTATGGCTGAAACAAATAATGCCTGACATTTAGCTGTTTGGCTCAACTTTTGCACAGTTCCTTATCAAGTGTTTACACAGAAGCCACACCTTTAGAAGTGCATCACTGGACTATGGCACCAGCAAGTGAATCACAGAAATATATCTGGGCTAGAAAAATACATCAGGGCTGAACTTGTGTAGACAAATCATCATAGTAGCCAAGGCTACAAGAAGCCACTTTGCACTAGAACTGAATTCACCACTGGGAGGATGAAGGCAATTTAATATAATCTGATGTGTCAAGATTCAGTCGCAGTTGGTAAACCCCATAAAAGCATCTTCTACAGAGTCTGCTGTAAACACTGTGCATATGTAAATGGGTGGCATTCAGAAACTTTTGACCGTTGCCAAACCTTTGGTAAAGGCAGGCACAGGGTTTGCTTGGGCACTTACCAGTTTGAGCATCCATGTGCTCCCGCGGCAGGTGGCAAAGCAGCCGAATGTCCCCAGAAGGATGACAACTGTGCCCGTGGCAATCAGGACATAGGGGACGTTGGTGGCCTTCTCATTGAGCAGGGAGAAGTACACCTCCAGGCTCACTTTCCCCCAGATGCCAACGGCCAGAAGGATTATGCCAGAGAACTGAAGAACAAGGGAGGAAAAAGAACTCCATCAGGGAAAGCTCCCCTTGGTCGTCAACAACATTCCCACATTACCTTGTTTCCCTTTCACATTTTTTGTTTCCAAAACAATATATTATGTCAACAGTACCCAAAATGCTTTCCGCAGAACTTGAGGGTTCCACAAAAGCCTTGCAAAAGTTCCAGGAAAGGTACAACCTCTTAAGAATCAGACATGACTAGACTTACAAGGGACAACTTTTACCTTTACCTTTTTACCCTGTCTTGAGCCACCAGGAAAGGCTGATACTAAATACTATTATTGTTATTATTATTGTTATTATTATTATTATTATTAACTTTATTTGTACCCCGCTAGCATCTCCCGAAGGACTCGATGCGGCTTACACAGGCTGAAGCCTCAGAACACAGTACAGCAAAACATAACACAACAGCAAAACAAAGCAAATCAAAATAGTTAAGCAAAATAACAACAGCAGTAACAATACATCAGGACACTTTAAAACTGGGCCGGCCAGAGCAGTGGGTACAGTGTTAAAAGTGCTGAGATGGCAGGAGGAACGTAGGATTAAAATAAGTGCAGTGTGCAGCGATCTTAATTATACTATTATATTATTATTTACACCAAAACATAACTAGAAAGGGTATCCAAGCACTGCTCCTCTTTCACCTATTGATGTGAATCAGGGTTTTCACCTTATATTTGTCATTGCTGTAGATCAACCAGAGGCTGATGGTTTAACTGATTATTTAGAGAGGATTGTGAGCTATCTTGTGGCACAAAGTGATGGGCTCTCAAGTCTGGGAAATGATGGTTCTCTCTGTGAGAAAATTGGCTTGGAAAGTTCAGGGTCTCAAGGGCATTTGAGGAGTCAGAAGTAGCAACAGCAGATAAGGAACTAAGTGAAGACCTAAGTGATAAGGAGGGCTCCCACGAGAACCCACCTGTAGCTACAAAGATCAACAAAAGACTTAGTTTACAAATCAGAACTGAAAATAGATTGTGTCATTTAGAGAGATTACATGGGAAAGTTGTGCAGGAAATTCATGAGAAACAGAATGATTTCAAGGGTGTCTATTAGACAACAAGTTGTTTACCTTAAGGTTAGTCCAAGCAACACTGCGTTAGAGAGAAGCCATGCCTTGAGTTCTCTTGTTCCTGGTTCAAGTCAAGCTTTGATTTTGGATTTAAAATATCCTGGAAGTTCTCTATGTTCCTGTTCATGTACTCCTGCTCAAGTTTTCCTAGTTATAACTTCTGGATTGTGGACTTAGGCTGTATCTGTGATTTCTAGCTATTCCTGGACTTTGTCACCTCTGGAACTTTATGAGACATTTGGATTATTGTCTGGTTATCACCTGTTGTTAACCTTTTTGGATTATATATCTTCATTTCTTAGTTCTGATTATTTATTTGCTTTTTATATGTTTTACAATAAACTGTTTATATTTCTGGACTCTTGTGTGGTGTGGTGGTCATAGGTGTTTCCAGGCCTGGAGTGCAACAGTTGTACCCTGTTTCGAGCCATCAGGAGAGGCAGGTAACAAAATACAAATTATTATTATTATTATTATTATTGGTTGTTGTAGGTTTTAGAGGTAATGATGCCTGCCATAGATGCAGGCGAAACATCAGGAGAAAAATTGCCTCCAGAACATGGCCATATAGCCCGGAAAAACCTACAACAACCCATGGATTCCGGCCATGAAAGCCTTCGACAACACATTATTATTGTTGTTGTTGTTGTTGTTGTTGTTGTTCCTGGGCTATAAATGTCATTTCCTAATTGGTTCTATCATTCAAAACATGGGGAAAGTTTATTAAACTGCAAAAACTTTGTTTGTGCAGGACATCCTGCAAAACACGTTGCTATAGTTTTTCAATGAATATGTCATCATTGAGTCTCAACCAATTCAACAACATTTGTGGCAGCCGCGAAAACAAAGTTTTTGGAGTAGAACAACTACTTTCAAAGTACGTACTGCACAAATAAACAGGAAGTTACACTTTCAAAGTAGGAACTGTTTCAAATATTGTTACACAGTGTTATTATTAATAATAATATTTATTTACACCCAAACGTAGGAGTAAGTTGGATGCAGTCACTCATAGAGCTTTTCAAAACTAAGTACAAAAAATGAAACAATGTACATGATTCTGGTCTGAACCCAATTAGTTTACTGTAACAAATCAAATGGTTGTCATTGTATCCACAATATTTTCTTGGACCACAATGAAGGAGAGTGGTTACATTGAAAATGTTTCCACTTTCATTGGAAAACTATACAAAACACTCAGGAAAAAAGAAGGAGGAGAGGAGGTCAAATGCTGCGGGTTCGCAATGATTAGGCCCTTTCCACACAACATATAACCCAGAACTTCAAGACAGAAATCCCGCATTATCTGAGTGTGGAGTCAGATAATTACAGGGCCTTCCACACAGCCACATAACCCAGAACATCACGGCAGAAAATGCCACGTTATCTGCTTTGAACTGGGTTATTTGAGTCCACACCGCCATATATTCCACTTCAAAGCAAATATTGTGGGGTTTTCTGCCTTGATATTCTGCGATATAGGGCTGTGTGGAAAGGTCCCTAGAGACAAAGTTCGGGTTCTGTGAAGGAGATCAGGGAAAGAGTTCGGGTTCCGCAAAGGAGATCAGGGAAAGAGTTTGGGTTCTATAAAGGAGCTCAGGTAAAGAGTTTGGGTTCCGTGAAGGAGATCAGGGAAAGATATCGGGTTCCACAAAGGAGATCAGGGAAAGAGTTAGGGTTCCGTGAAGGAGATCAGGGAAAGAGTTTGGGATCTGCAAAGGAGCTCAGGTAAAGAGTCAGGGTTCCATGAAGGAGATCAGGGAAAGAGTTTGGGTTCCGTAAAGGATATCAGGAAAAGAGTTTGGGTTCCGCAAAGGATATCAGGGAAAGAGTTTGGGTTCCACAAAGGGTATCAGGGAAAGAGTTTGGGTTCCACAAAGGAGATCAGGGAAAGAGTTTGGGTTCCACAAAGGAGATCAGGGAAAGAGTTTGGGTTCCACAAAGGAGATCAGGGAAAGAGTTTGGGTTCCACAAAGGAGATCAGGGAAAGAGTTTGGGTTCCACAAAGGATATCAGGGAAAGAGTTCGGGTTCCGCAAAGGAGATCAGGGAAAGAGTTTGGGTTCTGCAAAGGATATCAGGGAAAGAGTTTGGGTTCCGCAAAGGATATCAGGGAAAGAGTTTGGGTTCCACAAAGGAGATCAGGGAAAGAGTTCGGGTTCTGTGAAGGAGATCAGGGAAAGAGTTCGGGTTCCGCAAAGGAGATCAGGGAAAGAGTTTGGGTTCCACAAAGGAGATCAGGGAAAGAGTTTGGGTTCCACAAAGGAGATTAGGGAAAGAGTTCTGGTTCTGTGAAGGAGATTAGGGAAACAGTTCGGGTTCCATGAAGGAGATAAGTGAAAGAGTTGAGTTCTGCAAAGGAGATCAGGGAAAGAGTTCGGGTTCTGCAAAGGAGATTAGGGAAAGAGTTTGGGTTTTGCGAAAGAGATCTAGGAAAGACATCAGGTTCCATGAAGGAGATTAAGCAGAGTTTGGGTTCCATGAAGGAGATTAGGGAAAGAGTTTGGGTTCTGCGATGGAGATTAGGGAAAGAGTTCAGGTTCTGTGAAGGAGATTAGGGGAAAAGTTCGGATTCTGTGAAGGAGATAAGGGGAAAAGTTAGGATTCTGTGAAGGAGATAAGGGAAACGGTTAGGGTTCTGTGAAGGAGATAAGGGAAAGAGTTAGGGTTCTGTGAAGGAGATAAGGGAAAAAGTTAGGGTTCCACAAAGGAGATCAGGGAAAGAGTTAGGTTCTGCAAAGAAGTTGGGTTCTGCAAAGGAGATCAGAGAAAGAGCTCTGGTTCTGTGCAGGAGATTTGGGAAAGAGTTTGGGTTCCGTGAAGGAGATTAGGGAAAGAGTTCTGGTTCTGTGCAGGAGATTTGGGAAAGAGTTTGGGTTCCGTGAAGGAGATCAGGGAAAGAGTTCAGGTTCTGTGCAGGAGATTTGGGAAAGAGTTTGGGTTCCATGAAGGAGATCAGGGAAAGAGTTTGTGTTCCGTGAAGGAGATCAGGGAAAGAGTTCAGGTTCTGTGCAGGAGATTTGGGGGAAAGTTAGGGTTCCATGAAGGAGATTAGGGAAAGAGTTCGGGTTCTGCGAAGGAGATCAGGGAAAGAGTTCGGGTTCTGCGAAGGAGATCAGGGAAAGAGTTCGGGTTCTGCGAAGGAGATTAGCGAAAGAGTTCGGGTTCTGCGAAGGAGATTAGCGAAAGAGTTCGGGTTCTGCGAAGGAGATTAGGGAAAGAGTTCGGGTTCTGCGAAGGAGATCAGGGAAAGAGTTTGGGTTCCGCGAGGACCATTTCTAGGACTCGAGAAAATTTGGGAAGCCCTGCATGGCGTTTTCCCCAACAAGAAGGCGACTATTTGGTATCAGGCACATACTAAGTTGCCACATGAAAGGAGAGAAAGCGCATGGAAGGGATCAACTCACCTGGTTGCAGGGCCTGGAGCAGCAAGGGATGGAAGGAAAGGACAGGGATTACTGAGTGCATTCCAGATCTGATTTGCTATTCCCTCATCAACAGGGCCCAGAAGGCAAACAGGAAAAGAAAGGACGGAATCCAAGAAAGTAAACAGAAGAGAGAAAGAGAGAGGAAATGCATTGCCAGGGGGGGATTTGACCTTTCTTTGATGCTCTGTTATAAAACCATGGACCACATATCTCATCAGCCACAACCAATACACAAGGCTGATGGGAGTTGTTGTTCCTACTTCATTCTGTATTCTTTCCAATGGAGATGGGAACAAAGGAAGAGCTCCCTGCTCCATCCAGAACCAGTTCATTGTTCAGAGAAGAAGAGAGCAATGCATTCCCTCCTTAGAGTTATAGAAAGAAGAAAGGATGGAGATCTAGAGCCTAGACTTCCCTGCTCGATTCTAAGCGACGTCTACACTGTAGACTTAACGCAGTTTGGTGCCACTTGCAAGTTCAATGATTTGGAATGCTTCCAGTATTACTTTGGCAAAGTTTTGCAAGGTTTGCAGACCCATAACACGCCCAAAGTCAGAGCAATCAATGTGTTACCAAACTGCGTTAACTCTGCCGTGTAGACGCCCCCCTTTTGTTCCCAACCGGCTCAGGGCTCACCCAGAAGACGAAGCTGTAGATGAGGAGGACGCTCTTGAGGCAAGTGATGACCGGCTTGGTTTGCAGCCTCCGCGAGGAAGAAGCCATGGCAAAGCCCCGAAACCCCACAATCGCTCCTTCGGGAGAGACTTTCCGGAAAGTGCCGAACTGGCTCAGCGGCTCGGCCCCACCCACCGCCCGCCCGACAAGAGACGAAGCATTCCGGGAATGTCCGAAAAGACACGACGGGGAGTTAAACCCCGCCCCCTTTCCCCGAACATTCCCGAGAAGAGCCGAACAGCGCCGAAACTTCAGGGAGACCCTTTCCTGGCTCCAGAGGGCAATGTATTACCGACAGATGGCGCCAGTCACCTATACCTTATACCTATATTAATACTAATACTATTTCAGTATAATAGTATAGTCCAATATAATAATGTAGAATGCTAAAATTGTGCTATGCTAATTATATATATATATATATATATAAGACCAATATTGTTATATAATAATACTATTATACCTATCTTAATACTAATAGTATTGCAGTATAGTAGTATAGTACAATATAATAATGTATAATGCTAAAATTGTGCTATGCTAATTATATATATATATATATATATATATATAAGACCAATATTGTTATATAATAATACTATTATACCTATCTTAATACTAATAGTATTGCAGTATAGTAGTATAGTACAATATAATAATGTATAATGCTAAAATTGTGCTATGCTAATTATATATATATATATATATATATATATATAATATTATATTATAATACTATTATAATGTAATACAATATAATAATATAAAATAATATAATAATAATATAATAATATAATATATAATAATAATATAAAATAACAATATTATTATATGGTTATAATAATATTATTATATAAGACCAATATTGTTATATAATAATACTAATATACCTATCTTAATACTAATAATATTGCAGTATAGTAGTATAGTACAATATAATAATATATAATGCTAAAATTGTGCTATGCTAATTATATATATATATAATATTATAATACTATTATAATGTAATACAATATAATAATATAAAAATATAACAATATTATTATATTGTTATAATAATAATATTATATAAGGCCAATATTGTTATATAATAATACTATTATACCTATCTTAATACTAATAATATTGCAGTATAGTATTATTATTATTATTATTATTATTATAACTTTATTTGTACCCCGCTAGCATCTCCCAAGGGATTCGATGCGGCTTACACAGGCCGAAGCCCCAAAAACACAATACAACAATACAATACCCAAAGCAAATTAAAAACAGTTAAGCAGGAAAACAATAACAGTAACAATACAACAAGACACTATTAAAACTGGGCCGGCCGAGGTAGGGGTACAGGGTTAAAAGTGCTGATGTGGCAGGAGGGATGTGGGATTAAATATTAGTGCGGTGTGTAGTGTGCAGTGATCTTGCACACTGTGTGCAGTATAGTACAATATAATAATATATAATGCTAAAATTGTGCTATCCTAATTATATATATATATATATATATAATATTATAATATTATATTATAATACTATTATAATGTAATACAATATAATAATATATAATAATATTGTTATATAATAACAATATTATTATATTGTTATAATAATATTATTATATAAGACCAATATTGTTAAATAATAATACTATTATACCTATTTTAATACTAATAATATTGCAGTATAGTGGTATAGTACAATATAATAATATATAATGCTAATATTGTGCTATGCTAATTATTATCTATATAAATAAAAATGTAATGTTCGTTTGTGGGATTAACGGAACTCAAAAACCAATGGACCAATTGACACCAAATTTGGACACAAGACACCTAACAACCCAATGTATGTCCTTCACTCAAAAAATTTTGATTGTGTCATTTGGGAGTTGTAGTTGCTGGGATTAATAGTACACCTACAATCAACGAGCATTCTGAACTCCACCAATGATGGAACTGAACCAAACTTGGCACACAGAACTTCCATGACCAACAAAAAACACTAGAAAGGTTTGGTGAGCATTGATCTTGGGTTTGGGAGTTGTAGTTCACCTACATCCAGAGACTACCATGGACTCTAACAATGATGGATCTGGACCAAACTTGGCACGAATATTCCATATGCCCAAATATGAACACAGATGGAGTTTGGGAGAAATAGACCTTGACATTTGGGAGTTGTAGTAACTGGGATTAATTTCTGCAGCTGGGCCAGGTGCCGAGCTGTTCACAAGCTCCAAATTATGGGAATTCTCTGATAGTTCAGTTCAGGGAGCACACCATCATCCCCACACCCTTCAGGGACATTCTCATGAGAAAATACATTTTGAACAGGGATCTCCGGGTCATTCTCTGCATCAATATCATTGACCAGACCATCACCTTCTTGAAACTCATTGTCATTACTCCCCACATCTAAAGCACCCTGGTCCTTAAACACAATCACAGGCTGGGCACCAAAACTAGGAATACTCCAATTTGGCAGGAAAAATGAAATGCGAAGATACAGAATGGGGGATGCCTGGCTCGAGAGCAGTACATGTGAAAAAGATCTTTGAGTCCTCGTGGACAACAAGTTAAACATGAGCCAACAATGTGATGTGGCGGCAAAAAAAAGCCAATGGGATTTTGGCCTGCATCAATAGGAGCATAGTGTCTAGATCTAGGGAAGTCATGCTCCCCAGGCTCTATTCCGCTTTGGTTAGACCACACCTGGAATATTATGTCCAATTCTGGGCACCACAATTCAAGAGAGATATTGACAAGCTGGAATGTGTCCAGACGAGGGTGACTAAAATGATCAAGGGTCTGGAGAACAAGCCCTATGAGGAGCGGCTTAAGGAGCTGGGCATGTTTAGCCTGAAGAAGAGAAGGCTGAGAGGGGATATGATAGCCATGTATAAATATGTGAGAGGAAGCCACAGGGAGGAGGGAGCAAGCTTGTTTTCTGCTTCCCTGGAGACTAGGACGCAATGGAACAATGGCTTCAAACTACAAGAGAGGAGATTCTATCTGAACATGAGGAAGAACTTCCTGACTGTGAGAGCCGTTCAGCATTGGAACTCTCTGCCCCGGAGCGTGGTGGAGGTTCCTTCTTTGGAAGCTTTTAAACAGAGGCTGGATGGCCATCTGTCAGGGGTGATTTGAATGCAATATTCCTGCTTCTTGGCAGAGGGTTGGACTGGATGGCCCATGAGGTCTCTTCCAACTCTTTGATTCTATGATTCTATGATTCTATGAATATGAGGAATATAGACTAGGAAGGGACCACAAGGGATCCCCAAAGACCATTTAGTCCAACTCCCTTTTGCCAGGCAGGCACAATCCAAGCACTTCTCAGCGGTGTCCCCCGGCTATGGAACGCCCTCCCTAGGGACATTAGATCGGCCCCCTCCCTTCTGACATTTCAAAAGAGAGTTAAGACCTGGCTGTTCGAGTAGGCATTTGCAGACACAGTATAACTGATTAATTGAGACTCATGGATCTTGACTTGATTCCAAACGATGCTTCATCTGACTACAGATCCTGTACTTATTTTTATTTATATAAATAATAATAATATTATAATATTACAGTAATTATAATGTTATACAATATAATACTATATAATAATATTGTTATGTAATAATACTATTATACTTATCTTAATACTAATAATATTGCAGTATAGTGGTATAGCACAATATAACAATATATAATGCTAATATTGTGCTATGCTAATTATAATATTATTATATTACATCATAATATTATTATAATGTAATACAATATAATAATATATAATAATATTGTTATATAATAATACTATTATACCTATATCAATATTAATAATATTGGCGCAGTGGGCTAAACCGTTGAGCTGTTGAGCTTGTTGACTGAAAGGTCACAGGTTCGAATTCGGGGAGCAGCATGAGCTTCCACTGTCAGCCCCAGCTTCTGCCTACCTAGCAGTTCGAAAACATGCAAGTGTGGGTAGATCAATAGGTACCACTTCGGCAGGAAGGTAACGGCTCTCCGTGCAGTCATGCTGGCCACATGACCTTGGAGGTGTCTATGGACAAGGCTGGCTCTTTAGCTTAGAAATGGAAATGAGCACCACACTCCAGAGTCGAACACGACTGGACTTAATGTCAGGGAAAACCTAATATTGTGCAATGCTAATTATAATATAATTGTGTGTGTGTGTGTGTGTGTGTGTAATATTATAATATTACATTATAATACTATTATAATGTAATACAATATAATAATATATAATATTTTTATACAATAATACTATTATACCTATACTAATAACATTGCATTATAGTGGTATAGTACAATATAATAATATATAATGCTAATATTGTGTTATGCTAATTATAATTATATTTAATAATAATATTACATTATAATATTATTATGATGTAATACAATATAATACAATATAATATAATATAATATAATATAATATAATATAATATAATACAATGGTATCCTTGAAGTGACTGGATTGACCTTGAAGGAGTTGGGGGTGGTGACAACCGACAGGGAGCTCTGGCGCGGACTGGTCCATGAAGTCACAAAGAGTCGGAAACAACTGAATGAATGAACAACAACAACAACAAAACAATATAATAATATATAATAAGTTTTTCCAGTTGAATAAGCTTTTCCCATGTTTTTGTGATAGAACCAATTAGGAAACAGCATTTATAGCCCAGGGACAACAATCATGATATGTAATGTAATTTATGGTGGCATAATTAAAAACAGTAAGTAAAACGGCAACAGTCAGAACTGGCCATGGAACAACAGACTGGTTCAAGATTGGGAAAGGCGTACAGCAGGGTTGTATTGTCTCCCCCAACGTATCCAACTTATATGCAGAACACATCATGCGATGTGCGGGGCTTCACAAATGCAAGGCTGGGGTGAAAATTGCTGGAAGAAACATTAACAACCTTAAATATGCAGATGATACCACTTTGATGCCCGAAGGCGGGGAGGAGCTGAGGAGCCTTCTAATCAAGGTGAAAGAAGAAAGCGCAAAATCTGGGTTGCAGCTAAACATAAAAAAAACCCAAGATTAAGGCAACAAGAATGATTGACAACTGGGATATAGAGGGAGAAAACGTGGATGCAGTGACAGACTTTGTATTTCTAGGTGCAAAGATGAGTGCAGATGCAGACTGCAGCCAGGAAATCAGAAGATGTTTACTTTTTGGGAGGAGAGCAAGGACCAATCTCGATAAAACAGTGAAGAGTAGAGACATCACACTGGCAACAAAGATCCCCATAGTAAAAGCAATGGTATTCCCCGTAGTAACCTACGGATGTGAGAGCTGGACCAGAAGGAAGGCTGAACGAAGGAGGAGAGATGCTTTTGAACTGTGGTGTTGGAGGAAAGTTCTGAGAGTGCCTTGGACTGCGAGAAGATCCAACCAGTCCATCCTCCAGGAAATAAAGCCCGGCTGCTTACTGGAGGGAAGAATAGTAGAGGCCAAGATGAAGTCCTTTGGCCACATCATAAGGAGACAGGAACGCTTAGAGAAGAGTATGATGCTGGGGAAAGTGGAAGGCAAAAGGAAGAGGGGCCAACCAAGGGCAAGGTGGATGGATGGCATCCTTGAAGTGACTGGATTGACCTTGAAAGAGCTGGGGGTGGTGACGGCCAACAGGGACCTCTGGCGTGGGCTGGTCCATGAGATCACGAAGAGTCGGAAATGACTGAATGAATGAACAACAACAATTAAAAACTAGCTCTTTCAATGCAAAGTGAATAAAAGAAAACAATAGTAAATAGTAATTTGGCAAGGAGTCCATAGTTGACAATTTCCCTCTTGGATTAAAGGTTGGTTAGAAAACTGCTTATTCCCATTTTATTGACTCTGGTTTTCTTTTAACCGTGAACCCATGACTCATTGAGTTTCTCTTATGGCACAACAGGGGATGCTCAAGAGGGCTGGTGATGTTGTAAGGCTGCTTTAAAAACCTCTTTCTTCCAGATGCAGACACTTTATGAGCAGCCTGCTTCTTCTCGTGGGCCCCTTTCCCCCCACCAACCAACCACAGGGCTCTTTTCTCCGCCTCCCTTAAGCAATAGTACAAGGCTAAACAAACATCTGGCCAAAGGCTGTCTGCCCCACATCTGGGCAGCATTAGCAGAGCCTGGGACCTGCTTGAAGAACAAGCCGCTCTTTTTCGGGAGGCGGAAGGAGAGGTTTCCTGTGCGGACTGAAGGCAAGGAGCATCTGGGGTTAGTTGGGCTGAGATGCATCACCAGTCAGGTAAGAGACACCTTGCTTTTGCTTGTCTTTTCGCCCTTTAGGCATAAGGGCCAAAAAGGATCTGGGGAGATAAAGAATATATCTGGGTTGCTGCACTGCAAGGGTTTGCCTTCCCTAATTCTTCTAATATTTGATAGCTTTAGTATACTCAGAAATTGAAGCTTTGTCTCTTTTTGTAGTAAGTCTATACTTTTTTGTGCTGTGAGTTTTCCAGGCTGTATGACCATGCTCCAGAAGCATTCTCTCCTGACATTTCGCCCATATGATTCCAATGAGAGGTGCTGATTTTGCCCTAGCTGCTTTTAGTTTAACCTCCTGCCTCTTCTCATTGGTTTCAGCCTGAATTTTCTGCTACACCAGATTGATATTATTCTGGAGGCATCCTTGGCACATTTAAGATGCTCCCCAAAGCCTCCCCCATCCTGCTGCTTCTTTGGGCCAAAGTGGCGTCCTCCACATGGCATGAAGGTAAGCGCATCGTCAGCCCCAAAGTAAGAGCATCTGCAATCCTGCTTCCATCAGACCAAAATCCTATCTTTTGTAGAGCTTGGAAAGTTACTTTTGAAAGTAACTGGCATTTATCCCTGGCGTTGACAAGGGGCCCTTCCACACAGTTATATAACTCAAAATATCAAGGCGGATAATCCATAATTTCTGCATTGAACTGGATTATTTGAGTCCTTACTGTCATATAATCCAGCTCAATGTGGATTTTACACAGCTGTATGGAAGGGGCCAAGGTATTATTGGAGTTGCTAGCTGCCTACTTTCTTCCTTCTCCAGCTCTGAGAAGTCCCACCTCACAATGTGACTATAGCAACACACTGGTAATGATGGACAGGCTCTCTTTGTGGCTCTTTCGTTCCTTCCTCCATTTCCCTCTTACACCTTCTCCCTCTCCCTTTCCTTTCTTTGGCTTCTTCTTTCCTTGCTTTCCCTCATACACCGTCCCCTCTTCTTTCTTTCCTTTCTCTTTCCTTTCTCTTTCTCTTTCTTTTCTTCTTCTTTTCTTCCCCTCTTCTTTCTTTCCTTTCTCTTTTCTTCTTTTTCTCTCTTCCTTCCTACATCCCTTCTTCCTTTCTCTTCTTTTTCTCCCCTCCCTTCATACTTTTCCTTCTTCCTTTTCCTTCCTCTTTTTCTTTCCCTTCTTTTTCTCTTTCTCTCCTTCTCTTTAGCTCTCCTTAAGTATGTTTTCTCTCAGTTTTTGAAAGAAGACAAAAACATTTGTTTGTAATGGGTCTCTGTAGCCCCTTCTGTGTGGGAATGAAAATCACGCGTAGTTCCTGTCTTTACCAATCCACACACTGTCTTTCTAGAAAAATGATATGCCATGCAGATGCTTAGTAAAGAATAAGGTCTTTGCTCTTTGCTGTATATATGCAGAGCAACATATATACAGTCATGTGAACAGTTGCATTGACTCACACAATGCTTTTGAGAGAGATGCAAATGATCCTTAGGTGTCCATGTGAAGGATCTTCTTCCAGCAGCCCAGAAGCAGTGGGTTAAAGCACTAAGTTGCTGAGCTTGTTGACTGAAAGGTTGCAGGTTCGAATTCTGTGAGCACTGTGAGCTTCCGTTGTCAGCCCCAGCTCCTGCCAACCTAGCAGTTTGAAATCATGCGGTCAGTAGGTACCGTTCCAGCAGGAAGGTAACAGCACTCCATACAGTCATGCCGGTCACATGACCTTAGAGGTGTCTACGGACAACGCTGGCTCTTCGGTTTAGAAATGGAGATGAGCAGCACACCCCAGAGTCGGACACGACTCGACTTAATGTCAGGGGAAAACCTTTACCTTTACCTAATAACACAAATATAAAATGAGAAAGGGGTTAAACGAAGCAAGCTGGACCAAATGCAAAGGCTAACATTATAAAAGCCCAGGATGAGATAGATAAATAAAATGGTGTGTCTAGTGGAAGACTCGGTTGGGATAAACAATGGGGTTAATCTTCACTGAGTGCATCAGAAGGATAATTTGTACCAGGACGGGCATATACTGCCATATAAAATCCAGATTATCTGATTTGAAGTGGATTATATGCCAGTATAGACTCATATAATCCAGTTCAAAGCATATAATGTGGATTATCTGCTTTGATAATATGGCAGTGTAGAAGGGGCCTGTGTTTTACCCTCGACTTCTCTGTTGGTCTCCAAACATGTCTTCAACACCTGCATGAGGTCAACTTATGTATACATGCTACCCTTCTCCATCTCATCCGCAGCCATGTGTCTGATAGTTTGGTTCCTATTTTAAAAAGTAGACTCATATATTTATATTTGTTTTCTAACCAGCTCTTGCCTCTATTTTGGCCACTGGATTGTCTTCCAGAGAAGACCACAGTCAGGCCACAAAATGCCATAGCCAGTAGGGCTGGGCGGTTTCGTTTCGTTAATTCGTAATTCGTTAATAATTCGTTAATTTTTTCAATTACAAAACGATAACGAACCACTCTGGAGCAATTTTTTTAAAAAACGAATTTTTAAACACGTTTTGTAAATGCTTCGTATTTCGTTATTGTATTCGTTTCGTTATTGTTCTGAGGTCGTTTCGTTATTATTTCCGCATGTCTGGGCCAGTTTTATGGTTTAATTAGTGAAAACAAAAAAATTATAATATCACACCAACAGTCAACAACAGAGGGAGAGGGAAGCTTCAGAAGTTTTTGGAGGTTTTTTAGCGTATTTCGCGGTCGCGTCCGCCATTAACGAATCGATTCGTTATTGTTTCGGAAATCGATTCGTTAATGTTTTGTAATTTTTTTCACATTTACGAAATTTCGTAAATATCGAACTTTTTAAAAGGAAAATTTTGTAATTATTTTAAATATCGAAACAAAAAAACCCCCCAAATACAAATCGATTTTAGAAACAAATTTTTCCGTTGTTACCCAGGCCTAATAGCCAGGTCTCTTCCCTAAATATCCAACACTGTTGGAGAAACCTAAAGAGATAAGCAACTGAAAAAGTTTACATGCGGGTGCACACATGGCACTGTTGTGTCTGCGGCTTATCTGATCAGGTTTTTCTGCCTGTGCAAGTTTGGTAGTTGGGTGCCTGCCCAGCCCCACGCGTTGTTTCAAAACAGTGTTAGCAAAGGACTCCTCCTGATGAGTGATGTCTTCCTTGCTACGGATTAAAATTA